>NC_084480.1:46525762-48925762 GCF_030035675.1 Rhineura floridana
CTCTACCCCCTCCCCAAATAATAAAGGAAGGTGGGCCGAAAGGTCCCCCTAGATTGAGTGACAGTCATATATTCCTGGCACTCACTGGGTTTTAAAAGAAAAGGTTACGACGGCTGGAGAATATTAACCAAGCGGCAAAGAGAAAGGGGGGGGGAAGAGAGAGAGAGAGAGAGAGGGAGGGAGGGAGGGAGGGAGGGAGGGAGGGAGGGAGGGAGGGAGGGAGGGGGGCTGATCTCTGAAATTGCTTACAGAATTACATTTGTTTTTCTTGTGATTTTATTAAAAGTCACTCCTCATCTCCAGAATGCGTGAAAATATCTACTTTCCACTCAGATACACCGCATTAACTTGTTGGAGGCGAATTTGTTTGTTTGTCTATTTTATTTCTTTTGCTAGATAAGATTGATGCAGTCTTATTAGCGCTATATCTAGTTATAGAAAGAGATAAGGATGAGATGTTTTCTTTTTATTCCAATTACGAGGCTTGTCACCTAACTGAATAACTGATATATGATTATTTATCCTGAGCAAATAGAAATCAGAAAAGCGGCCCAACTTAACACATACAAACAAAAATATGTATGTTTCTTATTATAGCCAACCCGGGTAATTGGCCAGATTAACAGGGTGGCGTTGGAGAGAGAAGGAAAGGGAACTTGAACGCGTTCTGTCAAGCCGGAGATGGAGATTTTTTCACGGTCGCGTCTGAGCGCCTATTTAGGTAGCCAAGCTGGTGGGGTGTCTCCCGTTTCTTAAAAACACCCGCAAGCGTGATTGTCATTTTGCTCGGCATTACACACCGCCTTCTCTTCAGGAAAAAAAACAACGTCAAATAAAATAAGGAAAAAACGGTCGACAAAGGTAAACTTTGAAAGCCTTCTGACTTACATCGTGAGAGATCTGTTGGGCTAGGCAGAACTGCGTTATTTGCTACCAACGAACGTAGGAAAGAGACATGAATATAAATAAAGAAATGAGACAGATTTTGAGGGCTGCCTTGGTTCCAGATTTCTAATCATATGATTTTGTTTCGGCTGCAACTTGAGAGAAGGGGAGAAGGGCGCTCCCCCCGAAAAGCTATTAAAAACAGCTTCCGCCCCACCCAGCTAGAAAACCACTGATGAAAAATTAATTGAAACGAGCCAGCCTTAAAATAAAAAATAAATGGCAAGGGGGTCCACTGCTCGGGTTTTTGCAGGCACACTCTAAGGGCTGGCAAGCGAGCTGAGATCTTGGTGCGTCCTTGATTCGGAAGGATGCATTTGCGGAATCAGAAGGAAGTTGCTTGAAGGTGGAAAAACAGAGGGGATTTTAGAGCAGGGAGGGGGAAGAAAAGAAAATCACGATCTCTGGCTTCTCTGTGGCGGGCCTCCTTAACTTGTGCGTGCCACTGATCCACCATTTTCCCATGGGCGTTTCAACACTGGACAAAGTTTTCCCTTCCAAGAAATGTGTCACCAGATCTCTCTCCATCGGCTGCCCAAAGATCCCTTTGATCCTCAGCTCCGTTTGAACTGAAACGAGAACAGGCAAACTAGGAGGTATCTCGGTTCCCCATCAGCCACATTTTCAGGAAGGGGCTTGTTGAACTCTTCCAAGACGTGGTTTCGGTTTGGAGAGTCTTCCACCCATCCCATCCCATCCCATCCCATCCCACCCCACGCCTCGCCTCCCCGTCTCCTCCATTTTTCGCAGTTCCTTCTCTCCAAATCAGAGGCCCGGGGTTGATTTGTCGGCGGCTGACCCGGACCAGAAACGCGGAAGTCAACGAGATCCTAAGAAATCACTGGATTTGTTTTCTATGAGCAAATGCAAGCCAGGCGCTCGAGCACACGCGCGCCCCCCTTCCTTTCCCAAAAGTGGGCTTGTAATTTACAAGGAATTAAAATTGATTCTTTTCATCAGGCAAAGAAAATAGGAAAATGTGAGATCGTTAATTATTGAGGGAGGCGCTTTCTCATTAGAGGCAGCGATGTTACAATTCAGCATGTAAATAGCGGCAATGCGAATGATAATTATCACATGTCATATTTCAGTCCTGAAAAGACACACTTACTCCACAAACAAAAACAAAATAACATCCTATTTAAAAAAAACAACCCAAAACAAAACAGAGGCACAGACGAGGTAGACGGTCAACGTATGGAGGTAAGCCACTAAATCCTAAACACATTTATTTTGAAAGGGACTTTCTTCCACCTACAGTATGATCCGATGCAGCAAGGCAAGGAACACCTGTTTAGGAAAGAAGTCCTATTGACCAGCGTGTTTTTGAATCGAAGTGATAATCAGCTTTTTAAAAAAAGCAAGGAAAAAAGCGGCGGCGGGGGTGGGGGGGTTCCACTAAATGCGAAAGCAATTAGACAGTACTGCGGATTCATTGTCTGTCTGCTGAAGGCGCCTCAAAGGCACAATTAAAGAAGTGATCACCCTACATCCCAGCCTCCCCATTTCTTTTTAAATCAGTGGTGGGATCGAGGCCTTAAGAAGGGGACAACCATCCTAGATCTGGCTGAAAATGAAAACCACAGTTCTTCTCTTTCTGTTGCAGCCGCGTTTGAAGCCCCAGCATGTCGCAGCTTCAGACCTTCCTCCTCCTCTTCTTCCAGGCCAGGGTTGACTGCAGCGCCTCTCTCTCTCTGCGCTGTCGATTTCTGTTCCCCTGGCCCAGCCGACCCCAAAGGCCACCCACTGCATCCATTCACTCCCCAGCTGTGTTGGGACTTGCCCGAATGAGACCCCCACACCCACCCCGACGGGCCCCCTCCCGGCTGCTTGGCGGATTGGAAGAAGCAGCAGAAGCGGGAGGGGGGAGGAGACCCCCCCAAGCGGGGATGATTTCCCGGCGCCCAGCCTTTTGGCAGGGCACTCTTGTACAAAATTCAATCTCTATTTTTATGAGAAGTAAACCGTCTAAATAAATTTTATTAGGGGCAACCAATATGTTCTCTGGTCGTTCCCTTTGTTTCAGTCCTCCGTGTGTGTAACAATCTAAAACCTATTTATGGAGGGAAAATCGCCGGATCCGTCATAGAAAATCCTTTTACTGTGCTCTGAAGTGATTTTCTGAAGAACACCCTTGTCATGGTGGAGATTTTGGGGGCCATTGTGCTAAGCCGTGCCTTGTTAGGAACTTCACTTTGCCTGATCAGGTTGGAAATACCTTCCATTATCCAAGGAATGGGCCTGACTGGCACTTTTCTGGCTTGGGGAGGGAGAGGAGAGGGGGGTGGGCTGTGGAAAAAAGATGACGAGGGGCTGAGAGATCTTTGTAAATACATCGCCGGCTCAGCCCAGGTGGAGTCTAATTCTCCCCCAATGCACTTGGATCGCAGAGGCGGCGGCGGCGGAGATGAAATGTGCGGGCGGGCGTGTGTTTTACATAGCGAAAAATCAAGAATATTTTCCCTCTGACAAGCCTCTAGTCCCGCTTTCCCCCTTCCTGACTCCCTCCAGCTTGCCATTCTTTCCTTTCTCCCCCCCCAACCTCCTTCCCTCTCCTCGCCCCCCTTAAGCCCCCCACAAGCCCATCGCGCTTCGAAGTCTCGGAAGGAATGATTTAGTTTGTTTATCCTGCTATAAAAATCAAGAGCAATAGAAAAGTCATAAAAGGGAGCGCGCCATCCATCACGCCGCAGCCTTGTTTTCCAGCGGCTCCTAAGCGAGATGGATAAGCCGCGGGTTTCAGGCCCTTGTTAGTGCGATGATGGGGCTGCCTATTAACTATTACGCCCTTTATTTATCGACTTGAGGCGCACATGCCGAGCCAGCCCAGCCCGGGATCTGGAGGAGGGCAGCAGACTGGGGCGGGTGGAGATAGAGAGATTCCTGACCCGACCCCCCCAAAAAAACCTCTGGGGGAAGCCAGACTTGGAAATTAGGTTAGGCCACTGGCAGGAGGGCGGGGAAAGCGGAGCAGGAGGGCATGGCGGGGCCTGTGTGCTGGGATCAGCTGGCGGCGGCGGGGCGAGGCGGGAAGGGAAAGTCTTCTCGCTCCTGAGATGCGCTGTCCAAAGAATAGAGCCGGACGCCCAGCGAGACGGAGACGGCACAGGGCTGGCTTCCCAAAGGGGCCACCGGCAGCTCACGCTAGGCAGGCAGGCAACTCTCCCAGCAGGGGGAGGTGGGGGGCGAGCCAGGGGGCACAGGGCGGCCCCTTCCACAGCCCTCTTCCAGGCTTCCCTCGCTCCGGGTCCGGCTCCGGCTCCCCCGTCACTTGCTTGGAGCTTTTCTGTTTATTTGCGTTTGGGTTTTCCTAAAAACAGCGTAGGGATGCTTTGGGGAAAACAACTCAAGAGCTACATTGCGGGGAAAATCGCCTGCCCCCCCCCCAGCCTCTTGGCCTCCGGCGGGGCTGCTCCCAGTCCCAAACCGGCCCGAGACGTGCAGCCCCTTGCGCTCTTCCCGCCTGGCCTATCCGTGGATGGGATCCTCGGCGGAATCGCCAGGCGCTCTGCTACCCCACCTCGGCTCGGCCGCCTCCTTTGTCTCCCCTCCCTTGTTCAGTGCCGGCCTGAAGCCCGCCGCCCCTGCTCTGCCAGCGCGCGCGCATCCACGGGCATCTGCTCCCCGAGCAGCGTGTTCGTGGGGGCCACGAAGCAGCAACACCAACAACCTAAGGCCATTTGCCCTGCTATTATTTGGCAGAGAATCCCCCAGGTTAATTTCTCTCTCCCCCCCCCCCATCTTCGCTTTCAGGGCATCTGTGCGTCTCTCTGTGTGTAAGCTTTATTTGCACTAAATGAAGAATCTTAATTGCATCACTGTCGAATTAAAAATCAATGTTAATCAAGCTGGAAGAAGGAAATATCAGTTTTCATTGTGCCTGGCCTAGATGGCAATCCCACCCTCTCCTTTTGAAAATGGGGGGGGGAGAGAATCAAATAACTTCAAAAGGCCATTTTGTTCTGCTACAAATACAATTGAAACGGATTGTTTAGGAGCGGATCAGAAACGGTACAGAATTTTGCACTTAATTTCCTCCGTTATCATTTACAATAAGAACCTCTTGCCTTGACAGCCAAGTCTAAACAGTAGTAAATTAGTACAAATTTATACTGATTTTACTCTAATAATCGTAATAAAAGCTTATAGATTTGGCACTAATTACATAAATGCCTAATGATCTTGAAAATTACTCTGGTTAGAAATATATTACTAATCTAAACTTTGTTGTTGGCTGGCTTTGAAAAATCAGAACATTAGAAATGGTTCGCTTCCCTTGTGCAAAGCACTTGAAATTGTTGGGATAGTTTAACATATTCAAGAGGAAAATAATGTTTTGTTTGGTTTGGTTTTAAAAAGCATTTAGCTTTATTTACTGTCTTAAATTGAGTTTGGAGACAAGCTGAACTTAGAAACTTTCTCACACACGCAGGTGAATGAGGCGCCTGGCGGCCCTGCCTTATTCATAAGACAAACCAATAGATGGAATTATTTCCGTATTACACAAATATGTAATTAATTGGATTGAGATCCTTGGGGGTGGAGGGAGGAAGAGACCCTGCAAGGACCCAGGTAAATGTAGACATTGCACTAGGGTCACTCTCTCCTTGACCCTCTGCTGCCTTTTCCAGCCATGCCGCGTAGTAGCAGCAAGTAAGTTTATACACAGGATTAGAAATCCTTATTTAAATCCATCCAGCACAATTTATGCCCAGGACAAATAGACACCCCCTCCCTCTACAGCTGTGCAGAATCTGTGTGTCGTTTGCTTTCCCCCTCGTCCTCCCCCCTCCACAAAGCCCAAACCGATGGCAAAAACCACCACCACCAAGAGAACATGAAAAGTCTGTTTGCGCGGAGAAAATGAAGCCCCCCCTCAAAATACCAGCTATTCACACACACACCCCAATATCCCTCTTTTTATTGGGTTGGCTTTGTCAGTCATTTTCAACTAATTTGATCAGGAGGTCACTTTTGTTAAAAAAGAAAGAAAAAAGAGATAGCGGAGGAGCAGGGGGTGGTTGAGGGACGGGTGGGAGGTTGCCTCTAATGCAATCAATCAGCGTGTGGGGAAGCGAATTGCAAAGGGGGCTTTAAAAGCCCAGCCCGCGCGGCTCTGGGCTGCTGCTGCTGTGGCTGGCGGTGCTGAGGCTGCGGGCGGGTGGAGCGGGGACTCTTTGGGTGCTGACATTTGCAGGCTGCCCTCCTGATTGGTCCCTTCGCCGAGCTGCTCACGGGTTCACTGAAGTGTTAAGCACCTCCCCGTCTCTCTAAAGGACATTATAATGCAAGAGACCCCCTTTTTAACCACACACCGAATTTTCTTTCATTTAGGCGATCTATATATAAATATATATCTATACGCTTTAGAGAAGTAGATCTCCTTTAACTTTTTTTTTCTGAAGCAAAAAAAAGCCACCACCAACCGCTAAAATTTGGGGGGGAACAGCTTTCGCCCTGGAGCGGTGCGCGATGCTATCTCACGCCGACCTCCTGGACGCCCGGCTCGGTGAGTTGCCCCCCAAAAGCCTCCCCCCCTTTCTTCCTCTCCCTCACCCCAGCAGCATCTGCAGCCAAGGAAGAAGCCAAGGGCAGGAAATTGACAATTTGTGCCTGATTTTACCTTAATGCGATCTAAATGGGCTAATTTCTTTAAAAGTAATTGTATTGTATTAAAGTTTGATTTGATTTAACATCGTCTAAAAAAAAATCTGTGGAATATGTAGATCCAAATGCAGCAGCCGCAGCAGAATTGGGGGGCATTTCGTTTTGGGTTTTGGCCGCTTTCCTTCCTCCTATTCTTTTTCTCCCTCCCTTCTGTTTGGTTTTATTTTATTTAAGCCATTTTTTGGTAGTAATCGAATGTTCCTGTATGTGTGTGTATATTTCATATATACCTGCAACTGAGGCGTCCTTGGGGTTTGGACAGGCGGATCTTGTGAAGCCTCCCAAAGCAAAGGAGCAGCTCTGCCCCCTTGGGCGAGCAGGGGGTGGCGGGACCCCGTCCAGGGGCGACTATTTAAGCGAGATGGCTCTCACGTTCTTGGCGGGTGGGCCAGCCCGTTTCCTCCCAGCCCCGGGGCAGGAGCCGGGCTGGGTGCAAAGAGCCCTCTGGCTGGCCCGCTCGCCCGCCTGCCTCTTTGCCGGCCCTGGCGGGTCCAACGCTGAAGCGCGGCGGGCCGCTGCTTTGCCTCCGCAGGGATGAAAGACGCCGCCGAGCTGCTGGGCCACCGGGAGGCGGTGAAGTGCCGCTTGGGCGTCGGAGGCTCGGAGCCCGGAGGCCACCCGGGTGACATGGCTCCCAACTCGGACTCGGTGGAAGGGGCCACGCTGCTGCCCGGCGAGGACATCGCCACGGTGGGCTCCACGCCGAGCGCGCTCTCCGTCAACGCCAAGGACCCGGACAAGCAGCAGGGCCAGCCGGGAGGGCAGAACCCCAGCCAGGCCGGGCAGCAACAGGGCCAGCAGAAGCAGAAGCGCCACCGAACGCGCTTCACCCCGGCGCAGCTCAACGAGCTGGAGAGGAGTTTCGCCAAGACCCACTACCCGGACATCTTCATGCGGGAGGAGCTGGCCCTGCGCATCGGCCTCACCGAGTCCCGCGTCCAGGTATGCGGATGAATGATCCCAGCTCGCCCGCCAACATCACCGCGACCGCGACCGCCACCCACCCAAACCACCCACGCCCCGTCCACACCCTCCTTCACCCACCTTCCCCCCGCCGCCCAGGGACATCAGGGCCTTTCCAGGAGAGGTGGCGCTCCCCGCCCACCCTCAAGGACCCAAACCGGGCGGAATTGAAAAGCCGCGTGGCCGAAAATTACTACCCAAAACTGATTAATTAGGACCTTTGAGCGGCTCGAGCTAGGGACAAAAGGCTGGCAAATCAAATCCTAACAAAAAACGATTTCCAATCAGTAACCGGGAGGGAAATACGATTTTGTTGTTGTTGTTTACGTTGTGTTTTAAAGTTGTCTAAAAGTGAGGAGGGTTGATGTTGCTTTAACTTAGAGGCACCAACTGAACAAAAAGGCACCATCGAAAACAAATCCTTTCGACGCCAAAAGGTGAAGTTTTCCCATTAAAAAAAATTAAAATAAAGAAGACCAGACCCTCCCCTCCACCCCATCACAGCATTGAACAGTACAGGCACCGCGTTACAAAACTTAGTTTATTTTTAGCAGCCTGGGAATTTAGCTACTGTACGTTCCGTGAACACTACAAAGCGCGGAGATCGATTTCTAATGCAACAGACTGGCATTCCGATTCTAAACACCTTACTTGATTTCACTGTCATTGATTTCAGTGGGATATGCCTCCAAGGAAGGCCTTTGAGACAGGAGTATAAGAAATATTTTTTTAAAGACCCTTAAAAAAACCAAGACAAAGCATGGCTTTACTAGAACCTTTAATTTTATTAGCGTTTGATGTCCAGGAGTCTTAGCAAACGCAGCTCCCTGTTTACTAATAAACACATTAAATGCACTATAGAAAAGATGGATTATTTTACAACCCTTTTTTAAATTTACTGGGTAATATTCCATTTCAGTACACATTTGTCCTACTTTTTAGGAAAGCAAATTGTGTGTGTGTGTGTGTGTTAATGTTCCTGCTTCTCACATCTGCTGATTTGAGTTTGTTTCCATTCCAGATTAGTTAAAGCGCCTGTGCGCTGTCCTTAGTACTGGATTTTTCATTTTCTTGTCTCTTTCGATTTGGATTAATCAGCTTGAAATCTTTGACATCTAAAAACAAGAAATTATATGTATTCTAAAAATATATTAAACTGGAACTAAATTTCCGTGGGGGCGTTTGCATTTTAGATAAATTTTAAAGAGTTTAATTAAATGCTGCCGGGTCCATTAGCAATCATTTAGTCTGATAATATAAACAGGTTTATGAGGAACATAATTACATAGGAATCTATGAAATTTATTTCCAAGCAAATAGGTAGAGGAGAGGGTTATACCAACTTCATAAGGTGAATTCCTATCTAATTTATTTAGCCAGAACTAGAGAATGCCAAGCAGATAAATCCAGTGGAATTCTAGAAATAGCACTTTTAAATTTCTAGAATGACTTCTCTGTGTACATCCAGTGGGTTTTCTGCCGCTATATACCTACTTATAAAAAGTGCTTAACATTATCTATTGGTAAATACTTTAATAGGGGATTCCCGGAAAAATGGCTAGGAAGGTCCAAACCAAACCAAGCTAATTTAATAACAATAACATGAAAACTAAAAACCCTAAGCTACCTCTTTATGAAAAGAAATCCTGTCTTCACTGCAACCTAACACAGAGATATTTATTTTAGATAAGTAATACAGATTTATTCAGTCCGTGCACAACAGTAATTAGTTTAAATTAAAAACGAAATGAGGTTGCAAATAAAATATAATTGGACAACTGACTTCGAGGGAAGAAAGAAAAAGAACAGGAGGTCTATTAAACTCCACTGGGTTCTCCAAAGGTTAATAAGCAATTTTATTGTCAGGAATGTGATGAAGGAAGCAAAACGTATAATATAAAATGGAAAGAGTGATTATTCACGCGCTTCCCCGCCCCTCCCCAATGGTGGAAACCCACAGGAAGTATATGATAATGGAATCCTGGCCCTAAACCTATTTGCAGATAGTAAGGGAAATTATGGCGAATGTGCAGATACATACGATGTTATTTTGGTTTAATTAATACAGAATTACCACTTCTGATTTACAATCACTAACGCAAAACAAAATGCTCAATTTGCCATAAGCATGCATGAAAATTCTTCCAAACGCTTTTTCAAACACCCTAGTTAGGATTAAAACATTGTAGGGATTGGTATTCTATTTTAAACCATCTTGACTGTTGCCTGTGCACTGGATAGCTACCTGAGGTCACTTACAGCCTGATCTTAACCATATTTTTACCCCATTGATTTCAAGCCCTATTTGTAAGTAAGTCCCGTTCACATCAGTAGGACTTACCTCCAAGTTAAATGTGCTCGCGATCTGGGGAAAGCTCCTTAACGACCTCAGCATAATCCTACATTCTGCTAATGGCTTCGGGCGGCTGAATAGAAGCAGTTTAATCGAGTGGCAATTTAAATATTCTTTACAATAATGTTCTGCAGTTTAAAAAGTAATCAAATCAACATAACCTTCTTAATTAACACTTCAGAATGATTAACATTGTGTAAGCTTGTGCAAAAATAAATTATGGGAAATGTATTTACTTCCCAGTTCATTGTATTCTTGCTCCTTGACCAAATGGAAATGAAAGAGTAATGAATGGGTTTATGGTCTCGTTTACACAGTCTTTGCGGCGCGTAGGGGGCTCCACACTGATCCGGAAATGCGCCACACGCCCGCCTTTGGAGGAGCTCTCTATGTACCATTATATGCAAGAATAAATTATCTCTTTCCCACTTTCCCATCTTCTACATCGTAAAAAACTACCCCTGCTTGTCGAGGAGGAGGAGGCCTATTTCGTGTCTAAGCTACCCTTTGGCTCCCCCCCCTCTTTCCAGAGCGGGTGTAATAAAACCATTCTTTTTATAGCATGCCATTATTAGAAACCAATTTCAGAATTATTTATAACCTGGAATGGCTTATTAAGCAGCAATGCGAGAATCATGCAAATGACAGCGATCCAATGCAATATAATAAGCATAATCATTAGTCTCTCGCGCTGATTAATTAACTTTCAATATTTTATTTACATAAAAAGCAAATCAGTGAAATAACTTCTGCACAGCCAGGCTTGCCTTTCAATATTTTACACCAACCTAAAAATAATGTGCTGGGACTCCGTTGACCGTGTCCCCCGCGCTGGCCGTGTCACCTGCCACATCTTAATAGGGGACAAGCTGAGAGTATTTTCTAGTTTTCTAATGGAATGAGAAATTGCATTTTCTTCCTCTCCCAGTAACTATTAAAGCGTAATGAATTCGGCCTAGAGTTCACGGCTGGCTGATCGAAATGAACCTGAGATCTGAGCTTTAATGCAGCTCCCCAGATTTCCTACCAAATCTTCGCATTAATCATCCGCGGGATTCCAATGAGATCTTCATAAAGCTGTGGAGGGGGGGGGGAGAGAAAAGAAAGTAATATCCTCTCCCCTCTTTCTCCTCCATCTATAGCTTGGGAATTAAACGGGCTATATATTTTCAAATACATTTACAGTATGTCTATATTACTGTAGCAGCAGGTATCATGAAAGTAGAGTTTGAAATTGCAAACTCCATTAGCCCCTCAGTGTTGTATTAATAATGTTGGTTGATGCGGAAGCAGAGGGGGAGTCGCTGCGTTTTCTGGTCGCAGCCGAAGTTGCCCAAATGCCTGTGGCTAATATATTTCCAGCGCCGAGTTGTCATGTGTGCCTTTTCAAAACCTCCCTCAGGTTTTCTCTCCCTTTTAATCTGTCATGCACCGGTTTCCAACTGGATACTTTCACATTTTCAAAAACATATGCACCGTCGCTCTGAAGTGAGGCGATGACGACCTGATGGAGATTCTTTTACAACCCCAGTAAACCATGACACATAAAAAGATTTTGTGGCCGCCATTTAACTATTAACCCTAAAACATAATTGAACGCGACTCTCTCTCTCTCCATTTTTTTCTTCTCTCCTTCCTTTCGATTAATGTTGCTATAACATTTAAGCCCTCACCAGCTGTTCTTCCTTCCCAATGGCCAATCGCATTTCCCTGTGAAGAGATTGAAAGAATGTGGCTATATTCCGGAGCCTTTCAAATCTGTGGCGGGGTTGCTTCAAAATTAAGCACCCTGTAATTGTCCCTAAAGTGATGTAGGCACAAGAACTCAGAGCAGCCAGAATCCGGAGTGGAGTGACAACCCAGTATGCCCAACCATTCGGAAATAGCGCGCTTTCAAAACAACTACCTTGTTGTACTGACAGGCACACAGACGGGTCTTAAAACAAAAGAACAATGAATGCTTCAACGGATTTGGAGTTGGTATGGAAACTCCCCGTGCCAAGTCTTCAGTCTGTTTTTGTGACTCAGGAGCATTTAAAAAAATCGGGATATACAGTACCCGGATTTGACTCTGGATGGAGACATACAGCACAGTCCAGGCACACAGAGCTATTCCCCTATTACATTCAAAACTTCCTGCCTTTTCATGAATCCATTAAACAGTAAACTTGTGGGGTGACAGCACCGTGATGTGTGTTAAAAAGAAAAAAGAGCAGGGTGAGACAATGGGAAGCAAGTTAGAAAGGGTTGGGACAGATGACTAAATAAAGATGTAACCAGGAAGGGAAAGATCTGGAAAGAGCCATCTACACAAAAAATCTTCCCATAGAGTAAACAAAAGCCAGGCCAAGTCACTTATTAAGGATCCGTAATATATATTTCTACATATAAAATTGAGTGTATTTGTGTGAGATGCATTTATGTAGTTAACTTGGCTAGAGTAGGACAAGACAAAAAGCCTAGCATTGTCTCACGCTAATTGTCCTGCACTATCCTGAGCATGTTTACTCGGAAGTAAGCCTCACTAAGTTAAATGGAGGTATCTAAGGCTGCGGTAGGAGTATGCAGTATTCTGTTCAGTGGAGGCCTACTTTTGAGGAAACATGCTTTAGGATCACATTGCCCATCTGCTTTTATATGCAGCCAAGTCCCATTTGTTTATTTTCCACACCCTACTTACTGCAGTACTAAGCATGTTTTCAGATGTTGAGTTCCACAGATTTCAGTGTCCCTATTAAGTATGCTTAGGATTGCAGCATTGTGTTTATACTTAGTATTTAGACACTTAGGGAGGCCTGATATTTTACTTGAATGGCTCAGCGAAAAAAGAAAAGCTGCTGACATAGATGAGTTCAACAGTAGCTGAAGCTGACAGAAGCTTAGTTGATTAACTAAGGCATCAAAATGGATATCTAAAACAAAATGCTCCACAATTATTGCAATGGCAGCTCACTTGAAGTAATGATTTAAGGCATTTTTGTCACATCTCCTTAATGATGTACTTGGGCCTAACCCCAACTTCACTTCAAAATAGATTTTTTTTACAGACTCAGCTTCTAATCAATATTTTCATTTAAATTTACAAAATGTTTTAACTCTTCAGTTCCATTCATTGACAATTGGTTTTATTCAGGAATTTTTTTAATTGCATGATACCTAGTGTATATGTAAGCTTTGATCTAGACCTTCTTTCATGTTCAGTGAGGGAAAGATATTTCATCTTTCACCAGCTGGGGAGAAGTTGGACCTTGCATAAGCCATGTTCATGTTCTCTTCCACCACCCATCCCCAATCCAAGAATCTGTTGGAGTCTTTAGGAAAAGGGACAACTGTTGTAGCCATTCCCCCATTCTTTCCAAACCAACCATATGAATTTGGTGGTTTCTAGGTAACAATTAGAGTTGGGCCGAACCTTACGTTATCATGTCGTTAACATAAGCACACGTGCATCTTTTTCATCGAAAGCCAGACTAATCTGGCTTTGTTTCCAATTGCGTTATATTAATTATTTCCTTCAGAGAAAAGGTTCTTAGGTCTTCTTTACTTTTATAATATATATACCCCTTAGGTCTTAATGTAATCAGAAAAACATCAATTCTTTCACCAGGAAAGGATAGTACATTGTTATTTCAACCCATGGTACTCAGGTAGTAGGAATAACAATGATTGGAGAGCACTGCTAAACATTAAAAAATAATTGTGTATGGTACCCATATACACCTACCTGCAATATATATTCACAATACTTCACATATTAGTAACAAAACTCACTTATAGTAAAAACTCAGTACTGTAGAGATCAATGCATAAAAGCATGCTCCTGTCTATACATAGATTCCCTTGCTGATCTAGGATACATGTATGCAACAAGATACTATGCGTGTAGATCCCTTGGCTGGATACTTTCCAGCCTTGGAAACTAAATCCAGGGTTGTCAATGACCAACACAGATGGAGTACAGATGTAATTTGTGGATGGGCATGCATCTTCCTCTCTGCCTTTTGATGTGGGTGACAATGCAAATCAGGAGGATGCAAAACTTTTAACATATACATAACTAGCCCAACATCTCTGAAACACACACACACACACACACACACAAATGTAGGTAACTTTATGAATGTACTTGTAATTCAAATGTCCTTGCAATAGAGGGTGCAAGAAATGCATTCTATATTCTGATTTATATTCTAATTTATATATTAGCTCACTTCTTGAAACATATAGAACTAATGCAAATGACATAAGAGATGGATACATTTGAAAAACCTATACTGCATGAAACATAATCTTCCGGTACATTAAATGAACATTTCAACACATGCATCTCTTGCTCATCTTGCACCTATTTTAATACTTGTATTCACATACTTATTTTTATTATATTTCTTGGTCACTCCTCATATTAGGTGGTTATTTAAAAGTGTCGTAGGTCTAGTGAATTCAAGTGGTTAGCAAAGAGCTCTTCTACAATCTCAGCCACAAACCAGTTTAATTAATCTGAACTCCTATGTTAAATCAACTTAACATGCAAGAGCCCACATGGTTTATGAATTCAACTCACAATGAAACTCTAGTCCAAGTGTGAGGAATGGAAGGAATAAATGTGTATATCTGAGGATAATCACAAGGACACTTTTCTCTAAATATATTTTCTTTGAAGACAACTGTTTTATGCATCAGGGTATTAATTATGTTAGCTCCTGAGATAAGTGGTACTGTTACAGTTTTATCTTTCTTTTCTAATTGTGCTCACACAGCATGGCCTCCTAAACCAGATGAGGATCCAGATGCTTAAGAAAATAAATTATTAAAACTAAGCAGTATTAAGAAGAGAATAATAATAGCTTATTCTACAGGGCTCAGGGATGGAGTATATGCTTTTCATGCAGAAGGTCCAAGGTTCAATCCACAGCATCTCCAGATAGGGTTAGAAACCCTGGAAGTCTGCTGCCAGTCAGTGTTGGCAATACTGGGCTAGCTGGACCAATGTCCTATGTTCCTAGCTATAGCAGAATTAGAACAATAAAAGTAGCAATGACAGAGTATTAGATGGAATTCACATTAGTAATCCAATAAGAACTTTACTTTCTAGGAATTGTTTTATTTAAGGGCTAAAGCCTAAGCATTATAAATATAGTACAGTATGCCAGTTCTTTTATCCCTTAGGCCATCTGGGTACAGAATGCGAAGATGTCCCATATTTTAAAAGGATTCCCCCTTCTTCCACTCAAGTCCCAATGGAAATATAATAGCCACCCTCATTTCCTCCCTTCACCATTTCCCCATATTGTTAATAGAATATTAGTAGTCTGACTCACACGAGCTACTGAGAGGATAAATGAAACAAAGCTTAAGCAGCTTCCAAATTCAAAGAGTTAAAAAAAAACAAAAGCCGGTATTTTAGAAACAGCAGCACAAAAAGAAGTTCAGTATTCACGCACAGCCATTTCCACCTGACAACTCCATCTCTGCCTTATGTAGTTTCCTTAAGAGATATGGGTCCTTTTGTGGGAGGGAAAGGGAACGACGCCTATTCGGTTTTGCCCGGTGATAAAGCAGCCTTCCCTCAGCGGTAACCCGCCTTTCTTTTTTGCCCCCCTTCCCTTCTTGTGTCCTTTCTTTCCCGGTGGCAACGACGACGACGACGCGCAGGTGTGGTTCCAGAACCGGCGGGCCAAGTGGAAGAAACGCAAGAAGACGACCAACGTGTTCCGCGCCCCCGGCACACTTTTGCCCACGCCGGGCCTACCCCAGTTCCCTTCCGCAGCCGCGGCCGCCGCAGCAGCCATGGGCGACAGCCTCTGCTCCTTCCACGCCAACGACACGCGCTGGGCTGCGGCCGCCATGCCGGGCGTGTCGCAGCTGCCTCTGCCGCCGGCGCTGGGCAGGCAGCAGGCCATGGCGCAGTCGCTATCGCAGTGCAGCCTGGCGGCAGGGCCTCCGCCCAACTCCATGGGCTTGTCCAACAGTCTGGCGGGCTCCAACGGCGCCGGCCTGCAGTCGCACCTCTACCAGCCCGCTTTCCCCGGGATGGTACCCGCCTCCTTGCCCGGCCCCAGCAACGTGACGGGCTCGCCGCAGCTCTGCAGCTCCCCGGACAGCAGCGACGTGTGGCGGGGAACCAGCATCGCCTCCCTCCGCCGAAAGGCGCTAGAGCACACAGTCTCCATGAGCTTCACCTAATGGCGTCTCCCTCCCACCTTCCCAGTAGCCAGCAGCCTTCCCCAGCCGTGCCTCCCGCTTTCCCGCCCTTTTCACCTCAGTCCTGCCCCCTCTCCCCACCCGCGCGGATCGTGCTGTTCCCGCCATTTTTTTACTTAAAAGAGGAGGGAAAACAAAACACTTACCAGGGAGTCGACTCAGGATCAGAAATCAGAGGACTGGTTTGTGGGCAGAGAAAAACAACCAAGGAAGCGCACGCACACATAACCACACTCTCACACACAAGGACCCCCACCCCAAGCCTACTGTGCTTCAAGGGCGGATACACAATCAACGTGTGTCTTAATTAAGATTTAAGAAATACCTTACTTGACAGAGGACTCATTGGATTTCATTTAATTTATGTCCGAAGTTCCACGCCTACTCCACACCACACTCAAATTCAGATCCAGGCGTCTGTTGAGCTTTTATTTTTTAGATAAAGCACACCCAAGAACCCTCCATATATAGAAAGATAGTCTATATATAATGTGTGTGTGTGTGTGTATACAAATAAAGATCCACGTTTGTTGCAGGGGTTTTGACAGTAGGTTTTCTTAAGGGCAAATCTGGCCTGTGGGTGGTTCTGAGACGAGAAGAGTAGTCATGAAGTGAGGCGTGAAAGGGAAATCGAACCAATTTTGATAAAAGCATTTTTAAGAGGTGGGGGGAGACGGAATTAAAACGATTTTTAAAGCACCCACCCCCGCCCCAAACACTTCCTGATTTATATTATTTTTTGTGGGCGTTCTGATTTCTGTTGTCCCTACAGTTTCTCCTGCTGCCCTCCCTCTCCTAGCAGCAGGCTGATAGATAGATGCCTGGCGCACGTGGACTTGAGACATCTCCAACCTGGCAAAGACTTTGTACAGATAAAACAATCAGCTATTTTTTTTCTCCCTTTCTGCATGTGCTGGTCCAATCCCAGAGAACAGAAACTATTTCGAAGAATGAACAAACAATGTGAAATAGGATGTTTTGTGTAGATAAAGCATTCTTGTTACATACTGGTCGATTTGTGATATGTTAAAAAAGAAAAAAGAAAACTTACTGTCTGTGCTTATTTATTATGGAATTTTAGGTTTCTTAATAAATGTTTGAGGCTACTATAAAGCATATGATTTGACTTTTCCCAACAAGTTTATATCAAGTTAATGTAAAAGGATAAATAAAATCATTTTCAATATGTGGTAATGAGAATGATGGTGTGGCGCATGATAAGATGTCTTCTAAACGAGAGAAGAAATGACACTTGCTACCTTAAATTTAATTTAGGATAGGGGGCCTAATACAGTTGGAAATAGTTGGCTGGCTTGGACTTTGAGATGAAGCATTTCATTTATTACAATTTGAATACTTCACTTGAATAAACTTTTAAATCTTTCTGCGTAAATGACCTTTAAACTCTAAGAAGCAAGATTATGATGAAAATAGCAACATCAGCCAGAAGCAACTGAGCTTAAGTTGGGTGGCTGAGTGGTTGCGAGTGCGCCCGCAAGTGGGAGAACAGGAGAGAGTTACGGAAAGGGCAGCAAAGTCCAAGGTGATGGCGAAAGGGTTTGTAAGAAGCGACATCTTTTAGTTCTTAAAGCAAGAGCGAAAATTATCTGGCCAATTTAAGGTAAACCCCTTTGTTTCACAAAGGAAGAGACCCAGTTTACTGCAAAAAAAATTCTGCAGATTTCTTACGGTAAAAATACTAGGTTTTTTGCCGAATATGATGGTTATGAACTTCAACAAGAGAAGAAAAATATGTAGAACCCACAATTTCTAAGTATACGAAGCCAAAGGAAGTGGCTTTTAAAAAACTGGGTTAGGATTAAAATAGCTTCCCTGTGTTTTCTTTCATGTCGACTAAAGGCTTTAGCGAAGGTGCAGTGAAATTGACATGGATTTGGCGAAAACGGAAGGTGCATCTGTAGTATATTTTTTCGCCCACTATGAAATGAGCCGCTGTTGTTAGGCTTGATGTTACAACAGAAAATACATTCGTTTCACTTCCCTGTGCTCTTTGCAAACGAGCTCTGCTAAAGGGCAGGAGGTTGTCAAGCACCAGGTAGAAAAGGATTCTTCCTCTTTTAATGCTTCATTCAGATCGTTTTTGTCTGCACATCAATTATACATCTCTTAATTACACACCTGAGGGTGCCCAAGTCTGGAATCTTTCACAGAAGGGTCCTTGGTCACTCCCAAGTGAATACTACAGATGCTTCTTTCATTTAAAATATATAAAAAGGAGGTAATGATTAAAGGTCCAACATGGGAATGAAATCACTTTGGTGACCTGGAGAAGGATCACTGTGGATCACTTTGCCACCTCAAATGCCATTTAAAAATAAGCTTATATTTTAAAATGGTCACTCTTCAGGGTTGCAACATGATGCCTGCAAGACAAAGGCATCTTTCTTTAATATCACTTTTGAGACACAGCATTCACACGGGAGATAAACATAATCAGACATCATATATGAATTACACTGATAACGTTCAATCATATGCAGCCATTTTGAAAATAAATTCTGAAAGCTCCCTCTGCTTCAAGCAAAAATATTAATCCTTCCTCCTGATGACACTAGAGCTCCACTGGGCCAGGAAATGAATACTCTTGAATTCTTTATTATGCTCTTTTGTTTGTATATTTGTTACAGTAGAACCTCATTTTTGCCCAAACAGTGAACTGAATGTATATTCAGTTACTTTAATTAAACATGCTGCATTACACCCATTTTGATCTTGGGGATACATTCACAGGCAAATTTTGATTCTCTCTGCTGAGTTTTCATTAACTTCTAAGATCTGTAGAGCTAGGGCCCCCACTCACCGATGCACCTCTTTTGTGTGTCTCCTATCATCTCAGTTGCTATTAGGGATCTCAGATGGATTCTAAACAATAGTGCCTATTTGATCCTTAACCTTAACATCCTTAACTTTAGTGGCTTCAGAGAACATACTAGAGAGCCCTTAATTTAATATTCCCCAATCTGATGTCATCTTTCCAACCTGTCTTTTGTCTTTTAATCTATATCATTAATCTATAATGTGCTTCTTTTAATTGAAATAGGTATTTTATCTGCCTTATAATGTATTTTTCAAATAAAAGACAATTCCCTCCCCCTCTCTAATTCTCATTGGTTTGATATTGCTGAGAGCAAGAAAGACCCTACTTCTGAGCATTTTTATTCTATTAAGCAATTTTGATTAATGCCAATTTTGAAAAGAGGACATACTCTGGATGTTGGAAAAAAAATTGTGGTGGCGGGCTTAGTTGTTGGAGAACTAGCCTCACATAGTGGCTAAGAAGGTAAGGTAGGATATCACAGGTTCAGCTCTAACCTCAGCCGTGGCTGCACCAGGGGTGACCTTAGGCACATCATTGTTGTCTCTGAGCCTCTTCACACAATTAGTCAGAGGCAATTCAATAAGGATCTACAACCAGCCACAGCTCTTTGACTAGCATATTTGTGTGAGTCATGTTCACAAATGCAGTCACCTGTTATATTTTTAAGTGAGACTTAAAGTGTTAGAGGAGTACACCCAGAAATAAATGTAATTTGCAAAGTAGTCATCAGCTTCCCTGCCCCAAATTTGCAGTAAGGGGAAACATTAACTTGCCTTACTGAGATGATGTAGATGAAGTACTTTGAATAACCTCTATATCTAATGCTTGAAGAGCCCAACCTGCAAGCCAGTTAAGTCACATGTATTGGTTTGAACTTTAGATAGGGGATTCTCATAAGTAAATCCCATTGATATCCATGCATGTTACTGCTATATACACCTGTTTAGGATCAGAATGTTTGTCCCACTGAAGAACGTAGGTATAATATTGATTTAAAATCTAATGCTCCACTGTATCTAGATTTTGGATAGGTTTATTGGTTAACTAATCCCATAGGTAGCTTGCTTTAGATGTAAAAGAGCATATAGGCTGCAAACCTGCTGATTCAAAAGTGTTTCCCACCATCATCAACAGGTACTACAAGTTAACCAAGCTTAAAACTGAAGTGCTCGTCTTTTCATTCTTGCTGAAATAAATCTGACTCCTACTCCAGTTCCTAAAATTATCAACGGGTGAGCCAATGGTCACCAAGTGCTGTTCTTGTAGTAGTCCTATTGTAGCAAATTGTGCCACACCAACACAGCTCTTTACATAACCCCATTTTGTCCTTCCATTTGTGCTTAAGAGGCATGGCTCACTTCACATTTCGGTGATCTCTGCAAATCTCCTGCCTCTTCCCAAAGTGCTGCAAAGGTTGTTTACAAGCATGCTAATTTTACAGCCCTTTTATATAGCTTTAAGTGAGACAGGTTTATGATGTAGGCATGTAATAAAATACTGTCTACAAGAGCTTTAAAAAACCTCCAACAACAACCATATGTTTTAAAGTGTTAGATGGAAATGGGCTCTTAGGTTAGGGGAGGGTTGCATGCCAACCCAAAAGGTACAATTCCTTTCACTAATGGACATTTAATTATTGTTCCCAAAATATCCATCAGGTTCTCAAGGGTTTAATGAAAAATGTTGTCCTGATTCTGAACAAAGCTTCTTCATCTCACTCATCCTGGATGAAACATTTGTTTCCATGGCAATAGATGTTTGTCTTATATAAAGGCCTAGAAATTTGTAGAACCAGGTGGATCTAGGGTACCAGGAGAAGCTCTGCATCCCCCTAGCATGGGGAAAGTAATGCACTTAGAACTGGAATGTGAGGAAGGAAAAGAAGGTGAGTGCACTATATGAGTAATAATTTCCAGGGCATTTTTACTTTCCAAAGTGATTTACAGAGTACCTCATATATATTCACAACAGCCTTGTAAGGCTCTTGTTTGACTGGTCATTAATTTCATTTTACAGAGGAAAATCTGAGGCTGCTAGTGGCTTACTTAAACTTGCTCAGAGTTGATGGTTAGGAACTAAGGCTGCAATTGTAAATAATGCATGTATGTCCCATTGATCATAGTGGGGCTTACTTCAAGTAAACATGCATAGGATAGAACTGCATATTTCAGAATCTGAATCCAGGCCCAACTTCAGCATTATAAACACTAGACCATATAGAAAGTTACTTCACACATTATAAAATCCCCACTCATAGGGAATTGTTATTTGTTTAACTGTTTGTTCTGTTTTAACGTGATAGGGTTTTTTTATCTTGTGGATTTTCTTGTTGTATTTTCTTGTTGTATTATGTTGGCTCTTTGTTGATGTTGCTAACCACTCTGAACCTTGGGAAAGCAGGATGAAAATATTTTAAATACATAAATAAAAGCATCTTCATATTGGAACTAGTGTAAAACATATGTGTAACAGATCCTTCTATGTGGTTATCTCACCTATGGGTTTTTTGTTCATCTACATGCTATGTCAAGTCACAGTTTGTCATGCCTTCCACAATGTATGCACTTTGCATGGACATGCAGCAAAGAATCTAGGCAGAACATTACCAGATACAGGTGTTTCATACTTATTTTGAATACTGGAGGGGTCCTGATATTATAGGCCTCAAGCATATTTCTAGAGTGCAACTTGTTTGCAAATTAGTGTCCCTTTTAAATGGCTAGCCTCAAACGTATTCTTATAGCAATCAAATTAACAAAATAAATATATAAATAAAAGCCCACACAGGGATTGGATGTGGGAATCTTGGTGATAACTCTGTCTATGAGCTTATTGAATGGAATTAGGCAAGTTGCTTTCAGAGCCAGTACAACACATTTTGCTGCCTGAGGTGATGAACAAGATGGCACCTCGCACCAGAAATTAACCAAACTGCCAGTTGAATCGTACTTCAATGCTGGTGATGGCACAGAGTCCTCCTCACAACTGAGAGCAGCAGACTAGGATAGGGTCACAGAGCAGGTTATGTGGAATATAAAGCATTGCTGTCCAACAGAGGAGAATGTTCAGGGGATTCAGGAGGTGCAGCAGGGACTGCTGCTGTTGTCCCTTCCACACCATCCACTGTCCACCACCTGAGGCAGCTGCCTCACTCTGCCTAATGCTAAATCTGGCCCTGATTGCTTTCAATCATCCTCAGCTCCCTTTCTATAAAGTAGGGATAACAGTGACTTCTCAAGTTTATTGTGAGGGTAAGCTGGATGAGAATTCTGATCAATCTCTTCTCCCACCAAATAGACAAGCACAACAATTAGTGGCCATGTATGGGGACTCCTGTGTAATTCAAATCACATATCTAGCCATTTTAATGAGCATTGATATGCAGATACAAGTATATGCAGATGTGACCCCAATTTTGTATCACTGGCTTCCAGTCCATTTCTGAGTGCAATTCAAGGTGCTGGTTATTAACTCTAAAGCACTAAACCGCTTGGGGCCAAGCTACCTGAAGGACCATCTCCTTTTGTGTGAATCTGCCCGTCCTTTAAGTTCAGTTGTTGCGTGCCTCTTGCATGATCCATTGTCTTCTGAAGCAAGATTGGTTGCACCACATAGGAGGGCATTTTCTGTGGTGGTGCCCTACAGATACTCCAACTCCATACCACAAGAGGTTAGGCTGACAACTTACTTTTTTAACTTTTGATTCTGTGGCTAATTAATGTATTGACTGATGGTGCTGTTCTTTGTGTTTCTTTTTCTGTTTTAATTGCTGGATTATTGTTGTTTTTATGTTTACTATTTATTTGTATGCCACACTGAGCAACTGTATTGCAGAGGGAAAGGACAGATTAAAACAGAAAGACGTAAAGAAATATGCATCCAGATGCAAATACCCTTGTATCAGCATTGTGTGTGGCTCTACATGGCTCCCCATTTGACTGGGGTGAAATATTATACTACAATATACATATGCTTCCTATTATTATTATTATTATTATTAAACATAATATACTTCCAAAGCAACATCCATATAATATTTTACTTTTTGACAGGGCTTGCATAAACTGGACATGTTTGCCTTCCTTAGCTTTAATATTTATAGAGCTTCAATCAGATTCTTATATCTACAGATTGTTGTGTAATTAGGCAGAAGCTTTTATTTACTTCTATTAAAACGGTATATCACATTCCTCTTTTCCTTCTCCTCATAGAAATACACAATTCCATCTCTTTCTAGAGGGAAGAACTGGGCACAATTCACAAAAATAGCAGTGGTGGGATACTCTGTTGCTGAATCTCTTTCATTCTGCTTGGTGAATGAATGACAATCCGGAGGATCTATTCTAACCTGGTAAGGCAGGGAAGGATTACACTAGATGAACTTTCATCCTACTTCCTGCTTTATCATTCTATAAATGCCTCTGATGAGCATTAATTAACAGTTGCAGAAACTTTGGAAAAGGGATGCTTCAGAATAGATTATGGTGTTTTAGTATCACCAGCAATCATCCTTGCCACTGGCAACAAAAATGTATATTAATTTGTGTTGTGCACTTTAAATTTTCATGTTCAGAATAAAAACCCCAGAACATGAAAATGTCTCTTGCAGTAATGGAGTGATGGCAGTTAACCTGTCAGTTGAAAGTGCATAACCTTCCTTTTCTCCTTTTCATGACAAAGATAATCTTATCTGAGGACATTTATGTGAAGAAATAGAACCATGGCATAGGGAGACCCCTGGATCATTAATCCTGGCATCTACTTCTTTCAGAGTTCTTTGATTAGTTAGATTCATTCATTGGATATTTCAGAGCAGTTTTTTCCTCCATTTGTCACTATCGGCTAGGTTCACTGAGTTCAGGCTGAGCGAGTATAGAAGCAATGTTTATTAATAATTTGGTAATATAGACTATCCTAACAATTCAGCATAAATATATCTTTGCAGGACGGGGAGCAGCAGCCATTTGCTCTTACATACAAGTACAGGTTTCAGTCATGCTCAGATAGAAGTAAAAGAACACAAGTGACTGGGAATGTTTTTTGTATATTAAATGAGGACTAATAACTGGCCCATCTTTGTATCTAAGAAAGAATGTATATAATTAATAGACTGCCATAAATGGTTGAATTCAGTCCATGTGGGTCAGGAAATTAGGGCTTTTTAGCATTTCATAAAAAAAAACGTTAGAGGACAAAAGGCACAATTCGCCAAGCAGTTCTCCTACATCATCCCATTGAAATGCAAGGGCCTCCTTCTGGGAGGAAGGGTGGGATATAAATTTAATAATGAATAAAATAAAGTTAAATGAGACATCATAGGCGAACCCCAATTATCTCTGAACATGGCTGCAGCCTGTGTTAGTATGTAAGAGCAAATAGCTGCTGCTTTGTTTTCCCCAATGAGATGTTTGTGCTGAATAATTATTAGTATTATCTATATTATCAAATTACTAATACACATTTCTTCTGTCTTAGTTCAGCCTGAACCTAGTGACAAATATAGAGTGGAGAAATTATCTGGAATGTCCAATGAGTGAATCTTCTTCTTCTTCTTCATTTATTATTGTTGTTGTTGTTGATGATGATGATGATTAGCAACTGTGGATTGGGCCCACAAAGAGAATTTTGTTTTTCCTAAAAAACTTAAAATACATATGTCATATAGTAAACATGTACAGTACAGCCCATCTATATTCATAGTCAACATTCTCTCTCAGTATTGCATTTAGGGGCTATAATTCATATAACAGGCAGCTGATACATGCTGAGAATCATATTAGGTTCCAATCCTTCATTACTTACACAAAGTTTAATATCTTCTTTGGTTTTTTTTACTTAAATAGCTAGCCTGAGCCATCTTGAGCATTCGAGATAGAAAAGAATATATACCCATACACACACCCTTCCTTAACTTCTTTCACTCCATTTCCTGTCAATTTATTACAAATTCTCTGTAGTTATTTCCACACCTCTCAGGTCCTCCAGTGAAAGCTGATGCCACGGACCATGCCCTTTGGAACATTATCAAATGTTTCCCCTCATACCTCCTATGACTTCCACCTATTCAGGCTGAAGTTGTGACAGACACTTTTAGTACTGGGAGATGTCAACATTCATGCCGAGACTACTTTGTCTGGGGCGGCTCAGGACTTCTTGGCTTCCATGACAACCATGGGGCTGTCCCAACATGTTAATGGCCCAACGCATGTGTCGGGGCATACCCTAGACCTTATTTTTGCTATGGGACATGGAGATGGCGATGTGGATGTGGGGAATTTTACATCTCTTCCTTTGTCATGGACAGATCACCGCTTGTTGAAGTTCAGACTCACAGCGGCTTTTCCCCTCTGCAAGGGTGGGGGACCTATTAAATTGGTCCACCCCTGGAGACTAATGAATCCTGAGGGTTTTCAAAGGGCTCTGGGGGATTTTCCGGCTGAAAAGACTGGCGCTCCTGTCAAAGCCCTGGTTGAACTGTGGAATACGGAGATGGCTCGGGCTGTTGACACGATTGCTCCTGCGCACCCTCTCCTGTGTAGAGCTCATACAGCTCCTTGGTACACTCCAGAGCTGAGAGCGATGAAACAAGATAGGAGGCGGCTTGAGCGGTGGTGGAGGCGAACTCCCGACGGATGCAACTATGCACTGGTAAGTGCCTCTACAAAACTGTACTTAGAAGCAGTGAGGGTGGCGAAAAGAAAATATTTTGCTGCCACCATTAAGTCTTCTCTTTCCCACCCAGCGGAGCTTTTTAGAGTTGTCCGAGGGCTACTTCATTCTGGCCCTAAGGACACGATAGTACCATCGGTAGCCCGCTGTAATGAGTTTGCTGGGCACTTCCAGAACAAGATCTTATGCATTCGCCGGGACTTAGACTCCCAGTTTATAGCAGTTGATCCTAAGGAGGTGTCCGGAGCACAGTTTTGTCATGTTTTGTTGGATGAGTTTCAGTTGGTTCAGCTCGAGGACGTGGACAAGGTGCTTGGACAGGTACTTGCAACCACTTCTGCACTAGATCCTTGTCCCTCTTGGCTTATAAAAACCAGCAGGGATGGAACAGCTACCTGGGCCAGGGAAGTGATAAATGCCTCTTTATGAGAGGGAGTGGTCTCTGGCTGTCTGAAAGAGGCAGTAGTGAGACCACTTCTGAAAAAACCTTCCTTGGACCCAGAAAATCTTGATAGCTACAGACCAGTAGCGAATATTCCATTCCTGGGCAAGATCTTGGAACGAGTGGTTGCTAGCCAGCTCCAGACGCTATTGGATGAAACCGATTATCTAGATCCATTTCAATCGGGTTTTAGGCCCAGTTTCGGCACTGAGACAGCCTTGGTCGTCCTGTATGATGACCTATGTCGGGAGAAAGACAGAGGGAGTGTAACTCTGTTGATTCTTCTTGATCTCTCCGCGGCTTTTGATACCATCAACCATGGTATCCTTCTGGAGAGGCTTGTGGAGTTGGGTGTTGGAGGTACTGCTTTGCAGTGGTTCCGCTCCTACTTGACGGGTCGTCTCCAGAAGGTAGTGCTTGGGAAACATTTCTTGACACCGTGGGTCCTCCAATATGGAGTCCCACAGGGGTCAGTTCTGTCCCCCATGCTTTTTAACATCTACATGATGTTACATGATGGTGCAGTCATCAGGAGTTTTGGAGTGCGTTTTCACCAGTATGCTGATGACATGCAGCTCTACTTCTCCTTTTCATCTTCTTCAGGTGAGGCTGTCAATGTGCTGAACCGTTGCCTGGCTGCGATAATGGACTGGATGAGAGCTAATAAACTGAGGCTCAATCCAGACAAGACTGAGATGCTGATGGTGGGTGGTTTCTCTGATTAGATGGTGGATACTCATGGGGTTACACTCCCCCTGAAAGAGCGGGTTCGTAGTCTGGGAATACTTCTAGATCCTTCTCTGTCACTCGAGTCTCAAGTTGCCTCGGTGGCACGGAATGCGTTCTACCAACTTCGGTTGGTGGCCCGGC
Source organism: Rhineura floridana (assembly GCF_030035675.1). Lineage (NCBI taxonomy): Eukaryota > Metazoa > Chordata > Lepidosauria > Squamata > Rhineuridae > Rhineura > Rhineura floridana. The sequence continues at coordinate 46,552,715 of NC_084480.1, forward strand.
TACGTCCCTATCTGGACAGAGAAGATCTCACCTCAGTTGTTCATGCTCTGGTAACCTCTCGATTGGACTACTGCAATGCGCTCTACGTAGGGCTGCCTTTGAAGACGGTTCGGAAGCTACAGCTGGTGCAAAATGCAGCGGCCAGACTAATAACGAGGACCAGGCGGTCTGAACACATAACACCTGTTCTGGCCCGCTTGCACTAGCTACCTATATGGTTCCGGGCCAGATTCAAAGTGTTGGTTTTAACCTATAAAGCCTTATATGGCACGGGACCACAATACCTTTTGGAACGCCTCTCCCGATATGAACCTGCTCATACACTACGCTCAACATCGAAGCCCCTCCTCCGAGTTCCGACTCATAGAGAAGCTCGGAGGATGGTAACAAGAACTAGGGCCTTCTCAGTGGTGGCCCCCGAACTGTGGAATAGTCTTCCCGAAGAAGTGTGCTTGGCGCCGACATTGCTATCCTTTCGGCGCCAAGTTAAAACCTTCCTATTTTATCAGGCATTTTAGTTTTTCTTAAATATGTTTTAACTGGTTTTAGATTATGGATTTGCATTTCTATTTTTTGTATTGTTCTATGTGATTCTATTGTATTTATTATATTTGTTGTACACCGCCCAGAGAGCTATGCTAGTGGGGCGGTATAAAAATTCAATAAATAAATAAATAAATAAAGTGTGAGAGAAGGACCCAAAACATGTTTTTTCTAGAAGTGACCTCTAGTCTAAATGAATGAGGAGGCCACATTTGTACCACAGAATTAGATCAGCTTACAAGTCAATGTCATTGTCATGGATTTATGGACCAGAAACTAGTTTTGTAGAGGTGCTGAGAATTTATGTCATGATGACAGCCAAGCAGGTTTGTATGGATTCATATTTTGTATTGCTTCAGTTTTTTGTGACATTTTAAAACTATCAGAGATTGTATTCTGGGTATCACTGAATTATGACGCAGATTATGGCTATTCAACACTCTCTTCTGTTCTCCTGTAACCCTCTGTGTTGCTGTTGTGATGTAGTGGTGGTGGTATAACTTTTAAGAGGCTGGCATAATTTCCTATTATCCTGGAGTTAACCTGGAATGATGTTTCTGTTCTGAAGACAGATTGTCACAGGTAGCTGCTTGAGGAAGTGAAGAGTTTGCTATTGTGCAATTCCACATAAAACTTATGCAATCTTGTCCCCACTGAATAAGTATTTTTCTTTGATTATCAAAACTCTGCATCATCAGATATATTGGATCCCAATAATTTTTATAATAATTTGTTTGAGAATAGATTATATTGTATTTTTTAAAAAATAGCAACAGTCCTTTAGGTCCAGGAATCATTAAAGTTAAATCTATGTTTTCAACAGTGGTTACTCATACTCATTTTTAAATGCTTATGCTGGTCACCTCCAAGGCCAGATCTTTCATGGTGCTGATGAGCTGCAGCTCTTGTTGATTATAACTAGAGTCACATTGCCTGAAAGATGATCCTTGGTTTCTGAATGGGACCTTCGAAAGTGGAGGAAGTAAAGGAGTCTGAAGCATGCTTGACAATGTGTAAATCTCTGTGTAAAAAGTCTTATTAATTCAAGATGCCTTAGTCCAAAATGCAAGTTTTTTTTTAAGTAGTACTGCACTTTTTTTTAACACAGAGAGCATTCTCAGCCCTGTCTTACTCCAGAGGACAGGAATTTGACCTGCTTTTGTTATCTGCTCTCAGTAGCGTTCCACTAGCTGAGTTGTAACATCTGATTCAAAAGGTCTCTACAATTCATTGACTGTTAGCATTCAAACGTATTCATTCAGCAAAGTCAAAAGAAAACATACTAGAATACAACAGTCAATCTGGTTGGCAATTACACTAAATATATCATAAATGTGTTTTCTTCAGTGCCACCACTGGTCTTTGCCAATTACATCATCATACTGCATCATTTTGCTCTATGCTTATTACATTTTACTTTGTACTCCATGTAAATGGTATTTTAGGTTCCAACTCTTATAATGTATAATCTGTTTTCTTTACCCAGCTTTGCTTTGTAGCGCTTGTCACATAGTCTACTTCAAACATTGCCTGTTCTATGCTGAGTGTAGACATGTGCATACCATCACATTTGAAGCATCTGCATGCAGCTATTCCACTGAATACGAGACAAGAAGTTGCATGTGGCTGTGTGTTCCCAGATGTATGTACCATGCATGTGCATTTGGTCAAATAATACAGCCACTTCAGATATGATGGTGTACACATGTACATATAATACACACACTTATTTGTAGCACTAAGATATTCCTGGGATAAGAATGATATCAGGCCTTTGACACAAATTGTGTTGCTGGAATTTCATTTCTGTACCATAGACTTCAGAGTGTGCCAAGGCTGCCATCAGTTTCTTGAGTGAAAATACATCCTAAGGCTATCCTGCTTCCTAAAAGCTATCAATTTTAGGGCCAAGAGAAAAATGTTCTCCCAAAATTCTCCATGATATTTCTGGCTTGGTGGTGATAGGTTTGCAAAATGTTCTTGAGGTTGAGGTCAGATACTTCAACGGGGGTTTTTTTGCCCAGAAAACTCTTCTGAGAAATTTCAGTTGACTTAATACTGATGTATGCTCTGTTGTTAGAGTTTGGTGGATAAAGGAAGCAATTGCCTAAGACAGGAGTGGGAAACCTATGACCCTCCAGATGTTGCTGAACAACAACAACTCCCATCAGCTCTAGCAACATGGCCAATGGCCAGGGATTATAGAAGTTGAAGTTCAGCAACATGTGGAGGACCAAAGGTTCCCTGCACCTAGCCTAAGAAAAGACGAATGGAATGGAAGGAGTAGGGGCTAGGCCCGTTGTTTGCCTCCACAATATAAATATATTAAACAATATTGAAACAGGAGCATCAGTTTTGCCTAAAATTCATGGAGGGTGAAACTGGGGAGGCCATTTTACTGAATATTCTCTAGAGGAGAATCAAAATTCTCCAACAGTTCAGGGGGACTTCAAAAAGGGAAAAAATTCAAAAATTTGACAGAACATTCTTTTCTTTTTTGAAATGTATTTTATTTAGGTATTCTAATTCTAACAAGTAAATAACAAAAAACCACTTCCCCAACCCCCTCCCTCCACCAATTGGATGGTTATGAAAAACCAGCATCTTTAAACAATAGCACCAATCCAAAGCTGTTCATGCATTAGTGGAGGAGCCCAGGTTTTCTGATCCTCAGAGGTATAGGTTATGAATGGGTACCATATTTCCAAAAAGTCATCTTTGCTACAATGGTCATTCAAAGCTCTTACTTATTTGGTTAACTTTTCCATCAAAGCTCCAGTCCATATTTTTTGCCTCCAACTATATACAATCACATTGTCCAATTTTCCCCAGTGTTGTGTGATGACTTGTCTTTCTGCCACAAAGAGAAATATGATCAGTTTCTTATGCTCCTTTTGCTCCTCGTGAAAGATTGTCAATAAAGCTAGTTGAGGTGAGCAGGCAACAGTTTGTTGTGTTATGAGACTGATTTCTTTGAACACATTATTCCAATACTGAACAATTGCTTTACACATCCACCACACATGGTACACAGTCCCCACAATATTACAACCCCTATAACACAGGGGCAGGGCCTGAGGATTCATATTAGATTTCTGTGGGTTTAGATGCCACCTGTGCCACCTTGGACCTCAAGTGTATTTTCAAGAATTTTAGCTGATACAAGTATCATTGGTTTCTTGGCCCACATATTATTTCAGTCACCCTACTCAATTTCAGTTCCCATATCAAATTCCCAGTTGCTTAATGAATCAAGATTGGTTGTACTATTATCACCAATTATTTTATAAAGTATGGATAACATTTTGTTTGTGAATATGGAGGTGTTCCGAACCAGATTTTCAAATTGTGTTCGTGGCTGTGTGGCTTGGGTAAGAACAATAGACATAGAAATGCAGAACATTCTTTTCTGAGAAATTTCAGCTCAACACTAGTATTTTTTCATAGCATACAATAGCACTGAATATTATCCTCATATTCATGATAGCAGCTTCCAGGCTATTTGCCCTGCAGCCATGGCCCTTCTTTCCAAGGAGTACAAATAACCACTAGTCTATCAAGGAGAGGGAAAGAAAGAACAGAAGCACCAATCCAGCTTTTATTCATTTAAATACAACTTGAATGCAAAACAATATATCCAAATTTAGCAACTTCTCCTAGTGTATTATGATGAGGTATAAAATTTTGTAAAATTTTGGTGAGGGTATGCTTAGGAGATGAAAAGTAGTCAAAACTGTATTTTAAAATATTTTCCAAGTCACACAAACAGTAAAGGTAGGTAGCTGTGCTGGCCCATAAGACAAAATGCCAATACATATTAGGGCAATACCTTTATTAGGCAAATGAAAATGTCACAAAATAGCGTGCTAAGTTTTTAGTTCTTCAGAACTTGGTGTTCCCCAGAAATCAGGCTAGACAGTAAAAAATACACAGGGACTAGAAAGGCAGGTGCTCAGGCCTCCTTATCTTCATCTGGTCAAAGTCTTTAAATGGAGTATGGGAGAAGGTAGCACCAACTTGAATGAAGTCCTTTCAGGTGCTTTGCAGATTTCAGGTTATAGCCAAGTCTCCTGGGAAGGAGAAAACACGTAATGGTTGATCCCCAGTCTCTCCAAACACAAAATCCAGCCATTATGTAGTTCTGCCTCCACCCTTGGAATCATGGAATCATAGAATCATAAAATAGTAGAATTGGAAGGGGCCTATAAGGCCACCAATGCAGGAATTCAACTTAAAGCATAGGTGGCTGTTCAGTTGCCTCTTGAATGCCTCCAGCGTTGGAGAGCCATTACCTCTTAGTTGTGTCCTTAGTTGTGCTTTAGGTGTTGCACAAGAACTAAAATTAATCTTTACCTCTGTTCATATAAGGACTAGCTAGGTCTCCAGCTGGAAAAGGAACCTGTGTGTTTCACATGAAACAATGATGCAGTTCCTTGGATTTTGGATTAATGTTGTATCCAGCCTATATGTTTTGCTGGGGAAAGTTTTTTCCTTTGGGTTTGAAGAAGCATAAATATTTTGATTTTTTCCTATTTTAAAAAAATATTAGCAAATAAGCAGTTCATCATCTTTACCTGAATTAGTCTTTTAATGTCTTTGGAATAAGACTAGAGTTATAAATGCAGTTTGTTTGAAGAAATATTTAAGTGCAGAAGGGATATTAAAATGTATTTTAAAGTCTGTTTTTATGATGTTTTAAAGAAGGCAGTCCATTTCCTTTTCCATTTTTAAAGTATTTTTAGTGCCTTTGTTTGCTTCCCTGGGCTCCTGTTGGGAGGAAGGGTGGGATATAAATCAAATAATAAATAAATAAAATAAATAAAGTTGCAAAGTTCATAAGCTGTTCTCTTACCCAGTGTTTGGTAAGGTAATTGCACATTCTGAATAATCACACAACTTCTTTAATAAAATGAAGTAATATGAAATTGGCTATTTCCCCCCTCTCTCTTTATACTTTCAAGTTCAGTGAAAATACAATAATTAAACTCTCGGTACAATGATTTTCAAACCTCTGTGTACCTTCGCACCCACCCACCCCTCCCTTTGCCTCCACTCTCTAGATAATAAATCCTTATGAAAGCTGCCACCACAAACAAGAGGGGTTGTTAAATTGTTTAATAGTGTTGGCTCAGGTGGTGACATCACTTAGGAGTTATTTATTTATTATCACTGTTGGAAGTGGGGCAAGAGCAACTCCTGTTTTGTTCTTTTGTTTAAGCTCCAGAAGGAAGCTAGAGCTAGGGTCCTCCAGATGGACAGGCTTTGTTTACCATTTACCTGTGATGTTCTGACTGACTTCCTTCTGTCGATAGACTGTGATGCCTTTAGGGAAGCTTACCTGCCCCTCCTCCTTCTGCCCTTTCCATAGCTTTTGTTCTCCGGCTGACCAGGAGAGAGGAGACTCCCTTTGTCTCTCTCTCTCCAAGCACGGGGCTGACTCCCGCACCTGGGCATTACGCCTCCAATTTGGCTAGTTAGTTAGAACTAGGTATGCCTTTTCTATCTACTATGTATTTCTATAAATAAAGTAGCTTTTCTTATTTTACCAAGTCTCCAGTCCCAGTGATGCTGATGCTGGGTAAAAGCCTGCTTTCTTAGGCAAATGCATGCACACGCTGGCACACTCGCATTTCAGCATCTGCTGTTACTCTCTGCTACTGTGGTGCTGCTTTTAAATGAAATTAAGCAACACAACTACACTCAGCGCAACAATCACATGATCCTTAAAATATGTTAGTAGGACAGTTGAAGCAAACCATGGGGGCAGAGAGGTACAATGTAGAAATCAGGAAAGGATCTTTATCCATGAGAAACTAACATGAGGGAACAAACTAGCTACACCTTCATCTCTAGGATAAAAAAATCCCTCCACCCAAATCATAGCAGGGGTGTCTACTTTCTATACACCCTTCTTTCCATGGTCCATCTGTACTGCAGTTCTTCATGTCTGCATACCTGAATACATTAACACCATTGACTCCTTGGAGATCTGGATTTAAGAATATAAGAATGTAAGAAGAGCTTGGTGGATCAGACCAAATGCCTGTCTAGTCCAGCATCCTGCTCCCACAGTGGCCATCTTGATGCCTGTTGGAAGCACACAAGCAGGGCCTGAATGCAACAGCACTGTCCCCTCCTGTGGTTTCCAGAAAGCCATAGAGAGCTCCTGGCAAAAACAAATAAGACTGAAAATTTTAAGTCACAGATTTCAGAGTCTTTGGGATAACACTGAATGCTATAAATAGCGAAGAAGAGGATAACAGTAAAATAACAGCACAGTGTCAAATGAGCAGGAGGCTAGTAAGATATATAAACCAGTATCATACTTGTCTCATCCTTAGGCCCATCAAAAAGGAAGGTCAGAGGTGAAGAAGGGAAAATGTATTGTTGCCTGTCACTGTTCTGTGAATCACAAAAGGGTTTTGGGACAACAAGGGTTACACATTATACAGACACGTTTCTGAACTAAAGTTTAACTGGAATGTGGCCAGTGGAGTTCATTTATAAGTTCAGCCATTTATGCACAACCAGCTGCATTTGACAACAGCTCAGTTCTAAAGATTTATCTTAAGTGGCAGGTGGTGTGGGAGGAGTTGGTTAACTTTCTGTTAATAAAAAGCTAAAACTAAATTATGCAAATTGTTCCACTTGTGGTTAAAGGCACTTTCCCCTATAATGCTTCAAAACTAATAATTTCCTTTGTGGCTATTTCTCCCACACCTCTGTTGCTGAACATTGATAACAGAAGTGACCACTTAAAGATGCAACTGGTTGTCTCCATTAGTGGTGCTTAGGTATGTCACAGAAACTTATGGAGATAGGCTGGAGATTTGGTCTAGGATATTTTCAGAAGATGGAGAACATTTTGGTGAGAAAGTTACCTGGAGGACTCAAAGAGCAGATGTGAAAAGAAGTCTTAATAGAGTCATGGCCTATCCTGTTTCCTTGCTAACACTTTTCTTGGAAAAGCTATAGAGTTGCAACATACAATCAGCTGGTTAGATAAATCTCTTAAAAACTAACTAAATGGCCATTGATGAATCAGACAACATAGCTGTAAGAACAATATAAGAGCCAGTGTGGTGTAGTGGTTAGAGTGTTGGACTAGGTCATGGAAGGCCAAGGTCCATATCCTCATTCAGCCGTGAAACTCACAGGGTGATCTTGGGCCAGTCACAGTCTCTCAGCCTTACCTACCTCACAGAGTTGTTGTGAGATAAAATCGAGAGGGAGGAGAATATATGCCACCTTGAGCTTCTTGGAGGAAAGGTGGGATATAAATGTAATAATAATAAATATATATATTTATAAAAATTGCAGATAATAGCTACCATCTTAGAAGAGTATTTATTATTAAATCTTTCCTCCAAGGAGTTCAAGGTGGTATGCATGAAAACCCACAAGCAGCAAATGATCTCCTAGCAAACAATGGCTGAGATTAAAGCTGCTCTTCAATCTGAGATGTTTGTAATGCTGAAAGCTTCTCACTGACCCCATTCACTCTGACCTCCCCACCAGCTCTCCACATGTTCCATTGCTCACACATACTTCTTGCAGTCTCTATCATGCTCTCTGCAGTGCCTGCTCATCATTCCAGCTGGGACCTGCCAATTGTCAAGCTGAGATATGAACAAGTTTAGTTTTATGCCATTCTTCCATGATGGAAATATACAGGACAGAGGCTACTCAGTGCAACAATGTCAGATATATTCTTTACAACCTTCACTACTATATTTACAAAACAAATGGCAGAACATTCAGTATGGCCTGTCACCCAGTGACCAATCTAGTAGCCCTTTAAAAAATAAGCAAGGCTAAGGAGGCTTTTTAAAAAACTGATTATCTTAGTTCTGCACTTCTGCAACTCTACTGGGCCCGCGGGAAGTTAAGGGGAAAAGAAGTCAAAAGAAGAGTATTGGGCATATGGTTTTATCCCTCTATTCGCAGTCAAATAATATTTTCGTATGTCACAGCAGTAGTACAGATTGGACCAACAAATTTCTTTCTTTAAAAAATAACAACTCAACCACATGCCCCTATTTTCCTGTCACTAACATGTTCATTGCTGAATTCATGTTTCAGAAAACGGGAAACTCACAGAATGAGTTATTTCTATGACAAGTGCAAGCACTATGTATTAAATATCACACCTCAAATTCAGGCTTCTGCAAAGGCAGTAGCAAAGCACTGATAGGGCATAATCTGTCTGTAACTCCTCCTGTGCTAGACCTATTGGTATGAAAGAGAATAGCATAAGATTATGTTCAATCACAAGTTCTATTCGTTTTCATGGGGCTTATGCAGGATAAAATCCTGGTGGATTAAGCCCAATATCTTCAAAAGACCTAGTAGTTAATTAAGTGGTGTCTGATACTATAATTACAGAACATTTACTAAAAAGTAAAATTTGAGTCATACATTAGTAACAGTGTGGAAACTGATTCCCTTTGGTTTCTTCCCATGCTGTTTCCATAATGCTTGGCTCCAGTAACCATGTGGGCAGATAATGGCTTTTAATCACCTGATTGTTGTCTAACTGGGATGGAAAGCATTTTCAGGTAGTAAGGAGCCATGTTGTTCGCCATGCCCAAGTGGTTCCTTCATCCAGTGTTCCTAGAAGAGTATGGAAAGCAGCTACAGGAAATAGTTCCCATGTTATTGCCAGAAATGTGTGAATCATTGTGTTCTTCCATACTGATGACTCCTAGCACTATCCAGTCATTGTTCTTTCACTCATCGTAATTCAAAAACTGAATTCACACACTTTGGGAAATACAGCATTTTTTGTTTTGTCCACACTTGTAGATATGGGTGGGGAAGGGACAATTCTGAACATGCATTTTAAATTCCATTTTAATCAATTCTTCAGTTTGTGCTAACACACTTTTTAATATTGCTGTCTTGCACACAATTGCATTCATAGCATTTTTAAAAACACAGGCTAACAAGTGTTTTAGCATTAATAAAACGTTTACAGTGCTGAAATGACACAAACTGGAAAGGCAGCATATTTTTTAAATCAGTTTGAAATTTGTGCTGTAAAACTTCCATTTAAGCATTGTTGTGCAAATATTTCAATGCTTAAAAAATAAATAGGTAATTTGGAAAACTAAAAAAAAAAACCAGAGCAAGCTACACGTGGCTCAGTGGTAGGGCACATACTATGTCCGTTTAGAATCCCAGGTCCAATCTCTAGAATCCTCAGTTAAAGGAGCTCAGCAGGTACTGTGAGGAACCTGTGCTTGAGACCAGACAGACGGTACCAGCTCAAGTAGATGATACTGGGCTAGGTGGACTAATGACTAGATAGAGTAATGGTGTAAGGCAACATCATACGATTATATGAATTGATGTCCTGTAGATGTGTATAGGCTTTTGACTTATGCTTCTCTGTCAAGCAGAATTGCTGCATAAGTAATTAAACTGACATTATTGTTGGAATATGAAGAAAACAAGATGTATGTTTAAAATCCTGCAAAGCAGGCTTCTTTACAGTATGGGGTTTTTCGTATTGTACAAGGACCTAATAAAGTATTATCCCATTTCCTCAGACTAAAATTGTATTAAAAATAAATAAAATATGAAACAAAAGTGGTACATGTCCTAGTTAAAACCTCATCTTGAAGCCATATCACAAAAATTTAGGCCTGATTCTGAGAACACTAGAAGTGGAAAAAAATACTACCACTAGTAACAGATGTGAAATTACATTAGATAAATATAATCATTAGTTTCAGTCTCACCCTGGTTAATTTGTTTGTGGAAATGTGCAACCCATTATTCATTAGGTAATTTTTCACACATTGATTAGAAAGCCATGTCGAATTGTGATCCCAGCACATTTGGGCTTACCTATCTCACAGTGAACTATACCGCTTACAATAGTGGAAATGGGGGACAAAATGTTTATCTCAGGCTGATTTTGTGCCAATAAATAAAGTAAATCAATAGCCAGTGAAGTGTGAACGACATTTCTCTGCTGTATAATATGGTTTTGGGGGCAATTTGACATGCTACAAGGGGAAACAAGGGTCTTGAACGGAAAGGTAATAAAAGCAAATCATGCTGGTAACTGTTATTGAAGTCCTGTGTTTTTCTATACTTGGACAGCTTTAGGATGTGAAAAATAATGCACATAAAATTATGAAAACAATGAGACAGTCCAAAAATTTATAAGCTTATTGGATCTTATTCACACATTCCATACACAGGTACAATGAAAGGTATTTATGTCCACTGGGGCCAATGCAGAATCCATTTTCAAAGAATTTATTTCTGAAAGAGATATATTAAACCAATGATTTTTATCCTCGTAAGGTTTCACTTACCAATTCCATTCATTTTAAAGAGTGTCTGAATATACATGCTTGCTAATTTGATCTTTACAAATTCAGAGATGAGGCTGCTTTGTCTTTTGAAACATATTGGTGGCCATATATAAAACCAAAAAAGAGACCACCTTCAATGTTCTATTCTACAGATGTAAACAAAGAGCACTCCTACAACTTCAACCTAGCTGAACAGATTTACACTATAGAAGAGATAATAACCAACATTGACAAAGGAAGTGTTTCATTGTAGCATTTTTACCGTATTTATTTTATGAGTTGTAGTCCAGTAAGGAAAAGGGGGCATTAGATACTGACAGTTATAGGGGTAAAAACTACTTATTGATAATGCTTCATACTATCCCCTATTTCCCCATAAGAACATAGGAAAAGTCCTGCTGGATCAGACTAAAGGCTCACCTAGTTCCCCATCCAGTTCTCACAATGGCAAACCAGATGTCTATGGGAAGCCTGCAAGCAGGACTTGAACAACAACGACACTCTTCCCACTAGTGATTCCCAGCAACTGGCATTCAGAATAATTCTCCCTCCAGCATTAGAGGTAGACACAGCCATCATAGCTAGTAGCCATTGATAATTGCCCATCAAATGTTCTTTCACAGATATGCTGCTCTTTCTCACCCACACACCCATGCCAGAAACTTATGCGTTTCTGCAAACCTATCTGGCTTTCTCTTTGTAGTAATCTGGATGATGATATGAATCCAGGGTAGTAGATGTCCAGGATCTCGGGGTCTTAGACCTGTTATCTTTTTGAGACCAGGGTCCCAATGTCTTCAGCATCCTAAAAGCCAATCAGCATGAAAGGAGAGTGTTAGCCACTGAGAAGAGTCTTCTAATGTGTGTCTTTGTCCTTTCCTGCTGAATGGAGCCAATCAGAGTGAAAGGAAGTCAGCCACTGAGAATACTCTTCTCAGTACATAACACAGTCTCCCCTTTCATGTTGATTGGCTCCTAGGGACTTATGTTGGGAGAAGGCATTAACAAGGATCTCATTCTCAACACCACAGCAAAAAAAAGGGGGGGGCATGGCTGTGACTAATGTGAAGGGACTTCTGAATTTGCCACTGCATTACTATATGAATCTAACAAAAAACAGAGTTTTGTGTCAAAATGTGCGAAAAATGCAGAATTCTTTATTCCAGCAAAAATAATTGTCTTATATACAAACACCAAATAATAATCACACATTTGGTTTATGTTGAAATATACCACATAGGATTTGGCCTAGTAAAGATTTCTTATTGGGCTGTTTGTATATATGATTATTATTATTTTATTGTAATAATTTGGGTTTTTTAATTTTTTTCTGATACCTGTTTTTGGTTGTAAAACATTTGTTTTGTTTTATTAAGGATCATTTGTGCCTTGACTGTTTAATTACATGAATTATTTGAACTTGTTTTGGGTTTGGTTATACACTTGGTTCTTGATAACACTTTATACTAGCCTCTATTTCCCCATAAGAACATAGGAAAATTCCTGCTGGATCAGAGCAAAGACCCATATAGTCTAACAGTGGCAAACCCACAAGCAGAACCTGAACCACAATAGCACTCTTCTCACTCTTGGGTAAACAGGTTACTGGAGATAAACTACTTGAAAGTCCATCAAAAAATGAACTCAGGAAACAAGTGTGCTAACAGATTATTACCATTGGAGGTTCCCAGGATTCAGTCTGTCCCTACTTTCATATTTCAGCATAGTTCATTCCCAATGGGATACAGAGCGGAATCCTGCTACCTGTGGTGTTTGGACACTGGAAATCCCCAGCCTGTTCCCTCTGATCTCATCTGCATACTCAGCTCCTCATATGGCACCCTACCCCCAGAAACAATCAACTTGCAACTATCCTGGGGCCTATTGTGTAAATGCAAGCTGGTCCCAGCTTCTATACAGAGCTAGACATGAAGGATCAAAGGTAGAGATAAAGAGGGAAAAGCAACAGGAACTTTTTGAGAGGGCGGGAGGGTTTCATGATTGATGGTTGTTTGGGTGGAGCTTTATGGGGTTACTATGAAAGATGGTGTGAGGTCTGTGAGCCCCATTCCAGATCCCTACGCAGAAGCTAGCAGCCTGGCACTCCACCTATAAGTAAACAAGTTTGGGTAGAAAAGCAACAAGTTATTGTAGCCACACATACTCTGAGCTGGGAGTAGTTTTCACTGTAGTTTGTGACTTGCAGGGGAGCACATATAAGAATATAGGGAAGGTCCTGCTGGATCAGACCAAAAGCCCATCCAGTTCAGCATCCTATTCTCATAGTGGCCAACCAGATGCCCATGGGGAGCCCACAAACAGGACCTGAGTGCAACAGCACTCTCCCCTCTTGTGATTCCTAGCAACTGGTATTCAAGAGGAATATTGCTTCTGACAATGGAGGAAGAAGTGGTTAACAGACATTGATAACCTTATCCTCCATGAATTTGTGTAATCTTCTTTCAAAGCCATCCAACTTGGTGCCATCAAGTCTGTTTTGAAATCTGTGTACTCAGTATTTTCTTTTTCCAACTTCGCACATTCAAATTTTTTATGAATTAAGCCACCATTGGAAGTAGAAGACAAATTGGCTGATAACTAAGTGCTTTGATGAAATTTGTGTGCAGGAATGAAAATCACTGCTAATGACTAATCAGATGATTGCCATTGATTTGATAGATGGTTTTGACCCCTCTCTCTTCTTGTCTCACAAGTGTTCATCAAGTGGTGATCTGCTTCATGTCATGCGTGTAATAGCGACCACAGATGGACAGAGCTTTCATTCTGCATTTCAGCAAATGCAGAATTTTTTTATGAAGGATATCTACACATTCAGTTGTGAGCCACTGAGGTTGTGGTCAAACGGAGCGGGATAATCCACGGTTTCCATATTCGGTTTGTCATCTGATAGTTCTCACTTTGCCTTTTAGTTCGCTCTTTCCCAATTAAAAAAAAATGCTTTTTTGCACTGGCACACGCAGCGGTAAGACCTCTACATTCTTTTTGCTTTTTCCAAGCTCCTCCTCTAAAACCTCCCCCTATCAACCAATTGGTCAGCAAAAAAATTATGTATGCTTCTCTCCCCCTTTGCAATGAAGCACAATATGGCTGTAAAGGAGTTCTCGCCTGGGAAGGAAAGGCTGCTGGTCGGTTTCATGCCTGCCTTCCCACTAGAATGAAATTGACAAAGCTTTCCCAGCAGGCTTGAAACCACCAGAAGCCCTTTTCTTGTTTGCATTTGCAATATTACACTTAAACCAATGCATGCTTTTCTGATTTGAAGCAAAAACCCCAGCAAGTAGAATGAAATTGACAAGACTTTTGGAGGCAGGCTGAAACCGACCACTCCCCCTTTCTCGCTTGCTGTGCATTGCAGATCTCACCCAGAGCGGCCGCCCAGTTTGCAGGCTGACAAAAAATAAAATGCATCTGCACAGTAGTTGCAGACCCCCCCCAACACCCCACAATTGCGATGATTGGTTCAATTTTCCCGGGCTTATTCTCACACATGCGCAAAAGTGCAGATACGTGATTGGCTGGAATGAGGAGAAGGGGCAAGGGGAAACGCCCAAGAACCGCCCATCAGCTGTAAAGTCCACGGTATTGCATCCTAACTCCTGAAGGCACAGCGGATGATTCCCGATTTTAAACAGCAAATCACATTTTTGCCAGTATTGCAAGGAGCGGATTTAACCCACGAAAATGCATAACAGCGCGAGACGTCATTTGGACGACTGAAAAATAATGAACACACATAGCGGGTGTGTCACACATTTTGCAGTCGTCTGGTGTTGAGACACTGAGTGGTGTGTTATCGCGTGATGTACATGCATCAAACAAGCAGTGAGGCTTAGTCTGATGAAAATTGGGTGCTGTGATGTTCTGTCCTACCACTCTTACAAAAAATACCAGAGCCAAACTGGCTCTGGTGATGGAGGAATGGTGTAACAGCATTACTATCTGTTAAATGCATCCAAGATTTTGAGGTGCAAAAAACTGATAAATTTTCTCCTTAAAGTTATTTATCAGTTTACTTTTCAAATAGCTTGAAAACGTTTGCACAAAGAAACAGGCAGCATTTACGTTTGCCATTTGGTTCTACTAGCACCCATTAAAATGTTCTTTGTAAATTACAGAGACATACAGGCAAAAGCCAGCAGCCAAGACATCCACCTAGATGTTTTTTAGACAACATTTTCTGTATTCTTTCTGTTGGATTCCTCCCTCCCTCTATATCTGAAGTGGGGAACCCTTTGCAGCCTGAGGGCCCCATTATCTTCTAGGAAACATTTCAGAGGCCATATTTTATTTATTATTTGATTTATTTATGATTGCATTTATATCCCGCCTTGCCTCAAGGAGCTCAAGGAGCTCAAGGAGCTCAATGTGGTGTATATACTGTAGTTCTCCCCTTCTCCATTTTATCCTCACAACAACCCTGTGAGGTAGATTCGGCTGAGAGGCAGTGACTGGCCCAAGGTCATTCAGTGACCTTCATGGCCAAGTGGGGATTTGAACTCTGGTCTCCCAGGTCATAGTCCAACACTCTAACCACTTTGCCACATTAGTTCTCTCTCACATATGCCAGTGGTAGGAGGAGCCAGAGGGAAAAACGGGCAGGGGCAGAGAGGCAGAGTGGGCAGAGAAGTTAATGTGAATTTTATCTTTATGTAGTAGGCTAGGTTCTACACACTTACCACCTCTCTCTGTCCTCCATCCAGGCAACCAAGAGGCCTTATCAGAGTTCAAGGACGTATTCTGGCCAGGCAAAAACACTCAAGGAGAGTGCACACAAGGGCATGGGAGGAGTGTGATCTGGGGGGAGTCCAGACAGAGAGACCTTAACAACTGCATTCAGCCCCCAGGCCTAAGGTTCCCCCCCCCTTGCCCTATATGGAGAAGAAAAATCACAGCCATATGTTATGTCAGCTGGGATCCAAAGAACCAGTTCTACATGCCCAAGAGGGCTTCAGGCTTGGATATCTTGACCAGCAGCTGTCAGCGCTGCACAAAGAGCTATTCTGAAATGGAAAGGATTTCCAAAAGCCATTTATGCTATGGCATGGGCAGCCTCATAGCCAAACATTTTGTGGTGAGGGGGTCTTGCTATTTAAAGTCTTTTAAGGATATTAAACATGAAATTAACTTTAATAAAATCTAAACGTGTGCCTGGTGCTTATCAATTTAGACACTCATTGTCTACTAAAATGCACTGGAGTAAGGTTTGTTTTTTACTGGGGAACTGAGTGGAGTACATAAGAAGAGCTGTATTGGATCAAGCCAAAAGCCATCAAGTGCAGCATTCTGTCGTCACAGTGATCAGGCAAGATGCTCATGGGAAGCCTGCAAGGAGGACTTGAAAATCCTGTCCAAATGCTCTTCCTCATTGCTCCACAAATAAAAAGGACTACAGGCTTGCTATTTTTAAAAAAAATGAAAGTTGAAAATTCAGAAAAGGGCCCTGGAATATCCTAGCTCTCTCTTTGGCTACAGCCCTAAGCAAGAAGTCCAAGCTGGTGGTGGGGAGGAATCTAATACCCCACTGTGTATGCTTAAAGGGTGTGTGTAAAAGAGCTGTTTGGTACACAGCCCTTACAAACTGCTTCCAGTTGTTGCCTGAGGCCTCAGATGTTTTCTTTTTAATCCAGATTAAAATAATTTGAGGTTTCCACATAATGCAGGCTGCATTAAAGCAATTAACATTTAATTAAAAACAGGTTTTCCTCAGCAGGTCAGATTGTGAAGGGCTCAGCGTTTGTTGCCATAGAAAGGGGGGAGGGGGGAGTTGTTTGGTTTCCAGAGAAGCAGCAGCTGTATTGTAGATTTGACAGGTTGAAATCACTGTTGGAAGGACCTGTGGAGCCAAGGGATGAGAGGTTGTCAGTGTCACAGAGACCATTTCATACTGCAGGAGAATGTCATCTTCTTCACAAATTCACCGCATTGTTGTTAGAGGGCTTTTAATTGGCCTATAACTGTAAAGATTTGAAATTCATTCTAGCACACAGAAAATTAATTTAACCCATTGATCTCTGGTGTCATCTGAGTTTTAGATGCAAAGGGCATTTTTTTTTACAGAATTTATTTACCATCGTTTACTCGTGTGTTTTTTGAAACTATATTTCCTGCCCTTCTGAGACACTCTGAATGTCATGAAGTAAGAATGGTCACCTTCAGTTGATTGTGGCACATTTGTCCTTTTATTTACTATGTTCTCTAGACTGTTTTTTTCTTTTTCTCTAAGTGAGTCAGGATGGCATTATTTAACCTCAGAAGAAGCCTGTAAGGTAGGGTGGCTGGGGCTGCTAGGCACTGGACTCCAGAGCGTGCATTTGGAACCTCGGGAACTGGGGCTATGTCAGATCTGAGCTGTAGGCAGCTGAGCCAGGGATTGTGCCAGGAATCTGCAACGGAGGGAAGAAGCATAAGAATATAGGAAATTGCCTTATACTGACTCAGACCATTCGTCCATCTAGCTTATTATTGTCAACACTGACTGGTAGCAGCTCTCCAGGGTTTCAGGCAGGCCTCCCTGGAGATTATGGGGATTGAACTAGGGAGCTTCTGTATGGCAAACAGATGCTCTACCACAGAACAAAGCCTGAAGTCAGAGCTGAAGAACAAATACAAAATGTGACAGAGCCAGGAAGACCATTGTTGCTCAGGCAAACTCCCAGTCCAGACAGGAAGTCCTTTATAGCCCTTTTGTCCAGGTGGGCCCAATGGCCCTCTAGGATGGATGGGGCCAATCCAGAGCTGACAACACTTGTTTGTTTATGTATATTAATTATATTTATTTATTACCCTACATTTTAAAAAAACCCACAGAGCAGATTACAAGTAATAATATAAAATACATAAGCACAGCTACTAATAAAACAGTACTCCTAAAATTCCAATAAAATCTCATCAATTCCAACAGCAGCAAAATAATACTTACAATAGTCTGCTCAGCAAATCAGGGTCTCAAAGAATTTTGTTAAGATAACATCAAAAGGATTCAAAGGCCTGGTGAAGAGTTGTGTCTTAAGTACAGTAATCAACAAAACTGAAATCTGGCTGCAGCCTGATGCACTTCCAAAGGAAGGGAGCTCCACAAAGAGGGCTGCCCAGGGAGACTCTCCATCCTGCTGCTTTGATAGTTTGAAGGTTTTCAGTTCTTGACTTGGTCAGTCTTGACAGGCTTAGTAAACTACCATGGACAGTGTCTGCTCTGCCCTTAGACTCCCCTTTAGCAAGGAAGAAAGGAAGGAGTTTGTTAACATCATCCTCTGTGACTGGCAAATAGTATGAAGGTGCTGGATTTGCCAAAACTGGCATGCATAATTATTATTAGACATCAACTGGCTTTTGTGGTATGATATTGTTATGGTTCTTCAGGAGCTAAAGAGAGTAGAAAGGAGGGGTGGAGTTCAATGAAGGAGAGTCTTATCTAGATGCTCTGGGAGAGGCACAGTTTCTACTTTGACACAATTGCCAGTATTTCTTTCATATGCACTACAGCATTTTTGGTATTTGCTTGATGATCAGCAGAGCAGAGCCTTCTGCGTAGGCCCCAGCTGCTCCTAATTCAAGCCACAGTCTCCGGAGCTGGAGAGCCTCCATGTCTGACTTTGGATACAGCTGCCCACAGTCTTGCCCTGGCCCTGAAAAGCTAAGAGACAAGACTTGTCCAAGCTATCCAGTGAATTCAAGGCCAATTAATACATTACTTTTTAAATATACAGCTTTTGTTGTATGCTGAAGATGCACTTCTTCACTCTGTGATCCACCCTTGGACCTTTTGGTGAAGGGAGGGTAATAATAATAATAATAATAATAATAATAATAATAATAATAATGGGACTATTTTGGGACAGAACTCACTGCTACAGAGTACCAGCACCTCTTAGATTTTTGCAGCCCATGGTGGTCATTTTGTTCTGGCATATTTATCAATATATGAGTACTGGCACCTCATTGTTTTACCAAAACAAAGCACTCGTCATACACCCTGATGATTGGCCATACTAGATGGCCTGATGGGATTTGGAGTCCAACATTATCTGGAAAACCACAAACCCCTTATGTTAACATTGGGGTTAACATTGGGGTTACATTGACATATGGGAAATTAGAGAACATTTTTAGATATATTTTATAATTGTTACATTCTTTTTTGTTTTGTATTTGATTTACTTTGTTTTCATGTTATGTATATTGTTTAGAGATTTATTGTTCAGTTATGTTTATTTAAAATGTGAATTATTGTTTTTCTTTCTTACTAGCAATTGTACCAAATGTGAATGTATATTGATTTTTATGTTGTAAACTGCCCAGAGAGCTTCGGCTATAGGGCGGTATACAAGTGTAGTAGTAGTAGTAGTAGTAGTAGTAGTAGTAATGATGCTGATGCTGATGCTGATGCTGATGATGACAACGATGATAACGACAAAAAGTACACCAAAGACTCGGTCAATTGTTAATGGTATATTTGCATTTAAATAGTTGTGTTTTCCTGCAATAACCATGGAAGTGAGGATGCAATCTCTTTATGAGCTACATTGCAACTGGTCCTTGGGAATCCTGAAACAATTGCTTATTGTCAGCCCTGCTTGGGAAACTTTAAAAGTCTAGATCCAATTGATAGCCATCAATTAGATTTGAAGATCCCAACGGCTTCAATACATAGCATCCAACTTTTCTTTTCACCACAAGAACACTGTTGTCAGGAGATGAAAAAAAAACTCTGTTCATGAGAGATGATGAATGATGGAACCATTCAAGGTCCAGCTTGTTACGTGACATCTGTGATCATCATGTGAAAAAACCCATACCTGTGCAAATTTACCCACTGGCATAAAACAATGTCCACTATACCTGTATCCCCCTTCTAGGATGTACACCTTAATGTGGTGAGGGGGTTTGAGAGTGTCGAAGAAGCTGAGAGCAATGCTGTCAGGAGTCTAGACCAAAAGGCTAGACTCCTAGCAGGGGCACCCAAGGTGGAATGCTCAAAGCTGAGACACCAGACTAAGATGCATCCAAACTCAGAGGAAGGTAATGGTAAACCACTTCTGAATACCTCTTACCACAAAAACCCTATGAACAGAGTATCCAAAATGCAACACGAGATAGTGCTGAAAGATGAGACCCCCAGGTCAGAAGGCACTCACAGAGCTACTGGGGAAGAACAAAGGACAAGTACGAGTAGCGCTGTGACTAATGACGCAGCTGGGTCAAAGCCGAAAGGAAGCCTAGAGGCTGATGCACACAGATACGAAAGGAGAGTATGGAGTTGTACAACGCACGCAATAGGAACATGGAATGCAAGAAGCACGAACCAGGGGACGTTAGAAATTGTCAAGCAAGAAATGGAACGTATCAACATTACCATATTTGGTGTGAATTAATTAAAATGGACGGGAATGGGACATTTTCAATCAGGCAACTACAAAATATTTTATGCAGGAAATGAGACATTAAGAAGAAACGGGGTTGCTTTAATAGTGAGAAGTGACGTAGCAAAAGCAATTAGGAGCAAGGTCTGAGTGAGCTGTATCAATGAGATTGAACGAGAACCCTATAAACACAACCATCATCCAAGTCTATGCTCCAACAGCAAAAGCAGAAGAAGAGGAATTGGAGAGATTTTACAAAGAAGTACAAGAAGAAATTGATCACACACCAAAACAAGATGTGCTGATAATTAGGGGGGACTGGAATGCAAAAGTAGGGAACAGAGAAGAACCAGGAATTGTGGGGAAATGGGGCTTAGGAGATAGAAGTGAAGCAGGAGAGAGACTTACTGAATTCTGTGAAGCCAATAATTTGTTTCTTGCAAACTCATTTTTTGAGCAACTGAAAAGATGGCTATACACGTGAAATAGATGAAATACACGTGGACATCACCAAATGGTCGATACAGGAGTCAAATTGATTATATAATTGGTAACAGAAGATGGAGAAGTTCCATACTTTCTGCGATAACAAGACCAGGAGCAGAGTGTGGTACAGATCTTGAACTGGTGATATCAAAAATCAAAGTAAAGCTGAAGAAGAATGATAAAGCAATCATAATGCCAAAATACAATTTAAATAACATACTAGAAGAATATAAAGATCAAATAAGGAACAGATTTGAGGCTTTAAACTTAGTTGACAGAGAACCAGAAGAACTATGGAGTGAAGTCACAGACATTATCAGGGAAGAATGCAAAACAACAATACCTCTAGAGAAAAAACATAGAATAGTAGAGTTGGAAGGGGCCTATAAGGCCATCGAGTCCAACCCCCTGCTCAATGTAGGAATCCAAATCAAAGCATTCCTGACAGATGGCTGTCCAGCTACTTTAAAACATAGATTACTAGAGTTGGAAATACCTCAATGGATGATTGAAGAAACTCTTAAAATGGTTAAAGAGAGAAGAAAAGCAAGAGCAAAAAAAGAAAGGAAAACGGTTAGAATCGTAAATGCAACAATACAGCGACTAGTATGTAGGAACAAAGAGAACTATTACAATAGTTATTGTCTAGAAATAGAAGAGGACAACAAAAAGGGTAGAACAAGAGCCCTATTCCAAAAGATTAGAGAAATTAAAGGGAAATTTAAACCAAGAGTAGGGATGTTGAATAATCAACAGGGGAACACACTGACTGACCGAGATGAAATAAAAGGAAGATGTAAACAATACACTGAAGAACTCTATAAAGGAGATGCCAGGATGACAGATTCATTCATGGAGGAAGAACCAGAAATTTTAGAATGTGAAGTGAAAGCTGCTCTTAAAATACTTGGAAGAAACAAATCACCAGGAACAGATGGTATGCCAATAGAGTTGCTACAAGCTACTGAGCCTGAATCTGTCCAAATTTTGACAAAATTTGTCAACAAATATGGAAAACTAAACAATGGCCCACAGACTGGAAGCATTCAATATACATTCCAGTTCCAAAGAAAGGGGATCCCAGGGAATGCAGTAATTATCCAACTATTGCCTTAATATCCCATACAAGTAAAGTATTCCATTATTTATTCCATTATTTAAATTGAAGTAAAACAGCTCAGAGAAATAACTAATAAGGGCAGCCCAACCCTAGCAGGAAAGCTTCAGGGGACACTGTAAACAAGGCTAAATTCCAGTCAGAGAGAAGAGGGAAAAGGAAACTCCACCGATACATACAGGGAGAGAGTCAGCTCAGTCCTTGCTAAAAAGGGCAGCTTCAGCCTTCCTGAAACACAACCACAAGCTCTGTTTCCCTAGGTTAAAGAAAGGTCAGGCTGTTCTAGGTGGGAAAACAACAAACACAAAAGACTTGCCTGGAAGGCGCAGCCCCTTGCTGAGATTAAAAGCAGCCAAAAGCTTAAACAGCCCCGCCCCTCGCTCAGGAAGGAAGCCTGAGAGAATACTAAAGAGTTAAGCCCCAGCTGATAGCCATCAGCCTCAAGTAACACATCATTGGCTGGCAGCAGTAGCTGGGAGGAACCAGCCACACATATAAAGTCAGAGCACCCTAGCGAGGGAGCCTGCTCCACGAGCTAGAGGGAGCCCCAGCTGACAAAGCATCAAGGCGAGTTCGGCAGCAGGGCGAGTTCGGCAGCAGGGCGAGGAGGCCAGGGCCCCCCACTCTGCCCGTCTGTTCCCTGACCTCAACTAAACCGCAGTCTCCAACCCATTGACGTAATAAACCTTAAACAAAACTATGCAGGTAAGAAGCCAGCAGGGGTGTGGGGGCTTTCCAGTGTTTTGCACGGCCTGCAGTATGTACGACTATCTGCCTGTTGGACAGAAGTCGTGGGGGTGCTCTCGGTGCAATGAGCTCCTGGCTCTCCAGGAACTACTTCATTTCCTTGAGGCCAAGGTGGCGGACCTGGAAAAGCTGAGAGAGGCAGAGAGGTGTGTGGAGGAGGTCTTCGGGGACGTTATAGCTGTGTCCCACTCCAACGATGATAGCTCTCCTGCTATCATGGACAACGATGGTCTCGGGGAAGGAGAGCATCCAGCTGAGGAAGAGGGAAATGATCCCTTAGAAGGGACCCATTCCTTGGGGGATGAGCAGCTATCCTCTCGTGCTGAGGATATATCTCCAGGGTGTGGAGGGATCCTTGTAGTGGGTGATTCGATCATTAGGAACATAGACAGTGGGGTGTGTGATGGGCGTGTAGACCGCAAGGTGTTTTGCCTGCCTGGTGCGAAGGTTGCGGATATCGCCCGTCGTTTAGATAGTTTGGTAGACAGTGCTGGGAAGGAGTCAGTGGTTGTGGTGCACGTTGGCACCAATGACATGGGGAAATGCAGCCGTGAGGTCCTGGAAGCAAAATTTAGGTTGCTAGGTAGGATGCTGAAAGCCAGGACCTCCAAGGTGGCTTTCTCTGAAATGCTACCGGTTCCACGCGCAGGACCAGCCAGACAGGCCCAGCTTCGCAGTCTCAATGCGTGGATGAGACGATGGTGTCGGGTGGAAGGGTTTGGATTTGTTAGGCACTGGGGAACATTTTGGGACAAGCCGGGCCTGTACAAAAGGGATGGGCTCCACTTGAACCAGAATGGAACCAGACTGCTGGCACTTAAAATTAAAAAGGTGGCAGAGCAGCTTTTAAACTGACTGAGGGGGGAAACCCGACAGGAGCTGAGAAAGGTCCGGTTCGGAATAAACCTCCCCCCTGGGATAAAAACCAAAGAAATGATGAAATTTTAAAAGGGGTAGGCCTAGAAGTAGGCATTGTGAGAGCAGAGAGACACTGCTTACAAGTGCCTGTACGCTAATGCTAGGAGCCTGCGAACCAAGATGGGAGAACTGGAGTGCTTGGTCTTAGAGGAGAGCATTGATATAGTGAGCATAATGGAGACCTGGTGGAATGGAGAAAACCAGTGGGATACGGTTATCCCTGGATATAAACTATATCGGAAGGACAGGGAAGGACGTATTGGTGGCGGAGTCGCTCTATACGTGAAAGAAGGCATTGAATCCAGCAAGCTCGAAACCCCAAAAGAGGCAGATTCCTCCACAGAATCGTTGTGGGTGGTGATACCATGCCCCAGGAGGGACTTAATACTGGGAACGATCTATCGTCCCCCTGATCAAAATGCTCAGGGAGACCTTGAGATGAGATATGAAATTGAGGAAGCATCCAAACTAAGAAATGTGGTAGTAATGGGTGACTTCAACTACCCGGACATAGACTGGCTGCATATGTGTTCCAGTCATGACAAAGAAGCAAAGTTTCTAGATATTCTAAATGACTATTCCTTAGACCAGTTGGTCATGGAACCGACCAGAGGGACGGCAACCCTGGACTTAATCCTCAGTGGGGACCGGGACCTGGTGCGAGATGTAAGTGTTGTTGAACCGATTGGGAGCAGTGACCACAGTGCTATTAAATTAAACATACATGTAAACGGCCAATTGCCAAGAAAATCCAACACGGTCACATTTGACTTCAAAAGAGGAAACTTCACAAAAATGAGGGGATTGGTAAAAAGAAAGCTGAAAAACAAAGTCCAGAGGGTTACATCACTCGAAAATGCTTGGAAGTTGTTTAAAAACACTATATTAGAAGCTCAACTGGAGTGCATACCGCAGATCAGAAAAGGTACCGCCAGGGCCAAGAAGATGCCAGCATGGTTAACGAGCAAAGTCAAGGAAGCTCTTAGAGGCAAAAAGTCTTCCTTCAAAAAATGGAAGTCTTGTCCAAATGAAGAAAATAAAAAAGAACACAAACTCTGGCAAAAGAAATGCAAGAAGACAATAAGGGATGCTAAAAAAGAATTTGAGGAGCACATTGCTAAGAACATAAAAACCAATAACAAAAAATTCTATAAATACATTCAAAGCAGGAGACCATCTAGGGAGACGATTGGACCCTTGGATGATAAGGGAGCCAACGGTGTACTAAAGAACGATAAGGAGATTGCAGAGAAGCTAAATGAATTCTTTGCATCTGTCTTCACAGTGGAAGATATAGGGCAGATCCCTGAACCTGAACTAACATTTGCAGGAAGGGATTCTGAGGAACTGAGACAAATAGTGGTAACGAGAGAGGAAGTTCTAAGCTTAATGGACAATATAAAAACTGACAAATCACCGGGCCCGGATGGCATCCACCCGAGAGTTCTCAAAGAACTCAAATGTGAAATTGCTGATCTGCTAACTAAAATATGTAACTTGTCCCTTGGGTCCTCCTCCGTGCCTGAGGACTGGAAAGTGGCAAATGTAACGCCAATCTTCAAAAAGGGATCCAGAGGGGATCCCGGAAATTACAGGCCAGTTAGCTTAACTTCTGTCCCTGGAAAACTGGTAGAAAGTATGATTAAAGCTAGATTAACTAAGCACATAGAAGAACAAGCCTTGCTGAAGCAGAGCCAGCATGGCTTCTGCAAGGGAAAGTCCTGTCTCAGTAACCTATTAGAATTCTTTGAGAGTGTCAACAAGCATATAGATAGAAGTGATCCAGTGGACATAGTGTACTTAGACTTTCAAAAAGCGTTTGACAAGGTACCTCACCAAAGGCTTCTGAGGAAGCTTAGCAGTCATGGAATAAGAGGAGAGGTCCTCTTGTGGATAAGGAATTGGTTAAGAAGCAGAAAGCAGAGAGTAGGAATAAACGGACAGTTCTCCCAATGGAGGGCTGTAGAAAGTGGAGTCCCTCAAGGATCGGTATTGGGACCTGTACTTTTCAACTTGTTCATTAATGACCTAGAATTAGGAGTGAGCAGTGAAGTGGCCAAGTTTGCTGATGACACTAAATTGTTCAGGGTTGTTAAAACAAAAAGGGATTGCGAAGAGCTCCAAAAAGACCTCTCCAAACTGAGAGAATGAGCAGAAAAATGGCAAATGCAATTCAATATAAACAAGTGTAAAATTATGCATATTGGAGCAAAAAATCTTAATTTCACATATACGCTCATGGGGTCTGAACTGGCGGTGACCGACCAGGAGAGAGACCTCGGGGTTGTAGTGGACAGCACGATGAAAATGTCGACCCAGTGTGCGGCAGCTGTGAAAAAGGCAAATTCCATGCTAGCGATAATTAGGAAAGGTATTGAAAATAAAACAGCCGATATCATCATGCCGTTGTATAAATCTATGGTGCGGCCGCATTTGGAATACTGTGTACAGTTCTGGTCGCCTCATCTCAAAAAGGATATTCTAGAGTTGGAAAAGGTTCCGAAGAGGGCAACCAGAATGATCAAGGGGATGGAGCGACTCCCTTACGAGGAAAGGTTGCAGCATTTGGGGCTTTTTAGTTTAGAGAAAAGGCGGGTCAGAGGAGACATGATAGAAGTGTATAAAATTATGCCTGGCATTGAGAAAGTGGATAGAGAAAAGTTCTTCTCCCTCTCTCATAATACTAGAACTCGTGGACATTCAAAGAAGCTGAATGTTGGAAGATTCAGGACAGACAAAAGGAAGTACTTCTTTACTCAGCGCATAGTTAAACTATGGAATTTGCTCCCACAAGATGCAGTAATGGCCACCAGCTTGGATGGCTTTAAAAGAAGATTAGACAAATTCATGGAGGACAGGGCTATCAATGGCTACTAGCCGTGATGGCTGTGCTCTGCCACCCTAGTCAGAGGCAGCATGCTTCTGAAAACCAGTTGCTGGAAGCCTCAGGAGGGGAGAGTGTCCTTGCACTCAGGTCCTGCTTGCGGGCTTCCCCCAGGCACCTGGTTGGCCACTGTGAGAACAGGATGCTGGACTAGATGGGCCACTGGCCTGATCCAGCAGGCTCTTCTTATGTTCTTATGTTCTTAATGCTCAAGATTCTACAACAAAGGCTCTTACCATGTATGGAGCGAGAAATGCCAGACGTCCAAGCTGGATTTAGAAAAGGAAGAGGCACCAGAGATCATATCACAAACATATGTTGGATAATGGAATGGACCAAGGAATTTCAGGAGAAAATCACCTTGTGCTTTATAGATCACAGCAAAGCCTTTGACTGTGTTGCTCATGAAAAGCAATGGAATGCTTTAAAAGAAATGGGGGTGCCACAGCATCTGATTGTCCTGATGCGCAACCTATATTCTGGACAAGAGGCTACTGTAAGGACAGAATATGGAGAAACTGATTGGTTCTCAATCAGAAAGTGTGTAAGACAGGTGTATTTTATCACCCTATTTGTTTAATCTATATGCAGAACATATACGCAAAGCGGAACTGGACCAAGATGAAGGAGGTGTGAAAATTGGAGGGAGAAATATCAATAATTTAAGATATGCAGACGATACTATACTCTTAGCGGAAACCAGTAATGATTTGAAACAAATGCTGATGGAAGTTAAAGAGGAAGGTGCAAAAGCAGGACTACAGCTGAACGTCAAGAATGACAACAGAAGATTTATGTAACTTTAAAGTTGACAACGAGGACATTGAACTTGTCAAGGATTATCAATACCTTGGCACAGTCATTAACCAAAATGCAGACAATAGTCAAGAAATTAGAAGAAGGCTAGGACTGGGGAGGGCAGCTATGAGAGAACTAGAAAAGGTCCTCAAATGCAAAGATGTATCACTGAACACAAAAGTCAGGATCATTCAGACCATGGTATTCCCAATCTTTATATATGGATGTGAAAGTTGGACAGTGAAAAAAGCAGATAAGAGAAAAATCAACTCATTTGAAATGTGGTGTTGGAGGAGAGATTTGCGCATACCATGGACTGTGAAAAAGACCAATAATTGGGTGTTAGAACAAATTAAACCAGAACTATCACTAGAAGCTAAAATGATGAAACTGAGGTTATCATACTTTGGACACATCATAAGAAGACATGATTCACTAGAAAAGACAATAATGCTGGGGAAAACAGAAGGGAGTAGAAAAAGAGGAAGGCCAACCAAGAGATGGATTGATTCCATAAAGGAAGCCACAGACCTGAACTTACAAGATCTGAACAGGGTGGTTCATGACTGATGCTCTTGGAAGTCACTGATTCATAGGGTCGCCATAAGTTGTAATAGACTTGAAGGCACATAACAACAACAACAGACTATACCTGTGCCCTAGTGAGATGTATTTTGAAGATGTCAAGAGCCCCAGGACATTTAATGTTGCTTGTAAACTAACTATGCAAGGCCCATATGCTGTAAATTGGCTACCATGGCTTTCTCTCCACACTTCCATTTTTCTTTTGTTTCAGCATCATTATAAAAAATTGGAAGACTGATAAGATTACAAGTCCAGGGCAAAACTAATCATACGTTTAGTGTAAGGACATTTAAATATTTAAACAGATGGTTCCCTGTGACCTTACATGTCTCCTTTATAAATGCATGTACTGTCTTATAGAACCATCTGCATCCTAATATGCAGGTCATATGTTTCCAAGTGTTTCCTCGTTAGCCAGCAGAAAACCCCATCTCCTGCCTGCCACAGGTTTAAATATTATTCTCCATTATTTTGGTGTGACTTCGAATGACACCATGTGGAAATGGACACTGTAAATTATCCCAGAGTGTCATATAGCTCACATGTTTTATAATGCTGCTTATCCTTTATTTACCTGTGAGTCAATGACTGGTAAAATTTCATATGCATGACTTTCTGAATTAGATAGGAGAAATTTCTAGCATGAAAATAGATTGAGAATTTTCATTCTGAATCTGAGGAGGCAGGGGAAAATACACTTGGGCAATGCTGAGACTTGTCCTATTGTCTAAGAAAGTATTGAAGTGAGGAGGGGAGATAGAGCTATGTAGGGTTATCATCTGCTTATTTGACCTTTACATTTGTTTCACATTTATATCACATATCTCAAAATTGAAAGATTAAATGTTCTTAACGATCCAAAGGGAGAGTCTGTTTTCAGAGCCATGCAGTGTTGAATTTCTGCTAAGTGGCATAGAGGTAAAAATTGCTTCAATCAGGTTTGTGATGCAAATGTAAAAACTATATTGGTCAGAATGTCCATTTGCATTACAAAAAACTCTCTTTCAATCTCTGTAATCAGATACTCATAAAAATAGTATGAGATAGGTTCAAGGGTGACTTAATCTGTACATATGAATAGATGCATATGTGAAGTTTAAATCACCCTTGAGCCTCCAAAGCCATCACCTGATGACCAGTTCCAGATCTAAAGTATCTGAATTTTTGTTTATTGCCTGATTCTATGAAGAGGAGTTTTGTTGATAGAAAGACTATAGAATTGTGCCTAAGAGTCCTTGCAAACACGTATCTGGTTGGTATTGGCAAACCCCTATATGTATGACTTGTCTTCAAAGCACCCACGTGTTCTGTTACAGCTCTAACCTGTTAAAAGTTATTCAATCTAAAATATGTAGCCTTTACTTGGGCTAATAGTCCAATCTTATGCATAGTATAAAAGCTTTGAGCTACAGCTACTGCAACCTAAGTTGCATCCTATGCTAGATAACTGAGAAAAAGCTATAGAAATTGGAGATAGAATAGAAATGCATGGCCATTTGAATGAAAAAATGGACACCCAGTAACAATTCCTTAAAAAATGCTGTACCTCAGACTGAAAAGTGTTCCCTACCCCTGATAGCAATCAAAATGCCATGGTAAAACAGCAGCATCCAAACTCTTCATTGAAAGAAAAAGTCTGTAGGTAGTTCAATATTTGCCTTTGGTAAGTCTGTGCCATTTCCTCAGGCCTTTCTATCTTTCTTTCAACATATCAGTGATGAGGGTGAATGACAATATGAAATTACCATGAAGAACTGTCCATAAAATATCTGCATCTTCTGCTCCTTTTAAGAAGGTGAGAAGAGGTGAATGGAAATTGGCACACTGCTAATTTATATTTCAATTAGAAACAAAATGCCAGAAACGTATCATATAAGAAACTGCCAAGAATTGTGCAGAATATTGTGTTTTAAGATTGACTGTAGATCTATGCTGGTGTCTGTGAGAGAGAGCATAATTAGCACCCATATTCTCAGTCATATCAGACTAGAGGTAATGGGGTGTAAGCAATGGTTCATTAGGCTCCCTCAAGTACTTTTACTGTGTCCATACTATTTATACTACCGGGGGAGGGGGAATCAGTGCCTTTAAATATCAAGTCAAAGCATTTGCCTCTGGTTTCTTTTGGTCCAAGACATAGCACTGAGTAATGATCTCTTAAAGACAAATGGGAGAAATACACATTGTTGAAAGTTTAAGGATTTTTTAATGAGCACTACCCATTTAACAAATATGTGCAGATGCCAAATACCTCTTCTGTCTACATGTTTAATATGCATGTATGAATTGGTGGCCATTTTAGGAAATCTTGTATATCGGCAATGCTTGTAAGTGCAAAATTAATATTTTTAAAATAAAGAGTATTTTTCATTTGGGAGGGCGGCTTGCCTTTTGTAGAGAGCAACTCTTGGAAAATAAATAAGAAACCAAATATTTATTTATTAATTATTTTATTTATATCCCACCCTTCCTCCCAGTAGGAGCCCAGGGCGGCAAACAAAAGCACTAAAAACACTTCAAAAACAGACTTTAAAATATATTAAAACAAAACATCTTTAAAAACATTTTTTAAAAAGCTTTACAAACTTCTTTAAAATATATTTAAAATAGGTTTAAATATATATATATTTAAATATATATATTAAAAAAGGTTTAAAAACATATTAAAAAGCAATTCCATCACAGATGCAGAGTAGGATAAGGTCTCAACTTAAAAGGCTTGTTGAAAGAGGAAAGTCTTCAGTAGGTGCCGAAAAGATAACAAAGATGGTGCCTGTCTAATATTTAAGGGAAGGGAATTCCAAAGGGTACGTGCCACTACACTAAAGGCCCATTTCCTATGTTGTGCAGAATGGACCTCCTGATAAGATGGTATCTGCAGGAGGCCGTCACATGCAAAATGAAGTGATCAATTGGGTATATAAGGGATAAGACGGTCTTTCAGGTATCCTGGTCCCAAGCTGTATAGGGCTTAGTAAACCAAAACTAGAACCTTGAACCTAGTCTGGTAGCTAATAGGTAGGCACTGCAATTCTTTCAGCAACGGGGTGACATGTTGGTGATACCCTGTGCCAGTGAGCAGTTGCACCGCTGCATTCTGCACCAGCTGCAACGTCTGGACCAACCTCAACGGTAGTCCCACTTAGAACACATTACAGTAATCCAGCCTGGAGGTTACCAGTGCATGGACAACAGTGGTCAGGCTATCCCTCTCCAGAAATGGCTGCAGCTGTCTTACCAGATGAAGCTGGTGAAAGGCACTCCTAGGCACTGAGGTCACCTATGCCTCTAGCAACAAAGATATATCCAGGAGCACCCCCTGATTATGGACCTGCTCTTTCAGAGGGAGTACGACCCATCCAAAGCAGGCAACTGATCAATTATCTGAACTTGGGAACCACCAGAATGTCCTCATACTCATTAAAGTAGTCTTTGTTGTACCATTTCAGATGGTGGTGGGGTGGAAAAGGCAGGCTGGGGCATTGCTAGGTACTTAAAGGACTCAGGGTATAGGCCCATGGTTCATATCTGCATAAACTTAGGATATACTAATGTGTATGTATAGATACCTATGGGCAAGTTAAGAGGGCAGGTAGATGGGCTCTCACCAGCATTGGGCTTTGCAACATACTCAGACACCCTATAAGCCTCATAAAGGATGAGCAACCTGTAGTCTTCCAGATGTTGTTCGATTCCAGCTCCCATCAGCCTTAGCTAGCATGACCAATGGTCAGTTATGATGGAAGTTGCAGTCCAACAATGTCTGGAGGGCCACAGGTTTCCCAGCTCAGCTATAAGTAATAAATAAATAAAAATAAAAAAGGGAGGTAAACCGGCAAACATCTGGGGCATGATACAAATGACCCATGGCTTGGGCTCCAGGTTTCTCCCTATCAGTGTCCCTGGGGGCAGGGCTGGCCGTCCCATTAGGCAGCCTGAGGCACTTGTCTCAGGCATAGATCAGATGGCAAATTGGTGTCCTCCAAGCCCATTTATGGGCACCCACTGCCTGTCAATGCCTCTTCTGCCACCCAGTACCTTACACTAAGGAAGGGTCCTTCCTCAGTGTGAGGGGTGAGGTGAGGGTCCATGCTCCTGCTGCTGTGCCACAGTGAAAAAAAAAGCAGCTGATAGTGTTCCTATGGGTCTCTCCAAGTCCATTTTGCCCCGGTCACTCCACTGCCTCAATCTGAGGAAAGATCCTATAGAGAGGCGTTGTGGGGTGAGAGTGTAGGCTCACATGGGTTGCCACCACTCCAATGGCAGCAAAAGCTCAAGAACAATGGAGGAGGAGGAGGAGGAGGAGGAGGAGACAGTGAGTAGCATTTACTGGGCTGCCTCAGGGGGCTCGATGACTTCAGCTATCATTGGGTGGAGATATTCACACAATGGCAGGGGATAGGTTGAATGCTTCTACATACAAAAGAACCACACCCTTCAATCTCCACATAGGAAACAAGCATGTGTGAGAGAAAACTAGGCCTGAACATCTAGTTTTCTATATGGAGGGGAATTTTTTGTATGGAGAAATATTCAGTTATGTGACCTTCAAACTACAGTCTGAAGTGATGTAGACCAGACACAAGTTACCACCTCAGTGAGAACTAACTCCATCTTAGTGAAAGAACTAAATGAAGACTCCCAGCCAAAAGTTTGTTGTTGATTGCTCAAGGGTACACTGGGAGGCATTGTAAGTCAATGCAAATTACAAATGATCTAATACTTTTAAAGTGATTTCATTTACTGATCTTTAATAAAATAATGTTATCTTTAATAAAGTGCTGGACTCAGTCATCCCAGTTCCTTTGAACTCATTGGCCAGACCATTTAAAGAATGCTTACATCTTATTGAACAACTGGTCAGAATAATGCCTGCAAGTTTTCATTAATATTTACATAAGTACAAGGGAATGGAAACTTACTTTTTGTTTTGTTGTCATTTAAGGTGAAAATTCAGATTTATGGCTTAGAATGTCCTTGAGAGGATCTGCCCTCTGCAAACTCTCTGCAGCTCTGGACTTATTCAAGTGGTGGGTTTCTGAATGGTCAGAAAGATTAAGAGTGCAGCCCTACAGATGTCTATGTGGAAGTATGTTCCACTCTGCTCAGTGTGATTTGCCTGAGTAAACGTTCATAGGCTTGTGCCATAAAAGGAGAAAATGTATGTACTTTTGCTAAGGAATTATTGACTTCCCAAATCAAAGTACAGAAAAGTAGATTCCACCAATTTCAATTGAGATTACTTCCATACAATGCTAATATCTAAGTTACATCCAAGTAGCTAAGAGTGCACTAACTCATTGTTACAGTCTAGGACAGGGGTAACCAAGGTGGTATCTTACA
Organism: Rhineura floridana; assembly: GCF_030035675.1. NCBI lineage: Eukaryota > Metazoa > Chordata > Lepidosauria > Squamata > Rhineuridae > Rhineura > Rhineura floridana. The sequence continues at coordinate 46,585,844 of NC_084480.1, forward strand.
TTTTGCCAAAGGGGAGATGGTTCTTTTAGGATTTGGAGTTAATAAGGGCACTAATGGGGTGAAAGTCAAATGTTTATTCAACAGTATCTGAAACAAACCCTGCAGCCAACCATTACGTTGCTTGCTTTCCTTCAGTTGCTGGAGAACCCTTTCCTGTGACCCCTTGTAGCTGGAGCTGGTTGAAGCATAGGACTATCTGTGCTGTGTTCTGAGGACTAGTGCTCCTGACCTTTACACTTATACTGTTGCCGTATCATTGGCCTTACTCAGGAATGTAGCAGGTAGTCATTGCCATCATCCACCATCACTGTTGAACTCTGCCAAAGCTTAGTTCCAGTGACCTTATGACCTGAGCCTCCAGCCCCTCACATTTCATTCAAGTTAACTTCAAAGAAGTGGCAAACTGCAAATAAAGATAGCTGGGCGTAATCACTTAGCACTTCAGTGGCTTTGATAATGTTGGGAAGTAGTCAACATAAACTTCCTTTAAACATACCCTCTTATGACATCTTCTGACATAATGCATTCCTACACAGAATTAACTCCTTAAAAGGATGCAGCCTAAAAGGATTCTAATATTGCAATAGCATATAGATACCATTAAGGAGATTCAGACCCCCACATAGATGTCAGATTGGGCATCAAAGGGCATGGTTGCATGCCACTTATCTCCTCAAAATCACAATATTCTTCTGCATATTTTTCAATACAGACTACATTCCCATCGTGCCTGACCATTCCTTATGCTGGCTGGGGGTGATGCAAGTCCAACATCTAGAGCAGTGGTTCCTAACCTTTATGAGTACGGGACCCCCTTTTTAAGCTCAAAATCTTTTGTGACACCCCCCACACTAATTGTAATTTTAGCCTCTGTTAAGTAAACAAATGCTGCATGGCAAAATCATATCTCCAAATATAATTTCCAATAAAAAGTTCCCTGCAGACAGGGAGCTGTTGCTTTCTTTTCTTAATGCAAAGGTTCATCAAATTGGTATCCCCCTCCCCCCACACACATAGTCTGAAGATGTACAGTCCTGTCTCCCAACACCAGTGGGTTACAGTGTTGGACTAAGATCCAGGTTCAAATCCCCATCCAGCCATGAAGCCCACTGGGTGACACTGGGCCAGACACAGTCTCTCAGCCTCGGGTTGGTGTAAGGATAAATGGAAAGGGGGGGACTATGTGCACCACCTTGAACAACTTGGAGGAAAGGTGGGATATAAATGTAATAATAATTAAATAAATACATTTCAGCTGCAATATGTGAACCCCAGCCTCATCTAACCTGCTGACCTTTTTAAAAATCATCATCATCATCAAGAAGCAGCAGTGTAGTCATGGTGGGGATGCTAGATTGTGAAGACCAAAGGGTAGATAGCCTGAGGATGGGGGTTAGTGCTTTTAGGCCTTGGGATGATCATCAGAACTGATGACTTGGTTAGAGTGCACTTGGGGAATGAGAGTGGAGCAGAAGACAGATCAGCGCGCGCACACACACAGAAACACCTTCCCCTCCTGCAAGCATCTGCAGGCATGCATGCATTTGGGCATGTGGGGGGGAAGCCCTCAACTGCCACAGCATCTTGGAGAGAGAGAGATGGGAGGGTGGAGTGTAGCCTTAGTCTCAGAGATGTGGGGCGAACAAGTCCTGAGCTTCCTCACTGTTCCTTGGCTCTGTTTGAGCTGAAGGTGAGATCTGGGTGGCCTCACAAATAAGAATAATTTTTAAAAGGAGATGGCAGTGAATCAGGAGCCAAGAAAGGCAGGCAGGCTGGCTGCCAGGAAGGAAGGGGGAAAACAGCATTTCCTTGCAGCCTTGCTTCTTTTTGCTTCTCGAAAAGCCCTCTCCTCTCATTCTCAGTAAGGGCGCTGTCAGCAGCGGCAATGCGAGAAGATGGGAGTCAGTGATAGTAATCCCCTCTTCTTCCCAGTAGCTCCACCTTCAGCATCTTTTGGCAAAAGTCCTCTCCTCTCGTTTGGAGCAAGGGGGAGGTATTGTCTGCAGCGGCAGTGGGGAACAGTGTCCACGGAGTGAAGACTTTTAAAAAACAATTAATAAATAATTCATTTCTTTACTCTTTGCAGTCCCCTCTGGATTACTTTGCGGCCCCCCTGGGGATCACAGCCTCCAGGTTAGGAACCACTGATCTAGAGGACATAATGTTGGCTACCTCTAGTCTAGCAGTGACGAATACATTTATGCACACAACTAGGCTTTTTCTCTCTGTATCTTTCTTGGTAGCTTTGTGCCTTATGCCACAGAAGTTCCCTGTACCCTGTGTGGGCAGCCTACCATACAGTGGCTTTTGCAATTTGTAGATTAGAGCCAACCTGCTTGGGGTTGGGATGTGCAAGACAGAATAGCTTAGAAACCATCTACAAATACAAGGGAAGTAAATGCCAGAGACTGTTAAGCAGGATGTATTATGAACTACAGCCTAGGGTTGCCATATTGCCCGGATAGCCGGGTTTTACCCGGATTCTATGCATGCCACCCGGCGCCCGGCTAGCCCCTTACGTGGCCCGGATTCTCAGCTTTAATTTAAAAAAAAAATTAAGTTTCTAGGTGGTCCGGTTCTCGAGATATACATAAAAACGTCAGCCACCCCCCTCGACTGTTAAATCTTTCTTTAAACAGTACTGTACTATAGCACTTTGTAGCTTTAACCCCGCCTGTTCAGCATTGCAGCCAATCAGGGATTGTGTTTCAGTTTCATTGACCTCAGGCAGTGTCTAGAAAACAAAATGGTGGTTTCACACACACACCCCCGTTTATCTGAAAATCTCATAAATTGGGTAAGTATATACATTTCAGTTTTTTTTCCTCTTGTGTGCAGGAGTCAGAGCTTGGGCAGTGTTTTGAAAACCTTCCCAATACTTGCTTTTTGTAAAAGCAATGCTAATCCCATATGCCCAAAGTAAATCCCATTTAATTCAATAGGACTTACTTTGAGTAGACATGTTATGAATGTGCTGAAAATCAATGGGACTTTGGAGTGAATGTAAAAAAGAATTATCTTTGTGTTCTAACTCTTTCTGCCTCCAGTCCAATTTTAAAGCAAGTAAGCAGGGCTTACATAGGTATTACAGTTTTTATTTTGTAGGAAAGTAATACTGATTTTTTAAAAACTAATACTGATTTTTCTGCTATGACCAACATTATTGACAATAAACTATTATATGGGCTGTATGTATTTATACATCTGCAGTGTGTGTGCGTGTGCGTGTATGGAGTCTTTCCAACACCCCTGTGAGGTAGGGTTGGAAACCAATGCAGCTCACAACAAGAAATAAAGCCATTTAAATTCCAATAACCATAAAACAAGTATAAACAGTTGCAAAACAGCGTAAAGTGGCATGATTCGGAATTTTTTTTCCTATTTGCATTTCACTTATCTTTAACCTCACTCCGTTACAGCCATAGAAGCAACAGCAGCATATGCAAGATAATTAACTCCCATTAGTGGTAAGAACAAGAATTTATAATTATTATTTCAATTAAAACAAGAGGCTTATCAATACTTTGAAGAGGACCAGATATTTATTTTCTTTCTGAACCCAGGACTGGGTCTTTCATGATGCCCGGGGAGCAGGAGAGTAGTCGATAAGACAGACATCCTGGCATTGGTAATCTAATTAGCAAGGTATGTGTGGGGTTGTTGCACACTTCCAGGCCCAGTTTCATTTTGAGTATGGAGGTGGAACCTGTGTAGATGTGGTTGAGAAATTTTGAGTTAAGCAAAGCTCTGCTTTTATAAAACCTAAGAAACATACAGATACTTTGAATGTCTGAGTGCCCGCACCAGTGGAATACTGGAGGAACTTGTAAAACTTGCTGCAACAGTATTTAGAACTGAGCATGTGGTGTGAAAGACTCCTTTTCCTAACATTTTGGCTTGTTTTTCTCCACCCACCACATCTCTGAAATATATTGTATATGTTATGGTTAACCGTGCTGCTGCCCTGACTTACTTTATGTTTGTTGCTATTTTGTGTTTTTATTATGTTTTTATATTGATTGTGTATTTTTATTGTTTTTATTATATTTGTAAGCTGTGCTGAGCTCTGAGCAAAAGGGCAGGATATAAATTCTCTTAATCAATCAATAAATACTCCATAGTGTTGGAAACTAGAGTCTAGGCATTTAAGGCTGAAAATGTTGCTTAAAAAAAAAAGATTTCTCACATCTTTCCCCAGTTTTTGGTGGTAATTCCTAGGCACAAAAACAAAACAACTGGACAATCCAAATGTTAATCTGCAAATATTTGCATAATATGCAAATAATTTGCATAATATGCAAATTAACCTGCCCGGATTTGTGGAACTGGAATATGGCAACCCTAAGTTAGGCCAAATTATTTAGATTTAGTATGAATGATATGAGTGACATTTGCTTAATTTCTAAAACATTACTTGGGGGTAAGTTCTACTGGTTTCTATGGGACCCAGGTTCAAGCAAAAGGGCTTTGGACCACTGCTTGAACCAGTTTTTTTTAAAAGGGGGGGATACTTGAACATAGCATAGTTGTGGATCAAAGTGTACTCATGGGGGGAAAGATCTAAGTAGGAATAATGGCATAAAATTAAGAAAAGGAAAATTTAGGTTAAACATCATGAAAAGCTTCCTGACAGTCAAATCTATACAATTGTGGAGCCATCTCAAGGGAAGGTGTGAAGCCTCATCACATAAGACATTTAAAATGAGACAGGACAAATTTGAGAAAAAAAGACGAAAGAAGGATAATATACAGCACAGGCATTAGGACACACTAGGTGGCTTTGTGCAGTTTAATCTTTTTGCCTTAGCTTTCTGAGATTCTGCTTCAGCTATGATTTCTAGACAAGTAAACAGTCTGGACAAGTAAACTAAACACAGTAAGGGACTGCAGACGATTAGCATGGCTAATAGGACATCTCCATAAGGTAATAAAAGCACAGAAATAGCACATAATAATGCCAAGCTTAATTTGAGCCAGGCAATACTTGGGCTTAACCCTAGAACTGGCTTTCAGTGCTAGGGCTCAGCCTGGAACATGCAGTCATAATTAAAAGGATGCATTTGAATATGTGGAGAGAACAAAGCAGCTACATTAGCCAGCATGGAGTAGTGACTGTTAAGAGTGTCTGACTAGGACTGGAAAGAACTGAGTTCAAATCCTGACTCAGCCATTAAGTTCACTGAGTTATCTTGGACCAGTCACTGTCTCAGCCTAAACTTACCTCACTCACACAGGATAGTCAAGAGGACAAAAGCGAGTGATGAGAACCATGTAAAATGGGAGGCAGGAACCACCTTGAGCTAACTGGAGGAAGGGTAGGGACATAAATGTAATAAATACATTTGACTGCACTTAGTTGGAATTGGGGACCAACACTTCCAGGTAGGAAGGAAGCAGTTCTGGACAAGTCTGAGCCTAAGAACCTTTCACTGTAAGAAATGGGCACTACACTACATTGAATGCATCTGCAGCTTTGGATAGTTTATCACTAAGTGATCCTATGGAAGCAAGTCCCAAGGAGCACAATGGGATTTGTGTCTCAGTAAACATGCATAGGAATGAGCTGCAAAAGAGTTAGGGCTGTGTAGTAGTTAAGAGTGTGGAACTTAGACACTTCAGTCAAGTACCAAGTCCTACTCACCGGGTGAAGTTGGAGCTTCACTTTTGTACAGGATTGTATAAGGTTTTAATAAAGGGGACAAGTATGCTAACCTGAGCTTCTAGTAGGATGGATGGGGAAAAATAACATTTCTCCTTCTCTATCCAGCTCAGTACTAACTTCACTGACTGGCAGTGGCTCTCCAGGGTTTCAGGCAGGGGTTTCTCCCAACCCTACCTGGAGATGCCAGGGATTGAACCTGGGCCCTTGTGGGCTGTGAACACTGGGGAAGTAAATAATTCTAGTGAATCAACCTCTGATGTGTAAAGAGTGCAGTAAGATCTCGGATTTCACAGTCAAAATGCCCAATCTCAAAATACATTAAAATATATATTTTTAAATTTGAGAATCTTGTGTCATATTTTGGACATATACAGGTAGGCGGACAGATGTGGGTATGTAGCTATATGTTCCCATATTTGTACCAGTGTATCTATGAAGATCCATCATCTGAGACTTCAGTTTTCACCTGTGTAAATTTTTACCTGAGCACAGATGTCTAGGGAGGAAGCTAAAGAAGGCAGTTCTAGCATTCATAATGATGTACTATGTCAACTGTACAAGGATAAGGAATATAGTACAGTACAATGTTATGCTATGAGAGACAGAACTTTAAGAAGTGCATTTTTAGGGGGTCAAGGCAGGGACCTATATAAATAATTCAAATCTCCTCTATGATAACCTGTTTTTCGATTGATCTGTCTAAGAGATTGGCCTGGTGGCCATATTAGTAGCATAAAGACAGATAGGACAACAAACTATTTAGCATACAGGTAATGAATATCCTCAGCCATAATGAATACACAAGGTATCCTGATTAATTTGATATTTCAGGTAATGGCAAATATGCATCTTCTAAAAGAAGTATGGCATAATTATCTAGCTATGCCCAATATATAACTCAGTAATCTCGATAGCAATACTATTTTTAAAGTGATTCAGCAACTGGCTTTTAAAAGGATCTTCTGAGTGCCTACAGTTGTCAACTTTTAACTAGTTTCTGTTCATCTGCCTTTAACAACAGCTTATTCTGCAAACATTAGCAAGGAATAATGCTCATATCTGTACCATGAAAAGCTTCTTCTACTGATTTCTGCAGAGCAAGCTGCTGTTAAAAGGCACAAGAGCAGAGCAAGCCATTTTTGTATGGTAATTTGGCAACCTTAGCAACTATGCATTGAAACCAAGAATGTGGGTTAGTCATACTCAGTCATGTTTCCAGAGCTGACTCTGAGTAGGACTGAATAGCAATCTACAATTGTATTCATAAATCCATCTGTGAAATATTACATCCCCATGTATTATTTCCACAGACAGACACTAACTTAATAAAATAACGAGACTGAAATGATCTTAAGTGCCTGTTGTTCGATCCTATTAAGTAGCTATAACTGGTTTTGAAATTATGCCAGGATTTGGTCCAAATTTGTCCAGTCTGGGGGCTGATGAGTCCATCTTAGAGGATGCAACCACAAGGTTCTTTGGGGCTGGCTGTAGAAACACAAGAGTTTTGTGGTCACTGTGGGCTGTCTCTTGACCAGGGGTGGGACGCCTCAGGCCAGGGGGCCAAATGCGGCCCTCCAGGAATCTCCAAATATCCCTCAGAACTCTTCCCAGGCCACAGCCCTTTCATACCTATGCCTCTCATCCTCATCTATCCCTCTCAACAGATCTTTTTTTACACCTCCTTGAGGTCTTTTGCCTGTGTCCTTGAACTGTTATAATGCCTCTTGCCTGCCTAGGCAGAGAGTGGAGAGAGTGTGTGAGGTACATGCAAATGTGGAAACCCCAGACTTCTACTGTACAAAGGTAAAAGTGGGTTGCTGTACCCACATCTGCTTCTGGCCCTACCCATCACAGCCCCCAGAAGGTTGCCCATGATGGAATGTGGCCCCCAGGCTAAAGAAGATTCATCATGATTGCTCTAAAGCCTCTATAATTTAGAAGCCATTAAGACACACTTCTGCCTGCATACTCCACCCTGCACCCAGCAGTCATGAGGGCTAATAAGGGAACAACCTGTTCTGGTACATTCTTGCACCAGAATGGAGAATACGACTGCTGGTCTGATCCAATGTGGCAAATTGCATCATTGCAGTACCGCTGTAAGTGAGCAGCTATATGTTCCAGGTACACTGCTGTGGTGCTGCACAAACCCATTAGACTGGGGTGTGTGGCAGGAGTAAGTCTTATACCGAGTTAGACTATTGGTCCATCCAGCTCCATATTGTCTACACTGACTGGCAGCAGCTCTCCAGGATTTCAAATGGATTCTCTCCCAGGTGCTGCTGAATCTGGGACCTTCTTCATACAGACCAAATGCGCTACCACTGAGCTATGGCCCTTCCTCTTAAGGTAAACTGGTTATGCAAAGAGGAAGAATTACTCCAGTACTTGTCACCATGGAAGCCCAAAGACTTTCCTGATAGTAAATTCTCCTGATGGGGGATGGGTGGGCTTGTTGGGGTTGGAAGTCATACCTTGCTTTATCTACAACTGTATAAGCCATTGTTTGTGCCTCTGCAGCTGAAGTAGACTTATAGGATTGGCCTGCCAAATGGAACAGAAGGAAGCTAGGATTTCCAGGATGGGGAAATCTGGAATACCTACTGGGTTATGTCTTATGATTTTTTGGGTGCTGTCATTCTCATTGACCAATCTCTAATTTCCCCAAAAAATGTGCTCGTGTCTGCTTTTGAACGAGTACAGTCAAAATTGCCATATAGGAGCATTTCCAATTATAAACTGTCTGATCACTTGACAGAATGTCTAACAATTTTATGCAGTGTGCCTTGTGACTAAAGATCATTTTTATAAACTACTTCACAGCTTTTCCTAGCTATGCTTTCCTCTTCTTTCTTCAAAATTCAGGGGAATTCCAACACATTTTGCAATTAGTTAAGGATTATATTTCCTTATTTTTATTAATTTTATGTAAAGTGGGATTTATCAGTGGAGCATTCATTGACACTGACTTCAATTTATTCTGATGAAACTGACTGACATCTGTGTGTGCTGTTCATCAGTCATAATTTAAACCATTCTTAATTGCATTAAATGTAAATTAAGACATTCAATTTCAGTCATTATTTTTCATAAAACACTGTGAACTGAATTTTAGTAGGTCATGAGATCTTACGTTCAAGATAAATAGGGTAAATTCAAAACTTACCATTGATGTTCATATTTCACCCTTTGTCGGCTGTATTTTTTTCGTAGCTTACTAGATTGGAACAATTAGTTTTAGCTGTGATAGCAACATTATTAGATAAGAATTATGTAGCTGATTTTTTTCAAAACAAATGACTTTCCCATTCTCAGACTGTGTTTGTTACTGAATGGTATGTAGACATTTTAAGAATCAACACAATTATTTTTTAGTTTAAATGAAAAATAAATTAAGGAAAAATATGAATAGTCAGGAATCTGATATGGAAGTAAAAGTGCCTTAAAACCAGGCTTTTCCATGTAAAATCCTGTGTTGCTGGAATAACTTGGTCATGATAATGTTATGCTTTAAAGTAACAGGTATGAATGTGGGTAGGATCCAAAATGGCTCCAATGACACTTTTTTGCTGAACAAAACTTTTTCGCTGTGGACAAAGTAAGCTTATATGTTGTATAGATCCCTCTTCTACTGATAAAGAAGAGTTCTGTCTAATCCAGCCTTTCCCAACCAGTGTGCCTCCAGATGTTGTTGGACCACAACTCCCATCAGCCTCAGCCATTGGCAATGCTGGCTGAGGCTGATGGGAGTTGTGGTCCAACAACTTCTGGAGGCACACTGGTTGGGAAAGGCTGTTCTAATCCAAAGGCCCTTATTCACTTCACTTAGCATGCTATGACTTGTGGCCATTTCTGGTATCACTGATGAACTGGGAAGGATGGGAAGAAACCCTTCCAAATCTCATGGGAAGATGGATTTCTCCATGACTCCAAAATTTCAATTTCTTGAACAGAAGCAAGGTGTAACTATCAGTCTTCTGCCAATGACCATGAAGAACTTGGTGCACAGAAGAGTGGTCTCAAGTAATGTGGAAGAACAGTTTTAAAAGTTATATAAAATGGGTCAATAAAATAGGAGACTGTGGGACATCGGTGGTGAATATTAACTCAGCATTTAATGTAGCCTGGCTATGGGCCAAATATTCTAATGCATCACCAGGTCAATTTTTCACAGAATGTTTGGCCTGAGAAAGGACCTACAATCCACTATGCATACAATACAGAAAGTAGAGGTAGTAGTATGTATAAGAAGATCCATGTTGAACATCTTTGTACCTATAACTAATTGAGCAGATAGTAATAAAAACAATGGGGGGAAATCAAAGACTAGAATTATAAAAGTTGCAACCAGGAAAAGAAATTTCTAGAACAATGTGGTACCCCAGCTTTCACTATAAGCTCAAAAGGTGAAGTCCAAAATGGAATATCAAATAGGCTTCATAACATATCATAGCTCTATCTGCTGGCAGACTATAGTTTAGTGAAACAAAGGCATTTGAAGGCACTAGTCAAATCTTGTACCTAGGTCAGTTTCACCTATTACACTACCTCTTCTCTCACAAGGGAAGATGCCAGATAATATCTAACAGTCTTCTGTAGGTTAGCTAGTTCCTTAATGTTTGTTTGTTTTCATATACTGGGGGGCAGACCACCCTGCTCGCTTTGTTTGCCAACCCCACCCCCAAACACACACATCCCAGGCACCCACAAACACACACACACAGGCACTCACAAACTGTTCCCCACCCCCAGCACTCATGAACCTTACTGGTCTCCCACCTGCCCAGGCCGCTGCCGCCACCACTGTTGCCCTTTCTCAGCTGCTTAAGCCTTCCACCTCCCTGGCCTGTAACAAAGCTGCTGCCCTGTCTCAGCCTCTTATCGGCTTCCTGCTAAGACTACAGTTACTGCTGCTGCATGAGCCGCTTATCATCACTTGCTCACCCCACCTCCTACCACCACCCACCATCACCTCCCGCTCGCCACCGCCACCACCCTAGGCACCCACACTCCCCAGCCCAACCCGCATTTCATGCATCACAACATTCCATTACAGAAGGCACTTTTGCATAGGGGAAAAATGGAAAATCCATATGTAGATTGCTCTACATAATAATCACACATGATATATTAGCTCCACGTTTGTATCATGTACATATATTCCCCATGTCCTAGAGAATCATAGGTAATCATGTGCATGGGAAGACAAGTCATGTATACCCATGCCTCCCCTGTTTTCACATGTAAACAGTGCACATGTAGGCATTCTGAAAGTGGCTCTTGTTTCCATATGTGTGTGTAAAATGGGAGGGAACCTTGGAGCTGAAATTAAACTGGACCCCAAAGTGATGGAAATGGTGCATCTTGGCTTCTCTCCTTCCTGTAGTAAAATTTTTATTGACTATTATATACGACATTTACATTCCTATGTCAGTTGAACTGATGGAGAATGAAGTGTTGCAATAAGTCTGGAGATGGGTAGTGATGCAATCATTCTCCCCGTTTCTTGCTATTAATATATGTCTCTTACTCATTTTTAAAGATAGCCTAAATGAGAATACTGAATATAAATGGCTTTTGTAAGTCATTCAGGTCAGTGAAGCATGTCATTGTTTGCATCTAGAGTTCCACGAAAGCTCTGGCTGGATGATAGGCACACTATATATTTTTCTCATAGAAAAAAACAAAACAAAACAAACAATATTCAGTGTACTTAATGAAAATTATAAAAGAATATTGTCTACAGTGAGTTTTCAAAGGCAGAACTAGTTGCAAATATTTTCATGGTGTGACCTTACTAGATCATCTTTTGAAGAGGATGTGATGCCTATATGCCAGCAACATATAAATTATTTCTCTGCCTATGCATTAGCAAATGTTTGATCATGATTTATTTTGGGGTTCCCTGAAAGATGAAGGAAGTTCTTTCTAATATTAGCATTACTAATGATTTTAATGAGGCATTAAAATGTTGCAGGATTCTAGGAACATTTTTCTTTTTAAATATTATTTCATTAATAGTTTACATGAACATTTGTGCAGAATTGATTAAGAAACCAGAAAGAATTACCCACAAACTGTCAGTGCCCTTAATATAGTAGTAGTAGTAATAGAACTTGTAGTAATAATAATAATAATTTTAGAGGGGTTTGTTATAGAAAAAGCAAGGTGCTCTGTGGCACCTTGTTGACTGACAGCCCAATCTTACGCCTGTCGGTCCTGCAAAATTCAATGAGCTGACTCTCAAAAAAGTGTGAACAGGATTACAGCAATGCAGTACAATCCTAAGCATTTTTACTCAGAAGAAATCCCATTGTCTTCAGTGTGATTTACTCCCTGGTAAACAACTTCCCCTGAGTTGGATTGCTCTGCCCGATCCATGTGCCTTCTAACAGTGTCACCTGCCTTCTATCAGAGTCAGACCTACATACCTACATTATTTGCAAGTATAAACTTGCATAGTTTCAGGCTTCACTGAAGATTAACAAATTTTGCTAAGGCGTAAGCTTTTATGAACTAGAGCCCACATCATCAGATGCATTTCCTACAAAGACTTATGCCACTATACATCTGTTATCTTTTATGGTGCCATTGGACTCTGTTGATTATGATGATGATGATTATAATATAAATACATTTGTTAAGTACCTGCAGCATTTAGGCACTGTACACAGAACAAGAAAGAATATAAGAACAGTATCCAGTAACAAAGCCAGTGTGGTGTAGTGGTTAAGGTGCAGGATGACGACCTGGTAGACCACGGTTCAAATCCCCACACAGCCATGAAGCGCACTGGGTGACCTTGGGCCAGTCACTGTCTCTCAGCCTCATGAAAACCCTATTCATAGGGTCGCCATAAGTTGGAATCGACTTGAAGGCAGTACATTGACATTTCTTTTTTATCCTGTGCTTACAGTGACCAACCAGATGTCTATGGGAAGCCCACAAGCAGGACATGAGGCGGAACAGCATTCGCTGCACTTGTGATCCCCAGCAACTGGTATTCAGAAGCACACTATCTCCAACTGTGATAGTACCGATAAATTTTAACTTTCAGTGTTTCTGTAAGCAGAACAGAAAACAATGCATAAAAAACCCTTTATTTAAAACAGGGGTAAAGAACCTGTTTTGGTAGGAGGGCCACATTCCCTGATGAACAAACCTTGGGTGGGGAGGGGGACAGAGGGGAAGGCACATGTCAGTGATGGTGGTAGTGGGGGAGCTAGAGGCAAAGATGGGCAGGGGAAAGGATGTGACTTACCTTGGAACAGGAGGCTTCTTTCCAGCCACACAAAAGTAAGATGTTTCTAAACACACACATCTCTCTTTATGCTCTATCCAAGCAAACAAGAGGTATTATCACTGTTTCCTCAAGGAGTGCTTGTCAACAATTCTAGCTACAACATGCAGCCCAAACCTATGTCTAAAGTAAATCCTACTGAGTTTAGTGGGCCTTAATTTCAAGTAAGTGTACCTATGATTGCATCTTGCATAAGGGCTCGTGCAAATAAGGACTAGGGACGCAATCCAACTCATATTTACAGTGGACTGAGGGATGTTGGATGCGGCAGATCCCCAGCTGAGCTGGCAGGGTCCAGGCTTTGCTGGCAGAAGCCTCTTGCCCGGCTCAGCCACAGTGGAGGGGCGTGACAGAGGAGGGGCCAAGGGGGGGACTTAACCAACATCCAACTCCCGTTCGGAGTGCCAATATGGGTTAAAGTTATGCCGAGAGAAAAGTCGGTCTAAGAAAGTAATTATAATGAAAGTCAATGGGCAGTGCTTACTCGCCAGTAGAAGTATTTGTGGCTTTTTCTTTTCCATTCATGCACACAGCTCCCGGCTGACCTGATGTTCTGCTAACCCGGCAGCTCCCGAACAGCAAATGGATACCTACATGTGTAAGGTATAAGTGTAAGACCTATGTATAACTTTGCACAACTCTGTTCTTATATATTTGAACCCAGATAAGGAAAAGGTTATGCAAAACTGATTTGGCTTTTGACAATAAAAATCACTAGGACCTAAAGGGCTGAAAATTTTTTATTGTCATCACTGCAGAATGGATCATCTTCCAAGTGGATTTATCGACTCATTGTAAGTACTGTACATGTTTCATGGGGGATGTTTTTGGGTAACTATAAGTATCACCACCACTACTAAATGGTCCATTGAGACATTTTCCTTTCACTGATATTAGATGGATCTATCAGGTTGCATTATTGCATGTAGCACTGCAGAGGAGAACCAGGGGAGATACACAGCGTTGGAAAGTTTGAAAGCAGAATGCGGTGACAGACAGGCAGAGGAGGAACTGACACAAATTTGCCAAGGTTCTACACCAATTCACAAATTTGAAAGGTAGAAATGTTTTCAGAGATTTTGTCCTACAGCTGCTTTAACTTATGCAACCAGCACTTATGTAGTAGATGAACCAAGGTCTGTCTGAACTTGATGGCATTATGGAGGGGAAATTAACGAGGAAGAAATGAAATGAACAATTTCACCAATGTGTGGGAGGCAAAAGAAGTTTTGTGCATTCCTCAGTTTTCCAGTGATAATCCTTGGTAGTTGGTTTTAGAAATTTTGGAAGCTCCCTCATACTGAATCAGACCATTGGTCTATCTAGTTCAATATTTTCTACGCTGACTAGCAGCAACTCTTTGGGATTTCAAATGGAGATGCTGGAATTGAACCTGGAATCTTCTGTATGCAAAGCTATTGCTCTGAGCTATGGCCCTCCCCCAAGCTTTTGTCAAAAGATTTGGATCTCACAGTTTTGAGGTGGCCTACCTCAAGAACAAAATTCTTAAAAATAAAAAAAATCCTCTTCCTTGAAGCTCTTATTTACACCAGGAGGGAAGCCTCCACTGCCATTAGAGGATGCAAACAGCACAGAAATAAAATATTCACCCCTGAATAACACTGTTTGCCTTTGTACAATTGACAACAGCCACAACATGACATATCTACCAGGCATGACACAAGGATCAAGCTCCAACAAGCAAGGTCTACCAAGCCAAGGGGTCGTGTGGTTGCATAAGAGATAGGTCAAACTAGATATATTTTAATCTCTTACAATTTGGCTGTTAATGTATGTTGTTCAGATTCAACAAATATTTTCAGATAGTGGCAAATTACTGATTAAAATTCTCTAACATAATGGTGGGGAACCCATGGCTTTCCTAACATTTGTTGGACCACACCTCCCATCATCACTGACCATTGACTATATTAGCTGAGGCTGATGGTAGTTGGAGTACAACAACATCTTAAAGTCTACAGGTTTTCCATCCTTTATTTGCAACAGTAGCAACTGGGGAGTTTCACGTGGGAGGCAGAGTCAGCCGCTGTTGCTGAATGGAAACTGAAAGCAAACATCCTCTCCATAATGGCAAGCAACCAAGGCAAGCAATGCATGGTGGGCAGCTGGATCAGCGTTGGGCAGACACATTGCTGCTGACTGGTCAGTTGAGCCCTGTATGGGCTATTCACATCATTGGCCTATGCCTAGGTGGGGTAGAGCTGGCCAGTCAGTAGCAGTCAGCAGAGCTGCATGCTGAGGCCCTAAACCATATCAATATTCAGAGGCTCCATACCATAAAAAATAAAGAGAAAAAAAGAGTATTATATTAAGTAATGAAAAAAATGGCAAAACATATTTGCATATATACATAGGGAAAGATACAATAAAATATATCTTCCAAAAAGCTTCATTTGCATTATCAAATACCTTATGATTTCTTAACTAGCATATATGAAACTGAAGATTGTTATAGAAACACAAGAGCGGTTACAGAGAACAGAACTTAGTTAATGGAAGTACAACGTAGTTTGTAATGAAAAACCAATACTGGTATTTTAAACAAAACACATAAAGACAGAGCCGGCTCCAGGTTACTGGGTGTCCTTGGGCACAGGGTATCAGTGGGGCCCTTTGCCACTCCCTTTCCTCCTCAACCCACACCCAGCTTCTGGGCCTCACCAATTATTACCAATCGGCTACTGTAAAAGAGGTGTCTACTGAACATACATTTAAGCTCATTGTCACCAACTTTAGAATCTCGTTGCTAGTCAACTCCCATCTTATAATTTTCTCCTTTACATACCTGCAAACTAGGAGTTCATTCATATGACAAACCAGGTGGACTTGAGGCCATAAAAATTTCTGCCATAATAAATGTGCTAATCTTTAATGTGCCATAGGTCTGTTTGTTGTTTTTACTTGGAATTAAAAATTCTGAACCCAGGAATTGATTTTGAGTACCGGGGCTGAATGGAGTTCATAGGCCTTCCACAAGAAAATCTACTAAAGGTTAGCCAAAGCTTTTTTCATTTCAGCAGTATACTGTAATAACTCCTTCAGCAACAAATCCTTCAGATAACAAATCCTTCAGCAACAAAGCTCCTTTCAACAAAGGCTTTTTTTTAAAGTGAAACTGACCAGCTTTGCTTTGCTATGGATAAACTTTCAAGCCTGTGCCTTTGCTTTAAGGTGAAACTGACAAGCCAATGTGTTTGCTTTGCATTAAAGAGATCTCTTGCTTTCTCCCACAACCTGGGAGGAAAGGATCCAATATGATTCGGAGGGGGAGGGTGCCAGGAAGGCACACTTTAAAGCCCCTGTTGAAGCGTCCCCCACCATTTACGAGTGGGTGTAGGATCCTATCCCTATTCTTTCTATGTTATTCCTATCTCTAGTACCAAAGTTTCTGTTAAAAAAGCAATGTCCAGGAATGCATCTACTTTGTTAACTGAGATATTGCTGTGATTTTAGACCAGAGGGGAAGTCACTGTGTTGAACCAATTGTTGCACTATTGGGAGTCAAAAAATCCAAAAGGTGTAGTCCCTTTTAACTCCAGTGGGAATATTTTGGACTAGGAAATTTAAAGCTTCTATTTCCTAACAGGTTATGACTGTAATCCTTGCCCTATTTACCTGTGAGTAAGCCCCACTGAATTCATTAGAATTTACTTCTGAATAGACACAGTTAAGATAGTGCTATACAATCCAAGCAGAGAAGCTTAACTGGTTTGTGAATTAAGCATTGTTTCAGTCCCAATGTGAAAGTGGATTAGTACCCACACATCCACAAATTCTCTAAGAGTTCAAACCTGACTCAGCTGTATAGAGCCAGCTTTCACCTGCAGATATTTATGTCCACAGAACCACACTGCTGGAGTCAATGAAATTACACAACAACTGCACAACACATACATGCCTGCCTGTTTGGGCCTGCCTGGAGGAGGGAGAGGCATTCAGCAGACTTAACTAACATGCAACACCTGCGTTTTTGAAATAGAGTGATTTGGCACCTCTGCACAGCAGCCACCTGCTGCACAATTACCCAACATGCAATGCTCCAAGGATATTGCATAATTTTACAGCAGGCAGCTACTGCGTGCAGAAACCAAAATGTTCCATCTCAAAACTAGGGTTGCCAGGTTCAGGGCCTGATCCTGATCCTGTATCTTTAGGAGAAGAGAAAGTCAGACAAGTGCAGGTGTTCTTCCAACACTGTAATGGGAAAAACCACAAGGTGGAATTCTCCCTTCCCCCTGCACAACTTTTAAAGATACAAATGACCTCTTGGTTGCTAGGCCCGGCCTCCAAGAGGTCTTTTGTATCTTTAAAAGTTGTGCAGGGGGGAGGGAAAATTCCACCTTGTGGTTTTTCCCATTACAGGGTTGCAAGAACACCTGCACTTGGCTGACTTTCTCTTCTCCTAAAGATACAGGATCAGTCTCAAGGATTGAACCTGGCAACCCTAGTGGAACCAGAGTTGGTGGATTAGGTTTCAGTTTTGCCAAGCTCCTATAATAAAGAAGCTTCAAGTCCTTGGGGCCATCCATATGACTGTATAATCTGTAATGTTATAGCTTTGTGTCTTCATTAATTCACCATTGTCCATATGATGTTGCAAGTTAGCACAGATTTTTGTATTCACAAATCCTCATTAGAAATACCACCAAAAACTCGATATGTTTTCCTGTATCGATAAAATATCGTATTAACATCCGTGCGTTTGGACACAATTCCACAGACTTTCCTGCAATAGGCAGTCCATGTGCATGCCAAGCCCCTTGTCTCCTTCCCACCCAATAGTGCATCCACAAATCTGTACATGCGTGGGAATAAAATATATATATATATACACGTTTCTGTGCTCTTCCGAAAAAGTGCACGAAAAGCAAACAACCATTATGGACCAATCATTGAAAAAGGGTGGCCAATGCTAAAGCAATTTAGACAAAAAAAAAAAAAAGCCCACACGTACGGATGCTTGATCATTGGGTTTTCACAATAAACTGACTACAAAAAGGACATGTATGGATCTCAAGGCCACCAACTGAATATGGAAAATGCAGATTTTGGGGTTAGGTATGGATGGGTCTCTTATCTCTGGTAGTTTGTAATTCCTGCAACATAGCACCCCCTATATTTTGTGCCCCCGCCTGAACATTGAAGTTGTCTATAGGCCTGTGTGGTGATATATGGAGGGGTAAGGGTGGGAGTGGGAAACTGGCAGGGAGTGGATTAGCAGAGATGATGCCTGGTTTGGAACAGGGACTTTAAAATGTGTTGGTAGGCTAGCTCCCACTTTCTCCTCTTGAGGTCTGAGATGAGGATGGGCTACCTGTGGATGATGGATGCAGTCTGGGAGTCCTGGAAAGGAAGTTGATGAGACTGGGTGTGGATTGGGATGGGGAGGTCAGGGTTCAAAATTCTGGTGCTGAATTTTATATGGAAGGTTATTTAAGCCAAAGCAATTTCAGTGATAGCAATGTGAGGCCCTAAGCCATGGCTTACTTGGCTCATTCAAGTCCAACATTGGCTGTAAGCCTGTATGGTACCACCTGAAGTGTCCATTGCCTCCACAAAACAGCTGCTATTAAGGGCTTAATTGCTGCTCAACTGTGTTGTCCAAATGCCACATGCTAGCTGCCACTGATGAAGAGTCCATAAACAGCAGAGTGATATCTCAGTCTTCAGCTATGGATACAGCAATATCACAATTTTCTTAATGGTAGCTACTGTTGTTAAAGGGCTTTTCACTGGAGCATAATTTAGGGTGGTTAGAGAGGACCATTGCTTCTCTGTTTTATCCACTGCGTTTCAGATCACATGATTATTTTTCAACAGCATCTATATTTCTGGCCCATTCAAACTCACTGGTTGTACTATTGTTATATAAACAATTGAATCAGGAATAGGGAACCTGTGATCTTCCAGATGTTGTTGGACTGCTATTCCCATCATCCCTGATCATTGACCTTGCTAGCTGGGGCTGATGGAGAAGATTTGAAGGGCCATAGGTTCCCCACCTCTGAATTAAATGAACATTTGTAATATTTTACTTATCGCTATAGTTATTATGAGGTATATTATGAAATCTAAAAAGTATCAATGGCAAATCCTCTTAAAATATATTGCTTTTTGGAAATTTAATCTGGAATACATCCAAAAGCAGGTCTTTTAACCTCACTGTGAATCTTTGCTTTCTTGACTGACCTCTCTTTTCCTTACTCCCAGCTAAATTCTGAAATTGAACCTGAAGAACAGGGATCACCAACCCATCACCCATGGGTGCCATGGCACCCATGAAAACCTTCAATGATGCCCCTGGTAGGTAGCCCAGAAACTGAGCTTTCATTAAAAAAAAAAGTAAGTCTCTAGCCCTCCTAGAAGGTTGTAGAGCAAATATGCAGGTACTCTTCCTAATGATTCCTGTGAAATGAGCCAGCCTGGCTGCTCCTGCCTGTCACTGTTATTGGCTAATGAATGAAGTTAGAGCGGTGATTGATAAGTGAGTTGTTTGAACACCAGGCAATATTAATCCCTGCAGTCCTAAAGAACTGCTGATTTCTGCTGCTTTTTAGTGCACTTTTATTGCTTTTGTCTTTTTTTTAACCCTTGGAATCTCCATTATTTGCCCTTTTCCCCTAGCACCCAGGATGCATCTTTCCTATGGTGGGTTCGCCTGAGATCAGGTAGTGCCTAGAAGTTATGTTCTGTAAATACAACAACACAATAAGTGTGAGTGAATGTTAAAGTATCTCCCTCTTTCCAAAAGGTAAATGTAAAAACATTGTGAAGAAACTTAGGAATGTCTCCTGCTTTGCAGGAACTAGAGACCAGGGACTTATTATGAATTTATTGTATGGTTAACTTACAGTACAGTGGTATATATGTCTACTCAGAAGAAAGTCTCTGTGTTTAATGGGCTTATTTCCAGACAAGTGGGTATAAGATGGCAGCCTAGGCTTGGTTTAGGGTTGCCATTGGGGAAAAAACAGGATACTTGTGCTTTTAAACAGCTGTATGATTCAACAGGCCAAGCCTTTTCTAGTATGGAAATACAATTATGGGGAAAGCATTATCATGACTACTTTCTATTTTTTTGTTATGCCATGCCCCCATGTCAGCCATTTTATGTTATGTCACACTTCCGTGGCAGCTATTTTGTGACTGGTGCCCCCAGCACTCTATCAGAATTTGAAATGTGCCCTCTAGTCCAAAAAGGTTGGCAACCCCTGCTTTGGAGCCAAGAAGCAGCCCAGGCTAACTTCCATTGATGCCAGGGGCCAAGCATTGAGCCAGACTTCCAGGTTACCTTTCCTGACCTCAAGAACATCAGATTGGATTCAATTCTGTAACAGTGCAATCCTGTAAATGCCTACTTAGAACCAGAAGTAAGCCCCATTGAGTCCATTGGGATTTTCTCCCAGGTAAGTATGTATAGGATTGTAGCCTAGGGAGTTTTGCTTGAAAACAAATTAAGTAATGTGTGCTATTAGAGTGCATATTAAGACATATTTATTACATATTTACAACCTGAGCCAATGTTAACCATTACTTTATAAAGAACACATTCAGATTTAAAATGGTGCAACTTCTTTTAAAAAAAAACCTTGGGATTTTTTTTGTATATTATTCTCTCTCCATTTATAAGGTAAAAACAACAACACTGGGCATTGTATCCAGCACTTTGATAAAATCTTTAGCATCCTCCAGGACTTAGACTCCAGTGTCATCAGTTTGCCGCCCAGCAGAGCTCTTGAGAATTGTCCGGGGACTATTACATGCTGGCCCCAAGGACATGGTAGAACCATCTGAGGCCCGCTGTAATGAATTTGCTAGGCACTTCCAGGATAAAATCTTTATCATCCACCAGAACTTAGACTCCAGTGTTATAGCAGGTGAATCAAGCGAGGTATCCAGAGCACAGCCTTGTCCCGATTTCTTGGATGAGTTTCAGCTGGTACAGCTTGAGGACGTTGACAAGGTGCTTGGACAGGTTCGTGCAACCACTTCGGCACTGGATCCTTGCTGTTCTTGGCTAATAAAAGCTAGCAGGGATGGAACAGCCGGCTGGGCCAGGGAAGTGATTAATGCCTCTCTGCGAGAGAGGGTGGTCCCTAGCTGCCTGAAAGAGGCGGTAGTGAGACCACTCCTGAAGAGACCCTCCCTGGACCCAGAAAATCTTAATAACTATAGGCCGGTAGCAAATGTTCCATTCCTGGGCAAGGTCCTTGAACGAGTGGTGGCAGGCCAGCTCCAGACACTCTTGGATGAGACTGATTATTTGGATCCATTTCAGTGAGGTTTCAGGCCTGGTTTTGGCACGGAAACAGCCTTGGTCGCCCTGTATGATGACCTCTGTCGGGAGACAGACAGGGGGAGTGTGACTCTGTTGATTCTGCTTGATCTCTCAGCAGCTTTTGATACCATCTGGGAAGACTGGCTGAATTGGGAGTGGGAGGGACTGCATGGCGGTTGTTCCGCTCCTACTTGGAGGGTCAGCTCCAAAAGGTGGTGCTTAGGGAACAGTGCTTGGCACCCTGGACTCTCTAGTATGGGGTTCCGCAGGGGTCAGTTCTGTCCCGCATGCTGTTCAACATCTACATGAAACGGTTGGGTGTGGTCATCCGGAGCTTTGGAGTGCGTTGCCATCAGTATGCTGATGATACACAGCTCTATTTCTCCTTTTCATCTTCTTCAGGTGATGCTGTCAATGTGCTGAACCAGTGCCTGGCTGCGACAATGGACTGGATGAGGGCTAATAAACTGAGGCTCAATCCAGACAAGACTGAGATGCTGCTAGTGGGTGGTTCTTCTGACCGGATGGTGGATGTCCAACCTGTCCTGGATGGGGTTGCACTCCCCCTGAAGGAGCAGGTTCATAGCTTGAGGGTTCTCCTCAAACCATCTCTGTCACTTGAGTCTCAGGTAGACTCGGTAGCACGGAGTGCCTTCTACCAGTTTCGGTTGGTGGCCTAGCTATGCCCCTATCTGGACAGGGATAACCTGGCTTCAGTTGTCCATGCTCTGGTAACCTCCAACTTAGATTACTGCAATGTGCTCTATGTGGGGCTACATTTGAAGACGGTTCAGAAACTGCAGCTTGTGCAAAATGCAGCGGCCAGATTAAGAACATAAGAAGAGCCTGCTGGATCAGGCCAGTGGCCCATCTAGTCCAGCATCCTGTTCTCACAGTGGCCAGCCAGGTGCCTGGGGGAAGCCCACAAGCAGGACCTGAGTGCAAGAACACTCTCCCCTCCTGAGGCTTCCAGCAACTGGTTTTCAGAAGCATGCTGCCTCTGACTAGGGTGGCAGAGCACAGCCATCATGACTAGTAGCCATTGATAGCCCTGTCCTCCATGAATTTGTCTAATCTTCTTTTAAAGCCATCCAAGCTGGTGGCCATTACTGCATCTTGTGGGAGCAAATTCCATAGTTTAACTATGTGCTGAGTAAAGAAGTGCTTCCTTTTGTCCGTCCTGAATCTTCCAACATTCAGCTTCTTTGAATGTCCACAAGTTCTAGTATTATGAGAGAGGGAGAAAAACTTTTCTCTATCCACTTTCTCAATGCCATGCATAATTTTATACACTTCTATCATGTCTCCTCTGACCCACCTTTTCTCCAAACTAAAAAGCCCCAAATGCTGCAACCTTTCCTGATAAGGGAGTCGCTCGGGAGATTGGTAACAGGGACCAAATGGTTCGAACATATAAAACCGATTCTGGCCGACTTGCATTGGCTGCCTGTATGTTTCCGAGCTCGATTCAAGGTGCTGGTTTTAACCTATAAAGCCTTACACAGCTTGGGACCACAATACCTGATGGAACGACTCTCCCAACACGAACTCATCCGTACACTCTGCTCAACATCCAAGGCCCTCCTCCGGGTGCCTACTCCAAGGGAAGCTGGGAGGCTGTCAATAAAGGAGAGGATCTTTTCAGTGGTGGCCCCCAAATTATGGAATAATCTCCCTGATGAGGTACACCTGGCGCCAACACTATTATCTTTTCGGCGCCAGGTCAAGACTTTCCTCTTGTCCCAGGCATTTTAGCATGTGTTTTTAAATTGCTTTTTAAAAATGTGTTTTTAAATTTGTATATTTGTTTTTAATGTTTTTAATTGTTGTAAACCACCCAGAGAGCTTCAGCTATGGGGCGGTATACATATATAGTAAATAAATAAATAAACAACCCTGCATTTATGAGAAAGTGTCCATTGACTTCTATGGGAGTATAATGCCTGTAAATATCAATGTCTTTACCATATTGTATAAGAAATGTCACAGTGCTATTAAATTAAACATACATGTAACTGGCCAATTGCCAAGAAAATCCAACACGGTCACATTTGACTTCAAAAGAGGAAACTTCACAAAAATGAGGGGATTGGTAAAAAGAAAGCTGAAAAACAAAGTCCAGAGGGTCACATCACTCAAAAATGCTTGGAAGTTGTTTAAAAACACTATATTAGAAGCTCAACTGGAGTGCATACCGCAGATCAGAAAAGGTACCGCCAGGGCCAAGAAGATGCCAGCATGGTTAACGAGCAAAGTCAAGGAAGCTCTTAGAGGCAAAAAGTCTTCCTTCAAAAAATGGAAGTCTTGTCCAAATGAAAAAAATAAAAAAGAACACAAACTCTGGCAAAAGAAATGCAAGAAGACAGTAAGGGATGCTAAAAAAGAATTTGAGGAGCACATTGCTAAGAACATAAAAACCAACAACAACAAATTCTATAAATACATTCAAAGCAGGAGACCATCTAGGGAGACAATTGGACCCTTGGATGATAAGGGAGTCAAAGGTGTACTAAAGAACGATAAGGAGATTGCAGAGAAGCTAAATGAATTCTTTGCATCTGTCTTCACAGTGGAAGATATAGGGCAGATCCCTGAACCTGAACTAACATTTGCAGGAAGGGATTCTGAGGAACTGAGACAAATAGTGGTAACGAGAGAGGAAGTTCTAAGCTTAATGGACAATATAAAAACTGACAAATCACCGGGCCCGGATGGCATCCACCCGAGAGTTCTCAAAGAACTCAAATGTGAAATTGCTGATCTGCTAACTAAAATATGTAACTTGTCCCTTGGGTCCTCCTCCGTGCCTGAGGACTGGAAAGTGGCAAATGTAACGCCAATCTTCAAAAAAGGATCCAGAGGGGATCCCGGAAATTACAGGCCAGTTAGCTTAACTTCTGTCCCTGGAAAACTGGTAGAAAGTATTATTAAAGCTAGATTAACTAAGCACATAGAAGAACAAGCCTTGCTGAAGCAGAGCCAGCATGGCTTCTGCAAGAGAAAGTCCTGTCTCAGTAACCTATTAGAATTCTTTGAGAGTGTCAACAAGCATATAGATAGAGGTGATCCAGTGGACATAGTGTACTTAGACTTTCAAAAAGCGTTTGACAAGGTACCTCACCAAAGGCTTCTGAGGAAGCTTAGCAGTCATGGAATAAGAGGAGAGGTCCTCTTGTGGATAAGGAATTGGTTAAGAAGCAGAAAGCAGAGAGTAGGAATAAACGGACAGTTCTCCCAATGGAGGGCTGTAGAAAGTGGAGTCCCTCAAGGATCGGTATTGGGACCTGTACTTTTCAACTTGGTCATTAATGACCTAGAATTAGGAGTGAGCAGTGAAGTGGCCAAGTTTGCTGATGACACTAAATTGTTCAGGGTTGTTAAAACAAAAAGGGATTGTGAAGAGCTCCAAAAAGACCTCTCCAAACTGAGTGAATGGGCAGAAAAATGGCAAATGCAATTCAATATAAACAAGTGTAAAATTATGCATATTGGAGCAAAAAATCTTAATTTCACATATACGCTCATGGGGTCTGAACTGGCGGTGACCGACCAGGAGAGAGACCTCGGGGTTGTAGTGGACAGCACGATGAAAATGTCGACCCAGTGTGCGGCAGCTGTGAAAAAGGCAAATTCCATGCTAGCGATAATTAGGAAAGGTATTGAAAATAAAACAGCCGATATCATCATGCCGTTGTATAAATCTATGGTGCGGCCGCATTTGGAATACTGTGTACAGTTCTGGTCGCCTCATCTCAAAAAGGATATTCTAGAGTTGGAAAAGGTTCCGAAGAGGGCAACCAGAATGATCAAGGGGATGGAGCGACTCCCTTACGAGGAAAGGTTGCAGCATTTGGGGCTTTTTAGTTTAGAGAAAAGGCGGGTCAGAGGAGACATGATAGAAGTGTATAAAATTATACATGGCATTGAGAAAGTGGATAGAGAAAAGTTCTTCTCCCTCATAATACTAGAACTCGTGGACATTCAAAGAAGCTGAATGTTGGAAGATTCAGGACAGACAAAAGGAAGTACTTCTTTACTCAGCGCATAGTTAAACTATGGAATTTGCTCCCACAAGATGCAGTAATGGCCACCAGCCTGGACGGCTTTAAAAGAAGATTAGACAAATTCATGGAGGACAGGGCTATCAATGGCTACTAGACATGATGGCTGTGCTGTGCCACCCTAGTCAGAGGCAGCATGCTTCTGAAAACCAGTTGCTGGAAGCCTCAGGAGGGGAGAGTGTTCTTGCACTCGGGTCCTGCTTGCGGGCTTCCCCCAGGCACCTGGTTGGCCACTGTGAGAACAGGATGCTGGACTAGATGGGCCACTGGCCTGATCCAGCAGGCTCTTCTTATGTTCTTATGTTCTTAACTAAGGTAACACAATAAATATACTAGCCTTCCTAATTTTGGCTTGGGGCAGCATGCAAAATAATCTGATGATTTCTTACGACGCAAAATTTCTGGTTGAATTCATTTCCCCCCCAGCTGAATATATCATTAAGGAACAAAATGTATTAGCAACTTTAGATGCATCACTGGACACATAAGCACAAACCCATCCCCAGTGAGATTCCCTTCACTTGAGTGGTGTTTAATACAGAGTCTTGAATGTACACTGTTATCCCTCTCATATTAAATGAAGATATATTATCAGTATTTGTCTTAAGCATTCTGTGTTAACACTCTGCATATATATTCATTAGCACCTGGAATAAGAGCAGGTTTGCACTTTTGCATTCAGTTAGTTATTTCCCAGCAATGATCTGGGTGCAAGAGCTCCGTGTTCCTTCCCACAGGCAATTTCAGTGTCTGTCATTCACATGTAGAAAATTCAGCTCTCTATTTAACACATTGCTGGTGTGAGATAGACATTTACAGGGCCCCTCTGCCCTTGAGCTGTTCCATTAGTGCATGGAAAGCACCTTGCAGCCTGTGACAAGCGCAGCAGATCGGCACTAAATCAAAAATCAGTGCCAGCCAGGGATCTAAGCCACCATGAAGGTCACAGCCATCAAACTGCATGCCATCTCAATCCAAACAAAACACATTGGATACAGGGGGATTTTTGCAACTCACAATAGGAGGCAAACATGTCATGTTAGAATAATCCCCAATAGCAGCAAAAGGGGTAAACTGACCCTTTTTAAGCACTTGGGAGTATTTAATCAAACTTTAAAGAAGCATAGTAGTAATTTTGGGGTATTTTTTTATACTGCAGCTGAAGCTCTTGGCTCTCAGCCACTGCAAGCCACACTTTGAACAAAGGGCTTCCCTTTTTATAATATTGAGATCTAATGTTATTGATGATATAAAAAACTCCAAATAAAACCACAAATACACTTGGATACAAAAGTTATGCTCATATACTGTTTTCTTTATTAAATAATGAAGCTAAGCATTTTGTTAATTTATATTGATTTGTGGGTGTGTGTTTGTGTATTGATTGTGTATGCAGCATAATCCACAATCCATTTAGGCAAGGATATTGGAGTGTAAGCATATTTAATATCCCATGGCTAAAGTGGAGGTAAATGTGCATTGTGGAGGAATGTGTGCATTGTTCACTTACAGGATATTTTGACTGAAGGCCGGGGATTAAACTACATGACCCCACTGGCTTTCTTTCAGTTGTATTGTTGTGAGTTTGGGGGTTGGAATGGATGATTCCTGTGGGTCCCCTTCCAGCCTCTTTGGAATCCTGTGCCTTGGGGTGAGGGGCTGGCTTTGCGGGCCAGATGAGTTTCTTTTGTTAAGCTAATAGAGTGGCCAGGTTGTTAATGGGTCTATCAGGTGCCCAGCAACTGGTAAATGGGCCAGGAAGACCCTTCCTGAAACTCTTCAGGAGAGCCTCCCCCCCTCCTGGGGCCGAGGAGAGGTTTGTGCTTTGAGTGTGAGTTGAGTGTGTCTGGAGAACGGCTGGGAACTGGAGGCAGGCAGAGAGGCTATCTCTCTGCACCATGGCTTTAGAATGCCTCCTGTAACACCGATGGGAAAGATGGATATTGGACTGCTGATGCCTTGAACCCCTCCATCCTAAACTCAGGTTGGAATGTTTGTAAATAAATAAATAAATATTTCATAAATACACCACAGTCTCCACTGACCTTCTTCCCAAGGAAACCAAGCCGAGGATGAGCGCAGGGCCCCCTGAAACCTCACTGCTCAGAGTATTAATTCACACATGTCTCCAAAAGTTAAACCTGGAAACCTGAAATATGTCCTAGGGATTGCTCTATTTACACTTCCCCTATGAAACAATCAGGACCAGCCTTGCCATGAAGGCAGGAATTGTAGTCTGAATGGTGCTGAATTGTTTTTTTTAAGTGTTGGTAGAGGTGGGGGAGAAATTTGGTTTGGTATGCATTTTAATGCAAACCTACCTCATTTGCACCTCCTGAAATAATACACAAACTGAAATACAAGTTATCCTTTGAAATTTACATTTCTCTAAATTTTGCAATGCAGTTCTCGAACCAAATAATGTGTACAAAAATGCATACATTAGGGGAAAGCATGCATAAAAAATCATATTAGTGAAAGTAATATGCAAGAGTGAGAGCCAGTGTGGTGTAGTGGTTAGAGTGTTGGATTACGACCTGGGAGACCAGGGTTCGAATCCCCACACAGCCATGAAGCTTACTGGGTGACCTTGGGCCAGTCACTGCCTCTCAGCCTCAGAGGAAGGCAATGGTAAACCCCCTCTGAATACTGCTTACCTTGAAAACCCTATTCATAGGGTCGCCATAAGTTGGAATCGACTTGAAAGCAGTCCATTTCCATTTTTCAATATGCAAGAATACATTATATTAGGAGAAATTGCTTGGAAAAATGTGTACGTTGGGGGAAATTGCATACATCAATATGAATATTAGGAGAAATACAGACTGAAAATTTTCATGAGGACTTCTAAAAGAAAAACCTGATGAAGAAATGTGGAGAACTAAACTTAAGACTGAAACAGGAAAAACTGAGAGGACCCAACATTGACATATTTGTCCGTTCCGAAGTGTTTGCCTAGCTCGAGTGGCATAATTTGGACTTTGCTTCAGATAGTAAAATGTCTTGGGCTGGCACTGCAAATACTAGCAAAGAGTTACAAGGTTATGGACAGCTGAGGGAAAGGAGAGCACTTTGGGTCCAATGTTCCCAAGAGATGGTCTCCTCCCTTATGTCCTATCATTACCTCTGAGCAGGACCAGCTGTGCAACATGTCTGGCTAGCAAGGGGTAGACAAAGACATGATTGCATCACCACTGTGGAACTCTTTTCTCTTGGAGACCTAACAAAGCTCCAGCCTGATAACATTTTAGAAATGCAGTTAAACATTTCTGTTTGGGCTGCTATTGTAGGGATAGATGGTACTCCCCGCCCCTGCATCCTCCACAATGTCAGAACAAATGGGATCCTCTGCATCCTTCTGATGCTGTTCTTGTTGGAATGGGTACCTCAATGGCTATTAGAACTACTCTGAAGTAAGTGCAGGGCTAGGGAACCTGTGGCCCTCCAGATGTTGCTGGATGACAGTTGCTGTACTCCTTAGCCGTTGGCCATGTTGGCTGGGGCTAATGAGAGTTGGAGATCAACAACATCTAAAAGGCCGCAGGTTTTCCACCCCTGTTCTATTATTTATTTATTAAAAATATTTTTTTCTACTTCCATTCATCTATAAAAGATACCAGAGCAGCATACAAAAGGCATGAAATAAATGCCAAGGGCTTTAAAATAATGATATCAATAAAACAGGATAATCACAAACAAAGAAAATAATGGAAGTTACCACATTTTGACCCCACTTCTTGACTTTGGATTTGATGATGCCAAGGCAGCAGAGGGACTAGAATCCAACTGTGCTAGCTGAGGCTGATGGGAGTTGTAGTCCAACACATCTGGAGGGTGCCAGGCCAGCCGAAGGCTAATCTAAACTTACCCTTCCCAATGTAAAGCGTCCCAGTCATCTGTGTCTCTGATGTTCTGCGCTTTTGAGAGCAGACTGCAGAAGTGTAGTAGTAAATTTTGAAATGCAGGTGCCCTGAATGACAACTCACATACCAATGCCCTTTCTAACAGCATACAACAAAAATGAATTTTTGACCAATGCAGATATTATGTCTACCAAGCCAGCTTTTTCTCACTCTGCCCTTCTAATTCATTTAACATCCAGCTTAATTAAGAGTTCTGATGGATTCAAAAGCTTGCTCATTATTTTGTGATACTTGGTTTGGTCATCAGAACGGGACTTTGGAACGTTCTGAAATAAAAGTGGCAGTTTTACCTTTAGCATGTTAATATAACCTGCCTCTTCTGCTGCTTATCTTACTTAGAGGGCTTCTCTGTAGGAAAGGCTTATTTATTTGACATGCACTATTATCGCATAGTGCCCCAGGAGATGATGTCAGTCTCCCTGTTGTGAAATATGTGGCAGTGCTTCACCCCTGCTGCACTAGGCTACTGGAGAAGAGTGCCCAGAAAATCATACTTGGAAAGAGGAAAAAGAATTTATACAAATACTTTGGTTTTTCAGAAACAATTATGAGTCATGTGTCAAATTAAAGCCTATTGGCTATCCCTCTAGAAATGGTTTTTTGGAGACTCCCCATCCAGCCTTAGCTGCCTTTTTGTTACAGCCAAAAGAGAGCTACAGCTGGGAGCCTTGAGTGTGCAATGCCCCTGGAATGGGGGTAACTAGCTTTTGGGTTGGAGGTTAAGCTGGAAGGGGATTAGGTTTTTAGTATCTGTAAGAACATACAAAGAGTCTTGTTGGATCAGTCCAAAGATCTGTATTGTCCAGCATCTTGCTCCCTCAGTGGTCAGGCAGGTACCTCTAGGAAGCCTGTAAGCAGAGCATGAAAGCAAGAGCCTGCCCCTAAAGTTGTCCCACAGCAGTTGGCATTCGGTCAGATGCTACTTCTGAACATGGAAGTTCCATTCAGTCATCTTGGCAAGTAGCTCCTGAGAAATCTTTCCTCTTGGTTCTGCCATGAATTTGTCTACTCCCTTTTTAAAGGCATCATCTGTGATCTTTTTAGCTAGTTGAAATCCATCTATTATTTATATACAGTAATACCTCAGTTAACAAATCCTCCAAGAAAGAAGCTCCTGTCAAAGAAGTCTTTTTTGGGTGCAGGAGGCATGGGGGGGCACCATGTCAGAATGTGGCTCCTTATCTACTGGATTGTGGCTGCTGCAGGCAGCTCTCTCATGCTGGAATGGCGCTCCTTCCCGATGGCACAGGTGCTGCTGCAGTAAACAGTACTTTGGGTGGCCTGGAAGCACTGTTTACTGCAGATGCATCTGCTCGAGTGTAAGGGAGGATGGCAGAGAGAGAGAGAGAGCACAAGCAAGCAAGCACGAGGTGGGTGGGATGCCTCTCCCTTGCCTGCCTACTTGAGTGTACGGAGAGGAGAGCTGTGCTCAGGGCTGTGCTCATTCAAGATGCTACTTGATAAAAGAAGAAAGGCAAGGCAGGCATCCCTGGATGCATATTGGAAGAAACCTTCAAGCGGTCTGTATGCAAGGCTTACCTGACCTAGTTGTTTCATTTCAGACATATTTATTTTATTTATTTATTTAATTTAATTTATATACAATACATATGTATTGTTAGTTTTAAAATATGTTGAACTGCTCTTCTTTTTTGTGGTGTAGGAACATATCCCTATTCTTTCTTTGTTATTCCTACCTCTGATTCCAAAGTTTCTGTTAAAGAAGTAATGTCCAGGAATGCATGCACTTCATTAGGTGTTACTGTATTATATATAATAAACATCATACATATATATTGTATTATTGTTAGCTGCCCTGATATGCTTCTGTATTTAGGCTACAATCCAAATTCCTCATTCACACACTGTGGAGCTCCCCATTCTGCCTGCCAACAGTGTAGCAATAGCCAGGGGGTGGGGAGAGGCTGAGCCAGCTGGGATCCACTGGATCCAGTTGTCCCCCCGCTGTCACTTCATGGCATTGTGGCTGATGGCTGCACCAGCTCCAGACTGGCATAGCTCATGGCAGGGGTTTACCTGCCTCCTTCATCTTCTGCTCTGGTTGTTGGGCATGAGCAGCAGGACTACAGCTCCATCACACCTCACTGCTGTCTGGTCAGGTTAGGATTTCTCTGTTATTCTTGGTCCTGAGACTTTGAGATGGAATGAACTACTCCTGTGGCCCTCCAGATGTTGCTGGATTCCATCTCCCATCATCCCTGACATCAGCCATGCTTGCTAGTGCTGATGGGAATTGGAGTCCAACAACATCTGGATGGCCAAAGGTTCCCCATCCTTCCATTGTGCCTGGATAGTGCATAAAGGGGCCCGCTCTAGTCCTGCCCATCCACATCTAGTTCCTACCCATGTATGTGTTGTGAGATGGCTTTGCTTAGAGTTGTCTATTAGTGGTATGATATTATGTCAGTGATCCACAGAATTGCTATCATGACATGAGAAGTTGTAATGGCAACAAACCACAGGTTATGATGTTGTAATGGCGTGAAGAGTCACTCATGCTCCATCCTAATAGTTTTCTAGAAGAATTACTTAGAGGATAAGTCATCTTCAGTCCAAGAATTCCAGATTAACTAGTTTGTGGGTCATGGTGGAGTTCAGCTATTTTGCAAAACAGAACTGTGTTGGTTTGTATCCTATGTGTTTTACGCAGCTTTGTTGTGATAAATGGCTGTATCTCATATGTATATAGAACAACAATAAAGAGCCGCAGAGTTAAAGTGGAAAAATGGTAGAGGGATGATGTGATAAAGGTGCTCAGGGGAGCAATTTTTTTTAGCTGAAGTTTAAAATGAGATAGCGAGAGAGAAAAATAGCAGTCTTTAATTTCATACAGATGCATGGTTGTTGGCTTTTGGTAGATATGTGAAAGAAGATTGTATATATTACTCTGCTGTTGCATAGTTAATATTCTGAAAGGGGGAAATTTGGTGGGAGAGATGAGAGTCTTGTTGCGCATGGAGATCCCCCTTTATATTGCACATAATTGGAGCAGGGGAGTTCTAGTAGTGCCCATTCAGAGGAGTGTCCTGCTGTCTTGAGACCTCTGAGGAAACAGGACTTGGGCCAGCTAGCAAAACAGATGCAGTGTTCTTTTTGAAAAATGGACTGCCTTCAAGTCAATTCCAACTTATGGGAGACCCTATGAATAGGGTTTTCATGGTAAGCAGTATTCAGAGGGGGTTTACCATTGCCTCCCTCTGAGGCTGAGAGGCAGTGACTGGCCCAAGGTCACCCAGTGAGCTTCATGGCTGTGTGGGGATTCAAACCCTGGTCTCCCAGGTCGTAGTCCAACACTTTAACCATTACATCACACTCTTTTTAGCAGCCTGCAATAAATCTCCCCAAAAATACAATTTTATGTTGCTTTGGCTAAATGTCTCCTAGAGTTGTTCTTGGAACAAGTGTTGTACTTACTAGCTTACTTGTCCTGTCCTGCCCACTCTGTCAGGGACACCCAAACTTTTTGGGTCCAGGGGCATATTAGGAAATCTGAGATACTGTTTGGGGCACTGCAAAACATCAGTTTCACAGAAGACAGCTGATGTTGCTCAGAACCACCACCCTCCAGAACAGTCAAACACCTACATGCACCAAAACAAAACTTAGACAATAAAAGCAGGCAACAGCTCCACAAAAAACAGGCAACCGCCGCCCCAACAGGTGCAAAAAAAAAGTTTTTAAAAACTCAGTTTTACAAACTTTTACTATTTTACTAAATTAAATAAGAGGAGTAGGGGGCTTTGGCAGGCACCAAGCCAGGGGGGGATGATAGGAGCATCACAGACACTACACTGGAGATCTTAGCACTCTGTCTATACAGGTGGGCCCCGCTTATACAGCAGTTTCCGTTCCGGACTGCCGCTGAAAAGCGGAAACTGCCGAAAAGCGGAACCCTTAGATAATAATCATGCGCGTTGCGTGAAAATGACATGAAAATGGCACATGACAAGAAAAACCGCCATAAAAGCAGAACAAGTGCCTTAAAGCAGGAACTTTCTGCATTTGCGCAACACCGCATTAGTGGAACGCCGAAAAGCGAAGTGCTGTAAAGTGGGGCCCGCCTGTAATGCACACTGTATTTCTCACAGTTTAGCTTTGTAGTCTGATTCTTTACCGCAGGTTCTAGAAGGATAAAGGAAGTTTTGATTACAGCAGACCCAAATTCAAGCTCCTTTCCAGTGCTGAGCAGACTCAGATTAATAATCAGTAGTATAGCTGAAAATCCAGTTAAGTGCAGGGTCCATTCATGACATTCACACCATGCCCCCTCACAACCACACCCCCAGGATTCACCTTCTCTTCTGCAATTACAGAATTATAGCACCAGAATAAAACTGCTGCGTGCACAGCCTTCCCGCCCCCCTTAATGTCTCTGATTGGCTCCAATCAGCACAAAAGGACAAGGATGCATGTTGTTAGCCAAGCAAGAATATTTTTCTCAGTGGCTAACATGGTCCTTTTCATGCTGATTGGCTCATACACAGAGGCCCTGCAGGGACCCTACTCCCCAAAAAGTATGGAGTCTACAATCCCCCATGATCCTGGATGGCTACACCCCTGTTAATAATTGTTTTTCTGTCAAGCTTACCTCATAGGATTGTTGGGAGCATAAGTGTTAATTTACCAAGCCCTTAACAACTCGGGTCCAGGATTCCTCAGGGACCGCCTGATCGCCTATATCCCTGCCCAATCATTGAGGTCTTGAGGAGAGTCACTGCCAGTGGTTTCCCCGTGCCTCAAATGCATGGCTCACGTACGTTCAGTATTGTGGTCCCAATTTTATGGAACTGCCTTCTGGCTGAGGTCAGCACAAAAGGACAAGGATGCATGTTGTTAGCCAAGCAAGAATATTTTTCTCAGTGGCTAACATGGTCCTTTTCATGCTGATTGGCTCATACACAGAGGCCCTGCAGGGACCCTACTCCCCAAAAAGTATGGAGTCTACAATCCCTGTTGAATTTCCAGTTCCTGCTGAAGACTTTATTCATTTCAGCAGTCTTTAAAATTGAATTCTGATTTTATAATTTTAACTCTTTTTTAGTTTCATTGTACTGAGTCTCCTGTACAGTGCTTAGAGATGAATGTCATTGAGCGGTCTATACATTGTCAAAATACATAAATTGATGGAAGAAGAATGGAAGACTCAGTTTAATTTGGTTCTGGAGAGCACCAAGATCTGGTGGGCACCAGGTTGGGGAAGGCTCAGTTAAAGGAACTCTAGTTCCAGGAACCTATTCCCTCTGCTCCATATCCTAGAAATCTAGCAGAGAGAGCTGCTGCTGCTAATCAGGTCTGACATTAGCAAGCTAGGTAGGACTGTTAGTCTGGGCTTGCTCTAACTTGGCTGCTTATAACATTGCTCATCCCTCCTGTAAGATTTACTTTCTGAAAGAACTCATCCGATTCATTTTTTGACTTCTGATGTCCTTGAACACCTGTAGAAAAAAAATTGGTGTTGCATATATATATATGAATTATATATCACATGTTTATGTTATATATTGTGGGCTTCCTATAGGCACAGGATGCTGGACTACACGGTCTGACCCAGTAGGGATCCTCTTATGTCCTTATAAAAGTTTTAATTGCTGGCTACATCAGTTTAAAATCAGTGCGCCTCTGTTTTGACTGGTTTGTGATTAGTCCCAAAAAGTAGGCAAGGTGACAATCTTTATTGGTTTGAGACAGGAACAGGTGAAAATAGGGAATCTTACAGTGCCATCTAGTGGTAAATCTGTATACTTCCTGTGCACAAGGCGAAAGACCCGAGAAACAGCATTGGAAGAAGGACGTAAGAAGTTTGTCAGATTCCTCCCTCGTCCTCCCCCCCTCCCTCTCTCCCTCCCTCCCTCGTCCTCCCAACCCACCGTCCCCGGTTCTTCGACTGCGATCTGCTTCTGCTGTCAGGATTTTGTCGTTTATCTGTGCTACAGCTTTCATTAAAGTGAAGCACACCTTTGAGCTACATTATTCATTTTAAATTAACTTTATTACCAGCTTCATGGAACCATTAGCAAGGAAAGCACTTGAAAAAAGCAGTGCTCCAAAGGCCTTTCCCCTCCTACTCCCCTTGTCAATTAACAAACTTTTTGTATTCATCAGTCATCAGTCGTCAGTCAGTGAGTCTGTTCTATTTAAATGTGCTGCCTTTTTTTTTCACTTAATGCATCCCATCTGTTTCTGAAATAAATTGCAATAATCCGTGTTTAATGTTAATCAATGTATTACTAAAT
Organism: Rhineura floridana; assembly: GCF_030035675.1. Taxonomy (NCBI): domain Eukaryota; kingdom Metazoa; phylum Chordata; class Lepidosauria; order Squamata; family Rhineuridae; genus Rhineura; species Rhineura floridana. The sequence continues at coordinate 46,621,346 of NC_084480.1, forward strand.
ATGCAAATTATATTAAAAGACGTGGTTTGGAAAAGCTTTCATTTGTAAATATGGTAGCTCAAAAGAAGAAGCATATCTAAAAGCCATTTAGCTACAGTAGCCTAACTCTAACACTGTGGCGGATTTATAAAGCGGTTTGCAAGTTGATCTTTCTCCCACAAGGGGATATGTAAAACTGTTGCATATCAGATGTTGTTAACATCTGATGGGCTAGTGCTAACAGTGTAAGAGCTTAATTTTCATTGGCATGTCTTTTATATTTAATCTTATTCCAGCTTTCTTTTAAAAACAAAAAACAAAATTGGTGCTTATTCTACCTTCAGAATGTACAGGGGGAGTTTATGAGACGCTGAAAGCAATTTGAACAGGTTTTTAAATCAGTGATATTGTTTTATTTATTTGTTAATAGAAGTATTTATATACCGTCCCCTCGCAGCAACATAAAAACATCGGACAGCAATATTCAGTGCTTTTTTTGTGTTGGTACTCACTGGTATGGAGCACAGTCGCCTTTTTTTTTTTGCTGCCTGTGGCACCATTTTGTGCTGGCACCCGCAACACTTTTATCCAGGTATGAGTACTGACATTTCATTTTTCAAACCAAAACAGCATTGTGTGTGTGTATGCTGGGCTGTGAAAGTAGAAAGGGTTTCCATTGGAAAGAGGTGAAGGGCATTGAAACTGGAGGATTTGAAAAGAGCTGGGCTTCTTGTCATATATCATTCCTCCCATTTCTGATGTTCAGATGTGAGTGTCATTGCTTATGTAGCCAAAATGGCACCATTTCCCAAGAGGAAAGGATCAGCAGTGGGGACGGGGGGGGGGGGAGAGAGGACCCAAAGTTTGCAGAAGTATTAAAATCTTGAGGGGGGGACATAAGGGGAGGAAATGCCAAAATAGTGAGAACTAAGCATGCTCAGTGACCACAGAATGCTGTCTGTCTGTTGGAGGGGGGGAATGGAAAAATGTGGGGGAGGGGAAATTTAATGGAGTATCCTGAGGAGAAACACTCAAATGTTTTGTTGCAGGTCCCATCTATCCTAAACTGCTCCAAGGCCGATAAGCTCAGGTTCTCTATTCCAGTTACCTGTGCCCCACGCCCCACCCCTTGGTATCTGTTACTATTATACACATTCTTGGCTGTAAGACAAAGGGAAAGAATGGAGATCCATCTAGGGCAGAGATGGGGAACCTATGGCCCTCCAGATGTTGTCTGACTCCTAACACACATCAGGTTTTCAAATGTTACGGGGTATGTAAACTACAGTTCTACAAAGAAATATTTGCATACTTGATTGGTTTTTCCAGAAATAATTTACTCCGTTTCTTCACATACTTAAGAGATTACACACACACACCACAGGGAAAAGCACAATTGTTTCAAATTTCATTAGAGGGCCCTTCACAATAGAGCTCACATTTTCAAGAGGTATGTAAAGCTGCTACATTCAGGTCTGTGATGTTAGGCAGAATAAAGGGACTAGATGAGTAATGAGACAAGTTTACATCTGTACCTCAAAGGATTTGCTGGTAAAGAGCAGGAGAAACTAGACATGGATTTGAGCTCAAAGCATAAGTTCTAATAGGGAGAAGAGTTAGAACAATATCACTCACGCCACTTAAAACACTTTTGAGGTACTCTCTTCCTGTTAGTGGGCATGTGTGAACAACAGAAATACAGTTTTAAGCATGGATGTTAGAGGGTGGCCCAGGAGGCATAAGCCTAATGATGGATGGATCTGTCAATTTGGGTTCTCACAGTTTTTCATTTTTCCAGTCTTAAATTCAGTTCTCCACATATTTGCAGCAATTTGCAGATTTAAAAAAAAATAAACATGAAAAACATGAAAATGTGTCAGCATTTTAGTGTGAATTTCTACTAATAAGCACATGCTTGTATGCCTAATATACACATTTTTGCAAAGCATTTCCCCCCAATATAATGCATTTTTTTGTTATTTTCACTAAAATATGCATTTTTATGCATACTTTACAGTAGCGTATGCATTTTTGTACATATTACTCGGCTGGAGAACTGAACTGCAAAACTTGGAGAAGTGCAAATGCCAAAGGATGGCCGATTTTCAGTTCACATATTGTTTCAGAAAGTGCAAATTTGCTAAGTTCACACTTCCAAATGCTAACTTAATCAAATTTCTCTACCATCCCTATACAAGCCCCAGGTCTTTTGTGTTGGACCTTGGATTTCCTCCCCCCCCTTTTAAAACACTTTTAAAGTGCACTTGTATCAGGTTTTTAAACTGACCGACAGCCATGTAGGAAGGAGGATTTACAATGACATAACAATCTACCAGCTGTTTTTGTGCCACCTGTGAATAGAGGTGTTGTATCTGAAATCCAGTTTTAGTCCTCCTCCTACGATTGTTCCTCATGGAGATGGATGCATTTGGGAATAGCTCTTTCTTCCTTTATTTTTAAAATTAAACTCTCCTTCCTATATGGAAATACCTCTTTGGTTACTAGTAACAGGTATCCTGTTTTCACAGGAAAGAAATTGCATCACCACATTTTCCTCTCTTTAGCAGTGGATTTCACAGGAGCAGTTTGTGTTTGTAGTAGAGCTCTGAGTTTCATGACTTGAAAACCATGCACTCATCAACCACATTTAGCTCACAGCTGAGAGACAGGGACCACACTGGCACTACATAAGAGCTCTTGCCAAACTGGAGCAAAATTAAGAGGAAGGAGAAGAGAAGATGTGGCTGAGGGAGAAAGATGGTTTCTAGACCAAACTCCACTAAAGCAGCCCTGCTGCACAGGCATAATATTTGTGGTATGTATTGACCTCTGGGTTCCTCCAAGCAACTTACAACAATGTTAAAAACAAATATAAATATATATCCCGCCCTTCCTCCCAGCAGGAGCCCAGGGCTGCAAACAAAAGCAGTAAAAACACTTTAAAATCATAAAAACAGACATTAAAATACATTAAAACAAAACAACTTTAAAAACATTCTTTAAAAAAGGTTTAAAAACATCTTAAATAAAAAGGGTTTAATTTTTTTTAAAAAAAAAGCAGTTCCAACACAGATGAAGACTGGGAAAGGTCTTAACTTAAAAGGCTTGTTGAAAGAGGAAAGTCTTTAATAGGCGCCGAAAAGATAACAGATATTTAAGGGGAGGGAATGCCTAATATTTAAGGGGAGGGAATTCCAAAGGGTAGGTGCCACCACACTAAAGGTCCGTTTCCTACGTTTTGTAGAACGGACCTCCTGATAAGATAGTATCTGCAGGAGGCCCTCACCTGCAGAGCGCAGTGATCGAGGGGTAAGACGGTCTTTCAGGTATCCTGGTCCCAAGCTGTATAGGGCTTTGTACACCAGAACTAGAACCCTGAACTTGGCCCAGTAGCAAATGGGTAGCCAGTGCAATTCTTTCAACAGTGGGGTGACATGTTGGCGATACCTTGCCCCATTGAGCAGTCTCGCCGCCACATTTGCACCAGCTGCAACTTCCGGACCAACCTCAAGGGCAGCCCCACATAGAGAGCATTACAGTAATCCAGTCATCATTCTATAAAAACAAAACAGTAACACTCCATACAGCCACAAGAAGCTTTGGCAGCTTACTAATGACATACAACATCATCTCAGCCTATCAAATGCCTGGGGAAAAAGGTAAGTTTTTATCTGCCATCTAAAAGATCTCAGTGAAAGTGCCAGGCAGTCCTCACTGGGGAACATACATATTACATCAAAGTATGACTACTCCAGAATAATTATCATTCCTTGTTCTGTGGCCACATAAGTTTTCATTAAAGAGTGAAAAAAATTGTTCTTTTATCATGCTCTGGGTTGGCTTACATTTATTGAATTTATGAATTGCTTCTCTCAACAAAAAATACAAAAGTGATTTACAACAAGAATAAAATACTCTAGCAATCTTAATTGTGATCATTGTGATGTATTTATTTATTATATGTATGGCATGAGTGGGCAACCTCTGGTCCTCCAGATGTTGTTGGAATCCAACTCCCATCAGCTTCAACCAGCATTGCCAGTGATCAGAGAATATTTTGAATTACAGTCCAGCAACATTGCGGGGAGGGGAAGGGGCACAGGCTCCCACATCTGATTTATGAGATGCCTCATAAAATAAATTCTCTGGGTGTCATACATATAAAAACAAATAATGAATGGGAATGAGAACTGAAATTTTGCAGAAATGCAAAATAAATGTGAGTTAAAAACATAGCCTCCTGCCCAAATCCAATGAGCACTGAGGATGCTGTGTAGTGACAAGATTCTGACTGACTGTTGGGAGCGAGGGAGAGAAATGGTTTATCCTAGAAAAGGGCATGGCTGGCTGACAGGCTGCACTCTTGAACAGGAGCTTTCCATGTTGCAACATTTTCTTTCTCCATTTGTATCATTGAATTAAAGTTTATGTAGCAGGTGTAGAGAACTTTTGGCCCTACAGATGTTGCTGAACCATAGCTTCCATCATCCTTGGCCATTGTCTATTCTTGCCAGGTCTGATGGGAGTTGAAGTTCAGCAACATCTGGAGAGCTAAAGGTTCCCTATACCTGGTATATAGGAAACTGCCCCACACAGAGTCAGCTCACTGATCTATGTTGATGAGCTACTTGGACTAATGATGCCAAATCTTCAGAGTCTCGGGCAGAGGTCTTCCCTTAGCCAGTTCTACCACCCAAGAGCCTCTTTTCTGAATGGAAGTGACAGACATTTAACCAGGGATCCCCTAATTGAAAATCATTCACTCTACCATAATCCAGAAAGCAGATTATAGATAGCAGCAAAAAAGGAAACTAGTTTTACTTTTAAAATAATTGATATTTTCCATGACAAAATGTCCTGTTCCTCCTCCTTCAGTGTCCAGTTGCCCTCAACACACAATATTCCTATATACATTCCATTATAGCACAGTATCAGTTTGATATTCATGTGTAATAAAATCTTAGTCATAATTGAATTCACACACTTTTCTCATAAAGTTGTTGGAATGTAACTAATTTGGCTATAGTTATGATCTTTAAAATTTGAAAGTGCTTTTTTCTGAAGAGTTGCTGCAGGATCTCATTAACCCGTGGACTTTAATATGCTGAACACAGTTAAGGGACATGATTTCATCTCTCATGGATGGGTTCACAGCCATTGCACTTGAGTGCCAAGATGTATCCAAATTGGATTCTTTAAAAATAAACAGAACAGAGTGTAGCTGTAATTCCTTTGTTCAAATCCACCATAAGGACAAGGAAAAATATGTTTAAATCAAAGAATGAGAGTCCTCCATTGCGAACATAAACACAGAAAACAAGGCTACAATGCCATCTGGGGGTTCATGGAAATATCACAGGTACTCTGTTTGGGAAATTTCTTGCTTAAAGTCCTGATCTGACAGCCTGACAGCCAAACTAACCTGCTCTGAACTCCATTAATCAAATTGCATATGAATATGTGAACAGTGTCATATTATTAATCATTGTTTTACAAATACAAATAACGTGGTGAGAAAATAAAATGCAATGCTCAGGGATAGACAAAGGAACCTTTTTATAGTTCATTGTTGACTGTGTGCGGTTGATGCCTATAAGCCATTAGCTAAAAAGCCTGCATCAGAATGAGGCAATGGATAATATATGGTAGATTTCTGTCATCATCAAAACACTCATTAGAAATACAGTAATTATGAATGAAAAGCTATTAGGGATGCTGTGGGAAAGATCAGTTGAATTTTATACTACAGCATGTCTCTTGGCTCCCATTAGGCAATCCACAAGTTCTTCCTAGAATACAAAAATGATGACAAAAAGAAGGGCTCAATTAAGTCACCAAGTCTTATGCCAGCAAAAGCTCCTTTTAGCTCATTTGCATTAAAAGATCTCCCATCAATAGCAATTTTCTTTAAGCACAGGGGATAGAACAGAGATTTTGCCTGCCAGTACACCTTTCAGTACCTTTTGCAGCTTTTTATTTTGCACTAGTGTTTTTGGCCAATTGGTATCTAGGTTGTCAACTAGAGTCATCAATTTTAATATTAAAAAAATATATGGGCAGAGTGCTTCTGAGCATATGCCAAATGCCAAGATAAATATCTGAAGGAGGTGTGCGTGGGCAGATACATCAGTCCTAGGGTATAGGTAATCAGAAGGTGGACCTGGATCTATTATTTCACAATAGCAGCAACTATATGACTCCCTCCCTTCCCCAATTAACTGATGAAATGAAGAAAGCTTGGCGTAACCAATAATGGTTTTGTGTGTTTGAAAGAACTGTGTGAGTTCTTTTCAATTCTGGTACTCTAAACAAATTCAGAGTGTATTTCTTTTGCACCAGGCTGTGGTTGGTAGATTGAAGTTTTAGTAAAAAATGAAGTAGATTCTGCAAGGCTGAAGTCTGCCCACCCTACAACAAGTGCATGTAAATCAGGGGTGGCTAACCTGTGGCTCTCCATATGTTGTTGGACTATAACTCCCATCATCCCTCACCATAGACCGTCATAGCAGGGGCTGATAGGAGATGGGAGTCCAACAAGACTTGGAGAGCCGCAGTTTGGCCATCCGGGATGTAAATACATGTGCACAGATACAAAATGCCAGCATGCTAGCTTCTGTTTCACTCTATAACTATCAATTCAAATAGAAAATGTTGCTAAATGTCTTTGAAGAGCAACAATTCGATATTATAAATACAACCAGTTCTACGGTGAGGATAAATTCTACTAAACTTTGTTAAGCAATATTATTAGGGTCAGTTACTAAGCTGGACAAGCTGTTGAAGAATAAATGAATACAGCTTACAGCAGATGGAGAAGAACATTTGTCTGAGGGGCTTAGTCATAGATCCTTGTAAGAATGGAGCATTGCAAGTATAAAACAGAGTCCTTACATTTGTGAAATATTGGGGGTGGGGAACAAACTGTTCTTTTTAAAAAATATTTTAAGAACAGTACGTAAAGGCAAAGTGCCTCTGAGCATGTGTAGTCTGCCTTTCCCCTACAAACATGCCTTCAGATCCAGTAGCCTGCATCTTTCTATCAGTCTGCCTGCATAAATAAGAAGCAGCCACGGAGCCATTGCTCTGGTGAGGAGGCAGCCTAGAGCAAGATGGTATGAACTCACTTGAACTCTGTACTGGCCTTTGTTCAAATCCACCATAATCACGCTCAGAAATGACCGCCGCCACCTCCACATGTGTCTTATTCAATGGTAGGCCTTCACATGACAGCACAACATTAAATGGATTCACTTTCACAGGGCATGCATGCAAACTACGTCACAAGTGCAGCTGCTTTTTCATATGATGCCTCGGTGCCCATTATGAGCATTAAAAGCAAAACTGGCTCTACTGGAATGTTTTTCTTGCTTTGCATTTTGCAATTCTGGCAACTGGTTGTGAGAGTATTAAATTCTGTCCATTTGGTAACACTTGTGATAACATGTTTTGTTTTTAAGATGGTTTATAGATGTTTTTAGTTCTGTCATTTGTTTGCTGCCCTGGGCTTCTTCTGGGAGGAAGGGTAGGGTATTAATTAATTAATTAATTACAGTTCATGGGATAAGATACCTTTTCTGCCTTTCCATCTGTTCTTTGGTGATTCCATTACCCATGCTCATTTGACTTCATTTTGCTTAGGCCTCAGCCACATCTCCATGGGTCATGGCAGCCCTATTAATGTTTTTTCTATATATATATATATTATAGAGGATTGTACGAAGCCATCTTATCAGGAGGTCCGTTCCGCACAACATAGGAAGTGGACCTTTTGTGGTACCAACACTTTGGAATTCCCTCCCCTTAAATATTAGACAGGTGCCATCTCTGTTACCTTTTTGTCACCTGTTGAAGACCTTCCTCTTTCAACAAGCCTTTTAAGTAGAGACCTTATTATCCCGGTCTGTATCTGTGCTGGAATTGTTTTTTAAGATTTTTAAAAAAGTTTTTTTTAAAGATGTTGTTAAGATGTTTTGTTTTAATATATTTTTAAATATGCTTGTTGAAAATATGTTTTGAAGTCTTTGTTTTTAAAATGTTTTAAAGTGCTTTTAGTGTTTTTGTTTGTCACCCCGGGCTCCTTCTGGGAGGAAGGGTGGGATATAAATTAAATAATAAATAAATAAATACATTTCTGTTTGTTTTTAAATAATTAAATAAATAAAGCTGAGGAGAGCCCTGGATGCTGATTCTGAATCACAATTTCCAATGGGAATCGAAATCTTACTCCCATTTTGTTTCAATAGCAGCATCCTTTTGGGATTGCTCAGTCTCAATCAAGCAGGAATTGAGGGAGAAGTGCATAAGGAGTGTTCATCCCTGCACACACAAACATTTGGTGAATGTATTGAGGGAGGACCAAGGCTGTACTTGCTGGCTCTGTCCTGAGCATCACACTTCTTCTTAGCCCTTGAGGCCACCATTGACACCTATGCATCCAGCATGTCCTGTAGTTTCCTGCTAAAATCCTGTAACTTTTTACACTACAAATGTTCTGGGCTGAGTTTTTTTAGTCTTGCTTTTGTTTTGTTTTTGCACTATGTAGCACAGGAGTGCCCCTCTAGATGACAATAATGCAGTAACATTGGGAAAGCATTGCAGTATTAATAACGCAGAATGATATATGCATGGTCCAGTATAAGTCTTCCCCTAATGCACTACTATTGCATTAACAACCTGTTGCAGAATACACATGCAAAATAAACAAACAAATAAACACCAGTTTGGAGGGGACTGTTACGACATGTGTCCTTGGGAACCTGAGTGTGTGAACCTGCCACCCATATGTCCCATGAAACACACCTCCTTGAGAGGAGGATCTTTTGATAGGGATAAAACAAGCGCTTTGCCCTGGTGTGCCTAAATGGTGTGTGTATAACGCAAGAAATGCAGGTCCAAACCAGACTAAAGCAAAGCTTTCTTTTATTGAGAGAAAAGAGAAGAATAGCATTACAAAATTACTGGCTGCGTGGCAGCATTAATCATTAATATCTTAACCCATTCATAACTTTAAACTAAAGACATCAAAGGACCCTATTCCTATAAGGAGTGACAGTAGGGTTGCCTGGTCGGAAGCATCCCAAATCCTGAGATGTCATGGGGCGGGCCCTAATGATGTCATGGGGCGGGCTCTAGTGATGTCACGGGGCGGGCCCTAGTGATGTCACGGGGCGGGCCCTAGTGATGTCACGGGGCGGGCCCTAGTGATGTCACGGGGCGGGCCCTAGTGATGTCACGGGGCGGGCCCTAGTGATGTCACGGGGCGGGCCCTAGTGATGTCACGGGGCGGGCCCTAGTGATGTCACGGGGCGGGCCCTAGTGATGTCACGGGGCGGGCCCTAGTGATGTCACGGGGCGGGCCCTAGTGATGTCACGGGGCGGGCCCTAGTGATGTCACGGGGCGGGCCCTAGTGATGTCACGGGGCGGGCCCTAGTGATGTCACGGGGCGGGCCCTAGTGATGTCACGGGGCGGGCCCTAGTGATGTCACGGGGCAGGCCCTAGTGACGTCATAAAGCATGATACATTATCAACCACAGTTGCTTGGAGCATACCATTCAAAAAAAAAAAGATGCCTTTCCTGTCCAAAACACCTTCTCTCGACTTCTGTGCAAGAACCCAGTAAATTCTTTGCAAACTTCAAGAGATAGACACCTAGGGATATTGGGAGGGGTGTGTGGAGAGAGAGAGAGGGAGAGGGAGAGGGAGAGAGAGGTTCTCTCAAGGACAGATCTGTCCTGTTTACTTGCCGCCCTGGGCAGGATATAATAATAATAATAATAATAATAAATGAACATTAACACTAGCGCCACCAAATAATATAATGAATTATTTAAATCACTCATTGCATCTTAGAGGAATACAGGAGCATGAAATATGGTCTATCCAGATAATAAATCCAATCTCTTGCACAAATACCTAGAAGTTCAGATTTGATGAAGATCAAAGTACTGCAGGAATTATTTTAGGTAACTCTGATAATCTTTAGGAGAAATAGTTCTTCCACTATACACACCATGTTGTACCCTCTGCATTACCCTCTGCTTAAGCCAATAACATTTTTCTAAATCCTGTGATGTTAAATTCTAAAGCTCTCCTATAAAATTTTACTACATTTTATAAATGATATATTATAGATTAATTACAGAACTTCTGAAATATATTTTCCTTATGCTGCAAGCACTAGTTAGTCTCATTTAAAAATCCCTCCACTTTTTACATTTTCTAGGTTTATTCACTCTCCCACACATGCTTCTTATTTTAAAATGTGTTGTGCTGGAGTACTCCAAGCACTAGAGGCCTAAACCCAGGTATGGAACACATCTCTTCTAGTCTAGCATCAGAAAGCACACCAGGCAGTTGTTCCACAGAGTCTACAAACCTATAATAATTATAGATGTGCCATGCATTAATTAGTGCATGGTGTGTGCACATCACCAGCGGCATCTTAAGGCAAAAGGAGGGGCCATGTACCTGAGCCTCAGTGTATGAGGTGCAGTCAATGAAGGGGGGGCATAGGGAGCTGCCTGCCACCAAGTCAAACCATTGGGTACATCTATCTCTGTCCTATCTACACTGACTGGCAGCAGCTCTCAAGCCCCACCTGGAGATGAACCTGGGATCTTCTACATGCGAAGCAGGTGCTCTGCCCACTCAGCCACAGTGCTTCCCCAGGGAATGTGGGGAGTTCCGGAGGGGGGAGAGGATGCCAGGGGTGGCTCAAGGCATGTTTGAGGGAGAAGGGAAACCGGGGGAAAGGGGGTTCTTTTGGCAGAAGCCCAAACTGAAGTCAACCTGCAAGAATTTGTGACATGAGGGGGTGCCCACCTGCATTGACCCAAGTGTGCGAGGAGGGTTTGGTTCAGTTTTGTTTTTTGGGATGGGGGGGCAGGAGACTATTAGAGGGTGGTTCATCCAGGCAGCGCCCTATCAGTCCTGGGGAGGGAGCAGCACCAGGGATCAAGGGTGGCTCTCTAGTCCTCATGGAGGATGGTGGGTTAAGAACCTAAGAAGAGCCCTGCTGGATCAGGCCAACGTGGGCTCATCCAGTCCAGCACATCCTCTTCTCACAGTGGCTGACCAGCTGCGGGGCCCCTGCAGTCCCCTTCCGCAATCTGCACCAGGATAGCAGGGCAGAAGCTTCAGAGCTGCCCACCATTCCCTCACTTCACCTACCTTTCTTTCTGCTGTTTTTTGCAGCTCGCGCAGGTTTGCCATCAATTAAGATGGTGGCCGAGGTTTCCCTACGGAGCTGAAGCCTCTACCACCATCTTGGTTGATGGCAGCAATGCGAGCGTGTAGCACACATGTGTGCCATCAACCAAGATGGCAGCAGAGGCTTCAGCCCCTTAGGAAAACCTCAGCCGCCATCTTGTTTGATGGCAAACCTGTGCATGCTGCAAAAAACAGCAAAGAGAAAGGTAAGTAGAATGGGGGAATGGCAGGGGGCTTGGGATCTCCCGCCCTGCGGCCATCCCTGCTGGGTGGCCATGCCACACCACACCAAAAACCGGATATCCAGGGACAGGGGGTGTGGTCTGGCCAGAGAGCCAGAAAACACCCCCAAAGCCTGAGACTCCGGCCAAAAGCCAGAGATCTGGTAACTCTAAGTGACAGGTAGGAGATATTACCTATCCTAGGCCCAGGAGTGGGCAGTGGAATGCTGCTGAAGCAATGTGAAGGAGCCCTGGCCCAAAGGCAGGAAGGAATTTGTTAGCCTCAAGGCTTGTGCCAAGACACAGAATCCCTGCCTGTTCTGTCCCTGCAGTCCCTCATTGAGTTATTCAAGAGCAAAGTTGGAGCTCAGATCGCCATTTCTAGGTCTCAAGCTTGCTTTTTGAAGACACTTTTTCTCTTCCAACTCCCCTGAAAAAGGAGGGATCTGGGTATGAGGTGATTTCGTGTGTGTGTGTGTGTTTCTAGCTGACACTGAGAAAACTCAGTGATTTCTTCTAATGCTTTCTTTGAACAATGGGATTGTTCTGCTGGGCTTGAGGGAAGTCTGCCAAGGAAGGTAACATTTATTTCAGTTTCTCTTGGTTATTTTTGTTGCTTACAGGATGGCCTTGTGCTGTCCCCTCACAGTACCTCAGGAATGCATAACTAGCAAGACAACAGGGGGTGTGGGGTGGGAATTATGCTCCAGTGCCTTGCACCTCCTTGATTCTACTTGAACCAAAATGGGGTTAGCCGAGCAGTCATAACATGCGAGGACCTGACCTACTCTGCTAGAACATATACGCATATACAAATATAGGTACTATTATGTATTATCTATTACTATGTATTGCTTATTATTATGAATTGTATTTATATAACTTTAATTTTTTTATTGTATGGATATTATGTATTGATATGGAAGCAGAAGATGGAGAAGTTCCATACTTCCTCTGAAAAGATCAAGAGTAGACTGCGGTACAGATAATGAACTGGTCATATCTAAAATCAGAGTAAAGCTAAAGAACAACAACAAAGCAATCATAATGCCAAAATACAATTTAAATAACATCCCAGAAGCATATAAAGATCAAATAAGGAACAGATTTGAGGCTTTAAACTTAGTTGACAGAGAACCAGAAGAACTATGGGGTGAAGTCAGAGACATTATCAGGGAAGAATACAAAAAGATAATGCCTCTACTGAAAAAGAGAGAAAGACCTCAATGGATGACTGAAGAAACTCTTAAAACGGTTAAGAGAGAAGGAAAGCAAAAGCAAAAGGAGAGAGAAACACGGTTAGAACTGTAAATGCAACCACACAGCGACTAGTAAGTAGGGATAAGGAGAATTTAGCAAGCAAGCTAAATGTGGGCTAGATGGAACAACTATCAGGAGGATCCAGAATTGGCTCCAGAATCGTACTCAAAGAGTGCTTATCAATGGTTCCTTCTCAAACTGGGCAGAAGTAACAAGTGGGGTACCACAGGGCTCGGTCCTGGGCCCAGAGCTCTTCAACATTTTTTTCAATGACTTGGATGAGGAGATAGAGCATCTTTATCAAATTTGCAGATGATACAAAATTGGGGGGCACAGCTAATACCGTGGAAGACAGAAACAAAATTCAAAGGTGTAGTGAAAGCGGGAGGCCTCCCCTGTCTGCTCTCACTGTCCCAGGAGTCAATCCCCAGCCTTGGGCAATTGATCCCAGCAAATCCTGGTTTGCCAAGGTTGTGCACACTCACACCAACCCTGCAAGGTAGTAACAGCCACCACCCTTCTAGCTGGTTAGCCACTCTGGGGTGAAGGGAACCTCAGAGCCCAGTTAAGCACCACAGCTTCTCAGAGGAAGAGCCTAGATACACCCCTTGCCCCTTCCAAAGCCTCAGGCAAAACGTTCCTTTGTTACATGGTAGTTTGTAGTTGAATGGTAAGGACTGAATTTAGGAACTGACCCCCCTCTAAAGTGAACACACGTTGGTTAAAGTAATTAAAGTTTATTAAAAAGAATAAGAAAAGCATAAAAGTTTTACAGATAAAAAAAGAGGTGCACAAAATAAGGTTTAGCAGCAAATTGAATCCTGTTACCATACGCCCAAACAGGGTAAGGTTTGGTAAGAAATACAAGTAAGATAGTTTTTGGCACGAATCAAGAATAAAGCTTTCTTGCCTAATCTATACTTACAGACCATAGGATCTATAGATGAATAGCCTTCTCCCCTCAGGGAATTGCGAGTCAGGATGGAAATGGAGCCACAACAGAGCATCACCTATGTGACAAGGTGGTACTCACGAAGTGGGACTAAAACCCAAAGTTCTGAGCTCCTTCTTGTGGAAGAAATCTTTTGCCCAGCCGGAGACAATTAACCAATTGAGATTTTATCAAAAGGATGAAAAAACTATGTTCCCACAACACCAGGCGCCTCCTCTTGGTTTCCCAAGGCAGTTCCTTGAATTTTATGGCTTTGACAGAACCAGGCCCCTTCTACTGATAACAAGGTATGAAGCTAGCTTGTAATCTCATACAGCTGGGGTTGTAAATTGCCAAGTCACAACGATGAGGCAAAACCAAACATTTAACTGCTTACTGGCAGGTTACAGAAAAAGATGTCAAGGAGGAAAAATCCCCGCAAGGCTTTGCATAAGCATTTTAGATACAGGCCAGGGCAAGGCTGGCAAGCTGGCATGACAAAAGGGACCTTGATAGGCTGGAGGATTGGGATGAAAACAAGAGAATGAAATTCAACAGGGATAAATGCAAAGTTCTACACTTAGGAAAAAGAAACCAAATGCACAGTTATAAGATGGGGATATTTGGCTCAGCAGTACAATATGTGAGAAGGATCTTGGAATTGTCGTTGATCACAAGCTGAATATGAGCCAACAGTGCGGTGTGGCTGCAAAAAAGGCAAATGCTATGTTAGGCTGCATTAACAGAAGTATAGTTTCCAAATCGCGAGAAATATTTGTTTATTTATTTATTATTTAATTTGTATTCCACCCTTCCTCCCAGCAGGAGCCCAGGGCTGCAAACAAAGTGCTAAAAACACTTTAAAAACATCATAGAAACAGATCTTAAAATACATTAAAACAAAACAGCTTTAAAAACATTTAAAAAAACAACTTTAAAAAAGGGTTAAAAACATTATTAAAAATCATATTAAGCAATTCTAACACAGACAGGTCTCAACCTAAAAGGCTTGTTGAAAGAGGAATGTCTTCAAAAGGTGCCAAAAAGGTAGCAGAGATGGCGCCTGCCTAATATTCAAAGGGAGGGAATTCCACAGGGTAGGTGCTGCCACACTAAAGGTCCGTTTCCTATATTATGCAGAATGAACCTCCTGATAAGATAGTATCTGCAGGAGCCCCTCACCTGCAGAGTGCAGTGATCGACTGGGTATATAAGGGGTAATACGGTCTTTCAGGTATCCTGGTCCCGAGCTGTATAGGGCTTTATACACCAAAACTAGAACCTTGACCTTGGCCCAGTAGCAAATGGGCAGCCAGTGCAATTCTTTCAGCAGCGGGGTGACATGTTGGCAATACCCTGCCCCAGTGAGTAGTCTCGCCGCCACATTTTGCACCAGCTGCAGCTTCCGGACCAACCTCAAGGGCAGCCCCATATAGAGCGCATTACAGTAATCCAGCCTGGAGGTAACCAGTGCGTGGACAACAGTGGTCAGGCTATCCCAGTCCAGAAATGGCCACAGCTGTCTCACCAGCTGAAGCTGGTAAAAGGCACTCCTAGCCACTGAGGTCACCTGGGCCTCTAGCAACAAAGATGGATCCAGGAGTACCCCCCAGGCTATGGATCTGCTCTTTCCGTTCTTTTTAGTTCCCCTCTATTCAGCACTGGTTAGGCTTCATCTTGAATACTGTGTCCAGTTCTGGTCTCCGCACTTCAAGAAGGATGCAGACAAACTGGAACAGGTTCAGAGAAGAGCAACAAGGATGATCAGGGGACTAG
Source organism: Rhineura floridana (assembly GCF_030035675.1). Lineage (NCBI taxonomy): Eukaryota > Metazoa > Chordata > Lepidosauria > Squamata > Rhineuridae > Rhineura > Rhineura floridana. The sequence continues at coordinate 46,636,723 of NC_084480.1, forward strand.
AAACAAAGTCCTATGAGAGACTGAAAGAACTGGGCATGTTTAGCCTGCAGAAGAGGGGAGATATGATAGCACTCTTCAAGTACATGAAAGATTGTCACGCAGGAGGGCAGGGATCTCTTCTTGATCATCCCAGAGTACAGGACATGGAATAATGGGCTCAAGTTGCAGGAAGACAGATTTCGACTGGACATCAGGAAAAACTCACTAACTGTTAGAGCCATATGACAATGGAACCAATTACCTAGAGAGGTAGTGGGCTGTCCAACACTGGAGGTATTCAAGAGGCAGCTGGACAGCCATCTGTCCGGAATGCTTTGGATTCCTGCATTGAGCAGGGTGTTGGGCTTGATGGCCTTATATGCCCCTTCCAACTCTACTATTCTATGATATAAAAAGTGGTAATTCTTAATCCTAACTGGACCACTTGTGCATTACATCTCTCATACATAAACACAAAATGTTGTTTTTAATATGATGCCAAACCTTCCTGTGCCTGTGTGGGAGTGGTATTGCTATTGTTGTTTATTGATGTTTTTATAGTCTGTTTTATTTATTTTGTTTTAACATTGTGTAAGTCGCGTGGGGACCTTCGGCTATAATAAATGTGGTAATAATAATAATAATAATAATAATAATAATAAAATAAACACAAGACAGAGCAAAGATCTTCGTGGGCGTGTTTAAAAGGGTGATCGATCATTCGGCACTCGCATCCCTTGCCTAGCTCAAAAGAGAGAGCTCGCGCGGCAGGCCTAAGGGCGTTGTGGAAAGCGGCGGAAGACCCGAAACGCTTGTTGTTTTTGGCCATCTGAAGGTTCGGGAATCGATTAGGTGGCGGTGGCGGTGGTGGCGGTGGCGGCGGTTTTGGGGGTCGTGCTAATAAGCCCCTTTTGAGTAAACATCCCTCTCTCTCCACCCTGCCCTATTTCATCCCGTCCGGCCGGTGGCGCGCGCGGGCAGCCAAACGGCAACTGCGTTGCGGGGAAGCCAGAGACGAATCCCAAGAGCATCAGCTGACTGACGTGAGTGGCGGGTTAGGGCTACAGCCTCAACACGAGCCGAGTGTGCGCTCATTCCGGCAGTTTGGATCCCGCCCCTCGCGATGTTGCGATGGCTGATAGGAGGGGGACGCGAACCGCAAGGATTGGCCGAGGTAAAAGCCGGCTGTGGGGCTGCTCGGGTCTGACGGATTTCTGAGTCTCTCACTTCAGAGCTGTGTGGAGGGGGAGGGTCAAGTTCTATTTATGTATGGTTGATGGAGAAAGTGACGTTTCCGTAATGACGAATTCAAAACACGAGCGCTTGATGAGCTTTTTTTTCTTCGACGGTCTTCTGCGGCTATAGTAATAACAATAATGGAAGGCTGTATTATTTATTAATATTATTATAAAAGGCTATATTATTGACTTTTACATCGCCGGACAGCGATGCTACTCGCTCTGCATAGCCGAAGGCACTTATTTATTTATTTATTTAAAATATTTCTCGATCGCCCTGCGTCAAAAGATTCCAGGGTGTGTAAAACTTACCACATGTACTGTGTAAATATATGAATCCAAAATAAAAATTCGCAGAAAAAATAGAAAACTAGATCAGGGGCAGTCTGAAAGCATGAAAATTAGGTACAGAGTAAGGCAGTTTCAACTAAGCAAATAAACTAAAATGTCTGTGCAAATAAGAAGGTCTTAACCTGAGCCTAGACCCGTTATACACTCGAGGGATGGCTCATATCATTCCAGTTGTTTGCTCAAGACAGTAAAAGTTACTTCTTGTTTTTAATGTTAAGTTCCTGCTTCTCTTGTATGTTGGCCTTTAATTAGGTGGGGAGTAGGTGGGGAGTCTGAATAAAGCCGAGTCACACGGGAACAACCACCATTTTTTAAAAAAAAATTTTTAAGGGGAAGAATGTAAAGTATAAAGGCTTGGGGAGGTGTGGGTAGAGACAGTGAGAAATTGGGGGGAAAGAACCAGAAACATGTATGGTAAAAAACTGGATCATATATATAAACACTACTGGACTGGTGAAAGTGACAAGTCTTGTGTTAATAGCCCAAAATTAACTACCCTCAGTTAGGGTCACATCAGAGTTTCCAGTTTTTCTTATTCCTGACAAGTTACATTTTTCTAACTATAAATCTACAGGTGCGTTTTTACTACATAAGAATTTGTTTATGCCCATCCCTTTTCATTCTTACATATGTGCATACACACATTTGTACTCCTTGCACATAATACTCCTATGCCCACCTTGCTCTCACACACCATCACGTAACACTCTCGTAGAGCATTCACACATGTACTCTTTAAAAGCACTGGCCAACTGTTAAATTGTTGCCCATGTCACATCCCTTCCCTGACACCCTTTAGCAAAGGGAGACGTGAGGTTTACCTTTCCTCCACCTCTCCTTGTAACAAAGCTGCTATTTGGGACTCTGACTATTTCCCTCAGTCCTTGTTATAGTTATTTAGGTTCTCCAGTCAAGCCTCACATCCCTTCCCCCGGGTATCTTTATTGCTCTCAAAAATAACAGCGGCTGGGTTGGTCTTCTGTCACCTGCAACCATTACCTTCTCAGGTACTTCACTGCCACCATTGATGCTGTTGTCCCCTTTTACTCTTGTAGTAGCTGGCTAAGAACCAGGTGTGTTTTTAAAGTACAAACAAGTTTATTTAATAGATGTTCTTAAGCAAGATTGGTTATGTTCCAAGTTCTCAAGCATGTGGTTTTTAGATAGGTTCTTTACTTATACTGTAGTTTCAACAGTCTTTATTATATTGCCAATTGATATCAACCTACCTATAACCCTCTACAACCCCCACACACCCTCCAGCCTTCTCTATCCCAGCGAATGTCAAAATCTATCTACCATCAACTCTTTCAAATACAAATTGGCCATTCTACATTCACCCAGCCAATCATGCGCAGCACTCACCAACATTCCATACTCTCATTCCCCCCTCCCAACTCTCATTACTTACCATATCCAACTTAATAAAACCTCAATTACCACAACATCATGCCTGCTCCCTTCTCTAATCTCTTTCCTACCAATATCACACCTGTAAGGGTCCCTAGGCCTTGTGTTCTGATAACTTTTAAACTTCTGGGTAGTTGGAATATTCTTAAGTATTCCACAGTATCTCAGTCCTTAAGCTAATAGGTATAGAGTGCACATCTCAGTCAATTAAAGCAAACTTTCAGAAGTTTCAAAGACTGTAGTGTGTGTTTACTTAGGTTTTGCCCCCCCCTTTTCAATAGGTTTATTTCATTTTTGGGGGGGTAGGGATAGATGTGCAAAACCACTATTTTTTCTGTAAATCAACTTATTTTATGCAGTATACAAATGTAATAATAATTTAGTCATTATGTGTATGGATAAAGAATGAAATTAGTCTTGATACATTCAGACCAGTTATAGGGTTCTCAGGCTCAGGGCCTGAGAATGATTCTGTATCTTTAAGAGGAGAGAAAATTCAGCCAAGTGCAAGTTTTCTTGCAACACTGTAATGGGAAAAACCACAAGGTGAAATTCTCCCTTCCTCCTGCACAACTTTTAAAGATACAGAAGACCTCTTGGTTGCCAGGCCCAGCCTTCAAGAGGCCTTTCACCTTGTGGCTTTTCCCATTACAGTACTGCAAGAACACCTGCACTTGACTGAATTTTCTCTTCTCTTAAATATACAGAATCATTCTCAGGCTCTGAGCCTGGCAACCCTACTACCAAGTCAGTGCTTAAATACAAGGCTGAGTTAAGTATATGTTATGTGAAAAAAATATTTTGTTTTGTTTAGAACCTATAACTAATCAATTTGATGGACTCAGTTCTATTATCTTGGATAAGACAGAGAAAATAAAGACAAACTTATATCTCAATGCCATTTCTAATCAATCCATGTTATGTTCCTTCTCCCCCCTCCAAGTAAAAAATACTGGTTGGTTCAGGTTTTTTTCCTAATGAAAGTGTTTAACCCCTTGATCATTTTAGTTTTCCTTTCTGTAATTTCTCTAACTCTGTGATATCCTTTTGAGATAGAGCAACCCAGACTGTACACAGCATTCTAAATGTGGGTTTGTGTATAATAACTATATTTACATATATATAAAATTATTACATTTGGGTGTAAAGGCTTGGCATTATGAATATAAGCTCGTTTGAGCCTTTGACTGTCACATCCTACTTATGACAGAAATTTAGAAGCTCTTGATTGCAGTTTGCAGTTTTGTGGGCTACTTGTGGATTGTACAGTTGATAGCTTGCTGGGTTTGGCCAAAATAGCAACTGTGATTTGCCATAAAGTGCCATCAGAAACATTTTATTGCTGGCTTGCATGTAACACTAAGCCAAACTGACTTAGTATGAATATGTGTGCTCCTGGAGAGGAGACTATGACTGTTCTGCTCCTTCTCCAGTCCTGCTGCTGTGATGGTGCTGTGAGTGAAGCCATGGTTTGCCTTAGTATGTTGTCCAAATCCGGTTTTGTGGTTTGTCTGGAATGAGACCATGAGCTGTAACCAAGGTTTTCTTGGGCTTACAGCTCATGGTTTGTTTGGAGGAAACTAACCATGAGCCTGGGTTTGGATGACATACTAACCAAACCATGGCTTAGCTCACCGCAGTGCAGCAGTAAGAGGACTGGGGGAAGAGTGCAGTAGCTGTGGTCTCCTCTCTGAGCACAGTCACACTCATGCATTCATGCTAAGTCATAATTTGGCTTAGTGTAACATGCAAACCAGCTCAGTGGCTGCATTTGGGTGATCAGATAATCTGGAACAAGTTTTGTATGCAGGATAAGTGAACAGAACTATAAAGTGTGGTGAGTCCCCTTTCCCAGCTCCCCCTTCTTAGCCCACAGTCTGCGGCTGTTCATATTTGGGTCAGTGTAAGAACCTTTACCTCTTCCAATGTAACATAGCATGTTGGTTCCTTCCTCCAGGATTTAATTCTGGAGGATAGCTGTTTTATACGTAGAACTTACTCCACAACAAGCCTGCACAGAACTATAGCTTTACAATTCTAACTATGATGCTGTTGCAAATAAAAAAAGAAAAGAAATAAAGTAATAAGAAATAGGCAGCTTCTATTGATTAGAGAGAGATTAAGATAACAAATTTGGTGATTTACTGTTCTATTTTTCTGACTATGGATTTCTAGAAGTCTGTACAGACCATTGGTGAAGAACAAACGCAAAATCACTACACTGAGCTCCTTGTGTTGAAAGGTCATCACGATATAGTGCGATTTCTAGTGGCAATAGATGATTACAGGTAAGACATTACTTTCATGATCCCCGTTTTGCAACACAGGGGTGATGTCACTGAAAGTCTTTAAAAAATAATCTGTTTCTTCTCCCCCAAATTGAAGGAAGTATGACAGGTAGCTTAGATCTAAAATGTGCATGTAAGGAAGATATATCTTTACAAACCTTTTAGCTGAAATTTAATTAAAATATGCCCGCTATGTTTTTGACTTAAATAGAATTCTTTCCCAAAATATGGCAGTTTAGACACTGAAGCTTAACGCACAGGTGGGCCACTTATTTCAGAAATTATGTTACTATATTTTCTCACAGTGCAGTACTGAGCCAATTTTTATGCTCTCCCGTAATCACCAATGATCTACCTACCTTTAATTGCAAATTCCTCACACATCATATGATGCATTAATGTCAGAAAGAGTTATCTCATAGCCACAACACACATTATTGGAGTTTGGTACCTTTCAGTGCATTACCTTTAATAAAGTTTTACCCAGAGAAAACTTCTCTAACACTGGGATATTCAGATGTAAAGCTACACCATGGTTTGGCATTATATGCACAGGCAAACATGAGGAGGGCTGAACCTTGAGCTGGGGACGTCCCTGTGCTCCCTCTCACTCACTCACTTTTTCTCTCCCCCCCCCCACTTCCTCACACTCTAGGGCTTCTAAATTGACTTCCTAGAAACATAGAATAGTAGAGTTGGAAGGGGCCTATAAGACCATCGAATCCAACCCCCTGCTCAATGCAGGAATCCAACCTAAAGCATTCCCACTGTACAGCTGCCTCTTGAATGCTTGCAGTGTTGGAGAGGCCACCACCTTCCTAGCTAATTGGCTCCATTGTCGTACCGCTCTAACAGTTAGAATTTTTTTTCTGATGTTCAGTCAAAATCTGACTTCCTGTAACTTGAGCCTATTATTCCATGTCCTGCACTCTGGGTTGACCGAGAAGAGATCTTGGCCCCCTCTCTGTGACATGTTATGATAGACAATGTGCTAGCATATCTCTCCTCAGTCTTCTCTTCTCAAGGCTAAACATGCCTAGTTCTTTTAGACTCTCCTCATAGGACTTTGTTTCCAGTCCCCTAATCATCTTTGTTGCCCTCCTCTGAACCTGTTCCATTTTTTCTGCATCCTTCTTAAAGTGTGTCCAGAACTGGAGCAGTGTTCAAGATGAGGCCTAATCGGTGCTGAATAGAGGGGAACTAGTACTTCACACAATTTGGAAACTATACTTCTGTTATTGCAGCCTAAAATAGCATTTGCCTTTTTTGTAGCCATATTGCACTGTTGGCTCTTATTCAGCTTGTGATCAGCAACAATTCCAAGATCCTTCTCACACGTCGTATGGCTGAGTCAAGTATCCCCCATCTTAAAACTGCATTTGGTTTCTTTTTCCTATGTGTAGAACTTTGTACTTATCCCTGATAGGTTTCATTCTGTTATTTTCAGCCCAATGTTCCAGCCTATCAAGATCACTGTGAATTTTGTTTCTGTCCTCCAGCTTTTGTATAATCTGCAGATTTGATAAGCATTCCCTGCACTTCCTCATCCAAGTCATTAATAAAAATGTGAAGAGTGCTGGACTGAGCCTTGCAGTATTCTGCTCGTTATGTCCCCCCAGAATGAGAAGGAACCATTAATAAACACTCTTTGAGTATGATTATGTAGCCAACTGTGGATCCACCTGATAGTTGTTCCATCCAGCTCACATATAGCTAGCTTGCTCATCAGAATATCATGGGGCACTTTGTTAAAAGCTTTGCTGAAGTCAAAATATATTATGTCCACAGTATTTCCACAGTCTACCAGGGAGATTACTGTGACGCCCTTCCCTGGTTCTCCCTGTCAGGTTCCCACCTGCTTGTGGCTACTGCCTTTCACTAGGCACCACCAGGGACACCACCAGTCCAGACCGTCCTTTATATGGTTTCTCACTCCGCTCTAGCACAGATCTCACTAGATCCCACTGCTAGGCAGCACCACCAGTCACGTCTTATAACCAATACTCCCAGAGACTTTGCCTGAGTCTCTCTCTAGCTGGTTACTTTTGTGACTGCGTGCTTATGCTGTTCCCAACCCCCTTGTATCTTTATATACAAGCATACAACTCTGGGTTGCTCTGGATACTTGACTTGTTACTATTTCTCCCTTCACCGCTGCCACCATTAGATACCTTATGGAACTCCCTCCCACAAGATCTACGGCACACCTCTTCCCTAAATGTATTCCGTAAAGCCTTAAAGACCTGGCTCTTTCAACAGGCCTTTGGGATTTCCGGGGAGGGTTAACTGTTATGACTGAATTGCCTCTAACCCTGTACTAGTATTGTTCTTGCTGCTATATTGTTTTTACATTGTATTATTGTATTTTATTGTATTGTGTTTTAATTGTTTATATGTACGTCGCCTAGAGTGGCCAATGGCCAGATAGGCGACACATAAATTAAATTTTATTATTTATTATTATTATACTGCTTCTGTTCAGCCTTGGTAATTACCTTGCCCTCCCTTCTGGTCTGTATATTCCCCAGCCAAGGATCAGGCCTTTGGTAAAGCAAAGAAGTATTTATTTACTAATAACAGGAACTAACAAGATTACTTTAGGAATGTTTCACAAGTGTATGGTTTCATATATGGTTACTCTTTATGTTTCTGTTCATATATATCCTCTTTAAATATCAGCCAAATCCAATCCAAACTTCCCTCAGAACTCTGCCAACCAACTCAACAACCTCTCTCTAACCGACTCTCTCTCTGACTCTCCTCCTCCTCCTCCTTCATCACTCACAAACCTCCATTTATACCTTCAGCCAGCCAGCCACTCAGCCAATCATCATCCAGCACACTTCAGCTTCTCACCCATGTACTTCCCCTTTCAGTCAATTACCATACATCACCTAATAGACCCGCACTTACCATATTTACAGATGCTAACTTACAGGAACATCACATTTCCCCCCCCTTAAATAACAGCAGAGTATTTCTCCTGTACCCAGGATTAATACGTCGTGTTTATATACAAGTGTCCATCACTTTGGGGTAAAGTGTCCTTTTCAAATTACATCTTGCTCACTTGATTGTAGTATCCGCCATCTGCCTCGACAGTCCATCTGCCAACACGTTGTCCTTTCCCTTGATGTAAATAAAGTCTATCTGGTACTCCTGCAGTGCCCAGGACCACCTTTGCAGCATGGTGTTGCTATTTTTCATAGTGTCCAGCCACAGCAACATGCGATGATCTGTGATGACTGTGCACTTCCTTCCCCAGACGTAGGGTCTCAGCTTTCCCAGGCCCCACATGACTGCCAGGCACTCCTTCTGGACCGAAGAGTAGTTTCTTTCCCTTGACGACAGTTTACGACTTAAGTAGGCAATGGGGTGCTTGATGCCCTCTCGCTCTTGCATCAGCACAACTCCAAGAGCCAAATCAGATGCATCTGTTGCCACTATAAACGGTTGTTCAAAGTCCGGAGGTATCAATATCGGACCCTAACACAGCGCTTGCTTCAGTTGGTCGAAAGCCTTTTGGCACCGTTCATCCCATCTCACACACTCAGCACACTTTTTCTGTGTTAACTCATGCAGTGGGGTTGCTATCTCACCAAACCCCTTTATAAACTTTCTGTAAAAACCAGCCATACCTAAAAATGCTCTCCCTTGTTTCCTGATTTCCTCAAGCACTCTTTCATTCTGACTCACTCGTTTGTGTAATGAGAAAGAAATAATTGGGCTTGACTCCTTTAAATGACTGGGATGCTTGGGTAAGGTACATGTTATGTCTGCACCATGAAGCTTTTTAACCCCATGATCTAGAGTCATTAGGATTTTTACTTCTGTAGACAGACTAGTGAAGAAATCCTTCAAGAACCCCAGGGTATCCTGATCAATATTGAGACGAAGTGGCACTAATGACACTAGTAAACAACACTCTTGTGATCTGCCCGACTCAGGACACACCTGCAATGCTTTGACTGTCAACATATTAGAATGTGCCTTTCTAAACATTTCTTTACTACAGTAAAGGTATAGAAATTTATTTATCTGAGATGTATCCAAACTATATCTGTTCTCAAGATCTTGAACCGCAACCACTTGACAAGAAACTGGTTGCTTTAACAAGTTGACCTCACATTCTGATTCGCCAGATGGATATACTTCTGGCTTGAATCTCACCCTGCTTAATTGTATTTTCATCAAGAAATCTGGGTTCCTTCCTCTTTCCCCACAGGATGTATTACACCCATGCCTCGTGGATGTATGAGAAGGAAAACTCTGAAGACTAATATAGTTTTTAACCAAAGATGTAGGTTGTGCACTTCCAAAGTCCTTCCCCCCATAAAAGTACCAAATGGGTGAGGTTTCTTTCACAACATAACACACAAACGGAATAGGAAATCTTAGTAGAGCTTTTGATTTCCCCCCACTTTCCCCCACATTTTCACAGTGGTTCTCCTATTCATTAGGCAACCTCAGCCTGTACAGCACACCATTCTCCCACACAGTTTGATCCCTCAGAGTTTCTGTAAAGGGAATTCTGCTTTGGAGGGCTTTTTCCTTCATTACATTCAAACTGCTATCACGTTTCAGCTCCTCCCTGAATTCCTGTGTCTCTGTGTCAGACCCCATTTGTAACACTGTTTCATTCATTCTAGGCATACTAACAGTTGTTATGGCAACCTCAGGCTCAATCACAGGTTCCACCCTGTTTTCTTTAGCCTCTGACAAAATGGCTTCTGCTGCTTTGCCAAGTTGTTGTCTAGTCACCACAAAAATATTTCCTCCTGCCCCCATAATATCTCTGCCCAGAATCACAGGTTCTTCTTGCTGAGCATTGATACCCACTCTGTACGTCTCCTCCTTTCCCCTCCATTTTAGTTTTATTAGGGCCATGGGAATATTTTCTGGTTCGCCTCTTACCCCTTGGATTACCAGCTTTTCCTGAGGTAAAATTTCTTCAGATTTTATTAAATCTGGCCTCAGTAAGGTCTGAGCAGCCCCAGTATCTAGCAAAGCCCAATATTTTGTCCCTTGTACACATACTTCTTCTCTCAAGCTTGAGTCCAAATCTTGGACCTTTGACCAGCTTATTTGACAGAACTGTATCTTTTTCGGTTCTCCCTCTCTCAGTTCACTCTTTACTGTCCTTCCTTGAACAGGATTACTGAGGGGGTTTACACTCTCACATTGAAAACGCAGATGGCCTGGCTTCCCACATCGGTAACAGATTTTCTCCTCTGTTTTAGGGAACACAGACCCAAACTGAGGTGTCTTGTGCCCTCCTGATTTTATTTGAGGGTTTACTCTCTGTGGTGCCACATCTTTTCTGCCATTGTTATTTGGTCTCAGTTTAAAATCTCTTAGTGGTTTTGCCATCCACCCAGATCTGTTTGAGGCAAAATGATCTGCTAGCTGTGCTGCTTCTGTTACAGATTTAGGGGCACGATCTTTCACCAGCAACCTAATTTCGGGCGGCAATTGATGGTACAACTGATCCAATATCATGAGGTTTTTCACTTTCTCCACAGACTGAGCTTTTGCACTTGTCAGCCATTTCCCAAATATGTCCATCAGTTTTGTCCCCAGCTCCACGAAAGACCTCCCTGTCTGTATCTGGCAGTTTCTGAAAAGCTTTCTAAAATAATCAGGCCCCAGTCTGAATCTTTTAAACACTGCTTCTTTGAATTCAGCATATGTTACTGGCCTGTCTGAGGGGAAGTACTGATACACTTCAGCTAATTCCCCTTTAATCAGATTTGATAAATACTGCATGTATTTATCTTCAGGTAGCCCCCACATCTGAGCTGCCTTTTCAAATGTTGTGAGATAAATTTGAGGATCTTGACCAGGCTCATAGACAGCAAAGTCCTTTGGAGTAATTTTTATTTTTTCTCCATCTTTCTCTTTCCTTGTCTCCTCAGAGCGAAATTTCTCTCTATCCAATTTTAATCTTTCCACTTGTATCTCAGCATCCATTCTCATCCTTTCAGTCTCTAACATTCGCTGCTTTTCCTTTTCCTCCACCTCCATTCTCAACCTTTCAGTTTCCAACACACGTTGCTTTTCCTTTTCCTCCACCTCCATTTTAAATCTTTCCGCCTCCATTCTCACTTTCACCATTGCAATCTCTCTGTCCTTATCTTTTTCCTCACGTTCCCATCTTAACTTCTCTCTTAAATACTCTATATAGGCAGGATTACTTGAGCACCCTTCTGGGGTCTCCTCTCTTGCAGGTTCTTTGGTTTGGATTGTCGTATATGTTATTAATGCCACTCTCAATTCATCCACCCCTTTACCCTCATGAGGTAACTGGAACATTATACATTTTTCCACCAGCTTCTCTCTCTTCATCTTCATGAACTCAGCCATGTTTCTCGGAGCTCACTCACTCTTTGCCACTCACTCACAAGTAATCTTTATTTGTTATTCCTTTACAGTCACTCCACTGTTTAGGGACTCTCTTTTTGTTCGTATCCTCTTTTGTTCGTATCCCACCGCTACAGCCACCACATGTGACGTCCTTCCCTGGTTCTCCCATGTCAGGTTCCCACCTGCTTGTGGCTACTGCCTTTCACTAGGCACCACCAGGGACACCACCAGTCCGGACCGTCCTTTATATGGTTTCTCACTCCGCTCTAGCACAGATCTCACTAGATCCCACTGCTAGGCAGCACCACCAGTCACATCCTATAACCAATACTCCCAGAGACTTTGCCTGAGTCTCTCTCTAGCTGGTTACTTTTGTGACTGCGTGCTTATGCTGTTCCCAACCCCCTTGTATCTTTATATACAAGCATACAACTCTGGGTTGCTCTGGATACTTGACTTGTTACTATTTTTCCCTTCACCGCTGCCACCATTAGATACTGCTTCTGTTCAGCCTTGGTAATTACCTTGCCCTCCCTTCTGGTCTGTATATTCCCCAGTCAAGGATCAGGCCTTTGGTAAAGCAAAGAAGTATTTATTTACTAATAACAGGAAATAACAAGATTACTTTAGGAATGTTTCACAAGCGTATGGTTTCATATATGGTTACTCTTTATGTTTCTGTTCATATATATCCTCTTTAAATATCAGCCAAATCCAATCCAAACTTCCCTCAGAACTCTGCCAACCAACTCAACAACCTTTCTCTAACCATCTCTCTCTCTCTCTAACCGTCTCTCTCTCTCTAACCGTCTCTCTAACCGTCTCTCTAACCGACTCTCCAACTCTCTCCTCCTCCTTCATCACTCACAAACCTCCATTTATACCTTCAGCCAGCCAGCCACTCAGCCAATCATCATCCAGCACACTTCAGCTTCTCACCCATGTACTCCCCCTTTCTCTCTCAGTCAATTACCATACATCACCTAATAGACCCGCACTTACCATATTTACAGATGCTAACTTACAGGAACATCACAGTTACCCAATCAAAAAATGAGATAAGAGTAGTCTGGTGGGATTTGTTCTTGACAAATCCATATTGGCTTCACTGCATTGTTTTCAAGATGCTTATAGACTGACCACTTCATAATCTGCTCCAGAATTTTCTCAGGGACTGATGTCAGGCTGTAATTCCCAGGTTCTTCCTTTTTGCCCTTTTTGAAAATGGGGACAACATTAGTCCTCCTCCAGTCATCCAACACTTGATCCATCCTCCATGATTCTGCAAAGATAATAGACAGTGGTTCCGGGAGTTTTTCAGCCAGTTCTTCCATTCCTCTAGGATGCAGTTCATCACGCCCTGGAGATTTGAACTCATTCAAAGTGATTAGATATTCCTTGACCATTTGTCTATCAGTCTCAAGCTGCAATCCTGCCTCTTCAACTTCATGTTTGCCAGGAGGGTCGTAGAAAAGTAGGAATTGAACACTTCTGCCTTTTCTTTGTCATCTGTTACCATTTTACCATCCTCATTGAGTAGCTGTACCACCATTTATTTCCTCTGTCTTTTTCTATGCATGTACCTGAAGAAAACTTTTTTGTTGCTTTTAGCATCTCTCACCTCTTTCTTAGCTTTGGCCTTCCTGACGCCATCCCTTCAATTCCATGCTACCTGTCTGTACTCTTCTTTTGCAGCCTTGCCTTCCTTCCACTCCCTATATGTGTCCTTTTCTGTTTTCAGGTCACGTCTAAGGTTTTTGTGAAGCCACATTTGCTTCTTCTGCTGTCTTCCCCTTTTTTTCCTTGTTGGAATTGTTTGCCATTGTGCCTTTAGAATGTCTTTTTCTAGAAACTCCCACCCATCTTGGACTCTTTCTCATTAGGGTTCCTTGCCATGGAACCTTACTTACCATTGTTCTGAGTTTATTAAAATCGACTTTCCTGAAGTCCAGGGTGTGCATACAGCTACTCTCAGTTTTTGCTTCCTTTAAAATCAAGAATCCTGTTGTCAGCAGCCGCACTTTGTCATTCAGTCCAAACACAACCAGCTATGATTGCTGAAAGCATAGTTTCCCCTTAAACCTGGAGCCTACATCATAGTTAAATTCTGGTTTGAACAAACAAAAAGCCAATTTAGAAGTTGTAGCATGCAAGGGGAGGAAGGAGCACATGATCCCAAGACTCTGCTCATACATAAATACATTTGAATGTGCACAGTAAACACTAATGATGCCACCTTAAACAATCACATCTGTCATGTTCTGCATACATTTCTTCTTGATCTCTTTTGGCTAAGATCATGAGCTGGCTGACATCTGCTGTAGATTGCCTATCAGTTTGTGAATTTCTCCGTCAATTGGCTGATCCATTAGGATAACACAAGAGTCTGGTGATCAAAGTTGGAAGAACTATGGCTTCAGTTTAGTGTATGAGTTCTTATCATAGCCTACAGTTGTATGGGAGTGGAACAATTGGGAGGAACTGGCAACCAGCCAGATTCTAGCGTAAAGAAGAAGCCTGAGGGAAGATCTTGTGTTTCTGTGTTTGTATTCCTCAAAGCAGCTATCGGGGGTGGTGGTGGGGGAAGCACTCTTCATGATCCATTATCAGATTCTTGACCTATGGTGAGGTTCTCACATGATTATTTTTAAAAAGAGAGGTGCATATCCTTAAAATTACCTGATTTGTAGCATTTGCTAACACTTTGCTACTATAATTTTCCAGGCCCCTTGGAGAAGTGTAGAAGGAAGCCTGTATTAGTAATGTCAGAATTTATTTGCAGCTTCACAGATTTAAGGAGGACACCCCCTCTCCAAAAGCTTAGTAGTCTCTGACAAATGTAGTGCCTTCCCAAACACACTTACTGAGAGATTCTGTCTTCTTTGGAAAAGATGCGTGTGATAATAGTTTTGAGAAATCCACCTTTGATTCCTTTGCTATATTTGTAGCTTTGTTTGTGAAAAAACCCCTGTGATTGGCTTTTTAATTACAGTGGGTGATATCCAACTAAGTGATACTTACAGTAGACCCATTGAAATAATTGAATTGAATTTAAGTCCACTGATTTCAATGAGTATGATGTGTGTTGGATGTCACCTAAAGTTCTAAATCTATTTTGTGTCAATATTCTGTTACGTATGCATTTCCTTGTCTGCTGAGTTCTAGTGTTACACAAGTAGATACTATGGCTTGGATCCTAACAAGAAATTAACTTAAGGAAGTGCACAGATGGCAAATTTCCCATGCTCCCTCCCTCCTGTGCCATACTCTTCCAAAAAGCCTCTCTAGAAGTTTGAAAGGTGAATCTATGCCTTCCAAACCTCTGCAGATTCATGTCTTCCAAAATCATTATGGATGCTACTCCACTTATCAGGTGTCGGAATAACAACTTTTCCACTACATATTTTATATAGTATTCAATTTCTTTCTCAAATTCAGCTAAAGTTAGTCATGACTGGAGTTTCAATCCTATACAAATTTACATGGGAGTAAATTGAGTTGCATTGAATATAGTGTGGCTTAGTTCTTAGAGATGTGAAGGATTGGGGGGAAAACAGAAAAAAAAGGGGGGGAGGTATTTCCCCCTCTTTTTTTCTGGAAAAATTGGGGGGGGGAAACCAGAACAATGGAAAAAATAGTTTTTTCCCTTTTTTTTGGTGAACCTTCACATCTTTAGTTCTGAATAAACATGCATAGGATTGTGCTGCGCATCCTGTCGAAAGCAATGTAAAACATTAAGTCCTATTGCTTTCATTGGGCCTTAGTCATTACTAACTTTAGCTGGATTGGGGTCTCTGTCCAGCAGTTGCTTGCTATATGTCTACTCTGGTAACTTGGACCATAGCCATAATTATTGGACCTTATCTGAATCACAGCAGAGGTGGAATTTGTTGCGTAACACCCACCCACCCATCAATCATGTTTTGCTGGAAGAAATTGTTTCTTATCACAAATTTCATCTAGTGTTTCCATTCTTGGGGACAAGGCTTCCATATGCACAAAATGACTTCTGTATCTGCTGAATAATAATAATAATAATAATAAAATTTTATTTGTGAGTCGCCTATCTGGCCGAGTTAACGGCCACTCTAGGCGACGTACAATTACATACTAAAATACAATATAAAACCAATACAAACCACACTCAACAATTAAAAGACTAAACATCATTCTACCAGCTAAGCAACAACATTAAAAACTAACCCACCCCAGAAATCCCATAAGCCTGCCTGAACAGCCAGGTCTTCAAGGCGCGGCGGAAGCTTATCAAGGAGGGGGCATGGCGAAGATCGAGAGGGAGGGAATTCCAGAGGGTGGGGGCCACAATCGAAAATGCCCTCTCTCTGGTCCGCACCAGCTCTAAAAGCTCAAAACAATAAACGAAGTGAAGGGACTCCAGAAAGGAGTATGGAATTTCAAGAAGATACGTTGTACATTGACTGTGTGAAACCAAATGAATAAATACATTCCTGAAGAATTGTAAAAAATAGAAACATCTACTTATTCAGAGCTTGGAAAAGTTACTTTTTTGAACTACAACTCCCATCAGCCCAATCCAGTGGCCATGCTGGCTGGGCTGATGGGAGTTGTAGTTCAAAAAAGTAACTTTTCCAAGCTCTGTATTCTTATAAATCCTAAAGCCCTAGTACAACCAGGCAGCTTGAAATATATCTAAAAATATGGAAGAAAAAAAATCAAAGCAGGTTCAAAATATTGGGTATTTTACAGTCAGATTACCAAAAACAATGTAAATGAAACCAGAATATGTACATGAAGATACAGGACTTTTTTTGTGACAGTACTCACGGGTAGGGTTGCCAGGTCAGAAGCATCCCAAAACCTGAGAGTTCAGGGTCGGGCCCTAGTGATGTCACAGGGGCGGGCCCAAATTAAGTCACAGGGTGGGCCCAAGTGATGTCATTAAGCATGATACATTAAGCATCAGCCACAGTTGCTTGGAACATACAATTTAAAAAAACCATTTCTCTGATTAGAAATTAAGATAGAAATCTTAGCTAAAAGATGGAGCATGGGTAGGGAACATTTAATCTAGCCTACTTGCTTTCAGCAAGGAAGGTTTAAGTGCCCTCAGGCCAGGCCAGTCACCAGAAGGCCATTGTAGGAAGAAAGGAGCCTAGTGTTGTGGAGATGTTAGATGGGAGCACTCAGGAGTAAAGATGGATGCCCCCGAAGGCTGCAATTCTAAACACACTTAAGAAGGGAGTAAGCCCCATAGAACTCAACAGGACTTACTTCGGAGTAGTTATATTTTGGATTGTGCTGTTGGTAAAGCTTGGCTAGGGATCCTCTGCAAAGACATCCACATCTGGAGAGGGTGGTTTATAACAGATGCTATTGGAGGTCACTGATTCATAGGGTCACCGTAAGTCGAAATAGACTTGAAGGCACATAACTACAACAATGAAATACAATGCAGGAAAAGCTTCACCTGTTGACATTCTGTCAGTCACCTTATTACTTGTGTGCAGCCCCTCCCACCTCACCACAAGAGCAGGCAAATTTGCTTCCTATTTTTCGAGTGAGGCAAGTGCCTGATTCACCTACAGTGTCCAGGGCCCAGAAAATCCTGCTGGCATTCCTACTGAGAAATGCCTGGCTCAGATGTTGCTAGGATTTCAGTCAGCTCCACTACATCTCTGGATGTTAAATCTTTGAGAATCACTATGGGTTGTAGTCAACTAAATCCTACTCAGAGCAGACCTGTTGAAATTAATAAACCTAAGTTAATTGTGCCTATTAACTTTAAATGGGTGTACTACAAGTAGGACTGCCATTGAATTGCCCTATGCTTTTGAATGAGTGCAGGGCATACTACACAGCAGCAGCCTACAAAAAGGCAGCTGGCACCACAGAGGGGATAGGGTGGCAGCAGGGATCCTCGGTAGAAAAACAGAGCTATTCCAAACCAGGCAAGGTCCCCTATTTTCAAGGGGGTGAAAAGCTGGGGTATCTTGCCTAGACCTTCATCTGGCATTCAGCACTTCCCAGTCCCTCACGCTGCCCATCCTGCCTACTCGATGGAAACTTCAGTCTGCATCAGCACATATCACTTGCTCCTGACCTTGCTAAGGCTGACTGACTCTCCAATATTCCTCTGTAATATAGCAACATGTGTACAAAGAGACATCTAGCTGAGCATGGTGTGGTTCCCAAAGGTCTCTGGGTTTCCAGAAAGTCAAAGGGTGTTTTCACACTTCAGGAACAAAGAAGCTCTTGCTGTAATTGGGCTTTAATGGGATTTGCAATGTAAAAGAGACACTGGCCAGAATGCTCATTTGAGTGTTCTGTTGGGGCTGTGACGGAACATCTGCTTTGCATGCAGAAGGTCCCAGGTTCAGTCCCCAGCAGCATCTCCAGGTAGGGCTGAGAATGTCCTTTGCCTGAAACCCTGGAAAGCAGCTGCCAGTCAGTGCAGACAATACTGAGCTAGATGGACAGATGGACTGACTCGGTATAAGGTAGCTTCCTTTTTCCTATGCTTGAAAACTGCCTATCTTTCTGGGTTCCCCCCCTTTCTTATTTATAACAGTTAGATGTTAATTCTAAATAAATGAATATGTTATTTGGTCAAAGGGGTCATTAGGAAAGGTATTAAAAATAAAAGTGCTGATATAATGCCATTATACACATCTCTGGTGCAACCGCATTTGGAATATTTGGCATATGGTTGCCTCACCTCAATAAAGATACTGTACAGCTGGAAAGGGTTCAGAAAAGGGCAACCAAAATTATCAAGGGGATGGAGCTACTCCCCTATGAGGAAAAGATGCAGCATTTGGGGCTTTTTAGTTTAGAGAAAAGGTGAGTAAGAGGTGTCATGATAGAGGTGTACAAAATTATTCATGGCATGGAGAAAGTGGGTAGAGAAAAGTTTTTCTGCTTCTCTCATCACACGAGCACTTGTGGACATCCAATGAAGCGGAATGTTGGAAGATTCAGGGCAGATTAAAGTACTTCTTCATACAGCGCATAGTTAAACTATGGAATTTACTCCCGTGAGAGGCAGTAATAGCTACCAACCTGGATGGCTTTAGAAGATGATTAGACAAATGGAAGATAAGGCTATCAATGGGCAACTAGCTATGATGGCCATGCTCCGCCTACAATCAGAGTCAGTATGCTTCTGAATAGCGGTTGCTGGAAACCGCAGGAGGGGAGAGTGCTCTTGTGCTCAGCTCTTGCTTGTGGGCTTCCCACAGGTATCTGGTTGGCTTCTGTGAGAACAGGATGCTGAGCTAGATGGGCCATTGTTATGTTAACCCTGATGGGAGGCAATTCCATTCCTAGATTACGTTGACAGGGAAACGTACAGTAAGCATTTTTTGTTTGTTCCCTTAATGGGTTTTCATTCTCCTGTGTTTGCTTATGTTTTATCTTCTGTTATTTTTGTTTTATTTCCTATCTGTTTATTTTGAAGTATTTTCACTCTGCTTTTCAGCCAGAAATGGTTCCCAAAGCAGATCTCAATTAATTATCAAGAATAAGACAGGCCCTGCCCTCAGGCCTGTGGTTTAAAACAGTGTTTCCCAACCTTTATGAGTACAGGACCCCCTTTGTAAGCTCAAAAACTTTTGTGACACCTCCCCTCCAATAACTGTAATTTTAGTCTATGTTAAGTGACAAAATGGTGCATGGCAAAATCACATCTCCAAATATTACTTTCCGTAAAAAGCTCCCTGCAGACAGGCAGGTGTTGCTTTCTTTTATAACTGCAAAGGTCCAATCAAATTGGGATCCCACTCCACCCCTGACTGACAATGTACAGTCCTCTGGGAGTGAGGTCTCCGGGAGTGAGTCTCCTCCTCCGTTCATGGACTCCTCCTCCATCAGCAAAGAGGGAAGTCTGCAGTACCCTATGGCCCTTGAGGCGCCCTCAGGAACCAAATGATTGCACGAGAGAGAGAGAGAGAGAGAGAGAGATCAGCGTGGGAAGCCTTGGAAAAGTTACTTTTTTGAACTACAACTCCCATCAGCCCAATCCAGTGGCCATGCTGGCTGGGGCTGATGGGGGTTGTAGTTCAAAAAAGTAACTTTTCAAAGCAATGCCCCTCACTTACCCTATCTCATCCCCTCCTTGAGTGGTTTTGCCTGGCTGGGATATGCCCTTCAACTCTGATAGTGCCTCTTGCTTGCCTGGATAGCGGATGGAGAAGGGGTGTGTGAACCTATGTCTAGAAACTCACCTAGCGTACAAAGTCCACATTGACATCCATTGCTTCATCTGCTCTTACCTCAGCCTCACCTGCCACTGGCATGTGGCCCTCGGAAGGTTGCCCAGAAGGGAATGCGGCCCTTCAGCTGAAAAAGGTTTCCTACCCCGATACAGATTTTATTATATATGACAGACTCAGGCTTTTGAACTTCTCAGTTGCACACGCTGAGCACATAGCTAAAGAGAGACGGGCGCCCATTAGTAGCTATTTGACTTCTGTCACATATGTGAAAGTCATATGCAAATAGCACATAAATTGCATGCAGTTATAATCCTCACCGTTGCTGCGCCTTCACATCCAACGCACACTATATTTTTGGGGGGGGAGGGACTCTGGCACTGGATGAGCAGCCAACCCTTGCATTAGAAGTCGTAGCCAATTTCAAAGGGTAAATCTCAGGGAGACATGGACAGTACAGGCTTTTTCTGGATATAGCTCACCTTAACGACTGGGTTTCTCCTCCCCCCCCTTTGTCTGATGATCACATCTTACTGATTATGAAATGCAAATTGCCTTCATGCCTGCAGCTACCCCAAAATATATCAGCACTGAAAAATATGCTGGTTGGCTTTGATGCTTGCATCTCGGTACAGAATACTGGCACTTCTTTTGTTGCTGCCCATGCCTACCATTTTGTGCTGGCACCCATTGTACTTTTGTCAAGGTATTAGTATCGGCACCTCATTTTTACCAAAAAAGCACTGTGTACATATAAGCAGGAAAATAATGCTTATTCTTTGACTGGCTTAATTTTGTAGGGATTCAATTTTTTAAATGTTTTGTATGCATAATAATTAAAAGCATTGTTTAAGCCAGAAGCCACCACCTTGTTTGATTCTTTTCAGTAATTAGCATTGTTACTTGGTTTGTGAAATGGTTTCATTTAGTTTTCATAGCTTTTTTATTGCATTTTTTTTGTTGACTGTTGTAAGCCAGGTTTCACGCTTCAGGTCTTTAGATAATATCATCTTATTGAGAATTTTGCAGAAGGATTTTCTTGTTTTCTCGGTGGCTCAGCTAAAACCAGTGAGTGGAAAATTTTCTCAGATTGGTTTCTGAAGATACTAAATAAATCGTCTATCAACCTACAAGACACCTGCTTTTCACTTCTTTTCTTTTGTGTTTTTGAACACGAAGAGAGGGTCATATTGATTGCAAGATCACTAAAGAAGGCTAAGCCTCAGCAAGAGTCTTCCAAAAAATGGAATGAGATAAAATTGCTAGTAATACTCTAGCATTTGACACATTAAACTAGACTGAATTCATAACACACTTTAAGAATAGCTTTCTCTGTTGTTCATTTGACCATTTCTTGCTCCTCCAGGAAACAGACAAGGTTATAGAGGATGGTGATCATGACTGGAAAAGAATCAGGTGACCCATGAAACACCAACTTGGTGAAAAGAATCCATTTGTTGGATTGGTAGTTCAGCCATGAGCCCTTCATACGAAATCCTGGGCTTCGTATTTCTATCCATTTTAAAGAAAATGCAGTGCATTCTTCGAATTGAGATATAAACACCTTTTTTTCCCATAAGATTTTTAAAAAGCATCTTAGGTTGTGACATAACACACTATTGATAATAGAATCTAACGTTTCAGATTTGATTTCAGTTTGTAAGAAGTTGCTCAAATAATTTAGTAATTGTTTCATTTGGACTGAATTTCATACTACTTCATTACAGGTTTTTATATGAGTATTAATGATGTTCTGACAAACATGAATCATAACAGTCCATTCATGCAGGAACTGTGATTAGTTGCAACTCCATGCTGAATATACACTAAGAGCCTAGCTAACACATAATGCTAAGCCATGGTTTATTAAACTATGTCTTATTAAACGATAGCTGTTTGATTGTCCAACCTCGCCAATTGGCTTCATTCTATTGTGGCATGTGTATTGGTTGAAGTTACAATCAGCTATTTATTTGCACTTTTATCAGCTCTTCGTGTTGTTTACTTGCATGGTCAGTGTTATGTGTTAGGCAAGTGACCTCTTGGGAGCAGGGAATCGTGAATACTTGTCTGTGTAGGTTGCTGCTGTGATGTGTGAATTCTGGTCTCCCAGATGACATTGTATATGCAAGAAGATGGCTCTCTTGAGCTGATAAAAGTGAAAGCACCATAGGTCATGTTTTCTCAAGAACTTGCAGAAGGAAAGGGAAGTAATGGGACAACATAATTGGGAACAAAGGTCTTTTTAAAAGTATCAGGTATTGAAACAGTAAGACCTTATTCCCGTGGTATATTTATAGTCATTCTTACAAGTTTTAAGCTGTAAAGAGTTCAGTGAAGAAAGAAAATCTCCATCCTATTAGGATTTTAATAAGATTATGTTTTTTATTTGGGGGAGGATTACTGTTTTTTAAATGTTTTATAACTCAGGATATTGTATCCATATTAGGCTTGCATTTGATACATGCAAAGTAATGAAACTCGTTATTAATTTTGAAGATTTAGACATTTCTAGGATCATCTTCTGCTAAACTAAGTTTTCATCTCTTTCTGTCCTGTGTTGTCAGTGAGCTAACTTAGAGAATAATTATTGATAGCATCTTTTATTCTTATTGGTTTTATGTAAATGCATTATTTCCTTTAGATATCTTTATCTAATTTTTTATTTGTTGGTTTCCAGGTTTGCATCTGCTGGTGATGATGGGATTGTATGTTTATGGAATGCTCAGGTTTGTTCATGTTCAGAAATGCATTGCATGCAGATGTGAATTTTATATTGGAGACACTTCGTTACAAATTGTTTTTAAATTTTTTAAATTGTGTTTTTAAATTGTTTTTTGCATTTTAAAATTTGTATATTTGTTTTTAATGTTTTTAATTGCTGTAAATCCCCCGGAGAGCTTTGGCTATTGGGCGGTGTATAAATGTAATAAATAAATAAATAAATAAATAAATAAATAGTTTGTACCTATCTATAAAGTTAGCTATTAAAGGTAACTGGATTAGGAAAATTGTCACAGAAGCAGTAGTTCAAATTAAAGATTGTATTTTGTAGATCATCCTAAATAACCCTACTGGGGGAAATGGGCTTTTAGATTTTCTATTTGTATTTTGGCATATTTGCCTGTGAAACCAAGGTAATATCCCTACAATAATGATGTAATTGCATGTTTTGTGACACTGCCCCAGCACAGTATTCAGTTTATTATATGCTTAGCATTTATTTGCTGGCTAAGGTTGATCTAGTAGTATGTGTATATTTGTTTTAAAGCATGTAGTACTTGTGAAATGTTTCCTGAATGTGGGACTGTTTACTAACATAGAACATATTTAGAAGGAATGCTAAATTTGATGAGAATTGAGATTTTGAATTATGTGCATTTCTTGTCCATAATTCCATGCCATGTGCTAGGCTTTGTTGTGACACAGCAGTTTTGAGTGTCAGTTGGGGCTCTTGCCTTCTTCAAATGGTACCTGGATACTTTTATTTAAAACATTTATACATCAATTAATATTTAATAAATAAGTGATAAAAAGTAAGCAATATCATTAAAACAAACATACAACATAAAACCGGTAAAACAGAGTAAAAGCATGTATAAAAACAGGAATTCAGGGAATTGATACAGACAAAAACAGGGTCTGTATTTTATTATTTATTACATTTATACCCCATCTTTCTTTTCATGATAAAAACCCAAGGCGGCTTACATATAGGTTCCCACGCAGTCTCCCATACAGGCACTGACCAGACCTGACCCTGCTTAGCTTCAACAGGGTGCTGGCCTCATGTGCCTTCAGACCATAGCCTGGCCATATAGCCTGTATTAAGAGTATATAGTTTTCTTTCTGCTTATCCCCTCAGCCAGATATTATATGCTGCCACATCATTCAAAATGTCTTCTAAGTTCATAGATAGCATGGGCAGGGCTGGATGTTTTCTGCAATTATACTGAATCGAAAAGAATATGAGCATAGAATTCAGCATCGTGAGAATCTCAGGGTTATAAATACTACTCAGAGCAGACCCATTGAACTAATGAGCCTACATTAGTCATGTCTATTAACTTTAATGGGTCTGTTCTGAGTGGGACTAACATTGAATACCACCCTATGCTTTCAGTTTGTAAAACATTTTTTGCCTGTAAATCTATGAACATAGGTTTGACCGTGTGTACAAAATGCAGCTGAGATCTAAGAAGTGAATGGATTATTCCAGTTATTTGCATTGGCTCATATTTTCTTTTATTCCCATTGAACACATTCATTGTGATGTCTTTTTTGTTTTTCAGACTGGAGAAAAGCTATTTGAACTATATGCACACACACACAAAATTACAGCTCTTGCAGCTTTTCCTCTATCTGATACTTGTGAAGAAAAATGTCACTTGATCTTGACAGCAGGTGCTGATAGGACTGTTGTTGTATCCTTTAACCCTAAGCCTTTGTGGGAGGGACATGTGCAGATACTCCTTTCTACCCATAATTTGTATGGCAGGTGAAGGCTCAGCAAATAGGGCTCACTGGGGGTGCCTAGGCCAGGTTAATAGAAATGGAACTAAAGACCCTGTTGTGGTTGTGCATCTCCATTTTTATACTTCTGAGTATCGAATTGTTGTTGTTAAGTGCCTTCAAGTCGATTGCGACTTATGGCGACCCTATGAATCAGTGACCTCCAATAGCATCTGTCATGAACCACCCTGTTCAGATCTTGTAAGTTCAGGTCTGTGGCTTCCTTCTGAGTATCGATACATATGTTAACATTGCTTTCTTCAGATCCTTAATAAATGAAACCAGGTTTGGGATTGTGACAATGGTAGGCAAGTTCATAAAGTGTCCTGCTTTCATTCTACCATAAAGGCAAGTAAAAATAGAACTGGCATTGATTTTTGTTTATTGATTAGCTTTGGTGGTACTTAAGGTGCAATTAATCTGATTTGTAAATTTGAGGTATTTATTTAAAAGTGTGTTCCCTTCTCTATAAACACAAAATAGCCTACATAAAAATAAAACACAACGGGTTGTATCCAGTGGTGTTGCTTAAGTGATGATAAGGCTTCCATAAGCGGAATAGAGAGAGAGCAACTTTTGGTGGTTCTTCTCTCCCCCACAACCTCTTAAATCTACTACAGAGTATTGGGGGACCTTCCAGAGCAGATTTAGGAATGTCACAGCATGTTTCAAGGGGAGGGCAAATTGCTGAAAATAGCTTCCTGTTTTACTAGCAGAATATAACCCATAAAAACAATCGACCTATGCCACTCTCACGAGCTAGGTTTTTCTATCCCTTTTTCACTAACGGCTGACTCGCATGTTACAGTTGGCTTCATTCAGTCATTTTGTTTATGATAAAATTTGCTCACACAGGGTAAGATCCAACATAGCACAAGTGGTTGCAACTTGTGCAATGGGGCTGCTTCTTCCTAGCTCCCCCACCCCCACCCCAGCCCATCATATCTCCTTTGGAGCAGATTTGGAGGGCAATCCAATAAGGGGGCAAAAAGCAAGTCGTGTTCTGTGAGTGGATTTCTGTTGCGCAAGTGGGTGGACATCATTGAACGTCACCTCTTAACAGTTTAATGTGAACTTGGGAGCCCACAGTCTTACCCACAGCAGATTCAATGATCTCTGCAATTATATCTTTCAGATTATGGGACTGGCCACCATTGAGATCCATGACCCCACAGTTTGTAACTTGTGCTTCCATTTAAGTACAATATTCCCCTGAGTGAAGAAAACAGCTGAAATTACCTTTTGAGCCATCTCTTAATGGCCACTTCGTATCTTATCCTCCTCCGCTGTAAGAAAGCAGGAAAGGCAACCTTCATTGCTAGTGGAATCGTCTTTGATACTTTCACCACGTATCACAGGACAGTGCTGAAGTATCATGACTAGGACAAACTACTTCTGTTAATTGTGAAAAGTTAATTTTAGAGCTCTGCATTTAGGCTTAACACGTTCTGAAAAACTGGATAATCTAATTGGTGTTTGAATTCACACCACCAGAGGCCATCTCTTGATATAACTAATCTCTTTTAAATGGACTCTTCTCTTCCATGGGTATTATATGAAAAGAAAAATAGACTCTCTGTCTGTCTCTATATATGACAAACATTTTGAACAAAAGTTTAATAATATAGTGTCACGTCTTGTGCTTGCCTCATATATCTTCAAGAAGATCTTGAAGTATCAAGCACCTCTGTTCCTCAGCTTTCCTTTCTCCTTTATAAGAGGCACTGTATTCTGTATTAATTATAAATGTTGCTGGCAAACAGAATTTCAGATTGATCTTATAATAACTGAAGGCTTATTGAATATAGCTGATAATAATTTTATCAAAAAATTTCCCTAAGAACTTTGTTATGAGACATAGTCTGATTATTTAATTTGATTCTACAGTGTTTGGCAGTTCTTCAAAGGCTGGATGTATGGCTGTCTGGAGGGAGTGATCTGTGTGTTTGGAACCGAAAATTAGATCTCTTGTGTAAGACAAGTCATCTTATTGATGCAGGTAAAAATGTAAATGATTCATTATAGCAGCTAAAGTGTAAGTAAAATGAATCTATCTAATGATACAAAATCAACTTGGCAAAGTCTGTTTAATTTTAAAGATAACATATATTGAAGATGACCTCTGTTGTAAAAATGTCAGTGTAATCATTTTTAAATTAAGAGCACTTGGAACCTCCTGTGTCCTATGAATTTTAGAATATGTCAAAGATCAGTAACTGTATGTTAACTGAGCTGGGTCAGTATATATAAATCACTAATATATATTCCTTTAGAAATGAAATTAGATTGTTCCAGATATGCCATGTATTGTAGGAGTTTGATAAATGTTGTAAGATTCCACGCAGCCTTTTAACCAAAATACAGATATATAGCTAAAATATAGTAAAGAAGCATCTTGCTCATAAGAGAATGTGGGAATATGCTACGAAACATATTCAGTTTGCAAATTTACAAAGGTGATTATAAAGTTTGCTCTCCATAATATTCTCTGTAGTTTATAAGGAGAACAAACATGCTGTGTTGCATGTACTAAAATCAGAGAACAAATAAAATGAAGTTTTATATCACTTAATTTTCTTGTGAATTTTTCTTAGGAAGAGCTTTCTGGAAATTCGTATTTGGGATGTTTTGAGTAACCCTCCTGTGAGGTGGTCAGATAGTGTTTGGTAATTTTTTGGAATAATAATAGTAGGTGTAATGTGCATTCATTTACTACTTGTAATAAAATATCTTGTGGCCTTTTTTTGTCTTCTTAATA
Source organism: Rhineura floridana (assembly GCF_030035675.1). NCBI lineage: Eukaryota > Metazoa > Chordata > Lepidosauria > Squamata > Rhineuridae > Rhineura > Rhineura floridana. The sequence goes on from NC_084480.1 coordinate 46,663,814, forward strand.
AAGATATCAGTGCTATGATTGAATTGCCAAAAAATTGTGTGGCAGCAGCAGTTGGCAAAGAATTGAGTGAGTATTGCTATAAATAAAGATAACATTAAATAAATAAATTTAAATCTGGGGCTAAGCAGATGTAGCTCTCGCTCCATGATCCACACTAGTATTGGGTCATGCAGTGTGTGACCCGATGTTGGCATGGATCAGGAGCCACCCTCCCAGGCAACATCCCCCCACTGCAGGCTGGTCTTGCCACTTCCTGCATCGTTATGTCAGCACGCTACATGCACATGCTTGCCATCTTGGGTATTTGCAGGTATGTGCATGCAGCACGCTGACACGGCAGGGCCTATTGAAGCCCCTGACGTTGTCCCCACTTCCAATGATTCGCTGCAGTCTGGTGCTGGCCCTGTTGTATGTATTTTTTATAATGTTTTTTATTGAAAATATTTTACAACAAAGTGAAAACAGAAAAAACATGGGTGAAGTACAAATTGCAGTCAGTCACATAATATGCTTAGGGAAAAAAGGCAACAAAAGGACAGCAACAGAACAATACATAGAGGAGCAATTAATAAAAAGAGTATATTCAACTAAGAGAATCTATCCAGAAAGAACTTTGGGATGATGGGGGCCAAACCCAGTCCTGAGTCAAGTTAATGAAAGAAATGAAGGGGAACTGTATGGCCTCAAAAGCATCAGGTTTGGACTGCCTTTTGCTCAACTGAATGTTATGGGTTAGTTTTTCTGAAAGGGCTAATACTCCAGATGTGCCTATACCAATTGCCTATTGAGAAATTGGCTGAGGTTTTCCAACCTGCCAAGATGGTCATTCGGGTTGCCATCAGAAAAAAATACAATAAGATCCCAATAAAGCAATCTACAACCAGTGTTAGTAGAAACGAGAGCTATTGAAGGGATTTCCAGAACAGTTTAGTTAGTAATCCTAGAAATATGATCAAAACAATGTCCCAAAAGGAAAATACATAAGGGCATGGCCACCATCTATGCATGAAAAGCCCCTTTCATTACACTCCCTCCAACAGTTGTGGAACATGGAGTCATTCATGTAAGTAAGCTTACCTGCAGTCAAGTGCCATCTGTGAGCCATCTTAATGGAGGCTTCCCGGATGGACACTGAAGTGGTCTTAAATGGTGTATCTGTCCCAGACTGAATCAGGCATTGTGATACCCAAGTCCCCTTCCCAAGCCCTTTTAAAGACCTTGTAAAGCTCTGGGGGTGTGAGGGAGTCAAGCAGCAGCAATAATTGAAATTAACCCCTTGTTATGTTTAGTTCATTGGGAGCATTCTTCTTCAAAGAGAGTAAGGCTGAGAACCAAGTTTTCAGATAAAGCTTTGTATTTGCAGGATCTTAAACCAGTTGTCCAGTGCCTGATAGAAGCTGCTGTCATGTAAGGGGACCTTCATTTAATATATATATATATATATATCTCCCAGCTGTGAAATACCAGTTTCTTCCCAGTCTCAAAACGGAGCATAATGCTCTGGACGGGGGAAGCCCAGGAAATCTAGAATAGGATACAGCAAGAATGGCATGGGATGAGATACCACCACCAGCTCCAGTTGTTTGTATTATTCTCTTAAGGGTCACAGTGTTTTAGATACAATGTCTACCTTTCTCTTTGAAGTCATTCTTAGACTGAAAGCTTCCAGAGATGGAACTGAATGGGATGTCTTTGAAGTGAAACGCCTTCTTGACCATCAAGATAATATTGTGTCGTTGGTCAGTGTAAGTGGTAAGACTGTTGCCAATTTTATTTCTAGTAATTTGTGATATGTAGCAGTTTACAAATGTCTTGTGTTGCTTCCCAAATGTAACTAAATGTTTTCTCTGAAGTTTTTATTTTGTTTTAAAAGCAACTGAGTTGATTTGTATTAAAACTTTACATCGCCTCAGATTTGATATGCCTACAAGTATCTCAGCGTGAAACTGGTAGTCTTTAGTCAGTTTGTTAAGTGAGCAATCAAAACAAAGTTAAGCTTAACTGATTTCAGTTAAACGTACATGTACAGTGACTTTTTTTTGAATGAAATACATGTTTTCCTTGTTTTTAAAATGTGTTACATTTTTGTCACATAATTCCTCTGGAATATAGCTCTCACCTGCCCATTTTCTCCTCAAATAAGCATGCAAAGTAGGTTTGGTTGAGATATGGTGACTGGCTGAAAGTTACTCTGAGTTTCATGGCGGAATAGGGATTAGAACTTGTGTCTCATTAGTCCTAATCCAACCACAACAGCACATTGACTGTCTTGATGTTAAGGTCTTTGTAGTACAATTAATAACCTTAATCAAGAAAAGCCAATCCAAATATAAAAGCAGTGTTCTGCACACATATTAGCTTTGTCTCCAGTGTGAAACATTGCAGTAGGATAGACAGCATTCATCATATTTACCCTGGTAGCTATGGAATGCTCCTGTATTGCAAAGCTGTAACTGTGCTGATAATCTCTTTGGGGATGGAGATGGATAAAAGAACACTTCTGACCTCAGAAGATACACCCCTCAGCTTATACAGTGAGTGGCTCTGCAAACCAAAAGTGAGTGTGCAGTTTTCTGCTGTGTTTGGATTTGGAGCAATTGTTTGCTAGACATAAGAGTGGTTCAATCATTTTGCTTGGTTTATATTTTTCTGTAATTTTTATTGCATTCTTTATTTTATATACTAAGTGTGCTTTCATATTTGGCTTCTGCATCTACCAGTTTTGTGTAGGCTTCTAAAAAGTTGTCACTTATGGCCAATAAAAATTATCTCTAGGTAACCAGGCAGGGGATTTTACATCACAGCCACTAATGACTAGTGTAGGTTTGTGCAGAAGGGAAAGCAAGCCTGTAAATATTGTAGTAGGCTAGAAACTTTTCTGGACATCTGCAAGGCTGATTTTATGCCCTATTTAATAGGGAAGTCTGTTGCTGGTAAAGATTGTGGGGTAGATGGAATTAGATAAGCCTAGTGATGGCTCTTTATGGTGTTTTTAAGAGACAGTCCTGGCAGCAGATTGTGTTTTCCCACTCTAGAGAGAGTAAAGCAGGAAAGAAAGGAAGAGTGGGAGAGACAGTGAAGCAACAGTGAGAGATGTTTGATGTTGGTACCATATGGCATCCCATTTAGTGTGCCATGATTAGCTCAAGTGCTGCCATTTGCCAGTAACTAGCCTACGGTAACAATGTTCCATGGCTGTTTTGATGATCATGGAGCCAGATAAAATGTAAGCTCCTTTTTTTCAAAGACTATTTTAAAATCTCACACAGAGAATAACATTATCACTTCTGAACACGATCTACTGAGGCTTCCTATGGATGTCCATTTAAATGAACAGAAACTGAGGAATTCCCATTCACTGTAATGAGATACTGTTGTATGCCTTTATGAAACAGGATCATCATCAGGTTTATTTATATGCTGCTTTTCCAAATGAAGCTCAAAGCAGAACACAAGTACAGTAAAATCAATAGATATAACAAAAACATAGTTAAAACATGTACATCCACATTAGCAAATTATCAATAACATTTATATGAAATACATTTTATTCACCTCATCAACAAGGGCAAGCTTTGTGGCTGGACTCAGTGAGAGCTTTGCCCTCCCAAGCCATGTGGAAATGTGTCGGACAAAGGGCAGGGACAGCTAGGTGATCTCTAGGCATCTTGAGCAGCAGGACCAGCCTTTGCCACTGAAATCAATCGGGACCCCACCCTCTGAGGCCAGCTGGAAATGCCAAATTTGCATTGATTTTGCTTATGTTCTGATTAGCTTGAGAACCTCTATGAAGCTAGAATAAGGTTTTTATTTATGCAGGCTCTAATATTTTTGGTGCCTAGATCTGACTTTTGCAACTGGCTCCCATGTGGGTGAGCTGATAGTTTGGGATGCCTTGGATTGGACGATGCATGCATATGAATGCAGTTGGGATGCATCTCTTCACGTGGACCCACAACAAGAAATAAAATTATCACACAGCCAAAATGAAATTTCAATTCAACATTTAGCTTTTGATGATGAGGTAATAACTTTAAACAGTATTAAAATATTACTGTGTCTGTTTAAAAATGCTTATTTAATAAGTACTTGGGTTTATTTGTCATCCAATTATTTTATTTTGAAATTTCAACAAAAAGTGCTGGTTGAACAGAAGTTGTCTTTGGTTTGCAAATTTCAGCAAGGTACTGCAGATTCAATCCAATGAAACCACTCCTGTTAAAGACTGCAGAACTTCAGTAATTTCAAACCTGAAATGGAGTGCTTCAGGGTTTGCTGGATTGCACACTGAACTGAATAGAATGAGGAACATAGTATGGCTGCCAGATGTGCAGTGTGTGCTGTATGCTCATTAAGTGAGCAACTACCACTTTAGGAGTAGTGGACACCTTCTTTGGGATGGGGTTTTATCAGATGGGATTCCTGAGCAAGATCAGTTTTGCGTGTTGCTGTCCGTAGTCCCACATTATGAAGATGGGAAATAAGAAATGCTGCCTGCTCTTTGACAGTTTACTATCAGGTAGAGGCTAATCTACAATCTTAACACTTCGTGCTTAGATCAGACATTACAGTTATATGTACCTGATCTCATATGATGTCAGGTGACTGACAGGAAGGTGCAGTTTGCCTAACATGACCTGACTGGCTTGATTATGTCTGTGGGGCTGGAGATTCTTCACCCCTCTCTTAGCAGCTTGGAATATACTTTAAAACTAGAATTGTTAGGCATTTTTAGATGCTTATATCTAAAAATATAAAATATATCTAAGAATGTGGTTCTGCCCGCAAGGGCCCCCAAAGCAGCTTGCAACATAAAGCCATAAAAATAGCTTCCTAAAAATAACAATAAAAGTATGCTGCCATAAAAGCCCAAAGTGGCCACTTTCAACTGAAGAAATCTGTTAAATAAGCTGAGATATGAACAGACTTCATGCACCCACAGAGGGATGCGATCAGTTGGCCAATGCAGGTTCGAAAGCATTCTGTCAACCTGTTTGGTATTGATTTGAGTTTGGTTTTTTGTCCACTAGCCGCCGCTTTTACCGATTTGTTTTTTTCCCTTGCAAAAAATATTGATATCAATATTGATAGTTGGAAGGAAAACACAAAATTATCAGTCTTAGTATCAATATTTTAGAGGCAGATTAAAAAAAAAATCCATTTTTGAAAATAGCCATGGAAAATTTGGTACCTAATCTGAATTGGGCAGAATTCTAGCACATCCCTATACCCACATGCATGCACTTTGCTCTTCCCTTTTTTGAGCAGGGAAGCAAGCCAGGAAGCCCCAGTTAACCATATCCCATTTATGTCTAATTGGGAAACTGTGGTTAATGGCTTCCAAAGAAGCCAGAATATAAAGTCATGGTTTAAAGTTGGCTTCTCTTATCTTTTCTTGTTTGGAAACGCATTAACCATAGCTGCTGGTTCAGATGTAATGGGAAGCTTTGGTTACGTTCAGCTTCTTGGCTTGTTTTCCTGCTTGCGCAAAGAGAGGAATAAAGCGGCTATATGTAGGTGCGTGAAGCTCAGTCATATTTTACCTTATTAAACTGAGATGTCTTTGTTCAAATGCAGTCAGTCATAAATCAGTTAAATTTTAGTCAGCAGCAGGGGTCCAGAATAAAACCGACTACGTAGGCCAGCAAAGGCCTGGCTGAACAAGGTTTTTACAAATCTTCTAAAGGCCTTGAAAGGGGCTTTGGATGAAAATAACTGCCTGTGCTTTGTGGCTTATTGGATGTCACTAGCAGTAATTGGATGGTAGTATTTATATGAATTGAGGCACAATGCAAAAATTATTTTAGTAATTCTAGTGGTAATTATAGTTTAAGAAGCCGTATACTTCTTACCTTCTAAGCCATTTGGTTTAGATTGAAAAGTAACAATGTCACAGTCCTGGAAATCCATTACACGAGGTAATATGTCTGTTTTGCTAAGATGTTCTATTGAATTTTCTTTCCAGTGTGTGTTTGCTGCTGTTGGAAAGGGCATATACGTGTATAACCTTCAAATGAAGCGTGTGATTGCCTTCCAGAAGACTGCTCATGACTCCACTGTCCTGCACATTACAAAAGTTCCAAACAGGTGCAAGTTACACTAAATTTTTCATGCACTGAAAATGTAAGCATCAGAAAGATGAATGGGACCATATTTGCTGTTTGTACATTTCCTTCCACCACTTTTTCTTTAAAAAATATCCAAGCCATCCATTGACCTGCCATATTTTGCTTCCCTGGCAGCATGATAATCCTGATACTTAGCTTGGTCTATTTTGAAATGCAAATGTAGTACTGACATTTTGTCATGCTTAGTAGGCACATTATATATGAATAACTGCACTTCTTTTAAAATAAAGGACAATTCACTGTTCTTCATCTAGATCAGTGGTTCCCAAACTCCCCCCCCCCCCACAGACCACTTGAAAATTGGTGAGGGTGTTGGCGGACAACTTAATGATTTTTCTGCCTGTTGCAGCAATTATAATGCACTGTGCCATATGCCGTATGACTTTTGAATTGTATTTTTACAGTCAGTGGACTACCTGAATGAAACTTGTGGACCTTATTACATATATATAGTCATAATCAGATGTTTAATTAAAATAGAAGGGACTAATGTAAATGTTACATTTGGATCCTGGCTAATAACTGTAAATACTATAGTCACTGAGGCTTCTCAAATCATGGTCATAAATGTTCCAAGAATAGATCATCTCCTATTTTTATGGAGTGATGTTTGAAAATCATTTCATAGGATAGGAAATGTAGGTAGATTTTATTATTTATTTATTGGGTTTATATATTGCCCAAGGGTATGTAACAAGTTAGTAAAACAATTTTCAAAAAATCATAAAGGAAACAACTGAGTCATGAAAAAAACAGGACAGAGAAATGCCTAAAATCACAGCAACAGAATAAAACCTAGAAGATAAACTGCAATTTACAAGGCCTTTGAAAATAGAAAAAGGTCTTCGCTCAGTATTGAAAAGACATAAAAGTAGGTGCCAGTTGAGTCATCCAAGGGAGGTAATTCCAAAGGCGGGGCACAAAAGAGAAGACTTCCTCTGACAAGAAAGGAGGAAAGATTCCCAAAGATAATCTTTGTGTATAGGTAGGCTGTTTGTGGTAGGGGGAAAAATCCCAATATTGTAGCAGTTAATATTTTGATGTAATATTTAAAGTAATATTTAAAGTAATATTTAAAGTAATATTTGTATCATTTTATTTGCCTCTGTTGATAAGGTAATGCTTAGAGCAGTGTACAACATACAAAAACAGTGCAAATCAACACAATAACAAAATTAAAAATTAGTAGCACTCATGACTACACTTAAAAGCCAATCCTAAGCATAAAATCAAATTAAAAACTTTTATCTATCACTAAAAGCCTCCCTAGAGAGCCAGTGTGGTGTAATGGTTAAGGTGCTGGACTACAGCCTGGGAGACCAGGGCTCGAATCCCCACACAGCCATGAAGCTCACTGGGTGACCTTGGGCCAGTCACTCAGCCTCAGAGGGAGGCAATAGTAAACCCCCTCTGAATACCGCTTACCATGTAAACCCTATTCATAGGGTCGCCATAAATTGGGATCGACTTGAAGGCACTCCATTTCCATTTTCAAAAGCCTCCCTAGAGTGCCAGATTTTGGCCAGCTGCTGGAATACCAAAAGAGAAGTGCCCAGATACCAATTCCACAGTGTGGTTGCTGTCACATAATCCACACTGATAAAAGTTCTCTCCCAGCACCAGCACTGTGGACAAGAGGGGTCTCTATGCTATCCTGCAGGTGAAAGCCTATGAGTTAGAGCAGCAGTCTGCAAGCGCTACCCTCTGGAACTTAACCCATCAAATTGTGAGTGAAACTACTAACAAGCAATGCTATCTTGTTGACCAGAGCAACATACTTGTTCTCCATCCTGAATCCTGCTCTGACTCATGACTGGTATAGATTCAGAAAAATGTGCCTTATCCACAAGTTCCTGGAATTGTTCCACCTCTGTCCACTTGATTATCTTGCCTCCAAAAGTCCTTTCTGAAACCATTCTATAATTGTGAATGTTAATTCTAAACTTTAATTCAAAACATTAAGATAGCAATTACTGAATCTTGGTTTTGTGAAATTCTACAAATATGGTTCTGCATGATGTTCCAGTAGCATTTGGTTTGGTTTTAACAGACAATTAATCTCCTGTTCAGAAGATGGCAGTGTTCGCATATGGGAATTACGAGAAAAACAGCAACTTACAGCTGAGCCTGTTCCTTCAGGTCTGTATCCATAGTGAGGATTACTTGCATAAAATCTGAGTGAGAAGGAAGAAGTTAGAGAGCTCAATATATTGTCCTGAGTTTCTATGCATAACACTAAAATGTCCTTCAGTTCTGTATTATTTTTATGTGTGAAAGTTGTTCAGAAAGTAAGAGAGGCATTTAATGTTAATGTGCACTTAGCCAATCTGTGGTTTTATATTCAAATTATATATTCAGTGCTGAATAATATAGCCTCCTCTGTAACATGTAGCCTGATTTTTACACTGCTGTTCTCATATAGAAGCTTGCAAGGTTATGACTACTGAGTCGATCTGATAAAACTATCTTTTGCTTGCAAGAGATATTTGGTATCCAGTCCATTTGGCTGGCAGCTTAATTTGGATGCCTGGATCCTGGCAAGAACAGATACAAGTGAACCAACAAAAACAAACAAGAAACCTGATGAAGTCTGCAGGGAACTAATTTTACTTCAATTGACTGTCTACTTTCCAGGTTTTTTCAGTATGTGGGGATTTGGAAGAGCAAGCAAGCAAGCCAATCATACAGCTAAAAAGCCACCCGAGAGCACCACTATATTCTCGTTGGATCTTTTGGGGGATTTGATTGGGCACTCTTCAGCTGTGCAGGTTTGTTGGAACTGGTAACAGCAAATTATTGATGTCATTGTTCTTGTAATTGTGTGGGACATTGGTTTCTTTAACAGCTGCATAGCAGATTTCGGTGAGACTATGAGGTCAAAGCTTCTGCCCTCATTGGATCTTAAGATATGCAAGTACAGTAGTCTGTGACAATTGAAATCCCAACCCAGAAGACGTTCTATTGCAACACAAGCCAGGGAAGAAAACTCCGACCTTGGCTCTCTGGTGCTTCATACTTTGAATGTTATGTTAGTTATAGTTCTAATAAGCCAGAGGAACTAGGAATACTAAACCATCTTGATTAAAAATCAACATTGTCCTTGTTCCATTTAAAAATACTTAAGACTGCAATTCTATACTTGCCTACTCAGAAGTAAATTCCACTTAATTTAATGACTTGTAGCCATACGTATGTGCTCCTGTTTACACACATATTTTGGCATGTAACATGAATCATTTGATTGTTTGAAAGGACATGCAACTAGCCTTACCCACTGAGTTTTGGGCTTGTTTCATAAAAAATAAAAATAATTCCTTACAGAGGTAACTTTCAAAAGCAGGCTGTCACATGGTATAATGTTCTATTCAAATAAAGTTTTACCTCACTAGGTATGAGCACACCTAAAAAGATCCTGGCTTTTATGATCAGTTCCTGAATTGGTCAATAGAGAACTAATTGCCTCTGCACTTCCTGCTGCTCTAACCTCTATCTGGCTTATTTTATGATGAGATCTTTTGATGCCTTCCAGATCTTTAACCCTAGCCAGATTGTGTTTTACACCCAGGAAAATGGTTCTCAAGGGATTTTCATTAACATTACCTTGAGCTTACAATTTTTGGAGAGTGTGTTACTTTATTTAACCAATTTTGTCATTGTTGGTGAGAAAGTCTGATAGCTGAGTACATTGGGTTGATGAAATGGTTATCATTGCAGATGTTCCTGTACTTCAGTGAACATGGCCTGGCAACATGCGCCACAGATCACCTCATTATTTTGTGGAAAGATGGAGAACGAGAGTCTAGACTGCGCAGCTTACTGTTGTTTCATAAGTTAGAACAAAGTGAAGATTTGCAGCTTACGATCTAAAATGATGTAATTGGGGAATAAATGTATGGAATATGAATATTGGAAACAAGCTATTTAAAGTCTCAAGTATTTTTTAAAAAACTTTTCACATAAGTTTTCTGGACTCTTTAGAAACCCTACAGTAGTGCTGCGAAACCTTCCCCACTGGCCACTCACTCATGACTTAATTTTCCAATGTCATTGCTGAAAAATCCAAAATCAGCAAATGCAGACAGCATGCTTTTCACATATACCCTCCACTGTAGTGGTAGACTGGGCGGAAGAGGCCTCTCAGCCCATTCTAGTGCCATGATGGGGATGAAAATCACCTGCTTTTCAGATGACTGATCTGAAGAACAAGGAGGGCACAATTTTATATCCCTATCACAGGGCTGAGAAGTTTTAACTCATCCCAGCATCACAATGGGGGGTGAAAATATTTCCCACTCTCCACAGTCAAATGAAAGGGGGATATCAATCTTCATGAGTGCATACATGTGATAGTCCTGTCCACTGCCAACTTTGGCTTCACTTACTTGCTGGCCCATGGCCCTCAGAAGATTGACGAGGGGATGTATCCTTTGGGTCATAAATATTCCCCATCTGTGCCCTACAATTAAGTAAGATGCCTTGCTCTTGCTGCATTTATTTCTTTATAAATTGAGACAGGATAATTTTTTTATGTATTTGAGACCAAGTTATCTTCTTAACTCCTTGAAATAATAGTATTAGAGTAACTAATGCTGGGATTTTTCAAAGAATAGTATTTCAGTGGTAATTGGCTCTTATTCCATCTTTCATACCTGTTCTACTTCTTGCATTGTACTTCTTCAGAACATACCATCTTGAGCAGTTATTATTTCATAAAAATATTTATAAACTGTTCACTCATACAAAATACCAAGGTGGTGTAGAGCAATGGGTACTGAAATGGGTTTTCTAGGTCAGTAGAGAGAGAAAATATATACACTGTATGTATGTTGCAATCAATAGGGGCATACCCAAACTTACAGGCTTAAAACCTGCTCTGAGGGAGGCACTGAATGAGATGAGCTTTTTTGCTAACGTAGTCTTACACTGGGGTTTGGGGTTTGTCTGCTTGTAAGTCATACTCCTTGAATCCCAAGATTTTTGTTACACATGTGCTATTGCCTTGTTCTAGTCTCCATCACTTCCTATTTTGTTACTGATGAAAAACTGGATTGAATGAATACATGAAGAGAAAAATACATATTTAAATATAACAAAACTGGAGTTAAGGCTCTGTGAATAAAAATTAATTAAAATTTAATCAGATATAGGCCTTGATAGTAGTAGATAATGGAAATAATGAATGCTGCAGTAAACACACCATTCTTTAAACAACACAATGTAGCATTATAATACATGGCAACAGAAGTTAGGTTCTGTTTGAATTCTAACAAAAATATAGCTTCTATACATATCTCTGCATGGAAATAATATGAATGTTTTACAGTATTTTACATAACTTGATACAAAACACTGAAAAAATGTTGGCACATTATGTAAGCTACAATCATTGTCATTTGTCAGTAGTACTGTAATAGTCTATTTACTTCACCTGATTTTCCTCCTTGGACTCAGCACAAAATACGGAGATGGCCAAAGTTTTCCTTTTTGATGGGCAGCGTAATACTTTATATACTAAGTCATATACATTTCAGCCTTTGAAGAGCCTCTTGTAATGCACAGTGTTACATATTAGATGACCAATTTGAAGGATTTTGTCACTGATAGCCAAAGAATTTGATGATTGTCTAAGTCACTGCGTTTACTTAATGCTACTGATCAAAAACTAGAAATCATTTTCCATAGTCCTCTGGAAAATAGCACTATTCACTTGGAATAGCATCCTACATAAGTCCTGTTGAAATGAATGGCAGCTTAGAAAGAGCACAAATTCCATTCTTTCTCATGGGGCTTGCAAAGAGAAGCTCCCAATGCAATTAAAATGAGTGTACATTTTTGTGTGCTTTGGCAACTGAAGCATAAATGTAATACAGTAGGGCCCCGCTTTGCGGCGCTCCACTTTGCAGTGTTCCACCGATACAGCGGTTGTCAATTTCAGAAAGGCCCTGCTCCTACGGCACTTGTTCCAGTTTTATGGCGTTTTTCAGGCGTCTGGCGCCATTTTTGTCAACGTTAGTCAATACGTTGCACTTTACAGCAGATTTCACTTTACAGCAGCGGTCCAGAACAGAACACGCCGTATGAACGGGGCCCTACTGTACTTTAATGGAAAATTTATGTTGAATTTATTTAACACAATATTAAAGTGAACCTTATTAGGGCTATATTTACCTTGTTTTCTTTTAAAAAGTATATTCTGCTTTACTAGTCCTATTGGGCTGTTTAAGCAGCTTACATCAAATAGGACTATAATCTGAACACTGTGTTTTTGTTTTGTTTCTAATGTTATAGGACTATATTGGGTTCTTGGTAGTATGGTTAATGTTTTAAGAGTAACTGCTATGGCTAAAATCCAAGACACCCAAGCACAGGGGCTATCCTTTCCTCTGCGAGGGAAACACAGTGTTTAGCAACCATTTCCTTTCTCCTAGAAGGGAATAGGAAGCATCTGCACGGGTGTAGATTCTGGAGACCTTTCTGAATATGGCTTATGTGTGTGTATATGTAAGTAAGGTTTCTTTTCTTTATGGTTGAGGTACATAAGCATCTGTCACACTCTACTCCTAAGATCTGCTGCATCAGCACTCTCCATTCTAGCAGGTAAATTTAAAATTGTAACTGTAAAACATCACAAAGCACAATGGTGCTATTGATGCAACAGATGTTTTAGGAAGGGGGGCAGTCCTTCACTTTAGTTGCTTGTATAGACATTCACAATATGGCTCACTGTCATCTATTTTGAAGGCAGAGAAAAGTACAGATTGGCTCGTATTTATGGACTGTTTATTACCTCCTACTAAACTTTTATTTAAAAAGGACTCCTTGTATGTGCAGAAACCATGGTGTGGAGTCCCCACGTTACCATATGGCTTTAATGATGGAGCCACTTCTGTGGGTGCATTCCAGTTGTGCATGAAAACTGCCTTCCCACAGAAGTCCACAAAAGACTGCTTATGGAGGAAAGCAGTATGCATGGACAGGGTTCAATCACAGAAATTATATACATATGAAAGAGAACCAAATGGACAGTTGATTAACTGAAGTTTATCAAGTAACTGTTTGCTATTCAAATAGTCAATTTTTCCCAAGAAAGAATTAGTTGCATTTCCTGTTTTTCTCCTTAAATTATTTTCTCTCCTTACTTTTTGTTCTTGTTTTGTTTTAAAGTTGTTGGGTTATGTTTCATGTTAAGGGTATTTGCTGTAAACAAAACACTTAAGCCTACCAAATACTGTTGATAGCTATTCCAGAGAAGCTAGCTTTTCATAGCATTTTCCCCTCTTACAATGGGATTTATATGTATAATTGATTTTGGCCTGCAAACAAATTATATCAATTATATCATTTGACAAATTATAGCAATGTTATAAAACTACTTTTAAAAGGATCCATTGTACCACAAAAAGAGAATAGCTTTATAAAGCTTTTATTGGTTTCTAGATTATCACTTTTATAAAAAACAAAGTTTTGTAGAATTTAGAACCATTTAAAATTGAGAAATCATATTTTTCTCCATGCTGTCCAGTTGGTTACTTCATTGTGAAGGAAATTGTGTGCCTCCTGGGTCCATACCAGTAAGTGGTTCACAGTGTGAGTGGCAGGCTATGATGTTCCATGTTTCAGCTTCCATTATTATTCTCTGAAGGAAGCCGGAGGCTCCTACACTTCAACTCATCTAATGCTTTCCAGTGTTTGTAGTTATTTGCCAAGTGTTGCATCAGAACAGGTAGATGTGCAAATGCTGAGAGAAAGAGATAGAAGCAATGCTTTATTGCAGAAAAAAACCCAACACCTGAAAACATAGTCTCAACTTCAATGAATAGTCTTCATCTTTGGACTGAATGAGTAGGCCAACTGCTGGTACTATATATAGAATGATAGATACAAACATAATAGTAACTAATAAAATTAGGTAACTTTCTTCAGTTGTAGAAAAATGCAAATAGGACTTTCAACAAAATGCTGCAATGTGGAATGCTCCTGTTCAGGGAGCTAGCTAACCATTCCCTTTCTAGGATACTCAGTTCCATTTCCTCTGCCCCCCTAGCTTTCTCCTCCCCCCAGCAGTTTACAGCAACTGAGCATGCTCAGTCCTCACTGGGCTGTTTCTCTGCCCCCTATTCTGCAAGCCATAGATTTCCCCAATCATGCTAATGACTTGTGAATGGAAGGTGTTATAAGGATGCACATCAGACTATACTGGAAAATAAAATTGTGCTCTGCTTTCAAATAAGTAGCTGTAGAACAGTCTATTCACTTCAGCACAGCTCCCATCTAAAACCTTAAGAATAATCTAGAGCAATGTTGTAACCTTTACTGAGCAGCCATAAGACAAAGTAAACCCTAAAACCAGTACAAGATTTGGGGAGGCTCTTTTTCACCTGCATTTACCATCAATGCTACTCAACCACCAGGGATGAAAGATTCCCAAGTGTCCTGCCTGAATAGTTGTGCTGTTCATTAGTACTGATCCCCAGGGTGTTGTGTATAACAGAAACTGGGCCTATTCTTTAATACACAATTCCTGGTCAGATGGATTTGGACCTGTGTATCCTGCCATCTTTTTGGTGAAATAATAATAAGGAATTTCTTCCTCCACAGAGAAAAGGAAAAGTGGAACATCTCACCATCCCAAGCATCAAACATGTCCATTATGAAGTAATCAATAAAGGATATCTGAGACTTGGGGATGCTGCAGGTATTTCGATCAAATACTGGCATAACAACTGGCAGACCCTGTCTCTTTTCTTCATCAGTCTGTAGAAAACAAAACTAATTATAGTTAAAACTGTACAACAACCAAAGCAAGGATCAGACTATTTGGCTAAAAAATGTATAATTATTCCATTGTTTGGTTAGCCAATGGACTCTAAACTGACCTAGCAACAGTGCAGTGCAATGGCTCAGGAAAACAAGCCCCTACCTGCAGCGGCAATTAAAAATATCACTCTAACCGAAACTAGAGCAGGCAAAAAGGGCTGGTAGTCCCAGTTTTATGATGAAAAAAAATCTATGGTATCTGAAGATGAGTTTCTGTTTCAAACTAAAATATTCCAGAACATAAATAGATGTTTCACAGATCATGTGCTCACAAAAGCTGCTTTGGGCACATTCATGTGGACAAGCAGTGGACAAACTGAAATAATAAATATTTGTTTATTGAATTTATATCCTGCCCTTCCTCTCGAAAGAGCCATCAACAAAACAATTGAACCACAACACAAAAAGCATTATAAAAATAGTTCAAAACTCTACAACTGTTAACAATTAAAAACATTGTAAAAATAAATAATATTATGATAAGCCCTGTTTAGTATTTTGCTACAGCATGTAACACAAGAGAAGAGCCAGAATAAATGAGTGAATCCTAAGCCTCACTCAGTAAAACAAGTTGGACAGGGCAGGGTGAGAAAATGGGGCTGGTTTGTTTTAAAGGTGACTAACTGAACCACCAGACTAGGGAATGGCTGTACACGCAGAAGCAGCTATGATGCAGAGGCAAGAAGAAATTTTCTCTCATTTGCCAGCAAAAATATTTATATCCCATAGTACTGTTGCAGCCTTGTTCTTTCCGCTGTTCTCCCTTTGCAAATATGCAGAGTTGCCTCTCTTGGCTGTTCAAATAATTCACCCAGTCTTCACATATTGCACTTCACATCCCAGGATTCATAATTCAAGATACTTGGCTTGTCACCACAGTCATCCAAATCTGAATTCATGATTTTCATGCATTTTTTTCTCACTTGCATAACACATTCTACTCAAAGAAGATTGGGTTTCAGCAGAATCTTCAAATCTTTGCATAGCTGAGAATTTTTCTGCTTGATTGTCCAAAACACTTCTGAATTATTCTAGTATCTTTATATTTAAAGAGGGTGCATTA
Source organism: Rhineura floridana (assembly GCF_030035675.1). Taxonomy (NCBI): domain Eukaryota; kingdom Metazoa; phylum Chordata; class Lepidosauria; order Squamata; family Rhineuridae; genus Rhineura; species Rhineura floridana. Next base: position 46,679,822 of record NC_084480.1, read on the forward strand.
GTGAGCATATGCTCACTTAGATAGTATAATTGATTGATCAATTATATATAATGAATTTTATAATATATTAAACTGTTTTTGATGGTACAAGCCAGGAAAAATACAACTAATATATGCTTTCTAGTCATCTAACAGCAGAAGGTGGCAAGCATCCAAAAGCAAAAGGAGAAAGAAAAGGGGGGGACCCCAAAATGCTTGAAAAAATGTTTATTTTAACAAAAGCCCAACGTGTTTCAGCTACTCAGTAGTTTGGCCTTCATCAGGGGCTGTAAAGAAAATCACAAGAACACACAACATTAATGTACATAAATTTCATACAGCATAAAACCATATATACATAATTAGTCTATAAAAGAATTTTTACTTACATGAACTGGTCTAAAATATTCTCTTCTAACAAATCTGCTCAAAGTGATATAAACTTTCCTAATTTCTTCCAGACTGTGATGGAAATCAAATTGGATGTTAACACTCCTGCAGCTTATCCATTCAAAAAAATCACGTAGATGTGTTTCTACTCTGGAGGGGATCAATTGAAATTAATTTTCTGGATTTATTAATTAAGAAACAAGGTGACCTTTTTGTACTTCTATATATAGGAAACCCACAGATAGAAACATCTATCTAAGGTTTGACAGCTCTCACCCCAAACCACTAAGAAAGAACTTACCCTACTGTCAGTTTCTAAGGATTAAACGTAACTGTTCTTCTGAAAAGGATTTTATACAGCAATCCCAGATTTTGAAAAAACATTTATTCGAGAGGGGTTATCTGAAGAATATAGTTGAGGATAACTTTAGGAAAGTTTCCCTTAAAAAACTCACAGATCTTTTGCAACCTATGTTTAAAACAGCTTCTGATTGTTTAAATTGCAATTTGACCTTTAATCATGCTACTAATAATTACAAAGTAGCATTAAAAGGCATTGGCATGTTATAAGTCGTATTCCTGGTTGTCACAAGAAACCTATGATTTCCTTCAAGAGAAGCAAGAACTTGAGGGATATTTTGATCAGAAGTGAATTTAGGGACAACAATTACCTGAATTTTAACTCCGTACTGGACACAAATGCACCTAAGGGTCATCATCCCTGTGGACATTGTGCCTACTGTAGATTTACATGCAAGATGACAGTTTGTTAACCCTGTCAGTCATAAAAAATACAATTTGAATTAATTTTCCACGCATAACACTGCCGATGTCATTTATGCACTTCAATGCAGTTGCCATAAATTTTACATAGGCCAAACATCAAGAAATGTCAAGAAATGTGTAGGGGAACATATTAGCAACTTCAAAAATAAGCGATCTGGGGATCCCCTGGTGGAGCATATTACAAGATGTCATCATTCCTTTGCTGACTTTAAATTTTGGGTTTTAGAAAAAATAAGTGTGGTCAAAAGCCATGGTTTATTAAGGAGAGAAATAGCTTGGATTTTGGAACTAAAAACACTGACTCCTAGTGGTCTCAATGAGGGGTTAGAATTTCTTCCTCTCCTGTGAATTTCACAAAATATTGATGATCCCTTTCACATTCTTTTTCCTCAGTTGTATGCAGTTCCCTGCTACACCTGCATTTAGGCCCCTGGGGTTGTGTATATATATGAGCACGCTCAGTGAATTCTTCTTTGTGGTCATTTTGAGCAGATTTGTTAGAAAAGAATATTTTAGACCAGTTCATGTAACTAAAAAGTTTTTTATAGACTAATTATGTATATATGGTTTTATGCTGTATGAAATTTATGTACATTAATGTTGTGTGTTCTTATGATTTTGTTTACAGCCCCTGACAAAGGCCAAACTACTGAGTGGCCAAAATGTGTTGGGCTTTTGTTAAAATAAACATTTTTTTCAAGCATTTTGGTGTCCCCCCCTTTTTTCCTCCTTTTTCTTTCTAGTTGTCTGAAAGCTAAAAAGATATTTAGGCAGTAAAATTATTACAATAATGTTTGCTTTTTACTTTGTTTTGATTACTTGATCTTTGCTGACTATGAATTAGCTTTTACTACAATAAGATGTATGTTATTATTCAGTTTTAAAAAATAAGTAACCCATACCTGTGCAAAATATTCTTCTGAAATCCTCCCAGCCCATTCAATACACAGTTCTATAGGGCGACATGGATTTGCAACATCTGCACATTTAATCATCATGCGCTTAATCAGTGTCTGGTTATCAGGAAAGGTCTTGAGATTGGTTGTACATTCACAGTTGTTACCCTCATTCTGGAATGCAAGTACACAGTTATAGTGTGGGTCAGCACTGATGCTCACAGCCACTATGAAAATACTCTCATAACACTTTTTAGAAGCATTCTGTAATAACCCTGCACAATTATCTGGTAGTCTAGGAAGAATCCATGAGTTTCACTGACAGGTGTGTTCATCAGTAGAGAAGTTGGATATCACTCATATTTTAACAAAATGTGCTTTAATGTGTGTAAGACAAGGACAGCCAACAATTGCCAGTGTGCCTATCAGTACCTGCTATGATGCCTGAGAAAGGTCTCAGTAGATATCTTTTCAAAAAGAGATATTGCATGAGAGATTATTTGCCCTTTGTGCCCAGTTCCTGTTTGCAGTTCCTCCTAGCTCAGTCTCTCCCACATTGTATACACCCCATTGTATACACCCCATTGAATGCCAGGATTGGATGCCACCTTCTCTTCTGTTCTGAATAGAGGTGCAAAGAGCTTCTCTCTGAAAGTAAGTGTGACAGTGGGACACACCCACACCATTAAGTGGTCCTTTGTCTTTTTCTGCTCTTTTTAGATGCAACAGCCATTTTGTGTTTTATTTTATTTATAAAAAGTATGTCCTGTCCTTTTGCCCAAAGGGTCACTGCAGCCATTTTGTGTTATGCCACAGCAACCATGTCTGCCATTTTGTGACTGGCACCCATGGCACTCTCTCAAAATTCCAAATGTGCCCAGTAGTCCAAAAATGTTGGCAACCCCGGCATGAGCAGTAACTGCCTCATTAATCTTACAAACCTCCCTCTCCAAATAGAATAGGCTGGGTGCAATCCTAGAGGGGAACAGTAGTATTGCTAGTTTTTCTGTATTGTCTTTTTATTACAAATGATGTATTATGAATTTAAATGATATGCTATTTTATTGTATATATTGGAAACTGCTTTGTGATGAAATGTGATGAAAAGTTGTTTAGCAGTATGATTGGTAAATAAATAGCATGTGTATCTGGAAATATTTTGCACCTCATAGCACAAAACATAGATGATGATTGTGGGTGTATGAATGCTGCTATAATATGATATATTATGAATAAAGAGCATAACAATGCCCACAATATGCAGCTACTTAAAGCACCTGCATTTCTTCAAGCTGCACTCTAGTACTTACATTGGAGTTGGTTTCCTCTGAGGCCATGGGCTTGGTGATGCTGTTCACAAACTTGTTCACATGCTCAAAGTGCTTTGTCATTTCTGTTGCCAAAACCATGTCAATAATTGCCTGACGAAGAGTTCGATAATGATTTCTAGAAACAGGTAAAAGAAGAGTGTTTAAGAACACAGACATCTGGGATCCCCACAGAAACCAGGAGAGAAAGAATTATAAAAGGAGTGGGGTAAATCCCTGTAAAGTTATCAAATTTTATTAAAAGGAGGGAATCTCAGCTAAGCAATAATATGGTGCATCATCTTAAGCCACTCACTATTTCCCAGATATGAAATCAGATCTTCAAATCCACATGTAGCATTCCAACCACAGAATCACGCTGAGTACTTCCATTGTAATAACTTTCACGTACCCATACTAAGTGACTAAGTGTTCCTCTATGTAATAAGAACATAAGAAGAGCCTGCTGGATCAGGCCAGTGGCCCATGTAGTCCTGCATCCTGTTCTCACAGTGGCCAGCCAGATGCCCATGGGAAGCCCACAGCACAGGGCCTACTATTTTTTCCTGAAATATAATACATGAATATCCCAACTTGCTGGAGAGAAGAGAAACTTATTTTCAAAACCCTTCATTAGCTTGGAACATAATTGGTACATACTGTATACAAACGTAGGACAAATGCGTTTATTTTTTTTTTAGCTATGTATGTTACAAGTGTCCAAAATTTGGAGAATGGTGACACATGAGAATGCTGACAATACCAGATAAATGTTACTAATGTCTGAAAAAAGTATTTCCCAAATGTTTGGACATACAATGATGAATGCTGGCAATTGCATAGGCTAACCCTCTGACTTTTTGAACATTTGTGTGAATGTTGACATTCACAAAATTTCAGATGTTCATGGTAACATATATACACAAAACTTCAGGAGGTAGATCTCACACACAAGCTCAGGTAATGTGTCTGCCTTTACATGCTCAAACCAAAAAGAGAACTCTGAGGAAACTAACCTGTTGAGATTTTTGAAAATGTTGCACTTGTTGTCTTTTACTGTAAGCTGGAACGCCAGCGCTGTGTGATGGCTTTCCAGTACAGCAGTGTCATTGTAGAGAACTGCGAGCTCACTGCCAGCATTGCACAGGAAAGAGTTGGTCCGTCCCGGGTGATCCACATCATGCACTGTTGCAGCTATTAATGCAGCCACTTCATCTAAATGATCAAGGCTCGCCTACAAGGAAGAATTAAGTTCGTTTATCAAAATAAAATGTATCTGTAATCATCAGAGTCACTGATGCGCATCCAAGTTTGGATACGTTTTGTAGAATCCACATTAGACAGTGGAGGCTGGCTCTTTAGGGTGAATGGGACACTGCCTCACCAACCTCAGTCTTCCCCCATCTGCCTTCATCTTTTCAAGCAGTCCAGTCTTTCCTGCCTGTCAGCTTCCTCTTCCTAAGTCTCAGTTTTCCACTGTTGAAGGAGGAGGCAGCGAATAGGGACACAATTAGAATTAGTTGGTTCTGCTTGTCATTGACTCTGGCTCCACCTGCTTTTTGGGCACCCTGCCTTCCGTCTTACCAGTTCACCAGCCACCACTGCGATTTGATATAGCTTAGCAGCAACATTTTCTTGTAATCCTTCAACAGTTACTTATTTTTGGAAATGACCTATCCAGTGAAATTAATATACAGTACAATTATGGGGAATGCAACATTAGTTTTAATGGCTGCAAAAAACGCAGTTCATTTTTACCAGCTGAGGATATATTTATTTATGTTTATTTTTATTATATATTTATAACAGGGCCAAATTTGACAGGTGGGTGAGGTTGCCCGTCAAATCGCCTGACATCACAATGCCAGGTAACTTGTGTTTGCATAGCACTGTGCACAGCGCTTTGCTAGCTCTGGAAATCAGCTGATTTTATTTATTTATTTATTACATTTGTATACTGCCCCATAGCCGAAGCTCTCTGGGCGGTTTACAACAATTGTAGCGCTTCATGCATTACACTATGTAAGCCCCAAGGATCAGCTGATTATCAGGGCCTACAAATGCCCATACACAGTGCTTTACAACCTCTCTTGGCCTAGCCAGGTCTTTACCTCTCCCACACCTGATGCTGTATAGACATCAAGTGTAAGACAGGTGGGCAGGGTTCCCACCACTGATTTATAATAATGAACAACTATAGAAGAATTACTGTTGATTGTATAGTCACATCCTCAGATAATAAACTACTCAGTGAGACTTTGAATAATTACCAGGGAAATAAACTTCCAGTTATTTAAAAAAGAAGATTCCTTCATATATTAATTGGTGACCGTTTCTTTACTAATATGGGTGAAATGCACTCTGCTTTTTTCAGATGAACTCATAGCTACTGTGGCTAAATCATGGTGGTTTGCTGTAAGCCAGTTAATGCTCAGACTAATGTCATTTCTCAGTGAACAGTTTGCCAATGTCAAGTATGCTGAACAGTGCATCTGAAACCTGTGATCCATGCAGAGTTTACGGTGATATGTCTTGCTTGTACAAGCGGGCAGTACAGCATCAGCAGCACAGAAACTGTCAAGTAAAACCAACCATGGTAGTGTCAAATCTCCATGCCAATATGCACCTTCTTGTTGACATACTGCTGTTTTGGCGGTATAACTAATGGAGCAGCTCAGTCTTTGAAGCGCCCTGTGAAGACCCCCAAATGAAATGTTGCCTTTGTTCTGGACTTAGAGCCATAGCTCAGTAGTACAGCATCCGCTTTACATACAGAAAGTCCCTGGTTCAATCCCCAGCATGGGAATGTCCCCTGCTTAAACCTAAAGAGCTGCTGCCAGTCTGTGTAGACAATACTGAACTAGATGGACCAATGGTCTTACTTGATATAAGGCAGCTTCCTATGTTCCTATTCCTGAACCATGATAGAAGCAATCTGAAGCAGTGATTTCCAAATCTCTGGCTGTTGACCTACCCACAAGCAATGATATGTGGTGTAGTGGTCAGAGTGTTGAACTAGGACTAGGGAGGCCCAGATACAAATCCTTGCTCAGCCATGAAGCTCAATGGGTGACCTTGAGCCAGTCACCATCTCTCAGTCTAGCCTCCCCTACAGGCCTGTTGTGAAGATAAAATATGGTAGGGATGTTGTTGCTCTGAGCTTCTTGGATAAAGGAGAGTTGTTGTTTTTTTAAAAAAAACTTAAATAAATACCCCAAGTTCTCATGAGCTACTGGAGACTGTGATTAGGTAAGAACAAATCAGTGATTCCCTAACATGTTCACATATTAAAGGCAAAAGACATTTCAGTACATGATAAAAATAGGTGATATATAGAAAGGACTTAATTCACGCAGTCACACGTTTCAGTGGGTAAGGTATCAGTTCTATTCTTATATACCATTTTTGTCAAATACCCTCCATATAATATGTACGCGTATCTTGTTTTTTGTGTGTGCTCCCTGTGCATAGGCAAACACTATAGCAGAGACAAGGATTCCTCCGCCCTTCTCCTTCACATGCTGTTTCTCAACGTGCAAGGAGTCATTTTTGTGGGGGATCCTGCAAGCATTGCAACCCTCTCCATGTTCCCTGAAGTGATGGAATCTAGATCAGGAAAAGCTTGGCCACCTGATTCTGCTGACTGTATGAACTGGCTCTCAGTGGTTCTCACCCTTAGGCCAACAACACTGTGCCCTAACCATACACAAAACAGGTTTGACAAAAGTCCCTCCAAGGGAGAAGATTCCACAGCCTCCCTCCATTTATTTTCCATTGGTATATAGGAAGCTGTCAGACTATTTATCCATCTAGCTCAACCCTGCCTGCTTTCTCAGGCAGAAGAGGGTCTTTCCTGCTGCTGGAAATCTTTTCACTGGAGATGTCAAGGATTTAATCTGGGACCTTCTGAATGCAAAGCAGGTGCTCTTAGCACTGAACTATGACAGCTATTATACCTGGTCAGATTTGTCCATTCAGTTCAATATTTATTCAATATATTTATTAAGTAGATTTTTATCCTGCTTTTTAGAAGACTCTTCTCACAAAGCAGCAAACATAGTGTAAGGTATACAAAATACAGTTTAAAACTTTCAACTTTGCAAAACCCTTAAAATTAGCCAGCACATAAAACAACAGTCCATACAGCACAGGCAATACAAAAAGAGTAAAACAGCACCACCAAGTCAGCTGCTTGCTCAAAAGCACTCTATCAACATGGCAGAGGTTCTTGCCTTCTTCTTCTGACAATCTTTTTTAAAGTATTCAAACGCTAATGAATTAAAACTCAAAGGTAGCCACCATGGTGCCCTCCATGTTGTTGGGCTACAAGCCCCATCAGCCCCAGCCACCATAGCCAATAGCTAGGGAAGATGGGAGTTGTAGTCCAACCACATCTGGCAGGTACCACACTGGCTACATCTGTAATAACTTGTTGAACATGGATAGAGAAAATCTCAGCAGAAATTGTACCTTAACTCTCTCTTTCCCCAGAAAGAATGCTGTAGCATGCAGGACATCAGCTGCATGAGTGGAGTTATGATAAGAATTGGAGGAGTGATAGTTGGCTTCAATCACCTGGAACCAGGCGCGCAGTGTGGCTTCTGAACAGTTTAAAAATTCACAGACGCCAAACCGGGCAAAAATTTTCAGACCCAGGTAAACCAATGGCCTGGAACATGATTAGAGAGAAAAATGATAAAATAAGATAGGAAAGTTACTCATCAGTCTCCATGCTCTTGTAGATTTGGTTAGGGACAGCCTCAATTTATTAGATACATTTTACAACTGTCACTGCATGCACTGCATTATCATAAGCAAAGATACAGGTCCCTGCCCTAAGAAGATGACAATCTACATTTTGACAGCAGGGAGACAATAAAGAGGGGGAATGAAGAAGCAGAAGAGCCAAATTACATGTTAATATTAAATGCACACTTTGGCATTGTGTAATTCTTTTTTTAAACTTGACAGTCACATGGAGACAATAAGGAACAGAACTGCAGTATGGAAAAAGTGGAAGAGAGGGTAAACCCTGTTGTCTGGTGCAATAATCCTAATTAAAATTTCTCTCTTCTGGTGGCTATTTGACACAGGAGAGAAGCTGCCGTTGATGTCAGTGGTAGTTTCCCTTCTGTGCTAAATAGAAGCTGAGGGCATTTTAGATGGGCTAACAACATGGGGTGAAGAGGTTAAACACCACCAACTACACATTTAAAGTATTCTGGCCTGAAGAGGCCAGGGTAATAGGTACATAACAGATATAAAATGCACTGTTGTATTCTTAGGCTTAGAGGGAGAGGGAGATGGATGGCACCGTGTAGCAGCCCTTGGGGAGAGTTCCAGACATAAAATACCCAAGACAGAAGGATGGACCCATGTATAGATCACCTGTCCTGCTCCAGCTACACCGGACAAAAAACAAATTTTACACAAAACAAAAAAGGGTGTTCTGGCAGCTTCATAACATTGCACTCACTTCACATACCTACCAGGTAGCACAGAAAGAGGAAGCTGAAGTTACTCCTGGCTTCCAGTGTCAACATCTATAATTGCCATGGATAGGTTCATACAACTAAGCAAATCAAAAACATACACTTCACAAGCTTCATTTGTGTCACAGCTAGTTCAACAACTGCTTTCACCTTTAAGTTCTACCCCCCTACCTAAAATAGGCAGTGAGAAGGCTTGCCTTTTATTTGTAACAGCTTCCAGTTCAAAGATATTGAAATCCCAGCTCTCTTCATTATCCAGTAAGTGTGCAATACAGGGTGGAACATCATTGATAGTAACTGGCACAGAAAGATGACCATGGCTCTGGTTTGTAGTATCTGTCCAAATGACAAATGGATGAGTTATGGCTCTTCAAAGCTTCTGCCTCACTTGAAGGATCCTTTGTAGAAAAAGTCTTTGGCTAAACTAGACATAACGAGATGGATCCAGACCTAGTCATCAAAATCAATGGGACTTAAGTTAGTCCTGATTAATTGATTTCAATGGGTCTACTCTAAGCATGACTCAGTCTGGATCCAACCCAATGGCTACAATCTCATGTGTATATAAATTGAACTCTTGTAGAAAGATGTGGGGTGGGGATGTGTGTATGCAAAGGGGGCATCCAGGTAAGGAGTGCAGAGTGCTTCCCTCACTTGAGGCTTATCTCCCTGCAGTCTTTATACCCAGGCATCCTCTTTCTATGTGATCGGGGCAGTTCTGTGTTTACCATGCTGCTGCTGCTCATCTTGTATTTTCCAGAGCTGTCATCTCTATTCCTGATCTAGCTTTAGTTGCAGGAAACAAACTGCATGTAAAAACTGGTTACCCTAAATGAGGATGGGCAACCCATCAAGAAAATGCAGTGACCCAGTTCCATGGGTCCAGATAAACATCATGGCACAGTTAGATATACCCACCTAGATGAGCATCAACACCAGTTAAGCATACAGAAAGCTACTTCCATATATAGATCTCTCCAACTAAATTGAGACTCCCACCTGGGAACTACTTTTAAAACTATACTGAAGACACTTATCCACATCTACAAGTCTTCTATGTGTAAATATAGGGCTTAAGGGCTGTGAAGTTTGAAAAATCTAAAGACTATTTGCCTATTTGCCTAAATACTGCTTGTATCTGTCTGTTTGCTTAAAAGCTTAAGGCTCACATTTTGAAATAAGCATGGTCAGTGGACTGTGACCCACTGTTAACATACGCTTGCAAAAGTAAGGATTAACCGTTTGACCTTAGGAAAGAGTAACTATTCTATTGATTAAGCGGAGCATAATAAACGAAGGGTGTAAAATTAACCAGCTTGTTTTGTAAAGGGTATAAAAATCCCTGTTTTGGGGGGCTCGGGGCTCTCTCATGCCTCACCCCTTGTGTGAAGTGTATGGTTTGCCTTTACTGCAGTAAATAAATAAGGAGCTTTGAACTTGATTTTACCCACATGTGTGTTATTATTCTCCACCTGGGAGAACTTGTAGCATTTTTGCTACAAGAAGGGCCATTTTCCCTGTTAAAGCAAAAATTGTGTTTTCACCTTGGGCTAATTGCATCTTTATTGTTAATAACAAGGTATTCTAGTAGCAGAGAAAGGTAAATGATAGTCTCCACTGCTGTATGAGAATGGGACATTTTAATGTGCATCTGGGGGATTCTCTGAACCTGTGATTTTCAGTAAGACGAATTGTTCTGCAACATTAGCAACAAATAAAACTGGCCTGCATTAAGACAGTTTTACATGGGAACTTACTTTTAGAAAACACATACTCATTTCCTGACAGCCTTCTCAAGCCATCCTGAAACGAAGCAAAAATATGTGTACTATGCAGGATTCCACACACCAAGGAAAAAAATGGAGAAGAGTGCACTCTCAAAAAGTATTGCAATCAAATAGCAAAGAGAAAGATTAGAATTAGGGTATTATTATGGACTAAGCAATATAAATATGCTCCAAATTATCACAAAAGTGCATACAACAAAGTGTGTGAATACTTGTTTATATAAATATACTATATACCTTGCAATACCATTGAGAACATTAAAGCTGAACAGTATTTAATCAATATAGATTTAATTTCACAAAAATAAACCAAACCTCTCTCTTCTGCCATGAACTCTGTACTCTCCTCTGGGTGCCCCCCTTTTCCCCATGGATCCTACACACCATCGAACATAAAGAAAGACTTATGCTACCGTTTTTTGGTTCCTCAAAGGCTGGCACTGAGATACGTTTAACAAAAGTGGTATTGAATTTTCCATTAAAAGTGAGGAAGAAGCAAGTCAGCTAATGTCTTCCATACTTTCCAGGATTGATGGAACTGGAGCTATGTTACATGTAACAATGTCCATGTTGCATGTCAATAGATTTCATGAACACTCTTAAGGTACTCATGAATAAATGGAAGAGGCATTACCATGGCACACTATACTCCTTCATGGCTGATTATCTAGAATTGTTTACTGAGGCAATTCTCTGTATCCACAGTGAACCAGGACAAAGTTCAAGATATTCTTACAACTGTACATTCCATATTCGTTGGTTGCTTGTATAAATCTTAACAGAGTTTCCAATTACAAGCACCTGCAACAGAAGGCTACTAAAATGTTATGACTTGTAATACTGTAAATGCAATGAGGCCATTGAAAAATAGCAGGAATTTTGCTGAGAATATCAGCTCAGTTGAAACATATATATGCTGTTTAATTTTTGTGTTGAACTGCTGCAGGAGCATTTATTATATTAGTATTTCATTGTATCTGTAAGTTGCTCTGAACATCCTACTTGGGTGGAAGAGGCAGGATATATAAGATGGAAGAGACCCTCAGGGAGCCAACATTTAGTTTTACAGTTCTTGCCTCTTTATTAACAAACACTATAACCCTTTTCAAGATTTCTTGCTGTTGAACTCTGTTGCAGTACAGTTTAGGAATGTTAAAAGAGAAAATTAAAAAGCTGGGGAAAAATCCAAGAACTCTGGGCCATACATGCAGTCGGGTCAGCCAAATGCATGGTGCTTCAACCCTGGAAGGCAAAGTTGTCACCTTCCATCAACAATGATTAATAATCTGCAGTCCCTATCATTATTTGAACTGGCAATGTATCACAAAGAAGAGAGCTATGAGAACATTTGGTCAATTTTTGTATTGTAGCTCTGTTGTAGCTGACAGCCCAATATATTAGTATCTCCATTTTATATGTCCCCCTTCCTGTCATGGCCCTCGAGTCAGGCTCCCTTCTTCAGGGAATGAGGTCAAGACTTGGAGCAAGAGGAGCATTTGCACCCAGGGCCAGAAGCACTTCTGCAAATTGAGTCCATGGTGCAAGTGCCCTTAGGCCCCAGCATGTCATATTGCCACCCTGTGACTCAGACGACACCATCTCAAAAGCCCAAGGACAACTACAGCTTCCCTACTCCATCATAGTAACAGATTGCTAGAACGGGCTGGGACCTTTAAGAGGCATCTTTCAGTGAAGGTGGAGCTTGCAGTGGGACAGAACTGCTGCTGCAGTATTGGGCTCTGCTCCTATATTGGGCTTGACCTGTGGTGCCTGAAGCAACATCAGAGTTCTGCTCTCCTCTAGCCTTGCAAGTTAATGCTCAGAGCAAGACACTTCCCTGTTTTAATTCTCCCTTTTCAATTTTTTGTTCGAGTGTTACTTTATTTGTATTGTTCAAGAAACTGTAATACAAAACTTCAGTTAAAAAAGAAAAGAACTAAAATGCAATGAAGATATGAAGGTTTCCAGCAGAACGTCAGGGCCACATCATCAGTTTTTTTCTGGATTTAGGAATACAAAAGACAACCATTTGTGAACACTGCATGTATTGGTTCTTCTGTGTGGCATTAAGTCCTGAGGCATTAAATCAAAACTAATATGAGATTGTTCTGCAATCTAAGCCTTGTTGAAAGAAACATGCAACACCATATCTTATGCAAGACCCATTCACTTCAATGGGGTTTGCATGTGGATTTGTGATCAGATCTTCTTGTTGCTCATTCTGGCACCATGAATGGTGCCTAAAATCTGATGCCTGTGGCAGCTGCTTTTTTTTACCTCACAGCAGGGCTGCTGCTAACGTGGAATAAGAAAAGTTACCCTTGAAAAGAGGGGGGCATGCTAGTTTCTCAGTCAGAAAGACGTCAATACAGGAAACCTAGAACCTATACTAATTTTACTGTATAATTTACTGAAATTTGTTGCTTGATACACATCTTATTACTCACAGTCATCAGACCTCCAACAAGATCGCTAGTATGAGGATCTTCATCTTTGGTACGTAATTGAGGAGAGTAAAGTTCTGTTGTCCGTAAGATTTCCAAAACCCGATCCAAGGCCTCTGCTACAGTTACAGGGCTGTTTTCTTGAGCTGAATTTATTATATTAATGACCTGGAGGATTACAAAATGAAACGAAAAACACGTACAACAAAGCCATTGTTCCTTTTTAATCTGCATGAAACCATTAAGGAATTAGAATATAAAAGGAATGTCAGCTGAATAAAGCAGTTGATTAAGTATCTGCTTCTAAAATGATTAACCAATTAATTTATCATTAAAATATAGTGGCATATAACTAAAATCTCAATATAGGTGCCTTTTTGAGGTTAGTGACAGTAATCTTATAAGCAAAAGCTGTCACTTATTGTTATAGGAATAGGCTACCTCTAATATTTTCAGACCTTCTAACAATGAGAGCAAAATAGCCACTAAACAGTAACAAATGTGCCATTAACTCTTAACCTAACTGATTCTAATTTGCCTACATGATTAAAATTGGCATCACTGAAAAATCAACTAAAGTTTGTGACAGCAATTCTCTTCCTTCATTCCTGGGAGAAGGCCCTATTGAACTAAGTGGTACTTGCTCCTGAGTAAACATGTACAGGACTGTGCTCTTAGCTGATAACTCATTGACGTTTGCAGTTCTAATATCTAACAGTTCATAAAGATAAAGTATTAGTTACTATTTCAGAAAAGCATTCTTGGTCTATTATTTGTGAGTTTACAGGCACATGTTTACAAGCCATTATTAGAGACATTTGAATGAATAAGTAGCACTGCCTCCATTTATGTGTTTGATAAGCAACAACTTAAAATTAGCTTGGCTTTAACTTATTTATGTAGTTATTTATTATTACATTTATATCTCACTTTTCCTCCATGGAGCTCAAGGTGGTACACAAACATGGTTCTCCCCCTCCCAATGTCATCCTCACAACAACCCTGTGAGGTAGGTTAGGTTGAGAGGCAGTGTTTGACCCAAGGTCACCCAATAAGCTTTAAGGCCACACTGGCTGTCTAACTTACCACTCCTTTTATTCAGCTGCTGTACTAGAACTTTACAGAGATATTGGCCAAGTTTATGCATAATATTATGTCCAAACTCAAGCTCATGGTCTCTCCCAGACAAATCACAAGTGGTATGCCAAGAACAGACCTTGGTGACAACTTATGGTTTGACTGGAGCAACACAACACTAAACCAAACTATGGCTTAGCTCCACAGCAGGATGACTGAACAACAAGTGAAGCAATCGCAAGTTTACCTGTGAGTACCCACACACTTGTGTGTTCATGCTTTGCCATGATTAGCCCTAGAGTTACATGCGAACCAGGTGACTGGGGTGATGTGAAACATACTGTGCAGACTAAATAAAAATGTAAATGTACTGCCTTCAAGTTGATTCCGACTTATGGCGACCTTATGAATAGGGTTTTCATGAGGCTGAGAGGCAGTAACTGGCCCAAGGTCACCCAGTGAGTTTCATGGCTGTGTGGGGATTCGAACCGTGGTCTCCCAGGTCACAGTCCAACACCTTAACCACTACACCACACTGACTAAATACATCATAAGGTATCTGGATGCCTTTTAAAAATTCTTTTAAATAAGTTTTTAAGATGTTTTAATATGTTTTAAAGTCTTTTGTTTTTAAGATATTTTAAAGTGCTTCTAGTCTTTTTGTTTGCTGCCCTGGGCTCCTTCCGGAAGGAAGGGTGTGATATAAATTTAATAAATAAATAATACATAAATAAGGCCTTGATCAGCCTTGCTGTGGCCATTCAGTTTGCTGATGCATGTGAAATTCTATCAGAATTTTTTTGACTCTTACCTTTGTGATTGGGGCTTCTATTGTCATGGAGTGGATTCTTGCCATTGACGAATACCGACGATTCTGTAAACTTGGGGCTGCAATTACATGTGAACATTTTAGCTTGTTAATAAAAAGAAAATCTACATTCTCATACATTATTTTAGATGAGAAGGTCCCTGTTACAAGTTCACTACCTTGTGTTCAGTGATGGAAGAAAGGCAGGACATAAATGTAAGAAAATACCCAAACAAGATACAGTCTTATGTTACTAGGGAGGAAGAGACTGCTTGCCAGTAAGAGATGAGGCTACCTCTGCCCCAAAATGCTTTGCATTGTTTTATATTTTCCTGCTTCCTATTTTTGTCACTCAGTCGCCCAGGCAGTTGGAAATGGCTTTTAACTAAAAAATTAAGACAAATCAAATGCCATTCAAATCTTTAAGAATAAGAAAAAAAGAACAGCAGCAGCAATCTAACCAAGCGTTGTGAAGTGCTAGAAATATTCTCTACACGGTCTTCTTACCATCACTGCTTCGAGAGGTTATTGATTTGACATCAATGGATTCTTTTCTCCTGTTCTTGCATCTGAAGGAGTGAGACTCTATAAATATTACAGGAAGGTATTTTAAAAGTGGTCAGCATTTATCTTCACAGGTATATTTGTTCCTTTGGTAAGAATGTAAAAATCTCATTTACGGAGAAAGAAATGTAAGAGATAAGCATTTTATGATTCACCCAAATTTGAAAAGGTGGGGGCGAGGAAGCAGCAAGAGAAAACATTACTTCTTTTAATTCCCAATTTTAGGGCTTATCTACACTGGCTCCTTACCACTTATTAGCCTTGATTTGAAATTCTTTTTATATTTATACTATTTATTGTTATTTATTTATTGCATTTATATTCCACCTTTCTTGCAAAGAGCTCAAGGTGACATACATGGTTCTTCCCTTCCTCATTTAATCCCCACAACAACCCTGTGAGGTAGGTTAGGCTGAGAGGCAGTGACTGGCCCAAGGTCACCCAGTGAGCTTTGTGGCTGAGTGGGGATTTGAACCCTGGTCCCCCAGGTCCCAGTCCGACACTCTAAGCACTATGCCAGGTAATCTGCTGGTAAACCAGCAATAGCTGCAGGAAAAATAGTAAGATCATAACATAAGAGCCTGCTGGATCAGGACAATGGTCCATCTAGTCCAGCTTCCTGTTCTCACAGTGACCAACTGGATGCCCATGGGAAGCCCCCAAGCAGGACCTGAGTGCAAAGAGCACTCTTCCCTCCTGCCGTTTCCAGCAACCGGTACTTGGAAGCATATTACAGCTGACTATGGAGGCAGAGCATAGTCATCATGGCTACTACCCATCTATCAGCCTCACAAGACCTTCTCTTGGTCCCACCGGTTAAAACAGCTAGGCTGGTGCGGACCAGAGAGAGGGCATTTTCGATCGTGGCCCCCAACCTCTGGAACTCGCTTCCTTTTGACCTTCGACATGCCTCCTCCCTGATGGGTTTTCGCCGAGCCTTAAAGACCTGGCTATTCAGGCAGGCCTATGGGGTTTCTGGGGTGGACTAGCTTTATGGTGTATTAATTGAAGGATGGTTTTAGATGAATTGATGTTATGACTTGTTGATTTGTATATTGATTTATGTATTTTGCATTGTTGTACGTCGCCTAGAGTGTCCGTTAACTCGGACAGATAGGCGACTAACAAATAAAATTTTATTATTATTATTATAGCCTTTTCCTCCATGCATTTGTCTAATCCTCTCTCAAAGCCATCCAAGTTGGTGGCCATCACTGCCTCCTATGGAAGCAAATTCCATAGTTTAACTATGTGTTGTGTGAAGAAGTACTTTCTTTTGTCTGTCCTGAAGCTTCCAACATTCAACTTCATTGGATGTCCATGAATTCTAGTGTTATGAGGGAGAAAAACTTTCCACTCTCCACTTTCTCCATGACTTTGGAAGCACAGGTCTCGGCAGTCTCTAGAAGTGCCTTCGCCCAATTAAAACTGGTTCGTCAACTCCGTCCATTTCTGGAGACTGCTGATCTAGCTAAAGTGACCCATGCATTGGTCACTTCTCGACTTGATTATTGTAATTCTCTTTATACCGGGCTTCCCCAAAGAATACTGCAACAACTTAAATTGGTGCAAAGAGCGTGGCTCTAATGATAACAGGAGCAAACTGGCAAGCACACACCACACCGCTCCTTCAACAACTTCATTGGCTGCCTGTTTTCTATCGAATACATTTTAAAATACTAACTTTAACTTTTAAAGTGCTACATGGTTTGGGCCCCTCCTATTTATCCAATCGAATCTCTTTGTATGAACCCCCTCAGCTCTTGAGATCTGCCTTAGATCCGGCCCTTACCATCCCTCCTTTTTCCCGGATTCACCTGTCCAATGTTAGAAATAAGACATTTTCTGTAATTGCCCCTACTTTATGGAATAATCTACCGCAAGAAATACGTCTGTCTTCTTCCCTCTTAATTTTTCGTCGGCAGCTTAAAACTTTTTTATTCTCTTTAGCTTTTAAATTGTGAGATACTGTTTTACTTTGTGTTTATAACTGTTCTGTTATGCCGCTCTGAATTTCTTTGGAATGAGAGCGGGATAGAAATTTTTTAAATAAATAAATATGCATAATTTTATATTCTTTCATGTCACCTCTTACTCACCTTTTCACAAAACCAAAAAGCCCCAAATGCTGCAACCTTTCCTCATATGGAAGTCACTTCATCCCCTTGATCATTTTAGTTGCTCTTTTCTGAACTTTGTCCAGTTCTACAATAACCTTTTTGAGGTGAGGTGACCAGAACTGTACACAGTACTCCAAATATGTCCACACCATAGATTTTTACAACAGCACCATGACATCAGCAATTTTATTTTCAGTAACGGGGGTCAGTGAAGCCTGTATATTTTAAGCCATCCTGAAGAAGGGTCAAATATCAATGAAATAACCAGGTGTGAAGCAAGGCAGGACTTGTAGCTTTGATAACTGGGCAAAGGGAAGATTTCAGCAGGTACAGGAATCACACAGGTATCATAAAAGCTGCATCTGTCAAAATTCCCTCTTCTGGGGAAGGAGGAGCCCTATCTTTCACATCTAATCACACTTCATATCAAAAGGTTACCAGTTATAATATTACTGCCATAACCTCTACACCCTGGGCTTGATTTTCAGCATCATGCTATCCATTTGAAGCTACCTCTCTCTTTTTGTCTGCTTAAATGGTGCACAAAAATACAATGGACTAAGAAGACTGGAACAGGGTTGTATCCAAAGACGTCATCCTGTTAATGCAAGGACTTCTGACCGTCCTATGTGACTTCCTCTCTCTCTCTTCCTGTCCCGCCCCCAAATCTGCTCACAAATTAAAAAAAACTCTCTCGTACAATAGTTATGCTGGTTCTTTCCACTTAATGTTTCCTTTGCTGCCAGAACATACAGTGTTGTTCTATATGTCACAAATGGGTACATCTCTTCTATCAGAAAACAGGTAATTACTTTATCAGAATAGGTTATTAAACTAGACAAAATGTTTCTCAGTAATTTTCCCCTCAGACCATCATGTAAGGGACACTTCTACACATAATGGATTACATTCTTCATCTATTTCAAGTTACAGATGCAAATCTTTTGGGAGACATGTATCTCTTTGTATCTATCATCCAACATGGCAGAAGGCATAATCTGTAGGTCTAATTTTAGAAAAGCACTAAGGGGGAAAATGCTTCTAGATCGTTTACATACTTTTAAAAGAAATGATACCACTGGGAGAATTTAGATCATTAGAACAACCTCATGTGTTCTCCTGGTTGGCCCCATAATTTCACAATCTGACAGCGACTGGTTCTGCATTTTCCAATGATGCCCTGTAAAGAAATATTATTTTCTAACCTGACTGAAACTGGTCTCCTGCATACTTTTCATCACGATGAGTCTTGTAGGTCTGATGTCATATGGAAAAGGGGAAAAAAAGAAAGGAAAATAGACACATAAACCTCTGACTGCTAAACCTTAACTGCAGCTTGTGGCATGTGGGTATGTACTTGTACTCTTCTTCCTACAACTCCATTTGTACCTGTAAACAATTTAGCTTTAGGGCCAAAGACATTGCTAACTTTCCATTCTGCTGTATGATATGTTCTGTTTGAAAGACTGCATAATTCTCACCAGAAAAATCTGGTCCAACACCGTGTTAGGAACACCACAGGGTTGGGGGTGGAAAATCAACCCTTGAAATAAATGGCAGCCATTTTGCTTGATCAAGTAAGGTTACATCTCAGCTGAAGTTTTCAAGATAGTCTGATTTGTCATTCATATTTTAAATATTATATAATGTACAAAATGAAGAAAATCAGTTGTTAATATGAGAGGATGTCATGCTCTCATAGGTTACATGCTACAAAGAGAACACAGTACCTGTTTGTTGCTGTCGTTTGTGCAACACAGCTTCTTGATAGACACAAAATGTCGGATTTTCCTATCATTATTAACAAAACAAACAAACAGAGTTACTAAATAAAATAATCATGGCACAACTGGTGATTAAACTAATTTGTTGCCATTTACTTTAAAGCAAAAATCTAGGTCTGATTAGTTAATTAAAAACTCAGTTAATTAACTGTTCCATCACTGTCAGAATGGTCTGATAAAATCTGGACTACTGTAATGATGTCTAAATTAACATACTATGGAAGAGTAAACAATGAATAACAGAAAACGTTTTGGATGATAGTATTTATTTGTGATGTTTAGGAACACACACACACAGGAGCAGGAGATGCAGCAGCTGAGAGAAGGCACCTGGATTAGCAGCAGCAAGAGAGCCTGCTACCTCTTCAACACCTTAAACTGGTCATTGGGAGTGGAGGTGGATGAATCTACACCACCTGCCTTCCCCACCTCCTGCTTAGCTTTACCATCCCTGAAGATCAGCATCACCTGGCAGCAAGAACAGCCAGAGAGGGTGGGTGGACTACCCTGGACATTCCACTTTCACCACTGTTGAGAGTGAGGGAGTGTGTGTTTGTGGGTATGTGTTTGTGTAAGTGTGAGTGAATGTGTGCAGGTGCAAGTTGATTGAGGTGCAGGTGTGTCAGTAGATATGGAATGTGTGTTAGTAGAGAGTAGAAGTCTATTTCATAGATTTTAATGTTTTATGTACTGTTATTTTTAATTAAAGAACAAACCATGAGCCTGGATGTAACAGTAAGCCAAACCATAGCTTAGCTCTTCGTAACACAGCAGCGGGAGGAGTGAAGAAGCCAGTTTTCCTCCCCATGCACAAGCACACTGCGTGTTCACCTTTAAACCACTTTAAGCTTGGTTAGTGATGTGCAATCCAGGTTGCTGGGGAAAAAATGACATCCACTTGGTGGCAGTGGTGATGTTTAAAAGAAGGAAGGGTTGGTTTGGCTGGTCTCCTTGCCTGCCTTCCCTCTTACAGTGCAGGTGACAGCTTGTGCCATCACATGTAAAAATTGGCAACTGAGATAAGTGGATTTTCACTGTAGTTTCATTTGATAGCTCTCTAAACATGCAAAAAAAATGAGCCATGGTTCTTCTAAGTTCGCATTAATAACACAGTTGCATGTGTATTTTATAGCAATATATTTGTATGTATCCATATCCATACATTACCTGATTCAGTGCAATTATAAATATGTACAACAGGGAAAACAGTTAAAACAGAGTATATTTTTTACTTAGCACACTCACCCTCCTTGGCCAGTCACAGGTGTAATCTTTACATGCTGTTGGATACTATCTCCTGATTTCCTCCGTGCATAATAAACTCCTTGCCATTCCTAAATAAGTCAAGTGAAAGCAATGCTCAAGGCAGATTGCAATCCCCTTTCTTAAAATAAAAATGTCAAAGCAGATAGCATTTTGTGACACCACACCTTCAGAGATATTTTATATAAGAAAATCAAAGATACATTTACAGCAAACTAGAGAACTCAGCATTCTATACCTCTCCAGTATGACAATAAACTCTTCATGTTCCCTGTCTAGCAACTCTGTACAAAAACAGATTTTCTACATGCATATACAATTCCTCCTTTCAAGAGTTTTAGTTTTAGGCTTTCCTGTTCTCCCCTTCCCCCTCCCGATTTATTTGTGCTAAGACCTCACATGAAGAGCCCACAAGTCTTTGTACAATAACAGGGCTGAGTTGTGGAATATGGGGGAGGGGACGGAGAACTACTCTGAGCACCTGCAGAGTATCTTTCCACCATCTTTTACTAACTGCAGTCTCCTCCTTCCCCACACACTTAGCATTCATGAGCAGGTTGGCTCTGAGCACATGCATAGGAAGGATTTTCAGCCTGAGCGCGCATAACCCTTTTCTTCCGTAATAAAAAAATTAAATTCAATTTTTTTAAAAATCAGGTCTTCCCTCTCCTGCCTAGACTTTCTTTGATCCCAGTCAATTCTATTTTTTTCCTTTTAACAAAGAAGGCACTTCAATTTAAAAATCTTCTTCTTGATGTTTTAGAAAAATGGTGGGGAGGGGAGAATTGCTCACTTCCCTTGCCAAATTCCTCCTGTTGTCCCACCTCCTCAAACATCTGTGGCTGTTCTGAGGAAAGCAGAGATGGCGCTAGCCAGCAGTAAAAGCAACACTTAAAGAACAGGAAGCACAGAGTAGGAATAAATGAACAGTTCTCCCACTGGAGGGATGTAACAAGTGGGGTCCCCCAGAGATCTGTATTGCAACTAGGGCTTTTAAATTTGTTTAAAAATGATCTGGAGTTAGAGATGAGCATTGAGGTGGCCAAATGTGCTGATGACCCCAAGTTGTTCAGGGTAGTTTTAAAAAAGGGGGGTATCTCCAAACTGGGTGAATGGGCATTAAAATGACAAATGTAAAGTGATGCACAGTGGGGGGGAAATCCTAACTTTACATGTATGCAAATGGGCTCTGAACTGGTGACGATAGACCAGGAAAGAGATCATGGGGGGAGGGGTGATGTATAGCTTGATGAACATGCCAACCCTGTGGTAATACTGTTTTGGTACTTTAAAGATATCATATCAAAAGAAGATATAGAAATGACAACTTATTTAACAACAGCAGCCAGAATGGTATGTCAGAACTGGAAAAATGCCATCACTCCATCTATAGACTCTTGGCTAGCTAAAATCTGGGATGTGGCATGCATGGTTAAACTAACAAATCTAGTAAAAGCAAGAAAGGATAGACAGTAAGAGAATATGTTTATAGAGAAATGGAGTTTGTTTACTACATATTGGAATAACAAGGTGCAAGATGCAGGAAATCCATACTCTTTATTGGGAGAAATTGAAGAGCTAAAGGTGGAGAGAATAAAGGAAGAAATGAGCTGGGGAAAGATTACTGTTAAGTCAATTGTTTTGCTTGAGAATGCAGTATTATTTAATTCTGGTTAATGATTAATTGATGCGATTGGTCATGACATGATTATTATATTTTAAATAGTATTTATGTATTGATATAATTATGATGCGAGGATTTTTTTAGATATTAAAACTGTATTTATGACTAATATTTTAGCGATTGGATAGAATTATTGCAATTATATCATACTGTATTGTATTTATTGTATCAAATTTCTCTAATAATCTTTTTTAAAAATGCCAACTCTGCGTGTAGCAGCTACAGGGATCGGTAGGAAAGAGACTGAAAATAAAACTGTCAATATCATAATGTAATTCTTCAAATCTTTGACACAACCACACTCACAGCACAATCCAATCCAAAATCTGCTAGGATGTGTAAGTTTGGAATAAGTGGCTTTTGGGTTCTTCCGACTCTGCCAGGGCAATACCAGCATAACTCCCTCAGCCCGGCTTAGCTGGAGATATGCTGGTGTAAATCCAGCACCTTGGCACAATCAGGGCTCAACAGGCAGAACTTTTAAGCAGGCTGAATTTATATCGGCATAAGTCCCAAAAGAGGAGGAGTTCCAGGAGAATGGTGGAGTCATGATGGGGCAAGGAGAGACTTCCACCTATTCCAAACTTCTTTCAGCTCAGTCACATGTCCTGGCAACCTGAGAGAACTTATGCTGGCAAAAAGAGTGGCGTAAGCCAAACTCTATTTTAAAGGCTTGTTGTCCCTCTGCCAGACCGAAGCTGGCTCAGTTGGCAGCATCTCCTCTCCTGAATGGAGTTTGGAGCAGGGGTAACATACGCGAATTTATCTTATGCCAAGGTAAGTTCTGCCAGCTTCCTATACTTCAATCGCTTTGTTATGGCACCTCAAAAAGGATTTTATTAAACTGGAAAATGTGCAGAAAAAAACAACCAAAGGGATCTGAGGGCTGGAGCAGATCCCTATGAGGAAAGTTATAACACTTTCGGCTTTTTAGTTTACAAAAAGGTGAGAAAGGAGGGGGACATGATAGTATATAAGGTTATGCATGGTGTGGAGAAAATGGGTAGAGGCTTCCCCCCCCACACACAGATTTATCCAATGAAAATGAACATGAAGATCCAAGGACAAAAGGAGGTACTTCACAGTGAATTCGCTACCACAAGATGGAGCAATGGCCTCCAGCTTGGATGACTTTAAAAGATGTGTAGACAAATTCATGGAGGATATCAATGTCTGCTAGCCTTGATGGCTATGTTCTACCTCCATTGTCAGGGGCTGTATGCCTCTCAATACCAGTTGTTGGAAATCACATGTGGGAAGAGTGTTCTTGCACTCAGGTCCTGCTTTCGGGCTTTCCAGATGGGCTTTTGGCTCGATTCAACAAGGCTCTAGTTATGTTCAACTAATTTGCCTTTGAAAGCATTTAGGAGAAAAGTTCGGGGGGTAGCATATATAAAATAACATATTTTATGCTCATTCCTTATCTCAAATAACACAACTTATCTATTGTAATTTTGGCATCATCATGGCTAGTAGAGTTTCAAAATACAGTGATATACACACAGATTGGACAGGCAATTTGTTTGTGATTCGATTTTAATTTATATGGGAAAGTGATGAGAGGGATGCAGCAATTGCAAGTACTCTTGGATGAAACAGATTATCTCGACCCTTTCCAATCCGGATTCGTCTGGTTAAGAGACTGAATCAGCCTTGGTCACCCTGATGGATGACCTTTATCAGGACAAGGACAAGGGACTACGACCTTGTTATTCTTACTTCATCTCTCAGCAGCTTTTGATACTATTGACCATGGTATCTTTCTGAGCCAACTTGGTGAGATGGGTATGGGAGGCACTGTTTTACCTCCAGAGAATAGCATTGAGTGATTGTCTTTCAACCCCCTGGCAGTTGTGCTGTGGGGTGCCACAGGTTACCATCTTGTCCCCCATGCTGTTTAACATCTATATGAAGCCCTTGGGAGCAGCCATCAGGAGATTTGGGGCAAGGTGTCAGCAATACTCTGATGATACCCAGCTCTACTTCTCTGTAACCCTGAATTAGGAGAGGCCATGCAAGCCCTGGACCAGTGCCTGGACTCGATGGTCGGCTGGATGAGGGCCAGTAAACTGAGTTTGAATCCTAGCAAGATGGAGGTGCTGTGGGTTGGTGGTTCCCGAGTTCGGATAATTGGTCAATTGCCTGCTTTGGATGGGGTTGTACTCCCTCTGAAAGAGCAGGTTCATAGTCTGGGGGTACTCGATCCATCTTTGTCACTAGAGGCCCGGGTGACCTCAGTGGCTAGGAGTGCCTTTTACCAGCTTTAGCTGGTAAGACAGCTGCAATCGTTTCTGGACTGGGATAGCCTGACCACTGTTGTCTATGCACCGGTAACCTCCAGACTAGATTACTGTAATGTGTTCTATGTGGGGCTGCCCTTGAGGTTGGTCTGGAAGCTGCAGCTGGTGCTAAATGCGGCGGCGCAGCTGCTCACTGGGGCAGGGTATTACCAACATCACCCCACTGCTGAAAGAATTGCACTGGCTGCTCATCAGCTACTGGGCCAAGTTCAAGGTTCTGGCTTTGGTGTACAAAGCCCTATACAGGTTGGGACCAGGATACCTGAAAGATTGTCTTACCCCTTATATACCCAATCGATCACTGCGCTCTGCAGACGAGGGCCTCCTGCAGAAACCATCGTATCAGAAGATCCATTCAACTCAACATAGGAAGCGGGCCTTTAGTGTTTTGGCACCTTTCCTTTGGAATTTCCTCCCCTTAAATATTAGAAAGGAAGCATCTGTGTTATCTTTTTGGTGCCTACTGAAGATTTTCCTCTTTCAATAAGCCTTTTAAGTAGAGACCTTATCCCAGTCTGCGTCTGTGTTGGAATTGCTTTTAAATATGTTTTTAAAGCTTTTTTTTACAAGATGTTTTAAATGATGTTTTGTTTTAATGTTTTTCAAGATGTTTTGTTTTAAAATATTTTAAAGTCTGTTTTTAAGATGTTTTAGACTTTTTAGTGCTTTCTTTGCCTCCTTCTGGGAAGAAGAGCAGGATATAAATTTAATTAATAAATAAATACGATTCCATTTTAAAAATGCATTAAAAACATCCTAGTGTGGGCTTCAGCTTTAGCTGTTATTAGCACATATAGCACAGATGAAAAATGGTGTGTGTGTGTGCGTGTGTAGTTGCTTCTTGAAAATCAGGATGTTTGAAGGCCATCATTTTCCATTAGACAGGGCTCTGAATAACATGCATGGCTGAAAGACATAGAGGATGGATGGCTGAAAGACACTGAGAGGAAACGTAACATGAAAAAGAGTGCTGTCATTCTGAAAAGGCTCCACATCCCGTGTAAGCAAAGCCAAATTCTGTTCTAAGTCGCCAGTCTCATCTGTGCAGATTTCATGAACCATGACCATAAACACTGACACTCAAGTAGAAAGCAAGGCCATAAACACCTACCTTCTCTGAGAACCAACAAATACCCAGTGACACATATACTCCAATAAAAAAAAGTTAAGGTAGGGCCCTGTTCTGCAATTTAGCAGTGTAGGGTATCTGTTTTTAACAGGAGTGGAAATTTAGCACAATAGTTTAAGGGTGCAGGTGGTAGAGTTTAGCTAGTCACCTACTTTTCCTCTTTTGATACAAGTGTTGATTGTGTCCAGTAGGTCTGCACGGTTTTTGTCACTTTTTGGAAGCTCAGTAAGTTCCTTTCCTATTAGCTCTCCCTTCTGATAGCCCATCATCCTTTCAAAGGCTGGATTAACGTACTGTAAATTAATGAAACCATGTGAGCAACCAAGGAAGGCTTGAACTTACAAATGAATTCAGCTTGCCTATGTATTCAGTCTCCAGTATGCACACAGTTAGATACATGTCATTGTAGAAACTCTCCCCAACAGATAATTAAGAAGGAAAGCAGGAATATAGAGAAAAATTATATATACAAACCACAGAAAACAGTTTGCTTAAACAAGTGTTTAATTTCCTTCAATACATTGCTAGGTCAATATATAGGTTGTCAAAGAAAGAAAAACTGTGCCTCTTTCCATACCTGAATTACATGGTCTTCACTAGTTATTTCTATAGCTTCATGACAGTGTTCCAGTGCTGTGAACACTGAATTACAAGCCCTGCAATTAACAAATTATTATATAATGTTAATATCTCTTAAGTATAAGAAGTCAGGATTACATCAGTGCATGAACTGTACACAAAAATGACTTTAATTTTGTTTTAAGATGCATGTTTTTATTTCTGTCAAAGTTTTCAATGTATCTGTCTACATCTATGGAGAGAAATGCATGTGGTATGATTCACACTGTAGAACTAGATATGACAAGGAAAATGGTGGGTTAAATATCTCCTGCCCTTTATTCTCCCCCTGCAAATGCCCCCTCTAGCCATTCTAATTGATTTCCCTGATGGGTTCCACAGCCACAAATAAGCTTAGCTGAGGAAAAATAGCTGGGGGGCAGTATTTGCAGATGAAGATGAACAGTTCCCCCCCTATATTTTTACATACCGTAGTTTGAACTGTGATCGCACCTCACCATGCTCTACTTGGATCAGTTCATTGTAACAAGCAATGATGCTACTATTCTCCAAAAATCTCTAGGAGGGAAACAAAAAAACCAGGGGAGTTGGTGCAATTGGTTTTAGTAACTTAAATACAATTAAGATACCTTACAATACTTACCATCTGCACAGGGAACATATGACACTGTCTTATACTAACTCAGACTACTGGGTCACATAGCCCAGCACTGCCTACTCCAGGGGTAGCCAAAGGGGTGCCCTCCAGATATTGTTGGACAACAACTCCCATCAGCCCCAGCCAGCATGGCCAATTGTCAGGGATGATGGGAGCTGTAGTCCAACAATATTTGGAGGGCACCAAGTTGGCTATCCCTGGCCTACTCTGAGGAAACTCTACGGTTTCTTAGACAGAGACCTTTCCCAGCTCTGCTACCTGTGATTCTTTTAAAAGGAGAGGTGAAGGATGAAGCTAGGAACTTCATGTGCTCTATGACTAAGGTTCATCTTCTTCTTGCTGGCGGGCACTTTGCAAGGAAGTAATAAATGCCAGTGCCTAGTATAGGAAAGCTTTGTTTATTTTAATTACCTGCGAGATATTGAAAACTTTTTAATAATTAAAGTTCAAAGAAGTGGGATTAATGTTCACATAAGTTTGCACTATGTGGCTGTATAAAAGGCATGCACAAGGCCACTTAAAGAAATAGCCGCAGATTCATCTCTCCCTCTCTTCATTTGTTTTTATTACAAAATAAAACAACAATATAACAGTATCGGGGGCATGCACATAGCTGACACTATTTAGGGTACACTCTTAACCCCAACAAGGGAGCAACAGGGCTTAAGAGTGCAGGGGAGCCACCACTGTACCTGTAGTCCTGTTGATTATGCCTGCCAGGAAAAGCAGATTGATTTGCTATGTGAGCTACAGGTTGGCATAGCAAATGGGCCCAGATTGGGGGGGGCCTCCACAACCTGTGGCTTGATGGTCCAGCTTAGGATCCAGCAGATCCTTGGCCATTCCAGCTCTGGTCTATCCAAACCCCCTCCAGTGTGGTGAATCCAGGGTCTGATGAATCCATTATCTGTAGCTAGTAGTGCAGTGGCAAATTCTGAAGTGCGGGGTCCTTTCATGATGGTCACAGCCACACACACCCTTTCTGTTGCTCGGTTGACAATGAGATCCTTGTTAATGCCTTTTCCCACAACAGCAGACATCCCTAGGAGCAGTCAGCATGAAAGGGAGGGAGGTGTATTAGAGACAGAAAAGAGTCTTCTCAGTGGATGACTCACCTCCTTTCACTCTGATTGGCTCCAATCTACAGTAAAGGAAAAGGAAGCATGTTGGAAGACTCTTCTCAGTGGCTAACACACTCCCCTTTCATGCTGATTGGCCTGTAGGATGCTGGAGACATAGGGACCCTGCTGTGACCCTGCTTCCAAAAAAGTAAGGGGTCTAAGACTCCCTGAGACCCTGGACAACTACACCCCTGTCTATAATGTCTTAGTTAATGAGCCCACTGCTACTATGGTCTAAAAGCAGTGTGAGAGAAGAAGAAGAAGAAGAAGAAGAAGAAGAAGAAGAAGAAGAAGAAGAAGAAGAAGAAGAAGAAGAAGAAGAAGAAGAAGAAGAAGAAGAAGAAATTTAATTTCTTTGTCGCCTATCTGGCCGATGGCCACTCTAGGCGACTTACAAAATCGTTAAGATACAATTGATAAAATACAGTAATACAATATAAAAACAATACATCTGCAACAACAATATTAAAACTGAGCAGGAGGCATTACAGTTATAACAATTAACCCTCCCCAGATACCCCGAAGGCCTGTTGAAAGAGCCAGGTCTTTAAGGCTTTCCGGAATGCATTTAGGGAAGAGGCGTGCCGGAGATCTTGTGGGAGGGAGTTCCAAAGAGTGGGGGCCGCCACTGAGAATGCCCTCTCTCTTGTACCCGCCAATCTGGCTGTTTTTGTTGGCGGGATTGAGAGAAGGCCCTGTGTGGCCGATCTTGTCGGGTGGCATAATTGGTGGTGTTGAAGGCGCTCCGTGAGATAAACTGGGCCGAAACCGTGTAGGGATTTAAAGGTCAATACCAACACCTTGAATTGGGCTCGGAAAACAACTGGAAGCCAGTGTAGATCGAACAACACTGGTGTGATGTGATCTCGGCGGCGACTAGAGAAGGATACCGGTGCAGAAAGAAGCACTGAAACTTTGGCTGCTTCTAGACACGTGGCTCCTAGTACTACCAATCGTTCTTCTTCTGTTGTAAGCTAAAAGCAGAATTGCAATTGACATTCAATCCTATTGGAAGTACTGCACTTTTTCTATCTTTATATCCTACTATATTCTGTCCACACTAGTGGGCATCATGGACAGAGTAATTCTAAGCCATGGCCAGGACCAGTGGGGCAGAAGATTTTAACACTGGATCCAGAGCCCTGCTGTCTCATGCTGGCCAGGATGGAAGATGGCAGCTTTTTCCCCATCATTTTTGTTACTGCCAGTGAAAACACTACTGCTAATAGTGTTTGATCTTCAGTGCTTTCTGCTGCAGCAGCAGGAGCTCCCCCACAACTGGTTGACAAGCAGGTTCACTACATCTGAACCTTCAGCACCAGCAAGGATCCGGGATTAGGAATGTAGCCATACCTGCCATGGGTGGGTTTAGATGAAGCTCAGAATACATTCACCGTAATGCTTGTTCCTTCCTTGGGCAATATCTTGCTCCAAATGTGACTGTTATCCCTCTAGTCCAGCCTTTCCCAACTAGTGGGCCACCAGATGTTGTTGGACCACAACTCCCATCAGCCTCAGCCAGCATTGCCAATGGTCAGGAAATATGGGAATTGTCGTCCAATAACATCTGGTGGCCCACTAGTTGGGAAAGGCTGCCTAGTCAGTCCTTCAACAAATATATAATGCTCCCTAGTCTCCTTCTACTCCTATCAATGCCAAGTGAATTTTCTTCACCAACATGATTGACACTACCCATGACTTTGAAGAACCCAAAAATCTTCCCCAAACTAAGAAAGTTTCAACTGATTATATCTCTTCATTTCTTGGAAGGTACTGATTGTTAAATGGGAGCAGCTAGATATAGACTATATGCCTGCTCCCATTTGATAGTACCCTTCATCTTTTTATGGGTTTGCCTAACCCTTTCACATTTTAGGCAGGCTGAGTAAAAGAATTTGACTGAATCCTCAGATTGCAGTTAAATTAATGCTTAATAAAAGCTCCCTTCTGCTAAGAAGCATCCCCGAGACTTGTACGAGAACACCAGAATTCCTAAAAACACGCTACACAACAAGTAACAAAAAAGTATCCAGCTGGTCGAAAAATTCTTCTGTGGGTTCTCTAAAATTGGGCTCTTCAAGTCATCTGCATCAGCATAGCATAACTTGGAGGTGCAGCTTAAGCCCAATTTTCTTCTCACCCCCACCCTTAATTTGTATATATAACACAGTTAAACAACAGAAAAGGGATGTTTAAGCAAAATATAGATATCAAAGAGAACAGCATAGGGGAAATAGCAATAAGTGACATGTACTAAAGCATTTTCACTCTGCAGCTTCTAAGAGCATCGTGTGAACCTGGGACACAGACTACTTATCAGTGTAGCTTATTGCCAGTGATTGGAGAGACCTCAGAGGAGCCCAGTATAAATCACTTTTCCAGAAATGCAGCTGCTTCTTTTTATTTTACATTCCTAGATTACTCAAATAACCCATCCAATTGGTTATGCTCCATCTCATCTTCCTTATCAGAGACATACACTGCTGGTCCTAGTTGCATTAATGTAAGGAGTCTTCTAGCCTTCTGATGGAGTGTGTTGTACCATCCTGGGTCACAACACAAGGCATTTAAACGGGAATCCCCAACTATAGCTAATTCCTACCTCACAAAGTATTTCTAATTAGGGCCAAAATGTATGCCTGCCATTCAGGGTCTTGGATTTAAGTCTCGAAAAATCATGAACTACTCCAGAACAAGATGGCCTCCTGGATGGAAAACACACAAATCTCATTATAGTATCTTGAGGCTGTGCATTATTTGAATGTTTCTGGGGCAAAGTTCCATAGACCCATTCAAAATCAGAAGCCATGATACCTGGGTCAGGTAAGATATTGGCAAACCATCTTACTAGGAACCTAAACAACTCTTGATCTTCTGCAGACTCTGGAAAGTTGCACATACAGAGATTCCACCACCTGCTGCAGTTTCCCAACTCTTCCAGCCAGAGTTTAAGATTAAGTGTGCTTGTAGATTGTGAGTTTAGCAGACATATCTTATATTTTGTGGACTAACAGCTTGATAGGAGAATCCCAATTCTGTTGTTAGGTTGTGTTTAAGTTGCTTCAGTTGATTAGCAATTACAGCTATGGGTTCCCAACTCATACATGCCCCTTCCTTGTAAGCTCATTATCCTCTAAGGAGACTGAATTTGCAGGTTGTCCCATGGTCCAAAATAGGAGCAAGTTTCATTGGTGCTTCAGGAGAGATCCTTGCTGGAAACCTCCATTGGAAACTAGCACTTTCACCAGCTCCAGCCTGGTTTTTTTTTTTTTTTTAGTAGTAGTAGTAGTAGTAGTGTGGTGGGGGGGGTAAAGAGATCTTGAGCTAGCCCCCCATCTTCAATAGATGCAGGCCCATTTCTTTAATTGTGGGCGTGGAGAACCTTCCCTCCACCCATGGAATGCTTTCCTGCAGTCTGATCTCAAATATGATTTTCCCTGCAGCTGAGCTCTGATATCAGAAGTGAGCTTGGCTGGAATAAAATCACCTGGTGGGGGGGGGGAATAGTATGCTGGGAGGTAAGCCAAGGATGGGAAAGGATTCAGCACCCTCACCCATGCTCCCATTTGCTCCTTAAATTGGACCTATATTCCCTGCTTTGTTGGGACAGATCCACATTTAAAAAGACAGCTCTGCTGAAATCGAGTCTGGCCTTCAGAAAACCAAGCTTCACAATGGAGTGGTTTTCCTGTAAAACCTTAGGAAATGAAGCCATTGGTGGCTCATTATATTTTTACTAAAACATCAGATCCTTGCAAATATGTATAGTATTAATTCCTAATTTATTCACATTTCAGAAAGGTAATATATGTAACATTCAATAAAAACAGAGTAGTCATAGTAATAATAATAATTCTTCCCTAGATTGCAGCAAAACTTTAACAGAGCCAAACTTGCCTTTTTATTGCTGTCATTCCCCACTGCATCCCACAGCACTGGGAACCCCTAACCACACCCTGCTTTTTCTCTTGAAACTGTTCAGCAGAACTGGTAGCCTTAAACAGGAAAAAGTAACCTCTCAGGTCTGCCAGAATTCTGCCCCAGCACTTCATTCCAAGGTGCAGTGAAGGTGGCTGGGAAAGGCCTAGGTTGGGGTTCCCAAAATGTGGTCCATGGACCGGCCACAGGTGGTCCAGAAGCTTCATTCAGGTGGTCTGCACTGGGTCTGTGCATTTGTGGCTGAAGATGGGAGAGGGCACATCTATCAGATTAAATATTCACATTGAATTTTAATTGTATTTTTATTTATACTTTTGGTTTGTTATATTGTATTCCATAGATCAAATTCAAATAGATCATACATACAGCATCTGGCACAGTGCCTGACAGTTGCTACAACAGGCAGAAGAATCACTAAGTGGTCTGTCAAGACCCTCAGCAATTTTCAAGTGGTCTGTGGGGAAAAAAGTTTGGGAACCAGTGGATTAGGGTAGCCTGAAGGCTTCCCCCCACCCCTCTTCAGGCAGTCTGGTGGCAGTGGCTGCTGGTGGCTCCTTGTCAGTGGAGCAGTGGAATATGCTCTGGGTTTTAGTCGTGAGTGTTCAAGGAGCTGGATCTATTGTGAGAATAAGTTTCAACACCTTGGGCATCTCCTTGAAAGTTGGGTGTCTGCAAAGGCTTCTAGGGGTGTATCTGGTTACAGACCCCACACCTGTGACCCCAATTTAGAAAGAAGAACTTATGAAATTTAACTTATGCAATACAACTGCTAATTGGGTGTCATTCTTAGGACATTCCAACAGTGACCAGTGGGGATGCCAGAAACCTTTCAGCTGTAGTGTGCAAAAGGGTCACCTGGAGTGGAAATATGCG
This sequence comes from Rhineura floridana, assembly GCF_030035675.1. Classification (NCBI taxonomy): domain Eukaryota; kingdom Metazoa; phylum Chordata; class Lepidosauria; order Squamata; family Rhineuridae; genus Rhineura; species Rhineura floridana. The sequence continues at coordinate 46,712,802 of NC_084480.1, forward strand.
GGTAACAAAAGCCTTTGCACTGCTGTATAGTAACCAGAATCCTTTTTCCCCTCATAGCTCTCTTTCCCAGCCCAAAACATGGGTTGTACCTGTTTTCCGCAAGCGTCTCGCATTGTGGTAAGGGAAATTGATATTTTCATGTCTGGGGGAGCTAGTCACAAAATTAGAGAAAAGAGGTGTGGCAGTTCAGTTCTGAAAGCAATAATTCCACCCCACCCCACTCCCACACGAGATAATGTGAATTCACCTTACAATTGTTCAGCATGATCAAGCATTCAATCCTGTAATCAATTAGTCATAAGAAGTGCTACGATAAAGGTGGGGGTGGGGGGAAGTCTTAACACTCCACCCTATCCCCAGTCACACAGCTAAGAAACGACAGCAACTGTTCAGGGTTAAAGTCCTTGAAAGGTCACTGGCAATGCTGAGGAAAAACAAGAAGAGAAAAATAATTTACACAATATAGCAGCCGCAACTGTTATGGTTGCTTGGTATCCACTAGATCTCATTTCTGTTCCCAGTGATGACTATAGATTTTTGCCAGTGAAACTGGTAGCTGTATAGTAATGATAGACTGATTGTTAACTGAAGATCAGGGGGAAAAAACCCTATTTTAAGGGCACACAGAGACTTTGATGGCGATCTCAGCAGATGACACTTTCTGATGTTACTTGTCCTATAAATGAACAAACAGTTCGATGGCCAGCAAACAAACTTTTGAAGAAACTCCAAAGGCACATGCTGAAATAATTATAGCAGTTAAGAGTACACTACACAGTATTCACTTTTCCGTGCCCTGAAAAAGTAGCAATGTTAGTGTCATCATTCTAGGCTCAACTTTTCAGAAATGAAAACAAAAATCCTTTTGACCACTTTTAGTGTTTTGGTTATTGGTGTGATGCAGCCTTAATTAAAGCATGCTAACATTTAAAAAAGGAAGCTTTGTACATAATGTATGTGATGCATGATCTGTAATGTCCTGTTCCCACTCTGCAAAAATTACAGGTGTTGCCAGGAGGAAGGTTCATTGATGGGTCCTAAAGCAGATTGTTTGTTTAGGTTTTTGAATGCAAAATCTGCACTCGTCAAAATAACATCCAAGTTACAATTGCATCCCGTCTGTGTTCTCTTCCACACAAATCAAATGTTTATGTAAATAATTTCTAAAAGGCTACAAGGCAACTTAAGCATCACATATGAAAATGCCCAAGGTTTAGATTTTGCTTCCTTCTCCCTAGGAAAGGGAAAAGGGGGAGTACCTGACAAACACTGTTGGTTTGTACCTTGTTGTGAAGTAGAATGCTTAACAAAATAGTTTGGTTTTTCTTCCTCCAATAATTATAATATTTTCCATGTTTTTATTTATGTTTTTATTGTTGCTTTTATGGGATTGTATCCAACAGGGTTCCACTGACCAAGGTTGGACAATTTCTCCCTCCTGCTATAGCTCCCACAACACAGCCTCATTGTTTAGGAGGACCCCAGAGGCTTTTGGGAGTAAGAGGGGAAAGATCAATTGGGCAAACCTTCTTCAAGGGGGAAACCACACAAAATCAGCCTTGGATCCTAAGATAGGTTAACTTAAGGAACTTTGTGGAAGGAAAGTTTCCCATGATCTCATTCTCCTCTGAAGCTTCCCCCCCCCCCAAAAAAGCCGGTCCCATTCCACATTGACCCTCCAGAGAGGCTTTTCCAGGGAGGGAGCACAGATGGTTTCAGGGCGGAGAAGGGGACAGGACCCTTTGCTTTCAGGAACTTCATTAAGTTAACTTATCTTAGGATCCAAAACATCTGTGTTTATAAGGCTGCAAGGCACTTTGGGAGCATTTGTTATATATGCCATTGAGCAAAGTCACACTTTACCTTTGAGGTATCCAACTTGGAAAGAGCAGGTTTGTGTGTAATATATAAACCACTGCAAACCAGTAGAAAGGGCAGGAAGTGTTGTGGGGAAAGGCTCTCTTCTCCATGGACCTCCCTGCACTGGCAATCAGGATCAACTGCAACATATTGAAGAGCCTGCCCTAATCCTAACATTGCTCTTGTGAGCCATGTGGGCTGGTGGGAAACCAGCCTGGACAGATCCTTCTGCTTATGCAAGCTGCAGAGACTGCATGCACCAGACGAGCATATTGAATCCCTAATATAACTGTCACACAGATGTGCATATAAATTAAAGTGGTGCTGACAGATAGCAGAACAAGATGGATGTGCCTTTCACAACTACAATTGTATCCTACATCAGAGTAAGTAAATCCCTGAGTAGAGGGATCAGAAATAAAATGAACCTTTGAGAATCCTCTATAAAAAGCCTTCAGCTATCAGATAAAAATGATGCCCTTTTAATAGCATGAAAGAGTATAAAGCAGGAGTAGCCAATGTGGTGTCTTCCAGATGTTTGTTTGTTTATTCCCATCATCCCTGATAATTAGTGATGCTAATTGAATTGAGGTCCCAGGACATCTGGAGGGATCACATTGGCTACCTCTGGTACAGAGTAAGTCCCACGGTTAGAATTTATACTAGATATATGAAAAAGAAGATATGGCAACTGCAACTAGCAGCAAAAGCACAATGCTGACAAATAGTATTCTACTGAGATGATGAGAAAAGGCGGGGGGGGAACCATGAGGAACAAATGGCACCATCAAATACACTCTTGTTCAGTAAAATGTTTATTTATAATATCCTTATTCTTTTATTAGTTGCTTTGGAGAAGTCCTATGAATAGTATGCATTTATTATTATTGCACACCCTAATTCGAAACAGCATTATTTGGAATGGCCACAGCAATCCTAACCCTTGAGCCATGCTGCTGGAGGGAGTTATGATGGGGCAGAGTTTTCCTTCTGCCTGGCTCTGCTGGAGGAGGTGGGGTGGGGTGGAGGTGGCGGTCTACTGCCAAAAGTCACCACTGGTAGTAGCTGCTGTAAGGCCCTGAAATGGGGCTAGCCAAGGATCTACTGGATACTAAGCCATTCCTGAAGCAAAAATTATGGCGGGGAAAACCCTCCCCCCTCCATCTTCAGCCTCACTGACGTATTTATCAGCTATGCCGCCTAACAAGATCGGCCTCAAAAGACCTTCTCTCTATCCCACCAGTCAAAACAGCTAGACTGGTGAGGACCAGAGAGAGGGCTTTTTCAATTGTGGCCCCCACCCTATGGAACTCCCTTCCAAATGATCTCCACCAGGCCCCCTCTACAATGAGTTTCCGCTGGGCCGTGAAGACCTGGCTCTTCAGGCAGGCCTTTGGGGTGGGCTAGATTTTACCATCATTGCTTTTAGATTTTAATGTTTATTGTATTGGTGTGTTATTTTGTGTTATTTTGTTCATTTTGTACGTCGCCCAGAGTGGCTGGATGGCCAGCCAGATGGGCGACTAAGAAATCCAATAAATAAATTTATTTATTTATTTATTTATTTATTTGCCTTTCTTCACAAAAGTAAACCCAAAGCAACTTAAAATCAATAAAAAGATTAAAACCAATATAAAAAACTAAAACAAATAAAAAGTTTAAAAGGCGGCGGAACAGCCCACTAAACAGCCTGGGAGAAAAGAAATGTTTTCGCCTGGTTCCATAGATAATGATGCTGCCACATGTGATTCTCTGTGGAGAATGTTCCATAAATGGGGTGGGGGGCACTACTGAGAAGGTCTGTTCTCATGTCGCCACCCTCCACACCTCCCTTGGAGGGGGCACACAAAGAACAGCCTCAGATGTCAAACACACGGTTGTAGTTGGTTCATATGGGAGAAGCAGTCTTGAGGTATTGGGCCATATTTTATTTATTTATTTATTATTCCATTTATATCCCATCTTTCCTCCAAGAAGCTCAAGGTGGCGTACAAACACTGTTCTCCTCCTCTCCATTAGGAGGAGGATAATAATAATAATAATAATATAACAATATAACAATAATATGGAAGAAGGCACACACTATTCTATTTTATTCCTGTATTGCCTAATAATTTGAAATTAAATTTGTTAATTAAAACAGGAGCTGTTAAAATATGTCTCCAAGACAGCAAGATTATATGTATCCATCTTGCCTCAATGTGAAGATAACACTTGGGATTTTTTTTATATGGGCTGCAGTGCACAGACCCCATTACATTGTTGTCAAAATAACTCATTCATTCAGCTCAGAACAGATATGCATAATGAGTATTATTTTAATAAAATGTGTACATAGGCACACACAAGAACAAAAAAGCCTGTGTATTTTTGTTCAGTCATAATAACAACAAAAAGCAGTCCTGCAGCCTGATCCTATTTACTTTGAGGTAAGGCCCATCAAATTGAATGGAACTCAGAGCTAAATCCCCTTCAAGATCTGTTTACAAGACCTTAGAGTTTAGCTCTCTAGGAGCATAAATTTCTTAGTACTCCACTACTGGGCCTTTCTTCTTATAGAAAAGTTTATCCCATTATTTATTATTATTTATTTATTACATTTATACCCCACCTTTCTTTTCATGGAACCCAAGGTGGTATATATATGGTTCCGGGCCCAGTTCAAAGTGCTGGTTTTGACCTACAAAGCCTTACACGGCACAGGACCACAATACCTGTTGGAACACCTTCCCCGTTACGAACCTGCCCGTACACTACGCTCATCATCAAAGACCCTCCTCCGAGTTCCTACTTATAGGGAAGCTCGGAGGGTGGCAACGCGGAAAAAGGCTTTTTCTGTGGTGGCCCCCGAACTGTGGAACGATCTCCCAGAGGAGATACGCCTGGCGCCAACGTTACTATCTTTCCGGCACCAGGTTAAAACTTTTCTCTTCACCCAGGCTTTTTAACATGTTTGTATGCGCTGATATTGTTTTTAATTTTTTAACATTTTAAACTTTTAATGTGTTTATATTGCTACACGTTTATTGTATTTTTGATGTTTCTTGTCTTGTGAACCGCCCAGAGAGCTTCGGCTATGGGGCGGTCTATAAGTTTAATGAAATAAAAATAAATAAATAAATAAATAATAAATTTAATTTATGTGTCGCCTATCTGGCCAGTGGCCACTCTAGGCGACGTACATACAATAAATATAGCAAAATACAATACAAAAAATACAGTGTAATAGTATAGATTATAAAACAAACAATACATAATGGGAGGCATGTAAACAAAAAATATTAAGCCTCCCCAGAAATCCCAAAAGCCTGTTGAAAGAGCCAGGCCTTTAAGGCCTTGCGGAACATATTCAGGGAAGAGATGTGCCGAAGATCTTGTGGGAGGGAGTTCCAGAGGGTGGGGGCCGCCACTGAAAAGGCCCTCTCTCTAGTACCCGCCAATCTAGCTGGTCAGTTGAACAAATGTCAGCTAGCAGCAAATTCCAAAGATATGGCACAACGGAACACAAAGGGTGGATATGAGAAGCTGAACAAGAAATCTGAGGGCTGGCCTCTTTGCATCACACACCAAACAGGAGTGCTGATTTCTCCTTGTTTAAAAAACCGTATCTGTCTAAAACTGCAGTTCTCAAGGGTAACAGGTCGTTCTTAGGGAGCCCAGGCAGTTGCTAGCAGAGTCATAAGTTTCCTCCCTGATCCTATTCCCAGTCTTGTTTTGTGTTTACACAGTGATCCTGAAGGTAAAGTGCCAGCCAGCTAACCAGTCCTCTTCTGCTCCGTGCAGATCAGTCTGCACCAGAAAGCACAGAGGATCAGGCAGTTATAGATGTTTATTATGATACCATTAGAGAATGCTGATTTAAAAAAGAAAAAAGAAAACACATCTTTCTTGGCACCTGTCACAAGGAATCATGTCTAGGCTTGCAGAAATGTATTTGCCAATATCCTTTCACCTCCTGAAACAGAGGGCCAGCAGCAGTCTATAATAACTTTAATGACGCTGCTGACTTATCAGACATTTTGAGTTAAAATATAAAAGAGATGGGGGGGGGCTCAGTAGCTATCATGTAACACAAATATATATATTTAATTTTCATGAGAATTTCTACCCCATCTTTCCGATGCATACACGTCATCACTCAGGGTAGCTTACAAATAAGTTGGCTGACAACATGTACTGTACAATTAATCATTAAGAAGAAAATAACTGAAAATTGAAAACTTAGTTACTTAAAAAAAAGTTAGAATAACTTCTACATACCCTATTAAAACCTGCATGGAGAAGAGGAAGGACAGACACTTCTTCTTGGTCACCAGACCTACAAAAATGTAAAATAGGTTGTTACCTAAGATATTTGAAAAATTTTGATAGCTCCATCAATCATGTGTGTGTATATATACACTCACTCACTGATACACAGACATATACAAACAAACATACATATCTGCAACTGAAGACAACATTTCTGAATCTGTCGAAATGGGCTCCAGTCCATGAAAACTATTGAACTAATCAATTTGTTAGTCTTTTAAGATGCTACAAGATCCTTTGTTGGTTTTGGTGCAACAGAGATTAATATAACTACCCTTCTAGGAATTCGTGCAATAGAGATACTCATGCATATTGAATTAACAAATGAATAAAGCATAACATATACATTTACTGTAGTTCATTCAGTTTTCCTGCTAATATAACTTTTGCAGATGCTGCCTTTCCTTACTGATTATGTGATGCCACCATGAGCTCGGTACGATTCAGGAATCTAGACTGCACAGTGTCTGTTGGCTTAAATAGTTGAACTCATCATCGTACCTGTCACAAGGCTGATAGCTTCGCTGCACTATCAGTCAGTGTGAAGAGCTACCTGGAAAGAGACTGAGAGTTCAACTACTCTGGGAATTGTAGCTCTGTGAGAAGAATAGGGTCTCCTAATTCCTCTCGGCACCCTTAAAAATTTACAGCTCCTAGAATTATTTAGAGGAAGCCATGACTGTTTAAAGTAGTATAATAGCATTTTAAAATGTGTAGTGCAGATGGGGCCTAAGTGGTGAAAATTAGAGTTTGGACCATAAACAAAATTCTACAATCTATATTGTACTTGACATTACTGTTACCATATATACTCTTGTTTTTGCTTGGAATGGTTTTACTATTTCACTTGTTTTTATAGGTGTATATTGTATTGTTGTAACCTGCCATGGGACCTTGTGGTGAAGGTCACCACATAGGACATCTAATAAATAAATAAATAATAATAATGGAACATTATTTCACCACCACCCAAAAAAGTAACATATTTATGGATGTGAAGTCCAACCTTTTCTAATGTATTTTGTTCATTAGTTAACCTTATCCATTTAAAGAAAATTATCATCCAGAAAACATACTTTCAAAAACTACCTACATTTGTGGAACAACAGCTAGTATTACAGTATGTTCAGCAGGCTTTGTAGCACGGATTGACCTGAAATGAGGAAATTCTATGTCATATCTGATGAAACAATTTTTAACAACAAAAATAGACCAAACACTGTCTAAATAGATCCCATATGAGTGGTATCCTTATGGATGTAGGCAAATTGCAAACAAAACCACCATTTAGGTTGTTTTCTCTGCATCAGTTAATACTGCTGAAGAGACAAGCCATTTTATAAGCAAAACAGTGCCTTGTCTCTTCAGCAGTGAGAACAAATGCAGAGGAAACAACTTATGAATCTATGGCTACATATGGGTTTCTCCCCTGAACTGTTTATGCATATAGTACCTTTGGATCCTAGCCTATAAATGAGAATCTGGAAAAGTATGTTGGAAGGAATCTGCAACTTTTAGAACCTGATATTTTCACTCATCTTTATACATAAACTTAATTTTTACATATTTCTTTTATGGACAGATCTTTGGAAGATAAGGTCATTTGATTGCTCCACCATGCCCCAGCTGTAATATGTATCCACGTGACTATATACTAGCCAAGTACAGAGTTGCTTAGCCAGCTCTGAGTTTAGTTACCTATAACCTTTTTTATTGTTAGCAGCCAAAAGTGAAATACTGGAGAACCATCTCCCAGTATTCAAACCCACTTTTATGCCTTTTATTCCTATTGTTACAGGTCTAGTTTTCTTCTTTTTGGTGTCTGAGGATGTTCCACATCAGGCTGCAGGTAGGCTCAGCTGACTGTGTGCTCCTCCATACAAAAACTACCTCCACAAAGAAAGACAGATGTCGGGGAGAAGGGTTCTAGTACAGCCTCCTCTTTAACATTTCTGTCTGCATGAATTCATTTGTTTTATATGGGAGAGCATTCAGTCACAAGAAAACAAGATGCGCTGTGCTGGATCAGACCAAAGGCCTATCTAGTCCAGCATGCTGCTTTCCACAGTTGCCAGCCAAATGCTTATGGGAAGCCCAAAATCAGGATATGACCTCAGCAGCACTCTCCCATTCATGATCTCCAACAACTGGTTTTCAGAGGTACACTGTCTTTGATTTTGTAGGAAATGCATCGCCATCATGACTAGTAGCCAGAAATCTGTTGTCCAAGTTGGTGGCTATAATCACATCTTGTGGTTGCAAATATTATGGGTTGTATTTAATTAAGTCCTACTAAGAGTAGCCTCACTGAAATCAATGAACCTAAGTAAGTCAAATCTATTAACTTCATTGGGTCCTACTAGCACTGAATACCACCCCATAGTTTTAACTATGCACTGTGATTTCCTCTTCTGTGCAGTCTTTAAATTGTGCAGGCACAATTTACTTCTTTAGTAAGGTGGACGCGGTACTATTGTGTAACAATGATCTTGTTTCATATGAAATACAAGGACAATTACCTACAGATGGCTCCTGCATCAAAGTATCTGGAGTTTCTATGATCTATGACAATTATTTCATGGTGTTTATCAAGAAAGCATTCAAGTGCTGACTCGGGCGTCCGAGCAATGTTACACCTATATCCAGCTCTATCACAAGCCCACCAGAATCCATCACTCTGCTTGTCTTCTTTTGCAAAGATCAGCAACACCTATAAAATACAGAAGACCATCTAACATCACATATAAATATCTTCCTATACTGTGGATTTAAACCCAATAATGTTTAACATTTAAATATTATAGTATTTATTACTGCAACACTCCCTCTATGCACTTTCCAAAAGATAGCAGAATGTAAAAACACATTTTTCAATGATGAAGTTTATGCATGTACTTGCCCAGAAAAGCAGCTTAAAATACCACCACCATCTACTACTACTACTACTACTACTACTACTACTACTACTACTAATAATAATAATAATAATAATAATAAAAACCAAAAGCAGTATTTCCCAAATTTGGAAAGAGACTCATATAGGCAACCAACCAGCCTACTTGCAATGAAAGCACAAGCAATCAGACCCATATAATACAAGTCTAATTAATTCATAACTAGATTCGAAATCACATCATATTGTCCTATATCAATATTGAACACTGGCTACAAGATCCCACCCATAATATTAGCAAAAAGTCTAAAGACTATTGGCAAATACATTTTTCAAAGCTAACTGGTTTTATTAAGAGAGAAGTGTGTTTAACAATACTAGAAGAGCTCTAATCTTTTAGCCCATGCAAACATTTTTAAGATTTCCACTGAATTACTATTCTGGGATGCAACCAAGGCCTTTGATCATGTGGAATGGCCTCCTTTACTAGAAGTCTTTAACATATTCAGTTTTGGTGCACATTCAGAAATTGGATATTCATCCTTAGCTGCTAAATTTTGGTCAACTAAGAATGGACAAACACTATTCAAGCGAGAAAAGTAATGAGACAGGGTTCTACAAAGTACATGGCAGGGTAAACATGGGCTTCACATCTCCCATTCCACTTTTAGTAATGTCCTTATTGGTCTAGGAGGTAACACTCCAAACCACGCTTTCTCCTCTACCATTCAGTATAGCACAGACAGTGCCCAAAGGGCCATGAGGGCTTTCTGCTTCCAGGAGATGCCTTCGAGGCATCTTAAAAGAATGCTTTGGGCTCAAATTCCCCGACATCACTCATTTCCTTTGATCTGCCTATCTAAAGCAATGGCAAGATGAGCACTGCTTTCTGAGTAAGAAAGCAACATTGTAAAAAAATTAATGCTCTTTAATGAGAGCTCTTCAAGAAAAGAAAGAATTTGTAATATTTGTAATAATTATTAGTATGTCCAGCAGCACAGATCACTGAACTGCTGTTTTGTAACATACACAAATTATTAATCACAGCAATCAATCACTAATTGTGTTGCAAATTAATAAAAAAACAAGCTTGTTTTAGTATAAATATAATACATGAAAGAAAGGAAAGGTTCAGTGTTTATAAGGTTTGCCAAGAATTATTCGAAGTACTCAGCTAGAACTACTTTAGCAGAAAATGTCCAAATTTTCAAAGTTCTGTTTATTTCATATGAATAGGTTGTCCTGTTGGTTTCACTGAGACACCCTGTGTACAGGTAAAGAAAAGAAAGATTTGTTCTAAAAGCTGGCTTCTGTCTGTGTTACTGTGTATAGCCATGGTGTCACCATGCGAAAGTCAACACATTTAATCTGGGGATTGGCAAGGTGACCTTGATTTTGTGTTATCTAAAGCTATCTGAAGTGCTGACTTCCCAACAATAAGTGATATAATGATTAATACTACTGTTGCAGCACCACATACATCAGCATGTGACTAATCTGGTAAGAAAGCAAGGTGCTTATGGCTGTACACAATTAATGAGCTTCAAAAAGTTCCAATTCAAGACAATATGGCAACCAGAATAATTCTCTCTAACAAACACAGCTATAATTGGGCCTTTCTGTACAGACCAGCCACTCCTGAAAAAAAGTGCTTGATGCTATGGAACAAAAGAATTGCTCTAGAAAGCTTTGGGTATTCATTAGAACCATGTGCAATTCAATGTCATGGTACCAAATGCTTGGGTTTGAGGGCCTAAATCTACTCTAGCCTTCTTATCCCCCCGCCTTCCAGATGTAGATACATCAAGCTAGAAACTTTCCAGCTGCCAACCTTGTATTCCTGCTAATGCCACACCTCCCTGAAGACTCACAAGATGCCTGTACCATGGTAAGTCTCTACAACTCAGTTTGCATGTTATGCTGATTTGGCCAAATGGTTACAATTGGTGTTTTCCTCTATTATTAATTCATGCTACGGAAGCTCGACAGGAAATTCCGTATTGGGGAATGGCTGTAGCTCAATGGAAGAGCATACACTTTGCATACAACAGGTCCCAAGTTCAATCCCCAGCAACTCCAGGGAGGCCTGAGGGAAACTGTCTGAAACACGAAAGAAACGCTGCCAGTTGAGATAGAGACAATACTGAGCTAGATGGCCAAACGTGGCCCAACCTGGTACAAGGCAACTTCCTTTGTTCCTATTTTTTTTCCAGAGTTCTTCACATTTGCTTTATGTTTGGTTTGACTGTTACCTGGCCTGGAATGAGGGTTAGGGCTGATCTATGCATTTAAAAAATGTATATATCACAACCTTCCTGAGATTGCACCACTTTGCAATTCAGGTGTATAAAATGCAAAACCTCCTACCCATGGAAAGTCAGCAAGGCAAGGAATGCTACTTTTTCACAATGGGGGAGGAGAGATTCAAACATGCAATTTGTCAACTGCATTCTGAAATGATACACTCCCAGTAGTCAGTAGCATTTGTTGAAGTTTTTCCTGACTCTGTAGATTGGTTCTCATTTTTCTTTTCCAGCTTAGGGAGATGAATTAAAACAGAAGTCTGACAACTCTCTGCTTGAAAGAAGGCAAAAAAGTGGAAAAGTCATTTGTTCTCAGAATACAAAACATCAGAGCTCTCTATTGAAATTGAGAGACAGAACACTGAAGTACTTTTCCATATCAAATGCAATTAACCTGTGAAATTTATTGTCACAGAATGTTAACACCACTAATGAAAAATATGCTTGATAGGCTAGTTTTGGCTTCTAGTACTGATAGCCAGAAATGCAACTTTTACATTTTTAGAGAGCATGCTTCTGGCTGACGCTGGAGACCAAGTACTGAAGAAGACAGAAAATACCAATTTACAGTCATATTAACTCTAATGCAATGGATGGTGTCCAACTAAGTAGTTCTATTAGCGCAAGGACCTCTGGCTGTGCAACAGAACTTCCTCTCTCTCTCTCTTCTCCCTGCATGCCCCCTAAATCTGTTCTGATGGTTCTCCCAACCCTCTACAGCAAATCTGGGGAGGGCACAGGGGACATGCAAGGAGAGGAGAGGGAGGGGAAATTCTGTTGCACAAATGGGAACTACTTCATTGGATACCACCCAATATTTCTGGAAATTCATTACAGCTGGGTTTTTTTCCAGTTTATAATTCTTAAGTGAGGCAAAATGGATCAGAATTTGAATTTCATACAATTTCTGGAATCTTTGTGACAGGTTTCAATGTAATAATAGCTAACACTACATTAACAATAATAGCTAACATTAACTCAACCATCATCGTCAGAGAAAAGTTTCAAATTTAGAGGTCTCTTCCTTTCTTTTTTTACATAAACAAAATGTTTATTGATTGACTTGTGTATTTCACTTCAGCTGAAGGACTGCAGCCAAACTCTAATATTGAACTTAATTGTTATTGATAAAATGAAGGAGAAAAAACACCTCCTACCTGAATAGGATCTTGTGCCAGTCTCATGGGCCCAATTTCTGTCTCAGTAGTTGAAGCCTGCTAAATGAAAGCAGTGTGTAAGATTTGTTTCCCTCAGTATTTGGCCAAGTTATCAGCATTTTGATGAAGAGTTAACGCCCCCCTCCATGAAAATATAATTAATATAAGACAAAAACTAACATGACAAGTTTGATACAAGGATGTGGTTCACACAATGACCCGGGTGACTAGGTTATCCATGTGGCAGGGTACAGGAATGACCCTTGGGCTTGTGTACCCTCTCCCGCAGGACACACATGTAAGCACAGGTGATTATTACAGAGGTGGAGGAGAGTGAACAAGCCCAAGACTCACAGTAGAGGCCAGCAAAGAAGTTCCCAATGTGAGTCGGAACAAGTGTACACCATTACCTTAAAAGGCACCTGATAATTGACTACCGTCCAATCCCAAATAAAAGCTGCTCCTTATTGAAGAGCCTAAATTTCCAGTCTACAGGTTCATTATGACCCTGAGTGCCTTTTAAAATGAATGAATGTTTAAAGGCGAGCTCCATAGCCACATGGCAGACTAGCATGCAACCCTGTACGTAAACATTTCAAGTAAGTTCCATTGAACTCAGTGGGACTTATTTCCAAGGAAAAAATTCATAAGCTTGAGTGGTATATAATATATTAATTACAAGTCAACTCAGCTGGGATTTCTTGAAGCTTCAGAATATGCATTTTATTTAACATTGAATTTCAATACTGTTATTGCTAAAATGAAACAAAATCCAACTTGATTATGAAAAATGAAATGTATTTTGCCACATCCTGTGGACCACACCTATGTTTACATATTTTATTATTTTCAGTATGCAAACATGATCCACTATTGCGACGTGGTACAGGATGGCCCAGGCAGTAATTATTTTATTATTATTTATTAGATTTATTAGTCGCTTAATACCCGAAGGTACCCAAGCGACTTACACAATGTTAAAACAAAAGAAATAAAACACACTATAAAAATGTAACAATAAACAACAATAAAATAATAGCAATACCACCCCCACACAGCCACAGGAAGATTTGGTAAATGATGGTTGCGGCGGGGAAAACACAGTTAGTGAATAGAAGTTAATATTAAAAATGTTTGTGAAAGTTATGAACATGGGTGTCTCTGAGACTCAAACTGCTCCAGCTATGCTCATAGCCAAAGATACTGACCACATCAGTTTCCACAAGTTAAGTGCTACATGGTTCTAGCATAATATATCCTTCCAGAATCAGTTCTTAATGACATCTAAGATGAATACTCAGCATTTGACTCATAACCTGACTCTTGATCTACCTTCAGCTCTGCTCCCTGAGTGGCACCCAGATGTAAGTTGTATTATTTATTTATTCTAATATTTATATCCTACTCAATTAGCCCAACCCTGGCTCTTAAAAGTGAGTTACAGGAAAAAAACACAATACAGATAATTTCCATGGGACTGAAGTGCACTTCACTGATATCGTCAACAATACAGTTGACTAGAAAAGTACTTTAAAAGGCTGTGACTGCACTACACAGAGCAATAATACAAAAATATAACACTGCCAAATTTATGTTGACTTTTGCCCAACCTTTTAAATTAATATTATTGTGAGATAAGCTGCACCAGCTTTTCCCATAAAGGCAGACTTTACATACTTGTTGCTACCTGAGTTGAATGATTGGTCCATCTAGCTCAGTAATGTCTACACTGACTGACAGCAGCTCGCCAGGGGTTCAAGACAGGAGCTTCGTCAGCCTTCCTTGGAGATGCCAGGGATTGAACCTGGGACCTTTTACATGTCAAGTATGTGCTCTGTCATTGAGCTACAGCCCTGATGTTATTGGTCCATGTGCCAGTCAGGTATTGTTTGGATCTTCAAAGTCCACAGCTATGGTTTGAATCCAAGGCCTTTTTGTATGCTCTGCTTACATACAGCTCCTTCATCCTGTGTGGCTGGGAGTCTTCCTACGCACAGGGCACAAGGGAGGAAGGGAAACATGTCTGGGCTATATACATACATTTGTGTGTATAGAGCTTGGCCCTGGAAGATTAGATCATGGGTCATAATCAGGGATGTAGTTGTCCAGGGTCTCAGGGGGGTCTCAGACCCTTTACCTTTTTAGGAGCAGGCTCCCAGCCAGGTCCCTATGTCTCCAGCATTCTACAAGCCAATCAACATAAAAGGGAAATGTGTTGACCACTGAGAAGAGTCATCTAACATGCTTCGTTATCTTTTCCTGCTGATTAGAGCCAATCAGAGTGAAAGGAGGTGAGCCAGGCACCGAGAAGGCTCTTCTCTGTACCTAACACACTCCCATTTCATGCCAATTGGCTCCTAGGGACGTCTGCTATTGTGAGGGAAGGTGTGTGTGTGGGAACTGAGGAGGGTAGAGATGACAATGGACAGTAAATGAGGGAGCATGACTGTGACGGGTGTGGTGTGTGTGAATATCATGAAGAGACCATGCACTTCTGGATTTGCCACTACATTACTGGTCATACTAGCATAAGAAGATAAGAAGAGTCTGCTGGACAAGGCCAGTGGCCATCTAGTCCAGCATCCTGTTCTCACAGTGGCCAACCAGATGCTCATGGGAAGCCTGCAAGCAGGCACTGAGCACAACAGCTCTCTCCCCCACTGCAGTTTCCAGCACCTGGTATTCAAAAGGGGCCTTCCTTCTGCCAGCTCTAGTGGCTGTGTGGTTAAGAGTGCTGCGCATTGGAGTGGCACAGCTGGCATCCCTTACCTTTTCCCATCTGAAGTCATATCCCATTTCCCTGCATTAGTGCTCCTTCCTCCCTTCTTCAGCAGAACTTAAAATGTTCAGATGAGTTCTGTTCAGCACTCAAGCATCATCCCTACTGACTTAGTTGCTGGAAGTGCCCATTCTATGTCTGCTTGGAATGTGTTTCCCCACTGGCACTAGTCTCAGGTTTTTCTCTGTACCTTTCAGTTTCTTGTGCATTCCTGCAGCTTTTGCACCCAATTCATATGCACCCAAGGCTGTGTGCAAGCCCCCAAGACAGCCCAATGGGCTGACTCCATGTTCCTTCAGTAATGTGCAAAGAAGGCTCAAATCACTGTGTTACTTCTCACTACATCTTCATCTTCCTGCTCACAGTCATTATCGCCACTTAAAATGGTTAGGTAGGAGGTGACAGGAATTACCTACCCAAGGCCCTCAAGGGCCAATGCCAGTCAGAATAGAAAATACTGGGAAAGATGGACAAATAGTCTGGTAAAAGGCAGCTTCCTAACCACATATGATTTAAGTTTCCACACATTATTAACATGGAGCCAGGCCATGGGGATTCTTTTCAGCATAATGGATGACCCTGGGCTAAATTTTCAAACAGCACTCTGTTCTTTTTCCTGTTGTACTAAGATAACAAGTACTGCTTCTTTGGCTGCGTACACACCATACATTTAAAGCACATCCACACGACCCCAAGAATCCTGGGAACTGTAGTTTACCCCTCAGAGAGCTACAATTCCTATCATCTTTAACAAACTACAGTTTCCAGGATTCTTGGGGGGAAGTCATGTGCTTTAAATGCAGAGCTTGGAAAAGTTACTTTTTTGAACTACAACTCCCATCAGCCCAATCCAGTGGCCATGCTGGCTGGGGCTGATGGGAGTTGTAGTTTTAAAAAGTAACTTTTCCAAGCTCTGTTTAAATGTATGGTGTATATGCAGCCAAACATATAAAAGGGAAGCAAGCTCCACTACTACTGCCTCACATCATTAGTACCATCAGTGCTTCTTTTGTGTTGATTCTCACTGGTACAGCGTACCGGCACTTCTTTTTTGGCTCCCCATGGCAACTGTTTTGTGTTGGTACCCACAGAACTTTCATCAAGGTATGAGTACCGGCACTCATCTTTTACTTAAAAAGCACTGATGATGATGGTGTTACTATATTACCCGCCCTTCACCCTACAGTCCCTGGGCAGGTTACAACAATTTAAAATGCAACGTTAAAAATAGTTTAAAACAAATTACAACTACAAAAGTAGGGTGGGTCCTAAAAATATACATATCAAGTGCCAAAGGCCAGGGTAAAGAGATGAGGCTTCAACTTTCACTAAAACCTGCATAGTGAAGGTGGCAGACACACCTCTTTGGGGAAGAAGTTCCACAGCCTAGGGGCTGCCACACAGAATGCCTTCTTCCAAGTCACTATCCCCATCCTCTGAGCTTCTGGGTGCAGTGGAACTACCAAGAGCCCCTTCTCTGCTGATCTTAACACTCAAAAGGGTCTGTATGAATATTTTCTTTTCTTTCATTTTATTATGTGGTGGTGTGTGCTTCCTGTCCCTTAGGCTGAAGCATGCATCCATCCATCCACATTTTAAAAGCCTGTCTAAAATAAAAAGGAATACAGAATAGGCAAGGAACATTGACACTAAATTGCTAGCAAATTAAGGAAAAACCCTAAAAGAGCAAGCTAATATCTATGACAGCTTTAATGGAACTGATGTGCTCCTTTTCCATGTTTGGCAAGAAATTACAGAAGAAATAACACAGCCTTGCATTAAGGGCTAATTATTAAACAGGAGGTAAAACTTACTAGAAGCGCATTATCATAATAGTGCCTTGGCTTATCACAGTGAAAAAATGCTTACATGATTGAGATTTATTTTCTTAGCTTAGGAACAAAAAAAATCTAATTCTGGACAGAATCTATCCAGTACCTTGGCTGAAAGAATAGGGCATTATCAAACAAGCTAACTTCTCCAAAGAAAAAGAGAGGGTCAATTAATTACTCATTTACATAAATAAAATCTAAATGCATACAAACCCAAATCTGCCTACCACCCAAAACTGAGTCTGAACCTAAATAAAAATCATTCACCAATTAGGTGTAAAACCAGCCAAATAGCAAATTTTGCTTTTGTCCTTATCATGCTATAATCTCAAGATTAAATTTTAATTTAGGGGCACCCCCACCAAATATGTTCACAAATTCCTTTTACTCTGTATTACTTCCAAGAATTGCTCTGACCTATATTTGTGGTAGGTTTTTAAAAGAATCTCCAATAAATTTATAATAGGATTATTTTTAAGGTGACAAAAATATAAAGAAAAATCCCTGGTCTGGTGCTAACTGTGTGGACATCTGCTCACATAGAGTTTTCTCATTTCCCCCTTCTTGTTGCATCACACACATCCCAAAAAACACTCCTGAGACTTGGGGAACCTTCTGGAATGTTGAGTTCCAGACAGTGGCTGCAGTGGGGCGATCAGTGAAAATTGGGGACACCTGTTTTGTGAGTGGAAGTGACCTTCTGATGTAAGAGGTCAAGCCTGTCTCCTAATCCATTGACACTATTTTTTCACAATTGCTTGCCCCAGCTCTTTCTCTCTACTACAGGCAACATCCTGGGATTTAACTTCCAATAATATCTTGTATATATTTTGGATATTATACCTTACATATATTTTGGATATTATGTATCTTTTATCATGCTTGTCAAACAATATTTTGTTGGGAGTGGGAGAGAAGGCTATGAGGCTGTAAGGGAACAAAATTATAGTCTCATAGGTTTTTTGAAGCTGTTTTTAGTTTGAGTGTCAAGATAGAGTTTTTTTCAGGTTTAAGTAATTGACAAGCATTTGCAGCTCCTGATAAAGGAGTTTCAACTCCAAAATGTATTGAGTTAAACAAACATCTTAATCCAAGAAGCATGGGAGCTTGCCTCCTTTTTGTTCTACTGACTTTGATGCTTTCCCCCTCTTTCTGCTTGCTGTGAGATGGATTAAACTATACTCTTCATCTGAAGCTTTAGCAATATATGCCCAGCTTCACAAGTCCTCACCTATGGGGTAGGGACATAGCTCAGATATTCAATCTACAACATCTCTAGGTAGGGCTGCTATTTTCCCCTGCCTGAATCCCTGGAGCGGAGCAGCTGAAAGATCAGTACAGATGTAGCAGGCCCATAGCCAGGGGGGCCAGACTCTAAGCTTTCATTCAAAAAAAGTTAGTCTTTGGCCTGCCTAGAAAGAACGTTATGAAGCAAAACATGCAGGTAACCTTCTAAGAGATTCCTATGAGGTGAGCCAGTCTGGCTGCTCCCACCTTTCAATGTTTTTAGCCAATGAGAAGTCAGAGCTGTGGTTGACGAGCGAGTTGTTAGATACCATGTGAGCTAGGTTAGGTTGAGAGTCAGTAACTGAACCAAGGCAGTAAGTAAGCAAAAACATTGATAGCGGAGTTTAAAATGTGAAGCTGTATGTGCTGAGAGTACATTTGTTGTTATTGCTTTCCAAGGTTTGCAAACTTTTTGTTTGTGTTTTGCTGTAAAATGCCAGGAGTGGAATATAATAAACAAAGCACGGAGTTGGGTGGGGTGCCTTTTATTTATAGTGCCTTATCACCCCTTTTTACCTGTGAATGCTATATTGAAAATTATGAAGTTACAGATGTTAATTTTTAAGTTAAAAAATGATCGAGTTACCCAAATGTTTTGTTGCTGTTGTTCTTACTCTAGCATGTCAAGAATATAGTGGTGGGATGGTGGGGCAGAGTGAAATATTCACTATGTGCTTCACCACTGAAGTGTTGTTATCCAGTCGTTGGTTGTCTTCTAGGGAAATGCAGCCAGTGTGTGGGGGGCTGCCAGTTAAGTTGATTATAGCAGCAGTAGGAGGGGAGGGTGATTAATTGAGGAAAGGTTCTTGGCTTTGGGTACTTGCTGCTGGTATAAACACTTAAATGGTATAGTTATATCAAAGTCTCAAACACAAAATCTTTTTGTTCAAAAAAAGATATATGTGGTTCTTTGACCTGCGCTGATAACATTGTTGTAATTCTTATCAGATATTAAATAATAAATATACACAACAAATGAATACACTGCTTGCTTTTTAGCATTTTAAATCTTGAATATATTCAAACATGAGCATCTCAAAGGATTGCTGTATACCTTAAGCTTTTTTTACTCCCTCCATGCCTGGTCTCACACTGAATGTAGTACTGCCAGCCTAAGAGCAATTGATGAAAGACCTACAGTAACGTAACTGGTTTACAGCTCATGAAACCTGAGTTCCTTGCATGGTTTAGAGTTGCCACTGGAGCAAAGCAGGATTCTTGTGCCTTTAACAGGTGTGCGGCAGGCAGAAATTCAGCATGTTAAGCCTTTTCTATTATGGAAATATAATTATGGGGAAAGCTTCCCTTGTAGACATTCTGCTTGTCAGACATCTTATTACTTATGTATATCCACTGACTTGTTTTTGGACCCTCCACTCCCCCTGAAAAAGAGGACACACATGTGCACATGGCACTAAGAATATGCAAATGTTATGCATAACTGTTGTCTTTTTATGAGTGGAGAGGGGCCCCAATCCACATACAATTTGTACCAGGCCCAGAAAATCCTACCCTGGAGAGCCACTGACAGACAGTACAGACATGCTAAGCTAGATGAATCAATGGTCCGACTTGGTGTAAGACATATTCTATGTTCCTGCGTAATGGATTTCAAACTAAGGATAGCATACATGGTGCCAAAGAGAATGGTTGAAATAAAGCAACATTACATTGTGGTGTAGTGGTTAAGGTGTTGAACTATGACCTGGGAGACCAGGGTTCGAATTCCCACACAGCCATGAAGCTCACTGGGTGACCTTGGGCCAGTCACTGCCTCTTAGTCTCAGAGAAAGGCAATGGTAAACCCCCTCTGAATACCGTTTACCATAAAAACCCTATTGATAGGGTAGCCATAAGTCGGAATCAACTTGAAGGCAATACAACCAACCAACATAGTAGAATTTCAGCAATGAATTTCAGACATTCAAATACAAAAAGTTTACTGCTTTGATGATAGAAAAAAAAGCAGGTGCAGATATTCTGGTTGCATGTGTGTTTTAGGAGTTACTGATGTACTGCCCTGCAAGGGAATTGCAAAAGCAGGTATGAGGAATCAGTGGCCCTCAAGATGTTGTTGGATTATAAATCCCATCATCCTTGACCATTGGCCATGGTGCCAGAGGTCGATGGGTCCCAACAACATCTGCAGGGCCATATATTCCCCATCCCTAATATAAAGCCTAAACAATTTTGCATACAAAGCAGCAAGTATTATTTGTATCTCTGTAGTCAATAGCTGTACCGTATAAGGATCCAAAATAATAATCATCTCACATTTATATTCTACCTGTTGGCTCATAATGTATGTAGGTTACTCCACTTTATCTTCATAGCAACCCTCTGGGTGTGTAGGACAGCATAGACTAAGAGTGCAGGACTGCCCCAAGGTAATCCAGTGAGCTTCATTGCTGAATGGGGAATGAACACTGCTTTCTAGAGTTGCCAGGCTCAGGGCCTGAGAATGATTCTGTATCTTTAAGAGAAGAGAAAATTCAGCCAAGTGCAGGTTTTCTTGCAATACTGTAATGGGAAAAACCACAAGGTGAAATTCTCCCTTCCCCCAGCCTCCAAGAGGTCTTCTGTAAAAGTTGTGCAGGGGGAAGGGAGAATCTCACCTTGTGGTTTTTCCCATTACAATATTGCAAGAAAACCTGCACTTGGCTGAATTTTCTCTTCTCTTAAAGATACAGAATCATTCTCAGGCCCTGAGCCTGGCAACCCTACTGCTTTCCCAAGTCAAACACTCTACCCACACTGGCTCTTATACATGGATGTGGGTTACCTTATTTTATATTAACAACAACTCTGAGAGTAGATTAGATTTAGAGAATATGACTGGCCCAAGTTCACTTGATCATTTTGCATTGCCAAGGTGTCTTTCAAAAGCTCACAGCCTGTAGACACTTTTGATGTGGTTAATTAAACAAAAGTCACTCATTAACCTTAACCTTAAAATTCTAAGATGTTCAATCACTCTGCATTACCTATCCCTCTGTGATAACAGAACACCTAAGTAAATCCTAGTGGGACCATTATCCCGTTGCCTTTGCCCCAGTTCCATTATACAGTGCCTTGCAAAAGTAATCAGACCCCTAACCAATGTTCTCATATTACTGAATTACAAATGGTACATTATAATTTTGTTCTTTATGATATTTTATTTTGAAACACTGAAAGTCACAATCAATTATTGTAAGGTGACATCGGTTTTATGTTGGGAAATATTTGTAAGAAACATAAAAAACTGAAACATGTCGCTTACATAAGTATTCAACCCCTGCGCTGTGGAAGCTCCCAGTTTACACAGATGAAAGAAATTGCCCTGTCGAGGACACAGTTACCTTACAATTGGCCTCCACTTGTGAACCATTAAAGTTTCTGTTATATTGTCAGGATAAAAAACCCATTGTTGAAGGATCATTGGTTAGGTTGTGGATGTGAAGGAAAATGAAGACCAAAGCGTATTCTACAGAAGTGAGAGATAATGTAATATAAATGCATAGATTAGGAAAAGGGTACAAAATAATATCCAAGCGTTTGGATATCCCATTGAGCACAGCTGGATCAATAATCCGGAAGTGGAAGCTGCATCACACCACCCATCCCCCAATACTCAGTGCTCAAACAAGAAGGAAACTTGTGAGAGAAGCCACAGAGAGGCCACTTTGAAGGAGCTACAGAGTTCAGTGGCTGGGAATGGAGTAATGGTGCATCAGTCAACCATTATCAAGAGCTCTGCATAACACTGGCCTTTACTGGAGAGTGGCAAGAAAGAAGCCATTACTCAAAAGGTACCATCTGAAAGTACATCTGGAGTTTGCCAGAAAGCATGAGAGAGCCCCAGCTGCGATGTGGGAAAAGGTTTTGCGGTCAGATGAGACTAAGATAGACCTTTCTGACCAAAACTCAAAGCGCTATGTGTGGCACAAACCTAACACTGCCCATGCCTCAAGACACACCATCCTTACAGTGAAGTACGGTGGTGGTAGCATCATGCTGTGGGGATGCTTCTCATCAGCAGGGACTGGGTATCTTGCTGAAATCGAAAGAAGAATGGATGGAGCAAAACACAGGGAAGTAACTGCATGAGAACCTGCTTCAGTCCACTAAAAAACTGAAGTTTGGGAGGAAATTCACTTTTTAGCAGGACAATGATCCCAAGCACAAGGCCAAAGCAACACTGGAGTGGCTCAAGAACAAAAAAGTGAATGTCCTACAGTGACCCAGTCAAAGTCCTGATCTCAATCCCATTGAGAATCTGTGGCGCTCTTTGAAAATTGTGGTCCACAATCAACCAACCAACCTAAATGACCTGGAGCGAATTTGCCAAGAATGGGCCAAAATCCCTCTGACAATGTGTGCAAAGCTGATACATATCTACCCCAAAAGACTTAAAGTTGTTATTGCAGCAAAAGGTGGCTCTACCAGATATTAATGTGGGGGGGTTGAATACGTATGCAAGCAACATGTTTCAGTATGTTTCTTACAAACATTTCTCAACATAAAACCAATGTCACCTTACAATAATTGATTGTGAGTTTCAGTGTTTCAAAATAAAATATCATATAGAACAAAATTATAATGTGCCATTTGTAATTCAGTAATATGAGAGCATTGGTCGGGGTCTGATTACTTTTGCAAGGCATTGTAACTTCTGAAGAGATCAGGCAACTTTAAGCAGCACCCACAAGCCATGTGTTGTGCAAACATGCAAGTGTAAAATATAAATAGTCAGCAGGCAAAGAAAAACTTATTTCTCTATTTTTTTATTCATTTTATAGCTTTTCTTTATAGCTTTTTATAGCTTCAAGGCAATACTTGCCTTGGTAGAATTCCTACTGAAATAATATTTGTCTTTTCTATTCCTGTTAAGTTTTGATTGCATTATCAAAGCATAGTCCATGCGTTATTTGTTTTGAAAGACCTTTTATAATTGGATGTGCCACACTGAGCCAGTTTTCCCAGAAGCTTGGAAATATTTTCTAATAATAAAAATAACACATTGGATACAATGGGTCAACGAGATTTACTTCTCCCACCATGGAAAAAAAATACTACAGTATCTTATCAAACACAATATTAAGAGCATGATACAACCAACGTTAAGCATAACTCCCATTGATTTCAACTGGAGAAATTAACAGTGTAATCTTGTACATGTCTACTCAGAAGTAAGCCCCACTCAATTCAATGGGTGTTACAGATAAATCTGTATAGCTGGGGTAGTGATATTAATCTGATGGATAGGTGGGGCAGTCTTCCTGTCAATCACTTAACATCACAATGACTGACATCAGGTGATGATCATTGGGACTACAAAGCACCATGCGCTGCTTGCATAGAGCCTTGTGCGGTGCTCTGAAATGCCACTAATCATCAGGCTTGAAGTCACTGCTCATCAGCTGATGGGCAGTGACTTCAAGTCAGCTTTCTGCAGGGATCAGCTGCATGATCATGTTCCCCAGGGCCAAATTTGGATTTGTGCAATATGGCCCATGGGCTTAAGGTTCTCCACCACTGGTGTATAGGATTGCAGCCTATGTGCTGAATTTTCCTATTAAAATAAACTGGGCTCAACAGTGCTTTAACTTTGGCTGGGTTGTGCCCTAAGAACGAAGCCTTTTTTCATTCATACAAAAATCCTATGCTTTAACCAGACTGATGTGGTAACTGTTAGTTTGCCTCGTTGTAGATGCTACATACACGTTACTATTTTTTTAAAAAAAACCTTTGTATTTTATGCCATGTCAGGAAATGATAAAATGAGGAGGTACTTAAAACAAACATTAGGAAAGAAATGTTGAAAACTATTTTCTGTGGTACATATGTAATAATTAGCTAACTAATGTGCAGAACAATTTAATTATCTGTAGTACAATATGTTAACAATGTACCAAACTTAACATTTTCATTCTATTACTATTGCACAAGAATTCTGTGTCCTAAAATAGTTGCCATCTTCTCTTAAAGCTAAAGCAAAGGAAACAACACCATTTTATTTTATTTAACAGATTTCTACACCCCTCGCCACACATAGTGATTTTAAGGTAGTTTCCAACATAATGTATTCCATTTAACATAAAGCAACAATAAGAATACTTAAAACCAATAATTAATAAAATACAGCAGTGTAGAAAAAACTGAAACATCAAACAACATCAACTAATTTTCCTCCAAAGGCCCAAGAGAACAAACATTTTTTCACTCAGAATTTCCATCAAGTTGTTGCCACCCTTGTCTCCAGGAGGAGGGATTTCACAGTCAGAGTGTCACAACAGAGAAGGCTTTCTCACATGTCACTGCACCTCCAAGCCCTCCAGCAAGTCGGTGAATAGACCCCCCTCCTATCTGCTGACTGCAGGGTATGGGAGAGTTGATATGATAGCTAGATCCAAGGCAATGCAGGGCTTTAAAAGTTAGTACTCTTTGAAGTGGACCCAGTAGTATATAGGCAGCCAAGACAGATTGAGTCATATAAAACTACACGCTGATGCACCAGTCAATACACTAGCTGCAATGTTTAAACCATCTTGGAAGGAAGTTCAATATAAAGTGCACTACAATACTCTAGGCGCAAGTTTACAAGGGCATACACCGAGCCAGAGCTAGTAATATGCACCTTGTCACTGAGGCCACCTGGGTCTCAAGTGACAATGCCATATTCAGGTGTATCCCCAAAATATAAACCATGATACAAAGAAGCAGAAAACTACCCTGGCTAAAGTATAATTTGGATTTTTGAAAGAGGGACAAAGATTTTAGCCAGCCTTGATAACACGTCAGTTTTGAGTATAAAATCTAATCTCTGGACTCCTACTGTAAAGATGCGCCATCAGATAATGGACACTGTACTTTCTGCTGCAGACTTGCAGTTGAAATTCATCTGAACAACTGTTTTTTTTTATCACCACAACTTTTGGCCAAACACATTTTATAATTTATGTCTAATTATTTAATCAACAAATGTGAATATGAAAACACATGACCTCATTAGCAGAACTTCCTTCTCTAGACAATATAATCCTTTCTACATTCCTAGTTACATTAGAAAAGCAGCATCTCTTTAGCATCAACAACAAAAATGCCTATTTTATACAATAAGAAATAGAGCCAGTGGTAGCTGGTGGCACCATGCCAGTGGGGCAGCGGAATCCGCTCTGGGTTTTAGTCTGAACTGTCAATGAGTTGTTCAAGGTGCTGAAACCACCACTGACAAGAGCTATTTTACAATCCATGTTACATTTCTCAAAGTTTCTAAGACTAACACACACATCTTTTTGGATATCAGAAACCAAGTTACTACTGTGCTCGGGGCAAAATGATCACCTACAAGGATTCATCAGGAGCAGAGTTTGTAGTTGGTGCTGACAGAGATTGAAAAACTTCTAATTCCATCAAATAGGGCTCAGGTGTGATGAAACAAAGGTTGTGAACTCTGTTCTAGTCTAATGGCACAAAAAACAGCAAACAGCACAAGCACAATAGCTTATGTATCTAACAAACTAAATCTGTTATGCCTGTTCAAATGGCTTGAACCAATTTTGAAGGGCCCCTGGTATTTCATTAGCAAAAAGTGATTGCAGACATTAGGATGGTAGCAAGATCTCTTCTTGTGCTTTTTCACGATGTTCTTACAAGTCTGTTCTCAGCAGGAGGCAGTAAGCTCCTTTGCTCTCAAGAGGTTCCTCCCTGAGACCCTGTCCATGGTTTCCTGTCTCCCATTGCTTCCTGTCCCCTGACAGCCCCGGAACCTCTTTGACCGTCTTCTATTCATGGGGTGAGGAAGAGCTGTTCCCATTCCCTAAATCAGCCTTTCCCAACCTGGTGCCCTCCAGATGTTTCAACTATAACTCCCATTGGCTTCAGCTATCAATTGGTTCAGTGTTTCAGTTAACTGGCCATGCCTTCCTCCAGGATACTCCATCCCAGTCTCTCTTCCAGTCAGTCAGCATTCCATGCCCATTGATTATGCTCAGCCCTCATTGAGGGTGTCCCCTCCCTTTTTAGAGGGTTTTTTTCCTTAGAGGTATTTTGTACTTCTGCAAACCTTGAGGTTTCCTGAGCCTGTTGAGATCTCCTTCTTGTGTATGGAGGATGTCATTTTGGCTACTTAAGCCCCAGTACTCTGTTCTGGACACTGGAAATACAGGAAATTATTAGGAATGCCCTCATTTGTATTTTATTTATTTTTATTTAGAAACATTTATAAACCACTTAATATTTTTAAAGAGAGTTGTGCCTTCAGAGCAATTCTTATCCTATATTCCAAGTTCCCTTTGGGTTGTGCTGACTTTGTGAAAGCTATTTAAAGTTACGAGATAGTGAACCTTGAAAAGATTAACAGCAGCCATTGCCACATTTTCAAGGTGTGAGCTATTGTTATTTCATCTTGGACATATATATTGCACATGAGTCTACTAGACTGTAAAAAAAAAAGCCATACTTGGATCCAAACAATATACTACGTAAGAACATAAGGAGAGTCTTCCTGGATCAGACCAAAGGCCAGTCTAGCCCAGCATCCTATTCTAACCGTGGCCGTCCAGATGTCCATGGGAAGCCTGAAAGCAGGACCTGAGTGTAACAGCACTCAGCCCACTTGTAGTTCCCACCAACTAGTATTCAAAGACATGCTGCCTCTGACACCGAAGGCAGTACAGAGCCATCATGGCTAGGAGCAGTTAATGTCCTTATGAATCCTCTTTTAAAGCCATCTAAGTTGGTGGCCATTCCTACATCATTTGGGAGCAAATTTCACAGTTTAACTCTGCACTGTGTAAGAAGCCATTTCTTTTGTCTGTCTTGAATCTGACAACATTCAGCTTCTTTGGATGGCCCTGAGTTTCAGTATTATCGAGATGGGGAGAAAAACTCTCTATCCACTTTCGATCATGTCCCCCCACTTGATTTTTCTAAAAAGCCCAAATGTTATAACCTTTCCTCACAAGGGAGTTGATCCAGCCCCTGGATCATTTTGCTTGTCCCTTTCTGAAACTTTCCCAGCTCTACAATGTCCTTGTTGAAGGGCAAGAAATGGAACTGTACACAGTATTTCAAGTGTGGCTGTTCCATAGATTTGTATAATGGCATTAGGATATTGGCAGTTTTATTTTCAACCCTTTTCCTTATTATCCCAAACATAGAATTTCCCTTTTTCACAGCTGTCATATATTACTAGGTCGAAATCTACATCAAGCTATCCACTACGACCTCTAAGTCTCATTCCTGGTCAACCACACCACCAGTTCAGACCCTGCATAACACATGATTTTAGACGTAAATTAATGTCGTTCTCTTGAAAGACTGCTGATAATGTTAAAAGAGTATAACTATATGCTACAATAACTACATCCATGAGCCCTAACTAGAGAGAGAGGAACTATGGGATTCCTGGCAGGCAATATTAACTGTACTATCTGAAATTTGCAAGGAAAATGGCTGCCGATTGTTCTGGAAACTGACACTATTTTGGAATGCAAGAGTCCCTTCCATTTTAACCCAGAAAGAAAGCTCAGACCTGGGCTCCTTCTGGGAGGAAGGGCGGGATATAAATTTAATAAATAAATAAAATAAATACCAAACATTTGGGAACTGTTGCCCTGTATACTGCAATGCACTGAGCCAATATCTTTAAATTTATTAATTATTTCAGTTGTCTTTTGAAAAGAAGTTTCCTCATTAATATTAAGAAGACCTAAAACCAATATATTTTTAGACTCCTAACTCTGCAAATTATGGAATATTAACCAGCATTATGAAGCATTTAAGAAAGCTTTGTTAACTTAGCAACCACTTGTTTCAATGGTGTTCTTGTTGTAGCACAACATGGCTAGAGCACAACAGAAGTTCTCTATTCCTCCTCGCTCATCCTGTTATATTACATGGTGAACTTTCACTGCTCTCAGCTATATTGCTATGCAAATGACTTTAATGTAAGAGGAGAAAGAGGTGAATGCATCTTTCTACCCCTCAAGAATACTATATTTCTAATAAAGGTATACAACTGGCAGCTAGATATGTTCAGAATGAATATAACTGGCAACACTTCAACATTTAACTAACAGCCCTATTTATGGAAATCTTACACGAACGCTTTTATGTTGTCTGCACAGCCAATTAGCGCAATTAAAAAGAAAAGATAAGGGTAAAAAGAAAGGGTAAGGGAAAGTTTTCATACGGAAAGCGGGACTGGACCAAGATGAAGGAGGTGTGAAAATTGGAGGGAGAAACATCAATAATTTAAGATATGCAGACGATACCATACTACTAGCAGAAACCAGTAATGATTTGAAACGAATGCTGATGAAAATTAAAGAGGAAAGCACAAAAGCAGGACTACAGCTGAACGTCAAAAAGACTAAAGTAATGACAACAGAAGATTTATGTAACTTTAAAATTGACAGTGAGGACACTGAACTTGTAAAGGATTATCAATACCTCAGCACAGTCATTAACCAAAATGGAGACAATAGTCAACAAATTAGAAGAAGGCTAGGACTGGGGAGGGCAGCTATGAGAGAACTAGAAAAGGTCCTCAAATGCAAAGATGTATCACTGAAGATTAAAGTCAGGATCATTCAGACCATGGTATTTCCAATTTCTATGTATGGATGTGAATGCTGGACAGTGAAAAAAGCAGATAAGAGAAAAATCAACTCATTTGAAATGTGGTGTTGGAGGAGAGCTTTGTGCATACCATGGACTGCGAAAAAGACAAATAATTGGGTGTTAGAACAAATTAAACCAGAACTATCACTAGAAGCTAAAATGATGAAACTGAGGTTATCATACTTGGACATATAATGAGAAGACATGATTCATTAGAAAAGATAATGCTGGGAAAAACAGCAGGGAGTAGGAAAAGAGGAAGGCCAAACAAGAGATGGATTGATTCCATAAAGGAAGCCACAGACCTGAACTTACAAGATCTAAACAGGGTGATTCATGACAGATGCTCTTGGAGGTCGCTGATTCATAAGGTCGCCATAGGTCGTAGTCGGCTTGGAGACCATAACAGCAAAGGAAATTTGGGAGAAAGTCCTACACTTTTTGTAAAAGTGGCTGGTAGAATTTCTTTCACTTCTGAGTTCAATACACATTCAGCACACCTGTTTTAATTTGCCCTGACTGTGAAAGATGGGGTTGTAATTAAACCAGAGCTTTACTTGAATAGGAACAACAAGTCACGGTAATGTATATATGCTGCTAAGGTAGTTGATATACCACTATAATTTATAGGACTGCACCAAACAAGCCTATTTTTCAGCGTAATTATAATTTACTTGCAGCAGAGGAACCAGATGGCATTGCAGTTGTGAGCCTTTCCCTCTGAAAGATAATCAGCCCAATGCAGTTCCTGACAGAGTGGCACATTTTCTCTTTGCATGGATTGGAGTGAGAGAAGAATGGTATCATTGAAGGCTCTTCCTGTACCCTACCATTCCTTTTAAATGAAGTACTAAGCAACTCATAATCCTCTTCCCTCAATTTTTTGCAGAATATGGTAGTAGCAAATACACATCCCAGAGTCTAACCAATGCTAGAAGGATAACACAGCTTTCAACATGGCAGCATTACTCTGTCAGGCATTTAGGTTTACATCCACCTGTTCAGTGTTTTCATACTTACAAAATGGGATCTCGATTAAGCTACTGGCCAGTTGCATCCCTGAGTACAAAGGTTTCCTGACAACAAGCACTGTGTGATGGATTACTGGATAGCTCTTTGTACTCACTTACCCACACGGGAGGGAGGGGGAAACACCATGTCTACCAACACACACAGAAACACATGCGTGCAGATCAGGCTGCAATATCAGTTAGCTGGACTCAGATGATTCCCATTTAATGTGAAGGCATTCTGAATGTATGATTTTCATGAGTCTAGGATGAGGGTGAGGAATCTGTAGCCCTACAGATGTTGTTGGAATATAACTTCATCATCCCTGACCAGGACTAACACAACATTTGAAGGGCTACAGATTCCCCACCCCTGGTCCTACCCAGATCTTTAACTTGCCCTTTGCCAAATATAATCTTGAACCTTATACAGCTACTAGATGTAGAATCCAATTTCCCAATCCGCATTGGCGATGATCAAGGATGATGGAATTGTAGTCCAGCAACATCTGGAGGACCACAGGTTCTCCACTTCTGTTATACAGACTAGAGGCATTGCTTTTAATCCTTGCATTTTAATTCATAGGTAATGGAAATAGTAATTCAGACTTTGTATAACGGTTCTATCGAGAAAGTTGACCAAAACCAATGTTTGAACAGTATATGATGATCCCCCCACCCCCGCTAATGACTGTAGCTTTATCTAGCCTACATCTCTGTCCTAATATTTATTCTGTGTTCGGTCCATGTATCACTCTGTTCCTTTGGCCCTGCCTGCTTACAAGTACAAACAAGCAAACATGCAGGTTGCCGGAAGCGGCACTCCTTCCCTGGTCCTGCTACTGCAGCACTACCAAAGGCTAAGCATTATGTTCAAACCTGGGCTCGTGATTTGTCTCCCCCAGACAAACAATGAGTGACAAACCAAGAATAAACCTTGGTTACAGCTCCTGGTTTGTCTGGAGCATGACAAACCACAAGTCTGGGTTCAGACATAATGCTAAGCCAAATCAAGCCTTAGTCCCAGGTTTGGCCTGCAGCCACAATCTTCAGTTCAGGAACCTGCATGCTTGCTCATTGGATACATGCCAACCAGGTCACCATCTAGTTGGTGCTGATCTTCCATTTTGGCCATTGGTCTCTTCCTCTTTCCTAGCCTTTAGTTCTGGTTCTGACATCTATTTTAAAATGTTGATATTTGCCTTGATCATGGATATGAAATAACCAGAACCTCAGTGGCTCATTACCCATTTATTTATTCCTTATTTAGCCCTTATTTATTCCTCACAATTATATCCCTTCGAAGATAAGGTAATATCCTTATCTTATGGTAATATCCATTTACTCCCATTTTATCCTCTCACTGGGCTGACAGATGGTGACTAGTCCAAGGTCACTCACAGAACTTCATAGCAAACAGGGATTTGAACTCTGGTCTCCCTTTTCTAAGTTGAAACATAATACGACCCTGCCTGTGTATATGTATGATCTTGCCAAATCCTATGGATTCCCATTCCTGCAGAGACTCTGTAACAGTTCTGGCTGCTGACTGCTTAGTCACCTATTACTGTAAACAAAAAATTGACTGATTCTCAGGAATAGTCTAAGCCTTGCAAGTTGTTTATCCTAGATATTAAAAGGCTGTGGAGGGGGGTGGTAGACCCACTCTTCATCCCATTCCCATTACAAGCAGTCTTGTGGTACCTTATAATAAAGACTAACAGATTTATTATGGCATAAGCTTTTATGGACTACAGACCACTTCATCAGAAAGCTTATGCCATAATAAATCTGTTGATTTGTAAGGTGCCACAGCATGTTTTTGCTGCAACAGACAAACTAATACAGCTACCTCTCACACTTAATTCATACTTTTGTCTTTTGGGAATGCAACTGTACATGCACCTATCTTTCTCCCCCCCCACCAACTTACAAGTTTCTATTCAGATAAATGCAGGCATATTTGAGATGCATTCTTATGAGCAAATAGACTGGCAAAGTTAAATACACTGAAGCCTCAGATACGTGCAGTACCTTTAACCCTGAGTTTCAGCATTATTGCTGCTTGCCAATGCCGTACGTGAGTGTGGTCACCGATATGCATGTCCCAGCGCCTGGCCAGAATGGGAGGGGCCAGTAGCAGCAGTGAGTCACTGGGGTGCCATGGCAACAGCTCCTTTCAGCTGCATCCCATGTGCATCTGCAGCAGCATCTCTGCTCAGCACAAGCCGCAGCTATTCAGCAGCAGGCTCCCTCCTTCCCGCCCCTTCGGTTGAGCATGAGCGGCTCTTTGCCACCGCCAGCCAAAACAGCACCACGTGAGAGACAAAACACACAGTGTGCTATTGACTCTGCCTTTCCTCTCTTGGTGGCTCTTGCTGCTCATCTCCTGGGAAAGTACCTTTTGGAGGGCAGCCATCTCACTGCATCCTACTCCGTGTTGCCCTTCGGGATTCAGGCAGCCTCTACCATGGTGGTAAACGTGGCAAAGGCTGAACTTTCAAGGAGCCACCCCCAGTGGGGCCCCTCGCTCTGGAGAAGGAGGCCTGCTTGGGTGGCTACCTTGAATGGAGCGCCTTGACTAAGTGCCAACATGTAGTGAGGGGGAAAGGTTTGCCAGTCAAAAGTTCCCGCCTCCTAGTGAATAAGTTCCAGTGGGCTGGATGGTAAAAAAAAGCCATTTTCGCCCAAGCCTGGTTAGGAACCAGGAGAGTTCCTTCAAGGGGTCGCCCTGGTGAGAATGTCTTAGCAGGGAGGGGGAACGACGCCACACCCTTTTCCCCACCTCAACACCCCAATCCCCGTCCCCTCGCCCCAAATGGCTGCTCTGCACGGCGCTGCCGCCACCAGCCCAGCCGCCACCCCTTTTCTTTACCTTGACGCTGGTCTGGCTAGTCTGGGTCTCCGCCTCGACGCCACAGCAGTGGTGCACTCCGATCCTGCCTTCTCGGCCAGCGGGCTCCCTGCGCGGGTGGGCCGGGCAGTTTGGCGGCGGCGGCTGTCGGCTCTGGTAGGCGAGGACCGAAGGGATGGAATCGGCCGCGTCGGTCTTGATGAAGAGGCCGTGCAAGGTGGCGGCTGTGCCCTGCGAGATGGTGGTGGTCTGGTGCGGGGAGTTGGACTCGTCCGAGTCCCGGCAGTAAATCACGCCGCTTTGCGAGACGTGGATGCTGGGAGCACAGCCCATCCCTCCGCCGCCGCCCTCGCCACGCCACCCCTGGCGCCAAGCAAGCCGGCGGGGGCCCCGAAGCCACCCTTTGCAGCTGGCGAGGGACGGCCGAGCCGGCTCGGCGGACGGGGGGCGCTTCCTGCACAGCTCAGCCCAGGCTAAGGAGCCGATGACGGCGGCCTTGTGCTGCTGCACATCGCCTCGCCTCTCCGCCGGCACAAGCCCCGCGCGCTGCCTGTGTGAGGGCGCGAGTATATCGGTTTGCTTTCCCCTCTAAGGCGCCCCAGGGGTTCCACGAGACGCTCCCGGCTCCCCGAGGCGGGAGCCCTCTGCGAGCTCCTGCCGCCGGCCGCCGCGGAGCAGCCTGAGCCTGCGGCGCTCCATCAGGGCATCCTTTCATAGTACCCCGCTCAGGGCGGAGGAGGGCGAGGAACCCGGAAGGCTGCCCTCCTGGGGGAACTTTGCGCGCTGCCACCGGGAGGAGAGCCTGCCCTCGTCTGCTGCGCCGCCTTTTGCGACTGCCGCAATCCTGACTGTTGCGGCCCCTGGCGGCAGTGGCATCTCTGCTCACCCTCAGCAGGCTCGTGCCTCGAGTCCGGCCGCAGGGAGAGCGCGGGCTGCTCGGCTCTGGCAACCTGTGGCCCCCAAGTGTGGCTGGGCTCCGGCACCCATCATCCCTGACCGTTGGCCGCGCTGGCTAGGGCTGATGGGAGTTGGAGTCCAACAACATCTGGAAGGCCGCAGGTTCCCTGTCCCTATGGGAAGAGGAAAGGAAAGGCCGGGTGGGACCTGTGGGAATGGGAATGTGCAGGGCGCTGCTGTTTCAGTTTCTTCCCCATAGGAATGAGTGAGAACCATTCCTTTTTGACATGGAAAAAGTAAGGATGAGGCTGCAGTTAAAGGTTAGGTGGGATCTAGGCTCCTAGTGCGTGTATTTTCAGGTAAAAGAAAAAGTCGGGTCCCCCAAACTGGACTGAAGCAGGGGTTGGTAAGAGATGCTTCATCCTTTCATCCGGGCTGTTCTGTTGATCAAAATGGCTCCCTCTCCCCAGGGGCTGTTTGCCCCACCACTGGGCAAAACATACTGTTCTGTGCGCTCTGGGATCCTCCTACCCCCAGCACATTCCCCAGATGAAGACAAACCTTTTCCCTTGGAGATCCCAGTGGTTTACTTCCCCTTTCCCCCAGCCATACTCCAAATTACAGCTTGTTTATTTTGTCCCATCCTATTGAACACAACCGGTCAAATCTGCCCTATCTGTATAACCCCCTCTCTTCAACTGTACCACTCCCTATGCTAGTCCAGGGATGAGGAACCTCAGGCCCCAGGAGCCAATTGTGGCCCTCGAGACATCTCTGTCTGGCTCTTGGGATTCTCCTGAAGCCACACCCTCCTGAGCCACAACCCTCACCAGCCCTGTTTCGCACCCTCCTTGTGTGGTTTTGTCAGGTTGGAATGTATCCTTGAGCTCTGATGATGTTTCTTGCTTGCATAGATGGAGGAGAGAGTGGGATGTGTGTGAGTGTGAAGAAACCAGCCCACTGTACAAAGGTAACATTCACATTTGTTGCTTTGCCCACTTTTGCCACTGGCATGTGGCCCCTAGAAGGTTGTCCAGAAAGGAATGTGGCCCTGAGGCTGAATAAGTTTCCCTGCCCCTGTGCTAGCCTGTGACTTGACCAAGGAAATTGGTTTTAGATTAGACAGACAGACAGACAGACAGACAGACAGACAGACAGACAGACAGACAGATAGATAGATAGATAGATAGATAGATAGATAGATAGATAGATAGATAGATAGATAGATAGATAGATAGATAGATAGATAGATAGATAGATAGATAGATAGATAACGTGTTTCCATACTGAAAACCTGGCTTCAGCATTATGTCATATTGTATGTTTGTTTGTTTGTTTAAGTATTTTCCTATCTACTTTTCTACTAAGGTACATAAGACTGATTATACAGTATCTCTGATGAAGGAGCATAGTACAAAATACAGAATCTTAGCAACTGAAAATTAAAACCAGAACTAAAAAGCAAAGCTAATACAACAATTGAAAAGCAGCACAAAATCTGAACTAAAGATCAAAGCCCATCTATATAAAATATAGTTCTCTTCATGTGCACATTTGGGTCGGGGGTGTCTACATGTGTACGCTTTACTCTTATTACAAACATACCTGTGGCATCTTTTCTATTCCACACCAGTAGGGGATGCTTGTTCATGATCTGTGTATTTCACCTAACAGACTCCTCCCTTCATTTCCACCTACTCTATACCTTTCTCTTTGGGCATGCGTGCAGGAAAAATACTGCTCACACACGTTTCCTTTTTGTTTTTAACAATTTTTTACATGAAATTACATAATTCTGGAAATAAAGCTTTTTTTAAAAAAACAAAAAAACAATAGAGCACCGTTTCCATTTCATTTTCTTCCGCTTACTTGAAATGCGTACCTGTGTTTCTGTATTCTTTGTGAAGATGTGCATTGAGCTACTTTTTGTTGTGCTGTGAATTGTTATAAAGTGATGACAGTGTTTTCTTGGCAGGATTAGAAGAAGGTAGCAGAGGGAACAGCTGTTTCCAAGCAAAGGTGGCGAAGACATGCCCTGCTTGCAGTTCTAGGGTGGAACAGGTTCCAGAGGATGGTTCCGCTGATGATGATGATGATGATAATGATAAGAAGGGTCCCCATGATGGCAGTCACCAAGGCATTTGGCCTCCACTTGTCAGTTTCCCAGCTGATATCAAGGACTGCTTGGTGGTGGGAACATTGTGGCTGCAGGCTCTGCCCCTGATCAATGTGCATTCATTATAATGTGTAGAGAGCACACACACATACAGCTGTACATGCAGAGAGCTCTCTATGCACGGTTCCTGATCATGTAGAGGGTGCCTTCCACATGGGGCTTTACACAATGAATGAGCATAGTTTAGGGGCAGAGCCTGCTGTTATGATGCTCCTTCCTCCAGACAGAATGCCTGCCTCAAGAAGGCTCACAGTGAGAAGAAAGACTCACATTTTGCACAGTATCTATGCTTGGGTCAGTAAAAGAAAAAGTTAATCCCTCCATATAGCTAATTAGCATCTCTTCCTGATAATCAAGATCTTGGATAAACTATTCAGCTGTGCTTATCCACCAAATGTGGAAAGGCAATTCTGGGATAAATAACCCAGAGGGGACCACATGGAGGATATGATGTTTGACTGGATGCATGCTGTGCACTCGTGTTGCTACAGCCTCTCCCCAGTGATTCCTGTGAAAGTGATGGCACTATGTGCAATGGCACCCTTAAAATAATACATATCTGGCAACAATACTTTTAAGTGTCCTCTTTAATTGTTCCCTTTACTTAGCTTTGTACAAGAGACTCATCATAGTTCTCACTTTTATACACATTTTAAAAGCACTTAGATAAAAGTGCTTCATAATAAATGTGTGGTTCCTAATAAATGATTTAATGAAGCAGATCCGGACATACAATGCAAAGCTAATAGTGATGGTATGTCAACAGCCATTCCGAGAAAGACGTGTTATAATTTCCAGAAGAGTAGCCATTATTAGTCTGTTGTACCAAAATCAGCAAAGAGCCTTGTTGCACTTTAAAGACTGACATGATTAAGAAGCTTTTGTGGACCACAGTCTACTTCATCAGATGCATAAATTCTGTAATCCTGAATTGTATATATATGTTTGCTGATTCAGGATTACAAATTATGCAACTGATGAAGTGGAATGTGATCCATAAAAGCTTATTATGCTACAATATCAGTCTTTAAGATGCCACAAGGCTCTTTGTTGTAGGTGCTGTTGCAGACAACAAATTGAATATGGAGCAACTATTTTCTAAGGCTGGTACACACCATATATTTAAAACACATTATTCCCCCAAACAGTCCTGGAAACTGTACCCCTCACAGAGCTACAATTGCCAGCACCCTTAGCAAAGTACAGTTTCCAGGATTCTTTGGGGGTACTTTAAAGGTGCTTTAAATGTATGATGCCTATGCAGCCTAAGACTTGGAAGGCAACACTAGAGCACTGGAAATACCTCATGTGGGGTTTGTGATCCATTTAAGATGTATATTGACAAGTTGGAAAGAATGCAGAAAGCAGCTACTAGGATAATAGTGCAACTAGAATTATGAGGAAATACTGAAAGACCAGAGAAAAGCAAGGGGAATATGTAGATGGTTTCAGATATTTAAAAGACAAACAATTGTCCACATTATCAACTGAGAGATTAAAGAAAACAGGCCTGGCACCAGCAGTCAGCCAGGTCCGACACTGGCCAAGGGTCCTAGTGACTTGGAAGGGCCCTTACCAGCCCAACTCAGATGTGCTGCCATTCACTGCCCTCCCTGCCAGGGTCCCAGGCGCTTTTCAACAAGGGTAGTGGTGCCACTTTTGAAAGGGAACCAAGCTCAATTCCCACCTACCATTTTGAGTTACCCAAAATGCCTCAGCCTATAGATCTATGAAATCTATGGATCTGTAGGACTATAGATCTATAGACTCATATATCTATGAGCCAAGGCATTCCATAATGTAAGACAATGGACAGCCACCATTAATGAGAGCCAAGCTTAGCTCCTGTTCAAAAGTGCTGCCACCCATCCTCCACTGAAGTGCGTCCTGGTGGAGAGAGAGACGAGTGCTGCAACTGTCAAAGTAGGGGTGGCAGCTGAGAAAGCATGTGACAACTGACACGACAAGGTGCGCCCTGCCCTGGTTGGGGAATGAGAGGGTGAAGGGCTCATTGTTGCCACTGTACCAGTGGCTTCCAAAGTCTGGCCCTGGCACCGAAAGAAAACAAAGTTAAATTCAGATTAAAAAGCATAAGAACTTCCAAATAAAGTGAATAATAATACCTAGTGAAATTTTGGGATGTCCCTCAAGAAGCAATTGGGAAGATACCAGGTGGGAACAAATTGGTTCAGGAAATCTTGTAGAGCATTTTTAGACTAGATATCCAGCACCAAGCCCAGGATTCTATGAATACTGATGCCTGAATTAGTGGGCAAGGCATTGATTGAGTATAGTTTAAAAAACAGAACAAAATCTCATGTCAGATCTGCTATTGCTGCAATTACAAAATTGTAAAATTGCATAACATTATGTAGTGTTATGAGTATGGGGGTTAGAATGGATGATCCCTGTGGGTCCCCTTCCAGCCTCTGATTTGGAATCCTGAGCCTTGGAATGAGGAACTCGCTCTGCTGGTCAGATGAGTCTCTTTTGTTAAGATAATAGAGTGGCCAGGTAGGATAATGGGTCTATCAGTTGCCCAGCAACTGCTGAATGGGCCAGGAAGACCCTTTTGTCATTGAAACTCTTCAGGAGAGCCTCCCCCCCCCCTTACTGGCCACTAGCAGAAGTTTGTGCTTTGAGTGTTTTAAGTTGTGTCTAGCGAAAGGCTGGTGACTGGAGGTGGGCAGAGAGGCTATCCCTCTGCACCATGGCTTTAGGATGCCTTCTGCAACCCAGATGGAAAAGCTGGATATTGGACTGCTGATGCCTTGAACCCTTCCATCTTAAGCTCAGGTTGGAATGTGTGTAAATAAACAAACTATATTTCATAAAGACACTGCAGTCTCCGCTGACCTTCTTCCCAAAGGAAACTAAACCCTGGAGGAGTGCAGGGACACCTGAAATCCCACTGCTCAGAGATTGGGGAGGCGTACAACAGTATTATGAGAGCCAGTGAGGTGTAGTGGTTAGAGGGCTGGACCGGGATCTGGGAGGCCAGGGTTCAAATCCCCTCTCAGCCATGAAGCTCACTGGGTGACCTTGGGCAAATCACCATCTCTCAGCCTAACCTACTTCACAGGGTTGTTGTAAGGATAAAATCAGGACGGAGAGAACTACATTTGTAACTCATCTGGAGCTCCTTGGATGAAAGGTGGAATATAAATGTAATAATAAAACAACAGATAAATAAAATAATACACTGATGTGGCATAATGGATTGGGATGAGCTCCAAACTAGCAAACCTCATTTCAAATTTCAGTTGAGCCATGAACTCTCGGCCTCACTCCCTTTGCTGCTCTGGGCTCTTTTGGGAGGAATGGCAGGACAGAACTGTAATGGATGGATGGACGGATGGATGGATGGATAATAAGTCAGCACTTAGGGGAAAACAGTATATATACTGTTACAGCTGCTAGGCAACCATTCCTGTTACAAACAGATTGCTGACTAATAGTCCAGAATGGTTGGCTGAGGACTTAGAAATAGGAGCTGTTAGGAGATGGCTTCTTGTTAGGCTGTGGGATCTGCAGGGCCCACCCCAGACATTTTGGTGCCTGTGGAAAGGACAAGATGGTGGTGCTTCCCCCCCACCGCCCCCATACAGATCAGAAACCAACCAGACTGACAAGCTGAATCTTACTTCAACATTGGTGATGGGATAGTACCCTCTACTGCACCTGAGCACAGCAAACTAAGCAGAAAAGGCCACATGATACACACAGCTCTGTCCTCTAACCGCTCACCACCACTCCCTGATTAGGTGAGTTGCAAAGGCAGTATTTCAGAAATGATGTTATTGCACAAGTAACAGGGAGCACGAGGTGCTTTGTTCATCCTGCAAATGTTATTTTAGGCTGCATTAACAGAAGCATAGTTTCCAAATCGCGGGAAGTATTCATTCTCCTCTGTTCAGCACAGGTTAGGCCTCGTCTTAAGTTTTGTGTCCAGTTCTGGACACCACACTTTAAGAAGGATGTAGACAAACTGGAACAAGTTCAGAGGAGGGCAATGATGATCAGGGGACTGGAAACAGTGGCATCACTAGCGGGGTGTGGGGAGTGCGGACCGCACCCGGGTGACACCATGAGGGGGGTGACACCCAGAGCTGCCCCGTCGTGGGGCAGGGCGCTGGCGCCGTTGCCCGGCAAAGGAGCCGAGAAGCGCTCCGGGTCAGTGTCGGAGCAGCCAACTCCTCCTCGGAGGCGGGCAGGTGGGCGGGCGAGACCGGGTGTAGTGTTGGTGGGGCGAGGGAGGCATGCCAGCATTCCCAGGCCTGCTTCTCCGGCTGGGTGCCCCTCCGGCATGCGCCCTCCCAGGGGCATGGGTGACTGGCCTTGTGTGTGCGCGCGTGCACGCACACACACTCAGCAGGACATTTGGGGGCTCGCCAAGGAGTTACCACACTGGGTGACACCAACTCTAGTGACGTCACTGACTGGAAACAGAGCCCTATAAAGAGAGACTGAAAGAACTGGGCATGTTTAGCCTGGAGAAGACTGAAGGGAGATATGATATGATAGCACTCTTCAAGTACTTGAAATGTTGTCACCCAGAGGAGGACCGGGATCTCTTCTTGATCATCCCAGAGTGCAGGACACAGAATAATGGGCTCAACTTGCACAAAGCCAGATTTCAACTGAACATTAGGAAAAACTTCCTGTTAGAGTGGTATGACAATGGAACCAATTACCTAGGGAGGTGGTGGGCTCTCCAACACTGGAGGCATTCAAGAGGCAGCTGGACAGCCACGTGTTGGATATGCTTTAATTTGGATTCCTGCACTTAGCAGGGGGTTGGACTTGATGGCCTTGTAGTTCCCTTCCAACTCCACTATTCTATGATTTGATGATTCTTGTGCAGTACAATCCTTCTTGTAAAAAATAACTGGTACCTGAGTTTGAGTGTTTCCTCCTCCCTCCCAATCCATTTGTGTGTGTGTGTATTGTGTCTTTCAAATTGTAAGCCTGAAGGCAGGGACATGTTTTTATTGATCTGGAAGCCACCCTGGAAGCCCTTTTTTTTGCTGAAGAGTGATACAAATTTGTTTTAATGAACAGTAAGAGCTGAAGCCACTTTAGGCAAAGGAATGGATAGGGCCAGCAACTGAGCAGTAGGGGTTAGATGGTAGACTGATGAATGGATGAAAGGCGTGATATGATAGTGCTCTATAAATGCCAACTTGGGCTCCTCTGGGAGGAAAGGCAGAACATAAATTCTATTGTTATTGTTATAGTTAATAATAATAATAATAATAATAATAATTTAAAAAGTGCAGGTGAAGTGGGCTTTGAGGAAGGATTTCAAGAATCAGATATAAGAGAAGAAATAATTGCCTATCATTTCTTTTGATGCAGCTATGATGCTGCATGTAAGATTGCCATGTCCTCACTGACCATGGCATCTGAATCAGGGGTGAGGAACCTTTTTCAGACCAAGGGCTGTATTTCTTTCTGGGCAGACTTATGGGGACCACATACCTGTGGTGGGCGGGTCAGATGCAAAAGTGGGTGGAGCAATGGATGTTAATTGCACAGTAGGCTTGTTTCTACAAACACCCTTGCACATTCCCCTCCTCAGGCAAGCAAGAAGCATTATCAAGGATGCATTCCAGCCAGGCAAAAACACCCAAGGAATGGGTAAACCAGGGGCAGTAAGGGGTGTGACTGGGGAGGGAGTGTGGCCTGGGGACAGTCCCAATGACCAGGTAGAAAGGCCTGGAGGGCCACATTTGGGCCCAAGGTTCCCCCTCCCTGCTTTAAATGCTTCAAGGCAGAAGGTGATGCAGTTACAGCCTTTAGGGATGAGTGAGAAATTTGATTCAGTACGCATTTCAAGCCAAATCTATCAAATCCGCACTTTCCAAAACAGTATGGGAACCAAAACACAGCCATCCTTAGAAACTTGCACATAATCGAATTTTGCAATGCAGTCCACTAACCAAACAAGGTTTACAAAAATGCATATGTAAGGAGAAAGTGTGCATAAAAATGAATATATGGATGAAAGGAACATACAAAAATGCATTGTTGTTGTTATGTGCCTTCAAGTCGATTACAACTTATGGCAAACCTATGAATCAGTGACCTCCAAGACCATCTGTCATGAACCACCCTGCTCAGATCTTGTAAGTTCAGGTCTGTGGCTTCCTTTATGGAATCAATTCATCTCTTGTTTGGCCTTCCGCTTTTTCTACTCCCTTTTGTTTTTCCCAGCATTAATGTCTTTTCTAGTGAATCTTGTCTTCTCATGATGTGTCCAAAGTATGATAACCTCAGTTTCATCATTTTAGCTTCTAGTGATAGTTCTGGTTTAATTTGTTCTGACACCCAATTATTTGTCTTTTTTGTGGTCCATGGTATCTGCAAGTCTCTCCTCCAACACCACATTTCAAATGAGTTGATTTTTCTCTTATCCACCTTTTTCACTGTCCAACATTCATATCCATACAGACAGATCGGGAATACCACGGTCTGAATGATCATGACTTTAGTCTTCAGTGATACATCTTTACATTTGAGGACCTTTTCTAGTTCTCTCATAGCTGCCCTCCCCATTCCAGCCTTCTTCTGATTTCTTGACTATTGTCTCCATTTTGGTTAATGACTGTGCTGAGGTATTGATAATCCTTGACAAGTTCAGTGTCCTCATTGTCACCTTTAAAGTTACATAAATCTTCTGTTGCCATTACTTTAGTCTTCTTGACGTTCAGCTGTAGTCATGCTTTTGTGCTTTCTTCTTTAGCTTTCATCAGCATTCGTTTGAAATCATTACTGGTTTCTGCTAGTAGTATGGTATCGTCTGCATATCTTAAATTATTGATGTTTCTCCCTCCAGTTTTCACACCTCCTTCATCTTGGTCCAATCCTGTATTCTGTATGATATGTTCTGCATATAGATTAAACAAATAGGGTGATAAAATACACCCCTGCCTTACACCCTTTCTGATTGGGAACCAATTGGTTTCTCCATATTCTGTCCTTACAGTAGCCTCTTGTCCAGACTATAGGTTGCGCATCAGGACAATCAGATGCTGTGGCACCCCCATTTCTTTTAAAGCATTCCATAGTTTTTCATGATCTACACAGTCAAAGGCTTTGCTGTAATCTATAAAGCACAGGGTGATTTTCTTCTGAAATTCCTTGCTCCGTTCCATTATCCAATGTATGTTTGCAATATGATCTCTGGTACCTCTTCCTTTTCTAAATCCAGCTTGGACATCTGACATTTCTCGCTCCATATATGGTAAAAGCCTTTCTTGTAGAAATTTGAGCATTACTTTACATGCACGGGATATTAAGGCAATAGTTCAATAAATACTGCATTCCCTGGGATCCCCTTTCTTTGGCATTGGGATGTATATTGAACGCTTCCAATCTGTGGGCCATTGTTTAGTTTTCCATATTTGTTGACAAATTTTTGTCCAGGTTTGGACAGATTCAGTCTCAGTAGCTTGTAGCAACTCTATTGGTATATCATCTGTTCCTGGTGATTTGTTTCTTCCAAGTATTTTAAGAGCAGCTTTCACCTCACATTCTAAAATTTGTGGTTCTTCATCATACGGTTCCTCCATTAATGAATCTGTCATCCTTACATCTCTTTTATATAGTTCTTCAGTGTATTGCTTCCATCTTTCTTTTATTTTATCTCGGTCAGTCAGTGTGTTCCCTTGTTGATTATTCAGCATCCCTACTCTTGGTTTAAATTTTCCTTTAATTTCTCCAATCTTTTGGAATAGGGCTCTTGTTCCACCTTTTTGTTGTCCTCTTCTATTCCTATACAATAATTATTGTAATAGTTCTCTTTGTCCCTACATACTAGTCACTGTATTTTTTGCATTTAAGGTTCTGACCGTGTTTCCATCTCCTTTTGCTTTAACCATTCTTTCTTTAACCATTTTAAGAGTTTAAGAGGAAAACCTAGATGAATGAAACACTCTTCTCAGTTTGTTAAGACCCATGAAATGAAGGGACCAGATCACTATGATTTTTTGTCTGGTCAGAGTGTGGGTATTTGACAAAAGAATGTCAGTATTTTTTAATGGCTGTGGCTGGTCCCCTGAAGGGGCAGTTCTCCAGTTGCCCTGGTTCCCTGAAGGAGCAGTTGCCCTGGGATCCAGGCAGAACTTGACTGATTGTCTGTGAGAAATAGCTTCTAGGTCACTTTTCCTCGATACTGAGCATTCATATTTTTCTGATTTGTTTGCATTAAATTTGCAGGGAGGTTAGATTGCATCAGCTATGTGTTCAGAATTAATTCTGATTTCTTTGCAGAGAGGTTATACAACACTGCATTAAGCAAATGTTACCCCACACTTTCCACTATGTTTTCCTGTCACTTTCTTCCTGTGTTTTGGGAGAAAGCTGATTCGTTGTGTAAGGGCTCCACATTAACTTTAATTGTGCAATTTGCTGGTATGTGACTGAATCAAACCCGGAAATCATGGTCTGAAAATGCCCTTTGGCAGTTTTTGAATTCCTACAGGAGGGAGCAGAGACAGCTGTGAGTTGGCTGAAGGTAAAGCACTTTGGAGTGTAAGGGGTTCCTCTTTGGGGATCTGATGCAGCATAATGGATCTGCTACCTTCTAGGGAGTGCCTGTGTGCCTCTCCTTGTGCTCTACTTGCATATTTGTCAACAAAGCAAATACTGCAAAGATGCGGTAAGTTGCCTTTCTCATTCAAAGGAAGCAAAACCTGGTAATATTGCCTCTGGATCAAGGGAATGGGAAGCACGTAACCATAGTTTGAGGGAAGGTTTCCTATATGATGGCAAGATTAACAGTATGTCTGCAGGATCATTCAGACCATGGTATTTCCGATCTCTATGTATGGATGTGAAAGTTGGACAGTGAAAAAAGCGGATAACAGAAAAATCAACTCATTTGAAATGTGGTGTTGGAGGAGAGCTTTGCGCATACCATGGACTGCGAAAAAGACAAACA
Source organism: Rhineura floridana (assembly GCF_030035675.1). NCBI lineage: Eukaryota > Metazoa > Chordata > Lepidosauria > Squamata > Rhineuridae > Rhineura > Rhineura floridana. Next base: position 46,757,713 of record NC_084480.1, read on the forward strand.
ATTGGGTGTTAGAACAAATTAAACCAGAACTATCACTAGAAGCTAAAATGATGAAACTGAGGTTATCATACTTTGGACACATCATGAGAAGACATGATTCACTAGAAAAGACAATAATGCTGGGAAAAACAGAAGGGAGTAGAAAAATAGGAAGGCCAAACAAGAGATGGATTGATTCCATAAAGGAAGCCACAGATCTGAACTTACAAGATCTGAACAGGGTGGTTCATGACAGATGCTCTTGGAGGTCACTGATTCATAGGGTCCCCATAAGTCAAAATCGACTTGAAGGCACATAACAACAACAACTGCAGTGCGCAGAAAAACAGAGAGAAAGGCCACAATGAATTTGCATGGGTAAAATCCCAGCATTGTGCAGTAAACAAAGCTCTCAGCAAAGGAAGCTTTAAAACAGTGTCTTCGTTGTTTTCGAGAGGTTGTGTTGATTGTTGGTTTTATAGTCAGAAGCTGCAAGTGCAACCCACAGAACAGATCAAATGACATTAGGAAAATAATAACGGGTTATATCCAGTAGTGGCTTTGCACTCAAGAAAGTACATATATTTATGCAAGGCAGGGCATCCAATTTGTGCCAAGTCCCTCTCTCTATTGCAGCCCTCTAAGTCATCCCATACTGCTCCAGAGGGTCCCCCAAGCCACAGGAGCAACTTCTGAGGGGAGGGGGTAGTGCAAAGCCACCATGAGATACATCACAATCATACAAATAATATAAAGATGTCAGATTTACACACAATCCATAGTGCTTTTTTTATGGTTGGGGAACTCCACTAACATTTGAGTAGTGTTATTGCTAGGCACATTCTTGTTGACAACTGCCAAATTCTAACAGCCTAAATAGAGAGATAAATAGCTACCAGTGTTAGCTTTTCTTTTCTAGTACGTAAAATGCATAATGCAACCTTACATTTGAACGATACATAAATTAATTCTGAAACTAGCACCTGTGGCCCATTAATAACATTCACTACATGACCCTTCCACTCAGTTACTTAGCAAAAGCTTTAGTACTTAATATATTTACCATCAGAATTCTGGATTGGAAGGTGTTATATAACATCTCCTTGCCAACATGCCCAATTGTTTAGTTTTCCTTCCTCTTTAACAAATCTCTAGCAGCTCCATGCCATTCGCTCTTTACCTTCCTCTGAGGCATGTTCAACTCGTGGTGTCTACTTCCATTCATTTTAGAAGAGATTCCTGTGGTGATGATGGGGCACTCCAAGCAAAATCAGAAGACTGATGGAAATGGTTTGGTTCAAGTCAAAGTGTCTCTGCCTTTTCTTTCAGTGCCAATTTATTTTAGAGCTGGCTTGAGCAACCTGGTCACATTGCATGTAGCAGTTTTTCATCTCAGGTGACAAGAGGAGAAGCTTTTATTATTATATGGGTCCAACCAGAGTCATTTATCTCTATACCTCCTCCTACCACCCTCCCCAACAATCTCCTCCCCTTGCAATTGAATTGCTGGCTCTCCATGTCTCTCCCATTTATGCCTTAGCTATAGTAAGAGAAACTAGCACCCTTTCACATGACCACTGTTTCCTAGAGATACAACCGCATGCAGCAATGTTTTATCAAACAACAGTACAGGGCAGTTCCAGATTACCATCTGCATAAATTAAAAAATCAAGCAAGAAAAACAATCCATTCAGGGTCATATTATGCCTCACAAAAATCTCCATACTAGGAGATTGTAAGAACTTGTGTTGAGGGTGCTCCAACCATGGCATGGTTATTGCAGCTAGGATCCCAAGCTGTTCTGGTGACATGAAATAGAAACATCACATAGGAAGAGTCGATCACATAGGAAGTAATTTATTTGATTTATAACTGAATCCATCCCAAATTAAAAACTAGAAAGTTAAAAAATTTAAAGGCTTGGTGGGATAAAAAGATCTTTGCCACCTTCCTCAAGAGACCAGCTGAACTGTGTCAGGATGTCTGTGTTACCACCACAACTACTTGTTGTGAATTATCACAGTTAATTACATAATGATCACATCTGCACTTCCCTGCATCTCATTTCTCTCACTATTTACAATTGCACATGCCCCCAATTATGCTGCATATATGTACCTGCTACTGAGAATAACACTTCATGCATCTGATGAAGTGTTTGGCAGTTCACAAAAGCTTATGCCATAATAAATTTGTTAGGTTTGAGTGTGGGACTACAACCTGGGACACCAGGATTCAAATCCCCACACAACCATGAAGCTCACTGGGTGATCTTGGGCCAGTCACTGCCTCTCAGCCTCAGAGGAAGGCAATGGTAAACCACCTCTGAATGCTGCTTACCATGAAAACCCTATTCATAGGGTCGCCATAAGTCGGAATCGACTTGAAGGCAGTTCATTTGATTGCAAGGTGTTACAAGGCCCTTGTTTTTGCTAGAAGAGATGAACTTCGCATCCACGCTATGCATTTAAAACACATGGCTTCCCCCGAAGAATATTAGGAATTGTAGTTTTCCCCTCACAGTGCTACAATTGCCAGCACCCTTAACAAACTACAGAGATGTGAAAGAAGGTACACTTTCACATCTCCACCAAATGCACCTCCAAAGGTGGTGGAACATGAAACAGGGCTGCAGATATTGGACATAGCTCATGAACAAGTTCATGCAGGAAAAGGCAATCCTTCTGATTATCTTTGTTGTTGTTATGTGCTTTCAAGTTGATTTTGACTTATGGTGACCCTATGAATCAGTGACCTCCTATAAAGCCCTAAATGGTTTGGGACCATGTTATAACCCACACTTTGAACTGAGCTCAGAAAAAAATCAGAAATGAAAGTGCAAATGAAAAAGAACTAGTATATGTTCTTAGAAGCAAACACCAGAAACCACACTGGCTGATGCATTTTATTTATAAAAATATTTATATGCCACTAACTTGTATAGAAAACATTTAAGCAGTGCATGGTAAATAAAAATCACAGCAAACATAAGAAAAATATAAAAACAGAAACTTCATAAAGAACTGGCCAATCATACAAAATTCATCCAACTGAAACAGCCTGCCGATGCAAGAAAGTCTTAGTACCAGCTGGAGTTCCCAAACACACTTCAAGGGCAGCCACACATAGAGCACACTGTAGTAGTCCAATCTGGATGTAACCAGGTTGTGAGTGACAAGATATGCATGATCTAGGAAAGCAGAGAAGTGAAAACTGAACAAATACACTCCTGGCCACCAACCACTCCCAAGACCCTCAAGAGCAAGCCGGGGTCCAAGAGCACTCCCAGCCTGTGGGTCTGATCCTTCATGGGGAGTGCGACCTCATCCAAACAGCAACTCCAAATCAGTATCAGCTTTCCTACTGTATCAGCTCAGTGAGGAGCTGTTTTATCTCCATAAGGAGGGAATTCCATAAGCAGGAGATGAGAAGACCCCATTCTGGTCCCTCCTATGAGCAGGACTCTATGTGGGGATGCAGGGCAGGACCTTCTCAGTGGTGCCCTCTCCACTTGCAGAACTTCTTCCCTACTGGTGATAAAACTGCCCCCTCACTGATGACATTAAGACATCAGCTGAAAACACATTTCTCCCTTGGGAGGAGGTTTGGTGAATTAATATTGTCCTGGAGCTGCTGCTGGATTGGATTGTTTTGTAGTATCCTTCTGTATATTCAATATACTACAAAGTTTTAATTGTATCTGTTCAATGGATGCTTTGTATTTTAAAGTTTTATTATGTAACAGGTCTATTATTATTATTTATTTTTATTTTATTTTTTTTTATTTTTAGGCCGCCTATCTGGCCGAATGAACGGCCACTCTAGGCGGCGTACATAATTAAAAATACAACATATAATACAGTTTTAACATATAAAACAATTATAATCCACCAACCTACATCTATACACTGTAAACTAAAATTATCTAGGAGACTTGTATGCCCGCTGAAACAACCAAGTTTTCAATCCTTGGCGGAAACCTACCAGGAAGGGGGCATGGCGAAGGTCGTATGGCAGAGAGTTCCAGAGGGTGGGGGCCACAACTGAGAATGCCCTCTCTCTGGTCTGCACCAGCCTAGCTGTCTTAACTGGTGGGACCGAGAGAAGGTCTTGTGAGGCAGATCTCGTCAGGCAGCATATTTGGTGATGCTGGAGGCGCTCCTTTAGATAAACTGGACCGACACCGTATAGGGCTTTAAAGGTTAACACCAACACCTTGAATTGGGCTCGGTACACAACTGGTAGCCTTTATGCAAAAGGAGATTTATTAGAAAAGGATAGAAACATCATTTTGTTAATTTACACTGTAAATATTTCAAAATGAAAATATATTACCTTACATTTATTAAAAGGAAGCAATATGACATATTAATGTGAAAGTAAGGAAAGTATAGGAAAATTTGATTGTACTTTAAAGGAAAGCAAAATTTGTGTATAAAGATTTAAAGAAATTTAATTGTCTGAGAATAGGTATATTTTTCAGTAAAACTATGTTACAGAAATTAGAACAGCAAATTATATTGTGGATATCTTAACACGGTGATTTTAGCATTCCTGTCTCTCATAGGTCTGAAAATGCTTGCGTCGTAAGATATATATATTTTTATGTACACACATACATATACAATATAAAAACCATATGCCTGCTAACAGAAATACAAAACAACAAATGAAAGAAGTCTAGCTTGGGCAGCATCATTAACAGCATTAGGGAAAACATATTTTATAGAAACTACTAAGCTAAAAATTTGACACAGACTCAAATAGTCATTCAGTCTAAAGCTCTGAAATCCAATTCCAATAATCGCTCAAGGATACAGGATATAATAGTGTTTGCTTTTCTATCTTTTCTTCTTCTTTTTTCCAGATTGTAGTGACGCTCACATGCAAACACGTGGCTAGGCTCCCTTTATGAAGTGACTTCACAGCCTCCTTTTAGCTCTATACACGCTTTGTGTCTGTATAATGTAGCACCTCTGCAGCACTGTGTTTTGTAATTCTGGTGATCCAAATTGGTCTTGACATCAAATTCCAACATTAGAGCTTTTAATATATATATGCAAACACATTCTTCCATGTACTTTTTACCAGACAAAAGAAACAAAACTGAATGAAAATCTTGAGCCATTTTAAAGTGGGGGGGGGGGGTAAATGAAAGCAGAAGGCATGTTAAGTGACACATTGTCTTGTGTTTTCAGAGACAGATGGGGGCACTATCCAATATGCTCAAACAACTTCATGTACAAAACGGGATAATCACAGCTCACTTTACTGAAGAAGGCGGTGGTATAAGCACTGAACGTGGATTTGAGCCATTTATAATTAGCAATACTGAAAATGCAAAGACTTAGTCGTTGCTGTCAGGTGTTTAGATAATGCCACCAAGTATGGAGACTGGAAGCCTCAAATCATTTTGTAAATTCCGTGCATCAGTCTGAAGACCAAATTTCAGTTGCTGAACATGCACTCACTTTAGACCTTCTAGTGAAATTCTGCAATATAAAAGAGAACCCCACATGACACAGGGATAGATATAAAGCAGAAAAGAACTTTAAAGAAAAAGTTTAAAGGATCAGTCATCGAAACTTTAAATAGGCCTTTCTCCAGCTGTAGCTAAATTATTGTACTTCTTGATACTGTTTGCTCCTCATAGCAATTGAAAGCATATGTAATTTAACAGCAGGCCTCAATCCTTTAATAAGCTGTCTTTAAAATACCTTACATGGATTACCTATCTGTAAATCTGCTTCCATGCAGAATGTGACAGCATTATGGAAATTGTGAGTTCAGTAAAGATGGCATATACCAAAGAGAGCCACATCTGCACACTATAAGATTATACCAACATTGGAAGTAATCTTTAGTCATTTATAATACTGCAGAATGAATAATTAAGATTAGGGGCTTTATTCTGCCCTCACTTACATCCTACATCTCTCTCTCCTTTGTGTGTGTGTGTAAGTTAAATGGGGGGGGGAGATCCTACAAGACTGTCTACTAAAAATAAGCAAAGTTGGGATCTGCCATCTCCAAATGTAGTGTAGAACAATGTGGAGAGATGCAAAAATGAGTGTTAATGAATGAATGAATGAATGAAAATAAACACTAACCAAATTAACTTCCATCTTGTCTGTCTAGAACATAAGACTTGCCCATACCAAAGTCTGCTGTGTGTTTACAAATTCTTATGATTAAAGAAAAAGAAAATGTTGTGGAACTCTTTCCTTAACAAAGCCCATCAGACCCGGATTGCTGAATGTTTGTGGAAAGATAACTGGACTTCCGGGAAGGGTGACTTAGCCTGTGCCTGCTTTTGAGACGGGCTCCTGCCTCAAAAGAAGCTTATTCAGATATATCAGTCAGTTTTTTCTTTTTTTTTTGACTGATTAAACTTCTCCCGGGTAGGGAGAAACGAAGAGATTAACCTCAAAGCCTATTTTTGTTGGGACGACCAGATCTCATTAATTTATGGGACGAGGTCCAGCCGACGAAGGTGGGACGGATTTTCAACAGCAAGCTCTATCTGTTAAAGCGAACGTTCATCTTATCTTCTAAGAGAGAACGCACTAACAGGCAAGCACCCTTCTTTCTATATTTTTCTTTTACTTGACTTAAATTGTTGCTGTTTAAAAGAGATTTGCCAGATTGATCGGTTTTTGACATCTCACTGGGGAGCCGTAACTTCTCTCTGCTACGCACTAATTAATAGCTTATCTCTGTTTTTGTTGCAAAAAGCTGTCCTGGATTTGCATTCTAAAGATACACACAGAAGAGGGATTTCTATTCCAGATTTTTATTTTGAAAAATATTATACTGTTTTGAGACTACTCTCTTTTTGGTCTATTTTATTTTGACGAATCTGTTTCTTGACGATTGCCATTAATTGTTTCGATCCTGGGAACTGCATTTTGTTTACTTAACTATTGGAGAGATAAGGCTGTCTGCTCTGTTTATACTGTGATGTCACCAAGTTTGGAGTATTAACCCAATTGTTGCTGAAATAAGAAGTGGTTTTCCTATATTTTTCTTTTAAAATGGCAATTAAGAAAGTGGCTGAGAATCTGGAAATAACTATGTTTCAGAAAATAATGGATGAGATTGAGATAACGAAAATTGAATTGAGTAAAATGAAGCAGGAGATTAAAGATATAAGGGTCCCTGTGAGAGAGGTGACCCTGGAAGGGGTCCCTGTGAGAGAGGAGACCCCGGAGATTGGAACAGGGGTCCCTGTGAGAGAGGAGACCCTGGAGACTGGAATAGGGGTCCCTGTGAGAGAGGAGATCCCGGAGATTGGAACAAACGTGGAACAGGAACAAGATTTGGAGTCTATGGACTTTAGAAATAAAATCTATTGTTTGGAACTCAATGTTATCTCTGAAGAAATTAATGAAGATTCTAGAGATAAAGTTATCAATGGCATGGATTATCTTCTGGACTGGAATGATGTGATGGAGCCCAATATAGAGAAAATCTATGGAATTAACTGCAGCCATGTGACAATGGAAAAACTTTTAAGAGATGACCCAGTGTATTTTGAAAAAAAGAACAGAGACATGATTTTACAGCAGTATTTCAGCAACCTATTCAGAATGGATGGCAAGAAAATATTTGGGATAGAGGTAATTCCCATCAGACTCTTACTATATGACTATGGCTTTGACAGCAAGATTATTATGGAATACTGATAATGGAAGATTGGATATTGAAATTACTGGACTTAACAAGACTACTGAAGATGGAAGATGGAAAATGGAACTAATAGAGATAATAGAACAATGGCTACTGAAATTACTGAACCTAACAGATTCTGATGTGATGGATTAATTGAAATGTTTATTTTGACTATGGTTATGACAATAAGATTATCATAATTAGTAATGAGATGGATTAATCGATATGCTTATCTGGAAAAAAAAATTGATAGATATATTTCTTAAAGAATTGAAACCTCTCTTTGACTTTTTGTGGAAAGAATAAAGTAATGTTTATGAGATTTGATGATTAAGTAAGATAACTACTGGAGGAAAGTGATTTTATAATATGACTTAAGAGACAGGATTGCTATATATTATAGACTTATAACTGATTTGATCTTTGACAAATGGGAAGTCAATATTTTACTCTTTATTTTTTATTTTTGTTTTTTTTTTTCTTTTTTTCTTTTTGTTTAACTATTTTTTGATTTTGTTTTTTTTTGTCTTTGAATGTTTTATGATTTTGTCTTGTATGTTTTATGAAAATCTGAATAAAAATTATTGAAAAAAAAAAAAAAAAAAGAAAGATAACTATAAAAGTTATCTATTTTTTTGGTATGTCTTTCAGTGTTATGACGTACCTGATACTACTCTTCTTTGTAATGACTGTTGGATGCATTTGGAAAGTTTTTATTAATCTGTTCCTGCTTTCTCTTCTTTCAAAGCCACAAGAGCCTTTCAAGTTAGGGCAATAAAGGCTCTAGTGGCACCTCAAAAACTATTAGATTCAGGCTGTGAATCCACCAGTCACCAGATCAAAGCGTTTCCTTCAGCCACACCTGGAGTGGGAATGGTTGATCTGGTGATCAGTTGCAAAATCTTTTTGAAGCTAAATTTTAAAAATGCACTCAGGCTGCTCCCACCAGGTTTTACAGTATAAAGGGACAGGGTTTGACTAGCATTGTGTGCCCCCGTTTTCAAAACAGAGAGGTGGAGATACATTGAAACCAGCCAACAATGAGTATGTTTCTATCCTTATTTGAGCAAATTGAGGGTGTAAACCAGGGATAGGGAGTCCTATAGGGAATCCTCCAGAAATTGTTGGACTGCAACTCCCACCATCCCTGACTATTGGCCATGCTGGCTGGGGCTGCTGCCAGTTGGAGTCCAGCAACATATGGAGGGCCACAGATTCCACATCCACGGTGTAAAGAAACCCACATCACCTGATAAAGTGTTCTGTTGTCCATGACCACATTCATACCATACATTTATTCCACCATTATTCCACTTTAAATAGTCATGGCTTCCTTCCCCCAAAGAATCCTGGGAAGTTTGTGAAAGGTGCGGAGAGCTGTTAGGACACCTCTGTTCCCCTCAGAGAACTACAGTTTCCACAGTGGTTTAACAGTGAGTCCCTCTTCCCAGATAACTCTGGGTATTGTGGCTCTGTGAAGGCAATAGGGAGTCTCCTAACAACTCTCACCATCCTTCACAAACTACATTCCCCAGGATTATTTGGGGGAAGCCATGACTGTTTAAAATAGAATAATAGTGGAATAACTGTATGCTGTGAATGTGGCCCATGAAAGGTTATGCTAGCCTACAAATCTATTAGTCTTTAAAGTGCCACTGCTAGACTTGTTGTTTTTCGTGCAACAGACTAACAGGGCTACTCCTCTGGAAGTTGTTTAAAGTAATGGATTATGTTTACCTACTTGAGTTGAGATCTTATCCTTTAAGAACTTTTGGGAGGTTTTCTTTTCACAATTGGAACTGACACAGGGTAGTTATTTTTCTTCTTCATACTTCAGTTTCCACCTTGCCCTATGCCCAAAGGAATATTTACGTGGGCATGTAAAAAGTTTATGTGGGAGGTCATACATAACCTATTAATCTGCTTTTGTTAAATGATAGCATTTGTATCCTAATGCTACAATGATGCATGAAAAAACTGTACCTGGCTCAATGAAGGGCAGCAGCAATCAATAAACAACTGTATGTTTAAGTCATTAATATTTATAAAGCTCAGAGATCATGGGTGTGTGTGAGTGAGGAGAGAGTACGATGCAGCTGCAAGGTACTGTTGTTAACAATGCCTACAACTGAAATGTTGCATGTAGGTAAGAAAAGTCAATAAATCAAAACGGCTTACATTCAATGGTGGTGTTTTTAAGTCTGACCATTACTGTAACTCTGAGAGACCAATACACAGCTCCATCTGTGTGTGTGAGTGTGTGTAGTGTTTGGGAGTGTGTGTGCAGTTTTCAAAAGGCCATTTAATCAAGTGAAGTGTTCAGTGGGCCAGGGTCATCCACATGCCAGAGCAGCCCCCTTTCAGAACAACTCCCATAATCCAGGCCTTTAGTGCTGGTGCCACAGAGGTACAATGGAGACACAGCCGCCAGTACAGAGGGTGTAAATAAACATGAAGCAGCAGAAGGGCAGCCTCTTAAAACAGAATTATAAAACCTGATGCAGAAAGCTAACAAGAAGAGCCGTAGTTTGATGATACAGCAACTGTAGCCACTCAGTACTCTGAAAGCCCTGAAGCCCTGTTGCCACTGCTAGAATGCTACATCCAAGGGGTAAGCTCTCTTCAGGGACACCCTCAGAAAGAAATGTGTGTTGGCAAAGCACCTTCTCTGCAGTGCCCCACGCGTGAAAAAAGATACCAAAAAGGCCAGGCCCCTTGAAAAATTGCCAGAAATGAAGCAGCTCTTCAACCTAGCCCTAGTAAGAACAGAGTTAACTTTTCTAGTAGCTAATATGCTTCCCAATTCCCAGTGGTGGGTTGGTCCACTGACCCATCCCAAAACAGATAATTAGGTTCATAGAATCATTATTCCCCATTTCCCCTAATTACCTTGTCTGTTGGCACCACATAACTGGGGCAGAGAGGCAAAGAGGTGACTCAAGCAAGCAAGCCAAGCCACATATTACAAGGCAACCACCTCTTCTCCAAGGTCACTGAGCAAATCTAACCTAGGAAAAATTCCCTCTCACTACCAAATATGTTGACTGGTCAGGCACTGAACATAACCATACACAGGGTCTTTCCCAAAAAAATATTTTTGGGGCCCCTGTCTTATTGCCTGTAATACTCTTAAAGCTATCTCCAGTGAAACAGGAGATAAATGAAACTTCAGATGCCAGGAAAACAAGCGGAAGCTGGTAAGAAACAATACTTGTCCATGAAGCAATACAAGCAGTTAGTCATCATGCTCTGCAAATGAAGATGAGGTCATTTGAGAAGTGCCAGTTGGTGACAGAAGGGCCTAATTGCCTCCAGATGTAAATGTCAACAAGCAACAACCATGGCTGCCTCTATTAAAAATCAAAGCCTAGTTACAAAGTGTAATTATTTCTAGGTGCTCAGGGGACCAGGGTGGGGGAGACTGAGGTCTGCAAACAGCAGCAGCCCCCTTGCAATACCACAAATAGCTTTGGAAACAGAGGAGAGTTTCAAATGGAGTTTTTGGCAGAGCTTGGAAGTAATTCGTTACAAGTAACAAATTACTTGTAATTTATTACTTTTTTGAGGAACGAGTGGATAATTCCTTTACATTTTGATTGTAATAGAACTAGGAGTAATTTTATTACTTTTGTGGAGTAATTTTAATGTTTCCAGCATTACCTTTGGGCAGGGCCGGTTCTAAAGGGCGGCCAGGGCCTCGGCATTCCTGGAGCCGGCCCTCCCTTTGGGCATTACTTGGGGGGGGGAAGGAGGGGAAATCTGCTCCTCTGATTTGTGGATGAAAATCATGTGCCTCAAACTGGGCTTCTGTGCAGCATCGCTCTTCCCTCATGCTCTGTGGGTGGGTAGGAGGCGACGAGGGAGGAGGTGGAGAGTGAGACAAGATGGAGTAGAGAAAACAATTGTTTTTTTAAAAATGGATGGTGATAGAGAAGAATGGAGGGGAGGGAGAAAGGAGCCAGGGGGCAAGAACATGGATAAAGGAGAAGGAGGCAGCAGCAGGATGGAGATAAAGAACTGTGGAGGTGAAAGATGACAACATGTGTGTGTGTGTATATGTGTATGTGTGAATACTGTGTTTGCACTTGGCGCACAAATTGGCCTCCGCCACCCTTTCTGATTACTCTGCTGCATTTGCAGTATTTTAACTTTTTTGCATCTCAGGGGAAAATGTTTGCTTAGGTGCGTGTCCCTTAGTTGGTGGCAGGGCAGGGTCTGGGAGGTGGTTAAGAGAGAGAGATTGTGCTTGCTGGCTGAGCGGGGTGGTGGTGGTTTGCATTAGGTTTGACATGCAAAGATCTGAGTAGTGGCCTCTGCCTCCCTCCCCACCTCCCTTACCAGCGGAGAGACCACCATTGCTATCTTATGGATAAAAAGAATTATTCTACTACTGCTGTATGGTGTGTTTATTTTTTAATGTTGTTTTAGTCTACTTAGATGTGCAGCAGCCAAGGCAGCACCTTGTAGGCATTTTTTTTAAAGAAACTGAAATGTAATTGTAGTTATTACTTTTGAGAAAAAGTAATCAGTTACTTTCAGAGCAAATGTAATTGTAACAGAAATTACTACTTTTGGGCCATGTAATTGTAACTGTAATTTATTTACTTTTTTAAAGTAATCTTCCAAGCTCTGGTTTTTGGTGAGGCATGGAAGTCTGCTACCTGATGAAAACAAAACAACACCATTCAGCATGTGCAAGTCCTTGGGTGCCTGCTTTAATACCTTAGGGTAGGGTTGTTGGGATAGAGGCAAATCAACCTATTTGCTTTATCTTCATATTTTCTCAGGTGACTTCAGTTCTCTGGAATGAAACCTTCCGTATTGTAGCAGCAAATTTGTTTGCTACTGTTGTTCACATTCTCTAGAGATCACTTCCACTTTCTCTGTTTACAAGAGAAGAGCATAATAGAGATAGAGGCTAACCTGCTCAGCCTTGAAGCTCACTGGGTGACCTTGGGCCAGTCACTGTCTCTCAGCCTCACCTACCTCACAGAGTTGTTGTGAGGATAAAATTTGTAGGGGAAGCACCTTGTTTGTACTCCACACTGAGCTCCTTGGAGGAAAGGTGGAATATAAATGTAATAATAATATATAAACATGTAATATTGAAGGGCAGGATGGTGTGAAGGTGCTACTCAGAAAGTGGGTGACAACCATGCTTCATCAAACAGATAAAAAGGATACTGTTGCATGTGAATACCTGAGATGTGGATCAGTCAGCAGAATGGCAGATGCTCAAAGTAGTAGAGAAACCATAAGGAAGAGAGCAAAATTTAGGGGCATGGATTACCTCTGTGGTGATGGATGAGGATAGACTTCTAAGGGAGCAAGTATGCTTGTTTAATAGTGTTCTGCTAACATTGCAGTCTGGGTACCCTCTAGTGGGAAAGATCTGTCAATGAACCCAGACCCACTACAATATCAATCCAAATCAAGTAGTGTTTGATGGCTGAATATAACAAAAAACATAGGATGAGTAAAGTAATACTTCTGTGAGGCCCAGTAAATATTCACAATGTAGGCTATACAGAATGTTTCCTCAGGATGAATGTTCAAGAAGGAAAAAAGTGTGGCAATGTCTTTAAGTAAAGCCTTGGTGCTAGCAAAGAAATATTCAATTTTGAATTTTCAGTACTGAATTTACAAAGCCATTCCATCAGCGAAGATATATCCGTGGAACAACTGAAATGAGTGGCACTTAGGAGGAGTACATTTACACTGTATATCCTGTATCCCTTGAATCCACAGCATAATTTTGCACTAGCCCCAGTTGTGATATGAGAACTTTCCCTCCCATTAACTTCAATGGGAGAGGGAAGGCATTAAGAATAGTCAGTGCTGATGACCAACCCATGCACATTACCATGACAGAGCATAGAATATGATGCAACTCATCCTCCAGTCACAACATACCACCGTCACCAATACCTAAAGCCCACACATGGAGACCATAACTCAGGTGACAGGGTACAGTGCAGGGCTATATCTCTTGTGCAGAGCTTGCAAAGGAAAATGTTGGTGATGGAGAATAGGATTGCCAGGTCTCTGGTTTTCATCTGGAGACTCCGGTTTTTGGGGTCCTCTCCAGGTAAGTCACCTTAATCTTTGGACTCTTAGCTCTCATTAAAAAAACAGTTTCTAAGTGGTCTGGTTCAAAAGATACAAACCAAACTGGCAGCCACCCCCCTCCATAACTTCTGTTAGCACCGGTTGCTCTAATCTCTGCCCTTTCAGGTTTTTAGCCAATAAGTGAAGTCAGGGTTGTGATTTGTTGACCCCTAGGCAATACCTAAACCCCATTTCAAGTTCTGAGAACAGTTTCCTTTTCCTGCTTGTCTCACATCAGGAATTCAGTAAATATAGCTTTCAGAAGCATAAAGAGTACTTTCTCTGTACAGGATTGAGACTTGCTTCTGAGAAAGCCTGCATAGGATTGCACTACAACAGGAGATCACAGCAGAATCTTGGAGGACATACACCGTAAACAATTTTTGTTATAATGATAATAAAAGTGTGCACACAGGTTTTTTTAATTACTTGCAAAGTTGGCATATTATATCATTCAATTAATTTTTGAATAGAAGTTTTAAAAAGTGTACATGCTTCGGTGTTATATTTTTCAACTTTGGGAGTCAAACAAGTTTAAATTTCACTGGACTGTTGAAGAGGACAGTTTATTTGTCTTATTCATAACCTGTTTTGAAAACCTTCCCAATCTTTTTTTCGGTTGTGTGTAGAAGTCAAACAAGTTTAAATTTTCCTGGGCTGTTGAAGAGGGCAATGTTTTGAAAACCTTCCCAATATGAAGCTTTAATCCAATACTTGCTTTTCTGGGAGTAAAGCTGCAATGTTAATTCCACATACCTGAGAGGTAGGACTTACTTTTGAGTAGACATGGTTAGGATTGTGCTGTAAACTTTGCAGCTGATTTCCATTTTAAAATTTAATTAAAATGATTTATATGCAGGGAAAGTTTATGAAGTAATGCAGATCCACATAATACATTTAAAGCATATCCAACTTGAATTTAAAGCACATGACTTCCCCCAGAGAATCCTGGGAAATGTAGTCTCCCCTTCACAGTTATAGTTCCCACCACCCTTAACAAACTACAGTTCCCATGATTCTGTGGGGGGATTAATGTGCTTCAAATGTATGTTGAATGTGCTTTAAATGCATGGTGTGGATCTGCCGTAGTGTGCTGTGAATTCATTAGTGAATTGAAAAGAACAATTTTAAAAGATACTAATAGGGCTGTAGCACATGCTTTGAATGCAAAGGTCCAAAATTAAATAGCTGGAAGAGACTGTTGCCTGGAATCCTTAAGATCCAATGCTAGTCCATGTCAGCAGTACTGAGCTAGATGGTATCAAATGGCGTGACTTGGTATAAGGCAGATTCCTTTGTGCGTACAAGAGGAAAGAGACCTGAGGGCCACAGTGACTCTGAAATTTATTTATGTGTTTTATTTACAACATTTATATACCGCTTTATTGTAAAAAACCTCAAAGCAGTTTATAGAAGGAATTAAAGCAATAAAATTATTGGCAAAAGCAGGTACAGACAGGTATTGAAAACCATTCAAAATAATAAAACCAACAATGAGTTAAAAACAGATAAGATTGCTTCTAAATGCCCGAGTAGGCTTGCCTAAACAAAAATGTTTTTAGCGGGTGCCAATATCAGTACAATGAAAAGCCTGTCTAATGTAAACAGGCGGGGAGTTCCAAAGTGTAGGTACTGCCACACTAAAGGATTGATTTCTTACAAGAGCAGAACAAGTACTATGTGGAACCTATAACATGGAAAGCACACCTTGAACTTGGCCTGGTAGCAAATTGGCAACCATTGCAGATTTCAGAGCAGAGGTGTTATCTGCTGATAGGGTCTCACTCATATCAGCAATCATGTCAGCATTCTGCACTAACTGCAGCCCCCAGGTCAGGTTGTGCTGCATGGGGATTTCTGTGACCTTGGCTGCCTAGCTGCCTGGATTTTTTTAGTTTTGGTTAGGAACCCTGACTCGTTGTAGGATGCTGAGTTTTCTGTTTTACTCATAGGAATTTTGTTGTGGTTGGTATTGTATTGCATTTAGGAAAGCATCACTGTCTTTTCTTTTTCTATTTGCATTTCATTTACCTCTGATCTTACCCCTTACACCCATAGTAGCAACAATAGTGGTTCCATGTGGTCAGCGCAACCCCCTTAAACCCACTGATGATGCACCTTGTTATTTACATGATGGTTTCTTTCTTGCCCAACAGTGGTAAAAGAGAATTCACGTACTGGGTAGTGTCGCTTCAATTGCTGTTGTTTCCAATCTACTGCCTGTGAAGGTAGACCAAATCATGCATGTTTTTTCTCTGTCAATTATTACTCACTGGAATTGGGTTGGCTGTCAAAGTGAGTTTATAGCAGCCCACAGAGTAGGCAAGAAAGAGGAGAGAATCTTCTTAACTCTTACTCATTTCTCAAACCTCTCTCTGCAGTGAAGGGTCAAATCTGTAAAGAAGTTTGGAGCAGCCATGTTAGGCAGGGCATTCCAGGCAGCAGGGCCAGCTCCAGGAATGCCGGGGCCCTTGGACATCAGCTTGCCCTGGGCCCCGGAGTGTGTGTGCGCACTTGCGCACGCATGCACGTGCCCCCATGCCCCTCCACATACCTGTCTGCTGTCTTTTACCATTGTCCTTAATGAAGATGGCGGCCGCGGTTTCCCTATGGGGATGACGCCTCCGCCGCCATCTTTGTTGATGGCACATGTGCTTGCTGCGCAAGCGCAACTCTGTCATCAACTAAGATGGCGGCAGGGGCTTCAGTACCTTAGGGAAACCGCGGCCACCATCTTTGTTAAGGGCAATGGTAAAAGACAGCAGACAGGTAAGTGGGGGTGTGGGGTGGGGGGGGGCACAGATCACGGAAGGGGAGTGGAGGGGCGGCTGAGGGCCCCACTGTAGCTCCAGGGGCCATCGGGCCAGTGCCCCACCTGGCTGCCCTTTAGAACCGGCCCTGCCAGGCAGGGTATTGCCAACCCTGTTTTGATATGGATATCATTGCAGAGGATCCCTAGCCTTACCAACAACACAATCCTAATAATATCTACTCAGAGGTAAGTCCTGTTGAGTAATATGGGACTTAGTCCCTTAGTAAGTATGTTGAGAACTGCAGCCTTCAGGGGCATCCATCTTTACTCCTGAGTGCTCCCATCTAACATCTCCACAACACTAGGCTTTCTTCCTACAATGGCCGTTTGGTGACTGGCCTGGCCTGAGGGCACTTAATCCCTTCTTGCCAGAAGCAAGTAGGCAAGATTAAATGTTCCTTACCCAGGCTCTCTAAGCAGGTGAGAAGGAATGATCCCATCACTTCACCTGGACCTGGAAACACCCTCATTTCGTGAAGATTTCTATCTTAATTTCCAGTCAGAGAATTTTTGTTGTTGAGTGGTATGCTCCAAGCAACTGTGGTCAATCAATGTATCATGCTTAATGGCATCACTAGGGCCTGTCCCCTGTGAGATCACTAGGGCCTGCCCCTGAAATCTCGGGGTTTGAGATGCTTCTGACCTGGCAACCCTAATGGGGAAACAGGGAGAAAAGGCACACAAACGGAGCGCTTCACACAAAATGGCCTGGCTTCAAGGCATAGCACACATGGGGTCTTGAGCACTGTGCTAACACTTTCCCCATTTTTCTCCCCAACCACCTTTTCTGTATGTGAATACACGAACTATATTGCACTAATCACTGTTCCCCTCAAAGAGCAGGAAGCAGTGTCTCCCACACAAAGATAGGCTTTCTGCTGCCAAAGGCCAGGCATTCCACTCCATGCCATTATAACTGCTGGTTATGAGCACTTTTGCCTTGCAAAAGGAAACTGCTTAGAGGTTTCCTACAATCAAGTGGTATGTAAATTTTGTTAATTAAAATAAAATAAAATAAAATCACAGTCTGGATGCATGGTGCAGAACAGGGGTGGGGAACCTCAGGCCCAGATGTCAAATCTGGTCCTTTAGGCTTCTTTTTTGGTCCTTGAGCCTCTCCCCAGGCCACAACCCTTCCCTAGCCACACCCCTCTCCACAGGCACCTCCCCCTCTCCTCAGCCCACACCCCTCATCAGCTCTGCTTTGCATCCTACTTGAGTGTTTTTGCCTGGCTGGAATGTGTCCTTGAACTCTGATCGTCACAACCAACACCTGCAGGTGGCCAGGTCAGGCACTGGCCGGGGACCCTTGTGGCTGGGGCTGCAAGGGTGGGGCTCCCACTCCATGATCCCCACCAGCATTGGATCTCAGGGTGTGATAGCATATTGCCCCCAGATGGTGGTGCAGATCACAGAGCGGGAGATCTGCTGTCCTAGGCAACATCACTGCTGCATGCATGCACAGCCAGTGTGCGCTTAAATATGCCCAGTTGTGCCATCTGTTGCATTGCTGCATCAACATGCCCCCCCCCGCCATCTTGGGTGATAGCAGGTAGGCAAGTACACTGATGCGGCAATGCAAGAGGTAGCACAATGGGGTTTATTGAAGTGCGCACATGTGTGCAGGGGGCGCAAGGCTAATGACTTGTGTGAATGCATTTGCAAGGCTGTATTCGCTCCCCTTTTTAAATCTGAACCACTGTCACCTCAATCCAAATGTCAGGGCTTGCACATGGTAGAGAGGCTTCCACTTGCAAGCCACTTGAATGAAAAAATGGATCTCCACTGTGTGGGGGCAGTATGTGGCCATTCTTGCCAGAACAATCCCTGACTGGTGGCCTGTAGCT
The DNA here is from genome assembly GCF_030035675.1 of Rhineura floridana. NCBI lineage: Eukaryota > Metazoa > Chordata > Lepidosauria > Squamata > Rhineuridae > Rhineura > Rhineura floridana. Next base: position 46,776,130 of record NC_084480.1, read on the forward strand.
AGGTTTTCAGGGATGCTGTGGGTGTCAGTCTTTATTACACCATTTTCTGTTTGTGGTATTCCATCTCCCCTCCCAGACTGAACACATTTTATTTAGTAAATTTGCACACAGCTCACTCAGAATGAATGTTCTCAGTGATGAACAATAAAATTGCACAAGACAATAATTTTTTAAAAAACATTAAAACAGCTGAGCCATCAAAGAAACCAATAATGCAAAAGTTGGTCACACTTCAGAGAAAGCTTGGCTAAACAAGAATGTTTTAGCAAGCATCTAAAATGGGTTTATCTGCTGATCAGTTGTGTTAAAATACACTCAAGAGGCTCCCACTAGGTTTTACAAAAAAAAAGATGGGGCTTGACTAGAGTCGGGTGCCCCGGTTTTCAGAAGAGAGAGGTAGAGAGGCACTGGCACCAGCAGAACAGTTAGTGTGTTTCTACCCTTACTGTAAAACCTGGTGGGAGCCACTTGAGTGCTTGTTTGTTTGTTTGTTAATTCAGCTTCAAATAGCTTTTGCACCTGATGGGCAGATCAACCCGTTCCCCCTCCAGGTGTGGCTAATGGAAATGCTTTGCTCTGGCAACTAAGGTGTTTACACTCAGCCAAGGCTTTCGACTGATTTCAAATGCCATTCGTTCCACTAGCTGTTTTTAAAGGTGATCTTTGTGTTCTTCATCCGTTTGTCATGACATTGTTTTAAAGTTGTGTCCATGGATATCTGATACTGTTCTCAAGCTCAACTTAAACATGACTTCCACAGAATCTAGGCAATTGCCTTACAGCAAGTCAAACCATTGGTCCGTGTAGCTAAGTTCTGCCTATCCTGACTGTCTGTAGCATCCAGCACTGCTGTCTGCTTGAGATCTTGGTGCTGGAGGGGATCTCTAGACAGCACTGAGCCACATAAGCCCATGGTCTGACTCGTGATAAAGCAGTAGCTGGATGTGCTGGGGATTCAACTTGTCCTTATATATACAAAGCATGTGCTTTACCACTGAGCTATAGCACCTTCCAATCATGTTTAGTTCCATTAAGAATTAACTGCCCCAGTTCCCACTCCCCCTGTTTTTCTTTTTACAATGTGAAGGATGCTATTTAAGAAGGCATACGTAGGCATGTTGAATTCTATAGTTGTTCATAAAGTCCCTTTGATATTTGCAGATTCTTGGACGATGCTTAGAATTCTTCCTGTCACTCATTTCATGATCAAGTAAATGAACTGCAGTGACAGTTTCATCAGGGGGATGGTACCCGTGTGAAAATAGCTTTAGTAATCCAGGCCGATAATAATACAGAACATTTCTGTTGTAGCTTGTGTGATAAAATGCTTCGCAATCCTGTACATCCTGATTCTATGAGACCAAACATTAATATTTACATTTTACAAATGGGAAAATCTTAAGCAGAACAGTCAGTGATTTAGTGACTGAACAAGCTTTCGTATGCCAAGATCTAAAAGCCATTTTGTAATTTGTGCACATATCATGCAAAAAGTGTTTGTTACAGACACACCAGCTTTTTCTGCAGTAAACAGAAAAGCCTGCAGGCAGGCATTCCTAAACATTTGGGGAGACATGCTTGAGAGGTCTGATTGGCCGTGGTATCCCAGCATCACAACTGTATATTTAACGACATGAGTCTGCCCTACACACGTTACATATTTAATGTGGGAAATACCTATCCAGTTCCCAAGTTCAGTTCCTAGTATTTCCAGGTATGGCTGGGAGCATCCGCAGTATGAAACGCTGGACAGCTGCTGCCAATCTCAGTAGACTACTGAGCTAGGTCCAGCTTGGGATGAGGCAGCTTCTATTTGGGGGTGGGGGAGAGGAGGACCATAGCTCAGTGGTAGAGCATCTGTCTTACATAGAAAAGGTTCTAGGCTCAGTCTCTGGTATCTCCAGACGGGGCTGGGAAAAGGTCCCTGCTGAAACCCTGGAAAGCTCTGTCAGTCAGAGCTGACAATACTGAAATGGATGAACCAATGGTCTGGACTTTGAATACTACCTGTTGGGGATCACTAGCAGAAGAGTGTTATTGCACTCATGTCTTGCTTGTAATCTCCCCATAGGCATCTGGCTGGACTCTGCGAGAACAGAATTCTGGACTGGATAGGCCCTTCTTACAGCTCTGGTGCACTAATGCAATTATTACCTATATATGAGTTAGGCTCACCTCGATAAAAAACACCTTTCTTTTCCTTCTCAGGCTCTACGAAGTTAATTTAACGCTGCAGATACAGATATAAGTTTGCCATTCTTCCCGTTTCTCCAGGAGAAACATACTGACAGGCTGCAGTTAGCAGCGCTCAGTGGGGGGAAAAGTGGAAATCAAGAGCATGGAGACATGTGTAATTGGAAAGGAATTGGAAAACATGATCAGAGAAGCTAAATTAGAAAAAAAATCATATTTTTTAAAAATTCAATTTCATAGCAAGTTGTCTTTAGTTTCGCAGAATGCACCAAAGTGTGTGGAAAATAAGGAGCTTAAATAAATCTAGAGGCAAGTACTACACAGTACGGAAGTTGCTGAAGTTGGACTAATGTATTTAATTACAAAAAGGTGAGGAATCTGTGTGAGTTCTCCCAACTATCTAGTAGCATCAGGGATGACAGTGAGATTCCAAAACAATGGGAACAATGGAGGAGAAATCAAAATAGAATTTATTTACACATCCTGCTTTGGGGTACTCCATGATACCAGTCAAGAAACGAAGGATGCTTTGAGCAATTGGGTATGTATGAATTAGCCTAGGAAGACTGAAACTTTACCCCCTTGTCAACAAAGGTTGATTACAGAGGTGAAAGTAATGCTGTGCAAACGTTTCATACAAAGTGTGACCCTCTTATGCAGGATGTAGTGATGCTAAACTACTCTATTCAGTATGTGATAGGCTTTGTGGAAGACTTCATCAGGGAATAATATTTGATATTGGTACAGTACAGAAAGAGATTTGCTCGTCTTTTAATCTTACAAGCTATTATCCCCTGATGAAGGCCTGTAGATAAGGCTGAAATGCGTTGGGTTTTATCAAAAATAAAAGTTCCCACTCTTCAGCATCTTGGTCTTTGACCTTCTCTTTTTGATTGCCCATTTGGATGCTAGCCACCCTCTGTTTATTCTTTTATTTGTGGAAGACTTGACATCAAAAATGTGTGCCATTTTTCACCCTCATTCTAAGCCCTTTGTAAGACAGCAAATATATGATATGATATTTTTTAAGATACTTCAATCCTGCCTTTGCAGCGATGTAGGTTTTCCAGAAAAAAAGTGAATAGAAAAATTAGGGTAATTTGCACTGGAAATTTTTCTGATGCCCTAAAATCTAATTTAGCATGTTCTTTTTACTTGTATTTAGTAAACAAAGCTAAAATCCTTGCCCATCTTGCCTAATATTTATTTGCAATTGGCATCCATTTATTGCTACGAAAGAAAGAAAGAAAGAAAGAAAGAAAGAAAGAAAGAAAGAAAGAAAGAAAAGAAAGAAAGAAAGAAAGAAAGAAAGTTTTCAATGGAAAAATAAATCACTGGACATTTTTCTGCCCCATATCACTGGGACCTTTGTAATTCAGATAGGACCACTCAAGGTGGCAGATATCAAAAGTACAAAGTATACTAACATAAGAACATAATATAATGTAAAAAACCCACATCAAACAAGGACCAGATAAAAATACAGAAAAAGAAAAACAAACAAACTTTGTGCTCCAACAACAAAACCCTCCCAGTAGTGCTGCATTTTCCTAGAATCTGTCTTCAACTATTTAGAGTAGGGCCTTTTAGTGTGGTGGCACCTGTCACGTGGAACACTCTACCCGTGAAGATAAGGCATGTGCCAACGATTTGATGCTTTTGGCACACCCTAAAAAAATCTTGTGTTCATCAGATCATTTTCAGTACAGGATACATACACTATATCACAGGTGGGAATCCTCAGGCTCAAGGGCCAAATGTGGCCCTCCCTCCATGCTTCTCTTTCTGGCCCCTGGGACTCTCCCCAGGCCACAACCCCTCCCAAGCCACAGCCTCTTCCTCCAGGCCACACTCTCACAGGCCTTGCTTCACAGCTTCTCTGAGTGTCTTTGCCTGGCTGGAATGTGTCCTTAGACAGTAATAAAGACGCTGGCTTGCCTAAATGGAGGATAAAGAGAGGTGTAAGAACTAGCCTGCTGTACAAAGGTAGCGTTTCTATTCATTGCCCTGCCCACCCCTTGCATATGGCCCCTGGAAGATTGCCCAGAAGGTAATGGGGTCCTTGAACTGAGAAAGGTTCCCCACCTCTGCGCTATTATATTTCCTTCCTGAAAGATATATTACGGGCCACTGTAAAACTGTGGAATTATATTTTATGCTGATTTTACATTGTTTTATTATGTCATGTATGCTTTTAATTCTTTTGTACAGTAGGGCCCCGCTTTATGGCGTTCCGCTTTACGGCGCTTTGTTCATGCGCCGGTTTTCAATTAGGGAAAGGCCCCGCTCTTACAGCGCTTGTTCTGCTAATACGGTGGGTTTTTTCCATCGCGCGTCATTTTGATGTCATTTTTGTGCGACGCAGCCCATTATAGTCTATGGGGCCCCACTTTACGGCAGGGGCCTGGTCCCTAACCCGCTGTACTAGCAGAGCCCTACTGTACACCACTTTGGAATTTTTCACTGCTAAAGCGATTCATCAGTATTAATCATTCTAATAAACAAAGGTTACACGAGCAGTACAGGAATGTTTCTTCAGTTTTGCAGGCTACAACAAAATTGTCAGCTGTCAGCAGCTTTTCTTGTGAAGCTCTTTTAAGATATAAGTGGTTTGCACCATCAGATATGTTGATTTCATATTAAAACCATGTAGAACACATGTTGTCTCTGAGCCTCACTTAATGCAAATCATTTCCTGTCTGCCACACACAGCATCGCTGAAATGGAATGTTTTGACTACACCAGTGTCATGCCACCTTTGAATAATGAGGCTGCACTGTTATTTGTGTTTAGAAATATTATTAACTTAGATGGAAATGTACTGTGTAGTAGCCAGGGCCTTGCACTGCTTTGTTTAAGTGATCCATCACTGAGCCTTGATAAGTAGGTACATGAAGCCCTGAGGAAAAGTGTCAACATCTGGATGACCAAAACTCTAGGCTGCTGTGTCTTCCAGAAAGCCACAGAGTAGGAACTGACCTACAACATCTCCAGAAAACTCCCAATGGGACCTAACATGCAGAAAATGCTGCCTGGTGTAGAGCAGAGCTTGGGGGATACATAACGAAGAAATGGAAAGAGATGTCCGAATGTAAGGAAGGAATGAGATAGATGAAAAAAGAAAGGCGGCAGGGGATTGAAAAGGTCACTTAAGGAAGGCTCTAAAAGAAATACACCCTTTCTAGCAGGAGTAGGGAACCTGATCACACGGAGGCTTCTACTCATGTTCAAGCAAACATGGGTAAAAGCTCCCTTCAGACCAACACATTTGCTGCTTGAGGCAAGGGACAAGATGGCATATCTGATTCCACATACAGAATCTCATTGGACCGGCAGCTGAGTTACTGGCAATGCATCTGTCCTCTCTGTAGCACCTAAAGGCAGCAGGGTAGCTAAGGGGAATCAGGAGGAATGAAAAGGGCTGTGTGTGATCGTGATTTTGTTATATTGTTTTATTTATTGTACTTTTTGTTATAGGATCAGGGGGTTGGAATGGATTATGCCTGTGGGTCTCCTTCAAGCCTGTAATCCTGCATTTGCAGCGGAAGAAACCTGCTGTACTGATCAAACCAGTTCCTTTCATAAGCTAATCATTCTGGCCAAGCCATTCTCCTTGTGAGTTAACAGGCCTGTGAAGTGGCAGATCCACATGTCAAAGACTTTGTCAAGAGAACATGCATTGCCATAGGAACAAGGGTAGCTCTCCCCCACCTGGCTGGGACAGGAAGTACATTTTGGGTTAGTCTGATTTGGAGCTGAAAGCTGGAAACACAGAGAGACTTGCTCTTTGTGCTAAATCCAAGACCATGGCTTTGGGAAGTCCCCTAGAAACCTAATGGGGAAGCAAAATCTGTTGGAGTGTTAATGCTGAGATCCCCTCCATTTTATGCTCAGGTTTATTTATTTATTTATTTATTATTTGTTTCATTTATAGACCGCCCATAGCGAGTGGCTCTCTGGGCGGTGTACAAAAAGGTTAAAATACAAAATATCAACAATAAAATCAGACAACAAACAATAAACACAAGCAGCAACTAAAGAAAAAAAGAAAAAATAAAAAAATTAAATTATAACATAAACGCTTAAAATGCCTGGGAGCATAGCCAGGTCTTAACCTGGCGCCGAAAAGATAGAAGCGTAGGCGCCAGGCGTACTTCTTCGGGGAGGCTGTTCCACAGTTCGGGGGCCACTACAGAAAAGGACCTAGATTGAGTAACTGTCCTCCGAGCTTCTCGATGGGTTGGTACCCGGAGGAGGGCCTTAGATGCTGAGCGAAGTGACCGGGTAGGTTCATAGCGGGAGAGGCGTTCCACAAGATATTGCGGTCCCACGCCGTGTAAGGCTTTATAGGTCAAAACCAGCACCTTGAATCTGGCTCGGAAACAAATAGGTAGCCAGTGCAAACGGGCCAGAACAGGTGTTATATGTGCTGACCGGCTGGTCCTCGTCAGCAGTCTGGCTGCTGCGTTTTGCACTAGCTGAAGCTTCCGAACTGTCTTCAAGGGCAGCCCTACGTAGAGCGCATTACAGTAATCCAGCCTAGAAGTTACCAGAGCATGAACAACTGAGGCGAGGTCATCCCTGTCCAGATAGGGACATAGCTGGGCTACCAACCGAAGGTGGTAGAACGCATTCCTTGCCACCGAGGCCACTTGCGCCTCAAGAGACAAGGAAGGATCGAAAAGAACTCCCAGACTACGAACCTGTTCCTTCAAGGGGAGTGTGACCCCATCTAGAACAGGGTGAACATCCACCATCTGGGCAGGGGAGGCACTCACCAACAGTGTCTCAGTGTTGTCTGGATTGAGTCTCAGTTTATTAGCTCTCATCCAGTCCATTATCGCGGTCAGGCAATGATTCAGCACATCCACAGACTCACCTGTAGAAGATGAAAAGGAGAAATAGAGCTGCGTGTCATCAGCGTACTGGTGGCAACGCACTCCAAAACTCCTGATGACCGCACCCAGAGGCTGCATGTAGATGTTAAAAAGCATGGGGAACAAAATCGACCCCTGAGGGACTCCACAATGGAGAGTCCAAGGTGTCGAGCAATGTTCCCCAAGTACTACCTTCTGGCGACGATCCGCCAAGTAGGAGCGGAACCACTGCCAAGCAGTGCCTCCAACTCCCAACTCCGCGAGTCTCCCCAGAAGGATACCATGGTCAATGGTATCAAACGCCGCTGAGAGATCAAGGAGAATCAACAGAGTCACACTCCCTCTGTCCCTCTCCTGACAGAGGTCATCGTACAGGGCGACCAAGGCTGTTTCAGTGCCAAAACCAGGCCTAAAACCGGATTGAAATGGATCCAGATAATCGGTCTCATCCAAGAGCACCTGGAGCTGATTGGCAACCACCCGCTCCAGAACCTTGCCCAAAAAGGGGATATTTGCCACCGGTCTATAATTGTTCAAGTTATCTGGGTCTAAGGAAGGTTTCTTCAAAAGAGGTCTCACTACTGCCTCCTTGAGGCTACTAGGGACTACTCCCTCACTCAAGGAGGCATTTATCACTTCCTTGGCCCAGCCGGTGGTACCAGTCCTGCTAGGTTGTATATATGTGTAAATAAAAATATATATCCTAAAGACACCACAATCTCTGCTGACCTTTATTCCAAGGAAATCAAACCCTGGCTAAGCGCAGGAACCCCAGAAGTCTCTCACCGCTCAGAGATTGGGGTATGCACAACATTTTATTTACTTTTATATTAATATGCTGTTCATCACTTTGGAGACATTTGGGCCCAAAATTGGTACATACATAAACCATAACATAACATAATGGTTGGGGAATGAACAGGTAGGGACAATTGAGAAGAGCCCCCATGCTCCTTCATGGGTTGATTAGCCAACCAGCATTTCTGCACTCTTAAAAACTACCAATTTCAAGCTGCTGTGTGAGTTTGATATGTGAAATATGCATACATGCAATGACAGATCTACAAGATTCTGATACACATCTGTACATTCCAGAGAACATCTGGAAATTAGTCAATTTCTTCAGGCAGATGCAAAGCAGCACTAGTTATAACCAATGGCTAATTTTCTTCTCAAGTAGCTTTTAGAAGGGTGCGCTGCTTCACATAAGTCCCTTTTCTGCATAACTCTACCAGACAGTAGTTCCAACCCTTGCCAGGACTGCCCAAGATACTTTGCAGAGCAAGAATGGCACTTTTCTATTGCCCAAGGCAAGGTGGCAGCCCAAGGCTGACCAAGTTATTTGGCACCTGAAGCAGAAAATCCCACAAGCACTTCTCCCCTTCACTGGCAGTAAAAACAACAATAATAGTAAATTAAACAAATTAACTAGCTGTATAGGGCTTTGTACACCAAAACTAGAGCCTTGAACTTGGAATTCTACGGAATTCAAATTGTAATACCATAGAATGCAATATATATATATATATAAAGATGCAATAAAAAGCAGAGCTTGGAAAAGTTACTTTTTTTGAACTACAACTCCCATCAGCCCAATCCAGTGGCCATGCTGGCTGGGGCTGATGGGAGTTATAGTTCAAAAAAGTAACTTTTCCAAGCTCTGAAATTAAAAATCATACAGCATGACAAAATCAGTGGTAATAAATACAACAGGCAGAAAAACCATTAAGTGGTCCAACAAGATCCTCAGCAATTTTCAAGCGTTGCATGGTGAAAGCAGTTTGGGAACCACTGCTGTACACTTCTTGGAACTTATCTGCATTACAATTTTTTCTTGTAGAACAATACAATATATAATCTCTAAAATACAAAGTACCAGTTCTCAGCTTTTTTTGGAAGGTACACCATCTGACCAAGTTCTGTTCCTTAATCCCAGATGTGTGGCAACAGGCTATAGCTACATAGTGAATAGGGGGGAAGCTCAGCACATATTTTACAGCCCACTTTAGCTCACACATAGAGAGACACAAGGAATGCTTTATTAAAAATAATAATACAAAAATAATTTTTACACCTCTCATAAGCAATATCCAACTGTGCCTGTCTGCCAGCAGAATGGACATCTGCTTTCACAACAGGACTTCACTTTCCTTCTCCTTCCCAGTGCATCCCCCTGAGCGCCTGCAAAATCTGCTCCAGACTTGAGGGACCTTCTGGATTAGATTTTGGAAGATATGGAAGGAGGAGTTCCATTGCACAAGTGGAAGTCCGCTTGGATGACATTGGATTTCACCCCAAAATTCTAAAGGAGGATGCTGAATTCTGATATGAAAGAACAAACAGCACAGGCCCAAAGCAAACAGTATCCCCCCCCCCCAAAAAAAACAAGCAACTGTTTTCTTGCTTGAGCATACAGTTGTCAATGTAAGATGATTATGTTTATGCCAACTGTTATCACAGTTGCCATCTAACGTTCTAACTATAAAGATCCAAGAAGATGACAAATGTTTCCGTAAGATACACAAACATTTCATGGCCTTTTAAACACATCAGAATAGAATGTTCTTCCACAGGTAATTACTGTATTGTAGACAATTAAAAAACGGAAGAAGATTTTGTTCTGATTTTGTTTTTTTAACTTGCGGCCATGTCCTTAGGACACAACACTGAAACATAATTTCCTTCTGCGTATGAAACAGAAATTTCCAGCCACTGGTTGCAGGCCTGCCCTCTGGGTAACAGAGAACAGTCTGGTCCGCCTTCTTCATAGCAGCTCTTCAGATGTTTGAAAACCACTATCATGTCTCCCTTTAATCTTCTATTCTCCAGGCTAAACATATTTATTTATTTATTTAAAATATTTCTATCTTGCCCTTCTACCCTACAATAGGGCACTCAGAGTGGCTACAATAAAATCGCACACATATATAATAAAATACACAATAAAAACACAAAACATTACAGAACAGTAAATTAAAATGCACAAAATACTATTAAAATGCATAAAATGCATTATTCACATACATACATAAAATGCATTATGCATACACATACAAACATACATACATGTATACATATGTGTACGTATATAAGAAAGTGAGAATAAAAGAATTTAAAAGATAAAAAACTTAAAACAGTGTTAGGCTGACCCATCAATCCCAACCAAAGGCTGTCCGGAACAAAATAGTTTTTACAAGTTTCCTGAAGACCATCAGGGAGGAAGCAAAGCGGGCTCCCAACTCTTTCTACCGTTCCTAAATTTGGAAGGTCCAGCCCATACTTTAAGATCACTTCAGAAGTCCTGTTCACTGGTAAAATCAATTGGGTCGGTGGGCATGAGAGGCAAGGCCTTCTTGGTTGTGGCTGCACTGTTATGGAACTCCTTTCTGAATGAATTACACTTGGCCCCTACATTATAGACTTTCAAATGGGCCAAAAACATATCTTCCAGGCTGTCTTTCCCTGAGGGTGTTTTTGTGCAGCTGGTTTATGTGATTCTGAGCTGTTGATTTTACGTATTGGAACCTTTGTGGTGTCATTATATGATGCTAAAGTGCTGACTGATAGTAATGTATACCAATTTGATATGTATCCATATAGCTTTTGTTTGTTTGTTTGTTTGTTTATTTATTAAAATTATTTGATTTATATCCCGCCCTTCCTCCCAGGGTGGCAGGAGCCCAGGTTTATGCCACCTTAGGGGCATGGCATTGAAAGGCAGCCTATAAATACATTAAGTAACAAGAACAAAGTTACCAGAATTGTTAGTCAATGGGAACACAATCTTTGTGGCTGGATGTTGTCTCGAATTGTACATGCCACTGTTAAAATTAAATATATTTCTCAAAGGAAGGATCCTCAAGGCCATTTAAAATGTTATGCATTTCAGACACTGAAAACCTAATACAGATGGTCACATAAGACTATTGCACAAGCATCTCTTTTTCTGCATGTTCATGGCCTTTGATTGGCTATGGCCTCCCACTGCATGGATGCTTTGTGAATTTTGAGTGTGAATCACAACAGATCTGTGAGTGACTCTCACACATAACAATCCATATTTGGTTTTCAGATTTTTCCTACTCAGAAGATGCATAGAGATTACCATATTATGAGCAGGGGGTGCAGTACAAATGCACACTCACAATTTGCAATACAGGTGTATTATAGTATATACAATGTGGCATAAACTTGCAAAAATGAATTTCAACAGAGATAAATATTAAGTTCAGTATTTAGGCAGGCAAAATCAGATATACAAATATATTTGGCTTGACAGCAGTAAAAGCCCTGTCTAGGGGTTTTAGTAGGCCACAGGTAAACATAAACCAGCAGTGTGCTGTGGCAGCTAAAAAGGCTAATGCCATACGTTTCGTGCCAAAACTAATTTTTCACTGTACAGAATAAATATGACTTAGTTCTAGCATTTAGTAGTTATATTATATATACTACTGTTTGCACATTTTAATTGCATTTAAAAATGCTTAAAATTAGTTTCTCCCAATACTGCAAGGTAAAGATGCCAAACTTTTCCCTCCTGCAAAATTCCCTCTGCCCTAACAACAGTATGCTAGTGAAATATTCATTAGGTGAAACTTTCCTATCACTTCATACTCATACAAGGAAAACTTACAGTGCAAGCCTGTACATCTCCTGTCAGATGTAAGTCCCATTGAGCTGCTAGCAGCGCTGTTCCTGCCAGAAACAAGAAAATGGGTAACTCTACCTTACCCTTTGCCTACAAGAGAGATTAAATAGTTGATAACTAAATTATATCGGAAGGAAGACGGGGTGGGGTGGGGGGTAATTGTGTAGGGTTTGTTTGTTTTTTTAAAAAAAGAAAAATACAGCTTTATTTATAACATGCACAGGATGCAAACAATCTGTATTTTAAATACCAGACAAGAGATATTTGCAATTTCTTTTTGCAAAGTATTGCAAAATTACTACAGCAAAATAATTTAGAAATGTTTGAACAGGGAAGAAACAAGAACACGCGTTTAAAAGAGGTTTGAATGGTAATGTATTTTTGTGAGGAATAGAGCAGGGCTTCTTTAAGAAAAAGCACGTGATGCCTTGCACCTTTTAAACCGAACAAAATGGCTCTTTGTGATTGAAGGCAAGGCCCGGAATGTGCTGTGCTTTTCTTTGTCCGCGCTTTTCAACGAAGATGGTGGCTTTGCATCAGATCTCACAACGGGCTTTCTGGGAGGATAGTCGAACAAGTTCGGAGTTATCAGAAGGAAAATGAACTGGGTGGAATCGATAATACCACTCTCTCGAGAAGCGCCTCGAAACTGGGAAATGCGTGACGGACGAGGGATTAGGGAAGGCAATGTGAAAGGCGGGCAAAGTATGAAACAAGTTGAGACGGGCAACCGGCGTAGATGGATGGTACAGAACTATGGTGGTAATCGGTGAATCCGAAAAGAAATTCTGCAAACGCTCAGCCGCGAGATTTCCTGCAGGGAGCAGCTGTACGCACTTTACAGCGCAAGCGTACGCATCTCTACTCAGAAGTAAGCTCCATCGAATTCGGCGGGACTTACTCCCAGGCAAGGGTGTGTAGGATTGCAGCTCTAGTTAGATTGGCAGATAGAAATAGCATTTTGATTGGAGGCGTTTTTTAAAACCATTATCGTTCCCTTTCATCTCCGCAAATTATGGAACATCGTGGCTCGGTTTGGCGCATCTTTTGAAGTTTAGTTTTGTTTAGAATTATAAGCAAGCGTTAGGTTAGAGTTCTGGAGTAGCGCGATGCCTCTGAACACCTTGATTTTCATAGCTGTTGGGCCCAGTATTCTTACTGCCGTCTCTCCCCCCCCTAATATTGTGCCCCAATGATTCGTATCCTGAAGGGCTGATCCCACAGACAAGTTTGTAAGTCCCAAGTCCCTAAACCTACTGAGGAGAGGCTGTCTATCTTCCACATATCTCATACAAGCCCAAATAACGTGATCTATTCTTTCCACCACCTTACAAAGCTCAGAATATTCAGAACCTTCTTCAAGCACTGTACAATCCACTCTGAAGAGCCCAATGTCCTGTTAAGACTCTAAATATACTGTTTTGTTTTTGCCACCCTTTCAGATGAAATAAATCCTCCAAAACTGGGGAAAAAGGAAACAGCCCTCGGCCTGTAGAATTTGCCTATTGCCTTTGCCACTCATCCAACATCTCTTTAACCCAGTTCCTAACCTCTTAACCAGGCTACATGGTAAACTAAGTGGGGGATGGGTGGGGCGAAGGTTGGCTGGTGGTGAGACCATGAGTCTGCATCAGGTAAGAATTTTAGGATGGAATGTGGTAGGAGATAGCACATACTAGAAAAGAATGTCACTTTACTGCCCAGACAGTGAGAATAGTTTGCCAACTGTCAAACACTCTGGACTCCTCTTAAAGGAGATTCTCACAGTGAAGGTTTGTTACAACCAAGGATTGCAGCGGGGGGGGGACTCATAAAATGGGGTTTCCTCTAGTGCTCTTTAGTGCCCCACCCACTCATAATTATCACAGGAGTACACAATCCATTTTCTTTGAAGGAAATTTCAGTTCAAACAAGCACACTACTCTGGGAACATTGCTCTGAGTTTGTGGCACTGTTTTCTATGATTTGGGGGGCATGAGAGATTTTTGTAGTACTTGCATAATATGAAAGTACCAAGTTTGATAAGCTGCCATTAGTTGCTGGAAAATACTAAACTAAACAGAAGGGAGTAGAAAAAGAGGAAGGCCAAACAAGAGATGGATTGATTCCATAAAGGAAGCCACAGACCTGAACTTACAAGATCTGAACAGGGTGGTTCACAACAGATGCTCTTGGAGGTCATAGGGTCACCATAAATCATCGACTTGAAGGCATACAACGACAATAAGAGCTTGGTGTCTCTTGTCCTGGTTGCAGCCATAAATACTCATTGGGATTTATCAAATGCTTCCTTAAATATATGTGAAATTTCACAAGTGTAAATAGTATTGGAACTCTCGTGCAATTGAATAAATGCCAGGTTGTGGAGGATTGAGAAAATAAGGCAGTTATATGTACTGCATTTATTGGTTACATCCTCCAAAATCAAAACTGCAAAAGCAAGTCATGTTCCTTTGACCTGTGTGGGAACACTGTTGCTAGTTGCATATATCATTTTTCCCAACCCTATTGACTGCTTAAGGAAGTAGATCCTCTGTTTATACAATGCTTCCATTAAATGCAAGTTTCTGCACAAGGAGCGACAAATTATTTGTTTTTTTCAGACCATAGCCTTTAATCTGATTATCTTCTCTTAATTAATTTATTTATTTATTAAATTTATATACCGCCCGACTAGCAATAGCTCTCTTAATAGGTTGACTAGGAAGTTGTGAAAGTTGGATACAGTCCAGAGCCTTGGCACAATGGAAATCTCACTTGTATATGCAAACAAAACTACATGCAATTTTTTTAAAAAAAAGACGGATGTTCTGCCCGTGGAACCACGCGTAAAACGTTAAGAAGGTGAAGCGGAACCACAGTAAGCAGGCCATGTGAATGCATTGCTGATTTGTACTGTTAAATAGGGGATATGGGAACCTACTGAGTGACATGACTATTTAGAAATAATTCCTTCTTTATTCTCCTGCTTTTTTAACCTGCCTCGGATATGTGATAAAAATGGGATATAAATACAGATTTGTACCTTCAGTATGGTTCTGCTCATGCCTATACTATTAACTTGCATGTATAATGGTGTATGTCTTGTTTTGAGAACATTTTCCAGCTTTCAATATGAATTACAATCTAAAGCCCTCTTCTTGAAAAGCTATGGTAATTATAATCTTGTCTGATTTAAAGTTGTGAGGATATTGATTGATAACGAAAGGCAATTTAATTAATGTACAACTTATAATGAATCACTATGTATAGTTGCTCAAAAAGCAGGTAACTGCTACAGTGGAATGGTAGCATTAAAACTTAAAAGGTGTAGGCTGTCTTCATATGAAATCAAATGTGTTCAGTATCACACTTAAGTTGCAATTCCCTTTAACAGCAAGTGTCTAATGATTTCAGTAAATCTGGACTGTGCTGTTAATTACGTAAACCATAAAGGGAGGGAGGGTACAAGTTTTAAGTAGATCATAGTGGCATTTGGGTAACTGATTATGGTTGAAATGCTAACCCCTTTACCTGGAAGTAAACCCCATTTAATTCATAGGGACTTCTGTATTAGACAAGTTTAGCACTGCAGTCTAAGACATTTTAGATCAGTTGATCTCTTAACTGACATCCTTATTGGTCTAAATTGGTTTCAAAAGGGACTTAAACATTTAAGGATTAAGGCTGGTTCTCAGATCTTCCCCTCTCAACCCCCCAACCCAAGCTATAGTGATATTTAAAAATATGGGATTCAGGCAGCCAATTCCTTTAAACCATTGCAGCTGTCCAGATGAGCAGGCAGAGACACTCCCATGGAGTTGCTGGTGTAAATCACTTCAGCATCACATCTTTAAATAACAAATGATAACTGCTTAAGTTATGCTATAGTAAGGTACATACCCCTTCAGCTACTGGCCAGTTAGAGTAGCTCTTGGAAATCAGATTGGTCTACCCACAAATAAAACTTAATGTAAACCCCCTCCTTTGTTTAGCACATTCATGAATTAAAAGTCTCACACAATTGAAAGCACTGTTTTATTAACATTCAATAAATAAGTGTTCAACCTCTGCCCTGAAACAAAGAAAAACAAAGGTTCCTAGTCTAAACTCCATTGCCAGCAATGGATTCAGAACAGGGCCAACAGATTAACAGTGTTTGTCCGCTGAAATTCTAAGCCATCCCACTGATTTCAGAGAGGCCTACATAAGAATGGCTTGGAGACTGACTTAGAGCTAGCAGTTTACGTCTTAGGAGCAATCTACACTTTAAGAATAACATAGTACAGAACTCTTGGCTATCACTCCAAATGCAGGTAGAAAAATGCATGATTGAATACCTTTCAGAACTTCCTGCACACATAGAAAGATTAGGCTAAGAATTGTCTTTGTAAGCTAGCCTTTCAAGAGGAGTTCTTGAGTCAGCCAGGAAGCATATAATCAGTCATGATTCCCCCACATCAACTTTTTAGTAACAATTCTTAAAGTGTAGAACAGCTCTGACTTATCGTGGCAATTTCTGAACATGCTTCCTTCAAGGGTACTACAAGCTTAGTACATAACCCTCAACAGCATCCTTCACAGAAGAAAACAAGGTTGTTAGAAAATCTCCGTAATTTCATATAATAGGAATGGAGTAGTGAAGCATATCAGTGACGCTCCTCTTCTGTTAAAAATACACAAGGCATTTTGTGCATCAATGCATACATTCCTATGAGACCCATGAAGAGTCCAAGAACAGGCAGAAATTAATATTTCAATTCACTGACTAGGTAGGTTAAAATGTCTTCCCTCCTAAATTATGCATGTTCCAAAAAGTTAGTATCAAAATCCATTCAAACAAGACCTGGACTATTTTAATTCACACTATTGTGAATTAAAGAAATTGTGCTTTAAAGAAAAATAAAAATAGCATATAAACCCAACCAGGGATTGCAGTTAATCAGCCAGTACAGTTGTCTAAGAAATATAATACAAACAATTCAACTTCCATTTTAGCATAAAATGAAAAAGCTATTTAAACATGTTAAACTCTGAATGTCATTCTGCAGTTTCTCTAACCCAAGTCAGATCCTTTGGTACATTTTTCTGTGTTTTAGATTCCTGAAAGTTTTCAGCAAATCTCTCTCTTGCTTTTTCCCAGTTCTTTTTGTTCTTGGTGTTGATGATCTGAACTTCTTCAGCAGATACAGGTGTATTTGAACCTAGGCCTGCATGCTTTCTGCGCAGCTGAAGTTTGATCTGTCAGACATTGAATTCTTGTAAGTATAAATTCAATAAATAAGCTTTCCGTAACTTTTATGACAAGCTTGAGAGCAACATAGAATGAGGAGTGCTAAAAGAGTATATTGATATGTGTGATACATTTGTCCACCAAAACAAAAATACAACATGATCAAAAAATAACACAATCCTAAAAGAACAGTGTGATTAACATAACAATAACGGGTCATGCCATTTTACTCTACTTCCAAATGCCCACTTTGATACAATGTTAATTTTATTTCCTGAAAAAGCCAGTGCACATTCCCTTTCTGCAAGAACAGTCCAGAATTAGTGTAGCACCTTCAAATCTCAAAATAAGGACAAACCACTCTCCTCCAATAAGAATTAGAATCACAGTGTTAGAAGTAGGCAAAAACTGACCAACAATGACTTACAAAGAGGCAATCAAAAAAGGAATCTTGTCAAGGGATAAGCTTGATGTGAGGTTTATTTTTTTAATTAAATCCCCAAATGGAACTGTTAGTGATATGATGCAAGAACTGACAGGGAAGATAGTTGTTAAATGTAAGTGCTAAATTTCATCAAATCACATATTGCTTTAATATGTAATTTGATTTATGAAAGCTTAAACATGCCCTTTTGAGTTCATTCTCCACCAGTGAAACTTCCTCTAAAAAAGCACTAAAGTTTTTTCGAACATCTAAGCATCGCTGTAGTTTAAAGGCTTTGTGTGTTTTATTCCTCTTATCAGTTTTGTTACATGGAAGTGTTCTCTTATTCAGTCATAATAGCATGTGGTATTAAGAACTATGAAAGCTATCGTTTCTTGGACTTGATGGCAAGTAGTGAAAATGAAGAGTTTAGAAAGAAATTTAATGATCTGCTTTATCAATACTTGTAAGTTTAATACTGTAGAAAGAACTACATCCTTGAAAATATTATGGTTTTGTATGGCATTTGTCCTCTCAAACCAATTAAGGCCTCTCAAACCAATTTCACATTCTTGTAGAAGCAAACTGCATCAGTAATATTTTGCATGTGTCCTTAGAAGTCACTCAAAGTTCAATGACACTTACTCCCAAGTATGCACAGGATTGCAGCCTATGCGTACTCTACAGTTCAATCCTATACAAGTAGTAAGTATCATTAATTTCAATGGGGTTGAAATGATAGGACTACAGCTTTAATTTCTGTTCAATCTATACATTGAAGTAGACCTACCGGATCCTTCATTCCATCACCACTCTTTCCAAGTCCTTCTCCTTTCTTCCATCCCATCTTCTCCAACATTTTATGACCTTTGTTGCTATCACTAATTTCACTTTAAAAACAAAAAGTAAAATGTATACTGTACTCAGTAGAAGGAATAATATTTTACTTTTATATTTTGGGGTAAAATTGTTTCTCCTACATTGGGACTATTACACATTTGTATCCTTTTTTTAAAAAAAAGTTGTTCATGTTCTTATATAGGGATACACACAACAGCAAATAATTTCTGGTGCCCACTTTTCAGACCATTTTATGGTATTCCTATTTAATGGCTTTATATTTGTTACCAGACCCAATGTAAGGTGATGGCTATTACCTACGAAGCCCTAAATGAGCTGCCATAACTGCTTAGGATAACAAAATGTGATTTATTAATTTTTTTAAAAGAAACTACTTCAGCAGGAGGTGGGGTGCTGGAGTCATTGACAGGTTTATTATACTGATGTGACAGTTGTAGACACACATTACCTCATTGACAGCAGCTGCCATAGCCAACTGTTACACATCACTATTGCACATGGCTGCTAGGTGGCAAAGAGTTCGTGCTAGCCAGTACACAAGCCTAAAGACTTACCAACATGCCTTTCTGAAAGAATCTTTTGTCACCACTGAGGTACAGCCAATTAATGTAATATATAATGGTGGTAACTTGTTTGAATAGGGCTGCAACTGACAGGAATTTAATCTGGAACTTCTTTCATAAAGGGCTTGAGTTTTTCTGGTGAATACTGGCTCAGCATTCATTTGGAAATCACTGTGGCAACTGGGTGGATGCTAAGTTTTAGGAGCTTTCTTCGTAAGTATTATAGATTACATATTCATTCCTATTCAGTGAATCTGTTTATCCATTTTTATCAATGCCTAAAGATTTTTCTCTAAAGATTAGGTTTGCTAATTATATAATACTAGCAGTCTTGTACCCGATGTTGCTCAAGAATTTTAACCAAAAAAAATCAGTGCAGTTTTGAAAGGTTCAGACTACTATCTTGATTCAAAACAGTGTCCAATTGTATCCAAACATAATTTGTTACAGTATCTTAAGAAGCATCCAAATGCACAGCAAACACACAAACAATTTTCCAAAATACATAATGATTTGTGGTTTAGAAAAGAAGTATGTACTGTGAATAACTGCATTACATGTGTGCTAGATTAACATGTAACTAAACCTACAACTTGTAATGATATATAAACACACAGAAAATCAACCAACTAGCAACTTACACATGTACAGATGCAGGAGCATCATCTCTGTGAAAGTTCCCTTCACTTCCAACTGTCACACGGCGCTTTCCTGCTCTGTCTTTGTAGTTTGGATTTTTTATAACTTTATCATTCTCATATTCTGTATTCTTTTCAAAAACATAAAACAAACCCATGTTTGTGAACTGTTTTCAAACAAGACATTAAACAATAAATTAGGTAAATTAGAAAAAAACTCATGCACACTTTGGGTACACATTAAATACACTTAATTCACAATATATTATCCTGTAAGCTTAACTGTAATTCTCGATATATTTCATAGCTTCCTTTAAAAAATACTTATGGTATAGATAAAGGCACAGAAGGGGGCAGTCAAAATGATTGGGACTTTCCCTACACAGCTAAATTATTAGGAGCTTTTTAGTTGAGAGGGAAAAAATAACCACTAAGGGGGCAGAGGAACATAGCAGAAGTTTATAAAAAAAGAATGATATGGAGAGTTTTTCTGCCTCTCTCCTAATACAAACAAAACAGACGTATTTCACACAATGCACAGTTAATTTATTGCTACAAATTGCAGTGATGACCACTAGCATAAATGGCTTTTAAAAGGGGGTTGACAAATTACATGGAGGACAGGTCTGTCAATGACTATTAGTTTGATAGTTTTAAGAAGCCTCCAGATTCAAAGGTACTATCCCACTGAACATCCACTGTTGGAGAACAGTAGGAGGGGGTTATTGCCTTTGTGACCAGTCTTGAGAAGCAGAATGTTGGACTAGGTAGACCTGTGGTCTGATCTTGTATTCTCAACTGTGCACATGAAGGACTTCTTTGAAATGCAGCAGTATGTTAGCAATGACAGCTAGGATAAAGTCAGGGTCCTTGTCTACAATCTAAAAGACTGGGTTGCCATCTCAATGAGTTGTCACTGATACAACTGCTGAAGGGCTTCCTTGCTTGCACAGGCTCAATGAATTGCACTTTTATGTTTCATAAGACATTTCACTCCCATCTTAACAGTTGTAACTGTCACAACTAAGGCAAATATGGTACAGAATACAGTACAAATGTAAAAAAAAGGTTTCCAAATCCAATCATTTATCAGATAACAATGTGGTGTGTGTTTTTTAAAGTTACCTGCAAGCCATATTTAACACGTATTTGTTTTAACGCTTTCCTTCTAACTAATTCCTTCTCTTCTTTTGTCAGAACAGGGCAAACTGAAAGAATACAAAAATATAATTTAAGTGAGAAAGCCTGTAGAGTCCCATCTGCAGATGGGAATCAAATCAGAGAAAGATTGCTCCAATTTGTGTGATGCTAGGTATTAGTTTACTTATATGGACAAGTACTAAATACCTGAATCTAATCAAAGCCAAGAACAAACAGTATGGTGCAGGGGTGAGACTGCAAATCGTGGATCTGGGAAACTCAGATAAGAATTCAACAATGGAACCTGACTGCCTTTGGCTAATCGCTATTTCCAAGTGTATCTCAGTATTGTTGCAAGACCAAAATGCTGTGCTAAGCACTTTTAACAAGGACAGGATACAAATGTAGTAATAATCCATCTACGAATGCTTCATAATAATATTAGTGTACCTGCTGACAACCTGCTCACCATGTGAATCAATGATCTTATATTACTGTATAATTTAAGACTGAAGTATTTTATTATGTTCTTTGCAGACAATACAATTTTCATTCTTTTTGTTATGTTATGTGCCTATTTGTATAATGGAACAAGCAATATTCTGCCTTTGCCAATATAAATACTTAAATAAATTTCTTTTGAATTCCAACCGTTATTAAAGGAGGTTGAGATGCAACTCATAATAGCTTTATTAAAGACTATGCTGGTGATTTAAGTTCAGATCCCAGATGTACTACACAGCCTTATCTAAATTGGGTGAGGAACCTTTTTCAATCTGAGGGCCATGTTCTCTCATGGGCAACTTTCCAGGAACCCATCCCCATGGTGGATGTGGGCGAGACACACCACTCTCCAGCCTCCATCGACGCAAGCAAAAGGTATCATCACAGTTCAAGGGCACATTGCAGCCTAGTAAAATTATTAGAGGACAGTGCAGAGCAGTTGACTGAGAAGAATCCTGAAGAGAGGTCAGGTGGGTTGTGTTTGGCTTCTGGGCCAGAGGTTCCCACCCCGATCTAAAGAATGGATAACATTTTTCAGCTTTGTAGAGTTGGGATTATGTTCCTGACAAACTGCTCCCACACTGCATAGTGGCAGGGACGGTACTGTACTCTAGGCTGGTATACAGCAGGAAGAGTACTACACTGAAGCCTCTGTAATGCCCTCATTCATTCCAGAGAAGGGTGAAAGACAGTGATTAGTGCTTCTGTCTAAGTTTGTCTTTTCAGAACAGAGGACCTCTCCCAGCACATGAACATAGGAAGCTGCATTATACCAAGTCAGACTATTGGTCCATCTAGCTCAGTATTGTCTACGTTGACTGGCAGTAGCTCTCCAGCTTTCAGACAGGGACATTCAAAGCCCTGCTTAGAAATAGCAGGGTCTGAACCAGGGCCTTAGGCATGCAAGCAGGTGATCTACTATTGAGCTATGGCCCTACAAGCACTGCTTCTCAGCTGACAAGCACCCTTTGAGGGTCCTTTTATTGCACTTGGGGTTCCAGGAGGGAAGTGCAGCTCTTGAATTCCTGCCAGCTGACCTGCACTGTTTGCAGGTGAGACAGGAGGTGCAGAAAAGTAGGATGGGGTTGGATGCAGGCCGGTTGGCTATCCCTGAGTAGACTATTCACAACAAGTGTTTACCTAACCATTCTGAGTAAAAATAACTTTCAAAACGCTAAATGTTTTTCTGTTAAGTCATTAATTTTGTTAAGCTACTTCTTCATAGGATTTCCTATTATAAAGTCTTAATCTTTTTCCTGGAAATTGTCAGCGCAGTTTCAAACAAGCCATTTTCATCACTTACTAGAAGATTCACTTTTCTTATCAAGGCGAAGATGGGCTCTGACTTGCCCTGGTTCACATCCATCGCAGGTTTCACTGCCAGGGTGTATGTGAAATGATAATACTGTTTCCCCAATCTTCACCTCATCACCATGTTCCAGAACATGAGGTTCACTTTTTGTTTTAGGCTATAGGAAAATAAAATAAAAAACTAGACTGCAGCTAAGAGCTCACAAAAGGTTTCTGAACTACTGCTTCAGAGAGAAAGATCAAAGGGAATGCAATATCACAAAGCCTATGCAAGCAGTAGCAGTGTCACTGGAAGGAGAATGGGGAAAGGCCAATAGATGGGAGTGGCAATTTCTACTGGCGGACAAAGGGTAGGTCAGGTAGTAGCACCTCTGTTATGCTCACCTGCAGAATTTGATTTCCGTTAACCACAGTACCATTCTGACTGCCTTGATCCACAAGAACGTAACTTTGCAATTCATGATCAAAGTAAACTTCTGCATGAAACTAATTAAAAAAAGTTTAGTAGAAATCATGTTTCGTTAAACACCACATTAAGTTTAAAATGCAGTAACTGAAGAATTGATATCACATACAAATCCTTAAAGAATTACTTACCTTACTAACTCCAACCTCTGGAATTTGCAGTGTATGTTCCATATCTTTCTCTCTGTAAACAAAACCAACAGTAAAAGTCTATAAGGAAAAGGACTGTGAGAGGCTTCCCTAAAGAATTAACAGTGCAATCTTTTACTTGACTATTTGGAAGCAGAGCTGGTGTTAGCATGTTTCATCGTTGGGCAGCACTCTGGCAGGGCCCACCACTGATGCTGCCATGGGACTCTCTTTTTATCTTTTACAACCCAGTGCTCCAAGCACTGCTGGGTGGCTTAGTCGCCATTGTAGTTTCCCACAATGCCCTGAAGCAATGGCACATCAAGGTCATAGTTGAAAATTAAAATAGCAGCTAGGTCTAGCTACCTAGCACAGCTCTTCAGATCAGCGCTGTTGTCAGTTCCAAGAGGTTAGCCCACCTAAACTACACTCTTGCAAAACTGCTAATTCCTATGAACTTTGTCGAGAAGCCATGGCATCTTCAAGCCAATTTAAACAGGTAGTGTAATGATGACATTCTTGTATGGTAGTTTTACTGCTGGTTGATCTAGACCAAGTATATTAAAATACTATTTACTGTACTGCACTAATTCCCAAATGCCACATAATAGTACTTTGCTGCTGTTTGGCAATGTACATAGTTCAACTAAATTCAACCCCGACCCCAGTTTCTTGTTTTGCCCTTCCCTGGCATCTATTTCTGGCATGCTACTATTTAAAACAGTCAAAGCGTATAATGAATTCATCTAAACAGAAAATTGTGCCCTCAGAAAAGTGATTGTAAGTCACTGAATTCATTACATATATTAGGTTTGCTAGGACTGGAAATAGCTAACCTTTTTAGCAAGCTTATAACATTAAAAGAAAAAATGAGTATATTGTTTGAAAGAAATGAACACAAAAACATGTAAGCTTGGATTTGTCTTACACACTAGTGTGTGTTACCTTCCAATTGTGGCAGGTTTGACAGCTGTGATGATATACAGAGATCCCATTTGCAGTACCGGTGATCTAACTACAATCACTCTAATACAAGGGGGCCAGATCTTGTCTCCATCTAAATCAATAAAAATGAACATAAAAATGAGGCAAAGGAAGGTGAACTTTTCCCAAAGCACCTTTGATTTTTCAAACTGTCAGGTAGTGTTCAGGCAGTACATCAGTTAAACAAAAAATGATCCCACGTATCAAAATATTTTAACTGTACAAGCACATCCAGTAGAAAAACTTTTAACTAGCATATTTTCCCAAAGTTGACTTCTTAAGTGCCCAGTGAAACCAACACCCAGATTATTATGTTGTGCCAGGAGGTGTATCTTGGTTACAGAAACTGACATTAAAAATAGATAGCATCAGTATAGTTACAATTGTTTCTGGTAGCAACCAAGGCCAACAGACAGAACTCCCACTACTTCTGAGAGCAGAAAAAAAGCTAGTGCTAAATTCCTGAATTTGCAATGGCAATGTGCCAGACTAGGTCAAAGGGGCACTGAAGACGCCTGCTGCACCCAAGAGGGCAGAGCTTTTGAAGCAACAGAACACACTGGGCCCATTTGTGGGATCTGTACTGTACTGTTTAGCTAACTTGAAAACTTAACTACATGACAACTACTAGAGATTAGAACACAGAGATATGTTCTAAGATGAGGAGGAAATTTCTCCTACTTACCACTGTAGGAAACACAAAGCCAAGACCAATGCTTGCCAAGTGATATTTAATGGTACCAACACAAGAATGAAGGAAGCCTAGGCTCCTATATTCTAGAAGCAGACAATAAAGAGCACATTGTATTGCTCACAGTCTTTGGAACATCCATCCAAAGGAATCAACTTCTCTCAACATTAAATTATGAAAATAAAATATTGATTGGGGGTTCTATTTCAGAAGTAATACTATCTAAACAGCTTCTTAATTGACCAGCTATGCTGGTATGCATTTTTATATGCACCATGCTTGAGAGTAAGTGGATCTATATAGCATTGGAAGAACTGACCCCATGAATTACAATAAAAACAAAACTTGCTCACTTCTGAATATAACACTAGTTTTTCTGCACTCTACGTATACAACATTTTCTAGTAACAAGTAATTCTCTGAAAAGATCCATGTAAGCAGCAACACCATAAAATATCTTCATCTGATAGCTTTTATAGTGATACAGTCCATATTTAGTTGCAACATCTGAAGTCTAGAAATGGAGAGATCATATTGGGCAACTTTTGCCATTCCGCTGAATTTTGAGAGCTACAGTATTCAAACTTGCAGATTTCAATTTTTGACATTATCCTTTTTTGCTTGTTCCCCAAACTGCAAATATTTAAGAATACTTTGTAAAAACCCATAATTCACCTTCACTGTCAGTGTCTTCTGAATTTACAGTTTCTTCACTTGTTACTTCATCTTCACTGCTATATTCCTCCTGTTCAGAGTCTATAATTTCACCTTCTTCTGGCTCACTCTCTGTTTCTGTTTTACTGTCATCTATCACAGCAATGCATTGTGTATTTTTAAGATGTAAATTGACGCCATTTGTGGTAATTGATTCTTTGGCTGTTGGGCAGTTTCTTGTATCAATGTCCACCTTAGCCTTTTTCACATTTGGACATTCTTCTTCTTCTGGAGAACTTAGCTCATTCATGGTAAAAAGGCAATTCAGATTGCTGGATGATTTTTGCTCATCTGTATTCAAGTCCTGAAGAAGATTTATAGAAAATCAAACTTGAGGAATGTTAATAGTGTTGCTTTTTAAATGACTGGATTCTTTTAAGGCACTAGACGCAAAATCTGTAAGCAAGCAAGCTAGTACATTTACAGATGTTTTGTGTAGTTATGGAAATAGAAGAATCAATCAATATCTGTTCAGTTTAAACAATTTTAAGACATTATGGCTAAAGGTCCTCTTCAGTGCTTGGACAATAGAGTCAGTTACCATCAATCTTCAAACCCCTTCACTAACTTTTAAAAGCTTGTCTTTAAAAAAAGAGGGGGGGAAAGCAAAGGATACTATCCATTCCAGACATTCATTTGCAGTGATTTCTATATTCTTTTCCTCTTTCTCTCTGCCCCAGCTGAAGCTCCTATGCTATAACCTTCCTTTCTGGTCAAGCTATCTGTTTCAATGGTCTTGGAACTGCACTGGCCAAAAAGTCAACCAAACATTACTTTTTAGATTGTGTCAGGAAGCATATGGGAAACAATAACAATATATTTCTCCAAACAGCCTTCAATTCCTTTTCCTAAAGGAGAACATATGCCTGCCTGGAGCTCCAACATGATTAGCTAGCCAGGCAGAAAGTAGGTAGATCTGTTGTTCCTTCTAAGTATCGGGGTCTGCTGGTGACTTTCTGCAGGCCAGATTTGTTTGGAATGGAGAAGAGATTGGCAACCATTGTTCTCTTCATTATCACTGTTCTGTTCACTTGAACCTATCATTTGAACTCGTTCCTTGATATATAACAAAGTTTTTCTTCTTCCCTTCAAAAATGTTCATAAAATATATCAGATCTGCTACCCCTTTCCTAGGGTGGGATTTTATTTGGGGATCACTTGCTCCTTTCACATGACCTTACTTTACGGATCCCTGGCCAGGAAAACTAAGTAATGCAATGCCAGAACAAATGGGCCCAGTAATCTAGCTCAGCCCTAGATATCATTGCAACAGACTAATGAGAATGTTTAGAACAGGAGCATTTCGCTTGCAGAAACCAACATTTGCAGCTTATTTAAACATTTTTCAAAACAAATTCTAAAATGAAAAAGTACTATGCAAGTGTGCCAGTACCTGCATCACCCTAATTTTAAAGTGGGGGGAAATCCACCCATTGGATTCTAACATCCTGTCACCAAAACTCTTCAACACAAGGCCCACTAGCAGAGAAATAGTGTTTCTTCACAGTTCAAACAGTGTCCCATACAGAACTATTAGTACACTCTCATCTAGTGCCACACACTGGAGCAGAACTGTAAACACAGCTACCAAATGATTATGTTTCTGCAGTGGTGTACCATCATCAGGCATATGCAAGAAGCTCGTGTTCACAACACAATCTTTTTGGAAACAGATTTTCACACAATAATACTGTAGTGCCAGCTACTTATTGAATATCTGTTCATTTCTGTCTCTCAGCCAACAGCATGGTGATAATTTCCAAATATATCAGCATCCCTGATACATACAATGACCTGACCTGTATTGGGATGAACTCTACCATTCATCACAGGTACATAAACATGCCAGTTAAGCTCTCTCCTCCTCCTATGATAGCAATCCCCAATTAGAAATTGATAATCTTTTAGAATCGAGGTGTTTCCTTTTTTCATTTTCTAATTTTCACTTAAGCTGGATTTATCTCTCAGCATGTCATTCAAGAAACTCAGTCACCATTGTTAAATATAATAGTTATCACTACTTAGTGCACAAAACAAACTAATGCTAAGATCAAAACACTCATATTCTCAGAGTAGTAGTACCACCATGAACAGAGAGTTCAAGGGGGAGGTAGGGAGACAAAAATGTTTTCCAAGTCTTCCTGCATTTCCCTTTTAATTCTCTGCAAATGGGGATTTGGAAGAGGCTTTTTCCAAGTCTCCCCCCTCCCCCTTTAAGTCCCTTAATGCAGAGACTTAAGGGAAGTGAAAGGGATTTTGACAGATGGGCATCCCCACCCATCTGCCAATTGTGACATCATAATGATGCCATGTACTTGACAGGTCGGCACCCCACCCACAAGGCAGATCCTGTTAAGGATCTGGTGCACGGAGCTAAAAGATTCCCCACACCTGAGATAAACTAACAAATTTTACTTGAAAGGACAGCTTTTACAAATACTTTTTTTAAACAGTCAATCACCATATATTTCTATTAATTTCACTAGTTATCCAATAATCCACCTTCCTACTTACATAAAAGCCTTTATTTCTAATATTACACACTGAAAAATAAATGCAAGTTGTGAACTATCAAGCGTTCTTCTAACCTATTTAACATACAACATTGCTTTGAAATGGAAGCTCAAGTCTTGCATCCTAGAAGAAAATTTGTAATGAATACATAATTATGTGTAAGGATAAATGAATCTTTCTGATCCATAGAGCTATGATCTTCTCGCAATGCAAGATCTGCTGTGTTGGCCTTTTTTGCTACTGTATTAGGAAAAAAATCTTTTGGAAAAAGCTTATCAAAGTAGTTCTCAGAGATGGACTTGTACAGCTTTTTGCTATGAGCAGATCCTGGCCAATATATCCAGTGCAGTTTGCCATTTCTATTTTCCCCAGATGCATATATTAGATGCCTACCATCCCTCCCCTGGCCAATTTTACTTGCTACTCCTCTGCATCGTTCCTACTG
Organism: Rhineura floridana; assembly: GCF_030035675.1. Classification (NCBI taxonomy): domain Eukaryota; kingdom Metazoa; phylum Chordata; class Lepidosauria; order Squamata; family Rhineuridae; genus Rhineura; species Rhineura floridana. The sequence continues at coordinate 46,804,443 of NC_084480.1, forward strand.
CAGGCACCGTAGCAGTTTCCTAACTGTAGCAAAGCCAGAAGAGATGTGCAGTCTCTGTAGAGTGGCATTCCATTTAGAAACCATGGAAATAAAGAGAAAAAGAAGGGCACAAAGCTAGGGAAACAGAAGCAAGGGCAGCAGCAGGGTAAAAGGAGGCTGTGTGAGTAGAAAAGAGGGCCAGTGTCCCCAGAACATTATTTCAAGCAAAGTGGATTGATTTAAATCAAGGCAATTTAAAGTTCAATTATGCAAACCAACAAGAAAAAAGATAAAACGTTCAAATAATTGATTTAGATTGAGATTCCCTTTTTGAAATGCATATTTTTTCTAAAAAAAGAAAAACTTATTTCCTGAGTGAGCATGCATTCATTCTAACTTGTTGCTCTAACAATTTAAAAGATATTGCTTTGCAACTAAATAGAGCCTTTCTATAACCTAAAGGAGTAATTCAAAATCACTGGCCATGTGCTCCACATGTCTCTTCCACTGTAGAATTATGTCTGCTTAGAGACAAGGCATGCAAGAACACTAATGAAGATCACTTACATAAAGACTAAGGCTTCAATCCTATGTGCCCTTATTTGGAAACAAGTCCCACTGAACAAAGTGAAACTTACTTCTGAGCAAACATGCATAGGATTAAGCTGTAATAAGTATTACAAACTTTCCACAAGCAAAAGATGGTAGCCAGTAGGCAAAATAGTATTTCTCCTTCTGTTTAGTTGACAGATCAAAAAATAAGAATAAATGCATACACCACAGAGCTCAGGTAGTTGGGAATAAGACAGGGGTTCCCAAACTGTGGTCCATGGACCACCAGTGGTCCGCCAACTTCATTCAGGTGGTTCGCAGCATGTCTGTATTAAATATTTATATTTATTTTTAACTGAATGTTCACTGCTTCTTTTATTTCTTATATTGTATTTTATTGTATTACAATTTGAATTCTATAGAATGCAGACTGTAATACAATAAAATACAATATAACAAATATAAAAGAAGCAGTGAACATTCAATTAAAAACATACAGCATCTAGCACAGCGCATTATGATAGCTACAGCACGCAGAAAAATCATTAAGTACTCCACCAAGACCATTGCTGATGGTTAAGTGGTCCAACGGGGAAAAAACTCTGGGAACCACTGTTATAAAATAGCAGCACAGGATCATGAGAACTCAGTAGCTGATCTTGGTGAAATAAAGGATGGCATCACCTAGATTCAAGCATCTCTCATAATACAAATATATGACCTATTATACTGTCTGATGACTGAAGATGTGTTCCTTGCAGTTCTCTTATTACAAAGAAAAGAAGCCTTCTTATGAAGGACATAAATTCAGTTTTAAGAGATCATATGTTTGCATTAAGTTCAGATTTCATTTTAACCTAGGTTATTTTAAAGGGGAAACTTACTATACCTGAAACTTAATTTAAAAAGATAAAAATAAATAGCTGACTTTTATCCACCACAGAGAAGCCCTACTTAATCATAGCAAATGTGTACAAACTTGGATTTATCCCAAATTATATCTTCCTGTAATCAATTTTTAAAATGGCGCTTTAAGATCAACTATAAACAACAGACTAATGCGTTTGGTATTGCAACTCTACCTTCACCAGAAGTTGCCAATCCAGAAGATGAAATCTTCAGATTAGCCATGGTTTCTGTCAATTGATGTACCTGAAGATGAACAGTAGCAAACAGTAAGCAATACAGTGTAAAAATGAAGTATGTGTTGAGAGTTCTACAGAAACATCTTGCTTTGAGACCAAACTGTTTCGAAAGTCCAGAGACTTCCATTTCCTTAACACAAGAAAAAGAAAAAATGAAATGCTACCATATGTTTCTCTCTCAGCTACAGACACATGATTTTCTTTGCAGCCAAGACACTCACAATCTTATGAGTTAGATGCAGATACAGAAATTCAGGAGTGAGAGTACCAGGAGGGGGTCCTTGAGCCAGATGTGGTACCCATCCCCTCTCTCAGTAAATCAGCAGCTATTGGCAGTACTGTATGTGATCCCTGCCTAAGGGGGATGTAGACAACACCAGCAGAGATCCCATAGTGCGTAAGAGGCCTGGAAGGTAACAGCTGGCTCTCCGCATTTTCTAGGCACCTGGCTCAAACCCTGGCTTCAGCAGAGTTAATCACTGTTCGTAAGATTACAACTAAATCCTTCACCTACATCACTGGGTTCAGACACTATTTAAAAAACAAACTATGATGTTGCCAAGATTCAAAAACCCCATCTACGGAGGCCTAACGCTTCTTGGCCATTGTGACAACTACCAATGTGTTGATTGCATAACACATGATTTAATCAAATGTTGGTTTTACCTGCTCTGCCTATATGTAGGTGATCCTGTAGAGGAGAATTATCAGCATATGACATTTGTTATGGAAATGTCAGTGCCTCATGAATATTCAGCTTTTGTTACCTCATGACCTTCACGGAGGTGGAGAGCCAGTTAGATTGCCCAACTTGACTTTTAAAATCTAGCTAGGATAGATTGGTCAATTTTCCAAAGGGATACAATAAATGCATCCTTTTAGGAGCTAATACACCTACTATGTTAGAAGTAGTTGTCATTGGTCCCCTACTTAAGCAATTATCATTGAATAAGGACAACCCCAATATTATGCAATCTACCTTTCCTTGACAGAGTGACCGATGTATTAGTGCATCACATTTCCAGCCCTTCTTGGGGAATACTAATTATTGTTTACTTCCCTCCAGATAATGTTGGACTACAACTCCCATCAGCTCCAAACAGCATGGCCAGTAATCAGGGTTTATGGGAGTTGCTGAAATACGACGTCTGGAGGGTGGCACTTCAGATAACAGGTTGAGAAACAGTGGTAAATCAGCTTCAAAAAGAGAAAAATAAAGCTGTGTACAGGTTTTTATTTTTGTGTAAAAGAAACATGCCCCTCTTGGAATAATCCTTGATTAAACTAGTCCTAATCTGGTTTTGGTAGTTTCATAATTGTACAAATATAATGGGATGGGTGGAAAGGAAATCTGCTATTTTCCCTAATGTCATGAGGGTTGAAACTGACTACATTATTAACAGATTCTGGTCTATTCAATCTTGTTTCTAAGAGAAACAGTTGTACTTTTTTTCTTGAATCATTAAGAAATCCTTCATGACTAGTTTTACCTGACACCACAGTAGATAAAAAAAAGTTACCACAGGCAGTAACATCTCTATTATAATGCTTTGAAGTCTTCTGAAAGGCTTGTTTATATCTACCCTGAAAGACAAAGGGGCACAGCCTGTCTTTTTAATGCAACAGATTAGCACAGCCACACTTTTGGAAGCAGTTATGGAATAACTGCTACCAATATCCATTTCATTATTTCTTGTGTGCTCTCAAAAACCATTAACGCACAACTGCCAGTAAAGTCAGGGGAAAGTAACTAGTACTACCAGAATTGCACAATGTATATAAATGTGAGAGGCACGAACCAGGGAAAGTTAGAAACTGTCAAGCAAGAAATGGAACACATCAACATTACAATACTTGGTGTGAGTGAATTAAAATGGACAGGAACGGGACATTTTCAATCAGGCAACTACAAAATATTTCATGCAGGAAATGAGAAATTAAGAAGAAATGGGGTTGCTTTAATAGTGAGGAATGATGTAGCAAAAGCAATTAGGAGCTATAAAGCAAGATCTGAACGAATTACATCAATGAGATTAAATGAGAAACCTATTAACCTAACTATCATCCAAGTCTATGCTCCACTAGCAAACGCAGAAGAAGAGGAGTTAAAAAGATTTTACGCAGAAGTACAGGACGAAATTGGTTACACACCAAAACAATGTGCGGATAATCATGGGGGACTGGAATGCAAAAGTAGGGAACAGAGAAGAACTAGAAATTGTGGGGAAATGGGGCTTAGGAGATAGAAATGAAGCAGGAGAAATACTTATTGAATTCTGTGAAGCCAATAATTTGTTTCTTGTAAACACATTTTTTGAGTTACTGAAAAGCTGACTGTACACATGGACATCACCAAATGGTCAATATAGGAATTGATTGATTATATAATTGGTAGCAGAAGGTGGAGAAGTTCCATACTTTCTGCAAAAACAAGACCAGGAGCAGACTGCAGTACAGATCATGAACTGGTCATATCAAAAATCAGAGTAAAGCTAAAGGAGAACAACAAAGCAATCATAATGCCAAAATACAATTTAAATAATATCCCAGAAGTATATAAAGATCAAATAAGGAACAGATTTGAGGCTTTAAACTTAGTTGACAGAGAACCAGAAGAACTATGGACTGAAGTCAGGGACATTATCAGGGAAGAATGCAAAAAGACAATACCTCTAGTTAAAAAGAGAGAAAGACCTCAATGGATGACTGAAGAAACTCTTAAAATGGTTAAAGAGAGAAGGAAAGCAAAAGGAGAGAGAAACATGGTTAGAACCCTAAATGCAACTATACAATGACTAGTACGTAGGGACAAAGAGAACTATTACAATAGTTATTGTATAGAAATAGAAAAGGACAACAAAATGGGAAGAACAAGAGCCCTATTCCAAAAGATTAGAGAAAGGAAAGGGAAATTTAAACCACGAGTAGGGATGTTGAATAATCAACAGGGAAACACACTGACTGACCAAGATGAAATAAAAGGAAGATGGAAGCGATACACTGAAGAACTCTATAAAAGAGATGACAGGATGACAGATTCATTCATGGAGGAACCGTATGATGAAGAACCAGAAATTTTAGAATGTGAGGTGAAAGCTGCTCCTAAAATACTTGGAAGGAACAAATCACCAAGAACAGATGGCATACAAACAGAGTTGCTACGAACTACTGAGACTGAATCTGTCTAAATAAAATTTGTCAACAAATATGGAAAACTAAACAATGGCCCACAGGCTGGAAGTGTTGAATATACATCCCAATTCCAAAGAAAGGGAATCCCAGGGAATGCAGTAATTATCAAACTATTGCCGTAATATCCCATGCAAGTAAAGTAACGCTCACGATTCTACAACAAAGCCTTTTACCTTATATGGAGCTAGAAGCACCAAATGTCCAAGCTGGATTTAGAAACGGAAGAGGTACCAGAGATTATATCACAAACAGACGTTGGATAATGGAACGGAGCAAGGAATTTCAGAAGGAAATCACCCCGTGCTTTATAGATTACAGCAAGGCCTTTGACTGTGTAGATCATGAAAAACTATGAAATGCTTTAAAATAAATGGGGGTGCCACAGCATCTGATTGTCCTGATGCACAACCTATACTCTGGACAAGAGGCTATCGTAAGGACAGAACATGGAGAAACTGCTTGGTTCACAATCAGAAAGCTTGTGAGATGGGTGTATTTTATCACCCTTTATGTTTAATCTATACTCGGAACATATAATATGGATAGCAGGACTGGACCAAGATGAAGAAGGTGTGAAATACCATAATACTAGCAGAAACCAGTAATGATTTGAAACGAATGCTGATGAAAGTTAAAGAGGAATGCACAAAAGCAGGACTACAGCTGAACATCAAAAAGACTAAAGTAATGACAACAGAAGATTTATGTAACTTTAAAGTTGACAACGAGGACATTGAAGCTGTCAAGGATATCAATACCTTGGCACAGTCATTAACCAAAACAGAAACAATAGTCAAGAAATCAGAAGAAAGCTATGACTGAGGAGGGCAGCTATGAGAGAACTAGAAAAGGTCCTCAAATGCAAAGATGTACAGTAGGGCCCCACTCATATGGAAGGTTACGTTCTGAACCCCCGCTGTAAAGCGGAACTCATTGAATAGAATGGTGCACAACGCCTGAAAACCACTGTAAAAGCGGAACAAGCACCGTATGAGTGGGGCTTTAGTCTAATTGCGTCTAATTGAGACCGCTGCATTAGCAAAGCGCCATAAAGCGAAGCACTGTAAAGCGGGGCCCTACTGTATCACTGAACACTAAAGTCAGGATCATTCAGACCATGGTATTCCCGATCTCTATGTATGGATGTGAAAGTTGGACATTGAAAAAGGCTGATAAGAGAAAAATCAACTTGTTTGAAACGTGGTGTTGCAGGAGGCCTTTGTGCATACCATGGACTGCAAAAAAGACAAACAACTGGGTGTTAGAACAAATTAAACCAGAACTTATCATTTAGATAAAAGACAAAGAGTGCAGAGGATGTAAGGAGGAGAGTAGATAGAGGGAAGCTATATTTTTCTCTCTTATTTTGTTTGCTCCATTTCTCCGATTCTCTTTTTTTCTCTCTTATTTTGTTTGCTCCATTTCTCCGATTCTCTTTCCTCCTCTGAGAAAAATGACCAAAGGCAACAGAGAACGACATTCATAGATCTGTGCCCAGGTAGGTCATTTCCTGGTTCATACTGTAAAGCTATTTTTAAATGCCCCCAGGGATTGAAATGAAATCTGCCCACACGTCAAAAGGAAAAAAGCAGGATTTTAATGTAGCTGAGAATGGATGGCAGTACGCCCACTTTACCACCTCAAAAAGGTAGCAGCAAAGAAGGAAGTTCCTATTCTTTCCCATTCATTTCTTATTTAATGTGAAACATTACTAAAATAGCCCTGCTAATATAAATTCTAAAGCAAATGTAGTGCATTGTTCCCATACTGCAGGTTGGAAGGGGTGGTGGCTAAGCAAGTCTGACTTATAAGAACCATACAGTGTAGTTCATACTCAAAATGAACCATTGGTTCTCACGTGAAAGGTGATTTTACTGAATGCCAGTGCATCACATGGGTTACCCAAGGACAGGAAATGCACTGAAACTCCAAGGAACTAGATAGGTATCACTGGTGTGTACAGCCCACTTCATTTTCAGACACAGTCCACTGAGTGATATCACAACAGAACTTACATACGGATATGTGGGAGAAGAAAGGAGAACAACAAACACGGGCCAGCAAGAAGAATGAATAACAAGCAAGCAACAACATGCAATTCAACTCCTATGTGAAGACTGCTTCCTCACATGGAGAAGTGGGAAAATTAAGCACTGGGGCGCGCATGAGTAAATTGCAAGGATAAATGACAGTGCAAAAAACTTAGTCCTAGGTTGCTTGCATATGTACAATGTATATATTCAATTTTTAAAAAAACAAGAAGAGTCTATGTACATAGAAAAAATATATACAGACTTAGCAGCTGCACCCCAAGGAAATTGGGAGGGGCACGATGCACTGACATCCAGTAGAATCACCTTTCAGGTGAGAACTAACAGTTTAATTTTCCCTGGATGCCAGTTCACCACATGGGACATACCAAAGCCTGTCCCAGTTGGGTGGGTGGGAGCCAACTAAGATGATACCACCTGCTGCAGTACCCTTCTTCCAAAGGAGGCCTCAGCAGATGCGTAGCGGTTTATCTTGTAGTGTCGATGAAGGTTGACCAGATGGCTGCTCTGCAAATTTCCTTCAAGGAAATGTCAGTTGTAAAGGTGGCAGTGGTAGAGGTTGGCCCTGTTGAATAAACAGTAATACCCCTTGGGGGCGTGATATTAAGAGTCTTGTAAGGAATTCAGATGCATGTTTCAGCCAGCGAGCCAGGATTGCAGTCAATGCCTTCTTGCCTACAGGCCTGGGGTAGACTGAGAAGAAGAGGATCTCTGTGGTTCTGAAGTCTTTGGTTCTATTTATGTATGTCTTGAGGTCTCTTTTGATGTCTAGGCAGCAGGGCTGTAGAGTTGATACGCCAAACCTTCAACTCTGACTCCAACTCCTCTATTTTTCTACTGTCTGACTCCGACTCCGACTCCACCCAAAATTGCTTCCAACTCCACAGCCCTGGAAAGGGCTGTAAATGTCTTTTTAAATTGGAAGCTCTCATAGGAGCATTTTCATCGCTGCCTGAATATGCGCTGATCTTGGCATCACAGCATTTGTCTTCATCTGGGTCCTGTGTCATACACTGACACACAAAATGTTTTCCATCTTGAGTTATGGTGAAATGCTCAACTACAGCTGACATCATGGGAAGCTTCTTTGACATTTTGAATTTATATTTTAAAAAAATTGTCAATCAAAATTTATTTTGAAGCTGGAGTCAGTACATTTCTACCGACTCCGACTCCACCCAAAATTGCTTCCGACTCCACGACTCCAACTCCACAGACCTGCTAGGCAGTTAAAATTCTTCATTGGTTGGTGTACCGGGCTTAGACAAAAGGATAGTAGAACTAGCTCCTGCTCCCTGTGGAATTCTTGGGGATGGATGATGGATCCGTTCTGAGGGCCACATTATCCTTGTGAAAAAAGCACAGATGAAGAGCAATGTAAAGGGTCTCGAGCTCTGAAATGCTCTGACAATGAGGAATAGGATCTTGTACGACAGAATCTGAAGAGGCATGGTGTCTAGGGCCCAAAGAGAGGCCACTGCAGTCCCTGCAGGACCTTCTGTAGATCCTATGAGGGGAAGTGGTGGATGACTTGTGGGTGTAAAGAAGCTGCCCCTCTCAAGAAACAACAGATGGCCAGATTGGTTAGACGTGATGAAGAGGACTGCTGAGATGGCCAGTGCCTGACCCTGCAACATTGTGGCGTTCAGTCCTAGCTGGAGGCCCTTGTGCAAAAAATTCCCCAATTGATGGATGGTGGCCTTGGAACAACATAAACACCTAGTTTGTCACCATCTGGTGAAAGCTTTCCAGGTCGCCTGGTAAATCCTTGTGGACAATCTATGCAAAGCAAGGATAACATCAATAACTGCTGTGGTCAGGCCTGAGCATTTCAGGCTTCTCCACTCAAGTGCCACGCCATCAGCTTCAGCCAGTCTGGGTCCAAGTGTCTCACTGGGCCCTGGGTTAGAATGTCTGGCCAGGAAGGGAATCTCCACGGGTGTGCCAAGGAGCGGCTGAGGAGCTCCAAACACCATAGTCATTGAGACCATCAAGGAATGATCAGGACTAGGTGGCCTTCTGCTCCCTAACCTTCTGCATGGTGTGTGCTTGGAGCGTCATTGATGGAAACACATACAGTAGGCCCACAGCCAGGGTTGTGACAGGGCTTCCTACGGCTTCCACCTCTGACAACTGGTGTCTTGCAAAAAAACAAGGAAGCCAATAGTTCTGTGTTGTTGCAAACAGGTCTATCTTGAGCTGGCCAAAATGCTGCTGGATCTGGTGGAACACCTGGGGGTGTAGGCTCCATTCCTATGGAAGCACCTGCTGATGGCTGAGCCAGTCAATATGAAGTTTGTTTCTCCACTGAGGTGCTCCACTGTAAATGATGTGAGGTTGGATTCTGCCCAGTCCAGGAGCAGAGTGGTCTTCACTTGGGGCTTCTTGAGCATGTGCCTCCTTGCCTGATGATGTGTGCCTTCATTGTGGTGTTGTCTGTGTAGAGCAGAACATGGTCCAAGTGGAACAGCTGACTGAAGTGAATGAGGATGAGGCAGGCTGCCTGCGGCTCCATCCAGTTGAAACTGTGCCCTGCCTCTGCTTCTGACTATATGCTCTGAATGTAGTTCAAACTGCAGTGGACTCCCCACCCTGAGAGGCTGGCACCGGTAATTATGGTGGTCCTTCGGCGGTCTCTGAATGGTGTGCCCCTTTGGAGATGATCCTCCTGCATCCACCACAGGAAGGAGTTCTGTGGATGGGGGGGGGTGTCAGTCTGTGTCATGACCTCACAATTCACTCTTGTAGGGCCCACTGGACTATCTGAATAGTGGAGATGAAGATGCCCAGGGCTCTGGCAAGTATCATGACGTCTGCTAAACTGCTTAGATGGGAGAGCAGCCGCTGCTTGAATCCTTTCTGGGGAGAGAAGTATCAGGCCCCATCTGGTGTCCAGGAGTGCCCCCAGCTGTTGAAGCTGTGGGGAAGGAGCGGGTTAGCTCTTCTCATAGTTGACCAGAAAGCCATGATGCTTGAGGACTGTCAAAGCTCTGTTGACATGCTCTCAGACATACTGCAGGTTGTCCACCCGTACTAGGAGATCGTTGAGGTATGGGTAAATGTATATCCCCTGGAGGCAAAAGTGCAACACTAGGGCTGCCATGACCTTCATGAAGACCCTCGGTGCAGGTGAGAGGCCAAATGGTAATAGATCTGTTGCTATATGAATGAGAATCTGAGGAATCTCCTGTAAGAGGGAAGAATTGGGACATGAAGCTTCTTTCAGATTCACTGTGGCTAGGAAGTCATCCTCCTGTAGTGCCTCCTTGATGGAGCTCAGGGTCTCCATCTTGAATTTGCAGTAATTCACAAATCTGTTGAGGTATCTGAGGTCTAGGATTACCCTACAGGAGGAATCTTGTTTTGCAACTGTGAATAAGATTGAATAAACACTTGAGAAGCTCTCTGTGGAACTGACCTTCACTGTGGTGTGGATGTCCCCTCAGGTGCTAGATGACTGCTACCATGATGTTTCTTTTTTCTGAGTCCCTGGGCCTTGGGAATTATAGGAATCTCTGTGTTGGAAGGGTGCAGAATTCAATGGAGTAGCCCCTTGGGATGGAAGGGGTGAAATGGAGGAGCTGCCCCCCCACTGGAGGGCATCAGTGCTGTTGACAATGGCTGTGCCAGTTCGGTGAGGGAGCAGGGGTAGCTGATCTGTCTCCTTGATTATGTTGTGGTCTAGACTCTTGAGGCTCTTGTTGCAGGAGGCAACAGGAGGCTCTTGTTGCAGGCCTCCAGGGCGAAAGGAATGGTAGATGTTATACAGGGCATACCTTCTAGAAGAGCACTTCCCCCCTCATTTTGTAGCGGTCAAATTAGCCTTCTACTTTTCCTTGGGATCCACGAGGACTTCCTTTAGGGTTTTGTTGCCAAACAGCTTAGCTCCAGTAAATGGCTTGGAGGCAAGGTTGGCCTTGGCTGTGTTATCTGCATCCCAATGCCTTAGCCATAGAGTATGATGTGCTACTACATCAGCTGATCTAGCTGTGAAATGAGAAGTGTCTAGTGTGGCAATGAAGGAGGCTGCTTCAAAGAGTTATTTGATTTATATCCCGCCCTTCCTCCCAGCAGGAGCCCAGGGCGGCAATTTTAGCAGAGTCTTCCTGACTTGTTCAGGGTTCTGGTCAAGACTGTCTAGCGGGTCATCTAGCCAGACCAGTGAGTTTCTGGTGAAGACTGAGGTGACACAGGAGACCCTAAAGAAGTTGGTGTTCAACTTGTGGGACTTTTGCAGAGCGTAGTCCAGCTTGCATTCCATTGGGTTCTTGAGCTGAATCTTTCCTTCCTTGGAGAGAAGATATTTAGAGACAAGGCTAAGGACTGGGCCACCTACTACTGGGACTCATAGAAGCTCCATAAAATCAGTCTAAAGTGAGTCGAATTTATTGGCCTTTGCCTTCATCCTGCAGGTGCGCAGGGGCAAAGCACATTCAGCCAGAGCATTCTTACGGACTGGACCCAGAATTGGTACAGTGGTGATGGGGAGGATTCTGCTTTTGTGCTGCTGAGGCTTTAGGATCTGTTGAGGTCCTGTTGTCTGCCACCAGATCCTCCACCCCAAGGCAACGTGAGTCCTCCTTAACAGTGGAAGGTAGTTCAATTTTGGGGCTGGCCTTGGCTTTTCTGCTTCTGTGTCCATACTCTACTCCCTTTCAGAGAACTCCTGATCAGAAGAATCCACTGGGACAATATCGATTGCCCCGCATGCTCTACCTTAGAACCTTAGGTTCTGGGTTTTCAGTTGAGGCCGTTGGTGAAGGCCTCTGTTTGCTGGCCATTGATCCTAGCACAGCATCCTTGAATTGCTCCAGTAGCTGCACCAAGAAGTGCAAGAGGACTTCCTGGCTTGATAGCAACTAACTCAATAATTATGTTGACCGGGAGGTTTGTTCTGAAATCCCACTAAGATCGCCATCTGAGATCTCTGAGACAGCTGGGGTGGTGCCTTCTCTGTTGCTGTGCTCTTCCTAGATATGCTCACCCTCAGAGGTATGCCCTTGCACCAGATTCTTTAGGCCCATGTACTTGGTCCTATGTGTGGCCTGGTTAGCTGAGAGTTAACCTGAGACCTCTATGGCTTTTTTGTCTTGGGGGGCTCTGGTTGTGTCTTGACATTTGGTATAGACTTAGTAGCACTGTCCCTGCTTGAGGGAGCACTTTGGGCCCTTGCATTGTGCGCAGCTTGCCCAACCAATGAGAAAGACTGGTCAGGGGCTGCTATTTTTCCTGGATGTGGTGGCTTCCTCTGCCTGCTTGGCATGGGGTGAGAGTGAGAACGTGGCTACAGATGTTCCTGAAGAAGGCTTGCAGCTATGCCTCTCTGGGTCCTTTCTGGGTGACTGCTCTCTATGGGGGACTCTGCACTCTCTCTAGCCTGTCCAAGGCGAGGAGAAGGGGAGGAAGATGAGAAGGAAATATATAGAGCACCCCCCTTATAGAGGTGGTTAGCTTAAATGGCTTAAATAAGTAGCAATATTAAAAATAGTTGTTTATTTATTAAATGTATATCCCACCCTTCCTCCTACTAGTAGCAGTAGTAATAATAATAATGATGCACAGTATAAAAATCACCAGCAGGGGGCATCACAGCCCCGGGCCTCCTGTTGAAAAGGAGTGGCTCCTTGCGTTCTGAATCCCCCTATGAGGATGAGCAGATGAAGTGGACAGTTAGGGGAGGAGCCTTAACGTCCCCACAGAGTTCCAAACTGCCACAGAAAAAAGCCAAAAATAGTTAAGTAATTGTATTTTTAAAAACTTAAAACCCGAAGTGACAGCGCTGTGGGTCCTGGGTGCGTCACAGGGCCTAGCCAACAGAAAACAACCATGTGCAGGTCTCCGTGGCTAGGCAGAGAAAATGGCCCAGTTACTATACAGCTGCTCTAAAGTGAGGGTATGTGTGTGTCTGGAGGAGGCACAGGGAATTTTTTTAAAAAAACTGGAACTGCCATGAAAGTGATGGCATGACTGGCAGAGATGCGGGAAAAACTGAAGCTGTCCAAGGGCTGATGGAGCAGCTGGAGAAGGGGTGGGAGAAAGTTAAAAAGTCCTGAAGCTGCTGTGAAGGGCGACTGCGTGGCTGATGGAGATTAACGAGACTCGCTGTAAAGCAGCAGCCACAAGAGACACAAAGCACGGCTGCAGAAGGCACAAAAACCCAGCCTGAGTTGCCAATGAGGATGGAGGATCTGGCCCTTGGCTCGTCTTGACCCTCGATGGCTTTAAAGATGGCACTCACCTGATGAACCCCGCTGAATCTGCTCCATTGAGACAAAGGCGACAAGAAAAGAAAACAAAGATTTCCTCTGGAAAGCAAATGAGGCTGAAAAAAGGGATGGAAGAAAACCACCTCAATGGTCTCCAAGGAGGAGGAGGCTCCTATTAGATAGAGGAAAAAGGAGCATGAGATGCCCCCCCCCTCAGTAGTTGAACAACCCCAAAAGAAGAGGGGAAATTTAAAGAGTAAAATGCTCCCTCCTTTTTAATATTAAGAATTGTAAATTGGAAAAACTCAAAAGGAGAGGGAAAGAGAAACAGCAAAGAACTCACACAGAAGATGTGTGAGCCAGGACTGAGAGATCCACCTTGGACAAGGACAGGAAATGAACTGAGCGCTAAAAGCCAGACACACCTATCTACTTCCTCGAAGCTTCAGGGCATTTCCTGTCCTTGTACACCAGATGGCAGATTAACCCGTGTGATAGACTGGCATCCAGGGAAAAGGGCAGGTCAGGGTGGTTTACAACAACACCTGCAGCGCTGTCCAGAAGTATTACTGCAGGTTAGGCTGAAGCTGAGACAGTAGCGTATAACAACCCTGCAATAAGCCACTGCTTTTACCCCCATATTGTAAGTTGGGATGATGATGTTGTTATGTGCCTTCAAGTCGATTACGACTTATGGCGACCCTATGAATCAGCGACCTCCAAGAGCATCTGTCATGAACCACCCTGTTCAGATCTTGTAAGTTCAGGTCTGTGGCTTCCTTTATGGAATCAATCCATCTCTTGTTTGGCCTTCCTCTTTTCCTACTCCCTGCTGTTTTTCCCAGCATTATTGTCTTTTCTAGTGAATCATGTCTTCTCATGATGTGTCCAAAGTATGATAACCTCAGTTTCATCATTTTAGCTTCCAGTGACAGTTCTGGTTTCATTTGTTCTAACACCCAATTATTTGTCTTTTTCGCAGTCCATGGTATGCGCAAAGCTCTCCTCCAGCACCACATTTCAAATGAGTTGATTTTCTCTTATCCGCCTTTTTCACTGTCCAACTTTCACATCCATACACAGAGACTGGGAATACCATGGTCTGAATGATTCTGACTTTGGTGTTCAGTGATACATCTTTACATTTGAGGACCTTTTCTAGTTCTCTCACAGCTGCCCTACCCAGTCCTAGCCTTCTGATTTCTTGACTATTGTCTCCATTTTGGTTAATGACTGTGCTGAGCTATTGATAATCCTTGACAAGTTCAATGTCCTCATTGTCAACTGTAAAGTTACATAAATCTTCTGTTGTCATTACTTTAGTCTTCTTGACGTTCAGCTGTAGTCCTGCTTTTGTGCTTTCCTCTTTAACTTTCATCAGCATTTGTTTCAAATCATTACTGGTTTCTGCTAAGAGTATGGTATCGTCTGCATATCTTAAATTATTGATGTTTCTCCCTCCAATTTTCACACCTCCTTCATCTTGGTCCAATCCCGCTTTCCGCATGATATGTTCTGCGTACAGATTAAATAAATAGGGTGATAAAATACACCCCTGTCTCACACCCTTTCCGATGGGGAACCAATCGGTTTCTCCATATTCTGTCCTTACAGTAACCTCCTGTCCAGAGTATAGGTTGCACATCAGGACATCAGATGCTGTGGCACCCCCATTCTTTTAAAGTATTCCACAGCTTTTCATGATCTACACAGTCAAAGGCCTTGCTGTAGCCTATAAAGCACAGCGTGATTTTCTTCTGAAATTCCTTGCTCCGTTCCATTATCCAACGTATGTTTGCGATATAATCTCTGGTGCCTCTTCCCTTTCTAAATCCAGCTTGGACATCTGACATTTCTTGCTCCATATATGGTAAGAGCCTTTGTTGTAGAATCTTGAGCATTACTTTACTTGCATGGGATATTAAGGCAATAGTTCGGTAATTACTGCATTCTCTGGGATCCCCTTTCTTTGGAAGTGGGATATATATTGAACGCTTTCAGTCTGTGGGCCATTGTTTAGTTTTCCATATTTCTTGACAAATTTTTGCCAAAATTTGGACAGATCCAGTCTCAGTAGCTTGTAGCAACTCTATTGGTATGCCGTCTATTCCTGATGATTTGTTTCCTCCAAGAATTTTAAGAGCAGCTTTCTCCTCACATTCTAAAATTTCTGGTTCTTCATCATATGGTTCCTCCGTGAATGAATCTGTCATCCTGTCATCTCTTTTATAGAGTTCTTCAGTGTATCGCTTCCATCTTCCTTTTATTTCATCTTGGTCAGTCAGTGTGTTCCCCTGTTGATTATTCAACATCCCTACTCATGGTTTAAATTTCCCTTTCATTTCTCTAATCTTTTGGAATAGGGCTCTTGTTCTTCCCATTTTGTTGTCCTTTTCTATTTCTATACAATAACTATTGAAATAGTTTTCTTTGTCCCTACGTACTAGTCATTGTATAGTTGCATTTAGGGTTCTGACCATGTTTCTATCTCCTTTTTTTTGCTTTCCTTCTCTCTTGAACCGTTTTAAGAGTTTCTTCAGTCATCCATTGAGGTCTTTCTCTCTTTTTAACTAGAGGTATTGTCTTTTTGCATTCTTCCCTGATAATGTCCCTGACTTCAGTCCATAGTTCTTCTGGTTCTCTGTCAACCTAGTTTAAAGCCTCAAATCTGTTCCTTATTTGATCTTTGTATTCTTCTGGGATGTTATTTAAATTGTATTTTGGCATTATGAGTGCTTTGTTGTTGTTCTTTAGCTTTACTCTGATTTTCGTTACGATCAGTTCATGATCTGTACCGCAGTCTGCTCCTGGTCTTGTTTTTGCAGAAAGTATGGAACTTCTCCATCTTCTGTTTCCAATTACATAATCAATTTGATTCCTATATTGACCATCTGGTGATGTCCACGTGTACAGTCGTCTTTTTGGTTGCTCAAAAAATGTGTTGCTAAGAAACCAATCATTGGCTTCACAGAATTCAATAAGTCTTTCTCCTGCTTCATTTCCTAACCTAAGCCCCATTTCCCCACAATTCCTAGTTCTTCTCTGTTTCCTACTTTTGCATTCCAGTCCCCCATGATTATCATATCTTGTTTTGGTGTGTGATCAATTTCCTCCTGTACTTCTGCGTAAAATCTCTCCAATTCTTCTTCTGCGTTTGATGTTGGAGCGTAGACTTGGATGATGGTTATGTTACTACGTTTCCCGTTTAATCTCATTGATATCACTCGCTCAGTCCTTGCGTTGTAGCTCCTAATTGCTTTTGCTACATCATTTCTCACTATTATAGCAACCCCGTTTCTTCTTGATTTCTCATTTCCTGCATAAAATATTTTGTAGTTGCCTGATTGAAAATGTCCCATTCCAGTCCATTTTAATTCACTCATGCCAAGTTTTGTAATGTTGACACGCTCCATTTCTTGCTTGACAATTTCTAACTTTCCCTGGTTCATGCTTCTCACATTCCATGTTCCTATTGTGTGCGTCGTACAACTCCGGACTCTCCTTTCGCATCTGTGCGCATCAGCCTCTGGGCTTCCTTTCGGCTTTGACCCAGCTGCGTTATTAGTCACAGCGCTACTCGTACTTGTCCTTTGTTCTTCCCCAGTAGCTCGGTGAGTGCCTTCTGACCTGGGGGTCTCATCTTCCAGCACTATCTCGTGTTGCATTTTGGATACTCTGTTCATAGGGTTTTCGTGGTAAGAGGTATTCAGAGGTGGTTTACCATTGCCTTCCTCTGAGTTTGGATGCATCTTAATCTGGTGTCTCAGCTTTGACCATTCCGCCATGGGTGCTCCTGCTAGGAGTCTAGACTCCTGACGGCATTGCTCTCAGCTTCTTCGACACTCTCAGACTCCCTCACCACGTTAAGGCGTGCATCCTAAAGGGGAGCAGTATTAGCAGTAAACAACTATTCTACAACAAAATTTACTGTGATAAATCTATTGCAAGTTGAAGGCTGTGCTGAGAGATAACTGCTTGTGGCAGCCCGGCAATACTATTAATATTGCAGGTCAGAGGTGGGGTTAAGCCTGTCTTGGATGATCAGTCAAACCCCCTCCCCCATCACATATTTCTCAGTTTGCAGCAAATGTCAGTCTACTTAAATTGTCCGCTTCCAGGCCAAATCCAGCCGTTAACTTAATGCACGTGTACTTTAGAAGCTTCACGGTCTCATGACTTGCATACAGACAGGTTGTACTTCAGATGTTCACAACATTAGTAAGAAAACCCTTTTTAAAAACCACATGCAGACTGGCCAAAGTTGAACAAACTCCTCCTTTGATACTAACTTTGGTTTTTTCAGCTCCTTACCCACAGGATCAGGTAACAGAGAGTCACCAGGGATACACTGCAACGTTTTGTCATGTGGCTCACTGGTACTGAATTAATTTCAAAGTCTACAGCTTCATCATAATTGGAGACAACTTGTTGCTTTCCCTGGCAGCAAATCCCATTCAGTAACTTCCTTGGGACTATCAATTTGATCAGCCTGCACACAGCCTCTTCTCCCCTCATAGGCTAACCTCTCTAACGTATTTAGCAAATGCAAGTATTCTCAACAGCACAATCAAGAAACAAGTCCCACAATCACACTTTCTCCCAAGCATAGGGAGTGTAGGAAATAAGATGGGGAAAGGATCTCAAAGTCGATACATCTTGATTCTATGCAGCAATTTACAGGTCCTGCCTACTCTCTTGGCAGCTCACTCAATAAGAGAAGGTGGGAAAGGCCAGAAATATGCATCACTCAGATACAGCTAAACAGAAGAGAAGTGTACTTCGCTGCACAGAAACCATTTTCT
Organism: Rhineura floridana; assembly: GCF_030035675.1. Taxonomy (NCBI): domain Eukaryota; kingdom Metazoa; phylum Chordata; class Lepidosauria; order Squamata; family Rhineuridae; genus Rhineura; species Rhineura floridana. The sequence continues at coordinate 46,822,370 of NC_084480.1, forward strand.
CATACAGCAACAGAAGTTTGCAGGTCAGACTTTCCTCTTTTCAATGTCAATGACTGAAGAAATGGGAGGAACAAGTTGTTTCTATCCTCGCTCACAGGACCCAACAACATTTGCAGCCAGATGTACCAAGGGCAAACAGTCAAAATCCAAGAATAACCTTGCTGCTTAGGTTAAGCCTGGCTTCCTAAGGTAGCACTCACTCTGGTTGTGTCCTCTCAGGCAGTACATCAGGGATTGAGCTAGGAGGGACTGGGATTGTGAGGCAATGTCAGGTTTATTTATAATAATGTATATTCCACCTTTAAGGATATAAATTGTTCCATTTTTGTGATGTAGGTTAAGTTCTGAGTTTGCTGTTTATCTCCTGCTCATCTCACTCATCATTAACTCCAAACTATTAACTACCTCGAAACAGGATAACCAGCCTCCTATATAATTTATAGCAGAATATAACATAAGAACTGGAAGAAATATATTGTACCAATGTTATTAACAGTGGCAGATAATTTTAGATGACTCAAAACCAATTGAATCAAGCCATAGTCTACAAGACAGACAACCATAGTCTACAAGAAGATTGCTAATCAGAGTGGCAGGAAAGCTTCCAATGATCAGTGAAAGTAAAATCCCAGCTCCAATCGTCAGTACCTTATGCTAGAGCAGCCCTCCTCAACCTGCCTCCACAAGTTTTGGTCTACACATCTGGAGGACACCAGGTTGGAGAAGGCTGCCCTGGGGTGGGGGAACAAAAATCCTTGCTGATACTAATAGGCCCCAAATCATTAGAATAAAAGCAATGCAATACCGTTATTGATTTAACAAAATAAACATGAAACTAGTGAAGCTAGTTGCTTTCAACTGTTCTGAGGAACTATTTAGAATGGTAGACATATATTTAGTTAGAAATATCTGTTTCCAGCCTAAGAATGTATTAATGGCCAATTTCTAGCAATTAAGTTTTTGTACTCAGATTGTAGATACAGTAACTGCTACAAATTTTATTTCCCACGTTATGCATGATCTATTTAGATAGTAAAATTCTATCCCCCTGTACAAAACAAATCAGAGATTTTGTATTGTCATTCTGAGCCATTTAAAATGCATACTGTGTTACGAGTGCTTGGGCTAACCCCCACTTTGGTTCATTTGGAGTTGAAGGGTGGGAAGGCCTTGGAGTATTCTGGACTACATTTCCCACCCCACACCCCATGTTTTCTGACTCATTGAGCCTTCCTCAGTACTGCGAAATGAGGACAAGAAGCAAGGACTATCTTTTGGCACTTAATTAAATGTTATCTCATTTTTTGGCAGATTTCCCTCATGCCCAACAGAATAATCCCATTGTTTAAAGAAAGCATTAGAAAGTAGCCTTAGCTTTCCTGAGCGTCAACAACAAATACAAGCACAGCATGAGATTCCCTCATACCCAGACCCCTCCTTTTCATGTTGATTTGTAAGAGGGAAAGTGTATTTAAGAGCAGTTTTGAAGACCTAACATGGTGATCTGAGCTCCAACATGTAACTGTGCTCTCAAGAAATGCAGTGCAGGACTGCAGGCCACAGAACGGGAAAGGAAGTCTGTGTCTTGGTGCAAGCCTTGAGACAAGAGATTCTTTGCTGCTTTTTGGTCAGAGCTCCTTCACATCACTTCAGCTGTATTCCACTGCCCACCCCTGGGCCTAGAATAGGTAATATCTGCTACCTGTCAGTCCTTATAGCAGTAGGGACCTTTTATTTCATTAGCTTAAAAGTTATGAATGGGTCAGGATATTGATGATTAATGCTGTCACACCCCCAGTAATTTTGTAATGCTATTCTTTCTCTCAATAAAAGAAAGCTTTGCTTTAGTCTGGTTTGGATTTGCATTTCTTGGGTTACATACATACTGTTCGGCCACATTTCAGGGCAAAGCGCTTGGTTTATTCCTAGCAAAAGACCCCCCTCCTCTTAAGAGGCGTTTAATGGCATACGTGGGTAGCAGATTCACACTCAGGTTCCCAACAGACACGTATGTTAACAACTCTATAAACCTTTCTTTTAAACATGCTCCATACTTACATGATCTTAGAAAAATGCTATTTTGACAAAAAATGCACCACAGACCACATTTTAATTTACTAAAAAGTAATTTGTTGAGAAGATACCTTATACTCATTTGCCCTAGGCCATTCTGCATCTTTTCTCTTCTTTTTGCCTTTCCTGTCTTTGCTATGCTGAGCAGTTGCTGTTCCATAAGATTGTAGATCCACTCGTGAATGGAACTGGTATCGGCCACTTTCAACATCACAATAGTAATAAATTCCAGTAGTTGGATCATAATAAAGTTGGTTTTCCTTTAACAAAATAAGAACAATAAATCCTTCTAAACTAAGCAGGTTGTGTACTAAAACACCAAAATCAGAAATGAAAGTATGCAAAAGCTTAGAAACATAACTGAAAGCCAAACAAAAACAAATTTAAATGAGTAACAGCTACAAAAGCTTCAGGATGTCAAGTGAGAGTTTAACAATCTTATACATATCCATTTAAAAGAATGGTAAATTGTATGTTCCAGGCAATCAAAAGAGTTAAAATACATAGGTCTACAAGACTGCCAAATAACTTCTGGCATGTCTATATTTTTTCTTCTGCAACTTGACTACAAAAGTCCTTCAGCAAAAAGATGGAAATATGAATTAAAAAACAAGATAGCTGAATGTGTGTAAATCATCCTGATCCAAGCACAGATGCATGTTAAACATTGTGCTTCAGTCAACCAGACTTTCGGAAAACACTGCACACTTTAAAAATGCATGAGTGATAATCTTTAACCTACTGTAATTGAATCACCAGAGGTGCAAAAATGGACATACAAATATTTTGATCATGTCTACAATGAGGTAACAGCTTACTTCTTCACTTTATTAATTAGACTCATGTGAAAAGTGCTAGGGAAATATGACTGGGATTGTCTCACTGCACATCAATGCAAAGTGGTTAAAACACGCACAATCATATAGCCAAAGATCTGCCTAGGATCAGTACATTTTGAAGTATTTAGAATTACATAATTCCAGAACGTATTGCTCACTGCTTTATGTGTTTTCTGGAATAGGAAGTATACTATTAGGGGTGTATTGGATTCAGAAGAACACAGAGCTGAGATGGGATGACTCAGAAGGATTTGGGGGTTGCCCAAGGTGGTGAGATTTATTATGAGGCTGCACGAGCCAAACCAAGGATCCCAAAGTGCTTTGTGGCACCTCAGCAAACAGATATCAGAACAGTGTTACAGACAAGAGTCTACTAAAAGCAAAACTATGCCTTTAAGCCTATATAAAGAAAACATGGGTGGGGAGGGAAGCAGTACTGCAAAATCAAAACTTAGGTCTCTAGCTTAAGTAAAACACTAGGATCAGAAGGTGGGAGGGGAGCTTCTTCATGACTGACAGATCATGACGATTGTACTGGTGCTCTCCAATCCCAGTGATTTAGGATAGGGAGCAGCTTTGCAAGAGCAAAATATGTATGTCTAAACTTAAGGAAGATGACAAGATGGGAAGGGGAGAGCCTCATTGGCAAGTCTAGCTTGTAATCAGGGAGAATGATTTTACCAAGAAAGTGATTCCCTTTCAGTTGATCCCACCCCCTAAAATCACAAAAGCCGAGAAGAAAGACCCCTAGAACAATTTGTCTGCAATTTGGCAGGTTTCTTACTCAAGGGAACCTCACTCATGTTTGCAATTTTTAGACAAATTGCTCACAAAAAACTAGGGGAGATTAAGTGATGCCTTTATAACCAACCCAAGAAATCATAGGGGAAAAACAGCAGCTACCCTTCTGAAATTTGGTCAGATTCATAACCTCAGAAAGGATGACCTCACCTGTGAATTTCATCCAATTCCACATCAAAATAAAAAAAGGTTATAGGCAATTCCTTAAAAAAAAAATCAAATGTTAAAGGTCTAGCGTAAAAGCTTCTGGACCTGTTTACCTATAATTTGGCAAGCTTTATGTATAGGGAGGGGCTAGTGTGTCTGCAAATTTCATCTACTTCTGTCAAAAGGAAAAAATGTTATAGGTGCTGTTTAAATTTCCCAAGATCAAACTGGGAAGAGAATGGAAAGAAGAAAAATGAAGAAGGCTCGCACAGACCCTGAGCCGAAAAGGACAGCCTTCCAGGCACCTCATACTGAAGCAAGCTGTTTCCCCAAAACACCAAATCACAGTCCAAACCAGATGTTGTAGTTGTTGCACACCCCAAGCAAAAATGTTTTGTATTATGCAAGAAATCATGTCAGGATTATAACAGAATGAACAAAATGTCGATCACTTAAAGTAAACTTAGTTGCACACAGGTCTTCAACTTTTCTTTTAAAATTCAGAAATTATCTAAGGTCAGATCAGATCAGTAAGAATTTGTACTACTTACCTGCCATTAATACTTTTGGTGTTTGGTCACCTGGTATTTACATGAACATTACCCATTAGTTTAAGAAAAAGCTATTCACACAAATCCAAGAAAATATTTCTCAGGAAAATTGCTATCAACAAGTCCATTCTTGGTTTAAATTTGTCATATAATTTGGTAAGTATGAGATTATTTTACATAAACTAAGCATCCAATCAAATATTTACCGAGTTATAATAGAATCCAGTGCTATGGTCATAATATAATCCACTGCTTTCATCATATATAAATCCTGTTTGTGACACAGCAGCCTCTGCAGCAGCCCTCAAGCTTTCTGCTAATGTACCTTCTGCTGACAGAGGATCTTCTGATTGCTGAGATTAAAACAACAACATAAAGAGATGATATTTATGTAGCACTTTGAAACACACAATACATTTTGTTCCTACTCATAGCAACCTTATGAGGTACACTGCTATTACAGCACTGTATAGATAGGGAACAGCAGCTCAAAACAGTGATCCAGCCAAAGATAACCAACAAATTCCTGGCTAACCCAGGATCCACCTCCAGCTCCAACACTACCCATTGGAATATACTGGTTTATAAAAATAGCCCAGCCCACTTAAGTTTTCCCCACACTGTAAATTATAAGCATAAAAGTCAATCAAATGTGAATGTCATTCCATTTGGATTTTTACTAAATCCTGTTCTATATGACAGTTAGCACAATTAAGAAATCACATTAAGAAAATTGGTACTCACACAAAAAGAGCTACAGATTTAACTGAGGGTCTACCTACAAAACAGAAGTATACTTTGTATACTATTCCTAATACAGTAGGGCCCCACTCATACAGCAGGTTACGTTCCGGACCCCCGCTGTAAAGCAAAAACCGCTGTAAAGCAGAACCCATTGACTAACATTGACCAAAATGGCGCCTGACGGAAAAAAAACACAATGAAAGCAGAAGAAGCGCTGTAAGGGAGGGGCTTTCTGCAATTGACAATCACTGCATTAGCGGAACGCTGTAAAGCGAACCGCTGTAAAGCGGGGCCCTACTGTACTGAGTTATAACAGACAGAAATCCAAATATTGATACTGGATTGGCTGATCCCCTGTACAAGGTGCAGCTCCCCCAAGTAAGGATAGTAGCAGTCATCAGTGTTGAGGGAAATGAAATGGGACCAAGCAAAAGGCTCTTAAGGGCAGATAATGGTTTTGTCCTTTAGTGCTGATGCATACCTGCACTTCCAAAAAAGTGGTGTAACACAGCAGAAAGGGGTTTGACAAATAATGATAACTGGACAGCTCTCTTTCCTCACATACAAGTCTGCTGTTATCTTCAGCAGCATAAGATAGGATCAGGCTGCAAATAAGCACATACTATAGAAAGTATAAGCTAGTGTAGTGTATGGGACAGAGAAAGCATGGACCAAGAGCACCCATATTAAGCATACCCATTCACCCATGAAACTCACTTGCACCAGTGAATTTCAAGAATCGTCTCTCAGCCTTGACGAACTAAGTAGACTGTCATGAGAATAAAATGGATAAAACATGTATGCCACCATCAGCTCCTTGATGGAATGACAGGATTTTGAAAAACAAAACACCCAGCTCACCTGCACATTATGAAGCACATCATCCTGTTCCCCATGCTCATCATTCTTTGCACCATTAACACCTGGGTGATCACCTGGTTGTAACTGATCTATACAATCAGGGCTTGATATTTCATTATCATTACTTGGTTGTACTGGTGTTCTGGTGAAATCATGAGGATCAGAACTACTATAATAATTATAATAATAATAACCTGTAAAAAATTAAAAAATTGAATGTATTAGCAAAGCTATTTTACATACAGTAGGGCCCCGCTTTCCGGCGTTCCGCTGATGAGGCGGCTTTCAATCAGGGGAAATTCCCCATTTTAAAGCTGATTTTGCCGTTTTGCTGCATTTTCGCACGATGCAACCCATTAAAGTCAATGGGTTCCGCTTTACGGCGATTTCCGCTTTACGGCGGGGGCCTGGTCCCTAACCCGCCGTATAAGCGGGGCCCTACTGTACTATAAAATATCAAATCAAAAGTTTACTTGGATTTAGAATAGTATATGTTAACTATTATTTGTCAAGCATACCAAAAGTATACCAAAAACTTACTGTCGGTATTAACACATGCCTAACTTTGAATTTCTTATAATAATTCTATTGTTGCTTTTCTCATTATAAAATGAGAAAATTAAGCACCATTGCCTCAGGATTTCTGCAAGCAAGAAACGAACCATCTTTGCCTCAAAGGTCATGCAATTTAAGTGTCTGGAAATTCCAGAAGTAGATGAAATAATGACTAGATAAAGATAAACAAAGCTTAAAAAAAACAGGCACTTCTGTTTAATGTACATATAACTAAACAGCGCCAAAGCATGTCAGAATATAAAAAATGCAATGAAAGGATTAAACATTTGGATTAATAGTTCCCATCTATTCCCCAACTAATGCAAATGAGACCCACAGCAGAAACAGCTAAGTCAGGAGTTTGCATCAAGGGAATTTTGTTTTTGAATTTTTTTTTAAGAATGGAGATAGAAAAAAATGGTGGGTATGAATTATCTAAAATAAACTGATCAAGTAATTTATATCTGAAAGATAAATGGGGGGAGTTTTAGTAATACAGGAAGACACTTTGATTTCCCCCCTCATTTCGTACTATGAGATGGAAAATTCAAACTGTCTACCTGTACTGTTAAAACTCCCTTCATTTTTCTTTCATTAATGAGATAAATGCAATGGATGGGAATCACATATCCGTTAGATTACTTTGTTTTAACAAAAGCAGTTGGAGTCCAAGAACTCTTAAGAGTTTGCACAAGAATTACATTATGCGATAATTTATTTGTTAGACTCTGATTGTTTTTGTTGCAAGAGACTAACATAGCTACCTCTCTGAAAATTATTTTAATGGTTACTGAAGTTACACCATTGGCTATCTACCTCCATGTGACCATTCAGCAGCATCTTCAGTTTGCACTTCTATACTGGATGTTGCCTTCTCATTTCTTTCACTGTCACTGTTTTTCTTACAGAGTTCTTCAATCTACAAAAGAAAATAATTAAATACTTACAAGCTAAACTTGCAACAAAATGTTGCAGTATATCCTTGCATTCTAACAAGAGTGCTTCTGTTCGGGATTCTAGCCAGCTGTGTTCTTCTCCTGGACTCTATTAGTTGTTTAAGGTGGTCAAATCGCTCTCTGTCTGGGCTCCTGAAGAACACCAAGCTTGTGAATACCTCCTTAGGCTGTTTTGGGCTGGGGACTTTCCCGCCCCTTTATGTTCTGTATTCTGGCATATGTAATGATTTACACAAGAAAGCCAATGTCTCCTTCTTGTTTCTCAGTGCTCCTGTTTTGGCTCCAATCCTGTTGGCACTCAACTACCTGAATTTACTATTACAGGGAATGAAAGCAACATACTAGACCCATGAATGTCATTATAATTAGCAGTGTGCCTTATGAGAGGTCTACATGACTCATTGCTAGTCCTAACCTTTGTAGAGCTTTCTTTACTAGTAAAGGTTTGTGAGAAAATACCTATCATACGAGCAAGACACTCAACAATGAATTGGAAATAAGTAAATCATAACTTCGTTCTCAACAAAGCCAAAGAAAGAAGTCTTCTATGTTTGGGTTCCTTCTGGGAGGAAGGGCAGAATATAAATTTAATAAAATAAATGAATGGAATATTTGAGCATTAACACTAGCAAATACTTAATAGAGAACAGTAGATATCCTTACAGAAACAGGAAGATACTTTGATTAAAGAGAGAAGATTGGGAGGCTTCACATGGCAACTCCCAGTGATGTAGGCATTCTCATGTCTGCAACACTTTCTTTCAACTGACAGTCACTTTTCACTATGAAGTTGAGCTGAACAGCTCCCAATTACTTCATATTTGAAACAAATTTATAAAGTATCAATAGGCATGTCAATATATACTCTCATAGTTATACCTACACCTGCAAGAAGAACATTGTACAAATCTTTCCCACATTATCATTTAGCAATAGTTGAGCCTGATACTTTAGTTGATTTTTACCCATTACCGCTGTTTTTACTGTGGTTCCGTTTGTTTTTTGTGTGTCATGTTATTTTGGTTTTAATTGATACAACATGCCCTGTGTTTTTTTACTGTGGAAAAACTGGATATATGTTTTCTAATAAAATAAGATAATCAGAGTAACTAACTGGAAGACTTCTGTGACCAACAATCAAAGCAGGTGGGCTATACCTTTGTGGTAGAGCACATACGCTGCTGGCATTAAGAGTTCAGGTTCAATCCCCAGCATCCACTTAAAGAATCTCAGATAAGGCTGGGAACGCTATGTGTCTATGGCCTTGGAGAACTAGTAGCAAGCAAAACTAGACAACACAGGCTAGATTGGCTAAAGGTGTTAATCAGTATAAGGCAGCTTTCTAAGTTCATAATGAGGGAGGAAACTGATAGAGGGAGCAGTGTGCCGAAGATTTTTCTGCAAAGACATATATACAGTGTAGTGATTAGACGCGTACTGAACTAAGTCCAGGAATACAAAGATTCAAAACTCCACCCAGCCATGAACCTGAAGCTCTCTTGTTTAGCACAGATCAAGTCACCATCTCTAAGCCTAGTCTACCTTAAATAACTGATGTGAGGAGTGGAGTAGGAGTGGAGAGTGAAAAGTAGGAATGGAGAGTAGGATACAAAAGTAATAAATAAAGCACCCACTACTTATGGAAACCAAAGTTCCTCCAGATGAGGCTCGTACAGGTACGAGGCAGGCAGAAAAGCAGTAGCTTAGTGTTTCACAAGATGAAGGCCAAAGTGACTCAGGAAACCTGTACCAGTTGAATAACTGCCTACCACTAAAGGAACAGAGCCTTTATCAAAAGGCTCACGGAGAAGGGTATCGCCCAATGGCAACCTCATCACGGAGAGTTCTGAGTGTTCCTGGTGTCTCCCCACTGACCCCAAAGAAACCCATACCCGTCTCCGTAACTTGGCAGCGCTGGCCTGGGCTTTGAGGCGCAGTTTCTTCTCCCGCTCCAGGCGGCTCTTACAGGCGCCCAACTCCGCCTCCAATGCAGCCACTTTCTCCCGCAGGCTAACCACCTCAGCGCCCTGCAGCTCCGGGGCTTCAGCCATCCTTCAGCACCTTTTCTCCAAGAGCGATTCTTTAGCGGCCTGGGCAGGGACGCGGCCGCAGCGGCCGAACGAAGCAGCCCGGAGTCAGGTGACAGCGACGGCCGCTCTTCAGCGCCAGCAGCCCCTCAACACCCCTCGCCGCCATAGCAACGGCCGCGCGGACAGGCCTCACCCTCTTCCTTTTCCCTTCGTTTTGTGAGAAACGGACTCAGGAAACGAAATGATTATTTTTCCCTTAGGGACATTCGAGTGACCCGGATCTTATTTTCAAAGAAACAGGAAGTTACGCCACTTAAAAGACAATGGGAGGGGAAGCATAGAGCTAAGAAATAAATAGAAGGACATACGGGTCTGAACTTTTTTCAGCTGTATTTAACGGAATAGCTTTGGGGTCCTTTTGGAGAGGGCTACAAGAAGAAGTCTTGGGGCATTTTGGTAGACTGCAGCCGATTTCATTAGATGCGTAGGCTTATCGGCATTTAAGAGAGGGGCATGATTTAAGTTTGAAAATCCAGTGCACTTTCTCCTCCGTTGGTGAGCCTTGGTAAGTTAACACGATACAGGCAGAATTAGGAGCGCTAAAAATCCAAAGCTTGGAAAAGTTACTTTTTTGAACTACAACTCCCATCAGCCCAATCCAGTGGCTATGCTGGCTGGGGCTGATGGGAGTTGTAGTTTAAAAAAAGTAACTTTTCCAAGCTCTGTAAAATCGTTCTGAATACCTGGGTTTAGCCACCATTTAATTTTCCCACACACACCTTAGCATAGTATTGTTCTAGGGTAGGGGTTCCCAAACTGGTTCTCATGCTTCATTCAGGTGTTCTTCAGCTTGGCTGTGGATTTGTGGTTGTGCTGTAGATGGAAGATGGCACATCCATTGCGGAGCTTGGAAAAGTTACTCTTTAAAACTACAACTCCCATCAGCCCCAGCCAGCATGGCCACTGGATTGGGCTGATGGGAGTTGTAGTTCAAAAAAGTAACTTTTCCAAGCTCTCACATCGAATATTCATATTGATTTTTAATTGTATGTTTATTGTGTCTTGTATTTCTTCTATTGTATTTGATGGTATTACAATTTCAATTCTATGGAATTACAATTGCTACAAGAGACAGAAAAATAATTAAGTGGTCCATCAAAACTCTCAGCAATTTTCAAGTAGTACATAGGGGGAACTGTCTGGGAACAACTATTCTAGACATAGTGAAAAAAATTTAAAGGGGCTAATCCCCATACAGTAGGGCCTCGCTTCCCGGCGCTCCGCTTCCTGGCGTTCCGCTAATGCGGCGGCTTTCCTCCCCCTTTAAAAGCCGCTTTTGTGGCATTTTGCGGCATTTTTGCGTGACACGCCCCATTAAAGTCAGTGGGGTTCCGCCTTACAGTGATTTCTGCTTTACGGCAGGGGTCCAGAACGGAACCCGCCGTATAAGCGGGGCCCTACTGTACAGTCATGAAGCACATTGGGTGACCTTGGGCCAGTCACTGCCTCTCAGCCTAACCTCCTCACAGGTTTGTTGTGGGGGTTAAATTAGGAGGGGGAGAAGCATGTATGCCACTTTGAGCTCCTTGGAGAAAAAGTGTGATATAAATGAAATAAATAAGTAAATAAAATAAAAATAGGCCCCAGGCATCAGTAGCGGACCCTGACAGGATGTTAGGGTGACTGCCCAAAGATACCGGGTGCTGGATTAGCGCGTCCAGTGGGGTCACCACTTAGCAGTTGCAAAAGACAATTGAACTTTGGAACATGGAATATACGGACATTGCTGGACAATACAGATAGTGAACGTCCTGAACGCAGAACTGCCATCATCACGAGGGAGTTGAGCCATTTTAATATTGACAAAGCAGCACTCCAAGAAACTCGAAGAGCAGGAGAAGGACAACTGAAGGAAGAAAAAGGAGGTTATAACTTCTTCTGGAAAGGACTGCCTGAACAAGAATGACAAATACATGGAGGCTTTGCTATTAAAAATAATCTTGTGAAGCTCTTGTCAGAAGTTCCTATTGGCATTAATGAACGACTCTCAATTCTCCGGTTAAAACTTGCCAAAAACTAGCAGGCAACTATTCTAAGTGCTTATGCACCAACATTAGATGCTGATGAAGACATCAATAAAATTTTTATAACCAGCTGGACACCATCGTATCAGAGATACCTAAGGAGGATAAAATTATCCTCTGGGGCTATTTCAATGCAAGCACTGGGCGTGATTTCGATTTATGGCCAGAAACGACTGGAAAGAAGGAGTTGGCAATATCAACCTGAATGGAATTCTACTTCTGACTAAATGTGCAGAGCATAATCTTGTTATTACAAACACATTCTTTCACCAGAAAAATAAATTTAAAACATCATGGAAGCACCCTCGGTCAAAACACTGGCATCTCTTGGATTACATCATTGTCCGTGCCAGAGATCGTCGTGATGTACTCCTCACCAGGGCCGTGACAAGTGCTGATGTCTGTTGGACAGATCACCGATTAATTCAATCCACTATGGCCATCAATATTGTTCCTCAACGTAGGCTCCAAGGAAGAAAACCAAGGTGTAAAATGAACATCCATGCCCTTCAAAATCCTATTAAGTGAGCCTGCTTTCAGACAACTCTCAAGAAACATCTACCGACGGAACTCCCTGAAAATGTCGAGGAACACTAGATTAAACTGAAGACATCCATTATTGCAGCATGTGAACAAACTATTGGATACCAAACTAAGAAACATCAGGATTGGTTTGATGAGAATGATAGTGAGATTTAACATCATCGACAAGAAAAGGAAAGCCTTCCAGATATGGCAGAAAGACATTAACTATGCTGCTAAGAAAAAGCCAGTGCAAAGGCTGAGGTCGAAAGAAGAACTAGAGAACTTAAGAACACCTGGTGGATAAAGAAAGCTCAAGAAATCCAGCACTTTGCAGATGCTCACGATGCACAGGACTTTTTTAATGCCACAAAGGCCATCATGGACCAACAAATTATGGTACAAATCCCTTACGTTCAATGGATGGTACCAAACTTCTTAAGGATAAAGAGTCTATTGGACTGCACTGGAAATAGCATTACCACAACCTCCTTAATTGTAATGTGGCTGGTGAGGTCTTCTCGCAAATTCCACAACAACAAACTAAAGACGAGCTTGCAGTATCCCCTAATTTGGATGAAGTCAGTAAAGCCATCAATCAAATGAAGAACAAAGCTAATGGACCTGATGGGATTTCTGCTGAAGTCTTTAAAGAAGGTGGGCCTGAATTTACACAACAACTTCATAAGCTTATCGAAAAAATCTGGATGAGGAAGGAGATCCCCGAAGACCTTAGGGAAGCCATAATTATCACCATTTTTAAGAAGGGTGGTAGAACAGTTTGTGGAAACTATTGAGGTATTTCTTTTCTTGCTACCGCAGGCAAAATCCTTGCAAGGATCCTCGCAAATCTCCTCCTACCAATCTCAGAGGATGACCTCTCTGAATCTCAAAATAGTTTCTGCCCTTCCAGGGGGACAGCGTACATGATCTTCACTGCACAACAACTTCAAGAAAAATGCTGGGAGCAGAATTGACCTTTATATATGGGATTTATTGATCTGACTAAGGCCTTTGACACTGTGAATTGAACCACTCTCTGGACCATCCTTCTGAAAACTGGATCCCCTGATAAATTTGTGAATATTTTGCGACTCTTTCATGACAACATGACAGCAACAATTTTGGATTACAATGGATTTCAGAGCGATTCATTCAGAGTCGGATCAGGTGTAAAACAGGGATGTGTCATTGCTCCTACCTTATTTGCTATCTTCATTGCTATGATTCTACACCTTATTAAGGGGAAACTTCCTACTGGTGTGGAAATCATATATCAAACAGATGGAAAGCTTTTTAATCTCAGTAGGCTGAAAGCACAAAGTAAGGTAATGTCAGCCTCTGTTGTAGAACTCTAATATGCCGATGATAATGTAGTCTCCGCACATTCAGAGAAAGAACTTCAAACTATCCTAAATGGCTTTGCAGAAGCATATGGAAAGCTTGGGCTCTCACTTAATATTAAAAAAAACCAAAGTGCTTCATCAACAGGTGCAAACTAGCCCTCTGTAGCACCATCAATCCAACTTAATGGTGCGATGCTGGAGAACGTTGATCACTTCCCCAATCTTGGCAGCCATCTCTCTGTAAAAGCTGACATCGATGCTGAAATTCAACATCATCTGAGCTCTGCAAGTGCCACATTCTCCCTAATGAAGCGTAGAATGTTCGAGGATCAGGATATTAACAAGGAGACTAAAATGCTTATTTACAAAGCCATTGTACCAGAGCTTGGAAGATTACTTTTAAAAAGTAATAAATTACAGTTACAGTTACATGGCCCAAAAAAGTAGTAATTGCCGTTACAATTACAATTGCTCTGTAACTAACTGATTACTTTACTTTTCCTCCAAAGTAATCACTACAATTACATTTCAGTTACTTTAAAAAAACCGCCTACAAGGTGCTGGCCTTGGCTGCTGCACATCTAAGTAGCCTAAAACAACATTTAAAATAAACACACACATACAGAGGTAGTAGAATAATTATTTTTATTCATAAAATAGCAATGGTGGTCTCTCCGCTGGTAAGGGTGGTGGGGAGGGAGGCTGAGGCCACTACTCAGATCTTTGCACGTCAAACCAAGTGCAACCCCCCCCACTCAGCCTGCCAGCATAATGTCTCTCACTTATCCACCTCCCAGACCCTGCCCTGCCACCAACTAAGGGACACTCACTCAAGCATTTTCCCCTGAGATGCAAAAAAGTTAAAATACTGCAAATGCAGCACAGTAGCCAGAGAGGGTGGTGGAGGCCACTTTGTGTGCCAAGTGCAAACACACACACACACACACGGATTGTCATCTTTCACCTCCACAGTTCTTTATCTCCATTCTGCTGCTGCCTCCTTGTCCTCCTTTATCCATGTTCTTGACCTCCGGATCCTTTTCCCCTCCACTCCATTCTTCACCACCACTATCCATTTTTTTAAATAATTGTTTTCTCCACTCCACCCCGTCTCACTGTCCGCCTCCTCCCCATCCACAGTGCATGAGGAAAGAGCGACACTGCACAGAAGCCCAGTTTGAAGCACATGATTTTCATCCACAAATCAGAGGAGCAGAAGACTTCCCCTGCTCCCCCCTCCAAAGTAATGCCCAAAAGTAATTCTGGAAATGTTACAATTACTCCACAAAAGTAATAAAATTACTCCTAGTTCTATTACAATCAAAATGTAAAGGAATTACCCACTCGTTACTCAAAAAAGTAATGAATTACAAGTAATTCGTTACTTGTAACTAGTTACTTCCAAGCTCTGCATTGTACTACCAACCTTACTGTACGCCTGTGAAACATGAACCATTTATAAACGCCACTCCCAACTTCTTGAAAGATTCCACCAACCCTGCCTCCAGAAAATTCTGCAAATTACTTGGAAAGACAGATGGACTAATGTTAGCGTTTTGCAGTGTTGAAACAATGATCCTTCAATATCAACTTTGCTGGACTGACCATGTTGTTCGAATGCCTGATCACCGTCTTCCAAAGCACCTACTTAAGGATGGAAAACGGAATATCAGTGCACAGCAAAAGAGGTTTAAAGAGGTTCTTAAAGGGAATCTAAAAAATGTAACATGAGCATTAAGAACTGGGAAGTATTGGCCCATGAACATCCCAAATGGAGTTCAGCTATTATCGAAGGTGCTATGGACTTTGAAGAAGCACAAATACAGGGCAAATGGGACAAACGAGCTAAGCGGAAGGCACGTCAAACAAATCCTCATCACGACCATCTTCCATCTGGAAACCTATGTCCTCAATGTGGGAGGCTGTGTGGATCCAGAATTGGCCTCCACAGTCACTTAAGGTTGTTGTTGTTGTTATGTTAAAGACCTTATCTTGGAAGACAATCTTACTGGGCCACGAGTGATCACCAATGATGAATGACTAGATGCTGATGCTGGTCCTGCTTGAGTAACTTTAAAAATATATATAAATATATATAATATATATAAATACTGGAACAGTTTAATGCAACTATCTCATGTTGTCTTGTATGAAAGACTAAGACTGCATTTGTGTACATGAGCATTGAGAATGCAGTCCCATCATTCATTATATCCACACACTTGGGAACTAGTCCCCTTGATCTCATTGGGACTTCCAAACAAATATGCATAGGATTGGGTTGTAATAATTAGTGATAGGTTTTCATGACCAGTTTATTACTATGCAGACTATTGCCATCCTACGCAACAATGTGGGAATAAGTTCAAATTAAATTATCAAAATTCACAACTAAATATCTTTAGGAACAGGATAGCAATAATATTTTTGTTGAGCTCCAAAATTATATGCAAAGCTATTTTGCAGCTGATTCATACTGGAACTGCGCTGCTGCTTTGGCAGTAAAACAGCTTCCATACCCCATATGAGTCTCAAGATGCTAGTTTACTCAGAAATCTAATGGTTAGAAGTTAAGGGCAAGATCAAATACCATTTGACTGTGAATACAAAAATATGTGTAAAGTATGTTAAAAGGTAAAGTGATCCTGAGTATGTTCCTTTACATATGGGTTAGACATAACTTCTTCATAATCAAGAGCTAGTGGTGGTGTAGTGGTTAGTTAGAGTGTTGGACCAGGGGTCAAATCCACACTCAGCTGTGAAGCTCACTGGGTGAATTTGGGCCAGTCACTGCCTCTCAGCCTAACCTACCTCACAGTGTTGTTGTGGGGATTAAATGAAAAAGGGGGGAACTATGTACGCCAACTTGAACTCCTTGGAGGAAAAGGTGGGATATAAACACAATAAATAAGTACAATTGGCAGGCAACTGACTGCTGTGTTCATGGTTCTCTGGATGGGGGCTAAATATCAAGCAGTTTAGTATTTGCCTGCAGCCCAAGCCAGCAAAGATATAGGTGGGGTCAATGTAACCAAGATTTTACACTAATATTACACTATATTAATGTAAGCATATTTATAGGACTGTATTTTCAGTGCTCTTGCTTCTGATTTTAACCAGCAATGCCTACCCACTGATTTCAAAGATATTTAAAACATACCTAATGGAATGTAACAGAGATTAGTTTTCTCTAACATACTTTAAACAACCTTTTGTATTCATGCTTAGCACTGTTGAAATGATTTACATGAATGGATTTTTCCAGTTTATTCAAGTACATTTTGATATGCAAAGCTGTGATTCTAATGCATTTTAATAGTTTTTTAAGTACTAATTGGAAGTACTAATTGGAAGTTGCCCTAGATTATCTAAAATAAAGGGGACAGTATGCCTTAATACACTGGCATTTCTATGCTATGTTAAATCACTGATTTACTAGGGGTGACTAGTTGTATATAATAATTTATAAATATTATTTTATTAAATAATGTTATTTTTTGTGTATGCCTGCACTTTCACAGAGGTAAACATTTGAGTGCACACTTTCACACAGGTACACAAACGTTACCCTCACATTTTAGAACAAGATTATATACATATCAACAGTAAAATATAAATAAAAACAACAATAAGGTGTATATATAATAAAAACAGCACAGCTAAAATGATTTATAAAAGACAATAAGCTTTTTAATGTTCAGTTACTGAATATGATGTGACAGAGCAGTGTACAATGAACAATCTGGTTGGCCATTGTGAGAACAGGATGCTGGACTAGATGGGCCACTGGCCTGATCCAGCAGGCTCTTTTGTTTTTATCTTACTGTCTTACTGTGTTGAAGTACTGGAAACCTTGCTATTTCCCATAGTATCCAGAAGATGGTGGTGGTGTACTGTTAATCGAAAATGGTGGGATCTTGAAGTTACATATCTGCAAAGCAGTTATATTCTTGTTAAGACTAATATTATTTAGGTAGAATATATTTCAGAACAGCAGAAATTGTTTTTAATTAGAAAACACACATTAGAAAGAAGGAAGGAAATGGTGGCAGTTCAGAGATCATATATGATTGTTTACCTTTTAAAGCAATCAAACGATTTCACCATGTCTCCTTTCCGACCTGAAGTAAATAGGACCCCATCTCATAGGAGAAGACAGTGGACAAAAAGGACCTGGGGAAGATCAAGCAGGAGCTGCAACTGTTATTTAAGGCTTGACTAATGTATTTTACGATTTTATCGGACTATGTCATTTTATTTATTATTTATATATTTATTATTAAATTTGTTAGTCGCCCATCTGGCTGGTTGTCCAGCCACTCTGGGCGACGTATAAGATAAAACAGTATATAAAACAATTAAAATTTAAAAACAGTAAAAAACTAGCCCATCTCAAACGCCCGCCTAAAAAGCCAAGTCTTCAGGGTCCTGCGGAAGCTCATTATAGACACCCAGAGGGTGGGGGCCACTATTGAGAAGGCCCTCTCTCGAGTCCTCACCAGCCTAGCTATTTTGACTGGTGGGATCCAGAGAAGGCCCTCTGAGGTCGATCTTGTTGAGCAGCATCCCTGTTGATGCTGGAGGCGCTCCTTCAGATAGGCTGGGCCACAACCGTATAGGGTTTTAAATGTTTTAATATTACTCACTAGCTGTTTTCTATTATTGATCATATTGTGTATTGTGTTTTAAGTATATTGTTCATAGATTGTTTTTAATTTGTCTTTATAAAATACCTTATTAGAAAGATAAAGCGGGATTGGACCAAGATGGAGGGAGAAATATCAATAATTTAAGATATGCAGACGATACCATACTACTAGCAGAAACCAGTAATGATTTGAAACAAATGCTGATGACAGTTAAAGAGGAAAGCACAAAAGCAGGACTACAGCTGAACATAAAGAAGACTAAAGTAATGACAACAGAAGATTTATGTAACTTTACAGTTGACAATGAGGACATTGAACTTGTCAGGGTTATCAATACCTTGGCACATTCATTAACCATGATGGAAACAATAGTCAAGAAATCAGAAGAAGGCTAGGACTGGGGAGGGCAGCTATGAGAGGACTAGAAAAGGTTCTCAAATGTAAAGATGTATCATTGAACACTAAAGTCAGGATCATTCAGACCATGGTATTCCCAATCTCTATGTATGGATGTGAAAGTTGGACAGTGAAAAAAGTGGATAAAAGAAAAATCAACTCATTTCAAATGTGTTGGAGGAAAGCTTTGTGCATACCATGGACCATAAAAAAGACAAATAATTGGGTTTTAGAACAAATTAAACCAGAACTATCACTAGAAGCTAAAATGATGAAGCTAAGGTTATCATACTTTGGACACATAATGAGAAGACATGATTCACTAGAAAAGACAATAATTCTGAGAGAAACAGAAGGGAGTAGAAAAAGAGAAGACCAAACAAGAGATGGATTGATTGCATAAAGGAAGCCGCAGACCTGAACTTACAAGATCTGAACAGGGTGGTTTATAACAGATGCTCTTGGAAGTCGCTCATTCATAGGGTTGCCATAAGTGGTAATCAACTTGAAGGCATATAACAACATAAATCCATTTAAATAATAAAATAAATGCATGTCCTCTGGAGATTCTGGCTATGTACACATTACCAACTCAAAACACAGTTGGGTTGTTCTTTCTCTTAATTTTGATTGAAGCTGGTTTGGGGAAAAACTCATCAAAACATAGTATTTCACAAGAAACGACAGGATAGATACAGTATAGATACAGCTTGCATCTCTTACTGGTAGTGCCTTCCATTTTACAATAATTTCATTTCTGTCCATTAATAGGCTTATAATGAATTTTTATTCAAATTGGATATATCACCATTAATCATTTTAGCTATTACATGTATGACTTCTCTCCATTATTTTTACATTTCTTGACTCTGCCATCACATATGTAGTTCATTTTCTTGGTCACACAGTTGCACCTGTAGCATTTATTAAGAAGCTTTTAATGCATGGGTATATTGAGAGGAAGTATAGATCAGAGGTAGAGCAAAACACTGCAGATTAAATCCTATACATTACTAGGTGGAGCTGGGAAAGACCTGTCTGAAACCCTAGAGAGCTGGATGAACCAGTGGTCTGATTCTGCATAATGGTGCTTCCAGATAGGGGCTTAATATTTGCAAACTAGTTGTACAGATATCGCAGACTGGTTATTGGCAACATTTTTTTAACTAATCAGATTTGCCCTTTCCTTGAAAAGATGAAATGGAGAAAAAATACAGGCTGGTATTTTGATGCCAACAAAGTTGTATGGACACTGCAAAAACTTGCGTGCATGAGAACCAATCCCACAATAAACACCTGTCTGGAAGCACCCTAAGGCAGCTTTCTGTGTTCCTAAATTATTTTCATTTAAATTTGTTTTAGTTTAATTTACATAATAAATGTACCAGCACCATATTAAACCTTACAAAAGTGCTAGTTTGGAAAAAGACAGGTTTGTGGTAGAATCATAGAATAGTCGAGTTGGGGCCTATAAGGCCATCGAGTCCAACCCTATGCTGAATGCAGGAATCCAACTTAAAGCATACCCGACAGGTGGCTGTCCAGCTGCCTCTTGAATGCTTCCAGTGTTGAGAGCCCACCACTTCCCCTGGTCAGTGGTTCTATTGTCATACCGCTCTAACAGGATGTTTTTCCTGATGTTCGGTTGAAATCTGGCTTCCTGTAACTTGAACCCTTTATTCTGTGTCCTTCACTCTGGGATGATCGTCAAGAGATCCTACCCCTGAGCCAAAAGCGTTCCTCTCATTTGCCAACCTGATGGAGCTATTCTCTCCTTCCTGCTCACAAAGTGTAGCTTCCATAAAATGAGGTGTTGGCCATATTGCATGTTTCTTAGGTTGGGAGTTTTGCAAAGTCCCTCATCAGTTTATGGCAGTAATCAATGTATGAGTCACCATGCTGACTTGACTCATGCCATATCTGGGAATTACAGAAGGAAGGAACACATGCTGTTAATATTTTTATCATCAATTACAGCTTGAGGACCTTTCTGCAAAAAGGCTAATTTACCACGGGGTTCAGAATTGATTATAGTTGGGCTTTTTTAGTTTGTTGCCACTATGTAAGCATGTATCCCAGTAGTATATATGTTCCCCATCCCCCCTCCCAAAAAAAACCCTTACTGCTCAATGTTAGAACTTTTTGGAGTGTCATGGCTAGGTGTTCACATATGTTTGAATGATTCCCCTCATTAAAAAAAATAGAAAACTATTTGGTTAAGGAGAAGGCTAGACAACTAGAATACTTCCATCTTCCTATTTGCATCCTGAGAGGGCTGTGCCGTGTGCTTTTTCTGAATATGTAGCTTGGACCCCTCTTCAGCTGTCTAGCTATAATAATAATAACCAGTGATCTATGTCATGGTAGATCCTCAGGAGGATGCATGAGATAAAGAAATCTATTGTCTTTTATATACACCTTTACAGCTGAGAGCCGCTTTGTATGTTACCTACTACTGATACAGCACAGTGGGGAGGAGAGCCTGTCTGGGAGTCCAGAGTCTGTGAGTTCAAATCTCCGCTCATGTCTCCTGGGTGTCAAGAGCCAGGTAAAGATCACCCCCACAGTGAATGGCTCAGGGGTTACGTGCCCTGCCACCTGTGCAGCCATGGGCAAGTTGCATAGTCTCAAGGAGCCCAGTTGCTCCCCAGCTGGCAGTTGTGGACAAGGAAGGGGCTGACTTGTACAGCTGTGGCAAGCTGAGCAGGCCCTAGCCAGCTGGGGAGGACTAGCCTCACAGGGAGGCAATGGTAAACCCCCTCTGAATACCGCTTACCATGAAATCCCTATTCATGAGGTAGCATAAGTCGGGATCAATTTGAAGGCAGTCCATTTCCATTTTCACAGGTGGAAACAGGACGCATGGAGAACTTGGGTATGTTCTTCCTTCATGGTGAGATGATGCTCAAAGCCAGTCTTCAGTTTGCTCTTTCATTCTCTTCTTGCCATAATTTAGAAGGGGTTGCATAGATATGTCTCCTGCCTCTCCTTTCCCAAGTTGCTAAACCATTAAGCATCCGTGGTCACACCTGCAGGTAATTAAATCAAGTACCCCCCCAATGTTCAGTATTAACATTTCTACTTTCACTAGGCTTAGAGGAACTTCAAATTGGGAAATCTTGTTTATTTATTTATTTATTAAATTTATATCCCATCCTTCCTCCCAGAAGGACCCAGGGTGTCAAACAACAAGCAATAAAGCACTGATTTTTTTTTTTTGAAAAAAACTTAAAACATCTTTAAAACATTTTTTAAATCTTTTAAAAATTCCAGTACAGATGAAAATTGGGATATGGTCTCTATTTATGCATTATAAAAGAAATAAAACAATAAATCACACTCATTTAAAGAGTCATGTGAAAAAGAATAAAATTGCTGATCTGTCTTCAGAGATGAATTGTCTCTTCAAAGTTAATTAAATTGGGAACTATATAGTTGGGTCATACTTCCTGGGAAATGCTAATAGCATATCACTATAGGAACAATTGGAGGTGGCATATCAGCATTTATGACATTCATGGAAATGTACTGCCTTCAAGTCAATTCCAACTTATGGCAACCCTATGAATAGGGTTTTTGTGGTAAGTGGTATTCAGAGGTGGTTTATCATTGCCTTCCTCTGAGGCTGAGAGGCAGTGACTGGCCCAAGGTCACCCAGTAAGCTTCATGGCTGTGTGGGGATTCAAACCCTGGTCTCCCAGGTTGTAGTCCAACACTCTAAGCACTATACCACACTGCCTCTTATGACATTCATAGCCATTCAGAATATGTTTTAAGTGTTAATCCCCTAATGCATTAACCCCAAAACAGTTATTTAGGGTAAATCAAGTGTAAGCCTTTTTAACAAGCATGTACAGAACCTGGCCCTATAGTCAATATGCCTTATAATGACCTTGACTAAATTATTACTTTAAGGAAGAATAAGTAGTTGTATCAAAATAGATTCATATGAAAGCAGAACTAGAACTGTTGCAAATGCTGTTGTAATCAGAGCATCCAGATACTAAATACTCAACGAACATTTTAAAAAGTGGCTTTTTTGTAGGGATCAGTCACTGAAGCAGTTCAAACATGACAACACTGGTGTAATACTCCCTGCCCTCCCAATACTACCAAAAGTAGATAATGTATAAATAGTGACTACTACCAAAAAGTTCACAGGGGAGGTTGCTTGTAGGTGATCTCCACCAGAACCTCTAGTCTAAGCAGTGGGCCATGCTCTAACCTAGAAACTGTCTGTGATATTGTTATAGGAATTAGGGGAACAGCTGTAGATCCCAAGTTCAATCCCTGGCAGCCTGGATGAATGGAATTACTCTCAGGGGTGTAGTCATCCAGAGACTTGGGGGTGTGGGTTAGACTCCTTACTTTTTTGGGAGCAGGGTCCCTATGTCTCCGGGATCCTTTCCTGATGACTGGAGCCAGTCAAAGTGAAAGGAGGCGAGTCAACCACTGAGAAGACTCCTTTCATGCTGATTGGTGTTTGAAATGTGGCAAGATCAACTCTCATTTGGTTTTCTTTGCATGCTTGAAAGGAGATAGGAAGAGGGTCTTCCACCTGGCTAGGCTGCCTGTCCTTACCTGTGTTCCTCAACCTGTCTTCCTTCCACTGTATACTTATCCTGTCATGGAGCAGACCTCACCTCCAAACTCTTCCTCCTCCTCTATCCAGCCAAGGGGAAGGAGACATTTTGTCTTTGTTTCTCTCCGCTATCTGGCCATTACACCTACAATGTGGTTAGTTAGTGGTTGTTGTAGGAGAAGGCACGTGCAGTAAGGAATGTGGAGAGCAAACAAGCAAGCAAGGGGAAATGGAAAAGGAGGAAGGGAAATTGAGAACTTGGGCTGAAGAGGTCTGTCTGTCTCTCCCCTCCAGTTTGTTTGTTTGTTATTTAACAAGGATCTTATGCTCAACCTAGCAGCAAAAAAAGGGGAGAGAAGGGAGAAGATGTGTAGTTTTGTTTCGGCCCAAAGCCAGGAGTAGTAGGGGAGGAGGGGGGAAAGAGAGAAAATACTTTCAGGGGCAGGAGAGAAAGTATGTGTGTATGTGATGGTGTTTCAGCTTTTAATGATGTTGTATGTGTGTGTGTTGCGCATGGTATGGAGAAATGCAAGTGAATATGTCTAAGGGGGGGTAGAGAAAGAGTGGTGCAGCCAACACCAGAGGTAGGATCAGGAATTTCCATGCTTAAGTTTCCTTTGAAAATTGCCCAAATGCAGTTACTCTGAGTCTTGGTATGACAACCAAGAAGGGAAATTCAGTAAAGGAAGCTCCTTCCCTTATAGCATCTTAGTACGTTTGTCCTTGAACGTGCACAGAAAATAGTAGATCTAGCTGAAAGGCAACACTTGGAGATCTACAATGATCATTGCAATGCAGCAGTAAGGGAAAGCAGTCCAAACAAAGTAAGATACTGAAAGCTCATTTTTATTGTATAATCGTAGAAGGGGGTATGGGTGTGAGAGGGGGTGGCATGACTATCATGAAGGGACCCTGCATTTCTGAATTTGCCACTACACTACTGATTACTCCACCTCCTGATAACTCTTTCCTATGCGGGGCATTTCTGAACTCTTCTGCTATATATATACCAAAGTCCAATAGAATTCAGGGTGGCTATACCCTGCAGGAGATTTATCAAGGCCAGCATGGAATCATAGCATTGCAGGGAAAGTAGAAAGACAAAAGTGAAACTTCAGTGTAAAGCTGGGGTAGGGAACCTCAGGCCCTGGGAGTCAAATGTGCCCCCTCCAAGCATCTTTATCTGGTCCTCAGAACCAGTGGAGACTGGTGGCTCTGATGTCAGTGGGGCAGTGAATCCTCTCTGGGTTTTAGTCCAAACTTTCAAGGAGCTGTCCAAGGTAGCATTTGTAGCATCTGTAATTAATGTTATTTTCAGAGAGAAAAAAACAAGAATATAAAAATATATACAGCACATGAAGACCTCTACAAATTAAAGAAGTGGTATTTGTATACACAACACTTTACAGATACCCTAATCTGAGAAGAGTTAAGGAAGTTACGGTCCAGACCAGAACTTACGTGTTTACAAAATTCATAAGTATGAGAACAATTTGGGAATGCTTCTGTTGTTAGACTTCTTTGTAAAAATAATAAAACTGCACCAGTCAGCCGTAAATTTGTCTTTGTGTTTCTTTCCTCTAGCCATTCGTAGTTGTTGTGTAAGTTTTTTCAGTTAAGGCAATTTGCCACACCCTGTTATACCGGTGAGACAAACTGGTGCCCTTTAGATCCTTCACATACTGCTTTCGGGCCCAAAGGTTCCCAAATCTGCACTAAATCTTGATGCTTCTGATAGCTAGCTATGCACCCTGCAGGCTGAGTTGTAAATTGTTGATTCTTAAGAATATTCTATGAATAGCCTTAATGCTTACCTAATGAAAGTATGTCATAAGTACACAATAGTATAAAAATGCACAGTGTCACTCACTGTCATGTCTATTTCCAAAGTGTTTCTTTATCACTGAATCATTCAGGCATTAGAATTCTGCAGCATACACCAACATGTTTCCCTTAAGACAAAGTCTGGAAGAGGTTTAAACTGCCCTGGTGCCTATGTAAAATGTTCATCTGTCAATGTTGGTCTTCCCAAATTTTTCCATCAATCTAGGCTTTGCCTGCTAGTATTAGTCTCAGTGTCCTCAGCCATGGTTTGGCGTAGCACATTAGCATGTCATCTGAAATTGGGCTTATGGTTTCATAGAGTTGGAAGGGGCCTATAAGGCCATCGAGTCCAGCCCCCTGCTCAATGTAGGAATCCAAATTCAAGCATACCTGACAGGTGGCTGTCCAGCTGCCTCTTGAATGCCTCCAGGGTTGAAGAGCCTACCACCTCCGTAGGTAATTGGTTCCATTGTCGTACCACTCTAACAGTTAGGAAGTTTTTCCTGATGTTCAGGTGAAGTCTGGCTTCCTGTAACTTGAGCTCATTATTCCATGTCCTTCACTCTGGGATGATCAAGAAGAGATCTTGACCCTCCTCTGTGTGGCAACATTTCAAGTACTTGAAGAGTGCAATCGTATCTTCCCTCAGTCTTCTCTCAAGGCTAAACATTCTCAGTTCTTTCAGTCTTTTTTCATAGGGCTTTGTTTCCAGTCCCCTGATCATTCTCGTTGCCCTTCTCTGAATCTGTTCCAGTTTGTATCCTTCTTAAAGTGTGGTGTCCAGAACTTGACACAGTACTCAAGATGAGGCCTAACCAGTGCTGAATAGAGGGGAACCAATACTTCATGCGGTTTGGAAACTATACTTCTGTTAATGCAGCAAAAAATAGCATTGGCCTTTTTTGCAGTCACATCACACTATTGGCTCATATTCAGCTTGTGATCAAAAATAATCCCAAGATGCTTCTCGCATGTAGTATTGCTGAGCTAAGTATCCCCCATCTTATAACTGTGCATTTGGTTTCTTTTTCCTAGGTGTAGAACTTTGCACTTATCCCTGTTAAATTTCATTCTGTTGTTTTCAGTCCAATGCTCCAGCCTATCAAGATCCCTTTGAATTTTGTTTCTGTCTTCCAAGGTACTAGCTATTCCTCCCAATTTTGTAACATCTGCAAATTTGATAAACATTTCCAGCACACCACCTCATCTAAAATCATTAATAAAAATGTTGAAGAGCACTGGGCCCAGGACCAAGCCTTGTGGTACCCCATTCGTTACCTCCCCCCAGTTTAAGAATGAACCAGTGATAAGCACTGTTTTGAGTACGAATCTGTAGCCAGCTGTGGATCCACTTGATAGTTGTTCCATCCAGCCCACATTTAGCTAGTTTCCTGATCAGAATATCATGGGACACTTTGTCAAAAGCTTTGCTGAAGTCAGGATATATTATGTCCACAGGATTCCCACATTCTACCAAGGAGGTTACCCGATCAAAAAATGAGATAAGATTAGTCTGGCAGGATTTGTTCATGATAAATCTATGTTGACTTCTAGTAATCACTGCATTGTTTTCAAGGTGCTTACACACAGATCACTTTATAATCCAGAATTTTCCCAGGGATCGATGTCAGGCTGACTGGTCTGTAGTTCCCAGGTTATTCCTTTTTGACGATAGGGACAACATTAGCCCTCCTTAACCATTCCGCCACAGTTTCACAAAGACAATAGACAGTGATTCCAAGAGTTGTTCAGCCAGTTCCTTCAATACTCTAGGATGCAGTTCATAGGGCCCTGGAGATTTGAACTTGTTCAAAGTGATTAGGTTTGTTTCCTTCCAAGCAAACTACATGCTATAACCAAGTTTTGTTCTTGAGTTTATAGCTTGTGGTATGTCTGGAGGAGACAAGCCATGAGCCTAGGTTCAGATGGTTTGGCTTAGTGCTACATGCAAACCAGCTCTCTGTATACATGAAGGATAAAGCTATCAATGGCTGCTAGCCAAGACGGCTATGCTCTGTCTCCATAATCAGAGCCAGTATGCTTCTAAATTCCAGTTGTTGGAAACTGCAGGAGAGGAGAGTGCTTTTGCACTCACATCCTGCTTGTGGGTTTCCCATGGGCATTTGGTTGGCTACTGTGAGAACTGTACTAGATGGGCCATTGGCTAGATCTCGCAGACTCTTCTCATGTTCTCATCTGTTTTTTTCTTTTTGTAAGATTTTCTGTGCCTTGCTGATAGTGCAGTTAGTCTTTACTCTGACACCATGCAGAGTTAACAGAATGCCTGGACACCACATTGGGCTGAACCTGAAAGGTTGGTCACATCCACACCATATATTTAAAACACTCTTTATGCCACTTTAACAGTTATGGAAAATCCTGGGAACTGTCCTTTGTTAAGGATGCTGACCTCACAGAGCTACAATTCCTAGCACCCTTAACAAAGGTCATTCCCCAAGATTCTACATAGCTGTCCATGTGGCATATGAGTGCTTTGAAAATGAAATGGAAATGGACTGCCTTCAAGTCGATTCCGACTTATGGCGACCCTATGAAAAGGGTTTTCATGGTAAGCGGTATTCAGAGGTGGTTTACCATTGCCTTCCTCTGAGGCTGAGAGGCAGTGACTGGCTCAAGGTCACCCAGTGAGCTTCATGGCTGTGTGGGGATTCAAACCCTGGTCTCCCAGGTCGTAGTCCTACACTCTAACCCAGCCTTTCCCAACCAGTGTGCCTCCAGATGTTGTTGGACCACAACTCCCATCTTTCCTGACCATTGGCAATGCTGGCTGAGGCTGATGGGAGTTGTGGTCCAACAACATCTGGAGGCACACTGGTTAAAAAAGGCTGCTCTAACCACTACTCTACCCTGGCTCTAAGTGCTTTATGAGTGCTTTAAAAGTATATATTTCCCCCTCCCCTTCTCCTTGCCCAGCACAACCTAGTGAACTTGGTGTTTATACAGCTAATACCACATATGACACCTCCCAGAACTCCCTTAGAGACACTCCAAAAGGCCTCATTATTTATTTTTAATATTGCCGTGAGCAATGTTAGCATTCTCTTGAGTGCCCACTATACTGGAATACATAAAATGGACTCTTTTGCAAACTAGGAGTCCCCTCATAATCACCTCTTTGTCTAGGCCAGAGGTAAATAATGTGCCCTCCGGATGTTGTTAGACTACAACTCCCATAATCCCTGACCAATGGCCATGCACTGGGACTGATGGGAGTTGTAGTCCAACAACTGGAGGGCACCAAGTTGGCTACCCCTGGTCTAGGCCTTGGCTGTGTATTAGGGGTATCTAACCTGTGGCCCATCAGATTCCAATGCCCATCAGCCACAGCCAGCATGGCCAATGGCTGGGGTAATGAAAGTTGTAGTCCATCAACATCTGGAGGGCCACAGGATAGCCACTTCTGCTGTAAATGTACCCATATTTAAAGTTGGTAGATATTTTTAGTTGTTTTTATTGTTGGAAATGGCAGGGCTTACGTACCATTTACAGGCGGAGATGAGAGCAGCTGCTTTAAATAAAAAAAAAGCCTGTGTGTTATGAAATGATATGGTCACAGATCAGAGCTTGGAAAAGTTACTTTTTTGAACTACAACTCCCATCAGCCCCATCCAGTGGCCATGCTGGCTGGGGCTGATGGGAGTTGTAGTTCAAAAAAGTAACTTTTCCAAGCTCTGTCACAGATAGTTTACTGTTAACGTGTGACAATGATAAGCAGGAAATAGGGATTTATGTTTTGAGGGCACAATTTGCATATGAGGGGGCTGACTGGGGTACGTCATTCAACTTTGGTGGGAGTTAAATGCTTCCATTGTGGAGAAGCAGCAATTTATACCCTTTCAAACATTTAACCCAAGTGAATTTGGGTGACAAAAGACTTAATGCTTCCCCACTTTCCCAAGCAGTAGTAAGTTCCAGTCTTTACTGGGAATTCCTATCTATGTATAACATTGGAAGATAGAAGCAAGTTTATTTCTTAATAAAGAGTTGAATAGAATACTTCCTACACACTTTGCCCTTATATCTCTACAAGGAAAGGGGCTAGAATCTTAACCTTTCAAAAATGAAATCTGAAAATTAAGGAAGGATCAGCCCCATAGTCTCTCCTGCCCCTTTATTCCAGGTGAGACCCTGCTTGATTTCTCCTGCATCTGATAAAATTTGATGAGAGGGGGTTAGTAGTTCCCCCTCCCCGAGCCTGTAATGAAGAGAATTTTGTTTGGTCTACATTTGTAAGCAAACCAACACAATTCCCACCTCCTGGACTAATACAGCCACCTGTTGAGTATGCTTTAACTTGGATTCTTGCATTGAGCAGGGGGTTGGACTCAATGACCTTATTGGACCCTTCCAATTCTACTGTTCTATGATTCTACAAGGATCAGAATGCAATTATCCTTTGGATTTTACACATCTTTGAATGTTATAATACAGTTCTCAGCTCAAATGATGTACCAAAATATATACAAAATGCTTGCTTTAGGACAACACACATTTAGAAATGAATACATTGAGATTTTTTGTACAGATTTTTTTAAATTCACAGATTAACACAGAAATGGAATGGATTTATGGATTAACTTTGGGGAGAGACAGTTACTGTTGTGCCAGTTCCAGTGCATCTCCACCTCTCATAAGAACATAAGAAGAGCCTGCTGGATCAGGCCAGTGGCCCATCTAGTCCAGCATCCTGTTCTCACAGTGGCCAACCAGGTGCCTGGGGGAAGCCCGCAAGCAGGACCCGAGTGCAAGAACACTCTCCCCTCCTGAGACTTCCGGCAACTGGTTTTCAGAAGCATGCTGCCTCTGACTAGGGTGGCACAGCACAGCCATCACGGCTAGTAGCCATTGATAGCCCTGTCCTCCATGAATTTGTCTAATCTTCTTTTAAAGCCGTCCAAGCTGGCGGCCATTACTGCATCTTGTGGGAGCAAATTCCATAGTTTAACTATGCGCTGAGTAAAGAAGTACTTCCTTTTGTCTGTCCTGAATCTTCCAACATTCAGCTTCTTTGAATGTCCATGAGTTCTAGTATTATGAGAGAGGGAGAAGAACTTTTCTCTATCCACTTTCTCAATGCCATGCATAATTTTATACACTTCTATCATGTCTCCTCTGACCCGCCTTTTCTCTAAACTAAAAAGCCCCAAATGCTGCAACCTTTCCTCGTAAGGGAGTCGCTCCATCCCCTTGATAATTCTGGTTGCCCTCTTCTGAACCTTTTCCAACTATAATATCCTTTTTGAGATGAGGCGACCAGGACTTCCGGGAAGGGTGACTTAGCCTGTGCCTGCTTTTGAGACGGGCTCCTGCCTCAAAAGAAGCTTATTCAGATATATCAGTCAGTTTTTTTTTTTTTTGACTGATTAAACTTCTCCCGGGTAGGGAGAAACGAAGAGATTAACCTCAAAGCCTATTTTTGTTGGGACGACCAGATCTCATTAATTTATGGGACGAGGTCCAGCCGACGAAGGTGGGACGGATTTTCAACAACAAGCTCTATCTGATAAAGCGAACGTTCATCTTATCTTCTAAGAGAGAACGCACTAACAGGCAAGCACCCTTCTTTCTATATTTTTCTTTTACTTGACTTAAATTGTTGCTGTTTAAAAGAGATTTGCCAGATTGATCGGTTTTTGACATCTCACTGGGGAGCCATAACTTCTCTCTGCTACTCACTAATTAATAGCTTATCTCTGTTTTTGTTGCAAAAAGCTGTCCTGGATTTGCATTCTAAAGATATACACAGAAGAGGGATTTCTATTCCAGATTTTTATTTTGAAGAATATTATATTGTCTGAGACTACTCTCTTTTTGGTCTATTTTATTTTGACGAATCTGTTTCCTGACGACCGCCATTAATTGTTTCGATCCTGGGAACTGCATTTTGTTTACTTAAGCATGGAGAGATAAGGCTGTCTGCTCTGTTTATACTGTGATGTCACCAAGTTTGGAGTATTAACCCAATTGTTGCTGAAATAAGAAGTGGTTTTCCTATATTTTTCTTTTAAAATGGCAATTAAGAAAGTGGCTGAGAATCTGGAAATAACTATGTTTCAGAAAATAATGGATGAGATTGAGATAACGAAACAAAACCTGCGACAGGGTTGTAAGGAGCTGAAAATTGAATTGAGTAAAATGAAGCAGGAGATTAAAGATATAGGGGTCCCTGTGAGAGAGGTGACCCTGGAAGGGGTCCCTGTGAGAGAGGAGACCCCGGAGATTGGAACAAACGTGGAACAGGAAAAAGATTTGGAGTCTATGGACTTTAGAAACAAAATCTATTGTTTGGAGACACAGGAGATTAAAGGGGTCCCTGTGAGAGAGGAGACCCTGGAGACTGGAACAGGGGTCCCTGTGAGAGAGGAGATCCCGGAGATTGGAACAAACGTGGAACAGGAACAAGATTTGGAGTCTATGGACTTTAGAAATAAAATCAATTGTTTGGAACTCAATGTTATCTCTGAAGAAATTAATGAAGATTCTAGAGATAAAGTTATCAATGGCATGGATAATCTTCTGGACTGGAATGATGTGATGGAGCCCAATATAGAGAAAATCTATGGAATTAACTGCAGCCATGTGACAATGGAAAAACTTTCAAGAGATGACCCAGTGTATTTTGAAAAAAAGAACAGAGATATGATTTTACAGCAGTATTTCAGCAACCTATTCAGAATGGATGGCAAGAAAATATTTGGGATAGAGGTAATTCCCATCAGACTCTTACTATATGACTATGGCTTTGACAGCAAGATTATTATGGAATACTGATAATGGAAGATTGGATACTGAAATTACTGGACTTAACAAGACTACTGAAGATGGAAGATGGAAAATGGAACTAATAGGGATAATAGAACAATGGCTACTGAAATTACTGAACCTAACAGATTCTGATGTGATGGATTAATTGAAATGTTTATTTTGACTATGGTTATGACAATAAGATTATCATAATTAGTAATGAGATGGATTAATCGATATGCTTATCTGGA
This sequence comes from Rhineura floridana, assembly GCF_030035675.1. NCBI lineage: Eukaryota > Metazoa > Chordata > Lepidosauria > Squamata > Rhineuridae > Rhineura > Rhineura floridana. The sequence continues at coordinate 46,854,346 of NC_084480.1, forward strand.
AAAAAAATTGATAGATATATTTCTTAAAGAATTGAAACCTCTCTTTGACTTTTTGTGGAAAGAATAAAGTAATGTTTATGAGATTTGATGATTAAGTAAGATAACTACTGGAGGAAAGTGATTTTATAATATGACTTAAGAGACAGGATTGTTATATATTATAGACTTATAACTGATTTGATCTTTGACAAATGGGAAGTCAATATTTTACTCTTTATTTTTTATTTTTGTTTTTTTTTTCTTTTTTTCTTTTTGTTTAACTATTTTTGATTTTGTTTTTTGTCTTTGAATGTTTTATGATTTCGTCTTGTATGTTTTATGAAAATCTGAATAAAAATTATTGAAAAAAAAAAAAAAGAGATGAGGCGACCAGAACTGTACACAGTATTCCAAATGCGGCCGCACCATAGATTTATACAACGGCATTATGATATTGGCTGTTTTATTTTCAATACCTTTCCTAATTATCGCTAGCATGGAATTTGCCTTTTTCACAGCTGCCGCACACTGGGTCGACATTTTCATCGTGCTGTCCACTACAACCCCGAGGTCTCTCTCCTGGTCAGTCACTGCCAGTTCAGACCCCATGAGCGTATATGTGAAATTAAGATTTTTTGCTCCAATATGCATAATTTTACACTTGTTTATATTGAATTGCATTTGCCATTTTTCCGCCCATTCACTCAGTTTGGAGAGATCTTTTTGGAGCTCTTCGCAATCCCTTTTTGTTTTAACAACCCTGAACAATTTAGTGTCGTCAGCAAACTTGGCCACTTCACTGCTCACTCCTAATTCTAGGTCATTAATGAACAAGTTGAAAAGTACAGGTCCCAATACCGATCCTTGAGGGACTCCACTTTCTACAGCCCTCCATTGGGAGAACTGTCCGTTTATTCCTACTCTCTGCTTTCTGCTTCTTAACCTATTCCTTATCCACAAGAGGACCTCTCCTCTTATTCCATGACTGCTAAGCTTCCTCAGAAGTCTTTGGTGAGGTACCTTGTCAAACGCTTTTTGAAAGTCTAAGTACACTATGTCCACTGGATCACCTCTATCTATATGCTTGTTGACACTCTCAAAGAATTCTAATAGGTTACTGAGACAGGACTTTCCCTTGCAGAAGCCATGCTGGCTCTGCTTCAGCAAGGCTTGTTCTTCTATGTGCTTAGTTAATCTAGCTTTAATAATACTTTCTACCAGTTTTCCAGGGACAGAAGTTAAGCTAACTGGCCTGTAATTTCCGGGATCCCCTCTGGATCCCTTTTTGAAGATTGGCGTTACATTTGCCACTTTCCAGTCCTCAGGCACGGAGGAGGACCCGAGGAACAAGTTACATATTTTAGTTAGCAGATCAGCAATTTCACCTTTGAGTTCTTTGAGAACTCTCGGGTGGATGCCATCTGGGCCCGGTGATTTGTCAGTTTTTATATTGTCCATTAAGCCTAGAACTTCCTCTCTCATTACCACTATTTGTCTCAGTTCCTCAGAATCCCTTCCTGCAAATGTTAGTTCAGGTTTAGGGATCTGCCCTATATCTTCCACTGTGAAGACAGATGCAAAGAATTCATTTAGCTTCTCTGCAATCTCCTTATTGTTCTTTAGTACTCTCTTTTCTGAAAATGACACTAGTCAAATTCCACCCCTTTTTACTCTTAGAACATTGTCAGATCAGCTCCAGTGTGTTTTTAAAAAATTCAACTTCAGGCAGATTTCACAACTGATTGGTTGATCAACCCATTTGTCTTCCAGGTGTGGCCAATGGAAATGCTTCGCTTTAGGTTCAGGCAGCGAGAGTGTTTGTCCCCATACTTAGCTGTGGACAGTCCTGAAAGGCCTGAGGTCAGCAGTGGGGAAGGAAGGTGTGGCCAGCAGAGGGCAGAGTCACTTCAAAACATAGTCAGAAAAAAACATTCTGACTGCTTTTGAAGCAACTAGCGTGCCTACAGCCATATTACAAAACCAACATGTACCATAAATAGTCTGCTCTCTCTCCTTATCAATCTGTGGTAGTTCCTCAAGGCAATTTACTTTTTATGTTCATCCTTTGGGTTCTCTAATAATTTATACTCATGATTGACACAAGTTTAATACCAATGGTGCAGTAGAGAACCTATGGTCCTCTGGATGTTGCTGGATTACAACATATGGAGGGGCACAGGTTCCCCCCCCATCTTATACTCGCCAAGTTCTTAGTAAGGTTTTTTTGTTTTGTGGAAGACATTTTAGAGATTTAGGTTGACTCTGAAATTTACCAGCAAGACAACAGAGTGTTATGAGGATCATACTGCCCCAATAACTAATCCAAGAAGTGCATTTCAGATTCCCTTCTCCCCAGTTTTGTCATCTTTACTACTTTGTGTTTTGTTAAGGAAGACAATCAGCTTTGCTGTAGTCTGATTGAGAAATCCCATCAATTTCAATTGATAAATTAAGCAAGGGCTTAAATCTATTCTACTGAAACCACTGGATTGGAAGTTCTTTGGCTGATTCATATTCTGTTTGTTTTAGTTGACATGCATTGGCAGAGAATGGAAAGGCAAAGCAACAACATTTGTTGAAACCTAAAGAAAGAAATCCCTTGGACCACTTCGTGCTTATCAGATTTATTTGTTAACCTATAGCTTATTATGCAAGCCTTATTATAACTCAGAGGTACCCAACAGATTTGTGGATGACAGTTTCCATCATCCCTGATCATTGGCCATGCTGGCTGAGGCAGATGGGAGTCGTAATCCACAACATCTGGAGGACACCATGTTAGCTACCCCAGCATTAAGTCATAGCTCCCAAACAGACCCATCGCTCAGGGGTCACAGAATGCTGGCTAACTATTGAAGGGGTGGGGGTGGAGAGGAGGATTGGAATGGAGTATCCTGGAAGTTGGCATAGCTGGCTAGAACTCTAAATAAGAGCAGGCCATGCTGCACCATTCTGTTGCAGGGCCCACTTGTCATATCTATGATTTACTAGGTAAGGCTTACTATAAATCATAGCCGGCACACTGGGCTTGAATACGTTATGTGATGTATTAGTTTGGTGTTGGCTGTGTGTAATTTGTGTGCTTAATTTAGTTTAAAGCAACACCACAGCGGCAGAGTAACAGCAGATGTTGAAATGCGAGTGTGCCAGCGTGTGCGTGTGTTTACCTAAGAAAGCAAGCTTTTGCCCTGCATCAGGATCACTGAGACTTGAGACTTAGTAAAAATAAGAAAAGCTACTTTATTTATAGGAATACATAGTAGATAGAAAGCAGAGCTTGGAAGTAACTCGTTATTTTTAACGAGTTACTTTTAATTCGTTACAATTTTAATTAACGAGTGGGTAATTCCATTACATTTGGCAAGTAACGGAACGAATAGTAATTTCCCTACTTTTCAGCTTCAACTTTAACGTTTCCACATTAGGTTGGATGTTACTTGGGGGCGGGAACAAGGGGAAGTCAGCTCCTGGCTGTGATTGGTTAACACAAGACATGTGCCTCACACTGATTGGACCTCTGCGCAGACTGTCTCTTCCCTCATGATCTGTGTTAGGAGGCACGAGGGAAGAGGTTGAATAGGCAGGGGGAGCCTGCTAGCGTCTGACTCTGAGAGGAAAAAATGGACGCCGGAGGAAAAAGCCAGGGCACGGACAACAACGGAGGAGAAGGCTGCAGCAGAATGGCGAAGAGCTGTGGAGGTGAGTGACGATGATTTGTGTGTGTGTGTGTGTGCCCCGGTGTGTGTGTTTTCATCTGGAGTCTCTGGTTCTGGGGGGCTCCGGCTCTCTGGCTACCACCCCTTACTCTCTGGACTCTCTGCTTCAATTTAAAAAAAAATTAAGTTTCTAGGTGGTCTAATTCCCGAGATATACACCAAAACGTAACCCCCCCTGCACAACTTTTTTTTAAACAGATTCATGCTCTAGCTACAACTCCCATCAGCCCAATCCAGTGGCCATGCTGGCTGGGGCTGATGGGAGTTGTAGTTTAAAGTAACTTTTCAAAGCTCTGGCTGCAACCCTGCCCTTTCATGATTGTGAGTAAAGTGCAGACTTGTGTTTGTGTTGTAAATCTCTCTCCCTCCAACCCTATTTTTAGAGAAATTAGGCAGGGTTTATCACAGTTTTTATTATGTAGGAAACTAATACTCATTTTTTTAAAAAATGAATGAAGTTTATTTATTTATTTTTATTATTTGATTTATATCCCACCCTTCCTCCCAGTAGGAGCCCAGGGCAGCAAACAAAAGCACTAAAAACACTTTAAAAATCATAAAAACAGACTTTAAAATATATTAAAACAAAACATCTTTAAAAACATTTTTAAAAGCTTTAAAAACATTTTTTTAAAGAAAAAGTTTAAAAACATATTAAAAAGCAATTTCAACACAGACGCAGACTGGGATAAGCTCTCAACTTAAAGGACTTGTTAAAAGAACAAGTTCCTTATCACTTGAGGCTGCAGTTTTCCCTGGTTGCGTAAGCCCCATTGAATACATTGGGACTTGCTTCTGAGTAAACAAACATAGGATTGCACTATAAATATCTTTACAGGTTATATAAATAAACATATTTGATAGTCATGCTTATATAAATATTTTCATAGAATCATAGAATAGTAGAGTTGGAAGGGGCCTATAAGGCCATCAAGTCCAACCCCCAGCTCAATGCAGGAATCCAAATCAAAGCATTCCCGACAGATGGCTGTCCAGCTGCCTCTTGAATGCCTCCAGTGTCGGAGATCCCACTACCTCTCTAGTAATTAGTTCCATTGTTGTATGGCTCTAACAGTTAGGAAGCTTTTCCTGATGTCCAGTTGAAATCTGGCTTCTTGCAACTTGAGCCCATTATTCTGTGTCCTGCACTCTGGGATCATTGAGAAGAGATCCCGGCCCTCTGTGTGGCAACCTTTCAAGTACTTGAAGAGTGCTATCATATCTCCCCTCAGTCTTCTCTTCTCCAGGTTAAATATGCCCAGTTCCTTCAGTCTCTCCTCATAGGGCATTGTTTCCAGTCCCCTGATCATCCTTGTTGCCCTCTTTTGAACCTGTTCCAGTTTGTCTGCATCCTTCTTGAACTGCAGAGACCAGAACTGGACACAGCACTCAAGATGAGGCCTAACCAGTGCTGAATAGAGGGGAACTAATACTTCACAAGATTTGGAAACTATACTTCTGTTAATGCAGCCTGATATAGCATTTGCCTTTTTTGCAGCCACATCACACTGTTGGTTCATATTCAGCTTGTGATCAACAACAATTCCAAGATCCTTCTTGCATGTCATACTGCTGAGCCAAGTATCCCCCATCTTATAACTGTGCATTTGGTTTCTTTTTCCTAAGTGTAGAACTTTTACTTCCACCCAGTTTTGTCATGCTGTGTCCCTATAAGTATCCAATTACATACTATGGTTGTACAATACTTCCTTTACATTTTAAGTATGCCTTGGGGTAGTCATGGTTCTCCATTGTTTTCATCCTGAGGGGCAGATAGGCTGAGAAATGGTGAGTAGCCCATGGTCACCCACTACACTTTATAGCTTATTTTCATTTTGAAAAATTAATTAAAACAATTTACATGCAGGCAAAATTTATTAAGCGGATTCACACAATATGTGTAAAGCACATCCAACTCGTATTTAAAGCGCATGACTTCCCCTAAAGAATTCTGGGAAGTGTCATTTCCCCCTCACAGTTATAGTTCTCACCACTCTTAACAAACTGCAGTTCCCATGATTCTGTGGTGGGATTCATGTACCTCAAATGGGTGTTGAATGTGCTTTAAAGGAATGGTGTGGATCTGCCCTAGGTATAATGTTCATTCAAGAGTGAATTGAAAAGAACAATTTTAAAAGATACTTCTTACTCTTACTCATTTTTCAGACCTCTTTCTGAAGTAAAGGGTCAAATCTGTAAAAACATTTGGAGCAGCCACATTAAAAGATAAGGGCAGGGTATTCCAGGCAGGGGGTTGCCAACCCTGCTTGGATATGGATGTCTTTGCAGAAGAACCCTAGTCAAGGTTTACCAACAGCACAGTCCAAACTATATCTACTTAGAAGTCAGTCCTGTTGAGTTCTATGGGGCTTAATCCCTTAGTAAGTGTGTTTAGAATTGCAGCCTTCAGGAGCCTCCATCTTTACTCCCCAAAGCTCCCATCTAACATCTCCACAACACTAGGCTCCTTTTTCTCTGCTGTGGCCTGGTGACTGCCCTAGCCTGAAGGCACTTAACCCTTCTTGCTGAAAGCAAGTAGGCTAGATTAAATGTTCCCTACCCAGGCTCATATATATAAAATATAAACGCCATTTTGTCAAAAGTATTTTTGTCTACATTTTATACCTCATCCTTGGTTTTCCAAGCTTGGCATGGAATGCTTCTCATACAGAATTAATTTGAAATGCTGCATATTTATTATCATAATCATCATATTCAAAATAAAAAATATATGTACCGCCTTCAAGTTGATTCCAACTTATGGTGACCCTATGAATAGGGTTTTCATGAGGCTGAGAGGCAGTGACTGGCCCAAGGTCACTCAGTGAGTTTCATGGCTGTGTGGGGATTTGAACCCTGGTCTCATTTTGTTCTCACAACAACCTGTGAGATAGTAGGTTAGACTGGCCCAGGCAGGGTTATTTAGTGAGCAAAAATGATGCAAATAGGATCTCTTTTAATTGTGCTATCGACCTGCTTACTTCCACTCTGACTGGGGGATCTTGCAGCATGGGGAAGAGATGGGGGCACATCATAGCTGAAGTTCACCCATATAGGAGCATTATCTCTTGTTTATTACAGAGACGCCTGTTGCAGGTTTTGCTGCTGAGAGCAGCAGTCAGTTAGTGTGGCCACTTGAGTCACAGCTTGTTGATCCTGAGGAGGCAAAACTAGAAAGTGAGGTTCAGAAAGGAGGCCCTGTGCACGAGGAGGAGGAGGGCATGAAGCAGTGCCAGTTGCCCACAGCCACATCTGCAGAACAGCAAGTACCATGGTTTGGCTTTGAGAAAGCTTGTACATTTGTGAGCCAGAGTGGGAAAAATGTTGTTGTACGATGCAATTACTGCCTTCCAAGGATCAAAAATCTGAGATCAGCTGTTTCCCCCTCATCCAATGTGAAGAAACATTTTGAGGTAAGCCTTTGTCATGCTGGTCCTCAAAGAGTGTCCATTGTCTATTTATGTTTAAATTGTGAAGTTCCTCTTCCATTTTTTCTTGGATTCATGCTTTGTTCTTCTTCCTCAGAGGGCACACCCTGAGAAGCTGAGAGCAATTGAAGAAGCAATAAAGGCAAGGAGACGTGGCCTTCCTGAACCAATGCATGACACCCCTCCTCCCAAAATGCTGAAGCAGCAGCAGACAACCCTTGAGAGGTGGGGATCTGGCAGGGAGCCTGTCACCCAGAGCAATCTCGACAGGAGAATCATTGATTTCATTGTAGAGGAGACATTACCACTTCAGACTGTGGACAAACCATCATTCATTAATCTGGTTCACATTGGACTCCCCAAAGATCTCACCATCATATGTGCCAAGACTCTGAGAGACAGAATTGAGAAGAGAGCATGCCACATGAGAGAAACTCTTGCAAACCGAATGGGTGCTGTGGCATATATAGCAACCACTGCAGATTGTTGGACCAATGGCAAGAAGAGTTACTTTGGGGTAACAGCCCACTGAATCAACCCAACTACCCTGAAACGTTAGGTCGGGGCTTTGGCTTGTAAGCGTCTGAAGGGGCGCCATACATACGATGTCCTTTCAAAAGCACTGCATGATGTACATGTGCAGTACAGGATCCACAACAAAGTTATATGCACTACTACAGACAATGGCTCCAACTTTGTGAAAGCGTTCAGAGTTTTCATGGCCAAAGAACCAGTGGAAGCTGCAGGCACCAGTGACGATGATGGTGATAACCAGGAGGAGGAGGAGGCTGAGGTGGAGTTTGTGCCTATCTGTGAGATCCTGGACACAGGACCTGAGGCAGAGGAAGAAGCTGCAGACTCAGGAGAGGATTTTGTTTTACCACCACACCAGAGATGTGCTAGCCACACCCTCAACCTTGTGGCAACACAAGACATAGAGGCCATGCTTTCTGACTCCTCCAGAAGTGGTCCTTTCAAGAAACAGTTTCGTTCCTTGATGGGAAAGTGCAGCAAGTTGTGGTCCAAGCAGAACCACTCAGCCCAGATTGCTGAGTATATCCATGCGCAATGTGGTGTGTATCTGAAGGTACCGACTAAGACCAGGTGGAATTCCACCTTTGATGCGTTGAAGCAACTACATGAGCTCCTGTCAACTGTGCCACTAAAAATGCATGCCATAATGGACAGCTGCTCCTTGTCCAGGATCACAGCTGCTGAGATTGAAGTGGTACAGGAATACACAGAGATTATGGAGCCACTAGCCCAGTCCCTAGATATCCTGCAACGGGAGAACGGCATGTTCATGGGGTATTTGCTACCAATGCTCTGCAATCTGGACCGCAAGTTAGAAGGACTGGAAAACAAACCTGAGAGGTACACATACTGTTTTCAGCTGCTGAGAGGTGTGCGCGAAGCCCTAAGAAAGCGGTTTGCAGCTATCTGGGAGGACAAGAGGCTTCTTCTGGCAGCCTGCCTACACCCTCGCTTCAAACTAGATTGGCTGGAATCGTGTCAGGCCACCACCCATACCAACAAGTAAGAACATTAGGGAAGCCCTTTGGGTGGATTACTCCAAGGGAAATGTTGTCTCAAGGGAGGCATCAGAGGGCTTAAGGTGGTAGGCAGGGGCTGGTCCTTTTCTTCCTGGGGCTCCTCATCACAACCTTGGGTTGCTGCAGGTAATCCTTAAGGGTCTGCTGTGCTGCCCCATGAGTGTGGTGACTTGGTCACCTTCCTACCTTCCATGTCATCATCCACAGGCTCAGGCTGGACCCTGAACCAGGGGACATGACAAGCATCAGGAAATGAAGAGCAGATGATGGTTTCCTAACATATATATGTTAACATATCCTCTCTCTTTCTTAGATACACAATGGAAGCCTTGCTGAAAGCCGAAATAAAGATGGGTGTACTTAATGAGGACAGTGATCAGTCTTCAGATAAAGACCAGGAAGGAGATGACTTAGAAGATGACTTCTTTAACTTTCTGCCCCAGGGCAAGAAGTCAGCAGTGGACACTGCTGAGGAGGAACTGGTGAGGTACCTGAGGTCTCCCAGCAGGGAAGTGTCATCACTCCATGGCTTTCCACGTGTGCTGCAGTGTTTTTTGCAGCACAACACAGGCATGCCTTCAAGCGCCGCAGTAGAACACCTGTTCAGTACTGGTGGCAATGTAATGACTGTAAAAAGACATTCCTTGTCTGACATGCTCTTTGAGCATCTTGTTCTTTTGAGACATAACAGAAACATATTATAAAAGCATTTCAAGTGTAAAATTTGATTTCAAGAGTTGGGGTATCTTCATTGCTTGGGGGGATGTGAGATTCTGTTATGCCATTATGTTAATCTTATGGATAAAATTTTTTATTCTACTACCCCCTGTGTGTGTGTGTTTATTTTTAATATTGTTTTAGGCTTCTTAGATGTGCAGCAGCCAAGGCCAGCACCTTGTAGGAGTTTTTTTTTTAAAGTAACTGAAATGTAATTGTAGTGATTACTTTTGAGAAAAAGTAAAGTAATCAGTTACTTTCAGAGCAATTGTAACTGTAACGGTAATTACTACTTTTTTGGGCCAAGTAATTGTAACTGTAATTTATTACTTTTTAAAAGTAATCTTCCAAGCTCTGATAGAAAGGCATACCTAGTTCTAAGTAACTAGCTAAGTTGGAGGCGTAACGCCCAGGTGCGGGAGTTAGCCCCATGCTTGGAGAGAGAGCAGAGACAAAGGATGTCTCCTCTCTCCCGGACAGTCAGAGGAGAAAAAAAAAGGAGTGGGAAGGTCAGAAGGAGGAGGGTCAGGTAAGCTCCCTAAAGACAAAACAGTCTAGCGACAGAAGGAAGTCAGTCAGAGCATCACAGGTAAAGGTAAACAAGCCTATCCATCTGGAGGACCCTAGCTCTATCTCCCTTCTGGAGCACAAACAAAAAGAACAAAACAGGAGTTGCTCTTGCCCCACTTCCAACCCTTGGGACTGCCTTTAAATCTGACAGATCACTGGATGCTGTGCAGGGAAAAGTGAAAGAGGCTCTGGTGGAGGGTGCAGCTGCTCACAAAGGAGGCCTCTGGTCTGCATCTGCACTGATTGTGAGGTTTATTTATTTATTTAAACGCTTCATATACTGCTTAATTGCAATCTTCTCTAAGCGGTGTACAAAAAAACTGAATACAATGAAAATAAAAATCAGTTAAAATTATAAAATCAGAGGTCAGTAAAATGCCTGCTGGAAGTTAAAAAAAAGTCTTCTGTAGTTGCTGGACATTCAACTGGAGAAGAGGACAGAACTACAAAAGACAGAATATCCCAGCCTATGAACAATAGGGCTTTTGGCATCCTCGGCCTGCATGGATTTCTTATGTGTTGTTGTTATGTGCCTTCAAGTAGATTACGACTTATGGTGACCCTATGAATCAGCGACCTCCAAGAGCATCTGTTATAAACCACCCTGTTCAGATCTTGTAAGTTCAGGTCTGTGGCTTCCTTTATGGAATCAATCCATCTCTTGTTTGGCCTTCCTCTTTTTCTACTCCCTGCTGTTTTTCCTAGCATTATTGTCTTTTCTAGTGAATCATGTCTTCTCATGATGTGTCCAAAGTATGATAACCTCAGTTTCATCATTTTAGCTTCTAGTGACAGTTCTTGTTTTTTATTTGTCTTTTTCGCAATCCATGGTATGCGCAAAGCTCTCCTCCAGCACCACATTTCAAATGAGCTGATTTTTCTCTTATCCGCCTTTGTCACTGTCCAACTTTCACATCCATACATAGAGATTGGGAATACCATGGTCTGAATGATCCTGACTTTAGTGTTCAGTGATACATCTTTACATTTGAGGACCTTTTCTAGTTCTCTCACAGCTGCCCTACCCAGTCCTAGCTTTCTTCTGATTTCTTGACTATTGTCTCCATTTTGGTTAATGACTGTGCCGAGCTATTGATAATCCTTGACAAGTTCAATGTCCTCATTGTCAACTGTAAAGTTACATAAATCTTCTGTTGTCATTACTTTAGTCTTTTTGACGTTCAGCTGTAGTCCTGCTTTTGTGCTTTCCTCATTAACTTTCATCAGCATTTGTTTCAAATCATTACTGGTTTCCACTAAGAGTATGGTATCGTCTGCATATCTTGAATTATTGATATTTCTCCCTCCAATTTTCACACCTCCTTCATCTTGGTCCAATCCTGCTTTCTGTATGATATGTTCTGCGTACAGATTAAATAAATAGGGTAATAAAATACACCCCTGTCTCACACCCTTTCCGATGGGGAACCAATCGGTTTCTCCATATTCTGTCCTTACAGTAGCCTCTTGTCCAGAGTATAGGTTGCACATCAGGACAATCAGATGCTGTGGCACCCCCATTTCTTTTAAAGCATTCCATAGTTTTTCATGATCTACACAGTCAAAGGCTTTGCTGTAGTCTATAAAGCACACGGTGATTTTCTTCTGAAATTCCTTGCTCCGTTCCATTATCCAACGTATGTTTGCGATATGATCTCTGGTGCCTCTTCCCTTTCTAAATCCAGCTTGGACGTCTGGCATTTCTCGCTCCATACACGGTAAGAGCCTTTGTTGTAGAATCTTGAGCATTACTTTACTTGCATGGGATATTAAGGCAATAGTTCGGTAATTACTGCATTCTCTGGGATCCCCTTTCTTTGGAAGTGGGATATATATTGAACACTTCCAGTCTGTGGGCCGTTGTTTAGTTTTCCATATTTCTCGACAAATTTTTGTCAAAATTTGGACAGATTCAGTCTCTATAGCTTGTAGCAACTCTATTGGTATGCCATCTATTCCTGATGATTTGTTTCTTCCAAGAATTTTAAGAGCAGCTTTCACCTCACATTCTAAAATTTCTGGTTCTTCATCATACGGTTCCTCCATGAATGAATCTGTCATCCTTGCACCTCTTTTATAGAGTTCTTCAGTGTATTGCTTCCATCTTCCTTTTATTTCATCTTGGTCAGTCAGTGTGTTCCCCTGTTGATTATTCAACATCCCTACTCATGGTTTAAATTTCCCTTTCATTTCTCTAATCTTTTGGAATAGGGCTCTTGTTCTTCCCATTTTGTTGTCCTTTTCTATTTCTAAAGAATAACTATTGTAATAGTTTTCTTTGTCCCTACGTACTAGTCGTTGTATAGTTGCATTTAGGATTCTGACCGTGTTTCTATCTCCTTTTGCTTTTGCTTTCCTTCTCTCTTTAACCATTTTAAGAGTTTCTTCAGTCATCCATTGAGGTCTCGTCTTTCTCTCTTTTTAACAAGAGGCATTGTCTTTTTTCATTCTTCCCTGATAATGTCCCTGACTTCAGTCCATAGTACTTCTGGTTCTCTGTCAACTAAGTGTAAAGCCTCAAACCTGTTCCTTATTTGATCTTTATATTCTTCTGGATGTTATTTAAATTGTATTTTGGCATTATGAGTGAGTGTTCTTTAGCTTTACTCTGATTTTCGATACGATCATTTCATGATCTGTACCGCAGTCTGCTCCTGGTCTTGTTTTTGCAGAAAGTATGGAACTTCTCCATCTTCTGTTTCCAATTATATAATCAATTTGATTCCTATATTGACCATCTGGTGATGTCCATGGGTACAGTCGTCTTTTTGGTTGCTCAAAAAATGTGTTGGCAAGAAACAAATCATTGGCTTCTTATGTATGTGAAAACGACTAGGAACTTCTTTTCTTAAAAAACAAACAAACCCAACAACCTCAAAACCAATTTGCTACTCTAATATCAGATATTAGGTGCTACACAAGATCCCAGATTTGCAGAGTCGAGTAGGCAGCTCATTTCAGCTCTTATGTGGAGTATGATGCTTTAGCAGAGATAGGAAACTGACAAGTCCTCATAAATGGCACTTCTTGCTATTCATTGTCGCCAGGCAATAAACAAGGTTGAAAACATGTTATTTATAGGTAGCAAATGTTAGCCCTCAAACAGTTCCAATCAAATTATGATAGTGTTTTAATAGCAGTAGGAAATCTCTTGGAGATAGTTTGGAGAAAAGAGCAATTCCTAACAGAGCAAGGTGAGAACTCCCAGAAGGTTCCTACGGAATCTTGTTGAGTGCTTGTTACAGCAAGCTATATTCTCAGTCAAGGAGGAGAGCACAACATTTTGCAAACTTGAGCCCATGAATAGACAGACTTTTTTCTTGCAAAGGACTAGAAGTGTAAACAATGATTTATAGTGCAATTCAAGATGTGTATACTCAGAAGTAATCTCCCTTACTTTCTCCCAGAGTTGGGTGTATAAGATTGCAGCTTTTTTTAAAAGGATTGATAGGAATGTAAACACTTTAAAATTGTTTTTTTATTGAATTTTCCAAAAAGAAACAAAAACATACAAATACAGTCAATACACAATAAATCATAACAAAACAATGTATTCTGTGTGAACATGTAAGTGGGAGGAGGAGGAGAAGGGCAAGTTGTGGAGGGAGACATTTGGTGGTCCAGACCAACTCAGTGCTCAGTCATTCAAGCAGGACATAGAACAGAGAACTTCCCATCTTTCTTGTGTTTACGGAAGGTCACCTCCTTGTATACTGCCAGCTGAGTCATGTCCTCTGTTCACTGTACAACTAGGGGGGTTGACTCCTCCTTCCAGTAGTGGAGCAGTTGACATTTAGAGGAATTTTAACACTTCTTTTAGGGAGGGCCTGTCAACATGGATGATGAGACCTGTAGTCCAACATCATTGGGGGCGGGGGGGCACAGATTAGAAACTATTATTGATCTGCATATTTATTATTGTTGTTGTTGATGATGATGATAAGAAGTCACCTTTGATCTGCATATTTATTATTATTGTTGTTGTTGATTATGATAATGATGATGATAAGTCACTTTTCATATACATTACAAGGCAATGTACGATCATACAATAAAAACATATAAAGGTACATTTAAAAACAGTGCCAATAAACACCCAAGACAGAGACCCACATCCCTCCCCTCTCTGTCCCCCATCCACCTGGAAAAGCTTCTTGAAACAAAAATGTCTTACGTTGTTTCCTACAAATAGTGGGCACCTCTTGCAACTCAACAGTTATGCCAGCTGTTCTACAAAACAGAGGCAGCTGAAAGCCCCATGCAAGTCGCTGTGGAACAGGCTTCTGATATTTTATTATCTTCAAGGACAGAATATATGTTATCGGGGCTTTGAATTATCTGGGACCAGTGCGCTCTCTCTCTCTCTCTCTCTCTCTCTCTCTCTGTGTGTGTGTGTGTGTGTGTGTGTGATGGTACTCAGACACATAGAAAATCATCACCTCTTTTTTCCTTTTTTTTTTTGCTGCCCATGGCAGCCATTTTATGCAAGTACCCACAGTACTTTTCTCAAGATATGAGTACTGGCACTTTTTTTTTTTTTAAAAAAAGCACTGTCTGGAACAACTATATAATCTGAAAAAGAGAGATGTTAGCCTCTTGTATAAAACCCCTAACTGCACTGCATATGATGCTCATCTGAAATAAATGTATGCTGGAACAAAGGCATTCCTAGGTCCTAATTAAGACTGTACCACTTGGGACCTGTTGCACTGTCATGGCAACAATATTTAAAAAGACCTTCCCAGTGGAGGCCTGTACCACTAATGTATCTCCGGTCCACAAGTTGCAACACGTTGAGTTGCTGGACTGGTTCTGCATTTGAAAAGCAGGGCTATATTTTATACTTTTCATGCTTTGGAAAACAGAAACATAATAATAACCAGACTCCTGTGTTCTAAATTTGTTGAGATTATTCCCATAATCATAAATGGTGAAAAATAAAGGGAAAATATCATCTGGCAGTGGAAAGAAAAACCTAAGTGTTTCTGGTCTCCATGCCAAAGAATAATTAAGAGAGCAATTAATGGTAACAGTTATCCAGCAAGCATCTACCTAATCTCAACTTGCTACCAACAAAATTTCGCTAGATGTAATTAAACTGCCCCTTCTACTGATATCTTATTCTAAAGATACTATTATTATTTGTCCATCTTTGGTGGCTTGCTTTATTCCAGAATTGAGTCCTTTCAGCTGTGGATTGGGATGGTGTAGATTTGATTCGCTTTGCATTTAAAGGCAACATACTAAATTTGCACTTTCCAAAACTATACGAGAACTGAAACACAGCCATCTTCGCCCTTTCCAGTATTTTACAATGCATTTCTCCTACCAACGTTTACAAACATGCATATATTAGGGGAAAGTGTGCATAAAAACACATACATTCGTAACAATAATATACAGAAATGCATTATGTTAGTAAAAGTTGCTTGCAACAATGTGTACTTAAGTCAAAACACCATACAAAAATGTTTTTCCCCCAGAGAAATTTACACTAAAATGCTGGTCGAGGATTTAAAAAAGAAATATTGCAAGTTGCTGCAGAAATGTGGTGAACTAAATTTAAGAATGGAAAGTGAGAAACTGAGAGAAATGAAATGTACAGATCCCTAGCTGTAGATCCAACCTGGTGGGAACAAACATAAATGCATTTGTCACTATGAAACAGGAGTACTTTCTCTGCATTTGTGCATTCTTGATTTTGATTAACGATGGAGGGATCTGTCAGTTTCGGTTCTGTTCATATTTCCAATAATAAATACAGTTCTCCACATTACTGCAACATTTTGAAATTTTAAAAAATCCTAATGAAAATTCCTCAGCATATTTGTGTGAATTTCTCCTACTAATCACATTTTTATCTGCATTTTTACTAATGTACACATTTTTGCAATTTCTCCTGAGAATGCATATTTCACTAATATTTTCTTTTTATGTACTCTTTTACATAATATATGCATTTCTAAAAATATTGTTTGATTGGAGAACTGCATCATAAAATTCAGATAAGTGCGGATTTGAAAGATGGCTGCGTTCAGTTCTCATACTGTTTTTGAAAATGTGAATTGGATAGATTTGCCTTTAAATATGAACTGAATCAAATTTCTTCCCCAACCCTAATGTTAATTCAACAGAGAAGCCTTATGTTTCTTCATGGGTTCTGAGATGTCATTCCCCCCACCCCCGCAACCCTGTTGTTGTTAATAAATGTAATTTAATCAAAGAGAAGAAGCCAGAACTGATTTAGAAAGAGGGCAAAGAAACAAATCAAACTGCGTATTCAAGTCATGTGCTTCTTTCAAACAAAGACGCAACAATAATGCATTTACCAGTTTCAAAAGCAACTATAGACATCAGTGACCACAGGAAGAGTCATTGTTCATTTGGGCATTGGGGAGCACTTTCCAATTAAAAAAGTGAATCTCATAAAGAGACTAGGAAATGGGCTTCATTGAAGAAGTAGTGAATGAAGCTATTGGTGATTTAATAACAATAGCCACAGTGATTTGTAATCATGAAGGGTGAAAGATAACATGTAATTTGCATTGGTAAAAATAGAAGGATGAGTGGAATTCATGCAGATCTCCTCCTAGCTATACACAATGTCCTTCCTCAACTTCTTTCTCTGTGTAAGAACCCATTGAGGAATACAGTTTGTGGCCCAAATCCTAAACACACTTCCACATAAAAGACTGTGTGGGCACTTCTAATGGAGGCTTAACAGTGCAAGCCTATCTGTGTTTACTCAGAAGTAAATCCTACTGTGTTCACTGGGACTTACTTCTAGGTAAGTGTGCAGAGAAATGCAGCCCACATCAGGTTAACTCTTTTTAAAAATGTTTAAATAATTAATTTATGAGGACTACTGTTTATATTGCTTTAGCTATTCTTGTAGCAGCATGAAACAGTCCTGCCAGAAAATTATTTGTAGTAGTAGTAGTATTTATTGAAAACAAACAGGAGAAGAAAACACAGAAAGAGGCTTGACTCAGCATATGCACCTTTTTATTAATTCAGTAGAACACCTGCACCATTGTCCCAGTACAGATTGTTTAATAAATGCCAAAAAATGTATAAACTACAGCCCTAACAAACTCACTAATGCAGACCTTCCTTGTGGTTTCAGTTCTAGTAGTACCAATTTCCATGCCTTACACATCTAATAGGGTTGCCAGGTCCATGGCCTGAGACTAGGGTTGCCATATTGCCCGGTTAGCCGGGTTTTACCCAGATTCTTTGCATGCCACTCGGCACCCGTTTAGCCCCTTAGGCGGCCCAGATTCTCAGCTCTAATTAAAAAAAAAATTCTAGGTGGTCCAGTTCTCAAGATATACATAAAAACGTCAGCTGCCCCCCCAACTGTTAAATCTTTCTTAAAACAGTACTGTATAGCACTTCGTAGTTTTAACCCCACCCATTCAGGATTGCAGCCAATCAGTGAAGACAGGATTGCATTTGGTTGCCCTGAGGCAGTGTCTAGAAAACCTCATTGCAATGCCAGAAAATGGTGGTTTGTCCCCCTCCCCCGTTTATCTGAAAATCTCATAAATTGGGTAAATATATACATTTCAGTTTTTAACCCTCTTGTGTGCAGGAGTCAGATCCTGGGCAGTGTTTTGAAAACCTTCCCAATACTTGCTCTTGTAAAATCCCATATGCCCATATCCCATATGCCCAGAGTAAATCCCATTGAATTCAATAGGACTTACTTTTGAGTAGACATGGTTATGAATGTGCTGAAAATCAATGGGACTTTGGAGTTAATGTAAAAAAGAATTGTGTTTGTGTTATAACTCTTTCTGTCCCCCTCTCCAGTCTTATTTTAAAGCAAGTAGGCAGGGCTTACTTAGGTATTACAGTTTTTATTCTGTAGGAAACTAATACTGATTTTTTAAAAACTAATACTGATTTTTCTGCAATGACCAACTGGTTTGACAATAAACTATTATATGGGCTGTATGTATTTATACATCTGCAGTGTTTGTGTGTGTGTGTGCATGTATGGAGTGTTTCCAACAACCCTGTGAGGTAGGGTTGGAAACCAAGGCAGCTCACAACAAGAAATAAAGCCATTTAAAATCCAATAACCATAAAAACAAGTATAAACAGTTGCAAAACAGCGTAAAGTGGCATGATTCGGAATTTTGGGTTGTGTGAATGAAGTTGCTTATCACTTGAGGTTGCATTTCTGTCCCTATTTATTATTTTTATTTATTCGACTTATTAGTTGCTTATCTGGCTGAATTGTCAGCCACTCTAAGCGACGTACAAAGCAGAACATGCAAACATCAAAACATTAAGAGACTAACAATAAAAACTAACAATAACGGAAAAGCTAAAAAAAAACAGGAACAGCAAACCAAAAACATTGTCCCTGTTTGAGTAAGCCCCACTGAATACACTGGGACTTGCTTCTGAATAAATAAACCTAGGATTGCACTATAAATATCTTTACAGTTTGTGTAAATAATAAATATATTTGATAGTCATGCTTATATAAATATTTCTTCATTTATCATATTTTTGGTTTTTGGTTAGGAATCCTGACTGGTTGTGAGATGCTTAGTTTTCTGCCTTACTCATAGGAATCTTGTGGTTGGTATGGTGTTGCATTTAAGAAATCATGGTACGAAATGGCCTGAATCAGTATAAGGCAGATTCCTTGGTTCCTAAAAGTGGGAAGAGACTCAAGGGCCACAGTGACTCCAACATTTATTTATGTATTTTTATTTACAACATTTATATACCGTTTTATTGTAAAAAATCTCAAAGCGGTTTACAGAAAGAATTAAAACAATAAAATTATTGGCAAAAGCATTAAGGACAGATACTTAAAAACATTCAAAATAATAAAACCAACCATGAGTTAAAAACAGATTTAAAAACACAATAGCTTCCACATGCCTGGAGAGGCTTGCCTCAAGAAAACTGATTTTAGCAGGTGCTGAAAAGAGGCATCTGCCTAATGTCAATAGGCAAGGAGTTCCAAAGCGTAGGTGATGCCACTTTACAGGACTGATTTCTTACAAGAGCAGAACAAGTACTATGTGGCACCCATAACATGGAAAGCACAGCTTGAACTTGGCCTGGTAGTAAATCAGCAACCAATGCAGATTTCAGAGCAGAGGTATTATGTACTGATAGGATCTCACTCATGTCAGCAATTGTGCTGCAACATTCTGCATTAACTGCAGTCCCCAGGTCAGGTTGTGGTGCATGGGGATTTCTGTGACCTTGGCTGACTGGCTGCTAGGATTTTTTTAGTTTGGGTTTTTGGTTATGAATCCTGACTGGTTGAGGGATGCTGAGTTTTCTGCCTTACTCTTAGGAATCTTGTTGTGGTTGGTATGGTATTACATTTAGGAAAGTGTTACTGCCTTTTGTGTTGTTGTTTTCCTATTTGCATTTCACTTATCTTTAACCTCACTCCGTTACAGCCATAGAAGCAACAGCAGCTTATGCAAGGTAATTAACTCCCATTAGTGATAAGAGCAGGAATTTATAATTATTTTAATTAAAACAAGAGGCTTATGAGTACTTTGAAGAGGACCAGATATTTATTTTCTTTCTGAGCCCAGGACTGGGTCTTTCATGATGCCCAGGGGATGGGGGGGAAGCAGGAGAGTAAGACATCCTGGCATTGGTAATCTAATTAGCAAGGTATGTATGGGTTTGTTGCACACTTCCAGGCCCAGTTTCATTTTGAGTATGGAGGTGGAAATGGTGTAGATGTGGTTGATCAAAAGGAGAAGAAATTTTAAGTTAAGCAAAGCTCTGCTTTTATAAAACCTAAGAAACATACAGATACTTTGAATGTCTGAGTGCCTGCACCAGTGGAATACTGGAGGAACTTGCTGCAACAGTATTTACAACTGAGCATGTGGTGTGAAATTTTGAGTTAAGCAAAGCTCTGCTTTTATAAAACCTAAGAAACATACAGATACTTTGAATGTCTGAGTGCCTGCACCAGTGGAATACTGGAGGAACTTGCTGCAACAGTATTTACAACTGAGCATGTGGTGTGAAAGATTCCTTTTCCTAACATTTCGGCTCCTTTTTTTTCTCCACCCACCACATCTCTGAAATATATCATATATGAAATGGTTAACCATACTAAAAAATGTAAATAAGTTTATTTTGGTCAATGACCAGCAAAGGTTAACCATACTGCTGCCCTGACTTACTTTGTTTGTTGCTATTTTGTGTTTTTATTATGTTTTTATATTGATTGTGTATTTTTATTGTTTTTATTATATTTGTAAGCTGTGCTGAGCTCTGTTTTTAACAGCAGAAGGGCAGGATGTAAATCCTCTTAATCAATCAATAAATATTCCATAGTGTTGGAAACTAGAGTCTAGGCATTTAAGGCTGAAAACGTTGCTTTTTAAAAAAAGATTTCTCACATCTTTCCCCAGTTTTTGGTGGTAATTCCTAGGCACAAAAACAAAACTGGACAATCCAAATATTAATATGCAAATATGCAAATTAGCCTGCCCGGATTTGTGGAACTGGAATATGGCAACCCTACCTGAGACTGATCCTGTATCTTTTAGGAGAAGAGAAGGTCAGCCAAGTGCAGGTGTTCTTGAAACTCTGTAATGGGAAAAACCACAAGGTGGAATTCTCCCTCCCTCCCCACAACTTTTAAAGATACAGAAGACCTGTTGGAGGCTGGGCCTGGCAAACAAGAGGTCTTCTGTATCTTTAAAAGTTGTGGGAGGGGGAGAGAATTCCACCTTGTGGTTTTTCTCATTACAGAGTTGCAAGAACACCTGCACTTGGCTGACCTTCTCTTCTCCTAAAGATATAGGATCAGGCCAAGAACCTGGCAACCCTAATTCAGGATCATATTTCACCACATAGATGGCCTATCACAGGCCTGGGAAACTGGATCTACTGGTGAGGTGGATCTACCTCTAGTGGGCCACTTTATCACCCACACTTGTCAATGTGTGGAAGCATTCTAGTGGCATCATCATCAAATTATTGTCTCTTCCATCTTTTTAAACAGGTGTGATTTTGTTATCCGAGGTGATTGACTGCCTGACTTCTGAGTATGTACACTAAGTAATATCTACGGCAAAATCTACTGTAGGTAGCTTATGCAGATCTTTCTACCCCTTCAAAGGCTAGCTAAGAGCACAATTCTGTAAGGTATTCAGAAGTAAGGTGTACCGAATTCAGTGGTGCTTACTTCCAGGTAAGTGAGTATTGTAGGATGTCTGTGTCCTGTTTTACAGAGAACAGTCCTCTATATGAAGGTATCCTCTATCTGAAGGACTGAACGGTTGAAGCCCGATTTAAAAATAAAGAACCATAAGAAAAGAGAAAAGGAGAATATGCAAATATAATGCAAATATCTGGTTTTTTTTAGTGACACATTTCCTCTTTTTGGCAATGTGTAAGTGGCCACCCTGGAGTATAGGACTGCAGCGTAAGAGGCTGGGATGATGTCACAAATTAACAGGTACATCTATATTTTAAAAAAAATCTATGCCAATTTAAGCCAGCCTGTGTCTTAAAAGAATGAAAAATGAGCTAACAATTTATTAAATAAAACCCGTAATAGAATACAATACTAAATTGAGTTGGCATTTTAGTTTAGAGTTCATTCCATACAATGTACTATTCTACAATGATTCTAATAACCTGATATGTCAGGTGGTGGTGACTGGATTTCAATTTCTACAGTGGTTCTGCATTCTCCATCCCCCCACCCCCGGACCACAGGCCTAATCCCATGCCAAATCCCACACCATTCTGGAAAGTTCCCTGACTGACCGCTGTGGCTTTTTTTAGGGGACAAAAGTGTGGGGGTGAGGCAGCAGTGAATTATGAGACAAGAAAGCTCCAGCATAGGAGTAGATCCCTGCTTCCTCTTCCACCCTGGATTCCAAACAAAGGCCGTGCCCTCTTCTGGAATAAATGCCTTTCCAGTCAAAAATGCTGCATAGGCAACTCCTGACTTACAATTAAGGCCAAGCAGTAAATAAAATTACTCAATATTGTTTAAAAAGGGGGGGCAGAGAGTTTGGTGAGGATTTGAAGCAGCACTATGCCTTTTGTCATACCATAAATGTCAATTTAGTTTGAAATAGCGGCAGATAATGAAAGCTGTTCATTTTGTAGTGACTCACGTGTAATATACTGCATTTCCTTTTATAGGAAATGATGTGCGAACGAAATCCATAGCTGCTATGATTAATAGTGCTGATCTTCAGAGATAAGGAGCCAAGACAAAGTGGAGTAGGGAGGAAAGTGCGTCACTTTCTCAACAAGAAAATCTTCTCAGATACCAGAAGTAATGAGGCTGTAAATAAAAATGATTGTAATGAATCATTTCTTTGAAGTACAATCTAACTAATACTGTAAGGAAAGCACAGAGGATGCAAGTGGCTGTCACTGAGTTTTTGAAGGGGAAGGGCATGTATAAGGGGAAAAGGGAGAAAAAATAAGGTGCACCTCTTCACCCGGGCCTTTGACACCTGAGAGAGATATTCTAGGATCCACTCTGTTTTCTTGATGGTAATTTCTTGATGGTAATTTGTTTAAATTGGTTTTAATATTATATTTTAAGTTGTAACCCACCTTGGGACCTCATGGTGATGGTAAGAAGCCTAATAAATAAATAATCTAAACAAGCCTATCAAACTATTGGTACAGACCTAGAGGGCATGAATTATGATTATCTCAAACTTTACCTCAGTTCCACATGCAGTTTCTTTTAGCCTCACCTCTTGTTTACTGCCTCTGATAAAGAAAGGCTGGTTGACCTTGTGAGATGTTTATTTGGCAGTTATATCTTGGTAGCTAACCATGCAAAATCCATCCTTCTAGAAGGATTCATCAACACCAATCTCCCTATCACTCCCTGCCAGGTGGCACTCAAAAGTAGAGCTTACTGGACACCCTGATATGTGGAACAGCTGGTCTTATTTATGATGAACCCATTTCACAAGGACAGATGCCACATGCATTTCCACCGACAGGGTGGAAGTCCATTTGTGGTGGTGGGGGAAAATGTTTTGTGAATTGGTTCCTAATAGGATCACCTGACAGTGTTTTAATCCCCTGAAAGCATGACCATGTGAGCTTTTTGTCAGGGCTTAGAAAATACTAAATAAGCACATTTTGGGCACTGAAAACCAGATGATAACTGTGCTGAACCCCTCATTTGTCCCCCATCCCAAGAATGGACATAGTAGGTTGTGTCGAATGAAGCCTATACCTGCAAAGAGAACCATGACTTGGTGGGAGAGCAAGATCTTGGAGAAGTACCTTTCCAGCACAATTCTATGTCTGTTTACCAGGTTCAGTGGGGCTTAGTTCAGGGACTGAGCTGCTGCTAGTAGCTAACAGGCTGAAGCATTATCCAAGAAACAGAGAGATAGGAAGGACCAGGAAGAGGTAACTGGGAGAAGTGCTCCTGGATGACCTGTTTATTGAGCATTCATCCTGATTAGTTTCCAGTGCATTTTCCCATCACTTTCGTTATGGCAAAAAGTCCAATCTTTTGGGAAGTGGGTTTGTTGCACAAGAGTTCCAAATCAACTATAATTACACAACCTGAATTTGCCAGTATGTGATTGAATCCCACCCATAAATAGTAACTGTCTGGAAGTGCCCTTAGGGCAAGAACCAAGGCTAGTGACAAGCCTCAGGCTTGTCCAATAAAGGTCATCAATCTTATAAAACTGTTCCACAGGATAGGTTATGCTTCATTTTGCTGGTGAAGATCAGCTAGAAATTAAAGGAGTAGGACTCAAGCACTGAGACCACTGGCAACAGATGTCACCTCTGGGTATGGTGTTAGGCAAAGGCAGGATTCTGGACCATAAGGAGGGTTTCTTGGATCTATGGACTCCTGAAGAGGAGTCACTTGCAAAACAAGACAGAGCTGGATACAAATTTCCTGTGTTTATTAATGGGTGGGTTCTGATCTCTGGTTATGTATCTATCTTGTTTGTGGCAGAGGATCCACTGGAGGACAACTCCCAGTGACAGTATTCCAGGAAAGCCTAAGAATTGTGATCCAATGTAATCTTAGTTCTTTGGACTACTATGGTTCCTACTCTGATGAAGGAATTCCAGAATAAAACAGCCGGCGCTGTGATGTGTGATTTTGATCAGGACTGCAGTGGAACCCAAATGTTAAAGAACCGGAGTGCAACAGCATTCTCTCGTGATTCCTGGCAACTGGTTTTCAGAGGCAGAACAAAGCCGCCTAGTAGCCATTGATAGACAAATTCATAGGGAATAAGGCTAATCCTGTTTTAAAGCCATCCAGGTTGGTGGCCATCACTGCCTCTTGTGGGAGCAAATTCCATAGTTTAACTGTGTGGTGTGTGAAGAAATACTTTCTTCTATCTAACTTGAATCTTCCAACATTCAGCTTCCTCTGTCCTGATGACATCACATTGCAGTGTTTGGAAAATATGGATGAGAGTCGTGTCCCCCCCCCCCCATCATCGTTTCAGCCACCCTCAACTTGCTGAGAATGACTGTGTGAAGCAGGGAATTTCCTGTAGCCATGCAGGCTCCCTGTGTGTTTTTGAACTGCAGGGTTAAGGGTGGCTGAAATGGCAGCATTAAAGAAAATCTGAAGAGTGGGTGTGGAAACTTTTCCCATGACTGGAAGGTAGCCTATTGTACAAAGAAAAGAGCGACATCCATTGCTCTACCCACTTTTGCCTCTGGCCACACCCAATACAGGCATGGAAGGTTCTCCATAAGAGTAGGTATCCATGCTTCCACAGTGAAGACCCTGGAGCCAGAAAAGCAGAGTTCTGCAGCATTGCTTTGTTGTCTAGGCAAGGGCAGCAGAGGGCAAGGCTCAGGTCCTAATATTTATAACAGGCAGCCCAGAGACGTTATATCAGCAGACAGTTTTAAAAGATAATACTGCACACCCCTTTTAAAAGAGCACTGAGGTTTTGAGCATGCACAGTCCCAGTTAGTTCACCAATCTCAGCCTTTGACTATGAAGTTTCTGTTCTCAGCCCCCAGACTTAAGTCATTCCTGCGCACCGCATGCTCAGTCAATGCAGAAGTCAGGAGTGGGATTGCATCTAATGGCCCTGCCCCAACCTGCAGGGCCGGTGCCAGGCATGACTGGGCCCTTGGGCACCAGCCTGCTGTGGGCCCACAGCGCTGTACAGCCCAACACCTCATCCCAATACAGGTGGCACCGGGCTTAAATAGGACCACCTGCCCCACCTACCTCTTACATCAGTGTGCATGCTACATACTCTGTATGATCACGGCTACCTGTATGCAGTGTGTGTGTGTACCTGGGTGAGGCTCCCGCTCTGTGATTCTTGGCAGCATTGAGTCACAGCATAGAGCAGAGCAGGGGTGCCACTCTCCCACCTTGAGGAGGAGCCCCTCAGGGCTGCAGGGGCTCTCAGGCAGGGCCCAACCTGGCCACCTGCTGGTGCCAGGCCTGCCAACCTGCATGCATCTGTTGCCACTGCTGCTCACCTCCACTTGCTCAGTGGAATGTGAAAATGGGTTTGACATATGATCAGAGTTCCTTACAGTGTGTACAGACTCTGCAGCTGCACTTAAAGTGGGATGTGCCATGCTGATCCCCATGCTGATCACTACACCACCTTTTGCCAGCCCACTATTCTATGACTGTCAGCTGATCATAATGAAATAGTTATTATGCTAGGTACTGCTGATCTTTTATTATCTGTTTATTTATCCAACTTCTATCCCGTCCTTCCTCCAAGAAGCAGCCCTGGGCATTTTTAGCATGTTTAAGATGCTGAAAGCATCTTAAAACATCTTTAAAACATTTTAAAAATAAAACATCTTAAAAATATATTTTTAAAAAATTATTTAGGGCAGGGGAAGGAAGCCACAAGCCTGGGGGCCAAATATGGCCCTCCAAGCCTCTTTCTTCAGACCCCGAGTCTTTCCCGGTGTTTCTTCACTTCCCTCCCCAGGCTATTCCTCTCACTGGCCTTGAACTGTAATAATGCCTCTTGCTTGCCTGATGGAGAATGGAGGAGAGTGTGTTTGCAGTACTAGAATGCAGCCTATTGTACGAAGGAAAGAGTAACATCCATACATAAGCAAGCGTAGTTGATATCCACAGTAATGTTACTTGAATGGTGTGCAGAGCTTTCCAGTGAGAGAGAGATCCACAGTGATTGTTTTTAGTAAGGCAGCAGACCAGTTGATGATAGCCATGAAGAAAAAAAAGCAGTAAAATTTGATTTTGCCAATATTGTGAATGTATTTATTCATGTTTGAACCCGTAGAAGGAAAACCCTTTTCATGCTATAAATTTTATTAAAAACAACTAATTATACATTTGTATTAATAAATTAACAAGCAATTAATTTTGCACGCACTAATACAGAATGTTTCCTTATGAAATTGAAGTGTAATTTATTTGTGTCTTTTTATACTTGTGACTGATGCAAAAGAGGGGAAATTGCTAAGTGAACTGCAAAGTGTCCTCAGTGTTGCCTGTGCTCTCAAAACAATTACAAAAAGCGGTGCAAGTATTTGAAATGCTACTTCCATTGGAAACATGCACCCTGAATTGGTGTGTGTGCTTATCCTTTGCTCTGAATCAGTGGATGTACATGTGCTTTCAGAATCCATGTGGATTAGTGTGTATTGAACATACTAAATACACTTAAGGGAGAATATACTGTGAAAGCTAGGGTTAATACTATTCTGATCATGGAAATAATGGTTCAGTATGAAAAGATAAATGTCTATACACTAGAAAGGTTCCATAAAGTTAGCCGCTTGAAATTAACACTATTTTTTAACCAAGCATGACTTGTCTGGTTTCTCAAATGCTTGAAAAACAAAATTCCTCAAGGCTGTTCTCCTTTCTGTTTTCCAGTTCATGTTGGTCTAGCTGATGATACTCAAATGTTACACGATTGATATGTTTGCCACTGGAGACCATTCGCAGCACAGCGTTGTCGCAGCCTATCTTCATTTGGGCTAGTCAAAGATAAGGAACATCTCATTATTGTTTGAAATAACAAACTGCACAACTGTGCTGGCTGGGGCTGATGGTAGCAGTAGTCCAAAATATCAGGAAAATACTAGGTTGATGAAGGCTGTGTTAGTTGTTACCAGAAACCTATTCACAGACATAATTTTCTTGCTATGTGTGTACAGAATCCATACATCTGTGGTTTCCCACAATTATAGCTGCTTGTTCAGCATCATACAGAAAAATAGGAAGCTGCCTTACACCAAGTCACACCATTGGTCCATTTAGTTCAGTATTGTCTACGATGAGTGGTGGAGGTTCTCCAGGGTTTCATTCAGTAAAACCTTATCTAGAGATGTCAGGGATTGAATCTGGCACCTTCTGTGTGCAAAGCAGATGCTCTAAACACTGTGGCCCTTCCTCTAAAACATGGTGATATGTAATGGCATGAGCTCAAATTTTGAATTGGATTGTTCACATAAGGCACTCTGGGATCCATCAGACCATCTTCACATGAGAGCTATACTGCTGATACTCTCACACACAAGATTATGTGCCTGAGCTTGTAATTATGCAGAATCCTTTTAATGCAAATCAATACTAATTCCCTACTGTGTGAGCCCATATCTCCTCATTTTACATGTATCTTAGCACACATCCTTTTGCTAAACAGCTCGAGGATGTGGACAAGGTGCTCGGACAGGTGCGGGCGACCACTTCTGCTCTGGACCCTTGCCCCTCATGGCTAATAAAAGCTAGCAGGAATGGAACAGCCGGTTGGGCCAAGGAGGTGATTAATGCCTCTTTACGAGAGGGAGTGGTCCCACTCTGCCTGAAACAGGCAGTGGTGAGACCGCTCCTAAAAAAGCCCTCCTTGGACCCTGATAATTTTAACAACTATAGACCGGTAGCAAATGTTCCATTCCTGGGCAAGGTTCTAGAGCGCGTGGTCGCTCACCAACTCCAGGCTCTCTTGGATGAAACTGATTATCTGGACCCATTTCAATCGGGCTTTCGGCCGGGGTTTGGTACAGAAACGGCCTTGGTCGCCCTGTATGATGACCTCTGTCGGGAGAAAGACAGAGGGAGTGTAACTCTGTTGGTTCTCCTTGATCTCTCAGCGGCTTTTGATACCATCGACCATGGTATCCTTCTGGGGCGACTCACGGACTTGGGAATTGGAGGCACTGCTTGGCAGTGGCTGCATTCCTATCTTGGGAATCGCCTCCAGAAGGTGATGCTTGGGGAGCATTACTCGAGTCCCTGGGTACTCCAATATGGGGTCCCGCAGGGTTCAGTTCTGTCCCCCATGCTCTTTAATATCTATATGAAGCCGCTGGGTGAGGTCATCAGGAGTTCTGGAGTGCGTTTTCAGCAATATGCTGATGATACGCAGCTCTACTTCTCCTTTTCATCTTCTTCAGGTGAGGCTGTCAATGTACTGAACCGCTGCCTGGCCGCGATAATGGACTGGATGAGAGCTAATAAACTGAAACTCAATCCTGACAAGACTGAGATGCTGTTGGTGGGGGGGTACTCTGCCCAGGTGGTTGATGTCAGACCTGCTCTGGATGGGGTTACACTCCCCCTAAAGGAGCAGGTCCGTAGTTTGGGGGTCTTATTAAATCCGCTCCTGTCACTTGAGGCTCAGGTAGCCTCGGTGGCACGGAATGCGTTCTACCAGCTTCGGCTGGTAGCCCAACTACGACCCTATCTGGACAGGGAGAACCTCGCCTCAGTTATTCACGCTCTGGTAACCTCTAGATTGGATTACTGTAGTGCACTCTATGTAGGGTTACCTTTGAAGACGATTCGGAAACTTCAGCTAGTGCAGAATGCTGCGGCCAGAGTTCTTACTGGGACGAAGAAATTCGACCATATAACACCTATTCTGGCCCAACTGCACTGGCTACCTATATGTTTCCGGGCCAGATTCAAAGTGTTGGTTCTTACCTATAAAGCCGTTAATGGCATCGGACCGCAATATCTGATGGAACGCCTCTCTCGCTATATACCTACCCGTTCACTGCGCTCGACATCTAAGGCCCTTCTCCGGGTCCCAACCCATAGGGAGGCCCGGAGAACAACAATTAGATCTAGGGCCTTTTCAGTGGTGGCCCCCGAATTATGGAATGCCCTCCCAGATGAGATACGCCTGGCTCCTTCTTTGTTATCTTTTCGGCGCCAGGTAAAAACCTACCTCTTCGCCCAGGCATTTTAAACTTAATTTAATTTTATTTTAAATTTAACTGTAACTGTATTTTTATTTTATTCGTATTTTAATTTTGTTTTTAAATATGTTTTATAGTGTATGTTTTAATCCACACTTGTTTGTTTTTAAATGTGGTTTCATTTTGCTGTACACCGCCCTGAGAGCTTGTTGCTATAGGGCGGTTTAAAAGCGTAATTAAATAAATAAATAAATAAATAAAATAAACATGAAAGCAGGAGGCACCTTCAAAGCTTTATTGCATTGCTTGCAAATTAACACTTTGGAGGGGGGGGCTGAATCAAGATTAGAGCTCATCAAGGCTGTATCTATATTTGCATCACAGAGCTTGCTGCTGTCAATGCCAGACAGACCTCAAGCACAAGAATAGTAGGGCTGGCCCAGGGCACTTTGCTGCCTGAGGCAAAGGAGAAGATTGTGCCCTTCCCATTCAAGATATGGAAGCTGACTGAACTAGCAACTGACTTTTATTTCCACACTGCTTATGAGATAGCATATGAGAGCAGCAGACTAGCTTAAGAGATGCAGGACAGGATGTGTAGTACACACAGTTCTGTCCTCCAACAGAGGAAAATTGCCAGTGATCTCTAGAGGAATGGCAGAGTAGCGCAGAGTGGTAAGCTCTGCTCACGGCCGGAGTTCGATTCCAATGGAAGGAGGAAGTCAAATCTCCGGTAAAAGGGGTCGAGGTCCACTCAGCCTTCCATCCCTCCGTGGTCGGTAAAATTAGTACCCGGCATATGCTGGGGGGTAAAGAAAGGCCGGGGAAGGAACTGGCAATCCCACCCCATATATACGGTCTGCCTAGTAAACGTCGCAAGACGTCACCCTAAGAGTCGGAAATGACTCACACTACAAGGGCGGGGACACCTTTACCTTTACCTTTACTGCTGCTGCCTCATTCCAACTAATAGTAGGGCCGGTGCCCAGGCATAGTATAGGCATAGTATAGGCATAGTGCAGCGTTCCCCAGCCAAGTGCCAGCATGACCATGAAAGCTGGGACTGATGAGAGTTGTACTCCAAAACACCTGGAGGGCATCGTGTTGAGGAAGACTGGTACAGTGTTATTCTCTCACTCCTTTGGAAACACAACCTATGGACCCAACAGATAGCAATGCCAGTGCAGCCTCACAGAATGGCATTATACCATCAATGCAGGCCAATACCAGAAAAAATAGTTAGAACTGGAGTGTAAAGCAATCACATTTTGTAGCTGACTTTCTATATCATTCTTTGGAAACATTTGAACAGAAGACATTAACACAGGAACTCACCTGGACCACTGAAGGAGTGACACAGGTCAGCCAAAGGGAACATCTTAGAGGGATCTAACCCATTTCCTCCCAAGAGCTCCAAAAAATCTCCTACTCCTCCACAGCCTACAGCAGGCTTCTGCAAAAAGAGATGCAGAATTAAATGCAATAGTGTTGATCAACTATACACACACACACACTAGATTTCTGTTTCGTTTTTAGCAAAGAGGGTTTGCGGTCACCTAAAAAAGCAAGCTGGTTTTAGCTCTGACAATTAATGTCCTAGTTTGAAATTAACAGCTGTTTCCCATTAAATGTATTAACATGCTGCTGCTCAGCAAGCTGCACTGGAAAGAATGGTGACTGGGAAAACAATGTCTGAGGAAGGGAATCTATAAAAGAAAGGTGGGGGAAATGGGGATATTCAGTCCCTTAATGGGCTAGGCAAGGTGCATAGTCACATAATCTGGAATCATCAGATTGATGTTGTGGAGCACAGTGCCTCATTTTGGTCCACTATTTAAAACCTGGAATCTTAGGATTTTTTTCTTCTTGGTGTTGCATAAATCCATGCAGAATGTCAACAGAGATTAGCCAATCTGGTTAGATTAAGCCCTATAAGAGCAAGTGGGAGGCAGTAATCTGTTCCTAATGCTACAATGTTAGCATAAACATGGGTTACTGATGGCTTTTCCAGACTCTCTTTGTCTTTTTGTTTCCCCTTAAAAAAGAATCCACATGTGGTCTGTGGAAGTCATTTTTTCTCTTTTACAGCACTCCCTAAGTACCACCCCAGTGCAGCAGGATTCATGTAGCTCTTTAAAAAAAATGTTTTTAAGTGGTTAATCTTGATGGACAGGCTAGGGTTCCTTGGAATGGCCATTATCTAGAGTCTACAGTTCCAAGCTGCATAGACCAAGAACACTATCACCCTGTGGCCATTGTTGCAGGGATGCTGTGCATGGTGGCAGCAGCTACTGTTGAGGTGAGGAAGCATAGCAGTGCAACAGAGTTTATGGATCTCTCCCCATGACAACAAAACTGACCCTCACAGCCAATCAAAAGTACTTTATATTATGGCTTTGGTTTAGTTAGTTAATTGAATGTATGAATTAATTCCGACAGCAGAATGTCCCAAAGTGATTTACAAGTATAAAATACAGTGATACAATTTTTAAAAATACATAAATGTGTTAAAACCATGATGACAGTGCAAACAAGTAAATGCTCAAAGCTGGTAATGCCACTGAAAGCATGATGCTACTAGGACATGTCCCCACATGCAAAAAAAAAGTCATTTTCTTATGTAGAAGATACTTTGCCAGTTTGGATTACACTCTGCAAGGGTATAAATCCAGAATAAATACAAGATTATCTTTACATAATGGGCCACCCAAAAGAAACACTGGTAATATATATAAAGGATTCACAGTGTATGATTGATTGATTTTTATTTCCGGTCATAGACCAAACTGAACATATACAAATACACAAATGCACAACAATACTTAAAAGAAGCATTAAACATAATCTTTCTTGTGAGATACCCTCTTACTGCAAATTAAAACAATAAAATTAAAATATTAGAATTAAAAAGAGAATTGTTTAATCATTGCTTTTAGACACTCAATAGCTGCTGCAAAAAAGCTGGCTACTTTTATTGTGACCTGGGGGTTCCGGTCAGATAACAAATACTCCAAATAAAATAAATCCGATCTACCTGGGATTTTTATTAAAATCGGAGTAATAGAAATAACTCTAAAATCACGGTAAAAAGAACAATAAAACATCACATGATGAATTGTTTCCACCTCCCCCAACCCACAAGGGCACAGACTCTCCCGGAAGGGCATGCTCTTAAATCTGCCTTCAAGGAGGGCAGAAGGTAGGACAATTCGCAGCATAATCTGATGATTCATGTAACATTGCAGCAGATGACTTACTACAAAATTGACAGTTTACCTTTAAATGGAGGCCATTCAAGTGCCCCAGCATAAGATCAGATATCTTTATCACCACTGGGTAGATTATGGAAAAGCTGCAGTTTCTGTGCTGATGAGGAATGACCATGGTAAACCTTCCAGCAGGGGTCTGAGAGATGACATTGCAAGCTTTAGTACAGGGAAAAGATACAGAATTACTTGATCACAATATGCTCACCAAAGAATAATGAAGACTTTTAACCTGATGCCTCAGGACTAAACTAGGATGTTGGTCATCTGTAATGGAGTCCTTCTGCCTCTTAATTTCCCTCCCTCTCCCAAAAGCATATACTCAGTTGATCACTGTGCTCTACAAGTGAGTGCCGCCTGCGGATACCATCTTATCAGAAGGTGCATCCCAGACAGCCTTCAGTGTGGTGGCACCTACCCTTTAGAATTCTCTCCCATGACATATTAGACAGGCACTGTCTCTGTTGTCTTTTCGATGCCTACTGAAGCCCTTCCTCTTTCAACAAGGCTTTTTAAGTGGAAACCTTTATCCCAGTCTACATCCGTATTGGAACTATTTTTAATTGCTTTTTTATATAGAATTGTTTTTAAATGTTTTTATACTTTTCTTCTTTCATGGTTCTAACTGTTTCATTTGTTTTGTAATAGTGTATTTTATTGTTGTAACCCAACCAGGGATCATTTGGTAAATGGTGGGTAAGAAATCCAATAACATAAATAAACAAACAACCTCAATTCAGATTAGGACCATGGTCATGTCAGATCTGGGGTAACCGTCCTGTTTGCATTGTTCTGATATAAACCTCTCAAGTTCTATGTTCCCCAGTAGAGAGAATTTATTATGCCCATTTCTGCAGCCTAATAAGACAAACAGCAGCTTCAGGGGGTGATTTGCATCAGGAAAATTGTGTAGAGGGGGAAACAGTTATCCCCCCTCCCCCAGCATCATGGCTCTAATCTGAATTGGGAACTCCCATATCTGTTTTTTGAAAAATGTAGAGGCAGAAGAGCCAACATCTTAGGGGATACAAGGTGATATCTACACCATGAACCTATTTGTGGCATCCTCAAAAGAATATTTAGAACTGTAGGTCTTTGTGGGTACTGAAAATGTTCTGTTACAGATCCCTATTCTTCTCCCTTCCCCCACAACTATAGCATCCTGGGGAGAAGAAATAACTATTAAACCAGTTTAAATGGGCAGTCCTATACATGTCTACTCAGGAGTCAGCCCACTGAACTCCCAGATAAGCATGTTGAGTTGGGCAGTGCCCTAAATGTATTCGTTCCTTGCCCTCAAACTGCATGTGGTTCACTTTGTTAGAGATTTTCTCTCTCTCTCTTGAGGCAGGACCTGCAAAACCTATCCAAATACAAACATACAAACCAGCTCTTGGAAATATTTGTTTTTGATCTAATAGATAGTTTCTTAGAGTGAAAGTACAGGGTACTGAATATTTGCAAAATTATTTGTTAGTCCTCATCAAGGAGCACAACGGCTAGCGGTATATTGCTATTGAAAGTGGTGCATTTAACTCAATGTACAATACATGGTTAAAGAGCATTTCAGAAAAATGTTTGGCACCCTGACACTAAACATTTGCCCTGATTGCCTGAAATACCAGAATAATGGCCCTGCTTTACTATCATCCCCCTCTAGGATGCACACCTTAACGTGGTGAGGGGGTTTGAGAGTGTTGAAGAAGCTGAGAGCAATGCCATCAGGAGTCTAGACCAAGAGGCTAGACTCCTAGCAGGGGCACCCATGGCGGAATGGTCAAAGCTGAAACACCAGACTAAGATGCATCCAAACTCAGAGGAAGGCAGTGGTAAACCACCTCTGTGTTGCGCTGCAGCCAACTCAGAAGGGACAGGAAGGGGGGAGGCATGAGTTTCAGGCACCTCCGCAGCCATAAGAAGCAGAGTTGGGGATTGTTGTGTTTGAGCAGGATCGTGCGGGAGGGGGGCAACCTGCTCTCCAGCCAGTTCCCACAAGTAACACCCTTTCCGAGGAGCCGAGCGCACCGCCCCCAGTTGATGCAGAGGACTTGTGGGGGGAAGCTTCAGAGACAGGGCCAGCTCCTCCTTTACCAAGCAGTTCCCAGGAGGATTCCAGTGTGGCACCGCCCCCTGATCTCGAGCCCGTTGCTCGGGAGCAGGTGTCTTCAGATGAGCCGTTGGATGCGTGTCCCCTGTCTCCTCGTTCCCGTCGCCGCGAGAAACAGACAGGGCAAAGACAGGAATTACGAAGGAGTCAGAGATTACGTTTGAAAACATTTCCTATATAAGCCTGCCGCTCCCAGTGGGGGGGTCGTTGAGTCAACTTCCTTCACACGCTGCAGAGCATGTCTAGAGTATAGTTAGGGACTCTAGTGAGTTAGCGTAGCGTTTCCTATGAAGCGCAATGCCTTTGATGTATCCATTACTCTAATAAAATGAGATTTACTTGCACACACACTCCAGCCTCATTCTTTCGGCTCTGGACGGGACACTCTGAATATCTCTTATCACGAAAACCCTATGAACAGAGTATCCAAAACGCAACATGCGATAGGGCTGGAAGATGAGACCCCCAGGTCAGAAGGCACTCATCAAGCTACTGGGGAAGAACAAAGGACAAGTACGAGTAGTGCTGTGACTAATGATGCAGCTGCGTCAAAGCCGAAAGGAAGCCCAGAGGCTGATGCACACAAATGCGAAAGGAGAGTCTGGAGTTGTATGACGCACACAGTAGGAACATGGAATGTGAGAAGCGTGAACCAGGGAAAGTTAGAAATTGTCAAGCAAGAAATGGAGCGTGTCAACATTACAATACTTGGTGTGAGCGAACTAAAATGGACGGGAATTGGACGTTTTCAATCAGACAGCTACAAAATATTTTATACAGGAAATGAGAAATTAAGAAGAAATGGGATTGCTTTAATAGTGAGAAATGATGTAGCTGTTGAAAGTGGGGCAAGAGCAACTCCTGTTTTGTTCTTTTGTTTGTGCTCCAGAGGGAAGATACAGATGGATAGTCCTCCAGATGGATAGTCTTGTTTACCTTTTACCTGTGATGCTCCGACTGACTTCCTTCTGTCGCTAGACTGTTACGTCTTTAGGGAAGCTTACTGCCCCTCCTCCTTCCGCCCTTTCCACTCCTTTGTCCTCTGACTGACCGGGAGAGAGGAGACATCCCTTTGTCTCTGCTCTCTCCAAGCATGGGGCTAACTCCTACACCTGGGCATTACGCCTCCAACTTAGCTAGTTAGTTAGAATTAGGTATGCCTTTTCTATCTACTATGTATTTCTATAAATAAAGTAGCTTTTCTTATCTTACTAAGTTTCAAGTCTCAGTGATGCTGAAGCAGAGTAAAAGCCTACTTTCTTAGGCAAACGCACACACACGCTGGCACACTCGCATTTCAACAGTTACTTTGCTGCTGTTGTGTTGCTTTAAACAAAATTAAGCACACAAATTACACACAGCGCAACAAGGGTTATGTGGCCCAGCAAACTAAGTTGAATGCAAGTTGTAGCTGAAGCTAAAAGTGCTTGTGTGTGATTTGCAAGGGAGACTTTAAGTTAGAAAGAAAAGCAGAACAGACATAGAAAAGGATGGCT
Source organism: Rhineura floridana (assembly GCF_030035675.1). Taxonomy (NCBI): domain Eukaryota; kingdom Metazoa; phylum Chordata; class Lepidosauria; order Squamata; family Rhineuridae; genus Rhineura; species Rhineura floridana. The sequence continues at coordinate 46,890,315 of NC_084480.1, forward strand.
GAAGTATCTTCGCTGGAGAGATCCATTCCAAGACTGGAAAATGATAACTTCGAACTATGGGATTTGAGATTTAAAGCGCTCCTGGAAGGAGAAGAGCTGGAAGGAATCCTGACTGAGAGAGAACCCTCAACTGAGGATGCGAACGCAACGGCTTCATGGAGATGTAAGCACGCAAAAGTAAAATCCCTGCTTATTTCTGCTCTATCAGATGAAGCATTGAATATCTGTACAGGTTGCAACAGTGTGAGACAGATGTATAGAAAATTGCAAGAAGTCTATGACAAAAAGACAAAAAGCCACATCTTATATCTGTACAAGGAGTTGTTTTCTCTAAAGGAAACTACTGAGAGAGGCAGTCTCAGTAAATACATAGAAATGTTTTCAGCACTTTTAGCAAAATTGCAAAGATGTGGCCATTTTCTAGATGAAGAATTACAGAAAGGATTGCTTTTAAGCTCTCTTAATCAGGACCATAAATTAATTTCCTGCTACTGGAAAGTTCTGATCAAAGTTTAAGTCAGCTTACGTCATATTTAAAAGACCAAGACTTTCGGGAAAGGTGGGAAATGGAGGCTGTGCCTGAGCAAGCAAACTTTACTGTGGGGAGAAACAAACAAACAAAAGGTAGCCACATGAGTCACCACCTGAATCCACAAAAGGGCAGAGACAAATACAGTAACCGGTTTCATATGCAAAACTCCAAAGCCTGACTTCAAACAGAGGCCAGCTAAAGTCAGACAAGCCCCCAGGCAAACAGTCTTTAAACAAAGACAAAGGATGTTTCCACCAGAGGATTTTAGCTATGTATCTTATCCAGGCAAGAGTGACTGTAAAAGCAGGTTTTTAATTGACTCAGGATCCACCTCACATATTATAATTGATAGAATCCTGTTTAAAAATTTTGAAAGTCAGAAGCAAAAGATACTGTCAGCATCTGGACAAGAAATTTTCTCTGAAGGAATTGGAAAAGTTGAATTATTATGTAAAGTGCCAGATGGACAGACATTGGTGGAACTTAAAAGCTGTCTGTATGTCCAGATTTTAAAGACAATTTAATCAGTGTTACAAAATTATTGAAATTTGGAGGCGAACTTCATATGAGTGGAGAATTTTGCCATGTTCTAAATAAAGGAGTAATAAGTTGCACTGCAAAGCTGAAAAATGGACTTTTAATTCTTTAATGCTTAGAAACCACGCATGCAAATGTGCTCAAGGAAACCAGCGATTTTGGATGCTTGCATACCTGGCATAGAAGAATGGGACATGCCAGCCTAACCAGAGTTACTCCTCTAGAGAAAGAGAATTTGACAAGAGGCATTAAAATGAAACAGTGCAATTATACACAAACTTGCGAGTGCTGCATTAAAACTAAAAGTGTGAGACCAAAATTTCCTAAGAAAAGTGACAGGAAAACCAAAAGGCCTCCAGAATTAATTCACACTGATCTTTGTGGGCCAATGAGAATGCCCTCCCAAGGTGGAAATTTATACACACTGACGTTTATGGATGACTACTCCAGATATTCTACAATGTATCTGATAAAGGAGAAAAGTAAAGTACTTCAAAAACTGAAGGACTATGTTAGGATTGTGTCCAACAAATTTGGCAGAAAGCCACAGATCATAAGATCTGACAATGCAGGGGAATATGTGTGCAGGGCTATGGAACACTTTCTCCGTGAGGAAGGCACAGAGTACCTGTGCCCAACCCAGAGCAGAATGGGGTTGCAGCACACATAAACTGGACTCTTGGACAAATGATTAATTCCTTGCTGGAAGATGCACATTTACCAAAGCAATACAGGGGAGAAGCTGCGGTTACTGCCACTTACCTGCAGAACCAACTTCCTGCATCTGCAACCAACAAAACACCATTTGAACTGTGGCATGATAGGATACCAAGTATGTCTCACCTTTGTGTATTTGTGTATTTGGGTGCAAGGCCTTTGTGCACATCCCAAGGGAAAAGAGATCAAAACTTGACAACACTGCCAGGGAAATAATATTTATTGGATATTCTCCAACGCAAAAGGGATACAGAGTAATAGATCCCAAAACTGGCAAAGCTGAAGTATGCAGAGCTGTCCATTTTGATGAAAGAAAGTGCGCACATCAACCAGAAGGGGCGCCACACCAAACAGATGACAGCGAAATGGAAGAAGAAGCTGAGTTATTCTTCTACCACAGAAGGTATAACAATATACCCGCAGAGGAAGATGAGGAGTCTGAGCCAGAAGAGGCAACAGAGCCAGAACAGGCATCAGAGCCAGAAGGGGCAGCTGAAGCGCCAGCACCCAGACGCTCTGAACGCACCAACAGAGGTGTACCACCAGAGAGACGTGCTTACCTCGTAAGAGATGAACTTCGAGAGCCAGAGACCTGGAAATAGATTGAAGCCTTACCCAAAGCCGAAGCTGAGAGGTGGAGGCAGCCAGCTAAGGAAGAGCTGGAATCTCTACACCAAAGTAATACTTGGACGCTGACCAAGCTTCCTCAAGGAAGGAAAGCTGCAGGCTACAGGAGGAAATTCAAGGAAAAGCCAAATGCTACAGAAAAGTCTGTATATCAGTACTGTTACCAAGCCAGATGTGGTGGTAGCGTTGGGATACCTGTGCTGAAAAACCAGCTCACCAACCAAAAGGGAAGCAAGCAAGTATGCAACAAACTCTTGGAGTCAGAAGGGGTGAGTTCACGCACCAAGTACATAGACGTGAAGCACCCACCAACCGCAGAGGACTGCTCAAGATGGAGTATTGTCCAACTAAGACATGACTGCAGACACTCTCATGAAGGCGCTGGGCAAAGTCAGACATTGCAAGCTGTGAGACAAGACGAATCTCGTGGACTGAACCAAACACTCGTTGAGAAGGGGTGTTGGAAGTGGGGCAAGAGCAACTCCTTTTTTGTTCTTTTGTTTGTGCTCCAGAAGGAAGATAGGCTTGTTTACCTTTTACCTGTGATGCTCCGACTGACTTCCTTCTGTCGCTAGTCTGTTACGTCTTTAGGGAAGCTTACCTGCCCCTCCTCCTTCCGCCCTTTCCACTCCTTTGTCCTCTGACTGACCGGGAGAGAGGAGACATCCCTTTGTCTCTGCTCTCTCCAAGCATGGGGCTAACTCCTACACCTGGGCGTTATGCCTCCAACTTAGCTAGTTAGTTAGAACTAGGTATGCCTTTTCTATCTACTATGTATTTCTATAAATAAAGTAGCTTTTCTTATCTTACTAAGTCTCAAGTCTCAGTGATGCTGAAGCAGAGTAAAAGCCTACTTTCTTAGGCAAACGCACGCGCACGCTGGCACACTTGCATTTCCACATCTGCTGTTACTCTGCTGCTGTTGTGTTGCTTTAAACGAAATTAAGCACACAGATTACACACAGCGCAACAGTAGCAAGAGCAATTAGGAGCTACAATGCAAGGTCTGAGCGAGTTATATCAATGAGATTAAACGGGAAGCCTATTAACATAACCATCATCCAAGTCTATGCTCCAACGGCAAACACAGAAGAAGAGGAATTGGAAAGATTTTATGCAGAAATACAGGAAGAAATTGATCACACACCAAAACAAGATGTGCTGATAATCATGGGGGATTGGAATGCAAAAGCAGGGAGTAGAGAAGAACTAGGAATTGTGGGGAAATGGGGCCTAGGAGACAGAAATGAAGCAGGAGAAAGACTTATTAAATTCTGTGAAGCCAATAATCTGTTTCTTGCGAACACTTATTTTGAGCAACCAAAAAGACAACTGTACACATGGACATCACCAAGTGGTCAATATAAGAATCAAATTGATTATATAATTGGAAACAGAAGAAGGAGAAGTTCCATACTTTCTGCAAAAACAAGACCAGGAGCAGACTGCGGTACAGATCATGAACTGGTCATATCGAAAATCAGAGTAAAGCTAAAGAAGTCCAACAAAGCAATCATAATGTCAAAATACAATTTCAACAACATACCAGAAGCATATAAAGATCAAATAAGGAACAGGTTTGAGGCTTTAAACTTAGTTGACAGAGAACCAGAAGAACTATGGAATGAAGTCAGTGACGTTATCAAGGAAGAATGCAAAAAGACAATACCTCTAGATAAAAAGAAAGACCTCAGTGGATGACTGAAGAAACTCTTAAAATGGTTAAAGAGAGAAGGAAAGCAAAAGCAAAAGGAGATAGAAACACGGTCAGAACCCTAAATGCAACAATACAGTGACTAGTACGTAGGGACAAAGAGTATTATGACAATAGTTACTGTATAGAAATAGAAAAGGACAACAAAAAGGGTAGAAAATATTAGAGAAATGAAAGGGAAATTTAAACCATGAGTAGGGATGTTGAATAATCAACAGGGAAACACACTGACTGACCGCGATGAAATAAAAGGAAGATGGAAGCAATACACTGAAGAACTCTATAAAAGAGATGCAAGGATGACAGATTCATTCATGGAGGAACCGTATGATGAAGAACCAGAAATTTTAGAATGCGAGGTGAAAGCTGCTTTTAAAATACTTGGAAGAAACAAATCACCAGGAATAGATGGCATACCAATAGAGTTGCTACAAGCTACTGAGACTGAATCTGTCCAAATTTTGACAAAGATTTGTCAAGAAATATGGAAAACTAAAAATGGCCCACAGACTGGAACCATTCAATATATATCCCACTTCCAAAGAAAGGGGATCCCAGAGAATGCAGTAATGATCGAACTATTGCCTTAATATCCCATGCAAGAAAAGTAATGCTCAAGATTCTACAACAAAGGCTCTTACCATGTATGGAGCGAGAAATGCCAGACGTCCAAGCTGGATTTAGAAAGGGAAGAGGCACCAGAGATCATATCACAAACATACGTTGGATAATGGAACGGAGCAAGGAATTTCAGAAGAAAATCACCGTGTGCTTTATAGACTACAGCAAAGCCTTTGACTGTATAGATCATGAAGAACTATAGAATACTTTAAAAAAAATGGGGGTGCCACAGCATCTGATTGTCCTGATGCACAACCTATACTCTGGACAAGAGGCTACTGTAAGGACAGAATATGGAGAAACCGGTTGGTTCCCCATCGGAAAGGGTGTGAGACAGGGGTGTATTTTATCACCCTATTTATTTAATCTATACACAGAACATATACGGAAAGCAGGATTGGACCAAGATGAAGGAGGTGTGAAAATTGGAGGGAGAAATATCAATAATTTAAGATATGCAGATGATACCATACTACTAGCAGAAACCAGTAATGATTTGAAAGGAATGATGATGAAAGTTAAAGAGGAAAGCACAAAAGCAGGACTACAGCTGAACATCAGAAAGACTAAAGTAATGACAACAGAGGATTTATGTAACTTTAAAGTTGACAATGAGGACATTGAACTTGTCAAGGATTATCAATACCTTGGCACAGTCATTAACCAAAATGGAGACAATAGTCAAGAAATCAGAAGAAAGCTAGGACTGGGGAGGGCAGCTATGAGAGAACTAGAAAAGGTCCTCAAATGCAAAGATGTATCACTGAACACTAAAGTCAGGATCATTCAGACCATGGTATTTCCAATCTCTATGTATGGATGCGAAAGTTGGACAGTAAAAAAAGTAGATAAGAGAAAAATCAACTCATTTGAAATGTGGTGCTGGAGAAGAACTTCGCGGATAGCCATGAAGCTCACTGGGTGACCTTGGGCCAGTAGCTGCCTCTCAGCCTCATGAAAACCCTATTTGTAGGGTCGCCATAAGTCAGAATCGACTTGGAGGCAGTAGGTTTACATTTTTAGAACAAATTAAACCAGAACTATGGTACCAGAACTAGAAGCTAAAATGATGAAACTGAGGTTATCATACTTTGGGCACATAATGAGAAGACAGGATTCATTAGAAAATACCATAATGCTGGGAAAAACAGAAGGGAGTAGAAAAAGAGGAAGGCCAAAGAAGAGATGGATTGATTCCATCAAGGAAGCCACAGACCTGAATTTACAAGATCTGAACAGGGTGGTTCATGACAGATGCTCTTGGAGGTCGCTGATTCATAGGGTCGCCATAAGTTGTAGTCGACTTGGAGGCACATAACAACAACAACAACATTATTATCATGTTATGACACAGCACTCAGTACATATACTATCCTACACCAGTGGTTCCCAAACTTTTTTCCCCATGGACCATTTGAAATTTGCTGAAGATCTTGGCGGACCACTTAATTATTATTTTTTGCCTGTTATAGCAGTTGTAAGATGCTGTATGATTTTTAATTGTATGTTTGCAGATAGGCCACAGACCACCTTTTGGACCACCAGTGGTTTGTGGACCACAGTTGGGTACCCCTGACCTATATATTTGGGACAGCAAATCTTAAGACTAGGTCATAGGATACTTTATTACAGCATTGCTCATGTAAATGTATATCTCTTAATATTTTCTGACTCAGAGATCACTGCCTTCTTTTGTTCTTTTTACTCAGATGGTAAGATGAAATAATGCTTACGGAAAAGGTTGGGCTTTTTCTTTATTGTTAATGTGAATCCATTTCCTGGATCATGAATCCCAAAAAAGATCATTGCCACATTCTGTGATGACCTGATGGTGTTCCTGATGCGGCCGCCTTCACAAAAATCTATATATCTTTCAGAAGTGGGGAGTGGATGATCCAAGGAACTAGGAAACTTCTCCCCTTTCAATATCCAGCCATCAAACACCTGGAGGGATGCAACAATAGAAAGGACAATTAGTGTTTACATTCTGCCTACAATTCCCAGAAGTACCAAGTGGCATCTGTGCAGCATTTGTCACTTCAAGAAAAATCACATTCCCTTAAACATGAAGCTTTTGTACTAATCTGCCTTGTAGAGGCACAGATTATAGCACTCAAAGCTAGTTATGCCAGAGAAATGCAATTACTACTGCTCAGGAATAAATTACTTGAGAGCAGAAGCCTAAGATCCCATTCGGGTAGAAATAATAGGCCTTGTCCACGTGGTTCTGAGTGCTCAGCCAGTCATGACATAGAAGATCCTTCAGCAGGATCTCCCATGTGTGTTTTAATCAAATAGCAGCCATGGAGGCCCAATATGGATTAGGAGCACAGCTGTGATAGTTTTTGTTATAGAACAATACACTGATAATATTTTTAGAAGTTGCAGGACCCTTTTCTCTTTCCTACTGCTAATCTGAAATGTTGACCAATCTGTTCCACATATGACTTGGCATTAACATCAATCGTAAGTCACCACTTCATACACCAGTAGTTAATTATTCTAACATCCTCTGCAGTTTTCCACTTCAAATATGTTAATAATTGTGCTTAATTAGAGGAGACATATTTCTGAAGCCTGGGATTTTAACTTGGAGCAGTCTGAGTGATCAATAGGCAGTGTCAAATTGGTGACAATATTAGCATGGTAGGCTCCTCTTCAGCTGCTGCTTTCCTATTTGTCTCACTTTGAAGTTTGAGCCAGCCGCAAAGAAACAGATGCTGGTTCCTCCTGCCCTTCACAAACATTCACTGGAAAGCTTATATTGCCATCAGTGGCCCAGATCCAGAGATTCTTGCACTCAGTATGAACATATGTACACATTGCAGTGCTGTCTGAATTCATGCTTGCTGCTCTTGGCTCTGGTCACCCTTTGTTCTTAAGATGTGCAGAGAAATGTGCAAGATATTTCATGGTTCAGATCCAGGAAAACTAAAAAGCTCACATGCTGAGTTGACTTAGATAAACAAGTGCACTGACAGAAGTGATTGCTAATTGTATTTACTTAGTACTCACTTAAGATGCTCCACTTAAGGCCTTTCCATTTACTTAGTACTCAAGATACTCCACTTAAGGCCTTTCCATGTGATCATTGTTCAGTGCAAATAAATGCATGGTTGTTATCTATTTGTTGCATGATGTCTAGATATTTTCTTTCAAGGTTGTGCTTTGCTTTAAGTGACATTTTCCAGCATTGGAAGTGCTGCATTTTGTACCTGGGAAAGTGCAATTCTTCCCCCAAGTAGACCATTCTTTGCTTATGAGATTGCCAAATGATACTGAAAGTGTTATTGGCACCTCCTGGACATTGTTGCTCATTACCACTCACAATAACAGCAAAGACATCCCCCACCCCATCACACTATTCTGTGACCTTTTAAAAAGCAAGGATGATGAACCTGTGGCCCTTCAAATGTTGTTGGACTCCAGCTCCCATCAGCCAGCATGGCCAATAGTCAGGAATAATGGGAGTTATAGTCCAACAACATCTGGAGGGCCTCAGGTTCATCATCCTTGTTTAAACATTTTCTTTATTTCTAGTTCTCCTTGTCAAAGAAGTATAACTGGCAAAAACATATTACATTTTTGGCACAACTTTGATAATGTTTTGCCAGGACTCTACCTTTCTGTTCTTAACCATTTTCATCACTGAAGATGTGCTGACCAATGGTAGCTATTAAGCACACATTAGTTCAGTAGCTAAAAGATGACCTGCAGAGAGGGGATTCTGACATGGTGAACTGGTCTCATGGGTTCTTCCACTTGCCATGTTTGTAATTAATCATATCCCGGAAAACTTTCAAGAAAGGATAGAATTGGCAATGGCTATTTTGGCCCTATTTGTGCATCCACCATGCCAAACCTTCTAAAGGAGTCAATTTGTAGTCACTTCTGCATATCTTCCTCTCTTCTGCTGTGCTCCACACATTCACACTTTCTGCAGAACCCTGCTTGGACAATCAGTTATTGCAAACCTCACCTTCAGAAAATCTCCTGCTTGACAGTCGATGTTGACAAAATCAAAGTCTATGGTGATGAACTCACTTGGGTCTCCTACAAAGAAAGTAGCACAGTGCAGCTGGGGCTGCTGTGTGGTGAAGGTGAACTGCCCTTCTATACTCAGCATGTCAATGCATCCTGCAGTTGATGAAAATAAAGACAACAGAGTGATTCCTTTTTCTCATGGCTGATTCTCCTTTTGTATTTTGTCCTCAAACACAGATACCGGAATACAAAATACAAAAGCCTCTCATCCAGGTTGTTTCCAGATGCGTGATTTATTGTGGCATGATCGCTCCTCGTGCATGTACACAATTTTCCATTTTTTGGTGTGTGTTTTTTGCAGTGTCCATACAGTGTCATTAGCATCAAAATGCCAAGGTGTATTTCCTCCTCATTTAATCAGGATTTAACATTTCCAGGGAAAATCCAATAAGCAAAACTCCCATTTGTTTTCAACGACCTGTTTATGATACTTTTTGTGATATTAAGTTTCCATCTGTATGTCAAATTAGGAATGTATCTGTTTAAAATGCTTAAAATGCAAAAAGAATCCCTGCTTCTGAACACATATCATTAGTTTTACACATGCACACACGTCATACTTAATGAGACATGTGAATTTTATGCTGGAGAGTCCAAACGAGAACAAAATGTAAAGTGGGAATCAGCCCCAAGACGGCTTCTTCTTCAAGGCTCTGCTAGATGAAATACTAAGAGAAACTATATATTACACACACACACATACGTGTAAGTGTAGCCTGGTGACCATTTTTGCCTCCCAACAGTTGCATCCCGCCCTCCACTGCAACAGTATTTCTTCCAATGAATCTAAGCTTTTAAGCCTCACAGCCTTCCAGTCTCTGGCAATGCTTGTTAGGTATAGGATAAATGCATATAAGTATACATTTGTCTTTCTGTCTTTCCAAAAATTCCTCTCTCTTTTCTTTCGTTTTGCCTGTTAAACACTCTTATCGCTTGAAATACATTCTGTCATCCATGGGATGTTGGAAAAGGACCATAGCTCAGTGGCAGAGCACATGCTTTGCATGCAGAAGGTCCCAGGTTCAGTCCTTGACATCTCCAGTTTTTAAAATAAAGATCATGAAGTCGATGATGTGAAAGATCTCCAGATGGGTGCTCCCAGCCAGAGTATACAATACTGATACTGATTAGTCCTATAATGTATCAGTCACTGTGCTTCTTTTGTGCACATAAAGGCTTCACACTGCATTGTCACAAACTTTCTCTATTATGTTTCATAGCCTTCTGTCCACACTGTTTCAAATTTCCCCCTGGGGTGTGTGTGCGTGTATGTACAGATCTTTTTGTTGGTGATGGTACTCACCATCAGCTCTTTTTTTTTTTTTGCTGCCCATGTCAGATATTTTGTGCTGGCATCTATGGCACTTTTATTCAGATATGGGTACCGGCACCTCATTTTTAAAAAAAACTACTCTCTCTCTCTCTCTCTCTCTCTCTCTCTCTCTCTCTCTCTCTCTGTGTGTGTGTGTGTGTGTGTGTGTGTGTGTGCACATGCGTGTAATCACGCTGCATGCATCTGATGAAGTGGGCTCTCATCCACTATCTGTCTTTCAGTGAGTTTTCATCCATCCTCAATGAACACATCCCAATTCTCTGTCCCAACAAAACTCTCAGAAAGGCATGTCTTTCTCCCCCATCTCAGTATTCAGTGCCTACTTCCTCCTCCTCAGGGTAGGACATTGTTTTCTGAGGTGTCAGCCACAATAATCCTTGCTTAAAAGAACGGTTTACGGGTTTGCTTCCCAAAGGGAATCCATACACATCCTGTCTCTCAACTACAGCTCCATTCCGTTATGAAGCACAAGGGCTCAGCAGTGTAAAATAATAATGAAGGCCATGCCTTAGGGTGCTTTTCTCTCAACACAAAGGACCCAGACTTAGCCACTGACATTGGGAATTAGCAGAAAGGGGATTCCAGAAGAGGGGGCTGGCTTTTAACAAGAAAATGGGCCTCAGCATCTCACTTAAGCACTACTTCCACTACTACTCCCAAACTGTGGTCCGTGGACCATCTGTGGTCCGCAAGCTTCATTCTGGTGGTCCATAGCATGTGTGTGGATTTGTGGTTGAAGACGGGAGATGGCACATCCACTACACTGAATATTCATATTGATTTTTATTGCTGCTTTTATTTCTTATATTGTATTTTATTGTATTACAGTTTGAATTCTATAGAATTACATTTGCTACAACAGGCAGAAAAATCATGCAGTGGTCTGCCAAGACCCCCAGGTGGTTACTAGCCATAATGACTGTGCTCTGCCACCATAGTCAGAGGTGCTTCTGAAAACCAGTTGCCAGAAACCAAAGGAGAGGAGTGTGCTCTTGCATTCAATTCCTACTTGCGGGCTTCCCATGGGCATCTGGCTGGCCACTGTGAGAACAGGACACTGGCCTAGATGGGCCACTGGCCTGATCCAGAAGGCTCTTCTTGTGTGTTCTTGTGTTCTCAGCAATTTTGGAATGGTCCATGGGGGGAAAATGGAATTTGGGAACCATTGCCTTAGAACATAGAAAGCTGCCTTATACAAAGTCTAGCTCAGTATTGTTAACACTGACTGGCAGCAGCTCTCCAGGATGTTCAGACAGGAGTATCTGGAGATGCCAGGATTGAACCTGGGACCTTCTGCATGCAAAGCAGATGCTCTCCTAGTGGGCAACTGATGATTTTCCCTCCCCTCCCAAAGGTCACCAGATTCCTCCTTATTCGTATCTCAACCACACCTTTTCGTCCACCCCTCTCCACAACCTTCTTTACCACCAGATGTGCTTTAGGTCATCCTCACCCAGTTGTCAAAAGTCCACCACAAGTAGTATTCATTTGTAAAAATGCAGGGCTGGGCAGGGGCCGGGGAGGAAGATGCCGGGCTTGGCGTTTATCCTGGAAGTGAGCCCCAAGAACTGGAAATCCTGATCCCTTAATTCCAGACAGAGGGATGCTAAGCTTGGTTTTTGGTAACTGAAATGCACCGGCTGATCAGACGCAAAAGAGAACAAGATGTTTCTGAGTTGAAGGGAAAAGGGATTTCTGCAAGACTCTCCTGCCAAACTGTTATTTTCTATGTAGCTGTACAATTATCTCTGTGCTATTAAAGAAACAGGAGGAACCCTGACTTATGTTGAAGTTCACCCTAGAAAGGCACTCTGCACATGTTCAGAGGCACTTTTGTTTTCTTTCTTACCAACGTGGTGCTGTGGCATTCACAAAAAGGGCTCTTTAGCTAATCCCCCACGATGTAGAGGGATATGTTTTTATCACCTCATCCTTGCCTTTTTGTGTAAACTTTAAGCCCATCTCTCCTCCCAGGAGCTCTCTGTCTTCCTAGTTTATATCCTGGCTTACAGTGCAATCCTAACCTATTTAGGATTGCAGCCTTAGGTTGAAAGATAGTGACTAGCTCAAGGTTACCCCAAGAGCTTCAAGGCCAAGCGGAGATTTGAACCCACCCTCCTAAGCCGCCCCCTTGCCTAGAAAATACATGTGCATGCACATCATGGTAATTTAGCCATAGAGGCTTTTTTGTGGATGCTACAGCACAGCCTTGGTTAGAATGAAAATGAAAGTGCGCCTGAACATGTCCGGAGTGCCTTTCCAGGGTGATCTGCAACATAAGTCAGGGCTCTTCCTGTTTCTTTCATGTTACAGATATAGTTGCATAGAAGTGATCAGATTGGCAGGAGAAGCCTTCGGAATTCCCATGGGTTCCCCACACACCTTTGCTCTAGCCACTACACGGCGCTGCCTGGCTGCCTCTTCCCCCGCCTCCATCCCTTCCTTCCCCCAGGAGCCGCGGCGTCCAGCCCTTGACCACAACGCCCTCTCCCTTCCCCAACCCAGCCGGGAGCCCAGTCCACCAGCCGGAGTCAGAGCGCAGCTCCTTCACTCGGCTCAAAGTCGCCAGGGACGCTTCCCCGCCCTCCCGCAGCGACTCACGCAGCGCCCGGCGGTAAAACTGCCCCTCCGAGAGTTCTCTCTTCAGCTCGGCGTTGAGCAGCAGGAAGGGCTCCTCCTCGCCCGCGTCTCGCACCTGGAGACACACAAAGGCAAAGAACCGCGTCGTCCCCCTCAGCAGCAGCAGCCGCCGCCGCCCCACCAGGTGCTCGGCTCCCGAAGAAGAAACTCTCCTCCAAACCCCAAGAGCTCCGGGAGGGCGACAAGCCATGCCTGGATCCCCATTGCCCCAGGCGCGAACTCGGAGGGAGAGGGGAAGGGGCAGCCGAGCGCCCGGGCTCCTCGCTCACCTCGAAGTACCTGCTCTCCCCCGCTCGGAGGGCTGCCAAGAAGATCAGGAGGAGCCTGACAGCCATCCCGCTTCCCGGGCTGGTCCTCGCCTCAGAAGTTTGCTCTCCTTTGCCTCCGCGGACGGGAAGCAGCCGCGGCAGCTTCTTGGGGGCGCCTTCTTTCTCTTTCCCTCCCCCTCCCCTCTCTTTTTATAGAGCCCTTGAGAAGGGGGGGCACCCCGTCCCCTGACTGATAGGGTAACCCATGGTAACTGGGTTCCTGACAGGGTGACAAAGTGCGTGGCGATGACGAGGGTCCGAATTGGCAGCTGCGCGGCTGCTCTGGGTCTGCTGGCGCCAACCCCTTTCTCGCAAAGCCCGAGGGATGACCTCTCTCGCCCTTGCCTGCCCACTTCCAGAACTTGCCCAGCTAAAAGGAGAATGTGGAAGGGCCACCTCTAATCGGAATGCAAACCCTAACAAGAAAAGAAAAGAAAAGAAAAAAGAAAAGCATCTCAACAAGTTGCCTCCCTGCTTCACTTCTGACAGGAGAGTGACTAGCATTCCAGGCTGCTTGCCAGTCACTGTCTCTTACTTGGTAGCCCTTTCCCCCTAATCATCCCAGATGTGTGTGGAGAAGCTGTTCTCTCAAATAGGTGGTGGTGGTGAGAAGGCACTTGTCACATGCTTAAAGACACCCTCTTCTTATTAATCACATGTTCCAAAGCTAAGTTTACTGCCAGCCTCAATCAGGTTTAAGTCCTGTTTTTTGCAGGTGAAGGAGGTACAGTAGGGCCCCGCTCATACAGTGGGTTACATTCTGGACCCCTGCTGTAAAGCGAAAACCGCTGTAAAGCAGATCCCATTGACTTACATTGACCAAAATGGCACCTGGCGGCAAAAAAAACACTGTAAAAGTGGAACAAGCGCTGTAAAGCGGGGCCTTTCTACAATTCACAACAGCTGTATTAGCGGAACGCTGTAAAGCGAAGCGCTCTAAAGCGGGGCCCTACTGTACAAAGAAATCTTCTCTCCTCATATCCAGTAGCGTAGTCGCAAATTCATTATAGTCACAGCAACACCCCTTTAGCCCTTTTTTGCTACTGGGTTGAGAATGAGATCCTAGGAGACGTCCCTAGGAGTCAATCAGCATGAAAAGGGAAAGGGTTAGCTACTGAAAAGAGTCTTCTCAGTGGCTGACTCACTTCCTTTCACTCCAATCAGCAGGAAAGGACAAGGAAGCATGTTAGAAGACTCTTCTCACTGGCTAATACACTCCCCTTTCATGCTGATTGAGAGCCAGTGTGGTGTAGTGGTTAAGGTGCTGGACTACAACCTGGGAGACCAGGGTTTGAATCCCCACACATCCATGAAGCGCATTGGGTGACCTTGGGCCAGTCACTGCCTCTCAGCTTCAGAGGAAGGCAATGGTAAACCCCCTCTGAATACTGCTTACCATGAAAACCCTATTCATAGGGTCGCCATAAGTCAGGATCGACTTGAAGGCAGTCCATTTCATGCTGATTGGCTTGTAGGATGCTGGAGACATTGGGACCCTGCTTCCAAAAAAGTAAGGGGTCTAAGACTCCCAAGACCATGGACGACTACACCCCTGCTCACATCTGACACAAAGTTATCCTATTGTAGAGCAGGGTGTACAGTCCTTTGTGGGCTACCTGCCAGGGGCTGCATGGCAGTCCTGGATGGGGCATAGGCAAAAGTGGGAAGAGCAAGGGATGTGAGTCTTACCTCTGTACAGGAGGTTACATTCTCAGCAGCCATGCAAAAAAGAGTTTCTTGCCATCACAACCTCTTCCCATCCTTCATCTAGGCAAGCATGATTACCTTTTAAGGATGCATTCCAGCCAGGCAAAAGCACTCAGAAATCAGTGGGGGAGCTGGGCCAGTGTGGCTTGGAGAGAGTCTCAAGGGCCAGACAGAGAGGGCTGGATGGCTGCATATTCCTCACAGGCCAGAGGTTCCTCACTTCTGTCACAGTGGGATGACAGCACACTGACCTAGATCCTAGCATTGCTTATGGGCTCATTCAGTGGTCTTTGGTAATCACATTCATCTCGGCTGCATACACACAATATATTTAAAGCACATGACCCCACCAAAAGTAAATCCTAGGAACTATTGTTTGTTAAGGGTCCTGGGAATTCTGGCTCTGTGTGAGGTAAACTATAGTTCTCATTATTCTGGGGTGGGGGGGAATGTGCTTTAAATGTATGGTGTGTACACAGCTAACCTCAGTTTCCCAAACTGAAATACATATATGGATTACCTAATCTCTTTGTCAGTATATACCATGGGTGGGCAACCCGTGGCTCAGCAGGGGCCATATGTGGCCCACAATACCTCCTGAAGCTGCTCCATTCTTCCAACCCATCTTATCTCATTTTTGATCAGGTAACCTCCTTTGTAGACTGTGGAAATGCTGTGGACATAATATATCTTGACTTCAGCAAAGCTTTTGACAAAGTGCCCCATGATATTCTGATTAGCAAGCTAGCTAAATGTGGGCTGGATGGAACAACTATCAAGTGGATCCACAGTTGGCTCCAGAATCGTACTCAAAGAGTGCTTATCAATGGCAAGACAAAGACACTGTGCGTTGGTGGAGTTCAGATAATTGGTCAATTGCATGCTTTGAATGGGTCGTACTCCCTCTGAAACAGCAGGTTCATAGTCTGGGGTTGCTCCTCGATCCATCTTTGTCACTAGAGGCCCAGGTGACCTCAGTGGCTAGGAGTGCCTTTTACCAGCTTTGGCTGGTAAGACAGCTACGGCTGTTTCTGGACCGGGATAGCCTGACCACTGTATTCCATGTGCTGGTAACCTCCAGGCTGGATTACTATAATGTGCTCTTTGTGGGGCTGCCCTTGAGGTTGGTCCGGAAGCTGCAGCTGGTGCAAAATGTGGCAGTGCAACTGCTTACTGGGACAGTGTGTCACCAACATGTCACCCTGCTGCTGAAAGAATTGCACTGGCTGCCCATTAGCTACCAGGCCAAGTTCAAGGTTCTGATTTTGGTGTACAAAGCCCTATACAGCTTGGGACCAGGATACCTGAAAGATCGTCTTACCCATTATATGCCCAGTCAATCACTGCACTCTGCAGGTGAGGGCCTCCTGCAGATACCATGTTATCAGGACGTCCATTCTGCACAACATAGGAGGCAAACTTTTAGTGTAGTGGCACCTACCCTTTGGAATTCCCTCCTCTTAAATATTAGACAGAAGCCATCTCTATTATCTTTTTGGTGCCTACTGAAGACCTTCCTATTTCAACAAGCCTTTTCAGTAGAGACCTTATCCCAGCCTGTATCTGTGTTGGAATTGTTTTTTAAGATGTTTTTAAAGCTTTTTGAAAAAAAGATTTTTACAAGATGTTTTGTTTTAATATGTTTTTAAAGATGTTTCATTTTAATATATTTTAAAGTCTGTTTTTATGAAGTTTTAGAGTGTTTTTAGTGTTTTGTTTGCTGGGCTGGGCTCCTACTGGGAGGAAGGGCGGGATATAAATTTAATAAATAAATAAATATAAATAAATAGATAAGTGAAGCTTAAATTTTATTTAATGATTTCCTACATTTAAACTGAATGTAAACCCTGGGCTCCCTTGGGAGGAAAGGTGGGATATAAATTTGACAGACAAAAACAGGCAGACAGACAGATTAGAATGTGCATTGTTTGTTTATTCATCTCTGCCATTTATATACTGCTTAACACTGAAGTCTCTAAGTGGTATACAGTAGGGCCCCGCTTTACAGCATTCTGCTTTAAGGCGTTCCACTGATGCGGCGCCTTTCGTTTTCAATTTTAAAGGTTTTTTTTCCCCTTTTGTGACGTTTTGCGCCGTTTTCGCGTCATTTTCGTGCGACGCGGCCCATTAAAGTCAATGGGGTTCCACTTTATGGCGTTTTCCGCTTTACGGCGGGGGTCCGGAACGGAACCCACCGTATAAGCAGGGCCCTACTGTATGGTAAGATTACAGTGCTGCCCACTTTCAATTTCTATTTTATTTATTTAACAAAATTTAATTGATTGTAACATAGCCCCAAAGCAGTTTATCTTGCACAGACATTCAAAAGTGACACATTACAACCTAAAAAGTGTTCCTAGCATCACTTGTTCAGACACCAGCAAGCATAGCTAAAAATCAGCAATGTATTTATTAGACATTATTCTGAAGATGACTGAGCTCAAAACTAAAGAAAAGGCTCAGGAACTATGAAATTGGTGGGTTGCCAATAATCTGTAGTAACAATTCATAGATGTCTTTCCCCCCCCCCCCAGTATTTCTGTGGACGCTCTTGAAACATTTTTTTTAAATCATCAAGTTCAACAGCTGGCTCAAAGCAACTTTAGAAGGCAAAACTTTGTATAAAAGCAAGGACTAAAGGAGGTAATAACTGTGTGGTGGGTTTGTGTCACTGACGGTAAGATCCCAAAGCCTCCTCTCACATTAGGAAGTTTGAAACCCAAGGCAGCCTTATAGCCAGGGTGGGGCAAATGGGTGCACCCCCCAGAGCTGTGCTTCCCCCCCCCGGATGTTTTTTGGGGAAATTATCTTTTTAATTTGTGTCAAAACAGACAATGACAGCATCCATTTAAAGAATGACAGATTGTTTTAAGAACAGGAGCAATTTATAAACAGGACCCTCTGAAAAATTCAGTGTACAACAAAAGCCTCATCTGGAAGAGCCCCCAAAAGTCTGCTCACCCAAGACTTTCCCTGGCTGAAGGTGGATTATTCATGATCACAGTCACCCTATAATTACTTAAGTGGTTCTGAGAAAAATAGCCTGTAGACTGAGTAACACAGCTCTTGAAGAGTTAAGTATTAGAACTTTGTATTATGGGCTAGAATTAGATTTCTATTTAGTTTCCATGGCAACATATTGCTCCTAGCTTACATAACAAACGTCATACTCAACAGACTAGCCAAAAGAAACTGATTAACTATTTTAGCAACCCTTTTCTTCTCCGGACCCCTGTACAGAATTGCAGGGATGGAAGTATGAGAAATATAATAACTGAGCTAAGTATGGGAAGCCAACAAATGCAAAAGATACAAAATTAAAATTCTCATTATCAGCAATAACCAAATTCTGAATATTCAGCACACATATTCCATGTTGGTTCTGCCCTAATCCCATATTAGTCTTCTCTCCTAACAGCTCTGTCAGGGGTAAGTACTTCCAAACTGGTGCCAGGCATGCACAATTGCACAGTTTTCCTATGGTCAATCTAAGGAGACATCATCTGAGCTGCCATTATTACAGGAGTCTGAAACAGGAAGGCTCAGGAGAACTATATAGAGAAATATGTTCATTTCCTCAATTAGCTGCTGTTATTTTGAGAAGCAGGCAGAAGAACGCTTTATCCCAAACAAAAAACAAAATAGGTGGAAGATGTAGAAAATAGAAAGGAATTTCTTTTTCTAATTCCTTTACTTTGGACAGCCTCTTTACGCTTCTCACTTATTCTCTCATTCATTTCAGTTAAAGGGGAAGTGTTATACCATGGTATTTACCAGACTGGACTATAAAAAACGAGGTCTGATCCCTCTGGAGTCAGTACTTCAAACGGAAAAGCCTAAATCAAAACAACCAAAGATTACTAATTTTTTCTCCCCTAAAGAGCAGACGGGACTGACTGGGACGGTAGCTGACCTGAGTTTGGAGCCAAATACTAGCAATAGTCCTTTAAATATCTCCTCAAGGCAAGCGTAGCAGACTGTCTCCAAGCTAATATACCTCTGGATTGGACGTTAGATCTTCATGGAGCTCTACAGTTAGATACTCCTATTTTTTCTTCCCCTGACTTGGCAAGTGAATTAGCAGCAGCGGGAAAACTGATTCAGACTGCACTACATCTCTCATCAGAAGACAAATTATCAACAAGTCTTCCTATGACACAAATAGGAGAGAGTCAGAAACCATCTGTCTCCTTAGACTGTACTTTTCAATCTACCCTGGATTCATCTGACCCCTTGACCTCTCAAGATAAGAAGTCTCTGATTGATTTGGCAGATAATTTCCCTATGGAATGGCGGCTTTATATGTTAGCCAAGGATATTGATTATATCAAGAACTTTCTGACTTCAACCAATAACTAACTACATTAGTGGAAATTAGTACCAATCAATACTTTATTGCTTATGGCCATAGGCCGTTGCAACATGAAACAGTAAAACAATAGTTCTAACATACATTTAAAATAAGAAGATAAATCAACAATTTATTTACACATTGAGATAACATACTTTTCTCTGATCTTTCTGGCAGCAAGAGTGAAATTTGCTACCGCAATAGTAGTTTGGTTATTACTGTCCATCAAAAGTGCAATTATCAATTCATTAAAAGAAAGACCGTTGGAAAAGCATGAAAGAGGAGCCAGAAATTTTCCTCTAGGATGAAGATAGAGAGGGCAGAGTAACATATAGTGTATTAAGTCCTCAAGGGCCATACAACCAAAAATGCATAAACGATTTGCGAACGGGATTCTCTTATATCGGCCCTCTAAAATGGCAGTAGGCATGGCTTGGAACCTCAGCTCCGTAAAAGCTTTTCGTAACTGAGGACGAGTCAGAGTATTAAAATAAGATGGTGGAGTGTGATTAAGTTTTATTTGAGGGAACCACGGGGAGAAAGAAGCTGCCACAATTGAGGCTCTATCCTGATATGCATCGTGATTGAAGATCCAATTTTGAAGATCAGAGGAAGAGAGGCTTAGGAACTTAGTTGGAGTAAGATCGTAAAGCGATAATAACTCCGTGTTTTTTTTTCCCCAGTCATTCACTCCCTGCGGGTCGTTCCAACAGAGTTTTATAAGGGAGGAATCATCCAGAGATCTGGACCTTTTCCAATATCTTAGAAAGGCCAGATCAATCCTGGCAGCCAGGGATGGAAGGCCCAGTTCCGCCCTTAAATGGGCTGCAGGAGTACCCTTAGAAAGACCCAAAATTTGCTTCATAAATTGTTTTTGGAGAACTTCAAGTCTATTTTTAACCGAGTGGCCCCAGAGCTCTACACCATACAGAATTTTTGGAAGTAATTTGGCAGTGTAGATTTTTAACATTGGGCCTAAAGCTGGCCACCACACAAGTAGAAAAACTTCTTTAGTTGGCCATTTGATCTTAATGTCATCAGCTTAATCATTTCTAATTGGGGAGACCAAGAGAGATTATTATTAATACAAATACCTAAATATTTAAAGGTACTAACTTGTTCTAGTTGATGGCCATTTAAGAACCAAATGGATTTCGTCCTACTGTACCTCCCACAAACCATTATTTTGGTTTTAGTATAGTTTACTAGAAGGTGATGGGTCTCGCAGTATTCTTCCAATCGAGAAAGCATTCTCTTTAATCCAACTCTATTTTGGGACAACAATACCAAATCATCTGCATAAAGCAGGGATGCTATCTTTCTATTCCCTACCGCAGGGGGGAAAAATTGGGGGAGGCCATAATAGAGATAAGGTCGTTAATGAAAAAATTAAACAAAAAGGGGGCCAGGATGCAGCCTTGTTTAACACCTCGGCCAACTGGGATTTCATGAGAAAGTGCGCCATTGGGGCCAAGATGGACTCTTAGCCGATTTCCTTGGTGGAGAGATTGGATCTGATGTAGTAATCTCATATCAATATCTGCAAGTGATAATTTCTGCCACAATAGGTCTCTATCGATTAGGTCAAAGGTTGATGAAAAGTCTATAAATGCCGGGTAAAGGGACTTGTATGCCCTAAATTTAACCTTATTTATAAGATTAAATAAAACGAAGGCATGATCAATAGTGTTTCTGCCTTTTCTAAAGCCCGCTTGTTCGATGTGGATAAGAGAATGTTTAGTGTCCCAGTCTGTTAGTTTATTCAAGAGAAAACGTCCGTATAATTTAGATGTTACATCCAGCAAGCTAATTGGTCTGTAATTGGATGGATTGGCAGGATCACCTTTTTTATGAATGGGCACCACAATACTTGTACACCATCCCGAAGGAATAATTCCAGTGGCATTTATTTTTGAAAATAAAGCAGCTAAAATGGGACTCCACCAATCAGGATCAGCCAGGAATAGCTCCAGTGGTATCATATCTTCCCCAGAAACTTTGCCGGGGTGAAGAGTAGATATTAGTTCTTTTACTTCTGCGCTACTAACTGCTGGCCACGTTGGAAGGGAAAGGGGGTTAGTAACTAAAGTAAAGTTATCTTTTTTCCCAAAAATTTTATGGAAATGGGAAACCCAAGTTGCCGAGGAAATTGGAGGATTTAAAGCAAGGGGTTTCCGTGCCATACCACTTTGTACCAATCTCCAAAACTCGGAATCATTTCTCTGAAGAACAGTTAACCCCAAGGCACGCCAACTGTTAGCAAAGAACAATTTTTTTTTCTCTTTTAAGAGATTTTTATGAGATTTTTTTTGGAGAAGCAGACGGGACAGGGCTGTTTCAGAGTAATCACGTTTTAAGGCCCTGATCTGGGTGGAAATTAGTGGAAATTAGTAGAAAAAACTCTCTTTCATCTGGCGTTATTTCACGGGGTACTCAAAGATATAAAATCCCAACGACAACCAGGTCCCCAGGAAAGTTAAACAGTAGAAGAACTAGATGGCCGAGGATTCCTATACGGAGAAATAAAACCAATACTACTAAATTGAGTAAGAATGTTAAACATTCGAAATTTCAGCGGTATAGAAAAATGAATTTTATTAAATTGTTCAAAACGTTAGAAAATCTTTCCTCTCCTAAGAAGACCGAGAAGATACATCCTGTCTTACAACCCCTCTCTAGAGAGGATGTTACGATCGCTGCCCCTAGAGAGGATGATAAAGTTGTTTTGACCTGTGAACCATCTGTTTTATCCTTTTCTCCTTTACCAACTGCCGCCCTACCGCAACATCATACTCCTGAGTGGCAAATACCTGGGCCTTCTGTTTTGACCAATGTCATATTTGAGCAGATGGACACTACTGCTCCATCATGGCGGCTAATTCTTAATCGCCAGAAACTGGCGCTAGTAAATTACCCTAAACCTTGGGGATTTATTGCCCAAAAAGATCGAAAAACTCACCTTCTGGGAATTCTTGAAAGTGTTTTGCCCGGTTTCTTCTTTTTGGAGGACACAGATTATGTGGAATATCTCCACTATAATCAGATTACAGCTCGCACTGTAGTGTCTTTTAACTCATATGAAAAAGCTGGATGGTTACTCCAACATAAACGGTTTTTGATGTCACTTGGTATAGAAACCATGAGATTTTTTGAAAATGTAGCCCCTGCGCAGCCCCTTATTAATGGTATTCGTAAGACAACTCAGCAACCATTAATAACATTAGAACCAGTGGTTACTGGGGACTTAATTGAACTGGATTCTGTACTTGATGTTTTTTGCCCATTGGGTTCTTTATTTCAGTCACTGACTCTGAAGAATGATAAATGGGGGGAGGATTTTCGTTTATTAAATCTGGCACTATCTGCAATTAGTAACGACACTGTTGCTATGCCTACAGCAGATGTTAATTCCAATTTTTCTAATGCACTTCAGGGTCCTAGTGAGAATGTCTGTCCAGCTACTTCCTCTACTATGACAGCTCCTTCTAGTTTACCATCTTACTGGACTGATGTAGGGCACTTGGATAATGACAAAGAAGCTCCTCCTCAAAAGGTTTATACCTTTGGAGGCTCTTCTTCAAACTTTAAACAAGTACACCTATCAAATGTATGCTGCTTGGACCCTGGTCTAGAACAAATTGAACCTCTCCCAGATGAATCTTCCGAGATTAATAATACTTTCTCTTCACTAGATTTAACCTTCCCATGTCCCATTTCAGTGGCTCGACTGACTAAACCTTGACTGCGAATAGTTTCTATGAATAAGAGGAAACAATCATCTATATGGACCAATGAGGAATCAAGGGA
Organism: Rhineura floridana; assembly: GCF_030035675.1. Taxonomy (NCBI): domain Eukaryota; kingdom Metazoa; phylum Chordata; class Lepidosauria; order Squamata; family Rhineuridae; genus Rhineura; species Rhineura floridana. The sequence continues at coordinate 46,913,253 of NC_084480.1, forward strand.
GGGGGTGCAGGGAGCGGCCATTAGTGTTTTGGAGGGGCAGGGGAGATACGGTCCTGGGAGACAATTATTCAACCGAGCTAAGGGGAAACCCAGCAGGTTTTTGGTAACCCCCAAGCTGTCCCCCCACCCAGATAACCTGGATAGTCTTGGTGACACTTCCCCCCGGCTAAAAATACTGCTTGTGAACGCCAGGTCAGTAAATGGTAAATCTAATGCTATTCAGGAATAGATTCTGGATGAGCACGCTGACCTGGCGTGTATTACAGAGACTTGGTTGGATGAGGCTGGGGGGGTTAATCTCTCCCAGCTCTGCCCTCCCAGTTTCTCTGTTCATCAGCAGCCTAGACCTGGGGGATGGGGAGGTGGAGTTGCAGTGGTTTTTCGAAATACCATCTATCTAACCAGGCATCCTCTCCCACAGTCTTCAGGGTTCGAATGCATTTATTTGAAGTTGGGTGCTCGAGACAGAATAGGGATTCTGTTGGTGTACCGCCCACCCCGCTGCCCAACTGTCTCCCTTCCTGAGCTTACTAGGGTAGTCTCGGGTTTGGTGTTGGAGTCCCCTAGACTTGTAGTGCTGGGTGATTTCAATATTCATGCCGATACTGCCCTTTCTGGAGTGGCTCAGGATTTCATGGCCTCCATGACAACCATGGGTCTGTCTCAAATAATATCTGGCCCCACGCATGTTGCTGGTCATACCTTGGACCTTGTTTTCTGTATTGGACGGGATGTAGGTTTCTTGGTGTGGAGGAACTTGTATCAGTTCCTTTGTCATGGACAGACCACTTCCTGGTTAAGTTTAAACTCACTAGAACTCATAACCTCCGCAGGGGTGGGGGACCGATTAGAATGGTCCGCCCCAGGAGACTGATGGATCCAGATGGTTTTCTGATGACTCTTGGGGATTTTCCTGTCACCTCAGCAGGTGATTCTGTCGAAGCCCTGGTTGACCTCTGGAATGAGGCAATGACCAGGGCTGTGGACACAATTGCTCCTAAGCGTCCCCTCTCGCGCTTTGGAGCCAAGTCCTCTCCTTGGTTTACCGAGGAGCTGATGGCGATGAAATGCGAAAGACGGAGACTAGAGCGACGTTGGCGAAAAACTCTGAGCGAATCTGACCAAACACAGGCCAGAGCCTATTTAAAGACCTACACTGTGGCAGTGCGGGCTCAGAAGAAATCCTTCTTCTCCGCCTCCATTGCATCCGCGGGATCTCGCCCAGCGGAATTATTTCAAGTGGTCAGGGGTCTCTTATATTCTGACCCCCATGAATTTGATGTTGACCACCCAGCAACCCGCTGTCATGAATTTGCGCAATATTTTGCGGATAAAGTTGCTCAGATTCGCTCTGACTTAGACGCCAAAATTGATACAGCCTCTGTGGATGTAACCTTGGCCCCTGCTTGCTTAATTAAAATGGATTCTTTTCAGCTTGTTCAACCCGAAGATGTGGACAAAGTCCTTGGAGAGGTGCGTCCGACCACCTGCATGTTGGATCCTTGCCCTTCCTGGCTTATAAAAAATGCCAGAGGGGGACTGATTGAGTGGACCAGGGAAGTGATTAATGCCTCTTTACAACAAGGCAGAATGCCCCCTAGTTTAAAGGAGGCAGTGATAAGACCTTTATTGAAAAAACCCTCCCTGGACCCCTCACTATTAGGCAACTACCGCCCAGTCTCCAATATTCCTTTTTTTGGGCAAGATAATAGAACGGGTGATGGCCGCTCAGGTCCAGAGCTTTTTGGATGACACAGACTATCTAGATCCATTCTAATCTGGTTTCAGGCCCGGTTTTGGAACTGAGACGGCTTTGGTCGCCTTGATGGATGACCTTCGTAGGGAACTGGACAGGGGGAGTGTGTCCCTGTTAGTTCTACTGGATCTCTCAGCGGCTTTCGATACCATCGACCATGGTATCCTCCTGGGTCGCCTCTCTGGGATGGGACTTGGAGGCACTGTGTTATGGTGGCTTCAGTCCTTCCTAGAGGGGCGAACCCAGAAGGTTGTTATGGGGGATGCCTGCTCAACCCCTTGGCCATTGACCTACGGGGTCCCTCAAGGTTCAATTCTATCCCCCATGTTATTTAACTTCTACATGAAACCGCTGGGAGAGGCAGAGTTTTGGGGTTCGGTGCCACCAATATGCAGATGACACCCAACTCTACTTCTCCTTTCCACCTCATGATACCAAGGAAGCTGTCCAGGTTCTGAACCGATGCCTGGTATCGGTGATGGATTGGATGGGGATGAACAAGCTGAAATTAAATCCAGACAAGACAGAAGTGCTCCTTGTCAGTCGTAAGGTGGATCAGGGAATAGGAATTCAACTTGTGCTGGATGGGGTTACACTCCCCCTGAAATTGCAGGTTTGCAGTTTGGGGGTACTCCTGGACTCAGCTCTGAGCCTGGAGGCCCAAGTCTCTGCTGTGGCCGGGAGTACCTTTGCTCAATTAAGATTAGTTCGCCAACTGCGCCCGTTCCTTGACCTATCAGACTTGACTATGGTGACACATGCCTTAGTTACATCCCGATTAGACTACTGTAACGCGCTCTACGTAGGGATGCCACTGAAGTCTTCTCAGAAACTTAAATTGGTACAAAGAGCTGCAGCCAGAATGTTAACTGGAGCCAGGCTCAGGGAACATACAACCCCTTTGCTGTACCAGCACCACTGGCTGCCAATATGTTTCTGGGCACAATTCAAAGTGCTGGTTTTGACCTATAAAGCCTTATACGGCTTAGGTCCAGGTTATCTGTTAGACTGTATCTCCCTCTATGAACCTGCCCGGACTCTAAGATCCTCCGGTGAGGCCTTACTCACTACTCCATCCTTTTCACAAGTTCTTCTTGCAAAGACACAGAATATGGCTTTTTCGTTGGCTGCCCCCAGATTGTGGAATTCGCTCCCTAGTGAAGTGCGATTAGCCTCCTCGCTTTTGTCCTTCCGTGCTAAGTTGAAGACAATCCTTTTTAGGTGAGCTTTTAATTGAATTGGTTAACTAATTGTACTTGATTTTATTCATTCTAATTGTTTTTAATTTTGTATATTTACTGTTTTAATCTTTTTTATGATGGTAGGGAACCTGTGGCTCTCCAGATGTTGTTGGACTACAACTCCCATCATCCCAGGCCATTGGACATGCTGAGTGGGGCTAATGGAGGTTGGACTCCAGTAACATCTGGAGGACCGCAGGTTCCATTTCCCTGTTTTAAAAATTGCACCTGTAACGGGGAGCTTTAACTGTAATGTAGCTATTCCAACCATAGCTGGTGCTGTGTCCTGATAAAGTTGTTCCATGTTCAGCATCATTTTTGGCCCAGCCTGTTCTCTGAAATAATTCTGATGGGGTCATCAACTTGATTCTTGATCAAGTCAGTCTTGATACAGGATTCACATTAGTACCCTTTCAAAACTGCCATCTGGTTTCGTTTTTTAAAGCAGTGTAGTTTCAGAGATCTAGCTAGATTTTAACTCTGTGAAGACAAGTTGTAAATCATCCTGATGTCTGCTGAAGATTCTGGGTGTTAGAGAATGTTTGTTCCTACATTGTGTAAAACTGAGGCAGAATTGCAAATGGCCCAAGAGGAGCTGCTTGCTACTTAGATGGGTGTGATGAAACATTCTGAAGCCCTGGTCCTTGCATTTAAGGCACACTTGGTTGCTTTCAGGGGACAGGTGGGCCACATAGGTGGGTAGCTCCATCTGTTTAGCTATAGCAACAACACTATTCTTATGAGTTGAGAGATTTATGTGTAGGTTCACACAATGCAGAAGAGGAAGATCTTGGAACATGCCAGTCTTTATGGCTTATGGATATTATCTATTGAATATGAAAGAACGGTGTGGGGGGATAAAATTAGGACACAAAATTGATGAATTTGCTGAACAAAAGAAATGCAAAACGATGCTTAAATTTACGAGAAGAAATATTGCTATTATATGCTTATGTACCAGTTCGCAGATGGTAACACTTTTTAACGATTAAATGTAATGAAGTGCTGCACTGAACAGTTAAAGGCGTGCTTCCATTGTGTTAGCTGTGTTCTATTTGTTTCACTTGGAGGAAAGGGATCCATACTGAAAACCTGCAACAAAGCCTATTCTTCTCTTCTTTTCTTTTCCTCTGTTCCTGGTCTGGCTCCTCATTATTCTTTCCACTTGTGGTTAGTTGATCGACTTTAACAATGGCCCATGGCTAAAATGACTAAATCAAACCCATTTAAAGTGAATGACAGCATAATACTTTTCAAGTTTATTCAGAAGTGAACCCAACTGTTTTCAGTGGGACCTACCCCCCTGTAAGATATGCACTGGATTGCAGACAGAATCAATTTTGATGCTGCTTCCTCTACTAAAATTTGTAGCTTACAACAAATAAAGGCAACATAGGCATAAAAATGACATATTCACACAGCATTAAAATTCACAAAAAAGTGATAACATAAAAATTGCAAAATGGTTTTAGTTGGGGCAAGTTCATCTCTCAGAAATATGTTGTGAAGAAGAAGAAATATAATATTAACATAGAAATCACACCACTACTATAACATCCTGTGATATGGAGACTTTTAGCAGGACATTGGTAGAAAAATGGTGCAGCAGCACCCTCAAAAGATTTTCAGAGCAATGACTTATTCACAAGTGATGCTGAATTAAGCTTGATATTTCCTACATCAGCAGGGAAAGCAAAACCAGAGAGGTAAGAAACAGACTACAGAGGTACAGCAGCACTGAATTTATGGTGTTTCACATTTGAACAAAGTGAGTGGTAGGGCCAAGAATTGAGGAAGAGTCACTCTACTCCTGCAAGTTCTCTTGTCTGGCACAGAGTGGTGCTGACCACATTCAAGTAGATACTACCAGTGCAATCCTAGGCATCTCTTCTCAGAGGTAAGCCCCACTTAGTGTAATGGGGCTTACTCCTAGGTAAATGTATATAGGATTGCAGCCTAAAAGTCCAGTAGACTGCATTAGGACTTGGGACACTTGTGCAAAACCTGCACTGATTAGAAAAAAAAGAACAATTTAAAAACGACTTACGGTTTTTGCTCCCACTTCATATTCTCACTTCACATATTAGATCAGCATGGCTCACAACTATAAACCAGTTGCAGCTAACCTTTTTTTTTTGGCCCAAGAGCCACATTCTCCCTTAACCAACCATCCAGGGGCTACAGGTCAGCAGTGGGTTTGGCCATCCCACCATTTCACATGTTCTCTCTCTCTCACACACACAAGGCCCACAACCCTCCTCCTCAGCTGATCTATAGGAACATAGGAATCTGCCTTACACCATCTCAGACCATTGGTCCCTCTAGCTCTGTAATGTCTATGCTGATTAGCAGTGGCTCTTCAGGGTTTCAAGACGGGACACTGGAGGTACTGTGGGTTGAACCTGGGACCTTCTGCATACAAAGCAGATGTTTTTCCTCTGAGCTATGACCCTCCTCCACATGGATCAGCTGCAGAGTTGGAGTTATATCACCTCCTCCTTGCTCATCAAATGATCTGTCTGTGAAGGCGGCTTGCATCCCCGTTACCAGAGGGTTGGGCTGGGCAGAGAGGGTTAAAGCTCTCCGCCCACCCCAGTGCTGGGTCTACATTATTGTTGTTGTTGTTGCCGCCGCAATCAGTGGGGTCTTGGGTTGGGGGTTGGGGCAGAAAAAATAGCTACACACCTGCTGTAAGCCAAGAAACATCTCTGTAAAGGCAGATACCTTCCCCTTTGAAATACTCCTTCACTGAGAAGCAGAACAGCACCTGTGTAGACTCCACAACCTGGAGCACTGCTCCCACAATGATCGCTGTTAGCCACAATGGTCCACATCAGCAGATGTCATTGGGATCCAATCAACTAAATAGAAGACATTGATTAAGATAGATTGATCATTTCCAGTTTTATATTGCAAGGCTCTGTCCAAATACTTTAGTTTTTCACATACATAAATGAAAACAAAAACAACCTCATACTGGGAAACCAATGCCTTCCTGCTGGCCATATCCTCAGGCAAATGGATAAGGTGTCACTTATCATTCATTAAGATGATTTTTGATAGCGCTTGCTGGGAGTCTCATTTGTTAATATATAATTGAATAAAAACACATTAAGAGTGCTGTAGGCAATGTTAAATCCAGTTTTTCCTCTCACATTATTAGAACCTCACTACACTAGGAAATTGCACATCCATAACTCACTGCCCAATTAGCTGGTGGAACTAAAATATATTTTACACTGAAATAGAATTTTATACCTGAGATATAAAAACAACATTGCAGTTTGTTGCATACTTGCTGCCCTGCCTCCCTACATGTGGCAGGAAGTTCAGAGCAGCCCTGAAATGGTTGGTTTCCTGTAGAAGGAAAGACTAATTTATTTATCCTCCATGTCCAGCTTTCTGGTTGTATTTATTACCTATTATTATTGGTCCTATTATTATTGGTCCTCATTATTACAAAGATATTGTTAATCTGTTTATTTGCACATGGATGGTTGAACAAGCATTATAGAGATTTCTTCAGCGACTTCAAAACAGCTTCTCCAAACCAAGACGGAACAACAAATTCCCTCTTCCCACAGAACTCTGAGAATTGTAGCTCTGTGAGAGGAACAGAGATCTCTGAAAAACTCTCAGCACCCTTAACAAACTACAATTCCTGGTAAGCCATGACTGTTAAGTTGTATAATAATACTTTAAATGTATAGGGCAGATGGGGCCTTAGGTGTTTTTTCTGCAAGAGACAAACACAGGTAACATTGTGAGGGTTTTTTTCCTTTCCCAAACAGTGGGCAGCCTTTTGAAAGTTTCTAAACCTTCAGAGCACAATACAGAAGAGTATTTGGAAATCTGCTTATAGTCTACCAATAGGCATATAAAGAGAAAGGGGAAATCTGACAAAAACGTTGGTTCTCAAGGTCTTTAGGCTGCTAGATAGGGTGGCCAGTTGGAACAGTGTTCCTGCACTTTTAATAGTTGTATAAAAGAGGAAAAGAGAGCCAGTGCTGCATAGTAGTTAGAGTGCTGGACTATGACCTGGGAGACCATGGTTTGAATCCCCACACAGCCATAAAGCTCACTGGGTGACCTTGGGCCAGTCACTGCCTCTCAGCCTCAGAGGAAGGCAATGGTAAACCACCTCTGAATACCACTTACCACAAAAACCCTATTCATAGGGTTGACATAAGTTGGAATCGACTTGAAGGCAGTACACTTACATTTTTATAAAAGAGGGAATTTCTGCAGGTGTAGCTTGTGTGACATTGAGGCTTTCCAAAGCTCCTGTACTTTAATCAGAAAGTACTTTCTCTGTAAGGAATAGCTTCCTTTGCCTTTCATTTCACCCTGTTAAGTGTGTATAGCATTATGATGAAATTGCCTGTTCATCAGCCTGTTCCCATGCAGTGCGGTTTAATTACTCACTTTTGTATTTCACTTTATTTTATTTTGTCGCAAAATAGCGTAACGGAAAGAAATTAGAGGCAGAAGCCACACGGAAGATGCTTCTAATTAAAGTTGTGGGGGATTTTTGCGGAATATAACTTACTTTTGAATAAATATTTTACTCAAGGACATGTGGATGGCCATTGCTGGGTAATATGTGACTTATTAACTCCCATGTGTAACCACCATTTTAATTTTTCTTCCTTCTGATTGTGGAAAATGAATGTCTCAGCATGACCAAAGTGTCCTAGTGTGGGAGAAATTCATAAGTAAAAGTAAGGTCACAAAATTTAACTGATGTGTAGATGACAAATCAACTAAAACCTTTATGTGATTAATTAGTGAGAGCAAATTTTAATTAGTGGGTGCAGATTTTAAGTATTAGAGGATGTGAGCTAATGGCATACTTCTGGGTTTTTTAGGCTATTTTAGTTCTGGTATATTACTACAAAATGGAGTAATATTAAAAATGGCTTTTCTTTTTACCACTGAGCGGTAGCCTTTGCTTATCAAATTGTAAGTTATCTTCTTTCAATCTCTTATGAAGATAAATTGTAAGGATTTGGTAATGTATAAATTTATTTAAATTTAACTTATTAATTAATCTGCTAATTGGTTAAATGGCAGATGACATAAAATAAAAATCTTTAATTGGCTGACAGTTCTACTAAAAAGGAATAATTACACCAAAAAAATATAATCAATTATGTTTCTCCCCAATTACTTTAGCAATATTAAGGTGCATATAGATGACCAAATACTGTCAACACTAAAGTTATTTGTGAAGGTGACTTACAGATAAATGAACCGCTGTCAACAACAAACTCTGAGGCTATTAAAGCCATGTTGATCTTAATCCTTTAGAGATTCAGTTTAAGATTTGGGAGAATTTTCATGGGACCTCCAATAAATTTTCAGAACCTTTCTGGTAGGTGGCATTATAAAGCTTTTATCTGAAACAGAAGATCTCAATTGTTATAAGAGGGTGAGGGAATTACTTGATGATACAAACTCTCTGAATTACACAAATCTTGAAACAAAACTTACTTACTCCTCCCTATACCAAGTGGCATTTGATAGGGTAACCATATTCTACATATATATTGGCTGCCAGGAAAGTATTTTCATGGTAGAAAAACAACAGCATTCCTTCTGCACTTTAGATGCCACAGTGTACACATTTTCCTCCAACAAAACTAGACCTGTGTGCAGGAAATCACAAGAATCTCTCTCCCCAAATGGCTGTTATGCAGTTTGCCCTTATCCATCTGATTAAAAAAAAAGATAGCTGGTATGATTGGGGGACGGTGGGAACGTGCAGGGGAATGGGCTGGCTGAGCCAAATCATAGCATGGAACTGCAGCATGCTAGACCAGGAGGACCAAGGTTTGGGGCAGGGGGAACCAACATGGTGCCCTCCAGATGTTTTGGATGACAACTTCCATCAGTCCCAGTCAGAAAAAATGGAATCTGTAGCTCACCACATTTAGAGGGCATCATGCTGGCTGCTTCTGGTGTAGGAAGGGTTTTTTAAAAAACTTTGCCTGCACCATCGTCTTGATCAGACTCCCCCCCATGGAAGGGGAGCTTTCCCCCATTGCAAATAGCAGGTGGGGGGCATTTCTAATTAGGGCCACAGGAGGGGCAAACTATAAAAAAACCCTTCTCCCCCACCTGGTCAGACTTGGAGCCTCTGTGCTGATTATTTATTTTAAAAAAATCAATTCCGTAAGGGCAATAGGTGACAAATGCCACGTCTAGTTTGGCCCTCATTGTATATTGAATACAAAAGCACTGAGGCATCTTAAAATACTTCCACACACCATATGCAGCATTTGGTGTGGAGTCATCTATCAATGCCTAATATTTGCTCTGCTGTGTAGGCTCAATATATCAGTAGGGAAATGTACAACCCTTTTTTGCTTTCTGTGCTAATGTAACCCCTGTGGGTTATATTGGTTTGGTCCAGTGGGTGGAGAAACCTTATGGAAGGATTGTATTAAGGAGTTGAGTACAAACCGTGAGGAAGCTGAAGAGAAAAGGAGCTGTTAATGCCAGGGAGTAAGGACTAGGCCCTTGTCACCTTGAATTAGGTAATGGGGTTTTACAATTATGTGTGTAAAGGGGATGGAAGAGTAAATTAATTCTTTTGTGGCTTTATGTATTTGAATTTAAATTATATTTTATTTAGGGCTTTGAAGTTTGCAATTGGAAATTTCCGAATTTTCTCTACTGGACTTTCTGCAAGCAACTTCTTCATTTATGTCTTGCTGAATGCATTGGACTTTGGGAATTATTATGTTAAGAAGATATATGATATATTCTGTTGGCATACATGGTGTTATGTGCCTTTCAGTTATTGTTTAAATATATATATATAAAACAAACATTGTAATTGTGTTTGCAGTATTCATTTCAATGAGCCCCATAGGACCCAAGAAAGAGGTACAAAAGTGGCGCCCAACCAACGTGGGGCTCGAAGTGAAATTGCAAACATAAAATTGCTGTAATGGAGGTGTGCAGAAAGTTGGGTTTTGATCTGCACAGAACTGTATTGCTGACTGATATAGACCATGGGGATGAGAAGGGTGAGGTTCAGAATGCTGTACAAAAATATGGTATTGTCACTAAAATGCAAGAAATACAAGGAAGGGGTAAAGAAATGTTGCTGTGTGAGTTCCAGACTCCTAGTGCTGTTTGTAGGATAGAGAGGGAGTGCTGGAATAAAAGACTGCATGGGAAATGGGAGGTAATTCCTGTAGATGCAGAAGTCACAGCATTTTTGGGTGAGGAAGCATGTGATAATTATGAAAGAAGCACTCCAATAGCAACCTCTACTCCTGCAATAAATCTTTCCCCTGCATTGCAACAGCAACTGTTAGCTAGAGTTTTGCAAAGAGAGGGTGAAACTGGGGCTGCAGTAGCAGATCTTAGAGTGAAACTTAAAATGTTTTCAGGACTCATACCCAAACCAGCTGGGGAAATAGATTATGCTGTTTGGAGAGTGCAAGCCAGGGAACTACTGGAAGATGGCAAAATCTCTGGAAACATAAAAAGAAGAAAAATCATAGAGAGTTTGCTCCCACCTGCATTGCATGTAGCTTTAGGAGCAGGAAGGAAAGCTACAGCAGGAGAATGTTTTGCAATATTGGAAACAGCGTTTGGTAATATAGTTTCAGTTTCCCAGCTAAGAGCAAAGTTTTATGAGACTTACCAACACGTTAAAGAATCTCCTTCAGGATACTTAAATCGATTGCATGCTTTGGCTATGGAAATTCTTGAAGAAAAGGGGATAACAGAAGGGGAGTTTAATCTGTATGTACAGGAACAGTTCTTTAGAGGTTGTTGGCATGAGGCTTTGCTAACTACCCTCAAAATCAAAGGAATAGGCTCTGGCAGCAAGCCAAGAGGAGTGCCTTATGTAGAGCTCCTCTATGCAGTAAGATCTTTAGAACGGTAAATCCTTGATAAACAAGAGAGAAAACTTAAACAAGAATTGCATGAAAGGGGAAGGCCTAAAGAGGCAGGGCAAATTGAGAGGGAAGTAGATTGGAAAACTAAATATTTAGAAGCTGAGAGAGAAATGGCTACGCTCAAATTGTCTGCTCAGCAGAGAGATCTCAGGAGTTCAAGGTCAGTCTTTCCTCAAACCTATAGTGTAAAAAGAAGATCTGAACCAGCTAGAAGGCCTAACAGGGAATTATGGTGTTTCAATTGCGGATTAAAAGGACATTGTAGGAGAGACTGTATTAATGAACCTAACTCAACTCTAGTTCATCAGAATTTAACAAACAACACAAGGGACCAGAAGCAGACAGCTGCAAAGGAAATTACTCAGAGCAATGTTGCCAATCAGTGCGCCTATAAAAAGGAAGGATTAACTGAATGTGAAAGGGAAATATTGCAGGAATTGATAGGACCAGAATGTAATGATTATGGATGGGGCAAAATGTAGTTGTTTAATAGATACTGGGTCCCAAGTAACCTGCATATGTGAGACATTTTACAAAGATCACCTGTCTCATAGAGAGTTGCATCCCGTTGGTGATATACTAGCGATAGAAGGAGCTGGAGGTCAGCTAGTGCCTTATATAGGATTTGTAATGCTAGCATTGCAGATTCCACATGATGATAAGGACAGGGAGGATGGGTATGAGATTCTAGCCCTTGTATGTCCTGATCAGCGCATGAACCAAAAGGTGTCAGCTATTATTGGAACGAATGTCCTGAAACGTGTAACAGAAGTTCATTTTAATCCAAAGTCTTCCAGCCCTCTAAACCAGGTAGACTTGCCATATCAGTGGAGGATGGCTTATAGGCATTTTTCAAGAAGCCAGAAGTTGGGAGAAGAAGATGGGAGTGAGATACGATTACAACGAAGAAAACCTGTTAAAATCCTAGCTGGTGGATCGTGTACAGTGTCAGGTATGTTACAGGTGCCAGGACGAGGCCCAGAATCCACAGTCCTTCTGGAAGACCCAGAAGTAGTAGCAGGGCCAGGAGGGTTAGCTGTTCTTCCACAGATCGTGAAGCTCACTGCTACTAATATGAGAATAGGAGTGCATATTAAAAATTTAACAGCAAGGGATATTGTGTTGAACCCTCACACAATAGTGGCTAAGGCTTGTGAGGTGGAATGGGCCAGAGCTTGGAAAAGTTACTTTTTTGAACTACAACTCCCATCAGCCCCAGCCAGCATGGCCACTGGATTGGGCTGATGGGAGTTGTAGTTCAAAAAAGTAACTTTTCCAAGCTCTGAAATGGGCAAAGGCCCTATGTATGCAGAATTTTGTCACAGCAAATAATAATAAAGGAGAACAATCCTCACCTCTTAACTTTGAAGCTTCAACATTGAGTGAGTCTGAGCAGAATAGAATTTCACAAATTATAGCAAGTGAAGCCCCAGGAGTTTTTGCAGCACATGATTTAGACCTGGGCAAGGTCTCGGGTGTGACACATAGAATTGAATTAACAAGAGATGTGCCCTTTAGAGAAAGAACCAGGTGTGTTTCACCTGCTGATTTTGAGGACTTAAGAAGACATCTGCAGGAATTAGTTATGTTGGGGGTCATTGAAGAAACCAGCAGCCCGTATGCATCCCCAGTGGTATTGGTAAGAAAAAAATCTGGAGCGCTTAGGATGGTGGTAGATTATAGAAAATTGAATAACTTAACAAAGAAAGATGCTTACCCCCTACCTAGAATAGACATTTGCATTGCTTGCAGAATCTAAGTGGTTCTCTGTCTTGGACCTGAAGAGTGGATATTATCAAGTTCCTGTAGAACCAGCAGATCGTCAAAAGACAGCTTTTACCACTCCATTTGGTAATTGGCAATTTAAAATGATGCCCCAAGGCCTGACAAATGCTCCAGCAACTTTTCAACGAATGATGGAGAATGTTATGCATGGCTTAAATTTAACTGAAGTAGTTGCGTTTTTGGATGATTTGATCATTTTCTCAGCCACCCAAGAAGAACATGAGGAAAGGCTTCTAAAGGTATTGAAAAGACTTCATAATTATGGACTGAAATTAGCCCCTGCCAAATGTAAGTTATTTCAAACGTCAGTGAAGTATCTGGGCCATGTAATATCTGCAGCAGGGATAGAGCCACATAAAGAGAAAACTGATGCCATTACCACTTGGCCAGTGCCCAATACTCTTAGGGAGCTTCGGAGATTCTTAGGATTTGCTGGCTATTATAGAAGATTTGTACAGAGATACTCAATTTTAGCTAAGCCATTAAATTCTCTCTTAGCAGGGAATCCTAAAGGTAATAGAAGTTCCGGGAACCAATCTCTCAAACATAGATGGGATACTAGCTGCCAGAAGGCTTTCGAAACCTTGAAACAAAAATTGACTACCGCACCAGTTTTGGGGTTTGCTGATTGGAGACTTCCATATATATTGCATACAGATGCCAGTACTACTGGATTAGGAGCAGCATTATACCAGATCCAGAATGGCAACCTTCGTGTCATTGCTTATGCCAGTAGAGGATTGAGTCGTAGTGAATGCAATTACCCAGTGCACAAGTTAGAGTTCCTGGCTTTGAAATGGGCTATTTGTGAAAATTTTCATGATTTTCTTTATGGGGCTAAGTTTAAAGTAATGACAGACAATAACCCCTTGACATATGTGTTAACTTCAGCCAAACTAGATGCTGCAGGCCAGAGATGGGTGTCAACCCTGTCCTTATATAATTTTGAAATTGTCTACAGATCTGTACGGAATAATATAGATGCTGACTTTCTCTCCCGAAGACAAGAACATGTTCCTATGGAAGATGAGGAAGGAATCAGACAAACAGAGCGGATCGCCAAGATGTTGTCTAGAAGCCAGCAGGATCCTAAAATCTGGAAATCATGGGATGCGGCCATGTGCAAAGCAGTCATTCAAGTTCAGGCACTCTCTTGTGACCAGTCTGCATCCAAAGAGTCGAGAAGAAACAGCAATCTTATTGAAACATTACCTTCCTCAGAGGATAGTATTCCAGAAGAATATGAAAATCAAGGATGCAGAGATGATCTATTTTATGAACAGGGTACTAATCCCCCAGATTGGAAACGGCTGCAGAAGAAAGATAAGTATATGAACAAAGTAATAAAATATTTGGAACAAAATCATAAACCTACCATAGATGAGGAGAAATATGAAGAATACGAGACTAGACTTTATCTAAGAGAGTGGCATAGACTTTTCTTATCAGATGGCATTCTTTATCGGAAAGTACAACGGAGGGGAGAGGAAGTGGAGCAATTGGTGATCCCTTATACCCATAGGAAGAGAGCTTTAGAAGGAATCCATGATGAGATGAGGCACTTTGGAGTGGAAAGGACCTTGGAATTAGCACGGGATAGATTCTTTTGGCCTAGAATGACACAAGCAGTAGAGCAGAAGTGCCGTAATTGCGAAAGTTGTGTACGAAGGAAGGCTAAGGTGGAGAGAGCAGCTGAATTAGTCAATATTAAAGTGTATGCTCCCTTGGAATTGGTTTGTATAGATTTTCTGACTCTGGAACCTGATGCAACAGGCATTAAAACCATTTTAGTCGTCACTGATCATTTTACGAAATATGCTCAAGCTTATCCCACTAGAGACCAGACAGCAAGAACCATAGCAAACACCTTGTGGGAAAGTTTTATTAGTCACTACGGATTCCCTAGAAGAATTCATAGTGATCAGGGGGCAAGTTTTGAGTCAGAATTAGTTGTAGAGTTGAGTAAATTGGCTGGGACTAAGTCACATACCACACCATACCACCCTAGAGGGAATCCTGTAGAGAGATTTAATCGTACTCTCTTAGACATGTTGGGAACATTGGAAGCAAGTAAGAAAACTAACTGGAGAAAGTACGTAAAACCATTGGTGCATGCTTACAACTGCACAAGGAATGATACTACAGGAGAATCTCCTTATTTTTTAATGTTTGGAAGACAACCATTGTTGCCTATTGATTTATGTTTCGGGATAAAATCTAGGGGACATAGTGAAGTAAGTCATCAGGAATATGTGAAAGAATTGAAACGCAGGCTACGTTATGCGTATGACTTGGCTACCAAGGAAAGTGAAAAGCATCAGCAAGCCAATAAGAGGAGATGGGATGGCAAAGTTGTGAGGTCCAACATTGAACCAGGAGATAGAGTCCTAGTACGTAATTTGAGTCCTCGAGGAACCCAGAAATTGGCTGACAGATGGGAACATGTTGTACATACAGTTTTGGATCAGATTGATGAAAATCTTCCGGTATATAGAGTTCAAGCAGAAGGTGGTGAAGGCCCCATTCGAACTCTGCACCGAGATATGTTAAGACCCTGTGGGTTTATCTCTTCAATTGAAGAAAATTCTGTTGTGAGGAATCCAGATGATCCTATTAGTAATAGGACCAGGCAGAAGTTTAAGGATGCAAGGATTCAATTAGAAGATGATGGTGAAATTTCACTGGAGTGCTCATCACAACTTAACCCTTTAGCGACGGAGTTCAATCCGATCTCTCTATCCGCGCATGTAGACAAATTTTCAAGCTCTCATAATGAAGGGACACAAAGCAGGGTGTTTGAGCCGCAGGGAATTGCCGAAATTGATTCTCTCAGTACTGTAGCTTCTTCAGCAAATTTAGAAGAAAACAATAAGATATACCGGAGGTCTCAAAGAATTAAGACCAAGCCGGCAAAGTTTAATGATTATGTTTTCAGTTTCTCAGCAATACCAAGTATCATGAGTTTCCAACCCGTGGTTACACGTTGCAATATATTAATTGCATTAATATAATCATGTAAATATATAATATAAAGTTAGCTCTAGTTGCGCTATAATTGAGTAACTGTCGGGTCGACAGAGTTTTAGTGGGAGAGAATGTAACCCCTATGGGTTATATTGGTTTGGTCCAGTGGGTGGAGAAACCTTATGGAAGGATTGTATTAAGGAGTTGAGTACAAACTGTGAGGAAGCTGAAGAGAAAAGGAGCTGTTAATGCCAGGGAGTAAGGACTAGGCCCTTGTCACCTTGAATTAGGTAATGGGGTTTTACAATTATGTGTGTAAAGGGGATGGAAGAGTAAATTAATTCTTTTGTGGCTTTATGTATTTGAATTTAAATTATATTTTATTTAGGGCTTTGAAGTTTGCAATTGGAAATTTCCGAATTTTCTCTACTGGACTTTCTGCAAGCAACTTCTTCATTTATGTCTTGCTGAATGCATTGGACTTTGGGAATTATTATGTTAAGAAGATATATGATATATTCTGTTGGCATACATGGTGTTATTGTTATTGTTACATGGTGTTATTCAGTTATTGTTTAAATATATATATATAAAACAAACATTGTAATTGTGTTTGCAGTATTCGTTTCAACGAGCCCCATAGGACCCAAGAAAGAGGTACACTAAAACATGAGGAACAAAGATTTGTTATAGTTGTCACACACACAATTTGTCTTTGGCTGTGTATACACACCATACATTAAAACCCATTATTTTCCCCAAATAAATATTTTCCCCAATCCTGGGAACTGTTGTTTGTTAAGGATGCTGGCAATTGTAGCTCTGTGAGAGGTAAACTACAGTTCTCAGGATTCTTTGGGGAAAACAATGTGCTTTAGATGTATGGTGTATACATACATTCTCTGCAGTGGCCAACTGGGTTGCCCAAGAAAATTCATGAGTGCTGTGCCCTGAGATATGCCAATTCTGTTTTCCCCCCATCAACCAATACTAACTAATACACTGTGTAAACTTTCAGCTGAGTCAGAGAAAAGAGTTATAATTATTAAGGCAGAGTTGAATGTGACCATGATGATAGTTCCCCAAAGAGTTATGTTTGGGTGATTTTTACTAAATGGAAAGCCTCACTTTCTTTTCACTGCTAAAATAAGGCTACTACAATATTTTTAATTTTGATCTTATTAGGCAGATACTCAAAATGCAATTGCTTAAGTGAGAATTTTTTTAAAAAAATCAATTGACGGCAAAATTCATACCCCTTAGATTACACTCTTCATGATAAGTACATTTTTCATTCTGCTTATTCTGAACCATGAAAGGAACTTAGAGACAAAAGAAGGCTGAATGAGAACTGATTTTTATAAGACAAGATTTCTTTCAAAATTAAGGCCTGACCTGAGTGGTTTGCTGGTCTTTCTGTGGCTTACATCAATTTGCAACATGCTTAGTTTGAGAACCATAACCTATTTCTAGTTATTCACCCTTAGCACGCATCCCCAGCTCCCTCCAAGCAGTTTGCAGATATCTGTATTGGCTACAGGTTTAAATGTGAAATTAATTGGACTTTAACAATAAGTACAATATAGGAAACCCTTAGGGAAGAAAGCAGAAGAAAATCAAGGTTGAGAAAGTGGAAAAACCAACCACTCTTACTTTATTTTGGATCAATTGATAATTGACAAAGCTTAAAAGATAATAA
This sequence comes from Rhineura floridana, assembly GCF_030035675.1. NCBI lineage: Eukaryota > Metazoa > Chordata > Lepidosauria > Squamata > Rhineuridae > Rhineura > Rhineura floridana. Next base: position 46,930,617 of record NC_084480.1, read on the forward strand.
AGGGAAAGCATTTTATGCCTTTTCCCCAACAGTAATTTCATGGAACAATTTTTCTACAGATAGTTTCATGATATCACTGACATAACTACCATTCTTCTTATGTGGATGGTTGTGGGGAGGGGGATCATTAATGCCATCTTTCTAAATCTGCAGCTATTTAGTACATACAAGACATTCTATATAAAACTTTTTGAAAAACAAAAATGGAGAGTTCCAGCAGCTAGCCAAACAAAACAAAAACGTCCTTTTTTGCACTTAAAGACAAATGTTCTACCATGGAACTTCAAATTGACAAGATTTTGACCCATGTCATTTGTGTCACAACAAATGCAACTAAATCACTGCAATTATAAAGGGTGTTTAAGTTGTTTTAACCATTATCCATTTCTGAAGTGCCTTTCTAATCAGAGATGCTGATCCCCATGCCTGGACTAATGCTAACAAACATTCAGTATTCAAATACAGTATGTATCAGAAAATGCTATTTGGATTACTTTGGGGTTCACAATATGGATGCTCTGAAAACATTTTTTAAAAGGCCTCTAATCTATATGCTGCAGGACAAAGCAAGCTTTGGTTTCGAGCTCACTGGATTCTGTCTGGTTACTCTGGATTCTTTTTCAGCCAGAACAGGAGGAGAAATTACTTTTGATTGCATAAAATGCTTTACATTGCTTATTTTGTCACAAAACCCCGTTTGAGATAGGCTAGTTTTGCCTGGCCCACAGACCTTGTATAAACCTGAATTAACATGGCAATGGACTCCCATTGACAGTGTCAGCTCTACCATGAGGTAGAGTGACACAGTCACCTCAGTTGGCTGATGCTGGGGACAGGGAGCAGTGCTTAAATTATCCTGCTGCCTCCAGTTGTTGTGGAAGGCATTGTCAGTGCTGAAGTCAGATTTAACTGCCAGTCCACTTGCCTTCTGTACAAGGAATGAATAGGGTGCCATCTTGTCCTTCACTTTAGGTAGCAAAATATCATGTACCAGCCCTGTGCAGTGATATCATCTAGCCGGCAGTCTCCAGAACCTAGCTTGGGGAAGACTTGCCTGGTGTCCTACAGAGGGAAGATTTCCACTTTTAATTCAACTTCAGCAATCACAGATTATTTCTTACAGCCAAGGATTCCCACCATAACCATTTTCAATTCAGCTATATGGACTATCTATGATGAACCGAGTTCAGAATTTCTGATATTTACAAACCTCACTTACTCCTTCCTGGTTTGTGGTGGTGTGGTGAAAACTGGAGGTTCTGCAAGGCGGGCAACTACACACAAAATGGCTCTATGTGGACCAGCCTCTACATCAGATGTGGGGAACCTGGTATTCCTCTCTTTAAGAAAGAGATAAAAGCTCTTCTCTCTTTCAGTCTCTCCACACCCTTCATAACTTTATAAAACTTTGGTTGTTTTTTCTAAAATGCCCCAGTATCTCAGGCAGTCCATCCTACCAACAGTACTATTGATATACTATTATAGTATCATTCTGCTGATCATTTTGAAAACATTGAACCTCTCATTATTAAAGCATTGCTAATTTTCCCTAGATCCATATTATTCAGTGCCTGATGCCTTGGTTGCAGGCATATACAAGGGTGGATTATCTACCCAGGTTGGTAAACTGTTACCAGTGCTTCCCATCATACAAAGGAGAGAGAAGTGTTCCAAACTTTTCTAGCAACTGATATGGGTACCTTTTCCAAGGGTGCTCTATTGCTTTGTCATCCCAGCATTCTTTCATGTAAAACAAGGCCCTATCCCGTGACAAGGTTATAATCCAGTTAAGGCACACATTACTTAGGACTGAAGTAAGGACTTATCCACATGGGAGCATTACTTCATACTAATGACACTGTTTTTGCCTCTGTTTTCTATTTGCACTGTCCACTGTAAGGGCTCAATGCCAGCTACAAACATGGTTTTTTCTATTTACACTGAGAGGAAGGATTAATCATACAGTTTCCTAATGCCCATGCTCTCTAATTTAACATTTCCACTCCCTCTGGTTGCTTGGCAACTGAGCATGCTCAGTTTGTTCTACCAGCTGCAGTATGTTCCATTTTTAAAAAAATGACCCAGAAGAGCAATTATTTGTATTTTCACTGGTACGATACAGCTGAAATACAAATCTTTGTTTGAGCAGTGGTATGCTTTTGCACACAAACTAAGGGGAAAAGAAAAATAACAGCACCATTTGCAGCAACATAAAAAAGGCCAGCAGAACAGAGGAAAGCAGCTGGAAGTTGCTTGTCAGCCCACATTTCAAAATGAAAGAAGGGAGAGGGAGATAGTGGGCATGGAGAGGGGAATGATTGACACATCCATCTAAAAGCATTGGAGCAAAGCACTAGAGATACGGAGTGAAGATGCTTTTTTCTTCCCTTTTCATATAATCAGTGGATTGGGTTAGTACAGATTTACAGGGGGGAAACTGTGTGATAGCTTCTGTTTGACAGTAATGTCATGTGAATCCTGTGAATTAAAAGGAGATGTGTGTAGAACCAAACACACAGTAAACCATCATGTAGATGAGCTGTAAATCCAACTGAACTTAGTGATATGAACATCTTAATGAACATGCATAGGTTAGGGCTGCAAATATTTCCTCAAGTTGCCACTTTCCAGCCTAACAACACGTTACTTTAAATGCATCTCTTGAAGCAACTTTGAATTAAAAATAAAATAAATTGCAGGCTTCCAATCTGTATCAAGATTACAATACACAGGGAAGAGCACACACGCACACATGCTTGGTTTTAATTTTTAAAAGACCAAGCAACACATTTAAAATAATGTGTAGTTCGGTAAAAATTAGCGTGCTCATCATCATGGAATACTTTGCTTCCAGCCTCTGGTTGCTTTTAGCACTTCAAGGTTTATATATTTTGGAAACATTCTCATACATCCTACCTGTTTATTGTTTATATTCTTCCCCCTCTATTGATTTAACAGCATGGTATCTTATATTATTCCCCTATACTCAAAGTTTATTTACTTTGTGTGATTCCCAAAGGATACAATTCTGTCATTGCAGTTTAGGTACTATCACTGTAAATAGAAGCTCCAGACTCCAGTTGGCTTAGAAAATAAACTAAGGAAAGTAATAGATAAAAAATGCTATCTTTCATCTAGTAACATGTGGCTAAAAGCAGATAACATTGACAGTATAACGTATTTGCCTCACAATGAAGCCACACTCAGTGATGTGCAAACAACCTAATTATCTCTGAATAATGGAGAATCCATTAATTGTTACACTGTCAGTCAAAAACCCTTATTAGACATGGAGATGATGTCATATAATAATATAAAAAGTTCTTGTATCAATTAGCAGCATCAAGAAGATATATAAATACTGGAAGGAAAGAAAGATTAAGAAATTTGCAGTTGGTCTCTGTTGACCATTTTGTGGTGTAGTGAGTTAGTGTGTCAGACTAGGACATGGGAGATTACAGTTCAAATCCCCACTCAGCTATGAAGCTCACTGGGTGAGCCAGTCATTATCTCTCAGTCTAACCTACCTCATAGGGCTGTTGTGGGGATAAATTTGGGAAGGGGACAGCCATGTATGTATGCCACCTTGAACTCCTTGGGGAAAAGGAGGAATATAAATGTAATAAATAAATAGATAAATAGATAAGTTTTATGACATTCTAGTACTATATCTAAGTACTGGTGAAGAATATTTTCTTTGTGCTTGAACCTAGAACATACTTATGATGAGTTTGGCTACAGGGCATGCATGCAGAAAAAAACAGCTAAATCTTTACAAGAGGCTTTTAGGACATATATTCTTCTTTCATAGTTTGAAATAGCATGGACTTGTACATCTAGCAATAATTGACCATACTGTAGCTTGTCCACATGGACACATACAGGTTTTGTCCTTTTGACTCTTTTCATGAGATCCAATGTGGGGAACTCTTGGCCCTCCAGATGTCGCTGAATTACAATTCCCATAATTCCTGGCCACTTGCCATGCTTACTGGGGCTGATGGGAGTTGTAGTTCAGCAGCAACTGGAAGACCAACGGTTCCCCACACCTACTTATGATCTTCTGGAGAGGCCCTGCTCCAAGAACCCACTTTAGTAGAGGTTAGGGATGGGGTTTGCTCTTTGGTTCTGGTCCATGTTTTGGTTTTTGAAACTGGCTTGTGATGCTGATCAGCAACATTTCCACCCTGATTTTTTTTTTTTTTTTTTGCTATTTCAATCTGCTTGTAATAGCTAATGAAATTGATAATGCTGTTGGCAATCTTTCTACCTAGGGTCTCTTGGGTTTTCTATTTAAATTTAAATTAGGCAGATAATCTCTGAGTCTTGCCTCAGGTTACTACAGTGCTGACCAAATATGTTAATGGAGATTGTTATCATCTCATTGACACAGAACTACACATTGCAGCACTTCAGAGCAAAGCTGTTTATGTTAATAACGATTTATTTATTTATTGCATTTGTATACCGCCCGATGTCAATGCGGCCGCATTTGGAATACTGTGTACAGTTCTGGTCGCCTCATCTCAAGAAGGATATTATAGAGTTGGAAAAGGTTCAGAAGAGGGCAACCAGAATGATCAAGGGGATGGAGCAACTCCCTTACGAGGAAAGGTTGCAGCATTTGGGGCTTTTTAGTTTTTAGTTTAGAGAAAAGGCGGGTCAGAGGAGACATGATAGAAGTGTATAAAATTATGCATGGCCTTGAGAAAGTGGATAGAGAAAAGTTCTTCTCCCTCTCTCATAATACTAGAACTCATGGACATTCAAAGAAGCTGAATGTTGGAAGATTCAGGACAGACAAAAGGAAGTACTTCTTTACTCAGTGCATAGTTAAACTATGGAATTTGCTCCCACAAGATGCAGTAATGGCCACCAGCTTGGATGGCTTTAAAAGAAGATTAGACAAATTCATGGAGGACAGGGCTATCAATGGCTACTAGCCGTGATGGCTGTGCTGTGCCACCCTAGTCAGAGGCAGCATGCTCTGAAAACCAGTTGCCGGAAGCCTCAGGAGGGGAGAGTGTTCTTGCACTTGGGTCCTGCTTGCGGGCTTCCCCCAGGCACCTGGTTGGCCACTGTGAGAACAGGATGCTGGACTAGATGGGCCACTGGCCTGATCCAGCAGGCACTTCTTATGTTCTTATGTTCTTAGCTGTGGATTTGTTTTATTAAAAGGCCAGTGTCGCTGACAGTCGCAAACATTAGTCAAACCCAGTCCGAAGACATACAGGATTTACGGATTCTGACAGTAACAAATAAAAAAGTGCCAAAATTTGCCCACATCTCTAGTAGGAGTGCACTACGCTTCTACAATGGAGAGGATCTTTTCTGTGATGGTGCCCCAGCTTTGGAATGCCCTTAGAAGGCTCACCTAGTGCTACCATTAAAAGATTTTTGGTGCGAGATGAAGACCTACTTATTTTCTTAGACATCTCAGGGTACTTCCAGCCTGTCACTATTTTCAGGTAGGATTCAATCACATACGGGCAAATTCAAATTGCACTGTGATAGCTGATGGGGGGGGTGTCTTATGCAAACAGCCCACTTTATCAAATGATTGGACTTTTTACAACAAGAAAAGTAATAGGAAAATGTATTGGGAAGTGAGGGATAACACTTGCTTTGATGCAGCATCTTCTAACCTCCCTGCAAACAAATCAGGATGTATGCTGAATAAACAGGTTGTCTGGAATTGCTCTTAGATTATAGATGATTTTGGGAATTGTGTTCTACTCTGTGTTTAGCTTTGGGGTTTTTTGTTTCATTGTATTTTGTTGTGTTTATCTGTGGGGTTTTAAATTGTACTTATATGTTGTGTTAATTTTATTCACACTTCTTGTACACCACCCTGGAATCTGTTGATGAAGAGTGCTCAAGGATTATTTTAAATAAATAGTAAATAAATAAAATGAATTATAAACAGAGTGTGTATTTAGTACAAACCTACCATAGTTGTTATTTTCATATGCGTAACAAAATTAATCTCACAGCACAGTGACAGTTTCAGAATGTTGGATGTATGGTGTGTTCCTTTAAATGGAACCAGATTCATTCCTGTAACTACCATAACAGCTTTATTACTATAATGTCAAAAGATGTAATTCTCAATTATTTTAATGATACTTGCTGTACTAATGTATTATCAGTTATCAAATGGAGGCAGGGGAGACAGAACCTGCCTGTATCCCTTCAAATTCAGTGCCACTTTCTTCTTCTCCAGCTACCTCCATATTTTTTGTGCCTAGAATTTCAAAACATCCACTTGTTCTTGCTTTTAATGTTGGGGTTCAGTGATGCATGACCCTGTCCAACTTGAACAACTTGTTGTCACTTGAGCCACTTGACACGTCCATAATGCTGCTAATGCAAGAGGATGAGGATGTGTTGCCTTGACATGGATTTACATGGAGAATTAATGCCTGGAAAAACGGCAGAATTCAGAAGTAAGCAACAGCATGTTGACGTCATCAGGCACCTTATCCTGATCTCTGATTAGGTGTGATGATAAAGCAGAGCTTGGAAAAGTTACTTTTTTGAACTACAACTCCCATCAGCCCCAGCCAGCATGGCCACTGGATTGGGCTGATGGGCGTTGTAGTTCAAAAAAGTAACTTTTCCAAGCTCTGTGATAAAGGCTTATTAAAACTGCCTTGACAAATACTAGAATAGATTAATCCAGTAATTTCTTCAAGTGCTACTTAAAGTTTCATTTAAACAGGCATAAAAGCCAATGTCAATGCCTGCAGGCTTAAAGGCAGTACAACTTGTTTTCTAAGCAATTTATGGACATTGAATGCAACCAGAATCCTGAAGAATCTTAAGAAGCGACTGCTTGACATTGCTGTTTACTAGTCTCACATGTACAGGTAAGGATATTAGACCATAAATAGCTCTTTTCAGGTAGACCCTCCCATATAGATTTTCTTATTTCAAGTGCTTAATGGTAGAGCTGAGAATGTCTGGATAAGCCCATGCAGCAAGCACCCTTTTCATTGTCTGAAGAGGGGAGGCTAGTCTAAATTCATGATCATGGTGCAATTTAATTAAAGACAGCAGATAAATCTCCAGTCTCTGTCTGACTTATCCTGCCTCATCCCATCTCTTCAATTGATCTCAGTAATAGAAAATATAGCATTGTTATGGGCTGTGTGAAGAAGTACTTTATTTTGTCTGTCCTGCATCTTCCAGTATTCAGCTTCATTGGCTGGCCCCAAGTTCTAGTATTATGACAGAGAGAGAGACAAACTTTTCCCTTTCCAGTTTCTCCCACCAAGCATAATTTTATACACCTCTCTCATTTTCCCTTTTGTCTTTTCTCTAAACTAAAAATTCCCAAGTATCGTAACCTTTCCTCATACAGGACGTTACTCCAATGCCTTGATTATTTTTTCTGAACTTTTCCAGCTCTACAATATCTTTTTTGAGGTGACCACAACTGTATACAGTATTACAGGTGCACTTGCACCATAGATTTGTATAATATTATGTTATGGGCAATTTTATTTTCAGTCCTTTTCCTAGCGATCCCTAGTATGGAATTGAGAATTGACACACTCAAAGAACACAAAAGTGATATGGAAGCCATGCTGGTTCTTCTTCAGCAAGTCTTGTTCTTTTATGATTTGCAATTCTATCTTTAACAAGAACAGATGTTAAGCTAACCAGCCTGTAATTTCCAGGATCCCCCACCCCCCAATAAATAGATATCTTATGGCACAAACCAACTGATGATTAATTATATTAATTATATTATTAATTATATTTATTTGTTGCCTCATAAACCAATTTCATAGAATCATAGAAGAGCAGAGTTGGAAGAGGCCTGTAAGGCCATCAAATCCATCCCCCTGCTCAGTGCAGGAATTTAATTTAAATCATACCTGCCAGATGGCTGTCCAGCTGCCTCTTCAATGCCTCCATTGTTGGAGAGCCCACCACCTCCCTAGGTAATTGGTTTCATTGTAGTACCACTCTAACAGGGAGTTTTATCTGATGTTCAGTCAAAATCTGGCTTCCTGTAACTTCAGTCCGCTATTCCATGTCCTGTACTCTGGGACAATCAAGAAGAGATCCTGGCCCTCCTCTGTGTGACAACCTTTCAAGTACTTGAAGTGCTATCATATCTCCCCTCAGTTTTATCTTCTTAAGACAAAACATACCCAGTTCTTTCAGTCTCTTCCCACAGGGTTTTGTTTCCAGTCCCCTGATCATCCTCATTGCCCTCCTCTGAACCTGTTCCAGTTTGTCTGCATCCTTCTTAAAATGCGGTGTCCAGAACTGGATGCAGCATTCAATATGAGGCCTAATCAATGTACTTCACTATACTTCTGGAAACTATACTTCTGTTAATGCAGCAAAAAAAATAGCATTTGCCTTTTTTGTAGTCACATTGCGCTGTTGGGTCATATTCAACTTGTGATCAACAAAAAGATCCTTCTCTCATATGGTATTGTTGAGCCAAATATCTCCCATCTTATAACTGTGCACTTGGTTTCGTTTTCCTAGATGTAGAACTTTGCATTTATCCCTGCTAAATGTCATTCTGTTGCTTTCAGCCTAATGCTCTAGCCTATCAAGATCACTTTGAATTTTGTTTCTGTCTTCCACGGTATTAGCTATCCCTCCTAATTTTGTGTCATCTGCAAACTTGATACACATTCCCCGCACCTCCTCATCCAAGTCATTAATAAAAGTGTTGAAGAGCACGGGCCCAGGACTGAGCCCTGTGGTACCCCACTCGTTACCTCCCCCCAGTTTGAGAAGGAACCATTGCAAAGCACTCTTTGAGTATGATTCTGTAGCCAGCTGTGAATCCACCTGATAGTTGTTCCATCCAGCCCACATTTAGCTAACTTGCTAATAATAATAATAATAATAATTTAATTTATGTGTCACCTATCTGGCCAGTGGCCACTCTAGGCGACGTACATCTTGGTTACAATAAAATACATCATAATAATACAATACAAACAATAAAAACTATAAACAGTGACAGTTCAGAGTAATAGGCAATTTGTCATAGAGATTAACCCTCCCCGGAAGTCCCGAAGGCCTGTCTGAAAAGCCAGGTCTTCAAGGCCTGGCGGAATACATTCAGGGATGGGGCATGCCGAAGATCATACGGGAGGGAGTTCCAGAGAGTGGAGGCCACCACTGAAAATGCCCTCTCTCTAGTCCCCACCAACCTAGCTGTTTTAGTTGGCCGGACTGAGAGAAGGCCCTGTGTGGCTGATCTTGTCGGGCGGCATAATTGGTGGCGTTGGAGGCACTCCATCACATAAACTGGGCCGAGACTGTGTAGGGATTTAAAGGTTAATACCAACACCTTGAATTGGGCCCGGAAAACAACTGGAAGCCAGTGCAGGTCGAACAGCACTGGGGTGATATGCTCCCGGCGGCGACAGTTTGTAAGTAGTCGAGCCGCTGCATAATCAGAATATCATGGGGCACTTTGTCAAAAGCTTTGCTGAAGTTGAGATATATTATGTCCACAGCATTTCCACAGTCTATCAGGGAGGTTACCTGATCAAAAAATGAGATAAGATTGGGATTTGGCAGGATTTGTTATTGACAAATCCATGTTGGCTTCTACTAATCACTGCATTGTTTTCAAGGTGCTTACCGACTGACAGCTTTATAATCTGCTTCAGAATTTTCCCAGGGATTGAATTTAGGTTGATTGGTCTATAGTTCCAAGGTTCCTCCTTTTTGCCCTTTTTGAAGATAGGGACAGCATTGGCCCTCCTCCAGTCATCTGGCACTTCACCCATCCTCCACAATTTTGCAAAGATAATAGACAGCAGTTTCGAGAGGACTTCAGCCAGTTCCTTCAATACTCTAGGATGCAATTCATCGGGCCCTGGAGATTTGAACTCGTTCAAAGTAATTAGGTATTCCTTGACTATTTCTCTATCAGTCTCAAGCTGCAATCTTCCCCCTTCAACTTCACGTTTGCCAAGAGAGTCATAGACCCTCTTTTGGGAGAAGTCTGAGCCAAAGTAGGAATTCAGCACTTCTGCCTTTTCTTTGTCATCTGTTATCATTTTGCCATCCTCATTGAGTAGCTGTACCACCATTTCTTTTCTCTATCTTTTACTAAGGATGTGCCTGAAGAAAGTTTTTTTGTTGCTTTTGGCATCTCTTGCTAACCTCAGCTCATTCTCACCTTTAGCCTTCCTGAAGCCATCCCTGCAATTCCATGCTGCCTGTCTGTACTCTTCCTTTGTGGCCTCGCCTTCCACTTCCTATATGTGGCCTTTTTTGTTTTCAGGTCATCTCTAAGGTTTTTGTGAAGCCACATTGATTTCTTCTGCTGTCTCCCCCCGTTTCCCTTTGTTGGAATTGTTTGCAATTGTGCCTTTAGAACTTCCTTTTTTAGAAACTCCTATCCATCTTTGACTCCTTTTCTCATTAGGGTTGCTTGCTTATCATTGCTCTGAGTTTATTAAAATCAGCTTTCCTGAAGTCCAGGGTATGTGTATGGCTACTCTCAGCTTTTGCTTCTTTTAAAATCAAGAACTAAAGTATAACATGGTCACTTTCCCCCAGAGTTCCTGTAACTGCCACTTCATCCACTAAGTCATCTCTACATTTCTCGCAACTAAGCCCCACTGAGCTGAATAGAACTCACTCCTAGGTAGGGATGGGGGAGAAATTTGACTCAGTTCACATTTCAAGCTGAATCTATCAAATTTGCAATTTCCAAAACAACATGAGAACCAAAGCACTGCCACCCTTTAAAATTTGCCCTTATTTCAATTTTGCAATGCAGTTCGCCAACCAATGTTTACAAAAATGCATATTGTTGTGCATCACCCCAATATCAGAGTGGTGTGAGACTTCCAAGGGTTCCTGTGCTTACCCAGGGTTTGGTTCCCTTGAAGGTCAGCAGAGATTACGGTTAATGACATGTGGCTTATTTACACACATTACATAAGAACATAAGAAGAGCCTGCTGGATCAGGCCAATGGCCCATCTAGTCCAGCAACCTGTTCTCAGAGAGGCCAACCAGGTGCCTGGGGGAAGCCCGCAAGCAGGACCCAAGTGCAAGAACACTCTCCCCTCCTGAGGCTTCCGGCAACTGGTTTTCAGAAGCATGCTGCCTCTGACTAGGGTGGCAGAGCACAGCCATCACGGCTAGTAGCCATTGATAGTCCTGTCCTCCACGAATTTGTCTAATCTTCTTTTAAAGCCATCCAAGCTGGTGGCCATTACTGCGTCTTGTGGGAGCAAATTCCATACTTTAACTGTGCACTGAGTAAAGAAGTACTTCCTTTTGTCCGTCCTGAATCTTCCAACATTCAGCTTCTTTGAATGTCCATGAGTTCTAGTATTATGAGAGAGGGAGAAAAACTTTTCTGTATCCACTTTCTCAATGCCATGCATAATTTTATACACTTCTATCATGGCTCCTCTGACCCGCCTTTTCTATAAACTAAAAAGCCCCAAATGCTGCAACCTTTCCTCGTAAGGGAGTCGCTCCATCCCCTTGATCATTCTGGTTGCCCTCTTCTGAACCTTTTCCAACTCTATAATATCCTTTTTGAGATGAGGTGACCAGAACTGTACACAGTATTCCAAATGTGGCCGCACCATAGATTTATACAACGGCATTATGATATCGGCTCCACAGAGTTTTCAACCAAGCAGGCTATCTTGGACTACACATGTACCTCTGTCTAATTTTGAAGTGCCTCAGCCATTTGTAGGTAAATTTTAAGTCCTTTATTTGGGAACTAAAATGGAAAATATATACCATTTACAGATTTTTCTCATAATCAGGGTGTCTGACTATATCACATTTCATTTTGCTACCTCATAAGAATATAAAAAGAGCTGTGCTTGATCAGACACAAGACCTATATAAATTAGCATCCAACCAGATGCCAGTGGGAAGTCCACAAGCAGGATGTGACAGCAGTAGCTCTTTCCCACTGTTGGGAAAGAGGCATTGTGTCTCTGACCCTGGAGGAAGCCTATAGTCCTCATGGCTAGTAGCTACTGAGATCCTCATCCTCCAAGAATTTGTTTAATCCCCTTTTAAAACCATCTAGGTTGGTGGCTATCTCCACATTTTGTGTTCGTAAATTCCATAGTTTAACTATGTGCTGTGGAAGTCATGTAGACTGTGATACTTCCATAAGTGAGTCACACTTGAGTATGCATATAACACGCACACAGAGCACAATTATGTACATGTACCCATTGAGTTCAATAAGACTTATTCCCAAGTAAGGGGGTATAGGATTGCAGCTTTCATGTTTCTCAGACTGGGCATCTGCAAGGATACACACCCAGGTTCAAATACATTTTAAAATGCAAAACGGAGTGGGGGGGGCTGCTGATTTTCCATTTCGTATTCATGTTTTCACAGAAAGTGTCTGGAGTACCTCATATACACAAATCCCAACATCAGAGTCTCTGTCTAGTATTTTATTGCAGTTTATTTAAACTACATTAAAAGAATAAAATATAAAATGTTAATGGGAGAAAACAGTCATGCAGCAGAACCACCTGCATTCTTATAACAACTGAACCCTAAACCCAGTAATTCTAAAACAGAACCCAGAAGTGGTTTGTGAAAATCTTTTGGATGGATCTTTTCAAGCAGTTAGATATTGAGAAGATATTGAGGGGGGGAAAGCAATATAAAGATACATGGAGAAAAGAGCTTCCGAATCAGGGGGATAGACTGGCTGGCTTGTCTCAAGTACTTTCTTTTGGTGAGCCTCTTGGGGGTGAATACTTGTTAAGCCATTGACAGGGTGCTAGGAAACATGATAGAGCTAAGAGATACTGTGGTCCATTAAAGGTGAGACTACCTCCAATTTTTCACTCAAATCTGGCCTTTGGCCAGATGAATCATTTAGGAGGCATACATGGCTTTGACTTTCCTCTTTCTTTGCCTGTTTTGGGCAAAATATTCTTCTCACCAGGAAAGAGCTGATCAGCACCTGTACTCTTCCCCCTGCCCTTGCAATTATGCTTGCAGTTTCTGGAGAAACAGAAAAGTTATGTTGCCATTTGCCGATACACTTAGAGCTCTGCATTACGGATGGACTCAAGTGGCCAGGAGCTCTGTATTAACAATTTAAAACCTGGCTGTGGAGTGCCTATACCGTGTGTGTGTGGCTGTAGCCTATAACCATACAGTTAGTCCTAGTATGACTACCTCTCCACAGCTGCTCAGAAATCCAGAGAAAGAGGTGGTAATGGTGTCCTCAATCTCATGGTGAAATCACTATCATCTCACATAGGGCAGACACGACACCACAAACTGTTAAGCAGTTATGATGTGGCTCTGAGCTATCTGTTTCACCCTTACTCAGAAGGACAGTGGAACTGGTTGCCCGTCTCAAGGGGTGACCTACAACACAGCATCCAAGATGCCATCTGGTGACAAATGTAAAGGTCCAATACATATAGCAGCCATATTTACATTCCATTTGCAACTACAATTGCTGTAAGTAACACATTGGCTTTTAGCACACTTTTAGCTTATGAATGAGCACAGATATAAAAACAGATTAGAGAACGCTGTTAGGAAAGCTTGTATTGCTGGAGAAGAAGGGAAAACACAAAAGAAAAGATGAAATCTTGGTTCAGTTGAAGTTACTGTCTCCCATCCTGTCCAAAAGGCGAGTGCAACCTGCCAATGCAAATAGATGTAGCAGGTATTAAGCAATGAAAACATCCTTAGGAAAAGGGAAACTACCCACATATGCATTAAAGGGGAAGTAACAAAGCTGCAGTAGAAAAATAAAAGATATGTATAGATATTAAAACTAAAGGTACCATTGTGCTTATCTGCATAAAATTGGTGCAGGTTACATTCATGAACATGAACACTTTCTGTATGCCTTACGTGTATAGTTTCACACAAGCTCATAGCAAACGAAAGGTCCAGTTTGAAAACTTGGCATGCTAGTGCTAGCATAGAAATGTTTAAGGTGAGCTCAACACCACTGCCCTTCGGAACACTACAGATATGTAGTACTTCAATGTTAAAGAAATGGGCAACAGAAAACAATAGTGAACATCTGATATTTATGTGTCCTACTGCATTAGACTTCCACTAGAGGGTTGGGACCCACAGCTGAGTTGCAGCCTGACCTTAGGTGGGTTGCAAAAGTGCCAGGGTAGTGGTTGTAACTGTGTGTAAGAGAGGTTAAGATTAGAACTAGGGATACTTGGGTTTCCCAATCTCCAGTTAACCCTTGAGGTCACTGGGGGACCTTGGGCCACTCACTCTCAACTTAATCTGTACTAAAGGAGTGTTGCAGGAATACAATGTGTGTGGAGAGCCCATGTTCACTACCCTGAACTTGCCCTGAACTCCCTGGAAGAAGAGCAGAATAGAAGTGTAATACTTAATAAAAAGAACAGAAAAGAAAGAAAACTGAATGTGACTAGCTGCAAAGGAAGAGGCAGCTTATTTATTTGTAATAATTATGGTGAAGATAGAATTTTAACAGACACAACATCGGCAAGCTGCACAGGTCTCTTGTTTCATGACTATTAAGGCATCCATTTGTCCAAAGAGAAGGAGACAATTAAAAATGGGTCTTATGGTGCAGGATGGGGTTTTAAGGTCCTGCATTTCAATAGGCTGAAGACTACTAACCAACAGCATGCTGAAACGAATATGTCCTTACAGGTTAAGCGGTTCTCCCAGGGGAAAACTGGGCTTAGAGGATGTGCGTCTAGGGACATGTGTGCATCTCCCAAGGCCAGTTTCCCAGCTCCATCCCACAACAGCTTTAGGCCCCAGGCTGAAGGGAAGCAGCCTAACGGTATTGTACTTGTGCATGGGAACAGGTGGACAGCAAAGTAGGGTGGCTGTATCTCCTACAGAAGACAGTCTTCTATTTCAAGGGGGTTTCTGTTTGAAGGGCTGTCTGGTCCAAATCTGATTACCATTGTCACTTAAGCATAATCAAAAGAAGAGAAAACACTGCACCAAAAGAGGATAGACATTTGCTTAAAATTTGCATGTGGTAATTAGGGATGGGATCCATTGGCCGTTGCTGGTTCAAAAGCATCCTGTTGACCTAACTGCTAGCCACTATTTTATCAATCCATTTTTCCCTTGCAAAAAATATTGATATTAATATAGATGTTTTGAAAAGAAATATCATTAAATGAAAGGAAATATCAAGAAAAGTATTGTTCTTAATATCATTTTTTAAAAAAAATCAATTTTCAAAAATAGCCACAGAAAATCCCTACATAAAATTCCAATCAGCAATAGAGAATAAGCAAATTAATGGAAAAATTGGTACCAAATCCGAATTGGACTGAATGCTAGCACATCCCAAGTGGTAATGTATAAGTATAGATAGATATGTAAAAGAAATAATTACTATAATTTAAATAGAAATGCAATACATCTCACCACAGTGGGAAAGGCTGTGACCAGGGGACCAGTGTGTCTGCTCTGTCTGCTGCCCAAGTGCTCACTGTTGATGGGCAACTTCACAGGTCCTGGTCTCCCTTCTTTAGGCTGTATTCAACATTAGTCCTACTCAGAGTAGCCCCACTGAAATTAATGGGTATAATGAGGTCCACTAATTTTAATGGGTCTGCTCTGAGTAGGAATAACAATGAATACCACCCTGTATCTTTAAACTGGAGTTGGACTGTACAGTCCTTTTGATAGAGGACTGTATAAGTAGGGCATGTAGAACCCTCATTTTTGGTCATGCATAAGTGGTCACCCTATCTCTATGTCTTGGGGTAGTTTGGGTTCCAGGCAAGGTGAGGAGAAGAGGAAAAAAGAGAAGGCTACTATTCTGTATGGTGCTCATTTCAGGGTTAGAAAGGACTTTGACTTTCTTTCGGGGGCCCTGTGGTGAAGCCAAGCACTATATTTTAGGCAGGCCTAGAGAGACCTCTTCCAGTTACAGTACCTGCTGAGATAACCCTAGTAAGAGGCTTAAGGCCTACAGAGTTCTCTTCTCGCTGCAGGTTCTGCTCTTAAAATTAGAGGCCAGCATTTGCAACAGGTAAAGGCTTTAAAAGGTTGCTGACACATTGACTACAACGTTGAAGAACACTGGTCTAACATCTGGGGACCCAACTCCCATCATCCCCAGCAATCTTAGCCAGTAGTCAGGGAAGATGGGAACTGTAGTCCAACAACATCTGGGAACCCAAGGTTGAAGAACACTGACTTAGACCACAGCAGGTTGTGGAGGTAGCAGGAAAGGGGAGGGTGGTGAATACAACATGCCTTCATTTGATTCAGGGCTCATCCATACTTCCATTTAATCTGTAATGTAAACCTATTGTGTCTCCATTAATTCACCATTGTCTGAATGATGTTCCAACCACTGCCTTCCCCAATTTTCTCATAATTAAATCCAGAGTTTCCCTACCCAGAACTATTTGAAATATTGTTGGGTCAGGAAAGTCTGGATTTAGTTATATGGATGAGGCTGAATTAATGGAGACCCAAGGAGCTTACATTACAGATGAAATGGAAGTATGGATGAGCCCTCAGATACAAGTTAGCTGCAGACCACAGGATTCTTGTATCTGGCTTATTCCTGTCCTCTCTAACAAGAAAAACAGTACCCATGCCAGATGCCTTCAGCCAAGCATAAGAAGTACAAGTTCAAGTGTCACCATCCTTACTTGGGAGGACAAGGGTCTAGTCTGAACCACAGAAGTTTTAAAATTTTAAAACTATTTTTTCTACAGTATTTTCTTTCTGGTACCCCATCTTTATATATTTTTGGCATGTCAGGCTTGGGCGGACATTCTACACAAGAAGTGAGAGGAAAGCCGAAAAAATTCATGGACTGGAAGGATTTGATGGAACTTGAAATGGAGAAAGTTTACAGAATTAATTCCTGTTTTGTGACAATGAAAAACCCTTCAAGAGATGTGCTAGTGCATTCTGTAAAAAAGAGAAACAGAGATGCGGTTCTGCAACAATACTTCAGTGATACGTTCGGAAATGATGGCAAGAAAATATTTGTGGTGAAGGAAATCCCTATCAGACTCTTATTATATGACTATGACAGCAAGATTATTGGGTGCGTAAAGATGGAAGATGGAAGATGGAATCAACACGAATAAAGGAAGAAGAGCGATTTGAAATTACTGGATTTAATAGACTTGAAGAGTTGGATTAATTGACATGTCTATCTAGAAAAAAATTGATGGACATATATCTCAAGGATTGGAAACTTCTCTTTGACTTTTTGTAGAAGAATAAAATGATATGATGTTAATGAGATTTGATACCAACTAAGATAACTGCTGGAGGAAGGTGATTTTATAATTTATCAAGAGACAGGTTTGTTATATATTATAGACCTATAGCTGAACTACGACAAATCGGAAGTCAATAGTTTTTTTTCTTTTTATTTGTATTAGTTTTAATTTGTGTTTTTCTTTTTGTATTGTCTTGATTTTGAAAATTTGAATAAAAATTAATTGAAAAAAAAAAGAAGTGAGAGGAAAGCTGAGAGTGTCCCCAGGATAAATTCCCCAGTCATTCCATAATATTCAAAATTTCTATCTTCCAATGAAATTAACCATTAGGAAAAGTTCTATGGAGGTAATTGAACATGCTTCACCTACCATTTCTATTCTCCCTTTTTCCTCATTTGCTCTTCAAAGAAATCATTGCATGCAACAGTAAGTGCAGCAACCAGAACCACAAATTCATTAAAATCCACTTCATTGTCTTTATTGCTGTCAAGATCTTGCATAATCTTATCAACCAACTGCGGATCCTTTTGACACTATAAAGGCAAAAATAGATATTAAAGGATATATTGATGTTCATTTTGATACAGAATCTTCTGAGACTTTAAATTACATGAGAGATTACTTTTTATTTCCTTGAGGGCATGTACATATGCCATCTTTAACCCTTAGGGAATTTCTTACATACACTGACATTTACCATTGCCACAACAGTGTCTGTAGCCTGTATTTGTCTCAACACAAAGATGACTCAGCTTCACACAACTGAATGTTTTTTTTCTAATATTTCAGCCTGTTTAATTCATTAACAAGCTAGATATTAATATGTTTTTCCCCTTAAGGCTGTCATATAATTATAGGATCTTCATTGATCAACCATATGAATTTTAGATAATAAACTGGTTAAATCTGCATATGAATAAAACCTTGCAAAGTTTTATTGTTTTACCTTGGAAGAAAAAAAGCATCTTGTTTTTAGATGATGTAAATGTTGCCTAGTTAAACCAAGGCAACATTTTAGTAGATCAAAAAAGTTTTGAATCAATTAACCTATCTGATTAAAGTGCAATCCTTTATGTGCCTATGCAGAACTAAGACCCATTGAGTTCACTGGAGCTTACTCCCAAGGTAAGTGGGTATAGAATTGCAGCTTGATTTTTTTCAGCAAATTCCCCAAAGTCAAAATATTGCAGTTACTTCCAATCTTTGTATCCCAGTTAACCTAAACCTCTAATTTACCCCAGTTCACTGCATCACCTGTATAAGACTCAACATGTGAGGCTTCAATCTGAGCCTCTCTCATGCTAATTATGATAGTTCCTGTAGAAGACAAAGCGTAGACACATTTATAACGCAAATTAGCATTGTGGCTAATGTAGATTTTTCATTAACATTACAAACCTGACAGAAGCAAAGCTGCTTTAATCCAATACACATAATTTAATTATTAATAATTAATAATTTAAAGCACATCTAATGCACATTTAAATCACATGACTTTGCCCAAAGAATCTGGGAAGTATGGTTTTCCCCTTGCAGAACTGCACATTCCCAGCAATATTAAACTACAGTTCCCATGATTCTTTGGAGGAAGTCATGTGCTTCATATGTGTGATGGAGCGATTTAAATGTATGGTGTGGATCTGTAAGTTAGGACCCCTGAAAGCTCACAGGTGGACTGGACCTAAACCAGATTTAATCCATTATTTTTACCAAATCCACAAAACTCTGAAGCATATCTAGCTTGTACTGGCAGATTACTCTAAGGACTGGGTCACTACAGGCAGAGATATTTTAAGAAGATGGAGTACAGGACAAAGAGAAATCCAATCCAGGAAAATTGATGACATGTTCCTTTTTTTATTTCTTTCCCTTTTTACAGAGCTGCCAATTTTTAAGGCTACGACATTTCTTAGGATTAATAGACTACAGGATGCCAGTTATATATCAGATCTTCCTTTCTAACATAAGAATTTCAGCAGCATATAATTTAGGAACAAAATAGAGGAGCACAAATCACATCAGCACTCATAATGTGCCCTGAAGCAAGAGCTCTTCTTAGCAATCCCTCTGTTCAGCATAGATAGGCACCTATATTTAGAGTCTACAGGAGTTTCCAATAAACCTATGAATAAAACTCCATGTGGCTTCAGGTCTGAAGAAGCACTTAAAGAACAAGAACATTTCCAGACATTGACCAATGATCATCTGCATATTCTTTGATGTACATATTCTTGGGTATATTCCATCTGTCCATCTTCTCTTCTTGAACCACTTTCCTAGCATAGCCAACAGAGGTTCCATCAGAAAGATGAGATGGAGGAGAAGATAATTGTGATTGGGAAATCTGTAAACCAAGGATGTAAAACCTCAGGCCTGAGGGCTGAATACGGCCCTTCCAGGCCTCTCTATCCTGCTCCTGGGGCTCTCCCCAGCCACATCCGTCACTGGCCCTGTTCTGCATTCTCCTTGCCAAGTTGGAATTCTGCCCTTTAACTGCATTAATGCCTCTTGCTTACCTTGATGGAGGGATGTGTACAGGGAGACTTTTGCATGGTTGGAATGTAGCCTATTGTACAAAGGATCCACACACTTTAGCCCTGCCCACACTGGCATGCAATCCAAAGATGGTTGCCCACAAAGTTCCCCACCCCTGCTATACACCTTCACCTAGGTACTCAAGGAATGGTATTGATTTCATCTGCTCCAGAGAGACGTCTGTATCTTTAAGACATGGGCAGCCACCAATCCCCACCTTCATATCAAATCTATTTGCATGCCTAGCAACCAACACACCACTCATTAAGAAAAGGAGCAAAGAATATTATGCTTGATACAGCTATACCTGAACAGGTCTAAAGGGAAGAGGGAAAAGGTCTGACCGAAGCCTAAGAAAGATTGTCTTGAGGCAGTTGGGGATGGAAACTACAAAAATGACGCAGTGAGAGCCTGTGGGACTGGCAGAGGGAGTTAGAAGGAACCAAGAGAATCAAAGGCAAGGAAAAGTCAGGTAGGAAAGAAACCTAGGGGTTTTGAGGATGCTGGATTGTTCAAGGTCATGCAAAGAAAAAGGAATTGCAAAGAGCTCCAAAAGGACCTCTCCAAACTGAGTGAATGGCGGTAAAATGGCAAATACAGAATAAAATGATACATGTCAGGGCAAAATAATTTAATTTCACATATATGCTCATGGGGTCTGAACAGACAGTGACTGAGGAGGAACAAGACCTTGGGGTCATAGTGGATAGCTTGATGAAGGTGTCAACCCAGTGCTGTGCAGCAGTGAAAAAGGCAATTCTGTGCTAGGAAAGGAATAGAAAATAAAACTGCCGATATAATAATGCAGTTATATAAATTTATGGTGTACCACATTTGCAATACTATGTACAGTTCTCCTCACCTCAGAAAGATATTGTAGAGTTCCAAAAGGTTCAGTAAAGGACAACCAAAACAATTAAGGTGATAGAACAACTCCCCTATAAAGAAAAGTTGCAGCATTTGGGGCTATTTTATTTAGAGAAAATGCAAGTAAGAGGCGACATGATAGACGTGTACAACATTATGTATAGCACAGAGATAGCGGGCAAAGAATAGTTTTGTCCCTCTCTCATTTGTTCATAATTGATCTATAGTCAGGAGTGAGCAGTTTGCTGCTAATACCAAATTGTTCAGGGTAGTTAAAACAAAAAGGGGTTGTGAGAAGGTCCAAAAACATCTCTCCATAATGGATGAATGGGTATTAAAATGGCAAATGCAATTTAGTGTGATCAAACGTAATGTGATACACATTGGGACAAAAAAAATTCTAGCTTCAAATCTACACTAATGACAGCCTTCACGAGCCTGGTGCCCTGCATAGGCGGTATCCAGCTAACTTGTTTCATCCCCTCTTCTTCCTGCACTTGCTCCACACCCTCCCCAAATCTGCTCTGGAGGACTGGGGGAGCCCCAGAACAAATTTATGAGGGGGCATGAGAAGAAAAAGGGGGAGGTTGCATTGTGCAAGCATAAAAACCTTGTGCTGATGGAACAAGTTACTTGGATCCTGCCCATATGTTTTGGACTATAGCTCCCATCAGATCAAGGCTGGGTGAATGGGCAGTGAAACTGCAAATGCAATTCAATGTAAACAAGTGTGAAAAATCTGCAAAAAATTGGGGCAAAAAACCCTGATTTCACATACATGTTCATGAGGTCTGAAGTGATGATGACTAAGCAGGAACAAGACCTTGGTGCTGTAGTGGATAGTTCAATAAGAGTGTGCTGCAGCTGTGAAAAAGGCAAATTCCGTGCCAGGGATCATTAGAAAAGGGATCAAAAATAAAACTGCCAATATCATAATGCCATAATATAAGTCTATGATGCAGCTGCATTTGGTATATTGTGTACTGTTCTGGTCACCTCACATCAGAAAGGATATTGTAGAGCTGGAAAAGGTTCAGAAAAGAGCAATCAAAATAATGAAGGGATTGGAACAACTTCCCGGATGAGGAAAGGTTACAACACTTGGGACTTTTTAGTTTAGAGAAAAGAGAAGAGGGAACACAAAAGAGGTGTATAAAATTATGCATGGTGGGAGAAAGTGGATAGGGAAAGTTTGTCTCCCTCTCTCGTAATACTAGAACTTGGGGCCAGCCAATGAAGCTGAATACTGGAAGATGCAGGATAGACAAAAGAAAGTACTTCTTCACACAGCACATAGTTAAACTATGGAATTTGCTCCCAGAAGAGGCATGGCGGCCATCAACTTAGATGGCTTTAAAAGAGGTTTATTTATTTATTTATTGCACTTGTATACTGCCCCATAGCTGAAGCTCTCTGGGTGGTTTACAGCAACCAAAAACATTAAAACAAATATACAATTTAAAACACATATTTTAAAAACAATTTAAAATACAATTTAAAAATTTAAAACAATTTAAAACACATGCTAAAATGCCTGGGAGAAGAGGAAAGTCTTGACCTGGTGCCGAAAAGATAACAGTGTTGGCGCCAGGCACACCTCGTCAAAGACATCATTCCATAATTTGGGGGCCACCGCTGAGAAGGCCCTCTCCCTTGTTGCTTCCCTCCAAGCTTCCCTTGGAGTAGGCACCTGGAGGAGGGCCTTTGATGTTGAATGTAGTATACGAGTGGGTTCGTATCGGGAGCAGGGTCGGATTATCCATTAGGCTTAGTAGGCTGAAGCCTAGGGGCCCGGAGCTCTTGGGGGCCCACGATCCGCGGAAGCAGGACAGGAGCCACAGATCGCGGGACAAGAGCTTCCAAACTGCCCGCCATCCCCCCGCTTCACTTACCTTTTTCTCTGCTGTTTTTTTGCAGTTTGCCATCAATCAAGATGGCGGCCGAGGTTTCCCTAAGGGGCTGAAGCCTCTGCTGCCATCTCGGTTGATGGCACGCATGCGTGCTACATGCGCGCATTGCTGCCATCAACCAGGATGGCAGCAGAGGCTTCAGCCCCTTAGGGAAACCTCGGCCACCATCTTGATTGATAGCAAACCTGTGTGCACAGTGCGCGCAGCCGCAAAAAAAGTGGAAAGGTAGGTGAAGCGGGGGGATGGGATGAGACGGGATGGCGGGCAGCTCAGAATCAGCCTAGGGGCCCTCCTCAGCTTAATCCGGCCCTGATCAGGAGAGGTGTTCCATCAGGTATTGTGGTCCCAAGCTGTGTAAGGCTTTATAGGTCAAAACCAGCACCTTGAATCGAGCTCGGAAACATATAGGCAGCCAATGCAAGCGGGCCACAATCAGTTTTATATGTTCGAACCGTCTGATCCCTGTTACCAATCTGGCCACTGCATTTTGCACAAGCTGCAGTTTCCGAACCGTCTTCAAAGGCAGCCCCACGTAGAGTCCATTGCAGTAATCTAATTTGGAGGTTACCAGAGCATGGACAACTGAAGCCAGGTTATCCCTGTCCAGATAGGGACGTAGTTGGGCCACCAACCGAAGTTGGTAGAAGGCACACCGTGCCACCGAGGCTACCTGAGCCTCAAGTGACAGAAATGGTTCTAGGACAACCCCCAAGCTACAAACCTGCTCCTTCAGGGAGAGTGCAACCCCATCCAGGACAGGTTGGACATCCACCATCCGGTCAGAAGAACCACCCACTAGCAGCATCTCAGTGTTGTCTGGATTGAGCCTCATTTATTAGCCCTCATCCAGTCCATTGTCGCAGCCAGGCACCGGTTCAGCAGATTGACAGCCTCACCTGAAGAAGATGAAAAGGAGAAATAGAGCTGCGTGTCATCAGCATACTGATGGCAACGCACTCCAAAGCTCCGGATGACT
The DNA here is from genome assembly GCF_030035675.1 of Rhineura floridana. Taxonomy (NCBI): domain Eukaryota; kingdom Metazoa; phylum Chordata; class Lepidosauria; order Squamata; family Rhineuridae; genus Rhineura; species Rhineura floridana. The sequence continues at coordinate 46,954,129 of NC_084480.1, forward strand.
GCACCCAATGGTTTCATGTAGATGTTGAACAGCATGGGGGACAGAACTGACCCCTGTGGAACCCCATACATTTAGACAAATACATGGAGGATAAGGCTATTGATGGCTATGCTCTGCCTCCACTGTCAGAAGCAATATGTTTCTAAATTCCAGTTTCTGGGAACTGCAGGAGGGGAGCATGCTCTTTCACTCCAGTCCTGCTTGGAGGCTTCCCATAGGCGACCGTGAAAACAGGATACTAGACTAGATGGGCCATTGGCCTGGTCCAGCAGGTTCTTCTTATGTTCTTAGGGCTAGTACACACCCACCAATTGAGCTTTAGTTCATCTTATACACAGCTCTCCAATACAGATATTTGTACATACACTTAAACCAATGACTCACATTTACACAGTCAAAGGTATACATTTTACATTGACAACTAGACCCATAAAAGATCAGTCAGTAGTGAGGTATAAAACCATTAGGAGTTTTTTCCCATTACAGCCACTGGCCACATTAAAACCATTCTCAAACAGAACTTATCTGCACCACTAATGAAATGGACTTTCTCTTTGAAGTGAAGATCTATAACAGTAATTGCCCCTAGAGCTGGTAAGAGACTTCTGAACATCTACACTGTGGTGTAAGGATATGACCCATCCATTTCCTAGTTGATTTTGAGTCAGCTGGAAATTGTACTCTGCAGCTATCTTGCAACCACAACTCAACTGTCCTCTGTCCCAGCCTTAGCCTAGTGAAGAAAATACAGCCAGTAGAGACTTGTTAATTAGGGCAAATGGGACACTGCCCCACCAGCCTCAGTCTGCTCCCAGCCAATCCCCACCTTCCTTCCTTCCTTCATTGAGCTGGTCCAGGAAATGGCACTGCCAGCCAGCGTCCTCTTCCTTAATCTCAGTCTTGTCCTTGTACAACTTAGCAGGGAGGAGGAGGAGGAGGAGGATGGGAACAAAACAAGAATGAGTTGGCTCTGCCTATCATTGGCTGTGGCTCCACCCACTGTTGGACTACCTGTCTTCTGCCCTACTATTTCCAATGGGCGCCAGCCACCACTGGGTATAGCCATCCCCTGCTGCTTGTTCTCAGTAACCTGACATCGAAGATTTAGTGCCTCTGAACAATGGAACTCCATCAAGACACTGGCCAAGATGAGTAAACTGGAATACTTGAGGTTGAAGAAGAGAATTGTGCTCATGGGCGTAATGGAAACCTGGTGAAATGGAGAGAACCAGTGGGACACAGTTGTTTATGGAAACAACCTCTGCAGGAAGGGCAGGGCATACTGGAGGTGGTGTTGCTCTGCACATCAGAGAGGACAAAGAGTCTAACAAGCTAGAAATCTTAAAAGAGATAGACTCCTCCACAGCATTGCTGGGGGTAAGAATACACAGTCCCAAGTGTCGTTTTAGTACTGAGGAGGCACTATCACCCCTTTCCCAACCAAAATATCCAGAGTGATCTTGAGACAGAAAGAAATCAAGAAAGCATTCAAAGAGGCAAATGTTGGAGCAATAGGCAGGGCTGGCCCAGTCGTAAGGTGGAATGAGACAATCGTCTCAGGGGATGAGCACAGGAAAGTGATGAATTGGTACGCCCTTAGGCTCACTGTTCACCTGGTCCTGCTGCTGTTGGCACTAGCTGGCTGCCAACCCACTTCTCCACCTCCCTTCTACTTCCTCTTCCCTGCCTCATTCTGAAGAAGGATCAAGGGGATCCTTCCTCACAGCAGGGCATTCTGGGTGTGGTGGCCAAGAAAGTGCCTGCACCACTGCCCCGGCTTCACATGGTGGGGAAAGGCTATTCATAGCATCCCTTGCAGAGCCAGCATCTACGGCCAATGTCCTACACATTCATTATTTAGGCTGGCTCTGTGGGAACGACAAATGACAGCGACAAATCATTGCATGCTTGTTTGTTTTGCTTTAACCATTTATGTGCTGCTTAATACCATTTCTAAGTGGTGTACAAAAAAGTGTCAAAAAGAGATACAAAGGATAAAAACAATTAAAATGAGCCATGAAAATCAGAAAAGCTTACTTAAATGCCTGCTGAAATAAAAGAAAAAGTCTTTACTAGGCACCAGTTCAATAGGGAGGGCGCGTGTGAGATCTTAGCCAAGAGGGAGTTCCACAGAATTGGGCCCACAATACTGAATGTATAGTTCCTGGTGGATGCGAGCCAAGTGTCCCAGCCATGGTGAGTACAAATAGCAACTCCCCCAAATACCTCAGTGACTGAGCAGAGATTTAAGGCCTCAAGCCATCTTTAAGGCATCCTAGACCCAAGTTAAGGGCCTTGTAAATTAATTAATGTGTGCTCAGTTGGACTTATATTCAGTTCTAGCCTAGAAGGCTAGAGACAGACAACAATATTTTTAGAAAGTTGAGGACAATTTGGAAGAGGAATTGCTACTAATGATATATACACTCATCTCATTTTTGTCTATGACTAACAGGTTCTGCAGATGGGACAAATGAAATGCTGTGTTGTGACCATGGGTGAGGATATGGTTCCATCAGCCCCATCCAACATGGCCAGGGATAATGGGAGTTGTAGTTTGGCAACATCTGGACAGCCACAGGTATAGAACATGGAGTGTGGTGTTCTCTCAAACAGCTTTTGGCTCCAGCCCCATGTCTGATTGAAAAGACACTGGTCATGTGAGACAAGAGGATAGGGCTTGATAAAGGAAAAGTCAGAATGGAATAATTGGCATGGTGAATATGTGTGGCCTGGCCATGCCTATACTCAGTTTGGTTCAGAGCAACGAATGAATTTGTTTGAGTCTTCAGCTTAGAACACTGTGACACAGCAAATCTGCCAGGTATGGGCTGAGTTGCTAGTTTGGCACACCTGCCAAACCTGTTTCACCATAGATCAAACTGATCCCAGATCTAGTTCAATGCAGAGCTTGGAAAAGTTACTTTTTTGAACTACAACTCCCATCAGCCCAATCTAGTGGCCATGCTGGCTGGGGCTGATGGGAGCTGTAGTTCAAAAAAGTAACTTTTCCAAGCTCTGTAAACAGTAAGCATACATACTGATCCCATTGTGATCTAGGAATGGCTTTGTGAGAAAGTTTTGTGGAGGGATTTGGAGGAGGAAAGAGTGCCAGTTAGCTTCTCAAAAACAAAAGAGGAAGCTGTTCAAGGCACTGGAAATGGCATAGGAGAAAGCACAAAGTTGAAAGTAGGGTAATGTCAGCAGGTGACAAGAGATTGAGGTTCTAGCATCGCTATCTGCTGCCTTTTTGTCCTCTCTAACCACAGGGCTGAATCCCCTTTGAAGCTGGATGGAGTATGTGAAATAAAGTGAGACTCTGTCGCAACTTACAACCTCAGGCAGCTGAGATCTGAGACAGGGCCTTCTGCGATGTGGCACCTCACTGTTAGAACTCCCTCCTCTAAAAGGCTTTCCTGGTACTTTTTTTTTTTTTTACCATTTTTGGTATCAGGGTGAAAACCTTTTTTATTTGTCTAGGATTATTAGTCTTGTTTTCTGTAATTGTGTCTGTTTTTCTGTTGGACTCTGTTACCTGCTATGATTTGTATGCTGGGGTTTTTTTTAATTGCATTTTAGTGGTTTTATTGTAAGCTGCTATGTGGGCCATAGCTGAAGACTGGCTCTCCAATAAATTATTGGAAAATAAATAAATAAAACAAATCTTCATATGAATCACTTATGTAGCACTTTTCTGTGTGTAAAGTATTGTCCACAGTTCTTACCAGATTTATCTTTATAATCACCCCGTGAGATGCATTAGAGTTAGTCAAAATCAAAGGCAGTCAGGGGGTAGACTGTGCTTCAGTTTACTGGGATTCTTGGGAGTTCAGATGTCCCCCTCTTCCTATGTTAAAAGAATGAGGGGCACCAGACTGTGCAGGCTGTCCCTACCCCTCTGCTGATGCATAAAGCAGCAATGCTCTCTGTCATCTGTGCATTAAACTGGTGTGGGAAGGAGGCTTTTTGCATCCACAACAGCACACATGTAGAGCCCCTTCACATGCTGGCCAAACACATGGATGGTGTGGGGGGGCATGGCCCCTGCGCATTGTGCGGGCAAGAGTGAGACTAGCGCCTTTGGTTCCCCCACCTGTTCTTTCAATGCATGAGTAGGTGGGAGAGGGACCACAGGACCTCCCTAATTCTAGACTAGATGGGTAATTTGTTCTAAACAAGGCACTCAAACATTCTTAAATTCTTAAGCAAAAACATAACACTCGAGAATCACTTTGTGCAGATGAGTTTTGTTTGCTATAATGGTTAAGAACACTTGAGTGTGCACACTTACGTTGTTAATTCTACACTGAAGCCCACACATCAGTGGAATGCAGAGATTTTAATTTAAAAAGGAACCCCACCCCAACCCTGATAAACGAATGAAATCAGCTCACCACTAAAGCAGTTATTACATTTGCCATGGGAATCACCATTTCCAAAGTGCATTTCCTACCCTCCCCATCCCATCCCTTGCCTATATCATGTAAACTGGAGCCATCATGTACCACATCTGTCCATCACTGATCCATGTAAATAGCAAATTCAGGTAAGGTCAAGGAAGCTTACTGCAGGATACCCCAACTGATACGCAGTGAGTTCTGCTATACCAGATGCAATGTCTAGACAAGTTATTCAGCTGAGCTACGGTATTAGATTTTCCCACAGCTGGCCAGCAACTTATATAACTTAAGTGGGATTTGAACCCAAGACTTTCACATCCATATCAAATCAATATTAGATGCAGGCTGGCCTTGAAGCTTTCTAATAATAATGCAATCAAGAGTCCTAACCACTTAGTCACCCAAGCACATGCCCTTGAATGTGGAAAAATATAGCAACTATTTGTGTGTAAAGTACAGCTGCTGTTGCACAAAATACTTAATTGCATGTCTGGGTGAACAAATGGGACATGAAATACTTCTCAAGGACCTTTCACTAGCTATTCCTCTCCCCATCTCCAGTACAGTCAGTGGGGAAAAAAGATTTAACCATGACTCCATCTTACCGAAAGGAAGTCAGTAAGTTCGCTGGTGAGGAGCTGTTTAAGTTCTCCTTTATTGAGTTTATATTTATCCCCCTCTTTTGCTGAGTAATGGTGAAAGACCTTGATTAAGGTGTCCATCGCACCTTCCAGCAGTGTCGGCATGCTGCAAAAGGAGATAAACAGCGAAGACTTAATGGCAACCTTGCATGAAAACATCTAAAATGCAATCATTTCCTCATGCAAAGAGATAAAACACAACTGCCCAGAAAGTCAATAGATAAGATTCAGACCGCCTGTGATGCTGAATATTGTCATCTGACCAGGCATGCAAATTTGTTGTTTAAAATGCTAATTCAGAAGAGTACTTTTACAGATGAATTTAGGAAGAGAATCTAATGCATGGAGCTCATTAGATGTGTGCAGTCAGTGTTGAGCTGCTACAAGTTTTCTTCAGAGGGTAAAGGAGAGAAAGGCATCTAGCAAGAGTATTCAAAGACAACATTTAGGCATTCTCCCTACCTGTCCAGCCAAAGCAGTTTGAAAGAAAGTATTGTCTCCAGCAGGTATAGACTGTATTCAACTCTATCCTAAGAGTTCCACCCTAGCTTACCAAATTCCCCAGAGCTTCTAGAGGGAAATCACCAATGATAAAAGGCCCTGAGTCTTGGCTTTCACTTTATTTGTGACTGCTTGTTATGAGTCAACAGGTGTAGGTATCTTTTCCCAGGTGGCTTTCTTGAGCCTGGCTGACTTCCCTGAGCATTCAGTGAGGAGCTGAGAGTAGAAAAGCTACCGCTTCATTAAAACAATGAGGATGGAAATCCAATTAGTTGCTAGGAAGCCAACCACTGTGGGAATATAAGTACCACAAGTACAGAACAGGAAGATGTGGTGCTTTGCTTTATTATTTATTACATTTATATCTCATCCTTCCCCCAAGGAACTTAGGGAAGTATACACAGATTTTTCCCCACATCCATTTCATCCGCACAACAACGCTGTAAGGTAAGCAAGGCTGCGAAATAGTGACTGGCCCAAGTTCATTCAATGAACTTCTTGTCTGAGTGGGGATTTGAACCTTAGTCCTCCCCAGTCCTAGTCCAACACACTAATCACTACACCAGCCTTCCCCAGCCTGGTGCCCTTTCAGTGTTTGGAACTACAACTCCCATTAGCCCCAGCCAGCCAGCACAGCCAAGCCAGACTGGGGATGATAGGAACTATAAACCAACTTCTGGAGGGCCCCAGGTTAGGGAAGCTGCACTACACCATGCCTCTGGTTTCATGGGGTATTGATGTAAGTTTAATCCAAAAGTGAGACTGTTATTTTTGTGTTCACTTCAGAAGTGAATACAGAGGCTTCACTCAGTATGTTATTTTCAATCTTGGAGAAGTTTTGGAAATGCAGAGGTGCTCAAAGATCAGGTGGTGCCACTGAAATATCTCCTTCTTTATGAAACAATTGCAAGGGAATCCACCCAGAGAACACTGTAGCAAAAACAATCCATAGAATATGCTGCGGCTTGCAATTTATTGCTTCACTAGGAAGTAAACAGTGCAAGTGGCATTCCTATTAATTGGCACTTAGGGCTACGATTCAGAAAACATGAAGTCGTCTTCCCTAAGGAGGTGGTGGGGTTGCTGGAAAAAGTGTAAGCTCTTTCCTATGTGTGCCACTTTTGTGGGTTTGTCTTGGGTTACTTCCCATGAAATGAGGTATTTGCAGGGTTCCTGAGAATGCAATTACTGATGTTGTGTGTCCTCTGATTCAAAAGATAGAGGCGGAGATGCACTGCAACCAGTTATACTGCAAATGTATCCATGGCCTATGTCTCTCCAGTTCAACTTGCTATTCAGGACCAAATTAGATGCGTTTTTCCCCATCACCATTAACTATAATGGGGAATATTTTTTAAAAAACTATACTTCTTTTCTCCTTTTCACAGAATTAGATGAAATTTGCAGGGACAGCAGTTCCTGCAAAGGTGGATGAAGCCTACGAAATTTTAGACAGGTACATTCATGGGGTTTCATGCAGGGCACCTTTAAAGTTTGATTCTTTAAAACAAAGGAAAAGGCTGTAACATTTTCATTTTCTGCCAGAATTAGATGCGTTTGTATTTATAGTCACCCGAAGCCTGCCAAATTTCAGAATTAAAGATGCAGTGGTTCTCTTAAAAGGGCTGACTTTACTATCTTGAGCTGGGTACAGTAGGAATCATAAGAGGATGTGTGGTGGTGATGGGGAAAGCATGCCCCCCCCCAGAAACATTGGGAAATGTCACCCCCTCCAGCTATGACCCTGTTGTCCTGAGAGTGGTTGTTGTTGGGGTTCTGCCTCCTCCCTCAGAGTTTTTGGAATACAGACCCTTTTCTCTGGGGGGGGGGGAGAGAGAGAGATCTCTGTTGACTTGCATAGGGATCAGGCAGTGGGAAAAAAAGACCATGGATTCCCAGGACAAACATGCTTGTGGGAAACTGTCACCCTCTTAGCAAGGACCTTGTTAGCCCAGGTAGGATTCTCCTCTCCCCCCACACACATGGGATTTTTGGGCTTCAGTGGAGACTTCTTCATTGACTTTCATAGAGAATGGCATAGAACAGCATGAAAAACAATCAGTTTTCAATGCTTCTTCCAAACCACAGTCATTAGAGTGCCCTGGGAAAACAATTCACTGTGATTAAAAACTAGGCCTTTTTGCCAAAACGAATGATTCCTGCACCTTTCCACCGCTCTCCTCTCAAACTCTGGGCATTTCCCCAGTCAGCTTGGTTTTGTTTCTTAGGGTAGGTGGAACTAGCAGTGTGGTGTTTGGACAGCCGAAGCTACAGAGCCACTCGGAAACTTAGGGACTCCTTGTTAACAGTGCAATCTGACTGAGAAGGAAGCATGAGAATCTTCCCTGAATCTCCCCATTCACCTTTTAATGCAGGGGACATACAGAGCAGATGCACACCTCTCTCATATGGTTTGATACAATGGTTGGGGAAGTTTCTGCGTTCCCTGTAACTGGAAATTTTATTTGGAGTGTGGCTCCCTCTTGTGTGCTACAGTGGAGTTCTTTACTGATTGAAATGGAAATGGACTGCCTTCAAGTCGATCCCGACTTATGGCGACCCTATGAATAGGGATTTCATGGTGGTATTCAGAGGGGTTTTACCATTGCCCCCCTCTGAGGCTAGTCCTCCCCAGCTGGCTAGGGCCTGCTCAGCTTGCCACAGCTGCACAAGCCAGCCCCTTCCTTCTCCGCAGCTGCCAGCTGAGGGGCAACTGGGCTCCTTGGGACTATGCAGCTTGCCCATGGCTGCATAGGTGGCAGGGCATGTAACCCCTGAGCCACTCACTGTGGGGGTGATCTTTAGCTGGCCCTTGACACCCAGGAGACATGAGCAGGGATTTGAACTCACAGATTCTGAACTCACAGCCAGGCTCTCCTCCCCGCTGTGCTATACCAGCTGAGCTCTTTATTGATTACTTTACTTTTAATGGGTGTAATTCAGTATCTTCTGTGTTTTCTTGTTAGGGAGGTAAACACAGAGAAGTATAATCTACCTACCTAAACCCCTTAAACAACCAACTAATCCTCTTTAGCTGTTGGGGCAGCAAAACCAACAAGAAAATCACAAGGAATGAAAGTTAAGCCTGCAACTTGTCAGCTTTGTGTACCTCCCATTCCTGCAACTTACTTGGGTAAAGACAGACTGGAAGAACAATAGGGATCACCAGGTGCCTCCAGAACGAAAATACTCCCAAGCAACCTCTTTCAGTCTGTCTTAATTGTGATGCTCAGCTGGGTCACATGCACACTTCTCCCAACTCATTGTCCAGCTTGGAGGGATGGGTAAGAGCAATGTGGCTCCTTCCCAGTTTTGTGAGCTTGATGTTATGCCTGTATGCATGTATTAGGGAAGGACCAGAGCCAGTTCATTAGTGTGAATGGAACATGGTGCCACCAACCTCCGTCAGCCCCAACCTGCCTCCCTTCTTTCTTACATATAGTCCAGGGGTGGTGGCACTTGTGTTGTTCCTGGTAGGGATGTGCTAGAATTCTGCCCAATTCAGATTTGTTATAGAATTTTCCATTAATTAGCTTATTTTCTATTATTGCGGATCAGATTTTTATGGAGCTATTTTCCATGGCTATTTTTGAAAATGGTTTTTTATTTTCAAAATCTGTCTCTCAAATATCAATATTTCTTTTCACAATATAGATATTAATATTTTTTGCACAGGGAAAAACGGGTTGGTAACAGCAGCAGCTAGTAGACGAAGAACAAACTTGAATTGATACCGGCCTATTCATTTGACGGAATGCTTTCGAACTGGTACCAGCCAACAGATCCCATCCCTAATTCCTGGTATTAGTAAAGAAAGCTAGAAAACTGTTATCAGCAAGAACCAAATGCTTTGTTTCTTTTTAATGCAAGACTCAGCGTTGCCTCTAGTAGAACTCATCAGGGACAAAGATGGAGATAAAAGGATTAGTTGGCTCTGCCTGTCATTGGTAGCCTCTCTGCCTTCTGCCCTACCAGTCCCAAGGGGTACCAGCCACCACTGACCAGAGAGTTCAGTACATGCTCTGCATGCAGAACTCCCAAATTCAATCCCTGGCATCTAAAGTTGAATAGTCAAGTAGCTGGTGATAGGGAAGACTTTCACCTAAAACTCCGGAAAGCTACCATCTGTCAAGATCTCTCCTCCAGGTCTTTCCCTCAAGATCCATTTCTTTGGACTTCTCCTGTGCCCATCCTTCTTCTCACCCACATTTATTTATTTATGTATTGGCTACTGTAAATTGTAAATTGTATTGTTTTATTGATGTATTTTGAAGTATTTTGATGTATTGATGTATTTTATTGATGTATTGATGTAGTTTTATATTTGTGTTTTTTTGTAAGCCGTCTTGAGGGCCTTTTGGCCAAAAGGCGGGATAGAAATAAACAACAACAGCAACAGCAAGAGTTGACCATATTGGACTAGGTGAACCAACAGTTTAAGGCAGGTTCCTATGCTGCAGCTGAGCAACAAGCTTAAGAAGATGACATGAAATCCAGATACCGTATGTAGCCTGTCCCAAGACATAGGGTAGAAACACACTCACTGTTCTGCCAGTTCCAGTGAGTCTCCACCTCTCTCTTCTGAAAACAGGGACACACAATGCTACCCGAGCTCCGCTCCTTTTTACTGTAAAACCTGGTGGAAGCAACTTGGGTGCATTTTGTTATGGAAATATATATATGCAGAGATACTCAGCGGTCTGAGCTCCGTGTGTGCCAGTATGTATATTTACCTAAGTAGCAGGCTTTTACCCTGCATTTAGATCACTGAGACTTAAGACGCAGTAAAATAAGAAAAGCTACTTTATTTATAGAAATACATAGTAGGTAGGAAAGGCATACCTAGTTCTAACTAAATTGGATGCACAATGTGAAGACTTGGGTATTGCCCTCACGGCTCAGGAGAGAGAGCAAAGTCAAAGATGTCTCCTCTCTCCTCCCACAGTCAAAGAAGAAGACAAAGGAAGGAGGGGCAGGTCAGCTTCCCTGAGCATATCAGTTTACAACAGAAGGAAGCTAGGTAGAGAACAGCACATGTAAAGGTAGGCAAGCCTAGACAGCTGGAGGACCCTAACTCTGTCTTCCTTCTGGAATACAAACAAAAGAACCCAAACAGGAGTTGCTCTTGCCCCACTTCCAACACATTTTTATTAAAATTCAGCTGCAAAGAGATTTTGCAACTCATCGGCAGATCAACCCGTTCCCTCTCCAGGTGTGGCTAATGAAAACATTTTGATCTGGCAGCCAGTGTGTGTTAACAGCCCTATTCTTTGCCAAGCCTCTTCCTTTGAAACTCAGATCTAACGGAGATCAGCAGCTTAACATAAATAACAATGGTAGCTTTCCCCCCTGTATTTACCATGCATTTGTGTGAAATAGTAAACTAAACTAGGTATGAAATGTTAAATGTACCTAAGAAAGATTAAGCCAAAAGTGAGCTATGGCTTGGCCAGATATTTCCTACCAAGGCCCACAAGGCAGCCCGTTATTTAAGTATGTGCTCAAAAGCTTTCCCACCAATGTATAGATCTCAGCAGGAAGCCGATGGAATTGAGCACAATGCATCCGAGTTGAGAGGGCTGGCTTACTCAAGGCTTAGAGTTTGGACTTTGATGCTACTCCCAGGATTAGCAGCATGACATTTGGATGATATGATGAATCTAGCTGCTTGACACCTGAGCTTCCTGCACTAAACACCTGGAAAGGAAATACCTACAGTCTAGGATGTGAACATCAGCTAGCAAAGCCTTAGGATAAACGGGGGGGGGGACCCTGTGTTTATGTGGTGATGTTTTGCTCCCTGAGGCAAAGGACAAGATGGCATCCTTTCCCAATCACAAAAGCCAACTGGACTGGCAGGTGAATCTTATTTTAACAATGGTGATGGGACAGGACCTTCCACTGCACCTGAGGGCAGCAGGCCAGCTTAGAAGAAGGAGGGCAGGCTGTGCGACCTGCCCTTCAAAACCTTGCTGCCCCTTCCCAGTCCCCACCTCCCCCATTCATCTGCTGCCTGAGGCAGCTGTCTCACTCTGCCTAATGGTAGAGCCGGACTTAGTTGCAAATGAGGACAAGCAGCAACAGGAAGCAAATTATGTGCCAGCAACAAAATGAGTTCATATCAACGGTGCTATTATGGCTTTTAGCCTTGCTATCTGTCCAGTTACAATATAGCACTTTTTTTGAAAATAAACCTCCACTAATTAATGTCACTCAATTTTAGGAGATTTTGATCCAGTTTCTACATTGTGAATAGCCAAACTGTGCATCAGACAGCAGGAGCTTTTGACTCTTAAAAATGAAGGCTCACGGGCCTGGGTAAGACACAGCAGCTAAATATTATAGATTTCTGTAACCTGATCAAAAAACCTGTCTCAGCTAATGTACAATTGCATTATCTTGGTTGTTTTGTATTTGTATCTGGCTTATGCCTGTGGCCCTCCAGATGTTGCTGTACTGAATGTACTCCAACTCTCCCATCAGCCTGGCCAATAGGAAGGGATGATAGGAATCGTAGTCCTGCAACATCTGGAGGGCCGCAGGTTCTCCATCCCTGTTTTATGCTGTACACCACCCTGAGAGATGATCTATTTATTTATTTAAAAGCAGTGATCAACTACTTAATATTTTAAAAATCGGTAAGCCATGTAGAATATAAAACAAACAACATCCTTAAAACAAAAACACAGCATAAAACCAATAAAACAGTAGAATAAATTTGTGAAATAGAATGTGAATGTACATTACAAAAACTGATTGGTTTCGTTCTGGTAGCTGCCCAGTTGCTGGTAGCATGTTCCTGGAAATCTTTGGAAGGCATCACGCTGGACAAATGTTACCACAAACGGTGGGTTTTCTAATTAGGCAAATACCCACAGTTTGTGGTAACATTTGTCCAGCTGACACATAAGCTGAAGCTAGCTGGAGGAAAAAAGTCACTTTTGAGGCAGACTGGGGGCCATTTCTATGCTTCTCAATGGCATAGTCAAGTGCCATCTCCTTTCAAAACATTGTGGACAACATGACCTTTCATCCCAATGCTTGAGCCACTAAGGCTGGGGGACTGTTTTGTATGAGGGTACAATTCTGAGGGAGTGAGAGAGCAAGGATGGGGCTTGGGGTGGGGGTAGGTGGGACGGGTTTACAGAGTGGTGGTTGCTGTTACTGTTACCATGCTGTTCATGACAAAAGAGAAAAAACACACTAGTAGACTAAAAGCATATAGCCCTCAGGGAATTCAAACCCATTCAACAGGGTCCAATCTTATAAGTCAGAGAAAAGACACATCTTTACAAGAGAGGGTGATATTTAAAAATGTTTCAAATAAATCTCCATTCTCTCCTGTATTAAGACTCACATGTGACATAAGTATTGTAACAGAACCCCAAATTAACTTTTAAGTGGATTGTGTGCAAATACCTACAGAACAGGGATAGCCAGCATAGTGTTCACCTCTACTGTTGGAGGCAGTGAGGCTTGGAATACCAGTTGTTGGATTCACAAGTGGGGAGGAGTGCTCTTGCACTCAGGCCTTGCTTGCAGGCTTCCCATAGGCAACTGGTTGGCCACTGTGAGAACAGGATGCTGGACTAGATGGGCCTCTGGCATGTTCCAGCAGGGCTCGTCTTATGGTGCCCTCCCGATATAGCTGGACTTCAGCTTCCGTCAACCCCAGCCAGTGTGGCCAATGGTCAGGGTTGATGGGGGCTGTAGTCTAGTGTGCCTGGGCCAGAAGCCAGGAGTCAGTGAGCAGCTAGCACCAGGGAAAATAATTCCTTAAGAAGCAGAGAAAGAGGTAGAAAGTGGGAGTTCTAGCTGAAGAAGACACAACTCACTGCTCAACAGGGAGGGATGGGTAAAAAAAGATCCAAAGCACACAAGCTCTGTCATATACTGAGGACTTTGGCCAAGAACCAAAGTTTAAATCTAATAAAGAAGTCCTGTCCAGGTCTTTAAAATATGTAAATATACTGGTATTGATAATTAATTCTTCCCTGTGTAGACCTTTCACAAAGGACCTATAATATGAGATATAACCACAAGAGGGAGCCCTTATGACATATAAACTAATTTTTTAAAATAATGTATCAGTCTAACAACCAGCAAGTAAAATATGTATACATGTATATGACAGGTCATCATAGATGCTCCTAGTACCTCTGTGGGAAGCAACATCACATATTCTGTGAAAACGGAAAAGCATAGTTAAGAATTTTGGCATATATGTCACAGCATGTCTTATCATGATGGGAATCACCACTCACTTTTTCAGTCTAACTGCAGGGTTTGCTAGTTTCTTTTTACAACTAGACCTCATCAGCGTTTATGAAAAGTGTTTTTACATTCACATTAACCTATTGGAGGTGTATTTAGGGGGAGGGTTAGCTTTAAACAACAACTTGGGAAAGAAAAGGGTATGCTTAGTGTTTACATTTTGTTTTAGAATTTTGTTTTAGAATTGCATGGTAATATTGAAATGTTTGTGATCCAGCTCCTTTAGGAGGAATAGGTATGTTTCAACACTGCTCCTGTTACTCCTATCACATTTGGTGAAAAAGAATCACAACCGGCCTCTTCATGTTTGGAATGCATTTTTGTTATATTACAACACAGTCCACCAGAGTGACAAATGATTCCAGCATATTCCAGCTATGAGACTACTGCAGTGTGCTACACGTGGGGCTGCCCTTGAACACAGTCTAGAAGCTGTACCTGGTGTAGAATGCTGCTGCCCATTTGTTATCTGACACCGCAAGGTGGGATTACATTCCACCCAGTAGCAGCTGGTGCCCTCTAGACCTGGTGGGGCTGCTAGGAGGTCATGGAGGAATGGCTAATGAGGGGTCACAAGGGTGTGGCTGAGTTGTTCAGCCTTTCTCTCCATCCTCCTCCCTTGCAAAGCTACTGTGAACATTTAAGCATTCCAATTTTACAAATAGTTAGCACCTAACTAAATTGAAAAGTGTCTTATTTTGGTTACTCAGAACATATCATACATAAAGCGGGATTGGACCAAGATGAAGGAGGTGTGAAAATTGGTGGGATAAATATCAATAATTTAGGATACACAACGATACCATACTACTAGCAGAAACCAGTAATGATTTGAAACGAATTTTGATGAAAGTTAAAGAGGAAAGCACAAAAGCAGGATTACAGTTGAACGTCAAAAAGACTAAAGTAATGACAACAGGATTGATGTAATTTTAAAGTTGACAATGAGGACATTGAACTTGTCAAGGATTATCAATACCTCAGCACAGTCATTAACCAAAATGGAGACAATAGTCAAGAAATCGGAAGAAGGCTAGGACTGAGGAGAACTAGAAAAGGTCCTCAAATGCAAAGAAGGGGATAAGAGAAAAATCAACTCATTCGAAATGTAGTGCTGGAGGAGAGCTTTGCGGATACCATGGACCATGAAAAATACAAATAATTGGGTGTCAGAACAAATTAAACCAGAACTATCATTAGAAGCTAAAATGATGAAACTTTGGACTTTGGAGCCATACTTTGGACACATAATGAGAAGACATGATTCACTAGAAAAGACAATAATGCTCGGGAAAACAGAAGGAAGTAGAAAAAGAGGAAGACCAAAGAAGAGATGGATTGATTCCATAAATGAAGCCACAGACCTGAACTTACAAGATCTGAACAGGGTGGTTCATGACAGATGCTCTTGGAGGTCACTGATTCATAGGGTCGCTATAAGTCATAATCGACTTGAAGGCACATAACAACAACAACAAAATTTATTTTGGTTCAGAATGGGTCTCTACTGTCACAATTTCTAGTGTGGGTTCATGCCAAGTCTTAAAGGTGCCACACAGGATTGTTAACAAGAGACCCCAAAAATTTCCAGACATATGGGGAAAAGATTATTCCCTTCCCCAGTTTATTAATTTCTACATTTTTTAAAATAGAATGTGGAATCAGGTGGAAGATGTTAAGTGGACTAGGACAAGGAAGAACCAGGTTAAAATCAATCATGAAACTCACTGTGTGATCTTGGGCCAGTCACTGTCTCTCACCTATTTCACAGGGTTGCTGTGAGGATCACTTGGGGAAAGGAAACCCATGAATGCTACCTTGAACTCCTTGGAAGAAAGGGGGGGGATGGATATAAATGTAATACTGATAAATAAGGGACAAACAAAGTAAAAAGTCTCTCCCTAGCCTGCCTGCTCCTGATTTCAAATTGATGGAGGGGAGCCAGGTTTGGAATCATGAAAAAAAAAAAGCCTAACCTAAAAAGCAAAGAAAAAATAATCTGGGACATAACCACGATATTCAGGCCTACAAACATTGGACTTTACATGTAGGTCCTTGTCAAATCCAGTGTGTGGCTGTCTGCTAGGACAGGCCTGCCTGCCTGGGGTGTGCAGTCAGGAGACAATCCATGATCCCAAACTACATATAGGCTCTGCACATTGAGTTCCCATCTGAACCATTGTCTGCACAATCCTACTTTTTATAATAGCATGTTAAGGCTGCCAAAGTGTTTATAGGCTAATTGTCCTCAGAGCAACCCTGCAAAGTAGATCACAGTGCAATTTTAGCAAACAACAAAAACTATAGTACTAGCACCTTGTTGTTGTTGTTATGTGCCTCCAAGTCGATGAGGACTTATGGAGACCCTATGAATCAGTGACCTCCAAGCGCATCTGTCATGAACCACCCTGTTCAGATCTTGTAAGTTCAGGTCTGTGGCTTCCTTTATGGAATCAATCCATCTCTTGTTTGGCCTTCCTCTTTTTCTACTTCCTTCTGTTTTTCCAACCATTATTATCTTTTCTAATGAATCATGTCTTCTCATGATGTGTCCAAAGTATGATAACCTCAGTTTCAACATTTTAGCTTCTAGTGATAGTTCTGGTTTGATTTGTTCTAACACCCAATGATTTGTCTTTTTTGCAGTCCATGGTATCCGCAAGGCTCTTCTCCAACACCATATTTCAAATGCGTTGATTTTTCTCTTATCCACTTTTTTCACTGTCCAACTTTCACATCCTGTTGCGCTGCAGCCAACTCAGAAGGGACAGGAAGGGGGGAGGCATGAGTTTCAGGCGCCTCCGCAGCCAGAAGAAGCAGAGTTGGGGATTGTTGTGTCTCAGCAGGATCGTGCGGGAGGGGGGCAGTCTGCTCTCCAGCCAGTTCCCACGAGTAACGCCCTTTCCGAGGAGCCGAGCGCACCGCCCCCAGTTGATGCAGAGGACTTGTGGGGGGAAGCTTCAGAGTCAGTGCCAGCTCCTCCTTTGCCAAGCAGTTCCCAGGAGGATTCCAGTGTGGCACCGCCCCCTGACCTCGAGCCCGTTGCTCGGGAGCAGGTGTCTTCAGATGAGCCGTTGGATGCGAGTCCCCTGTCTCCTCGTTCCCGTCGCCGCAAGAAACGGACAGGGCAAAGACAGGAATTACGAAGGAGTCAGAGATTACGTTCGAAAACATTTCCTATATAAGCCTGCCGCTCCCAGTGGGGGGTCGTTGAGTCAACTTCCTTCACACGCTGCAGAGCATGTCTAGAGTATAGTTAGGGACTCTAGTGAGTTAGCGTAGTGTTTCCTATGAAGCGCAATGCCTTTGATGTATCCATTACTCTAATAAAATGATATTTACTTGCACACACACTCCAGCCTCATTCTTTCAGCTCTGGACGGGACAGATTGACTCAACCACCATCCCTACTCGAACCTGTTCCCATGGCGGATGACATGGACCAGAACGGAGCAAGAGGGGGAGTACCTATCACCATGGAAGCTTTGTATGCCGAGATCCAGAACCTCCGAGTGACTACACAAGCCCTACAAGCCGAGAACCAAAACCTCAGAGCCGCAACGCAAGCCTTGCAAGTGGATAACCAGAATCTCCATGCCTTGGTCGCCCAAGTCCAGACTGTGCCCCCCGGGGCGGCAGCCCCTGTGAAGTCTCCAGTGGGGCTCCCCGTGCGATACGGGGGCCAGAGTGAACAGTTTGCCACGTTTCTAGCCCAATGTGAGTTGTACATTCAAGTGTGCAGAGCTGAGTTCCCAACTGATGACACGAAGGTGGCGTTAATCATCAGTTTATTGGAAGGGGAAGCTGCAAAATGGGCCACCCCGTATTTGATTCGCAACGACCAGATATTGCGCCAGTTTGACGCCTTCAAGAATGCGATGGGGGACATGTTCCGAGACCCCCAGAGGAAGGAGACGGTTGCCCGCCAGTTAGGAACCCTGAGACAGGGAAGGGGGTCTGTAGGGCAATACACGAATGCTTTTCGTGTTTTGTCTCAGGAGATGGAGTACAATGACCCAGCCTTGATGTACTTCTACAGAAATGGACTGAGTCCAGAAGTGTTGGATGAACTGGCGCGCTCCACATATCCCGACTCACTGAGGGGTTTGATTCAACTGAGTTTGCAGATAGACAGCCGCTTAAAAGGAAGAAAGTTGGAGCGAAGAATGGAGCCTTCACGGAGTCAGGTTGCTGCTCCGCTGCCCCGTGCACGCCCCGTGCCCAATCCTGGCATCCCTACTGTCTCGGGAGAGGAGCCCATGCAGATTGGGGGGGCTAGACCATGATTGACAGAGGTGGAGAGGGAAAGACGCCAGAGGGAAGGACTGTGTCTCTATTGTGGAAAGTCTGGACACCTCACCAGAAATTGTGCAGCCAAAACCGGAAGATCCCAGCCGCCGGAAAACTTCACATCCCAGCTCTTGTAGAGGCTAGAGAGTTGGGGGGTGCTACAGACACTGAGCCTCCGTTACGACCCCTTCCCTCCCAAGAGGCCCTTCTGTTGCCCATTCGCATCACCCTATCCTCAGGCGAGAGCTTCTCAGCCAAGGCTATGATCGACAGCGGAGCATCCTCTTGTTTCATAGACCAAGAGTTGGCGCTACACCACGCTATTCCCACAAGAGAACTGAGTCAGCCGTTGGCAGTGGAAACTATAGATGGCCGGCCTCTGATGTCTGGGGGGGTGACTCGGGTGACTGAGTCTGTGGAAGTGAAGGTCACTGGGCATCGGGAAGACCTGTCGTTCTATGTGGTGTCCTTGCCGCGTTTCCCGGTGGTGTTGGGTATGCCTTGGCTGGTTAGGCACAACCCCACAATTTTTTGGGATGAAGCTGTGGTGGTTTTTACCTCCAAGTACTGCCATCAACATTGCCAGCCTGAAGAGGAGCCACAGGTGTTGGCAGGGGCGTCTCCCCCAAGGGAGATAACGTTGCCCACCAAGTATGGGAGTTTTTGGGACGTCTTCGATAAAAAGGAAGCGGAGCAACTCCCTCCTCACTGGCCCTATGATTGTGCCATTGATTTGGTGCCTGGGGCATGTATTCCCGCCGGGCAGATCTACTCTCTATCTGAACCAGAGTTGGCAGCGTTAAGGGAGTTTCTGGACGCCAATTTGAAGAAAGGCTTCATTCGCCCTTCAAAGTCCCCAGCTGGTGCACCCCTGCTGTTTGTGAAGAAAAAAGGGGGGCAGCTCCGTCCCTGTTATGAATATCGAGTCCTAAACCAGCTCACTATCCCCAATAGTTACCCGCTGCCGCTCATTAGGGAAATGTTGGAGAGGTTGCATTCCGCCAAAATTTTCACGAAACTGGACTTGAGAGGAGCTTACAACTTGGTGACGATTAAGGCAGGTCATGAATGGAAGACTGCGTTTAAGACCCGTTACGGTCAGTTTGAGTATTTGGTGATGCCATACGGGTTGTCAGGAGCACCTGGAGTCTTCCAAAATTTTATGAATGACATCTTTCGGGACTTTGTGGACCGCTTTATGATAGTGTATTTGGATGATATCCTGATTTATTCAAATACTCCCGAGGAACACGACTCGCATGTGCGTGCAGTGCTGCAGAAGTTACGGGAACACCGTCTTTACGCGAAGCTGGAAAAGTGTGGGTTTGACCTAACCACGTTGGACTTTCTGGGGTATCGGATCTCTCCAGCAGGAGTAGAAATGGACCCAGAAAAAGTTTGTTGTGTACTCACGTGGCAACCCCCCAAGACCAAGAAGGATTTGCAACGCTTCTTGGGCTTTGTGAATTACTACCATCGTTTCATAGCCAACTACTCCCATCAAACCACACCGCTCACGGATTGCCTGAAGGGCTCAGGACCTTTCCAATGGACAGAAGCTGCACAAGAGGCTTTCAAGAGCCTGAAGTGAAGGTTTGCTACCGAACCCATACTACGGCATGCCGACCCGGCGCTCCCTTTTGTGGTAGAGACGGATTCATCGGACGTCGCGATCAGAGGGGTTCTTTTGCAACCAGCCCAGAAAGGGGGAGAACTGATACCTTGTGCCTACTTTTCCAGAAAGTTAACCGACTCTGAACAAAACTACACTGTGTGGGAAAAGGAGCTATTAGCCATTAGAGATGCCTTTGAAGCCTGGAGACACCATCTGGAAGGGGCGCAGCATGAAATTGAGGTGCACACGGACCATCGTAATCTAGAGAGTCTTCATACCGCCCGTAAACTCAATCAGAGGCAAGTGCGCTGGGCTCAGTTCTTCGGTTCCATTTCAAAATTCATTATATCTCCCAAGCACAGAATAAGCGGGCTGATGCCCTCTCAAGGAAGCCAGAATTTCTGAGGGATCCCACCCCAAGATCGTTACAGTACATAATCCCTCCCGAGCGGGGAGTAGTATGGGCCTGCCAAGATTCTTGGGAAGCTGAAGTGCGTGAAGCGCAACAACAGGACCCTTTCGTGCAGGAGCAGCGGGTCGAAGAGGGCGCGTCACCCCAGGCAGAACAGAAGGACCTTATATGGAAGGATGGCATACTGCACCATCAGGAAGCTGTTTATGTGCCCCCCAGAGAACTGCGAGTGAGGGTACTACGTCAGTGCCATTATGCCCCCACGGCAGGCCACTTTGGGGGTTTTAAGACCATTCAAGCTGTCACTTGGGAGTTCTGGTGGCCCAAGGTGAAGAAGGACGTAGAGCATTATGTTCGCTCTTGCCCCACTTGCATGAGGGCTAAACATGCCACTGGGAAGCCACCGGGGCTACTAGAACCCCTTCCTACTCCAGGAGGACCTTGGCGAATGATTACTATGGATTTTATAACAGACCTTCCACCTTCGCAGGGGAAAACCACAGTTTTGGTGGTCATTGATGCCTTCTCGAAAATGGCTCACTTCATTCCATGCGCAGGGCTCCCAAGCGCTCAAGACACTGCCAAGTTGTACGTGCAAAACGTGTATCGGCTGCACGGTCTGCCAGACAGCCTGGTTTCCGATCGGGGCACACAATTCACCTCGCGTTTTTGGCAAACGTTGTGGAAGTTGCTGCAAAGTGAGCTGAGACTGTCGTCTGCCCATCATCCCCAAACGGATGGGCAGTCCGAGAGGGTCAACGCAGTGTTGCAACAATATTTACGTTGTTTTGTGGGGTATCAGCAGGACAACTGGATGTCCTACCTGCATTTAGCAGAATTTGCCTATAATAATGCTGTGCATTTGCACACGCAACAGACTCCTTTCTTCGCCAATTTTGGCTACCACCCCGAGCCTTCCCTGCCCCAAAAGACAGTCTCTCAGTCCCAGCCGCTGAGGATTACTTGCAGGAACTTCACGCTATGCAACAGCTACTCCAAGAGCAACTAGAACAGGCCAAAGCGGATTACAAACACGCAGCTGACCAGCATCGGAGAGAGGGGGACCTCATACGAGTGGGAGACCAGGTCTGGATCTCTACACGTTTCCTAGCTATGCCTGGTCAGTGTCGTAAACTGCAGGATCGGCGTGTAGGGCCCTTTGAGGTGGAGGCACAGATTAACCCCGTGGCTTACAGACTAAAATTGCCACCCACCTTCAAGATGCACCCAGTCTTCCACAGGGCATTGTTGACCAAGGACGCTGCCCCCGACCCTCACCGTCCATGAGTGGAGCCCGCACCGCCGTTGTTGGTAGAGGGGGAGGAGGAATACGAAGTAGAACAGATTTTGGACTCGTGAAAATGCCGAGGGCGTCTTCAGTACCTGATTCATTGGAAGGGGTACGATCCAACTGAACGTTCCTGGGAAACAGAGGAGAATGTGCACGCTCCGACTTTGGTGAGAGAATTCCATGAGGCTTATCCAGAGAAACCTAGACCTCAGGGGTGGGAAGGGTTAAAGCATGGAGGGGGGGATGATGTTGCGCTGCAGCCAACTCAGAAGGGACAGGAAGGGGGGAGGCATGAGTTTCAGGCGCCTCCGCAGCCAGAAGAAGCAGAGTTGGGGATTGTTGTGTCTGAGCAGGATCGTGCGGGAGGGGGGCAGTCTGCTCTCCAGCCAGTTCCCACGAGTAACGCCCTTTCCGAGGAGCCGAGCGCACCGCCCCCAGTTGATGCAGAGGACTTGTGGGGGGAAGCTTCAGAGACAGGGCCAGCTCCTCCTTTGCCAAGCAGTTCCCAGGAGGATTCCAGTGTGGCACCGCCCCCTGACCTCGAGCCCGTTGCTCGGGAGCAGGTGTCTTCAGATGAGCCGTTGGATGCGAGTCCCCTGTCTCCTCGTTCCCGTCGCCGCAAGAAACGGACAGGGCAAAGACAGGAATTACGAAGGAGTCAGAGATTACGTTCGAAAACATTTCCTATATAAGCCTGCCGCTCCCAGTGGGGGGTCGTTGAGTCAACTTCCTTCACACGCTGCAGAGCATGTCTAGAATATAGTTAGGGACTCTAGTGAGTTAGCGTAGCGTTTCCTATGAAGCGCAATGCATTTGATGTATCCATTACTCTAATAAAATGAGATTTACTTGCACACACACTCCAGCCTCATTCTTTCGGCTCTGGACGGGACACATCCATACATGGAGATTGGAAATACCATGGTCTGAATGATCCTGACTTTAGTGTTCAGTGATACATCTTTACATTTGAGGACCTTTTCTAGTTCTCTCACAGCTGCCCTCCCCAGTCCTAGCCTTCTTCTGATTTCTTGACTATTGTCTCCATTTTGGTTAATGATTGTGCCAAGGTATTGATAATCCTTGACAAGTTCAATGTCCTCATTGTCAACTGTAAAGTTGCATAAATCTTCTGTTGTCATTACTTTAGTCTTTTTGACGTTCAGCTGTAGTCCTGCTTTTGTGCTTTCCTCTTTAACTTTCATCAGCATTCGTTTCAAATCATTACTGGTTTCTGCTAGTAGTATGGTATCGTCTGCATATCTTAAATTATTGATATTTCTCCCTCCAATTTTCACACCTCCTTCTTCTTGGTCCAATCCTGCTTTCCGTTTGATATGTTCTGTGTATAGATTAAATAAATAGGGTGATAAAATACACCCCTGTCTTACACCCTTTCCGATGGGGAACAAATCGGTTTCTCCATATTCTGTCCTTACAGTAGCCTCTTGTGCAGAGTATAGGTTGCACATCAGGACAATCAGATGCTGTGGCACCCCCATTTCTTTTAAAGCATTCCATAGTTTTTCATGATCTACACAGTCAAAGGCTTTGCTGTAATCTATAAAGCACAGGGTGATTTTCTTCTGAAATTCCTTGCTCTGTTCCATTATCCAACATATGTTTACGATATGATCTCTGGTACCTCTTCCCTTTCTAAATCCAGCTTGGACGTCTGGCATTTCTCGCTCCATATATGGCAAGAGCCTTTGTTGTTAAAGACTAACAAATGTATAATGGTATAAGGTTTTGGGGGCTAAACTCCACTTCATCAGATGCATCATTCTTTGTAATCCATGAAAGATTATGGAATAACAGATTTTACTGGTCTCAAAAATAATACTTGACTATTGTTTCATTTCTGCTGTAAGCCATGGCTAGTTGGCTACACATCTGACTGAAAGGATACCATAGTAATGTACCCAACACCACACTATGAGCCAGGGACAGAAAGGAAGATTTTTAAGTTAAGTCTCCAGTTCCTCTGGTGTGCTTGCTTTTAAAAGTATAAAGACAAGGAAGTTCTTGCCAATTGGCTTACTGAGAAGCAAAATGTGCAGGTAATATTCTATCCAAGTAAAGTGTGATGCAGCCTAAGAGGTTTTGCTATTAGCACCACCAACTCCTCCCCACAAAGCACAGCCTCCTCTCACAGCCTTGAGCAAGAAGGCATGATTAGGAACTATAAGCCTCAGAAATAGTGGCATGAGTACGCACAGAGTGCACCTACCTCTGTTTGTATTTCATATGGCGATTCCACAACAGGTATCCTTTGTATAAATAGCACATCATATTATCACCACAGCAGAAGAGCCTGCTGAATCAGGCCAAAGGTGTATCTAGTCCAGCATCCTGTTGTCACAGTAGCCAAACATACACACATAGCATTTTTTAAATCTAATGAAAAACAGGAATGCAAAACTTCCACACTTCTCTCAAACACACAAACCTACAGTTCCACTAACACACAAGTGTTGAAAGTTTCAGCACACACAGATGGCACCCACCTTTTTTTCTCCCAGTCGTCCTCCCCAGTTTACATAAATGCAAATAATTCAGTAAAAAAACCAAATAATATAAATTCTCACATACTCTGTCCACTATTGCGCTCTCTTAATAAATATTTGTTCAAAAAACCCCATGCTGCTCGAAGTAATAACCACACCCTTCTCCTGGCTAGCTACAAAGAATGCACTTTGAAGTCTGGCCTTCAAGAAAACAGCTCTGGGCATGCTCAGACTGTCCTTCAAGGTAGCCATAGCGATGCTCCTGGATTAGGATTGGCTGAGCACTATAGAGGCCTGATTGGCCAGAGAACAGCAGATTGACAGATATGTTTGCAGAGCTTCTCTAAGTTCAAACAGAAGCATAAATGTATATGAGATATGAAAGAGTGTGTGGCTTTGAGATGGGGGGGATTTAAAATTGCTTGACATTCTCCTTGGGAGGGCTGTATCCCAGTAGCCCTAGTGGATCATCCTCCACTGATTACACCAATCCTGAAAGCACTGCACTGGTTGCTGGATAGCTATTGGGCCCAATTCAAGGAGTTAGTATTAGTGTACAAAGCCCCAAACGGCTTGGAGTCCAAATACTTAAAGAAACACCTTCAGCCAACCTGGGTATTGAGATCTGCTGGGAAGGCCCTGCTCATGGTGATCTTGATGACTGTGCCTCAGGTATGGGGTGTATATGTGTGACACAATACAGTGCGGCCTTCTCAATGGTGGTACTCCAGCTCTGGACCCCCTTTCCTGTTGAGGCCACACTGTCTCCCATGCTATTCTTGCTCAGGAGACAACTGAAGACAATTTCTGCAGGCCTTTGGAATGTAAGAAAGGTTGGCTCCATTGGTTTAATTTTTATTGCTGATCATGTTATTGCTCTATTTTGGATTGTGATTTTAATATTTATTTGTAAAATATTGCATTTTCCTGATAATTGTTAATCACCCTGGGCTCCTGTGTGAGAAAGGATGGGGTGCATGAAAGAAATTTATCATTATCATAATAATAATTACTATCATTATCATCTCATCATTGTTATTCAGACAGAACTTTTTCCAGGATATTGGATGTATTGACCCTAAGGACATGAAGCTGTAACAAGAAACAATAATAATCTTGTTCTGCAACATTCTTGCCTTGATTAGGTAAGTATGCAGTGCCTGCCTACTTTGTGCAATTCAGAATCCTCCCTTTGCTTCCTATAAGCAGGCAAATCCCTAAGTGTTTTGTTATTCATTACATAACACTGTTAGGACACACAAGATAATAGTTCCAGAATTCTCTGGGGGAAGTCATGTGCTTTAAATGTATGGTGTGAAAACATTTTAAAAAATAGCCCTACTATTGCAAATTTCAAAACAAATGCAGTCAATTGTTCCCATTTTGTAATCTGGACAGGTCTATGACCGAGAGAGAGTAGCTTATGCTGTGTGGTTAACACTGAATAATACAAGGTTTGAATGCTTTACAAAAACTTTGCAATATTATACAGAGAGGTATTAGATGACTATTGCAGTTTAGTAGTTAGGCAGAAAAAAAATAAGAATAGATTACAATGTTGCCCATTGATTTTATCCTCATATTGCAGGTTGAACTGTGAAAGTAAAAACAAAATAAAAGTGCATATGGAATAAGACCTACGTTAGCAGGGACCTCCATCTATGGTCCTAACTTTGTTTTTTTCAAGCCCTTCACTCACAGGTTTCAGGTAACACATGCATCACATGTATGCCAAGGATACACTGCAACATTTTGTGCAGGACTCTGCTTTCTCATTAAAATAATGTCATAATTATCCCTCTCCCCATCAGCTGACTCTCCCTTACAAACGGCCACCTACCCCCACTCTCAACAAACATGTTTGTAACATATATTTACTGAAGTAACATGTTGTTCCATCCTTTCTGCAGTTGTGTTAGTTATATTTTTAAAAAAGCAATTTTTAAAATAGTGTTCAGGTATGAAGTTTTAAGAAATCTTCCTCTAGAAAACTCCTTTTTCTGTTTTGAAATAGGACACCTTTGATAAATGATTGTTTTGCAATCAATATTCTAATGCTGCAAGCTTAGAAAGTTCAGTATTTGACTGAATTTCTATAGCCTCTCACAGCTTGTATTTCCTGATAGCTTAGTGCTCTCTATATGACGACAGTACATAGTAAACACCATGGCAGAGTGTACACACATTCTTGAGAAAGGGGTCAATTGACCTGAAGACATCTGATAAAATTATTTTTAATCAGTTATTCATGGTGTTCTTTGTTGAGTTTAATATATTAGCTACCTTGTGCTTTTTGGCTAGTACACAATACTAATAAATCATAGCCAAGGCAGAAGTCAGTACTGATTAGGGTTAGGAACCTGTGGTTCTCTAAACGTTGCTGGACTATAGCTCCCATTAACCCTGACAATTTCAGGGAAGCAAATTTTGGATAAACATTAGAAGAAACTTCCTAACAGTAAAAGCTGTTCAACAGCAGAGCAGACTGCCTCAGGAGGTGGTAGTTCCTCCGATGGAGTGATTGGGTGCAGAGGCTGGGTGGACATTTGTCAAGGATGCTGTAGTTGCATCCTGCATTGCAGATCCTGCAGAGCAGAGGTTGGACTAGAGGACATCTGAAGTCTCTTCCAACTCTGTAATTCATCCCACTACAATCTCAGAGCCCATAGGTCAGTAGTAGAGCATATGTTTTAATGCAGACAGTCCCAGGATCAATTGTTTTTATTCATGGAGGGTATCAGGGACTACAAATCATTTTTATTATTTAACAAAATTCACATACCACTTGATTGTAAACAGAACCTCTAAGGCAGGATAAACCTGTGGCCCTCCAGATGTTGCTGAACTACAGTTCCTATCAGCCCAGCAAGCATGGCCAATGGCCAGGGATGATGGTAACTGTAGCTCAGCAACATCTAGAGGGCCAAAGGTCCCCACATCTGCTCTAAGCAGTTTACAAAAAAAAAAAATTGTAAATAAAAGGCAAAGTTAAGAACAGGTATTTTTTAAAACTCAAAATATAATAAAAATCAAGTTAAGCTAAAAATGGAGAAAAAGACATGTCATCTTCTACATGCTAGGCTTGCCTGAACAAGAGTACAGCAAAGCTGTCTGCCTGATGTCAGTAGGGAGTTCCAGAGTGTAGGTGTTGAGACGTTAACAGAGGGATTTCTTACAAATCATCGTGGCTGTATAGTCTGAGTATCAGCTGCTGGGGGTGGTAACAGGAGAAGGGGCTATTGCCTTCCTGCTGTTTGTGGGCTTCCTGAAAGTGCCTGGTTGACCACTAGAGGAAGAAAATGCAAGGCAGGATGATCTTCGGTCTGAAGCAGCAGGGCTATTCTTAGTGGTCCCTGTTTGGATATGAGGCAATTCTAGCCACACAGCACTACCCCCCTTAATGCAAATACTTTATAAACAAACTGTTTTCCACACTTTTAAGGCACATTTTTCCCCACCTTAAAATTGGAGGCACAATTCATTCTTGTACGCCAATGACTTCACTTTGAAAAGAGTAAGAATTACTGAAGGAACCCACTCCTTCCCTTGTTTCTTCATGAGTCATCATTCTGAGTATGACTCTCTTCTAGGAGACAAAGCCAGTAATAGCGAGTCATGGCAAAATGTAGCTAGCAGTCACCTCAGAGTGGGTAATTCTATTGTGACCTTAGAATCAAAAGGGAATGAACTATTCAGTCACTTCTGAGTCACTGAGACGTGGCAAAACTGACCAGCCTCCCCCACGTAGTTAAAAGGTAACAAGGTCACAACAGCAGCCCATGCAGCAGGAAGTCTCCTCAGTAGAGTGGCTTACATGGCCCATTTTGGGAGTTACTGTTTTAAGGGAGTTACAAAATAAAAGTTAGGGATTGTAATATTTACAGCACCATAATGACATCTGACTCTGGTTCTGTAACTCAGACATAGGCCTGGTTTGCACATCACAGTAAGCCAAACTATAACTTCCCAATAGTGCACAAACACACTGGCTACTGTAGATACGTTTGCACCTGCTTTACTCATCTTAGCCCAAGTTTAGCTTAGTGCATGGTGCAAACTCAGGATTGCAGCAATGGTATCTTCTCCTTAATCATGACCTGTAACCAAGGACAAACCTTGCCTACAGACAGTGGTTAAGGAGAAAAGAGCCTAACCACAATCCCAGATTTTGGATGAAATGGTAAGCCTTAGCTTAGCCACTGCACCTCACTGAGCTAAAAGGATCGGGAAAAGAAATGTGGGTGCAATCTACTCCCCAGAAAGCAGCACATATGGGTTAGCACAGTTTATAAAAGGATGTACCACCCTCATTATGTGTGAAAGTGGCCAATCGGTCCTTTTTAAAATCTTCTAAAAGGGATGCAAATTAACTTAATTTTTCAGAATGAATCTGTTGGGGAACTGAGCTCAGCTTGTGAAGCCCTTCATGAGGTTTCTATTGCTGCCATATGTTAGGATGGTGAAGGAAGAGAAAAGGGAGGGACATTTGCAACAGTAGTACTCAAGATTCTGAGGAGGCTATCGCATATTAGTCTTCTCACAAACTGTTTTTAAGCAGACACTTTTTAAAAAAGAAAATCCCACAATTTTAAGGCTTTGCTATGTGCCCCTTTATTTTAAACTTTGTTATAAACTTTGTCATCTGCTGTGTGTGTGCTTTGCAGAAAAAGGTAGGATATAAAAGTGAAATGTTTTATATTCTTAGGCACCAAAATGAGGCAAATTAGCACATGTTTTTCTTTGAGTTGTGAGAAGATCAACATAGTATTACCAAGGCTTCACCACATTAATTAAAATGTCACATTTGTTGGTTTTTCAAAGCAAAATTTGTCTGTGTTTGTGTGTGTTGTATATTTTATAGTGCCAATTTCAAACACTTAGATATGGGTCCAGGTAGATGTAGTTGAACTTAATCCTTTCAGTTTCAATAGCAACTGCCTGGGCTCCTGCCTGGAGGAAGGGCGGGATATAAATCAAATAATAAATAAATAAATAAAATAATAAACTAAATTCAACTGATTTCATCTGAATCCAGCCCATAGCCCCCCATATCACCCACGTTTAAAAAACCTTATTGCTCAATTTCAGTTACCTGTGGGCCCAGCCTATAAATATTCTTGCACCCTAACTTGCTCAGTTCATGGGCAGAACAGGATACAGGGGTGTAACCTGAGGAAAAGGCCCGAGGACCAGACAGAGAGATCTCGAAGGCCACCTTTGACCCATGGGGCTGAGGTTCCCCACCCACTTTAAAGCTGTGCAGGACAATATTGCAGAACCTTTACAATGATACACAAAATTTGGAGTTTATTAAAAGTACCACTTTATAAAAAGTTTACGATATTGGAAGTAGAATTGCAAAGTACAATTCTTTAAAAAGGCACATAATTACATGCTACATTGAGACTACATTATCAGTCTCGTTCCATATTCACAGCACATTTAAAATATAAAGAATTGTCTATAAATTATTTATAGATATAAAAAACTTACAAATATATCAGTGCAAACAGTAGTCACTTGGACATCAGTAATATAATATTCCAGGGCCTTCACAGATATTGGAAACAGACAGATTTGGCAAATACATAGATGATTTATCTACAAATGGTACATGTGTGTTGTAAGACTTGTGTCATTACTGTGGCCCTCAAAACTCTTAACTTACAGAAGACCATCACTGTGTTACAATATACCTGGAAACTAGTAGTGGCTATTAGCATTGACAACCAACCATGTGGTCTACAAAACAGAATCTTTCTGCCTTTTTTAAAAAACAAACAAACCACACAGTACCTACATCAAGACTACTGCTTTTGGTTTTCCATTTGAGAACAAGAATGCTACTATAAACCATTTGAGTTCCCACAGGAAGGAAGGTAAAAAATCAAATGGACAATTCTATGAATCAAACACTGTTCCATTTTTTTAAAGCACAGGATTCTTTGCCAATACGAGGTCAAACTTTCCTGCTTTCTACATGCAGATTTAGTAGGTTGATTTAGTAGTGTTTGAACTGGATGAATAAGAGGGGGTCTTTCTTGGGTATCTATTTGAAGAGAGGGAGACTTGCATCCTCTTTGTAGTACGCACACTTCGACAGAGGAGTGCATTTTTGAGATTGTCTCTGAAATCCTTTGAAATGAAGTAATAGACAAATGGATCAATGCAGCTGTTTAGAGAAGAAAGGCACAGTGCTATGATGTAGAAGGCGTATACATGACTGACGCCATGGATTTTGATCTGGGCATAGTGTACCACAAGAAGAACATTGCTGGGCAAAAAGCATATTAGGTACATGGAAAGCACAGTAATGATGAACTTGGTGGCTCTTTTACGTTTCCTCCCAATGTTTACATCCGTAATAGAAGCATTCAGAGTCTTTATCATGAGAACGTAGGCAACAGTTGTGAGAACAGCAGGGAATAAGAAGACGCCAATTGCCAGAGAAAGGAAGTAGTTATACATGTCATGAGCCAGTAGTGCATGAGGCAGGACATCATGACAAGTGGTGATATTTAGGTTAGAAACATAAACAGTTTGGTCAACAAGATACAATGGGATGGTGCCAAGCAGAATCAGGATCCATATTGCAGCTGAAATCCCCACAGAGATTTCAGACTTCTTTCTTGAGTGCAGTATGGGGTTCACAATTACCCAATACCTTTGTACGCTGAGGCAAGTCATAAAAAGAATAGAGCAGTACATGTTTCCATAGAAGAACCCAACAAGCACTTTGCATAGGCCTTCACCATAGATCCAGTTATTGCCATTAATATGGTATGCAATCTTCAGAGGGAACCAAATAACGAAGAGGAGATCTGCCATTGCCAGGTTAGCCATATAGATCACTGCTGGGTGCCGCTTCTTCGTTCTCAAGAAGAAGACCCACAGAGCCATGGCATTACTTGGCAAGCCAATGATGAATACTGCAATGTAGATCATGGGCAGGAAAACTGTAGTCAATTTACCAGTAAGGATTTGGGTTGCAAAATCATCCACATTGTATGCTGCTCTAGAAGAGTTGCTTGCATTGATTTTATGAGCAATAAAGCTTCTTCCTTTAGACCTGCTGGTCTCATTTCTCACTAAAAAGGAGATATAAGCAAGAGTGTTAGCTGTTTATTGATTAAAAAGTAAATATGATCAGCATGAAGCATGCATAGAGAACATTCCTAAATACTTGATTTGATACTATAATTAAAATTGCTTTTGAACATTACTACCATTAAACAGACAGGGCAACTGTCAAGCTTGACTCCAATAAGAAGACCAGTTAACCAAGTCGTGTGCTGGTAGTAAACAGAAGCTGACACATTTTAAGTTGTACATGGAAGGGAAGGAAGAAACATGACTGGAGTGGCCAGATGCAAGGAGATAAGGTAAGGGAGGGGTGACAGTTCAGCATTCCTCTTCTATGCTCACTTTTCACTGTAAGACAACAAAGAGAGAGAGGGAGCCTCCCATCGTGTGTATGAAAGAGACATGAATGAAGACACCCCCCTCCATCTAATCTGGTCAAACGCAGGAGATCTGAAAGACCAAACATAGTTTTTAAAGAAAGCCATTCACTGCGTGGGCACGCACAGAAACCAGCTGGATTCTTATTTTTAAGCATATTAGTTTCCTGTTTCAGAAGGCTCAACTATTATGGAAAACTACCAAACCAATTAAATGTATGTCTCAAGTTTTGATGGGTGTATACTACCTCGAGGATCAGATGCACTAGGCCTCTGAATACCGGACACAGTGGCAGAAGGCTATTGCCCCTCATTTCCTGCGGTTGCTAGTCACTGTGGGACCTGGTTGGCCTTTGACTTGATCCAGCAGAGCTCTTCTAAAGTTCCTAAGTCCACATTCTCACTGGAGGTGGTAAAACTGTGTCTAAGCTGTACCATTTCAGACTCACGTGACACACGTGAATTAAAATTTTACCTCATATCCAAAAATTTCCTAGAAAACAAATATATAGATTTTGATATATATCATTCTCTTTCTCTCATACATATTTGTATTTATTATGAACTTCTTCATGTGAGCGCCCATGTGCAATCTGTAAAAATAATTACATTTTGTATAATTAAAAAAGTAAGTAATCCATTTTTTAAAAAGAAAAAGAGAACATAATGGGGTTTAAGGCACCACCCAAAATAAAGTATATTAAAGTAACTAGAGGTGGGAACAAGAGAGCAGAGGGGAAGGTCATGCTTAATCTTTCCCATGCCTGGCTATTGTTCCTGACAAAGCCCTCAGTGGCTGTTTTTACTTTATCCCTCATTCTTAATCCTTACTATGTGTGCCCATTGTTCCTGCAAATGTCCTCTGAGGCTGCTTTACTTTATTTATCCATCATGTTTTTATCCCACCCTTCCTCCAGGGCTCCCCCTTTATTTTATTTGCAGAAAAGCCCTGTGATACAAGCAAGATTGAGAGATTGTTACTGGGCAAAGATCACAACAATGAGCTCCATGACTGAGTCAAGATTTGAACCCGGGTCTCTCCACTTCTAGTCTGAC
The DNA here is from genome assembly GCF_030035675.1 of Rhineura floridana. Lineage (NCBI taxonomy): Eukaryota > Metazoa > Chordata > Lepidosauria > Squamata > Rhineuridae > Rhineura > Rhineura floridana. The sequence continues at coordinate 46,986,576 of NC_084480.1, forward strand.
ACTCTAACAACTGTATCACACTGACTCTCAGCTAGTTTTGCTGCCAACTGAGTGCATTTATTATTTTTGTCTGTAAGAGTTTATTACGCAAACCAGCAAGTGCGTCACTCCTACATTAGTGATATAAAACAAACACAGTATTGGGAACAATATATTTCATTCATGGCACGTACTTCTGTCTAAATTAATGCAGAAGCAGGTTGAGCATTAGGCCAAGGTGTCTTCACTGCCTGCTCCTGTCTACCTAACATGGACAGCACACGTTACCATTAGTCAGAACGAAACCCTCTTACAGTAAAGTTGTTACACAGCTTCAACTCATACCATTATGTGATTAGACATTACTACTGGATGCTAAATGGAACCACTGACTAAAAGGTTCACGCATTAATTAGCAGTAAGAACAGGAGAAAACTGGAATAGGTCGTGCTTGTACAGCAGACATTCAGATCTACCTGAAAAACCAGTAAAAAAATGAAGAAAACATTAGTGTGCACAGTATATACAAAATATAAGCAGGAGGTACTGAAGAGAGGAGGTATCAAGACCCCCTCCCCAATATTATCTTAGCCTTTGGAAATATTTCCCATGCCCTCACACAGAAAGCCCACAATATGAAGTTTTCTCCGATTCCATTTTAAAATTTAGTTTGCAGAGCCAGGCTAACACATTCTGCTGCCCAACTATTCCATGTACGGAAGCCAACCAGACTGATTGCTGAATCTTAATTCAACACTGGAGAATAGGGATGGGACAGCATCCTCCTTTGCACCCAAGACAAAGAGGCTAGCTTAGGGGGTGCAGGAGAGGCCCTGCAGCCCATACAGTTCTGTCACCTAACATTTTGCCATTGCTCCCCACCTTTTGACATCTGGAACCCAAGACAGCCAACTCACTCTACCCAACAATAGGGTCAGATTTATGGAATTTTACAAAGTGCTATTTCCCCCCCTCAACAACACACTGTGCAATCCTCAAGAACAAGGCTGGAATCTCCAGCAAAATCCTGCTGATTTCAGTTCTCCCTTAATCAAATAGTTCCTAATCACTTAAGAGTGAATTTCACCTATAATCAGAAGATATAAAGCACAATCACCAGTGTTATATTCAAAAAGAACATGGAGGCACTACAGAAGTTGCAGTGATGGTTTAGATATGGTGACATTATATATGTACATGCATGGCACAAGAAGTAGCTTTCTTCACTGTGAAACAGACAGATCGATATCAGGAGACATATTTCTAGAGATTCCACATTCCCAAGGAGCAAGACAGAACTGGATAGGAATTCCACCCACCCTCTTAAAGCAGCTTCCTAGGCCCAGCACCAGAAAATGGCCAGGTCAGGCCCTGGCCAAGGCCCGCTGCAGCTGGGAGGGTGGAGCTCCCATTCCACAATTCCTGCCACCATTGGGTCACGGTGCATGATAGCAAATCGTCAACATGCTCCTGCCACTATCTTGGGTGATGGCAGGCATGCGTGTCAACATACTGTCACAGAGATGCAAGAGGTTGCACAACTGGGTGTATTTAAGCACATGCGGGGGGGACAGAACCCCACTGCGGTCTGGTTCCGGCCCTGCAGCTTCCTATGTTCCCAAGCTAGTCCACTGGCCCTCCTAGCTCACTATTGTCTACACTGACTGGCAGCAGCTCTCCAGTGTTTCAGACAAGTGTTTCTCCCAGGCCAATCTGGAGATGCCAGGGATTGAACCAGAGACCTTCTGTACAATTACCGTGCCAAAAAGTGGTACAGCTTATCGCCAACTACAACAAAGTCTATTTGTCTCTCACATACTTCTATTCTTTCTCCACTTTCAAACTTCAGAATGCAGGCTCTTTGAAAGTGGGGGCCTGCCTTTTTGGTTTTATCAGAGCTTGAACGTAATTAATTACAAAAATGAATTACTTGCAAGTTATTACTTTTTTGAGGAACAAATGGGTAATTTCTTTACACTGATTGTAATAGAATGAGGAGTAATTTTATTACTTTTGAGGAGTAATTGTAATGTTTCCAGCATTACTTGGGGTGTTACTGGGAGGGGGGAGCAGGGGAAGTCTTCTGCTCCTCTGATCTGTGGATGAAAACCATGTGCCTCAAACTGGGCTTCTGCACAGCGTCACTCTTCCTCGTGCTCTGTGGGTGTTTAGGAGGCAACGAGGGAAGAGATGGAGAGTGAGACAAGGTGGAGAAAACAATTGTTAAAAAAGTGGTAGAGAAGAATGGAGTGGAGGGAGAAAGAAGCTGGAGGGTAAGGACAGAGATGATGAAGAAGAAGGCAGCAGCAGAACGTGTGTGTGTGTGTTAATATTGTGTTTGCACTTGGCATGCAAAGCGGCCTCTGTTGTCATCCCTGGCTACTTTGCTACATTTGCAGTATTTTAACTTTTGTGCACACCGCGGAAAAATGTTTGCTTGGGTAGGTGTGACTTAGTTGGTGGCAGGGCAGGGTCTGGGAGGCAGCTGATTGAGAGAGATGAAGCTTGCTGGCTGAGAGAGAGAGGGAGGGGGGTTGCACTTGTTTGACGTGTAAAGGTCTGAATAGCGGCCCTGCCTCCCTCCCCACCTCTCTTACCAGCAGAGACCACCACTATCTTATGGATTAAATAATTAATTCTACTCTCTCTCTCTCTGTGTTTATTTTTAATGTTGTTTTAGGTGCAGCAGTCAAGGCCAGCACCATGAAGGCACTCTAGTTCCCCCCCAAAAAACCCTTAACTGTAATTGTAGTGATTACTTTTGAGTAATGGTAAAGGAATCAATTCCTTTCAGAACAATTGTAATAGTAATTTATTCCTTTTTGGGGCCATGTAATAGTAATAGTAATTCATTCCTTTTAAAAAGTAATCTTCCATGCTCTAGGTTTTATGCTAGAAAGCTTCATGTGCATCAGTGGCATGATATAAATCAATAACTGTGGGTTGTAGCCAATCCGTTAAGATGTTTTAGTCCACTTTATTGGCTTCTGCTGAAAGAGACAATAGTTAGGGCTGGGTAACATATTTCTAGAAACATATTACAAAGCCATTTGTAGGTATTGAATCGCATTTTAAAACTAGATTTTCTCATTAGAAAATTACTCGAGCTGATCAAACAGTCACAAACCACAGTCAGTCTAAATGCACAGATGCCATAGAAAATGATAATCAGATAGTTATCAATTAACTATGCTCCATAGGCAGAAGATGCAGGAAGCAAAAGAGGCATTTAGACACAAGCGAAAGTTTTACAGTGAAATGAGAAACAGAAGCAGCTATCAACACTACCACAAAATTAAAAGCTGCAGATAAATCTTTGGAAAGCATAAACCTTTCGTTATCTTTTTTTAAAATATATTCTTGACATTGAGCATCTCAGACACAACAAGTTTATCCAGTCTTGGTATTATGGAAACCAGGACTGCCTCCTTGCTGCCCAGTCAATCTTTGCAGCAAGTGGTAAGTAAAAGAGGAGGTCCCTATGAGGATAAAAGAGGAGCCTTCAAGAAACTGCTATAAAGCCATTTAGGATCATTTCCTATTGCACAAGTCACATTTCTGTAAAATTAAGTTCTGATAATTATTGCACTAAAGGACATACCCAGCAGTCATGAAAAGAGTCCCAAGTTTCTCATACTTTTCCAGCTAATAAGGGTTACAGACTGTACTACAGCCTTATAAATTTATATTCAATCTCATGGCCTGGTTATCCATTGCTCCCAAAAATATTCTCTTAGTGATAAAGTGAGCATACTTGTTCAAGAGTTTTAAAGCTGTAAAAAAGTCTGTTATGAGCTATTTTATGTATTTGAAATGAACACCCCAGTTCAAGGGAAAGCATTATCAACATGTCAAGTTTATATAATAATGCTATTAACTGTCAGTTGCAATGCAAAGTCTTTCAGAAAATATATTTTAGAGAGAAGTAATTTTTAAGCATTATTTACAAGATTTACTGGATGTGTTACAAATGAGATCAAGGTGAGACACACAGCACCAAATCACAAGAACACATATAATTCTGACCTTACTATCTTGCAGACTACACAGAAAATCAGATATTAACAGTGCTCTAGCTTACAAAAAGAATTCGTTATCAGGCATTGAAGTTAGTCACTTAGTAGCTTTAAACTGAAAACCAAAAGATGCCAGAAGCGGTGCCAGTTTGCTGTAAGTCAGTAATGTTCAAACTCTGCACCAGAAACCCTGAAATTTTTCAAGGCAAATGAATCAACAGGCTCAGTAAAGTTAATAGGGTTGGAGTTCTTTACTTCGGATATATAAAAACCACTCATGGGGAACCAGAAGTTAAAAAAGAAAGGAAAAGCATCCTACACATACTCAGGAGACTTTATTTGATTTAGAGCCACGCACTGGAAATCAGGCTCAGGGAGTTAAGCCCCGATTACCTAACAGAGCCGAAGTGGAGACATAATAATGGAATCTTCAACAAAGACAACATCCCCGAAGGCGCAACCCTTGTTTGGGAGTAAAGTCCTACTGCACTTACTGTTGCTAGGACTAAAAAGAGAGACGCAAAAATCTACGTTCACTTTACCTGCTGGAGAGGAGAGCAAAAACATCCGGGGGGGGGAGGCTATCCCTTGGCCACGCACCCACATCCCCCCGAGAAAAGGGTCTCTCCGCCACATTCTTCCCCTCCGCGAGCGTGGGCCCCTCTCTCACCTGTGGCAGAAGCGACCACCAGAGCTGCCCCCAGGACGAGGAACCCCAGCCAAGCCCGGCGGAGGCGCCCCATATCCACAGCACGAGTCTCGCTGCAGCGAAACTACCACCCTCAACTTCCTCCTCGAGCGTCGTCGGCACCTGTGGAGTTTCACAGATCCCTACAAGGGAGAGGTGGAGGGCGCCGGGGGCGGTGCGTAACTAACAGCACCTCTGTGGCGTCAGCGGTCCGGCCCCGCCCTCTCGCCTTGATCTAGCCCGGTGCTATTCGTTTCCCTCGGGGGAACCAGACATGGTGAGCTCAGTGCGTAGGAACGAGGCGTAGGTGGACCTTGGCCCACCGGCAAAAGGCGGCCAAGGTTTACTGCCATTGACAGCAGAGCCATGCGCGTTTCCAGGAGGAGTCGCAGGCGCCAAGTAGTTGACTACTTAATAACTAAGGCTGCAATCCAGTACATGTCTATTCAGAAGTAAGCTCCATTGGATTCAATGGGACTTACTCCCAGGTAAGTGTGTGTTGTATTGCAGCCTAAAACTGCATTCCTAACCCCACTGAACTGGGAGTAAGCCCCTCTGAATTCAATAGGGCTTAGTTCTGAGTAGACATGGTTAGGATTGCAATGTAAGCACCACTGGGTGGGTTAGTTACTAACAGTGCAATTGATGTCTACTCCGAAGTAAATCCAAATTAATTTAGTGAGTGGTTAAGGTGTTGGACTTTGACCTGGGAGACCAGGGTTCGAATCCCCACACAGCCATGAAGCGCACTGGGTGACCTTGGGCCACTCACTGCCTCTCAGCCTCATGAAAACCCTATTCACAGGGCCGCCATAAATTGGAATCGACTTGAAGGCAGTACATTTATTTATTTATTTATGAGATTTGTTAGCCGCCCATCTGGCAGAGGTTAATCTGCCACTCTGGGTGACTTACAACCAAACACAAGTACATTCCATATAGACATAATCAAAATCCTAAAAAGTAGAGATTAAAAATTAAAAGCTTAAACATTTTAACCCCCCCCCCCGAGATCTGCAATCTGCCAGCCTAAATTTGAATTTAAACCCCCCAAGAACTTCAATCTGCCAGTCTAGTCCCCTTCCCATGCCTGGGTAAAGAGCCAGGTCTTCAAAGTCTGCCGAAAGCGTAACGGAGGGGGCCTGACGGAGGACAGTTGGCAACAAATTCCAAAGTGTAGGAGCCACGATAGAAAAGACTCTAGACCTTGTCCTCACCAACCTCGCTTCTTTTACTGAAGGTATAAGAAGTGAGCCATTCAAGGACGATCTTGTAATTTACATTACATTTAGGCCCAGGTAAACGGGATTAGGTGGATTATAGTTTAGCCAGTTAGTGAAGGAAGAGCCATCTTGGTAGGCTAAGATTTTGAGGGGAGAGGCACAGCACCAGTCTTCTCTTTTCAAAAATCCTCACCCCCTTCCAGGTTAAACACAAAGGGGGGGAAATTAGGAATAAAAAGCCAAAAGGAAAAGGGTTAAGTAACCTCTTTTCCTCCTCTGCTCTACATTGCAGTCAGAAGGCTGCTTTTTATAAAAAATGCCTATATAATTAATACCTTATTTTTCTGTACCAAATCCTGCTCGCTGCAAAGTTGTCCTTCTTTACACACTTTTGAGCTAAATACAATTTAGATGAATTGTTACTGCTGTGTCAGAACCCCATAAGGTGCTTTCATTCCTTTACTTTTAAGTCTGTTTTTTTATTTTGAAAAATGGGGCTGATTTTATTGTTAGGTTTATTTATGATTTTGTTGTGATTTATATTTTCACTTGTAAGGTGCCTCAAATTTGATTTTAATTGCAGAAATGTGGGATTTATTGTGTATACATAAATACATATAAGGGATATAGATATATAAATATTTCTTAGGCTAAAACCACATTTGAAAGCACTTAAGGTACCACTGAAGAATATTCTGGTCCAATTAGTGCCCATTTGTTTGTTTGTTTTATGCAATTACATAGCTGCCCCATAACAAGAGTTCTCTGGGTGTCTCACAAAGAAAAAAAGTAATAATATTATTATTATTAGATTTATTAGTTGCTTGATACCTGAAGGTATCCAAGCAAAACTTATAACAATTTTAAAAACAAAAACAAATATACTGTAAAAAACCAGAACACCTCCATGCTGCCACAGGAAGCTAACTAACATGTACTCCCAAATAAACAGTTGGTCTATTAATTCAGAAAGGAGCAAAAATTGTGTACTACACAAGGAGCTTTGATGGTATGCTAGAAGTTCCTGTATCAGAGAGTCGTTCCCTTTATGCCATGTAAATGCTAGTACAACACTGGGCTCATTAAACTGGTGTTCACTGTGTTGCATTATACATTCACACGCACACATGCACGCACGCACGCACGCACACGCACGCACACACATGCACGCACGGATCAATGCAATTTCTAACCTGCCTTTCAATCCAGAAGGATCCCTGGTGGGGAAAAAAATCTTGTTGGCAACACTGAGATGGGTCCAGCCAAAAGGCTATGGCACAGGTAGGGGGATGGAGCAGGCAAGTGAGGAGGCACAGGGCAATGGCACTGAAGCCTACATGAAAGTAGCCTGAGGATGTATAGCAGGAACAGTGCTATACATGTCTTCTCAAGTGTAAATCCCATTTAGTTCAATAGATCTGCTGGCTGGAGGAGGTTAGGATGGTATGAAGGTTCTTCTGCAATAAGAACATAAGAACATAAAACGAGCCTGCTGGATCAGGCCAGTGGCCCATCTAGTCCAGCATCCTGTTCTCTCAGTGGCCAACCAGGTGCCTGGGGGAAGCCCGCAAGCAGGACCCGAGTGCAAGAACACTCTCCCCTCCTGAGGCTTCCGGCAACTGGTTTTCAGAAGCATGCTGTCTCTGACTAGGGTGGCACAGCACAGCCATCATGGCTAGTAGCCATTGATAGCCCTGTCCTCCATGAATTTGTCTAATCTTCTTTTAAAGCCATCCAAGCTGGTGGCCATTACTGCACCTTGTGGGAGCAAATTCCATAGTTTAACTATGCGCTGAGTAAAGAAGTACTTCCTTTTGTCTGTCCTGAATCTTCCAACATTCAGCTTCTTTGAATGTCCATGAGTTCTAGTATTATGAGAGAGGGAGAAAAACTTTTCTGTATCCACTTTCTCAATGCCAGGCATAATTTTATACACTTCTATCATGTCTCCTCTGACCCGCCTTTTCTCTAAACTAAAAAGCCCCAAATGCTGCAACCTTTCCTCGTAAGGGAGTCGCTCCATCCCCTTGATCATTCTGGTTGCCCTCTTCTGAACCTTTTCCAACTCTATAATATCCTTTTTGAGATGAGGCGACCAGAACTGTACACAGTATTCCAAATGCGGCTGCACCATAGATTTATACAATGGCATTATGATATTGGCTGTTTTATTTTCAATACCTTTCCTAATTATCGCTAGCATGGAATTTGTCTTTTTCACAGCTGCTGCACACTGGGTCGACATTTTCATCGTGCTGTCCGCTACAACCCCGAGGACTCTCTCCTGGTCGGTCACCACCAGTTCAGACCCCATGAGCGTATATGTGAAATTAAGATTTTTTGTTCCAATATGCATAATTTTACACTTGTTTATATTGAATTGCATTTGCCATTTTTCCGCCCATTCACTCAGTTTGGAGAGGTCCAATGGTGGGGAAGGGGGGATATTTGTCCTGGATGCCAAAGTTATACCTGCACAAAGCATTGAAATGAGCATTGAAACAGGACATTCTGGGGTGGGTTGGAAGCAGCCTTGGATCCAGTGAATCCAAGCCCCTTTGTTCTCCTGAGTGACCCCGGTGATGGTTTCTTCAAGTACCCTAGCCTGGAGCTGGTGTAGTGAATTTTCCCCCATGGAAACTGGGGTGGTGGAGGGAGATAACAAAAGAATTGCTGAGAAAAAAGGAGGGTGAAGGAACTGCTCCTTATCTCCTGACCTGGCTTTGGAAGTAGCAGATTGTTCCACCCACTTCATTTGCTTCCCCCCCCCCCCCGTTAGGATTTCTCAACTACATGGGAGATTATAGTCATGAATTCGCCTGCATCACATCTGATTTAGAGAGACTAAAATTGGTGACTTCCTGTTAACTCAAATAAGCAACCACAGAGACGAGATTAGACTCTTAAATTGTTCAGATACTTAGCAGAGAAGACAGGCCATAAATTCAGCTTGGTATAATCCTCTGAAGTTCACATCTGTGTTTAATTACAAACTATTGACTTAATCACTGTTCAGAATGACTAATACCAACGCCATGTCTATTTAAATCATTAATAGGCAAAAGCTGTCTGGTTGACTCATGTCTGTTTACAATGAATTAAAACAACATTATTTGCTTCACTTCAATATCAAATGCCATAATTTAGAAGTTACACAAGAATACTCCTTAAGTTACTCTATTGTTCTGAAAACATAGAATAGCTTTCTTAAATTGTTCAGATTCAACTACCTTTCCTGCCTAATCCTATCATATTTTTTGTACAGTTAAAACCTGTTTACACTAAGGGTAACTGGTTACCTTTAACAATAAACTGCATTCCTGGCTTATTACTTCATCTATTAATATTCGCTTAGTTAAATCCTTCAAGGGGGAAACTACACTTTACACTTCAGTCTCCTGTAAGGAAATCCAAAAGGTTCCATTTCATTTGCAAGGTGCCCTCAGGAGTCATCACAAGGGAAGGATGGGAGGGAAAGGAGGACTTGACGCTTTCTCTGAAACTTCCTGCCCTGCCCCAGATGTTTTTATCTCTGGCAAAGCTCCAGGCTTACTCATAAACATTGAGTTGAAATGCCAAATGGGATTAAAGAAGCACCTATGTGTGGCATTTCGGGGGGGGGAAACAACTGGCAAAGGAAAGGTTAAGCAGCCTGTTATTTTCCATTTCTTCTCCTAAGCAAATTTCTCCCTCTGAAGGGGCTTTTCAAGGCAACATTCTTTAGGGCCGGCATTCTCCCCTCAGCATGCCGCTTCTGTGAAGAGAATTAAAGATAGATGAGGGAACACAGCAAATAATAACAATAGCTGTTTCGGCTATACAACATATGTGATGTAATTTATTTAATTAGACTTTTTCTCCCCCTTGTTCCTGCTGGGGTCTGCTACAGGTTTATTTATCATTTATTTATTCAGATTATTTATTGTATAGCCATGAGAGTGGTTGTATACTATAGTCAGCATGATTTTTTTGCATGTTAAATCGAAGATACCCCCCATGCCATTCTGATGCTTCCCATAAGCTCGTTTCAAAACGAAACCTTACAAAATGTATAGTCCTGAACTCAGAAACGCTTGCTTAACAACCCTCTAAATTTTCATGGTGATACACAAAACAGTCAGAGAGAAACAAGAATTCAAAGTGTAAAAAGAGAGAGAAAAACCAGACCCCTTTTGGACTTTTTCTGTCAGAGTTCTCATAATGTGTTGAAATTAAATAAAAATCAGCCATGTTCACAAGGTGCTTTCACACTGCACTTTATTCCGTTATTCTGATTATTTATTTCCAGTTAATTTGCACATTAAATTTGAGTTTTCACATGACATAATGGGTAGCTCCGGAATTCTGGTGGAATGTAGTGGAAGTTTAGCGCTAATTTCCGCAATAAATGATACCAGAAAAATTCCGATAGCAGGCTGGGAACCCGGAAGATTGCGGGAGTTTTGTGCTAGCCGCTGCTCACGTGACAGCCATGCAGTACATCCCCACCCTTACCAACAGCCCTCCCAGCATGCAGCCTTCGCTCAGCCTGTGCTGCTGCTGCTTGTGCTCAACCAGAGCCTCTGCTGCTGCGCTGCCGCACCTCTCAGCTGGTCGCTATCGCGCCTCTTTCAACCCTCCCACACACACCGAAAGAACAGGCCTAAAACCAAAGGTAGATGAAGACCTGCTCATCTGGTGTCGTGTGAGGCCAAATGAAGGGGGGGAGAGAAAAACTCTGCTCTGTGTGTGAAAGACAGTTGCGCAAAATGCTGGTATAACGGGTACTGCAGTGTGAAAAGGATTTTTGAAATCCAGAACAAAGTGCTACCTTTTTAATCCATTAAACTAGCACTATTAGCTCCATGTGTGAACGCAGCCACAGAGTACCTGTAATCCTATTACTGACCTTGCCCCATACTCTGACCTTCATCATCTGCAGTTTAAAAGTTTAAAAAATGCCTGGCTGTTTTTTAATTAATTTAATTAATTTAGCATTGAACAGAATGACAATGTCAGGCATGCTCAGTAAGAACCAACTGTCACTGTTCTAAAAGCCAGACTCACAGCTGCTTGGCTTGCCTAATCAGGGGGCCATACCATACCTTGATTTCACTTGAGTCATTCATGGCTTCCTCCAAAGAATCCTGGAAAGTGTAGTTTGTGAAGGGTGCTGAGAGGAGATTCCCGTTCCCCTGACAGAGCTCCAGTGGCCAGAGTGGTTTAACAGTCAGCTGCTCTGATTGAAGCTCTGTGAGAGGAACAGGGCATCTCCTAGCAACTCTCTGCACCCTTCACTAACTACACTTCCCAGGATTCTTTGAGAGAAGGCATGACTGTCTAAAGTGAAATAAAGGTCTGGTGTGGATGTTGTCAAGTACGACTTTGGTTTAAATTTGGGTGGGAGGCTACATGTGTTTGTTGTAGAACAAAATGCTGTAGAACAAAAAGGTGGGGGAAACCCTGAAAAAGAATGAAACTGTTCATAGTGTTTTCCTTTTGGAAAGGAAAGGGTCTTTCCCTCTTCCCAGTGCCCACACATCCAATCTCCTCCCCCTTCCCCTCCCCTTCCTGCCCCCTCCTCCTGTCCCTGCCCCTCCCCCAGGTCAGTTTCACCTAATGTAAGCATGATTGCATAGGAGTAAGTCCCACTGAACTCAAAAAGCATGCAAATGATCAAACCTGCCCTCCCCTTCTTATCTCTCCTATCCCCTCCCTCTTGCCCCTTCCCTCCCCTTTCCTTCATCCCTCCCTTCCCCTCCCCCTCCCCTTCCAATACCTCCCCTCTGCCCTCCCCTCCCCCACGATCAGTTTTACCTATCCTAGGACTAAAACCTGGGAGAACAGGGTTCAAATCCCCACACAGCCATGAAGCTCACTGGGTGACCTTGGGTCAGTCACTGCCTCTCAGCCTCAGAGGAAGGCAATGGTAAACCTCCTCTAAATACCACTTACCATGAAAACCCTATTCATAAGGCCGCCATAAGTCGGAATCAACCTGAAGGCAGTCCATTTCATTTTCCAGCATGATTGCATGGGAGTAAATCACATTGAACTCGGTAAGCATGCAAGTGATCAAACCTGCCCTCCCCTCCTCCTCCCTCCCATCACCTCCCTTTTGCTCCTTCCCTCCCCTTCCCTTCATTCCTCTCCCTCCCTTCATTCCTCCCCTTTCAATCCCCTTCTGCTCCCTCCCCCTCCCCCTCCTGCTCCCCTCTCCCCCTTCTTCTTTTCCTCCACTCTCCCTTCCCCTTCTTCCTCCCCCATGGTCAGTTTTACCTATCCTAGCCGTGACTGCATGGGAGTAAATCCCACTTAACTTAATAAGCATGCAAATGATCAGACCTGCCTTTCCCCTCTCCTCCCCTTCCTCCTCCTTTCTTCCCCTCTTCCTTCTTCCTCCTCCCCTGCTCATTCCAGCCTCCCTCCCTCCTTTCCTGTTCTCCTCCTCCTCCCCCCGTCAGGTTTACATATGCTAAGCATAATTGCATGAGAATAAATCCCATTGAACTCAATAAGCATGCAAATGATCAGACCTGCCTTTCCCCTCCTTCCCCTCTCCTCTCCCTTCTTCCTCCCTTCTTCCTCCCTTCTTCCTCTCCTCTTCCTGTTTCCTACTTCTCTGCCCACTCCAAGCCTCCCTCCCCATTGTCATTTTTACCTATCCTAAGCATGATTGCAGGGGAGTAAATCCCACTGAACCCAATAAGCATGCAAATGATCAATCCATTCTCAGCAAACTTGCATAGGATCCCATCTGGATTAAAAAGCACAGAAATTCGCTAATAGGCAGAAAACCTTGCAGTTTAGGAAGGCACCTATGACCAACACATATTTCTATCAAACTTTAAAAAGCAGGGCAATTGGGCAGCTATAGTGAATGCACCAGGGGAGCAGGAGACCTGAACTCCTCTCTGAGATATTGTACTGCCCTACAAATTGGTCAAAATGCAAACACAATTTGGGTTGGTCTTTCACAGTCCAATCCACTTCCTGTGTAGCTTGGAAGAATTTGGTAACGTGCTTCTGAACATATGGTGAGTGATGGCAACATCTGCCGTCTCCAAAGATGGAGAATTACATTTTTGTATGTTTGTTTGTGTTCTTCTTACTTTGCTTCTGTTCTGTGTTACTACTGTTTCTACAGAGGATCTAATGTAGAATATTATATTTCTCTCATTATTCATCCTACAAATCTGTGTCAAATTTATTTTTATTAATTTCAAAGCCTTTTTATTGGTCGATGTCATATGATGGTGAAGACAGCACTTTGTGTTTCAAACTGGAGGTTCTGCTCTATTTCTATTTTGGGCACATTGACAGTTGAATCTGAAACTGCAATTTGATGTAAAATCAGACTGATTACAATATGTTGCTCCTTCAGGAATGACTCTAGCTGTTGGAAAAAACAAATTTGGCCTGCCCAAGACACATGTTTTCAGCCTGATGTGCTTAAACCACTCCACTTCAGGGAAGGTAGGCATGGTTAATTAAAAACATAGAGCACAACTAGAATTTTGCTAGAATATATTTCACCTCCCACTGTTTTATCTTTTGCAAACTGAGACACCCCTCATGTCCATTGGAAACTATTTTGCAGAACAGTCAGTGCCATTATGCCTTAATTGTTTTGGGAGCTATTTTTTAGTGTTGCAAAGTGTTCCTGTACTTCACATATTCACAGAAACAGAAGCAAAAGAAAATGATTTATTATAGTAAACATCACTAAAATTGCAAAGTAAATCAAACATATTTAAAGTGACTATCTGAACTATATCGACTGTTTTTAATATTGTTGGTTCCTCCCTGCTAAAACAAGATAAGCACAGCACATGTCTTGTTTCTGTTATTTGGGCTGATTGCAGGTGTTGCCACCACTCACCATATGCTCAGAGGCACACTACCAAATTCTTCCAAGCTACACAGGAAGTGGATTGGACTGTGAAAGACCAACCCAAATTGTGTTTGCATTTTGACCAATTTGTAGGGCAGTCCAATATCTCAGAGAGATCAGGTCTCCTGCTCCCCTGGTGCATTCACCATAGCTGCCCAATTTTCCTGCTTTTTAAAGTTTGATAGAAATATGTGTTGGCTATAGGTACACTCTTAAACCGCAAGTTTTTTTGCCTATTAGTGAATATGACTAATGTTCTCCCAAGGCAACCTCTATGAATCTAAATATCCTTTGTAATAGGATAATTTAGTTTCATATACATAGAAGAGGATCTCGGCAATTGTATCGGGGTATGTTGGTGTGTGTGTGCGTGTGTATGCATGCATGTGCGTGCTTGAGTGGTTGCTTACTCTTGTAATGGCCTCAGCAATGACAGTTGGTAGCTAGAGTTGGTGTGAAGACTGTTGGCTGGAGCTTACAACATATTTTTTCTTATGCTTCTCGGAGGAAGGGTGGGATATTAATTAATTAATTAAGTAAGTAAGTAAGTAATTAGCAATTCAGTGAGGCAGGTTAGGCTGAGAGATAGTGATTTGCATAGGCCATCCAGTAAGCAGTGTAATTATGGAAGAAATGGAAACCAAGCCTTCCATGTCCAAACCCCGCACTTCATCCAGAGCACCACACAAGTTTTCCAGTATTCCTTTACTTATTTCATGATGATGATTGGTATTTCGTCCTCTCAAAAACCCTGTAAGGGAGGGGAGAGGAGACTGCAACTTGCCCTAGGCCATGCAGAAGTTCTCATGGCTGAGTGAGGATTTGTAGCTGGAGGCTGAGGGAGGTTTTGAAGCTATCTGGGTTATCCATGACCATCGTGCTTCCCCTAACCTACCAAGGCTAATAGCATTGGCATTATACTGGCGGAAAGGATTCCGTTCATTTTAAAGTTGCTGTCTCAACAACAACAAAAAACCCTCAACCATATTTTTTCTATTCCATTCAAATTAAATGAAGTTCCTGTCATGAAATTTGGTAAACAAAAGCTGGAAATGCCAAAGACTCTCAGAATAGATCTACAGACGTTAGAACTGCCATCTAAATATTACTGCAACATTGTCGGATTAAGATCACTGTGAAGCACTTTGCTTTTACTGGTTCTGTTATATAAGCTGAAGAAAATAAAGAATCCCCCTGCTCACTTTTGGAAAAATCTGTTGTATCCCAGTCTGAAGAAATGTGGTGAAAACCATAACACAGGGAGACTTGGTTCGTGTAAAATGCTAAGCCAAACTATGTCTTCGAGCAAACTAGCAAACGTGCAGATTCCCTGACTGAAGATCACGGTTGTAGCAGGATCAGAGGAGGAGGTCTGCAGCTGCAATCCTTTGTCTGGAAACCAGCACACTTGCTTGTACATGGTAACCCATATTTTGGCTTAGCATTACATGCAAACTAGCCTTAAATGATTAAATGTTGATCACAGACTTATAAACCAGACATATGAAATTAAATAATAACAGTTCCAGTCTTCAGGCAACTAGAGTGAAACAGCAGGAGACGTTCAGAGAAAGGTGGGTATATGTATGAACAAGGCTGGAGGATGCCAGGGAAAGTATGCAATAACTTCTGAACAAAACTGAAACAGAGATAATGGCTGTTGTATCATGAGAAAATAAACCCTAAAACACTATTACAGTGTATATTTTGCCAAGGGCTACATAGTTATTTAGAGACCATACTGTCCTCATATTGTCTCAACTAAACTAACCTTTCTCTCTAGAATCTACCCACCATCAGTATTCTTTTAAACCCAGAGACTGTCATATCTTAAAGATGTGAAAGAATGTTTATAATCTCATAACTGATATGTGTCCAAGCATAGAGTTAAAGAAAGCATTGCCAGAAGGACACTTTTCCTACAATGCTTTGTTTATTTCTAGGGTGGTGGCCTTAATGGATGCAAAAAGAACACCCAACAGCTGTCAGCAGGAACTAGATCTAAAGGCTGCCCTACAGAAATGCATTTTGGAAATTCCCTCTCCAGATAAGATAAGATCTATTAGTCAACAATTTCCTGGCACCACATGCAATTTGGGATAATGCTGTTAAATCATAAAAAGATTGTGTAGGTAATTTCAGGGGTGGGCAGACTTCAGGTTTGCAGGGTGTAGTTGTTGTTTTGTTTTTATTAGAACCCCAACATCCACAAACTGGAGTCTGGTGCACAAGACCTACTCTTAGAATGAAAAAATTCAGTGCCCAGAAATTTGTTTTGAATATCAGAACTGAACAGAGCTCATAATCCTTCCACACAAAAATCTACTCCTGGTTACCTCACATTTACTTCATTTTAAGCATTATAGTTTGGTGTGAGGGCAGCCATTGTTAAACAATTGCTGATTTACAACAAATCACCCACAGATCTAGCCATAGATCCAGATCTGTCTAGTTTTACTGGATTAATTGCTTCTGCTGACAGCTGCTTCATTCACTGTCTTTGCTGCTAGTGCCAATTTTATCTCTGTCAGGAGGTTTTAACAATTTTTGTCGTTTTTAACATTTGACCAAGTAATATGACTTTTACTGTTTGATGATAAGATACCAACAGAGACTTTTTGCTTTAAAAGAGACATGCAAATAAATATTTGGGAGGAAAGAAGGAAATAATATTTTTCCACCACAAGCAAATGACAAGCGGTTCACAAATGGCAACAGCTGCTGTGAAGTTGAGGTGTGAGCTGTGAAAGGCCACCCCAATACAATGTTCTGATCAGTGAGGGGATGTAAACACTGGTGAGGTAAGTGTGATGCAGTGTATCGAATGCTGGGGTAGACAGGAGGAAACCCACGGTCAAATTCTGAGTCAACTCACTAGGCAATCTTTGGTAAGCCATAGCTCCTTAGTGTAAGCTACCTCATAGAGCTGTTTCTGAGGAACTTGGAGGAAGAACAAGATATAAATATAACAACAAAAAATAGCCATGACTTTGCAACTATCAGCACTTTTACTACACCTACAAATGCTACACCTACATCTAGAGATGGGGGAGAAACTTGGTTCCGTTCACGTTTAAAGGCAAATCTGCCTAATTTGCACTTTCTGAAATGTGAACCAAAACATAGTCATTATTTGGAATTCACCCTTTGAATTTTCCAGTGCAGTTCACCAGCCCAGTAATGTGTACAAAAATGCATATACTAGGGTAAAGTGTGCATAAAATGCACATATTAATGAAAACAACACCAAAAATGCATTATATTAGGTAAATTGATTTTCAAAAATGTGTGTATTAGGGAAAAGTGCTTTTCAAAAATGTGTATATAGTGAGAAATCTAGTAAAATGCTGATGAATTTTCATGAGGACTTTAAAAAAGTTAACTGGCATGAGTTAATAGTGCCAATGTTATGTCAGTTTAGCAATTAAATGAAAATGGCCCTATATATAGGAGCTGAAATAGACCCAGAAATAAGTGTCACTGCAAGTGAGTAACACCAGCAGTGTTCTGTTCCCAGATGAATTGTTCTTGGAACGACACCCAGATATTTTAAAGTGGTGCTTTTTTATGTTTAGTATTCTGTTTGGTTGTTAAGGCATTCTTATAATACATAAAAACTTTTTCACTCCTTGGCTGCACTTTAAACGAGCTGGTAGCAAAATGTATGAACTCCATACTGCACTGAATATGGCAGACCATTTCTTTGGTTCATTGACTTTTGGCAGCAACTGGAGGATTGGTTACAGACCACCCTACCATCAATTTTGCTGAAAACAGGGCTTTATAGAGTAAGCAGGAGGGACAGACTATGGCAGTGATTGCATCTGGAAGCGAATACAGGTTTGGCAATTTTGAAGTAGACTAAATGCAGAAATGAATGTAATCTAATCTAGATTTTGCCTTAGGATTTGGCAGATATAAATTAATTAAACCTAGTTAGATGGCCTTGCATTCATATCCCAATCCATGACCCTCATTACATGTTTTACTCCCAAAATGGACTTGAAGGCACATAACAAAATAATCATTCTTGTTTGGCAACCCAGTTTAATGTAAAAACTTTCTGTGGTTATCATCTACTTTGCACCTCTCAAACTTGTTGTTTTGGCAAATAGTTTGCTGTGCTTTGTCTGAAAGACAAAAGTGTTCTCATTAAATGGAGGGTAAGAGAAATTAAGCCTTCTGTCTCAGCCCCATTCATCTGCCTAGTTCCATGTGCCACCTTTACCAATGGCTTTTAGCCTTGATGGCTATCTGGAACCTTCACGTTCAGAGGCAGTATGACACTGAATACCTCTTGGTGCATCTGGTTGGCGATTGTGGGGAACAGGATGCCTGACTAGTCTGACTTGGTATAAGGCAGCTTCCTATGTTGAATGACTGTTGTCAATTGATCTTTCTTTTCAGATGTTTTGTTTGGCCATAGTCTGAGTGTTCTTCAGATCTCCAGGAAAGTGATCACTCACAAATGAATGAGCAGAAACTGTGTCTATCCATTATAATATGTAAAATGTCCAGACAAGTTCTGACTACTGCAACTGTGACAGCCATCTTGGAATACCTCCCGTAGGATTTACCTGCTAGACATCTGTAGGAGGCAGAGGGCTCCCCTACCTAAAGCATTAACTTTTGAATAGCCAGTTTTTGCTAACACTTTTCTATAGATGAGTGGGAAGAGAAGAAGCATTAAAGAATAAAAAGGGGAATGGTGGTCTGTTGGCCCATTTGGAAGCCCCCTTGGAAAGCAGATATGTCCTCCTCTTAAGAATATAAGAAGAGCCTTGCATCCAAGACATGAAAGCAACAGCTTTCTCACATTATTCACCAACTCCCAACACTACCTTTGAACCTGGAGGCGCCATTTAGCTATCATGAATGATGATAGACCTGTTCCCCTTGTAGTAAGTTTGGGGTTGGACTAAATGGGTTTTTGGGGTCCTTTCCAAGCCTGTGATTTTATAGCTGTAAGATGGGATTTCTGCAGAACAGGACTGGTCAAACCAGTTATGTAAATTGCCTAAACAGATCTTTTAAATGTCTACTTTATTATGGAAGTTTTAGAGAAAGTGTTGCCACAGAAACCAGCTAGCTGGAGATCCTTCTGGTAGGTGAGCAGAAGGGGGTATGCCTTTTCCTCTCCTTTGGCTTGAGATTATGTCGTAAATGTTTGTGTGTGAGAGGGTGATCAGTAGTCAAGCAGTCTTGGGACAGGAGCTGAAGAGAGACAAAGGACTGTTTCACTCTTTATGAGAATAGGAGGATGTGGGCTTTTGTCCCCCCCCCCCGAAATCTAATGCTAGAGTTGGATCTGCAGGAGTATTAATGCTGTGAGCCTTCCACCTCATGCTCAGTGGGTATAAACCTTATATTACAGAAACACCATAAGTCTAGTGACTGTCACCCAAGCTATGGACTGCAACACCTGAAACCTTTCACCACTCAGAGATTGGAATGCATGTAATGGCTGGCTGAGGCTGATGATGGGAGTTGTAGTACAAAACTTCTGGAGGGCATCAGGTTGGGGAAGGCTGATGTAATGTCTCACTATGATCTAGTCCAGGGAGGTTTCCAAAGTGTGGTCAGCCACAGACCAGCAGTGGTCCATAAGCTTCATTCAGCTGGTCCGTGGTGACAACTGATTTTTTACAAAAACTTTAGCATCTAGTGTTATGTACTACAATTGCTAAACAGGCAGGAAAAAAATCATTAATTGGTCTACCAAGACCCTCAGCAATTTTCAAGTGGTCCTTGGGGGGGAAAAGTTTGGGAACCCCAGATCTAGCCAACACTGTACATACACCAAGTGGTGGAGACCACAAAAGAGCTAGTGTGGTTGAAGAAACATCACTTTGCAGCCAGGAGAATGACACATAGTTCTGAGTTATCGATGCTTGCTTCTTGTTTTACAGTGCCTTATAAGGAGACTAATCTTGTAACAGGGTAGGCTAGAAAGCACATTGAAACTGCTCAAGTGTTCCATCCAACTTTACTTTGCAAACAAATTCATTTGTTCTTGTTCTTGAAAATAAGGACGTTGTTGTATACTGGCACTTCCACATGTTTTATTGTGGACTCAGTGCTGCTTCTGGCCAGAGGTTTTTTTGCAGTGTCCATGTAAGTGTCAGCAAAATACCAGCCTGTACTTTTTCTTGGTATAATCCTGATTTCCCCTTACTGTGGAACGTTCAGTTAAGTAAAATACGCTGTTATAATTTTTTTTTGTCATACCACTTCTTCCATTTGCTCCTCTCATGGGCAGATTTGTACAAGACCTGTAATAATAAAAATAAATGTTTGGGGCCACTTAATAGCTTGAAGGAGGGGGTATGTGTCTGCCAATTTTTCTGTAAATTAAGGTAATTTCTCTCTCCCAGCCTTCTCCCACTTGACATTCAGCTTCAGCAGAAAGCACCTAGAGATCCAATCATACCGCTGAAAGGGGAGAGGAGAATTAGATCAACCCTGAGCCCTTTCCCACTCTTTTTTTAGACTTCTCCAAGAGTCTCCTGCAGTAGGAGGAAGTTGGGTTTTTATTTATTATTTATTTATATCCCACCCTCCCAGTAGAAACCCAGGTAGACTGCACACATGCACACACAAAATCTGCAGCTGAGTGTAACTCAAATTCTGAGCCAAGAAAAATTGGATCCGATAGTCTGTTTATATTAGGCAACTCTGAATGCTTATTTCTTCTTCTTATTTCTGTTTCACTTAATCACAGAGACTGACAAAGAGCTTTGCAGTACACCAAAGCTCTGCTTCCTGTGTTTTCTCTACTAGAAAAACTACAATCACAGATCATCCAGTTTGGTCCCTCCAAATATACCAATATGCTCTTTTCAAAGAGGATGACATTCCTGTTTCAGAAGGCTTTTGCTAGAACAAAATCCCCAAATAAGTGACAATGGATAAGTGAATATTTATCTCAAGGAATGTTACAAAAAATAACAATTTCACACTAAACTGATTTTACAACAATATATATTTATTTATATACAGTCCCCATAGGAACAAACTGCATCTCTGGGCAGACAATACTTTTAATTTTAACGGCAGCAAAAAAAATACGGTTTGAAATTACATAGCCTTGAATATAAGAAAGCACTTCAATTCTATAGAGAGAGAAACGCATAGAGATTAAAGACAGGTGCTATAAACTAATCTTCACCCCTGCGACATGCAGCACCTATGTTTATGAATGAGCGTATTACTGTACTGCAGATATTAACTATAAAATGCTATGCTAGAGACAAATTGTTCAAATCAGTAGAAAGACTTGCCACATTACTGCTTGTTGTCTGACTTCCTTTTTCAAGCTCAGAATGCTTTTTATAGCACAGGAGCCTCCAGACCTGCCTTTGATACCCTGAAGAGGCATAATAATAAATTAAGGGATCAATGCAGCAGTTTATGGTACCAGCACAGACTGCTAAGAGGTAGGCAAAATTCAGACTTTCGAGGGGTTCATCAGGTGAAATGCATATGCCTTGCACTAGTAACAGGACATTTGTTGGGCCAAAACAAACAATAAAAGAACACAAGACAGCTGCAGAAAGGAGGATGGCACGTCCCCTTTTACCTGGCTTTGTGGCAGCGCTGGATGTAGAAAGTTTCTTTATAATGCACACGTAACATGTGACAGAGATTAATAACGGTATAAAAAACCCCAAAATAGATACTACAGAAAAGTAATACCGAAATGTCTCCATAATAACAGAGAAATCTAATGTATCAAGACAGGTAGTAACATTTAACGAAAATACTCTCTTTGTTTGCTCAGTGACAAGCAGAGGCATCGCCTCGGCTATAGCCAGAAGCCAGATGGCAAAGCAGACCAAAGAAGCACGTCTCAGTGTGCGCCATGACAGAGACTGTATTGGGTACACCACTGCCAGGAAACGATCTATACTTATCACCATCATCAGCAGGATGGAGCAGTACATGTTGCAGTAGAAGGTGGCAGTGACAAAACGACACATTTCAGGTCCAAATGCCCAGTTGTTACCAGAAAAACGGTAGGCAACCTTAAAAGGAAGCACACTCACAAGGAGTACATCTGCAGAAGCTAGATTGAGCATGTAGATTACAGCTGGCTTCTTAAGCTTTATTTTGATGATGAACACAAGGATTGCTATAATATTTAAAGGAAGACTCAATATAATCACAACAGTGTGGATGGAAGGAACAAAACGAGTCAGCCATGGACTAGTCAAGTATGTTTCAGCATCTTTTGTGATTTCCACTATGTGTTGATTGTAGTTGTCCAAACTATCATTAGCATTTATTTTCTTAACAGGGGTACTACCAAAAGAGGAATATGCATTGATGATGGATGAATCTGAAATATGAAGCAATATACAAATTAAATGTTTAAATGCCTATATAAATGATGTTACAAAAGTCAACATAACACCTCTAGTTTAGTTATGAGAATATTCATTCACATTAAGTTATAGATTTGCATATATTTATTTAGTTTTTTTAAAATTACTGATGTTGACAAAATTAACATTGCTGCCCCTTCTGCCTAGTTTTCCCTATAACTAATAAGAAATTTCAGGGTTTTTAAACATGAAAATGTACTAAGTAACCTTTTAGACCAAAGGGCGAGGAACCTGTGGCCATCTAGATGCTGTTGAGTTACAACTTCCACTACCCCTGGCTATTGGCTGGAGCTGATGGGAATCAGAGTGCAACAACGTCTGGAGCGCCACAGGTTCCCCAATGATACCATAGAATCTTGATTGGGCTTTTCCTGCTCTTATTCTGACTTAGAACGGATTGTAAGCTACAGAACAGATTGTGAGCTAAGCTATCCTGTATTTAGAGTCCTATATATAAAGTCTTTACATATAGAACATGAAGGCATCTAATATAGTATTAATTTTACATTTTTGAGAAACAAATGTCATGCCAATTGTTCATTGTGTTTATACTATGAATGTGAGATGAAAGTCAGTTAAGCAACCTACAGTGTGTATGTGAGGGACGGTCACAGACAGTGAACCTAAACTGAGCAACTCACTTCTATCATCATCATCATTATTATTTTCATTTATCAGTTGCTTTATACAATAAAGTCTCAAAGTGACTTGACAAAACAAAATACAAGACGTTGCAATTTAAAACCAGAAAATTGTAAAACAATGACAGTACAAAATCTGTGAAATGCTCATGCAGCAAGATTAATAAAGGCCACTAAAAATATAAGCACCAATGTAAGAGGCAACATTAACCAAAGGTCGTGTAAACAAACAGAGCTACGTACACAAGACATTTATTCTGGAATCAATGGAGACTTATGTTGAAATTCAATACACATCCTGGGAGTAAGTTTCATTGAACCCAATGGAGCTTACTTCTGAATAGATGTGCATTGGACTGCAGCCTTAGTAGTTTCTTTTCTATGTAGTCCACACACAATTTAAATCTACCACATATTTTTTTTGTCCTTAAAAAGCACTTCTTGAGAATCTGGTTTAATCCTGAAAACAAAACTCATTACAGATTGATACTGCACTTCCCTGCAGTGTGTCCATTTGAGAACAAATAAAAACAGATGTAGGCTGTCTCAGCAATGGGAGGGTGTATCCACACCTGCCCAATGATGTTGCGGGTGGGTATATCCGGAGATTACAATCACCACTACCTTCCTCATTCACCTGGGGCATGTGCAGGGAAGAAAAGGCATGGAGAACCTAATCATGGGGAGGGCTTTCAAATGTGTATTAAGTAACCACACCCACCCTTCTGGACAGCAGGATCTAGACACAATCTAGATTGAAATAGGGTTGCCATGTTCTTGGCCTGAGACTGATCCTGTATCTTTAGGAGAAGAGAAAGTCAGCCAAGTGCAGGTGTTCTTGCAACACTATAATGAGAAAAACCACAAGATGGAATTCTTTCTTCCCCCTGCACAACTTTTAAAGATACAGAAGCCCACTTAGAGGCTGGGCCTGGCAACCAAGAGGTCTTCTGTATCTTTAAAAGTTGTGTAAGGGTAAGAAAGAATTCCATCGTGTGGTTTTTCTCATTGCAGCATTGCAAGAACACCTGCACTTGGCTGACTTTCTCTTCTCCTAAAGATACAGGATCACTCTCAGGCCAAGAACCTGGCAACCCTAGACTGAAAGCAGCATGTTCAGGGCAAACATGAACAATTCCAGATTGATAAAAACAACATTTTTGTGCTACAAATGGGTTAGTGTGTCTGCAGCCCAAGCTGAAACTTGAAAACAACTTGCTGTAGGTACCGCTGAAAGCACACCTGATACTTTTTTTATTTGCTGGCTAGCACGTGTTAAGATTACTCTTGTCATTTCATTTGAGTGGTCTCCCTGTGTCTCCCAAAAGATCAGAGTGCTTCCCATTCATAAGTGAGTCCTCCCTTGAAATTGAAGGTGTCCCCTAATATTTATTGAGCAATGCTGTATTTGCACAATTGTCTTTATGCACATATTATGCAATTTGATTCTGTTTGCTGAAAAACTCTGTGATGGGGAAGATCTGAGACAGGATCATGAAACAGCCACAAAGAGGAATACGTCCAGCTTGTGCTAAGTTTATCTCTCATGGAGTATATGATTTTATGCAGGAGACAAATTTCTAGATATATTTATTTACTGCCTTGCAAAACATCAGGGTGGTGTGTACATCACCTCCTTGCTGGAATATCAGAGGCTGGTTGTGCAAAAACAGCCAGTCTGGCTTAGACTGCAATCCAATACACACTTACCTGAGAGTAAATCCCATTGAACTCAGTGGAGCATTTTTGTGAGTAGACATGTATTGGATTGCAGTCCAACAGTCAAACAAGAGATGGATTGATTCCATAAAGGAAGCTACAGACCTGAACATACAAGATCTGAACAGCGTGGTTTATAACAAATGCTGTTGGAGGCCACTGATTCATAGGGTTGCCATAAGTCAAAATTGACTTGAAGGCACATAACAACAACAACAACATAACCACTGGGAAGCAAATTTTCCTAGCACAAGAATATTGTCTTCCATCTTCTACCCTTATTGCTTCATCTTGCTTTTTCTTCCACAGCACTATCATTAGGAAAAGTAAGAGCAAGTGAAATTTTCCCTGAATAATTGCACAATATAAGCCTTGCTTTAAAGCTTCAAATATTAAATCGTGGAAAAAGCATGTTGGGTTATACTCACTGTTTGCTGTTGCTGTGCTAAATAAATGGGAGGCTATACTGAGCAAAGAAAACAGTATCTTCGGAGATGGATCCATTTCTTCTCCAGAGGTGCCTCTCTTATTTTGTTTCCACTAGGTCTTTAAGAGGAAACCAGGGATTTTCCTGAAGAAGAAAAAAATCTTCATTTGCCCAACTGAACTGAGAGCTCACTGAAATTTAAATCCACTCTTCATCTCTTTGTCCAATTTGGGCTTGAATGTTAGCTTACATCAACAGGAAACACAGAGCCAACCACACTGTCAGAAAACCACTTCAACCTCCTAAGAGAGGCAGCAGTGGGTTTTTGATTTCTCTCTTCTGGCTGATCCTCAAAGCACCACATGGAAACTCTCAGGCACCCCTTCTATTTTCTTTACTTTTCTAAAAGACATTTCATAAAACCAAATCTTTCTGAAAAACCCATTATGATGCATGTAGCTGATATAGATGCATTTGTTGTGGTTTTCAATGAACCCATTTCCAGAAAAAAGTAGTTAGGACTCATTAATAAATGGAACACATCATTTCCCCCCCTGCCCTGAGTATTTTCTCGGTGCATAAAGTGCTTTACTATTAATCCAGTTTGGACTTGAATGACATTAGCTTAAATCATGGTTGAGGAACTTCTTTTCAACCTGAGGGCCGCATTCCCATCTTCTGAGGGCCACATGCCAGTGGTGGGCAGGGCCAGAGCCAAAGAATGTAAATGTTACCTTTGGCACAGTCGACTAGTTGTCAGCACACAATCACACACCCCTCTCTATCCTCCATCCAGAAAAACAAGAGGCATTATCACGAAGTGCATGATCTGGGGAGAGGGAGAGGGGCCTGGGGAGGGCTCAACAGAAAGGCCTTAAGGGAGCTCTACATTTGGCCCCCGGGCTTGAGGCTCCCCACTCCTGGCTTTTATTAACCATAGGCCAATAGCTTACCAGACCACCAGATCACCAACCCCTAACAAATAGGCACCAGTAGGTTAGCTTTCTCCCTTCTTAGATTAATTATCCCAAAATTAATTGGCTCTACCAATTAATTTTCCTTCATGAGGGCAATGAGCAGCTTCTTAGCAATAGGTGAACAATGTCTGCGCAGCTTGTCATTGTAGGGGTTAAAATATAATCCTACATCATCAATGATGCAGCTAGGTGATTTTTGACCCTGGACCCATGGTCTTACTGGGTCCCCTGTGGAGAGCATCAGGTATTCCTTCAGATTAACACGATTAACTATACTCTCCCTTTAACTCATCATTCCATGTTTTACATTCCTGATATGTGACAGCATCCAAAAAAGGGGTTGTTTTGCTGCTCTGATACTAACATAACACATTTACTTGGGAATAAGCACTGTTTTGTTGTAGAAAATGATAATCTCTTTTAAAAGCAAAAACAATAAAATTAGAACCTATAACCATGTGCCCGCCTGGCTAGTTGTCCCTCACCAACAGAATGTTTATTAAAAATACAGTAAGGAATCTGCAGTGACCAGGGTCAGCCCTGCTATGCCCATGCCAGTCCAGGTGCAAATGCTGGGCCTGTTTGCTGTGGCCCCATCATCGACCATTCTCTGGGTGGTCATTTGGGGGCTCTCAAAGTCATGTCTGAGCTGCACCGATGCAGATGCACCCTTGAATGCCTGCCTAGACTATGATCAGAGCTTGGAAAAGTTATTTTTTTAAAACTACAGCTCCCATCAGCCCCAGCCAGCATGTCCACTGGATTGGGCTGATGGGAGTTGTAGTTCAAAAAAGTAACTTTTCCACCCTCTGACTATTATCTCTTTCTTCTGCTTTAATGGATTCTCTCTCTGTAAGTTTATTTAAAGCAGCTGGCGTTCCTAGCCTAAAAGCACTGCTTTTCCTGAGGCCCAGTTTGTTACTAGAAAGACTTTATATGTCTGTTGGCCATCAGACTGAGGAGTCATTTATCTCCAAGTCTTAGATTAGAAAAGCTAACTACTAAAAAAAACCCAAAACACAACTGAGAATCCCTGGCACATATTTTCAGATATGTTAATAGATGCCACAGAAATCTTGGTATGCCTGCTTTGGAATACTGTAATAGTTACCTAATCTCAAAAAGGTATCCCACTACTGGGAAATGGTTGTAGAAAAGGGCCAACCAAACCAATCAAGAGGTTGGAGCATCTTCCTTAAAAGGAAACCTAAAATGTTTGAGGCACTTTGATAGTGTAGCTTGTGTGCTGTCCTACAATATGTTTTCAACACTTCAGAATATATCTGAGCAGCTGCAGTGTGTGAAATGGCAGCAGTATACTCTACATTACCTTAGTGTTCATGTACATGCATTTATCTACATGTGAACCAGAGACAAAAAGCCTCTACTGGATACTCAAAAGACTTCCCAGCTCTAGAGAATCTGGGAGCTAAGTTATAAAGAATCTGAGACATGACCCTTGAAGAATTTAAATTCTAGAATAGTAGTGGATGGCATGGTGGGATTCACCTGACCTCACAACAGCTGAATCACTGTTGCTTATCAGGAAGGAGAGGGGAAGTGTTGAGGCAGCAGCGAGTCAGTAGTGGCAGATTGGCTCTGCCAGTGCATTTGCACCATGCCAACCTCCCCCTCTCACCCCCAGTAAGCAGCAGCAGCAGCAGCAGCAACTCAGCTGTTTGGAGAGGAGGTGAATGCTACCACCCCACCACGCCCTCTGCTACTGGTCTAGAATCCCACGCTAACCATCTTCAGAAGGCAAATACTGGGATCATGATTTACTAGGGACAGTCAGGTATAAGAAAATATGGACAGTTAGGAGCATGTTATACTCCATGGCCTTTCTGAAAATTAGTGCTAAAGGAAAGTGTGTTGTTGTCATGTGGTAAAATATTGGATCTTATTCATGTTTCCCAAGGTAGGGCACCCATGATTAGCACCCATTTCCAGCAGATCAGATGATTGGCCTCTCTGTGTTTATCCCTTGCTGGGCTATCCTTGCAGGGTTGGTCTCATAGAATAGGGAATGCTAATACCCTTTGTTATACTATATTTGATAGAAGTTATCAAATAGAAACAACTATACAGTGAAAAATAACATGCTGTGTGATATTTTAAAGCCACCTGGAGCTATTCACTTTTACTTAAAAGAACGACCCAGGAACGGGGCTTTTTCGTTGTTGTTTTGTGCCTTCAAGTCGATTACGACTTATGGCGACCCTATGAATCAGTGACTTCCAATAGCATCTGTCATGAACCACCCTATTCAAATCTTGTAAGTTCAGGTTTGTGGCTTCCTTTATGGAATCAATCCATCTCTTGTTTTGCTTTCCTCTTTTTCTACTCCCTTCTGTTTTTCCCAGCATTGTCTTTTCTAGTGAATCAGGTCTTCTCATGATGTGTCCAAAGTATGATAACCTCAGTTTCATCATTTTAGCTTCTAGTGATAGTTCTGGTTTAATTTGTTCTAATACTCAATTATTTCTTTTTCACAGTATGTGCAAAGCTCTCCTCCAACACCATGTTTCAGAATGAGTTGATTTTTCTCTTATCCACTTTTTTCACTGTCCAACCTTCACTTCCATACATAAGAGTTCAGGAATACCATGGACTGAATGATCCTGATTTTAGTGTTCAGTGATACATCTTTGCATTTGGAGACCTTTTCTAGTTCTCTCATAGCTGCCTCCTCCAGTCCTAGCCTTATTTTGATTTCTTGGGTATTGTCTCAATTTTGACTGCGCCAAGGTATTCATATCAAATAAAATGCTCATAGTCTGAAACTTTAGTGTTCTGATGCCATCTAGTGTCAGTTTTATGTACCAAGAACACAGAAAAAGACTGTAAGAGGGCAGCCTCACTTTGCAAAGTACAATATGCAGCTACAACTTGCCCTTCTTATCACTACGGAAGGGACACAAGATTGATGTGACATTGCTGAAATTATTTCTAAAGATTGCCTGAATGGCTGCATTGTAGAGCTTGAATAAATGACAGAGTGAAGAAGATTGTGTACTTAATTTTTGTCCCCGCCTTTTAGGGCAAGCCCATACAACCCCCCCCAAAAAAGTGTTAAAACCCAAGCAATTGAATATAACAGTGGGTGTGTGGAGAGGGAGATATATGGGGAGCATGTAATAAGAGCAATAAAAAACTAGGTGGAATGAAAGAAGTCTTCAGGAGCTACTTAAAAGCAGGTGAGTGGTCCATGTAAGGCCCTCAGCACTCTTTCTGCAGCCCACCAATGCCTTGGGAGCCCCCCTTTTCCATAGTACCCAGCCAATGAGCCATCAAATAAATGACTGCTATTTCCATGTTTCTATTAAGAACATGGGAACAGTAATTTTGCACTGGGAGCAGGGGGAGAGGGAGGCTTTAAGTTTCTCCACAGCACTACAATGCAGCCCACCTATGATTTAAAGTTACAGAGAGGGGGCCAAGTGGACTTCTTATGGGGCCACCACTGAAAAGACCCTGTCCCTAGCAGCTGCCAACCTGGTTAGCATTAGTGATGGGCCAGTCTTAGGAGCTAGAAAGGTTCGTATTGGTAAGTGGTTGTTCAAATAAAGATTAGAAAAACTCAGGAGATCTTTCCCCTTCTCACATCTATGGATGTGTTCCTGTGCAAATCTGTGTTTTCATTGGCAGAGTCAAATATGCTATTAATGGCAAGAAGACTTCCTTCAAGAAATGGAAGTCATGTGCAAATGAGAACAAAAAGGAACACAAACTTTGACAAAATAAATGCAAGCAGACAATAAGGGGTGCTAAAAAAGAATTTGAGAAGCACATTACTAAACACATGAAGACCAACAACAACAAAATACATTAGTAGCAAACAACTCTCTAGGGAGGTGAATGGACCCTTGGATGACAAGGAAGTCAAAGGTGTATTAAAGGAGGATGAGATTGCAGAAAAACTGAATAAATTATTTGCATCTGTTTTCACAGCAAAATATATAGGACAGATCCTAGTGCCTAAACTAACTTTTGTATAAAGAGAGTCTGAGTAACCTAGGCAGATAGTGGTGACAAGAGATGAAGTTCTAGTTAAAAATCACTGGGTCTGGATGGCATCCACCCAAGAGATCTCAAAGAACTCAAATGTGGAATTGCTGATTTTCAAACAAAAATATGTAACTTGACCCTCATACCTGCTTCCATAGCCAAGGACTGGAAAGTGACAGATGTAACACCAATTTTTGAAAGGGGATCCAGGGGTATCCTGGAAATTACAGGCCAGTTAGCTTAACTTCTGCCCCAGGAAAACTAGTGGAAAGTGTTGCTAAAAATAAAATAACCAAGCATATAGAAGAACAAGCCTTGCTGAAGCAGAACCAACATGGCAAGACTAACCTATTTGAGTTCTTTGAGAATGTCACAAGTGCATAGATAGAGATGATCCAGTTGACACTGTGTACTTACACTTTCAAAAAGATATCTCACCAAAGACTCCTGCTCAGACATCATGGAATCATGGCACCTGGCTGGCCACTGTGAGAACAGGATGCTGGACTAGATGGGCCACTGGCCTGATCCAGCAGGCTCTTCTTATGTTCTTATGTTCTTAATAGGAGGAGAGGTCCTGTTGTGGATCAGGAACTGGTTAAGAAACAGGAAGCAGAGAGTAGGAATAAATGGACAGTTCTCCCAATGGAGGATGTAGAAAGTAGAGTCACCCAAGGTATTGGGACCTGTGCTTTTTAACTTGTTCATAAAAAATCTAAAGTTAGGGGTCAGTGGTGAGGTGGCGTAGTTTTGCTGGTGTTACAAAATTGTTCAGGTTCATTAAACAAAAAGGAATTGCAAAGAGCTCCAAAAGGACCTCTACTAACTGAGTGAATAGGTGGTAAAATGGCAAATGCAATTCAATGTAAACAAATGTAAATTACAAATGTACATATACACTCATGGGGTCTTATTTGGCAATGACTGACTAGGAACAAGACCTTGGGATCATAGTGGATAGCTTAATAAAGATGTTGATACAGTGCGTGGCAGCTGTGAAAAAGGCAAGCTTCATGCTTGGGATCATTAGGAAAGGTATTGAAAATAAAACTGCCAATATCATAATGCCATTATAAAAATCTATTATGTGGCCAGAGCTTGGAAAAGTTACTTTTTTTGAACTACAACTCCCATCAGCCCAATCCAGTGGCTATGCTGGCTGGGGCTGATGGGAGTTGTAGTTCAAAAAGAGTAACTTTTCCAAGCTCTGGATGTGACCACTTTTGGAATACTGTGTACAGTTCTGGTAGCCTCACCTCAGAAAACATATTGTAGATTGGAAAAGATTCAGAAAAGGGTAATGAAAATGCTCAAGAGGATGGAGTGACTTCCCTATGAGGAAAAGTTGCAGTATTTGGGGCTTTTTAGTTTAGAGAAAAGGCGAGTCAAAAGCGACATGATAGAAGTGTATAAAATTATGCCTGGCATGGAAAAAGTGGATAGAGAAAAGTTTTTCTTCCTCTCTCATAACACTAGAACTTGTGGACATTCAATGAAGCTGAATGTTGGAAGATTCAGGACAGACAAAAGGCATTACTTCTTCACACAGCTTATAGTTAAACTATGGAATTCATTCCCATAGGAAGCAATGGTGGCCACCAACTTGGATGGCTTTAAAAGAGGATTAGACAAATTAATGGATAAGGATGTCAATGACGGCTGCTAGCCATGATGGCTGTGCTCTGCCTTCACAGTTGGAGGCAGTATACTTCTGAATACCAGTTGCTGGAAACTGCAGTGGAGGAGAGAGCTGTTGTGCTCAGTTCCTGCTTGCAGGCTTCCCATGAGCATCTGGTTGGCCACTGTGAGAACAGGAGGCTGGACTAGATGGGCCACTGGCCTGATCCAGCAGGCTCTTTTTATGTTCTTATGTTTAACTTCTACCAAACTAGGAAAAGAGACCAGGTAGGCAGGACTAAGCTGAAGTCACAGCACTGCAAATATATTTGCTCATGGAGTTTATATGCTCAAATTCACCTGGATCACTGCTAGACAGGACAATATATTCAAGATGTTTGCACTCACCTTTGAGCCACTTCTGCCTACAGGGAGCCAATTTATGCAGTAGAAGCCTAGAGTGTCTTGCACATCTTCAGGTAAAATGCTGCACAGAGGACTTCTGCTAACATTTATGACTACACTTCTTAATGTTTTTACCAATTCCGTTTATTTTCCTCTGATTGTATGTTCACAATGCCTTTTTGTCAAGCAGATACAGAAAACAGTTTTATGACATTTGACATTTTCTAGGCATATTGATTGAGTCAGTTAGCAGGGGGAAGTTAATGGAAGCCCACTTACGCCAGAAGTCGTGATGATTTAATTTCAGAGAATGGAAATGTTCATGCCATTCCCAAACACAGAAAATTAAACATAAACATAGCTTTAGTCTGCCTATATTTGGATAATGTTTTATTTCCTTCTGTGTTGCTGTTCTTGGAGTCAGGTACCTTACTAACAATGCCCCTGTTAGTCTCAACATGTCCCCTTCAAAAAGAAATTATGTAATTTTCTCGTTTCAAAGGAGTGATTATTTGAAGCAATAGGCTATGAATAAGTGAGAATGCTCTGGGTAATATCCTTTAGAAAGAAATGCATAGACATTAAAGACAGGTGCAGTGAATTAGTGTTCACACCTGTGACATGCAATGCCTATATTTGTGAATGAGCACATTACATCAGATTAAATTAAATTGTATGGTTGTAAATCACCTTGAAATGTATATGTAAGGCAATTAATAAACAAATAAAAAATAACTAATGTTTTCAAAATGCTGTGTTTGAGCCAAATGATTCAAAGCCATATTCACAAGGTTGCCACATTACTACATGTTGTCTGGCTGCCCTTTTTCAAGATCTGAATGCTGTTATAGGACAAGAGACTCCAGACCTGTCTTTGCTACTCTAAAGAGGCATAATAATAAATTAAGGGGTCAATGCAACAGTTTATGGTGCCAATACAAACGGCAAGCATGTACGAAAAAAAGAGCCTCCCAACCTGTTGATCAGGCAAAGAGATGAAGTTTTGAAGTAGTACCAGGACATGTGTTGGGCCAAAACAAACAATAAAAGAACACAAGACAGCTGTGGACAGGAGGATGGCACGTCTGTTTTTATCTGGCTTTGTAGCCACATTGGATGAAGAAAGTTTCTTTCTAATGCACACGTAACATGTGACAGAGATTAAGAACGGTATAAAAAAGAACAAAATAGATAATGCAGAAAAGTTATCCTGAAATTTCTTCTTCACAGCAAAGAAATATATTGTGTCAAGACAGGTAGTAACATTTAACGAAAATACTCTCTTTGTTTGCTCAGTGACAAGCAGAGGCATCGCCTTGGCTATAGCCAGAAGCCAGATGGCAAAGCAGACCAAAGAAGCACGTCTCAGTGTGCGCCATGACAGAGACTGCACTGGGTACACCACTGCCAGGAAACGATCTATACTTATCACCATCATCAGCAGGATGGAGCAGTACATGTTGCAGTAGAAGGCGGCAGTGACAAAACGACACATTTCAGGTCCAAATGCCCAGTTGTTACCAGAAAAACGGTAGGCAACCTTAAAAGGAAGCACACTCACAAGGAGTACATCTGCAGAAGCCAGATTGAGCATGTAGACTACAGATGGCTTTTTCACCTTCATTTTTATCAGGAACACAAGAATTGCCATAATGCTTAAAGGAAGACTCAATATTACCACAACAGTGTAGACTGATGGACCAAAAAGAGTAAGCCATGGATTAGTTAGATATGTGTCAATGTCCTTTGAGAGAAGAATGGACTCTCTGTTTTGATCATGGATGTCCAACTTATTCCCATGTGAAGAAGGGCTGACTAAAATGGGCAAGAAGCTCCTAACCTTATCTAATGAAGAATCTGGAAGAAGAAGCAATAGACAATGAAACATGTAAACAGCAGCATAAATTATGTTACAACATTCAGTGTAATTTTTTTCATGGGAATACAAATTGAGAATAGCAAGTCATAGATCTGTATGTTCCAATATAGAAATAATAACATTGTTATTACCCATCCTTCACTCAAAGGTCCTTACTTTGGGTTTTCCTACCACAAATCTGTTATTTCAGTCAGTTATACCAGCTCAATATGACCTTAGGGTCACCATAAGAGAGACAGAATGAAGTGACTCTGTTTTATGCTCCTATTCAGTAACAGAATGGACTGAGGGTGCAGCAAATCCTATGTTCTATAGTCCAACTGTGTACATTAAAAGGTATAGAATACACTGCCTAATAAATATTTAATAATACAATGTTCATTCTTTGATAAATGAAATTGATGTCAAGCATGACTTCTATTTCACTTTTATTGCATTTTTATTCTACCTTACTGCTTCCCCTTTCTAATGCTATACTCTCAACAAAACCACAAGTAGGTTAAGTTGAAAGACAGTGCCCAGCCCATGGTCCCTCAGTAAATGTCATGGCTTATTAGAGAGTTGGACCCAGGTTTCCTAATCTAGCACTCTAACCACTATATCACAATAGTTCTCCATGGAGCAATGAATGTAAATGAAATGAAAGTCAGTTATGGCAGCTGTGTGAAGGAAGAGCTTAGTGGGTCTACCATGCAACTCACTTCTATAATCAGACTGTAGCCACAGTGCAGTTGAACACAGGTCAATTGAAAGGGTTCCCAAGGAATTGCTAAAAAACTTATTTCTCTTTGAAGAGGTACATTTTGAGTTTGCAGCTCAAAGAATGACAAATGAGCATACAAATGATTACAGATTTTGTGTGAACTACAGCTGCTCCCTACGGCCATACTACTCTGAACACGCCCGATCTCATTTGATCTTGGAAGCTAAGCAGGGTCAGGCTTGGTTAGTACTTGGATGGGAAACCACCTGGGAATACTGGGTGCCGTAGGCTGAGGAAGGCAATGGTAAACCACCTCTGAATACTTCTTACCATGAAAACCTAACAAATATATCCAAAAAAGATTCATAGGGTTGCTATAAGTCGTAATCAACTTGAAGGCATATAACAACAAAACAGCTGCTCCTTACACAAATGTCAGAGACTGATTGTGCAAAAAATTAAGTTGACTTAGGTGCACTATAAAAGATTTTGAGCTGGAATGGTATATACCTTTTTCAAATCAAAACCCAAATATATAATGCACAAATATTTGAAAGAATCTCCAAAGCACTGAGAAGCTAGTCTTTCTAGTAGAAGAGTATTCTCTTTTCCTCTTACTCTTTAAACATAATGGGAAACATCCAGTGATGTGTTTCCGCCAGCAAAATGGGCTTCCACTTGTGCAACAGGGTTTACCCTTCCTCTTATACAAAATTGAATGTCAAGCAATATTGAAGACAAGATGAAATTCCATCAAAATAGAAAAGTGTGTCCTAAATAAGTAGAGCTCCCCCCGTAAGAACACAAGAGCCTGCTGGATCCGGACATTGTATCACTGATTCCTGTGGGAATAAATTCCATAATTTTAACTATGCACTGCATGAAGAAGTACTTTCTTTTGTCTGTCCTGAATCTTCCAACATTCAGCTTCATTGGATGCCCATGAATTCTAGTGTTATGAGAGGAGAAAAACCTTTCTCTATCCACTTTCTCAATGCCATGCATAATTTTATACACTTCTATCATGTCTCCTCTGACCCGCCTTTTCTCTAAACTAAAAAGCCCCAAATGCTGCAACCTCTCCTTAGAGGGGAGTTGCTCCATCCCCTTGATCATTCTGGTTGCCCTTTTCTAAACCTTTTTCAACTGTACAATATCCTTTTTGAGGTGAGGCAACCAGAACTGTACACAGTATCCCCCCACATGCTTGCCTTGTGTAAAATCAGTTCATGTTAAATCACTGACAAAACTACATTGACTGTATGTACAGTTTGCTGGTATCGTGCTAAATAAGGTGCAGAGTATATTGAGCAGAAAAAATATCTTCATAGAGGGGTCCATTATTCCTCCAGAGGCACACAATTTCTGTTGCCAGGTTTCTAAGAGATTGCAGGGATTTATCTGAAAAGAAAATTCCTCTGCCCCACTGAACAAGGAGTTCAGTAAGATCCACTCTTCATTTTCCCATCCAATTTGGACTTGAATTGGAGACCCAAAACTAACTCCACTGCTAGAGGCTGGAATGGGCTTTTGATATCTCCCTTCCAGTTGCTCCTCAAAGCTTCATACAGACACTTTCAGAAATATCTGCTAATTTGTTCTTTCTTTCTTTCATGAAAGCAATGAGTGGCATCATCATAGTAATAAGAGGAAATGTCCACAGGTTTGGCATCTTTCATGTTTGTCTTGAAAAGACACTTTCTTAAAAACAAAGTATTTATTAAAAGCACATTATGGTTCATGTAATTGATACAAATGCATTTGGTTGGTTTTGAATGTATCAGTTTTCAGGATGGAAAGGACAATTAAGCCACATTAACAAACAGAATGTATCATTTTTCCCTATCCTAAGAATTCTTAAGTGCATGAAGTGCTATATTATTAATCTCTTTTCTCATCACAATAAACTTGGTGTGAAAGTGACGTCTCTAAAACCATCCAGGATAATTCATGGTTGCCAGCCATTTGAAACTATATTACCCACTACATCTCATTACCGTTCACTTTTAATACTACCACGCCATTCTGAAGACCATTATCAGAAGAAACTAAAAGGTAAGGCCAGATACTGTTTAAAAGTATTAGGACATCATCCTGGGTATAGTTTGAAAGGAGGGCATGTGCTACAGCTATCTTGCTGAAGCTGGGCATTACAACATAAGCCTGTGTGGATCAGACCAAAGGCATATGGTATCTAGGCCACCATCCTGCTCCCCACTTGGCCAACTGAATGCCTTTGAGAAGCCAGAAGCAGGACATGAGGGAAACAGACAGAATTCTAGGACTAAGAAGTTGAAAAACAAAAAGCATCTTGCCCCTTGTAAGCAGACGTGGTGTTTGTGAAGGACACACTGGGGCAGCCAGCAGATCTTCTGCTTGGTCTCAGCCATCAACTGCAGAGCTCATGGCCAGGTTGTTCCTTATGCCTTGAGTCACAATGTGTAGTCACAGATGCACTTGTGTATTTCGGAGTCTACCAGCGTTGTTCACCAGACATTGTGCAAAGTAGATGGGATACAACTGGTTTGGGAGCTAAGATTCTTTGTAGTTGCACAAACCTCTATGCCTCCTCCTTCACTTGGATTTTATAAATGAAAAATCAGACAGCTCTCTTTTCCCATGAAACATGCATGAGAATATGCATTGCATTCCTGACCTGCAATGCTATGGAAGTGCTAAAACTCTTTGTGTCTTGGCATGTGAAAGTGTGGCCGATTTATTATTTGTTTATGATGGAAGGGGCTTGTTATGTACAATGATATCCAGTTTAATTTTGCCCTGGGGAGAATTGGGGGGGGCATACATTGAATGTAGTATGATTTTTACAGGTATAATAAAACATTTTTCTGTAGTTCAGATTCTCAACACAGTCTACTTTCATTCAAATATGTCATTGTTGCTTTTGCAATGCAAAGGGGCAAACTGGTATAATGAAATTACTACTCAAAAAATAACATTTCACACACACAATGTGAGACTTTTCCCAACACTGTCACACATATGCACTCACTTCGGAACTTTTTGTAGTCCAAATATAAAAAAACCCTAAAAATTCTTATAGGAATTCATTCCTTGTTTTGTGATACAATCAAGTAGTCTTACGAATGCATTCTGGGATCAGTTACAAAGGGTGTAATTGAGCAATACATTTGAAAGATTACAAGAAAGATCTAGAATAGTTACAAAGAAGCAAATCCTGTATACAGCTCAAAGGTCAGTTCATTATCCCGACCAAGTCCAACTCATGCAGATACAATGAAAGAAAAAAATAGGCACCAGACACAAACAAGTGCAAAGAAACATAAGCAGCTACGTAATAGTCAGAGCATTGGTTTATCTAACTCAGTGGTTCCCAACCTTTATGAGTACAGAACCCCCTTTGTAAGCTCAAATTTTTTTGTGACCCCAACATACTTTTTTGTTGTAATTTTAGTCCCTGTTAATTGAAAAAATACATAATGAAGCACTAACTAATGTCACTTTTTATTCACCACTACAACAAATAGGATGATGATGATTATATTTATTACCAGCCCTTCACCAGAAAGTCCCGGGGCAGGTTAGAGCAATATAAACAACTGTTAACAAATTTTGAAGGGGCTTTGTGCGCCAACCACACACACATACACAGACTCCCAACCCCACTCCAGGAACTCCCAAGCATGTATGCACAGGCTCCCAAAACACACACAAGATCATGAGTTGCATTAGAAACTCCCTGATGTGCTAATCTATTTGCAGAGATGTGTTGCTTTCTCTCCTTAATGCAAGAGTCCAATCACATTGGTATCCTCCCCCCAATACAGTCTGAAGATATACAGTCCTGTGTCACAACACCAGTGGATTACAGTGTTGGACTAGGACCCAGGTTTAAATCTTCACTCAGCCATGATGCCCACTGGGTGATCTTGGACCAGTCAGTCTTTCACCATGACCTGCCTCACAGGGTTGGTGTGCGGATAAAATGGAAAGTGGGAGAACCATGTGCACCACCATGAGCTTCTTGGAAAAAAAGTGGGAAATGCAATAATTAACAAGCAAATAAATTTCAGCTGCAGTGCTTGGACCCCAGTCTCAGCCAACCTACTGAACTTTTTTTTTAATAATCAAGAAGCAGCAATGTGGTAGTGGTGGTGGTAATGCTAGATTGAGAAAACAACAGGGTGGATAGATTGAGGACAGAGGTTAGACCTTGGAGGAAAGGTGGGATACAAATGCAGTAATAATTTAAAAAAAATTCAGCTGCAGTGCATGGACCCTAGCTTCAGCCAGCCGACTGAGCTTTTAAAATTAATAACAACAATAAAGCAGCAATGTGGTGGTGGTAGGGATACTAGATTGTGAAGACAACAGGGTGAATAGACTGAGGAGGAGGTTGGGGCTTTTAGGACTTGGGATGATCATCAGAACTGTTGACTTGACTTGGGTGCACTTATGGAATAAGAGAGGAGCAGGAGACAGATCAGCACACACCCCTGCCCCTTCTGCAAGCATCTGCAGGTGTGCATACATTCGGGCACATGGGAGGGGGGACACCCTCAAGTGCTGCAGCATCTTGGAGAGAGAGATGGGGGAATTGAGTGCTTTGCTTCTTTTTGCTTCAGCAAAAGTCCTCCCCTATCATCATCAGTGGCAGTGGGGAGGACATGGGAGTCAGTTAAAGCGATCCCCTCTTCTTATTGGTAGCTCCACCCTCAGCCCCTTTCAGTCTCTGCCACATATTTTATAGGCAGACACCTCTCCTTGGTGTACCTGAAAGATGCCCTGGTGTCGTCCTCAGCGGTAGTAGGAGCAGACAGTGTCCACAGAGTGAAGACTTTTTAAAAAATTCATGTCTTTGCTGTTCACAACCCCCTCTGGATTACTTCCCAACCCCTCTGGAGGTTGCGGCTCCCAGGTTGGGAACCACTGGTCTACAGCGATTGGCAGGGGCTCTCCTGGTTTTCAACTCAAGACATTCCCAGCCCTACCTGCAGATGCCAGGGATTGATCCGGGGAACTTTTGCACAAAAAGCAGGTGCTCTACCTGTGAATAAGTGTGCAATGGAAGCAGAGTGATTTTAAAACACACGTAATGAGTAGTTATTTATTTAAAACATTTAAAAATATTAACTTTCATTTTGTTGATCTAGCATACGGGTAATAGGTGAGTTTTAAGCAAGCTGACAGACGCTCTGAGGACATCCAAGGTTTACATATGTTTCAGAGTAGCAATTTTTCAGTGAAAAGATAGCAAATTGGATATCACGTATGGGCAAATGGTATTATGGGTTTTAACACTCAGTGAATCAAGCGGATAAACAGTTTATAATTTTATAATTATAAAATTTTATTATTAGTTCAGATTAACTCAATTTTCAAAAATACTAAAATATAAAACATCTTTGTTCATCAACAATATAACTTTAACAAAGCAAAAGCTATAATTTATTTGGTTAACAGGAATATATAACAATATAACTTACAAAATTGCAAAATATTTACGTTACTTATGTTTGCACAACTATAAAAATTTTAAATGTAGCAACATTATTTTACATGAAATGAGTTTTGATGTGTATTTCACATAGGAAATAAAATGGAAATCCGTTTAATGTTATTCTTGTAACAGATATTTCTTCCTATTCCAAAATCAGCTAAGCACACTTTTTTATTTTGAAAAGGAAACCAATGGCAAACAATAAAGTAATGCAATACATTCTAAAGAAAATGGTTAGTATGCTATGAGCATCTGCAACCAGATGAGCAGACACTTCCTTTTTGTTTTCAGGATGCTACTTCAGATTCTGAGATTTAGGATGCAATCTTTACCTACTTACCTAAGGGTAAGCCCAACTGAATCTGATTGGACTTACTTCTGAATATGTACAATTTCTTATTTTTCTTCTCCCATTTGGTAATTATACTATCCACGCAAAAACAAAAGGTACACTTACGAGAATGAAAACAGACATTTAACACATTTTTATATTAGCTTAAAAAGTATATGACTATCATTCCTTTAATGTCCCTTATGTAGTTAAAGAATGTCGATCCCACTTAAACTAATTTATTATGTTTTTACTTGACTCTGATAGGATTAAACCTATGTACTTGGGTGAACTGCTGACAGTAAGTGAAATCTAACTATTGCTCCAAGCAGAGGCGTCTGCTAATGAAAGAGGAGGGGAGGCTATTTTTGTAGATTTCCGCACCTCCCAGTATCTCCCAAAAAACAGTTATGAAGGATTCGGGGGACCCTCTAGAACAGTTTTCCAGGGGTGTTGGAGGCTATGGAGGCAAGTCATTTTTGGTTTTATGTCCTAGGGGCTCACTTTCAATTTGCAGTTGCAAAGTGTGAATTAATTTTGTTGTTATAATGTTGCAGTGCCTCATCTTGATTTTTCCTGTTTTTCACACACATGATTAATAACATAGTTTAGGACTAAACTAAGCTTCAGAATAACTGACTCATCTACGGAGAGATGCCCACCAAAAGCAAATGCCTGCAGGAAACACTGGAGGCACTCAAGAGGCAGCTGGATAGCCACCTGTTGGGTATGCTTGAAGTTGGTTTCCTGCAGGGGATTGGACTTGATGGCCTTATGATTCTATGATTTTGAAGTTTTGCCCTGTTTTTAAAATAGGAACAGATTTGTAATCATGCAGCGCTCTACCTGAAATGAATGTAAGACCCACAGTGCAACCAGTTTGAAATAAATCACTTGGCTAGCAGAATTCACTCTCTTCTATATAGCCTCATGCCAGCACACCACTAAAGAAAGAATGAGCTCTGTTCAACTAAGTCTTACTCAGAATAGACCCAGTGGAATTAATAAACCTAAGAATCTAGGTCTACTGTGAGTAGTACCAGCACTGAATACCACCCCACATATTTATTCTTTTTTCTGAGTCTTCAAATATTTGGATAGTCCCAAACTACTTGATGAGAGTATGATCTAATTAGTGTTTCACTGATTAATATAATGTACCCAGGCTACTCAATGCACACTTTCTATAGGTACGCATTAACTCTATCTA
Source organism: Rhineura floridana (assembly GCF_030035675.1). Taxonomy (NCBI): domain Eukaryota; kingdom Metazoa; phylum Chordata; class Lepidosauria; order Squamata; family Rhineuridae; genus Rhineura; species Rhineura floridana. Next base: position 47,028,135 of record NC_084480.1, read on the forward strand.
GTAATTAGACTTGGCTGGTTGGAACATTTTACTTCTATTCATGGAAGGAGAGTTGTGCTCATGGAAATATCTCTTTCATGATTTCTGTAGACACTCTGTGGCTCTTTGCTCTGTGACAGAACAAAAGGTCAGGATGCAAGCCAACATGTTTTTAAAAGTCAATACCCTGCTCTGACTCATGAGTCAAAAGTTCATGGCTTATATTCAACAAAACAATAAAAAGTCTTAATATGACTTGAACTTTGTGTGTAGTAACACCAAATTGCAAATATTGACTCATTTATCTTTTCAAAAATCTTTTGAATTTTAGCTTAGGAGAGAGTCAAATTATGTAGAACAGAAGCATGAAATATGCAGAATGGATTTCAGAAGGCTCAGTCATATACCAGAAATGAGAAACGCAGTATAAAAAAGTTCACAGGCTCGTTTAATTTCAGTTATTGTCAATGTTGTCATAAAAAGAACACCTGAAATACATTACCAACTGAACACTGGAATGAATGAATGAATAATTTTAATTGTACTAGCCATTGGCCTTAACAATATTAAAAGTGCTCCATTAAATACTACAGAATAAAAATACATGTTAAAATAACAAAATTTAAAAATATATATACTGCCTTCAAGTCGATTCTGACTTATGGCAACCCTATGAATAGGGTTTACATGAGGCTGAGAGGCAGTGACTGGCCCAAGGTCACCCAGTGAGCTTCATGGCTATGTGGGGATTTGAACCCTGGTCTCTCAGGTCATAGTCCAACACCTTAACCACTACACCAAACTGGCTCTCCAACAAATTTAAAATCCAGTGTAATTTTAAAAATATTTTAACACAATATAGCAAATCTGATTTAAACTAAAAGGAGACACTCTTAGAACTCTTAACCATAGTCTGTCACATTTCACTAACTCTTTCTGCTCAGTTTCCTTGCAGCTAGAGCAAATAGTGCTGTTCTGTAGGGTATATATGGGTAAACATCTAAAAGAAAACAAATAATCTTAAATTCAGAATAGGTTGATAGGCTAAACAAGATATTTTCCAGGATTTTCCTTGGGCCGTCGGATCTGTTGGGAAGTTGGAAGCTTTCTGTATATGCCATCCAGCATACCTGAAGGCATGATGTGTAAATGTAATTCTAGAAAAGCCCTGTGGAGGGGGAACATTGTCAGTTCTTCTAAGCATCCGGCTCTTTAGTGATCCTTTTTAAAGAGGCGGTATCATTGGGGAATTTGGATTTCTGCATCAGCCTCCTGTCCTCTATAGCTTGTTCTTCACGTAAGCTAACCTTTAATTCTTTTTTATCTAAAACAGCCCAAAAGTAATCTGGCAACTTATATTTTTGCATTAAATTTTGGATAGAATCAATTGGATTCCCCTGAGTCTTTGGAAGAAAATATTCTTGTTTTATTAGTCACCTTCCATTAACATGTACATCCGTTTATGGTACTTCAAATGTGCTACCCGTATCCTCACTTCAATGAAGGGCCAACCCACCTCTGTGAGAAGGATAGAGGCTGGGGTCCCTGGAGGACAACCTAATAATATTCACAAAAAATTGTTCCGTATTGCATCCAATGATTTAGCATAAATTTTATTCTCCATATCTCTAAGCCATACATTTGTCATATCACCTTAGCTTGAAATATTTTTAACATGGAGATTATAATTTCCCCTCCCTTTGAGAAGAACTTTCATATTGCTCCACTCACTTGTTTAGCTTTAATAACACTAGATTCTCTATGTGCTTTCCATGATAAATTTTCTTCAAAGAGGCTACCCAAGTATTTACACATATGGACGTGTTCGATTACATATTCATTTATTTGCCAATTATATTTTGATGGGCGATGACCAAATATCATTTTTTTGGATTTTGTAAAATTTATACTGAGTTTTTCTTCTCTGCAATATCCTATAAACCTTTTAAGTAATTTCTTCAAACCTAACTGAGTGTGGGATAGTAACACTATGTCATCTGCGTACATTAGGATTTGGACCTTCCTACCAGAAATTACAGGTGAACAGATGTTCCCTTGTTCCAATATATGGACAACATCATTTACATAAACATTAAACAGAGTAGGTGCCAGTATGCAACCTTGCTTTACTCCTCTTTTTGTCTTAATTGAATTTGTTAATGATCCTTCTATTCCGTACCTTAATCTTATTTGTGTGTCAATGTACAGTTGTCTAATAAGGATTAATAATCTATCTGTATTTGTACCTTTCAATTTAATCCAAAGATGGGCTCTATCTATAGTATAAAATGCTGCCATAGATCTATAAAGGCAGCAAAACGATGTTTAGAGATATCTTTAGGTTTTTTTAATTAAGAGTCCGTAATATGTTACATTGGGCAATAGTACTATAACTTTGTCTAAATCATGCCTGTTCCTCATGAAAGAAATCATTTTCTATGGCCCATGCTTTTAATTTTTGAAGAAGAAAATTTGCATACAATTTAGCTGACACATCTCTAAGACTAATAGGTTGGTAATTTTAATTCTCTCCTTTTTTGTAAATAGGATATACAATGCTTAGATTCCATCCTTTTTGTATTGAACTTGTATTATTGATTACTGTGAACTGGGCTAAAACAGGAGCCACCAATTAATAAAATTCTTATATAGCTCTGGTGGTATTGTATCCTCCCCTAGCACCTTTTTTGTTTTTAGCCTGGCAATCAGAAACTCTGTTTCTTGGGGTGATATTGGCTGCCATTCTGGTAAAAACTGTAGCTGATTCCCATATTCCTGCAGGAATTTGTGTTTTACTTCATACCAATTACACTAATTACCAACATTTATCCTCTCTCTTTTCTTTCACTAAGCTTAATTCCTGCCATATCTTTCTTTTAAAATCTTCCTTTTTCTTCTTTAAGAGTTTTTTTAATTAAAAGTCCAGAAGTTAATCAATTCTTCAATAGCTCCCGGTGTTTTCGAATGTCACGAAGACCTCATATATGTTTAGCTAATTGTTTCTTGGCCAGCCTACATTCTACATCAAACCATCTGCGTGCCTGACCGTTCAGGGTCTTAGATGTTAATGACTTTACTACCAAGGGTCTAAGTTCAGTTATTATTTCATGGTATGTATGATTTAATACATTTGGATTTTCCGGGCATCGCTCCAGCATGAGGGGCTCTAGTAACTTTCCGTCTATAGCTTCTCTTATCTTGGAGGTCCATTTAATTCTTTTCTCCCCTATTACTTCTTTATCTGCTTCATGCAATTTCATTGTTTTGTAAGTTTTAATCTTAGTCTGCAATTTAATTTGCAAAGGCAGATGGTCACTCTCTGACCTGTCTAAAACATTCATAAAATAAATCCAGGCAAGGAGTGAAGGGCAAATTAGAATATAATCAACTACACTACCACCTCTTTGGTTCAAAGTGTAATTACCTTCTGATTTATCCAAGGGGGTACCATGTAATGAGAAGCGGTGGTTACTATATAAGAGCTCCAAACGTTTTTTACCATGTTCATTGGTCTTCTTATCTCTAAAGGTGTGACCAAAAGGGAAAACTTCCTCCTCAGGGATTCCCAGTGGTAGGTACATACCTGCCACTGGGGTTCCTATTCTTGCATTAAAATCTCCCAAGATCAATAGTCTGGCTTCTGGATGTACCTGATCTATATGTTCCAATAAATTAGTTAGATCTCTCCAAATGTTCTCTATTTCCAGTACAGTTTTGCCTAGGGGCAAATATACATTAACACAGACCAAAGTTCCCCAATATTTATTTTGCATTACTACTGGCAAAGCAATATCTTTGTTATACTGTCCTTGTAATATATAGGGCTCTCCTATTTCCACTGAAATGAAGGTGGTCAGCCCCCTTCTTGCTCGTCTTTTGTGACTTTTTTTTTTTTACTAGATGGAAAAAATGTGAAAAACCATTTTGCTCTGAGGGGCTATTTTCTTGGGCCCAGGTTTCTTGAATGCAGATAACTGTGAATTGCTGTAGGAAAATTTCAAGCTCTCTATCCACAGGTTTCCCTCTCCACCCTGCTAAGTTCCATGTTATACAATTTAGTCAGTCAGCTCTCATTATTTGGTTTAGATCCCCCTTCTTTATCTATAAACACACATCCATTATTAGTAGGTGGGAAAATACATCTATCATATTTAGTTTCTTTAATTTTGTGGATCTTTTCCAAAACATTAGCCTGTTCGTGTTTTTCTAAATACCACGTAGTTGTCCACTCCCCTGGAATAATGGAATCAACCAATGCAAATAATCTCTTATTTTCATTAGTGTCTGCCCTAAAATGTTGATCTACTATAATCTCATACTTCTCCAAAACATGCGGGTGTACTTCCATTAAGTGGGATTCTTGATTTTCTATGGTAACTACATTCAGCAGAGGCTGCTTCTTCTCATCTTTCTCATCTCTTTGTCTAACTGCAAGTGTTTCTCTCAGCTTATTTAATCTATCTATGATAGTACTTTGTGACTCTACTGGTAAAGCAGGAAATGATTGAATTAAATTTTCTTCTTCCAATTCTAGAGTACTATCCATCTTAAGAGTTGTATCTTGTTCCTTTTTGCTCTGACCTACAACCTGTTTCCTCCTTAATTTTTAGACTCAGATCCTTATCAGGACTTCTCATTCTGTGTTCTTTGTGAAATCAGTTTCCTTAGTTTACGATGTAAAGGTCTAATTTACACGTGCTTGTAGTATTTGGAGGGTATTACCCCATACCTCTGTAACTTCTTTGCTTAAATATCAACGTTGGTACCTTATCATGCACATAAGTTGTTAATAACTGTATCAGGTTTGGGTGTTTTCAGTCTCTCTGTTCTTTTGATTCTTATTCTATGTGGGGTTAGCCCCAGTAATTGGTTAAGATGCTGTACTATTCTATGTTTTGTGTTCCAGTTAGGGAGATGACCTCTCCAGGATAAAATATTACCAACTGGTCTGTTTGCAAAATCAAACTATTACCTAGTTACTGCTTCTCCCCACTCCCAAAGGTCCTACCCATATATGGTGTTTTATTCCTTTTGTATTGTACTTTTTGAAATGTATCTAATTTTTTATCTATATCCATCAGTTTACAGTTAGGGAGAGATTCTACTATCTTGCTCTCTACCATAGAAAAAATGTGTTTTTCTGGTCTATGGAATTCAAAGTGGTATAGATAGACTGCAGTGTTGTAGCTACCAACAGACAGTGCTGTGTGCGTTTTTTATTTTGCAGAACTGTCTTTTCTATTGGACCTTATATCTTTCCCTATCTTGGCTGTTTTCACTTCCTCTTATCATTGTTGGAGGGCACTGGCGTATCATAATTCAAGCATGGGAACAGATTTTGCAGAAGGGTCTGGCTGTCCTTGAATGCTGTAGATTGAACTTGGCAGTATTTAAAAAACTGTAAATTCGCCACCTGGTTTGGCAAAATTAAATTAGATCATGAAAGGGCCTCCTATTCGCAGGAGCTAACTTTTCCCCCCGTAAGAAAGGCTTTTACCCAACTCAGATTTCAACTGATGCCCACTGGATATCTGGTTGGTAGATACACAAAAAAACCATTAGAAGACTGTTTGTGTATATGTGGTTCAGGGCAAATCAAAGGCATGGAGCATTGTATCTTATATTGTGCCCTATACGACTCACCAAGGACCAAATTCTTCCTTCCCTTTCAGACCTTATTAGAATGCCAGCCAGACAAATTTAAGATAAGATGGCTGCTGGCAGACAAAGACAAATTTGTTACCTATAGGGTAGCCCTGTTCTGGTTAGCTGCAGCGAAGATTAGAATGACCTCCTTAAAACACACTAGCCCCATCAGTAAAGGGGGGACCACTTGAGTACACTTCTAACTCAAATAAATAAATAAATGAAGCAAATTTTATCTTATAATTATTTTAATTAGCTTTTGAAAGCCTAGGGTTTTACCTATCTATTATTGGATTGAATCCTAATGTGTCTCAAATGATGTATACACATTTTATTATATTATAATGGCCATCGGCTATAAACAATAAACTATTACTGAAACTTGGCAGTAATCTTCTATTCTGCTCTGCTTCCTTGAAGGAGAAAAAAATTCATGTACATCACCACAAAACTTTCTCTTATTTACCATGTTGCAGCTGTAATCACAGTTCTTTCAAGTGCTTTCAGCCACCCCAAGTTCTTTTCCGGCCAACTCACTGGTAGGCAAACTGATATTTGTCTTTTACTGACTTGTTCCACCAGTGTGCTTCACTTTGATTTCTTTTGTGTTCTTTTGTGTCTGAGCTCAGTTCCTTTAATTCAACAATTTCCTTAACCTCGGAAACTGTTTTCACCCAGTTGTATTTTACTGAGTTTGTTTGATTTTAAGCCCACCAACAGTGCCAGGAAACTCCCTCACATCTGTGCTGGCTGAACTGATAATACAGTCATAATAGCTAAAGGCTTTAAAAACAAACTCTTTTAACTCCCCTGTTTCTAAGGGGTTTGCAATAATGCTAAAAACAAAGGTATTAAAGAAAAGGGGGAAAAGCTGAGATAGAATAAGAGATTTAAAACAAACTGCAGGGGTCAGAGGACACTACCTGTCAGCTCTTCACTGAGACAGCAGTGTCGGTAGGGGTGCAGGCAGGGCTGGAGATTCCTTGGTAATTGCCAGGCCGTGCTTGGCTATAAATCTGCCAGGCTAGCAAGGAGGAAGCAAGATAAGGGCAGAGGCCGTTCAAAGCTTACGTGCCAAGCCAGAAATCCAGAAGAGACGTCAGTGAAGGTCGGGGTCTAGTTTGCTGAGAGATCAGTCCAAGTCAAGGTTCAGGGGATAGGAAGACACGCAGTGGTCACGCCTGACGTTGTAGTCAGCAACAAGCTGAAGCCAAGGTTTGACTTTTAAGGAGCAGGTTTGTCAGCAGGTGTGAGCCATCAGCGTTTTGGCCTTAAGTGGACAGGCCTGCCCCTCTTCTGCCTGACCTTCTGTTGTCTACGTTCTGCAGGTGAGAGGGGAGTATCCTGTTCACTCTCTGCGTCTGGCTGAAGGGCTTCAGCTGTGTCTGGGGTGCTCTGCAGCTGAGGGGGAGAAGGAGCTGGGTTCTCAGGAGTTTCCTCCATTTCTCCTTCTGGGTCTGCTGCTGTTACTCCCAAGTCATCCTCGTCTGATGAGTCCTCTGACGGGGCCATGACACTACCTTCAGCGTCACCATCTTCATGAAACCAACTGAACACTGGAAATTTTGCTCAAATCTCTTTAGTCATGAAGTCAGTAGACAGCCTTGAATAAAACCAGTATCTCTAAGCATCCATAGCCCATTTGTAAATGGAAACAGTGATCTAACCCAGAGGACTATTTTAATGTGGCGACCACAGCTTAACAATTTAAAGGCTGTACAGGAGTTTGCATGCTTTCTGTATTAATGAAACATGATTAGAGGCAGATATTAGATGTTGATGGTTACCAATGTAATTAACCTTAAGTGACCTAGTTATAATATTTCAGAGGGATCAGAGTTATACAGTGAGATTTGGGTACAGATTTCACACAGAAACACTGTTTCAACCCTTCTCAGGGTCCTTGTACTCCCTTATCTTTTATAATGGCACACATTCTGTTAATAAAATATACTAATCATGTGGAAAATGTGTACATATGACAATTCTTAAGTATAAAACCTTAAAAATAGCTATATAAACCATAAGTGCACAAAATGTACATTTCCCCATAAAATATTATGGGTTGTATCCAATGTTAGTTATACTCAGAGTAGACCTACTGAAATGAATTAACATGACTAACTTAGGTCCGTTAATTTCAATGGGTCTACTTTGGATACAACCCTATGTTAATAGCTTCCGGGAGACACTGTTCCCAAGTGTACTGGTGCAAGTTCCCCTTCGACTGGTCCTTGTCATTAGCTGGCCACTAGTACTACTAGTGCAAGATTCAGAAGTCTTCTTGCAGCAGAAGAGATTGCTAAGGTGTCGCTGACATTCAGAAGAGGTGTAATAATAGATCAAAGGATCAATGCAGCAACTTATACTGCTAATACAGACACAGAGGAGATAGGCAAAGTAGATATTCCCCAAGTAGCTTTTGTAAGAAAGATTGATGTAATGAATTAACAAAAGAACATTTGTTGGACCAAAACACATAATAAAAATGGAGAAAACAGCCACAGACAGGAGTAAAGCCCGCATCTTCTTACTCTGCTTTGCAGCAACATTTGAAGAGCTAAGACACCAGATGATACACACATAGCAAACAGCAGAAACAATTAATGGCACAAAAAAGAAAAATGAAGAGAAAATGGTGAAAAAAATAAGGTAATATCCTTCAAGATCATCTTTCTTTAACACATCATGACAAGTTGTAATATTTAACTGAGGTATTATTTGTGTTTGCTCATTGATAAGCAGAGGTATCACTCCAGCTATGGCTACAATCCAGATGGCAACACATATTACAGAAGCACGTCTCAGTGTGCGCCACAACAAAGACTGCATTGGGTACACCACTGCCAGGAAACGATCAATGCTTATCACCATCACCAGCAGGATGGAGCAGTACATGTTGCAGTAGAAGGTGGCAGTGACAAAACGACACATTTCAGGTCCAAATGCCCAGTTGTTTCCAGAAAAATGGTATACAATCTTAAAAGGAAGCACACTCACAAAGAGTACATCAGCAGAAGCCAGGTTGAGCATGTAGACTAGAGCTGGCTTTTTCACCTTCATTTTTATCAGGAACACAAGAATTGCCATAATGTTCAGAGGAAGACTCAATGTGACAACTAGGGTGTAGACTGATGGAACAAAAAGGGTCAGCCATCCACTAGTCAAGTATTGCTCAGTGTCTGTGGAGATCTGATAAGCTGAGCGTATTCGTGTTGCTCCAATTATTCTACTTTGATTGACAGATCCTGATCCAAGTTCTGAATCATTTTCAGCATCAATATCTTCTAATGGGATTTTTTCATATTCATCTTGTACTGAAAGTGGAAAGGATCTTGGTCCTAGGCTATCATTCTTGGAGAAAGGTCCTGAAAACAAAGTTCATGGTTATTAGGCATGGATTTAGACAGCAGACATTATAAAATAATTTTCCGGTTTAGAGAAGAACTAAAAAAATCCAGATGACTTTTTTCCATTTTTCAGATCTCCTGTATAATTAGTACGCTACTTTCTTTATACTGCCCTTTTATTTTATTTATTTAAATATTTATAAATTGCATTTTCATAAAAACACAGCATGGTGTTGTACATGATATAAATTACAAAAAGAGCAAGTTTTCATTTTTTTCTTTTGCATTTATGACGGAAGCTTTTAAGTAAATTACATTTTGATATGTGTAACAGTCTTGTTCTTGACCTTGTCTGGGTCTATTATGATGCCACTGTAATATAAAATAGAAATTCCCATTCACCAGCTCTGAAATTTTAACACCACCATCATGGTTACAAATCCTATTATGTACTGAATAGTCATCAGATACTTCTCCAGACACATTAAATACATGTTTCAGTGTAAGCAAATTCCAAAAACATTTGCTCCTGATTATCAAGGGAGGCTTTGCAGAGAATTGTGGACTTCCCTTGCCTCAGTAAGCTAAAGATATCCACTGGAGTTTCAAACCACCTTTAGATAGACGCATGCAATCCAATATTACATAGAATGTTCATTCTGTGTTAACATCTACCTGGTAGCACATCCAGTATAGGGCTGTATGCTGAAAGGCTTATGCATATTAGGTGAACACCACATCAAGGAGTTCAGTGCCTTGGTAACTGAACACACAACCATTTTGTTTCTATGCTCCCATTAAAACTGGAGACTACTGTTCTGGTATATATCACTTTGTACTCATGGAGATTGCTTCAGGCTGGTTGGACAAAAACTGGTACTTATTGTGCCATCCACAGCAATGACTATATCTTCCAATTCCTACCTATCTCTTAGGCAAAACAACTCTTAACTAACTTTTCTGGTGTTCAGCTTATGCATAAAGAAATAATTAACAAAAATAGCAATTATATAGAGAAAAACAAAGTGTTGATTATCTGGTTCTTCAAAAACTTCTGAGGTACATCGGGACTCCAACTGCACAGATGTTGGGCAGCCCTCACAAGACAAAGGGCGCAGGGAGCAGGTATTTCTCCCACCACCACATCACCTCCGCGCTGTTCTGGAAGGTCCGCTAGCCCTCTAGAACAAGGGACTTGGGGGCTGTGGGAAAAGGATATACTGAGAAAAATCACCTGACACACTTTCCTCCAGCGTAAGCAGAATGGCACTGAGGGTGCCATTTGTGACAAACTATAAAATGTGCATGGTACATGGAAAGTAACCGATGACAAAATTTGTTCCCTAAGGGGATGTGCAGTTCAGCCTGTCTGCTAATCCAGTGGCCATAAATAAAGTGGCTACTAAATAGCCATGAGAAGAAAATGCATTCAGGCCATTGACAGGAGTGGTATTCATACTACAAGAGAATGGATCAAAAATCACATGACTTCTTGTCAGCCTCAAAGTATTATTACACTGCTAAACAAATTCAGTATGACGTAGACTGTACTTTGGTTATCTGGCAGTATTCATAAATAAGGAAGAATGAGAAAGCCAGAAACATTAACTTCAATGGGTTTTTCTTTCCACAAGGCTTTTAAATCCTAAATCTGGAATAAACAATTTTGTTGTACCAAATACTCCTACATATGCTGAAATTATGAGGCTTAGCAAAGTGAATGTGGTGAAGAATGGCACATATCTATTATTTGTGTGGTAATCATGATGGTATGCTGACTTTACATACTCCAGTTCTTACAAAACAGTTACTTGTTGCTATAGAAGTTCAAACCTTAACACTGACATATCTTAATTTTAAAAAGAGCACACTGGTGATGAAAATATTTTGACACACCATTTCATTTTATACCCAAATTGACACATGATCCCAGTACAGTCTAGATGACTCAGAAACCATGATTTAATTGTTTGTGCTCAATATAAACAACTTCGTCTGACTATAGCATGTTCTTGTTAGAGCCAAATGATGACTAGAACTTGACACAACCCTCTTAGCATATTTTATAATTAAAAGCTAATTACTCCTGATATTACAACTTCCAGATGTATCTGATATAACCTTTCAAGAAAAATATATTTAAAGAATACCATCTTAGATACTGAAGAAAAAAATTCTAATTCTCATACATAAACAGTAGCAACCAATGTAAAAATAAGAGATAGACCCAAGACATAACTGTTATTCATGATTGTATTTGGTGAGGAGTATTTTTCACAAAATGCCTGCATGTGGCTGGTCAGGTCACTGGAGTTGTGGTGTTTAAGGCTAGGGTTGCCACGTTCAGGGCCTGAGACTGATCCTGTATCTTTAGGAGAAGGGAAAGCCAGCCAAGTGCAGGTGTTCTTCCAACACTGTAATGGGAAAAACCACAAGGTGGAATTCTCCCTTTCCCCTGCACAACTTTTAAAGATACAGAAGGTTGCCAGGCCCAGCCTCCAAGAGGTCTTTTGTATCTAAAAGTTGTGCAGGGGGAAAGGAGAATTCCACCTTGTGGGTTTTCCCATTACAGTGTTGAAAGAACACCTCCACTTGACTTTCTCTTCTCCTAAAGATACAGGATCAGTCTCAGGCCCTGAACCTGGCAACCCTAGTTTAAGACAAAAAACTTTTGTGAATGTTACATAAGAGAAGATGGAGAAATCCACCACATCCAGCCAGTGAGGGACATCTTCCATCACACCAATTAGGTTCTAATTTTCACCTGCTTAGATGGAAGTGTCATCCAGTATGAGACACATACAAAAATCCTTAGTGATGAAGTGCCTCCCCAATTAGTCAAGCTGCTTGTGTTCCAAAGACACATCAGTAACATTTCCTACCCCCTTTGTACTGCTTTTAAACTTACTGTTGTATTTGTGTGGGAATAAAGTATTCAGTCCAGGCCTGCACTGCAGAGGTTGCCACCATGGCACCCACAAAGGCTTTCAGTGGCTCCCCCAGCAGGTAGCCCAGAGTCTGAGGTTTCATGTTTTTTAAAAAAGTAAGTCTCTAGCCCTCCTAAAAAGAATGTTATGGAGCAAACCAAAGCGGTACCTTTCTAAGCAATTTCTGTGAAATGAACCAGGCTGGCTGCTCCTGTCTGTCAGTGTTATCAGCCAATGAGTGAAGTCAAAGCTGTGACTGATAAATGAATTGTTTGGACACCAGGCAATAGCAATCCCTGGGGTCCTAGACAGCAGATGTTATTCCCTCTCTTTTTGTGCACTTTCCTGCTTCTGCCTTTCCTTGCTAGTCCTTGGAATCTCCACAGTTTGCCCTTCTTTTTTCCCTAGCAACCAGGACACATCTTTCCTATGCTGGGTTAATCTGAGATCAGGCAGTGCCTGGAAGTTATTTTCTGCAAATACTACTACACAGTGGGTGAATGTTAAATAATCGCCCTCTACCCAAAAGGGAAATGTGAAAACTTTGCAAAGAGGCATAGGCATGTCTCCTGCTTTGCAGAAGCTAAAGACAAGGAACTCATTAAGAATTCATTGTACAGTTAACTTACAGGACAATGGTATACATGTCTATTCAGAAGTAAGTCTCTTGTGTTTAATGGGGCTTAGTTCCAGGTAAGTGGTTACAAGATGGCAGTCTAGGTTTTGGTTTAGGGTGGGCATTGAGGAAAAACAGGGTTCTTGTGCCTTTAACAGCTGTACGACAGGCAGAAATTCAACAGTCAAAGCTTTTCTAGTATGGAAATACAATTATGGGGAAAGCTTCACCATGACTACTCTCTAATTTTGTGTTATGCTACGTCCTCGTGGTAGCCATTTTGTGGCTGATGCCCGCAGCACTCTCAAAAGTTGAAATGTGCCTCTGGTCCAAAAAGTTTGCGACCCCTACTGCACTGCTTATTAACTTGCAAGGACTAATGGAAAAGAATAGCTGTAAGGCCCAGGGGTTCATTTGTCTACTTCAGCCAAGATTCTAAGTTCCACCAGGTTCTGTGGGGTAAAAAGTGGCTGTAAACAGAAGCTGCATACACACAATACATTTAAAGTACATTCTTCCTCCAAAGAATACTGGGAACTGTAGTTTACCTCTCAAAGATTCCTAGCACCTTTAACAAATGACAGTTCCCAAGATTCTTTGGGGGCAAGTCATGTGCTTTAAACATGATTTAAATTTATGGTGTATGTGTAGCCAGATGAGGCTTTTTACAAAATGCTTATTAAAATAAAGTTAGATTACTGAGGAAGAAACAAACAAAAATAGTTTAAAAGCAAATACACAATTGCTTGGTCAGCTGCTTTTCTGTAATGCTTGCTAAAAATTCCTTCCTAACCTCAAGTGCGGTGCGATCTGCTTTTGGCACAACCCCATCTTGCCTAACTTTCCATCTCTTATCCAATGGTCTACCCTACCCTCAAAGTAGGTCCTAAATTAGAAAGTAAAATAAATCCAATATCTTACTTTTGCAAGCCAACTGTAGCTCCCGGCTAAAGATCCAAATCAACAATAATATATATTCGTTATATTTTTGTACTTACAGTGAAAACAAACGTTCCATAACAGTTAGAACATACAACTCCCCATATAAGAACCAACCAGTTTCTCAGACACAGAACCACTCACCCAGAGTGCCTCTGTCTTGGTCAGGATTCAAGTGTCACCTGTCTTTCCTCAGTCATACCACCACGGTGACCAGGCACCAGTCCAGGGCCCTTATGGTCTCTCCTGATTCAAATGTTATAGATAGAGCTGAGTGTCATCGGTGTATTGATGGCACCTTGCCCCCATGTTCCTAATGACCACTCCCAGTGGCTTCATATAGATATTAAATAGTACTGGGGTAAAATAAGTTATTTATTATTTATTTATTTAAAATATTTCTATCCCGCCCTTCTACCCTACAATAGGGCACTCAGGGCCGCTACAATAAAATAACACACATATATAATAGAATACACAATAAAACCACAAACATTACAGTAAATTAAAATGCATAAAATACTATTAAAATACATAACCATAATGCCCTGTGGCACTCCATGGTGTAACTGCCAGGAGGCCGAAAAACATTTTGTCCTGCAAATAGGACTAGAATCACAGTAACACAATGCCCCAATGCCCCTTCCACAGAGCTGGTCTGGGAGGATACCACATTCAGCGTTATCAAAAGCTGTAGACAGACAGAGAAGCAAAAGCAAGGTCATACTCCTCGTCCCACTCTCTGTAAAGGTTACCCATCAGGATGATGAAGGCCGACTCAGTCCCACAGCCAAGCCTGAACCCAGATTGAAATAGATCTAAATAATCAGTGTAATCTGAGAATGCTTGCAGTTACCCCACCACCACTCCTTCAGGGGGGTCTTTGCGACTGGTTGATAGTTATTCCAAACTAAAAGGTCCAAGGCCAGTTTCTCATGAGTGGCCACATTACTGCCTCTTCCAAGGCAGCAGGAACCACTCCCTCACACAATGAAGTGTGAAGCACACTCTGCACCCAACCAGTCGAATCTATTTACAGTAGGGCCCCGCTCATACAGTGGGTTACGTTCCGGACCCCCGCTGTAAAGCAAAAACCATGGTAAAGCAGATCCCATTGACTTACATTGACCAAAATGGCACCCGGCGGCAAAAAAACGCCATAAAAGCGGAACAAACGCTGTAAAGCAGGGCCTTTCTACAATTCACAACCGCTGTATTAGCGGAATGCTGTAAAGCGAAGCGCTGTAAAGTGGGGCCCTACTGTACACCTATTCCAGTAAAAATAATTACCAAATGTTTGAATATAATATTTAACACACATTACATGCACTTTACTGAATCTTTTTCCTAATCAAATATTTCGGTTCAACTATTAACTATTATTATTTTATTATTTTTAAACTACTTTTGGCTCCTGGAAAACCTTTTCAGATATTTATGCAACACGTAATGTTAACATGCCATGCTTCATTTTTGTTTACTAAATGTAAGGGAAACACACTAATTCAAGACTCCATTCATAAATGGCAGCAAAAACTTTTCTAAATAAACATTTCCTGGAAACCCCACAATTTTTCTTACAATCAGATAACTAATTATTAAACTGTAGAATTTGTTCTATTGCCAGTATTGTTTTAGTCTGATGGCCTTTAGCAATTAGGTGATGAAAATGAAATGGACTACCTTTAAGTCGATTCCGACTTATGGGCGACCCTACAAATAGGGTGTTCATGGTAAGCGGTATTCAGAGGGAGTTTACCATTGCCTTCCTCTGAGGCTGAGAGGCAGTGACTGGCCCAAGGTCACCCAGTGAGCTTCATGGCTGTGTGGGGATTCGAACCCTGGTCTCCCAGGTCATAGTCCAACACCTTAACCACTACACCACACTGGCTCTCAATTAGGTGCTATCCTCCCATAAATATTTTGAGAGACTTGGAGAATTTCACTCTGCTAATGAGTTCATAGACCTTCTTGTGACCTCCAACTTGCATTTATTATATTTATCTATGTATATAATTTTATTCTTTGTATCAATATTATCGTTTAAACTATGTAACTCTCATCTCCTACTGTTCATTTACAGTTTTGTGCACACATCCAAACTTATTAATGTCCTATTAATAGGACCTACAGATTGATGGTTATAGTTTTAAAGTATTTACCCAGCATACCTTTTAAAAATTTGTCATAGGAATCACAGCCAGAAGTGTCAGGTAACAGGACCAATATGAAGTTCCTATCCTTGTATTAACCACAGGTGATTTCTAAATGGGACAATTGGTAAATTTAAACACAAAGAGTTCTGCCTTCCTGTATGTTTAGCAAAAACCTAACCTTGGAGTAAAATAATAATCATCTAGATACATAATAAAGCACTGATAATAAAATTCAGTTTGGTCCAGATTTCTGTCTTATGAAATAAAATACTCATAGTGACTCACTCACTATGTGAGTCACTCAGCTTTTTAGTTAACATTTTGTCCATCTATCAGCAATGTAAGAAGTACAGCAACAACAAAGAAAGATTAAATAAACAGCAAGATTCCCTTTTCCCTACATTGCTGCACTTTCTGTCAACAAACATAGAGGATGGATTACTAAATTCCTCTCTGCTAAATCTAGGTAGTGAAAACTCTCCCATGAACTTGTAAATTTTTCGAGTTGTCAAAAAACAGGACAAATGGCAAACTTTTGATCTATTACACAACCAAATACTTACCTGCACAAATATGGCAAAAACATCCTAAACCAAGTAATCGTACTTCTCTTGATGAAAAAGTCAAAAATAGCACACAAGTTCGAAGAAAGCCAAAAATGGCTCCCAGGTTCTGTAACTTTCAAGCCCTGCGTCTTATTTTTTCCACAGTGGAGCTGTATTAGACTGTATAACTACAGTTTGGCTACTCACGTCCCATTTCCCATCTCCCATGGGATTTAAGCAACCTAAAAACGGCACAGAACTTCAACCTTTCTTTGTACCCAAGCAGTTCTGGAGGTTATTCCCCAACAGCTAAAAGACTTTGTGTTCCGCGAGAGTTGCAAATGTTTATTCATAGCTCAGTTAAAGCTGCAATCCTATACATTCTTACCTGGAAGTAAACCCTACTGAATTCGATGGGTTGTAATTCTGAGCGGACACGCACAGGATCGCGGTAGAAAAGCATCTGGCCGCAAATGCCATAAATCGAGGGGATGGGAGGAGGAAGAGACGACGGTAAAAATCACGCCCCTCCTTTTGAAGAGCTCCTCGACAAAAACAGCCCTCTTCAAAAAGTTCGCATTCCCACCCCCCTAGCCCCCGACGGTGGTAGTGTCTGTAATCCAGGCATTTAGCAACATAACGACACAGGAAACAAGGCAACTCCCAGTATCAAAGGCATTCCTGCAGCCAGCTTTGTTCTGTCAGAACGGTTTACTTTTACATGTTGCACGCGCCCCTGAGCAAAGCAGCCTTCCTCTTCCTCAGGGAAGATGAGCGAGCGGCTGACTCTTGCTCACCGGGAAAAGGACACGTAACTGGGTGGGATGGGATATCAATGGAATTACTCTCAAGAATCCTTCCAGGTAAGAATGTGCTGCTCAAATAATAGAGTGCAGGTTGAGTTTGCTTGCAATTCTATCGGCTGTGAAGAGAACTCGAGATTCTGAAAGCGCCGAGATGAGCAGAAGAGTCCCACCGCGATTCCTGCTCGCCTCCTCTCAGCAGCACTGGAATCGTGCCCAGGGAAAGATGGCTGAACTACGCCTCCCCTCCCAGCGACCACCCAAAATTCGCTTCTCTCTGGCAGGAACAAAAATACTTCATAACTTACCATTTTGCGTCGAGGAAAGGGAGAGCAGCGGGGAGAGCAGCATCGCGCTCCAGCCCAGCAGCAACAGCAAGACAGGCGGCTGCCCCATGGCCGCCTCACCCGGCGAAGACCGAGCGCGCGGTCGTAAAGATCCAGCTCCCGCCGCCTTAAGAGTCCGCGCGTTTGTGAGGGAACGCTAGCACCGCACAGTTAGACCGAAGAAGCCAGCCACCTGCGGCTAAGGACTGGGGAGGCGCCCTACAGAAAATAGTCACCACCCCAAAGGCAGCGCAGACGGGCGGCTCTGAGCAGAAACCGCTTCCCACGTTCGCCCCCTTCCTCGGCTCGAAATAGACCCCTATTAACGACAGTAGAGTGACGAGGGCTGGGCGAATTATATTTGTAAATATATTGCACTTTAACATTGCCTCCGGGGAAGTTTGCACAACGGATAAAACAATACAAATTAAAACACAAAAGGTATAATAAACTAAAGCCAAACACTCATAGCTGTATGGAAACATGGAAATGGACTGCCTTCAAGTCAATCCCGACTTATGGCTACCCCATGAATAGGGATTTCATGGTAAGTGGCATTCAGAGGGGGGTTACCATTGCTTCCCTCTGAGGCTAGTCCTCCCCAGATGTATACTAACACAGAACTGTTATAAATAAAGGGTAAATTACCACTGAATACAGAATCACTATGCTTTTCTACATTTCCCTCTGACCATACCTTTTACAGTTGCTCTCCCTGCACTACCTACTACCCATGTGCCTGTAACTATAACTTAAATACATCTGATGAAGTTCGCAAAAGGTGACACTAGATTGTTGGCTTTTGCTGCCAACAGAAAAAGGATTATGTTCTATCTAAAATGCTCTTTAAAAAGTTCTTTGCCTAGTGCCTTAAAGACAAAAGGATAGTTGAGCCTCTCTGAGGAAAATAGTCTATATAGCCATAATGACTAGCAGCAACTAATTTTTAAATTGGTCTAATCCCCTTTTTACATTTCAGGAGGGGTACCATGTTCATCTGTTAAAGTAAAAACAATAGCAGTCTTATGGCACCTTAAAGACTAACAAATGTATTATGGCACGAACTTTAGTGAGCTACATATAATCAAATATATGTATTATCCAAAGTTAGAAAACGGTGTGCATGCCCCAGTCTCTGAGTGGTGAGAGACTTCCAGGGGTTCCAGTGCTTACCCAGGGTTTGGTTTCCTTGGGACGAAGGTCAGAGGAGACTGTAGTGTCTTTAGGGTATATGGTTTTATTTACACATATATACAACCTGAGAGTAAGATGAAGGGGTTCACAGCGCTAACTATCCAACAGATCTTGCTTTTCTATCAGGCTTGTAGGGGGCATCTGGAAGCCATGACTTGAGATTCAGACACAGAGAGCAAGCAAGCCTCTCTCTGTTTTCAGTTCTCAGCTTCATCTCAAGACTAACTCTACACAGGCCACTTGGCTCCAGGATGAGGGGGAAGGGAGGGCCTCTCTACTGAAAGAGTTCTTATGGCACACATTGCTCTCATAGCTAAATCCCTACATATTCAGATTGGTCCATCCAGCGAACAAAGAGACTGGCCAGGTCAGAGTGATTAACTTTTAAATGGAACTAGTCTGGCAGACAGTTGTTACACAGCAGTGGAGCAGGTCTAGAGAAGCAGATCTGTTCCTCTAATCCCCTAACAAAAAGGATAGTACTAGATGGACAGAGGTATTCACATATTGACTGATTCAAGAGCCTAACCTTAAGTAGCCCAAGTCTCCTGACTATAGCAATATTTTGGCAGGAATTAACTTTTTAACCATCTTTAGCCCTTTATAGGTTCTCTTTTGTTAGGGTCATATTGAACTGAAAGATTTTAATGGTTCCGCTTTACATTGCATCCAAATATTCCTCTTAGGAAGACTCTGTTTCAATTTAATCAGTCTGATGAAATCATTCTCTCAATAACCCGAGTGCATACACTCACTTTTCTGAATACTGTCTCCTCCTGGGATAATGATTCACTGTAAGAAAAGCCCTGGGATATAATTGTAATAAAGAATACTAATATAAGTATTTGTTGATGGTGGGAAATACGGTCCTTCGCATGGGGAGTTGAAGTCTGGGTGCTTCTCAAAAAAGCTCTGCACAACTGTTCCCTAAAGAACCAAGGCAAGTACTTCTGTGGATTTCTCTGCTGAGTGAGAGGGGAACAGATTGAACTAACTTAAGGCAACCTCAGGCTGTTTGGGACCAGTGGAATGGAAGTAGGATTCAAGAAAGGTAGAGAAAGCCAGCACCTTGGCTTTGTAGTTAAACTCTACTCCCTCCAAGCCATTTCAGATTTAGAGTGTAACTCATACTTAGGAATAAAGTAGGAATCTCTTTTTCAGACAACTCCTGAGGTTCCCATACTTGCAAAAGCTGACACAGTAGCACTACAAAACAATTACTAACCAAAGATACATACAAGTTATAAAAAATACAATAATATTGAATGAAAAGTTAAGGCCAACTAGATGCTGATTTATTGCATTTTATTTGTGGATTTTTTATTTTCTTACAAAAAGACAGACACAATTTATTTCTCTAAAATACCTCAAGTACATTGCAAAAAATTGATCACTATTCAAATTGCCCCTTTACACATAAATTAAAAGGATGTGTATATAGGATTTCAATGAGGCAGTAGTGCATTTTTAGTAGGAATGACTTGCAAAATATATATTTTATACAGTCAATGTTAAATTTATAATTACCTATAAAAACTTTGAATTGCACAATAATTCACTTTACAATTGACAGATCTCTGGAAAAGAGCCATAACTTTTGCAGAAAGCCAGAAACATTTGCAAAAGGTATTCTGTAGACACACAACTTAGGATTTCTTTTTATTAAGAATAATTGTCTAAAAGAGAATTATATTTGGTAATTGGGGTATATAATTTTTAGTGGGAAAAGATTCCTATATATGCTGCCCAAATACATGTCCTGCATACTTAAGAGATTAGAGACACAATGTTGCAATGTCACTAAATCATATAATTTTTAATCGAGTACCTACACCGCAGAAATCTGGAAGTGTTTCAAGTTGATTCATATTTCCTTATTTTACTACTGTTTTATCAAAGGATGATAAAGGCACATAAGTATATTCTTCTAGACTTTCTTGTAGAAACATCTGCTGTATAATAGCTTCAAATAGTTAAAACACCGACCCAGAACTGCAGATAATTTGAAGCAGAGTCCAAGATACCATTAGTCTTCATTTCCCATAGAATTTCTTGTTAAGCAGGAATATGAGGAGGTTTACATTCACTTTAGCTTTGTCAAACATTTTCATTACAGAGACACCTTCATACTGCATTTGAAGCAAATCCTGGAATAAAGAAAATTTATTCTTTTCAAAGCCTAGATCTTAAAACCACAAATTGTGTAAGATTTTATTAAAAATGTATATGACCACGTATTAAAAAGTAATAAAATGTATACACAGACAAAAAATTCTAGCAATTCTTTTCTCAACCATAATTCAATATTTGCCATATAGAGAAAACACAAATGCCTCAAAACCATGCATCTGTGTACAGCAAGAACAAACAAAATTGTATAACTAAGCAGTATATAGAACCAGCGTATATAGCTTTTTCATAGGAGACAGACTTTTTTTTTTACAGGTCTCTGGAAGAGTCCAAGGTGCCATGGTAGAGCTCACTCAACTACTATGTGACTTATAAAATGCAGACTTCTATTAAGCAAACAAGCAAGCAAAACAACCTTTAATACATACAGATGACAGACATAATCCACTCAAATGACTGGGAGAAATGGTGCAGTGCAGTGGCAAGAGTGTGAGCTGAAGTCCCTGTGATGTTCCTATATATTAGTGTATATATGGTAAGTGCTGGTTGTTTAGAGTATACATGGTAAGTAGTGAAAGAGGAGGGGGAGTGAATAGGCAATAGAATGCTTGATGATTGGCTGAATGTTTAAAATGGCTGACAGTATAAATGAAAGGATGACAGGTGGTGAATTGTGGAATCTGGGGGGAGAAGAGAAAGAGTGGATTGCTTGGTGGGGTTTGAGAGAGTTGTTTGCCAGGAGAGAGTGAAGAAGGAGGGAGGTGGAGTTCGGATTAGTATTGAGTAAAACCATATGCTTATGTGCCTTAAGAAGAAATCTTGTTAATCTTGTTAGCTTTGTTATCTGTAATAAATACTTAATTTGGTTTACCAAAGGCCTGATCCTTGGCTGGGGTTTCACAGACCAGAAGGGAGGGTAAGGTAATGACCAAGGCTGAAGGGGAACTGTAACAAATGGTGGCAGCGGTGAAGAGAATAACAATACCAGTATTCAGAGTCTCTGGGAATACTAGTATTGGGACGTTACTGGTGGTTGCCTAGCAGGGGGATCTGTTGAGATCTGTGCTAGAGCGGATAGGTAAACCATAAGAGAGTGTGGTCCGGACTGGTGGAGTCCCTGGTGGTGCCTAGTGACAGGCAGTAGCCACGCGCAGGTAGGAACCTGACAGGAAGAGCCAGGGAAGGATGCATCACAGTTCCCAATTAAAATCTCAAATCAACCAATGACATACAATCTGGTGCATGTGCATTCAGAAGTCAAGTCTTACTGAGTGCAATAAGGCTTGCACACTAGTTAAGTGTGTACAGGACTGCAGCCTTAGTAGCCTTAGGGAAGCCACTATATATCAGCTATAATCCCTTCTCCCTTTATCTGCAATATGGGAATAATGATTTGTAGTGCTGTTGAAATGGATTACTATGGCAATATAAGTAAAGTGCTCTGAACACTCCAAATGGACTACATAATACTAAGATTAATGAGTCTATAAAGGGCTTTCTTCATTCACAGTGCTTAATTTTCATTCCACTTCTTAAGCACTTCTCTGGTTACTAATATTGAAAGACAGTTTTAAAGTCTAGACTACTTCCTATAGTAGGAATGCACTAGTCCTGGAGGGAGGTAGTCAGACGCCCCTGGAATATAGCCTTTGCTACAACTGATGCAGCTGCTGTTCCCGTTTAAAAGAATTCTGGGAATGATTGTGTTTCAGCACTGGACAGGGCTGGAATCATGGCTAAAAAAGAAACAAAATCCAACTGATCCCACCAAAAGGTGAGGCGGTATTGCTGATTTTCAACTATTTTAAAGGAAAGAACAAACTCCTATGGTTGACTGATACAGGGGGAGACCAGCCCCTTTTAAAATAAACTTTTTGAAAACATTTTTAGAAGTTCACAAAATAGAATTAGCATTGAGAGAATGTTTGTACAGATTGATACTAGTGAAGTCATAAGGAGTGCAGTATGGTGAAGCTTGATTTACAATGCATTTCAAAGATCAGCACTGGCTGCCAATTTGTTACTGGGCCACATTCAAAGTATTACTGTTAATATATAAAGGCCTCAAGAGCTTGTGACCAATTTACTTGTAGGATCACTTTGCCCCTTATGTATTCACTCAATCTGCTCATTCTGCTTTGATTGGTGGAACTGGCACATTTCAAGTGCTATGTTCATTCTGTACTTGCGAGGAAGTTTAGTGTGCCTATTAATATAAGGCAGGCATCTTCAATGTACTATTTTTGACACCTGCCTACTAAAACCTTTTTTGTTTAAGCAAGCTTAACCAGATATGTATCTCTATTATGCATACTTGTAACTGTTGATTTTACATATATTTTGATAAAGGCTGTTGATTTTATTGGTATTTTCTTTTAAACATTTTACTGCTTTATGTAAACTGCTTAGAGGTTTTTTATTAAGTGGTCTATAAATTTTGTTAAATAAATAAAAAACAGGAGTTATGTTACAGGTGCCCAAGACATTTGTGCAATTTCATTTTACACACAATGCACTACCATAACTGATGCCCTAGACCAGGGTGGGGAGCTTTTGGCTCTCCAGATATTGCTGAACTACAACTCAGCCCCAGCAAGCATGGCCAATGGCCAGGAATGATGTGAGTTGAAGTTCAGCAACTCTGGAGGGCCAAAGGTTTTCTCTGGTCTAGACAGAGAAAAGATGCTTGGATGTGTCACAACATGTAAACAACAGCCAAAGCAAATATCCAAAGAACTACTTTGGGCATAATTAGCGAGATTTTGACTTTTTATTACTCAGAACAGGAGTCTTATGTGTTATAAAGTAAGCCACTTTGGGTAAAGTCCTACTCCAAAGTGGATTGCCATAGGGAATGGGGGCTGCCTGGACAGGTGGAATGAGCTGCATGGTCCTTTACATCCTTAGCTATTATCCTTTCCAAATAAATCAGTCCAGAAAAGCCATTACTGAAGCACAGAGATATATTTTATGATTAACAGTAAGATTTACCTGAAAATGGAGCTGTACCTTTTCCATCTCCACACCCAAGAATTTAGCTTTGATATCAAAGTCACCAACCTCTTCACCAGGTGTAATTTCGAACATCACATTCTTAAACCTTAGAAGAGAAAGAAATTATTTACAAAGGCAAATTAATTTTGCTAGAGTTATTGATATAAAAACTACAAACACAAACACCTGAGACAAATTAAGCACTTCTAAAATTTAAAACCTAAATAAGGAGTTATAAAATTGTTAGGTTAAATATTTAATAGGCAATGAGCAGAGCTAATGCCCTGAAAATACTAAGTGTAAAACCTACTGGTTAGGCTGAAGTTCATCAATTCCTAGTATAACCCCCTTTTCATGTAGCCGTGCTGCTGTATACTTCAGTGAAATGTTCTTAAGTTTGTTTCCTTTCTCCTCTTGTTTTCCATTTAATTTGATTGATCTCCGTGAATTTCTGTAAAATGTGAAAGGTGTAAGCAGATGTTAGCCCAAGCACACAGCATTTCCCCCCTTCTCCTAATAAAGGCAGATGTTTTTAGGTTCAAGTTTGGAACAATTAATCTAATATTCTTCCTAATCTTTTTCAAGAACAAATGCAACCATATGATAAGGCTTTGTTGGAACACGTTTTGGAACAAAATATTCATGAGTAGAAGCAGTAATATCTTGCCTCCCTATACCACCACACAATTTTTCATCAGTCACCCCTACTGCCAGGAAGAGTCAGGAACTGCAGAATGTCCAACTGCCTGTGTCCCACCCTTTAGAGCAGAGGTGGGGAACCTAAGGCCCTGACTGCAGCTCTCCATCTCTTTCGTACTGGGCCCTCAGAACCCTCCCCTTGGCCACACACCCTCACTGGCTCTGCTTCATACACACGTCTTTTTGTCTGGCTGGAATGTGTCCTTGAAAGAGAAAGCCTGTAACTTGTCTGGATGGAGGACAGAGAGGGGTCTGTGAGTGTGTGTTGAAACTATCCTACTGTACAAAGGTAAAATTTACAATAGTTCCACCCACTTTTGCTTCTGGCCCCACCCACCACTGGCATGTGTCCCTCAGAAGGTTACCTAGAAGGGAATGTGGCCCTTGAGCTGAAGAGGGTTCCCCACCTCACCTTAAGTAAGCAAACGTGCACTAGCACACAGATGGTTGGCATTATTAGTCCTTACTTCTTTTTGGGTGGTGAGTGGGATGGGAGAGCCAATTCCAGGCACCCTGCTCTAACAGATAAGCACTATCAAAACAGCTAGAATAGATTCATTATTTCAAGCTTGAGTTTTTTATTTGAAAGTATCTAAAGTCTTACATTAAATGAGTTTTTGTTGGATTACTCAAATATTCAGTAATATTCAGCTGCCCTGGGCTCCTATTGGGAGGAAGGGTGGTATTAATCTAATAAATAGATAATATTCTGCCATCAGAACTCTTCTCCCTCAACTGGCAGCTGGCAGCAGCCATTCCATCAGGCTGCCTCAGTGGAAGAGATGAGACGAAGGGTTTGTTCCATCAGCTCTGCTGAAAGACCAGCTCCATCAGACACCTCCTACCCCTCAACTGTTTCTGTGTCAACCGGTCATTAGAAGATCTAAAGAACTGGTTACCTGAATTTGCTTTTTCCCACTTCCCTCTATGTCCTTCCCCCCCCCTTTTTTTAATATTGTAAGCCCATGGGCTTGTTTAATTTATTGTGCGTAAAAAAAACTTGGCAGGTTTTTTTGGCTGAAGGGCAGGCTACAAATGTACTGAAATAAATATATATGTATAGATAAATGTGCAATGTCCAGTACATATTCTGATCAGCATGGGTCAGTTTAGGTTTTAGAAAATTTTACAACTTGGTAACAATGAAGCTTTCTACCTGCAATGCTAAAGTGCTGAATTTTCTTTAAAAGTAAAAATATTTCACTTACTTTCTTGTCAAGTTATCTAAACAGGTTTTGATGTAAGTGTTGTAATAATCAATTTGATCTTCATAAAAAGCTTTCTTGGAATTGAGTGCATTCAATGTCTGCTGGAGTTTCACCAGTTCTGCTTTTCGATGTTGTCTGTATCTTCTTTGATTTCTGATATCCTAAAGAAATTTTTCACTAATTACGTAATATCTTTAATTTGGAAAACGTGTGTAATGGTTTTACCTCTACAGAGGTGTCAAGCTTTTTGTTTAGTTGCTGGGGAAACTGCTTTAGTATTTATGCTTTTATAAGCAAACTACTTGTTCTGAAGAAGTTCCATTGACTAATGAGAGGAATATCATAAGAATTGCAACAGTTTTGTATCCAATGTTGTACAAGTGGAAAGCAGTTTGAGCAGCCAAATATACTCTTCCCTTCTTCCCTCTGCAGCCCCTCCCAAACCCTCTACAGATAGTTGGGAGTGGCTACTGTACATTGTGGGTTATGTTGTGTAGGGGTGCAGTGGAAGGGTGGAATCGCCCAAAACAGAGTGGAGAACTGGCATCACTCTTACACTGTTACTGATTTCATACACTCAGATCTGCTATTTATTAAGTGAAGTTAATTGGAATGTTGTGATGAATGTTCTTTTCCAGTATATATATTGCAATGATTTTCAATAATTTTCTTTTTAGCATGAATGGGAAGAAATAGTTGGAGAAATGTAACATGATTCACACTACCTTTGCTATTTCGTTGATGATTTCTTGGTACTTATTTTCAAATGAAACCAGTCCAGCCTGTTCCAGTGTCCGGAGGTTCCTCTGGATTTTTCTTTTCTTTTGTTCTAGTGGTAGCTGCCCTTCTTCAAGAATAGATCGACTGTGTTTCATTTTTTCTGGTGTTTTAGAATCCAAAATTGCACGTTTTTCAATTACTTTTAAGTGCTCGGCTTCCTAAGAAAAAAAGTAGTTTACACTTTCATACAAATGAAGCACATTAACTATGTATAAATTTATAAAACTCATAGGTGTTATAACTTTTCTAACATGGATGAGACAGCTTTTGTTTTCAAATCACTACTTGGAATTGCAGATACAGTTTTTCTCTTTTCTATACATGCAAATCTACTTGTTGAAAGATACATAATGTCTAGTCCAGTGGCAGCAACCAACATTTTGGTAAGTGCACTAGAAACCAAACCAAAATAATAATACAGGGTCACTCCCACTCACTTCAGTATGAATGTCTCTCCTACGTAAGTTGTGGGGAACCTTTGGCTCCAAGATGTTACTGAACTACAACTTTCATCATCCCTGGCCATTGGCGATGCTTGCTAGGGCTGATGAGAGTTGTAGTTCAGCAACATCTGGATGGCCACTCCTGTCATTCATGGATACCTTGCTTTGGCTTTTTCTCTGTCTAATGAACCAGGGAATGGACAGCAGTGTAGCGCAAGTATAGATATAGCAGGTAAAGCTGAAGGCCTGACTATCCTAAAATTAAGAACATAAGAAGAGCCTGCTGGATCAGGCCAGTGGCCCATCTAGTCCACCATCCTGTTCTCACAGTGGCCAACCAGGTGCCTGGGGGAAGCCCGCAAGCAGGACCCGAGTGCAAGAACACTCTCCCCTCCTGAGGCTTCCGGCAATTGGTTTTCAGAAGCATGCCGCCTCTGACTAGGGTGGCAGAGCACAGCCATCACGGCTAGTAGCCATTGATAGCCCTGTCCTCCATGAATTTGTCTAATCTTCTTTTAAAGCCATCCAAGCTGGTGGCCATTACTGCAGCTTGTGGGAGCAAATTCCATAGTTTAACTATGCGCTGAGTAAAGAAGTACTTCCTTTTGTCTGTCCTGAATCTTCCAACATTCAGCTTCTTTGAATGTCCACGAGTTCTAGTATTATGAGAGAGGGAGAAGAACTTTTCTCTATCCACTTTCTCAATGCCATGCATAATTTTATACACTTCTATCATGTCTCCTCTGACCCGCCTTTTCTCTAAACTAAAAAGCCCCAAATGCTGCAACCTTTCCTCGTAAGGGAGTCGCTCCATCCCCTTGATCATTCTGGTTGCCCTCTTCAGAACCTTTTCCAACTCTATAATATCCTTTACACAATTACACATGCTCTTCCTGCTTCTGTGCAGGTGTGGCATAGTTCACTGTTGTCCATACCACCTGTAATATCTATGTACACAAACTCACCAACCATGATCAGTACAACTCCTTACACCCAAGTTTTACTCCAATGTTTTCTTGAAACGTTCTATGGCAAGAAATTGTAGAATCTCCCCAGGCAACTTATTTATTTCTAAAATATCCTTGCAGTTAGGACTTTCCCATAACAGTTAATCCAAATTCCCTTCTAATTTTAAATACATTGCTTCTTGTCATATTTTCAAGAAGATAGGATGGACGATTGTCACTCTCCCTCTGACATCAGAATTTCTGCCAACACATCATCTCTCAGCTTTCTTATCTTTAGGCAAAACATACCCAAATTATTTACCGAACGAATTTTATCCAGCTTTTCAGACAGAATTGGCTCCCAAGGTTCCTTCAGCCCTTCCTGTAATGACTGGTCTTCTAGATATATTTTCATCCCACTCCAAATTCTTTCCAGCTTATACAACATTCCAAAAATGCATCACAAGTCATTTTTGTGTATTTACTTTCTTACAGTGACATTTGAAGACTATCACCTCAAAAAGCATGTGAAAGTTTTAAACACAAATATTCCCATGCAGTTTCCACATTTTCCCAGATAGTTATTTGATAATGTGACATAACCAAATAAACTCAAATTTAAGCTATTTCTTTTCATGAACGAAGTCCATCAGAATATTTTCCTGAAACAGTAGCGAAGCATCAACATATCATTTTAAACATGTTAGACCAAGCACCTGCCAGTAAATGTGCTCTGGATACCTTAGGTTTTCCCCCCAACTTGGGTTGAGCTGTAAAACCAGAAGAGCATTTGGAAAAAATACTCTCAGAAATCACCAAAATACAAGACATTCAACAACAAGAAAAGCATGTGAATGCAGAGATATTTTAAAAAGCTATTTACAATAATTACTGGCCCATTTAGAAATAATTTATCCCTAAAACCTTTATCTACACCCAGTGAGTGATGGCTGGATAGTTGGATCACAGGTTCACATTCTTACTGAGCGATAAAATCTTGCTGGGTGGCCTTGGACCAGTCACACTTGAAATCTAAGTTACCTCATAGGGTTGTTGTGAGGATAAAATAGCAGGGGGTGGGAGAAGAATCGTATACACTGCTTCCAGTCCGTTAGAGATGTGACAGGAAAAATACGTAACACGTACATACTTTTCAGCACGTACACTAACTCACTGGAAGGGCATTTCCCTTTAACTGTAAAATTGTTTTTATAATGCTCTCTCGGGATTTTAAGAGTTGTATCAAACATTAGCCATACTCCGAGTAGTAGTAATACTGAAATTAATTACTAACTTAGGTCCATTAATTCCAATGGGTATACTCCAAGTAGAACTTAGTTGGATACAACCCTAAGTCTTGTGATTCAAACATTTTACAAGGATACCAAAACAGAAGTACAGTTTGTTTTAAGGCCTGCTTACTAGTGATACAACCAAAAGTTATTCTTCTCAGATACAAGAGGGATCAGTTACCTGAAATTCAGATGCTGGCGTTTCCAAGATTTTTGCAAGTGTCTCTCCTGGCTGAGCTCGTATCACATCAATAATAAGCCTTTTTGTCCTTAACAGAGAAGTTAGAGAACTCAGAACAGTTCTGATTTTATAGAAAGGCATTTTAATGTCAAACAACGCCATCCAATGATGCCCATCTGACTGCACAATGGATTTCCTCTTGCAAACTAAGACTTCCTCTTCCCCTCCTCTCCCCTGCATGCACCCAAAATCTGCTCCCAAGGGTTCCCCAAATCCTTCAGAGCCGATTGTTTTTGGGGAGAGGGCTGCAGGGGGCAGGGAAATTTTCTTGCATAACATTAGATGCTACTCAACAGTTTAATACAAAAACAGAAACAATCCCAAACATTGTTCTTGATGGCAATACTCTGTACTATTTTATGAATGGAGTGTCAGTAGTATTATTAACCCATTCTTCTTGTTATGTACCTTCAAGTAGATTATGACTTATGGGAACCCTATGAATCAGTGACCTCCAACAGCATCCGTCATGACCACCCTGTTCAGATCTTGTAAGTTTGTCTGTGGCTTCCTTTATGGAATCAATCCATCTCTTGTTTGGCCTTCCTCTTTTTCTACCCCCTTCTGTTCTTCCCAGCATTATTGCCTTTTCTAGTGAATCATGTCTTCTCATTATGTGTCCAAAGTATGATATCCTCAGTTTCATCCTTTTAGCTTCTAGATTCTTTAACCCATTTTAGATTCTTTAACCCATTCTAGAACCAGGCAAATATATTTTTATTCACTTCGACATTCAACTGCATAGCATGAACTGGTTTTAGTTGTGGTTTTATCTGCTGTATGTTTAGACTGAATTTATGATTTTGATCTGTTTTGCATCTCACTTAATTGTGATTTTCTATCAATATTTTTATTGAATGCCACAGTAAAATGCATGCATAACAGTTAAAGCATAGACTGTATGTGTTTAGACTTTAGAGGCTTTAGGACTTTACCAAGTGGGGCACAGCTGGACAGCTCTGCTCTCACTGCATCTACTTCAGCAGGTAAAATGGCAGCAAACAAAAACACCCTCTGGAACTTGCTTCCTTTTGACCTTCGACATGCCTCCTCCCTGATGGGTTGGGTTTTCACCGAGCCTTAAAGACCTGGCTATTCAGGCAGGCCTATAGGATTTCTGGGGGGGATTAGTTTTTATGATTTATTAATTGAAGGATGTTTTAGATGAATGGATGATTGTGGTTTTTTAACTTGTATATGTGTTTTATATTGTTGTACGTCGCCTAGAGTGTCCGTTAGCTCGGACAGATAGGCGACTGAAAAATGAAATTTATTATTATTATTATTATTAGTAGTAGTAGTAGTAGTAGTAGTAGTAGTAGTAGTAGTAATAATAATAATAATAATAATAATAATAATAATAATAATAATAATAATAATAATAGTACAAGTCTAAGTTAATTTTGGCCACATTTACTCAGAACATATCTGCCCCCCCTTTTTTTTTAAGGAAGTACTTCTAATATAACTTGACATTTTCCTCTAGCAACGGACAATTCAAGACAGCTGTTTCCTTTGGTTTCCCATGAAGTCTAATCTATATCCTGCTTTTTAAACATATTCTTTTTCATAAAGCCTCATCATGCAACAGTTACTGTGCGTTCTTTGGTTTTTCCTAGAGTAACCCGTTATAAAGATGCATCTAAATACCAACATAAAAACCCAACATTTGCATTTGAGGCATCAGTATACAATGTGGTTACAGTTGATAAAAAGGTACAAACAGTGCTTCAAAATATATTTGGGGCAATGCTCAGTTAAATTATTTGCCTATTTGTTGTCTAGCAATTAAATCCAGTCTGCTGAATACACTTTTATGGAAGCTCCGCTGATTTCAATATGTGCTACTGAGGGTTTAGTGCTTGAACCAAGGGTTCAAAAAATGTCATAAAGCTTCTTTATCATACAACTTCCTCTGTGGCTTTAAATGCAAAATCTTCCTTAGCATAATTTACCTATTTTGGGCTAAAACTTCCACTGATCTATTTAAGGTGCATGTACGATGAACAGTTTTTATATGGCTCAAAACAAGAAATTGTTAAATTAGTCAGAAATTATAGCACTGCATTTTGACAAAAGCATTACTAATACTATGTTTATAAAAACATACTTCATCATCAGGCTCTTGATGTCCTGTTCTTCACCTTCTCGTAAATCATATTTTCTGGTCAATGAAAGAGAGATTTCTGTCTTAACAAGCTGACTTAAAGTGTTTTCCTTGTTAGGGTCATTGGGATCAACAGCACCTTCCCCTGCAGAGGGGAGAAAAAAATGTAAATGCTTCTAATTTTATGCCAAAGAGTGTAAAGAGAGATTAAGGTTGGGAAAAAACAAAAACAAAGGTTAATTTTAAACCGTGGCTAAGCGTATGGTGCTCATTAAAAAATAATTCTGCACCAAAGCAACTGAAGAATTTAAATATGTTTTCTTTTAAACTCTTTATGTTAACCCCCTTTTCTGTGTCCTACAGGCTTTCCTCCACTTTTCTCTACACCCTAAGCTCTCTGCATCTCAGTATTACTCAGTTTCTTCTCAAGCCTTAGCACTCACTTCACCAAAACTGCTGTTTGTACTTCCTTTTCTCTTTCCGCACTCACAAGTCTGTTTGCTTGCTTTAGTCTCTTTTTTACTCTGTTCCTGCTCTGTCCTCCCAATTGATCTCTCTACTCTTTCTTGATGAGTTTGGTGGCGATAGCACAAAAGGCCTTTACACTATCCCAGCAATTCACACAAGTGAAGGTGGACTGTGCAGTGTGTCTTAGATGTTCCCACAAAGATGTAGCATGGAAAAATGGGTATTTGGAATTCCCCACAGGGGCCACAAGGACTTGTGCAAAACCTGGTGTGGACAACTGAACAAGGCTTTCTCTGCTGCTTGCTACATAGATATGCTATTGTATATATGTGAAAGCCATTCAATACTATGTTCTTTATCAATATAATGTAAAGCTAAAAATCCAAAGTAACAACCCATATAGATATTTGATACCTAATCTCTAGAAAGAGCACGGATACATTTATAATAGGCCATATCTGGGGACAAACGTTTTGATTTTCAAATTCAGACATGCATAGTCATATACATGGATTATCGTTATATGTATTTTTAAATAACTGGGATTGTTCAAAGTGGTGTAGCATCACAACCTGGTAGAAAGAAGGACAAGCATAATTCGTGGATGTCCCACTCCTGCAATCTGTATACTGTAGTGCAAGTTGAGGGGGGCACACTCTTATTAAACCTCTAAGACTGAGAGAAGCTCAAAGGCTCCTCTTCCTAACTAGAATTGGAAATTTGGAATGGAGGAGCTTAGAGTTAAGGGGACAAGCAAGCAGCTTTGAGTTCTCAGCAGCAGACCAGCAGGAGAACATGTTGCCGTCATCTTTCCTGGCAGATAGTGAAGGAGATTGGGAGGAAAGAGAAACAACAGTTGCTAAGTCAACTGAGTCAAGAGTGTATATGCACCACCTTAATCCATTATTCATTCATTCTGGTGCATAGATGAAGGGAGGAAGAAGAGAGAAGCCCAGATCAGGCTACACCTGTACAAGTAAGTAGAAATTTGTACTCTCAGAACAGGGGAAATCAGTTAAGGCAGCAACAAAACACACTGTGAAAATTGTTGCACTGGCATCAGGGCACTAAAAAGCCACAGCATGGCTTCACAGAACAAAAACATGATTTAAAAAAAATGTGTATCAAATTCTACTGCCTCCATTCTACAACCCCCTCCCCCCAAAAAGCAACATCCAAAGATGTGCATAAACCAAAACCATCATCTAGTTCAGTGCCTAATTCTATTTTACATCTATCTACAAGTCAGGTCTAGTCTTTCAACTACATTTTTGTTTTGTTAGCTTACCAAGGAATGTCTCCACATGAGGAACTTCTCCCAGACCTTGCAGGATCTCATTTAAGACATCATTATGGTCAGGAGCAATGGCATCCTGATGCTCAAGCAATAGCTGTAAATAAAATTGCCCTTGTTGAAAATGTTGAAAAAATCTGACACGTTTCCATATGCTAACATTAACTCACACTTACATTATGACAGAACTAAAATGCAAAAGACAAAAAGGGAGTGTATGAATAATACATGATACATCTGTGTGTATGTGTATGTGTGTGTGTGCCATATGACTATGATCGTTCCATTGGTGTAATACTATGTAAAAATCATGTGCTACCATTGTTGGGGGTAAAATATCCCATTTAGTCCACACACACACACTCTATATCAATTGCAGTGGGATTGCAATTTCCTGTATATTTCCTTTATATTTACTTCAACCCACTGGTGTAGCCAAAAGTCTATACTTACATGAAAAAACTAAAGCATGTGAAGAATTTGCACACAAGATAGAAGAGACAGAGTACTTAAAAGGCAAGTAATCTTACACCAGTTCTCTGTAAGCTTCTCTTATATTAAGATAAAACATAACATAAAAATGATATGAAGTGTTATGTGTTAAAAAACCCTCAAAGAACTACTTCCATGTGTTTGCTTTGCAGAGTACATTTTTTAAAAAGGACAACATTTTAATACTTTTCCATACTGCAGTATACCCACAGTGTACCTTCTGTTTCATTCTGGAGAACATTAATGGACCCACATTTTTGTCGTATCCAACACTGCCCTTACTTTCACAGAAGGCTTGTGACAAGGATTTTCTCAGAACAGAAAGAGAAGGGAGCAAACAATGGAAGATTCCCAATTCCTTTTCCTCTGTACCCCACTGAACCTGCTCTGGAGGTTCTGGAGACACCCCAGCACAGTGTAGGAAAAAGTATGAAGGGCAAAAGGAGAAAGAGGAAATTTGGAAAAACTGTCTCCCTTTCCCTTCCTACCAGTTATGGCTGGTGGCTCCATGTCAGCATGTTAGACAGCTCCTTGAAAATTTGGACTAAAATCTGGAGCAGATTCCACTGCCCCACTGACATGGAGCCACCAGCTGTCACTGCCTCCCACTCACAGAAGCTTCTGCTGGATCAAAGAGCCTTTGTCTAGCTATTCTATTTGGCACAGGCTACCACTTGCTTTTCATACCAAAGCCAACAGAATTATCCAAAAAGGTCACCAAAAGGAGTTAACTGCTTAAGTATTTGCAAGGCTCTAAATAAGTAATTGCAGAAATATTACGTATTTTAGGTAGTTTCAGGAAACAACTGATAAGTCCTTACAAATATTCTGAAAGAGCTAAGATTGGTCAAGGCAGCTATAATTTAATATTCTTTTTATTTATGAAAGCAATAAAACAATGATCTCAACACAGTGCCTTTAGCAAAGTTTCTCTGTTAACTTTTTACCCATGTTTTTCCTACAGTCAGCAATTATTAGCACTATCATCACAGGAAATACCTCAGATTCTTAGAACTAACAATTTAGTGCTGTAGCTGTGGCTGCTCAACTAAGAAGTGGTTCTTCACAAGGTCATAAAAAATCATACTTGAAATATATGTTGATTCACAGATAAGTTATAACCACACAAATGGATTTCCCGCAATTAGCCTGCCTGTTCCCACACCTTCCATTTTTCTCACAAAACAAATCCAGATTACAATAATAGTTAACCCACTGATGTTGCTTAGGATTTTCCAGGATTTGCTTTTTCTATGCACAGACATTACACACTATGAATACCTACAATTTTAAAGCAATAACATCTAGCAGCCGCTTCCTCCTTGGTTATGACACCTTCCTGCTAACGGTACTCTGACAAGGACCAACTGACATTGTCTTCGTACAAGTTGAGAAACACACATGACAGACATAAGAAGTGGGAACTATGAGGGTAATGCAGGATTCGTTCCAGTCTCCCAGGATATGCTCAGAGGTACCTATTACCAAATTCTTCCAAGCTACACAGGAAGTGTATTGGACCGTGAGGGGAGAGAGGAAGGGGAGGGGGAGGGGAGGCGATTGGGTGGGTGGGCACTGGGCAGAGGGAAAGCCCCTTTCCTTTCCAAATGGAAAACATTATTAACAGTATCATCATTTTTCAGGGTTTCCCTCACCTTTTTGTTCTACAGCAGACACATGTAGACAAATTCCCACCCAAATTTGAACTAAAGCTGTCCCTGGCCACAGCCACACCAGATATTTATTCCACTTTAAAGAGTCATCCCCTAGAAAATCCTGGGAAGTATAGTTTGTGAAGAGTGTGAGAGTTATTAGGAGATGCCCTATTCCTCTCACAGAACTATAGTCACCAGAATTCTCTGGGAAGGGGGCTGATTTTTAAACTCTGGCTGCTGGAGCTCTGACAGGGGAATAGGAGTCTCCTAACAACTCTCAGCACCCTTCACAAACTACACTTCCCAAGATTCTCTGGGGGAAGCCATGACTGTTTAAAGTGGAGTAAGAGTCTGGTGTGGGTTTAGCCCCCTGATTAGCCAAGCCAAACAGCTGTTAGTCTGGCTTTTAGAACACTGAACAGTTGGTTCTTACAGAGCGTGCCTGTGCTTATCATAGACTCCAATGTTACTTTAAAAAAATTAATTAAAATCATTTTTGCATTTTTTTAACTTTAAAATTGTAGAAGATGAGTATGGGGCAAGGTCAGTAATAGGATTACAGATACTCTGTGAACATAGCTGATTTTTAATTAATTTCAAGAAATGAGAAGAGCACTCATAGAAAAAAGTCCAACGGGGTCTGGATTATTTTACTCTATTTTAGACTTTGAA
This sequence comes from Rhineura floridana, assembly GCF_030035675.1. NCBI lineage: Eukaryota > Metazoa > Chordata > Lepidosauria > Squamata > Rhineuridae > Rhineura > Rhineura floridana. Next base: position 47,064,038 of record NC_084480.1, read on the forward strand.
CTCTAGATTCTCTCTGAGTTTTTTGTGTATCACCATGAAAACTTAGAGGGTTGGTAAACAAGCATTTTTGAGTTCGATTATACGTTTTGTAAGATGTTGTTTTGAAATGAGCTTATGGGAAGCAGCAGAACAGTATTGGGGTATTTTCAATTTAACATGGTGGAATGTGAAAAATCCATGCTGGCTATAATATACAGCCACTTTTGTGGCTGTATAATGAAAAGCATTATAAAAAAAATTTAAGAGGAATAAAAAGCAGCTGTGTAGAGTACTATTGTATAAGTGTTATCTGATAACCTAAACATATGGTTAAAATTTTAATTCTATAGTCTTCAAAAAGTCAAGGAGGGAAGGTTTATAATATACACATTAATGGCCAAGCGTGAGTTGCAGATTAGTCTATATAACTTACTCATTCTTCAATGTGCCACAATTGAAAAACAGAATATCCACTACATGGTTGCACTCTGTGCAAGTTAGTTATAGTTGTAATTTTAATTTTAAAAAAGAAGGAACCGTTTTACTCACCAGAAAGGTGTTTCTCAATGGGCGCCAGGACACCCCCAAGTGGGTATTGTGTTCCTTGCTAGTGCTTGAGGCAGGAAAGAGTTAACACTCCAAAACGACCGTTAATGCGGCCCCTCCCACGGAGTGCTAGTTCGCCGTCTGGCCAAGCTTAAAATATAAACTTATACATATGTAAAAAACTGTGACAACATTAACTGTAATTATCATGAAAACATACATTGTACACTTAAGTTGTAAAAAACAACTATACAGTCTCTACTCAGAGCGACTGCCAACTCCACTGAATGATACATGGGAGAGGAGTGATCATAGACTCTTCAGTGTCCACCCGTTTTATTATCATGTTTCCTGTCGTGTGTATCCCAGGGTGGGCCTTGGCGGTGTCCTGGCGCCCACTGAGAAACACCTTTCTGGTGAGTAAAACAGTTCCTTCTCCAGTGGGCACCAGGACACCCCCAAGTGGGATGTTCCAGAGCTGACGTATTGATTGGGTGGGTATATAAATGTTCAATGATCACTCAGGACCTGCTGAATAACTCGCCTCCCAAAGGCTGCTTCAGCTGAAGCATAAATATCTATTTTATATGTTTAGTAAAAGTGTTAGGGTTTGCCCAAGTGGCCGCTCTACATATTTCTTGAAGAGATGCATTTGTTGAATAAGCTGCAGTGGCAGCTGCTGCTCTAGTGGAATGAGCCATGATGCCTGAAGGTAATGGTATGTTGAGAGAACTATATGCTAAGGCAATGCAGCCCTTAATCCATCTCGCCAAAGTAGAGGAGGACACCTTTTTACCGAGAGTAGTTGGGTGGTAAGAAACAAACAAAGAATCAGTTTGCCTTATTGGCCTAGTCCTATTTATATATACTTTAAGTGCTCTCCTCACATCCAATGAATGCCAAGCGTGTTCTAGAGGATGCTTTGGCGAAGGACAAAATGTTGGCAATACTATTTCCTGCTGACAGTGAAAGGCTGAATTAACTTTTGGAATGAAAGTAGAATCTGTTCTCAAAATGACTCTGTCAGTATGGAAGATACATAGATGTTTTGCCACCGAGAGAGCTCCAAGTTCAGATACTCATCTAGCTGATGTTATTGCTATGAGAAATAATACTTTGAAGGAAAGTATTCGTAACATAGACGTTTTCAATGGTTCAAATGGCGGTTTTTGAAGAGCTGCCAAGACCTTGTGAAGATTCCATGTTGGAAAGCGATGATGAACAGGTGCTGACAATAGTGAAGCCCCTCTTAGAAATTGTTTCATATAGGGATGAGCTCCCAGTGATGCATAAGAAGACTTAGACAGGACTGTGGACAACGCAGATGCTTGTCGCCTCAAAGTATTGGGTCTCAACCCATTCTTCAAACCAGCATTTAAAAAGGATAACACTTCTGCAATTCCCGACTTCCTAGGTGTAACATGATTCCTATTACACCATTTCAAAAAGGCCGCCCAGGTATACTGGTAGCTTCTTATTGTGGACTGTCTTCTAGATGCCAATATTGTGGTTATCACTTCTGTTGGTAATCCAGCCCTCAGCAGTTTGCCCCGCTCAATTTCCATGCGGTTAAGCTCAACCATTGGAGATCGGGGTGACGAAGCGGTCCTTGTAGCAGCAAATCTGGTCGAAGAGGCAGACGCCATGGGGGCTCGACAGATAGGTTGACTAGCTCTGAGAACCATGGCCTCCTTGGCCAATCTGCTGCTAGTAGAACAACATTGGCCGTCTCCATCCTTACCTTTTTATTACCCGAGAGAGCAATGGAAAAGGAGGGAAGAGATACAGTGTTGCCTTCGGCCAAGGAGAATTTAGGGCATCTACACCCTCTGCTCTGAGAGATGGATAGTGAGTGTAATACCTCTTCAGTTGATGATTGACATCTGAAGTGAAAAGGTCCACATCCATCCTTCCGAACCTTCTGCATATCTATTTGAACACATCTTTGTGCAACTGCCACTCTCCCGGCAACATCTCCTGTCTGCTTAACCAGTCCACTTGGACATTCTCTACTCCCTTTATATATTCCGCTGTCAATGATTGTAGCGTGTGCTCTGCCCAGGAAATTAGTAGAGATGCCTCCTGATGAAGAACCAGTGACTTCGTCCCTCCTTGACGATTTATGAACACTTTCACACAGGTGTTGTCTGTTGTCAGCAGCACATGTTTGAGATGGAATAAAGGCACAAAATGTTGCAGCGCCAACCGTGCTGCCTGAAGTTCGAGTAAGTTGATGCTTTGGTTTGATTCATGAGGGGATCAAGATCCCTGCAGGATTTGACCTCTGCAGTGAGCTCCCCACCCCTGGAGACTCGCATCTGATGTGACAGTCTCCCGTGGTGGGTCCTTTAAGGAAAGTCCTCTGCGTAGATTGCAATCCTTTGTCCACCAATGAAGAGCAGTTCTCAGTCATAACGTCAGAGGAACCTGGAGATGCATGGAATGTGCTATCTGCCACTGGTATGGTAACAGTGTCCATTGTAGAGGATGAACATGAAACCTGGCCCATGGCGTAACTTGGATAGAGGAAACAAGCATGCCTAAAACCCGTGCTAAGACCATCAAGTCCTCTGCAGGCTTCGCTAACAATGGTTGAACAGCCAACTTTATCTTTTGAACTTTGTCTTCCGAAAGAGAAATTGTCTCCAGTTCCGTATCTATCATTGCTCCCAAATGCTGTAAACGTTGTTGAGGGAACAAATGACTCTTGGGGATGTTGACTAAGAATCCGTGATCATGGAGAACTGCTAGTATGGTGTGAATGTCCTGATAAGCTGACTGTGCTGTGTGTGAACGAATCAGAATGTCGTCTAAATATGGGTAAAGATTCAACCCATGTTGACGGAGATGCGCAACAAGGGTCACCATAATTTTTGTGAAGACCCTCGGCGCTGACGCCAAGCCAAAGGGCATTGCCCTGTACTGATAGTATTGATTGTTGTAAACGAAGAGGAGGAACTTGCGGTGCTGCGGATGGATTGGCACATGTAAATATGCTTTGGTTAGATCTATGGAAGCTAGGAAGTCTCGAGGCTGAATAGCTTCTTTTATGGACACCAATGTTTCCATGCGAAATTTCCGGTATCTGACAAATCTGTTGAGAAATTTTAGATCGAGTACCGCTCTCCAATTGTTTCCTTTTTTGGGCACAAGAAAGAGAATAGAATAAACCCCTTGAAATTTCTGGTGCTGCTGAACCGGTTCTATGGCTGCTATCTGCAATAGATGTTGTATTGCCTGTTGTAGTAGCCTGCGCTTCTCGGGATGTGCCGACACAGGTGACGGGAGAAATCTGTTTGGAGGCGTAGCCTGAAATTCTATCTGATACCCATACCGTAGAGTTAAGTGAACATTAACTGCTAATAAATAACATAAATAGAGAAAAAGATAAAGATATAACTCGGCCAGACTGAAGAGCAAGGCGAAAATCAGTACTGCTCAAGCGAGGCAGGAAAACGAACTAGCACTCCGTGGAAGGGGCCGCATTAACGGTCGTTTTGGAGTGTTAACTCTTTCCTGCCTCAAGCACTAGCAAGGAACACAATACCCACTTGGGGGTGTCCTGGTGCCCACTGGAGAATTGTATCGTTTTGCTGTTTTATTGCTTTCTGCCCTAGTCTGCTTTGAAAGGAGGGAAAGGACAAACATTTAAATAAAATAAATGATGATATATGAAAGAAGTATGAACACTGGGCTGTGGTTTTAAATAATAAATGTTTTTTAGACAAACTGATTTTAGGAGTTACCTTATTATGTAGGTCCTTTGAAAGGACTATAAAGTATAGAACAAGATGAAGGTGTTGCAAATCATGTTTAAAAAGTGTTATTCCTGCAATTTATTGGTTTCTTACCCAACACAATCAATTCATGGATCACCAGTGTTACTCTAAATAGTCAATTTACATGATGCAATCGGAGTTCAAAATAGGATTAGTAAAAAATGTCTTTTCATCTTTTTTTCCCAAAGAAAATGTCAGTTTTTACATCAAGGACTGGGATGAATTATGCAATCAAACGCACAAGGATTTATTAATAGAAGTGAAGGAAATTTCTGCAACCTTTCCGAAAATGAAAGGGGTGGTAATATTACTAGTATTTGCAACATCCGAAAGGCATTTTTCCCAGATACTGAGAAAAAACCCCAAAATTCACCATATACAGGGCTATTAAATACTCTTAAAGTTGGATTAATAAGGCAGAGTAGAAATTACAACCTCACCAATACTAATATATATTTATTCAAACCCCATTAAGCTTTTGAGGGGTGTTTATTTCCAATTAGATGTGTTTATTCCCAGTAACAACCCAGATTTAATAGGTACTATTTCAATGCTTTCTGCTTCTCCTTTGTATGCACTTACTGAATGTGTGTTGATAATTTCTTCAATAGAGATGTATATAACTGGCTTGCTAAGTGTTACCATATCAGAGTATTCATCAATGTTGAATTTTTCTTCAGGTTCAGGAACTACACAGGCTGCTTGAAAAAAATTCCTAAGGAGGAAAAAGAAAAGGGTAATTTCATAAAACAAGTTTTAAAAATACCAGTGTTGTAATCAGAATCGTAGAATAGTAGAGCTGGAAGGGGCCCATAAGGCCACTGAGTCCAACCTCCTGGGAAATGCAGGAATCCAAATTAAAGCATACCTGACAGGTGGCTGTCCAGCTGCCTCTTGAATGCCCCCAGTGTTAGAGAGCTCACCACCTCCCTGGGTAATTGGTTCCATTGTTGTACTGCTCTAACAGTTAGGAAGTTTTTCCTGATGTTCAACTGAAATCTGGCTTCCTGTAACATTAGCCTGTTATTGCATGTCTTGCACTCTAGGATGATCAAGAAGAGATCCTGGCCCTCTACTGTGTGAAAACCTTTCAAGTACTTGAAGAGTGAAATCATATATCCCCTCAGTCTTCTCTTCTCAAGACTAAACATGCCCAGTTCTTTCAGTCTTATTTCACAGGGATTTGTTTCCAGCCCCTGATCTTCCTTGTTGCCCTCCTCTGAACCCATTCCAGTTTGTCTGCATCCTTCTTAAAGTGTGCTATCCAGAACTGTACACAGTACTCAAGATGAGGACTAACCAGTGCTGAATAGAGAGGAACTAGTACTTCAATAATCCAGAGGTAATCCAATAATCCAGGGTAGAAAATGTGGTGCCCTCCAGATGTCATTGGACTACAGTGGAAGGAGGCAGGTTGATTTTTATCAATTCCATTTACCCTCCACAGCCCATATTACTACTCCCATGCTAATCTGGAGGATCCTCCAATGCTCTGGAGATTTGGGGGGGGGAATAGGGGGCCTCTCCCCTTCTACCATGACAACATCCAGTTCGAGCCGACCAATGAAGGTGTCAATGCATATGTGAGATATAAAGTGGTTATTTTAACATAACACTGATATTGGTTTTCCTTGTTATAATTTAACTAAGGAAAAATACTGCCTGATAGGTCTTTCAAGTATGTGATTGCAATGCAATAGTTATTAAAAGTTGATCATCCAGATCAACAATGGCAATCATCTTTGCAAATATGAAAGAGGGTCTGTAGTATTATCTGCAGGAGCACTGGGCAAACTTCAGGCTTGCAGGATCGAATTTGTTTTTTTCTCGAACCCTCAGATTCAGATTCCCGTTCCGTGCCCGGTACCTGCCGGGCTAAGGGGCGAGTTTGCGGCCACAGCCGAAGCCTAGGCCGCCATCGTGGGGGATGTGTGTGTGCACGCAGCGTGCTGGCGCGCCTGCGTGACACACAATAGGAGGCGGGGCTGCTGAAGGCCATTTAAGGCCGCTCCGCCAGTCTCCCACCCTCCTTTGAATTTTGGCGGCGCCCGCCCAACCCTCCCTCTGCTGCATTGTGATTCATTTGGTCGCTACGGGGCCGACTAGGAATTTTTGGCCTGCCTGCCTCGCTTTGCTGGCAGGTCTCTTTTGCCTACTCCACACTGTGGTAGGGGGGAAAGGTCAAGGGTTAGCATGGGTGCCTTTGGGGTCAATAGGCTGATTGGTCTGTTTTGGCTTAACATGTTAATGGTCACTGGTCAAGGAAGTGCAGGGAAAAGGTTAAAAGGGAAAGGGCAGCTAGGTGACACCTTTGGGGGTGATTGGCAGTCTGGGGGCCTGCAGCTCAGGGCTATACGGCCCAGGGGCAGAACACGGGCCACCTTTGGGGCCAACGTGCCTCATCCGCTTGGAGTTTCAGGGCTCCGGGGGGCGGTGATGCGGGTTGGACCCCTTACACATCTTCAGGGTGTAGCCTGAGCTGGGGTCTGGCACAGGGCAGCCCCGGGCTCAGGCAAGGGTTTGGTTGCCCTATGGCTGCAAGCAGGCTTTGCCTGGATCATCAGAATGCTCCCGCACTTGATTTCCCCTCTGCAGGTTCATTATTCTAATTGATTCCGTTTAATAAAGTGGCCCATGATTTAACCCAATGAATGGTGTTTGTGTTTTATTTCGGAAATAGGCCGCAATCACTAACTGGAGCAGGTGCAAAAGACGTAACTAAAGAATTCCCAGCCCAATAATTTGTTCTTAGTACCAGAACTAACTGGAGTTCAGTCCTTCCACACACAAATCTGCTCCTGCCCCTACCCCAAGCTTCCTTAAATTCAGCAGTATAGGGTGGGGGGATAATTTTTGTTGTCGACATTGGTAAACAATTGGCAGAAAACTCCTTGCTGTTCTACTTTAAGTCACCCAGGACCTACCATTACATCCCAATATACCTTCTGCCCACCCTTGATCCATACTACAACCACCTTGAGAGCCACATAGTCAAAGGATAGGATAGAGAACTTTAAAATAAACAAATAAAACCCAAACAAAATCATTCACCACTTAAGATTTCAGTCAAGAATGTCACATGCATTGAAGTAGGAGGGTGACATCAAAACAGTGTGGCTGCCAACTATTTTAATATTCCATCTCATGGACAGCTATATAAATAAGATTTCAGCAGCATTGTTTCTGTACAGTTTACTGAAACTCAGAAGAATTCCCATGCAGTGATGACACCCCTCAGACACTAAGATTATTTGGGCCAAAGAGCATAGCTTTCCCAAAACATTTCAGCAAGATACCCAAATGTTATTTCCTACCATTGTCTGAAGAAATAATAAACACTGTACACATCTCTTCCTGGCTGGAAAATTACTTCTCTTAATGAAATATCATGAAGTTATTATGTCTGAGGAAAACATAACTTGTGTAATCCAATGACAATTGCCAAGGTGCTGATGTTAGGCTGGAAAGTTTGCATTAAAAATAACAGTGTGAATGACTTTTTATGACAAGCTGGAATATTAAGGAGCCCATTTTCAAGAAACAATAAAAAGTGTTTTTATTATCTACAGGATAAAAGCCAGTACTACTAAAATCAGATGTCTGGAACCTTTTGCTCCCCAGATGTTGCTGAACTAGAACCTCCATCAGCCCAAGCAAGCAGGCCAATGCCCAGGGGTGATGGAAGTTGTAGTTCAGCAATATCTGGAGGACCAAAGGTTCCCCACACCTGCAACTAAGCCCACCAGAAACCTAAAGCAATCGGCTACCCATATATAAGATACATCTCATTTACTGTGCACATCTACCTTAGCTTCAGAATATACCTGAATTTCTCATATGTCTGGGAGAGATAACTGTTCATTGATGAGAGATGTGCATTTTCCCCTTCAAATAGGTTGTTTGAGGCAGCATGTTGAAGGACTTTGGCCACACAACCCAAATTTCTCCTCTGATCAGAATGGATCTGGCCTCCAGCTGTCATGTCAATGATGTCAAAACCATCAGGGGCAACAATGGCTGGATTCATAAATCGGTAGTATAGGAGATTTCCAACAATCTATGGGAGGAAAGCATTTTTAGATAGGCCTTCTCGTTGGTATATTTACTCATAGACTTGATCCCACCCAACTGGTAACACTTGTTAAAACAAAACTATTATTTGCTATAGAATGAAAGCCAATGGTGGTGTGGGGAGCAGGGAGAAAGCTTGATACAGTAAAAACCTTACTGGGTCATATTGCTTCATAGCTTGTTTAAAAGCAGTATGGATGCTTTAGGACTGCCTACACCCATATGAACCTACCCAAATTTTCAGATCAGCTTCTGAGGCCTACCCTGTGGAATTCCTTTCCAAATGATATACAGCCAGCTTCATGAGTTCAGGTTTCAAAACCTGTTTTCCCTGGCTTTGGGGTTTTTATTATATATGCTGCTGATGGGAGCTTTTTTAAATGGCATATCAAAATGTATTATGCTAATTTTTAATTCTTTTCTGTCATTTGGCTTATTGTTTTGTATTACACTGTTACATTCGTATACTGTGAAGGGCATTCGTATACTTTTGATGAAGGGCAGCATACAAATATTTTAAATAAAGTTTAGAGCAGTATATACCAAAGCAAAAATAATAATTCCCAAGAATTTTCTCTGCACTTCTTACAATGAAGTTTTAGGAGAAACCCTGACCACTTTAGGCAAGACCAGGTGATATTTCTATCCTCTTAAGAACCTCTGTAGCTATATGTCATAGGCCATCCATACAACATGCCCCTATGAAGCATAATACAAATGCATTTGTATACATAGAGATAATAAACATGGTGAACTCAAGGAAAATTGCCCATTTTCTTACCACCCTGAATTCAAAACCCATTCTTTTTTGCCCAACATAATTTCAAGTCTATCTGATTTTGAAAATGTCACAGAAAGAGGACATTGATTGCACAGCTTCTCTCAGATAACCCATCTCCCTCTAAAAACAGTAGAGTCACAAAGTAGCCTTGCATTTGAGTTAAAAGTCTGAGCTTGAGTGCTTCAGAAGTTACAGGACTGGAAGTTAATTACTTAAAAGTCATAGATGATGTGCCTCAATATGGAGTGCCAGGACAAATTAACCTTGTCTTGATAGAGCGGCTTGTCCTTGCAGAGAGCCAGCTTTAAATGCCTAGGGGTAATTGTCACAAAGACTTGGGTCAGCTTAAGAGATGTAATTACAGCTCTCTTAAAAAGCAACTGCAGAGAGATGTGATATCTTTGGCAGGGTATGAAATTATGTTTGCTAGGGCGCATCGCTGCACTTAAGATGATGTTCTTATTAGAAATCTTGTACTTGTTTCAGACTCTTCCCACTGACCTCTCTCTCACATACATTCACCTCAAGCAAAAATATATGGAGAGATTCTTCCAAAGGGGAAACTGTCGAGGTTGGAAAAATTAGCTTTATATAGAAAAAAATGAAAAGGGAGCTGGAGGGTGCCCAACCCGAAACTGTACTGGGAAGCCTGTCAGCTACACCAATTGCTGTCCCAGGATATCCCATGGGTCACCACTGAATACAACAAATTAATACCAAGACTACAAACTTTGCCTTTCTTCTCACTTTCTCCTGTAATGCTATAGAAAATAGACATCCCTTTTCTGAAATTCACTCAAACATCCGCTCTGGTGGCAGAGGCATTGCTCCCCACTCCATTCTTAGACCCCACTCATTTGTCTAGGTCTGAGCAGTATGGGCAATTTAAGTCCTGGAAAAAGAAGGGAATTACAGGGATCAAGGACTTGTGAGGGGGGGCAGGTAAACCTCTGTCCCATGACAAGCTGTTATCCTTCACACAAGGAGGGGAAGAAACTGGCTTTGTGCAATGCAAGTTGGCAATTTTATCAGGCATTTCTGACTGACAAACCAAGTATGTACAGGTCTTTGATTCCATTTGACAATGAGGAAAGGGCTGATTTCAGCAATTTATGATATGCTAATTGATGCCCTCTCTGGATTGGTCTGAAAATAGCTTTGGAAACAGGTCTTGGAATAACAATCCCTGAACCCTTCTGGGACTCTCTGTAGAAAAGGCACTCTTTAAGACAATCTCAGCAGCAGTCAGGGAATCCTCCCTTAAGACAGTGCATCGCTAGTGACACCCACTTGTAAAACTGAGCCGCAGGAACAACCATCTTTCATCTAGCTGTTGGAGGAGCTGCCTTGGATGTGGTCTCTTGATGCATTTATGATGGCACTGTCCCTACAATGCACCCATTTAACAAAAAGAGATTCCAAGAACCCATTTATTGGCATTACTCTCCATACATATCAGTTGCCAAACTGTTTGCACAATGATGTTATAACCTTTTTCCTAGTTGCTGCTACAGAGACAGCGGCTAGTAGTTCAAAAACTTCCTCATACTTTTTTCTTGCCACCTGGTACAATCGTAATCGACTTGACTGTTGTAATCAACTTGAAGGCGCATAACAACAACAACAACTGGTACAATTACACCTGGCATACTGCCCTTCCTGAAAAGCTAATTCATATACGAGGTAAGCAAAGCCAGGGGGTTTGGGGCAACTTAGTTTCCTTTCATATCCTTCATTAACTCATCAACAGCAGGTCCAGGGTCTCAGAATTCAATCTGGAAGCACTCTTTAGTGATATCGAGGAATACTGACCCATCCCCCTGCTCCTTCCATTCATCCAGCAAATGATACAGTGAATAACCTATATAATTAAAGTTTGTTATTTTTCTTTTGGTTCAGCATTATAAATGCTGTTTGCTTTATTGTAACATTGTTTGAGGGCCCCTTCAGATTGGTCTTTTATTGCGGGTGCATTCTGCAACACGCTTTTGACACAACAGCAGCGCATTAGTGGTGGACTTATTCTGTTTTAGTTAGTTCTGCAATGCTTCCCCAATACTGGACATTACTGCTGTCCAGAGGTGGTATAATACAACAAAGCAGGACAAAAGATAAACCAGAACATTTGTGGTATAAAAATTTACATGATATCAGCAGGAAGTTACAAGATATGCACTGGCTGGAAGTGAAACAGTGTGACCACCCCCAAAATTTTGCAGGCACAAACAATATTGAAAGTGGGATTGGGTGGGACTGCCCTGATAGCATCAAGAGCACAAATCATAATGAATGCACATAAAAATGTGTCTGGAGGACTCCTGAAAATTTTAATAAGATAGTATCTTTTTAAAAAAAGAATTATTCCATTAGTGACTGGGTCCCCCCCCGGGAATTCATATTTCCTTCTACCTTTGAAACAGGCAAATAATATAATACTTTTTTGGGACAAGAATACTCTGTGCAGGCTTCACACCACCAGAATTTTATACTTATTTCAATCCCTGAATTTTATAATGTTTGGTTAATCATGTTTTGCTGCCCTGGGCTCCTTCTGAGGGGAAGGGCGGGATATAAATGTAATATATAAATAAACAATCAATCAATCAATCAATGAATCAATCAGAGCCAGTACTAATGGGTAGAAAAACAAGGAAAAGCTTACTGAAGAAAGCTCAGTTGGCTCCCAAGTTCAAATGCTTGCCACATTCTAGCAACCCAATTCAATTAATGAATACACAGAATTGCAGCCTTGAAGTATTCTCAGATATTGAACTTGCCCCATTCCCCCACCCCCAGTAATATTCAATTCCCAGGAAAATGGCACCCATTCCTGAGTATCTAACTTTCACTGGTGTTTTGTGGTGCAAAATGACTGGTGAAGCAAGCTGATTTTCAGTTCTTCTGCAATGTGTGGACACTTTTTCCAGAAAAATGTGGCAATGTCAGAATTTCCAGCTGGGAACACAGGAAGCTGCCTTATACTAAGTCTGATCATTGGTCCACCTAGCTCAGTATAGTCTACATAGAGCGACATGGCTCTCCAGAGTTTCAGGCAGGTGCTTTTGCCCGCCCCACTTGGAGACACCAAGAACTGAAGCTGCAACTTTCTGCACACAAAGCAGGTGCTCTACCACTGATCCTTCCCCCAGTGCAAGTTAGCAAGTAAAAGCTGTCATCCTTCGAGGCAAAGTCTAATTTACTATGCGATTATGGGAGAATTATGACATGCTATGATGAAGTGCTATAGCAAATGGCAAATGTTTCTTGCAAATTTTATTTTATTTTATTTTATTTATTACATTCATATACCACCCCATAGCCAGAGCTATGGGGTGATATACAATTTTCAAAAACCATACAAGGTTTAAAAACATGAAGCACAGATAAACATTGTAAAAGACCTGAGGTCAGAGCTTAGCACATGCTGTTACAATGCCTAGGTGAAAAGAAAAGTCTTGATCTGGTGCCGAAAAGATAACAATGTTGGTGCCAGGTGAACTTCATCAGGGAGATCATTTCATAATTTACATAAGACAGCAGATGTGTTGCTTGCAGTGTTTTATGAAACTAGTGTAATCTCTCCCCCAAATCCTGAAATGCGGATCTATCTAGTCCTTGCCTACCAGGCTAGATCTTCCCTACCAGTTACAAAATGGCTGCTGCATAGAGGAATGTAGAATCCAGCCCACATGGGTTGTGAGCTTCATTCTTTTCTGCCCAGCACATGCTGCCAAACAAGATGTTCAGTTCTGAAAGAGCTCAGCACCTATTGGGCAGGCGGGGAGGGGAGGGAGGGAAGAGGAGGTGTTCTTGTCCATTTCAGCTCTCTCCAAACTGAAGTATGAACCCTCTCAGAACCAATACTGCTAGCCATGTGCTGAATGTGGCAAGGCTATTCCTACTGTAACAGAAGGACTGTCTGTGGATTGGACTTGGGTCACTGTTGTCTTGAAGTTTTAGAAAATTCATCTTAATTAATCCTTTAAAGTTTTATCTCTACTGGCTTAAAAAAAAGTCAATACAAACACCAGCAACTTCACTCTGATGCAAATATTTAAGTTTGGGCAAGTTTTGTACCCTTTGATCATGCCATATTAACAATTGCACCCGTAAACACAGCAGCTATGACCAGTTATGGAAGTGAATTCTGTGCAAGGAGTATTCTACATCATTAAAAAGCTTCAGCCTTTCAGCTTGGATAAATGTCACATTCCAACACTTTTACAAGCATCTTCAGAACAAGTCAAATGGAAAAGCAGGTGTATGTTCTAATGCTATTATGAACAGAGTCTAAAGTTGTTTTTAAAAAGTATCAAGTGTTTAAGGTGAACCAGACTCAAACACTTATGAGCAGTATAGATCTAAAAGCTGCTATGCTAAGGCAGCAGCTTCTAGAATTAGGCAGTAGTGTCCTAAAACATTATTATTTCATTTATGAATTGCTTCCCAAGAGACATCCCAAAGTCATTTCCATAAAGCAAGAACAAATATAAAACAGTTACATATACAAAATCAGATAAAGCAATTGCTTATTATCAATGTCATTGCTGTTTCCTTAAGACTCAAGGGAGATGGATGCACAAAAGGGGAGATGTGAAAAATTAGGAAGCGACAACTTACTTAAAATACAAAACCTTGTGCCCTTGGACATGGACAGCTTATCCATAGAGCTGTCTCTGAGAAAATATTCTATATAAGTTGTCAAGTCAAGAGCGTGGATGAGAACCTTTGAGTTTAGATTGCTTTTCTCTACCCCTCTGAGCTACCCTGTTTCCCAGTACAAAGAAATTTCCCTCTCAGCACAGTCACAAAGGAGAAAGATGCTGATAAATCACCCTCACAGATCTACCTTTAATAGCTCATCTTCTGTTGCCTCTGGGAATTTCTCATGGAGCGAGTTCTTCAGAACTTTGGCTATATATCTCATTCCATAACTACATGCAAAAAAACAGATGAAAAAGGAAAATAATGGGAAAGAGACTTAGGATGAAAACAACTAATTCAAGTCAACAAAAAGAAACCCAAAAGATTACATTTTGCTTTAGAACTAACTGAACAAAACAGGATGACACAAAATAAAAGTTACATTATGTGTGCTTATTAGATACAAAGTATATGTGATGGAGAGAGAATACTTCCCTCTGCTGGTGAAGTGTCATTATGAATCAAAACGTATTTAAACTAGTAGTTTGTGGAAGTGTGAGATGGCTTTTTTAAAAATAACTTGCTTAGGGCTCTCCACTTACGGCATTAAATTCAGAGATGAGAATATGGACGCAAGGACTTTATCAGTAACTGCTCTGAGGCTCTGAATTGAGGACTCCAATCGATTCACTACTTCGGGATGTGCCAGTGCTTGCTCCGTTGTTACATCATAAGGTAATTTGCTATGGAAAAAGGAGAGGAGACAAACTATACACAGCACAAGTTTTTAACAGTACATTTAAAAAAAATACGATATGTCTAATTATTTAATTTGTTAAGCTTCTCTTAATTACTTGCTCAATGAGTGAGTAATAGATTGCTTATAACAATATTAAAAGGACAAGACCTCAAACAGCCATACAGGGAACTTTCACGAACTTATTAGGTCTTTCAAGGCTGACCCTCCATACTGCACCACCTGAAAAGTTGCTCCCAAGGCCAAATCACACTTTTAGCGATAGCTTCTTCCCATATTACTCTATTTTATTTATTTATTTATTTTATTTTATTTCATTTCATTTCTATACCGCCCCATAGCCAAAGCTCTCTGGGTGGTTTACAGCAATTAAAAACATTAAAAACAAATATACAAATTTTAAAACACAAAAACAATTAAAAAACAGCATTTAAATTTTTTAAAAAACAATATAAAACACATGCTAAAATGCCTGGGAGAAGACGAAAGTCTTGACCTGGCGCTGAAAAGATAACCATGTTGGCGCCAGGTGCACCTCGTCATTACTCTAGTAATATAAGTATCACATGACATGGGTTCTTACAACCCAAACATTTGAATCAGGAGGGATGGGGACATTTGAGAGCTTTGACTAAACAGTGAATTGTAAACCTATAACAGGTAATAAAGAATTCAAGGTGGGAAAGAAATCACAATATTGGCCCCCTCCCATGATTCCCAAGCTACACACAAAACCAACCAACCAGGCCAGTGAAGTATCTCCCATGTAATCACCGAAGTCCCCCAAAGCAACATCTAATACAGCACAAATGACTGAGGCTGGGAAGAAGTTTTTAGTAAACTAAAAAACAGCTCTCAAAGTAGCTTATGATTACAAAGTACTGGTATATATTCACAGCAAGAGATTTTATTTATTTATTTATTTACTTATTAGTCGCTTATCTGGCTGAATTGTCAACCACTCTAAGCGACGTACAAAGCAGAACATGTAAACATCAAAATATTAAGAGACTAACAATAAAAACTAACAATAACGTAAAAGCAACAAATTCCAATAATAATAGGGCTTCTCTCCTCTATAGTCCAGAGGTGTGACTACCGATGGAGGTTCCTGGTGTAAGCATCGAACCAGTGTGGCAATAGTTCATTTGCAAGATGTAAAGCAACATTCTCTCCCGATCTTAACATCCAGCAACTCCAAGAAGGAGAGGGGCGGGACAACAGGCCCCTCGAAATCAAAACCAACAGGGCAGTTCTCAAGAAAGCCAAGGCAGAGGAGCCAGGGTGTGAACGCGACTGATAACAGGCAAAACAATAAATGGAGCCCAACCTTTGCAATAGTATGGAATTCACTCATACAGTTCATGTCTCTGTAATAATTCATATATATTCTTATCACTGCCTGTGAATAAGTTTTCATTTTGGTTCAATCATATTATTGTTATAAAATTCCCCCAGAGCCTTATATTTTTATCTCAATTTGTTTAAATTACTTTGAGACCCATTTTGGAGAGTTTTACTCTACTTAAACTAGCTGTTTAGTCATATTTTAAAGATTTCATATGCTATTACATTTGGAAATGCAGCAAACAGTTTACATAGCTACAAGGGAGATAATATACAACTTACTCAAGCTGCTTAAAATTCATCCTCATAAGTTTCTGAATACATTGCATAATTATTTATGATTTATATAACATTACTTACACCTTTCTTTTGTAGATCATATGATTTGTTTTAACTATTCATATTCATTTTAACATCTATCGATTTACCTTTTAAGTGCCCTGAAGGAATTCTATGGTTAAAAAGTAGTGGGCATTCTTCATAAATAAATACAGCTTATTTATGTTGCACACTTACCTGGCCTCTCCAGTTTGCATTTCTACTTGGTTCACCCAAGCTTTGTACACTTCCACAGGACTAGTGTTGATGGCTAGAGATTTGTCTTCCATGATGTCTTTCACCACTGGTGCCAACAACTGACGTAAAGTATTCTGTCCTCGAGCGCCTCGATTAAAGCTAACAACCATTTTGATGACTGTAGGATTTCCTGTGACAATATCTTGAATCTGGTCTACTTTGGAACTGCAGTAAAAAAATAACCAGCACTTACATTCTGATGATGTCACACCATTGTTTGTGATTTTTGAATGGACACAGTGCAAACATGATGGCTTATTGCATTTTGCCCATTCACTAAGAACCATTTAGAAACAAACATGCTCACACAATTTAGCAACAAACTATTCTGTTCAATGCAAAGATAACTAAAATAAAGAATTGTTTTGATATAGAAATACAGAATATGGCTAGCATATAAACCATTACTGCTAGGATTTTGAGCTTGATCCTGTAAGTCTGCTTAGTTAATATGTTAGGCAATACTGCCTGCCATGTAAAACCCACGGTATGAAACAAGAGAAACTAGAAGGAAATTTAACAGTTTACAATTTTATTTAAGCAGGCAAGACATAGATAGAAGTGTTATAAACATGAGTTAAAACTTAGGGTCTTTGTGTCATTTAATATACGCACGTTATTTCTTCTTCTAGAGCAGTTTTAAACAGCTTCAGAAGCAAGTATTCCTCTCGGGGATTAGAAGCATAGTTATACAAAGTGAAGATAACTGTATCCATAAACTTGGTGGATTTATTCTGGGGCATCTGGAAGATCAGCTTTGCCAGGTAAGTTGGATTAGTCTATGGAAGAAATATTAGAATGACTGTAAAAATGCAATAATAAAAATGGCAGAGCTTTCCACCTTATCAGCTTAAGTCCTAAATGTGCTTTCATTTATATCAACACTAATTCAAGCTTGCCAATGATTGAAAGCTCCATTGTAAAAGACTGTGAGTACTGCAGTAAAGAATAGATAGCAAAGTACCTAGTATCAATATTATTGTTCTTGAATATTGTGGCCCAGCTGAAACCCTCCCATTATGTACCCAGGCCAGCCATTTGACAGCCATTTTAAAGGTATTAGGACTACTCATTTAGGTTTGAACAATGTCTGCACAGTGCATGAATGAGTACCTTTCAAGACAGGAAGAAGGAGGAGATAAGCTAAGGTTGTTGATGCAGGCATTATAAACTGAAACACTGACAAACACTTTTATTAAAGCTAAACAATATAACTGTACAAATAAACTCATTAGGAATCTTATTTCAGGCCTGGTTTCGGCACAGAAACAGCCTTGGTCGCCCTGTATGATGACCTTTGTCGGGAGAGAGACAGGGGGAGTGTGACTCTGTTGATTCTCCTTGATCTCTCAGCGGCTTTCGATACCATCAACCATGGTATCCTTCTGGGAAGACTGGCTGAGTTGGAAGTGGGAGGGACTGCATGGCGGTGGTTCCGCTCCTGCTTGGCGGGTCGGCTCCAGAAGGTGGTGCTTGGGGAACACTGCTCGGCACCCTGGACTCTCCATTATGGGGTTCCACAGGGGTCAGTTCTGTCCCCCATGCTGTCCAACATCTACATGAAACCGTTGGGTGCAGTCATCCGGAGCTTTGGAGTGCATTGCCATCAGTATGCTGACAACACGTAGCTCTATTTCTCCTTTTCATCTTCTTCAGGTGAGGCTGTCAATGTGCTGAACCAGTGGCTGGCTGCGACAATGGACTGGATGAGGGCTAATAAATGAGGCTCAATCCAGACAACACTGAGATGCTGCTAGTGGGTGGTTCTTCTGACCAGATGGTGGATGTCCAACCTGTTCTGGATGGGATTGCACTCCCCCTGAAGGAGCAGGTTCGTAGCTTGGGGGTTCTCCTAGAACCATCTCTGTCACTTGAGGCTCAAGTGGAATGGAGTGCCTTCTACCAACTTAGGTTGGTGGCCCAGCTGCGCCCCTATCTGGACAGGGATAACCTGGATTCAGTTGTCCATGCTCTGGTAACCTACAAGTTAGATTACTGCAATGCACTCTACGTGGGGCTGCCTTTGAAGACGGTTCAGAAACTGCAGCATGTGCAAAATGCAGTGGTCAGATTGGTAACAGGGACCAGACGGTCCGAACATATAAAAGCGATTCTGGCCTGCTTGCATTGGCTGCCTGTATGTTTCCGAGCTCAATTCAAGGTGTTGGTTTTGACCTATAAAGCTTGGGACCACAATACCTGATGGGACGCCTGTCCCAATATGAACTCACCCGTATACTATGATCCGCATCAAAGGCCCTCCTGCGGGTGCCTACTTGGAGGGAAGCTGGGAGCCTGGCAACAAGGGAGAGGGCCTTCTCGGTGGTGGCCCCCAAATTATGGAACGATGTGTTTGAGGAGGTGCACCTGGCGCCAACATTGTTATCTTTTCAGCACCAGGTCAAGACTTTCGTCTTCTCCCAGGCATTTTAGCATGTGTTTTAAATTGCTTTAAATTTTCAAATTGTTTTAAATTGTTTTTAAAAGATGTGTTTTAAATTTGTATATTTGTTTTTAATGTTTTTAGTTACTGTAAACCACCCAGAGAGCTTTGGCTATGGGGCGGTATATAAATAAAATAAATAAATAAATAAATATTTTCTGCCCTACTTTTGTGTTTACTGAAGAGGTAGTAAATGATAGTTTCTGTATAATTTACATTGTAACAATACCTGTTACAGGAACTGAGGGCATTTGTTGACATTGGCTTAATACGTGTTAGAAGTCAGAAAGTGCAACACACCAAAAGGTTCTTTCTTTCCACATGGGAATTCCTTATTAGCTAGATCAGACATGTATTGTAAAATTGCTTAACATGAATCCTTAAGCACCAGACAGCTTACCTGAAGAAGGTAAAACAAGTGTTGGTAGGCCTCCAGCTTTTTCCTCCTCTCTTTGCTCAAGCCTTTGATACCCTGCTTATCTCCAGTCACCATCTCTTCTACCTGATTTTTGCTTTTTTTGTTCAGCTTCTTGCTGTGTGACACAACATCCTGTAAACAAAACACAGCACCCAAGTGTTAAGGCAAATGAAAATGGTAGTTCCCTAAGTATCCTAGGAAGAACACGAACATTAGAAATTGGACATTTGGGGTAACTGTAGTCTGCTATGAAGGGGAATTTTATATATACATACATGTATAGCTAATGGGGAATTCAATATACATAAATAATAAGCAAAATATATTCTTTCATAAAGCTATAAAGGTTCATAACATTTTAATAGTTTAGTAGGAAGCCAGATCCTTTTTTTTCTCTTTGGAGTTGTCTCCCTTTACTGTACTGGTTTGTTTGGCACTATTTGTACTCAAAATAACAGATAACACTGTGCAGAACATCTCAGTATCCCTGAGATGTAGAAAGAAAGAATAGCAGTAATAAAATGCCTAACTAAATTGCTTGCTCACTAGCTGGAGTGCTTAGCTAACTGTGAAAATGTACTTTCATGTGAAGTACTGAACATTGCCAAATTCATTAGAACACCAAATTCACTAGAACACGATGCAGAGAAGTACAGTACCTATGCAATGCCTATGCAAATGCCTGTGTAATAACTGTGTAATACTGTCATGTCTATGTCATTTTGATGTGTCAAAGTACAATGTACCTATGCAAAATGCCTGTGTAATACTATCACCTCTATGTCATTCTGATGTGTTAAATCCTGATTGATAGATGCTAAAGTCCTTTGTCCTAAAATGTATGAAAACCCCAGGCAGACAGTGCCTCAGTGCAGTCTCTCTTGGACACTTCCTGGATGTGTTCTGGGGGACTGACCTTGCATATGCTTGTTTTATATATATTTTTAATAAAGGCCTACCTGTTTGCTCCAAGCCTGTGGCTTCAATTTTATTTAAGGACCCCCAGCAAAGAACCCACAGTAGAAATACAAAATTCTCCAACAGCTACAACCAGATAAAATAGATGTAAGGTGGCTAAATATTAAGTTAGTAAGAAAAAGGTGTATACCACAGTTCTCAATGCCTCAACAATAACAAAAAACAACTAAGCAACAGGCAAAAGGTCAATGTCAGCAAGAGACTGCAGTCACAGGCATTCAACCGCTTATCAGTTCCATGTGGCAGAACACACACGGCTTGAATGGGAGCAATCATCCTTTACCATACTGCAATTGTATGCAATCATCTCTTTAAGAAAGCACAACAGAGAGGCCAGGTTGAGTCAGAGCATGAAAACTTCAGTGTCACATCTGATTCTCATAATGCTCAGCATGTATTAGATTTGAAGGTTTACTTCCATATTGGCGCCAGTATAAACACACTTCCTGAGAAACTGCAATTGTTGATTTAACAAAATGGAAAGCTCTTAGATGAATATATTTCGATTATTAAGCAGCTGAGGGATTGCAAAATCAGTGCTCAAGACATTTTACGACATTTCACATATATATGACATTCAAATGTAAAGAAGGATGAGTAAAACACACACTTTAGAATTTAGTGTAATTATCTGAAAGCTAGTTTTAACGCACTGTGAGGATTCTCCTGGTGTGGCACAGAAAGGGAGATCCCTATACAATGTAGCAAACCTGCAGAAATCATTTACCAGGGACCTTGTTTGTTCTTGCAGTTCTTCTCATCATTATGTATCTGGGCTCTTCAGGCCCTCCCCTTATTTTATCCCTTCTCGCAGATCAAGCTTCCCCCTTTATTGGTTCAAGGCACTGGAAGCAGCCAGTCCTACTGATGGTGAGGATGGGAAACTAGGGGCTGTTCTGGTGACTCCATTCAAGGTTTGAATTGAATGTTGGCATATTTCCACTTAGGGGCATTGAGTGATACCTCTAATTCAGTGTACTGAGTGACCACCCAACATTGGCTACCAAGGTTAGGATTCTCCAAAAGACCCCAGGTATGTTATAGCCACTACTTCACTTTTCAAGAGAGTACTACTAACCAAACATCCATCCCTTGACTACACAAGTCACCATGTTAACCAACCTGCAGAGTTATTCTGTTTTTGACCAGCAATCCTATCTTGATATCCATCAGGTTCAGATCTTTCTCCAGCTGTTGACTAGATCGGATATTTGTGACCACCTCCTCCCTTAACCTTGTTACTTCTAGCTCTTCTTGAAAGTCTAAATCACTCTGATCCATGAGGTAAGCAAATTTGCGCAGGACGTTCAAAGGAGGATTTTCAGAACCAGCTACAAGTTAAGTAAACAAATAAGAAATTAAGCTCAGGAACTCTAGACATTTCATTCTAAACAAAATTCCTCAAAACAGTTGCAACATGTCTGCTGGTGTTTGTAAGGCATCAATCTGTCCATTTAATTGATGGCCAGAAAATATTACTTAGGAGCACTTACTCAGTGTTCTATAGTCTTCCCTAGCTTTGTTTGCTTTAAGGAAGGCTTGGATTTTCACAATTTCTTCATTCTGAAAGGGGACCCAAATTATACATTTTTAGACATCATCACATAAGAAACAGGCTGTAATAATTATCAACCTGTATATAATGCAAACGGGTTTTTATCTTTTTTTCCTCCTGTCCCTGGGCCATCCCATCCCATGGTAAGGGGAAAATGTCTGATTTATTGTAAATTTGTTTTTCTCCAGTCAAACCGGGAGCAGGAGCCAGAGGATCTTTCTAGTAGGGAATAGTAGGGGAAACTTACATGATTTTTGAAATATTGCATCCGTTCCTTGTATGCTTTTCTTGCTAACCACATTTTGACCCATGACTGAATCTGAAAGTCAAACAAGAATGAACAGATACTTAAAACAATGAACACCTTTAAATTTTATTCTGCTTTTAAAAATACTAGTTTAAAAAGAATGTGTTCACAATCTATACACCTTCATGTTAGGTCTTTTGTATAATTTACACAACCTGTATACACACCATGCCTTTAAAGCACATGGCTCCCAAAGAATCCTGGGAACTATAGTTTGTTAAGGGTGATGGGAATTGTAGTTCTCCAGTTCCCAGGATTCTCTGGGGGAAGCCATGTGCTTTAAACATATGCTCTGTATGGAGACTGCAATTGTAGCACACACACATGCATCACAACTCAAGTTACAGACTAAACATAACAGTGCTCCACTGAAAACTCTCTAATACTAAGGAGGGCAAATTCTCTTGCTTCAGCTCATCAGCCTACAATCCCAGACAGGCATGGTTATGACACTTGGCTCTCCAAAGTGATAATTACAGGGTTCTTCTGTACAATTATGTGCTCAATTATACACATTCTCAAAAATCTCTACAATGAGATGACTGCTATTACCTAGCTCTCAAGAACTAGGCCTGCAGACATAGTAATGCACACTCCTATGTGTTTTGCTCACCCTTTGCCATGTTACCATGTTACCTCCATTCACATGCTTGAGATGTACATGCATAACATCAGCTTTCAGAAACAAGCTCACTTTGCACATAATGCTAAGCCAAACCATGGCTTAGTGCAAATGAACAAACGTGTGTTCCCAAAGTGAGCATTGTATCCATAGTGCTCCTCCCCTGATCCTACTGCTGCACTAGCCAGAGCTAAGCTATGGTTTGATTTAGTATTATGTTCAAAATCTCAGGGAGTAGTAAACTAAGAGCAAACCTTAATTACTGCTGTTGGTTTGGAGTGGGTTTGGATGTAATGTTAAGCAAAACCATGATTTTGCCCTGAGAAGAATGGCAGCAAGACTGGGGGAGGAGCACTGGAACCACAATATTTGCTCTAGGAACCCACACATTTGCTTGTTCATACTAAGCCATGGTTTGCCTTAGCACTACCAGAATACCATAAAATAGCTTCTTGTCCTTCCACAATATCTGTCCCATTCAAAGAAGTATCCATATGCCTGAACTAGGAAGAGGATAAAAACTGGAAAACAACCAGATTTCACCAGGGAGAGCCCAGTATGACCCTACCAATCTAAGTACAGTTACATATGTAATTAGAATAAGAGGTTCTGTAAACAATATTACTAAATACACATGAACCTAACGAACTCAGTAAACAACATGTCAGCTAGGAAGTTAATGTAAAATGGAAGCTCAACCAAACCAAACCAAACCCCCTTTAGGCTGGGAGAGTGTTTGGATTGGCTAGATGTGTCCCTCCACCCAGTTGGCCTCCCGCTTCCATGTGTGAGCATCACTACATCAGTGCCAGCGTGTTAGCATTGGAAGTCTCAAAGTATAAGAAATACTTACCTTGACAACAGAAGCGACATTTCTTTGCAACATTTGAAGTCTTTCAGAGTAGCTTTTCCTTTGCTTATAACCTTTCCAGGATGCCTGTTTATGTTGGTTTTTTTGTTTAAAAAAGACAATATGTATTAGGACTAAGACTAATTCTAGATCTTATTTTATGAGCCACTTTCAGCATTTTTTTTAAAAAAAAGCAGGATAAAAATATTTTTAACAAACAAGCTACTGATTCTTTTTAGTGATATCTCTTTGTTTGACTAGTCAACTAACTTCCCAATATCCATCTCAAGCTTCATTTAAGGCTTTCTATTGTGTGGTTTATGCTCAAATTCAGAATAAATAAAAACTTTTCTACAGTAACCCCAAGGATTTGAAATCAGCACTTAAAGGAGATGCAGCAACTGAGTGGAAATGCCTTTTCCAAAAATGCTCTGTTTATGCAAGCTGTGGCTATGCCATGTCTGATTCTATTTGTTTGTAGTTTTTAATCCCATCATTAGAAAGTGGTCTGGCATTGAAAATACTTGTAAAGGACAAGCCTATAGCAAAAGGGATGCATGATGCATCCTCTGTCAAAGTACAGTAACAATGATTCTTAGGCTATCACACAAGGCACACAACAGAAAACGGCAGGTTGGAACACAGCATTAGAGGTCTATTTGGGCCTAGGCAACTGTAGTGGCTCCCAGAGTGACTGGGAGGGGAGACTAAAACCAGCAGCTAGCCATGCATAGTACAACTGGTTTCAGTGGCCCCTCTGTAGATGCTGAAGGAAAGTATATCCATGCCTTGATTGTAGTCATTATGTACACTGCACAGTCTTTACTATAATAATGGAATAGCCCTGCTGAATCAGACCAAAGGTCCATCTAGTCCAGCATCTTGTTCTCATAGTGGCCAGATACCAGAGGTAGTACACAGCTATCATGATTAATAGCTGCTGTTAGCCCTATCCTCAAGTCCATACATATTTTGGGAACAATTTTGTTTGCACCAACGGTAAGCCATTGAGGTGCCCTCCCATAACAGAGGCAATATGTGCTCCAAGATCATGCACAATATAAGATGGCCACTTGCATCTCTCAAAAGGAGGAAATAAGTGACCAAAAAGAGAGAGGACATATTTGCATACAGTTTGCTTATACTAACTTGTATATCAAATGCAAACTTAGAAATCATTAGTATAATTTAAATAGACACCTTTAATACAATAAACCTCACTACAATGGGGAAGTTTGTGACCAAGTGATATTCATACCTGTTCAGTCTGCTGTCTAAGTGTTAACTGTTGATGGGCCTCTGCTCTGATAATTTTTTATCTTCAAAGCAGACTTAAGATCAGGCAGCCCTTCAAATGGGTCTGTCCTTTGTAAAGAAGGATATATGGCTATCCTAGTGCAACATTTGTCTAAACCTATTAATTAGGTTGTTCAATCAACAGCCAGAAGCAGCAAGGGAGCTTCAGTGGATTATCATACCTGTATTTTTATCACTGATGGCTGCTGGTTTTTCAGATATGCTTTTCTTTCCTTATATTTTTTTCTGACAAGGAATCCCCTTGCTTTAGCTTGCAGCTGAATGATCAGGTCCTCATTTGCAAACCACAGCTGTTCTCTTTTGTAATCAGATGTAACCTGGGAAACAACAGTCTAAGGAAGGGGGAAAAGATGTAAGAGATCAGGCGTAACATAAGTAGCCAGGCAAAAGCCAAACAATTTGTCTAGCTAATGTATTTTTATTCACACTCAAGCCCAATGCCCACCCTAGCACCATCTTTCTGCATTTAGTTTTAATACTTGTTTTGAAATTCATGTTGCTTCACTATGGATTAGTATAAGAGTTCTATAAAATCTGTATCAATCATGTGAACTCCACAAGGGTATTTATACTTTTGAGGTTCTTTGTTTTAAAATGCTGCCAGATTATTTAGCAATACATCCTGCCAACTCTATGCTTCTCCATTGTGCAAAATGACTCTTTCATAACTTTGTTCTTTGTAGTTGAGAACATTTGACCATGACATCAAAAAAAGCCTAGCGGAAGCCAGGGTATAGTTCTTGAGGTAAACTTTGCTTATTTTGGGAGAATAATGAAACATACCACAATATACCACAAAAAAGAAGAAGAAGAGTCCATAACGGTTACTGGACCCCCAAATAAGAGTATTTATCTATCTGGCCACACAAATTTATGTCAGTAACTTGTAGCAGATTAGCACCTAGAAGAACCAGCTCTTCCTCACTAAATAAGATCTTCCTTGCCTGGAACCAATAAGGCAACCAGCTTTTCCCAACCTTGCAAATGTAAATGCCGAAGTTTACAGTAAAAGATTGACTAGAGGAAGCAGAGGTGTAGCAAGTCATCATGACTTTCCTTACACAGCAATAAAAATCCAGCAAATGCTCTTGCAGCAGCTGCAATTTATTCTTCATTTCAATGAATGTTTGTACAGGACTCCCCCTCATCCAGGCTGGAACAAGCAGAAGATGTACACCAGAGTGTTTGCCCTATTGCATTCTAAATTCTTAGGGCATGTTCCAAATTTTAAAAAATATACAATATGAAACAGCTGCTTGAAGTTATTGCTTAGCGCAGGGGTAGGGCTCCTCCAGCTCACAGGCCTAATTAGGCCTGCCTGGACTCTGCATGCAGCCTGGCAGGCATTTTTAGCCAAGTCACACCCACCTGCCCTACACTCATGTCACAGACATCAGGTGTGGGGCAGGTAAAGTCAAAAAGGGATCTACAAGCACTGATCAGCGGCACCTATAAAACCCTTTGCAAAGGTGCTTTGAAACCCCAACTATCAGCTGAGTAATGGAATTTCAAAGCACAGTGTGGGGCTCTTGGCAAGCACTGAGGATCAGCCGATTGTCAGTACTAGAAGAAAGCTCTGCATAGCCAAAGCCCAGACAATCAGCTGGCATTAGCAATCTACTAAGATTCGCTACACTCTTCCCTTCAGGAACTCCCTAGTCCAACCAAGAGGGCTGGAGGAAGTGGCTTGAGTCTGCTTTTAAACAGTACATTTTTTTTCTTTCCAAAGGAAGCAGTTTATATTCAAAATGCTGGACGAAGTGCTTTGAATACAAACCACTTTCTCTGCTCCCCTTATAGGAACATTTCCCCCTCTGCAGAGACTTCAAAGGAGATCCCAGTAACCAATCAACTGTTATTAGTGACCTAATGGTTTACAGCAACCTCCTTTGAACTTTGACAGGTATCAGTCTTCTGACATCATTAGAATATGAGGTGTCTGAAGGGTGGATAGTCCCACCCACCTGCCAAGTTGGATATTCTCTCTCTCTCTCTCTCTCTCTCTCTCTCTCTCTCGTGTGCGTGTGCGTGTGTGTGTGTGTGTGTGAGAGAGAGAGAGAGAGAGAGAGAGAGAATGAATATGAATATGAATATGAATATGAATAAGGATCTGGTCTGCCAACAAGATCCAGTTCCTCACCCCTGCACTAAGATTAGTCTCAGAAATATTTAGTACAATGATTTTGTGATTTTTAATTTATTAATGACAATCAAATGTGCACTGCTAAATATGCAGAAGACACAGTACCTTGATAAATATTTGCAACTCTTAACATGTGTAATTAAGGTTAAATATACAAAAACAGATCTCCCTGTGTGAGTCAGGTCTGATGGAAATAGCAACAGAAATAATGCATTGGGTTTTTTAAAAAATTTAAAATGAAAAATTTTCTTCTCTGCTGCTAAGTTTCACACCTTGCCCTACCACCACCGTAGCCATATTCTTCATACCCAAGGGCATCTTCATGTTACAAAACACACACACAACCACCTCAAAACCGACACACAAAGAAGACAGCAATGATTTTATTCTACCTGAATTTCTTCACCAGTTAGCCAAGAAGTTTTTGGCACAATTCCTTCAGGTGGTACACAAGTACCCTTTCCAGTTCCCACATCGAAGTAGTAATTGTAGCTGCCTTGCATTAAAGTTTTTATCCACGGGCCTTCATCAGGATCTAAAAATGTTTAAAGACATTACTGGTATGGCTTCCATATTGCCTAAGTAGTATGAATGTACTCACACCCTCCCATTTCTAATCCTTCAACACCATTACAATTGTCTATTGTGGATGGCAATGAAAGAAGTAGACATTGCTGTGACAATCCATGGAAGAATTCACCTTTCATGTAAACCTGTGATTAAGTTTGGGGCTTTAGTACACCAAAACCTCACTTTGATTTGTAAATATTTGAATGATCTAGAGCAGAGGTTCCTAAACTATGGTCCGTGGAACCCAGGTGGTCCACGAGCTTCATTCAGGTGGTCCATGGAATGTCCACATTAAATATTTACAATGGTTTTAACTGCATTTCTATTGGAATGAAAAATGAAATACAATAAAATACCATGTAAGAAATAAAAGCAGCAATGAAAATACAGTTAAAAATCATACAGCAGCTATCATACCACACAACGTGCCACAACAGGCAGAAAAACCATTAAGTGGTCCTCTAAGACCCTCACCAATTTTCACATGGTCTGTGGGGAAAAAAAGCTTGGGAACCACTGGTCTAGAGAAGCACTGGAGGAAAGGAGTATCAGAAGCCACTAGTGGTAGTTGTGCTAGAGCACAGACCTCAGAGCAGAGCTAGTTCTTCCTGGAAAGACATCTACAGTTGTCAGAAAAGGGCAAGCTCTTCCCCAACTTACCTCCCCTACCATGTCTTGACTAGTTTCAAATTATGTCTCCTGGTTAATTCCATGCACTATTGGTAGCTTTGCACAACTTTCCTCCATCTCTTGTATTTATTGTTAGGACAAGGAGCAAATACTAATGGTCTTTTTTTGTAAGCTCCCCCTTTCTTTCCCTGGCACTTCTTCCCCATTTCTTAGTTTGGTCTGCTTTTCCTATGAGTTTCTTAGAGCTTGTGCATATGAACAGTCACAACATGAAGTCTGCTTAAAACTGATCCCCCTTGCATCCTCCACAATAGCAAGCTCTTCAACTACATTGATCTACCAAGGAGAAAAGACTTCTGGCTCTGCAACAACTGGTGTCAGAGGCAATTCATTCACTGGGGAGTGCTAGTCTTAACAGAGAGGCTCTCTGCAACAGAGCAACTTCAAGAATTCTGAAGTTTTGCTTCATGACCCAGAGAACTTCCCAGAATCTTACCAGGTGCATCATTAGCAGGGGCAGATAGCAGGACCACATTAGCCCATAGTATATAAAGCCTCCAAGGAAGACTTTATTTGGGGGAAGGGGTAACACTGTCATATGCAGGGTTCTTCTTTTATTAACCTTAATCATCCAATACTAGAAGGAAATAGGCGTAGAGTGGCCATTACTATATGATTAGTAAGAGAGGAAGAGGCTGATCTCTCTGTCCTCTCCTGGTGCAAAGCAGGAACAAATTGAAGCTTTCGCTTCACATCTGCTCTTTGCATCTTTATTGGATGTCACACCTCATGCACACATTAGGAGCCATGGCTTGAAAGTAAAGGCTGGTAGAAGCTAGAAGCCAATGAGTAGCAACAGAAGGTTGCATTTTTGCTCTATACCATTTGCACCAGATGCTTCTCATAGGAAGCAAACTAGTCACTGAGAGAAACAGGATGCTGGGCTTAATGAGTCATTGGTTTGACCCAGTAATACAGTTCCTATATTTTTAAACCATTAGATCTGTTCCTCTTTTGTGGGAGATCATCATGCTTTTATAGTCTTCATACTGCACACACACATAACAACACCCATAGGCGCACTGTAAGGGCAAATCTGAGCTGGAATATACACATTTGTGGAACTTTGAAATGCAGGAATTCTGGAATGTCAGGCCTTCTCCAGTAGCAGCTTTTCAGAAAGAAACTCAACAGCAGCTCCTGAGGCAGCAGTAATTTGTGTGGAGGACTGCACAAACTGACCCAAAGGCACAAACAAATGCTTCATCCTCAGTTTCCTTCCGTGTTTAATGAGCAATGGACATTCCCCCATCCGAAACATCCAGGAAGACCTTTCAGAGTATTTCAAGTGTTGTTACAGACTCAACTTAATACAAAACAAGACTTACCTAAAACAGCTCCTATGTGCATATAAAAGTAACAATGCTTTTAACAATGAGACTAGACAAGCTGCTTATGAAACATACAAACGATTTGCAAAACTATATATTTAAATAGGTCCAGTCTGTTGTGCTGAGTGTTCTAGGTTAGGACATTACCTTTCATTTTTAGATTCTTGGCTTCCAACAGACTATTGTAGTAGGTTTCAGCACACTCCAGGAGAGCTCTTAAATTGAAGTTATGGGATTGTAGAATGGTGATTATCTGGCCAGTGTCACCTTTTTCTAAACACTGGTTTATCATTATCGTCCCAACAGCCACTAAAGGACAAAATTAAACTAAACATTAGCAATTATGCATTTCCAGTGATATGTTACAGATGCAACAGTATTAATTTCCAACAAAGCCAGAGCATATTTTTGGAGGACTAAAAATGCATATGAAGGCATTAGGATGTGTGACATGCATGTATTCCTTACTTCTTAGCTTGTTTTCACTGCAATCCACCTACTTTTAAGGTAGTCCCATTGTGTTGCTGGATAGAGAGGCAGTTTCTCTTTGGCTAGAGACAGGCATTAATTTTTCTCTCCAGAGTTTAAGGAAAGGAGGACACCCTACTTTCATCCCTGGTAAATCTAACTTTCGCAAATTATGTATCTCTTATGTAGGTTAGTGGCACAGGATGAGACCACCACTTCCTAGTTACCACTTCATGGCAGTAATGAGTAATGAGACTGACCCTATAAAACCTGTTTTATAAGCTTCAGAGTTTATAAATAGTTTGAAAAACATACGTATTGTGAACAAGGAAAAGAATAGTTGTTATGCTTTTAGGGGGAGGGGTTCTATTGTATTAGCCATCTTGAGCATGGGATGAAGTGGTGCGCCTATATTTAAAATGAAGAAAAGCCCAAACAATTTTACAGTGCAGTTCTAGTCACATTCTCTCTCCTATACTTGCTTGCTCTTCATAATTTACATAGGAGATGTTTTTAATCAAACAGGAATGCATTACAATTCCCAAAAGTAAGTGGGAGAGATACATAAATTTGGATTCTGCCATGAAGACAGAAGACAGATGCATGGCCCAATACTTTTTAGATGACAACTCTGATAGTAAGCTTAAGGGCTGCCTCACATTTAGAAGCAGCACTTGGTACATAGCCTCTTTTGAATTGTACAACTTCAGCATGCAGGTGGGAAATTGCACAATTCCTTCTCCCCCTCTACCTGTAGAATTTGGGAGGAGGAAATCATTTAATATGGAAGTTAAGAAGGGTTCTGGTCTAGGCTAGCTTCCACCCAGATGTGTTATTCTAGGTAAAGGAATGTGGGTTTTTCTTTAAGCCACAGAGCAAGCATGTAATCCCCTGCTTTCAGGCTAAAATGGTGCAATCATTGGGACAATTATACCACATGCTTTTAATCAGAGAAAGTAAATCAATGAGTTTGAGCCACTTGATGAAACAGGACTACTTTCGATATTCAAGATGCACATGAGATCTTCGCTCTTTTTTTGGGGGGGGGAATGATGATTGGATGATTAGCAAACAATTCAAGCACAAGGAAACTTAAATTAATTTCACAAGGTTATTATATATGAATAGTTGAGAGTCAAAGTAAATAGATTTGGCCCACATAGAATGTACATCTCAGAATGTAAGTTACTAGGTATGTATGTATATGGCTTGGAGGGCAAAGTTCCAGGTAAATGGGTGTAAATACTTGGTTTCAAAGTTCCTATCTATCCTTTCAGGAAGGGAAGAGCAAGAGCAAGTACTTTTGATGATCAAGGTAGAGTTTGACACAATGAAGTACTATAATTTTAACAGAGCTTGGAAAAGTTACTTTTTTGAACTACAATTCCCATCAGCCCCAGCCAGCATGGCCATTGGATTGGGCTGATGGGAGTTGTAGTTCAAAAAAGTAACTTTTCCAAGCTCTGGATTTTAACAACCTTTACTATCCACAAGTATCATGGTTTTATTCCAGTTGGTTATGCCAGTTGCTTGGCTCCATTTTCCTTTTTTGTTTTATTCAGTGCCAAAATCAATAATGGTACTTAATTTGTCAAATACTTTACAACCTTTATTGCATTCACCTTAACAACCACCATATGAGGTAGGTCAGTATTCCCATTTTACAGATGAGGAATTTTGGGTCTAGGAGCAAATATGTGACAGAGGAACACACACAAAAACATAGGAAGCTGCCTTATACTGAGTCAGTCTATTGTCCCATTTACCTCTTTATTGTGTACATTGACTGGCAGCAGATCTTTGGGATTTCAAGGAGGGGTCTCTCCCACTTGACCTGGAGATGCTGAAGATTGAACCTGGGACCTCTGCATGCAAAACAGATGTTCTACCACTGATCTATTGTCCTTCCCATAGGTGAGAGATATGAACTCCAATTGATGATCTATCCATAATTCTGTATTACTAGGGTAGGTGGGAAATGAGTAAATGTTTGGGCCATTGAGAGGAAATTCTTATGGTCATTCAAGGGAAGTTGTAAAATAGCAGCAGAAGCAAGCTTACCAAGTTAGCTGTTGGGTTCACATATTAAGAAAGCTTTATCCTTGAAAGCCTCTGCACACAACCAAGCAACTTTTGTCTTCACAATGTGAAGATAATGGAATTTCAGTGGACTCACTGAAACTGAACTTTCTAATATTATTGTACAATAAACAGTTCAAAGGAAGGCTTCCAATGGTTCCTTACACTTTGATGCATCTTCTAAGTTTCTGTTAGCATCATCAATTCCTTTCTGTATCTCATCCAGCCAAAGGACTGAAGAATCATCATGAGATTCCTGGAGAAGGAAGGGAGAGGCACAAAAATTAATATAGTTTTTAAAATCTTAATTCAACAACAACAACAACTTTATTTGCTCTTAGCCATAGGCCATAGCAAGGCCTTTAGTACTACAACGAAATATATACAATAGCATGTCGGCACATCTAAAATATAACACAAGATTAAAAATTCAGTGGTGATGGCTTTTGCAATATTGGGCTCTGATGCTTTTTGCAGCGAGTGCAAAATTTGCTACTGCCAATATGGTTTTGCTATAATTATCTGCAAGTAAGTCGGCTATTAGGATATCAGAGGGGAGGGCAGCTCTAGGAATTATAAAGGGTGTTAAAAATTTATGTCTGGGGTCATTATATAAGGGGCAGTTTAGCATGTAATGGGCCAGCATGTAATTCATTCAGTTCAAACCATGCTTAGTAAACCTTTCTGAAAGCCTGACTAGGTATGGGATTGTGAGTTCTGAAAGGTATGATCCTGGATGGGACAAAATGTAAGGATAACTTAAAAGTTTTGGATTTTCCTTGGGCATAAACACTCCCATTCCATCTTATCTTGAACATCATGATACTATTTACTCTGCAGGGACCTCAGTGCTGTATATGTGCTCTTTGCTTTTGGCACACTGCAGTCAAGATAGCATCAGCTGGTATGTAGGAGTCTGCTGTGTTAATATTTTGTTCTAGAAACTGGGAATTGGAGTTTAACTTCACCTCTTCTAATTCTATTGCTGAACTCAAACACCCATGCCCATAAACCCCGGATTGTTTGGTACGTTAATATTTAGAATTTGTTCCCAGAGAAACACACTGAATATATTAGGTAAGACATACCGGAAGATGACTCAGTGCTCATGAAATAAAGCTAGCTTGCTATTTCAAGACTTTTCCAATTAGAATGATGCATGCGTGCAGACAAGTAAAAAGTCACACACACACACACACACACACACACACACACACACACACAGAGAGAGAGAGAGAGAGAGAGAGAGAGAGAGAGAGAGAGAGAGAGAGAGAGAGAGAGAGAGAGAGAGAGAGTTCAAATACAAGTGGATTCCAATAGTGTTTGGAATATGAGGAAACACTTTTTAAAGCAAAGCTAATTTTATCTAAATTTGACATTCAATTAACAGGCACATTTTTTTTAAAAAAAAACACCAATATGAATACTTTGACTGTGGAAAGTCATTCAGTAGTCTGAGCAAATACAGGTACAAGTCTATTTGCAAAAATAAGAAACAGCGGGGGTAGGTGGGGCAGGAATAGAAAGTTATGACTGATAAGGTATTCTAATAAGAATGCAATACTGATTTTTCCATGGCAAATCACAATCTTTTTCAACATGTGAAAGTTAATATCTGCAAGTGTTTGACCAGATGTAATGGCAGAACAAGCTTTGTATAAAACAGGATGTGTGGAAAAAGATTTAGGCTGCAATCTTATTCACATCTGAGAGCAGAGGGCTCCAGAGGCCATGTACTGTAATCTCTGCTACAAGCAGGAAATCCAGGTAGAGAATATGCAACAGATGGCTGCCTAGTCTCTGCTTGAAAATCTTCAAGTGTTCTACACAGGGTCAGGAACCTCTGGCCCATAAGCCTAACTAGGGCCTCCCCATTTGGCCCATGAGGCCATTTTGCCCAAGCCACACCCACCTGCCATACACCAGTTGTGGGGCAAGTAAAAACCTGGCTCAGCTAAAAGGGGTTTTTTGCAGGCTTGTCCAATCAGCCGGTCAGTAGTGCCTACAAAGAGCTGGGCAAGACAGTGCTGTAAAAGGAGCTTCTGAAGACCCTTGTGGACAAAGGAGTGCACCCGACATCACTGTGATGTCAGGTGATAAGACAGGTTGGTGCTTCTGCCCACCTGTCCAACTTGGGCCATGGGGTGGGTGAGGAGATAACGATCTGTCCAGATCCAGTTTCCCCATCACTATGCTAAATCTTCTGTCCTACACTTCCCCTTCCCAACTTTTTCTCATGGTGAGAATTATTTCTAGTCTTTGGCTGTCCTGGGAATGGGGGTGGGAAGGGAACCAGCTGGGTAGAGGTAGCTGGGGGGTGGGATTGCAAGAGAGGAAAATGTTCAGCACTCCCTCCCTCTCACTTTATATCCCCCCCACATTAGTTTCAGGAATTTGGTTAAAAACTCAAATTTGGCATACGTCTGTCACTATCAAGTCTAGTTGGACCTTCAGATGCTTATACACAAGTAAACTGGTGGAAGTCGTGATTTTTTTTTTTAAAAGAATATGAATGAGAGCTTTTCTATACGTTATACCAGCAGTGGCGCATGAAGGGACAGAGTTGCAGTAGTGTCTTGCTGGTGACACTGCTGCGTTCACCAGAATGGGACAGGGCTGTAACAAGGTTGGGGGAGCTCTGAGTTGGCAGCAGCGCCACATTGCCAACTCCAAGTACCCCCAAGCTCCAATGTCCCATCCCCACCCGAGTGAGTGTAGCAGTGCTGCTGAAGTACACTGCCACTCTGCCTACCTCATGCACTGCTGTTGCATTATACAGTTTTCTCCCTGATGTGCCAGTTTGGAGGAAGCTTTGTCATGGGGCGGGGCATTTGAAATATAATCTCACACTTTTTTCTGCCACCTCACCCTGCATAATAGAACATATCATACTAGGGATGGGCAATTTGAATTTGGCACTTGTTTTTTCAATGGTCTGCATTTCCTGTCTTTGCTGACCAATCCCGTTTGCTCCGAACCTTTCTCCAACACCAGATTTCCCCCCCTTCAAATATTCCCTCAAATATATTGTTCTTTTATTGATTTTACTCACAGCACAGCAGTACAGCTTGCTCTCTCCCCCTCTGCCATCCCCCTCCACTCGAATAATCCAAGCGCCAAGCAGAGAGGAAGCAAGTCAAGCCTAAAATAGCAGAGGAGGAAAAGGAAGCTGCGAAGCTGCTTTCCTTTCAAAATATTGATCATTCCTTTCAAAACATTGATAGTTTCTTTCAAACTTCTGATATTAATATTGAGATTTTTGGGGAGGGAAAAATCAGGCCAATAAAAGCAATGGATAGTGGACAAATCAATACTGCCTGCTAGATCAGTGGAACACTTTTTGAAGCAGCACCAGCTAACAGATCCCATCCATAGTTCATATGCAGAAGTTCTCACTACCAATTTTAACTGCAATTATGTGCTATACCAGTTGAAAGATTAACACAATTAAGACTCACCAGAGTTCCTATTTAATCCAGCATTTGAAACTATATTTCAACTATGGATGAAAATCTATAGCCTTTCAGATGCTGTTAAATTCCAAACTTCCCCAGGCCCAGTTACTGTGTGGCCAAGGGTCAGGGACATGGGAATTGTATTCCAGCAACATCTGGAGGGCTATAGGGTCCTAACTCCAGCTTTAAACACTGGTTTCAAATCTTGGCTTAAAAGTTGGAAACCTGGTTAGTCTGAACTACAGTTTTCTCTGGTGGCCAGGTGTTGATTCACATGACCATGAAAGAACTATCATACAATATTTTCATTGTGTGGAAGGCTTTCAAGAATTTAGCTCTCATTATACAAATACAGTATTGTTTGCTTTTTGCTGAGCAATAAGCTGAATAACTAGGCTGCAGGTAGTCAAAAGAAGGCCAAATCTTTTGTGAAGGTACGACAGGCAAATTCTTATTGCTTTGTCAGTGCAGTTATAATGCTATTTTTATGACATTCTTAAATCATTATGTTCCTAGTGCTATATTGCTAAATAGCATTTTCCTTTCTGTTGCTGTAGTTATTTAACACTCAAAATATTAACCATACTTTGAAAGAAATTATAATTTAATGTAAGTGAGCAGTGTGCTGGTGCATGCTGACCAGGCGTTTCCCCAGTGCTCCTCCCCCATTTCTGCAGACAAAACAGAGCCAGGTTGTCCTTTATTCCCTGACCCACTGGGTTTCTAAAAAGTGTAAATTCAAACCCAGATTAGGTCACCAAATTAACACAAAGTCTGTGTACTTTCAGTCATAACATTTCCTATATAATTCCGATGGAAGTAAAGAGACTGAACACATTATTACTCTCACTACCTATGGTAGTTTAGGAGTTAATTCATCTTGTAAAGAAGAAGTTAATCTCTGTGTCTGCTGGAAGCTTTAGCAGCTTTGCCTATTGCCACATTCTGATGTGTCACACCCTTCTCCATACGAGACAAAAAACAAAAAAGCTCATTTCCGCAAAACAGCTAGTATATACAGGATAAGTTCAGAGCGCAGATCTGACACTCAAAGCATTTCTTTACTAAAATGAAGACTAGGAACCACTGGACCAACTAAAATGCACCTTTTAAAAAACTGAGTTTTGATAATTGCCACAATGACAATTCTGCTCTTTTTAACAAGTGGACTGTTCTTCCTATCCTCCTGTCTATCCCAGAAAGGTAAGATGTTCACATCTGTGTTGGGCCTCATTACTTTTCTGCTTTTTTTTTTTTACAGTGACTGACCAAATTAAAAGTCATACCTATATCTATAAAATGGGCTATTAAAATCTTAAATGAGGGAGGTTTTTATTTCAGTGACAGAGACTTGGTGGAGATAGAAAAGTATTTACTGCTCAAATAACTTATTGGAAGAGAAAATAGATTTAATGCTTCATTTTCATTGGCAATACTTGGCTGGCAAGTATTGCCTTTAGTAATATTCCCTGTTATACACAGGGAGTAACAAGCAATTTCTAAAAAAACCTCCTACATATTATAAAAGAGTTCAAAATAGTCATTGAAACTTAAATGTTAGTTATAAGTACTTTGGTTATTTAAAATATATTATTAATGTATTTTAAAGCAGTATATATACATACACACACACACATATATAAATAAAATATACACACACATTAGGGTTGGGGGAGAAATGCAACTGCGTTTGCATTTAAAGCTGAATCAGATTTGCCGTTTCTGAAACAACATAAGAACCAGAACACAGCCATCCTTCGTAATTCGCACATCCAAATTTTGCAAGCAATGGTTATAAAGATGCATGTATTTGGGGAAAGTGTGCATAAAAATGAATATATGAATGAAAATAACAAAGATGCATTATATCAGGAGAAATTCATTGCAAAAATTTCATATTGAAAGGTGTTTATTAGGAGAAATTCACACTAAAATACTGAAAAAATTTCATACGGTTTTATTTTTTAAAAAATTGTGAATTGTTGCAGAAAATGTAGAGAACTGAATTTAAGGTTGGAAAAATGAGAAACGAAGAGAACCAAAACTGACAGATCCTTCCATCCCTAACATACATACACACATACAGCCCTCCCCTTTTGAGCGCATTACAGAATACTCCTGCTATAACACATTGCTAATAAAAACAACATCTTCACTCCCCAATGTTGTCTGGGTATTAATACAACTTCTGCAAACAAGAGGTTTTGTATACATACAGTGAAAAACAACATTGTGTAACATATAGGGGATTGAGAGTATACAACATAACCTGGTTACTACTTAATTTTGTATGTTCAATTTAGTATGTTCTCAATGCCCTTGTGTCAAAGAAATTATTCAGATTAAAGGCTGCTTGCAAAGTAAACTGTTTTCTGTGGAACTGACATAATTTCTTTACTCGGTTCTAACAGAGAATCCAGAAAACCCCACTGCAGTTACATTCTTTGTTATCAGAGTCCTTTTACACCTGCTTTATGGTAATTTCCTAAGTTTTAAATACACATTGCAGGCTAGCCTGCCCAGCACTGTCTGGCAAAGTACTTCTGATGTACCTGGTGGGAGGAGAGCTCTGTGAGACAGCTGGTGATGATTCATGACCCACGTTTTTACACTGTTTGCCCTGCATCTCCTGGTTGCTCTGCCCTTACATGTTCCCTACTCATGTAATGTAAAGCAAGATGTGAAGTGGGTTTCAAAGTAACTACAGGAAGGATAGTGAAACCTCCCCAGCCTCATATTAAATGTCACTCAAGCAGTTTAAGGTTGCAATCCTAAACATTATTTACTAGGGAGTAACTTAACTCTGGCTGCACATACAACTTATCCTCAAGCACATTACAAAGAAGTAAAAGTTACAAGCACACACAAACCATGAAGACCAATATATATATTAGATAGCAGAAAAAGGTCTTGGCTTCCCAAGGTGATATCTGAGAACCTTTTCCTTTCCTTAAAAATATCACTTGTTTGTGTCAAACCTGTCACAATTTGTGGCGGCGGCGGAACCCATTTCAAATATCAGATTCAAAGAAATAGTGTTCATTTTTGTCTGTCTTTAAGTGCAAATATCTGCAACTATCTATTTTTCTTTTCAACTTTTAGAACGCAAATGTGACAACAGTAGCCTGGATTGTGAAGGTAATAAATTGCATCCTATTAAGACTTTCCATGGCACTCCACAAGACACTTATGAGAAGATACCTCATTCTGCCATAGAAGGCCTAACAAAGACCAGCCACAACCAAGAAAATAACTGTTCTATGGAAAGGTCCAATGTTTCCGTGCTAAAAGTAAGCAATACCACAATGGAGTACCTTACCAGCTCCCTCAGCATGAAGCTGATCCCAGCTCTATATATAGCTGTTGTTTTAATAGGAGTGCCATCAAATGCCATTATACTATGGATGCTGTTTTTCAGAGTCAGATCAGTCCGGACCGCTATATTCTACACAAACTTAGCCATTTCGGATTTCCTTTTCTGTGTTATGCTGCCATTCAAAATTACGTATCACCTCAGTGGCAATAACTGGAGATTTGGAGAAACAACGTGTCGAATCGTGACTGTTATCTTCTATGGCAACACATATTGTTCTACTCTACTCCTTACCTGCATCAGTATCAGCCGTTATGTGGCCATTGTTCACCCATTTACTTACAGGACTCTCCCTAAGAGGCCCTTAGCAACAATAGCATGTGGGATGGTATGGACAGTTGTTTTCTTATACATGTTACCTCTGATCATAGTGAAGCAGAGCTATTATCTGGATCAACTAAATATCTTTACCTGCCACGATGTGCATAATACCTGTGAAACTCTGTCATCCTTTCAGTACTATTACTACATCTCGCTGGCGGCATTTGGATTTGTGATTCCTCTTTGTATTGTTATTTTTTGTTATGTTTCAATTATTCGAACACTCAAAGCTTACGATCAGAAGTGGTTGTGGTACATCAAAATCAGTCTTCTCATCCTTAGTATTTTTGCTCTTTGCTACACACCCAGCAATATCATATTGATTGCTCATCATTTGAATTACTACCATAATTCTAAAGACAATTTGTATTTTTTTTACCTTATTGCTTTATGTCTAAGCAGTCTAAACAGTTGCCTTGATCCATTCCTTTATTTCCTGATGTCCAAAATCAAAGATAACACTGGTGTTTATCTCACCATAGTTAAAATAGTCCGGGATGAACAAACGTGACACTTCTCTTACAATATTTGATGAATTTGCATATACAAAATTTGTTCATAAAAATTCATTATTTAAGATTTCTATTTTTATAATGGCAAAATTCAAAATATTTAAAGTACTTATATGTGTATTTTAGAACTGCAAGGCTCAATATCCCTGGGGGCACATTTTAATTGATGGGGTTATATATTAAAGGCACATACTTGCTCCTTTATTGAGCCTATTTTGGTTCTAGTACATCACCAAAAATCGGGAATGAAAAAGATATGCCTGTAGAAATGAGTGATAATTTAAATGTAAGTTACTTTATAGTTCATTCACTTTCCCTAAAAGATACCAACACTGAGGTTTTGATATTATGTCGTCTTATTCAAATTTAGCTAATTAATTATTAAGCGGTTAGTATGCAGATTAATCAACTAAAATTATTCAATTTCTTGACCATTCTAATGTCTCAATTTTTAAAATGAAAAAGGCTAGCAATGGAACATAAACACATTATTTTTCCTGAATCTCAAAATATGTTTTAACTTATACGCTATGTTTTAGTTGCGTGGTTGCTACTTCCATAGTCATTTCCCACACTGTATTGCCAAATCTGAACCTTAAATTGCTTAGAATAGTAAGCTTTACACTATACGAGCAATGTATTCTAATCTAACAATTTATAACAAGATAATAATTCACTTACACCATAGGACCACAGTAAAGGATAACTACATATACTTTTCCCCAGAATTCTCTCTCTCGCACACACTCTCACACTAAATACCCCTGGTTGCTATATAGCATGGTACCTAGAAATATTAAGTATGTATACACTTAATCTAAGTTGAGTTTTGTTCTGTCTATATAAGTTATTTCTTAGCCAGAAGTTGAAGTTTCTAAACAAACTCTCTCTGGTATGTTGAGTGGGGAACAGTGTTGCACCATTCAAGCTATGTAATGTTCTGAAGCCACTTTGCAATACAGAACAAAAGGGCAACTCTATTATCTGTTGTCACGTTTGAAAGCATTTTCAAGTTTTCAGTTGCTTTTTAAAAAAATCTTGGAATTGCAAAAAAAGAAGAACATATTTGTACCATGAGGGAAGAATGCAACATGAGGGAAGAATGCACTCAAAGATGTAACTGTGAGTTGTTAGTTTCAAAAAAGTACTCAGGACAAGTATACTATTTTCTGTTGGAAGTGGGGCAAGAGCAACCCGTTTTGTTCTTGTGTTTATGTTCCAGAAGGGAGATAGAGTTAGGATCCTCCAGAAGGCTAGGCTTGACTACCTTTACCTGTGATGCTCTGACTGACTTCCTTCTGATATGACTTCGCAGATTGATATGCTTAGGGAAGCTTATCTGGCCCGCCCTTCCCTTCTTCTCTTCTTTGACTGTCCGAGAGAGAGAGGAGACACCATTGTCTCTGCTCTCTCCCTCCTGAGCCATGAGGGCAACTCCCAAACCTGGGTGTTGCGCCTCCAACTTAGTTAGTTAGTTAGAACTAGGTATGCCTTTTATCTACTATGTATTTCTATAAATAAAGTAGCTTTTCTTATTTTACTCTTAAGTCTCAATGATCTAGATGCAGGGTAAAAGCCTGCTACTTAGGTAAATGCACATACTGGTACACATGCATCTTAGACCGTTGACAATCTCTGTGTACATTTATACAAATTTACATAACATTTTCAGCACATTCTTATGGAACAAGAAAGGTATATCAGAATGTTGAGTCTTTTTCAAACACACTACCAAGAAAGCTATTTGGGTGGCATCCAATGTAGCACT
Organism: Rhineura floridana; assembly: GCF_030035675.1. NCBI lineage: Eukaryota > Metazoa > Chordata > Lepidosauria > Squamata > Rhineuridae > Rhineura > Rhineura floridana. The sequence continues at coordinate 47,105,718 of NC_084480.1, forward strand.
AAGTAATCATCCCATCAGCTCAAGGATTTCCACTTGTGCAATGGAACTTTTCCCCCTCTCCTCCCTGCACCCCCAAATCTATTCTAGGGGAACTCTCCAGAGCAGATATGGGGAGGGCGTAGGGCACGCGTGCGTGGAGAGAAGGGGGAAGTCCCATTGCGCAACAGGAAATCCTTGCGTTGATGGGACACATTAGTTGAATACTGCCCTTTGACTTATACAGCATGACTATGAAGCAGGATGTTCCAAAAAACAGCTAAACAATTATACTGTAAAAAAAAGAAGTTAAATTTATGTGCTCAGTTATATGCTGAAATGATGGGTATGGAAATTTTGATTTAATTATTGGGGTATGAGATTTTGTTTCCAATAGCTTACCTATTTGACTTTTAGGCTAACAGCTTCTATTCCTTCTGTAGGGGTAAGGAACCCATTAGGATGGTCTGCCCCCTAGAGGCTTATGAAATCTTGAGGGATTCCAGGGGCGTCTGAGGAGTTGACCTCTGTCAATACTATGGAATGCTATGGAATATGGAGATAACTTGTGCTGTTGACACAGTCATTTCTAAGAGCCCTCTCCCTTTCTGCAAAGCCTAGACAGCTCCTCAGTAGACTAGAGAGCTGAGGGCAAGGGGATGGCTAGTATGCAAGTGGCAGAAAACTCACCATCAGTCAATCTGAACGCTAGTAACAGCTTGTTATTAACTCTTCTCTGTGGTAGTGATGACAGTGAAGAAGCAATTCTTCTCTGCCTTCATTGTGCCTTGCAATACTGCCTGGCACACTTTCTTGGAGTTATTTAGAGTCGGCCTGTCAGAAACTAGCCCATCTGGGGATTGAAGCAAACTCTGAAAGCACATGAAGGCATTTTGAGAATAAAACCTACTGATTTGGATGCTACAACTGGAGGACAGTCTATGAAGATGACCAGAGCCCCATCTGGTCCTAAATTGATGGATGAGTTTCAGTTGCTTAGGCCCAATGATGTTGACAAAGTGCTTGGACACGCCTGGCCTACTGTATGTATATTTGACACTTGGCTCATTACATCAAGCAAGAAGAGTGTGACTGGCTGGGTCAAAGGAGATGGTAAATGCTTCCTTTAGAGAGAGAGAGTGGCTCAGCCGCCTTAACAAAGGCAGTAGCGTAACAGCTCCTGAAAAAAACTATCTTGCACCTGGAAGATTTAAATAGCTATCAGCCAATTGTTAACATTCCTTTTTTAGCAAGATACCCAAGAGTTTGGTCGCTGTGTAACTACAAGTATTCTTGAATGAAATGGACCCAGGAAGTCAGTATTAGGCTTTAGGCCTCGTTTTGGTACAGGAACTGCCTTGGTCATCCCAACAGATTACCTATGCTAGGCTGGGAAAGGGACAGGGGGAGCATGACCCTGTTGGTTTTCTTAGTAGCTTTTGATACCATTGACCATAGTATCCTTCTGAATAGGCTGCCTGGATTAGGAACTGAAGAAACCATTTTACGTGGTTCCATTTCTACCTGCAAGGTCAATCCCAGAAGGCGGTGCTGGGGGACCTTGGCATTTATGTCATGGAGCCCCACAGAATTCACTCTTGTCCTGTATACTTTTTAACATTTACATGAAACCACTGAGTGAGGTCATCTGGAGATTTTAGGTGAAGTGCCATCAATATGTAGATGACACTCAGCTCTATTTCTTTTTTTCAGTTAATTCAGGTAATACAGAATAATTGCTAAAGTGGCATTTGAGCATGGTAATGCACTGGATGAGGGCCAACAAACGGTCCATATAAAATGGAGATGGTGGTAGGTGGTGGCATGGCTGCTTAGATGCTGTTTTGAATAGCCTTCTACTCCCTCTGAATCAACAGGTTTACAGTTTGGGGTGCTCCTTGAGCTCTCTCTGTCACTGGAGGCAAGTAAGACAGTAATTATAGGAAGCTTTGAAGTTTAATATTTTGCAAAGTAGAAAGAAAGACATTAGGGGAAAAAACTCTTTACCTGGCACTTGAGTGTTTTTGCATTCTTCAGAATGTCCTGGTAATGCCATGCATTTGCTTCTTTCACACCTTGCAGTTTTGCTGTAGGAAGCAGCAGTGCTTCTACTGTTTTTGTAGGATCTCCCCGGTCAATGGCTTCATTAATGTGACCAATTGCTATAATCCCTAAGCAAGAAAAAATGAATATGCTACAAGGTGTGTACAAACATTTGCTACAACTAAGACCATGCATCAGTATTTGGCTTTTAACTATTAAAAAATAATTTTATGTATTCAAAAAAAATCATTTATTTCAGAACAATCTGCTGAAAAAAAGCAACTGGTAGTTAGCTGATAACCCTGAAACAGCTTTACCTATACTATTGGGTAGCAATATGGGAATGTAGGTGGATAACACATATTGAGGTTTGCCAATTAGATCCCCCTGTATCTCTGGATGTTTGCAGAACATCCTATTATCCATCTGATTTCTGCAACTTTCCCCTTGGTAACAGACAAGCCATACTGAGACTGCATGGAAGCTTTTGGTGCCACTGTAGTTCACATTGTTATTGGCCAGCATATGTGTTCAAGGCCAGGGCTGGGGAACCTGTGGCCCTCCAGCTGTTGTTGGACTACAACTCCCATCATCCCTGACCACTAGTCAGACTGGCCGGAGCTGATGTGAGTTGGAGTCCAACAACATCTGAAGGGCTACACTTGGTATAGGCTGTTGTTGATTAATGGCAAAAAACCTAAAACTCAGTGGAAGTGCTCCAAATCTGCCACTAATTATGTTTGGGGCAACGTATATGGAAGCTATGCTACTCTAATCCTACGCAAACTCTCCAGACTGCTATCCGAAAAGGATTTGTGGGGGAGGGGTGAAGATGGACTGTCCCAATTTCAGTGGGTAATTTAGATTACTCTGTGACCATTACATTATAAAATCTCTAACATGAAACTCTTTGTTGATCAATTGTGCATAAAGTTAGACATTTCAGCAGCCTGGAATGTTTCTGGATAAACAGGATATTATGAATGAATAAATGAATGCCATTTAACAAACAGATGATTTATAGTTTATCACTACTGTACTGCACTGGATTAAATTTGTAAATCAAGCCCTAGATGGAACAGCAAAATACTTACTGTCATTTTCCTCTTGAATTTGTGTATTAACCATATCAATAGAGTTCTGGATATCATTCCAGCTTAAATAGTGTTGTCCTTGAGATGAAGCTTCTAACTTAATAGACATCAAGGTGTCAGCATAACTGTAGGAAGATAATTAAAATCTTATCACAATAAGAGTAGTTGTGGGACCAATACTAGATTTGTTTCACTATAGTTAAAAAGAGACTACCCTGGCTTAATAAATAATTTGGTGCACACACACACTTTATAAATAAGGTGAAAATACTCAGGACATGCATCCCGCACATATGAGTGCAACAATTTACACTCCTATAAGATTCCTGTAATTCTGTAATATGCAAGTGGCCCTCCCTGTCTCACAAAATTGTGTCTAGAATGGAAGCTTTTACCGCTGCAAGTTCTCTTCTTCCAAGTTATTAAAGCCAACACATGGGTTGCTGAGATGAGTCTTTGTTGCCGCTGTGTTCTTGCTTTCCAAAGCCTGGTTTAGGAGCACCACTGCTGATAGCATTTCAACAGCAATAGACAGTTCATCATGAGCCAAATATTTCTGAAAGGAATATATTCTGATCAGCAAGGAATTTAAGCTTCTAGCAACATGTAAAAAAGATTACAGATTAAATTCATTTTTAAAGACTTCTAAAAGGTTAGAACAATCAAATCTTAAGTAAATGATGGAAGGATTATTAGCCAACACATGTCTTCATGATATCTCAGCCACACTCATATTGTTATAGCAGGATTGTATTGATTTATTTCAGTATGACAGAGTATAGCCTGCCAGTGTATTTGTTTTACTTCGTTTCCATTACTATATGGCCTTCTTTTGCTTCACTGTTTTTGTAGTAGAACTCTAAATGTAATGTTGCATATGCTTTAACAGAAACAAAACTAACGCAAAATATATTTCTAACTATGAGTATTAGAAACCTTCAGCATTCTTACATGATTAACACTTTTATAAGATGTGTCTCCTAGGATGGAAGAGGTATAGCCATGAATTTCAGCTAATCAATTTTTAAAATTTCTCTTTCAGATACATAATGGAGGAAGCATATCTATATAAAATGTTAGCACAAGCAAGTTCAATAATTTGTGTTTAGAAGTGTCTTCAGAAAATGCATGTGTAAAACTCATCTGAAATCTTAAGGAAATGTTCATGCAATACAAGTAGCAACAATTTAGGATAACGGGTAGACCAGGGATGAGACACTTTTGTCAGTCCGAGGGCCCCATTCCCTCATGGGGACTCTTATGGGCCCACGCTAATGACAGGTGGGGCCAGAGGCAAAAGCAGGCAGAGCAACGGGTGTGATTTTTACTTTTACATAGTAGATTACATTCCACTCACAAAAAATTCAGAAGATTCTATATGCACATCCCCACACACAGACCTCTCCATCCATCCATTCAGCAAGAGGCATTCTTACAGTTCAAGGGCACATGCCAGGTAAAAGCACATCAGGAAAGTGTGGAGCAGGGCTGGCCAAATGTGTGGCCTGAAGAGAATCCTGGGGGCTAGACAGAGAGGCCTTGAGGGCTGTATTTGGCCCCCAGGCCTCAAGTTCCCCACCCTCTGGTAAGCTGAAATTTCATGTTTTTAAATTATGTAGCTTTAAGTACACATTCAAATGATTTTGTCTTACCACCGCATTCTGTTGCTGAAGATTGAAGAGTTCAGTCTGATAAACAGTAGCAGCAGATGGGTAAACATCAGGCAACTGAGCCTCAGGTTTCATCAGAGAAGCAACTGTCTTATTTGGGTCACAGTTACGAATTGCAGTATTGATATTGTCAACTGCTATAAGTTCTAGAGGAAAGAGGAAAAAGTAACACCAGAAATTCCCATCACATTTATTTAGTTTCATTATGGTACCTTATATTCCACTTTCAAAGAGAGCCTCCTCAGACCATTCGCCCCCATCAAGTGGAACTTGCTTCAGACTACAAGTAAAAATTTCTGCTACTGAGGAGGGAAAAACCTTGCAAAGAAAACGTGCTCAGAATAGCGCAAACATTTGTTTGATATTTAATTTGCAGGCTAAGTTACTTTTGTGCATTTTTGAATGTAAAAAAATGACTCACAAGTACAATGCTTGGATTAAGAGGGGCAGCTGGAGAGCATAGCTAGGCAGATATAATCACAGAGCAAGGGGAGAAGTGCCCATACAGAACAGAGAACTGTAATAGGGTTGTTTTTTTATTTGGAGAAGAAAAAGCAAAGCAAATTTCTAGTCCTTGTGGTAAATGTGGCTTGAAAAGCATTCAGAAGCTTCATCTTCATCTGAACACTGGAGCTTCTGAACGCTTTTAAAGCCACATTTACCACAAGGACTAGAAATTTGCTTTGCTTTTCCTTCTCCAAATAGAAAAACAACCCTATTACGATTCTGTGCCAGATAATAAGCCCAGACTAGAAATTAATGATATTACAAAACTGTTCAGGTGTGTGTGTGTGCACATGTAAGAAGGCATTGAATCCAGCAAGTTCGAAACCCCAAAAGAGGCAGACTCCTCCACAGAATCGTTGTGGGTGGTGATACCATGCCCCAGGAGGGACTTAATACTGGGAACGATCTATCGTCCCCCTGATCAAAATGCTCAGGGAGACCTTGAGATGAGATATGAAATTGAGGAAGCATCCAAACTACCCGGACATAGACTGGCTGCATATGTGTTCAAGTCATGACAAAGAAGCAAAGTTTCTAGATATTCTAAAGGACTATTCCCTAGACCAGTTGGTCATAGAACCGACCAGAGGGACGGCAACCCTGGACTTAATCCTCAGTGGGGACCGGGACCTGGTGCGAGATGTAAGTGTTGTTGAACCGATTGGGAGCAGTGACCACAGTGCTATTAAATTAAACATACATGTAAATGACCAATTGCCAAGAAAATCCAACACGGTCACATTTGACTTCAAAAGAGGAAACTTCACAAAAATGAGGGGATTGGTAAAAAGAAAGCTGAAAAACAACATCCAGAGGGTCACATCACTCGAAAATGCTTGGAAGTTGTTTAAAAACACTATATTAGAAGCTCAACTGGAGTGCATACCGCAGATCAGAAAAGGTACCGCCAGGGCCAAGAAGATGCCAGCATGGTTAACGAGCAAAGTCAAGGAAGCTCTTAGAGGCAAAAAGTCTTCCTTCAGAAAATGGAAGTCTTGTCTGAATGAAGAAAATAAAAAGGAACACAAACTCTGGCAAAAGAAATGCAAGAAGACAATAAGGGATGCTAAAAAAGAATTTGAGGAGCACATTGCTAAGAACATAAAAACCAACAACAACAAATTCTATAAATACATTCAAAGCAGGAGACCATCTAGGGAGGCGATTGGACCCTTGGATGATAAGGGAGTCAAAGGTGTACTAAAGAACGATAAGGAGATTGCAGAGAAGCTAAATGAATTTTTTGCATCTGTCTTCACAGTGGAAGATATAGGGCAGATCCCTGAACCTGAACTAACATTTGCAGGAAGGGATTCTGAGGAACTGAGACAAAGTGGTAACGAGAGAGGAAGTTCTAGGCTTAATGGACAATATAAAAACTGACAAATCACCGGGCCCAGATGGCATCCACCCGAGAGTTCTCAAAGAACTCAGATGTGAAATTGCTGATCTGCTAACTAAAATATGTAACTTGTCCCTCGGGTCCTCCTCCATGCCTGAGGACTGGAAAGTGGCAAATGTAACGCCAATATTCAAAAAGGGATCCAGAGGGGATCCCGGAAATTACAGGACAGTTAGCTTAACTTCTGTCCCTGGAAAACTGGCAGAAAATATTATTAAAGCTAGATTAACTAAGCACATAGAAGAACAAGCCTTGCTGAAGCAGAGCCAGCATGGCTTCTGCAAGGAAAAGTCCTGTCTCAGTAACCTATTAGAATTCTTTGAGAGTGTCAACAAGCATATAGATAGAGGTGATCCAGTGGACATAGTGTACTTAGACTTTCAAAAGGCGTTTGACAAGGTACCTCACCAAAGACTTCTGAGGAAGCTTAGCAGTCATGGAATAAGAGGAGAGGTCCTCTTGTGGATAAGGAATTGGTTGAGAAGCAGAAAGCAGAGTAGGAATAAACGGACAGTTCTCCCAATGGAGGGCTGTAGAAAGTGGAGTCCCTCAAGGACGGTATTGGGACCTGTACTTTTCAACTTGTTCATTAATGACCTAGAATTAGGAGTGAGCAGTGAAGTGGCCAAGTTTGCTGACGACACTAAATTGTTCAGGGTTGTTAAAACAAAAAGGGATTGCGAAGAGCTCCAAAAAGACCTCTCCAAACTGAGTGAATGGGCGGAAAAATGGCAAATGCAATTCAATATAAACAAGTGTAAAATTATGCATATTGGAGCAAACAATCTTAATTTCACATATACGCTCATGGGGTCTGAACTGGCGGTGACTGACCAGGAGAGAGACCTCGGGGTTGTAGTGGACAGCACGATGAAAATGTCGACCCAGTGTGCGGCAGCTGTGAAAAAGGCAAATTCCATGCTAGCGATAATTAGGAAAGGTATTGAAAATAAAACAGCCGATATCATAATGCCATTGTATAAATCTATGGTGCGGCCACATTTGGAATACCGTGTACAGTTCTGGTCGCCTCATCTGAAAAAGGATATTCTAGAGTTGGAAAAGGTTCAGAAGAGGGCAACCAGAATGATCAAGGGGATGGAGCGACTCCCTTACGAGGAAAGGTTGCAGCATTTGGGGCTTTTTAGTTTAGAGAAAAGGCGAGTCAGAGGAGACATGATAGAAGTATATAAAATTATGCATGGCATTGAGAAAGTGGATAGAGAAAAGTTCTTCTCCCTCTCTCATAATACTAGAACTCGTGGACATTCAAAGAAGCTGAATGTTGGAAGATTCAGGACAGACAAAAGGAAGTACTTCTTTACTCAGCGCATAGTTAAACTATGGAATTTGCTCCCACAAGATGCAGTAATGGCCACCAGCTTGGATGGCTTTAAAAGAAGATTAGACAAATTCATGGAGGACAGAGCTATCAATGGCTACTAGCCATGATGGCTGTGCTGTGCCACCCTAGTCAGAGGCAGCATGCTTCTGAAAACCAGTTGCCGGAAGCCTCAGGAGGGGAGAGTGTTCTTGCACTCGGGTCCTGCTTGCGGGCTTCCCCCAGGCACCTGGTTGGCCACTGTGAGAACAGGATGCTGGACTAGATGGGCCACTGGCCTGATCCAGCAGGCTCTTCTTATGTTCTTATGTTCTTACATGTGCCAGAGGTTGAAATAAAAATGGGAAGTCTTTCCTCAACTGGAGGCTCCACTTGTGCACAGGCTCTTCCATGCACACAAGGATTGGATGAATCAGGGCTACTGTCCATAATGGACAGTAATAAATCAGCACATCATGTATGTTCTATATAAGAAGAGGGCCTTTTCAGTGTTGGGGTCCCAACTTGAATACCCTCCCAAAGAGGTACACTTGGTGTCGATGTTACATGCTTTCCAGCAGCAGATTAGAAGACTTATTTGCTCAAGCATTTTAAGAGGGTTACATTGCCTCAGTCTGCTTTTAGTTTTTATAGTTTTCGGTTGCCTCTCAATCTGTAAAGTATTTGATAGACATTATTTTATTGTATTTCTAATTTTTCTTATTAATTCTTGTGTTTATAATATACTGTTCTGGAATCCCTTAGGGCAGTCTAGAATAAGATTTTTTTAAAAAAATAATAGTCACAGGCTAAAAAAGGTTAAATATAGTTATATGACTGATCAGCACCAACATTTATACAACTAATTTATCAACACTTTATGAAGAATACAAGTACTCCAAGTAGTGAAGTGATATATGTTTTAAAATTGTCCAAGTTGAAAGAAACCCAAAATAGAGGCTGTGAAATATATATGTATATGAATGAATGAGACCCAACTTAAATCATACCCATGCTGCCCAATCTATTTTTTCTGCAAATATATAGCAAGCAAAGAGCTGTTAGTCTGATGAATTAAACTGAAATGATACAGAGCATAAACAGGCATTAAGCCACAGAAAGCATGAGAGTAAAGCATGTTCCAAACTTAAATGTTCCCAAAGATGAAGAAGAGTTCTAAGATTTCAAGAATACAAGAAAAGCAACTGATAGAAATGCATCTGCAAATTTAGAACCCCCTTAAATATAGTAGTTTTTGTTTGAAAACTAACTTAAGAACAAATAGTGCATAATATTGATTTAATAATGTTTTATATTAATGCTGTGAGGTTGTGAAGTTTCAAAATTCTTGTTTGTGTATAAGAAATAAATGAGCCAGGCGTAAGCAAATTCTGTTTGGAAGACTATACAATGTACTTAATACACTGACTGAATGATTGTGACAAAATAAGAATGCCATCCTAGAAGAAAATATGACATGGTAATGTTGACACCCACACAAAAAAAAAAGCACTATGCATGTAGCATGAAGAAACCATGGTTCTAGTAATGGTTCAGCCTTAATGTTAACCATGCGGTGAACAATTTACTCACTAAATTTATGAGAGTCTGCTTCCTCATTGGCAACACTAACTTCATTCTGTATCTCACTTTTGTCGAGCAAAATTGGAACCCCTGCTATCTAATATATTAGGGAAAAAAATTCATTATATATATATTTTAATTAAAGGAATGAGTAATATTTTCTACAATACATTTGGAATTGCTGGCTGAGTATCAGCTCAAGGGACACCATCAAAATTGTGCAGTTTTCTATAGAATGGGTACATCACTTTTATCTATTGCAAGTGCTTTCATTAAGCAAAAGGTTCACAAATATTTGTTTGGACAGTCAGCTCAGTGGTCTTCCAAAGACTTAATTCTTTTCAAAGTAGGATTGAATATTTTTCTATTATATTTATAACTAGTTTTATGACATCTAGTGACTTATCAAAATAAAGAGTATATGGTGCATTACCATAGAGTATATATAAAATATTTTGCAAGCTTTTCTCTGCTGTTCATAAGAGAGCCACAGATAGTGTTGAAATCAAGAGGTTAAGGCAAACTAAGGTGTCACACTAGCACGTTACATTCAGTTACCTGCGTCCTCTGCTCTTTAAGGTCAAATAACTGTGCTAAGTACCATGAGGAATTTTGCGGCAGAACTTCAAGCGGGCTCAGAGCAGAGTTGTTCAAGCCTGCCATCAGTGCCACTTCATCTTGCCTGCCAATAGCCTCGTTCACTTGAGTTAAAGCTATGTGAACTGAAAGGAAAACAGTGCTTACAGACAGCAAAATATTTTTAATGAGTTTCTTTCTTTTAGGCCTCTCTCACACAGTTTTTCAGTGGAACTCGTGTCAATGACTTCTGGACACATCAGAACCGATACTTTCTTAAGTCTAAGGGTCTGGAGCTAAAATGCAACATGTAAGAGGGCTCAAAATTTACAGTATTTGGTAGCCAGCAGAAGGGGGAAAGCAGATGAAATAGATATGCATTAATTAACAAGTCTGCTGTTATCAAGAATGCAAAGGCCAAAGAAGAACATCCTCACCCAAGTTTAGTAATACAGCAGCAAGCCATCTCCTAGAGAAGTCCATATAATAGCTGACACACTAATATACATCAGTTTTTAAAAGTCAGAAGAACTATGAAAGTATAATTGAATATACTGGTATCTTCCACTAGAATTAAGGTCAGGTATACAACTGTACAGTTTCAAGAATCTCAGTTTTTACAAGAAGTGAAGATTACTCACTGTTGATCTTATTGATGTTTCCCTGTATCTCAGCTTGTGTCAGCAACTCTTCATACACATCTCTTTCCTCCTCCAGAATTGAGCCATTCTAAAAGCAACAATACCATTATTGAACAAAGGACAATTTCTTTCTGAAGTGCCATTGCCGATTTCAAGGTGGGGATGGTGTTTGTGGGCACACGCTGAAATTTGACTATGGAAAGTAAGTTTCAGGCAGGAAAATTATAAGGTCCATTCTTGATACGTTAAATATGTTGCCTTTTTAAAAATTCCTCCTATAAATATAGCAGTATCATCCACAGAAGAAAAATTTGTAAACTTTTTATTAGGATTTTCAAGCTTTAACATGCTTACCCACCATATAAATTTAATTGTTTATAAACTATAGTCACTCAGTATGTTATACTGGGGAGCTGATCAGAGATCTATGTAAGGAAAAACTGCATGTGGATTGAACAATGTGCTAAGAAGGCACGTAAACGTTCTACAATTGTTCCTTTTTTAAATCCCAGTCTCTAAGCACTCATAGAAACTGAACTGGAAGGAGAAACAAGAGTGTGAGTCTGACTTCCTTGCCAGAACCAGAAATCCTACTCAAAGTAATCCATGTCAAGTGACTAATGCACTGGATATGACCCCAAAGGGTCAATTAACATCTGCTGTTGGCATTGTTGTTATAAAAAGATCAACATGAGATTAAGAGGACCACTGCATAAACAAATGCTTTGCTAGTAACAATCAACTAGGCACTGTCTATTGTCATGACCTGAGGGAACATACATGTTACATGCGGCCATCAGTAAATTCAAAGTATCTGTAATTGTATGCTATTTGGTTGAATTTATCTAGTAGTGGTTCTTAGATAAACATGTTCCACGCTATTTCAGATAAATAGCAATTCTCTGAAACTGAAATAATGTCAATAGTTTTCATAGAATGTTCCATTAGAGTACCTTCAGTCTCGAATTCTCTTCTTTTCTCTTTTTAGCTTCTGAAAGTTCCTTTTGATATGCATGGGCAAGATTATCGTCCACATTGACTAACATAGCATTGGGATTTTTCAGAGTTTTGATAGTTTGATCTGCTACTCCCTTCTCAATAGCTTCATTAATTGCAATTACTGCAGCATGCACTGAAAAGAATAAGGGTCCAGCATTTAAAAACAGGAGATGCTTACTAGACTTAAAATTAAATGAAAGTTTTCCAAATCTTTGGGTTTCTTAAGCCAAGATTCCCCACATTTTTGGACCCAAGGGCACATTTGGAAATGTAGGAAACTGTAATGGAAATTGCAAAATATCCATTCAACAGAAGAGAAACTGGTGATACGCAGAACCCCCCCCCCAAAAAAGGCAACACACATACAAAAAGCCATCAAAAAACAGGCAGCCTCTGAACCAACCACCCCAAATCATTTTAAAGCATTAAACACTGAGAGAGTCTTGGGACACTGTGGTGCCATTGGGAGCCACAGTGGTGACCTCTGCTCTAAGTAATTAGAATGAATCGTCTTTAGATATTTTTTTAAATCATCATAATCACCACCACCACTGTTTTTTACAATGTACAGCTTCTAACATAAACAGTATGGTTTCATACAAAAGAACCAGCAAGCAGAAAGGCAGTATAAAAGTCAATACCCTTTTATTGGAAGCATCCTTAATTTCAACTGAACATACTTTCAACTATGTGTTCTTTGGATTCTGGTCTAATTGCAATCTACTCAGGAGTAAGTCCCACTGAATTTAATGAAACTGAATTCCCAGGTAAGTAGTATAGGATTGCAGTCTCGTTGCACAAGAATCAACAAAACAGGTCTATCTAAAGCAAAGGTGTAGTTCTCCAGATATTGTGTGACTTCAGCTCCCATAAATCCCGGCAAGCATGGCCACTGCTCAGGGATGATGAGGGTTGTAGTCCAGCAACATCTGGAAGGTCACAGCCATCCTGATCTAAAGATTATGTAAAAGGAAACACACACCAATCCAACATTAGGGCACATTCATACATGATCATCTAGGGCAGGGATGGGGAACCTGTAGACCTCCAGATTATGTTGGACTACAGCTGCCATCACCCCTGACCATTGGCCATGTTGGGAAATGGAGTCCAACAATATCTGGAGGGGTCCTGGTTGCCCACCCCAGATCTAGAGGCTTACATAGGTTTTGCAAATAAAATCCAAGAAGAGTAAGCCTGTAAAAGGAAATGTTAGTGTTAACTTATTTTAGAAGACTTAAAAGTTGTTTTTAGCATTATAAAGGCTGCCGTATATTAACCAAGTTGGCCAGTTAAAGCTGTAGCAAGCCAACAGCCAATTCAAACTTTTAGTAAACACTTCAATCAATCCACAAATGCCTCATGTTTACAAATACAGCATTGATTGCTGTAAGGGGTTTTAGCTGGCCTTCACTCTGCAGAAGGGCCAAAGAAAATGATATGTTTGCTACATATCTGAGCCCTTACAGGGTTTGCCCATTTTTAAACCCAAATTGCCCATGTGCGGCCAATTGAACTGGACTGTGACCCTAACTTGGGAGGACTTTAACCACTTTCTTCTGGTAATTCTCCAGATCCAAATGCAATTTGCACAGGGAAAAAAATCCCATTCATTCTTCATCTGGACCAGGACCGTAGAGGGGGGTAAAGAGTTAAAACCCTTCTTTTCCCCAAGCTGGCAATTTGTGTTTTTTAAAAACAGTCCTGCAGAGTTAAGGGCTCAGAAACATAGCATACACATAACCTCATTTGGCCCTATGTGAAAGACATGTGTACTCAATACTGTATTTTTTACAGTTCAAGTTAGAGGAAGAGATTTTGAATAATTTATATCACAGAACTAAAAAAAGACTGCTTTACTCAGTAAAATTAGTTTCCAGATGATATCTGAAGCAACTTTAAAACATATTACCTTATTTGAGAACATAGATCAGAATGTGATTTCTTAACACTTTGATTGGGCCAACTTACATGCAGCTTCATCCACAGAAAGTTCACTGGCCAATATGCCTCCAATTTTACTAAATGATGGCATCTGTATGCCATACTTCTCCAATTCCTTCCGCATGTTACTGATTTCTTCCTCTAATTATAATGGGAGGGAAATGGGAGAACACGTCAACAAAACTATTTATGATTTATTTGATACAGAGCACGCAGAACAATAATGCTGGGGTGGGGGTAGCTCTCAACGCTCTTATGCCTCCAGTTCTTCTTAGCCTTCTCTCCTGTCTGAGAAAAGTGGCAGACTGGAAAGCTACAAGGACTTGTTAACTAGCATATTTTACTAAACTACCCACTTAAGCATAAAAGTATGGATAGTGCTGGGAGAGTACACACACAAATAGGGGCTACCACCCCTGCTTGCTTCTCTCACTCACCCACCCACCTAACCCCCTTGCCCAAACCACCCCTCCCCTTACAGCTTGCCAAAGCCCTTGTACGATCCTTTCCCCGCTTCTCCTCCCCCCATGTTGGAGGTGTAAAAGAACGCCAATCCCACCTATCCCCACTGCCCCCAGGCTTTGCCAAATTCCCCCTCCCCTTAGACCTGGCCAAGCTTCCCCCCAGACTTGGCCGAGCCTTCCTTTACAGATTGCCGAGCCTCCTTCCCACCTTTAGACTTTCTCCCAGAGAAGGACGGAAGCAGCTGTATTGATTGCTGCTCACCTGGGCAGCAGCCCTCCAACACTGCTGTGATGGCCTGGCAGCATTTAGAAGGCTGTCATCACACTGTAATTTAAAGTGCCATCTGTTTGTGGATGGTGCTGCTAACTATAGCATGACAGCCCCTTAGAAAAATATGTAATAGATGTATACATTAATACAAGAAGTTGTTTGCAAAGACTAAATTACCTGTAAAGTCTACTTTCCCCAGCAAATCTTGGATCTGTGGAGCTATTCCTAGTTTAAACAAATAAAGACTGCAAAGGAAAAGAAAAAAATGATGTGATACATCACAAGCTATTCAATTAGAAGCATTATTACAGGTATTATTATTAGATGGAGAAGTGTCAGATGAAGTAGACCGATGCCTACTAAAGTTCTTTCTGCAATATATTTGTCCGTCTTTAAGGTGATTTCTTTGTTGCTTTTATTAGACAAACGTGACTACATTATCCTGTAATAAACATGGCCTGCTTTCCTCTGAACACAGTATTTTAAGCAATACTTTTACCAGTTTTGGGATATCCCATCTTCATGTTAGAACTGAATGCCACACATAAAACATTATTCTAGTAATCAAAGTCACTTATTTCAGTTTTGTTCAGTTTCCCCCAAGAACTTCCATATATAATGTTTTAATTTTAAAACAATAAAAAATGGGACATTACTTCAGCTTTTCAAAATCAACCTACTTATTAAATACTCAAATGTTTTCAAGAATCTGAAATTTACTCAAAACTACACAGAAACACTCCTGAAAACCCCATTTTTGTTTCAATGTTGTCTGAAAGATGTATTAATACCATTCCAAATGTGTATAGTGAAACCATCTGGACAACAGCTGAACAAATTCACATCTTTAGTCATGTCTTCCTGCCATGTGAAATTAACAACTGCTAAGGATTTGGGGAATTTATTAAGATTACACAAGGGTTTATCAAAGTAGTTGTTAGAAGACAGAGTCAAAGCAGCTCAAACCTATTCAGAAAGCATAATCTGTGGTCTGGGCACTTGTTTAGCTCTAAAAGATGAGAGGGTTCCCACTCGGAGGAGCTAAACATTTCAAAAGTTGGACTAGAATGATTCAGCAGCAAGAAGGCAAGAGTTAAAAGACTGTGAGGAAATACAGTCTCACACTGAACTTGGTTTAGGTGCTAAATGACATGGAAGCAACAGGGAAAATGGTAGAAAGAAGTCTGCAAAAAAAGAAAATTTAAGAAATGACCTGAAAACATAAGTTCTAATAAAAAAGGTTATTTTAGGGGGGGAAGTTCCCAGCATACACAGCAACCAAGAAGAATCAACCTCAAAACTAAAGGCTTAGTAGGTAGTACTCTAGGCTAGTCTGCTTCTGACACAAAATCCCCATCTAACCTGTTTAATTGTACTTGTAGTTTTGGAGTTTCAAAGCAGCATTATTCTTTAGACCTTCCATAACTCTACTTCCCTCTATTAGAAGCTGTTGAAGATTGCTGTGAATAAATTCTGTTTAAACTTCCCAGGATTAAGATGAAGCCTACAAACCTTTGTCAAGTTGGCAATAAGGCAGTGCTTTAGTGACACAACTAATCACTAATACACTGATTTTGATATTTTGACAAACCCATGATGGGAGTCATGCTTTCCATGTAGTAGCATGGTCTTCGCTGACCAGAGAAGAGGATATTTGTGAGGCAATTGTTTACCACTAGAGGGCAATAAAATGTTGTTTTAGTTTGCCAATGATGTGCATTCATCTTAGTACTAATACAAATGCTTTGAGGTATAATGACAAGTAATACTGACAAAATATCTGTATTTAATATGTACTTTCCTCCATTTTTAATAAGAACAGTTATTAACATGGATTGGTGGATTTTATGCTCAAGCCTCAAGCTAACAAGCTTTTTAAACACCTGTACCTGAGCTAGAACTTTTGCATACGCACACACACAAAATTGGTATGGGCAAAATCAAACTGCTTATGAAACAAATATTAACTGCAAAGTCTTAGCAATTAAAAAATCACATTAAACCTAATTGCAAGTCAACAACATGACACAAAGTTCTATTTGAAAGCACTCGGATTTTGAGGGAAAGTATTTTTCAATGTACTATCCATAGATTATATAAGAGAACAGTAGATTGAAAAATGCTGTCAGCAAGGAACTCAAAACTAAGAACATAAGAAGAGCCTGCTGGATCAGGCCAGTGGCCTATCTAGTCCAGCACCCTGTTCTCAGTGTTCACTGGAAGCCCATCAGCAAGAGCACCCCCTCCCCCATGCGCAGTTTCCAGCAACTGATATTCAGAAACATACTGCCTCCGACTGTGAAGGCAGAGCATAGCCATTGTGGCTAGTAGCCTTTGATAATGTTATCCTCCATGAAAAATTTCTGATTAGGAAAGGTGAAGGTTGTTGGCATCAGGTAGGACTAGATTAATACTTAAAATCCATAGACAAACAAGTAAGCAACAGGAGCCAAAGGAGTTAAATATGACAACTTCTTCTAAAGATTTTCATTGCATTGCAGGCAAGACCAGAGTACTATGGCAGTCAGGATAGGATGTACATGTTGACTTTTACATTACATGACACTGTGATCAAACAGCAGCATCAGATGTTCAAATCTGAATGCAAAACCTCCTCTTATTCACTGAGACTAGCATGATGCTACATGAATTCACATATGCAATAATACGTTGGGTAATATCCAGTGGTGCCTGCCTCTGAGTGGAATGGACTTCCCAGTAAGTGGAATGGAATGGGACTTTCCCTTCCTCTCCTCCCGCCTCCAGCTCACCTTGCGCACTCCAGTCTGCTCTGGAAGGTTGGAAGACATGCAGGGGACTGCAGGAGAGAAGAAGTCCTGCTGCACAAGTGGAAGTCCACTTCAACAATGTTGGATATCACCTAGTATTACTGCATTAGGAAACAGACTTGGACAATTCTGGACCCCTACTCACACATGCATATTTGTCTCCTCATGTGCAACACCAAGTGACAGTTTGCATGTGTGAAAATAGACCACAGATGACACCAGAGATCATTTTCATATAATTTCAAAACACAGTAATTTTCCTGAGGAGACAGTTCATATATTCAATTGACAATCAATTATCTACATGAATGCACAAACTGTTCATTAAACAAACTGATATTTACATCTGCACCTGGGCTCCTTTGAAATTAAAACTTCTTGCTTCCAAGTAGAAGTGCTTAGAACAGTACCATAAAGCTAAGCCACATTTTCTCCTGCACTTGACCGCTCAGTTTTCATCCTAAACAAGGTCCAACTATTTAGGAGAAGTTAAAACCCAAAAGGTCATAATGCTAAACAGCAGAGTTAATATATATGGGATATCCACAGCTAAGTGTGAAAGACTCTGTGCCTATGTTTATTATACTAGTCAAACCATCAATTAAGCCATCTTCAGTACTCCAGTAGATATAAGTATCTGAAATCCTTACTGTGTTCAACATTCAACGATTGTGACATCACTGGAATGGAACTTCGCACACCATTCCTTTATAAGCTTCTTGACATTAAAAGTCCTGAGTGTGATTACTTCAGGAAACAGTTTTAAACTTGAAAATAAACATACTAACAAAAATTCAGTGACACTGAGAATACAGTACAGTAGGGGCCCACTCATATGGCGGGTTAGGTTCCAGATCCCCGCCGAAAAGCAAAAATCGCCAAAAAGCGGAACATAGCCTTTCCCCCCACACACTTTTTTACACAATACACAATAGAGCTAGGCCTAAAAAACAACACAAAAGTAAAATGAATACAGTATACAGTACACACATTGCTTACCTTAAAATATTTGAGTGTTGGCTGCAGTGCTTCTGTCCTTGCCAGGTCTCCTGGCACGGTGCTGAGGAGCGGGTTGGGGCTGATGCAGGTGTTATTCCTGCGCACGCAAAGGTTAGCGAACGAGCTTCCTTGGACTGATTCTCTGCACCGGAGTGCTTGGCATCATCTGCCCAGAGCGTGTGCAACAGGGGCTGCTCCACGCAGTTGGTGTTGCAGCCGGGGGGCACCACTGCCTTTCAGCCTTTAGGGCTGCGGGGCCAGCTGGCTCTCCTTTGCATGGCAAGCCTTCTTCGTTGCCCCTGGAGCTGGCACATTTTCAACATCTGACTCCAAGTCATCCAAGTCTCCATCATCTGACTCATCAACGGATCTTATTTGTTTTGATAGTGGAGACTTGGATGAAGCTCTTGCTGTTGGCGTTGAAGATTGTTCAAGGCTAACTGTTGCTGTCGCAGGTTGCGATGGTACTTTTTTGCGATGGTACCTCATGAATTCCTGTCTCCTTTCCCTTAGAATTCCTTTATAGCATGCAATACCATTTAGAAGGCATTCGCTTTAGAACTTCTTTTGAAATTTGGATCAATCCTTTCAAAAGCTGCCATCCCCGTTTCTATACAGCTGATAGCTTCTTCCAGTTCCTTGGCTATCATTTCTCTAGGCACAGCAGGACTATCATCAGGATGAGACTCCTCTTCGTGAAACATCCTTCTTTGGTCTTCAATCAGAAGGAAATCTTCGTCTGTTAGGGTCTCGTCATGAGATACAAGCAATTCTGCCACATCCTCAGGCTCGACTTCCAATTCTAATTCCCTTGCCATTTCCACATTTGTAGTGACTTCCTCCACTGGATTCTCAAAGCCTTCAAAATTGTCCATAAGTATGGAAATTAGCTTCTTCCAAACCATTCAATGTTGTTTCTTTAACTTCCTCCCATGCATCTCTAATAGTTCTTATACCATCCATAGTCGTGAAGCCTTTCCAAAATGCTTTAAATTTATTTTATCTTTGACCAGCTACTGTATCGCTGTCTAAGGCATTTATAGCCTTAGCAAAAGTTCTTTTTAGGTAATAGGATTTAAACGCTGCAATTACACCTTGTTCCATAGGCTGCAGCAATGAAGTTGTATTTGCAGGTAGAAAAATAACATTTATCTCCTTGTACAAACCAATTAGAGCTCTAGGATGGCCAAAGGCATTGTCTGCAAGAAGTAAAATCTTAAAAGGAATGTTCTTTTCCTTGCAGTAAGCCTCAACTGTAGGCTTAAAATAGTACGTGAACCAATTTGAGAAAAGATCGCCAGTCATCCAAGCTTTTGAATTGGATTTATAATAAACAGGGAGGCTATCTTTTGCATAATTCTTTAGGGCCCTAGGATTTTCTGAGTGATAAATCATCATAGGTTTTAACTTGCAATCACCAGCTGCATTAGCCCCTAACAAGAGAGTTAGCCTGTCTTTTGTAGCTTTGAAGCCAGGCATTGACTTCTCCTCTTTAGCAATAAAAGTCCTAGACGGCATCTTCTTCCAATATAGGCCCGTTTCGTCCATGTTGAAAATCTGCTGCTTAGTATATCCACCATCTTTGATGATCTTTGAAAGCTCACGTGGATAACTTTCTGCAGCTACTGCATCAGCACTAGCTGCTTCACCCTGCACATTGATGTTGTGGAGATGGCTTCTTTCCTTAAACCTATTAAACCAGCCTCTGCTAGCTTTGAAATTATCCTCACCAGCTTCCTCGCCTCTCTCAGCCTTCATAGCACTGAAGAGACTTAGGGCCTTGCCCTGGACAATGGCTAGGCTTAAAGGCACATTGTGACTGGTCTGATCTTCAAACCACACCACTAAAAGTTTTCCCATGTCAGCAATAAGGCTATCATGTGTTCTTATAACTTTAGTGTTCACTGGTGTGGCACTTTAAATTTCCTTCAACACTTTCTCCTTACTGTTCACAATTGTACTAACTGTTTGGCAAGCCAAACCTAGCTTACGGCCTATGTCAGCCATAGACATGCCTTGCTCACTTAGTTTAATCATTCCTAACTTGGCATTTAAACTAAGAGGCTTACGACTCCTTTTTTTATCACTAGTACTACATTTAGATACCATTGTAATTAATATTATATATTTTATATATATATTATATTACATATTATATATATATTATATTTATATATTATAAATTATATATTTTAATATATATTTATATACAGTATATATAAATAGTATAATATAATATAATATAATATAATATAATATAATATAATATAATATAATATAATATAATATAATATAATATAATAACCTTAACCTTTGAAAGTTTGGGAATTGCCAGAATACAGAGAGACGCAGAGAGCACAAATGCTGTAAACAGACTGAATCACTGACAATAAAATGGCGCCCGACGCCCTTCTCAGACTCATCTGCTGAGCACGTCATCAGAGCTTGGAAATGTTACTTTTTTGAACTACAACTCCCATCAGCCCAACTGTAGTTTAAAAAAGTAACTTTTCCAAGCTCTGCGCATCATGCCGAAAAAACACCAAAAAAGCTGAACAAGCCCCGAACATAATGAACATGGATATAATTGAAAGCTGCCGTATTAGCAGAATGCTGAGAAGCGGAACACTGAAAAGCGGGGCCCTACTGTAATACCTCAGTTAATTAAGTACATGCGTTCCTGGACATTACTTCTTTAACAGAAACTCTGGTACCAGAGGTAGGAATAGTAAGGAAAGAATAGGGATAGATTCCAACACTACAAAACAGAAGAGCAGTTCAACATATTTCAGCAAACTTCTTATTCAAAACTAACAATAAGCATGTCTGAAATGAAACAACCCGATCAGGTAATCCTTGCATAGAGACCACTTTAATGCTTCTTCCAAAATGCATTCAGGGATGCCTGCTTTGTCTTTTTTCTTTTATTGTGTAGTATCTTCATATAGCAATCTAAAGCTCTGAGTGCAGATCTCCTCCCCTACACTCGAGCAGATGCATCTGCAGTAAACAGTGTTTCCAGGGCACCCAAAACCCTGTTTACTGCAGAGGCGCCTGTGCCACATGGCAAGGAGTGCCATTCGACATGTGTGAGAGAGCTGCCTGCAGCAGCCATAATCCAGTAGACAAGGCGCCACATTCTGACTGTAAGAGTGCGCACCCCCCCACAAAAAGACTTTGTTAAAAGGAGCTTCTTTCTTGGAAGATTGGTTAAGTGAGGTATTACTGTATTATTGCCTTCACAACTTTTACATACTCACGTGTTTAGCATTATTAATTTTTGTTTTTGTTTTTGTATTGAGCACAATGTCTTACATGAGTTAGCAAGACAGTTAAAACTGGAAATAATCAAAGACTGATTTTCTAATACTTTTCAAGAAAACAGATTCACTATTTACTCCTTTAAATCAGCTTATGAAAGTCATGTCTCTACTAAACCAGAGTTACAGTCCTAAAATGGCAAAAAATGGAGAGACTTCCATAGTAATGAGCCAAGGGTGCTAAGCTGAAGAAGTCACGTTCTAGCACTCTCAAGTATTTGCGATAGGACACTAAAAACATTATTAGGGAAAGCTACAAAAATTATAATTACACTTTTGAGTTTCTACAGGCTGAACACCACTTACCTCCAATACTTTGTGGCCTACAAGTAATTCTCACACAAATATCTCTTAACATATATAAAAAAAGAAGTGGTTTTCTGTCAGACACCCTGTCTGAGCAACCCTCTTTCATGTGACAGAAGTACATTGACCATTCAGATTAGCTATTCTGTCTAACGACAACACCGCCTCTTACAGTAGGGAAGGATCCAGTCAGCAGGCCAGAACAGTGGATGGGGCTGTTCACCTGTCACCCGATGTCATCATGACATCAAGTGAACAGTTTACCTTTGAAATCAAACCACACAGGCAGAGCTGATTGACACAGTTTGCAGAGCCTTAGAGCTTTGTAGGCTCATAAGAACGCAAAAAGAGCCTGCTGGATTAGGCCAATGGCCCATCTAGTCCAGCATCCTGTTCACACAGTGGTCAACCAGATGCATAAGGGAAGCTCACAAGCAGATTTGAGTCTTCTGACTACAGAGGCAGAGCATAGCCATCATGGCTGGTAGCCATTGAGAGTCTTATCCTCCATGAATTTTTCCAATCCTCTTTTAAAGCCATCTAAAGTTAGTGGCCATCACTGCCTCTTGTGGGAGTGAATTCCATAATTTTAACTATGTGCTATGTGAAGAAGTACTTTTTTTCTGTTCTGAATCTTCATTCAGCTGCATTGGATGTCCACCAGTGTTATGAGAAAGGGAGACAAACTTTTCTCTATCCACTTTCTCCATGCTATCGATAACTTTACAAACTTATATCACCTCCTACTCACTCCCTTTGGCCCAGCCATGTCTTTGCCAGCCCTACACCTATAGATGGATTGATTCCATAAAGGAAGCCACAGACCTGAACTGACAAGATCTGAACTGGGTGCTTCACGACAGATGATGTTGGAGGTCGCTGATTCATAGGGTCGCCATAAGTCGTAGTCGACTTGAAGGCACATAACACCACCACCTATTGATGACAGGGAGGAATGTCTTGGCAAGAACAGCCTTGTAGGACAAATGGGGACGCCTGGTGGATCTAATTAGGTCCATTGCAGCCTTACATGAGTCATGGCTCTGCCATGCATGCATGGAAACCTGCATGGGATGCTGCTGTTCACAAATAGGAAAAGTAATGCCATGTGCACTGGCAGAACAGATTGGCCAATCCATTTCCACATGCAGAAAACACAATGATAATGTACAGCAGATTTCTCAGTTTGTCACCCTGACCATGTTGCCCAAATATTAATGCTGCAGTGAATACATGTACCCCACCATAAATCTGTACAATATTACAGACCACAATACTTGCAAAGTGCCTTTTTGAATGTAGATATGAGACCTTTTCCCCACTTCTGCATCCTGAATTTCTAAGCAGGTGCACATGGTGATTTAATATTAAAACAGGATCTTGAAACATAAATAGTCAAGATCACAGTGTCCAAGGTTAAGTGGTTCAGCAATTTTTTTTTAAAAAAAGGTTCAATGTAGCTTTATGTTCTTAAAGGCCATTTCTAATTCAAGACTGGGAAACCTACAGAAGTTTGTGTACATACACTGCAGTGGTTCTGGTATTTCATTATTATTATGAAACTTATAACCCGCCATGTAGGTCCTAGGGCAGGTCACAACAATTTAAAATACATTATTAAAATCAGTTTTTAATAATGTGCCATCACTTTTTCATGTTGACGTTCTCTTCAAACCATGCAAATCTCTGAACACTATAACCAAGTGATGTTTCACTGACAATTTTTGAAAGAAAGCAGGTATTTTAAAAAGGTAAAATTTAGAGAAACATTAGCACAAATCTAACTTACCTTAGTGCATGGAGGCAATATATCATTCGAGGTATATTCTTCCTATCATAGACATCTGTGGTCTCTGGATAGAAGATCTAAAGAGAAAAAAGACCCCCCCAAAAGCCTGTTATTTTAATAACCAATTTTTTACTTTAGTCTCAATTTATTAGGATCCAATTTAGCATCTATAATAAAGTTTCAAAAATATGCAATGCAGAAATGGTACAGGTTCCTTAAGGATTTTTTCTTTGGAATTTTGAAAAAGTAACCTGAAGAGCACATGTTGTCTGTTTATGCTTCATGCTGGGTGTTTGTTATATGAACCATCTAAAACAGTGGTTTCCAGTTTTAATATTATGACTACATAATTGAGGCTTTAAGATTTGCTTCATCCCAGGCTCTCAATTTGCCCAACACATGGGTAAACGCGCACCACTGCCCTCCCAAAACCTTGTGGCAAGTTCAGAAGAAAATCATACCTTAACATATTTAGGTTTTTTATATAGGAAATGTTTTCTGATGTTTTTAATGTGTTGAACAAAGTATCCTGTGTGGGCCTCTGTCTTTAAGTAAAAATTAGTAAAAACTAGAAAAAGTTGGGTGAGGGGTATGGGAAAAGAAAGCAATAAAGTGAGCTGTTGACAGTTGTCTGTCAGGAGCCTCAGAGGCCTGAAGAATACTTCCGAGTCCATAAACTGGGGGGAAAATAGACACTGGATATGAAAGGAAGTGGAGAATCAAGCTTTGTAGTTTCCAGTTCTGATATTATGACTACATAATTGAGGCTTTAATATTTGCTTCATCCCAGGCTCTCAGTGTGCCCAAGAATGCAAGGGTAAACGTGCACCACACCCCTCCCACCTTGCAGCAAGTTCAGAAGAACAGCATTTCATAACAGTCCTATAAGCTTGCCTATTAAGCTCGTGTTGATAACCTTGCACTGGGAAGTGCCAATAATTCCCTCTTCATAGAGTTTTGCTTTATCTATGTTCCCATTCTCAGTGCCAGGTCTCCTAAGCACATATGAGCTGATTGATCCAACAGTACCTGCTGAGGCCAGCTGGAATATATGCAAGCCTGGTCATGCTCTGCATGATATCAGCTGCCTTGGCAAAAGAGAGGAACCACAAAAATTCCATCTCCTTCCCTCAGATGTTTTCCCCTAATTTTCCTACAAGTTAATAATTTAAGAAGTACCAGTTTTAGTTTCGCTCTGCATCAGTTGACCTGCTTCATGCACATCTCCTTATTTCAGCAGACACTTTAACACTTGGACATAACAAATGTTTAGGGTTCAGATGCTTACTTTAGGCAGGCCAATGGATTCCATTGCCCGTAGCCATTGTACAGTATTATCTGTGTGCCGGAAATGAAGACCTGATTGCTAATGAAAAACAAAATAGGACAGAAAGGATGAATCAGTTATTTCTATAATTCCACAAATTATATCTAGCCGCTGCACATGAAATTTCAGTCATCATCAAAACCAGTGAAAAGACAATCTCTAAACAAATAAAGCTGTTCTATGACAGTGTGAGCTACAAATGTTTTATCTACTTACTCTGAAGTAATTATGCTAAACATGCATCAAGAACACTATTCAAAACTGTTTGAGGTCATGGCCTCAGTCAAAACAGAATCTCTGTCTCTATAAGAGCAGTGTAGACGGGAATAGTTTTCTATGAGCCTTACTCCTGGCTAACATGTTCCTATTTTGCTCATTTTCAAAATATGCACACAAACAAGGTACAATCCCAATGTTCTACAGAGTTTTAATACTTCAGAACATTTAAATCTTTTGAGACAGTCAGATGCTGCTGCATGATTCAGAGAACAGAATGCTAGAGTTAGAGGTATTGAATAAAAAAATGCTTGTTTCATCAACAGAGAATCATGAGATAGTCTGAACACTTCTTTGTTCACTGCCTCAAGTTACTGTTTGCTTTTAACAGATTACAAACTCCATCCCGAGTGTTATTTCCCCCCCAAATACCAATAATAAACTAAAACAGTGAAGTCATAAAATCCTACTTATGCAGAAACTCTTTGCCTTGTTTTTCAACTTACTTAGACTTTAGATAAACTATAGCAACAAATCCAAGTCTGAAAAGGACTAAAAGATCATTCATCTTGTTGATGCTATAGAGGAATATTTTTAAATATATATAGAGAAATAACTAAATCGTGGTTTCATAATTCACCCTTCTATCAGCAATCTTGCAAGCATGCTTGTTAAGCTTTTGTTACAGACCAAGGGAATGTCAAACAATCCCTTCTTCAGAGACTTGAGCTTTTCCTATTGTTCCCAGCCCCAGTGCCAATTCTCCTTAGCAGCTCACATGTGTTTGACCCAACAGAACCTACAGCAGCCAGCTGGAATGTTTGGGAGCATTCTTATGTTCTGCAGGGTACCAGCTGCCTGGGCAACTGGCAATACAAGGATTCCATCTCATTATCAGACTTGTGGTGGATGGTGACCCAAGGTAAGGCCTTGCCAGTTGTGGAGCCCTGTTTTTAGAACCCTCTTCCTAGAGAGACTCTCCTGACACCATCCTCAATTTTAATTTTTTGTGTGTGTGCACATGCCAGGTGAAAACCTTTTTATCTTCCTCAGCTTTTTAGTTTCATTTTCTGCTGGATTTTTAACTGCCTGCATTTTGTTGGATTTTTATTCTGTTTTTAAGCTTTTATTTGGTAAGCTCCTCTGTGAGCCATGACTGAAGAGCAGCTAATAAGTGTTTTAAATTAATAAATAAATAAAATAACTTTGCTTTTTTAAGATTCCTGGAGAATCAAGGAATATAAGGGATTGCCAACTTGGACAATTAAAAAAGCATGGAAAAGCATTAGCGTTCAGTGCCAGGGCCTGGAACATATGAAAAATTGAGGGGAACTACAATCTGCAAATTGGTGCAAAGTGCATTTTCCTAATCATTGAATGAGGCACTCCACACTAGAGCAGCCTTCTCTGGCTGGAGTTTTAAACTGCAACTCCAATCATTTTGACCATTGGTCCTACTGGCTGGGGCTTATGGCAGTTGTAGCACAAAAACAAAAAAATCTGGAGGGCACCAGGGTTGGGGAAGGCTGCCAGATCAGAAGGCGCTATTTCCAGACAAGACTTGAGCCTTAATCTATCTTTTTCTAGAATAAAACTATTGGTAATTTTTGCAACTCAAATACCAAAGAACCTAAGAAAGCTTCACTCTCACACAGGGAACAGTAGTATACTCCAGCAATATATATATCCTGCCCTTCCTCCCAAAGGAGCCCAGGGCAGCAAAGAAACAATCAAACAATAAAAGCATCTTAAAAAACTATTCCAGTACAGATACAGATTGTATGTAGAAAGATATGAACTGAAAGAAAGAATGAAATTTTTATCAACTTTCAGCATGCTCAGTTCTGGCATCAGTACTTGGCACACAAATGAACAAATGGCTGGGCCTATGAGCCCCAGAGGACTCACTGAGGCTGCCTCTGATTGCTGGCATTCTTTTTTTTTTTTTAATGTAGAACAGTGGCACTTAGATTGGTACTGGAAAGCAAGGTACCAGGCAAGCAGCAGCACCTGCTGCCACCATTTCTGAAAAAAATGAAGATGGCAGCTGTTGACCACCTCCACACAGGTAAGCCTACTTGGAAGAGTGGGGAGAGCTGAAGGGAGCGGAGGGCACCTTGTACAGGGCCTCCCTCAAATCTGGTGCTGACCCTGGTCATGCTGGTTCAGCAAAATTATGCAGCAACCATTACAGTTGCAGTAACTGCTGAACTACTTTCATGGTTGTAAGCAATTTTTTAATACAAACTTTACCTTATAACGTGTCTGCTCCACATCATAGATCTTCTTGTCAGAGACCAACTTGGGTGCAAAGAACTTTGCTAGTTTGACAAGGTAAACACCATTCCTTAAACCTTCCTCCAGTTCAGTAGTTGGTGGCAGCTCTTCATCAAGACAAACTTCCATCCATCTGGAAATACGCAATATAAAATGTTGCAGTTTTAACTGTAGTAGCTTTAATATGGGAAATGTGTTGCTATTCACACTGCA
Organism: Rhineura floridana; assembly: GCF_030035675.1. NCBI lineage: Eukaryota > Metazoa > Chordata > Lepidosauria > Squamata > Rhineuridae > Rhineura > Rhineura floridana. The sequence goes on from NC_084480.1 coordinate 47,133,446, forward strand.
ATTCAACTTAGTGGCCTGCTTAGCACGCAACACTAAACCACAGTTTAGCAGTATAGGAATGAGGTTCAGGTTCACATGCTAACCCTCCATTTCTCCTCCTCTGATATGGCCATGAGGAGGAGATTGGGAGTTTTTACTTCTTTTTAAATTATCCAGAATTCCTCATCACATCTAATCTTTGGTTAGTTTAAACTATAATTTGTTTACACTTTGAAGATCACACTATGGTTTATTATCCTGGCTTCACTAAGAATAGACTAAACTAACCAGAATTCCTCAAGTTTGGACAAAATTGGGAACTCTAGTTTAAGCACAGAATTGGATATTCCAACATTCTCAACACTGTGCCAAAGGAGGAGAGGGGAGAAAGTAATGCACAAGTCATGTAGTGCTTAGTGGTACATGTGAAATGGGTCACTCTGTAAGTTTAAAAACTTAGGTCATGGGAATGAATGAAGCTTCACATGCACAGATCAATAAACAGAGAACCTCTAACATAATCCTGTACAATGTGAGATTCATTCACTGACTGCAGAACTTTTCTATTTCCAGCCCTCTGGAAGAATTCCAAATATACATTGCTTGTGACCCTATCGATTATTTGTGGGAATATCCAAAATCCATCAAAACCAGGAATGACATTGGGAGATCACTTGCATCACTACTCTGCCTATTCTGCCTCCATTTTTTTGTCTTCTGCTCCAGGCATACGAAGGGGAAGAGCTGCCTGAGGCAGTGCCTCGGCGTGCGCCTCAGCGTCGCACTTGGAGTCGTCTTGGAGAAAGAAGACAATGGAAGAAATGTTTATAGTGCTATTAGTCACAGAAGATGGGGTTAGGGGAGGAGATGCAGAATGGGACATTGGAGAATAGTTTTAGATAGTTTTATAACTGTTATGTTCAGTTTATTTATTTTGTTATATGATGTACATTGTTGAGATTTATTGTTTAGTTATGTTTATTTAAAATGTGATGTATTTTTCCTTTTAATTGTATGAATTGTATATTATATATTGTATTTGTTTTTTATGTTGTAAACCGCCCGGAGAGCTTCGGCTATGGGGAGGTATAGAAATTTAATAAATAAAATAAAATAATAATTATCACTATACATTGTTTCTCCTGGTGCATGGTAGAGTTAACACTAGTTTTTCCAACCTGTTGCAATCAGCTGGAACTTTTCATAATGCATCTGCATCCAAGACTCTTTCACTGGTGTGAATAACTGGGAAATGAAAAGTTTTAAATGCCTGTTAGGCTGTTACCAAACTCAGCAAGGATGAGGAACAGTGAAAAACTAGTAGTGGACAAGAGTAGAGCAAGCACCAGACCATTGTTACCCATGTCCAAGTAACACCCAGGACAGACTACTGCAATTTATTGTACACGAGGCTGCCTTTGAAGATTAAGGTGAAACTTCAATTAGTTAAGAACAAGTGGGGCCTGAAACAAAATGTTGCAGCGTGGAGTTCTCCTGCCCAGGATTCCAGCTAGCCACAACCTTGTCTAAGACACTCTGATCCATTATCCCCACCCAGTTTTCTCCCAACAGGAAGTCTCCATTCTACATCCACTGAACTTGCTTATGTCCTCATTGGGCTGGTTTTTGTATCCCCTTTCCCTCAGTGTTATTTTCCCTATTTTCTGTGCTTCAGCTGGTTTGGGGAAATCCCAAGGTATGAAGGTTGCTCTCTCTTCTGCTTGGATGGTGCAATTTTGGATCAACACTCTGATAATTAGTTCACTATTAGTATACAGAATGTGGCAGCTAGACAACTGGCCAGGTCTGAACAGTAAGCAGAATACATCTCGCCAATTAACAGCTTCACTGGGTTTCTGTCCTTTTCCAGGCACAATTCAAAGGACTGGCTTTAACCTTTGAAGTTCTACACTACTTGGGAATGGTTATGTAAACCTGTTCCCACAAACTCTATAAACATCTATTAAGATAATCATCAGAGGCTAAATCAGAGCTTAGGCTAGTAGTGACAGGGGGAATGTGTATGTGTGGGGAGAGCCTTTTATATGGTAGTGCCCCAGCTCCAGAATGTTCTCCCTAGGCTACTTGCCTAGCACTTATTAGGCTAAGATCTTTTTGCTTACCAAAGCTTTTATTATTTGATTTATGATGCTGTTTGAGGTGGTTTTTCTTACTTTACTGTGGCTTTGTCATCTCTGGATGAGTTTTCAGTGATCATTTTTAATGTTATTTCTTTTTGTTGTTCGTTATTGTAAAGTGCCTTGACTCTAAACAAGGAGGGATAGAACTAAAAGTAAGACTGAAAGAAGGAAAAAGGGGGAAATATGAAGTGAAGAGAAAAAAGCGTTATGGGTTAGAGAGTGGGAAAGGGTGAGAAAAGAAAGGGATATAGATGAGAGAGGAAGTTTAGAGGAGAAAAAAGATGTATGAAATAGAGCTATAGAGACCCATGCTGGAAGAGAAAGCAAAAGAAAAGAGGGATATTACAGGAGGGTGTGGGGTGGTAAAGAACTATGGAAGCACACAGAGAGAAAACAGTGCATGCCATGGGGCCAGAGAAAGATCAATAAGAGATTGTAGGAGTGCTGTTGGTGTAGAGGAGCTGCTCACTATTGGTCGGAGAGAGAAAAGGAGTTAACAAAAAAAAGTTTTGTTTTTAAATAACAAAAATGGTTTCCCATAGTTAACTCTTCCATGAGTAAAACTATGAAGTAGCCTTTAGAAAGTCTATGCAACCTGCCAAAATACAATTGATCTCAGCAATCTAGAAGATCAGTATCACCTATTCATGTAACAGGGCTACAAAAATGCTTCTAAGGGTCAAAACATCATCAGTGATTTTAGCCATGTGGCTCCATGTTGAAGTGCACCCCCCCCCCCGAAAACAGTCAGCACGGGGGAGGGCGATCCAGATCGAGATCATAGTGCAAGAGAGAGAGTGATGGTAGTGGTAATTAGGAGGTGTCCTGTCCAGAGCCAAGGAACACAGGCACACATGGTTCAGTAAGGTTTTCTCTTTGTATTAAAGTTACAATTATATCAAAAGCTTTGACTCATTCACCTGACTATGCTTTCTAAGAACCATTTTCCTGACTAGCACTGACTAAGCAAGCCTCCTGTTACAGACGTTGACTCAGCACCCCCTCCTTGTTAACGCCCCCTTAAAGAGGTTTCACTTTTGCGCACAAACAGCTCCTTCTAACCCCTGCTGGCCGTTGTTCTTTGTGTCTCTGAATTCTGCGAGAGTGGGGGGAAAGGAGCTGGACTTCAACTTCTCCCTCCAAATGAGGGGGGCTAGCTGACTGGGTAGGCATGGGAAACTGCTAAGCGCCAGGCTGGGAATCAGCAAGTAGATCAGGTGGCTCCTCGGGCGCAGAAGAAAGGGTCATGTTCTCAGAAGCAGCCTCTGACAGCTCTCCCTGTGCTTCCATGGGAGGAGTTGTGATTTGGGTGCACTGAGATCCTTCCTCCCTCAACCCCACTCCTGAGTCCTCAAAGTCAGAGTCCTCCTCCTGCAAGCCCTCCCCCCTGTCCTGGGTCACAACAGGAGGCTTTAACCCTTTGCTTCTCACCGCAGGCCTGAGGTGGAATGGACTTTTATGCCTGCACTTTGCATTCCTCAAAGAAGTTACTTTCAAGTGTATGAGACCTTTTCTTGGCAATGAAATTGCAGGTGTTCAGTGGGGATTAGGCCAGCATCAGGGGGTGCTCCCTAGCCCCCACACTAGGATCTCAATATGGATCAGGACTCCAGTGCTGGTTATTTGTTAAAAAAAAAAGCTCTGCACTTTAGGGTGGAGCTATGTAACTAATGACACATGTATCATCTATTGCACAAGACAACACATGTATCCTGGTATTCTGCATGTCAGATAATCCAGTATGCCTGCATGCCACACTGGGTCATGTTATATAAACACAACAGAAAGCTTGCTTAAAATATATAGATAGATAAGTGTGTATTTTGAGCCTCCCCAGCACTACAAGCAAAATAAGCATAAGGTTAATTGGGCGTTTGGTAGTTCAAGGATCAGAGGTTTTATCAGTTTTGAAACAATTATTTTTGAGGTCATTTTGAAATGTATTTTAAATTGTTGTAGACAAGATGTACAGCCATCCTGTGCTCCTTTTGAGAAGACCAGGATAAAAAAATGTAACAAGCAACAACAACTCATTAAGAATTGTTGTTGTTATGTCCCTTCAAGTCTATTACGACTTATGGTGACCCTATGAATCAGTGACCTCCAAGAGCATCTGTCATGAGCCACCCTGTTCAGATTGTGTAAGTTCAGGTCTGTGGCTTCCTTTATGGAATCAGTCCATCTCTTGTTTGGCCTTCCTCTTTTTCTACTCCATTCTGTTTTTCTCAGCATCCTTGTCTTTTCTAGTGAATCAGGTCTTCTCATTATGTGTCCAAAGTATGGTAACCTCATTCATCATGTTAGCTTCTAGTGACAGTTCTGGTTTAATTTGTTCCAACACCCAATTATTTGTCTTTTTCGCAGTCCATGGTATGCGAAAAGTTCTCCTCCAACACCACATTTCAAATGAGTTGATTTTTCTCTTACCTGCTTTTTTCACTGTCCAACTTTCCCATCCATACATAGAAATTAGGAATACCATGGTGTGAATGATCCTGACTTTGGTGTTCAATGTGAAGCAAACAATACAATGCCTTCATTTGCACATCATGGTAAACCAAATCATGGCTTACTGGGACCATGCAAATATGCTAGCTTCCAGATAGGAGTTTGCACCCACTTTGCTTCTTCCTGGTCCTTTCAAAACAGCACAGTGCAGCATGGCACCTAAGCCAAGGCTTGGCATGTTGTTCACAGTTAAGATCTGTCCTCCTTAACCATATTCTGTAACCTACAGAACATGATTAAGGAGGAGATACCTTAACCACAAACTTTGATTCAGATGACATGCAAAGCCAAACCTTGGCTTAGCTGCTGTGCTAAAAGGACCAAGAAAGGAGGAATGTGTGGGCAAGCTTATCTCCAGCAGCCAACATGTTTGTGTGGTCCTGGTAAGCCAAGGTTTGGGTGATGTGTGAAACAGATATTTAAATATGTTTAAAGTAAAAAACAAAAACCAGATAAATTCTTGTCAAGATGCTCTAATCATATGGACCAATGAACATGCCTATTATTACCTTATTTCAGTGGGATCTACCCACTTCTAAACTAGCCAAAGTTCAGCTCTCCAGAATGTCCAAACTCAAAGAATTCTGATGAGTTTAAAACTATGGCTGGCAAGCAAGTATCATAACCCAATGCATCTCTTCAGTCACAGTTAATTGCTTATAGGGAGAAAATAAATGTTTATCATGTCAATATCTTATGAATACTGCGTAAGCCTATTAGATAAATTAAAAACAAAGGTAGCTGTGTGGTCTGTAAGAAAAAACTCTAAGGTATAGTTGGACAATACTTTAATTGCGACTTTAAAGGCACAAGAACCGGCAAAGTTTCAGTAGGACCCATCAGACAAGATGTTATACAAAGCAGGGGTGGTGGGTCAAGGAAAAATAAGAATGAAAGCCACACTCCTGGACATTGCATAACATATGAAACTTGTTTCACCAAGGTACAAAACAACAAATCATCTTAGACAATTTCTGCCAGAAGCAGCACTACATGAGATATTAGGATATATCAACACCTACAGCTATAAAAGTCTATTATGCTAGCACAAGAGCTATTGCACTAGATTACTCTTCGCCAGTTCAGCCCACTATGTTTATGCTAAATGAATGGACATATTCCAGAGTGTGTTTCAAGTAATAACATTTGATTAATATGGAAAAATACACATAAAACAGACATGACAATTCATCTTGCAGAAGACAAACAGGGAGGGATTAATGTCTCAACACCTGTGTAAATGTAAAATTCTTTATGTGGAATAGTTTTCCTTTGTTAAACACAGCTGTAAAAAAGGCAGATAAAGTAGGACTTTGAGGCACTTCAGACTTGATTTCAGCCAGTCAAACATGACTGTAGCCAGATCTTGGAATTAAATCTACTATAAATATCAACGACATAGTTCTTCATTTATGACATCACTCCTATAACTTGGTAGAATTTATCATGGAGGATGCTAGTTAACTGCTCTTTCCATAAACACTCTAAACACTATGTGTTTTAATTATACTGACACTTTATAATATCTTGATCTGATGTGTAGTCTTCTGCCACAAACTAGAATTGCCACCTGACATAATAGAAAAGTCTGAGTATTAGAATGGAAAACAAAATAAGAAATCAGACAAGTTTGGAAGCTAGGAAACACATTTTTTCATTGCATGTATGCAAATAAAAAGGTATAGGATTTTTCTCTCTCAGAAGAAAAGACTGCCTTGGAAACATCAGTACTACCTATAAGTTTTACACTTCTGTAGCAAGGACTGCAAGTGATGCAAAACAAGCCATATTTTCCAGTTCATACATACTGCAAAGGTCAAAAGTTTATTTCATGCTATTTGCTCATATTCAAAACCCAAACACACAGATATGTCCAAATCAGACTGGGTTAAATTCTTTATTGCATAGTTGTGCACACATACAAACATGGACAAGCAGAAACTGAGCACTGCTTTTTCAGTTCTCGTAAAGGTAAGTAGTACCCATCACTCCACCACTACATTTGAGTTTAATATATTAACTGCCAAGCTTTTTAGCTCTTGATAAATAGATGCAAAATGTGGAAATGACAAGGTTAGCAAAACACTGATCAAGCATCCAGACCCAGTATGATCATTGTTCCTTTACAATTTGCCCAGTACTTGATCCCTTCCATGTTAAGGATGGTTACTTCTCACACAACTTTGTTTGCAATGTTGTTTGCAATGTTTTTAAGTGGTTGCACAAATTTCTTCACTGGTTTTGTCGTGGTATTTTGTCGCAGTGTTCTTGAATAGAGGTAAATGCAGTTATTACAGTGAAGATAGGCACCAGCCGTATTCAGAAAGCTTTTACGGATACATTTAGTACTCTAATGTAGTTAGCATTGTTAGAAATTTTTCAGCTGGTGCAAATGTTTTATTTCTTTAAAATGGATGCAATGTACACTTATTACGAAGTGATGAATATACATTATTCCCAAATGGCTGTTTTTATATTTTGCCTTTACTTCCAAACCAAAGTAATAAATGGCAACATTTCTATAACTACTGCATCTTTTCTACAATAGTTTTAAGACAACCTAAGCACATTCAGAATATCTCCAGAATGTTAAATAGCTCCCTTCACTTTGTTTGATTGTAACAGCGTTGCAGCTAATCCCATTACAAAGGAAGGTTCAGATGACAAGTGTTGTGTTCCTGTACTTCACATGACCTCTTTCAAGTGGTTGCTTGATCAATGTGGAGTCCTCGAATTCCTAATAAGCATTATCTTCATGTATACCCAGAACCCAATCTACCTTAAATATATATCATAAATTTCTTTAGATGAAGTTGACAGCCATAATTCCTATTAAAAACACAACAAGCAACCAAGCAAGTATCCCAGCAATATTTTTGGAGACAAACACATTTACTTTAGAAAATATAAGAGACCATTAATATAAGCTCACAGGTTAGTGTACAGTTAAACACACAACAGCAAAACATTCAACAAGAAACAGCAGCGGCCATTCAATAAACCAGGATGAACTGGACACTTCAGCCTCTTAGGGAAACCTTGGCCGCCATCTTGGTTAAGGGCACCGCTTGCGCGCACAGCCGCAAAACACAGGAAAGGTAGGCAGAGCGAGGGAACGGGTGGGCGGTGCTATCTGTGGCAGCAATTCTGCTGTGGATTATGGAAGGGGAGCGCTACTCCCCACCCTAAAGAGGGGCCCTTGAGGGGCCCCTCTGGGCCACAGGGCCCTCGGTCATGGCCCAACCTTGCTGCCCTTTAGAGCTGGCCCTGTTCTGGAATGCCTGAGGCTTCACATAGCACCTATAAGATTCCAGAGTAGGTGCCAGGTAAGCTTTTCTGGGAGGATGTTTATTTATTTATTATTTGATTTATATCCCGCCCTTCTTCCCAGCAGGAGCCCAGGGTGGCAAACAGAAGTGCTAAAAACACATTAAAACATCATAAAAACAGACCCTAAAATAAACCAAACAAAACGATGTTAAAAATATATTTTTTAAAAAGCGTTTAAAACATCTTTTAAAAAGGGTTAAAAACATATTGTTTTTTTAAAAAAACATATTAAAAAGCGATTCCAACACAGATGCAGACTGGGATAGGTCTCAACTTAAAAGGCTTGTTGAAATGTAGGATGTTTCACATGGTAGGCACCACAACTGAGAAGAAGGTCCTCTCTTTAGTTGCTTCCCAAGAGTGATGAAACCCTGATAACGGCTCCAATTAAACTTTAAGATTCAGGGCTCATCTACACAGGGTTTTACTTGTGTGTCTTGTGCTACTTACTTTTAATTCTCATGGTTCACATGACATTACTGGCAAACACAAGCTGTCACACAGTTTCCCCCCTGTAAATCTGTACTAACCCAATCCTCTGATAATCTGAAAAGGGAAGGAAAAATATCTCCACTCCATTTCTCTAGGGCTTGCAGAGGCTGTGCTTTTAAGTGGGTGTGTCAATCGTCACGCTCTCCATGCTCACTCACTCCTCCTTCCTTCTTTCATTTCATTTCCTGTAGGCTGAAGAGAAGCTTCTGCTTCTCTCTCCCGTTCTGCAAGCTTCTTTTATGTTGCTGCAAATGGTGCCTTTATTGTCTCCCCCCCCCCAACTTGGGCACAAAAGCATAACACTGCTCAAACAAAGATTTGTATTTCATCTGTATTGTACCAGTGAAAATACAAATAATCACACTTCCTGGTTGTTGTTTTTTAAAAATGAAACTTACTGGTAGAACAAACTCAGCATCCTCGGTTGCCAGGTAAACAGAGGGAGTGGAAATGTTAAATTAGAGGGTGTGGTCTTTAGGAAACTGTGTGATTGATGCTTCCCCTCAAGTGTGACTAGAAAACACTGTTTGCAGCTGGCATTGATCCATTACTGTAGACAGTGCAAACAGAAAACAAAGGTAAAAACAGCATCTTTAGCCTGAAGTTATGTTCCCATGTGGATAAGCCCTCTAGTAGGTTTATGCGGTATAAGGCCTGAAGTGGGCAAATCAGGGGACACCATGAAGATACTAGTAGATCTCTGGATGCTATGCAGTAGATCATGTTGCAGGGCACCATGCTGGCTACCCCTTATCTAACAATAGCAACAAAGCTTTTTCCCACCAACAGGCTGCTGAAAGCTAACCAGGAGTAGGGATGTTAGAAAATTCTGACAAATGGAAACAGAAGCAGGAGTTGCTGATATTTGCTTATTTGTCCCATACCCTAAACAGAAGTCAGTCCAGTTAATATGATTGATATTTGCTGCTGTTTTCAGTCCACAAACAATATGTTATTTACAGGGCCGGCTACAGGCATGCAGGGGCCCTTGGGCATCAGCTTGCCCTGGTCCCCCGGTGGGTGGGTGTGCATGCGTGCACATACACACATGCGTGCGCCCCCCCATGGCCCCCCTACCTGTCTAGTCTTTACCATGGCGGCCGTGGTTTCCCTAAGGGGAATGAAGCCTCCGTTGCCATCTTTGTTGATGGCACACGTGCGTGCTATGCACGCACATCTCTGCCATCAACTAAGTTGGCGGCAGCGGCTTCAGTACCTTAGGGAAGCTGCGGCCGCCATTTTCATTAAGGGCAATGCTAAAAAGCCGACTGACAGGTAAGTGGGGGGCGTGGGGGGGCGTGGATCATGGAAGGGGAGCAGAGGGCCCCTCAGGGGCTCCTGTAGCTCCGGGGCCCTCGGGCCAGTGCCCAACCTAGCTGCCCTTGAGAACTGGCCCTGGTTATTTATTACTCCTCCCTACCTTTGCATTTGCATTGAAATTAATGGTGTGGAATAACATAATTATAACATAATGAATAATGTAAAATTCCACAACAGCAGACAGTGAGCCAAATGATATAATTTTTGTCAGAAGCCGAACTGCAATGGAACAGAAACACTGCTGCATGTAATGAACATGGGCCAGAATGGAAACCTATGCCTTCCCACATTCCTAACCAGGAGCTGGCTTGGTGTTAAAGGACTGTGGGCTCAGTCAGTAATACTGAAAACAAATTCCTTGGCTCAGAAAACCCCAAGAGGCATCATGTTCTTTAATTCCAACAATACATCTTTCACACCTGTCTCTGGTGGGTAGATCTTGGGGTTCTAATAACAAAGTAGATCTGACAAGCCTGATGTCTGCCCATACCTAGTATCAAAAAAACAGGCCTCAAGCTGTTTAGGGACTTTGGACTTGGTGCCAGTCCATTTCTTTTTCTTTTTTTAATATTTTTTATTCAAATTTTCAGAAGACAAACAAAACAAAATCAAACAAAAACATAATAATACAATAAAAAATCTTCTTGACTTCCGATTTGTCGCAAAAATGGTGCCAGTCCATTTCCAGTCACAATTAAAATACTAATCATTAATATGGAATGAGGTGCCTAATCTGTGGCCTTCCATATGTTGTTGGACTCCCAGTTCCCATCATCGCTAGGCAGCATGACCAATGGACAGGGATGATGGCAGCTATAGTCCAGCAACATCTGGAAGGCCACAGGTTAGCCAACTTTGAAATAGCTAATATAAATACAGATAATGATCAGCACTTTGAATTATGAACAGAAATGGACTGGCAACTAGTGTAGCCATTTTAAGAAAAGATACTGTCTGTAGCTGGCCCCCCAACCTACCATCTGCAATTTGTACTGACTGAAGGGTCCAAGAAGTTTTCAAAGGCAGCTGCATTTACAACACATTGCAATCAACCAGTTTAGAGGCTACTAAGGCATGGATCACGGATATGATCTGCATAAAGATCAAAATCTTACATATGCTCTTGTCATGTACAGGAAATATAACTGAATAGTGACTTTTATACTCTCTCCCCCTTTTTGGGGGGGGGCTAGGTACAAAAAAACAGCAGCATGTACTGTTAACTATAAGCTTGTATTAGGAGAAAAATCCAATTTAGAGGCTTTTTATAAAAGCATCCTTATCATATGCCCACAAGCCTATACTTAACTATTATGCCTTGAAGCACATTTGGCTAAGATTTTGACAGAATAAATTTGTGACTGAATAAAGTCCTAGAGCCTTTTCAGACAAGTTTTACTGAGCAACAGATTCACACACTGTTTAACAAAGTTGGGGATCGTTGTGTGCATCTATCCGATTCTTGAAATTTATTTTTAAAAATTGAACACTGCCCCAAATATAAGTAATTCTTAAGCAACCTCAGTAAATTGGTGTAAATATATGTTTTTAGATCTCGTGCAAATTAAAGGCCATTATGTTTGTAGCCATCAGTTTCTTCACCCCTTTGTTAATTAAGTTGTGTGTCTATAAACATATGGTTCTTTCATTTTATGAATGTAACACAAGAACATAACCAAAAACGTGTTACAACTTTCAACCCTTGTGTCTGCACCATAACTTCTATCCATTACAAAATGTACCTTATATACATTGGGTTGCTTTTATTCCTTGTCTTCAGTCCTTGGTGTATATAAATAAGTATTTTCTTAAACTCTCCTTCTCACGCTTATTTCAAAGCTTCATATATTCATTCTCCAAATCTTGATCTACAGCCTTATGTGTACCCTACAGTCAGGGTCGGATTAAGCTGAGAGCCCCTAGGCTGATTCTGAGCCACCCGCCATCCCATCCCATCCCCCCCGCTTCACCTACCTTTCTGCTTTTTTTGCGGCTGCACGCACAGGTTTGCCATCAATCAAGATGGAGGCTGAGGTTTCCCTAAGGGGCTGAAGCCTCTGCCGCCATCTTGGTTGATGGCAGCAATGTACGCGTGTAGCACGCATGCGTGCCATCAACCAAGATGGCGGCAGAGGCTTCAGCCCCTTAGGGAAACCTTGGCTGCCATCTTGATTGATGGCAAACTGCAAAAAACAGTGGAGGAAAATGTAAGTGAAGCAGGGGGATGGAGGGCGGTTCAGAAGCTCTTGTCCCGCGATCCACGGCTCCTGTCCTGCTTCCGTGGATCGTGGGCCCCCAAGAGCTCCGGGCCCCTAGGCTTCAGCCTACTAAGCCTAATGGATAATCCGGCCCTGCCTACAGTGTGCATCCAGAGATCTTGCACACATGAGCATCCCCTTAGTGCTTTGCAGGTTAGGTGGCTTAAAATGCAAGAGTGATGTGGGCAATCTAGGAAAAAGAATATGGCTTGCAACTTTGAGAGGGAAGTGTGTCCTCCATCAGTTTGGCTAGGGACAACTGACATTTGGCCCCCTTCCTCCCCAAACTGTATTTACAGTGACCATTGTACTTGTTTTGCTTAGCTCCCTTCTTTCCACCACATACCTTTTTCCTTTTCTATCATGTTAGTTAGATTTTAACCAATTATGTTAAATTGTAAACTGCCTTGAGTGCTTTGGCAGAAAACGGGCCTATTAAATATAAGTAAAAAGAACAGGCAAACCTAACTGCAAGACTGTATGAAGTAACATTACACCAAAGGTAACAGCCTCACCCTGTTATGTGAGTGAACTGAAGGAAAGCAGAGACATTGTGTTGGTATACAATTAGCTAAACAATTACAACTAACAAGACTTCCAAGTGCATTTGCTTAGACAAATAAGGAGCAGGCACCTTGTTCAGAACTGGAAGATCACAGGTAAAACCTCAGGAATTGGAAGGCTGCAGAAAACTCACACAAGTTATTAAATTTGCAGATGCAACTGGTGTCCAAAAACTGGTGGCACAACTGATATATGGGATTTCAACATTTCTGAGACATCTTCTTGTAAATCACTGAGAGGTTATTTTTACAATCAAGTGGTATATAAATTTTGTTTTAAAAAAAGTAGAACAAAAAAAATATTTTTCCAGAAGGGCAGCCATGTTTGTTGGTTTTGCTCCAACAGATTAAGAATCTTGTGGCACCAAAGACTCATAAATTTATTGTGGCATATGCCTTTCATGGATTATTGTAATCCATGAAACCTTATGTTGTAATACATTTGTTAGTCTTGTGGCACCTTAAAGATTATTTGTTATAATTTGTCTTGATCATGAATTTAGAGGTATAAAACCCCATTTCACAACCTTGTGTATTTATAACCCTATCTCCCAAACTAAACTCTGCATCCACAATGGCTATACACTATTTTTTCAAAAGGAATGCTAAAGTGCTTAACAGTTTAACTGAAGCTTGCAAATTATTTAGGATTTCTTCACCCCCATTCTTGAAAACTTCTGTTTGTGGACTACATGTCTCAGTTCCTACAGGAAAAGTAGCAGATGTCCTATTAAAAAAGTCAGCTCCAAATCTGTTGGCCCACTGAAATTCTCCAATGAACATACATATGCAAAACAAAAATATTAGTCATAGTATCAAAAGGAAATGTAACAGTTATGAAGCAGGAAATCTGGAACCACTGATTTCTATCTAAGCAGAAAAAGTCAGTTTTGCAAGAGATTTAGCAGCTAGCCAAATGAGAATCCAAGATGAACTAATTATCTCTAGAGCTGTTTAAAGCCTCCAAGTCGATAGTGGAACTCAGGCACCAGGAAACCAATATTAATCCCCAAGAGCAATTACAATCTACATAAATGTCAGTATAAACTGTCAGCTACCACCTAATTTATTGGAGCAAGTGGGCAGGAGAGAAAAAACGAGATAGAAATTAGGAAATGTTTGTCCATTTCAATTTTCTATTAGGAAGAAGTGGTTGCAGGGAACAGCAATTCATCACCCTCCCCATAAAACCTTACACATGACAAAGAAAAGTTATAACTTTTTTTCAAAGCTGTTTGCGGCTGTAACTTCTTCAGCATCATTTTAAAAACTATTAAGGGTTCTTTCTCCTTCATAGAATGATTTCAAGCCACAGATCGCATACAGCGAATGAAATATCCATAACTTAGCCCCATTTAGCTGCAGTCTGCCATCCCTTGGGGTGGAACCCAACCCTGATCAGAGTGAGAGCAATGCTTTCTGAACTGGCACACACTCTGTTGGCACAGATAAAAAGTGGATGTGCCTTGACTGGGGGCTCACAATTGGGGGGGGGGCTCATTGCCAACACAAAAAATGGTGATCATATCCCTATGCTTTTGCTGGTTTAGCAGCCACATAGGCTAGGAAATCCAGATGCCCTAGCTGAGCAGGAGCCAAGGAAGCCCCTTGCCTTCTCACAAGAAAGGGAGATGTAACACCAGTCCATCTGGCCACTATTCAGTCAAGACATTCTGGGCACTACAGATGAGCAGTGGCCAAGGAAATCCCTGCACAACTCTCTTCCTGTTCTGAAGAAGGAGAGGCTTGCAGATTTGATCTTTTTGCCTTTATACAGTATGCAACATTTGCATTTATTTACGAACACTCAGCAATTACAAACTCAGACAGCTCAGGAGAACCTTCATCCAGAAAGGCACTGAGATGTAGCCAAATTCAAAGGTATAAGTTCAGACCAGGGCTTCTAAAACAGGATTCTTAACTCAATATGAAAACATATGGAGGCTGCCCTAGACTCCTGCTGGGAGGAAGGGCGGGATATAAATAAAATAAAATAAAATAAAATAAAATAAATAAATGGAGGCATGTTAGAAAAATTGCTGCCACCTGATTCTCCCAGAGCTACAACGTTACCAAAACTATATAAGCAGACAGTTGCAACTTGAGAGATGGATGGTCCATAACCTGCTAAAGGTAACCCAGCTACAAAGAACGAGGACTTTGCATGGTGGAGCAATAGGCCTCTATTCCATAAGTAGAGTGAAGCGGAGTGGTCATGTTTGCATAGTGGACAGTTGGGGTTCCCAATATTAACTCATCAGGGAGAAAGTGAATACTTGTCCTCCACACACAGGGAGTTTTTATACAAAGAATTCAAGTACACTTGTACTCTGAAGTGGTACACTGAAAAGGACTCTTGCCATGTGCTTGTTTGGCACATCTGAATAAATTTTTATAGCTGTTGTACATAGCCTATGGAAAAGCCAAAATCAGACATTTGAGCATGTATCCCATACTCCCCAGAGACAGAATATTTGCCAAACCTAATCAAATATTCTTCTGCCTGGCATATTTAACCCCTCTGCCACTTAAATACATGTTCTACCAGCAAGTAACACAATTTATTTGAAGACAAAAATGTTATTTTGGAGTTTTAGCAAATTACTGTTCAAATATTTACCTTACTTTGAAAGGTTAAAAATGACTGTACCCTTTTAGAGCAACACAATTGCCTATTCTTTGTCATGCAGCCAAATCAACCATCTCCTATGAAAAAGAACTTCGTGGACAGAATATGACAGTCAAATGGGATGTTTCCTCATTCTATAACAGCTCTGTTTAGATTATGCTTTTTGGGTTCCCATTGAGAGACAATATAACACTTTATTCTTGGATTACAGATGAAGAACTCAAAAATCACCACAATACTTTACATTTACTTTAAACCAAGTTTAAGTAATGAAGCAATGAAGAAATACTGACTTGCCAAGTGCAGCCTAGCTACAAATATTAACTATACTTTTTTACTATTATAAAAATGATTCCAAGAAGAAAGCTACTTTACTGTTGCCCCAGTCCCAAAACTGCTAACCTGAAGAATTATTGCATGCCTAAAAAACAGTAACATGATCTATCATATCTGTATCATTACAATATCGTTTATTTTTACTAATAATACTCCAGTATGGGGACCCTCCTCCAATTATTTATTGTTTAAAAATCCTTCAGTACAGCAATCTTACCATGCCAGGTGCAGGAGAACAGGAGGAGGATGAAATACCTTTGCTAATGTTGTGTTGGGCTTGCACTGGCAGTGCAGAAGTGATGTTAGAACAGCATTTTTCTTTTGCCCTTTCCAGGCTGTTTCCCCCTCCTCCTCCTTTTAAACGATTTTCCCCCTGTTGTCTCCACTGTTTCTTCTCTCTCTCTGCCCTCCCCCTTTCTAGGAAGTGTCTGAGAACTGGAAAAGCTATGGATCATTTGGATCCATGCCTCCCCCCCCCCCGATCCACCCCCTGGGGCATGCTCCTCTTTTCTTCTGCTGTACTGGAGTCTATAAGGCAAACACTGTGGTGGTTTCTGTGGCAGCAGGGAAGGACCTTACAGGGCCAGATCTCCCTCTTGCAAAGGGAGACCCAAAACATACATGGGCTCTAGGATGCTCTCCTTGCAGCCTTACAAATTAAAATAACCATTTTTTAATTAAATTACAGGTTACAGACAGTATTTAAAATACAACTTCACAATTTATTTTTCCTTTTCATGTCACAAAATATTGAACTCAGTTAAAATATTAAGCTTTAAAAAGAATGCTTATAATTGTGAAGGACATATTATGCAGAGAAGGGACAATCTGGAACGCAGACTCTTTCCTTTAATAGCCAAGGAGAGTCTGAGAGGCCCATAAATGACCATTATTCTACACATAGAAAGATACCCATCCACCTATAAATTGTATTTTAGGGACTGTCAGACAGTAGGCCAGTTCACGTGTAACACTAAGCCATCCATGGCTTAACTCAAACTGGAGCAAAGACCATGGCCACAACACTTGTACCCCTGTTCCTGCTGCTGCTGCCATGCAACCCTCCTTCCCTACAGACCCTCTCAGGTATTAAGACCAGCAGAGGGGCCTTCCTGGCAGTTCCATCACCCTCAGAAGCTCAGGGGAGTGGTGGCAGACTGGGAGAGTCTGTGGCAGCCACTAAGTTGTGGAACTCCCTCCCCACAGAGCTGCATCTGGCACTCACTATTAGGGATGGAAAGATCCGTCAATTTCAGTTCTCTTAGTTTCTCATTTTTCCAATCTTAAATTCAGTTCTCTACATTTCTGCAGCAATTTGTGATTCCCCTCCCCCCAAAAAATCCTCATGAAAGTTCTCCAGTATTTTAGTGCGAATTTCTCCCAATTAACACATTTTTAGAAAGTTCTGAATAATGTACACATTTTGCAAGCAATTTCTCATCATATAATGCATTTTTGCATGTTCACTCATTTATTTTTATGATATTCCCCCCCACTATATGCATTTTTGTAAACCTTGGTTGGCACACTGCATTGCAAAATTTTAATAAGTGCAAATTTCAAAGGATAGCAGTGGTGTGGTTCTCATATTGTTTCACAAAGTGCGAATTTGACAGATTTGGCTTGAAATATGAACTGAATCGAAATTCTCGCCCATTCCTACTCACTACATAGTTTTCGTCATATGCTGAAGACACATTTCTCTATCCTGGCCTTTGACACCTGAAATGTATCTGTATATTAGGAACCACCTTATTGTTGTGATTGTAATTTGTTTTAAACTGTTTTTAATATTGTATTTTAAACTGTTGTGACCTGACCTAGGACCTCAGCATGAAGGATGCAGGGTAGATAATAAATATTATTACTTATTATTGTTATTGTTATCATTATTTCCAAACCTGGACTCAAGGTTTGTCTCCCCCTTGTCTGGAGTGAGACCAACTACAAGTCCAGGATTGGGCATAATACTAAACCAAACCATAGCTTATCATGGGTAGTGTGGTGGCAACAAGACTGAAGTAGGAGTGTTACATTCGATTTTCATTCTGGCAACCCGCACATTTGCTTGCTCATGCTAAATTATGTTTGGCATAGCATTAGGTGCAAACTGGGTCATTCTGCCACCCTGGGCTCCTACTGGTAGGAAGGGTGGGATACAAATTTAATTTAATAAATAAATAATAATCTAACATATCAGTAATCATGGAAGTACTATGTGCACATGTCCCATTTATAAGGCTGTTCTAAACGTAGGGCTCCTTTGGATGATACTGCACACTATAGACATGTTTGTACTATTTGACCTATTTACAAATAGAGAAGCATAGTCTGGTGGAAAGAAAGACATTCTTATATCAGTTAGCACAACCTCCAGTTGTAAATCAAAATCCCCAACAGCCGCAGCTGCCAGATGCTTGATCCAAGCTGCAGCTAACTCCAGCTCCTTCACTTTAGTTTCAAATTGGAAACTGGAACATCAAAAGCTGCTTTAGACAAATGGTCTGACCCAGTGGTCCAGTTCGCATGTCACAGTAAGCCAAGCTATGGCTTAGCAGGACCACAGAGGGGCTCACAGGTGCTTTGCTCCTCCCCAGTCCTTTCAGCTCAGCACAGCAGCTCAACCAAGTTTGCCTTACTATGTCATTTGAACCCAAGATCAGAGTTATGGTCTCTCCTCCTTAGTCATGATCTGTAATCATTGGCCAAACCTTGGTTACAGATCTTACTTGAGGAGTAACGTTAATCACAATCCCAGGTTCACATGCTAAGCAAAACCTTGGCTTAGCCTCTGCACCATACTGTGTTTTGCTAAAAGGACCTGGAGAAGCAAAGCAGCTGCGAACTCCTCTCCAGAACTGAACTCATTCACATGGTCCCTGTAAGCCACAGTTTGACTTATCATAACATGTGAATGGTGTCAGCATATTTAGCTCAGACTGGCAGCAGCCATCCAGGGTTCCAGACAGGACTCTCTCTTAGCCATACCGGGGAGATGCTGAGAACTGAACCTGGGACCTTTTACATGCAAAGCATGTGCTCTACAGCAGCTTTCCCTTATATTTCCCAAGAAGTTTCTCTGCCTTTTCTTCTCGCTAGAGTGTTGCCTTCTGAAAGCTAGAGACGCACTCCAGGATATCATGAAACTGTATCCTCAGTCTTTTATTGTTGTTCAGTCAAATCCTTGACCCCAATCAGGCAATACTTCAGGAAAAACTAGTGATAGATACATCCACAGTAATCAGGGGAATCAGGTTCATGACAATATAAAAAGCCCTCAACTCTTTAGTATTTTACTTTTAAAGCCATTTACTTGTTTTAGTTTAGTCTAACATTAACTGGATTTTTGCCACAAGTTTGATGGGGAATGTGAATTATCGATTTATCCAAGCTACAATTAACCCAAGATGTAGGAGACAAATGCAAGACACACCTATTCTTCAACATCTATTTCCTGAGGAAAAACCCCCACCTTCAACAGGATAGCCCGAGCCAGCTTTCACTTGAGCTCCCCTGTGGCCCAATAAATGTGTGTTTGAATCTCCTATTTCATAGTCTGAAGAGCTTTTTGTGGTTTTTTAATCCACATTTGTAAGTCTTTGCTGCAGTTGGATATATATGATCTTGCCTGTTTGTAGGAAGGCAGATATTGGTGTTTCAGCCTGCTAGGTTCTTTTCCTTCCACATATCTTCAGCAAGCTTCAGCCTATTTCTTTCAGGACTGGGGAACAGAAGAAAATCATGGCCTATCTGCACAAGTGACAACCTAAACAGAGATACCCTCTCATAGGCATGTAGGGGCTGAAGTTATCAATTTCTAGGTATTTTTCCCCACAAAGATGCGATTGTGGCCAGAGGGGGCTTTTGTTCAGTTTAGGCTGGTGAGCCAGCAAAACTAGTTCCTAGAGAAGATGTACCTGGCTACTGTCACACATGCCTTGGTGACATAATGGCTGGACTATTATAACTTTGTTTCCTGGGGCTGCTTTTGAGAAGTGTTTGGAAACTTTACTCAAAGCAAAACACAGGAGTGATAACCTTTTTTTTTTATAGCAACAACATTTCACTATTTTACCAGCTTCACTAGCTTCTCATTCATTACCTTTAAAGCTCTAAATGGTTTAGCACATCCTTTCCATACAAGAGGTCCCAAGTTCAGTCCTCAACATCTCCTAGGTAGGACTGGGAAAGACATCTACCTGAAACCTGGACTGTCGCTGCTGATAAGTGTAGACAATACTGAGTTAGAAGAATCAAAGATCTGACTTGGTATAAAGCATTTTCTTATGTTCCATAACCTCAGATATGAGAAAACTGCAGCTACTATCTGGGACAGCATGGTGGAATCATGCAACTCTGATCTTGACAGCGCTGAACTGCTTGTCAGTTGACTTATTAAGCCCAATTCAAAGTGTTAATACTTGCAAAACAAGGACCCAAGCACTTAGAGGAGCATAGAATAGTAAAGTTGGAAGTGGCCTATAAGGCCATCGAGTTAAACCTCTGCTCAGTGCAGGAATCCAAGTTAAAGCATACCTGACAGGTGTCTGTCCAGCTGCTTCCATTTAACAGCCTGAGTTTTAGATCAGTATGGGAGGTTCTGCTTGTGATGCCCACAATAGGCATAGCCCATGGGGCTGCTACATGTGACAGGGCCTTCTCATGGTAGCACCTTGGCTGTGGAATTCCCTCCATATGGAAATTTAGTAACTCCTCTCACAATTGTTGTTCAGGTGACAACTTCAAATTCATTTAGGATGAATGGATAAGGATAAGGGAAGAGGGCAGGAAGTGTAAGGTCATAGCAGAGAATGCCAAAATGAAAACATGCCAAGTTAAGCCCAGACTGAAGAGACCTGTGCCACACTTGGCATTTTCTTAGAGAGTTAAGCTGCACAGAAGTTGCATTTCAAACCCATTCTGTTTCAACATTTAATCCCATCACTAATTATTATTACTGTCTAATCAGACTCTGTGCTACAGTTTCTACAGTTCTTCCATTATTTACTGCCATAAGTGAAAGTTAACTGCCTCTATAAACAGCAAGTGTCACAACTAGGGAAAATGGCAAATGTTAATACAGAATGATATGTTTTCACATGGGAAGCTTTTCCCATGGCAGGAGCAAAGCCCTCATAATAATCTTCCTCCAACAGCTACTGAGAAATTAGTTTACATGAAAACACACATACCTGTACCTGAAAAACCTCTGAAAAGCAAATCACAGCAGAAATATTTTGATAGGTGAATACAAAGAAGACCAATACCCATTTCTTGATAAAACTAAGCCAGATTCTTATCTGTTAGCCTAGCTTTGCAGTGAAGCCATGTCATCATCACTGATGCTCCAGTGTGTTATCAAGGTAGTAGAACCAGTTCTTATTCAATATTTCCCATGCCTGCTCATGCACTGTGTAATTTTTCAAATTGAGCTCTGGCAATTTTATTATAAATAAATCCGCTTCTGAACAGAACCAGTTTATTTAAGAGATGTTATATATTATTATTTTTGATGATTTCATATGTTATTTTGCTTACATGCCGCTATATATTTCTGTCATTTGCCAGAAACAAAAGCTACTTTCCAGACTTTCAGTTCCAGGACGCAGCACAGCATGTTAAAAGTCTTTTGGCCTCCTGCCACACATTTGGACTCCTTCCAAACAGAAAGTCTTCCAAGCACAGATGGTATCAGGTTAGAATTAATCTGTTCTAAAATGCAGGGGGCAGATTCCGCAGCCCAATTGAATTTCACTGAAAGCAGGACTGGAAAGGAACAAAGCAGACTTTAAAGCTCCTTTCCAACTTGACAACTGTCCAGTCCACCTCAGACTTAATTCAGAACAGCCAAAAGGGCACTTGCAATCTCTAGAGCAAACCACTGCTGAGAAATAATCATGGCAGAGTACAGCAGCAGCAGCAGCAGCAGCAGCAGCTCCTGGTTTGGAGATTTATAGCTCTCAGATATGCATTTTACCACAAAACAAATCCTTCTATGTTGAGATCCACTGTATTAAATTGTAGCTCTCCTTGAAGGAGAACAAACTTATTGAAGAAGAACAAACTTACATCAACTACGGTGATCGTATCCAGCATGATTATAGACTACCTCTATCTGACAGAACAGTGGCAACTTTTTGCTAGAAGCAGCATTGTTGATTTTTATACTTAAGACTGAACACCTCTCAGGGTAAAGAAAACTATTTTCATAATACTCTGCATTGCAATATAGCAATGCAAACATTGATCCTGTGATTTTGGCAGGTGGGGCAACTGTTATATCCTACCCCATGGATTCTTCAAGGTAACACAAAATTTACTTATGCAGGACCCAAACTAGCAAAGTCTCTGAACAAGTAAGTCTCATATTAGATTCAACTTTGATAATACATTTCATAAGCCAAATAAAAGGCTTATAATGGATAAGGGTACGTTATGGAACAGTGATCAAAGCACAGTAGTTCAAAGATATATGATCCAGTCTAAGCTGTTATAGCACTTCAACTTCTTCAAGCAGTCAGCAGTGAGTAAAAGTTAAAGAACCATTTACCTACATAGAAATACTGTTAAGATGAACATTCTTAATTCATATGGAAATACATACACACACACAAAGATGGGCAAAGCAAAGGGCAGGGAAGTGTTCAAGTAGCATGGTGGATAGACTGTTAGACTTGGCTGAGAAAAACCTGGGCTCAAGTTCCTTTTCAACCAAGAAATTAGCATTTTTTTAGGCAAGTCATGCTTTCCACCTACCTTATCTCACAGGTGTGTTCTCCTGAACTCCTTGGAGAAAGGCCAGAACACCCACGGTGCAGGGGGGAGAAGAGAAGTGTTGCACAGACATGTGACACTTTCTCAGTTTGGAGATCAGACATACCTATGAACCACATGGAACCAACACTTGCTTTAAAACTCATAATAGAGAACTCCAAAGTAATAAAGGTATGGAGGAAGACACAAGAGCTGGGACCATTGCCCATCTCCTCATTCCTATGCACCTACCACCATAAAGAAAACCTGTAATGAAATATATATTCCACAGAGTGATTGCCATATAGATTGTGTGGTGTATGAGGGCCACAGCAAACCCAAAAATTGTATGATAATTTCATCATACACAGCAATTATACAATAATTTCAGTGATTTTAAAAAAAATTCTGTGACAGGAATGCACCAAGTCTGAAGCTCGCCCAGTACTACGAGAGACAAAGGACCATAGTGGGAATTTCCTGGAAGCTAAGATATGCACTGACATAGTGTTGTTAGTGTACATGACTTATGCCACTTGACTTTTCTGCTGATATATTCTAATATGTCATGTCAATATTACATATAAGGATACATCTATAATTAGGGATGAGATATAAATTCAATTCAGTTTGCATTTCAAGCTAAATCGATGAAATTCACACTTTCCAAAACAATATGAGAACCAAAACACAGCCATTCTTTGAATTTCGTACTTACTTGAATTTTACCATGCAGTTTGCCAACCAGCCAAATTTTGTCGGAAGCCTCAGGAGGGGAGAGTGTTCTTGCACTCGGGTCCTGCTTGCGGGCTTCCCC
The DNA here is from genome assembly GCF_030035675.1 of Rhineura floridana. Lineage (NCBI taxonomy): Eukaryota > Metazoa > Chordata > Lepidosauria > Squamata > Rhineuridae > Rhineura > Rhineura floridana. The sequence goes on from NC_084480.1 coordinate 47,156,572, forward strand.
CAGGCACCTGGTTGGCCACTGTGAGAACAGGATGCTGGACTAGATGGGCCACTGGCCTGATCCAGCAGGCTCTTATGTTCTTATGTTTACAAAAAGACACAGAAATTCTTACCGTGAATTTCTATCCCGGGGGTTCCTGGAGGACAGTCATCGGCCTTGGGAATGGCACCTCCCTCTGGGTCAGCAGGCAGGGTCCACTTCAGATGACTTCACCCTGGGGGAGGGGCCATCCCGCTCTCCCCAGACCAGCTGGGCAAGCAAGAGCACCCCTTTGTTCCCCCGGATCAGCTGAATCGAATGTCGGAGTCCATCCTTCCGACATCCCCTGACTTAAACAGAAACTGAAGAGAGGAGTAGAAAGTGCCAGGAAATCCCTGGGTGGCCCTAACCACCCCACATGTAGGGGCGCTGGCAGAAGCCACTAACCCCCGACCTGCATAGACCGAAAAAACCCAGAATGAAGTGGCGGGGACTGTCCTCCAGGAACCCCCAGGAATAGAAATTCACAGTAAGAATTTCAGTTTTTCCCCGGAGGTTCCTGGAGGCCAGTCACTGGCCTTGGGACATACCAGAGCCCTCAAACAGGGTGGGATTCCGGTAATGCAGGTCACATCTTAACCACTCTCTGCAAGACTCTCCGCCCGAAGGCTGCATCAGCAGAGGCCCATGAATCCACTTTATAGTGCCTAGCGAAGGTGTGAACCGAAGCCCATGTCTCTGCCCTACAAATGTCTATTATGGGAAAGCTACCCTTCTACACTGCTGATGTAGAAGCCCCCCGGAAAGAATGGGCTATTAAACCCCCCGGAGGAGATTTTCCCAAAGACTGGTTGCTTGAACTATTGCCTCCTTAAGACAGAGGGAAACTGAGGAGGGAGAAGGCTTACCTCCTCGGGAGGTCCCTCCAAAAGATACAAACAGTGCTTCCGATTTTCTAAACTCTGACGTCCTGTCCAAGTAGAAATGCAGAGCCCTACACACATCCAGAGTATGCCATGCCTTCTCCTTAGGAGAAGAAGGCTTTGGGCAAAATGACTGCAAAACCACCTCCTGAGCTCTGTGAAAGAGCGAGTTGATTTTAGGAATGAAGGAGGGGTCTGTCCTCAGGACCACCCTATCGTGAAAAATACACAACTGAGCATGAGAAGAGAGGGCCCCGAGCTCTGACACCCGTCGAGCTGAGGTAATTGCCACCAGGAACACCGTCTTCAAAGTTAAAAACTTCAAGCTACATGTGGCTAATGGCTCAAAAGGAGGACTCATGAGCGCTGAAAGGACCCAGTTGAGATTCCATAAGGAGAAACGATGGGCCACTGGGGGATTCTGCAGGCCCACCCCCTTGATGAACAGTTTAAAAAGTGGATGTGAAGAAACCGAAAAATCTCCCCTGCACCCTAACACACTGCCAATGGCTGCTGCCTGTCGTTGAATAGTGTTGGTGCTAAGACCCTTGTTCAAATCCGACTGAAGAAACCCCAAACATCTACAATGTTCCTGGACGACGGGTCCCTCCCCCTCATCTGACACCAGAGAAGGAAGGCCCTCCATGTAGAACAGTATACCCTGTTAGTTGAAGCCTTTCTGGAGGCTAGTAAAGTGTCCAACACAGCCCTTGACAAACCCAGCTCTATCAACCAGAGCCGCTCAACCTCCATGCTGTCAGTCGAAAGAGTTCTGGCCTGGGATGAACCACTGGGCCCTGACTCAACAGGTCCTCCCTGTAAGGCAGTATGCATGGCTTCCTTGAGGCCAGATGCATTATTTCCGGGAGCAATGGCCTTCTTGGCCAGAAGGGTGCTATCAGAATTACCTCTGCCCTCAACACTCTGATTCTCCTGATAGTTTGAAGCAAAAGATTGAAGGGGGGGAAAGGCATACAGCAGGCCCTCCGGCCAATTCGCCACTAAGGTATCTACTCCCTGTGTCCCTTGGGTTTGATACCGAGAGAAGAACTGGACTACCTGGGCATTGTGAGTGTCTGCAAAGAGGTCGATGATCAGGCAACCAAAACGCTCGGTCACCTGACGAAAAACCTCCGGATGCAACTGCCACTCCAGGTCAGAGATCGTGGTCCAACTGAGCCAATCCGCCTTCACATTCTGAAGTCCTGCCACGTGTTCTGCCCACAGGGACAGCAAGTGTAGCACTGCCCAGTTGAAGATGCGCTGTGCCTCTTCCATCAGGGTCCTCGACCTGGTCCCTCCCTGATGATTGAGATATGATTTCGACAAAACGCTGTCGGTCCGAACAAGAACATGACATTCCCGGATGTGCGGAGCAAAAACCAGCAAAGCTAACCTCACTGTCCAAAGCTCTATCCAGTTGATGCTTCATTTGGTTTCGCTGGTTGACCACATACCTTGAGCCACATGTGTTTCCAGGTGTGCTCCCCAGCCCACCGTGCTGGCATCTGGCGTCACTACTTTGCGGACTGGAGAGTGCAGACTCACTCCCTGTGTCAGTCTGTGGGAGTCCAGCCACCACCTCAATTGTTGGCGTAGGGTTGTCAAAAGTGGAATCATCATGTGTTTCGACTGGAGATCTGGAGTTGAAATGGAAGTAACCTTTGGAGCAATGGGTGGGAGTGGAACCGTGACCAGCTTACTAAATCATGACAGGATACCAGCATGCCTTGTAGTTTGGGCAGGATCATCAAGTCTGTTGACTCCGACGCAACCACTTGCTGCATTAGAGCCTGAATCTTGGAGACCCTCTCTTCGTTGAGCCGGATCCTGAAGTTGCTTGAGTCTATCACCACCCCCAGATGTGAAATCACCTGTGATGGAACCAACATGCTCTTGTCCAAGTTGACCACGAACCCATGCCTCCAAAGGCATTCCAGAGTGGTTTCCACATCCTTCTGGCACTGCACCCTTGACGGGGCCCTGACCAATAGGTCATCTAGATAAGGGTGCACCCTCACCCCCAGAGTTGTCAGATGCGCCACCAGAGCTACCAGGACCATTGTGAAAACCCTGGGGGAGGAGGTGAGCCCAAAGGGAAGTGCCCTTTACTGAAAATGGCTCTGACCGTAGCAAAAAAACAGGAATCTTCTGTGCTCCCTGTGGATAGATATATGAAGATGGGCCTCTGACAGGTCTATGGATGCCATCCAATCGTTCTGAATGATGGCGTCTGAGATGGATTTCAGCGTTTCCATCCAGAAGCGCTTGTAAGCCACCCTCTTGTTGAGCCACTTGAGGTCGAGTATCGCCCTGGTGCTTCCATTTTTCTTCAAAACTAGAAAGAAAATTGTGAGGGTTCCTGGACCTTGGTGTGGCTATGAATCTCTCCCTTAGTTTTTTGGAGAACTCCAAGGAGTATCCGTAAGAAACAGTTTGGAGGGCCCATCTGTCTGTTGTTGTTTCTGCCCACACGTGTGCAAACTGTAGAAGCCTGCCCCCAATGGCTCCCTGTGGGGCTGGAGACATAGCGTCATGCGGACTGGTCTTTCTTTGTTCCTTTCTGGAATTTGTTTCCGGAAGAGTAGGAGTTGTCAGGCCCAGGATGGGACTCAGGAACCAGGCTTGTGGTTGAAAGCAATTCAGATTTTATTAAGGTAATATCCAAACATAGACTGCGCCTTCTCATGAAGCAACACAGAGTTATAGATCCTGCGACGTGGAAGAAAGTTGACAGAGCAAGGGACCGCTTTCCCGCCTGTCTCTTAAGAGGGAGGCAAACGGGCGCGAAGGCTTTCGCTCCTCCTTACCGGACCCTCGGTCACCACCCTCCTGCCCCCCTTCCTCTCCTGTCTTTTCAACTGTCTTCACGTACGTGGTGGCGGGGGAAGCACGGGCCCCTCCTCTTCTGAAGTCTCTGACTCTGGTATGGGAGAGAGGGGGGGGTCAAGCCTCAAACTGTCTTGCAATCTCTCGCCGCTTTTCTCTGGCTCAGGAGGCAGCGTGGGAACTTCGAGGGAAGACTCCAGTTCTGTGAGACCGTCAAGGTCTCCGTTGCTATGCAACGCTATCTCTGGAATTTCCTCTCCTTCTCCAGTCTGCTCTAACGAACTGGGCCCCTCCTCCTCCGTTTCTGAATCCTCATACCCCCAACTTGGCACCTGGTTGTCTGACGCCCTGACAGGAGGAAATGTGTCGAATGTGCGACATGGATGCTCCTGAGGGTTTGTCCAACTTCCTCCAGCGTGACTTGTAGCCTCCAGAGGAACACTGTTTGTTACAAGTTCTGAAGTTCCGAAAGGATTGTTGTTTCCGGTACTTGCGGTCGTTCTTCTTGGCATGCGGGAGGGCCTTCTGTTTGTCTCTTGTTTCCACCAGCACCTTATCCAGAGGGTCCCCAAACAACCTGGACCCACTAAAAGGGTAACTTGCCAAACGACTCTGGGAGCCCGGATCCACCGCCCAGCTTCATAACCAGATGTTGCGACGTGCTACTGTGCTGGCTGCCATTGCTCTGGCATTGAACTGTAGGGCATCCCTGGAAGCATCTGCTTGGAAGGCTGATGCTATGGAAATCTTCTTCAGCCCATTCTTAATGTCTTTGGGAACATCCTCTCTGGACGCGAGTTCCTCTGCCCAGAGCATACAAGCCCTTACCATCACTGACGTAGCTGCCAAAGCCCAGAAAGCAGCTGCCTCTGCTTCAAAGTCCCTTCTCAGTGCCACTTCTACACGCTTGTTGCAAGAGTTTCTGGGGGGCCCTTCTCCCTCCGACGGAATGACCAATGATGAAGATAAAGCAGCCACAGGTGGGTCCCCAGCTGGAGTTCTCAACTGTTCCATCACTTTGACTGGGAAGGAGTGGTGCTTGTCGACAAGCCTACATGTCAGTTTATGTTTTGTGGGATTCGCCCATTCCTGCTTCCACAAAACATGAAAGGAATCCGGAAAGGGAAGGCTGGCCATGTGTGGTCGGCCCTCTGGAAAAGCAGATCTGGAACCTTTTGAAGTAGAGGGCGCTGGTGTTTCCAGGTTCTGCTCATTTTCTTCAGGGAGTTCCAGGATCCACCTAGCCTTAGCTACTAAAGGTGGAAAATATTCAGCCTGGAAAAGCTTGCCCTTGGAAGGGGGGGCTTCCAGCTCTTCCTCTGACAGCTCCCCCTCCTCCCTGTCCTCCGAAGAATACTGCCCCTCAGAATCTGAAGGTAGCCCTAAAGCAGCCACCACTGCCTTACTATGTCTCCTTTTTGTAATCCTTTTCCCCTTGACTTGTGTTTAGACTGAGAAGAGCATTTGTGGCCTTTGCCATGGCTCTCCTTTGGCTCTGGGGATGACTGGGAAGACGAGGGGAGGGAATGGAGAGACGAGGATGACTGGGAAGACGAGGGGAGGGAATGGAGAGACGAGGATGAAGGGGATGAAGGGGAGGAAGAGGAGGATGAAGGGGATGAAGGGGAGGAAGAGGAGGAGGAAGCTGGAGAAGGGGACCTAACTCGGAGGTATTGTTGAGATCCCCCAGACTTGTGGTACTGGGGGATGTCAACATTCATGCCGAGGCTGTCTTGTTCGGGGCAGCTCAGGACTTCATGGCCTCCATGACAACCATGGGGCTGTCTCAAGTTGCTACTGGCCCGACGCATGTATCAGGACATACTCTTGATTTTTTTTTATATAATAATTTTTATTCAAATTTTTCCAAAAACAAACAAAACAAAGTCAAAAAAACATAACAATACATCAACAAAAAATGAAAATAAAATAGTTGACTTCCGATTTGTTGCAGATCAGCTATAAGTATATAATATACATCAAACCTGTCCCTTAATGTATACATACAGAGTCCCTTTTCTCCGTAGGCTGTCTTAATTAATCGTCAAATCCCAGTATCATCATTTTATTTTGATCTTTCAACAAAAAGTCTAAAAGAGGCTTCCATTCCTTAAGAAATGTATCTGTCGATTTTTCTCTAAGTAAACATGTCAATTTGTCCATTTCTACTAAATCCATTAATTTCAATAGCCATTCTTCCATTGTTGGTGTTGATTCCATTTTCCACTTTTGTGCATATAATAATCTTGCTGCCGTAATCATATATAATATTATTCTTCCATATTTCTTTTCTATTTGTTTATCCATAAAACCCAATAAAAAAAATTCTGGTTTTGACTGAATATTTATCTTTAGAATTTTTTGCATCTTCCTACCTATCTGTGCCCAAAATGATTTTGCCTTTTTACATAACCACCACATATGATAAAATGATCCTTCTTGTTGTTTACATTTCCAACAAACATTAGAAACATTACTATACATTTTTGACAACTTTTCTGGAGTCATGTACCAACGGTACATCATTTTATAAAAATTTTCTTTAAGATTATAGCATAGTGTAAATTTCAAACCTTTTTTCCACATATTTTCCCATTGATCCATTTGTATGTTATGACCAAAATTTTTTGCCCACTTTACCATACACTCTTTTACTTGTTCTTCCTCCATATCCATTTTCAATAAGAGTTTACACATTTTCGCAATTATATTTTCATCATTTGTACACAATCCTATTTCAAAATCAGATTTACTTATTTCAAACCCATACATTTTCTTGTCCATTTTATATCTTTCTAACAATTGTAAATAGGCAAACCATTGAAAACTATATCCTTCCTTTGTCAGTTGTTCTCTCTCTTTCATTGTATATTCTCCATGTACATTTTCTAATAGTTCTTGATAAGTTAACCATTTCTCTTTTCCAGCCATTTCTCTTCTATAAAACGCTTCTTGACTTGAGACACATAATGGTATTTTCGAATAAAACCTTGGTTTATATCTATTCCATATTTTCAACAGAGGACGTCTTATAAAATGATTGTTAAAGTCTACATTTACTTTTACTTTGTCATACCATAAATATCCATGCCATCCCCACTTCAAATTATGGCCCTCCAAATCCAATAGTCTTTTATTCCTCAATAAAATCCATTCCTTTATCCAGACTAAACAGCAGGCAGCAAAATAAAGTCTCAGATTTGGTAATCCCAGTCCTCCTCTTTCTTTGGCATCTTGTAGTAGTTTAAATTTAACTCTTGGTTTTTTTCCTTGCCATACAAATTTAGAGATATCTTTTTGCCATTGTTTAAAAGGTAAATCAGAGGATATTACAGGTATTGTTTGAAACAAAAACATCATTCTCGGTAATACATTCATTTTTATCACAGATATTCTACCCATTAATGACAGTTGTAGTTTATCCCATTTTAGCAAGTCTTTCTTAATCTCTGTCCATAATTTTTCATAATTATTATGAAACAACTTTGAATTTTTATTTGTCATAATGATACCTAAATATTTCAACTTTTTCTCTATTGTAAAATCTGTCTTGTCCATTAACTCTTTCTGTTCCCTTAAAGTTAAATTTTTCACCAACATCTTTGTTTTTTGATTGTTGATCTTAAATCCTGCTATAACGGTCCAAATTCTTTTAATTTGTCCATCAATACATTAATTCCTTCCAAAGGATTTTCTAGTACAATTATCAAATCATCAGCAAATGCTCTCAATTTATATTCTTCTTTTTTTATCTTTAATCCCGAAATTCTTTTATCTTGCCTTATATCTCTAAGCAGCACTTCTAAGACCAGAATAAATAAAAGGGGAGATAAAGGACATCCCTGTCTTGTACCCTTTTGCATTTCACATGAATCCGTTAAATCTCCATTAACAATTATCTGAGCCTTCTGAGATGTATAAATCGATCTAATCCATTTTATAAAATTGTCTCCAAAATCCATTTGCTCCAAAACCTGGAACATAAATTTCCAATTCAAATTATCAAATGCTTTTTCAGCATCTAAAAAAATCAAAGCTGCTTGTTTATCATTTTGTTGTTCTAAATATTCCAAGACATTCAAGACATTCCTGACGTTGTCACGTAATTGTCTTTTAGGTAAAAACCCTGATTGATCTTCCTGAATAAATTGTTGCAATATTATTTTCAATCTTTCTGCCAAGATCATTGTAAAAATTTTATAGTCATTATTCAATAGAGATATTGGTCGATAATTTTTTGTTTTAGTTAAATCTTGCTCCTCTTTAGGTATTAATGTTATATTAGCATTTTTCCAACTATCCGGTATCTTTCCCTCTTGCAGAATAAGATTCATTGTAGACTGTAAAGGTAGTAAGAGTTCTTCCTCCAAACATTTATAATACATTGCAGATAACCCATCTGGTCCTGGTGCCTTTCCTAATTTAATTTTATTTATAGCTTCAGATATCTCTCTTGACGTAATAGGACCATTAATAGCTTGTCTCTGAAAATCTGTAATTTTAGGCAAATTCTGTTTAGATATATACTCTTCTATTTTTTCAGATGGAATTTCCTGACATTTGTACAATGTTGAATAATATTGATGAAAAATCTTTTTAATTTTTACATTATCTGTCAACGTCTCATCTCCTTCTTGTATCTTTAAAATGATATTTTTTTGACGTTCTTTTCTTAATTTATATGCTAACCATTTCCCAGGTTTATTTGCAAATTCAAAAGTCCTTTGTTTAGCAAAATTTAGTTTTCTTTCAATTTCTCTAACTGTCAGCATTGATACTTGCTTCTGTAACATTTTGATTTGATTTACAATAGAAACTTTAGTTGGATTCTTTTTCAATTCTTCCTCTTTTTGTTTTATTTCTTCCAAAATTAATTGCATTTTCTGTTTCTTTTTTTTTAATTCAGAGTTACATTTAATAAGATATCCCCTCATAAATGCCTTACTTGTATCCCAAACGATATTTTCGCTTGTTCCTTTATGTAAATTATGTTCAAAAAACTCTTTTAATTTCTTCTTACATTCTTGTACTACTTTGTCATTCTGTAATAAAGATTCATTTAGTCTCCATCTAAATCCAAGATTTTTCTTTTTTAAAGTTAATATCACAGGGTTATGATCCGAAAAAGTTTTTGGTAATATATCCATTTTAAAAGTGTCCTTCACTAAAATTTTAGACATCCAAATCATATCAATCCTTGAGAATGTTTTGTGTCTTTCTGAAAAATAAGTAAATTCCTTTGCATTATCATTTATATATCTCCAGGTATCCACCAATTCTAAATGTTCCATCAGTTCAAAGCAAATCTTTGGTAATTTACCCTGTGTCTCTTTGATATTTTTTTCAGAAAGCCTATCAATTTTTGGTGAGATTACCCTATTCCAATCACCCATAACGCACCAATGGTCATATGAAAACTCTGACAATTTTTCCATAAGTCCTGTGTAAAACCTTGTTTTATCTTCATTGGGGGCATAAATACCCACTATCAAAATGTTTGTACCCTGTAGAGTAATTTCGACCCCCACAAATCTACCACTATCATCCAATAATACCAATTTAGGAAGCAATTGTGGGTTAATGTAGAGAACAACTCCATTTTTTTTTTTTTGGTCCAGCCGAAATAAATTCTTCACCCAAATTTTTACAAATCAAATATTTGGAATCTTTCTTCTTAATATGAGTTTCTTGTAAACAAATTATATCCAATTTTAATTTTTTCAGATAATGAAACACTTTCTTTCTCTTCTGCGCCGTATTGGCTCCATTTATATTCCAAGTTAGATATTTGTAATCCATCTTTAAGCGTGTATTTTAAAATGTGCCTGATGCTCCTTTTAATCCCTCATCTTCCTTCCCTTCCTCCGCATATCTTGTTGACTTTGTTCCCCAGGAATTATATCCATATCTTTGAGTTTATCTTCATCCATATCTTTTGAAGCTTTTCTCAAGAAGTCCCTTGCTTTTTGAACAGTATTCAATCGATATTTCTGTTGTCTGAATGTAAAGATCACTCCTTCTGGAACATCCCATCTAAGTTGAATTTTGCGTTGCTTAAGTTTCTCTGTAAGGAAAGCATATTCTTTTCTCTTACGTAAAAGTCTAATAGGAATTTCTTTCATCACCAGTATTTCCTTACCATCAATTTTAAAGGTATTTTTAAAGTGTTGCTGTAATACCATATCTCTGGTCGTCTTCTTTATAAAATGAACAAGCACATCTCTTGGAATTTTATTCATTGTTGCATATCTGGAATTAATTCTATACACTTTGTCTATTTCAAATTCCATCCGATCTTCATTCAAATCCAGAAATTTTGCTAGAGCATTAACAATTTTATCTCTGATGTCTTCACCTGTTTCCTCAGGAATTGCACGGAATCTCAAACAATGTTCTTTATTTCTCATTTCAGTCACAGCCATATAATCCAATTTTTTTTCTAATTCCAGATTTAATATATCTGTTCTATTCTCCAAGATTTGTACCTTTTCTTTAGTGTTTTTTGCATCCTCCTTTATTTGCCCAATTGTCCCTTTAATCTCATCCACTTGTGTTTTAATATATTTTTTTATATCTGTCAATTCAGTTTTCATATCCTGTTTTATATCATTAATCCCTTCCATTATTATTTGAAACATATCTGGGGGTATAGCCCCTTCCTGTGGATCAGTAGAACCTCTTCGCTCCCGGGCCTTAGTTGCTTTTTTAGTTGTCATTTTCAAGAGAAGCCTTTAATTTCTGATATTAATCACTGTTCCAAAACCTAGAGGCAGTCTATTTCTTTTTTTTTTCCTCCACCAACAAAAAAGTTAATATTCCAGGCCTGTTATTGAAATCCAGCCAGCACAGCACAGTTCTTATCTACATCCAAGAATGCAAAACAATTCTGGTTCCCAACACCAAGCAATTAGTAACATATACGAGCAGCAGATTCGTCCAAAAAGAAATAGTCCAAAGAGAAAAATAGTCCAAAATATAATAATTACCTCTCATCCGTTTTTAAACTTTAAAGCTCCAAATTCAGGCCAGCTTTTTGTCGTAAAAAAAGTATATAAGTTGTTTACATTTTCTTTCTTCCTTAATTATATTTAAAAGAGAAAAAGTATGACTCACCCAGGTTTCTCAGTTGCTGATTCGTAAACAAATCTCTTTTATTGTAGTAATTTAAGCCGAATGATAAGATTTAGACAGAAGTAGGCTCGCTGGTTAAGAACGTTTTTTTTTAAGAAGAAAAAAAAGAACGCTTCGCTTTTTTCCAGTACAGCTTGCGTGGAAATCCTGACTCCGTCTTCAGCCGATCGGCATGCCTTCTTATCTCAGGGATTTCCTGATCAATTCCAGCCGCCGACAGCTCAACGAAGTCTTGTGGAAAATCTGATCGGTTCTCCTATACCTTGGAGAACATTTAAGCCAGTCCAAGATTCCTCTTGGCTGGCTTTTAACCTGAAAAAAGCTTCCTCTGAGGCAGAGCTCCCTCAGAGACAACCACCAGCCAGCACTCCTTCCGGGAAGTCCAGGACATACTCTTGATTTGATCTTCGCCACTGGTCATGGAGATGGTGATCTGAGAGTGGGGTATTTTTCATCTACTCCATTGTCATGGACAGATCACCGCTTGCTGAGCTTTAGACTCACGGCAACCCTTTCCCTCTGCAGAGGTGGGGGACCTATTAAGTTGGTCCGCTCCCGGAGGCTTATGGATCCTGTTGCTTTCCAGAGCGCTCTGGGAGTTTTTCCGGCTGATAGCACTGGCGCTCCTGTCGAGGCCATGGTCGATCTGTGGAATGCGGAGATGACCTGGGCCATTGACATGATCGCTCCCACGCGCCCCCTTCGGTGCAGAACTCAAACAGCACCGTGGTATACCCCGGAGCTGAGAGTGATGAAGCAAGAGAGAAGGAGGCTAGAGTGCAGGTGGAGGCGAACTCCTGACGGATGTAGTCATTCTTTGGTGAGTGCTTCCACTAAGTTGTATGTAAAAGCGCTTAGGGCGGTAAAAAAGTCCTATTTTGCTGCCACCATTAGATCATCTCTTTGCCGCCCAGCGGAGCTTTTTAGGGTGGTACGAGGGCTTTTACATTCTGGCCCTCCTGATACTAAGGAAACATCGGAAGCTCGCTGCAACGAATTTGCGGAGCACTTCCAGGATAAGATTGCTTGCATCCGTCGGGACTTAGACTCTGATGTTATGACAGATGACTCCATTGAAGTGTCCAGAGCGCGGTCTTGTCCTTCATTGTTGGATGAGTTTCAGTTGGTGCAGCTCGAGGAAGTGGACAAGGTGCTTGGAATGGTGCGGGCGACCACGTCTGCCCTTGATCCTTGCCCATCTTGGCTGGTGAAGGCCAGCAGGGCTGTAACCACCGGCTGGGCCAAAGAGGTGATAAACGCCTCCTTGAGAGAGGGAGTAGTCCCTGGTAGTCTCAAGGAGGCAGTAGTGAGACCTCTTCTAAAGAAACCTTCTTTGGACCCAGATATTTTGAACAACTATAGACCGGTGGCGAATGTCCCTTTTTTGGGCAAGGTCCTGGAGCGGGTGGTCGCCGGCCAGCTCCAGGCGCTCTTGGATGAAACCGATTATCTGGATCCGTTTCAATCCGGTTTTAGGCCTGGTTTTGGCACTGAAACAGCCTTGGTCACCCTGTATGATGACCTTTGTCGGGAGAGGGACAGGGGGAGTGTGACCCTGTTGATTCTCCTTGATCTCTCAGCGGCGTTTGATACCATCGACCATGGTATCCTTCTGGGGAGGCTCGCGGAGTTGGGAGTTGGGGGCACTGCTTGGCAGTGGCTCTGCTCCTACTTAGCGGATCGTCGCCAGAAGGTAGTGCTTGGGGAACATTGCTTGACACCCTGGACTCTCCATTGTGGAGTCCCTCAGGGGTCGGTCTTGTCCCCCATGCTCTTTAACATCTACATGCAGCCTCTGGGTGCGGTCATCAGGAGTTTTGGAGTGCGTTGCCATCAGTACGCTGATGACACGCAACTCTACTTCTCCTTTTCACCTTCTTCAGGTGAGGCTGTTGATGTGCTGAACCGTTGCCTGACCGCGATAATGGACTGGATGAGAGCTAATAAACTGAAACTTAATCCAGACAAGACTGAGACACTGTTGGTGAGCTCTTTACCTGCCCAGATGGTGGATGTTCATCCTGTTCTAGATGGGGTTACACTCCCCTTGAAGGAACAGGTTCGTAGCTTGAGGGTCCTTTTTGACCCTTCCTTGTCGCTTGAGGCTCAAGTGGCCTCGGTGGCACGGAATGCGTTTTACCATCTTCGCTTAGTAGCCCAACTACGCCCCTATCTGGACAGTGACGATCTCGCCTCAGTTGTTCACGCTCTGGTAACCTCTAGACTGGACTACTGTAATGCGCTCTACGTAGGGCTGCCCTTGAAGACCGTTCAGAAACTTCAGCCAGTGCAAAATGCGGCAGCCAGGTTGTTAACGAAGACCCGCTGGTCTGCGCATATAACACCTGTCCTGGCCTGCCTGCACTGGCTGCCTATTTGTTTCCGAGCCAGATTCAAGGTGCTGGTTTTGATCTATAAAGCCTTACACGGTGTGGGACCACAATACCTTGTGGAACGCCTCTCCTGCTATGAACCTACCCGTTCACTTCGTTCAATATCCAAGGCCCTCCTCCGGGTACCAACTCATCAGGATGCCCGGAGGATTGTTATTAGATCTAGGGCCTTTTCTGTGGTGGCCCCCGAACTGTGGAACAGCCTACCTGTGGAGATACGCCTAGCGCCTTCGGTACTTTCTTTTAGGCGCCAGGTTAAGACCTGGCTATACTCCCAGGCATTTTAATGTTCAATGTGTTTCATTTAATTTTTTTTCCGTTTAACTTGTTGCTGATTTTATTGTAATTTTATTGTAATATTGTATTTTAATCTTGTTTTGTTCACCGCCCAGAGAGCTATTCGCTATGGGCGGTTTAAAAATGAAATAAATAAATAAATAAAAATAAATAACTCGCCTTCTCTTTGCCTGAGCCCTCTTCTGGGAAGGCCTCCTCTTTTTCTTTTCACAAGGGGAGGCACAGGGTTGTAAGGAACCTGTTCCCTGTACTTCCTTGGCCACTATGCCCTTCACCCAATGCAGGAATTTAGGAAACTCCTGTTCCCTTGGGAAGGGCAAAGAATCAGTACTCACCCCCTCCATTTGCAGGCTGCATGCATTTGGTGCCAATACCTGGCCACGCCCCTCCTCAATAAGGCTGTGGCTGAAGGCTTCAGGCTCCTCCGAGAGGCAGCCTAGGTCTGCCTCCTCCATGGTGCCGCGTGCGTTGAGACCCTACCCGATCCTATGGGGAGGGTTGGGCCCCCCGATAAAGCCGCTCCTCCTTCCACGGCTCTGAAATCAGGCTTCCCCACTCAACGCCCAGTGGGGGGGGAAGCCAAGTTGATGTAGTAGCAGCAACTGCTGCTTGCTCAAGTAGCTGACATGCCCCTGCGAGGGAGAGATGCGTCCCACTGCAAAAAAAGCCTCCCTCTTCGTGCCGACGCACCTAAATGAATCCCTGTCCCCGTGCTAAGCTAAGGACGGCTGGTGGGGGGGAAGGGAGGGTCGAAGAAAAAAAGAAAAAGAAAAAATGATAAAAGGGTGAAGTTCTTTAAAAGAGAAACTGAAGCTGCTGAGCCCTTATGAAGCTCAGCAGGACCCAACCGAATGCTGCAGCAGGCAGGGCGGGTCTAGGGAGAGCAGGATGGCCCCTCCCCCAGGGTGAAGTCATCTGAAGTGGGCCCTGCCTGCTGACCCAGAGGGAGGCGCCATTCCCAAGGTCAATGACTGTCCTCCAGGAACCTCCAGGGAATGCATGTATTAGGGGAGAGTGTGCATAAAAATGAATATATTAGTGAAAATAACATACAACAATGCATTATATGATGAGAAACTGCAAAAATGTGTACATTAGTCAAAACTGCATATAAAATGTGTTTATTAGGAGAAATTTGCACTAAAATGCTGGAGAACTCTCAAATTGTTGCAGAAATGTGGAGAACTGAATTTAAGATTGGAAAAAAGAAACAGAGAGAACAGAAACTGATAGATCTTTCCATCCCTATCTATAATATATATAAATTCTGAACACATGTACTTCATGTTTAATTACATTTCTTCTTATAATCAATTTTCATCTCTGAAGGTATGGACACCGGTATATAATCTAACAAAATTGGGAGGGACTCCTTAAATGTATTTTGCAGAAAGACTCATAACATATGGCCACCAATGACCTCACAAACCTTTCAGTTCAATAAAGACACACAAACACAGGCCACCTGACACTGGACTACACACTAAAGAACAACAAGACAAGAGATGCATTTCTACTTTTGTGAAGTCTAGCAAATTGACAAGAATCGTCTTCTGGTTCAGATAAATGTTTATGGGTAACATGTTATAAATTTATTGTCAATTAGTCATAAAATAAGTTCCTCCATGAGATAGATCTTACAATTGGGGATTTATTTTCATGTTACTCCATCACACTTTCTCCTCAGTACTTTTCCAAGAGTAAGGCTATATGCTGAACAAATTCTGAGGCCTGAACAAGGAAAATAGTTTGGCATAGCAAAAAGATCAAACCATTGTACAAGTAGTGGAAAATTTTCTCCTTTGAGTTTGTACATTAATCTCATGAACACACTGCAAAAGCATTTCACATCTTCCAACGAAGGCATTTATTAGTGTTTACTATTCCAACACAGCTGCCCTTACAACATTTACTCTGCTTCTTTAGCAGTATCAGTCAGCACTGGTGCTACTTGCACAATGCTATAATTCCACTTTACCTGTTCAAAGTGAGGTAGTGTGGGGGTAAAGAGATGGTTTTAATTGTCAAGTGTAATGCTTATATAAAACATTAGTTTAGACATTCTTATTTACACACACTTCCAAACTGAATTAAAACTTGATTTACTGCAAGCAGAAGCTTCCTGTGATAACTGTTAAACACCCTGTGCAAAATAAGATTAGCTTTCTAATGTTGATTACAGGATTAAAGACATCGGTTTCTAAGAGTGTCAAGGCAGTAACACCTATAAACTCAGGACTCATCACACAGGAGTTGAACTCTGCAGTAAAGACGCAGTTGCTGCCATCACGATAGATTTCCACGGTTCACACTTCCTATTTTTGAATCTGCTGTTTTCCGTTCACACTAGTCAGTGTTCCTCTGGAAAGGATCCGCGTCACTGTTTTGTGTCCCTGCCCCCTATTTTGCATGTTTACTAGTCCAGGGTATCGATATTGCTAATGGAGAGGGGGATGCTTTTGGGGGGCAGTTTAATTGTTTCTTGTCAATCGCATGCTTCTCCCAGCTGAACATCTTCCCCACCTCCTGCTCTAGTTATTAGAGCGTAAATGAGTTCCGTCCCCTTCGCTTTCTTGGTAATAGGGATTGAGGGGGCAATCCTTCTCTTCTTCGTGTGTGTGTGTATGTGTGTGTGTGTGGAAGGGGGAGTCGTGACTGAGACCACCATTCTTTCCTCATAAGACAAGATGTGTGACTCCTTGTCCTCCTTTCCTCGATGTACATGAGGTAAATCACATATAGGCACTCATAGGAAAATGAAAGAGCAAAGGAGACAAAAGAGAACAAAAAAAACCAGAAGTCCCACGCATCCTGCGACACGCCTCTTATCATGTGGCCTGAGGTTGGGAGCGAGGGAGACTGTGAAATGAGCACGAGTGGTGGCCCTGTCTTACCCACCAACCCACCCCTGTTTTTCTTGCTCCCTCCCCTCCTGGTTTCAGGAGGAACAAAGAAGGGGGGACTGGCACTCCCCACCCCTCTTTTGTCCCAGAGTTGTGCATTGACTTAAGGAGCCACGTTCCTCTATTGCAGCCTCCTTTTTCTCGTCTTCACTCTTGGGTTCCCAGGAGTGGTTGCTTGCCTGACCTTCTCCCTCTTCAAAAGAATGAGGCATTCTTCCACCCTTTAACTTTCTGTGCATGTATTTCCCTGCTTCTTGTGTGGGAAAGTCTCCCCCCCCAAGACAAAGGAAAGGTGAGGGGAGAGTGTATGACACTTTCTCCCTTGTTTCTCTTCCCTTCTGTCCTTTCTTCCCAACTGCAGAGGCTGAGGCGAATCCCAGCCAGCCACTCCCTCTTGGCAAATCACTGTGGGACAAACTGGGGTCTAATGAAGGAAAGGAGGGGGGGGAAGAGGATGGCAAACAAATAAAATGCTAGCCAGTGTCTTCGGGACACACGATTTTGCACTGGTGACTGTACCTTCTCAAGTGCTCTGGAGGACCAGGGAGGAATTACTGCTGGCTTTTTTTTGTCAGTTTCATTGTTTCTTGTCAATTGCATGCCTCTCCCGGCTGAGCATGGCAGTGCAATTGACACAAAACTGGTTTGAGGGGGGAGTGAATGATGTGCAGATAATTGGCAATCATAACATTCACCCATCCGTTTTTCTGTCTGTCATTTCCTGACAGGTTTGCAGTAAAACCCTTTTTTAAAAAATGAGCTCTGCGTGCATGCATGCGTGCATGTGTGTCTGCCGTCTGCCACATCGCATGTAATTGGGGGATACAACAATATTAGGAAACGGAGCATATTGCTGGTTTCAAGGAGTGAGGGGAGGGAAGAAACTTGAAGGGGGGAAGGAAGGCTATAGCAAATGCGGGAGGACAGAGCGAAGCCAGAAGTGGCTGGTTAAGCGCCTGGAAACACAATGGAACTCACGGACAGTTTAGTGGGTGGAGAAAAGGGAGTATCTGAAAGTGAGGATCCACCTCACAGCAAAAAAAAAAGTCAAAGCAAAGCCCATACATGGAGGAATGCAGCAAAGCAGAGATGGTTTTTCATTCACTTTTCACATTATCCCTGGATTGGTTTAATATGGATTTAAAGGGAAAAACAGTGTCCTGCCTTCTCTTTGCCTGCAACGTCATGTGAACCATGCAAATTAAAAGGGGATGCAAGTCACACCAATTTCATAGTAAGTCACGTGGAAACCAGCCCTCAGAGGAGGCCGGATACTGCAGTACAGCCCTCCCAATGAGAATATTGAGCAAATCTCAAAGCCATACACTCTGTCATTCCACGCACATTTTGTACTTCTATTTGAACTCAGAGAAGCTCTGCAAATATTTCAGTCAGTCTACTGTTCTCTGGTCAATCAGCTTCTTTTGGATTAGGACTGGCTTATTGGTACAGAGATCTGATTGGCCAGAGAACAAGTGTAGCTATGACAAACAAGCCCCTCTCCTTGGTCTGCCTGCTTGTCAGTCCTCCTAGGAAGGCTCCTATTCTATCTGTTATAAGGCCTATCTAAAACAGCCACTATAGCAAATTAGGAAGGAGGCTGGACTGATTCAAGAACAGCCCCACTTGGTAGCCTTAGCCTATATCAGAACCATATATTGGTTCTGACCATTATCAGAGCTGTAAAATGCTGGACATAGTCTTGCCTTTCTATAGTAAACATAAGACCTGCTTTATTTTATTTGCATTTATTTTTGAGAATGGATGGGAAGACAATTGAGAGAAATGTCAGCCTGCCTCAGTATAAGTGTGTGTTTGCTGCAACAGCTTGCAGGGGTGGGGTGAATTAGTATTTGTTAAATGAGAGAGAAAGAGAGAGACTGCTAGTCTTTCCAAATGAAAGACTTATCTATTTTCACTTCTTAAGCTATTTGCATTTTTTGTGTGAATGGGCCGGGGGGATGCTATTGGAAGATTGGTAGGAGAAATGGTGGTCTGTGTCTCTAATTTGATGGGGGGGTAGCTGGGGAAAGTGAGTTATTTTCCAATTTCCCTGCAATTTTCCTGGCCCAACCCATTTGGATCAGATCTTCTGGTGTATCTTTCTCCAGTATGTTTAATGAAAAATTCCAGTTTAATGTGCTTCATGGATTAGTTTACAGGAATCTTATGTATTTCTGCTGCTCTACATGGTATAACTAGGCATGACTACTCAAAACTAAGATGTTGTCACAGCAATTAGACACACACACCCTTACAACCTTTAAGTAAATTTGGGTGGGCTCTTTCTACTTGCATGAGGCAAGTGTCATAGAATGGGATTGCGCACGCATGTGAGTGCTCCTCCTAGGTGGGAAAGTGAGGGCCAGCTGAGCCTGCCATCTCAGTTGTCTGCATGTCTGGAGCAATGGGGGCAGGGACACTTCATCGAGATCCTTCCCCTTCTCCTCTGGAGGTGGTTTTGCTGCAGCAGCATCCTGGGAGGAGAGAGGAGAAGGGACAGGCTCCTGATCAGCCAGTGTCCCTTCAGTGGTAACTGGAGCTAAGAGGGAGGAGCTATCAGTGTCAAAAGTACTGAAGCCTACTGCCTCAGCACTTCCTGGTTGTAAGTTACTAGAACCCTCCCCCAAGTCCCAATCTGCATCTTCATCCTTCTCTTCATTACTCCAGGACCACTCCGCAGGGCTCATGACAATCCCCAACCTTCATGTGTTTGGCAGTTGTCCTCCCCTTTTGCAAGTGTGTTTATTTTTTAGAAAGTTGGGAGGAGGCTACTAATTCTCCACTCTCCTAATGCTTCTATTCTCTAACCCCACGAGATTGCTGTCAGAAAGTAGGTAAGAAGTGGTGGATCATTGCTCCAATCTACCTTTTGCTCCCTTGCTAAAGTTGCAATCTGAACCCCACTTACATGGAAGTAAGCCCTGCTGTGTTCTAAGTAGACATAGTTAGGATTGCACTGTAAGGTGGTGACTTACCCATTTAAAAACTTCTCTTCTGCAAGCTTGCTTCCTCAAAAAGTCTTTTGGAAAGTTAAGAGGAGGTTGCAGTAAGTATATCTGTAGTCCTACCTGGACTCCTCTTTCTGCAAGTTTGTTTGCTCACAGGGTTTTTTAGAAAGTTGGGACGGTATTATGGTACTGTCTCTGCTCTCCCATATCCCATCACCTTCCCCTTCTGCAAGTTTATTTGCCATAAGGTTTTTTGGAGGAAGGGGGCTGCCAGGACTGGCCCCAGCCCACTGTGGGCCCTTGGGCAACAGCTGCCTGCAACAGGCCCCTGCCTTCCCCCATGTGTGTTCACACACAGTTAAATACACCTGGTTGTGCTATCTCATGCATCTGCACACATGACTGCTATCACCCAAGATGGCAGCAGATGCCCCCATCTTGGGTCATGGCAGGCATAGAATAATAGAATAGTAGAGTTGGAAGGGGCCCATAAGGCCATCAAGTCCAACCCCTTGCTCACTGCATGTATGCTGATGAGTGAGGTGCAACAACTGGGTGCATTTAAGCGCCTGCTGGCTGCATGCACCTACAGGGTTTGATGTCACCTGGGAGAGTGGAACTACTGTTCCACAAACCACACCACGTGATCGAACCACACCACGTGATCGAGGCCCACACCCCGATGCTGGTGAGGATCATGGAGCAGGAGATCCATCCTTCCGGCCACAGGGGCCTTTGGCCAGCTGCAGGGCCCTCAGCCAATACCTGATCTGGCCACCCACTGGCATCGGGATTGGTGGCTGCCTTCCTCTCTTGTACGTTTGTTGCCCAGCAGAGCCATTGGAAAGAAGAGAGGAGGTAGTGGATCATCGTTCCAGTCCAGTTTTTGTTCTGCTTGATAATTTATTTACCTGTGAGTATGTCCTTTGGACATAATTCTGAGTAGACAGTTAGAATTACATTATAAGCAGTGACTTTGACCAACTAAAAACGGTGGTGTTCTTTTCAGATGTCTGCCTGGATCGATAAAGTTTGCAGCGCAGCATATATATATAGAACATAAGGCTGAGAGTTGGTAACTGGCCTAAGACAGAAGTAAGCGAGTTTAAAATGTTAAACTACACATGCTCAGAGGGTTTTTTTTGTAGTCCATGAAAGCTTATACCATATTTTTTTTTAGTCTTGAAGATAGTATAAGACTTATTTTGTTATTATTTCATGTGTCCCGTTCTATAAGGAGGCGGACCTATTTTGGAAACTGTACCAAGGCTTATTTTTTAGGTTTTTTTTTTTCATGATTACAAACCTGCACCCCCACCCCAGTTCAAAATTAAGGACAAACAGGCTAGAAATCACTTTTTAAAATTTTGATTATTCCTCATTTATCAGTATTGCATTTAAATCCACCCCAACTTTCTTCCAAGGAGCTCAAGGTAGCATTCATAGGTCTCCTTTTTTCCATGTTCTCCACACAACCCTGTTCGGTAGGTTAGGTTGAGAGACAGTGACTGAGCCTAGGGCACACAGTGAGTTTCACAGCTCAGTGGTGAGTTTAACCCAGATTCTAGTCTACTTGATTTCCATGCATTTTATTCTACATTCTGGGAAAAGATGTAGGAACGAATAAGCTGGTGGCAGGAGGAAATATTTTCCATAGATCTGGAAATGTATGGTGTCCCTTGTTAACAGTCCTGTCTGGTACCTTTAAGACTAACCATTTCAGGCTGCAATCCTGTACATACTTACCAGAGAACAATTCTCGTGGTAGGTGGAGGCTTATTTCTGAGTAATGTACAGCTGTTGTAGCATGAATTCACTCTAGAAATCGTGACAGCAGGGACCCCTTCTGAACGAAGATAAGATAGTTAGGTGCTAAATATTAAGAAAGCTGTAGTATTTAAATGTCCACTGTTTCTTTGCAAAGGAGAAGGATAGGGAGAGAACAAGAACAGGTGGAGGCCACACTTTTTTCCACAACAGAAGAGCAGCTATGACAGCAGGGACCCCTTCTGAACAAAAGAAAGACATTTTACAATATAGTTAGGTGTTAAATTGAAAAATGTCTCACTTTGGTTCAGAAGTAATGCTTAGCTGTCTGCAGTATCCTTGCACAGGAGGAGGAGGAGGAGAAAACCAGAGCAACTTGCCCATGCCCCATGACTTCTTAGCAGCTCCACCAGGTGTAGTGGGCACCAGCTGCCACTGTATACATTAATACAGAGGATGTCAATGCAGCATCCATGGGTGCCCTTGAGGTCTTCTCCAGGTGCCTATGAAGCCTCTGAGCCCCCCCCCCCCCGTCCTCCTGGTTGTTAAGTGGTGAGGATGGTTACCTTTTTCTCCCTTGAAAAGTACATGGACCTAAAGGAAGAAGTTGGAAAAGTGACACTCTTTCCTTTCCTCTTTGAGCTCTTTGTGCTCTTCAAAGTTCAGATTAATTCTATTGTGTTTTTATTCCTAACAGGATTTATATATTACCCTCTTATGAAACATCAGGTCAGTAGACTGCAACAACAACAAAATACAGTATAACAACAACATTGGTCAAGGAAACTATCAACATGGAGGCATGACTAATTAAATAATATTGTAAAGTGCCAGGATGCTCTTTAAAATGTCTGAAACATTAAAATATAAGACACACTTTAATCCAGAAAATTTGGGAGTATTATTCATTGTTCTTGCTCTAAATGTGAAGCAGAAATACCAAGTCAATTGCAACAGCATCCAAATTTGTGAATAAAAAAAGGCACTCATTGTTTCAACACTTGGAATATGTAGTTCATTTTTAATGTTCATCCCACATTTGGCTCCTACCAAGTTACCACATAAGAAATCATAGCTGTATTAAAATAAACATTGATCTCAGTAAGCCCAAACCTGATTTTACAAGGAATCATAAATCCACTCTTAGCAACTCATATTTCGTAAAGGTGACAACCACTGAACTTGATTCTGAAGTACTAAACCACTAAAAAATATATCAGTATGTATATTAAAATTATTGGAAAGAACCTTAATTGGGCTCGGGAGGGGGATGCCTACAGTTTGGACACCAAATGGCCACTTTTTGGAGAGGGAGTGGCTATTTCCAGTCACACACATGCCAGAAAAGGTACACTTACATTGTATTAGGAGGGGAAAGGCCAGCCTAGTTTGCAAGCAGTTCTGGTCTCGATTAGGATCTGCCAGATTGTTGAGCCCCCATCCTATAAGAGTTGAGAACATGAGAAGAGATGCAAGGGGTTGTACCCAACACTGCCATTCCACTCATGCAGCAGATGTCTGCTTGCCCCTCTTGCCCCTATAGTTCTCCGCACACCTTGAAAATCTGCTCCAGAGGGTTGGGGATCCTCCAGAGCAGATTTTGGGAGCACATGAGGAGAAGGAAGGGTAGCCCCATTGAATGAGTGGAGCTCTGTCTGTGCAGCACTGGATACAACTAGGGATGCCAGAGAATTCAATCGGAAACAGTAGGAGAAATTGCTGCAATTTGCATGTTCATCCAAGGTCAGAAATGGAAATCAGGCAAGCAAATGTAAGTGGCATTCACTATCTTTTTTTTAAGTCTGCAAATGTTATGTAATTACATTATTTTCTGCATTGTTTTGATGTCTCTCGTCCACTAAAAGGCATTGAAATTATGTAAGTACATTCATTTCAACCACTGCAGATAGCGAGATAGATAACGTAGGTCTTAGTGGAACCTGAACTATAGCAGAATAGAAACAGCGCTGATTGCAATGAACACAGGATGAGATGGAAATGGCTGCCTCCTTACATCCCTAAAGAAAACCAAATGTGCCAATTCCAGATTCAGCTTTGCATCCTAATTTGTGCCATGGGCAAGTGTAGTCTGCAGAAAACAACCACAATATTCCCTCGATATCCAAGAAATGAGGCTGATGTTACATAACACCCATTTTACTTTCCTACTGTAAAGCTTGCTGACCAGCAGAAATAAATGTGACATATCTATTCAATGAAACCAACAGTCCACAAGCCATTTCCACTACATTTCAGGGATGTTGTGCTAGATCCACCCACATCTCTACTTGCCCACATATGACATAAGGAAAGTGGACGTGGTGTGGGGGGAAATGCTCTCATGGACTAAATTTGGCCCTCAGGCCAGAGGTTCCCTACCCCGTGCTATAGTAAGATATGGTACACATTTAGGACTGATGTGCCATACAGTAAGAACATATCTATCAACTGCAAAGAAACCATGCAGACATCGTATCTCTTCATCTTAATATTTTCTTGCTTGTAGCCAATCAGTGCCATAGCAACATGCCCTACACAATTTTAGCAACAGCTGTACAAAAGCAAAATTATCCTCTTCATTTTAATTGCTAACAATCTCAGTCTGATTTGACTGTAGCAGTTGCAATGTAATACTGGACAACTGTCATAATACCATAGCAACCATTTAATTCTGCAAGATTTGGCAACTCAGAGTTTCAGGGTGGGGTAGGAGAGTTCTCTTGCTTACCAGCAGAAGGGATCATACTTTTGAAAAGTGGGAAGTGTTTACAGTAATTTCAACACCGTAAAACACAAAATTACAGCACACCCTGAGATTTTGATTAAATCACCACCATCAACATTAAAACAGTAAATGAACATTAATGGAACATTCACAAATGACAGTGTTTAAGAGGTGGAGATTAACTGATAGGGATCAAGGCAAGTTAGAAAACAAGCGATATACAAATGATGGATTTTAGGCCCTTTTCCTAATTACTGAAAATATCACCATTCTGGCAAGGCAGTAGGGCTGTGTTAAAATTCTGCCTAATTTGGTACAGAATGTTCCATTAATTTGCTTATTTGCTATAGTTAAGGATCAGATTTTTATGTAGTGATTTGCCCTGGCTATTTTCAGAAACAGGCTTTTTAAAAAAAATCTGTGTCTAAAATATTGATATTAATATCTATGTTCTGATGGATATTTCCTTCAATTTATCAATATTTCCTTTCAAAGTATTTCTGTTTCCTAGGAGGGAAACGGATTGGTAAAAGCAGCAGCTTATAGACAAAATATGAACTTGAATCGATACCAGCCTGTTAGGTTCACAGAATGCTTTTGAGCCAGCACTGGCCAACAGATCCCTTTCCTACAAGGCAGTGATTATACATTCAATTATATATGAAATTGGATATACATCCCAAATTTGGTTGAGCAAGACTAGTCCATTTTGACTTTCACTTCTAGAGTGCACAAGCAATCCTCCTCTGGTGTTATTACGGAATCAAATTGCTATAAAAGGTAACAGGTTCATCATATGCAATCAAAATGTATGAGTAAAACAACACATGGACATTTGGTAAGAGACTATTCCAGTCAGGAATGAGTTACTGCTTTGCCACTATTGCTACTAAGTGCTACTACTGAATAAGAGACACAGGTGTTTGTTGCACCCCTGGACAAACCATTGGAGGTGGCATACGTTATTACGCTTTCAACATTAAGATCCAGAGTAACATGATACAGTAGAGCTTACCTACATAGTCCAATGCCCTGCATACTGGTCCCATCACTTAAAAGAGGCTTCAACATGAACTGCAGAGAGCCGAATCCTAGTTGCCAATGTCACATTTCCAGTGGTGATTAACAATGTATGGCTTGTTACCAGATCTGCTAGTGTGTCTGTATACTACCGTACGCATATATTCATGGAAAAGCTAATTTGGAGGAATTAGTAATACTACTCTTGGGATCTTTACTGGAACTACTTCACACTACTGAAGCTCTTCAAAATGGACATTTAGTTTACTTGAGGTAGGTTATGCTGCTGGCCATCTACTCATTTGAAAGGGATGCTTTATGGCCATATTATAGGTGTTTGTATTAGACATAGCATAGATTCTGGGGATCAAATGGGCAATTGCAGTGATTGGCAGATGCTGGCATCAACGCTGACTTGTAACGTAGGGCAGTCTTTGTGCCAATAGCATTATACTCTTATTGCTCAGAACGAACCCAAATCATACACGTAGTCTTGGGTCATGCATCGTGGCAGATGTTACATGCTATTCCAAACTCCTCCACTTCAATTAACATCCAAACACCACACAACCAACACAGGCTAGTAAAATGTAAGGCATACGCTTTTGTGGACCAGAGTTTACTTTGTTAGCTGTATAAACCATTATCCTCAGTTGGCCAGTACATGGTCACACATGGATAGACAGACAGAAAGGGTGGAGAGAGAATTGTTAAAGTTATGCCAGAAGGCCAAGCAATGCAAGAGATAGGTGTGCCACATACTGTTTAGAACACAGATTAAAATTAAGCCCAGTCAAAAGAGTAAAAGATCCAATTAGAGTGGATGTAACCTGCTCCCAACTAGTAATGAACAGGTTATGTAAAATATACACAGAAACATCTGATTGTACAACTACCACTATCAAAGAGCACTAGTCGTCTTCCATATTGTCCCCACATCTCAATTTTTGCTCACTGTCTCCATTTTGTCTGTAATGGCTAGCTTGTGAGAGCTGACGATCTAAGATAGGATGTGTTTGCAAGACCAGTTGCCATATTCTATTGACATGGACAAGACAGCATCCTGAATCTCTGCTTCTCAGGCTAAGGAGCTCTTGGCCACACAAAAACCAAAGCCCCTATATCCTGATGCAAGCAGGGAAACACCTTGCACTTATTGACTGTTGAGACACCCAGGTTCTTGTATGACCTCTCAGCTAGCACTAAAATACACCCATATTGCATCACATATCCTCTGTTCATAATAAGCTTAGACATTTTGTCAATGTTCACTGAGAAATCCCCTTTCAGTAGCTATCCTGAGTTTGGTTTTTTTGTTCATTTGGAAGAGTCCCTGCTGGCATCTGTGTTGCCAATGAAGGTACCTTTGGACTCTTTCACACTTTTGGAAACAGGTCTAGCAGATAGCTATTTTGTCCAACCTGCTTTTGAAAGTCCTGGTTTAGGTGCCTGATTTTGCCATGATGTGGCCTGGAATACCTGTTCAACTTGGATTTACTCTGCCATACAGTTGTCTGTTTTGTCTTGATGTGCTTCTCAGGAGACCAAGACAGGTAAAAAAATCCTATCATCTAATTCTTACACACACTCTCTCTCTTGTATCCCCCCACCTCCCCTCTGGGAGGGTTTTTAATTATTCACCTTGCTTTTATTTTACTTGATCTCATCTTTTACTCTTTGCTACCTAGATCAAAGATTCCAACATTGCC
Source organism: Rhineura floridana (assembly GCF_030035675.1). Taxonomy (NCBI): domain Eukaryota; kingdom Metazoa; phylum Chordata; class Lepidosauria; order Squamata; family Rhineuridae; genus Rhineura; species Rhineura floridana. The sequence continues at coordinate 47,183,199 of NC_084480.1, forward strand.
TACCTTGTGCTATTGGGTATTGTAAGATGCGCTAGATTCCAGACCAGTTCTATCAGAATGACAGCAGTTTCATTCCAGCAGAACAGAGACAAAAGCAAATGGAAAGGTTCTTTTATTAATCCTAATATTACAGAAGGCCTTATTCCCAGAACACAGAAAAGTAGGTTTCAAACACGTAGAGAGAGGTGCCCTGAACAAGTGTAGTAACACCATTTTCTATAGCATTTTAGCACGTGTTTTTAAATTGTTTTAAAAAATTTAAATTGTGTTTTAAATTGTTTTTAAAGGATGTGTTTTAAATTTGTATATTTGTTTTTAATGTTTTTAGTTACTGTAAACCGCCCAGAGAGCTTCGGCTATGGGGCGGTATATAAATACAATAAAAAATATAGTGAGGCAGGCACTCCTAGTCTCTAGTTAGCCCAAGTCTGATGATATTAAATTGTTGGGTTCAACAGAGACTTGTAAATGTAATAGGACACAAATGCGAGTATCTCGCTCAATAAATTACATTTATACCCCACCTTGCCTCTAAGAAGCTCAAGGTGGTGTACATGGTTCTTCCTCTCCATTTTATCCTCAAAACAACCCTGTGAGGTAGGTTAGGCGAAGAGCCTTTAACTGGCCTAAGGTCACCCAGCAGATTTCATGGCTCTATGGAGATTTGAACCCTGCTCTCCCAAGTCTTAGTTCAACAGTCTCCAAGTCTTAGTTCAACACTCTAACCAATTAGAGTGGACTGACTGGCAGAAGGATTTTTGTCACTTACAAAGACTCCCCCTTAAAAAAGGGACTGATCTACACCTTCTACCACTCTCCAATAAGATTTTAAAAATCATATAGGAATCTATAGAATGGTCTTTTGAAGTGATCAGAGTAAGTAATCTCTTTATATTTTGAAATATGTATCAATCACTTACTTAGGGCAAAAGATCACAAAGCACAACACCCACCATCTGAAGCTCAGAGATGCATGGTGTTTCGAAGATATCATGATGGAAGCTAGGGGAAACATGGTAAATGTTGGTTTAGAAAATATTTGCATTTACTGATAATAGCAATTGTATTCATCTAAATATTGTGCCCTGCCTAATGGTACGCTGTGCCTCATAACAATTGAAATTGTTTTTAAAGAAGTTTTAAAGATTTTTTAAAAGATTTTTTGGTTTTGATATGTTTTTAGTACTTTATCATTTATTTGCAGCCCTGGGCTCCCTTTGGGATAAAGAGCGGCATATGCAATTAATAAATAAACTACTACTATGCCATGCTCTCCACAGCAGCCATTTTGTGACTGGTGCCTACATCACATTTGCAGAATTCCAAATGTGCCCAAGGGCCCACAAAAGGTAAGCAACCACTGGGCTAAAGTGCTAGATTTGAACCAGGGAGATCAGAGTTCAACCTCTTGAAAACCTACCTCTTCAATTGTTGAATAGTATTTCTAGGCTCTTTATCCTAGAATCCCACGCATAGAACCTCAAACAGTTAAACACACACATACAAAATATAAAAGTAGATTCACACAATACCTATTAAAAGCCAGGTTAAATGTGGCTGTGGTTATAAAGCAAAGGTAGAGAAAGGGTTCTCACTCCTAAATGGGAGAAGATAAATCAACTCCTGGAGGGCTGAGAAGCACTTCTGCCTTTGCAATTCAATTAAGCAGTTCAGTTGCTACCTAACACAAGGGCATTCTTGGTTTTGTGGACTATTGTTTGACCACTGTCAATTGATAACATCCCAGCATTAAATGGCTTTGCAGCATCGTCTCAAAATTTATATCATCGTCAACAGAGGTGTTTTTCTGGAAGGAATTTGATTGCAACAAGAAAAGTCCTTGCTAGAGTCCTTTGTAACAATTAACAAACTGAAGGGTCTATTAACAAGTCCTCTCCATGTGATGACATATTTGATTGAATTAAAAGTGAGAGGTGCTCCCTATTATATTCAAGAATCAAGCTTTTGCCCGTACATCTTGCTTTCTCAAGTGATGTAGATTTCTACTTGGTTGTATCACCACACTACAGTATTTATGTAGCAGAATTGTAATAGACTGCAGCACATTCCTCCCCTGCTTTCTACCACTGCCCCAACACAATGTCCTGACCTTTTGAAAGAAAGAAGCAGTAGCTGGAATGCCCAGTGCAGTTTCTGCATACAAGGCTAACAAAAGGGAAACCAGCATCTCAAAATGGTGGTAAGCAGCTTTGCATTCTTAAGCTTTTGCCTATTAAAAATATATTTATATCCAAGTCAAGTTCAGGCTATACACTAAATACAAAGTCTGAAACTGAGGGATGAAATTAAAGACATACCTTCAGAATAAAAGCAATGTGAGTTGTGGCCATCTTTGGTCACAAGCCTATATGAGGGTCTTGGCTTGTAAAGTCAAACTAATTGGACCTTTAAAATACTAATTTTAATACAAATAAGAATGCACTGACACTCTGAAACCTCTTCTGATCAGCTTTCTGTACTAGCCACTGATTAAATTTCAGCTCTCAACTCCTACATCTTTCTGGAAGCGTAGGAGCAACATAGATGACTGAATGTTTACATTAGTAGGTGTTAGGACACACATTCTTCAAGAACCGTACGAAGTGATAATGTTTCTACTGCTGCTTTACTATGAAATTAAAGCAAACAGGGCATTATGAACCCTATATTTGCACACCTGATTTCCCCATCAATTCTGCAAGCTTATAATTAGGTATTTTTATACCAGTTGCCAGGCAAGCATTCAACCTGTGTTCAGTGAGCCAAAATAGATGTTTTCTTTTTCATTGTTCCAAAGAGTAATGTGAGGTTTTGCAAATCAAAATAGATTCTTGAGAGAAGACTACAGACTAGAAAAGGTTCTGTATGTGTTTTATAGGCACATATCACTAACTTGGTGAATACATCTTGCAGGGAGAAAATGTATATCAGATTCTTAATGGGAGTTCCACTGTAAGAATAAGTTGTGTACAAGTAATTCTGATTCCAGAAGTACCATTCAAACCAAGCTAAACTGTCCTAGGGAAGTGTCATGGCCCCGTCAGAGGACTCATCAGACAAGGATGACTCGGGAGTAACAGCAGCAGACCCAGAAGCAGCAGACCCAGAAGGAGAAATGGAGGAAACTCCTGAGAACCCAGCTCCTTCTCCCCCTCAGCTGCAGAGCACCCCAGACACAGCTGAAGACCTTCAGCCAGATGCAGAGAGTGAACAGGATACTCCCCCCCTCACCTGCAGAACGTAGACAACAGAAGGTCAGGCAGAAGAGGGGCAGGCCTGTCCACTTAAGGCCAAAACGCTGATGGCTCACACCTGCTGACAAACCTGTTCCTTAAAAGTCAAACCTTGGCTTCAGCTTGTTGCTGACTACAACGTCAGGCGTGACCACTGTGTGTCTTCCTATTCCCTGAACCTTGACTTGGACTGATCTCTCAGCAAACTAGACCTGGACCTTCACTGACGTCTCTTCTGGATTTCTGGCTTGGCACGTAAGCTTTGAACGGCCTCTGCCCTTATCTTGCTTCCTCCTTGCTAGCTTGGCAGATTTATAGCCAAGCTGCTGGCTGAGAACTTACGGCCTGGCAATTACCAAGGAATCTCCAGCCCTGCCTGCACCCCCACCGACACTGCTGTCTCAGTGAAGAGCTGACAGGAAGTCTAGGGTTACTAAAAAGTCTTTATTGAGGCAGTTAGTGAGAAAATCAATAATTGTGGACAAGTTTAAATGTAACAGCAACTTTCTCACCCAAACTGATCTTTCTTATCAAAGACTAACCATATTGTGAACACTGGATGTGTTCAACTTCTGGCGCATACCGTCATGTGAGGTCCAAAAGGCTGGGTTTGTTCTGTGTGTTAACAGTGTGTTCCCACTAGAATCTTCTGCAGTGCACAGGGATCCCCAAAATCGAACAATTCTCATATTTATTTCACCTTAAGTTTACAAATAATTTATACTTAACTCTGGATTTCTAAAACTAGCATAGGAATAGGAAGTGCTATATGTACACACTTTTACAACAGAAGTGTTTAAATCACTAATCAAAATGTACGAGGATCCAAAAAAACAGAAGAAACATCTTCAAGGCCTTGAAAAGTATTCCCACTAAATGTACATGCATGTACACACATACTAAACTTTATTCTATCAGGTTGCAAACAAAAAGGGGAAAATGGACAAAACAGAAAACTGAAATAAAGCACTATGATATGCTAGGGTTGAACGCAACTCATCCACACCTCTTGAATTAAGATGCAGAGCAGAATGGAGCTCTCCTTCAGAATCTAAACTTCCACAAATTTCACATGGTTGTCCAGGGGCTACCTTCAAAACATTCTCTGTCTCTGTCTCTCTCTCTTTTTTTTTTTACAGGTAATAGCAGGCTCCAGATGGCTAGGAAAGGCCAGCTGCTACCATACACATTCAAAATGGAGCCATACATGCCCCTGAAAGTAGCAGGATGTGATGACCCATGGTTTTTCTGTACAACATCTCTGGCAGGGATCACACATTAGCTCATCCCATTGCTCCCAGAGGCATTTTGAATGTGCACAGTCTTTCTTGCCACTTGGACATATTAAAACACCAAAAAGAAAATGCTTCAGAAGGCAACTTTGTGGACTCATGATGGAAGTTTATAAAATGATGCATGGCATGGAGAGAGTGGATAGAGAGAAGTTTTTCTCTCTCTCTCTCATAGCACTAGAACTTGTGGACATCCAATGAAGCTGAATGCTGGAAGATTCACAACAGTTAAAAGTACTTCACACAATGCACAGTTAAGCTATGGAACTCATTCCCAGGAGGTGGCAGTGATAGCCACCAACAACTTTAAAAGAGGATTAGACAAACTCATGGAGAATAATGCAGTCAAAGGCTATTAGCCATAGTGGTTATGATCTGCCTCCACAGTCAGAGGCAGTATACTTCTGAATACCAGTTGCTGCAGCGGGAGGAAGAGTGATGTGTGTTTAGGTGCTGCTTGCGGGCTTCCATGGGCATCTGGTTGGCCATTATGAGAAAAGGATGGTATACTAGATGGGCCACTGGCCTGATTCAGCAGGCTGTTCTTATGTTCTTAGGACCACCTCGGAACAGTGTATGCAACTTCTTTGGGGGGGAAAAGACTTTTCAGCTTTTTCTTGGACAAAAGCTGAGTCTCAATGTGGAAAAAAGTTACTTTATAATGAACGCATGTAAAAATTACACAAACTGGAATTAGACTGATTTATCCATTGTTATGACTGGTTATGATGATTTAGTGTAGCACTTGGATTAAGTGAAGTGCACTGGAATAATAGCTTTTATAAGACTCAACATTATTATAAGTGTGACTTGCAACAAAGAGTTGCTATGTGGAATCTGCTCCTCCACAGTGTTCCAGCCAGCCATGCCTTTTCTCAGAATACTCCACTCCATTCTTCCTTACACCAGCTTTCCATTCCCTCCCCCAACAGACTCAGCATTCGTTTTGGGGTTACCTCCTTAGTGTGTGTTCTACAGACTGTCCTTCTGCAAATTGCGGGATGCTAATATCTTTCTCTTGTGCATGGATGGTGCCATTGTGGCTACATGAGGATTCACACTGCCAGAATGATTTTTTCTATTAACATATAGGATAAGAATAAAAAAGGATCAAGTGTTATTTAACTCAAATTGTAGTTAAAAATAAAGTCCTTAACTGTACACTGAATCTGTCACTGCAGCTTTAGTTTGGCGCACACACAAAAATACCACTCAAGTAACAAAAGAATTAAACTTAACATCTTCATAAGCATTACAAGATACAGTGTGAAAGATTGTAAAATACATTAGCGAAGTTCTTACATCTTTTATTTATTGTTACAGACTTCAGGCACTGTAGTAAATTTGCTGTGGGAAAACTGAACTTCATTTGAGATTTATTCCTTAAAGAAACACACAGTCTCACATAATTCAAAGTAGGTGTTCTGCAATTGACTCAATACTACTCTGAAATAGATGCATGATTGCCACTGGGAGAAGAGTGTGCCTTTGTTGAAATATACTTTACAAGATTTATATCTCTTATTTCAATTGAACGATCCCCTAGGCAGCATACAACTTATTATAAACAATTCATTACAAAGCAATTCATTCATCATGCAACTATTATTTGTTTTTTATGTTGTATTTTCTGATAGTTTATCCTAGGATATTGCTTTTGCTTTTAATTTGGAAAGTACTGCAATATTTCTATATTAATAGTAGGCATATTTTAATAATAAAAAAGAACCTCTTGGTAACGGGGCAGCCAACAAACATGATGGGATTGGGGCATGATGTTAAAGCTTCCCCCCTGCTACTTGGTACTCCAGCAGTAAATTACAGTAAATACGGCAGGTTAGCTCTTAAAACAGTACAGCTACCCAGATTTGCATGTTTGAATGCTTCTCCGTTGAGTGGGAGGTCTGAGAAGAGCAGACTGGACCCTTCTCTCCTTTTATATTTATTTATTTATTTATTCCATTTGTATACTGCCCCATAGCCGAAGCTCTCTGAGCGGTTTACAATTAAAAACATTAAAAACAAATATACAAATTTACAAACACTTAAAAAAACAATTTAAAAACACATGCTAAAATGCCTGGGAGAAGAGGAAAGTCTTGACCTGGCACCGAAAAGATAACAGTGTTGGCTCTAGGCGCACCTCATCAGGGAGGTCATTCCATAATTTGGGGGCTCCCTAATGGGAAAAAGTCACACATATCTGCTGCCTAAAGAGGTATAATTCAAGAGAAACTCACTACTTGATTCTGTGGATTGCAAAAATTGACTCTATATGAATGGCACCCTAGAATGTCCCTACTAGCCATTATTAAACAGCTGCTAAGAGATCAAATTACAAACAAGCATTTGCTATGCAACACTCTTGTGAAGCTTTAAAACTCTATAGGCCACAAACATCTTGTACAAAGCAAAAGACACAGGCTAATAAGTGGGCGTTAGTGCTCCCATCACCTTCAGTAAGGTCAGTTTCAAGTTAAAGGTGTATCTTTTTAAATATTAGTAAGAGGCACTAAGCTTGAATGCATTTTGGGAGTTAAATCTTAATACCCAGAACTAGCATTTTTTTAAAAAAGTCATCCTGCAAGCTTGTGGGGGAAAAAATTCTACTCCACTACTAAAATTATTTCAACTCCACAGATAAATATGCTACATTGACTCCAGAGCTTTGCATTTACAAACTGATGCCAGGATTCCACAACATATACTTCAAAGCTTTTTCTATACAGAGACTGTCCTCTGCATGAATAAAGGTACTGGGGCCACACCCCTGCTTACTTCACTTGCCCACCATGCCTACCCCCTTGCCCAAACTGCCATCTCTCTTCACAGCTTGCCAAAAGTCTTTTGCGATCCTCCCCTACAAAGCATGGGGCGGATTGCAAAAAGGTTAGACTTTCTCATTTCCACCTCATGCTGCCACCAAGCAGGATGAAGACTGGGTCCAGTGGAAGTAGAAGCATAGAAAGGAAGAAGGCAGCCAGAAGCGGGGGCTGGCTTGGGCATTAGCGGAGGCTGCAGCAGCGAATTGCTGGGCCAACTAGCCACTGCTTTTGGCTTCCTTCCTCCTTCCTGTGCTGCTCCTCCTACCAAGCCCAACATTTCTTCCATAACATGGGCTGGAGGTGCACAAGGTACACAAAGTTATTCATAAAAGTAAACTTTCTCTTTGCAGTCCAAGACCTCAGACTTGCAACACCAGGATGGTGAAGTGCTTGTTGTTGTTGTTATGTGCCTTCAAGTCGATCACGACTTATGGCGACCCCATGAATCAGCAACCTCCAAGAGCATCTGTCATGAACCACCCTGCTCAGATCTTGTAAGTTCAGGTCTGTGGCTTCCTTGATGGAATCAATCCATCTCTTGTTTGGCCTTCCTCTTTTTCTACTCCCTGCTGTTTTTCCCCAGCATTATTGTCTTTTCTAGTGAATCATGTCTTCTCATGATGTGTCCAAAGTATGATAACCTCAGTTTCGTCATTTTAGCTTCTAGTGACAGTTCCGGTTCAATTCATTCCAACACCCAATCATTTGTCTTTTTCGCAGTCCATGGTATGCGCAAAGCTCTTCTCCAGCACCACATTTCAAATGAGTTGATTTTTCTCTTATCCACCTTTTTCACTTACCAAGTGATCCAGATACCAAGGGATTAGCCATCTGATTCCCTACCAGCAGTACTAATACTACATGCAGTACAGAGCAATCATGGCTAGTAACCTTGGATAGCTTTATCTTCAACGCTTCCAAGAATTTGTCTTACCTGTTTCTAAAACCATCCAAGTTGGTGGCCATTACTACATCTTGTGGTAGCAAATTCCAGACGTGCTTCCTTTTGTCTATACTGAATTTTCCAACATTCAGCCGATGCCAGGTTCTACTGCAGTTAATACTATTACTTCCACAAATAAGGAATTCAGCAAGATTAGCTTTCCCAACAGGGACCATCCCTTGATCCACAGAACAAGAAGTATTTTCTACTGATTTTGGCATAGGATACCATGCTATAGTCATTTCAGGTATACTGGAGCTTTGATCATTTGAAGACAACATACAAGCAAAAATCACTAGACTCATACTCAAGTGATGTGCTGTTTCTGCTGCATGAGACCTGTGAGGATTTCTTCCACATTCACTGCTAGTGAGAGCCAAGGGTTTATTATGTGGCTAGACCTTTACAAATAGTTTGTCATGATAAAAACAAAATATAGATTAAGCAGATAACATCAGGTCTAGTTAGCTTGGCCTTAATGTGGTTCATTGTAATCAACAATCTTTTTTTAAAAAAAAACCGCTATGAGGAAGCCTGAGTAGCCAGGGCAATGAGGGTTACAAAGCTCTCCCCAAAAGTGGTATTAGCAATTCATGGAAAGTTCAGAAAGGTGTGTGGGTTTTTTGTTTTTTTTAAGGACCATCAGTGAGCGGGGGGGGGGGGGGAGAGAGTGTATTAAACTTCTCCTGAGGTTGCTCAGACTCTGTTTACATTTTTAAAATGTGCATATAAATTGCACTTATGCAATTAACCATCCAAGGCAATTTAGTCTGGCCTTAGACACTAGGAATTAGTATTTTTTCTAAGCAGGAAATTAGAGAAGTATTTCAGTTGCTGTAAACTGTCCAGAGAGTTTTGGCTATGGGGCGGTATATAAATGTAATAAATAAATAAAGCTGATGATTACTTGGATTTTTATCTTGCCCTTCCTCATAAAGGGGCCCAGGGCAACAAACAAAGTAATAAAAAAATGTAAAATAACTTTCCAAACAAGCCGAATATCCATAACTAATAGTTTTGTGGAAAATCTTATTAGGCTGAGAGAGGCAAGCCCAATGATAGTGAATACGATGGAACAGAGTGGGACTGCAGGAAGTGTATTGTTCTATGTTCCATATGTTGTTGAACGTATACTGAGAAGCAATAAAATTAAAATGTTAATAACTTCAAAGTTGCCATGAACAATGTCTTTCAGCCATCTAATTACTGATTACTGCAACGTTCTCTACGTGGGGCTGCCTTTGAAGATGGTTCGGAAACTGCAGCTTGTGCAAAATGCAGTGGCTAGATTGGTAACAGGGACCAGACAGTTCGAACATATAAAACTGATTCTGGCCCGCTTGCATTGGCTGCCTGTATGTTTCTGAGCTTGATTCAAGGTGATGGTTTTAACCTATAAAGCCTTACACGGCTTAGGACCACAATACCTGATGGAACGCCTCTCCTGACACAAACCCACCTGTACACTACGCTCCACATCCAAGGCCCTCCTCCAGGTGCCTACTTGGAGGGAAGCTGGGAGGCTGGCAACAAGGGAGAGGGCCTTCTCAGCCCATCCAGCCCATCACTGCCTCCGGGCACCAGTCCAATTCCATTACAGCCTGTCCCAATTCAGATGGAATACAGCCTGTCTCATCAGCATACTAAGGACATCATGCTCCAAATCCCCAGATGGCAGCTCCAAATTGTTTCATATAAATACTGAATAGCATAGGAGAAAGAACAGATGCCCTGCAGAATCCTACAGCCCAAAAGCCATGGGGCTGAGCAACAGTCCCCTAGTGCAACTTTCTGCAAGTAGGAGCAGAACCACTGTGCCTCCAACTCCCAAATGCAAATCGCTCCAGGACACCATGGTCAATGGTGTTGAAAGTTTATGGCAGGGTAACTCTAGGAATCATAAAAATCTATTGTCATGATATTCTCAATAATATTTTTTGCTTATAGTTAATAACTGTGTATATTCTGTACCATTGTTTCCTTCATGATTTCTACAAAAGATCAACAACGAGATTTAGCAAAAGCATTCCTCTGGTGAGCAACTGACAAAGAAACTGAGGAATTGTGCCAGTTTTATTATATTAGCAATGAGTTTCATTTTCTGGCATGGTCTGAAAATGGCAGAACGGGGCAGGCAGTTTGGCGAGTACAGATGCCCACACTGGTAATTTCATGACCTAGTTTTGCTTATTTTAGCTGCTGTAAATTAACATACTTTGGACAATTATAAACTACGTAAATCAACAGGCTTCGCATATCATTTCAAAAACACTGCAGATGCCAAGCTTAAGTTGGTGGACATGCTGTAATTACTTCACAATATACTTATTCTTAAATTGTTAACCTCAGATGAAGAACAAGACAAAACATTGAATCAGCCCTTGTTGAGTCTTGTATCGACTTGGAGACAACAGTTCAAGAACAATAATTTTGGGATCATTTGTACTAGTCTCCCATTTCCAGTCTTTTAGCCTTTTTGCCATTACATTTCAGCTCTCTCAAAGGGCCATGCTCCTATGTTAACAATGCAAGCAATTTTAGGCTATACATACATCTGCATATTGCTCATGTGGGGGGGGAGGTGGTGGCAAAGAGGTATAGAGCTAATAAAGCTGTTTTATTTCAGAGAAAGAAGGAAATGCATCTTTGACAGAAGAAAACTGGGGACTCCAGCAGGAAATACCAACATACTGACCTAGTCTGAGTGATTACTTTAAGTTATGGAAGGGGAACCCTGTGGCCTTCCAGATCTTATTGGACTAAAATTCTCATAGCCCCCAACAAATTTCAATACTAGCTGCAATTCTATGTCCAAGAAAATTTGGAGGACCACAGCCTCTCCACACCTGCTTCGCATTCTGCTTGGATATGAATCAATGAAATCTTGCAGCAGCATAGTTTTCTCCTCCAGAATCTTATAAACTCAGCAAGAATTTCTGCAAATGCATAGTCCAAGGATTCATTTTTGAAATGCGTATGTTTACTGATTCACCACACATCCAACAACATGCCAAGAACTGTGGAAGGCATGACAGGACAGGTTCCAAGGAGATTAAAATATTTAAAAGAATCACAAGTGAGCTATACACTCCAAAGTTCACTCCAATTCAGTAAATTGCTCCCTGCTGGCCACCAGAAGTCAATCCACACTTTGAATCCAAATTCATAAATGAACTTTCATTAAGCTGCATGCAAGATTTCTGACATACAAGCAATGCTGAAAGCCTTTCAAAAATTAAGCCATTTTCATCTGTTTATTTTCATTCCAAGTAAGGCAAGTATTTAATTTTCCATGATAAATGTTCCCCCTCCATTTTTACCTCTTACCCACTGAATTATTTTGCTAACTGATAAATCATGTGATGCCACACTGACCTTGAGGAACTAGGAGTAAATGTTGAAATTAGGACTCTGTCACTGAAAGATCACATGCAGAAGTATATTTATTTAGCAGCAACAGATCAAAGTCTGTTGTCCAAGGACACAAAGCAGAAGGGGGGGTGGTGGAGAAATGATTAAAAATGAAGCCACTTATTCTGTACAGTCAAGGCTCTTAAAGACGCACAAGAAAAATTTGATTTTTACAAAGTACAACACCTAACCTAGCCCAATGTGGAGCCTGCAGCACATAACACATTTCTTACATAGTAGACAGAAGAATAGTCATGCTCAGGTTCACCTTTTTGTAATAGCTCTAAATTGGCCACAGCAAATAAATCAATTAAGAAGACCCAGAGAGCACAACACATCTTAGAATTTACAAAGCAAACAGCAGCATGAGTATTTGCTAACCATAACTGCAGGCTCACAATAACTTCTCCCAGGTTGCTTTGCTCTCTTGGACCTCTTTTAGGATTCTAGATATCCTTGCAAACATGCTTGGGTTGCAGCTTGGGAAAAGTGATTTCAAGTGGAAAATACAGCTGGTGGAGAAAGGATTAATCACCACCTCTTCCCCACCACCACCTACCACCACCACCACCACCACTGGTTGCTCCTGTGCACAGCCTCCTGAGGCTACTTTTTATTATGAAAACTGGTCAGGGCTATCATTTGCCCCTAACACTCAAATATACAACCATGCCACACAGTATGCTTTAAAAAGAAAGTTGGCTGCTGCCTCTTATGCATTCAAAATTGACACTGTCCCCTTCCTCTTCAGCAACTGGAAAGTGAAACAGTCAAAAGGGTCATGAGGAAGGTAGGCAAAGCAAGCCACTTGTTTTCAAGTTTTTGTAGCTCCTCATCATTAAGAAAGGATCAGTGTAACCCTGTCCAGACGGCAACTGGTCTGGAATGTCTCCACCTTGTATTGGGCCAGGGAGACAGACTAGGAATACTGTTGGTGTACCATCCACCTTGCTGCCCAACAGCTTCCTTAGCTGAGCTGACAGAGATAGTCTCGGAGGTGCTCTTGAGATCCCCTAGACTTTTGGTACTGGGGGATTTCAACGTCCATGCCGAGGCTGTCTTATCTGGAGCAGCTCAGGACTTCATTGCCTCCATGACAACAATGGGGCTGTCTCAATTTTCTACCGGCCCAACGCATGTGTCGGGACATACTCTTGATTTGATCTTTGCCACTGGACATGGAGATGGTGATCTGGCGGTGGGGTGTTTTTCATCTACCCCATTGTCATGGACAGATCACCGCTTGCTGAGATTTAGACTTACAGCGGCTCTTTCCCTCTGCAAAGGTGGAGGATCTATTAAGTTGATCCGCTCCCGGAGCCGGATGGATCCTGTAGGATTTCAGAGGGCTCTGGGAGATTTTCCGGCTGATAGGACTGGTGCTCCTGTCGAGGCCCTGGTCGCACTGTGGAATACGGAAATGACCCGGGCTATTGACACGATCGCTCCCGCGCGCCCCCTCCGCTGTAGAGCTCATACAGCTCCGTGGTATACCCTGGAGCTGAGAGCGATGAAACATGAGAGGAGGAGGCTGGAGTGCAGATGGAGGAAAACTCCCAGTGGATACAATCATGCCTTGGTAAGTGGCACCAATAAGTTGTATACAAAAGCGGTAAGGACAGCAAAGAAGCTTTATTTTGCTGCCTCTATTAGATCATCCCTATGCCGCCCAGCGGAGCTTTTTAAAGTCGTGCGTGGGCTCTTACACTCTGGCCCGCACGATACTACGGAAACATCGGAAGCCCGCTGCAACAAAATTGCTGGACACTTTCAAGATAAGATCGCATGTATCCGCAGGGATCTTGACTCCGATGTTGCGACAGATGAATCCATTGAAGTGTCCGGAGCACGGCCTTGTCCTTCATTATTGGATGAGTTTCAGTTGGTGCAGCTCGAGGAAGTGGACAAGGTGCTTGGAATGGTTCGGGCAACCACATCTGTTCTGGATCCTTGCCCATCTTGGCTAGTGAAAGCTAGCAGGGCTGGGACCACCGGTTGGGCCAAGGAAGTGCTTAATGCCTCCTTGAGGGAGGGAGTAGTCCCTGGTAGCCTCAAGGAGGCAGTAGTGAGACCTCTTTTAAAGAAACCCTCCTTGGACCCAGATAACTTGAACAACTATAGACCGGTGGCGAATGTCCCTTTTTTGGGCAAGGTTTTGGAACGGGTGGTTGCCGGCCAGCTCCAGGGGTTCTTGGATGAAACCGATTATCTAGATCCGTTTCAATCCGGTTTTAGGCCCGGTTTTGGCACCGAAACAGCCTTGGTTGCCCTGTATGATGACCTTTGTCGGGAGAGGGACAGGGGGAGTGTGACTCTGTTGATTCTCCTTGATCTCTCAGCGGCGTTTGATACCATCGACCACGGTATCCTTCTGGGGAGACTCGCGGAGTTGGGTGTCGGGGGCACTGCTTGGCAGTGGTTCCGCTCCTACTTCGCGGATCGTCACCAGAAGGTAGTGCTTGGGGAACATCACTCAACACCATGGACTCTCCACTGTGGAGTCCCTCAGGGGTCGGCCTTGTCCCCCATGCTTTTCAACATCTACATGCAGCCGCTGGGTGCGGTCATCAGGAGTTTTGGAGTGCGTTGCCATCAATATGCTGATGACACGCAGCTCTATTTCTCCTTTTCATCTTCTTCAGGTGAGTCTGTTGATGTGCTGAACCGTTGCCTGACCGCGATAATGGACTGGATGAGAGCTAATAAACTGAGACTCAATCCAGACAAGACCAAGACACTGCTGGTGAACGCCTTTCCTGCTCAGATGGTGGATGTTCACCCTGTTCTGGATGGGGTTACACTCCCCCTGAAAGAACAGGTACATAGTTTGGGGGTTCTTTTCGATTCTTCCTTGTCTCTCGAGGCCCAAGTGGCCTCGGTGGCACGGAATGCATTTTACCATCTTTGTCTGGTAGCCCAACTACGCCCCTATCTGGACAGGGACGACCTCGCCTCCGTTGTTCATGCTCTGGTAACTTCAAGATTGGATTACTGTAATGCACTCTACGTAGGGCTGCCCTTGAAGACAGTTCGGAAGCTTCAGCTGGTGCAGAACGCGGCTGCCAGACTATTGACGAGGACCAGTCGGTCTTCGCATATAACACCTATTCTGGCACGTCTGCACTGGCTCCCTATTTGCTTCCGGGCGAGATTCAAGGTGCTGGTTTTGACCTATAAAGCCTTACACGGCATGTGACCTCAATACCTTGTGGAACACCTCTCTCGCTATGAACCTACCCGTTCACTTCGTTCAGAATCTAAGGCCCTCCTCCGGGTACCAGCTCATCGGGAAGCCTGGAGGGTGGTTACTAGATCTAGGGCCTTTTCTGTGGTGGCCCCTGAGTTGTGGAACAGCCTCCCCGAAGAGGTACACCTGGCGCCTACTCTTCTATCTTTCCGGCACCAGGTAAAGACCTTTTTATGCTCCCAGGCATTTTAATCTTTTAATTTTCTTAATCTTTCTACTTTTAACATGTATCCTTTTTAATTTGTGTTGTATTTCGTTTTTGTTGTGCTTTCTGTTGTTTGTTTGTACATGTTTTTGTGATTTTTTACTATGATATATTGTATTTTATCTTGTTTGTTCACCGCCCTGAGAGCTATTCTGCTAAGGGCGGTATATAAATTGAAATAATAAATAAATAAATAAATAAATAAATGTCTGTAATGCTACCAGACACAAACATTCAGCTGATATTAAGACTGGAAATTTATTAGACAGGTGTTCATAAACTCCACACAGAAAAAAGTGCAAAATTAAGTTGTCCTACTCTTAACAACCTTTACCTACACAACTATGTAGGTAAGCTACACAAGTCATGCATAGGTATGACAGGACACCAGAACTCAGGAGAGAAAGAGAATTATCTTAGCCCTCTGTAGCAGGAAGGCTCAGGCCTAGTTCAAACAATTATGTGGTGGAACTGTTCGTTGCAACAGCTTTCAAACTGCAGATGGGGGAAGCTCCGATTGCATAATACCGTATGAAACCCATATGAAGAAATACTTCACATAGAGTGAGAACTAGATGCTAAGGAGAAGAGATTAGTTCAGGTGGGGACAGATTTCAGGATCTACTTTGTTGTTTTTGCTAGAACCTCAAGATCTACTAACGAAAGTCAGGTGCAAAATAATGCCATGTTTGGGATTAGGGAATTCCATTGTCAATCCAAGAATTTGTTTTCAGTTTCAGAAAGGAGCTGACAATTCTGGCATACAAGATCAATTCCTGGTCTTCCCCCTCCCCCCCCCAAAAATGCTTTCTTCATTTCAGCAGCCTAATTTAGAAGGTTGGTTTAGAAGCTGGGGGGGGCAGCCTTTTTGTTACTGTTACTGTTAAATAATTGGTAGCCAGAATCCTTGCTGATGTACTGTAAATCACTTGAAAAGGCAGCTCCAGATCTACCTTCTGCCAACCCCTGAGCTACCCTAGTCTTCCCCCACTGCATTAGTTTTGAGTAGGAAAGCATGCAATCTCATTACTTGCAGTCTAAAAGTATTAAGATTACAAACAGGTACACTATCTCATATACTGTTCATGTGAACTAGGCCTAAGAGGTATCCCAAATAGCCACACTCTACTATACTGCACCCAGGGCAATTTTCTCTGCTGACATAATTTATGCATAGAATTTGTAATGCCATTATTTCTAAGCCACGTACTTGGCACTAAATACTACAGAAAGCTACATTAAACATGGTGAATAGGTCTATCAGTGGTTATTAGTTGCGATGGCTCTGTGGAACCTCCATGTTCAATGGCAGTATGCCACTGAATACCAGCTGCCGGGGATCAGCAACAGAACAGAGTAATGGCTTTCAAGCCCTGCTGCTTGTGTGCTTCCTGGAAATCTGTTTGGGCACTGTGAGAAACAGGATGCTAGATTAGATGAACCTTTGATCTGATTCAACAGGGCTCCTCTTATGTTCTTAACTGTTTGCATTTGCAGTGCTAGGTCTACAATAAAACTTGAAATGCTGAACTTCACAGCCACATTACAATTGCCTTATCAGCATTCCTAGTTTCAACTGGTTTTAAGTGGACAGAGTCAATTCTTACTCTTGATAAGATGGTACTTGAACGTTTCACATGTTTAATGACTAAGAAGCGTGTATGTAGGAGGAGGAAATCAGATGTAACACTTGCTGTTACAAGTTGTTCAACTAGAATGTTTTTTAAAGTTTAAAAGTTTTAACTCACAGTGAAGAGAGTGCAAATGCAGACAACAACATAGCTGTTGAGCTCCACTCAGCTTAGAGGGCTTGTATTTCAAGTCTATAGTAGGAGGAACAAAACACAATGTTTCATGCAGATGGAACTCAACTCTGTACACACACCCGAACAAAAAGCCACATTTATTCCAAAAATATGTTTCTGCTAAGATCTGCATAGTTGTTACTTAATATTTATATCCTACTCTCCTGCTCATAGAGCATTCAAACCAACGTACAGAAAACATACACAATAAAAGCAATAAAATACACCATTAATAAGATACAAATGTAAAAGGTCATTAGAAGCCACAAGAAGAAAAACTAAAGTATTAAAAGCCATTGATATAAAAATATTTTCAGCGTTTGGTCCAACAATAAAGAGGGATCTCACTAGCACTACAACCAACACCACTCATCTCTTGTGCTCACTCACCTGATAACCAAAGACAATAGCCTAATTTGCACATCACTTTACACCATATACTAAGCCATAGTTTAGTTTAGCATTACGTCAGAACCAAGGCTTGTATTTTGTTTCTCTCCAACAAACCATGAGCTATAACCAAGACTTGTTCTTGGCTTATTACTTGTGGTTTGTTTGGGAAAAATAAGTTATGAACCTGAGTTCAGGCATAATGCTAAATCAGGCCATGACTTGGCTCCCAGCAATATGGCAGGAGTAGAAGTGGGGGAGGAGCAAAGTGACTGCAATTTCGGCAGCTTGCAACAGCATATTGCATGTTCACCTTTATTAAACCATAGATTAGCTTAGTTATGGTTTATACTTGTGGTGTGTACAGTAAATGAGGCCAATAATACAGACAGTTCAGCCTCCAAGGCAGATCTTAAAGCCCAAGCATGTTAATATGGGAGCAGAGGATTGTTGGTTTAGATACAGTCAAGTTATGCTAACCCATAATAAACAGCAATGGAGGAGGGAATTTTGAGGGAAATATGCTGTAGCATTGATCCTTACAATTAATATGCTCATTTAAAACCAAGGGCTTAAAACACTTTATCTCAAAGCTGTACCTTTTATTCCATACTTTTATAGTTAAAGAATCAGAGGAAAATATGAAAAACATCTTGCCAGCTTTAATTACAAGATTAAGTGCCTTTTAGCAAGCACTAGTTTAACAGGCAAAAAAAGAAATGAGTGCTTGCAATAAGTCAAGGCTTCAGTCCCATGTCTCTATAGTGTCCCATGCACATGGTTACAATTGCCGCTAAAATTGCCCTGAGGGAAGATTTGTTCTGAAACACACTGGGCAAAGAACAAATCCTATTTCGAGCACCTAGATTTATTTATTTATTTGCCTGGTGCTTTTATAGTTTTGTGGCTGGTTTTCTGACATTTGATAAAACACCTGAGAATATTACTTTCTGCTCCACAATTTTGAAGGTTTCTTTACATTATTCAAATGACCTTTTCTAGAATTGACTTGAAAAACAGTAAATTAAGGGAAACAGTATAGCACTAAATCATTTCTGATCTGCATTATACTTTCAGCAGATGTTTTGCTCCAGCCATTATGAAATAGAATAAATTGTGTTTTAAGATAAAATATGATACCCACAGAGTTACAATCTGCTTGCTGCATTCAAAGAGCAGTTTCCTGTTATTTAATAAATGCATACCACTGTTTACAGGAGCAATCATTAACACCACAATTCCTCTTCCAAATTCAGCTCAGGAAAATTCTCTCATTAAACCAAAGATACAGGAAGCATATTAACAGTCTTTTACAAAGCAACTGAAAGAACAAACATCCACCCACTTCAGCTTATTAATTAATTGAAGCATTTTGAAGCACACAGCTATTAGTCAACGTTTTGTATGCAAACATGGCAATCCATAGCAATACTTCTCTGCTAAAAAGGTAGTGGAATCCTACATTCAGTTTTTCAGCCACAATTCAAGGCAAACTTCTGAAACACTGAAAAGAATTCATAGGAGATCTAGAAGAATAGTAAACTGACTGCCCCATAAGGTGAAATGAGGAAAAATATCTCCAACTTGACAGCAGCTCAGCACTAGAATGAGCCATCCAGTGATGTTTTGAAATATTCTTATTTTATGAAGAAAGCTGAAAAAGCTTTTATGGAGCAAACTTTTAGGCATAGGTTGTCTTATTTTAGAAGAAAGAGCTAGGAAGCCACTATTAATTAGGGACACAAGAACAGACTGCTGAATTAGGCCAACATCCTGTTCTCACAGTGGCCTATGGGAAACCCACCAGTAGGTCCTGAGCATAAGAATACTCTTCCCTTCAGCAGCATGCTACCTCTGATCATGGGGTCAGAATATAGCCATCAACAGCCTTATCCTCCATAGTTTTACTATGTGCTGTTTGAAGTACTTTCTTTTGTCTGTCCTGAATCTTCCAACATTCAACTTCATTGGATGACCACGAGTTCTAGTATTATGAGAGAGGGAGAAAAACTTTCCTCTATCCACTTTCTCCATGCCATGCATAATTTTACACACTTCTTTCATGTCACCTCTTACTCACTTTTTCTCTAAACTACAAAGCCCCAAATGTTGTAGCCTTTCCTCATAGGGTAGTTGCTCCATCCCCTTGACCAAGATTCTATGGCTTTTGCAAGCAAATATATTGCTATGATAAGCACTACACAACCAGTGTAATGTAGTTAATAAGAGAGAAGTCCCACTCAACCAGAGAAGATCACTCGCTGTCCTTTTGCAAGTTGCCCTTCTTCACAGAACTGTGATAAAGATGAAATGTCATCTTGAAGGACAGAACACAGATGTAATGAATATTCATCAGCTGACCTGTTCCAAAATTTTTGCAGCATTTTTTATGACACAAAAGCCAAAGAGTCTTATAGTACCTTAAAGAACAATGAGTTTAGTATTCATTAAGGTGCCCCAAAGCTATTGTTTTGTTTTAACAGACTAACAATTTCCAATTTTTAGGGCACGGCGTCATACGAGTGGGGTGGTTAGTTGCCAAGAGATCAAGAACTGTCTCATTTACTTTATCTAAACACACACTCCGTAATTACAACTGAAATGTGATCTCTGTTGCAGCACATAAATATTAGCAAACAATGGGCTTCATACATGTTAAGGCAAGATGATTTTTTTCACTGTATGTGTAAGTGGATAGGGGACACTATTACAAATCCATGTCTCTGACATTTTATGAAGACTAAATATATTCCTTAATTCTTCTCCCCCATATAAGAACAAAATCTTAAAGACACATGCTCCACTTAGTCATGGGATAGTTTTTGGATTTGCATTGTTCTTTTGAAAGCTGATCTGGCATTCTAAAATATAATCTAGATCTGAGCCACAAACTTACAAATGATGCAATAAGAGCATTAACTATCTGACTGTTGATCAAAGCACAGGAGAAAGACAATACTAATGGAATTAGCCACATTCAAGCAATATATGGTGTATGGAAAGCGAACAGGGTACTACCATCATCCAGCTCATAAGGCACGAATATTTTGTTGCTGAAAACTTCAATTATTTCACGAAGATTATTGAGATTTTAAAGGCTGCTACAGGAGTCTCAGGTGCATTTACAGGATATTGTTTCCCCTAATTGCTCTATGTTGTGATCCTAATACTAGATTTTAGCTTGAAAAGATGCGTAGCTTACTGGGCTGTGCTAGAAATAGAAACACACCAAGAAATAAGAGGAGTTTCAAATACAATGCAAGTCTTTATGACGTCTCAAGACTGTAATTGGCAGCTGTGTAGTTAATGTGGACAGTAACTGTCAACCTTGTTTAACAAGCACGTGAAGAGCAGCTTATGACATTTCAAAAGCAGAATAATCTCAAAGTTGGTTTTAGAAGGCAATTCTCCCTGAACAATGCAATTATCTGTACATCACAGACACATGAGTATTGTTAAAAAGAAATAATCTAGGAGTTAGAAGGAATTATACAAATACACTTTCTTCACATTCAACTGATGCTTCCAATATGGGATAATTGGAGGGAAAGCAGAGCATGCTTAACCAAACCAAAACTCACCCATGGGTAATTGTTTGCACAACAGTACTGCATGAAATGTCAAACACAGCAGCTAATGATCTTAAAGAGGGTAGAGGAAGAGAGAGATCCCACAGGTGCTCTTCAGCTTATTTGAATGGACAACAAAATAGAAAATAAAGAGATTAAGGAGGAAATTATGCACACAGAAGCAAAAGCAGTGATGATGTCTATATTACTACATCTCAAAGATCTTGGGATCGTAGTGGAAAGAAACATCAGTTCCAGCATATGGCTATGGCTATCATGAAAAGGCAAATTCAAGTATTAGAATTGGAAAAGACATTGTGTAAAACAAAGTTATAATGTCATTCTAAAAGCATGATGCAGCTAGTTTTAATCACACCATCCCACGAAGTATATTGCACAGCTGGAGAAATTATAGCAACTAAGAAAAAGGGAAATTGATCATCCTTATAAAATAAGGAAATATGAAACAAAGACTCCTCATTTTAGGGACTAAATTGGGGACTATATAGAGGGTTTAATAAAATTAAGACTGTGCCATGTGGAAGGAAGAAAGGGAAGGGAGCACACATGAGCTTGATGCTTTGTTCAGGCTCATCCATGTAGCACTAAGCCATAGTTTTGGGAATACTTTCCCAACCTGGTACCCTCAGGATGTTTTGGGCTCCAACTTTCATCAGATCCAGCCACATGGTTCTGCTGGCTGGGGCTGATGGAAGTGTAGTCCAAAACATGTAAATAAGACCAGGTTGGGGAAGGTTGGCTTAGTGTTATATGTGAATTGGGTTTGTATGTGCATCACGTTTAAGTGTCAATCACACTATATTTTGGAGCTAGAAGTCTTAATAGGTTGCTTTTAAGATACTTGAGGATTGTTAATATTACCTTTTTGCTTCCTCTAGGTGGCATAAGTACTCATAAGCTATATTCTGACGTCGCCTTTCATCCATCTCCTCTGCTGAAAGCCGCTCATCATCCACAATAGCTGTAAGTACAAAAATCACATCAAATTAAACATAATGAATTGTGACAATTGCATCTATTTGGCAGGAGAGGAGAAGAAAGGTAATAAGTTGCTACAAATGAGCAATTGCTTATTATAAATTGGACACATTAATTTTAGCTTAATGCATACACTTAGTTACTATTTCATAGGCAAATGTATATTTTTAGTGTTTCTTTTTAAAAAAACTAGTACGAGAAGGAGAAAGAGAGGTTCCTGAAAATGTAAATACTTTCCATCTACAATTAACAGTTGTTTCAAAACAAGCTTATGAACTTGAAAGATGTACTGTCAACATCCTAGAGATGATTGATATATATACTTAAATACACTTTCCATTTCTTAAACCTAAGAAAAATATCCAGTTTTTTTTAAAGTAGGAATCTTGAGTCTGAACATCTGAGATATTTGTTAGTAAAAAGAATGTGCCTTTCTGTTAGATTCCATAACTACATATTGTGACTTGCTTCTTTTGGGAAAAAAGGATCTCATCAAAACCTAATGAACATTTACCTAACAGGAGTATAATGCAATGCCAGTCCTGTAGTTTTCTCACTTCCCCCTGCATAATGTGGCTCTGCTCATTTGCTGGAGCCATCTGTAGCTACTAACTTTGGCAAGCTCTTTTGTCAATTAATTTTCTCTTTTAAGATGCACTGCTCATGCACATGAAGGTTCCATTTAGCAATCATAGCTAACTGCTGCCATAACTTTTTTAAAGCCCTGCTGGATCAGATTGAAGGCCTGTCTAGTCCAGAATTCTGTTCCCATGGTGGCCAACCAGATGCCTATGGAAAGTCCAAAGCAGGATATGAGTGCAATGCCACTCTCCTGCTAATGTTCCCCAGCAACTGGTGTGCAGAGGCATAGTCGAAGCAATACATAGCCATCATGACTACTGATAAATCTATACTGGAGAATTTATAAATGGAGGATTAAGCTTTCAATATATCTATCCTCCCTGAATTTCTCTAATTAAGTTTTAAACTATTTTTATCCATTTATTTTCTATACAGCAATTGGAAAGTAAAGTTACATATTTTACTTTTGTGAGAGTTGATAAAATATTTCACAATTGTATGCAATATGGCTTTCTAATTTATGACTGTGGGGAAGAGGAAGCTACATTAATGTTTTGAGCAGTTATCCATTCATCTCAGTCTGAAATAACATCCTTGTGACTCCAAACTGTCAGATTACAGATTATACATAGACAGAGAGGCTTCATGAGCTTTGCCTCTATAATTTAAATGCACTTTTTATATTACTGTAGGACTGCTTCAGTATGAAAGCTAGATTGAATTAGAGAAATGTAAACAATGGTCTTGCTATTTATAAGATACAACAAAATATCCATCAAGTTTAATGGGCAGAGAACAGAATGCAACTTTTAGCCCCTTCCTTGCTTTCCTGCTACTACTCCCTCCCACCCATCACCAAGGACAATTCCTAGGTGCCATGTTTTGCGTTAGCAGTTTCCAGCCTCAAATATCCCATACACATTATAAGACAAAACACATTTAAACTGTTATGAAATGGAATCCTCATCAGTTTAGGATTAAAACATTAACTTCCAAGCATCATCATCAGGACTATATTTCCAAAATATGACCTCCAGGTAAGGAACACTGCCCCCCAACCCAGAAGCTGTGTTTAGTGTAGGGAAGAATCTACATGCATAGTGGGGGCCTCTATTTAAGTGATGGGTGAACTCCTCTCCACTTGCCTCTAAAGCCATTAGGAAAAAAACTCTAATGGGGAGGAGGAAACAGACACACAACTTCTCCCCATCCACCCACAATATTTCCAAGAAAGCTAACACACACCACTAATGGGTGAAGTGCAGAAAAGTACGATCCCCTGCTCCATATCAGGAGAGGACAGTCCTGAGTCAGGAGCATGGTATCCAGTTAAGGTGTCCATCACTTACAAACCTCTGTTATAATTCACTCTTTTTTCCTTCTCAAAAGGAATTGTTCCGTTTGCTTGGGAAGAGCTGTCAAGGAGAACTGGACAGTTAAAAGAAGTCTTCAACCTTCTAGAGAACTGTCTTAATCGCAACAGGGAGGTTCTGATGGCAAGGTCCAGTCTTTTGCCAGTCTGTCATGGACAATTACATCTTGGCTTAATAAGCAAAGATATCAACACGAGTGCTCCTCATGCATGCAGCCTCTTCACTTACCACTTCATGGTGTAACCAGGAAGTATTCAATTAACCAGTTTCCTGTTTTGTCTGAATTGGGAAACTCTGGTTGCCAGATCTAGAACAAGCCAGGATATTAAACTAACTTCAAACTGTGGTTTCAATATCCTGGCTTGTTCAGAACCTGGTTACCATGCTTATTTACATATTTATTCTAAAAGATTATATCTCTACTTTCTGAGGAATTCAAGGTAACTAACCAGTCAAAATACAAAAGCAGTATTTCAGAAAGGGGAAGGGCCATGGCTCAGTGGAAGAGTACCTGCTTTGCATGCAGAAGGTCCCAGGTTCAATCCCTGGCATGCTGAGGTAGGGCTGAGAGAGGCTCTTGCCTGAAACCCTGGAGAGCACCTGCCAGTCCAGCGTTGCCCAACCTTTTTCAACCCAACACCCCTTTGCAAAATCTTTTTGTGCCCAACGCCCCCCTCAGATTAAGTATATGCCAATGCTTCCTATTCTTTCCTTAAAATATGAGTAATGCATAAAAGGTATTTTCAATTATTATTACTGATCGTTTTTATCATGCCTTTTCATTGCACTTAGATTACACATTGACTTCTTAGTATGATTTATTAATATACAATGTCCACACAGTATGAACCAATAGAATACACTGTGTTACTTAACAACAAACTCATTCAGTTTTCCGGCATTGTTTCGTTAAACAAGTTCATTTAAACATCACAGAAACAATAGGTAGCGAGTGTGTCCCATTCCTGAAGAAAACCAGTGAATAACTGACTGTCTGTGTCACCCGTTTCCACACGGCACTCATCCATTGGAAGAATGCGCCCTCCACCAATACACCCAGCTTATCAAACACTCTCTCATGATTGGTTCCAACATCCCTCAAGACAGCATCGGAACATTACCTAGTGCCGGGGTGTGGCTAATATCCCCATTCCTTTATATGACACTGGCCGCTATTCAGTTTAAAACAGTTTAGAATTAATGATTTGTGTATTAAATAAAATTAAACTTAAATGCTTCAACTGTCGCATCAGACCGCCAAATGTCAACGCCCCCCTAATGAACCCAAACACCCCCTAAAGGTTGTAGTCACACCAACGCCCCCCTGAAAGGCTGTAACGCCCCTCAGGGGGGCGCTACCACCCACGTTGGGAATCGATGTGCCAGTCAGTGTATACAATGCTGAACTAGATGGACCAATAGTCTCACTCTGTATAAGGCAGCTTCCAATGTTCCTAAAGTATAAAACAATCCCCAAGTTTGAATGGAAAGCGAAGCTTGCGGTTAATTATAGACTTCCAGGTTTAAATTGGAGCTTGCTCAAAATATGGACTAAAGATGTGTGAAAGACTTATTTTGGCTTATTAAACCAAGATATGGTTGGCTGAACCAGCTCACTGCATCAAGTTTGTTGGCGTGTGTATAGGTAGAATTACACAAACCCTTTAAGAAAACCAGATAAAAACAAAGGCTGACAATTCTGGCATCATGCACAGATGGAAATGTGGGGGAAATGTCCTTGGATAATAAAGGCAAAATTGACAGAACTATTGGCCTAGATATACTCTTACTTATTTGAATACTGTCCTTCAACCAATTAGTCCCCAGGGCAGTTAGCAAAAACAATAAATAAAAACAATGCAGTATCAGATAAAAAGAAGCATAAAAGCAAACAAACGTATTAATTCCACATGGAGAAATTGGCTTCATTTAGTTTGGAATATTTTAAAATCAGAATTATCAACCTCTATTAAAAACCAACACATTTGGGCGGCAATCAACTTTTCATAAGTCAACAGGGAGCTACTCATATTAATAAAAAAAAGAGCTTATCTATCTATAGTAAATAATTAGTTGGTGGGGCATCTATTTGTTTCATCTGGGTTTTGTTCCTTGCTCATGTTCACTGTTAGTAGTACACAACATTTTTCAAACAGATTAGTTTCTGCTAACTTATATGAAAGATTATGTACTGTGCTGATTGGTAGAGTTTAGACAAGATAACTTCTCGTCTTATCTGGCTTTTCAACTATATAATTATGAAAGCTGTATGCAACATAAGTCAAGAATGACAGAAGGAAGGATGGACAGAGCTGTCAGGCAAGATAAGCAAGACTAAAGAGGATTGTTCTGTCATAATACTGTCCATTGGGATGTTTAAACAAAGGATTCAGCTTCTAAGAAGCCAAGAAACAGGAGTGAGGACAAATAGCAGTCATTTTAAAGATATATATATATATATATATAAAATCCACAAAGCAATTTACTCAAAGAGTACAATTCCTTCCAGGATTCAAGCATTTGATGATATGGATTTAAAAAACCATGTAACTAGTTCTGCATATTCAAGGTGGGTTTGCGTTTTCCCTAACATAAGTCCCCCTTGCATGATGCCAAACTACTGTTGAAACTGAAATCCTGGTCTTCCTCCAGGACACTCATCTTGTACACTTCTTTGCCTCTGTGATATGACTTTCAGGTTTGCCATTCAGAAGTAAAGAACATCACTGGATATACCCAAGCCCTCTGAGAACATCTAAAGTGGCCCTTTGGGTTCTAGCCTGTGTTAATAAATCTCAAACTATTGTTAACCTGATTAGGAACATGAAAGTTGCCTTGTACCGAGTCAGACCATTGGCCCATCTAGTTCAGCACTGTTCACACTGCTTCAGGGTTTCAGACATCTTACCTGGAGATGTCGGGGATTGAACCTGAGACCTTCTGCATGCAAAGCAGATGCTGTACCACTGAGGTATAACTTTTCCCAAAACATACGAAAGTGCTTTATAATCAGGCTAATGGTCCATCTAACCCAGTCTTGTCTACTGTGACTGGTAGCAGCTTTCCAAAGTCTTAGGCTGTGGGCACAATAATCACTTCAAAAGCAGCCAGAATGGTTTTTCTGGCTGCGTTTTGAAGCGACTCTGCCCTTTGCTGGCTACACCTCCCTTCCCCACTGCTGATTTTAGGCCTTTAAGACCACCCACAGCAAAATGTTGAGACAATTCACTGTCTCCACCTGGGCCTGCAGCAAAGAGTTTCCATTGGCCACACCTGGAAGACAAATGGGTTGATCTACCAATCAGTTGCAAAATCTGCCTGAAGTTGAATTCAATCCGCCTGAAGCTGCCTGAAGCACTCAAGCTGATTCAACCAGAGTTTTAGAATAAAAAGGGGCAGCGTTTGACTTGGGTCATGTGCCCCCGTTTTCAGAAAAGAGAGGTGGAGATGCACTGGAACCAGCATGAGTGAGTCTCCACCCCTTGGCAAAGGTGTTTCCTGCATGAAGTCCTTTTAAATAGGAATACCAGGGACTGAACCAGTGCTCTCCTACATATAAAGCATGGACTCTGTCAACAAGCACTGTGAATTGAGAAATATGAGTGATGGTGTCAAAACTGAACATGTTTTAATACCTCAGAGTCAACACCATTCTGGCCTACACGCACAAAAGAGATTACGAACTGCTTTCCATTCAGTCTTCCTTCCCCACCCCCCACCGTCCCCTATCTTTTACAAGAGTTGGACAAGAAAATGCTGTACAATATCTCAAGCAGAGTTAGGATAATGCAGCTGCGCGAATGTAGGATAATGCAAATGTAACACACATTGGCTTTACATTCACAGTGCAATCCCAGGCATGTCCCATTGGGCTCAATGGAATTTGCTGCCATACAAGTAGGTATAAGAGAAGCATGTGCAGCCTAAATCTCTTCTATGCTGTATTCCACATTATATGAAATATTGTAAGTAGTATTCAACTAAGTCATAGTCAGAGTAGCCCCACTGCAATCAATTAGGTTAGTCTTCCTGACCACCCTATGTTTGCATTGTATATCAGTTTAAACCTTGTGTGAATTTCAGGAGTATTAACTTTTACTTCAGTACAGTAGGGCCCCACTCATACTGCAGGTTAGGGATCAGACCCCTGCCGAAAAGCGAAAACTGCTGAAAAGCAGAACATAGCCTCGCCCTCTCCCCGCCCCCCCACTCACTCACCCTCATTATGGTGGGGGAGTAGTGCTCCCCTTCTATGGCAGGCTCCCTGCTACGGATCACAGGGAGGGAGCTGCCCGCCCGCCCCCGCTCGCTTGCTCTCCACCAGCTCCCTGGCTCGTCCTCCCCCCTGCCCCCCGCTCGCTCACTCACTGGTGCACTGTACCTCAAACTTCTTAACTGAAATGTTGTGCTCCAGAAACAGTTGAAGGAGTCGGGGGAAGGGAATTAAACATGACGGTGCTTCCCCTTCAGGGCACTGGGCTGCAGGAGGGCAGGCAAGGAAACAGGTAGGTAAGTAGGTGAGTGGGTGATTCCTGCTAAGCAAGGAATCCGCGCCCAGCTTTGGCGCAACTCTGCTTTCACAAGCCTTGCTTCCCGAGGCTGGCAAAGCTGGATGGAGCTGCCCAGAGGAGAACACGGAGATGGGAAGACAGGATGGTGTGCTACAGCAGGTAATACCTGGTAAGAGACCACACACAACTGAATGCTCTGAGGGGGACTGTGAGGAAAGGGGTGGGCAAATGGCACCAGTGCCACAGCATCTTTCTGGCAGAAAGTATTTATGAGGAAGGCGCTGAGGAGAAAAGGGCACTTTCAGTGTCGGCTGGCACTCCTCCTCCAGGGAAAAAGCTGTTCTTCCCTCAGATGGCCAAGCAGCGCCACCCCTCACCAGCTCTGAATGGCCCCGACGACGCACTGAAAATAATCCCCCTTTACCCTTAAAATGTAGTTTTCTCCCTCAAGCTCACACACAGTGAGCTCACACAGAATTGCTCCTGCTCCTCGCCTGCTCACCCTCCCCCCACCTGCTCGCTCATTCGCCCTCCGCCAGCTCCCTTGCTTGTCCTCCCCCTCACCTGCTCGCCCTCCACACTGCCTGCTCGCTCACCCACCCCCGCCTCCCCGCTCACTTGCTCACACACATTGCTTACCTTAAAAATGCCAAAAAAGCGGAACAAGCACTGAACATAAGGAACATGGATACAATTGAAAACCGCCGCATTAGCGAAACGCCGAGAAGCGGAGCGCAGTAAAGGGGGGTCCTACTGTATCATAACTATGCTTGATCTGGAATACAGCATTATACAACAGGGCCTTCCTACTGAAGGACCATCTTACCCTGAGGGAAGCAGAGAAGTGGTCACACCTTCTTCTAAACAGTCGCCTTTCATTTTATTGTAACTTTTTAGAATAGATGTTTATTGTTATAATAATCTTTTGGAAACCACTGTGTAAGATGCACCAGAAAAACAGCAGATACCTTAAATAAATAAATGGGAGTGGGGAGAATAAGCATCTTGCAAAACAGCTTAAAGGTGCATTTAGATTTTTCATATATGAAGAAAACATATTGAAATGGGTTTGTTTTTTTGCTGTTTCAGAAAAGACCTACATATTTAATATTAAAATTCCTATAGTTATCCATCAAAAATTTCTCTGGGATTTTTCACTTCAATGTAATATTTTCTTTATGTGATTTTTGATTAATTATCATTGTGGAAAAATGCTACATTGGCCTTTTTCTTAATCAGCTGCTCTTCAGAAATAACCACAAACTGAAAGTAAATAATTTTTATTCAGTTATTTGAGAACCATTTTTGTGTAGTGAACTTGGGACCAGGGCGATATAAATTCAAGTCCCCACTGAGCCATGAAGTTAATTGGTGATCTTGGTCCATCCACTCTCTCTCAGTCTAACCTACCTCCTAGGGTTGTTAATAGGATAAAGAGAAGGGTGACTAGAATCGTATGCCACTCTGACCACCATGGAGGAAGGGCAGGAGCTCATGATGACACATTTATTCTGTTAAACCTCAAAATAATACAGCAGGGCCCCGCTTACCGGCGCTTCGCTAATGCAGCGGCTTTCAATTCCCCACTTTAAAGCCAGTTTTGCGCTTTTGCGTCATTTTGCGTCATTTTGCGTCATTTTTGCGTGACGTGCCCATTATTCTCAATGGGTTCCACTTTACGGCGATTTCCGCTTTATGGCGGCAGTCCGGAACAGAACCTGCCGTATAAGCAGGTCCCTCCTGTACAGTGAAGTAGGCCAGGCTGGACCAAAGTCATCCACCAAGCTTCACAATTGAGCAGGAGTTTGAACTCTGATCTTACTTCACATCCAACACTATCCACCACATCAGAAGTGGGCAGACTTCTGTGGGATCTACTTTGTTTTTTACTAGAACTCCAACATCCACCACCAGAGCAAGGTGCCAAAGACACTTAGAATTAAGAACATAGGAAGCTGCCTTATACCAGATCAGACCATGGGTCCAACTAGTTTGGTAATGTCTGCTCCAATTTGCAGCTGCTCTCTAGGGTGTCAGATAGAGGCCTTTTCCAGGACTACTTGGTGATGCCAGGAACTGAAGCTGGAACCTTCTTTATGCAAACCATATGGTCTATCACTGAGCTACAGTGACCCTTCACTAAGAATTAAAGAATTCTGAATTCAAGAATTCATTATGAGTGCCAGAACAAAACTGAGCTAACAGTCTTTCCAAGCACAGGTCTATTCCTTTTTACTCTCCCCTTCATTCTTTATTTCAGCAGTATGATTTGGTTTGGTTCACCTTGTTGCTACCATTGTTAAACAACTGGGAGTCAGAAATCCTTGCTGGTCTACTTCAAATCTTCTAGAAATCTACCTTTTTGCCTGCCCCTACAAAATACAGAGTATGTAGGATTACCAGATGTCTGGGTTTTGGCCAGATACTCTGGCTTTTGAGGGTCCTCTCCGGGTCTCCTGGTGAGTCAGCTTGATCTCCAAACTCTCAGCTTTCATTTTTTTAAAAAATAAAGTTTCTAGGTGGTCTGGTTCTTGAAATATACACCAAAATGTCAGCCACCCCGCCCCCATCCTGCAACTTACGTGAAACGATCTCTTTGCTGGCTGATCTAACCCTGCCCTTTCAGGTTTGTAGCCAGCAAGTGAAGTCAGGGTTGTGATTGACAAGGGATTTCTGGGCCTCCAGGCAGTCCTTAGACTCCATTGCAAAGGTAGAAAACGATTGTTTTTTTCTGTTTATCTGAAAATCTCACAAAGTACCAATTTTTTTTTCTCTTGTGATAACAAGTCAAACAAGTTTAAATTTTCCTGGGCTGTTGAAGATGGCAATGAATTCAATAGGACTTACTTTTGAGTAGCCATGGTTAGGATTGTGCTGTAAATTAATGGCCCCACATAGCCATGAAGCTCACTGGGACCTTGGGCCAGTCACTGCCCCTCAGCCTCAGAGGCAGGCAATGGCAAACCATCTCTAAATACTGCTTACTATCAAAACCCTATTTGCAGGTCGCCATAAGTTGGAATTGACTTGAAGGTAGTCCATTTCCATTTTTTTGAATAAACATAGTAAAGAACTGTGTTTGTGTTGTAAATCTTCTCTCCCTCTCCAATCCTATTTTTTAAAGCAGTTAGGCAGGGTTTATATAGATATCACTGCTTTTATTATGTAGGAAACTAATACTGAGTTTATTTTTTTTAAAATGTTCTGCAATGACCAACTCATTTGGACAATAAACTATATGGGATGTGTGTATTTTTACATCTCTTGTGTGCGTGTGTGTGTGTGTGCATGCGCACGTGCGTGCACACACGACTTCCCCTAAAGAATCCTGGGAAGTGTAGTTTCCCCCTCAGAGTTATAATTCTCACCACCCTTAAACTACACTTCCCATGATTCTGTGGTGGGATTCATGTGCTGCAAATGTGTGTTGAATGTGCTTTAAATGAATGGTGTGGATGTGCCCAAGGTATGATGCGCATTCATTAGTGAATTGAAAAGAACAATTTTAAAATATACTTTTTTAAACAGGGGAAGGGCTGTAGCTCATGGCATATGCTTTACATGCAAAGGTACAAAATTCAATTTCTGAAAAAGACTATTGCCTGGAATCCTGGAGAGCCAATGCTAGTCCATGTCATCAGTACTGAGCTAGATGGTATCAAATGGCCTGAGTTAGTATAAGGTAGATTCCTTTGTTCCTAAAAGTGGAAAGAGACCCAAGGGCCACAGTGACTCCAAGATTTATGTATTTTATTTACAACTTTTATATACTGCTTTATTGTAAAAAAAACCTAAAAGGGGTTTACAGATGGAATTAAAACAATATAATTATTGGCAAAACCAGTTAAAAACAGGTATTTAAAAACATTCAAAATATATAAAAAACACAACAGCTTCTACATGCCTGGATAGGCTTGCCTAAGCAAGAATGTTTTTAGCAGGTGCTGAAAACAGTACAAGAAGGTGTCTGCCTAATGTTAATAGGCAGAGTTCCAAAGCGTAGGTGCTGCCACACTAAAGAACTAATTTCTTACAAGAGCAGAAGTAGTACTATGTGGCACCCGTAGCATGGAAAACACACCTTGAACTTGGCCTGGTAGCAAATCAGCAACCAGTGCAGATTTCGGAGCAGAGGTATTATGCGCTGATAGGGTCTCACTCTTGTCAGCAATCATGCCACAGTATTCTGCACTAACCTCAGCCCCTGGGTCAGGATGTGCTACATGGGGATTTCTGTAATCTTGTCTGACTGGCTGTCAGGGGTTTTTTAGTTTTAGTTTTTGGTTAGGAATCCTGACTGGTTGTGGGATGCTGAGTTTTCTGCCTTACTCATAGGAATTTTGTTGTTGTTGGTATGGTATTGCATTTAGGAAATCATCACTGTCTTTTTATTTTTCAGTTTGCATTTCATCACTCCCTTACATCCATAGAAGCAACAACAGTGGTTCCATGTGCTCAGCTCAACCCCCTTAAACCCACTGATGATGCACCTTGTTGGTTGCATGACGGTTTGTTTCTTGCCCAATAGTGGTAAAAGAGAATTCACATACGGGGAAGTGTGGCTGCAATTATTGTTGTTCCCAAGCTGCTGTCTGTGAAGGTAGATCAAAGCATGTGTGTTTCTTCTCTCTGTCAATTACTCACTGGAACTGGATTGTCTGTCAAAGTGAGGTTATAGCAGCCCACAAGGTAGACAGAAAAGGGAATCTTATTCATTTCTCAGACCTCTTTCGGAAGTGAAGGGTCAAATCTATAAAAAAGTTTGGAGCAGCCATGTTGAAAGGTACAGGCAGGGCATTGTAGGCAGGGGGTTGCCAACCCTGCTTCGATAGGGATATCTTTGCAGAGGATCCCTAGTCAAGCTTTACCAACAGCACAATCCAAACCATATCTACTCAGAAGTAAGCCCTGTTGAGTTCTATGGGGCTTAGAAAGTGTGTTTAGAATTGCAACCTTCAGGGGCAACCATCTTTACTCTTGAGTGCTCCTATTTAACATCTCCACAACACTAGGCTTCTTCCTTCCTTCTGGTGACTGGGCTGGCCTGAGGGCACTTAAATCTTTCCTGCCAGAATCAAGTAGGCTACATTAAATGTTCCCTACCCTGGTTCTATTTTCAGCTAAGATTTCTCTTAATTTCCAATCAGAGAAATATTTTTGTTTGAATTGTATGCTTCAAGCAACCGTGGTTGATGCTTAATGTATCATGCTTAATGACATCACTTGGGCCCACCCCTGTGACATCATTACGGCCCATCACCATGACATCACTATGGCCTGCCCCCATGACATCACTATGGCCTGTCCCTGAAATCTCAGGCTTTGGGATGCTTCTGACCTGACAACCCTAAGAGTATGTAATATAGGTAATTATTTAAGACTGCATTCATTCACACCAACCTGTGAAGTTAGCTTTAGAATTCTGCGTTTACAGACCAGCAGACTCTGACCAATTGCACACAACTGGGCCAAAGCAATCCAGACAGTTCATGGTTAATGATTAGCCTTCCCCCCCCATACAAGATAAATAATCCAAGATATACTACTTCAAGATTATAACTATGCCACCTTGCCATAAGGGTGCCACTGACATTCAGTCTTCATTAAATACCCTGTACATACCACATTTGCCTTGAAAATATTTTGAAAAGGCAGCACTAGTCTACAGGACTGTTGAAAAAATTTCTTTTTCAGGTCAATTATAAAACTATTAAATAGAATCATAAATTGCCAGATAAAACAGTCTCCTACCAACTTCAGGATCTAGACACAAACACCTACCTAATAAAGTATTTCAATATGTTTTAACTGGAGAAGAAATGTTTTGGATTACTGTTTTACCAACTTTATCAATGCCATTTTTAAAAAGCTACTTTAGAATTTAAAGAAAGCTCAGCCTCTTTGAGGAAGCAATTACATAGACAACTAGAGCTTTCCCACATTACTATGGCAACTCGAGCGCATGGCAGGCATATAGACTGAACATAACATTGAGCAACAAGACTTTTTTTAAATCACAAAATATTCAAAATGCCAAAGTGGCAAAGCCATAATTTGCCCACCCCCAGTATCTAGGCATCTTGTGGGGGAGGGATAAGGGAAGAACGGAAGAGACATATTAAGCCTGCCAGGAAGAGTAAGGAAGCAAAAGATCAGAATGTTATGAAACAGGCAGCTTGCCAAGAATGAGATACATTTTACCCTGCTAAATTTAAGCTATGCTAAAAAGACATACCTATATATTACATAAGACTGAAAGTATTAATGAATTATTGATGGCTGATCAGCTGATATATGTTGATTTGTAATCAGATTCTTAATAGGGGAGAGGAAAAAAGCATACAGTGCTGATAGCTTTGTTTAGAACAACCACTGCATAACCACCTGCACTGAAAGGCTGCATACTCACCATATATTCAAAGCACATTTCCTCCCTCCCCCAAGAATCCTGGGAACTATGGTTTACCCCTCATAGAACTGCAATTCTCAGCACTTTGAGCAAACTACAGTTTCCAGGATTCTTGAAAGGGATGTGCTTTGAATGTGCTTTAAATGTGTGGTGTGTACACAGCCAAAGAAACATAGAAACACATCTTTGCATTTCACTCGATGTATTAGTGCCTATGCACTGTTGACAACACCAACTGAACATATGGTACAAACTAACATATCATATTAACCTGGGCCCTCCCCTTTAGTTCCTTATCCACACTGTAAACAAGCACAGGGGTCATGTTTGCATGTCACAGTAAACCTCTGTTAACAACTTACCATGGATGCAGAGATCAGCTGCATTCTGAAATTGTTTGCCCCTCCCCTAGCATGAACAAACCACAATACCTGATTTATGGCAAACCAGGGCCCATGGTTTGTTTTTGCCACCCTGGGCTCCTGCTGGGAGGAAAGGCGGGATATAAATCAAATAATAAATTAAATAAATAAAGCAAGCCATGGTTGGGAAGGCAGGAACACACTTGACTTCACAACATGGCTTGTTTGGAGCAAAACAAACCATGACCTCCATTTTACATGCAGTGCTAAGCCAGGGACCGTGTTGCTTCCACTCACTCTTAATTAATTAATTTATGTATTTATGTATTTATTTATTTATTTGCTTTATATCCCATCCTTCCTCACAGGAGGAGCCTAGAGTGGCAAACAGAAGCACTAAAAACACTTTAAAACATCATAGAAACAGACCTTAAAATACATTAAAACAAAACATTAAAAACATTTTTTTAAAAGCTTTAAAAACATCTTTTAAAAAGGGTTAAAAACATTATTAAAAAACATATTAACAAGCAATTCTAACACAGACACAGACTGGGATAGGTCTCAACTTAAAAGGCTTGTTGAAAGACGAAAGTCTTCAAAAGGCGCCGAAAAGACAGCAGAGATGGCACCTGCTTAATATTCAAGGGGAGGGAATTCCATAGGGTGGGTACCGCCACACGAAAGGTCTCTTGGGAGAATTGAAGCAAGAGCCATCTGCCCATTCCTGGTAAACTGTCTGTGGAATACTAAAATGAGATGTGTAGAATTTGTCATTCTGTGTCAGTTTTAAACTGATTTAAAAATATTTTAAATTGTTATGACCTGCCCTGGACCTTATTTACTCAGGCGGGTAAATAATAATAATGATCATAATCTCCACAGCATCCCCAAATTTCATCACAGAGAACTTAGTGCAATTGGTACCACTGAAGTGGAAAATTCCACCTCTGGGGGTCGTTGGTATTAGCATGTAGATGAGAGGGATGGGGACGGATGTTCCGACAGAACAAGATAGATAAGGGATGAGTATGTGTGTTCTTACTTCCCTTTAATGCAGGGCTGTGGAGTCGGAGTCGGAATCAATTTTGGGTGGAGTCGGAGTCGGTAGAAATGTACTGACTCCGACTTCAAAATAAAAACTTATAATATTATAACAATTCCCACCATTGTCAGACCCAAGAGTTCTGGCAATGGTGGGCCTTTGCAGTCATGCTGGGGAAGACCTGGCATGGCTTCAACGTCCCTCCCCTTTTAGGCGTGGCATGGCCACGCATGCCTGTCACATAGGGAGTGGTGCAGAGTGGCTATTTAAGTCCTGCTCCACCTCCCCTCGGCCTCTTTCTGGCCTGATGCGATGATGGAGCAGGTAGCTAGGCCATGTTAGGCGCTTTGGGCCTTGGCTGGTTATCTGTTTCAGTGGCACACAAGGCGGGAGAGAGAGGACCTGGTGGGTCAGCTTCTCAGCATTGGAGCGTGAGAGAGAGGCTTGGAGTGGTTGAGGCAAGGGGCCTGAAAGGTTTGGAGTCTGGGCAGAGACAGTCTGCTAGGCCTGACAGGCCTGCTTCACTTAGCAGCCTCCTGTGCAGACTGGCTGGCCTGTTAAGGGCCTGGAGAAGGGCTGGCAATGCAAGGTTTGGAGTCGGGGCAGGGAGAGTCTCTGCTAGGCCTGGTAGGCCTGCTTCATTTGAGGCCTCCTGGGTGGCTTGTTAAGGGCCTGCAGGGCTGGAATAATTTGGGGCCTACAGTTAGTGCTGGAGCATGGGTGGTAGTTTGGGTCCGTGTGACTGGGCCTTTCTTTGCCTTGTGGCCATTTTGGCAGACCTGTGAGGCAGCCATTTTGGGAAGGTTGTCATAGGAAGGTTGTCATTTTGGGGCTTTGGGTTTGGGGGTTATTTTTCAGGATAACTGGTGTGCAAAGGCATAGCCAGAGGAATGAGCTGAGGCTGTTGGGGTTTCATGGGCTTTGGGTAAATATATCATTTTATACCTATATTTTATAGTTTTTTTTATTTTTCAGGAAAAATATTTGTAATTTTGATTGACAATTTTTTTAAATATAAATTTACAATGTCAAAGAAGCTTCCCATGAAGTCAGCTGTATTTGAGCATTTCACCATAACTCAGGATGGAAAACATTTTGTGTGTCAGTGTATGACAAAAGACCCAGATGAAGACAAATGGTGTGATGCCAAGATCAGCGCATATTCAGGCAGCGATAAACATGCTCCTACGAGAGCTTCCAATTTAAAAAGACATTTACAGCGCTTTCATCCAGAAGTATTCAAAGTTGTGAATGAGAAAGATAACAGCAAAAGCCAGGAACTAATGCCCAGCACTTCCAGCCAAGCAAAGGATCAGAAAACTTCTCAGACATCAGTTACAAAATATTTTGTTGGTGACAAAGTTACTGTAACAATGATGGCAGATACATTCAAAAACCATATCATAGAACTTGTTGCAAAGGATGGTGTGCCTTTATCATTATTTTCACGACCGGCTTTTATAGGTCTGAATGGAGAAATGGCCCGCAAACTTGGTGTTTCTCTGGAAAGAGATAGTATTAGAAAAATAGTGATTGAAGAAGCCCTTAACCAAAAGGAAGAACTTAAAAAAACTCTCAGGGGACGCTTTGTATTGCTTAAAATGGATGCCTGCACATGCCACAGAGTGAACTATTTTGCCATCAATGTCCGATTTGTTTGTGACAAGAATGAAATAGTTACCAAGACACTGGCAGTAAAAGACACAGAAGCTCATCACACCAGCGAGTTTCTCCAGGTCTTAGTGGAAAAGGTTCTGCAAGATTATGAACTTAAAAAAGAACAAGTTCTTTGTATTGTAACTGACAATGCTTCAAACATGTTAAGTACAATTAAACTAATGAATGCAGATAATGAAGGTGACCAACAGCTAGAAGAACACTTCAGAGATATAGGAATGTTTGAAATTGAAGAGCACGCTCCTGCAACTGAGGAACAAACTGAAGTTGCTACAGAACAACAACAAAATGATGATCCTTTAGATGATCTTGTTGAAGCTGCCTCAAAACTGTCCCGAATTCATCACATGCGCTGTGTTGTTCATGCTGCTGCTCTGATTGGCAAGGTGAGAAAATTAGTTACTGCGGCCAGAACATCTAAAGTTGATTCCATTTTGAAGACACGCGCTGGAAAAAGGGCAATTATAGATCAAGCCACACGCTGGGGCAGTACCTACTTAATGATTCAGTGCTTGCTTGACCTGAAACCCTTTCTTGTGGACATGGCCAACCCTCAAGTGACGCTAAGCACAGGTCAGTGGACACAGGTGACAGAATTGGAAGAGTTGCTTCATCACCCATTTACAGTGACTAAAAAATTACAAGCTGAGGACTTAACTCCAGGCATTTTCTTAAGGAGTGGAAGAAACTGATGTTTCGCCTGTCCCAAAGAGGAGGGTTAATTGCAGATGGCATTGCTGCTTCAATGAAATGAAGAGAGGCACTATTATTACAAAACAAGATTCTTTTGGCAGCTGTTTATGTAGACCCAATGCACCGGATTCTGCTGGATGATGAACAGCTGACTAAAGGGAAAGATGCTCTGTGTGAGGTAGCAGTTAGGATGACTGGGTTACAGAAATGTCAGGAGGAAGAAGTTAGTGTTGCCATGTCTTCAGCCTCATCAAATGAGGATGAATTTGATTTTGAAAAATATTTGGATTACAAGGAGCGTGCAAAGCGTTGCCGCATAGAAAAGGATTCCTCAGAACCCATGCAGAACAAACTGAGTAAATTTCAGCAAAATTTCTCACTTGCACTAAAAGAAGTAGAAAAATTTGACCGTTCATCAAAACTAACAGTGCAAGAAGCCATTCCCTTATATCCTGAAATTGTCAGAGATGTTGCCCTGGTGGTTACTGCTTTGCCACCAACCCAAGTTAGTGTTGAGAGGTTGTTCTCTGCTCTTGGAATAATTAGATCAGATTTGAGGGCATCCATGAAGGAGGATCTGATTGAGGCGATTCTTTTTCTGAGGAAAAATTCTTCATAGATTTATTAAAAATATTAAGTGCGTAACAGTGTCTTGTATGTTTTCATCTGACAGCATTTTTTTGTTCAGATTCTTTGCTCAAATAAATAATTTTGTGGTCTATTAGACCTAATTCTGTAGTACATATGTTTATTAAAGAAATTATAGGAAAGCATTTGGTAATGTAATTATAAAAAGTTTGTAAGAGGACAGCTTATGTATTATGTTCTGTTAGTCATAATTTTATATATTCTTTAGTTTTAAGGTATATCCTATGTTTCTGTTAAAAACCTTTTTAAAAAATTATTAAATGCATAGTTTGTTGCATTCACTTTCATAGGAATTTAGGAAAGTTTTCTTGTTCAGAAATTTTAATCAAATAAATATATTTTATGTTCTATCAATCTA
Source organism: Rhineura floridana (assembly GCF_030035675.1). Lineage (NCBI taxonomy): Eukaryota > Metazoa > Chordata > Lepidosauria > Squamata > Rhineuridae > Rhineura > Rhineura floridana. The sequence continues at coordinate 47,222,776 of NC_084480.1, forward strand.
GCCTGATGATTCATGTGGTGGTGATGAAATGCCTTGTGCTACCATTTTACTACAGTAAATTTGTTATTACTAGTTAATATACATTTGTCATTTATGAAGGAGTTGGAGTCGGAGTTGGACAGTAGAAAAATAGAGGAGTCGGAGTCAAAGGTTTGGCATACCAACTCCACAGCCCTGCTTTGGAGAATTACCTGGCGAATCATGGAGCCAGGTGGGAGCGGGAAACAGGTAAAGCCCCTTATTAGGTACCTTAGGACACATGAGTGTACCTTGTACAAACCTATAAAAACCCGTGATGTGGGGAAGAAGGCAGTCTCCTGCCATAGCACATGCTAGCAGGGACTCCTTACAAATGTAAGTATAATAAACAGCTGTAAGCTTCTATCTGCCTCAGTGTCGTTTCCTGGACAAGGACTCCATAAGGAGAAAATTCCACAACAACACCTCTAAGCCCTAGTTGTCAATGAGGTCTTAAATCTGTGTTTGGGCCATACCATTTCAGGCAGCAAAGAAATTCCCTAAACAGAGAAAACTGGCATGCTGTTTTGCACAGAAGGGAGTAGGTTTGGCTGTAATCTGTGCCCTTGATGTGCTCATTTGCTAAGCCCAGAGAATTTCTTCAAACAAAGGAGCGCGCACTGTCATTTGAGTTCCTGTCTGCCATCTGAAGAATAGGCTACAGGTTGCTTTGCTACCTGTGACAACTAGGCCTAAAATTTACATCTTTCAGAGTACTTAAGCAAACACACAGAATTTCACATTGATGCTTTTGAAATGCAATAGGCAGTACCACATGCTGTCTCTTACTACTGAAAAAATGCACCGTGTTTCAAAAGTGTTTAGAAAAATTACCTTGGGCCAGTCACTGCCTCTCAACCTCAGAGGAAGGCAATGGTAAACCACCACTGAATGTTGCTTACCATGAAAACCCTATTCACAGGGTCACCATAAGTCGGAATCGACTTGAAGACAGTACATTTTCAGGCTGTGTGGATGTAGGCGGGTGTATTTAAGACAGAAGCCACCCAAAGAGGCTTTCCAAACTTTTTTGGACAAAACTGAACCTTTCCAATTTGTAACTGATCTAAATCTACATATGCATTCAAAAATCTATTTGCTTTGTTCTGTTGTTTTCTCCCTTGTTTAAAGTAGTTTTGCATACAAAAGCCATACTAACATGTTGCTGGTAAATAAGCCATTGAATTCTCACCTCTTGTCTTGAGCCAATTTATATTTAGGTCATGATCATATGAATTCACAGCCTATACCGTTCCAAGGTAATTTGTTACTGGATAGGGGCCAGCCAGCTATTAAAAACCAAATAGCAGTTTTATAAAATAGTTGGCTGATGATGAAAAGTCTAGAGGCAAGGCTAAGTAGACAGGTTAAATTGCATCTCAATTTTATAGGGATAGGTTGCAAATCTTTTCCACTCAAAGTTGTCATCACTAGTAAGAGAAGCAATATGGGGAAAATTATCCTAAACCTGGTGTATAGAACAGAATGGCACTGTTAGAACACTTTTTGGAAAGATATTTTACCTGCTTATGAATCAAGAATTTTTGACAGGCAGTTTGCTAGTCATATGAGACAAGAGGCTAACAGAGGAACACAGACATGGTGCCCCAACCGCAAAGCTATGATGGGCCACAGTATTTCATTCTCATTCTCATTTTATATATCTTTTACAAAATTAGAAGTATTGACCCAGATTAAAGTTTAGAACAATGGATTTGATAATGTATATTCATGAAATGTGAATACACTGATATACAGTGACAGCACTTGAAAAATATTCAGCTATTTGCAGTAGCCATTAAAATTATGTCAGTGATACAGAAGTGAAATATTAAATTTGTTGATAGGATGGAGTTGCACATACGGTTATCTCCTCATGCATATGTCTTGTCTACATTGTTTATAATGTATAGGTGGCAACAGACTATGGTTTGACAACCAGAAGGTATTTCCTATTTGCACCATCACAGGGTTTTGGTGAATGTTACTACTTACCAGAATAGCCACAGAATGAAACTTTCCCTTGACATAAGGGATAAAAAGTTCCTTGCTTATAATGATGAAACTGCAAACAATTGACAGGTTTTCTGTTACAACTGGACCTTGTACTTGGAAGAAGAGACATCACTTGAAGAACAATAGTAAGGCAAATGGCAATATATGGCTATAGTTAGGGTTGCAAGGCTGTAACTTTGATCCAGAGAAATCTTGACTAAATGCAACTGAGCTTTCTGAAATATCTGAAAATCCTTCATTTTTTTCAGTTTCAGAACTGCTTTACAATGCAGTGCAGGGAACTATACTAAGAAAGCCTCTCTCCTTGTATTACTGCAGGGGTGGGCAACCTTTGGCCCTCCAGGTACTGCTGAACTATAAAACTCATCAGCCCTAGCAAACATGGCCAATGGCCAGGGATAATGGGAGTTTTAATTCAGCAACATCTGGAGGGCCAAAGGTTTCCCACCCCCATATTACTGTTTGCCCTCCCAAGTAGTCTGGATGTTCATTCTCTTTTACATGTTGCTCTTGGTCATTAAAAAATTACAATTTTGTTCACTTTTTTCTACCACGGCTTTGAAAACTCCGATTTCCTTATATTGTCTTACCTTGACTATGGTAATGCTTTACTTTTTAGTTCACCAATTTCTCATCTTTTCCTACTCTCTATTTTGCATGCTACCATTTGTTTCTCCTGTTTGTTTTAATCATCTCTTCACTACTCTTAATTGGCTTTCCTTTCTATGCCATATCTTTGTTGATGAATGCTTGCATTTCTTTGCTATGCAGGCATTCTCTTGCTTCATAAGTTCGAAGTCCAAGGTCATGTCTTCATTGGCTTCACCATGTCTTCTCTTTTTTCTAGGCTGCTCTGCCTCCTGGTGATCTATATTTATTTATTTATATCCCACCCGTCCTCCCAGTAGGACCCCAGGGTGGCACTGGCAATCTATAAGCAACAACTGAAGATTAACAGGTGCTCTCAGGCATTAGCCTATCAAAACCCCTTCTCAATTTTCTCTGTTCCTATTGTTTAGACCAGGGTAGCCTCCAGATGAATTGGACTACAATACCCATCATCCCCGACCATTAAAGATGCTGGCTGGGGCCAATGGGAGTTGTAATTCACAATCTGGTGGCACCATGTTAACTATCTGTGGTTTATACCCTCTTCCCTAAATTCTGTCTTGCTTGATAGATGGTTGGAGTCTAAAAGCACCACTGTGTAACCTTTTGTTTGTTCCTAAAGGGATTCCAGGATCAGCCAAAATCCTGGGAAGGGAGAACCACAAGGCCAATTTCCCGTATAATCTACAGTATTAATGCTTAACTGCTTCTTCCTACAAATCTAGAATACTTCTAGATCACTCATATTAGCATAGCTAGGTAAGATTATGAATCTTACCTCTACTGAGTAAATTCACATTGTACCATCTAAAATTATTTCCACCATTATCAATACGTACCATCACATTTGCCTTTATTTCTATTCTGTACCTCGGACAGTATCACATCACATTAGTGCTAAAAACAGAACTGAATAACTGCTGGCATTTATATTTTCAATGGGAAAACAATCATGATTCATCTCTAGTCTTTAGTGCTAACTCAGATTTTTTAAAATTAATTTATCACCACCACCAAGCAAGCCCTAGCCTAATCAAGTTGCATAACCTCCTCCATTCCACTTTAAGACTATTACAAACTGCAGAATCAGGCTTTTTCATCTTGCCCAACAACATTTCCTCTCCAACTCCTTCCAACACACTTTTTGTTTTCTTTTGGTTTTTTGCTTAGCATCCAAGTCTAATGAAGTGTTCTGATGAAACATGAAAACCTGCTTTCTTCTTTGTGACTTTAGTTTATCCTAATAAGGGGTGGTGGAGAGAAACAGAACAAGCAAAAGGAAAAAATAAAATTATGCTAATACTACTTTGGGTTTTCTTTAAATTATAAACACATGACTACATGCAACTTGAGTCAATAACAACGTTAACATGCTTTTGTATAACAAATATTTCCCCAAAATGTTAAGCCTTATTCCAGTCTAGCAATATTGAGCAGTACTGATACCATCTTAATACAATATTTGCCTGACTATTATATTTCTTTATAATCATTAACTGATCGTCATTACTGTATTTACCATCTATACTACTGTAGATACAGCAGTACATGCTATGCATATACTGAAATATGCACAGCAAAATCAGCTCCAATAGTCAGCATTCTGCAAAGACAGCCACCTCCTATGTTATTGTATGAGGGTATGAAACTAGGAAGACTTGTTATTCCTTCATCATAACAGTTATTCCAGATTCCTTCTGCTTAGCTTACAGCACATACACTTTTCAAAGTGACATGTCTGGACAATTTCTTCGACCTCATTCCAGGAAAGTTACATATTAGTACATAGGAAACTGAAATAGAGTCATTGGTCTATCTTACTTAGTGGTATCCAAACCAGAGGTGGGGAATGCTTTTTGCTTTTGAGGGCCAGATCACCCCACGGGCCAACTTTGACAGGCAGGCAGTGTCACATGATTGGCATAGAGCAGTGGTTCTCAAACTTTTTTTGTTTGCGGTGCACTGTAAAACATATAAAACATTTCTGGTGCACTTCATGTACAAAATTAAAAATATACTAATATATTTTAAACTATGAATAAAAATAAATTATAGAAAACTATTACTTACCCTATACAAATGGGTTTCTTCTCATTTTTAAAATATACTTTCATAATATTTGAGGCACACATAGCCACCTCTTAGGGCGCACCAGTGTGCCTGGGTGCACCGTTTGAGAATCACTGGCATAGAGGTTGCAAACATCAGCTCTGACAGGGACTGCTCCATCGCATAGCAATAAAGAAGCAGGCACTTGTTTTGCAGTGCTATTTGAATCATCTTCCCCTGCCCTCAAAGGTAGGAAGAGACTGCTTCAAAGAGTGCTTGCTTTAAGACAGTCTCTGCACTCCCATTCTCAGACACGAGTGTGGGACTGTCTTAAAGCAAGCACTCATTGAAGCAGAGATCTTTAGGAGGGGGAAGACAGCTTCAAACACTGCTGTAAAACACTTTAAGTCTGCTAGCAGACATTGTGTCTGAAAGGGACTGCTCTATCATACAGCAATGAAGAAAAAACTGGTCTGCTTGTTCTCACTGCAAGCACAGTGAAGGCAAGCAGACCCAGGTTTTTGTTTCTGTAAGCCTGACCTGTGCTGATCCTTTCTGGAGGTTGAAAGGATCAGTGCAGGGCAGGCTTTCCAAGAAGTTCCCACCCATCAGCTGACATCACCAGTGACATCAGCTGTTGGATGGGCATGCAATGGGGAAAAAGGCCTCAGGAAACTAAATTGGACCCCCTGGCAGGCCAAGATTAGCCCTCAGGCCAGAGGTTCCCTACCCCTGGTCTAAACTGACTAACAGTGGCTCTTCAGAGTTTCAGACAGGGGTCCTTCCTAACCATACCTGGAAATGCTGGGGCTTGAGCCTAGGATCTTTTGCATGCAAGAATTCCACACACCTGTTTTGTAATACATCAGATTTACTTCTAATTGCTGAATTTCAGAATTGGGTTAATTGGTGGGAAAGCTTAGATTTTCCAACTCACACAGCTGGAACAAATCCTTTCAAAACGTAAGAGGTTGCTTGCTGCCCATCTAGAATATTGGTTTTTAGCCTTTACAATTGAGTATAAGCATTTAATTTACCCTGGAAATTCAAAACAGCTTTCTCCATGATTACTTCTGATCTGACTTTAAGTTTGGAGGGAACAGTTTAGCTTCCAAAGCCTGCATTTTTAAACTGCTTATATTAAAAGTAAAACCAGTTTAAATTACATTTCATTTTCTACACACATTTTTACAGTAATGTACAATGAAGTATCCATTGTAATGAAAGACTCCTTTTCCCAAATAGGAATAGCAGAATTAACAACTTAAATCATTCTAAGGCCCAAATGAATATATACAATTTGCATCTTATTGTAAGATAGCATATAAAGACTGAGGGCAAGTTAGGTATTACCCAAAGTACTATAACTGCGACTTATAAATGGTTCTGTATCACATTTCACCATTAACATACAAAGTGGGGAACCATGCAGAATAAAGATCAAAGGAATTACCCACACCCATGTTGAAGCTATTGAACTTGTCAAGGATTATCAATACCTCGGCACAGTCATTAACCAAAATGAAGACAATAGTCAAGAAATCAGAAGAAGGCTAGGACTGGGGAGGGCAGCTGTGAGAGAACTAGAGAAGGTCCTCAAATGCAAAGATGTATCACTGAACACCAAAGTCAGGATCATTCAGACCATGGTATTCCCGATCTCTATGTATGGATGTGAAAGTTGGACAGTGAAAAAAGCTGATAAGAGAAAAATCAACTCGTTTGAAATGTGGTGTTGGAGGAGAGCTTTGTGCATACCATGGACTGCAAAAAAGACCAATAATTGGGTGTTAGAACAAATTAAACCAGAACTATCACTAGAAGCTAAAATGATGAAACTGAGGTTATCATACTTTGGACACATCATGAGAAGACATGATTCACTAGAAAAGACAATAATGCTGGAAAAACAGAAGGGAGCAGAAAAAGAGAAAGGCCAAACAAGAGATGGATTGATTCCATAAAGGAAGCCACAGACCTGAACTTACAAGATCTGAACAGGGTGGTTCATGACAGATGCTCTTGGAGGTCACTGATTCATAGGGTTGCCATAAGTCATAACAGACTTGAAGGCACATAACAACAACAATGTTGAAGCTGTTTAGGGGCTAGCAGCACTCAAATAAAAACATTCTGTATGACTCACCTGTCATTTATTTTCACATTTTTCTATATAGCAGGCTTCTCATGGGCAAATGGTTCACCACTATGAGAACAAGATGTTTGCCTAGATGGGCCATTGGACTGATTCAGCAGGCTTTTATGTTTACATGGAACATATAACATATCAATCAGCTTTGTTTATTGGTCCAACAAATAATCCGATGCACCTTTTTGGCTTGATTTCACGCCACCCAATCAATTCCAATGAATATTCTGGCTCAAAATGATCATACTGTCTTAATTAATAACTGGCAAAATTCTCCAATGTTAGGTAAGAAGAAGGCCAGTAATATGCTCCAACACAAGCTGATTCCAAGGAGCTGCTCCAAGAGTTTACCACTAAAAAATTGACTGTAACTCCTTGCCATCTATCCCCATCATCCAAGTCTTTCCCTACAGCTAACTCCCAACTATTCCATAGTCTTCTGCCTTGAATGCAAATACAGACAATTTGCAGATTCCATACTGCTCTGCTTCGGTGCACTGCTCTGCACCATACCATTCTCTCCTATACTTTTCTAGACTTCCCTGACCCCCTAATAAAGCTAGTTTAAAGGAAATGGCAGAAGAAGCTAATACCGAGGCATGCAGCATCAGCTATTTCAATTTCAGCACCTTTTGGTGTACTAAGGTAATGCTTCCTAGCCCTGAAAATGGTTCAAGGTGGGGGCTTCACATTGTGTGGGTTATTGGCAGTCAACAAAAAGCTCACAATATATTATAGCTGAAAGAGAAGACTAGAAGATAGTTCTCGTCTTTCCCCTATCAAGTACAACTCTATCAGGAGGATCCTCTCTCACTTTGAGAGAAAATGTGGAAAGAAACTATTGTTTGTAGCTGAATCTGAAGCCTGATGCATCTCTGCTTTGGCATTATCTACAGGCATACCACGCATGCATATATTCAATTCTTCCAGTATAGTTTAACTTATACTAGAAACTAGAATCTTAGCTAAGAGTTTAACCAAAATAGACACTACAAGAGCAGGAATAAAATCCAATCTGCTTTGCTAAAAGCAGATTTATACATCCTAAGTATTTGAAGGTGAAAGTGAACAGGCCACAGAGGGTGCTTAACTTCACCACCATCAGTTTGTTTCTGTGAATACCCTCTCTCCCACCACAACCATTTTTAGTTTCTCCTGAGGCTAGGCTCCAAAGCTGGAAGTAAGCCCAGGTGAGGATGGTGACGGGCATTTGCAGGGAAGAGTTAAAGCTGTTCCCATCCTTGCCCACACTTCTGGCAAACAGAAGTTTCAAATGATGTCTCTACTTAAATAACGTGCCTAGGAAAAGGCTCTGCCAAGTTTCTGTTGATGTTCTCATCAAGGTGGAGTGATTAAAAATCCCTTTGGTTGTGCTTTGGCTTCTGTGGGGGCAACTTGTTATAAAACCTGCGAAGCCAGATTGACCCAAGACAATGGTCTCATTTGCATATCACTTTAAACCACACTTAAACTCAACAATGGTAGGAGGGTGAACGCTGCTCACCCACTCATGCTGGGACCTCAGCCATGGTTTGGCTTAGGGTTGCCTGAACCCAGGCTTATTGTTTGTTTCCCCAAAACAAACCACAAGCAGTAAACCAAGCACAAACCTTGGTTACAAGTCATAGTTTGAAGAGAAACAAACTACACAGGTTCAGATGCAACACTAAACTAAACCATGGCTTAGCTCCTAGCAGTGCAGCAGGAGAAGGGGAGGAGCAAAGCAGGATGCATCAGGAAGCTGCATGTTCACTTTAATTTAACAATGGTTTAAAGCAGGGATCACCAGCCTTTTTGGACCTGTGGGCACATTTGGAAAATGGAGAAACTGTCGTGGGCACCACAAATTGCAACCAAACACAAACTACAACCTTTTCTATTGGCTACAATAGAATGCTTATTTTAAGCCTCATTTGAGCAAAGGAGAGATGGAGGAAGGGGACCCTGAAGGTGCCAGGAAGGGCCTCTGCAGACACACATGGTTACCCCTGGTTTAAAGTGAAAAGTACCAGCCCAATTGCACGATATAAAAATTTAATACATATAATACTACTGTCACATTGCCAAAATACTACCATCTCAAAATTGTTATGACCTGCCCCAAGACCTTTGGGTCAAGGGTGGGTAATTTTATTATTATTATTATTATTATTATTATTATTATTATTATTATTATTATTATTATTATTATTATTATTATTATTATATAAAAGTCACATTTGTGTTTTCAACTGCCATGGATTTCCACACTAACAGTCTTATTCTATTCAGGAGAAGGATTTGTTACCATGAAACATTTCCCCTCAAATGAAATGCCATACTAGCAGAGGCTCAGAAAACTTAGCTCATGTAGAAAAGCTGTTGGAAGCAGGCTGCCACTGTAAAGGCAAGCAACAGACCATACAATCTGTTGTTTTTTGGTGCCAATGGGGGACTTCCAATGCAAACAGCATCTTCAGAGAAGGCCTTTTCCTCAGGATCACAGCAAGGAAGGGAAAAGTTACAATCCCTCTCTATGCCTGTTGTGATCCCAGTAATTATCAGAGGTCCCCCCTCCCCCCTTCAGTTGCTGCTTTTTGAATTTTGTACACTTTAAATGCCAAAATGTATTTGTCCTGTCTAGTTTGACTTTAACTTGCTTGCTAAGAATATGTTTTCTTGAGTACTTCTGCCTGCCCTGGAAAGAAGAAAGAGAACGTACTAGCACAGCACGAAGAGAAAGAGAAAATGGCTCCAGAAACAGTATATTGAGGCCTAATGGGTGGCATTCAATGTTAGCCCTACCTAAAGTAGACCTATTGAAGTTAATAGACATGACTAATTTTAGTTCATTAATTTTAATGGGCCTGCTCTGAGTAGGACAGCTGAATACAACCCAGAGTCTTCTGCAATCATATTACTTTTCATCAAACATATAACCCACTTAAATCTATTAATGTAAACCCAGTTTTAAAAACTCTAATATCTTTAACACTCAAGAATCCTTTGCAAGCAACAATTACAAAGGATCTTTGCACTAGGAACTTCCTGCTAGAAAGGCTTTTGGGCCTAATGAAGGCCCAAGTTCAACCCTCCAATTCATCAATTCATGCCTCTCGTCCTGGATGCTGCAGCTGGAAAGTAAGTTTAGGAGAATGGGGAAGAGAGCAGCTTGGACTATTCCAAGTATATTTAACAACCCCATTCCGCGCCCGGGACTTACCGGGCGAAGGGGCGTGTTTGCAGGCCGCAGCCGAAGCCAAGCTGCCATCTTGGTGGGGTGTACGTGCATGCAACACGCGGGCCGGCTGACGTAGCACGCAGCAGGGGGGCGGGGCGGCAGACGGCCATTTAAGGCCATGCCGCCAGCCGCCCACACTCACTGCAAATTTGGCGGCATTTTTAAATGGCGGCAGGCTCCTGCGTTGGCGGCGCGACGCAGCTCGACTCGCTCGCCGACGCAAGTGGCTTCTCAAGGCTCCTCCAGACCAGGCCTTGGTGCGGCGGGGCCGACGGCAAGGAGCGGTCGGCACGGCTTGAGCACGGCGTGGCTTGAGCACTGTGCGGCGCGGCTTGGGCGTGGCGAGGACAGCGGAGAGGCCCTGGCTCTGTGGCGGGGCAGTAGTGAGCCCTAGGCCTCAGGAGGCCCTCCAGTGGTGGAGGTGCGGCGGCAGCGGCCGTGGGGCTCCTCTCCAGGGAAGCCTGCAGAAGGCATCTGCAGACCCGGTGGTGCAGCGGAGAGAGCCCTAGGCCTCGGGAGGCCCTCCAGCGGAGCGAAGCTGCACGGCGGCGGCACAGCCTAGCAGCAGCAGCGAATCTCAGGCGCGGCGGCCCTGTGGCCGCATTCTTTTTCTTTGATTATTACCCAGGGGACCCCTGTGGGAAGATTCTCCTCACCCACCCCATAGCAAGGGAAGTGGGTCCCAGCCCCATCGTGCACACCACCCCATTTGTCACTTTGTGACCCAGGTGGCCAGGATTGTTGGGGCGAGATAAAGGGGCCCATCGGCAGGGGACTGGAGTGAGCAGGGGGCACAGTCCAGCTGGGCTGTGAGGGTGCTGGTCCCCCTTTAGGTATCCCCACGCTGACCACCTCTCATTTCTGCAGGAGGCACTCCGCCCCTCTTGCTTCCGCAACGGGCATAGGCCTTGGGGGGTCATTAGTGAAGGATAGACCCGGCTACACTCTAGCTCAGGATGCCACCCAAAAAAGGTCAAGGTGGGCCAAAAGGGAAGGGAAGGGCCCCCAGGGCAGAGGGTAGATGCCCACCCCCAGCTGCGGAGGATGGGGGACAAGGGGAAGGCATACTATGGACTGCTATACTGGCTAGGTTAGAAGCCCTGGAGAGGGGCTCAGTCCAGCCGGCAACTGGGAGAACAAAGGAACCACCCCCCAAGCGGCCCTGGGAGAAAGCGCAACGTCCAGTTGGCAGGGCTAACGCTGCAGCTATTCTATCTTAGCGCGACTGGACGCGCTGGAGGCAGGGCCTAGTGGGGCCGCAGCAAGAGCGCCCGGAGCAGAAGCAGGAACAGCGTTGTCTTCACATGCAGCCCTGGGACCACAGCCCACGCATGGGCCTTCAGCAGACAACATAGTGGGTGCGTCTCCCTGGGCAGCACAACAACAGGGGCAGCCCAGTGGAGCTGGCCCCCGTGGGGGTTCCCATACTGGCCCTTTTCCCCACCAGCTGAAACCGAGCGGTATGGGCAAGCTGGGAACCCCATGGGGGTGGGGCATGGCACGCCACAACAACAGCCTCTCCTAGAGTTGGCCTGTGAGCAGGTCTGGCAGTCCACTGCCGGGACAGTGATGGGAGTGGGGGCTCAGCCCTCCTGGTCGGTACCCCCTCCTGCAGAGGGATGGGGCTATACCTTTCGGGGAGACATCAGCCCCACTGGGCTTTCACCTGCTGCCCGCTACAAAGGAAAAAATATGGAAGGGGGAGTACGTCAACTTATTCTCACTTCTATACAGGGAACCAGTTAGGAGGGAGAAGGATAAGGGCAAAGAGGCAGAACCTGACAAGCCCAAGAGGCGGCGCATAGAACGCACTTGGGCTAATTGGTTGCCTGCATTTGTGACATACATGGGGGTGGTGATGCAGAAGCAGCCACAGAGGGGCCCTATTCTTATTAAATACCACGATATCGTATATCGAGGCTACTCTGAGTTCCAAGGGGCAGCATGGCTCGCCTATGACGAAGCGTTCCATATGAGGGCGGCCTTTGATACTTCCCTCCCCTGGGACAAAAAGGAAGCAGATCTGTGGCTACAGTTTATGTCACACTCCAAGCCCATAGCCGGGGATAGAACAGACAGCGGCCACCTCTTGGCCCGCCAGGCAGCAGCAGCTCCTTCCCGTGGGCCTGCGGGGCAGGGAATTCAACCCCGCCTGCTCTGCTGGGAGTTCAGCTCCTGAGGCCACTGTGGTCGTAGCCCCTGCAGGTTCCGACACGAGTGCGCAATATGCGGGGTCCGCACTCCTGCACTGCCTGCCCCAGGGGCCGCCCCTTCAGAGGTGGGAACAGGGACTCAGCTGGCGCAAGGAGACTGGGAGCTGCTAGCGCAGCTCAAGGAAAGGGGCCCCAGTCCAGTTAAACTCTCTGAACTCCAGCACTTGCTCTGCCTTTACCCCCGAGTCCAAGACGCCCAGTTTTTGCTCCAGGGCTTTACAGAGGGTTTTTGGATCCCCTATTCAGGTCCCAGGCACCCCTTCATGTCCCGCAACCTCAAATCAGTGGCGGGCATGGAATCGGTCATGGGGGAGAAAATTGGAAAGGAGGTCATGGCAGGCCACGTGCTGGGCCCCTTTGCGGCACCACCCATCCCTTCACTCAGAGTTTCCCCGCTGGGCCTTGTTCCCAAGAAGGCACCAGGCGAATTTCGCCTTATACACCACCTGTCCTTTCCCCAGGGTGGGTCAGTAAATGACTTCATCCCATCAGACCTCTGCTCTGTCCGCTACACGTCATTCGACTGTGCGGTTTGTATGGTTAGGGACTGCAGGATTGGTGCCCTCATGGGAAAGTGTGACATCAAATCAGCCTTCCGTTTCCTCCCTGTGCACCCATGGGACTTTGAGCTGTTAGGCTTTGCTTTCATGGGCGAATATTATGTGGATAGGGCATTGCCTATGGGCTGCTCCATCTCATGCTCGGTTTTTGAGCGCTTCAGCTCTTTCTTGGAGTGGGCAGTCAGGCGACAGGCAGGCCGGCAATCAGTGGTGCACTATTTGGACGACTTCCTGTTTGCGGGCCCTGCAGACTCGGGCGCCTGTCAGGCATTTATGGAGCAGTTCGCAGGGATGGCGGGGGAACTGGGTGTTCCCCTCGCGGCTGAGAAAACTGAGGGCCCGTACACCACCCTCACTTTTCTGGGCATAGAGATCGATACGGTGGCCCAATGCTGCAGGCTCCCACTGGATAAGCTGGTGGCCCTTAAGGGGAAAATCTTGGAGGTGGTTGGGGCAAAGAAGGTGACATTGGCCACACTTCAACAGCTGGCAGGCCATATGAACTTTGCATGCAGGGTGGTAGCACCCGGGCGTGCATTCTTGCGGCGCGTGTACGATGCCATGGCGGGCCTATCACGCCCCCATCACCACACACGTGTTACGGCCGCTCTCCGGGAGGACCTGGCAGTTTGGTCCACCTTCCTGCGGGAATTCAATGGGGTCTCCTTATGGAGAAGGGATCACCTGTTGGAAGCGGAACTACAGGTGAGCTCCGACGCCTCAGGTTCCTGCGGTTTTGGGGTCATTTTCCATGACTCATGGTGTCATGGCAGCTGGCCACAGAACTGGGCACAGGCTGGCCTAACCAGAGACCTGACCTTTTAGGAGTTCTTCCCCATTGTCGTGGCCGTACACCTTTGGCCCGACAAGCTGGGCAATTCCTCAGTCCACTTTTGGTGCAACAACCTCCCTACGGTGCATGTCATCAACACCCTGTCCTCTAGAAACCCCAACGTTATGAGTCTGGTTCGAGTGTTCGTGCTCCAATGTCTTTGCTCTAATATCCAGTTCCTTGCACGCCATGTCCCGGATATTGATAATAGTATTGCTGATGCTCTATCACGGAACCAGATGGAGAGATTTCACCAGCTGGTGCCGTGGGCAAGGGCTCAGCCGGACGTGGTACCCCCAGCGCTATGGGAGATTTATGGCCCGTTCTGATTCGGTCCTCCAGTTTGTCTGTGGCACCCAGCACTTTGGCCAGCTACCAGGGGGCAGGTAGGGACCTGGCAAGCTTCAGGGAGTCCAGAGGCTACACCCAGGTGTGACCCATCCCCGTGGAGCATCTTATGGAGTTCTGCGTGGAAGGGAAGCGGAGGGGATTTTCAGTCAGGACCATCAGAGGTAAGCTCTCAGGTCTATCCTTCCTAGCGAAAGCACGGGGCTTTCAGGACTACTCCGGTGACTTTAGGGTCCGCCAGATGCTGGAAGGGTGGTCCCGTGAGCGCCCGCACACACCTGATGCACGCTCCCCCTTTTCCCCAGAGCTACTGTTGGGTCTGCGGGGACAGTGGAGGGTGCTATGTTCTTCCTATTTTGAGGCACTGTTATACCATGTTGCGGCCCTCACCTTGTTCTTTGGGGCCTTCCGAATAGGGGAGGTGGTGGCAGGTTCTAAGATGGATAGCTCCCTCCGGGCCTTTCTGGTTTCTGATCTCAGCTGGGAGCCAGAGGGGGTCCGCCTGCGACTCAGGCAGTCAAAGACGGACCAACACCAGAAGGGTCGTCTGATTGTGTTATCCCCATGCCAACAGGAGGAGCTCTGCCCGGTGAGGGCCTTTGCATTTTTCTGGCAGCCCAGGGGCTGCAGCCAGGGTACCTATTCAGGCACAGGGACCTCCAGCCCCTTACCAAGTATCAGTTTTGGTCGGTGACAAACGCAGCACTCCAGAAGCTAGGTGTGGATGCCCGCAAGTTCGGGACACACTCCTTCCAAATAGGAGCAGCCTCCACCGCTGCCCACCTGGGTTTTTCCAAGGGGCAGCTACAGGCAGTGGGCAGGTGGTCCTTGGACGCATATAAGACTTATGTTAGACCACTAACGGAGATGCATGAGGCCAGCGGCTAATGGCAATTGTTGTCGTTTTTGGCAGGCTGCTGGGAAAGATCGGAACAAGTGAGCATCCTCCTCTGCGGCCACAGCATGATTTTCTGGGCAGGCCACAGGGCGGCAAAGTCTCGCATTGGAATGCAGCTGGGGCTCAGTCAGTGGGCCTCAGTGTGGTGGCTGGGACGCCAGGGGATGCGTTGGGACGGTCTCCTGCCTACCTTGTTCCAGTCAGCTGTGGACCGGGCAGTGCCCCAGGTGTTGGTCATCCACCTGGGAGGTAACGACTTGGGTCTGTTGAAGGGCAAGGCCCTAATCGAACAGGCGTGTAGTGACCTCCAGGCCATTGCGCTGCGCTGGCTGGGGGTGCACTTGGTATGGTCTGACATCCTGCCGCGCAGGACGTGGAATTGTGCTGGTGACCCACGGGGAATGGACAGGGCTCGGAAAAAGGTTAATAGACAGATTCAGAGGGCCATCAAGGGCCTGGGGGATTCTGTCATACACCACCCAGAGATCAAGCACGATAGGCTGGAGTTGTTTAGGCCAAATGGCGTGCACTTGACTGACGGGGGCAATGACATCTTTCTGATGGACCTGCAGAGGGGCGTGCACCAGATTCTTATCGGGTGTGGGGTAAAGGGAGACTAAGCAGAGGCTTGTCCCCCTTTTGTGGCAAGGAAGTGTGGGGGAAAGGTTAAAAGGGAAAGGGCAGCTAGGTGACACCTTTAGGCACCTTTGGGGGTGATTGGCGGTCCGGGGGCCTGCAGCTCAGGGCTATATGGCCCGGGGGCAGAACACGGGCTGCTTTTGGGGCCAATGTGCCTCATCCACTCGGAGTTTCAGGGCTCCGGGGTGGTGGTGATGCGGGTTGGACCCCCTACATATCTTCAGGGCGTGGCCGGAGCTGGGGCCTGGCACAGGGCAGCCCCAGGCTCAGGCAAGGTTTGGTTGCGCTATAGCTGCAAGCAGGCTTCGCCTGGATCAGCAGAATTCCCCCACACTTGATTGTCCCTCTGCAGGTTCATTTGTTATAATTGACTCTGTTTTAATAAAGTGACCCATGATTTAACTCAATGAACGGTGTCTGTGTTTATTTCGGCAGTAGGCCGCAACCCTGTTCCACGCCCAGGACTTACCGGGCAAAGGGGCATGTTTGCGGCCGCAGCCGAGCCGCCATCTTGGTGGGGTGTACGTGCACGCAGCGTGCGGGCGCGCTGATGTAGCACGCAGCAGGGGGGCAGGGCGGCAGATGGCCATTTAAGGCCGTGCCGCCAGCCGCCCACCCTCACTGCACATTTGGCAGCACCCGCCCGACCCTCCCTTGGCTGCAATGTGATTAATTTGGTTGCTACGGGGCCGACTAGGAATTTTTTGCCTGCCTGCCTCGCTTTGCTAGCAGGTTTCTTTTGCCTACTCCACACTGTGGTTGTAGGGGAGGGTCAAGGGTTAGCACGGGTGCCTGTGGGGGCTAATAGGCTAATTGGTCTGTTTTGGCTTAACAGTTTAATGGTCACTGGTCAAGGAAGTGTGGGAGACAGGTTAAAAGGGAAAGGGCAGCTAGGTGACACCTTTAGGCACCTTTGGGGGTGATTGGCGGTCCAGGGGCCTGCAGCTCAGGGCTATACGGCCCGGGGGCAGAACACGGGCCGCTTTTGGGGCCAACGTGCCTCATCCGCTCGGAGTTTCAGGGCCCCGGGGGGCGGTGATGTGGGTTGGACCCCCTACACATCTTCAGGGCATGGCCGGAGCTGGGGCCTGGCACAGGGCAGCCCCAGGCTCAGGCAAGGTTTGGTTGCCCTATAGCTGCAAGCAGGCTTCGCCTGGATCAGCAGAATTCCCCCGCACTTGATTGTTCCTCTGCAGGTTCATTTGTTATAATTGACTCTGTTTTAATAAAGTGGCCCATGATTTAACCCAATGAACGGTGTCTGTGTTTATTTCGGCAGTAGGCTGCAAATCAGAATTCCAAGGGATTTTGGTTTATATAGCAAGAACTCCCTTTTTTCTAACCCCCATCCCTTTCCAAAACTCAGCAACATCACAAGTTAAACTAGGGTTGCCAGGTCAGAAACATCCCAAACTCTGAGATTTCAGGAGCAGGCCCTAGTGACATCATTAAAGATAATACATTAAGCATCAACCACAGCTGCTTGGAGCATTCAATTCAAACAAAAAAAATTCTGACTGGAAATTTAGATGGAAATCTTAGCTAAATGAGGGTGTTTCTAGGTCCACCAGAATGCTGCAGCACGATTGTTGACATGAGTGAGACCCTATCAGCACATAATACCTCTGCTCTGAAATCTGCACAGGTTGTCAATTTGCTACTAGGCCAAGTTCAAGGTGTGCTTTCCATGTTACAAGTTCCTCATAGTACTTGTTCTGCTCTTGCAAGAAATTGATCCTTTAGTGTGGCAGTACCTAAGCTTTGGAACTCCCTATCTATTTACATTAGGCAGACACTTCATTGTACTCATTTTGGTACCTGCTAAAACACTTTTGTTTAGGCAAGCCTACCCAAGCATGTGGAAGCTATTATGATTTTTATTTGTTTTTAACTCATTGTTGGTTTTATTTTTTTGAATGGTTTTCAATACCTATCTTTAACTGATTTTGCCAATAATTTTATTGTTTTAATTCCTTCTATAAACTGCTGAGGTTCTTTACAATAAAGGAGGTTAGAGTGTTGGACTACGACCTGGGAGACCAGGGTTTGAATCCCCACACAGCGATGAAGTTCACTGGGTGACCTTGGGCCAGTCACTGCCTCTCAGCCTCAGAGGAAGGCAATGGTAAACCTCCTCTGAATACTGCTTACCATGAAAATCCTATTCATAGGGTCGCCATAAGTCAGGATTGACTTAAGGCAGTCCATTTTCAAATGTTGTAAATAAAATACTTAAATTTCACAGTCACTGTAGCCTTTTGGCCTCTTTCCTCTTTTGTACTGAGTCAGGCCATTTGGTACCATCTAGCTCAGTACTGACAACATGGTCTAGCATTGGCTCTCCAGGATTTCAGAGATCGAATTTTGGACCTTTGCATGCAAAGCATGTGCCCTACCCCTGAGCCAAAGCCCTGTTTAAAAATGTATCTTTTAAAATTGTTCTTTTCAATTCACTAAAGAATGCACAGCATATTAGAGCAAATCCACACCATGCATTTACAGCACATTCAACATACATTTGAATGTGCTGGTGAGCCAGCCAGATGGGCGACTAATAAATTCAATAATAATAATAATAATAATAATAAATAATAAGCACATGAGCCCCACTAGGATCCTGGGAACTGTAGATTGTTAAGGGTGGTGGGAACTGTGGAAACTACACTTCCCAGGATTCTTTAGGGAAGGTCATTTGCTTTAAATATGAGTTGGATGTGCTTTAATGTATTATGTGGATCTGCATTACTTCATAAACTTTGTCTGCACATAAATAATTCTAATTAAATTTTAAAATGGAAATAAGCTACAACATGGCCATGAGCTACACACCATCTCTCAGCCTAATCTGCCCCTCAGGGTGAAAACAGAGGACCATGACCACCCCAAGGAAGAAGGACATGTAGAGGAAATAATCTGTAAATAATAATTTACAGCCATAGTGTGAAATCAGATACATATCAAAACATAGCATGAATGTCAAACATGTTTATTATTTACACAACCTGTAAAGATAGTTATAGTGCAATCCTACAAATGTTTACTCAGAAGCAAGCCCCAATGTATTCAGTGGGTCTTACTGAGACAGGGAAGCATGCACAGGACTAAAATTCAATGATAATGAACTTCACTCACCCAATCCAAAATTCAGAATCATGCCACTTTAAGCTGTTTTGCAACTGTTTTATATTTTCTTTATGCTTACTGGATTTTAAATTGCTTTATTTCTTGTTGTGAGCTGCCTTGGTTTCCAACCCTACCTCACAGGATTATTGGAAATATTTCATATACACACACACTGGAGATGTAAAAAACACACACATATTGTAACAGTGGTTTCCAACCTTTATGAGTATAGGACCCCCTTTGCAAGCTCAAAAGTTTCATGCCCCCCCACTCTAATTGTAACTTTAGTCTCTGTTGATTGAAAAAAGGGTGCGTGGCAAAAATCATACCTCCAAATATCTCTTTCCATAAAAAGCTCCCTGCAGACAGGGAGGTATTGCTTTCTTTTCTTAATGCAAAGGTCCAACCAAATTGGTATCCCCCCCACACACAGTCTGAAGATATACAGTCCTGTCTTCCAACACCAATGGTTACAGTGTTGGACTAAGATCCAGGTTTAAATCCCCACTCAGCCATGAAGCCCACTGGGTGACCTTGGACCAAACGCAGTCTCTCATCCTGACCTATCTCACAGGGTTGGTGTAAGGATAAAATGGAAAGCGGGGGGAACTATGTGAACCACCTTGAGCAACTTGGATGAAAGGTAGGATATAAATGCAATAATAATTAAATACATTTCAGCTGCAGTATGTGGACCCCAGACTCAGCCAACCTGAGCTTTTAATAATAATAATAATAATAATAAATAACAATAATAATAAATAACAATAATAAAGCAGCAATGTGATAGTAGCAGGGATGCTAGATAGTGAAGACAAAAGGGTGAATAGATTGAGAAGGGGAGTTAGTGCTTTTAGGCCTTGGGATTATCAGAACTGATGACTTGGTTAGAATGCACTTGGGGAATGACAGTGGAGCAGAAGAAGGATCAGTGCACGCCTGCAAGCATCTGCAGGCGTGCATGCATTTGGGCACATGGGAGGGGGACTCCACTGCCGCAGCATCTTGGAGAGAGAGATGGGGCGGAGTGTGGATGGAAGAAAGGGGGATGCTGCCCTCTCCTCTCGTTCTGAGCAAGCGAGTCAGCAGAAGCAGTGCAAGTAGACAGGAGTTAGCCATAGTAATCACTTCTTCCTGGTAGCTCCACTCTCAGCCTCCTTTGACGTCTGCCACACATTTTATAGGCAGGTGTCTGCCCTCGGCACACCTGAAAGATGCTCTGGTGTTTCAGCAAAAGTCCTCCCCTCTCATTTGGAGCAAGGGGAAGGTGTCGTAAGCAGCGACAGTGGGGAGGAGGCAGTGTCCAGGGAATGAAGACTTTTTTAAAAAAAAAAAATTTCATTTCTTTACTGTTCACAGCCCCCTCTGGATTCACGGCCCCCAGGTTGGGAACCACTGCCCCATATAATAGTTTATTGTCAAAACCAGTTGGTCACTGCAGAACATTGTTTTTAAACTAAATATTAGTTCCCTGCCAAATAAAAGCAGTGACACCTAAGCAAGCCCTGCCTAAATGCTTAACAAGAAAAGGATTGGAGAGGGAGATAGAGATTTACAACACAATCCTTTTCTATGTTCACTCAAAAATCCCACTGATTTTCAGCACAATCCTAACCATGTCTATTCAAAAGTAAATCCTACTGAATTCAATGGGGTTACCTCCCAGGTATGTGGAATTAACATTGCAGCTTTACTCCCAGAAAAGCTTCATATTGGGAAGCTTTTCAGAACAGGTTAATAAGACTACCCTCTTCAACAGTCCAGTAAAATTTAAACATGTTTGACTCCTTAATTAGAAAAGTATAACATTGCAGCATGTACACTTTTTAAAACTTCTGTTCAAAACTTATTTGAAAGATAAAATGGATGTGCCACTTTTGAAGTAATAAAAAGCCCTGCATGTACACTTTTACGCCTACCAAGATCCTGCTGTGATCTTCTGTTGTAGTGCAATCCTATGCATGTTTACTCAGAAGCAAGTCCCAATCCTGTACAGAGAAAGTGCTCTTCATGCTGCTGAAAGATATATACTTACTGAATTCCTGATGTGAGACAAACAGGAAAAGGAAACTGTTCTCAGAACTTGAAATGGGGTTTAGTTATTGCTATTATCAATCACAACCCTGACTTCACTTATTGCCAAAAAACTGAAGGGAAGGGATTAGAGCAGTCGGTACTAACAGAAGTTGCAGGGGGGCCCTGACATTTTGTTTATATCTTTTGAACCAGACCACCTAGAAATTTAATTTTTTTAAAAAGAATGAAAGCTAAAAGTCCAGAGATTAAGATGACTCACCCGGAGACCCAGAGAGGACCCCCAAAAACCGGAGTCTCCAGGCGAAAACTGGACACCTGGCAACCCTATGTTAAACCCACACACACAAGGAGATGATGCTGTCAGTCTGTACTGAGATTATAATCTAAACTGATTTTGTGAAGGATCCCCCTCCCCTCCAAAATCTGGAAAATCCAGAGTTTCCACAAAGAAGCTCCTAGTTCCCAATAATAATAATAATAATTTTTATTTGTTGGTTGCCTATCTGTCCAGGTTAGTGGACACTCTAGGAGACTTACAATAATAGAGAGCAGTACATAATACAAAATAAAATACAAGCAAACACAATCATAATCAATTTAAAACCAATTTCTTTTTAAAACCTTATAAAATTAATCCTCCCCAATCCCATAGGCCCGCCTGAATAGCCAGGTTTTTAAGGCTTGGCGAAAACCCATCAGGGAGGGAGCATGTCGGAGATCAAAAGGAAGGGAATTCCCTTTCATGCAGGAACTTTAACAATGGAGATTTAGGTTTGCCATCTGTCAGTTTTTATTTATTTATTTATTTATTATTCATATGCCGCTTCATACTTCAAAAGAAGTTTCTAAGTGGTTTACAGTGTTGTAAAAACAAAAAACAAGATTATAAATTTAAAATACAAACAATTTGAAAAAATCATCGTTAACATTAAACATCATAAAAACCAAATTACACATTTAAGACAATACAAAGCATTTAAAAATATCTTAAACATTAATATAACAAAATAACTAACATAATAAATCACAATCACTACATTCACCATACAACTCTATTTACAGTGCTAGGATCAATTTTTGATCCAGGCACTTAGAATCCAGGAATAGCTAGAAAGGATGCAGATTGCTTAAGACAATATTTTCCCTTCCCCACCCAACCCTGCTCTTGTGTTATTTGCTTTAATTCTGTTGGGTCTCATCCTCACACTGCTAGGTTCCACTCAAAGAGCCAGAGGGAGGATTGCTTATGGGGGTGTTTCCCTTCTTTCCATTTCCCCCACATACACACACACCACTTGGCTCACACAGCTTGCTGTAAGCACAATTATTATGCATCACTGGCTTGAATGAAGCCAATGATGCAAAGCATCTTCCTCTGTGGGCACAGATCAAGCCACACCTACAAAGGAAACATTTTAGTGATATCAGGTGATTGACATGTGGGAGACCCTGCCCACCTGTCAAAATAACCCGCTGGCTGGGTTGTTCCCTACACCTGACCAAAGACTCTGGTCAGACAGTAAAAGAGGAATCAGGCTATCACAAGCCCTGAGTGAGTCAACTGGCAGCAGAGGAATGTGAAACAAAAGGGACACACTGGTTATCTACCCCCTTCCTGGCCATGTTTGTCTCTCCTCCAGTGTCAACTGAAACTTAACATATGACCCCTTCTTGACCAGACCAAGGCACTCCATCTAATGCTTCTAACACTATTTGCAACAGGGACCAGGTAGATGTGTCTGAGAAGTGTACCAGTGAAACATGAAGGTAACAGCCCTTCCCTATAGTTTGTCCCTTTGGTTTGTTGGGTATTCAAAGGAATATTGCCTTACTAATAGCCAGGGAGAAACTTGTTTTCCATGAATTCATCTAATCCAGGGGTACCCAAGTGGTGCCCTCCAGATGTTGTTTGACTCCTTTAGCCCCAGGCAGCATGCCCAATGTACAGGGACAATGGAAGTTAGAGTCCATCATCATCTGGAGGAAATCACATTCGTCTAATCCTTTTTTAAAACATCACCTCAGATAGGTTTGGACTTCTAGTCAAGAACTCCTCTAATCCTAATCCTACCCTTATTCCAAAGCATCCCTACTTTCCACAAACTGATCTGAACTGTAAAACTTCCTCTACTTCAGGATCCCAGCCAGGGTGGTATGGTATAGTGGTTAGTGTGTCAGACTAGTAATGGGGAGACTCAAGTTTAAATCCCCACACAACCACAAACTCATTGGGACAATCAGAATTTCTCAGCCTAACACACCTCACAGGGTTGTTGCATTGATAACATGGAGCTGGGGGAGGAGCTATATACACGAGGTCTTTGGAGGAAAGGCAGGATTCAAATGCAGTAAATGAATAATAAACTCTGAAGGGGAGACACCAGAAAAGATCAAAGTTGAGAACAGGAAATGCTCCCTGAATGACCCTGGCACCATATGGACACAATCTTATTGTTGGATGTGTAGATCGTGCACAGTGGATTGCCCTGGTGAATGACTCACACCAAAGAATGGACAGAGGGAGTGCTACTCTATTGGTTCTCCTGGACCTCTCAGCAGCTTTTGATACCATCAACCACAGTATCTTTCTTGGTTTAGGAGGTCAAGTCCTGTGGTAGTTCCAGAAGATGGTGCTGGGGGACAGTTGCTCCACCCCATGGCCACTGGCTTATTCTTTTTAAATATATATATTTATATACCACTTAAATCATTTGCATTTCAAAGCAGTGTACATAAAAACAAGTCATACATAAAACAATAAGATAATCATAAAACTAAATTATGATGGGGTACTTCCAGGTCAATATCATCCCATATGCTCTTTAATAGTTACATTAGAGTGCTGCAAGAAATAGTCTCTAGGTTTGGGCTGCACTGTCGCAAGTACGCAGATGACATACAGCTCTACCACTCCATCTTCAGATTCCAGGGAGACTATGGAAGTCCTAAATCTGTGCTTAGAGGTGATCTTGGAATGAATGAGGGCAAACAAATTGAAATTAAACCCAAGTAAGATGGATGCGTTGTGGGTTGGGAGATCACCTGCTTGAGAAGGTGGTCTACAGCTGGTCCTAGGTGGGGTGGGACTCTTCCTGAAGGCCAGGTCCACAGCTTGGGAGTTCTTCTGGATTCTGTGCTGACTGGGGACAGCCAGGTGACATTAGTTACCAGGAATGTGTTTCACCAGTTTTGGCTGGTGCAATAACTGCAACTCTATCTATAAGAGGTCTAACTTGGCCATAGTAATCCATGCCCTGATTGCATCTAGGCTTGACTGCGGTAACTCATCAACATGGGGCTGCCTTTAAAGATAATTCAGATGCTTCAGTTGGTACAAAATGCAGCAGCTAGAGCCCCAATTTGTGCTAGGTGGTCTGCTTGTATGATACCATTATTGTACCAGATGCACTGGCTACCAGTGCACTTCCAAGTCAATTTGCAATTTAACCTCTAAAGCCATGAACAATTCAAAAGACCACCTGCCCCAAATTGTCCTGCCTGCACTCACTACAACAGAGGTCCTCCTGAAGTCTGTGAGATTGGCGGGCACAAGAGCAAGAGCTTTTCCTGTGGTGGCCCTATACTTCTGAACTTCTTACCTGTTGACATCCACAAATCCAACAAACTCCAATCTTTTGAGAAAGCTGTTTCCGGTTTTAGATTGTACAGGTGTGGGGATCTTTTACTGCTGATTTTGCGATGTTTATAGAATCTGTTATTTGAATTCTTCTTTGGGAGCTATTTTACTTTGTTAGAGTTGATGTGCTCTTATTTTAAATATGTAAACCACCTTGGTATTTTATTTTGAAAGGTGACAAATCATTTAAAATAAATGCTCTTTAATATGATTGTATTTTGCAAATCTTTTGTAAGCCACTTTGAGCTTCTTGGGGCTACAATGCAGGATAAGTATTCCAAACAAATAAAAGAAAACCTTGATCTCACAGCACTAACCACCTATAGGCAGTGATTTCCCACAGTGGGCAGTATTTGAGAATATACATGTTGATGTAGTAAAGACAGAACAACAGTTCAAACATCTGGATATTAATTGCCATATAACAGAATTTAAAGATATTTGGGGGCTTAGTAAATCAAAATGCAAACTCAATATAAGTTTTAGAGAAAATGGCTATTCTGCAAACTTCTATTATTTATTTTTATTAAAAAAATAATTAGTGGATTAAAAATTGGATACCCAGGTTTTCCCTCACATTTTTATGGGAAAGCACAATGCCCAAACACGAAAGGACAGGAAATAAGAAGAGAAAGAATAGCTGGGGAAAGAGTGGAAAGATTTATTTATTTATTTATTTATATTCCACCCTTCCTACCAGCAGGACCCCAGGGTGGCATGTAATTCATTTCAGGGCATGCAATTCCCTTTTTCTGCTCTCCCCCCAATATCACTCAACCCAGAGGTTACATTTATACAACTCCTCTCCGGGAGGAAGAGGGTGGTAGCTCTGTGATAACTTGGAAGTAAGTGACTCCTTCACAAGCACATCTCACCTCATGAAAATGGCATGGCAAAAGTTATCATCTGTGGAAACCACACACATGCCACAATAATGCAAGTGCCTAGTTTAACTCTGTCCATATAACAGAAGTATTAAAAGTACAGTAGAAGTATTTTCACATATGGATATCAGAACTATGCAACATTATCAGTTCTCTTTGTTCTTATCTTCTGGTTCCCACATGTGCAAGTGCTAATTACTACAAAGTAATCAAAGTTCATATCAGAAAGCAATGACAATACTACCTTCATAACGTGTTCTGCTCAAAGCAAAAGCAGGAAAGCAAATACATAGTTTGACCTTAAGTTGCTGGTGGGGGAGGGACTCAACTGTGTCAGGCAAGTGGGCACTTCTGACTCAGCTGTGTTTGGCTGTGCCCAGATCAGAAGGAACTCTGCCTACGTACAGCTGGCCTAAAGTAGTGATCCCAGACTTCTACATACAGTAGCTGACTGGACTTGACAATTTAATCTTACTTCAACATAGGCGATAAGCCAGAGATCTCCAGCACACCCAAGGGTGGTATGCTAGCTTAGGGGCCCAGGGCAGGTTCCATGATAACACACAGCTCTGTCCTAAACATAGCTCAGTGCTACTCCTTGCCCCCTAAATCTGCCATGTGAGATGGCCACCTCACTCTGCCCAAAGGTAGAGCCAGCCCTGTGACATATACACTTAAAGATAGAGATTAGTAACTGCCGGCCCTAGGAAGGATCCTGGATCCCTCAGGAATGTTACCTGATTGCTCCAGTTGCCAACTCAGAGGCAAAAAGGTGCATATGAGTGGAGAAAGCAGTGGCTGGCCCAGGGACTTGCCCCTAGTCCATTTGGAATCACTATCACCTCTTAGCAAGGGTCCATTAAAAATAGTTGCTAACTTGGGTCCTTGTTATAAAGGGATGGAAAGCTTGGAAAGTGGCTGGATAAGAACAGTCTAAAATGCAGTTTGTGTCCATGCTTTTTACATACTTTATCTGTATCTCTGAAGTATAATATCCACATCACATACCACCCTTCACTCTCAAGATTGCTATTTGGTTGACATCAGCTCCTTAAGCTATGGGTAAAAACCATTAACAAAGCATTTTCTACAGAAAAATACCACCAGGGTCAAAAATAGAATATTTCAGAAATTAGGGCTACACACACAAATTCTATTATATCATATTTAATTAATGAGGAATGAAGAGTTGAATCAAACTGAGCAGCACTGAACATATTTAACACTGAAATCACCCCTGAACCTTTTGATGCTTTCCATATTTCTCTAAAACATAAATGTTTAACATTTGACACTTAGAGAATCTGCCTTTATCAAGGAAGGGGTCTTTTTTTTATGACAGTTGAGAATTTTTTTTTAAAAAAAGGTCTAAATTGCCATCAACAAATGCCTCTGAAAATCTTACTGTCCTCTTGCCTTTTAATCCTAAAAAGACAGAGTTGCTAATTCCCTTATAAAACCAATTTAAGCATGAAAAGTCAGAATAAAATATTGCAAAATTGTAACTTTTACATACTTGCACATTTCAGTGTGTTTTCAACTAGGGGCCCAATGCATGGCTCATAAAAAGGAAGTGAATACCGTATATATGTTTTTAAATTAAACTGAAACCTACCACTGCATGTTTAAAAATATACATTATACTTTCAGCATATTAGCACTTCCTGTTGCAAGTACATTTCATAATATATTGAATGTGCCAATGCATTGTTTAAAGTTTCTCTGCATCTAAGGAAGTTTATAAGGGGAAAAACTAATTACAGAATAAACTGCCTATGAGTTTTTAAAACCCGCAATTGGGCAATACTTTTATTAGGTTAACCAAAATGTCACAAGATTGTGAACAAGTTTTCAAGTTCCCCAGAACTTCAACAAGCTTGATATTAAGCAAAATAGAGGTGGAAGAAAGAAATAATTTGGCCTAAGATTGAAGTTACAAAATCTGCATTTAGTGACAATCCTATATGTCAACCTAGAAACTAGACCCATTGATTTCAATGAGGCCTAGTCCTGGATAAGTGGTGTACTATTTATTGGATTGGACTCCACTAGATGCTATGGAAGTTTCAGACTGTATATAAGATTGCTCAAACAAAGAAACATGCAGTGGCCGATTCCTCATTTTGAAAATATAAAATCCAACAATTACCCAGGCCTGCCTCCAACTTTAAAAAAAAAACACAAGTTCCTTGATAGGAAGAGAACAGAAGAGAAAGATGGCAGTTCGTATATTAGCAAAGCTAGAGATTAATTTCAGGTGGTGTACTTTGTAAAAACAGTCAATAAAAGTAAATTGGGCAGTTTCATCTAGTGGTTGGAGGACATGTAACCCTCATAAAGTCAAGTTCCATCTTCGGGTAGTCAGTTTCCACCAGCTTTAGGATTTCATGTCTTAGCTGTTTCTCCATTACACACTAGAAGAAAAGGAAGTCATTCTTATCTGTGAGAAAAATCCCAGAACCATAATGTCACAAAATCATAAGCAACACCCCAGAACTCTTCATTAGACTGATCAAACATAACATCCAAGCTGATGACAAGTTCTGGAGTACTTAAAAATGCTTGCTCATGACTTTGAGACATTTTGATTGGTCGTAATAAAGGTATTACCAACTGTGGATTTTTCTTACGGACCAACATAACTTGTTTTGCTTTTTGTGTGTTTTCAACAATACCAAATGTAGCCATTCAGGAGTGCGATCTTAAAACTGGAGCACAATTCCAGTTTCAGGTGCTTTTAAGAGATTTTTCTTCAGTAAAATTCAGCCATTATATGACCATCCTCATTAGCAGTTACTCATTAACTATGAATAAAAGGGGTGAAGATAAACATGTCTGGCTGCCAAACTTTCAGCCATCAATACTTAACTAGAGAAATGTTTGCAGAAACCCACAACAGCTGCAAGCATTATGGGTACACCTAGAAAGTACACACACAACTAATTTTATAGAATAAGGTATTCCATTCAGGTATTCTCACCTGAAAAATCCATTGTTATACAAAAGTTGTCCTCTTATCCACTTTGGGAACTATATGTTCAT
Source organism: Rhineura floridana (assembly GCF_030035675.1). Lineage (NCBI taxonomy): Eukaryota > Metazoa > Chordata > Lepidosauria > Squamata > Rhineuridae > Rhineura > Rhineura floridana. The sequence continues at coordinate 47,251,050 of NC_084480.1, forward strand.
AGAATAATACATTTTCACAATTACAAATCAAGCCCAAGTTAAGGACAAGGACAAGTTCCATGACTCTCAAGGCAAAGTTAAGCATGTGCTTAAATTATACCAATGTAAATCAAAAGTATTTTCATTAAATGCTTCACTTGGCTGAATAACACTTGAAATAAAGTGTTACAGGATATGGCTGGAGCTCCTTAGAGTAAGCGATATATCTTTGCATTTTAGAGAATTTAAATGTACTCCAGAACATGCAACTGTTGTTTTAAATTAATCTTATTTAAGAGTTGTAGCAGTGTGAATCAAGAACTTCGGTTTATATCCAGTTCTCAGTATGAACTATGAAGTCAAGCATGAGTAATATTTGAACTGAAAGGTGGTCACATATGGTGCAGCTGCATCGCTACTGAAATTATGGCAATGACTGTATCCACCATTCATTTCACTTAACCCCACTCTAAAAATCAGTTTGGATGGCCAAGTGCCTTTCAGGTTGAAAGTGAAACAGCCACTCCTAAATAAGATTGTGGTCCTACATACTAGGACTCCCCACCCTCTGTCTACTTCTATAGAGTATATAATATAGTATGGAAACAAGACAAATGTGTCTTTTTTTAGAAGAACAAAAAAATGGTGCTATCAGTTTGGAGGACCTGTGGAATGCTGAGGACAAGGAGATAAGAAAATACTAGAGTAATCCATTTCACTTTCTGAAGGCCGGTGGGGGGGGGTCGGACAACTTTCAAGTTAACATTAACCTAAAGACAAGAACTCCCATCTTTGCTGTTGCTTACTATTGTGGGGGGATGCCACTACTCAATCACAACTATAGTAAAGCCTTGGATTTAATCATTTTCTATGGGAACTTCTCACTTCCGCTCCAGGGGAAGGGGAAGCTAAAGGAACCTGAAGTAAGGTAGATGGCGCAAGTCTAGAGAAAGCCATGGATTGTTGAAGGTGTCTTCAATAAAAAATTTAAAGAGGACAAAGGAGAAATTGATCTATTTGAGCCTTTACTAGCTTATAGTATCCTGGAGATAAGCATTAGAATGTGGGTGTGTGCATGCACATATACCATTAAAGTAAAAAATACCTGCTATTCCCCACATTATACCCCCCTCCCCAGCTGTTACTATATTTATAACCCACCCATACTCCAAGGTCTCTCTCCGAAGATCACAGAGTAAGTTTCCTCACTGAGTAAGGACTTGAACATGAGTCTCCCTGGTCCTAAGCCAACATACTAATCACCACACCAGGACTAGCAGCCAATCCTAATCCTAAACCCTTTACCATTATATACAGCACAGCAGAGGAAGAATGCAGAAGGAGTGGGAGGTATCTTCTGCAAGCCCTAAGCAACACTACAAGGCTCCAATTCCACGATGACTGGAGCCTTGAGCAGGAGCATACATGTTCAGGGCAGGGAATACACTCGTTTTAAATATTTATGAAGTGCTGTACATAATAAAATGGTTTCTCCTCACAGTCTAAAAGAGCTATCTTGAACAACTAACACTATATCAGTAGCACATCCACTTGGAGCTGGGGGAGAGGAATAATCTTTGACTTCACACTGCACTTTAGATGTGCTCCAAAGTCCTTATAAGTGCATCAAGAAGGAGGATTAGTCTAGGCATCACCATCCACTGGGGGTAGTGGGGAAGTCACTTACCATAGCAAATGAATTTGCTAGCATTGTTGCAGCACTGTCAGGTTCTCCAACCTGTTTGCAAATTCACTTGTGAATGTAACCATAAAAAGGTGTGACACAAGTGAAGGTGGGTGAAACATGGAGACACATTTATTTAATTTTATGCAAATTACTGTGTACCTGTGCAGGAACCTAACTGCTAACTAATCAGCCAAACCTGGCACATGAAAAGGGGTAGATTTTAAGCCCACTCACTTTTGTTAGTGGATATGTGTGGCTGGGGAGGTCTTCCTAATTCACCTCATCTCAGGGCCCCACAACTCTGAGCAGGTCTTACAGGTTAGCCCCAAAGGTGAACGATAACCAACCAACATAAACCCGGAAGACAAGTCTTGGGTTTCACCTTATAAGATAGTCACTAAGGGTAGTCTCCAAACCCTAACCTGTAGAACTAATGCACATACCTGCTAGATGTGACCAAACCTATTTAAAATGCCAAACTGAATAACCTAACAAAATGAGAAAGCAGTGCAGAGTAGGCAGGAAAAAACATTCAGCCAAGCCAATGAGCTGGCTAACAAAAAATCCTACTCTGTCTCAGAAAGGCAACCAGGTGAACCTGCACTGTGCTCAAGGAGGGTTGCCAGACATTGCAAAGGACTGAAGAGGCCGTGGGAGTGGAGCAGCTGGCTTAAATAGCCCTCAGTGTGGCCCCACCCTCTTAGCAACAGTACAGTATGTGAGAGCACACTACATGGCTGAACCCACGCCAGGGCTTCATTCCTAGTGCGGCTGCCAAGGCCCACTGCTGCCAGAGCATGTTGCTCCCAGCGGCTGAACAGGCATTGCTATGGCAAGATTCATCCCCTTGCCATAGCAGTGAATTTGCAAACATGTTAAATATGGAGAACCAGACAACACTGCAACAATGCTAACCTCTAAAAGCAACCTCTGTTCCCCTAATGTAGACAGCACCTACTAGGAGCCATCTCCAATTCTTCTAGCTCATCAAAACAACACACACAAAACACAAGGACCTCTTCCTCCCTTGCTGGCTACAGTTCATCTACCAAGCGATTCTTTGTCAGAAATGCTTCTTTAGAACACTAATCTCAACCCTACTCCAACTAGTAGTAGGAGTCTTGACAGGCCATTGTAAAGACATATTTCAGAGGTTAGTGGCCAATGAGGAATCATCAGTTTTATCTTGAATTATCAAGTCACTCTACCAATCTCTAGCAATCAAGTACACACAAAAAAGCCACTTAACATAATAATGTTAAGCACTGGTGGCTCTGGACAGTGGGAGCAACTGAGCTTGGAGATTTATTGGCGCAAGTGGCGGTCGAGCGTCAGGTCCATGGCATTGTTTTAAAAACAGATCTGCTAGAACAAGAGAGCCATGAAAGCTATCAGACTTGAGAATTAATGCGTATTCCATTGTCCAAGGCTGTGAGGACCTCAGAAGAAGGCTGTGAGGACCTTGCGACAGGGTGAGTCGCTGCTGCCATTATTACCATCATGGGCATGGAGGCATGCGGGCCCAGCCCTCGGGTGCTGACTTTCTGGGACGTGGAGGAGGCCGAGTTGCTGGGCACCAACACCCAGGGCTCTGAGTCCGAGATCGAGTTTGCTGACTTCACTCAGCCCAGCTAGACTCTGATGCCGCCCAAAGTGGGGGGCGATGTGGGTGGCGGCAGCAGCAGCAGAGTAGGATGTTCCACGCAAGGCACCCCTGCAGTCCCTGGAGGGGCAGTGGGGTTGTCCTCTGTCACCTCGCCAGGGCAGCTGGACGCCCAAGAAAATCAGGACATTCCCCTCCCAACAACAAACCTATGAAACTATAGACCTGGTTGCAAATGCAATTCAGCTGGCTTTGAGGAGACTGGAATTTAACACAGAAAATGCAGTTACTTGTACCATGGATAAAACCACCATTAAGAGCTACTATGTGTATTGTTATTTAACTTTTGCAGATTGTATTTTGCATTGTTTTATTGATGCATTTTTATATTGTATTTTATATTTGTGTTTTTTGTAAGCTGCCTTGAGGGCCTTTGGCCAAAAGGCGGGGTATAAATAAACATAATAATAAACATAATAAACATAATGTAGCACCCAAGAAACTAATTTATGGCACAAACTCATAGAAAAAATCCACTTCTAAAGTAAAATGCATGTGATGAAGCAGGCTCTTACAAAAGATCACATAATAGATTTCAAAATAGTCTTTTGGCACCTCAGGGCCTAACAAATTCTATCATGTCATTGGTTTTCATGGATTAGAGTCCCTCAGATGCACAAATGGTAATCCTCGTGTGCAGGTTATAAGCAAGAAGGCCAGAGGGATATGAAATGTGTATATATTCCAGCAACCAAGGATGACACTTCATGTATCTAATAACATTTTCTCCAGTCCACAAAAAGTTTATGCCCTAATAAAATATATTAGTCTTAAGGTACCGCAAGACTTTGTTTTTGCTGGAACAGACTAATACCCCTCTGGAAAGAGTAAAAATAGCTCTCGGGTGCCACAAAAAATTTTAAACTCTCAGGAGGTAACTTCATATTTAAAACATAGTAAATTACAAAGCACAGGTCCATGTGGAATTGTAATTCCCCTACATTACAATCATAGCAGCTGTAATTTTTATAAAATATAACTTGAATTAAACTCAAGTACAGGGAAATGGGGGAACCTAAAAGTCTTATAAACTTTATTATTTTCTTCGCAGAACAGCCATCTCCAAATATAAAACAAGTTAGCTAGACTGACTCAACTGGCAGCTGACAGCAAAAACGTCTTAGCAAATAATGCAAAGCATGTGTCAGAAATAGAGCTAAATGTCAGAAATAATTGTATTATTATTGTTCCAGTGATAAAGTGTAGAGTTTTAGAACATATTGGAGCTTACGTCTCAGATTATCTGTGAACTCAGTGGTAGACTTTGGGCAAGCCAGAAGGGCGTTTCCTACATTATGTTTTTAACATGTATACATAAAGAGGTGCATGCAACATAAAGTGAATGTCCTTGCCAGTGAGTTGGCATTGGACACTGCTCCTCCTTGTGCGTGCTGCTATGTTAAAACCAGAAGTTACCTTCTGCCTCAGTTCCCTATCTGATTTATATCATATTCTTTTTGTGAGAATGAAGATATTACCACAAAGACACATTATAAGTGAAAAGCAAATTGCTTAGATTCATAAAGCTCAACTAACTACTTCAGAAGAGTTGTGGTCCAACTTTTTAGGTGTACTCTTGATTGTGAATGCAGAACCTATCAGATTGTTATGTTAATGTAAGATACTTTTGGTATTTGGGGAGTTAACAGCCATACAACCCAAAAGAAATATATATATTTTAAAAATCCCATTATGTAAACACCCAATCACTACAAACTGTCTGGACCAGTTTATTTGCTCTGTTGTGTATGTCAGCACATATTTCCCACCATTAGAGAAGAGACAATCAAGTTACAAAATATGAGGTGGAAGTCCAGAAGGCTTAGCAATGGCAGGATAGTACTTTGAGCTTAACTTCTTTCATGATCACATTTTTGTCAGCTTCTTATTTGTTACTCCATGACTGGGAGATTTTGTTCTTGTATGTCATTCTGCTACCGTTAGTAATACTATACATAGTATTCAATGCACCTGAAACTAACTGAGGCTAAAATTTATTCTTGTTCCTGTAGCTCAAGCCTGCCAAAGATGAACAACTGTTTCCTCTGTTAGCAGATTTGTATTACTATCACTCGCAGAAAGGTACATCTTTTTTCAAACCATTTCCTGGCTCAGTCTGAAGGAGAACTCTGAACTTCTGCCATGGAGCCTCATGGTGTGCTGTGTAGGCAATTATTGCCAGAGAAAACAGCACACACTTCAGCCAAAATTGTAGGTTTCTTGGGGCCATCAGCAGCAAGGCAAGGTGCTATTAATGCAGGTTTAAACACGGCAAAAGGAGGAAGAATAACAATGTGCTTTTTCTTCATGTTACCTGAACCAATTAGTGTCAACATCCATCGGAGTCACTTGTGAATTAGGATAGCTACCTTGCCCCAGCCAAGGAGCAAGATATGGTTTGCCAGTTCAAATATTTTAAATAATGTTTACTTCCCAGAACTGTGGGCTCATTAACAACACCAGTAGGCAAAGGTCCTCTAAGTAAGGAGTCTTCATTACAAAGCTACACAGTCCTGATCTAAAACCTTGGAGGTTTCCTCAAAGTAGGACATCTGGAGGCAAGACTATAGACGTTTGGCATGCTTTATAATCCAGACACCATTTGAGGCTGGCACCCAGGACCTACGTGGGGCTGGCAGCTAAACATTTCATATAGGTTTTATGGAAAGTTAAGGGGCCTTCCAAACTCTGCCACGAGACATATATGGAACCTTATAAGACTGGGAACAGTCAGAGAACACTGTACCTGCCCAGTGCAATATTACAAGTTTAGTAACATATACAAGTGAGGGGTGGTAAGGAGTTGCAATAATGGGCATGCTTCTACTGTCGACTCAGAGTAGTTAACTGTCATGACTCCTCCCTACCAAGGTATCCTGGAAATTATAACTATAGGGCAGTGTGATGACACTTTAACACAGTTCTCAGCAGCCTCCCAACAGAAACTCTTCAAGAGAGAAACATAATACTAACACACTTCACTCTGATGTAAGTTTGCATCCCTCTTAAATGAAACAGCAAAGACCTTTTGATGAAGGGTACAGACTTCCATCTCATAAAGATAAAACAAATGGAGGAATTCCTTCACTTCTATGATAAGGAGGAATTTGGGAAGTGGGACACACACAGAAAGACTTTCTATTAATTATAACTGTTTCATACATTGTATTTTTAAGCACACACCCATTTTCTTAATGCTAAGAAAATGGATACATGCACCCCAAATACACACTCACAGAAGCCACAACTGGTCATTACTCTCTGCATGGCATACCTCTTATGGGAAAACGACAGACTACAATCATATATTCACATGCCCAGGAGTAAATCCCCTTCAGATCAATGGAGATTACTTCCGAGTGGACATGTATGGGATTACCCTGTCAGTCTGTGAAACAAGCCTAAGGACACTTACTTTGGACTAAATCCTAGTAATCTCAAGAGGCTTACTTCTGAGTAAATATGTGATTTGGAATCCCTTCAATAACACATACCTATCTAGAAACTGTATAACAGGGCCATTACTCTCAGGCCATACACTCCTACCAATTGAACTCTGCAGCTGAAGGAAGCCTTTAACGTCACATTTGTTTCTGTCTAAGAACTCCACCAGCAGAAGATTTCTCAAAAAGCAACCCCCCCCAAAAAACACTGCTTGTTTGTTCAAAAACTACAGAAGCCATACGGACACCGGGGCAATCCGCCTGTGACACCTTGACATACGAAATCCTTCCTGCTGCAGCTGGAGAGGAAGGGCCAGAGACCAACCTCCAAGCCACTCAGGTAACAAGCAGCCCTTTTCCAGCGACAGGTGTTTCTCGTCATCTCCACCACAAACCGCAGCCCAAAGGACACGTGTCCCTCTGTGGGGCAAGGGCAGGCCTTGGCGCCGAGCACTCTCTCACCTGAGACCTTCTAAAGCCTCTCTCTCAGACCCGGGGGAAACAGAAAAGAAGGGGAAAATAAAGATATGCATATCCAGGCCAAGCGGTCCATTTTGATACAAACTCACACCCTCCTTCGAGTAGGCAGCAAGCGAGACAAGTCAACGCCAGGGTACTTACAGCCATAGCGGGGTCTCTGCAAGGCCGGCGAGGAGGACTCCTCATAATGCATTCTCCCGGTGAACAAACTTCGCGTACCCGCCAGCCAGTATAATCCCAGCTCCTGGAACAGAGAGAGCCTTCACCGTCCCTCAGCCGCTGCCGCTCCAAATGCGCGAACACACCCACCCTCACGCACAGTAGGGGGAGTCGCCTGTTCCTGCAGCTGTACACTTTTGGCCTCTTCCGCAACGGCCCCAAGGCAGTCACGATGCGCTACCAGGGGCTTTAAAAGCTGCCGACGGGGAGTGACTTTCCTGCAATCAGACCAAACCTAAAGACGGACGCGCGCGCCTCACGTCTTCTTCTTCCTCCTTCTCCTCCTCCTCCTGCCGCCGCCAAGCGCAAATGAAGTTCGGAGTAAGCCGGAGGTCGGCTCTCGTCTTATCTTTTCCCTCCCCCTCTCCGATTTGCTCCTTCGCGAGCAGGACTCGTCCGTTTTACCTGGCTGCCTACTTACGCGCGGCGCCCTCTCAGGCCGGGCACGAGTGGCGGCGGGAGATTAGCTTGTTTCTTCGCGCGCTCAGTTCTATCCTGAGAAAAGCCGCCAAAGTGAACTCTTTCTCCACCCCCACTGCGTTTCCTCTCGTTCTCATTTTCCCCAGCCCCGTTATTCACGGGGGAGGGGGCGACAGAACCGGCTCCGCAGCGACCCCTCTCGTCTGTAACGACGGTCGACGCAGCTGGGTGGGCCGAGCCCCCTCCCCTATCCTCGATTTGCAATCTGCATGTAGGAGCCCGGAGAGAGGGCACGGGAGATGACTCCAGCCTCGGGGCTTTCCACTAAACTGACTTCCCTCGTCTCAAGAACCAGGTGTGTAGCTTGTGGGGGTCGCACTACAGAGGGTTTTTTTTAAAATTATTCTTTAAAAATACACGTCAGGAAACAAAAGAACTAGCCTGTTTCATCCTATTTCTGTCCCAGACAGTTGCTCGGTTACAGTAAAAGGCTCCTTCCCTCCAAAGATACTTGACCAATAAGCACCTCCTTCCAGAAATAGAAAGTATTGCCGGCTTTGTGAGCAGCACCTTGTTCACAGAGCTTAGACGTCACTGTTACGGGCAGACGTGGGAGGGCTCGACTCTGAAACATATTTGAGATTAAGGATAGAGACCCTCTCTTTCATGATTCAGGGACTATCGTAAATCGTCACACAGGCTGCCGAGGCTGAGGGTCCAAGCCTAACCCCCAGATACACCAATTGTGAGAGGTTAAGATCCCTACCCCACAACCCCTGAGCTGGCCTTTAAACCGGTGTAAATGACCGTGGCTGAAGGAAAGTCCTGGTGCTTTAAATTAAGCTGGGAGAAGTTATGCATTATACAGGGCAACTAAAGAGGCATGTGAAGGGAGCGGAATGGGGGTTGGGAGAGGAAAACAAATTTATGCTGCATCCTCTCATCTGTGATCCTTAATGTAATTTACACCATCAAAAATGGAGGTGTAATTAAATTCACCTGGTAGGAGACAATAGAAGGGCAGAAAATGACCACAGAATCCCACCCCCTTGCCAAGAGCAGCCAGAATGATGTTTAGCTAGGGCTGCAATCTCAATGATCAAGGGGATGGAACAACTCCCTTACGAGGAAAGGTTGCAGCATTTGGGGCTTTTTAGTTTAGAGAAAAGGCGGGTCAGAGGAGACATGATAGAAGTGTATAAAATTATGCATGGCATTGAGAAAGTGGATAGAGAAAAGTTTTTCTCCCTCTCTCATAATACTAGAACTCGTGGGCATTCAAAGAAGCTGAATGTTGGAAGATTCAGGACAGACAAAAGGAAGTACTTCTTTACTCAGCGCATAGTTAAACTATGGAATTTGCTCCCACAAGATGCAGTAATGGCCACCAGCTTGGATGGCTTTAAAAGAAGATTAGACAAATTCATGGAGGACAGGGCTATCAATGGCTACTAGCCATGATGGCTGTGCTCTGCCACCCTAGTCAGAGGCAGCATGCTTCTGAAAACCAGTTGCCGGAAGCCTCAGGAGGGGAGAGTGTTCTTGCACTCAGGTCCTGCTTGCGGGCTTCCCCCAGGCACCTGGTTGGCCACTGTGAGAACAGGATGCTGGACGATGGGCCACTGGCCTGATCCAGCAGGCTCTTCTTATGTTATGTTCTTAACCCCACTGATCAGGGAGTAAGCCCCACTGAATTCAGTGGGACTGACTTCTGAGTATTGCAGTCTTACACAGGATATAAACCAGGTGAAACTGCTTTCTGAATTATGTACCTGATCAAGAGTGTTTTGCTTGGCTACAAATACACCCTTATAGAAGGACCTTACTTCTGAGTAGGCATAGCATACGATTATACTGTAAGCAACTAACAGATCCTTTAGAAAACAGGAGATCCTTTTTAAAATCCTTTAAAGCAGATTCTTTAGGAAACTGGTGAACTTTTTAAAAAATCTTGAAATATTAACTCTGTGCCAGATTGCGGCATAAGGCAAAAGACTTTTAGAAATCAGAAAGTGTGATTTCCAGATCACCATCATGACTCCCCAAGTGCCATTTCTTTTTAGGAATTAAGTCTAAAATACCACCTGGTACAATACCATCTGATTCAACCTTTTCAAAAATATTAATATGCACACAGTCCTATAACTGAAACAGCTGCTCAGTATACCTGGTCATTAGCCATTTCAAATGCACATGTTAACAGATGCTAATAGATCCAGCTTTTCAACATAACCTGTGAACATGACTTTGGAAAGCTGTAAAGAATACAAGTGTATCTCTATCTGCCACTTGTTTACAGCTGGACTTTATGACTCATTGCTTTGGTGTTTCAAAGAGTAATAGGAAAAATAAAGCTATATTGATTGCCAGGCTTTACCTCTTCTATACAAACAACCATAAAAAGCTTGATTTTGTCAGAAGTGAGAACAAAAATAAACAAACCGCTATTGACTTCAGAGGAGTACAGTTTTAAGCTAGTAGTGAAACAAAGCCTAATTAAACAAAACATGAAAGCAAATAAAAGAGAGGTTCAGGTCATTATTTCCTTTCCTCTTTGTGGGTGCACAAAGGGCAGATTCATCAGTACATAAATAAATAAACCTTGTTGGTGGGGCTCCAGGTAGTGTACCTTGGATGGAGAACAACAGAAAAGACTCCTTTAATGCTACCACTTTTATTTGTAATTTTCATATTTTGTGTATTCACTTTGTATAGAGCATCCACATGAGCTCATTGTTAGCCTGTTATATTTCAGTGCGTGTGGTAAAATACAACTGCACCATCCTGCCCAACGTGGATAGGCAAATGAAGAGTATTTCCAACAAGTGTACACCTAAAATTGACCTTAGCCATGGGAAATGACTGATACTTTGTCCCAGACAAAGGCTACACTGCATGTATTGTGTTTCTACCACAGCAGCAGTCTCAGAATATACTGTTCTGTGTTCAGTGATGTAGTGAAGGAAGCTTCAGGACACTTTTCTGGGCAGATGTCCTCTGCCAGAAGCACCACGTGAATTTATGGGCTTTCCTTGCGCTGGCAAGTAAATGGGATGATAATGAGGCTTTCAGGTTTGTGATGGATCAGCACAGAGAAGTCAGAGAATGAGGAAAATAATCAAGCAGAGTCTGGACAGTTCTTTTCTTTCATGGGGTTCCTACTTGACATTAGCAGTTAGAATAGTATCACTTCTTTACAAGTTTATTTGCAATTCTAATTATAAGCTAAAGGTTGCATTTCAGCTGGCTGCAGATCTTTTGTTAAAGCTAAATGTGTATTATGTTGAACTTATACAGTCAAAATTAAGTACCACTGAGTTAAGTGGAGATAATTCCCAGGTAACTAAGCATAGCATTGCCAGCATGCTGATCCTAATAAAGTGAGTTTTATTCTTTGATGGGTGGGTGTGTTCAAATAATGGTTCAACACAGCTTTTTGCATTTTTGGACTCTCTTTGAGGGTGTGGCTATGGACTGTCCTTGGAACCTGTCATGATGAGCTCTTGTACATCAAATGTTACTATTACACCATTGCCTTTCTTTCCACTTAATCAGGTTACAGTCTTCATCTGACGAGGAATTCTGGGATTCGTTGGACCGGGGGTCCTAGATGAAATTGAAGACACAGGCTTGCAGCAAAGTTAGGCCTTTATTGGTTACGTGCACATGGTCAGTCTCCCATGATGTTGGTGGAGAGCTGCATCATGGCACTGCTTGCTTGGAGGTTTTATACATTTCAGGACAAAGACATTTGTATTAATGAATCAGGAGGTTACACATCAGCATTACATAAGCATTGCATAGGCACTGCAGAGGCACCACACAGACACTGCATTATGTTCTAGTCAATTTGGCAATGTTCAGCACTTCACATACCAGCACATTCTTGCTGTGAGCTAAGCATTTCAGTTAATGCAATCCTTCCTACATCTTGGATAGTACAAGAATGTTCAGTGTCTGTTCAGTATTATCTTATAGAGTTGAAACTGTACCATACATCTCAGCACAGGCAGGGAAGACAGCTCTGAAAAGAAAAAGGTTCTGGCTGGCTACTAAACTATTAAAATATTATACACCTTTATAGCTTTATAAAAGAATATATTTTGCTTATTGTTTGTATATAAAAAAAATCCCCATCAGCTCCCTCCTCTGAAGCTAGCTAGAATACTAGCTTCACACAATATCGATTCTATTTTATTCATCTTAACGGATTTGGTGAAGAAAAGAGAAGAATAGCATTACAAAATTACTGGGTGTAATTAATCATTAATATCTCAACCGATTCATAACTTTAAATTAAAGAAATAAAAGGTCCTATTGCTATAAGGAATGACAGATAGCAGAGATTACCTATCCTAGGCCCAGGAGTGGGCAGTGGAATACAGCTGAAGTGGTGTGAAGAAGCTCCAGCCAAAAAGCATGAATGAATCTGTTTGCCTCAAGGCTTGCGCTGAGTCCCAGACTCCCTTCCTGTTCTGTGGCCTGCAGTCCTGTGTTGCATTCCTTGAGAGCATAGTTACACACGTTGAAGCTCAGATCGCCATCGCCGCCCACCTAGGTCTCAGGCCTTGCTTTTATTCAGCCATATAATCCAACCCCAAAATAAAGTGATCTAAACGTTTTATTATCTTAATAACAAAAACATTAGGATGATTTTATCCAAATGCAGTTTGTCTTTTATAGTTTTCTTTGAGCACTTGATTTCTGAATTATGTTTTAAAAAATAGCTCAGATCTCTGTAGTCCTTAAACTTTTGCACTGAATGACCCCTTGCTGGGTTAATGCTATCAAGGGAAGTGATACAGCACTGGAGAGCAGACAGAGTTGGGATAAGATGTCTATCACTGAAAGAAGGCTGCATCTGGTTGCTTTTTCTGGATCAGGTCAGGAAGGGAGAGCACTGTTAAGAACATGATTTCCTTAGATGCTAGTAAATGCTTCTCTGGGACGTATTTTCTTGAATGAGCTGGAGAAGTGTAAACTCAGTGCTTTACAGTTAATCCGGTTAATAATGTTAAAATGCTTTCAGGAAAAAAACTCAGGCTACTTTCTAATGCTGTCTTTTAAACAATGGGATCATTCTGCTGAGCTTGATGGAAGCCTGCCAAGGAAGAAGATATCATTTATTTCAGTTTCTCTTAGTTATTTTAGTTGCCCACGGAATGGCCTTGCTGCCGCCCTCTTTCACAGTACCTCAGGAATGCACAACGAGCCCTAACACAGGGGGTGTGGTTTGGGAATTATAATTCAGAAGACTCCAGAGCCTTGCCCCCCTTCCACTCGAAATGAACCAAAGCAGGGGTTAGTCGAGCACTAATAACTCTCCCCTTTGAAAAACATCTGAATATACTTATATGGATGTCTTTTCACACCTTACGTTATGCAACTGTTTTGTCTTGGACTCTTATGCTTTCTTCCATCTGATGTAACTGTGTCATTTGGGACAGGATCCATCTTACCAGGGCTATTAAGACGATGACCAGAATCACTTGAAACATTAAAATCACCACAATGGGGTGTATGAGAAGGGATAAACCTCCTTTTGCCACTTCACTCCAGCCAAGCAGTCCACCCCATCACCTGTGTGTATCTATATTTCTAATCCTAGCTGTAGTATTGCTGATATTGTGGTGTTTATGCTTTACCTGTAATGTGACTTGTTCTCCCTTTTGCTTAACTATTTCTAAGTGTTTCTGAAATCTAGGGTGAGAAAGATCAGAGAGCCTAAATGGCAATGCAACAGGCTCAAGATTTCATACAATGTTAATATCACATCCTAAAACAAATAGCTGAAACGTTGCAAAAGCCTCAGCTAGGAAAAGCGATCATGCCATTCACTCCTATTGACAAGCACATGCTGACACACCCATATTGATGAGCTTATTTGACAAGCTTATACTGACAACTGGTTGTTATATACAAACATTCTTTACCCACATAGACCAATGCTAAAACCATTCTTTAAGACTTTGTTAAGAAAACCAAAGAACATCACTTTTCTTGGAATTTGAAAAGCAAAATCCAATTCTATAACACCTGGATTATGTAATGAAAGATAGCAATGGTTAGATACTCAATTCCTTAAAGCACAATGCATGAGTATCAATTATATTCAATAATAAAATGAATATCTACCAATTGTGGAATAAAACAATTTTTTGTTGGAATTGCGGCTTGCCTGTCAGGGCAATGCCACTGCGTATGTCAGGAATGAATAGAGACAGTACACTAGAAGTGGTGAAGATGAATCTTTTACTGATTCAATAGTCTTGTGCAGATGCACGGATACACGAGCTTCTCTCTCCTTCACATACATCAAATGCACCCCCCACACCCTGAGCTGTTTCCATGGTGGTTTTATAGCCTTGGCAGCTTTCCTGCCCAGCCACCTGCAGCCTTCGGTCTGCTGTCTGTCCTTGAGCCCCAGAGTGCTTTTTAACTCTGTCCATGTCTTTTTGGAATACTTGCACTTCACAGCACCCAACAAGCCCCCACCTTCCAAACAGACATGGCTCTTTATACATTTTACAGATTTAGTTTCTCTCATTTACATTTCAGTTAAGTACAGTTTTACAGTTTCTCTGTTTTTACATTTTTACTTTTACATTTCACATCTTTTATCAGACAACACATTAGTCAGCATCTATCTCTGGTTTGAAACATGTTAGATACAACGTTTCTTCATTTGTTTTTCGTTCTGGCACTTTTGTATACCCTGTATATCCATGCATTTCATCATGTTTTTGTATGATGCTTATCTGGAATCTATCAGGCGGTTTCCCCAGATTAGATCTCTCAGACCTCCTTAAAACAACTTCTGGTTTGGGACTGCTATGTGTTTCTGTTTCAACAAGAGCATGTTCCTCTTGTTCCTCTTGTTTTACTGTGTGCTCCCTTCGTTCAGAGCCATTGTGTGTGTGCGTTAATTCCACTGACACTGATTTATCCCAGTCCTCCTCCTGAGCTTTCACACTCCTGCTGAATATCACTCTTTTCTCCTGTGGTAGCCCTACGCGGTAAAAAACATTTTGAAAACCTAAAATGATTCCTTTCTGAGCCCTGGGTGCTAGCTTCCCCCTACGTTTTCCCTTGGGGACATGAACCCAGCATTTTGTGCCAAATTTTAGGATGTGCTGGTGTGTTGGTTTCCGACCATATAGTTTTTCGTAGGGTGTCATGTTTATAGCACTGTGGAACAAACTGTTCTGAGTATGTGTCGCATATAAAATACATTCACCCCAGTATGCATTACTCAGATTAGCATCTCTAATCATGGCTCTTGTGGCATCTTGCAAGGATCTGTTTTTTCTCTCCGCCAGACCGTTCTGATGTGGGCTAAATGGAGCAGTGAGCGCATGCTTGATGCCTTTCTTTTCTAGATACTGTGCCAAGGACTGACTGGTAAACTCCCCCCCCCTTGGTCTGTTCTCATTTGCTGTATGCACATGCCATGCTGTACTTTCACCTTTTGTATGAACATCTTTAGTTTCCCTTCAGCTTCATTCTTGGAACGTAACAGATATACTGTACTATATCTTGAGAATTCATCTATTATCACCAAGAAATAGCGGGCTCCACCTTGTGACCCCTGAAAAGGTCCTGCCACGTCTACATGTATTGTTTGGTATGGCTTATTTGTGTGACTTTCAGCTTCCTTGTGTTTGGGAGCTGTGGTTGCTTTTGTCTGCTTACATATTTCACAATCGATATAAGCATCACATGGTTTTAATGTAACATCACTGCTCAAAGCGGGCATTTTCTTAATCATTTCATGATTTGCGTGCCCTAATCTTTTATGTCAGGAGTGTATGCAGTTATCATGTGGCCTTTGGTTAGAAAACATCATTACGTTTTCTTTGTCATTAGGGTTCAGTTGCACATAATACATGGAATCCCTGAGAAACCCTCTCACGCATACTTTTTCTCCTGCTTTCGCCTCACAAGTTTTGTTTCTAAATGTAACTGTAAATCCCATTGCACATAATTTAGGTACAGACAATATGTGACACTGAATGTCTGGCACGTACAAAACGTCAGTAATAATTGTATTTAAATCACTTAAAGTCACAGTACCCGTAGCTTGTACCTGTTTTCGTGTCCCATCAGCTAGCACCATGTGTGAAGTCGCTGGAACCATAGTCCTGAACATAGATTTGTCATTGATTAGGGTGTGTGTAGCCCCTGAATCAAGAAGCCAGGTTCCTTTAATTTTATAGTCTCTGTCTCTGTTTACATCTTCAGCTTTCACTAGCTGCACATGCGACAGCCTTTCTCTCTGCCTTCTGTGCCGCAACTCACAGTCTCTTTGAAGATGAGTTAATGACCCACAACGATAGCATGCCTTTGTTCCAAACGACCTGCCAAACGACCTGCCATTAATCTCAGTCTTTTCACTTTTTCCTTCCGACTTTCTTTCCTTCTCCTGTTCAGTAGCCTCCTGACGTCTCTCCCACTGCTGTATCAACTTGCCTGTCACGTAAGGGAGTGATAAATCTTCTTCAGGGAGCGCTTCTAGTGAACTAATAAGATTGTCCCATGATGAATTTAATGTTGCCAGGATTATATAAATTTTCTGTGTGTCCGGATATGTTTCATTCCGTTCCTGCAACTCTGCAAACAGCTTTGAAATTTTAAACAAATGTTCAGACATTGTGACGTCGTCTGTGTACTTGAGCTGGTACAATCTTCTTGTTAAACTTATTTTATTGCTCGCTGCTTTACAAACGTGGGCCTCATTCAGAGCTTGCCAAGTTAATTTAGCTGTTTCTTTATCCTGCACGTATAGCAATTGAGAGTCACTTACTGCCAGGATAATATACGATCTCGCACGCTCATCCAGCCTTATCCACGGTGCCAGTGGGGGATCAGACGGGGGATCCTCTGTTACAACAGTCCATAAGTCTTCCTTTGTTAGAAACGCCTGCATCCTCATTCTCCAATTCAAGTAATTAGTTTCATTCAGACGCTCCAATGGCATCCCTTGCGAAAGTGAAACTGCCATTTTTCACAGGCACAGTTCCCTTGTGTCACTTTGGAGAAACGAAACCTCCTTTTTACAGCTTCACCGTATCTGCTCCCGGCCTCTTTTACGTCCTGCACAGGCTTCCACTGGCTCCTGTCACCGTCCGTGCTGCCGTCGTTAGTCGGCTCAGCTCTGCTGCCTTTCTTTCTTCACTGCACTCTGCTTATGCTCTATTCCTTTCCTGTTCTGGGCCCATAACCCTTTGTTGGAATTGCGGCTTGCCTGTCAGGGCAATGCCACTGCGTATGTCAGGAATGAATAGAGACAGTACACTAGAAGTGGTGAAGATGAATCTTTTACTGATTCAATAGTCTTGTGCAGATGCACGGATACACGAGCTTCTCTCTCCTTCACATACATCAAATGCACCCCCCACACCCTGAGCTGTTTCCATGGTGGTTTTATAGCCTTGGCAGCTTTCCTGCCCAGCCACCTGCAGCCTTCGGTCTGCTCTCTGTCCTTGAGCCCCAGAGTGTGCTTTTTAACTCTGTCCATGTCTTTTTGGAATACTTGCACTTCACAGCACCCAACATTTTTGTGATCTTGAAACATAATGCAGGATGGCTTGTACAAAGTTCATCCTCAGGAGACCAGATGGTTATGTCCAGTGGAAGCTTAACTGAACTGTCTATGGTTTGTTGATGCTAGCCAGAAAAACTTGAATAATGAGAAGAAGCATCAACCTCCTCCCCAGAGTGACCGTGGTAAAAGGCTGCAAGTTTGCACAATATGGGACATCTTGTCAGAAGAAATACTGGTGTCCATTGCAGGATGATGGCCAAAGTAGACTTGTCACCTTCTGTAGTTGGGAAGGAATGTGGCAGGCCTCTTCATTGTTATTGCACCAATGCAGGAAAATGGCATGCCAGTTCCATATCTGTGTCCTGGTCCCGGAGCAATTCATGTTAACCAAAGCTTTGATACTGGCTTCATACCAGTGATCTGTTAGGATCCAGTCAAAATGCATTTAATAAAAATCTTCTGTGATAAACACAACAAAGCAAAACTAAAAATAAAACATTTTTTTTAAAAAAGTGCTTCCTTAGAAAAACTTAAATATAGAATATTTACTGCAGGAAAGGAAACATAACAATAAAATATTTTCATGGCCATAGGTGAGACTATGGCCCAAAAACAAAAAACAGGAGACTTTTGAAAAGAAGTGGACTAATTAAAAAAAAAAAAACTTTTAGCAACTAACAATTTGGCTGCTTTGCAGTTGGGACTGAGTATTCCCATTAAAGATGATTCCACATTAATGCGTAGGTGAAAAAGAGAATTAAAAGGTTTCAGACAAACACATTCTAAACTTTTTGAGATTCCATAGTCTCGAGCAACGTGCAGAACTTTGCACATGAAAAGTAGGCATGGAATTCTCTGATTACGGTGCCAATGCCTGACTTAATTGCCATCAGAAACTGGTTCCCCATGGACATCAAAGTCCACTAGATATTGGGTGCTCTAAGTTAGAATTTGGCTATAAGGTGCTTCAAAGGACAAATTCGAAAAGCTGTTTACCATAGGTTTTTTTTCTTTTAACATTGCATTCCGAAGTGGGACAAAGGAAAAATGGGGTGTTACTTTTTCAAGCTTGCTATGCAGTACAATGTGGCCTTCAATTTGATCTTTGTTTCAGTCACAGTGAAGATAGCACCCCCTTCCCACAAGTTGAAAGCAGAATTTCTCACAGTGCTTTTAGACTGTGCTTTTGAGTGACTAGCAAAGAAGGAAGGGTGTGTGTGTATGAAACCCTCATATTCCTCTTTGTTTTGATCTCTGGCCTATATGATGACTTTATACTCTCCTTTTCTCAATACTTTAGACAATAGTCAACAAATCATAAGAAGGCTAGAACTGGGGAGGGCAGCTATGCAGCTATGCAAGAACTAGAAAAGGTCCTCAAATGCAAAGATGTATCACTGAACACCAAAGTCAGGATCATTCAGACCATGGTATTCCCAATCTCTATGTATGGATGTGAAAGTTGGACAGTGAAAAAAGCAGATAAGAGAAAAAACAACTCATTTGAAATGTGGTGTTGGAGGAGAGCTTTGTGCATACCATGGACTGCGAAAAAGGTGAATAATTGGGTGTCAGAACAAATCAAACTAGAACTATCACTAGAAGCTAAAATGATGAAACGGAAGTTATATTTTGGACACATAATGGGAAGACAAGATTCAATGGAAAATAAGTTCACTGGAAAAATACAGTAATGCTGGGAATAAGGGAGCAGAAAAAGAGGAAGACCAATCAAGAGATGGACTGATAAAACATAAATAAAAATTTGATTCCATAAAGGAAGCCACAGACCTGAACTTACACGATCTGAACAGGGTGGTTCATGACAGATGCTAATAGAGACTGGATCATGGTTGAGAGATGCAATGTCTATAATCATGCATTGGACCAGAAGCATTCTATTGTTTTATGTTGGGAACAAACAGCATAACCAGTAAAAGGATCACCCTTCACATTTCTTTGACATGAGTCACCTTCAGTAATTATGAATGAGATCTCATTTTCATAAGAAACCAAAGCTTTGATGTTGCAATATATTATTTGTTATATATTTAAATCACCTTTAACTTTAAACAATTTTTGCAGTGCTGAACTTATCTCTAATGAAAGCCTCTCTTTGCAAGGTGCAAATACCTCTGTAGAAGAAAAAGGAGGGGGGGTAAGGGAAGCTGGCACTGGTGATAACAACAAACAAGCAGGCATTAAGAGAAATGTTTTGTAGCTACATAACAGACGGAACACAAACATTAATAAAACCCCCAAAATTCTTCTTTGTTGGTCATGACTTGGCTAAAAATAATTAGCACAGTTTAGAATTGGTACAGTTTATGAGGACTGTGTTAGTTTCTGAAAAAAATGTAAATTTGGCTTTCCCTAAAGCAGACTTATTTAGGCATTGTGTTAAATACCTTTGTTTCTTTGACACCAGAGACTTCCAGTATACAAAATCTAGTTTTCTGGACTTCCTCTGTCCATGCACAGAATGCTGCACATGAAAAGTTGCTCTGGTATTCCCATATCAAGGTGCCAGCATCTGGCTCACTTGCAGACTAGCCCAGTGCAAACTTTAAATTTTATCAGTTTGTATACTCAAATGTTCCTCAGTACCAATTAATAATAAAAATACAACCATACTGTTTTTCTGTTTTGACCATTCTGTTCTGAAACAGGCTGGGGAAAGGAGGGTCTACTGGAGAAAAGACGCTCTCCCATTTCTTCTCAGAACCAATTAAAAATAATTTCCTGCAGCCTTGAGACAATTATTTCCTATTCTCAAGCATCCCTTCAGAGAGAGGGGGAAAAGGAGGGAAGTAACTGTTGTTACTTCCCCTTCCCTGTAATGGGCACATGGGGCTTTATAAAAATTGCCTATTTTTACATATATACAGAGATCTGCTAGAGGCACCTTTTGTCCAAGCTAATGAGACCTATGAGATCACCTTTTTATTTAAAAAAAAGCAAAACAAAACTAAGCAATGCAAAGCAAATGAACGGCTGCTCGGAGAGAACTTCAGACAAGTGCTAGTCCAAGGCTCTCTCTAATGTTTGACTGGAAATTTTTATCATTTGCCTCATGGTCAAAAGTAGTGTGCTTTCTAAAGCAGAGCCATTATGCTTTTAACTCTTAATTTAGTGAGTAACTTCAGTCACATTTGTAAAAGCATCCTGTGCTGACTCAGAAATTGGATTGGGCAGAACTAGAGAAATGCAGAAGAAAAGAGACAAGAAAGAAAAAAGAACCTCCATATGGAATATTTTGTTATAATTTCATATTATGGACAAGAGCCATTCCCTAAAGGCAAGCCTTTTAATAACTTCTGCAAAATAATGCTCAAGAAGAACTTGGTTATGAAGAACTGAATCATCAATCCAAGAATAGAAGGACAGCAAAGATAAATGTTAAAACCAAGACAAATCATGGCAGTTTAAAAAGTGCATAGTTGTGCATTTTTCCAAAGATGTTTCTCCTATCCTGCCACCACTCCACCCTCAGTATATCCTTCCCAAATCTTTCAGCACAGATGCATTTTTCTTTACGGAAATGGCCATAACTCAGTGGTAGAGCATCTGCCTTGCATGCAGAAGATCACAAATTCAGTCCCTGGCATCTCCAGGTAGGGTTAGGAGAACTCCTGCCTGAAACCGTGGAGAGCTGCTGCTACTCTACACTGAGCTAGATGGACCAATGCTCTTACTCATAGAATCACATAATAGTGTCATTGGAAGGGGCCTAGAAGGGACTCAATGCAGGAATTTATTTATTTATTTATTTATTTATTATTTCAATTTATATACCGCCCTTAGCGAAATAGCTCTCAGGGTGGTGAACAAACAAAATAAAATACAATATATCATAATAAAAATACAAAAACATATACAAACAAACAACGAAAAGCACAGCAAAAACAAAATAAATACTACAAAAATTAAAATACAGATTAAAAGATTAAAAAAGTTAAGAAGATTAAAATGCCTGGGAGCATAAAAAGGTCTTTTTACCTGGCGCCGAAAAGATGGAAGTGTCGGCGCCAGGCGTACCTCTTCGGGGAGGCTGTTCCACAACTCAGGGGCCACCACAGAAAATCCCTAGATCTCGTAACCACCCTCCGGGCTTCCTGATGGGTTGGTACCCGGAGGAGGGCCTTAGATTCTGAATGAAGTGAACGGGTAGGTTCATAGCGAGAGAGGCGTTCCACAAGGTATTAAGGTCCCACGCCGTGTAAGGCTTTATAGGTCAAAACCAGCACCTTGAATCTCGCCTGGAAGCAAATAGGAAGCCAGTGCAGACGCGCCAGGACAGGTGTTATATGCGAAGACCGACTGGTCCTCGTCAATAATCTGGCAGCTGCGTTCTGCACCAGCTGAAGCTTCCGAACTGTCTTCAAGGGCAGCCCTACGTAGAGTGCATTACAGTAATCCAATCTTGAAGTTACCAGAGCGTGGACAACGGAGGCGAGGTCGTCCCTGTCCAGATAGGGGCGTAGTTGGGCTACCAGACGAAGATGGTAAAACGCATTCCGTGCCACCGAGGCCACTTGGGCCTCGAGAGACAAGGAAGAGTCGTACCTGTTCTTTCAGGGGGAGTGTAACCCCATCCAGAACAGGGTAAGCATCCACCATCTGAGCAGGGAAGGCATTCACCAACAATGTCACGGTCTTGTCTGGATTGAGTCTCAGTTTATTAGCTCTCATCCAGTCCATTATCGCGGTCAGGCAACGGTTCAGCACATCAACAGACTCACCTGAGGAATATGAAAAGGAGAAATAGAGCTGCGTGTCATCAGCGTACTGATGGCAACGCACTCCAAAACTCCTGATGACTGCACCCAGCGGCTGCATGTAGATGTTGAAAAGCATGGGGGACAAGACCGATCCCTGGGGGACTCCACAATGGAGAGTCCATGGTGTCGAGTGATGTTCCCCAAGCACTACTTTCTGGTGACAATCCGCGAAGTAGGAGCGGAACCACTGCCAAGCAGTGCCCCCGACACCCAACTCCGCGAGTCTCCCCAGAAGGATACCATGGTCGATGGTATCAAACGCCGCTGAGAGATCAAGGAGAATCAACAGAGTCACACTCCCCCTGTCCCTCTCCCGACAAAGGTCATCATACAGGGCAACCAAGGCTGTTTCGGTGCCAAAACCGGGCCTGAAACCGGATTGAAACGGATCTAGATAATCGGTTTCATCCAAGAGCGCCTGGAGTTGGCTGGCAACCACCCGCTCCAAAACCTTGCCCAAAAAAGGGACATTCGCCACCGGTCTATAGTTATTCAGATTATCTGGGTCCAAGGAGGGTTTCTTTAAAAGAGGTCTCACTACTGCCTCCTTGAGGCTACCAGGGACTACTCCCTCCAAGGAGGCGTTAACCACTTCCTTGGCCCAACCGGTGGTCCCAGCCCTGCTAGCTTTCACTAGCCAAGATGGGCAAGGATCCAGAACAGACGTGGTTGCCCGAACCATTCCAAGCACCTTGTCCACTTCCTCGAGCTGCACCAACTGAAACTCATCCAATAAAGAAGGACAAGGCCGTGCTCCGGACACTTCAATGGATTCATCTGTCACAACATCAGAGTCAAGGTCCCTGCGGATACATGCGATCTTATCTTGAAAGTGTCCAGCAATTTCGTTG
Organism: Rhineura floridana; assembly: GCF_030035675.1. NCBI lineage: Eukaryota > Metazoa > Chordata > Lepidosauria > Squamata > Rhineuridae > Rhineura > Rhineura floridana. The sequence goes on from NC_084480.1 coordinate 47,274,117, forward strand.
CAGCGGGTCTCAGATGTTTCCATAGTATCGTGGGGGCCAGAGTGTAAGAGCCCTCGCACGACTTTAAAAAGCTCCGCTGGGCGGCATAAAGATGATCTAATAGAGGCAGCAAAATAGAGCTTCTTTGCTGTCCTTACCGCTTTTGTATACAACTTATTGGTGGCACTTACCAAAGCATAGTTGTATCCACTGGGAGTTTTCCTCCATCTGCACTCCAGCCTCCTCCTCTCTTGTTTCATCGCTCTCAGCTCCGCAGTATACCACGGAGCGGTATGAGCTCTACACCGGAGGGGGCGCGCGGGAGCGATCATGTCAATAGCCCGGGTCATTTCCGTATTCCACAGTGCGACCAGGGCCTCGACAGGAGCACTGGTCCTATCAGCCGGAAAATCTCCCAGAGCCCTCTGAAAACCTACGGGATCCATCCGGCTCCGGGAGCGGATCAACTTAATAGATCCTCCACCTTTGCAGAGGGAAAGAGCCGCTGTGAGTCTAAATTTCAACAAGCGGTGATCTGTCCATGACAATGGGGTAGATGAAAAACACCCCACCACCAGATCACCATCTCCATGTCCAGTGGCGAAGATCAGATCAAGAGTATGTCCTGACACATGCATTGGGCCAGTAGAAAATTGAGACAGCCCCATTGTTGTCATGGAGGCAATGAAGTCCTGAACTGCGCCAGATAAGACAGCCTCGGCATGGATGTTGAAATCCCCCAGTACCAAAAGTCTAGGGGATCTCAACAGCACCTCCGAGACTATCTCTGTCAGCTCAGCTAAGGAAGCTGTTGGGCAGCAAGGTGGATGGTACACCAACAGTATTCCTAGTCTGTCTCCCTGGCCCAATACAAGGTGGAGACATTCCAGCCCAGTTGCCGTCTGGACAGGGTGCTTGGTGAGAGGAAAAGAACTCCTATAGACCACGGCGACCCCCCATCCACAGCCCTCAGATCTACCACAGTGCTGAACCAAATACCCGGGTGGACAAAGCTGGGAAAGAGCAACTCCTCCCTGATCAGCCACCCAGGTCTCGGTTATACATGCCAGGTCGGCACCCTCCTCCAGGATTAAATCATGGACAAGTGAGGATTTATTATGTACCGACCTGGCATTCAAAAGCAGCACTTGGAGATCCGAGAGCTGGCTGATAGGACAACCAGCAATCCTGTGGATATGAGGAGAACTGGAACAAGGCACAGACACAATTTGTCTGGGATGAGTTCCCCTTACCTGGCCTGTTCTCCTCCTAACACCATACCTCCCATTACCCGTCACTACGTTAATTGGGGCCCCCGAAAGCCCCCCCACGAAGGATGGAATCTTTTCTCCCAGGCACATGTTAAAAATACACAAATCCACACAGACAAGCAAACATACAAAACATTCACCCCACATTTAACCCACACACACACCCCAACAAACAACATTAAAAATTAGTTAATCCTCTTCAAGCAGCGATGGCAGTCTCGAGCCCCCCATCCAAAAGCAAACCGCAGTAACGGCACCAGGACAGCAGCACAGCACCAAGCAGTAACAGCAGCACCCACACACGAACAAAAAGCGGTGAAGGTAGCAAAGATGTAAGCCGCAATGGTAGTGTCCTGGGCAGCGGCACGGCCGTCAGCGATAATAAAAACGCCTGCAACCCGCGGCGGCGATGGTGGCGACAACAGGCCGCAGCGACAAAGTCCACCGGCAGCAGCACGGCCCCCCCCGGCGATGACAACGCCCCGCGAGCAAGCGGGCGGCGGCAGCAATGGCAGCAGGATGGGTCACAGCGGAGTCCCCAGCAGCGACACACCCCTCAGCAACAGCGACAATATCCGCATGCAAGCTGGCCGACAGCGGCGGCGCAGGCCGCGGCGACAGAGTCCCCAGCAGCGACACATCCCCTAGCAGCAGCGACAGCGTACAAGCGGGCAGACGACGGCAATGACGGCGCGGGCCACAGCAACGGAGTCCTCAGCGGCGGCGCGCCCCCCGGCAACGACGACAACGCCCGCACGCAAGCGGGCCGGCGATGACAACGACGGTGGCACAACGATGGCGGGCGGGCAAACAGGCAGCAGCAACGGCGGCAACACAACACCGCCGGCAGCGGGGCCCAAACAGGCCGCAACAATGCACACACACACACAACAGCAGCGGCAAAGGCCGAAACGACGTTGAATTGCTTTGGAATAATTACAGTTGCTGAGTGCCCAGCTGCCTGTAGCTTTCCCTCAGTGCTCACTAGCAGCAATTGTTCTTTCAAATGGTGGCAGCTGCTGTTAATTCAAGTTAATGCAGGTTGAATGCAGTTAATGCAGGTTAAAGCAGACCTGACAGAAGGCTGTTCATCTGCCTCTTGAATGCCTCCAGTGTATGGCAGCTTCCTATGTTCCTATGTTTGAAAAAAGTCCTGCTATTCACTTTTTGCCACCCAACAACTGATAGATTTCAGTAAAATATCAAAATTGGCCCTTTGCTACAAAGTAGCATAGAGCACAAAGTGATTCCTGTTAAGGTCAATTCACAAGCCTTTGGCAGACAAGTATCTGTATTTTGCTCGTCCCCCTGAGCTGCCATCAGCTAAGCTACTTCTGTGTGTGTGTGTGTGTGGAGGGGTGCCACATGTTTACCCATTCACAAATGATGACAGTCTGTGATGAGCTCAGCAATTGATGCTGACATCAACATGACCTGTTCAGCTGATGGTCGAAATTAGACCAGGGTCTGAATTCCCACTCAGCCATGAAGCTCACTGGGTGACTGTCAGGACCTCTCCCATGATCACCATCCTGTCACGGTCCCACCTCAGGGTCCTGCTCTCAGTCTACTTACCACATATACTCTAATAAACCCACACTTACCATATTTACAGTAATTACATTTACAGGGGTATCACAATTCTCCCCCTTTAAAAAGCATAGTATTATTCCTGTGCTCAGGAATAATACGATGCGTTATACTAAAGTTCATGTCACTCAGCCGTAGAGTGTCCATACAGTCTCACTTCCTGGTCAGGTGACTGAAGTCTCTGGAACATGTCTGGAAAGTCCCTTCCGCCAGCACATTGTCCTTTCCTTTAATATAGACAAAGTCAACTTGATACTCTTGCAGCGCCCACAACCATCTCTGAAGCATGGTGTTGCTGTTCTTCGTGGTGTCCAGCCACATCAATGCACGATGATCTGTGATCACAGTGAATCTTCTTCCCCACATGTAGGGAAGCAGCTTGCTCAGGCCCCACACAACAGCCAAACACTCCTTCTGCACTGACAAGTAGCTTCTTCCTTGCATTGACAGCTTACTGCTTAGGTAGGCAATAGGATGGTTGATGCCTTCCCTTTCCTGCATCAGCACAACCCTGAGACCCAGGTCATAAGCGTCTGTTGCCATGATGAAAGGCTGCTCATAGTCCGGAGCTATTAACACTGGACTCTTGCACAGTGCTTGCTTTAACTGGTCAAAAGCCTCTTGACACCTTTCACTCCACACCACTGTCTCAGACTGTCTCTTTTGAGTTAGTTCATGCAATGGGGTTGCTATTTCCCCAAAACCCTTGATGAACTTTCTATAGAACCCTGCCATACCCAGGAATGCTATCACTTGCTTTTTGTTCAGGGGAACAGGCCAAGACTGAATAGCCTCCACCTTACTCCATAAGGGGGTTATTTTGCCACTCCCCACCTTATGTCCTAGGTATGTTACCTCAGGTAACCCAAATTGGCACTTTTTAACTTTGATAGTTAAACCAGCCTTTTTAAGTGCTTTTAACACTGCTGTTAAGTGCTGTAAATGTTCTGGCACTGACTTGTTAAAAATAGCTACATCGTCAATATATGCCACAGCAAAGGCAGACATGCCTCTTAGGATGGTATTGATTAATCTTTGGAAGGAGGCAGGAGAATTCCTAAGTACAAATGGGAGAACTGTGAATTCATACAGCCCATCAGGTGTGTTAAAAGCGGTTTTGCAACGGGACTGCTCATCCAACTCCATTTGCCAAAACCCTTTACACAGGTCTATAGTGGAAATTATTTTGGCTGCACTTAACAGTTCCAACATAGTGTCTACCCTTGGCATGGAGTACGCATTCAGAGCTGTATATTGATAGCTCTGAAGTCTATACAAAACCGGATCGTCCCATCCTTTTTGGGTACCAACACTATTCTAGAGGACCAGGGACTGATTGATTCCCGAATCACACCCAGCTCTAGCATCTCCCTCACTTCATTCTTGATCTCTTCTAGCACTCTTCCATTCACACGATAGGGAGTAGACCTTATTGGAGGATGATTGCCAGTGTCTATAGTGTGTTTCGCAACACTGGTTCTACCAAGTCTAGTATCAAAGAGTTCCTCATGTTTGCTCAGAACATTCAGGATTTCCTCTTTGACCTTATCATCTACCTCCATTGACCACTCCAACTGATCTAAACCTCCCTCTGCCTTGCTCTCTTGCACCAAATCTGGCAAATCAGGGCCACTACCTTCAAGGAACAAAGTGACTTGCAAAACCCTTGCATCTCTGGTGTGATAGGGCTTTAACATGTTCACATGTACTACTTTGTGTTTTTCCAGTTTGACTGATGTAATGACATAAGTCAATGTGTCTAATTTCTCTCTAACGACAAATAGTCCCTCCCAGCTGGCTTGTAGTTTGTCATGTTTTCTGGGAATAAATGCCATGACCATGTCCCCTACTTCATAGACACACTCTCTTGCTGTCCTGTCATACCAATAACTCTGTTTTTGTTGAGCTTGGCTCATATTCTCTTGTACGACTTTCATCATAGTTTCTAATCTGTTATGGAAGTCCAGCACATAATCAACCACAGATGTTTTATATTCCACCAGGAACCCTTCCCAAGAATTCCATAACAACTCTAAAGGACCCCTCACTTTCCTTGCATACATTAATTCAAAGGTGAAAACCCAGTTGATTCTTGTGGCACTTTCCGAAAAGCAAATAAGAAACATCCCAAGTGTTCATCCCAATCCTGTGGGTGATCTTGTACATAACTTTTTATCATCCCTTTCAGCACCCCGTTAAATCTGTTAATCCATTGGCAGCTGGATTATAAGTGGTAGTTTTTAGATGTTTCAACCCACAACACTTCCACATGCACTGCATAACTTCCCCCATAAACACACTGCCTTGATCTGTCAAGACCTCATGGGGAAAACCCAACATAAAAATCTTCAGCAAAGCTTCTGCCACTACAGGAGCTTCTACTGATCTCAAAGCCTTAACATCCGGGTACCTTGTGGCATAGTCTACCACCACGAAGATGCATCTCTGGCCATGCCTTGAGGGTTTAGAGAAAGGACCCACTATATCAATCCCCACTCTATAAAAAGGCTGTCCTATTATAGGAAGGGGTTTCAATGGAGCCTTTGTTTTCACCCCACTCTGGCTCACCTCTCAGACCTTGTATAACTACTTTTTCCTGAAGTAAAATTTCCTCAGCTTTCACCAAATCTGGCCTCAACAAGGTCTGACCAATATTGAGCAAAAGCCCAATATTTCACTCCTTCCACACACACTTCTTCTCTTAAGCTTGTGTCAAAATCCTGCACATTTGACCAGCTTATTTGGCAGAATTGTATTTTCTTAGTTTCCCCTTCTCTCAGCTCATTTTTTACTGTTCTTACTTGAACAGGATTACTGCTGGGGTTTGTAGCTTCACACTGGAAACGTAAATGTCCTGGCTTACCACATCTAAAACAGACTTTCTCCTTCATTTTAGGATACACAGACCCAATTTGAGGTGCCCTGTGTCCTTCTGATTTTATTAGAGGGTCTACTCTCTGTGGTGCCACATCCCTTCTGACACTAGTGTTAGGTTTTGTTTTAAAATCTCTTTGAGTTTTTCCCAACAAACCTGTTCAGTTTGAGGTAAAATGATCTGCCAGCTCTGCCGCCTCCTGCACAGACCTAGGGGAACAATCTTTAACCAGTAACCTAATTTCTGGTGGCAGTTGATGGTATAACTGATCTAATATCATGAGGCTTTTCACCTCCTCCACAGACTGAGCTTTTGCACTCATCATCCACTTTTCAAATATGTCCATCAATTTTGCCCCCAACTCCACAAAAGACCTCCCTGTCTGTATCTGGCAATTTCTGAACAGTTTTCTAAAATAATCAGGCCCCAATCTAAACCTTTTGAACACTGCTTCCTTAAACTCAGCATATGTCACTGGCCTGTCTGAGGGAAAACATTGATACACCTCAGCCAATTCTCCTTTAATTAAACTTGATAAATACTGCATATATTATCTTCAGGTAACCCCCACATCTCAGCTGCCTTTTCAAATGTTGTGAGGTAAATTTGTGGATCCTGTCCAGGCTCATACACAGCAAAATATTTTGGAGCTACTTTTATTTTTGCTTCATCTCTCTCTTTTCTCATCTCCTCAGAATAAAACTTCTCCCTTTCTAATTCTAACCTTTCAGCCTCTAAGACCCGCTGCTTCTCCTTCTCCTCAGCCTCCATTCTCAATTGTTCAACCTCTAAGACTTGCTGCATCTCCTTTTCTTCAGCCTCCATTTTAAATCTTTCAGTCTCCATTCTCAATCTTTCAGTCTCTACATCTCTCTGATTCTCCTTTTCCTCAACCTCCATTCTCAATCTTTCAGTCTCCAAGACTTGCTGCTTCTCCTTTTCCTCAACCTCCATTCTCAGTTTCACCATCTCAATCTCTCTATCCTTATCTTTTCCCTCACCTTCCCATCTTAACTTCTCTCTTAAATACTCCACATAGGCAGGATTACTTGAGCACCCTTCTGGGGTCTCTTCTCTCACAGGCTGTTGGTTTTGGACCAATGTATAAGTGATTAGTGTTACATGCAATTCATCTACCCCTTCACCCTCATGAGGTAAATAAAAAGCTATACATTTCTCCACCAGCTCTTCTCTCTTCATTTTCAAGAACTCAGCCATGTTTCTAAGAGCTCACAAACTTTACCACACACTCACAAGTTATCTTTATTAGTTATTCCCCTCACTATCACACTATTTCCTATGGACTCTCTCTTGTTCGTATCCCACCACAACTGACACCACCACCTGTCAGGGCCCCTCCCGTGGTCACCACCCTGTCATGGTCCCACCTCAGGGTCCTGCTCTCAAAAAGGTTCTCTCACCAGCCCTAGCACAGATCTCTCAAGATCCCACTGCTAGGCACCACCACCTGACACACTCTGTAAACAATATTGCCTTGAGACTGTGCCTTGGTCTCTTCCTGGCCTATTGCTACATAGTGTCCGGGTGCACTTACAGGCCACAATCCCCCTGTATCTTTGTGCCTATAAAGTTTACAGCCCTGGGTTGTTTTGGATACCAGTTGCTGTTACACTATCTCTTCACCGCTGCCACCATTGATACTGTTTCCCAACCTTGGTATATGCCCTGCCCACCCCTCTGGTCTGTGATATCCCCAGCCAAAGATCAGGCGTTTTGGTAAACCAAGAACTATTTATATTTTATTTTCACAGGGAATAACAAGATTACTTAAAGGTTCAGTCAACATGCATGTGGTTTCATAAGATCTGTTACTGTTTATATTTCTTAGTCATAAATAACCTGCCTCATTACCCACCTAAATCCAATCCATCCTTCCAAAACCCAGAACCAACCACCACTCTCTCCAAAAACCCCTCTCAGCACTCGAACCCTCTCACAACTGTTATCCTCCCATTTATACCTTCAGACACCCAGACGCTCAGCCAATCATCATACAACACTCATCAACATTCCAACTCATGTACCCCCCTCTCTCACTCAGTCTACTTACCACATATACTTTAATAAACCCACACTTACCATATTTACAGTAATTACATTTACAGGGGCATCACAGTGACCTTGGGCCAGTCACTATCTCTCAGCCACATCTACCTCACAGGGCTGTTGTGAGGATACAATGGGGAGCACCATGTATGCTCCTTGGAGCTCCTTGGAGGAAAGATGGGATATAAAAGTAATAAACAAACAAACAAACAAACAAACAAACAAACAAACAAACAAACAAACAAATAATCCTTTGGCTGAGTATTTACAATACCATCTTGTAGATGTTCACATCAGTCCATATATTTCCTGAAGCAGGTCATTCTTCATTTTGATCCTGAGTAAGTATTAATTTGGCAAACCTGAAATACTAGCTTTGGGATATCTGCGATAGCGTGAGTATGTCCTGGTCAGCTATGATACAGGACAGCTGCTTCAAATGTTAGTTTCCAACGGAGACAGATATTAAAATTGCTTTTTGAGTGGGGAGGATATTCTGCATCATTTTAAGTGCATAAAGCTTTCTTTCTATTGCAAGTGTACTGAATGAGCAGCCCAGACTTGCACAAGGGATTCCCAACTTAAATTTTATTTTTGTTGTTGTTATAAGCCTTCAAGGCAATTACGACTTATGGTGATCCGATGAATTTTTTTATATATATTCATTGGGTTTTCATGGTAAGAGGTATTCAGAGGTGGTTTACCATTGCCTTAATGCATTTAAAAGTAGTCATATGAACAATGTCTGCCCCTCCCCCATCTGCAAGAAGTTTAAATCCTACAAACTGTTTTTAGTTGTTATGACTGAAGGAATGTTTCAAATTTAGAATTATCATGCTTCCTCTTTTCAGAAACATCATGAAACAGAGAAAGAGGAACTGAATATACATATAAACAACTCAAACTGCTTCACATTATTTTGACATAACTCTGAAATCCAAATACCTTCCACCACCTTATGCTTCTTTCCTGGAACACAAAGAGATTTTGCATGTAGAAGGTTATTGCTGTTTAAAATTCTTGGGTAGCTTAAACAGCAATGAAGCAAATGCATGTAGCAGATTAGAAAGGATGGTCTTGTTGAAGTAACTATGTTAATGTTACTCTTACAAGACCCTTATTTTATTGATAAATTATGTGCTAAAATTAGGTGCATTTTGACCCAAGGAAAAGACAATTCCATTTCTCTTTCTAAAATAGTTGTTTTCCAATAGATTCAGACTGGAATGCTTTGCTTTAGTTTCTGTGTAAAGGAGATAGAAACTGATTTATAACTGAAAGGCCATCTATTTGCGAAAGGGCCAGGCAGCTACTTTTTAGGTGTGGCTCTTTTGTACTGTGTCACTGTGAAAAGGGGATTAACTTAATGAAGGCCTTCAGAAATCAGAAGAGAACTTTCAGATTGTTTTCAGCAAACAGATAATTACATCTGAGAGCCAGCAGGGTGGGACTAACTTATTTTTGCTACACAAATATTGGTGCAGACTACTTATTGTGTGTTTTCTAACAGAACAACCTTGTCACCATTAAGAGTGCAATGGAATGCATACTTACTAGGGAACATGTACCATTGTATTCAGCAGAACGTACTTCTGAGTACATGTGCTCAGGATCACAGTGCATTTCTATAATAAAACAACAATAAAAAGCAAGGTAACCTAAAATCTTCAGCAGCAGAAGTTTGAAAACTGACTAAATGTATTACATTGTGGCTGGTGCCCATTGGAACCCATGGGGTGGAAAGCAGGGAAGCGAAGCATAGTTAGAGCCCAAGCCAGATTCAACTAATTCTAGTTTTGTCTTTACCTTCTTCCATGTTGAGTTCTACAAAGGCCTCCTTCAGGAGGAGGAGGAAGCTGACGGGCAGTGGCACCCTTTAGACTGGTTGTAAGTAGGAAGGCAGGCAGGTGGGGGCTGACTGAGGGGAGATTGAGGTTAATGGGGCAGTGTTCCATTTACTGTAATGGACCAGTCTCCACCGCCATATTAGATCTGAGTATTACACACAAGAAGCAAAAGCAATTGTGAGATGGCTTCTTTGTTCAGCATCATGGTCACTTAATCCAGCTGAGGAGTGTTCTCTGTACCAGTTAATATTTGACAAGAGGTTTATAATTTACTTAGATTTTCCTAATATAAGCCTTTTAAGATTGCACACCTATGCACGCTTACAATGGAGCAAGCTCCACAGAATATATATAGAATCTCAAAATCATAGAATAGTAGAGGTGGAAGGGGCCTATAAGGCCATCGAGTGGAATAGTGACAAACCAATCAATCAATCAATAATAAACTTTGGAATAAAGTTTAAAATCAATTAAATTTAAGCAGAGCAGATATTCTGATAATCTTTGAAGAGTTCATTGGGTAGCTTTATTATTACTTTAGTATGTTCAAGGACCCTCCGTGGCGCAGAGTGGTAAGCGGTGGTAACACAGCCGAAGCTCTGCTCAAGGTAGGAGTTCGATTCCAACGGAAGGAGGAAGTCGAATCTCCGGTAAAAGGGGTCGAGGTCCACTCAGCCTTTCATCCATCCGTGATCGGTAAAATGAGTACCCGGCATATGCTGGGGGGTAAAGAAAGGCCGGGGAAGGAACTGGCAATCCCACCCCATATATACGGTCTGCCTAGGAAACCTCGCAAGACGTCACTCTAAGAGTTGGAAACGACTCGCACTATAAGTGCGGGGACACCTTTACCTTTACTTTATGTTCAAGATTCCCTCTATAACAAGGAAAGGGAACCTTGGAGGCCAAATGCAGCCCACCAGGCCTCCCTGCCTGGCCCTTGGAATTCTCTCCAGGCAGGACTGGTGCCAGATGGTGGCCAGGTTGGGCACTTGCCAGGGGCCCCTGCAGCTCACTAAAGGCTCTTCCTTAGGGTGGGACGGTGGTGCTCCCATTCTGTGATCTGCAGCAGCATGGGTCCTGCAACCCGACCCTGCCACAGATAGCAGAGAGGAAGCTCTGAGGCACTCCCTCCATACAGATAGCGCGGGCTTCAGTAAGACCGCCCGCGCACCCCACCAACATCTCCCATCAGTGTGAATGCCATGTGCGCTGTATGTGCATGCCTGCCATCACCCAAGATGATGAAAATATCTTGTTTGATGGCAGGCATGCGTGCTACACACACGTCATTCACATGACATGAGAGGTTGGTGGGGTGCATGTGTGGGGTTATTAGTCCCACACCATCTGTGAGGGTGTTGGGCTATGGCGCCATGGGCCTGGGGCAGGCTGGTGCCCAAGGACCCAGTCATGCCTAGCACTGTCCCTGTCCCTGTCCCAGGCCATACCCCTCACCTGTCCTACCCAAATTCTACAGTTTTTATTACACTAGGATCCCAGTGCACACAGGTAATATACAATGCAAGACACAATATATGCTAGCCATTGAGTCATACAATACCTGGAGACCTGTTAAGAAAATATTGGTTTATCATTATGTGCTTAGGTGGACTTGTACTCCACACGCCCGTCCAATATGTCTGTAATAATATCAAAACTGGACAAACAGTGGTTAGTCTTAACAACATTTTACTGAAACAAGCAACTTCAAACTTTGGTTTATGAAGCTGGCTTATTTCAATAAATCATAGTTAAATTCACAGAGGAATTATATTGTCAATATATTCTAAAATGTGGCTTTTGCAATGTAAATCACAGATTTTTGCATCTGAAATCTCTATGTAATACAAGCAGATTTCTATACCTCTGCAATAGCAACAAAGTGTTGTGAATTGCTTCTGAATAAAATGTGACATGATAGGAGGGAAATGCGCAATTTTTTAATTTTCATGTCCACTTCACTGTACTTGTTTCAGCTTTTCCATTGAAGGTGCACAAAGGAAACAAACGGCAACCCTACAGAGTGAAGCATCAAAAATCTGCACCTTGCCTTCCCCTTGTTAAAGAAGGAAAGGAAACTACTAAAAATCATTTATGACCCTGCTAGCTGTGATTTTAATTCAGGGTTTAGGTTTATTCTTGAGGGCTCAATGAATGAAAAGAAATTCCAGTATTATAGCAAATGACTGTCAGGGATCAACACCAAAGCCAACTTCAGACAGAAAAGAAAGAAAGCCTGACCAATAATCTCTACAGGACTTTGATCTTCAGTTAGAGAGTCTTAGCTCATGAAAGCTAAGCTGTAACCAAACAGAATCATGATTGAAACACAGGGTGCTTGCAGATGATGTTTACAGAGCATCCACTCTTATTTATATGCAGGGAAATTACACTACTCCTTTTTAATTAGCATTTTTTTGTGGGGTTTGATGACATTGTGTCAAAGAAAGAGTTGTCCTACACTTTCTAGTGGATTTTCCTTATCATTTGTTGCACAAGACCTCCACTGTAATTGTGCAACCTAATTTGTCAGTATGTGATTGAATGCTGCTGGAAAATAGCAACAGTCTGGAAATGCCCTACAACCAAGTCACAGAAAGAAAGACAAAATCTGACTAGCAATCCTTAAAGCATGTTGACCATGACCCTCTAGTTAGAGAGTCAGAACTCATGAGAGGCAAGCAGCAACCAAACAGAACCATGATTGGGACTAGAACCTCAGGACAGGTGATAGGCAATCAGAAAACCTGCCAAAAGCAGGCATCAAGTAGGTAGAACTATGATCAGGAGCTGAAGTATATCAGGATGAGACTATCCTGATATGTAATGCAGTCTGAGCTCCATCATCAAGGCAACATGGGGTGGGCTAGGCGGCGAGGCTTGCTGGGATTCATATGTTAGTTTTCTGTCCAGGGCAGTCCCAAGACATTGGGCTGCCTGAGGTGAAGGGGAAGATACCACCCACCTGCCAGACTGACCAGACTGGCAGCTGAATCTTACTTCAACACTGGTGATGGATCAGTGTCCTACACCACACCTGAGGGTAGTTGGATATCGTAGAGAGCACAGGGCAGATCATGAGGCACTTGTAGCTCTGTCTTCCAACACACTGCAGTCACTCCCTAACCCGCAGAATCTGATGTCAGAGGCAGCTGCCTCACTCTGCCTAATGGCAGAGCCAGCCCTATCTCTGTCTCAATAAAGAAGGCCAGCATTAGCCATCTCAGCTGACAGAGGACCCTTGCATGACTTCCCTTAATTTAAATGGTATGTACACAGCAGATGCTGCTGCTACTGCTAGGCCAGGAAGAACCCTCCCATGTAAGATGAAGATTTATACTGATGCAAGATTAAACCCTAGTTACAGTCAGCATCTGGCATTTGAGGTGTGAGCCCTTTCTTCCATGGGTTTTTCTATTAGTAGTAGTAGTACTATTATACTCTTAAATATATTACATTATGAATATTGACATTTATATAACATATGATACAAATCTATTATAAGTATAAAAAGTATTAAAATATCATCAGATCCTTATAATTTCTTATAATCATAATAAAAACTTGTCCATAAATATTTATTTGTGCACTAATAAATAATTAATGAGTGGGTTATTAAAAGGACAAGATAATTATCAGACCTTTCCCGAGCTACTGAGCTACGAACCTCTCCTTTTGCTTTTTTGTCACAAATGTGCCCAAAGTGGCTCACAACACACACACACACACACACACACATCACAGTAAGTCCAATGACTATTCAAACACAATATAACAAAGAATTCATTTTGATAACATAAATGTTATAACATTTAAAATACATTATAAAATATGCTATCAGAACATATGAACCAGAGTTAGATATGAAAAGCATTTCAGGTACAGTGAAATATCAACAAAAATATAAGCTGCAACCAGTTCTCCAAAAATGCCAAATGCTGGAAACAGCAAGCAGATTTCTTCAAGCCTAAAGCAAAATGTTTTATCTCCTCCCTTGGTGTAAAGGCTGGTGTTATCAGGCGAACAGTCCACCTGCCCAGCCGAGTGGTTCCGGTTGCTGCTTTTCATCCAACAAACCTGTGTCCAGCACCTGCAAGGTGTCGTGATCTTTTCTCCTTAATGGGATGGGCAAAATGTTCTTCAACATTCCTTTTGATCCAGGCAGGCATTCCTTCCTCCAGCACACTTTGCACACACTCTCCCAGTCTTGTCCGGAGTCTTTAAGGGGGGGGAGGCACAGCAGGTCTGACTAAAAAGCCCCAGTTCCAGAAGCAGCCGCAATGGTCTGGCCTGTTCTATCCTATGCATAATTGCAGGACCACCTCCTTTCTTTTGATGCCCTTATAATGATACAGGTAGTGGGGGCTGGTGGCTCCATGTCAGTGGGGCAGTGGAATCCACTCCGGGTTTAGTCTGAACTTTCAAGGAGCTGTCCAATGTGATTCAGCTTGTTGAAAGTTCAGACTAAAACCAAGAGTTGATTCCACTTCCCTGCTGAAATAGAGCCACCAACTGCCACTGGATACAGGCACTAGCCAATATGTCTTTCTGCCTCTAGTTTGTGTGCTTTCTACATTTTTCCATCTAGCAAACCTCATCTCCTGCCACTCATATACATCCTATCACTACTGACATATGCCATTCTCTCTAATAAAACATATAGGGAAAGCAGGGAGTCAGTGTACAGCCAACTGTCCAATGCTCCCCCAGTAACAGCATTACTCTTGCCCACAACTTATGTTTACAGGAAGAGAATGGGGCTAAAATCATTTTTAGAGCCTAGAATTTATAGACAGAATTTTTTTTGCCACCTGGCAACAATGCATTGGCAATATTCTACCTTTTAATAATTATTATAAGTAATGCATTTCCTCCTCCCTAAATAATCATTGTTCCTTTAAGCATCCCCCTGCCATAATGTGCATTCAATGTCTACTACAGGATGGTCTGGAGGAAGTGTGTGTGTGTGTGGACAGATGGGCTGATTCTACTCTCTTCTATTTTGCAAAAGCGCTAATGGATATTATAGTACTGATGAAATGACAGGGAAAGGCAATTTAGCTGGTGAAAGGAATGTAGTCGAATTCCCTCCCTCCCTGTAGAATATGACACCTGAACAGTACCAGATCACTCCTCTTGTTGAAGCGAGACCAGACTGACTCTTGGTTCTGCAGCAGGGGTGGAGACCCTTAGGCCCATGGGACAAATGCAGTGTTCCAGGCCTCTCCAAGCCCCTTCACAGGCCACTTCCCCTCTCACAAGTCCTACCCTGGGCCTTTCATGCATGCGTTTCCCTGGCTGGAATGTCTCCTTGAACACATTAATGCCACTTGCTTGCCTGAATGAAGGACGGTGGAATATGTGCGTGCGCATGCGGGTGTATGTGTAGAAACCTCTGGCTTTTGCAGGGTTGGCAGGTAGCCTTCTGTACAAAAGTAAATGTTACATCCTTTGCTTGGTCCACTTTTGCTTCTGGCCGCACTCACTGTTGGCATGCAGCCCTCTGGAAAGTCGCTCACAACAGAATGCAGCTTTCAGGCCGAAAAAGGTTCCCCACCCATATGGAACAAAGCCTCTTGGAACATCTCACACAGTATAGCAGGAATCGAACAAAGCAGGATCAGTTTGACCGTGGTATGGTATGGTTCACTTTTCATATCATAGGAGAGTTGGAAGGGGCCTATAAGGCCATCGTGTCCAAACCCCTGCTCAATGCAGAATTTCAGCTTAAAGCATACTCGACAAGTGGCTATCCAGCTGCTTAGCTGGCTTATGTTAATAGGAGAGTGACTACTGCTGCCCTCCATTATGTCATGGCACCTTTTGGAGAGGGAGGATTCACAATTGGAGGCCCACAGAGGTGTTATAGATAAAAAATGTATCGCTGATAACATTACAAGCTGGCTGTTGTGTCTAACTTGATTGGTATAAGCACTTGCAACAATGTGCTCTGTAATTGTTTCAGCTTGTTGTTTTTGTGATGGGATGTTGCATACATTAGCAAACAATACAAATGATTTACAAAAAAAAAGGTTCCCTACCCCTCTTCTAGAGACTGGTTTACTTCTCAGTATCATAGCGTAGAGGTAAGGAAACTGCACTGTCTTTTGAGGGCAGGAGTTGTTCAGGGTTGGATTCCCTTGTTGGTTGTCGCTTATACGCGATCTGTTCTTGACCTCATGAACTCATATTGTTCAGTAACTGTTTGCGCAAGAAGTTAAAATCTAGGCATTCATCGTAAAATTAATTTAATTAAAGAAGTTCACAGAAGCAAAGTTCCTTCTCTTTTCCTCCCCTCCTGCAGACATCTGTACCACCCAACAAACCTCTTTGAAGGTCAGAAGACCTCCTAAACAATGTGGGGTGGGATGCAGGCAATATTTGGGACTCATACAAGTGCAGGCTTGGATCTGAAGATAAGGAAGTTCTTGGAAGGAGTTTCCTTTCTCCTCCCTGCTCCCCACCCCCAATAGCCTTCTGCACCTCATCCCACATTGTTCAGGAAGGTCCCCAACACCTCCAGAAAGGCTTTTCTATACTCTAGTTGAGAACACATTGAGAACACAAATGCAGTTGTGCTGGTGCAGAACAAAGGTACCTCTGGGAAGCCCACAACTGGGACAAGAAAGCAAGCCCTGGGCTCCTACTGAGAGGAAGGGCGGGATATAAATATATATATACATATATAAATATATATAAATAAATAGCAACCATGTAAAAGACAGTGGACAAAAGATGTCCTAGCTAGAAAACCACCTCAGCTTTATCATAATTGGATTCCTGCACTGAGCAGGGGGTTGGACTTGATGGCCTTATAGGCCCCTTCCAACTCTGTAACATCTCAGCTCAATTAAAAATGACTGCCTGTCTCCAGCCTCCAATGCAGGAGCCGTTACACATAGGAGAGTCAATCTCATATCATTTATATTGTAGGATGATAAGATAATTTGTCATTTAATTACAGATGCCCATAGTGGCGGAGATTTAATCTACAGAAATTCTTTCCCATCGCCATGAAAGCTTCAATATCTCATGTTGTTTGCTGAAGTAACACCATGGTGCTTTCACAGAACAATTGACAAGTGTTGTGTGGTGATGAGTGCAGATGGCCATCAGAAATCTTCATTTTTTCAATTGATCATCTTCCTTTCAGTGTTGGTAGTTATTTCCTTCGAAAGAATCAGGGACGTCTTCTTTTCAGCTCCACCTGGTGATCTGACTGCAGACTGCACTCAAAGGCAGCATCTTTCAAAATCATGAATTATATTAAAGAAACTGAAGTTATAAAATCAGTGGTGACTAGTGCTTCCGCAAAGTGGTAGAACTCTTACCATCTCCTGCATAACGTTGCAGTCTCACCCCTCCCATCTGTCTGGACCCTACATTATCATGCTCTATCTGATGAAGCCGTACACTGAGGGTTTACAACTGTCATTATAAAGAAGAATCATAGGCTGCAATACTCCTAGGTGCTTTCGCTTACACAGCTATCCCTCTGGAAGTTACCACTAGCTTATATGGGGGATGACCTAACGCACAAGTGCTAAACCAGATTGTTTCCAAATCATTAAATAAACTAGGGATCTGCCAGATGTAGCCAGTTATTTCCCGTACATGCAGAAGAGCCAGATTAGAACGTTAAGGTAATGGTGACTAAACATTTCCAGGGATGGTGACTAAACAATATCTGCTGAGATTCAGGAATCAAGAGTTCCTCACTTAGCACCTGTCCAAAGAGAGCTGTCCAATCAGTAATTCCGGTTTCAAGATCTTACAAGAAGCTCTCAAGAAACAGCCTCTGAACCTCCATATTCCCTGTCCATATGGAACTATCTTCTAAAATAATTTCTGAAAGCTCACTGGAGCCCGTGCTCTGTATTAAATACTGCACTGTAGGTGTACAGAAAACAATTTGGATCTGGATAGAATTTCTTTTCGTTTTAGACCATCGCTCTGTTAAAATATATAGAAAGCGGTATACAATCAGGCATATGTCTTTCTTTCCTTGAGTAAAGTAAAGACTGAGGAGAAACATTTATGCATGTGTAGTAAGAATTTCAACATGCTTGTGTAAATAATTTTTGTAGTGTTCAGTGTTTTTTTCCATTTGAATGATTGGGAGTTCAGTGATCTGAACACATGGGAAAACAACTTCTGATGCACAGCTAACAGCACAATTCAAACCCAACTTCCACTGGGATGAGCAAGTTTGGAATAGGTGGATATTATTATTTTACTGCTGCTGCTACTAGTAGTACTAGTCACTTTACACAAATAAACGTCTCAAAGCAATCTGTCAAGACAAAATACACACATAAAAGCAATTTAAACCCAGAAAATTTTAAAACAATGAGTAATACAAATACATCTTGGGCTGTCCCAGATGAACCAGGCCTCAGGCAGGGATACACCGGTGTAACTCCCTGAACCTGGCTGAACCTGGATTATGCTGGATCAGCTGGTAGGATTTAACCTGGTGGAACTCATACTGGGTAAGTCCCAAAAAAGGGGCAGGATGGGGCAAAGAGAGACTTGCAACCAGTTTGCGTACACAAGGATGAGTACTGTCACTTACATTTTGTACTGCCCATGGCAGCCATTTTATGCTGGCACCCACAGCACTTTTATCAAGCACTTTTTTTTTACAACCCCCCTCCTCGCACTGTTTATACCTATTCCAAACCTCTTTCACCTCAATCACGCCACCTGGCAGAATTTACACCAGCGAAAAGGGTGCTGTAAGGCAAACTCTATTGTAAAGGCTTGTTTTTCCTCTGCCAAGCTCTGGCCAGTTTAGCTGGTAGTAGCCCTGCTCTTAACAGAGTTTGGAATAGGGGTAACTTGCACTGGCTTAATTTAAGCTGGTGTAAATTCTGCTGGCTTCTCTACTTAGGTTTGCTCTGTCAATAGATTTGTAACAGTAAAATGCATATCCTTCCTACATTTCTGAGTGTTCTGTTAACAAGAAAATGAACAGTAATATGCAGCTCTACAGAACAGATTGCTATCATAGAGTCTGGCACTTCATAAGCCTGAGGTTTCTTGAGCAACTGTGTGTATACACAGTGAGGCCCACAGTTAATTAAATTGAAAATTTGTTTTGAATTGGTAGCTTTTGGATTATTTTGTAGATGAATGATACGGCTGCTGCAAGCAAAATGAAGAACATGTGCTAAGAGGATTTTCACAAACCCACAAGGGGTCCTTTGCATGCTAAAAAATTATAGAAAGTGATTGAGCTGATTTATAAATACATATGTGGAACAGTGACATCAGAAGAGGTGTGTGTGCTCTATTTATTCCAAGGGCAGCTTGAAACAATTTGTATTTTAGTGTATATTCCTTAAGGTGTAAATAAAAAGCACACTATAAATATCCAGCATTATCTAGTTATACCCCCTTTGAGGCATTTTGAGCATGGTTACATTAAAAAGATACGGTACCAACACATTTCAAAATAATAGCCAGATATGGTTTTGCAGGGATGGGGGAAATGTTTTGTCTCCTCACAGGCCAACTTTGACAGGTAGATTGTCCCAACCACCCCTCAAAATCCCTTGTGTAGGGATTGCAAATGTGGGGAGAAAGGAGCACAGGGAGCAGATCCCAAGGTCTAGTGATGCTTGCAAAAGTTACTTTCTCTCTCCCCTCCCCTTTGCAGTGTGCATTTGACACCCTTCTATTGCTTAGCAGTCAGGAGCAAGAGCCATGTGCATTTTGGACCAGGGGCTTCCCAGCTCACATGTTCAGGCCCTCCTGCAGATCAGAGAGGGAGAGCTTTTGAAATGTCAGTGAGGAAGATAGTCCAGTTTGATGCCAGAAAGGACCACCCCTAGAACCGAGTTGCTCTTCTCCACCTCACCTGTCTCCATCCAAGTTTCATGTTTCTTTACCAGGATTGAGATTTAGGAGTGGCAGCATCCTCTATGCTTTTTGCAAAAAACAGGGTAACCCACCATCAACTGCTCTGTGGGAAGGACTCTAGAAGAGAGAGAGGAAGGCAGTGAAGATCACCTCATCTCAGGTCCTGCTCCACATGGGCTATCTTGTCTCCCCACCCCACTGATCTACTATCAACTATCCTGTGTGGGAAGGATCCTGATGTGTTTTCAATGTTAATATTTTTATCGTATTTTAAAATGTATAATTGAATGTTACTTGTGAGCCACCTTGGTAGGATTTGTATCCTGAAAGGTGGGATATAAATAACTATAATAAACAAATAATTTTAATTTTATTTAACAAAGTGTATATACTGCTTGATTGTAAAAAAAATCCTCTAAGTAGTTTACAAAATAAACATGTAAACCTACTGAGCAGTTATGTAATTATCTAACATGCAAGGCCCTTGCTAGGAAATACTGGTGGGATAAAAAACAATTGAAATTGAAATCCCACAACCTGTGTACGCACAGATCCAAAATGTTAAGTTGGGGGCAACCAGGTAAAATTACAACCATGTAGTTGACACTACATCACCAGCAATGGCACTGCGATAAGCATGTAAAAGTGATACACTGAACTCAAATGGGCAGAGCTCTGGTGAAACTGGACTTGCATCTTTTTTAAAAAACTCCAGTACAGTTGCAGACTGGGACTAAGGTATCTACTTAATAGCCACTACACAGCCATCTTTGTCAGTAAAGAGGGCAACAAAATTAGAATGTCAGTATTTTGAAGGAGGGATTCAAGTGCACATCAGAACTTTAGGTTTGTGCAATTAAAGTGGATTACAGTGCTCTGTTGCAACAAATCCACCAACAACCCCCACCTGTGTTTGCGGGTTGGAAAACGATGGGTAAATGCATTGAAAAGTGTGGAACAAATGATTAACAGGAAGATGTGAAACACCCCACAAACAAATGTTTAATAAAGACCGGACATGGTCTAGCCATCATGTATGCTTTTTGCAAGCAAATCAGGATGAATGCTTAAACTGGTAATCTGGAAGAGCCCTTTGAAATTACAGTGAATACACCTGTGGTATCAGTAAAGGACCCTGTAGATCGAACTGATAGCTATGTAAAGTATGGAGAAAATAGTCTGGCCTCCAGGAAGTTGAAGAAATGAGACATTTCCCTTGTGCAACTTTATTAATATTTCTTAACCCCCCAATTAGTAGAGGTTTTGCCATTAATTCCTGTAGGAGAATTGCACTTTGGTTCAAAATCCTGTGCACTGCACTATACAAGCAAATATATGGGTGCAGGATCTGTCCATTCATTTAAGAGGGCTGCAAGTGCAGATATATCCACTAAAGTCTGCAGGACAAGCTCATATGTATACATTTGGAACCAGAGAGAAATCAATGGGGTATGCTTTCAAGTAATAATATTGAGGACTGAGGTGGCAATCAAATCATACATATTTGAGCTCACTTTCTTTCACTAGAGCAGCCCTTTTTCAACCTTGGGTCCTCAGATGCTGTTGGGCTATAATGTCCATAATCCCTGACTATTGGCAAAGCTGGCTGGGGATAATGATGGCTGTAGTTAAGGCTGTCAGAAAATGCCAACAAAAATGGAGATGGGGGCAGCAGAAACGTCCAATATTCAATTATTTGTCCCATGTCTGGAGTGGAAATCAATCCAGTTCCGTATTTGCTGTTTTCATTCTGGAAACAATACGTAAAAACACGTAATTGATGACTTCCCTATTTGCATTGTTTTCTTTGCACTGAAATGAATGGTATGCAACAACATAATGATAAAGTAATGAATTACATAATTTTGTAATTGTTTTGCCATAGCACACAAGACAAATAATGTAGATTTTGTCAGTAGTCAGATTGCAGTAGAATGGAAACAGTGCTGCGTGTGACTCATATGGGGTAGAACAGAAATCAATGCCTTCTTATATCCTTAAGTGTAGTCAGCATCTGGGGAGCCAAGATTGAGGAAGGCTGTTACTAGATGGAGGTTTTGGATCCATTCTTCAATGAGAAACCCATGTTAACTTGGAGCCACTTTAAATGTAACTATTCGATCAACTTTTGAAAAGAAATAGGAAACCTTTAGATATTGTAATTCAGTATTTAAAAACTGCATCCTTAGGGTTTCCTCCTTCCATTTGCAATTTTTGTTAAATGTCTATGTTTTGCTATGTACTTTTTGGCATTTGTTAATTTTTTAAAAAGTCAAAATTTCCTACACAGAAAGAGCTTCCTGTAACAGAATAAAAACACACACACGTAGATCATGGTATGTGATGTCCATGCAGCTAGTTGCAGAAAGAGAAATGCATGTGCAATGTCAGAAAGGATGATCTGCAAGCAATTTTCACTTTCCCCCCAACATTAAAGTGCTTTGTGTATAGGAGATTTATTACTTTCAAAACAGTCACAGTCCTATGAAATGTTCCAATGTGGCTTTGTGTTCTCAATCACAAATTTAAAATGTAAAGTAGCATTTGTGTAATTGTCCAATCAAAATATTTATCATTTAATCCTTTTTTGCAACAATAAAAAAAATATTAGGTTGGCAATACAACCAGTAGATCCTCATTTCAGAGAAAACCTCTTTATTTGAATATAATGGAGCTCCTTTTTCAATCTGATGTATGTTAAATATCTTTGCTTTTATTACATGACTAATAGATATCTGGCAGATAATAAATGTATACATTTCCACATTTTATAGATTTACACTGTACATCATCATCCTACACAGAACATGCCCTTTCACAAGTATACAAACAGCTTTTCCCAGGGGACTTTATAAAAAAAACCACACTTGGCCGTACATTGTTTTGGCAGTAGGCAATCTGACACAGAGGAGCATACCAGAAAGATGAGTTCACAATTGTACCAGCTGTACTTGCAACGAAAAATCCAGAATTCTGAAAGTGAAGTTGGATATGTAAGCACATATTTATACGCAAATTGTAAAACAAGAAATACAGGGAGATGATCTTGCAAAACAGAATTCTAAGGTGGACGGAACTATTGCCATGCTCCAGTTCCAAAGTACCTTTACCAGTGCTTATTCTTTCTTTCTTTCAGACATGCACAGGTAGGCCCAGGAAAAAGCATGAAGACTGCTCTAATGCAGTGTGGTGTAGTGGCATAGACCAGGACCTGGGAGACAAGGATTCAAATCCCCACTCAGCCACAAAACTTGGTTCAGTCATCATTTCTCAACCTAAGCCATTTCACAGCGTTGTTGTCAAGATAAAATGGGGATGGGGAGAATCATGTATATACCATATATATATCCTTTGCTTTGTGTGTGAGTGATGTCATTCTGACATTCAACAACTTGCCTCCACCTACTGACATACACTATTTAGAGATGTCAGTATAGGTAAGCAGCCATGAAATTATCCCTAAGAAAGTATGTTGAGACAATTAACATCCCAGTGTTTGTCTATAACCGTGGCTTTGAAACAGCTTATTGGGTGCAATAATTCAATAATCAATGCACCCCCACTTCCACCCTTAATCCTCAGCATTTACTGATATAGCAAGACTTGAGCTGCTAGCAAGTTATGTTAGTTATATATAGTATGTACATATGATCATGGTTTTTACTTTTTGGGAATTCATTTCTTAATGCACACAGGAGCCAGTGGCACTGTTTTGTTTATACAGGTGCACTGCATTTCATGCCTAGTTATGTTACTGCACTTGCAGTGAAACCGCTGGACTTTGGTACTTGGGAGACATGTCAACTCTCCCATGGTGACATGAGCACTGGCACTTTGAACCACGGAATCTTGGCAGGATCTGAACCAGTCATGGCACTACCAAAACTTTCAGGCATCATTCAGGAACCCATTTTACTAGAGGAATAATAGCAGCTGCAGCTCCAGAGGCTCACCTCAGTTCTAGCTTACAGTCCAATGCTGAAGCAATACATGCAGTGTCAGAGAACAATCTCACCTGAAGACCCCATTCTTAACACCGGCTCCAATGTGTGTGACTAATGATCTAAATCCAGGGGAAGCAAGTTAGTTAATCTGCTGTTACTAGTTGCTTCTCTTTATGGGTGGGACAAGTCCAGCCAGCGTGGCTCTTTTCATGTGATGGATGTGTTAAAATATGGGAGAACATTTCGAGAGAAAAAATCAAGACATACATCTCAATACATGGGCATTCGGATCAAATTTAAAACAAAGGCAATTTAAACCTCCTGTGTGAAAACTGCCTGTTTTGGGGGAGGAAAAAGGCCCAAGGAAGATCCAAGTGGTGGGATATAGAAGTGCAACATGGTGCTCCCTAGAGCCGCGACTTGTTCTACAGCTGACATGGAACCAGCCTGTTAATTCATTACAACTGCAACTTCCAAATTTTCCTTGCCCACTCCCTCTCCCTTCTTAATTAAGATGAGGCTTTGCTCTGCATTCTACCTTCGCTGTCTATAATTTTAGTAATTGGTTTTCACTTTGCTTTATTATGCCACTTTATGGATTACTGTTAAGAGTTAACAGTACAAGCTTGAAAAACTTGATTACAAACTTTAAAGGTATTCAAAAACGCTTTCACAGCACTGAAACTGGAGGTCTGAACCTATTGTGAAATATCAATTATTATGGTAAAACTTTCCTCTTGGGAAAGTCACATGGTTTATCACATGGTTGCATGAAAACCCTATTCATAAGTTCATCATAAATCGGAATTGACTTGAAGGCAGTTCATTTTGTGATAAATTGGAACGGCAGGATATAAATTAAATAAACAAAATGTACTATATACCCCTATGTATGGATGTGAAAGTTGGACAGTGAAAAAAGTGGCTAAGAGAAAAATCAACTCATTTGAAATGTGGTGTTGGAAGAGAGCTTTGCACATACCATGGACTGCAAAAAAGACAAATAATTGGGTGTTAGAACCAGAACTGTCTCTAGAAGCTAAAATGATGAAACTGAGGTTATCATACTTTGGACACATAATGAGAAGACAGGATTCACTAGAAAATACCATAATGCTGGGAAAAACAGAAGGGAGTAGAAAAAGAGGGCCAAACAAGAGATGGATTGATTCCATAAAGGAAGCTACAGACCTGAACTTACAAGATCTGAACAGATGGTCCATGACAGATGCTACTGGAGGTCGCTGATTCATTGGTTCACCATAAGTCGTAATTGACTTGAAGGCACATAACAACAACAACAATTATATACCCACCTCCATGAATGAACCAAGGAGCTCCCCCTAAACCTTTTGTACCACGTTAACAATAGCTTCCCTGCTAGCAGGTGACTATTCTGTCCATGAGCCAATTCACATGGATGTCAGCTGGTTGAACAGCAGCACTGTGAATGACAATTTCTACTCATGACCATGTTGCAAAAGCATGAACAAGATGCCTGCCAGACAACTGAGGGGAACTGGACCTCACTGGTGTAGACATTGAGGTCTCAAACCATAATTTGGGAATCTCTGCTCTGGACACCACAACTACAGAAAACATCTGTAAAGGAAAGCATATTTATTTATTTATTTATTTATGCTTCAAGCCCTCAAAATCTGAAAGCTTGGAATTTGAATCAAAAGTGTACTTTTAAAACTTCCCGATTTTAAAGAACTACATTTTTAAACTATGCTATGGTATTAGCTCTGCAATTACCCAGGACAGAACGCAACAACGCACATGTTGCTTGTCTCTGGAGCGTAACCAATCATGCAGCTGACAGTCTTGGTTCAAAGTGCTAAGTCCTTGTAAAACCATCTTCTACCTTTTATGTTATGTAGGTAATACAGAAACTCCCTGTATCCGCCAATCAGAATTACCTCCTACATGTACTATGCTAAAATGTAGATTCTTCAGTTGCCCTTTAGTCCACAGGCCTTGTTTATTCATGTGGGAGGGGGAAAAAAATCTCTGCTGCTGACTCCTTAGTTCAATTAAGCACACCCACTCTCTCCTGGATACACAGAGAGCCTAAAGTCACTTGCATAAGGGAAAGGGCACATGCAATGAATGCCAGAGGTTGGAATAATAAACTCTTTAACCCCTTTTCCCTCTGGGTGTGTTTCTATTGAACAACATGCAACACTGATACACTGGACTGGGTTTTATGAAAGGTAACAGTTCATTGAAAGGCAACTTGGCAATGGCTCTGTTCCTGTCTGGTCAAAGACCACTGAGAAAAGCACTAACAGTTTCTAGCTGTAAGAACATTATTGGAACAGTGGCAGCTATCTAGACAGAAACAACGCAGAAACTTAAATAAAGGATGTAAAAGACTGACATTTTCTCATATACTACACAGAAGCTATTTTTTGAACTATACAGAACATTAATTAGAACATCGCATCAAGTAAGGAAAGAAAAGTGTAACATTCTAAAGACATAGCCTTTTCTGACTTGGCTGGCAACACAGCTAATCCTTTCTAATGGACCGTTGCTTCGCTTGCCAAAACAGAGCAGAAATATGAAAACCATGTCAACAAATGCTTCATATCGATTACTGTTTCTCTTTTTCACAGATAAAACAATAATGACAAAATGCCACCAACTTCTTTGCACCATCAGAATTTCAAGGGCAAATTTGTATTCCAAGACTCCAAAAATTAAATGGTAATATGGATCTAACTAGGAACAATCCATGCAAAGTTAAGCACTTATACATCACATTGATCCAAACATGTGGCTACCTCTCCCATTGAGATCAATAGGACTTACAAGAGTTTATATTTGGCTGGTTCATTTAAATATACATTCCCAAGGCAGGTTTTATAGCTTATAAAATTATTTTGCTTGTCAAATGTATACACACAAACTTGAATGCATATATGTACATATATATATAAAATATAAAAACAACATATATACCTAATACATCACATGGCCTTTACAATATATGTTTTATTACATCAGGGCTATGACTAAATCATAAGAAGTGAGATGGGGTGGTGGGATACAAGAATGCAAGAACACAGGAAACTGCCTTGTACTGAGTCATACCATTGGTCCATTAAGCTCAGTACTGTCTGCACTGACTGGCAGCAGCTCTTCAGTGTTTCAGGCAGGAGTCTTCCCAGACCTACCTGGAGATGCTGGGAATTGAGCCTGGGACCTTTCAGCATGCAAGGCAGAAACTCTACCACTGAGCTACAGCGCTTCCCCCCCCCAAAAAAAGTGCATGGCAAATAAGCCTGTTTTTTCCCCGTTAAAATATTATAGGAACATAAGAAGTTTCTTTCACCATATCAGGTTATTGTCCATCTAGATTAGCATGGTCTACTCCGACAGGCAGAGGCTCTCCAGGTCTGAGGCAGAGGAGTATCTCCCATCATCTACTGCCTGATCTTTTTTTTACTGGAGATGCCAGGGATGGGTTGAACCTGAGAACCTTTGTATGCAAAGTAGGCACTCTACCACTGACCTATGGTCCCCTAACCAACCTATGTCAGGGATAGGCATTAATATGGGCACAGTGGGTACAGGCTAGGAAAGCTGTGTTGTTTTTAGAAGGAAGCACAGTTGACAGAGAGGATGCCAGGCTTATGCCATTTTTCTGGAATTCAGCTGCACAAGAAAACAAGTCCTTTCTCCCCAGAGATCATAGAATAATAGAGTTGGGCCTAGAAGGCCATCAAGTCCAACCTCCTGCTCAATGCAGGAATCCAAATCAAAGCATTCCAGACAGATGGCTGTCCAGCTGCCTCTTGACTGCCTCCAGTGTCGGAGAGCCCACTACGTCTCTAGATCCTTTAATAAAAGCACACACACCATGGACATTCCTGCTATGAATTCCATGTGACTCTCTTCTGTTTAGCCCAGGCCAAAAGTGACCCTCCAAACTTCTATTTTGCCCTCAAGACTCTCTCTCCGGGCCACATCTCCTCTTCCAAAGTCACAGCCATCACTAGCTCTGTGCTCTTGAGTGCTTTTACCTGGCTGGAATGTGTCTGTGAGCTCTGGTGATGACGCTTGCCTGCCTGGCTGGAGGATGAAAAGAGATGGATGGGTGTGCGTAGAAACCTGTGATTTTTGCATGGCTTGAATGTACCCTCCTATGTGTACAAAAGTAAGAGTCACAGGTGTTGCCCTCCCTCCCTTTGCTTCTGTTCCTGCCCACCACTGGCATGCAGCCATCCAAATGCGGCCCAGGAGGGAATGTGGTCCTCAATCTGAAAATGGTGTCTTATCTTTGGCCTAGGTTCTGCACTGACCCTAAAACTCAGTCCAATGTAGATAGAGCGAGCAATACAAGAGTGACTCTGGTGTTCACTCTTGTCGGGATGGGGTGATGGTGAAGTGAATTTTCTTCCGCTTCAGAACATTAAAAAACCCCGAACCCTGGTGGAAAGGCATTGATTCCAAATAAATTACTGGCAACCACGCTACGTCTAAGTGTTAACTCAGCAAAAAAATAGCAGATGCTATGTCAGGGTTTATTAGGAAGGGGGAAGAAAAACCAAATAGCAAGTGCGATAACAGAAATCTATGATGCATGAAAAGATTAGACCATTGCATGAAATTCTAGTCATCACTACTTCAAAGAAAGTTCAAGAAGAGCTGAAAAACATACAAAAGAAAACTAAATTGAGGTTGGAAAGAAATCTACTTCCTTAAGAGGGAAATGTTTCACTGCACAATTTACAACCCACCTAAACAATTCATTACCAAAGGGAACTGCAATGTCTACCAATGGGTTTCCTAATGAGTTAGACTTATATGAAGTGGGATACAAACACACCAAAAATCTGCAAATGTGGGCTTGTACGGATTTTGACTTCCCTATGTAAAGCTTCCATGACTGGTTCTTTGGATCCCAGTCATGGTGAACAGATTTGTGGCTCCTACTTTTTATAGAACCTAGTCTCTGATTTGACTATTATTCAACTGTGTTGCACTAGCGGGAGCCAGCACAAGAATCCTCACTATCACAACAGGATTTCCCCTTTCCTCCCCCTGCACCCTGCACCCTGCACCCTACCCAGATCTGCTGCAGACGGTCAGAAGAGCCCCGGAACAGCTCATGGGGGGCAGGTAGGTAGGGTAGGTAGCTCCACGAGCTAGAGGGAGCCCCAGCTGACGAAGCGTCAAGGCCCCAGCTGACAAAGCGTCAAGGCGAGTTAAGCAGCAGAGTGAAAAGAGGGTAAGTAGCTCCCATTTATTCCATTATTAAATTTATTCCATTATTAAATTGAAGTAAAACAGCTCAGAGCAATAAGTAATAAGGGCAGCCCAAGGTCACCCTGAGCTAGGAGCCAAATCCTGAAAGAACCTATATCTTAGGAGACAGATCCTAGGAGAAGGAAGCCCATAGAAAGCTAGTTTTCAACACCACCCTAGCAGGAAAGCTTCAGGGGACACTGTAAACAAGGCTAAATTCCAGTCGGAGAGAAGGGGGAAAAGGAAACTCCACCGACACATACAGGGAGAGAGTCAGCTCAGTCCTTGCTAAAAAGGGCAGCTTCAGCCTTCCTGAAACACAACCACAAGCTCTGTTTCCCTAGGTTAAAGAAAGGCCAGGCTGTTCTAGGTGGGAAAACAAACACAAAAGACTTGCCTGGAAGGCGCAGCCCCTTGATTAGATTAAAAGCAGCCAAAAGCTTAAACAGCCCCGCCCCTCGATCAGGAAGGAAGGAAGCCTGAGAGAATACTAAAGAGTTAAGCCCCAGCTGATAGCCATCAGCCTCAAGTAACACATCATTGGCTGGCAGCAGTAGCTGGGAGGAACCAGCCACACATATAAAGTCAGAGCACCCTAGCGAGGGAGCCTGCTCCACGAGCTAGAGGGAGCCCCAGCTGACAAAGCGTCAAGGCAAGTTAAGCAGCAGAGCGAGTTCGGCAGCAGGGCAAGGAGGCCAGGGCCCCCCACTCTGCCCGTCTGTTCCCTGACCTCAACTAAACCTCAGTCTCCAACCCTTAAACCTTAAACAAAACTATGCAGGTAAGAAGCCAGCAGGGGTGTGGGGGCTTTCCAGTGTTTTGCACCGCCTGCAGCATGTACGACTATCTGCCTGTTGGACAGAAGTCGTGGGTGTGCTCTCGGTGCAATGAGCTCCTGGCTCTCCGGGAACGACTTCATTTCCTTGAGGCCAAGGTGGTGGACCTGGAAAAGCTGAGAGAGGCAGAGAGGTGTGTGGAGGAGGCCTTCAGGGACGTTATAGCTGGGTCCCACTCCAACGATGATAGCTCTCCTGCTATCATGGAGAACGATGGTCTCGGGGAAGGAGAGCATCCAGCTGAGGAAGAGGGAAACGATCCCTTAGAAGGGACCCATTCCTTGGGGGATGAGCAGCTATCCTCTCGTGCCGAGGATATATCTCCAGGGGGTGGAGGGATCCTTGTAGTGGGTGATTCGATCATTAGGAACATAGACAGTGGGGTGTGTGATGGGCGTGTAGACCGCAAGGTGTTTTGCCTGCCTGGTGCGAAGGTTGCGGATATCGCCCATCGTTTAGATAGTTTGGTAGACAGTGCTGGGAAGGAGTCAGTGGTCGTGGTGCACGTTGGCACCAATGACATGGGGAAATGCAGCCGTGAGGTCCTGGAAGCAAAATTTAGGTTGCTAGGTAGGATGCTGAAAGCCAGGACCTCCAAGGTGGCTTTCTCTGAAATGCTACCAGTTCCACACGTAGGACCAGCCAGACAGGCCCAGCTTTGCAGTCTCAATGCGTGGATGAGACGATGGTGTCGGGTGGAAGGGTTTGGATTTGTTAGGCACTGGGGAACATTTTGGGACAAGCCGGGCCTGTACAAAAGGGACGGGCTCCACTTGAACCAGAATGGAACCAGACTGCTGGCACTTAAAATTAAAAAGGTAGCAGAGCAGCTTTTAAACTGACTGAGGGGGGAAACCCGACAGGAGCTGAGAAAGGTCCGGTTCGGAATAAACCTCCCCCCTGGGATAAAAACCAAAGAAATGATGAAATTTTAAAAGGGGTAGGCCTAGAAGTAGGCATTGTGAGAGCAGGGGCACAGGATATAAATTCAGAAGAGCAAAATTACCACAGGCCTAACCACAAGTGCCAAAGACACTTGAAGAGAGACACTGCTTACAAGTGCCTGTACGCTAATGCTACGAGCCTCCGAACCAAGATGGGAGAACTGGAGTGCTTGGTCTTAGAGAAGAGCATTGATATAGTGAGCATAACCGAGACCTGGTGGAATGGAGAAAACCAGTGGGATACGGTTATCCCTGGATATAAACTATATCGGAAGGACAGGGAAGGACGTATTGGTGGCGGAGTTGCTCTATACGTGAAAGAAGGCATTGAATCCAGCAAGCTCGAAACCCCAAAAGAGGCAGACTCCTCCACAGAATCGTTGTGGGTGGTGATACCGTGCCCCAGGAGGGACTTAATATTGGGAACGATCTATCGTCCCCCTGATCAAAATGCTCAGGGAGACCTTGAGATGAGATATGAAATTGAGGAAGCATCCAAACTAGGAAATGTGGTAGTAATGGGTGACTTCAACTACCCGGACATAGACTGGCTGCATATGTGTTCCAGTCATGACAAAGAAGCAAAGTTTCTAGATATTCTAAATGACTATTCCCTAGACCAGTTGGTCATAGAACCGACCAGAGGGACGGCAACCCTGGACTTAATCCTCAGTGGGGACCGGGACCTGGTGCGAGATGTAAGTGTTGTTGAACCGATTGGGAGCAGTGACAACAGTGCTATTAAATTAAACATACATGTAACTGGCCAATTGCCAAGAAAATCCAACACGGTCACATTTGACTTCAAAAGAGGAAACTTCACAAAAATGAGGGGATTGGTAAAAAGAAAGCTGAAAAACAAAGTCCAGAGGGTCACATCACTCGAAAATGCTTGGAAGTTGTTTAAAAACACTATATTAGAAGCTCAACTGGAGTGCATACCGCAGATCAGAAAAGGTACCGCCAGGGCCAAGAAGATGCCAGCATGGTTAACGAGCAAAGTCAAGGAAGCTCTTAGAGGCAAAAAGTCTTCCTTCAGAAAATGGAAGTCTTGTCCAAATGAAGAAAATAAAAAAGAACACAAACTCTGGCAAAAGAAATGCAAGAAGACAATAAGGGATGCTAAAAAAGAATTTGAGGAGCACATTGCTAAGAACATAAAAACCAACAACAACAAATTCTATAAATACATTCAAAGCAGGAGACCATCTAGGGAGACGATTGGACCCTTGGATGATAAGGGAGTCAAAGGTGTACTAAAGAACGATAAGGAGATTGCAGAGAAGCTAAATGAATTTTTTGCACCTGTCTTCACAGTGGAAGATATAGGGCAGATCCCTGAACCTGAACTAACATTTGCAGGAAGGGATTCTGAGGAACTGAGACAAATAGTGGTAACGAGAGAGGAAGTTCTAAGCTTAATGGACAATATAAAAACTGACAAATCACCGGGCCCGGATGGCATCCACCCGAGAGTTCTCAAAGAACTCAAAGGTGAAATTGCTGATCTGCTAACTAAAATATGTAACTTGTCCCTCGGGTCCTCCTCCGTGCTTGAGGACTGGAAAGTGGCAAATGTAACGCCAATCTTCAAAAAGGGATCCAGAGGGGATCCCGGAAATTACAGGCCAGTTAGCTTAACTTTTGTCCCTGGAAAACTGGTAGAAAGTATGATTAAAGCTAGATTAACTAAGCACATAGAAGAACAAGCCTTGCTGAAGCAGAGCCAGCATGGCTTCTGCAAGGGAAAGTCCTGTCTCAGTAACCTATTAGAATTCTTTGAGAGTGTCAACAAGCATATAGATAGAGGTGATCCAGTGGACATAGTGTACTTAGACTTTCAAAAAGTGTTTGACAAGGTACCTCACCAAAGACTTCTGAGGAAGCTTAGCAGTCATGGAATAAGAGGAGAGGTCCTCTTGTGGATAAGGAATTGGTTAAGAAGCAGAAAGCAGAGAGTAGGAATAAACGGACAGTTCTCCCAATGGAGGGCTGTAGAAAGTGGAGTCCCTCAAGGATCGGTATTGGGACCTGTACTTTTCAACTTGTTCATTAATGACCTAGAATTAGGAGTCAGCAGTCAAGTGGCCAAGTTTGCTGACGACACTAAATTGTTCAGGGTTGTTAAAACAAAAAGGGATTGCAAAGAGCTCCAAAAAGACCTCTCCAAACTGAGTGAATGGGCGGAAAAATGGCAAATGCAATTCAATATAAACAAGTGTAAAATTATGCATATTGGAGCAAAAAATCTGAATTTCACATATACGCTCATGGGGTCTGAACTGGCGGTGACCGACCAGGAGAGAGACCTCGGGGTTGTAGTGGACAGCATGATGAAAATGTCGACCCAGTGTGCGGCAGCTGTGAAAAAGGCAAATTCCATGCTAGCAATAATTAGGAAAGGTATTGAAAATAAAACAGCCGATATCATAATGCCGTTGTACAAATCTATGGTGCGGCCGCATTTGGAATACTGTGTACAGTTCTGGTCGCCTCATCTCAAAAAGGATATTATAGAGTTGGAAAAGGTTCAGAAGAGGGCAACCAGAATGATCAAGGGGATGGAGCGACACCCTTACGAGGAAAGGTTGCAGCATTTGGGGCTTTTTAGTTTAGAGAAAAGGCGGGTCAGAGGAGACATGATAGAAGTGTATAAAATTATGCATGGCATTGAGAAAGTGGATAGAGAAAAGTTCTTCTCCCTATCTCATAATACTAGAACTCGTGGATATTCAAAGAAGCTGAATGTTGGAAGATTCAGGACAGACAAAAGGAAGTACTTCTTTACTCAGCGCATAGTTAAACTATGGAATTTGCTCCCACAAGATGCAGTAATGGCCACCAGCTTGGATGGCTTTAAAAGAAGATTAGACAAATTCATGGAGGACAGGGCTATCAATGGCTACTAGCCATGATGGCTGTGCTCTGCCACCCTAGTCAGAGGCAGCATGCTTCTGAAAACCAGTTGCCGGAAGCCTCAGGAGGGGAGAGTGTTCTTGCACTCGGGTCCTGCTTGCGGGCTTCCCCCAGGCACCTGGTTGGCCACTGTGAGAACAGGATGCTGGACTAGATGGGCCACTGGCCTGATCCAGCAGGCTCTTCTTATGTTCTTATTTTCTCAGGAAAGCAGAAATACTTGCACTGATAGAACTATGTCCTTAGTGCTATACTGAATACAACCCTGTATGATTAGGGACCAAGATCAGAATTGCCATTGTATCTTCCTTCTGAACCTCTATGTCCCATCACTGCTGGAAGACCAAACTGGAGCACAAGGTGCAGTAACAGTCATCCTCTAAATTCTTGTATTCATAAACTGCATATAGGAATACAAAAATCACAGAACAAGGAGAAACGTTCAAGGAGAGCTGCTAGTAAATATACAGCAGTGTTTCCTGCTGTGTTTCCTGCCTGATAGGAACAGATGTTACTAAAATGAAGCAAGGGCCTGGGCTTTGTTAGTTGGGTTGGTGAACAGCAAAACAGGAAATTCAGAGGCAGAAGAGTGTAAGTGGTTTGTTTGCTCCTGGATTGAAACAATGAATTCTCCTTCACTCTTTATAACTCCCACCCCCAGCAGCTTCTTTGAAAAATAGAATAGCAGCCTTCTTTGAGACCTCTTTTAAAAGCATTACTAGGAAGAGGTTGTGAGCTCACATGCATGTTTTAGGTATGCACTAAATGCACAAGGGTTTATTTGCACTCAAGTGACTCAACATAACATGTAAATCAGGGATGGGGAACCTTTGGACCCGCAGATGTTGCTGAACTGAAGCTCCCATTTTCCCTGGCCATTGGCCATGATTGCTGGGTCCGATGGGAGTTGTATTTCAGCAACATATGGAGGGCCAAAGGTGCCCCACCCCTGGTATAAATAATAGAGCCAGGGCATGGAGCAGCCCTCTCCAACCTGGTGCCTTCCAGAAGTTTTGGACTACAACTCCTATCAGCCCCTGCTTGCATAGCCTATGGGAGCTGTAGCCCAAAACATCTGGACAGCACCAGGTTTGGAATGGCTTGTACGGAGGTATCCTTTGGAAGGACAAATGGAGTTGTTATTTTAATCAGAGTGCCAAGAGCAGACACATGCTAAAATGATCATGGCTAAAACCAACAAAAGGTTTTTTTCTTCAATGGAACACATGCAACAAAATGTGCATATGGTTCTCAGTGCAGAGGTCTTAAAAAGAGAAATATCTGTGACTAAGGCTGCACTCCTACACCCACTTACTTGGAAGCACCCCTTAATTCAGTGATACTTTAACTTCTCATGCCTATGTGGAAGTGTGTGGTGGGAAGCTTGTCAATTTCAATGATACAAATTTACTTCCCCGTCCCTCTTCCCTGATGTCTAGTGGAACTGCCAGCTGTCAGTTTGACCAAGGGTTTTCCCTTCAAATGGGCTATATGAGCACAGTAGTACAAGGGTAGGGAGCCTGTGGCTCTCCAGATGTTGTTGGACAACAACTCCCATCATCCCTGATGCCTGGGCCTAATGGGAGTTGGGGTCCAACAAACATTTCAAGGGCCGCTGGTTCCCCCACCCTTTATTTAAAAACAGCACATAAATCTGAAAGGCATTGGCAGAAGCCCTCCCCCCACTTTGTCATTTTCACTGGAGAAGGAAATGGCAGTGGGATGGGCTAATTACTAGGATTCCTGAGAAACAGCATTTGAAGCCAATTGTAGGGCAATATGGGCCCGCATCCAGTCAGTAGTGGCACATGTGGTGGGGCAGAGCTGCCCTCTTAACACTGGATTCACTGCTGCTGATCTGGACATAGCTGGGCAAACAGAGAAGCAGTAAGGTTGGGGCTGCCCAGATGCTCCGCTGCTGCCAATCCATTGGTTCCACCAAGTACCCATGCAGTCCTAATCTCACCACCATGAGGCCCTGTCCCATCCCCATCCAGTTAAGTAGCAGCAACACCAGTGTTAGGACAACTCCACCCTTTCCAAGTTACTGCACCTAAGGTAGGCAGATGGGGACAGTGCCTTCATCTGCACTAGCTATAGGGGTGGGTGTGATGTCCCTGTATTTTAATATCTGTAAATATGGTAAGTGCGCCTTTATTAGGCGATATATGGTAAGTGACTGAGTGAGAGGGGGGAGTACACGGGCTGGAATGCTGGAGTATGCTGTATGATGATTGGCTGAGCGTTTGAGTGGCTGAAGATATAAATGAGAGGATGACAGTTGGTTCAGGGTTCTGTTTTGTGGGGGAATTGTGGGCGGTTGGTTGTGGAGTGTGGATTGGAGTTGGTTGTGGGTTGGATTATATGTGGCTGGTATTTAGGCAGAATATATAAGACTGGAAACATAAAGAGTGACACTATATGAAACCATACGCTTGTTGAACATTCCTAAAGGAATCTTATTTCCTGGTGTTATCAAATAAATATTTTTGTTGGTTTACCAAAAGCCTGATCATTGGCTGGGGATGCACAGACCAGAAGGGAGGGCAGGGTAATTACCAAGGCTGGAGGGAAACAGTATCAAATATATGGTGGCAGCGGTGAAGGGAGATATTGTAACATCGTCAAGTATCCAGAGCAACCCAGGATTGTATGCTTTATAGACAAAAATACAAGGGGGTTGTGGACAGCAAGGGCACCCAGACACAAAGTAACAAGCCATAGGGAGACTAAGGCGAAGTCTCTGGCAGTATTGTTTACAGGGAGTGACTGGTGGTGCTGCCTAGCAGTGGGATCTTGTGAGATCTGTGCTAGGATGAGCTAAAGAAAAAATAAAAACTAATGTTTCTCCCTGGTGGTAGCCACGGGTGGGAGCCTGACAGGTGGTGCCAGGGGAGGAACATTACAGTGGGCAATAACATTTAAGGTGGAGAATGTACAACTAGCTAACAGTGGTAGTGTGGACTCACATACGTGGAACTGGGAAAGTGGTAATTAAAGGACATTAAAGTGAACACATTTTTGCTGATGTAAATGCCTTGCCACACCAATTGACATCAGAATAAACAAGCCATTAGCTGAACTCAGTAAAATAGTCCCTATGTTCTTATGCAGTTCTGCACCAAGTAAAAGGACAACATTGAAATTATTTGTAATCTTCCTTCACTTTGAGAGTGGAGGGGAAATCAGGTGAATCTGCTGGGAGGAAGGGCGGGATAGAAATCAAATAAATAAATAAATTTCTTCCCAGGATTAAACCCAGCAATACTTACCCAACAGAAAATATCCCTTTTTCTGAGAGTATTCTCACATGCTACAGTCTGGAGCAGCAGAAGCACAGCTGACATGTATGTGCTCCCCGTTTTCTCACTTCTGGTTTAACATGCAAAATACCACATGCACATCTCTCTTGAAGTAGGATGCACAGTCCACCTAATCTGGAATTCATCCATCTCCCTGCAGGAGATTCGTGCTTCTTAGGCATTTTGCATATTACACAAGAAAGGTTGTAGCCACTTGTGCATACTCTCCTCATACTTGTTCACAGTATGTGAAGGTAAGCTTCTCAAATGGAGGGATAGCACATGTGAGTTATGAACAGCACCGAGATATAAACAGTTTCAGTTTTTATGAACTAAGCAAGGATAGGTGGGCAGCATAGTTCAAGCAAATTTAGTTTGACTTGTGCTATATATAGCATATGTACTGCTGAAGGGCTCGTATGAGCAATCAAACATCTGCATATAAGCCACAGGCTGTCATCCGGTTAAATTTTCTGTTCACCAATTGTGCTTCTAATGCAATGTGCTGTAGTGGTGCACTCTCTTTTTCTTACCCTTCCTTCCACCAACTCAGTGACATCTTTGACTCTCACTTTGCATTCTCTTCAACATTTTTGACACTGTTGTCCCTCCAGGCCTGGCCCAAGACATTTTGTTGCCAGAGGCAAAGGATGACATGGCACACGTATGCACCAAAGCTGACCAGACTACTTCTTGAAACTTACTTCAACATGGGGGACAGGAGGACAATGTCCTCCACTACACTGTGGGATAGCAGATCAGGTTAGAAGGTGCAGTGGTACACACAGCTCCAACGGTCATATTTGCTTGCACCCTCCCCCATCTGCTGGTTGAGGTGGTTGCTTCACTCTGCCTAATGGCAGGACCAGCCCTGTATTCCCCATTCATGTAGGAAAGGGGAAAAACATGAAGCTGATCTGTCAGTATCATGTATCATACACTTAAAAATGAATATATATGTCTTTGGTCCTTTCTGTGCATTTCTCTCTTTTGTATCTTAAAACTGTATTTTCTCTTATCGTCCACATTCTGTCAAAGTTACATCCTGATTCCTGAACAAGGATGTGGTCTGGATTCAAAACATTATTAGTTTCTGATAAAGTAACACAATGATAACAATAATGAAATTTTATTCTGGTGGTCCTGCTTTGGATCTGATGCTTACTTTTCCTTCTAAAGCTTACTTATGGCTCTAGATTTTTCAAGTGATTACATTCATGAAGGCAGCAGACAAAACATCACATCAATCTAAATGGACACAGCATGTCAAAAGCATGGTTTACAGCTGGCAGTTGATCATCACTCCCAATCTGTACAGAGGCTTCAGATTTCATTCTTAAGGGTCCCTAATGACTAAGAGCACATGAAAAAACAACTCCCCTCCAAATGAAAAGAAAGCTGTAAAAGATAAAAGGTTATTTTCAGAACCTAAACTAGCATTAAGAGCTGTGAGAAGCTCACAATAATCATAGAACTTAATTAATTTTGCAGCACTCTATAAACTAGATAGACAAATAAAGCAACAATTTTGAGCTTAAAATAGTATTAGAACATTAATACCTACATAGAAAAAATACTGGAAATATAAACAACATGGGCCTAATCCGGAGAAAGTAAACTACCATAAATCTCACTTAACTCATTAACAACCATAATTTTAGTGTTTGCACACTGTGCTAAGTCAAACCATGGCTTAGTGTGAACACGCTGCCTCCTAAGCAGAAGACTGCAGGCCACTTTGCTCCTACTCAGGATTTTAAACTCAGTGAGGTACACCAGCCAAGCCAAGTTTTGGCTTAGCGTGTTGTCCGAACCTAGGATTGTGGTTAAAGTCTCACTTCCTTAACTACAATCTGTAGCCAAGGTTTATTCTGTGGTTACAGTCATGGTGAATGAAGACAGACCTGAACCACAGCCTCAAGTTTGGACAACACGCAAAGCTAAACTTCGCCTTAGTTGGTACACCACACTGAGTTAAAAAGCCTGGGAAGGAGCAAAGTGGATGTGAACTCCTCTTTGGAAGCTAGTACAAAAGCACAGTGATGGTAAGGTATACTCTGGTGTAATGCGCTGTGCAAACCAGTTCACCATCAGGACAGAAGTGGTGAAGGAAACTCTTTTAATAGGGCAGCTTCTGCCTAGCTCAGGTTGTATGCAGTCCTGTGTTGTCCATGGAGGGTGGAAGCATGACTCCAGTGAATCAACTGCCAGACTTGATAGGACAGTTGAAAATGATGGTCTTTCCTTTCCAATCTGTAAACCTTCATGACTGAGAAAAAAGGTTGTCACCCAATTTATACCCCATAAAATTGCAATTATTTGTTTTAGAGATGTTGTTTTTCAGAAATAATTTTGTTCCCAAAATGGGAAAAGGGGGCAATGTTTTTCTGTATTATAATATTACAGAAAATCTAACATACTTTGGGGAGCATAGTACACCTTGAAAACATTTCTATTATTACACTTTTAACTTTGATTGCCCTGTTGGGAGCTCGGCTGAAATAATGCATAATTATTTTCATCTTAAACAGATTGAACTGCAACAGGCAATCTCTGCCCTAATCTGAATTTGTATCAAAATGGTTTATAAGAGGCAATGCCACACTGAATCCTCTCCCTTTTCTCCTAAGAAAGCAATTCCATTTTATGCTGCATCTCCTGATGCATGTTAGATTAATGCATATTATTAAGAAAGGCCTTGATGATTCTACTTATACCAGCTTAATTAAAAATTAACTTGTGTGGCTCTCAAGCACAGAAAGCATTAGTTTTCACATTGCAGTTTTTTCAAGTTTATGAATGTCAAAAAGCTGTTTCAGATGTGACATTTTCCCTACACCCCTGTACACATGATCAAGCAAAACAATTGCAATGCACTTCAGAAATGGCTTTGAAACACATTTTCCTACACAGAGATGATCTCATTGTAGGAAAACTGTCACATATGAAAACAGTCATTGATTATTTCAACAATCCGTCCCTCTTAAATCACTTATACTGATCAGCTGGAAACAAGCGACTCTTAAGAGGCCAATTCAAAGAATTCCTACCCTAGCATAATATAGCTGAGGTCAATGAGATGACACCAGTTTAATTCAGCACTGAACTGCCCTTTTAGCCTCAAACACAAGGGTCCACATATATGGATTCATAACGGTTGAACAATAGCCCACTTCAAAAATGGAGGAGAAAGAGAGGCCATGCCTGCTTGCTCCACCCCAATGTCAATGTGTCCCTGCCAGCTCCACCCTTTGTACACTTGGCAAAGATCTTAAGGGGAAGCCACTATGTACATAGCTATATGAGCATAGGCTTCTTCACATAATTGGGAATCCTGCACAATTGGGGGGTTTCAATCACGTAGAGGTTACCCATGGAGGCCTTCCCCTTCAGACTTTTGCTAAATGTGTGACTGTCAGAGGGGTGGAGTGGATGGGATGAACCACACAAAAGGTGGAGCCAAGAGGCATGTTACTGCTCCCCCTTCCATTTGTTGAATTATATCTGTCACAGCAATTTCATTATCAGAGTAGGAGTTATGCTATATAGTCACCTTCCATGCACTGAGAATCTGAAGCCTTTGCCCATCCAACCAGGAGATCTGACACTTGGAAAGAGAGGAAAACAAACTGTAAATGGCTTTTTATCCACAATCCTTCCCAAGTTACATTAGCACT
Organism: Rhineura floridana; assembly: GCF_030035675.1. NCBI lineage: Eukaryota > Metazoa > Chordata > Lepidosauria > Squamata > Rhineuridae > Rhineura > Rhineura floridana. The sequence goes on from NC_084480.1 coordinate 47,314,488, forward strand.
TGGGTTCTGGTGTCAGGGAGTCGTAGTCCTACCAAGCCTCCACATACTAGAACCGAGGAAGCCAAGAGGATAGGAATTGATTTGGTGATGACAACAAAGGAACCAAATATTAAGTTTCCAAGAACAGCTGCTGCTTTGCATAGTGCATTTAAAAAGCCGAAGCCCGTTGCCCTGAGAGAGAAAGAGAGAGAGAAAGAGAGAGAGGGAGAGAGAAGAAGTTAAAACCACTGGAAAGAAATATGTTAGGATATAAAAGCAGATAGGAGAGAAGCTGTATACAGTTTATATACCATTTCTAAAAATCGCCAACACTCAGGGGTCCAAGATGTTTGTACTAAAAAGACTGGTGAAATATGCCTCTTCGAGGTCTGCTTCAAACTTTATAAAATAATGCTTTTCATATGAAGGTGGAGAGTGATTTTCTCAAAAAGGTAGTCTGGAGATGCAGCTATGGATGAAAAATTATTGTGCAGGGGCCAAATGACTATAGATTTGATGATATCTGGCATCATGATCTTCCACAACGATGGACTGACAATCCTGGACAACAAAAGGACTCTACTATTCACTCACCTTCATGCCCCTTCAACACACCCCATGTCAGCAGTGAGACTGACTGAAATAAAGAGAACAAAGCTGAACCAGAAACTCCTATACATCGAACTCAAGAGGCTCAGTTCATGCATTATTAAGGCACTGGGGCAGATTTTATTTATTTATTTAAAATATTTCTATCCAGCCCTACTACCCTATAACAGGGCACTCAGGGAGGCTTACAATAAAACACTTGAAATGATGAAAAACACTTCCTCAGTAACTTATACTCTATTGCATTCATTTTAAAGAAGCATATATTGCCCTCCAGCTAAGATTCCAGGGCAGCCTGGAACAATAAAAACTTTTTTGCCAAGATCTGGCAAGATAATGGTCTTAGTGCCAGGCAGGCTTCACTGAGGAAGGATTTCATTATCAAGGTACCACTACTTAGAAATCTCTCTCTCTCTAGGGCAGCCTTTCCCAACCAGTGTGCCTCCAGATGTTGTTGGACCACAATTCCCATCTTTCCTGACTATTGGCAATGCTGGCTGAGGCTGATGGGAGTTGTAGTCCAACAACATCTGGAGGCACACTGGTTGGGAAAGGCTGCTCTAGGGAAACCTCTGAAAATGACCTCAGTGCACAGAGAGATTGATATGGAAGTGGATATTCCTCAGTCACTTATGAAATTGTACTTGACTAAGGGCTCATCCAAACGGAGCGGGATAATCCACGTTTTCCATATCTGGTTTGTCATCTGACAGTCCTCACTTTGCCTGTTTGTTCGCTCTTTCCCAATAAAAAACCCCGCTTTTTTTGCGCCCACACACGTAGCGAGAGGACCCGTACTTCTTCTCGCTTTTTCCCAGCTCCGCCCATAACACTCCCCCATCAGTCAATTGGTCCGCAAAAATATGACGTATGCTCCACTCCCCCTTTGCAACGAAGCACAAGGCGGTGCATGCGCTTGACCGTACGAGCGCGAAAGTTTTAATTTCCTAATGGTAATGGAGTTCCTTGTCGCTCACCACTCTGGAGCAGCGCTGGCCGGGGGGGGTGTCTCCAGGTGCCCCTGACCATCCAGGGGGATTGTGGGCAGTGCAAGGGATCAGTGCTTGTAATCGCCGGGCAAATCCCCCCCATAACCCTTGCGCTCATTCATTGCAGGGTTCAGTCCCGGACCGTTATGCGGCTCGGCGGCAGGAATGCTGCCCCTGAGGGAAGCAAACAGCCCCCCCCACGGGTGGCCGCTCTTGGCTCAGGCAGGGAATGCGGGCAAACAGCCCTGCGTGCTGCTGTGTCAATCTGCGCTGAAGCGACCAGCACAGGCTTTGCGGTGTTTCCTCTGTTAAAAGAAACATGCAAACCACTTATATGCCTATAATTCCTGTATTTTTGTTTGTTTGTATTTGCAATATTTCGCAAAACCGATTGTATGCTTTTCTACCTTTAACGTTTCTGGAGATACACATGATTGCAATTCCACTTATTTCTCCAGAACAGCAAGTAACGATGTGTCATGTCTAAGAAGGTAGACCACCAGTCTCTATGGTTGCAGGTGGCTGAGACGCTCTAGCAAACCACTTATATGATAATAACTTCTGTGGGTTTTTTGCTTGTATTTGTGATATTTCGCAAAAGCGACTGTATGCTTTTCAGCTCAGCTGGGCTGCAGAGAACCTGCAGGCTGTGGTTGAAATTGACAAGACTCAAAGAGAGTAGCCTTGCAGGCAGGAAAGCGAAATTGACTAAGGGTGCCTGAGTGTCTGTAATCCAAGAGGAAAGCCTCTATTTCTCTTCTCCCCCCCTCTCCCTCGCCTCTGAATGCCTGGAAGCAAAGACCAATAGGTTCAAGAAGGACATTTGATGTGGAGGTGAGGGGTGGGAGGTGGAGGTTAGGCAAGATAAATACTTTCTCCCTTGAAAAAGTTTACAAACAACCACAATTGCAGATCTCACCCTGAGCGGCTGCCCAGTTTGCTCTGATAGGTTCCTTTTTCCCCAGGCTTTCCCCAGACATTTGCGCACATGCGCAACAGTGGAAATACGTGATTGGCTGAGAATGAGGGAAGGGATATGGGGAACCGCCCAAGAACCACCCACAGCTGTAAAGTCCACGGTATTGCATCCAAGTGCCTGAAGGTACAGTAGATGATTCCCGGTTTAAAAAAGCAAATAGCATGATTTGCGGTATTGCAGGAGCGGATTTAATCGTGCAAAAATGTGCAAAAGCGCACAGCATCATATGGACGACTGAAAAATAATGAAAACACAAAGCGATCGTGTCACACATTTTACAGTCGTCTGGATGAGCCCTAAGATAATTCATTTGCATGCCAAAATGAGTGGCTGGCTGGCAACCTGGAAGGAGCAACACGAGCATCATGTCATAGAGTGATATGACTGAAATTCACAGAAAATAGGCGTTTCACTAGTTGTTATGCCACTATATGAATTAGGTCTGACAAGGCATCCAAACTAGCAGCCCCCACATTAAGACGAATGCAACAAGCAATTCTGTTTCCAAAAATGGAAAACTCATAATAGTAGTTATAAGATGACTCCATCACTGGGAGTTTATATGAGAGAGACTATTACATGAGAGCAATACATCTAATTGAATCCAGAGTATTTCTGTATTCCTTTCTGCAGAAATAGAAGGATGCTGCTGTCATACTCCCCTCAGAGGACTCATCTGAGGAGGAAGAGGAAGGAGACCGCAGACCCAGGAGAGGGGACAAGCAGGGAGACAGCTCAGGGTCCTTCGCCAGACCAGGGACAAGCCCCTGAGGGAGCATGCTTGTCAGAGCTGGGAAGCAACCAGGAGGCTGCCCCTTCCCCAGCAGAGAGAAAACGCCAACAGGTGTTGTAGCAACAAAGGCAATCAGCTCAATTAAGGAGCAGGAGAGCTCGCAAGAACACTGGCTGATTGTAAGCGCCTGGCCTCGAATGCCAAGCATAAAAGACTGGAAGGAAAGGGAGACTTCTTGCTAGAGTCAACGCCAAGTCTTGCTGCAGACATTGCTCCGGCTCCCCTGTTGACCTGTGCTTTGGACCTTCCTCTGTCTCTTGGTTTCTGGACCTGTGGACTACCTTAAGGATTCGACTTCCCTGCATTCTCCTTCGGCGCTTCCCAAATGGTAAACATTCCTCCTGCCTAGCAGATTTATGGTCTGTTAATTAGTTGCTGGCTGCTGTGAACCCACCACATTTGACAGCTGCACACATTATGGTTCCATACAGGTCAGCTTTCATGTGTTGTCTTGTGGCATGTTCATGATATGCTCATATATTAGGAAGGCAGAGAAAGGGTATCATAAAGCACTAGCATGTGCAGCTGTCACATGTGGTAAACTTTATGCAGCTTTTGTGAATTTTTTGTATAAAAACTCCTGACACAAGGATGGGGGACCCGTGGCCCTCCAGATGTTGTTGGACTCCAGCTAGAATAAAGCAGCACTCAGGCATAAAAGGTTGGAGGGCACCATTGCGGGAATACAGAAAGGTCAGTGTTCAGAATAGTTAAGTTGCTGTTTCTCCCTCACCCTTTATTTTGCTGACTTACTAGCACATTCAATTAATTCTATAGTAGCAGCAACTCAGGTTGAATAATAATGTTCCAATACATAATATAAATATATATAGCACAAAGGTAAGACAGTAGTCTTACCTGTGTTTTCCTCCCTCTGGCCAATTTATAACTTAGGGCATTTTTACTACTGTGAAAGGTTGCATGTCTTAATTCAGTTTAGTTTTGAAATAGTATGTTTTGTTACTTTATTTACACCACAAATTCTGGATTAAAAAGCAAGTCGCAAATGTCCTTCCACACAGAAGTCTCTTTTACATCAGAACATTTTTGGGTGAGGCAGAAAGATAAAAGCAGTCTCTGGCAATTTGTTCAAAACCAGAAACTCACATAATCAGTTTACAAAACAAGAAGATAGTTATCGTATGTGAAACAGAAATAATCATGTCTTCCAGTGATCCATCTAATTGAGCGACTTGTGAAAATGTTGATGAGATCGCAGCCAGATAGGACAAGAGCTGTATCGGTTCAGAAATATCTGCATTAGGGGCTTGAAAAAACAGTACCAAGATGATGGGATATCCTGTACCCTTGGGAAATAGAAAGGAATACGTGCTCACTGGCAGCAAAAGCAGGTTTGTTTGTTTTTTTTAAAAAGCACAGCTTTATAAGGTCCACAAGGACCTCCATGTGCTCACCTGCTGAACAGATGGTTGGGGGCCTAAAAAGGTAGTGTAAACTTAAAAGGAGGAGGTCCAGGTCTGAGAAGCACTGCTTTAAATACATGAACACATGCTCATAAGAACAGAAAAAAGATACTTCAGTAGAAGTTGTTTGCTTCAATCATTTGCATGCCTTAAAAAAAAGTCCCTGTTTGAATATCCAGCACCTATATTGCATATTCTTATTCTACAACGGAAACATTCCCTCCAATGACTACCCAATTTGGTTTCTATTTTTTTTAAAAAAACCAAGCACTACTTAAGCTCTACCTCTGTTTATATATGGACTACCTAGTATCTCTTCCTTTCTGTTCTCCATCTACAGCTATGTATACTCCCTGCTCTCCTGTTTACTTTCTATCCCCTGCTGGTTTGAGAAGCAGTATGCACATGTTAGCCACAATCAACATCTATCCTGTTATTGTTTGTTTACAAAATACTGCGTTCTGATGCATTTCCCACCAAACCAGTTTTGCTCCAATCCGAGAAAAAGAATAATTTAGCTGCATTTTAGTCTGGTAATGTGTGTACACTGCCTACCAAAGGAGCATGTGTGTTTTGCCTAGAGATGAGGGCAGAATTAATTAACTACTGGTTGTTGTATTTGCAGAAATGGGGGGGGGGAGCGTGAGCCATTATGTTTTTTCTTCTGAGGAGGCAGCGGTGGTACAACATTAAACCTGTAAGCCCATGAAACTGTCTTGAAAGCTAGCTCCTCCTACACTAACTCAAACTTACTTGATGAAGACATGGATGGTTTGACAAACACCAGCGGCCTTTTTCACCCCCTGCCTTGAGGGTTTTTCATAAAATTCAGCCTGGTGAAGAGTTCTGGGGAACTCAAAAGCTTGCACACTATTTTATGACATTTTGTTAGCCTAAATGAAGCTCTAATACAGACTTTGGAATTTTATTTTCTAAGACTTTCTTCTTCTTCTTCTTCTTATTAATTTGCTAAACATTTTCTTCTGAGCAGTTTTCACTGCAAAATTCCTAGTAAAGTCAATGGCAGTGCATCATTTATGACTTTAAGCAGAAGGTGCTTTTCAGCTTTTCTTAACAGATTCTGTAGACAGCCAATGTGGTGTAGTGGTTAAGGTGCTGGACTATGACCTGGGAGACCAAGGTTTGAATCCCCACACAGCCATGAAGCGCACTGGGTGACCTTGGGCCAGTCACTGCCTCTCAGCCTCATGAAAACCCTATTCATAGGGTCGCCATAAGTCAGAATCGACTTGAAGGCAGTACATTGAACAGATTCTGTGAAGTGACTTGGCAATGAGAAGCTCTGTACATAATACAGAGCCATGCAGCAGTGCATGCTGTAGTTTTCAGTTGCCATCATGGACTGGCAGGCTGGTGTGTGCGCAGAGCTACTGCCTACTACCACCAAGCACAGTGACCAAATGGAAGAGGAAGTCCCTGTTCACATAGTATAGGCTGAAATTGTTATGAGCTGAGCAACATAAATGAGTCAAGGAATGGCCAGTGCTGTAACACGGCTGGGGCTGCATTGCTCTCCCGGTTTCCCAACACCATGGATCAGTGCTGCTTTCCAAGAGGGAGAAGGGACGGGCAAGGCATGGGGAGCTCAGCATGGGGTGGCAACCCCAATCAACGCTGCTGCTACACTGCACCAAGCTCCCTAGACCTTGCCCCTCTCGGTAGTCTGCAGTGTTGGGAAGCCGGGAAAGCAACGAAGCCCCACCCACTATTATTTATTATTATTATTTATTTTATTAAAAATATTTATAAGCCGCTCTATTTTCACAGAAACTCAGAGCGACGAACAACATAATAAAACATGTAGATAAAAGCACAAATACAGCAATAAAATTACAATCTCTATATTTAGAGGTCACAGTAAGCCCAATCCAATACTTAAAAACTCTAATTATTCATTTAAATTAAATGCAATCCAGAATAAAAACGTTTTAACCAGGCGGCGAAATGACAAAAGCGAAGAGGCAGAACGTATGTCCACAGGTAACGAGTTCCAGAGTCTAGGAGCAACAGCTGAAAATGCTCTATCTCTAGTCGCTGAAAGACGAACTAGTGAAACTGGCGGAATTGTAAGAAGAAAATCATTAGCGGATCTCAAGGGACGGGGGGGTGTTTCGTAAACAGACAATCGATCGGACAGATAGACAGGGCCCAAGCCGTGAAGGGCTTTAAAGGACATCACCAGCACCTTGAATTGGGTCCAGAAGCAAATCGGCAACCAATGAAGTTGCTGTAACAGGGGAGTCGTGTGAACACGAAAACTAGCCCCGGTCAGCAACCTAGCTGTAGCACGTTGAACCAATTTTAGCTTCCGAACAGTCTTCAAGGGCAGCCCAACATAGAGTGCGTTGCAGTAGTCCATCCGGGATGTAACCAGGGCGTGTGCCACCTTAGTCAATTCAGGCATCTCCAGAAACGGACGCAGCTGGCGGACCAGCCTTAGCTGGGCAAAGGCGCTTCTGGAGACCGCCGAGACCTGGGCTTCCAGATTCAAGGCAGAGTCCAGGAGCACCCCCAAGCTGCGAACCTGGGTCTTCAGGGGGAGTGTAACCCCATCCAACATAGGTAAATTCCCCGTTGCCAGATTAGTCCCACGATTGACTTAGAGCATTTCTGTCTTATCTGGATTTAATTTCAACTTGTTTGCCTTCATCCAATCCATCACTGCAGACAGACATTGGTTCAGGGGAAGGACGGCTTCCTTGGCATCAGGCAGGAAGGAGAAATAAAGCTGAGTGTCATCAGTGTCACCCATGCCACCTCACCAGCTGCTACTGATTGAGTCCCACCATTTGTCATCTTTTCTGAAGTTTGTAAGTATCTGAGAGTGGAACTCCCACCTCTTTAATAGCAGCTGTGTGTATCTAGTGTGTAATATCTGGATTGGGATCATACTACTGGGGGAGATTTTTTTTAAAGGTTTTCCCTCACATGCTGGTATCACCATTAGGGAAAACTTAACTGCTACCTTACAGGTTTGCCTGTAAGTGTTTTGTAGGGCCAAACTGCAGCTTCAGTGGTAATTTTCCATTGGGAAAAATGTTACAGGGGACAGGGTTAAAACTTCACTTTCCAAGTGACTGGACTAGGTCTCCTACAGTTGCCCAACATGGATAGAAATGGGGTTTATAATGGATCTCCATAATCTCACCTAGTTTAGCCCCAGCTTTTCTACTGGAGTGCTGTTTTCACGGTTAAATTCAGTTTTCCTAAGAGGTGCACCTGGAGGAACTTCTTCACTGAAATAATTGTTGCATGGCCCAGATTTGCCTTTGCTACAAGATGGGGTATTGAGTTTATTTAATGAGCACAATACAATACAGAAGCAAACTTTTCCATGAGACCTTTTGTTAGTGGCCTAGGATTCCCTTATGTCAGAATGATTGTTAACTTGTTTGAAATGATTCTACATGTCAGGATCTCCCTGTGTGGTCCAGGTCATCAAGATTTCAAAAGTGGGCTGATAACTAATTTTGTATTCAAGGCCTTCCACATTAAGGAAAGGTGTGCTTATGCCACAACCTATTGGTTGTATCAAATTACTTTAAGTCAGGACTTCCTATCAGGAACACAACTTTCTCTCAAATCCAGACACAGCAGAAATTGTCAACTGTTCTCCTTAGTGGCCCACTATCTCTGTTTTCATTTAGGACAAGCAAAAACAAATAGGATTAGCTTTCCTACATAGTTTTGCAATTGCCCCAGATACGTAGAAAAAAATAGAATATGTTTAAAGTTTTCAGAGGGTGAAAGATTTTTTCATTCAGAGTAGTCAAAGTCACGTATCAAGTCTTTCAATTTCTAAATTTCAGACGATAACACACATACATATCCCCAAATGAGATTTATACTGCTTAAAATGAGCTTCCTGCTAGGGATGATGTAACTTTTAAAATTAACCAGACAATATCACAGCTCCATATCATTGTGGGGTTTATACAGCTCAGGGATAAGCTTCCCTCTAAACCAAGGGAAACGTGCATATGATTTCCCCCCCAAAAGGAATCTCTTTCCAAAAACATTTACATATATACAATGATTATTTGGAACTGTGCAGGTTTTCAAAGCATTGCATGGATATCCACAGATATCTTAGGGTAATTTGAGTGGACCGAGAAATACCTACTGATATAAAAAAAGGACAAGTTTTGGGAGCACAAGGTTGTTCCAACATAGTGCTAACTTAGCAGAGTTCTGCTGGTGAAATGTTTTGTACCAGTGGAACATTGTTTATTTATTATTTGATTTATATTCCACCCTTCCTCCCAGCAGGAGCCCTTGTTGTGCAAGAGAATGCAGAAGCAGCTTGTTAGTAACTTTGTTGTGCAACAGATTGTGCAAGAAGTTGTGCAATGAATTTACACTAGCACAACTGTTGCATTGGATTCCTCTGTTGTGCAACATAAAACTCACCCGTCCGCTAGCGCAAGAGCCCTCGGGACATCTGATGGAGAACATTGGCTACATCCCACAGGAGTCTGCCCTATACTAGGTCAGAGTAGTTGTCCATCTAGTCTAGTTTTATCTACTTTGACAGTGGCTCTCCAAGATGTCATGTAGAGGCTTTGTGCATCCCTACAACTAAAATTTGATAGGTTGCAGCACTTAAATGTTTTTGGGGTTGGCTGAGTTACTTGTGAGAAGTTATTACCATCCGAAAATATTTTTAAGTTTATCACTAAGAAAGGCAAAGCTGCCTTCTAAGGCACCAAGTGAATGTTTATTTAGATTCCAAGATTTGGGTTGGACAGAAGTTTCTGGTTCCACAATTAGAAAACTGGATTGAACATGTTAATTAAACAGAGGTTCCTTGCATTTTAAAGCCTAAAAAAGCTGTATCTGCTGAGATTATTTAAAATCAGCTACTGCAAAGTGTAAATTCAAGACAGCAGATTGAAATAATCAGGATTATATTGCACGTAAGCCTTCCCTGACATCATATTTGAAGTAAAATATACTGCAGTAGCCTACAAATAAAGACAGCCAAAAAAGATTAGGAGAGCAGTGGCCAGATAAGCAGGGTAAAATTCCACACACTGTCTGTATAGGCAGAAAGAGAACATAAAAAAATGAAAGTCAGGCAAAAAAAAATTACAGTGAAGTGTGCTACAATTCTTCAGTACTTCTAGTCTGAAACTACAGATGTGGAAAGGAATAAAATCTGGCATAGCGTCAGCCTAGAATTTTGAAAAGCTCCCAAGACAACAGAAGCTGAGATGTGGAGTAAATACAGGAGTTTTTTAATCAGATAACTAGCAAGACTGGCAAATTTTTGCATATGTTGGGTGAAAAGCTACAGCCAAGCAGAGGTTCTGGAATGCGTTATTAGAGTTCGTCTCACAGAAGAACAGGATTTAAAGGGTGCCTGACCGTTGCCTGACCGCGATAATGGACTGGATGAGAGCTAATAAACTGAAACTTAATCCAGACAAGACTGAGACACTGCTGGTGAGCTCTTTACCTACCCAGATGGTGGATGTTCATCCTGTTCTAGATGGGGTTACACTTCCCTTGAAGGAACAGGTTTGTAGTTTGGGGGTCCTTTTTGACCCTTCCTTGTCGCTTGAGGCTCAAGTGGCCTCGGTGGCACGGAATGCGTTTTACCATCTTCGCTTAGTAGCCCAACTACGCCCCTATCTGGACAGTGACGATCTCGCCTCAGTTGTTCACGCTCTGGTAACCTCTAGACTGGACTACTGTAATGCGCTCTACGTAGGGCTGCCCTTGAAGACAGTTCGGAAACTTCAGCTAGTGCAAAATGCAGCAGCCAGGTTGTTGACGAGGACCCGCTGGTCTGCGCATATAACACCTGTCCTGGCCCGCCTGCACTGGCTGCCTATTTGTTTCCGAGCCAGATTCAAGGTGCTGGTTTTGACCTATGAAGCCTTATACGGTGTGGGACCACAATACCTTGTGGAATGCCTCTCCCGCTATGAACCTACCCGTTCACTTTGTTCAGTATCCAAGGCCCTCCTCCGGGTACCAACTCATCAGGATGCCCGGAGGATTGTTATTAGATCTAGGGCCTTTTCTGTGGTGGCCCCCGAACTGTGGAACAGCCTACCTGAGAAGATACGCCTGGCGCCTTCGGTACTTTCTTTTAGGCGCCAGGTTAAGACCTGGCTATACTCCCAGGCATTTTAATGTTCAATGTGTTTCATTTAATGTTTTTCGTTTAACTTGTTGCTGATTTTATTGTAATTTTATTGTAAACATTGTATTTTAATCTTGTTTTGTTCACCGCCCAGAGAGCTACTCGCTATGGGCGGTTTAAAAATGAAATAAATAAAAAAAATAAAAATAAAAACAGGCTGAAGAAAACAATACAGGAGTCATTAGTGTTGCCTTTGGGTCACATTATATGGCATGAGCAGAGAACATGTCTGGAAACTGAACATTCTTATATTCCTTTCCCACAAGGTGGCAGTAAAAATTCACTGTGCAAAATTATGATATTAAATAATTAGTTTTCTGACAGAATTAAAGTCAGGGTATATAATACAACATAAATAAATGTATGACCAAGGAGGGAATTTTTTTCAAAAAGCAGGAATAAAGCCATAATGTTTTTGGGCTCCCAGGTCCTACCATTAAGCCAGATCTTGTTGGACTCCCAACTCCTATCAGCCTGGAATAAGCACAGCCAATGGTATGAGAAGATGCGGGCTCCAGCTCAGAAACTTCTGGAGAGCCACAGTACTAAGAAAAAATTCTACTGAGCAATGAGATTTGTCTCCCCACCCACAATTTATAGTCAAAGAGAAAAGTGGTAGGTGGGTGGGGCCTAAGAATAGAAAGAAAGAGCATCCTTCATTTTGCACACAATATAGAGGGCAAAAATTTAATACATGTAGTTTAAATATATTTAAAGTTATTTCATTTATTAAATTGTTGTAACAAAGCACATGTAAAACAGTACATTTTTTAAAAAAGTGCCAAGAATCCTCAATTTGTTCTCAAGATAGGATGAATAAAATGTGTCTACCAAATGGTATTTGAACTAGCCTGAAGAAACATTACATACATTTATCTACTTGCTTCAATTCCATTCACAGGCAGTTTGTGTTCAGCATGTGAAAAACCATTAATATATTACAGCTTGTATCTGCAGGGCATCTCAAAATAGTTCACCTGAATCTTTTTGTTTATGTTTTATGAGTACAGCAAGTAAGCTTTAGATGTTAATGGATTGTAAACAACTCATATTGGGACATACAGGACAATGGGCCAAGAAAGAGATTTAACAGCTGACTGAGATATCAGCTGAGTGTCATATGGCATGCTACTAAAGTAACTAAAGTAACCTACCAGAACTGGCTAGTAACAGTTCCTTTCGCCTAGCCTTGTCAATGGTGAGTTGGGGACAAAACAATTAATGGGTGCTTGAAGATAAAGAATTCCTCATATTGAAAATTTGAAGATATCATTGCCTCTGATGAAGAATCATTGATCAAACCATGTCAGAATGTTTACAAGAGGATTTCCCTCCCCACAATAAAAACAAATCCATCTTTAGCACCTTGGGGTGTGCCTCTCCTTTTCTGATACTGAACTGGGGGAACGTTTTTCTTTAATAAGAACTGCAGCATGTACCTTCTGTTTTAACTTTCAAGCGCCTGCTGAAAACCTTTCTGTTCCGCCAGGCTGATGCAGGCAATTAAGAAGATGCTTTTCCTCCCCATAACAGTTGACTTGTGTTTTTATTGTATTTTTACTGTATTTTACTCTATGGTTGTGGTTGTTTTTAACATGTTGTAAGCCGCTTTGGCGTTTTTAACGAAATAGTGCTATGCAAGTGGTATATAAGTTTTTTTAATAAATAAATAAATAATAAACAAACTGCAGGGGAATATGTAGAGGAGAAGCACTTTTAAGTGCTCCTTACTCTTTGACTGTGGCCATTGTCAAGAACGCCTGGTTTGTAAGGTTGTTAACTAAAATGGTTCTGTGGCAAGGAACAGTGGGGAAAACATCTTGCCTGAATTAGGGCCTCTGAGAGGCAATGAGCTTGTCAGTTCTCACAGCTGAACTCAGTTAACTAAGCAGTAAACAAGAACACCTGCTTATCAGTCCAAGACTGGGACTTCAAGTCCACAGGCTGGGAAGGTTTGAGAATGTGGCAGATAGGGATCCTGTCCTCCGAAAGATTAGAGGTTTGGTGGGATTAGAAAGTTGGATGTGAGGTCGGCCCTTCAAGACAAAAGTCATTGGGGCATGGTACTGGAGGCCATGTGGCAGTTTGTTAAAGTTACCAAGCTTTATGAGTGGCTGTGAATGACTTGTGTTTTCACAGTTAGTCAGCAGGTGGCAATAATAGGGCCTTTTTCTGGCTTTGATTTGCCATTAACACCAGATGAAGAAGAAGGTTTGAGAGCGTGTGACCGTTAGGAGCGAAAGCTCCAGAAGATTTCATCATCAGAAAGCCCCCTGACTGGCTAATTAATTCCTGGCTGTTGCTGGGCTTTTCCCCTTAAGAGTAGAACCAAGAGTTTGTTCCCCAATGTTATTTGGTGCTACCTGATGTTGGGGTTCCATCTCCCATCTGCTATCCAGGCTATACATCTCTGGGGAGATGTGGAACTATGAAGTTATTCTGCTGGTTTACCATAATGTGTGAGTATAGATTAGGCTAGATATTATTTTTATTTGTGATTTGAACTCTCTCTGTATTTTACCTAGCCCTTGGGGGTGTTTGGTTTAAGGAACTATTTTGCTGTTATACTTTTTGCACTTATATTTTATTTTAATAAAGCTACCTTATTTACCAGTGTGTGTTCATTTCAGGGGGGGAATTGGCTATCAGTCCAGCACCTTGGCCAATTAGCCACAGACTATTGTATATTTGGATATTTTGCCTTAAGGCTCCAAGACAAGGAGTACATCTTTTGCTCTTGTGTATTGAAATCCTTGGCAGGTCTATTTCTGGCACTTTGGGTTTCCCCTTGGCCCAGAGTGGGTGACCAGGTTTAAGAGGTGGTTGCAGTCTACCTACCTTGCAGGGTTGTTGTTGGTTTACTCAGCCCTGGTAAGGGAGGCACAAGTTGTGCCTGGTCAGGATCAATTGCCCTAGCCATGGGAATTGAGTCCTGGTGAGAACTGGCAAGTTCTTGACAGCCATTATGACAGTCTGTGTCTGTGTTGGAATTGCTTTTTAATATGTTCTTAAATCTTTTTAAAACGTTTTTAATCTTAGAAGATGTTTTGAAAGCTTTTTTTAAGAAATGTTTTTAAAGATGTTTTGTGTTAAAGTTTGTTTTTATGATGTTTTAAAGTATTTAGTGTTTTTGTTTGCTGCCCTCAGCTCCTGCTGGGAGGAAGGGTGGGATATAAATAAATAAATAAATACAATTATGTTCTTAAATTCTAAAAAAGGGAAACCTACCTCTAAAGAGGGATAATAATACTACGTTGGAGCTTGGTAGTGGAATTACTGATACCAGAAGGACACTTTCATGAAGTTTTATAAAAACGTAGTGCCATAAAAGCAAAGTGCTTTAGGTTTATAAATAACCACGGCACTACTAATTTGAAAGCAAAAGGTCAAAGTTTATCTGCTGCTGACTTTAACAGCAGCTGTATTGGGGTTAATCCAGATTGTCTGTGTAGCTTAGTATACTGTCTGACAGTGGTCAATGTCAGAGGAAAGTCTTAGGAAATACACTGTTTATTTTAAGTCTAGATAATTTATGAGTATGTCAAATAGCACCAGTCCTAATGCAAATCATCAGGGAACCCATGTGCTTACTCACCTCCATTATGAAAACTGTCTGTTTATTCCCATCCCGTCTCATTTAAAAACAAACTATTATAATTTTAAATCTGTGACTGCCAAGTTTTATATTTGGAATACTATGAAAAGCAAAGTATTTAAGAATATACCTTCTGTCTGTAGGATAAAGCTCCACAGTAATGACATCAAGGGAGTTCCATGCTGAGATGGTGAGGCCGTTGTACAGACACAGCATGCCTATCATCATGGATTCACTTGTACCAAACCACAGGAAAAAACAGCTAATTCCTGAAAGAACCATAGAACCACCTGCACATAAAGCAAAGGGTAAGAATTACTATTCATTCTGTCATGGGCTTTATAAAGCATGCCATACTGCTGTCATGACTCCCACCCACAAGCAGTGACCTGGACATCAGCACAAAGGGTTCAGCAGGTTGTGAGGGCCAGAGGAACAATCTGTAGAATGACTGAACCTAGGCCCTGACATCAAGCCTCAGTTCAACAGGTAGGAGGCTCTCAAATCAGAGACCCCCAAAGACAGCAATCCCTAAGCCAGATTTCTAAAGGTTTGCCACCAAGGTTCTTGCATTCCCCAAAGGTCGCTCACCAATACACCTGGAATAAGCTAAAAGAGAGGGAAAGGAATGCTAGCCTCTAGGCCTGAGGATACTCTTTTAAGGCTCTCCTCTCTTCAGGCCTCAAAGGAGTAGTTAGGCGCAGGAAGGTTAAAAGTGCACAACTGGACCTGCGAGCCCAAAGCAAACAAGTTCTGCTCCTTGAGAATGCTCTATCTGGAATGCTGAGGATTTGGGTACTCATTACAAAGTGGCATTAGTTCTCCTATAGACCAATTTAGATATTACATGACAGACATCTGTGCAATAATCTCCTGCTTAGTTTTCTCTGGTCATTTCCCCCAATTGATCACCCCAAGTTGCTTTTCCACCCAAAGGAAGAAATCTTTTTACATTTAGTAGAAACACAACTTTTTCTGGAGTAGGCTGGGTTAATGATGAGGTGATACAGAAAAAAGAAGAGAAAGACTGTGTCCAGTTATCAGGGAGTAAGCCCACTGAATTCAATAGGACTTACTTCTGAATAGACATGTATAGAATTGCACTGTAATACCACCTTTCCCTGCTCAATCTTCTGCAATTACAAACAAAGCCATTGACCATTGGGTGACATGTAAAGTCCAACTTGGCTCTCAACTTGTAAAAAGAATTAGCTAGACTTTCTTTCTGTTTCTCTGCAGAACCACAGAGCTGCCCTCCCAACTCCGGTGTCACTGCAATTTAACTGGACAGGGCCATGAACATGCATCAGTGGGAGTGCCAAATTGGTGGCAGGGCTACCATCAGTGCCACCACACAGCCTCAACCTCACCACCACGTGTCCAAGTAAGCAGCAGCAACACTGCTGTCAGAAGGGCAACTCTGCCCCACAACGTATGACACTACAGGAGTTTATGTTCCAATAACTTTTTGAAAATTATTTCATTACACAAATTAAAGATTTGTTATAAAAGAATGTTTGCTCTCCTCCCCACCCCTGCCTCCATCAACTTGGCACTCTTAAAGTGGGAGGTGGGAGACTGCTTAAAGTATTTTTATAATCCATTTTAATGCAAAGTTCATACCTAACATTGTTAAACGCCCAATTCTGTCCATCAGAAGAGCTGAGACAATATTCCCTGGTAGTACAGCTAAAGTCCCCAGGAAATTAACGAAGTAAATCCAATATGCACTGTAATCATCATCAAAAGAAATTTGACATCCTGTCTTGTTGTGAACGAACGTACAGTTTATAAATTGACTGCCAGGATATTTATAGGGTTCAAGATCTATGGACACAAAGAAAATGACAGAACAATATCAGGAACTCATGAAAGCATCTATTTTAAAACATTTCAAATACTAATAGAAAAATCAAAGCAGTATTTTGTCAGTACGATCTGGACTACTTTCAGGTAACAAATCAGATGTTGCTGTATGGTTCCATGAGAGTCATATACAAACCATATTCCAGGTTGGTGTAATCTGCATATGTGGGCACAATCCTATATGCAGTTACATGGGAGTAAGTCCCATTAAACTCAATGGAGCTTATTTCTGAGTAGACATATGGGACTGCACTATGTCACACCTGATGCCTTTGCCATTTTCTGATCTTTTACCATTATTACTAAATTCTTTAGAAGCAGAGAGCTTCCTCACTCTAGTGCAGAAAGGTCTAGAGTACAGTAAGTGTACTCTATTTCCCCTAATCATAGAATAGTAGAGTTGGAAGGGCCCTATAAGGCCATCAGGTCCAACCCCCTAATCACTGTCCTTCACTTTGTGAAGTCTGGTTAAAACCTTCTTTGCAGGCTGCGTGATCCCCTTATCCATTGTAGGACTGCACATTTTCAAAATTAAAAATTAAAATAAAGCAGCAATATGGTGCCCTCCAGGAAGTCTATCGTTTCCCTCCTTCCCAGCCCATCCATTTCATTGAGATATGATACAACTGACTTGTTAGGATAGCATGTGAAGTCTAATTGCAACATAGATTCACTGCTGAATATTTTAAAAATTCCTTATTTTCCTGTCTTTCCTCCCCACCCCAAACCTATCATTGTTGAAAACCCCAATGACATAATATACATAAATTACTTCCACTATTAATACGTATTGTGAGCATGAAACTTGTATTTATTCAATGGCCAGCAATTAAACAGCTTTGCTCTTAATAAGTAACACCAGAATCAAGAACAGCAACCACTTCAGCTCTCTGTTCTCTCATAAACCTCTAGTAAACCAAGGTTTGAAGATTTGAGTGGTCCCAATGTTTATTTAATCACCCCCTGCTGCTATTTACCTTAGAAGATAGGTACATGTTAACTGCATTAATGGTTAGTTTGGGCCTCGGAGGCTCCATTCTGAAGCTTTAGGAGGTTAAGTGGGTGAAAAGGGCTTTTTCAGTGGTTGAATCCCCTCCCCAGGCAGGTTGGAGCAGGTCTAGATGACAGGTTAAGACTTTTTTATTCTCCAAGGCTTTTGACGGGAAATAGATGGCTGCTGCTACATCTATATGATTTTTTCCCAATTGCATTTCTACATTTTTTAAAGGAATTGTTATTGTAAATTGTTTTGGATACAGTACATAAATATTTTAAATTAAATCTACAATGTTCTTGTACTTCAAGAGGAAACTGGGTAGGGGATTCCAGAGGTGGTGTTCTATGACGGAGAGGCCCCAAGATTTTACCAGTAACAAGCCTCCTGAAAGGAAGAAATGATAAAACAGGGGCTCCCCTAATGACTTCCAGGCACATGTCAGAATGTGTAATGCGTATAAAAACATTACACAAATAGTGACCATATGGAAGGTAGATACAACTACCCATCTGAAATCCTGAACGATCCCTCCCACTGGTGGGCTGAAGAACTCCATGATTTGTTGCGTAACACATCATTAAGCCTGCTGGAATTCTTGCAAAGGCTTTTGACCATAAGCACTAAAAGTTTCACCTGACCTGACCTCAGCTGCCAAGGCTCACCTTTCCCCATGATTTAATAAGCAGAGAGCCTCCGCCATGCGCACTTATCCTTAGCAGAAGCAGCTTCATCACAGAGGGATCAAGGGCAGGTCAACTCAATGGCCTTATAGGGCCCTTCCAACTCTACTATTCTATGATTCAGCTGGGCTCTTTCCTTCATTTTGTATGTTCTGGTGCAGCTAAACGTTCCCTCTCTTCTTCCTCCAAATGGATAAGGAAGCTTGGCCATATCCGAGACAACAGAGTACAAGCCCAGCTAGCAATTCAACTGCAGTTAGTAGGCACACTAGTAGAAAAAAGAGTTGTCTTTAAATTTGTCTTGTATTTCATTGCAATCGTATATAAGTAGTATACCCCTGGCAAGAAATGCTTGAGAAAATGGGATTCTCATGGAGTTGGACAGCAAACAGTGTTTCCTTCCAACACAGCATACCTGTGTTGAAGAAAGTGGTCTCCACGAAAGTGCAGTCCCTAAAATATGTATTCAGTGTAGTAACATCTTCAAAATAACAGGTCTTAAAGAGGCTATCTTGAAACGTAACCGCTTTGAATTTCATCATTGTAAACCTGAGCAATAGAAATGATTTGCAGTCAGCTTAAAGCATGAATAACAAGAGGCCTTTTGGAAGTATATCTGAATAGATACTACAACAGTATGACTCAATTTAAATGTCACATATCATTCAAACCATGGTAGCTTGAAAGTCAATACTCTCAAAGTAACTATGATTTAGAGGTTATAAACATGCTACAGACATGAAATATATCTTTCTATCTTGCATGCAAAGTCCTTCTCTTTGCTGGTTTGCTAGGTGACAATGTGACCAGTCAAACTATGGTTAGAGCTAACAAGAAATTGCCTCCAAACCACAAAATAAAACCATGGTGTGGAGACAATTCCTGGTTAGCACTAAATATAGTTTAGTTAATTTAGACCTCTGAGCAACCAATGGTTATTGTAACCCAGAAAAGGAGAGGACAGACCTCAAGAGAAACAGAGGAGAAGAGAGGGTAAGAGCCTCTAGCTGGTTTCCCATCCTCCAACTGAATTGAAACTATAATCCTTAAGGCTCAAACCTCCAAAAGTAAAAGAATAAATCCTGAAATATAAAAGAAGTTATATATCTCAGTTTAACCTATGTTGCAATGTTGTTACAACATTTGATAAACCAGTGAATGCAGCCCTGGGTTTCTTAGAAAAACGTAGTAAATAAATACCTAAGCAATTAGAGTGAATAGTAATGTAGTTCAAAGAATAGTATAATGAAATCATGCTGGATCAATGTTCAAGCAATAGCCTGAGATAGCCATGGATATGTCACTGCCTTTCAGGTTGCAATCTCTGCTTCTTTTACATGAACTACTTCCCACAGTAGTCAATCTCTATGCAATGTCAAGGAAAGTTCTCTCTGCATGATCAAGAATTATCACAATAAGCCTCCCAAAACTAAACATGACAAGTATTAAGCATGAAAATGAGGGGGTATATTGATGCACACTACTAATGATTTATTTCATAAAGTAATGAATTAATTTATGATCTAATTTATTTTTCTCAACCTGTCATTGATGAATGTTCCATTCAAGTGGATCTGATTTTCCAAAGTAAAGTTGAAGTCAAAGTCTTTTACTTTTTCATTTTCAAAACTCTTCCGTCTAGAAGCATACTCATCTGCTTGTAGATGCTTAATCACATCTGGAAACCAGACTGACAATCCATAGTAGCTGCAAAAAGTGATAGGTATATAACTGCAACAAATTTAATTTCAAAGAAGTACAGTAGAATTACATTTTTAAAAAACTCAGATGAACCCACAAAATCCTAGTGTTTTGTTGAATGTGCACTGATAAAAAGTAGCATTTTACAATTCACAGAGTGCGTTTGGATATAATAGAAAACCATGGTTTACAGTTGAGAAACCCAGCTTTTGCCTGTGTTCATGTACTCGTCTCCTTTGGCATGGCCATGAGAAAATCTGAAGCTTCCACTAAACCATAGTTTTGCAAGTTGTCCAAACCATAAGAAGTGGTTAATCTTAACTGTAGTTAATGAAAACAAGTCAGTTTCATAAACTATGGTTTGAATTTGGCTTGTTTCCACTAACCACAACCAAGATTACTTGTAGTTTCTCCTGGTTTGGACAACATGATAAACTCTGGCTAATCAAAAATCCTGTGGGAAATGCACTGGCAGAGCGAACTCCCCCACAGGTCAACTTTGACAGGCAGGTTGTAATTATAATGTCAGATGAATGACAGGTGGGTGCCCCTGCTCACTTGTCAGAGTTGGTCCATGGAGATGGGATCCACTGGGCCAAAAATGCCCCATCCCTGTACTAAATCATGTATATTAAAATGATTTTTTCACTTTATAAGTTGAAATTGGGAAAATGTTCTCATTTTTAACTGTAACATTGCACTCTGCCTGTGTTCTGGAGTTCACACTCTCCAGAACAGGGACTCCACAACATATTCAAGAGTTTCCTCAATATGCACTGAAATATTCAGGATATGCTGAGGATCTCAGGCTCCAAATCCTAGAATATCATCTAAAGACAGGAAAGCAACCATAACCTGATGGTAACAGTGACTTTTTGAAACATCTTAGGAGTATGTATAAGTTCAGGGGTTAGAGTAAGGGTTAGCACTATTTATCCCATTTCTTTTATTTCTTTGCTCATGAGCTTATCATACAGCCACAAGAGTGGCTGTAAACTATATCCAGCATGCATTTTTCACATTTCACACTCTGCCATGTTAAATTGGAAATATCCACCATGCCATTCTTACAAAACTTCTAGTCCTAAATTCAGAAACACCTGCAAAAGTTTTCACAGTGATACACAAAACACTTGGGAGAGAATCCAGAGTTCAAAGTCTAAAACAAGAGTAAAAAAATCCAGGCCCATGTTGGACTTTTTTCTGATAGTGGTCTCACAGTTTGTTGTAATTAATTAAAAATCAACCATGTTCACAGAGTACATGTAATCCTATTACTGACCTTGACCCATACTCTGACCTCTGAAAAGAGGTGAAAGAAGCACCCCTGTCTAGTGCCTGTAGACAGAGTAAATGTTTTGGACATCATACCATTTACACAGACTTTGATTGTAGGATCTGTATAAATTACTTGAATTTTTATGTTAAATCTGTGTCCAAAATTGAAAAATTGTAATGTCGCAAAAATGCTTATAAAAATGTCTTTTCTGCATCAATAAATAGTAATGTTGCTTCCTGCATCATGTTTGAAGTATAATCTGTAATATGTAAAATTTTACAAACATTGTCCTTCATCTTTTTTTGCCAAATGAAGCCTGTTTGGTCTGAGCTAATATATTTACTGATGATACTATTTAATATTTTTTCTAAAATGCATGTACATATTGTATAGTTTACGTTTAATATAGATATTTGGCCTATATGCAGTGACCAGTCTTTCCCCTCTTTAGGAATGATGACTATGTTGGTGTCTATCCAGGTCTCTGGTACAATCCTCATTTATATAATTTGATTAATTACTTTACTCAGAGGCTTCACCAGTATTAAAGCAAACTTTTTACAATATGCAGCTATGAAGCCACCTGGGTCAGAAGCTTTACTTTCTTAACTAGCCTCTATTATTTCTCTTTCCATTACATGCATTTTTAAAAAAATGTATTCAAGCATTTTTGTAATATATGTGTAAACGATCAGAAAAAAACAGCTATGGTACTAATGTGTTACAGCTTTGTATATTAGCATGTCCACTGCATTTACTTCAAAGCTACATGCTGTTCTAATAATCTTTGACTGACAGCTGTGGCAATCTAATACCTTCTCTATTTTTTTTCTTTTCTGGTTTATTTAATCAATATTGCAACTACTTCATGTCTGTCTTGTCAATCTTACCCAAAAGAAAGAGTAAACCATACTATTGCAAGTCTGGTTGTATTGTCCTTGACGGGATAGGAGAAACACCTCATAAATGTTAACCAAATCTGCAAGAGATGAAGAAAATTAGCATTTATTTTTAAAAATCAATTTAAAGCAATATGAAAAAGACTTGTAAATAAATGTCAGTCATGGAGAACAAGATATAAGTCTTCAGAATTCTCAAGCTGGGTCTGTGTATTGGCGTAGGTAATTTCTGATGATGCGTTTATACAATCATTAATGACACGAAGAAGACAAAACGGATGACTTTCCTTTAAATGATAGCTGTGTACTGAGCCTAATTCTCTGAAATGTCAGACTACAACTGCCTTACTTAAACCAGGGGTGGACTTATTTATTTATCAATTATTTGATTTATACCCCACCCTTTCTCCCAGTAGGAGCCCACTCCAGTAGGAGGACTTCAGAATTGCATTGTCTACTTCTCGTTTTTACTAGCATCCTGGGACCCACCAAATTCTCATTTCTCAGTCTGCTCCTGCCAGCAGCAGCCACTAGAATAAAGCTAAACACAGGACAGAGGAGAACAGAGCAGGTTATGATCTAGCCTCAAGAATGTTTTATTAGCTGGCATTTATTTATTTAAAATATTTATATACCCTCGCTCATCAGAATAACACAAAAGTGGTGTACATAAAAACAATTCAATATAAATCAATTCAATATACAATCCAATGAAAACAGCATTATCACAATGAGAGTAGCCAGAAATCATTTAACTGATATCAGAGGCTAGAGAAAGTAAACAGGTATTCTTTTAACAGCTGGTGGTAGCTCATCACACTATGGTGCCTGTTGTATCTTGGTGTGAAGTTCATCCCATAGGCTGGGAGATGCCATCCTTATGTATTTATTTTGTGGAACTCATTTTGAGGGGTTTGCTGTACTTAGTTAAACTATTTTATTCCAGAGTTAAGGAGCTATAATGAACCTATATGTATAGAGGCGTCATATCTTGAAAATATGAAATATGCGTTCATAATGATGAATGAATTTTTTGCAAAGTGAACCACTATCAGACATGACTAAACAACACTTCCATAATGTTATGGGTGCTGACCAGCCATTCCTTTATTAGGCAGATTGCTTGCTAATGCAGAGTTCAGAAAAGTTTTGGAAGCGGCAATCCAATGGCTTCATTCTCCTTCTGGCCTTGGAATATAGCTTCTAATGAACAGAAGGCAAAACAAACATACCATGTTTTAAATAAGCCAAGAACTGACTAACAGCCCTCAATTCCAGCATCTTATGCTAGAGTTTAAAAGATTTACACTAGCATTGGTGATTCCCCAGAAGATGGCCTGTAATAAGCCAAGAGACTGGAATCAATGTTTTACATAGATCTGATATACACAATGTGCACTAATCCATTCCATCTTTTGGGTAATTCAGATGGTATTGTTTCCTCCTCTCACCTCTATGTACACTGAGATGTAGAGCAGGTCTCAGGCTTGCATGCCTCTTCCCTGCCTCTCCTGCTTCTCTCACAATATGCAAAAGGTAAAACTGCAAAAAATTAGACACAGCTCACCGTATTTCCCATCTCAGATGGTTGTTTGAATTAATCCTCAGAAATCAGCTATGCCAGGATGCACAAAAACTAGTCTGCGTTGGTCCCAAGTCCATCCATTTATCAGACTGTGACTATCATAGGCTGTACAAACCATAGTCACTGTAAGAATGTCTTGGAGAAAAGGTACCTGCCTTTTCTTTGGAACATTCCCCATGCTCCACTTAATTGCTACTTAGTCTGGGGAGGCATCAAACCCCCACTTACCCACCAAAGTTAACTGGGTGACTTTGGGTCAGCCACTGTCTCTCAGCCTAACCTACCTCACAAGGTTGCTATGGTAATACAAGTGGGATAGCACCATGTATGCCATATTGAGATTCTTAAAAGAATGGCAATGGACTGCCTTCAAGTCGATCCCAACTTATGATGACCCTATAAATAGGGATTTCATGGTAAGTGGTATTCAGAGGGGGTTTACCATTGCCTCCCTCTGAGGCTAGTCCTCCCCAGCTGGCTAGGGCCTGCTCAGCTTGCCACAGCTGCACAAGCCAGCCCCTTCCTTCTCCGCAACTGCCAGCTGGGGGGCAACTGGGCTCCTTGGGACTATGCAGCTTGCCTACGGCTGCACAGGTGGCAGGGCATGTAACCTCTGAGCCACTCACTGTGGGAGTGATCTTTAGCTGGCCCTTGACACCCAGGAGACATGAGCAGGGATTTGAACTCACAGACTCTGGACTAGAATGCAGAGAGGAAAAAAGACTCAGAAACACCAGGCTCTAAAGCAATGTAATAAATATAATAAGACACCATCATATGGAAAATCCCCAGCGACCATAGGAGCATGGAATATTTCTTTCTTACTTTTTTTAATCAAAGTACACCACCATCAAATAAAGTTTTTCTGAGGTTGATAACAATCTCAAATGGCTACATTTCAACAGTTCTGCTTGCATATTCAGTGCAAATAATATTATTCACATTAGTTACTTACACCATCCAGCTCTGTGCGCACTCTGATATAACACCGCCTGTACCAGGTTCCCGTATCATTTTCTATTTCTATAAACTCATCTATCTGCTTGGGAGTTTTGATCCTGTTAACCTATGCAGAACACAAAAAAGGATTGTTATGTTCTTTCTCCACTGGAAACATTCAACGTTATTCAAAAGAGGATAAGGCCAACAGCTTCATGATGAACTTCCCCTTGGTTAAAACACAGGATCATGTCTAAAAATTAAGAAACAAAGGGAATTGGATGCTGCACCATTAAGGGCAATTGCACAGAATGATATGTGGTATCAATCTGGTTTGCAACGGAGCATGAAATCTAAACCCACTTTCCTGGAAGTAAGCCGCACTGAACTCAACGGAACTTCTCAGTAGGCAGGTGAAGGAGTAGGCAGGTGAAGGAGTAGACAGGAAGTGGGTTATTTTGCTGTACATTAGTGAGAATGGATAGCTGAATAATAGCCAGCTGGACTATAGGTTTCATAGAATCATAGAATAGTAGAGTTGGAAGGGGCCTACAAGGCCATCAAGTCCAACCCTCTGCTCAATGCAGGAATCTAAATCAAAGCATTTCCAACAGATGGCTGTCCAGCTGCCTCTCGAAAGCCTCCAGTGTCGGAGATCCCACTTCCTCTCTAGGTAATTGGTTCCATTGTCGTATGGCTCTAACAGTTAGGAAGTGTTTCCTGATGTCCAGTCGAAATCTGGCTTCCTGCAACTTGAGCTCATTATTCCATGCCCTGCACTCTGGGACAATCGAGAAGAGATTCCAGCCCTCCTCTGTGTGACAACCTTTCATGTACCTGAAGAGTGCTATCATATCTCCCCTCAGTCTTCTCTTCTCCAGGCTAAACATGCCCAGTTCTTTCAGTCTCTCCTCATAGGGCTTTGTTTCCAATCCCCTGATCATCCTTGTTGCCCTCCTCTGAACCTGATCCAGTTTGTCTGCATCCTTCTTGATGTGCAGAGACCAGAACTGGATGCAGTATTCAAGATGAGGCCTAACCAGTGCTGAATAGAGGAGAACTAGTACTTCATGCGATTTGGAAACTATACTTCTGTTAATGCAGCCTAATATAGCATTTGCCTTTTTTGCAGCCACATCACACTGTTGGCTCATATTCAATTTGTGATCAACAACAATTCCAAGATCCTTCTCACATGTCGCACTGCTGAGCCAAATATCCCCCATCTTATAACTGTGCATTTGGTTTCTTTTTCCTAAGTGTAGAACTTTGCATTTATCCCTGTTGAATTTCATTCTGTTGTTTTTAGCCCAATGCTCCAGCCTATCAAGGTCCCTTTGAATTTTGTTTCTGTCTTCCACGGTATTAGCTATGCCCCCCAATTTTGTATCATCTGCAAATTTGATAAGCATGCTTTGTACCTCCTCATCCAAGTCATTAATAAAAATGTTAAAGAGCACTGGGCCCAGGACTGAGCCCTGTGGTACCCCACTCGTTACTTCTGCCCAGTTTGAGAAGGAACAATTGATAAGCACTCTTTGAGTACGATTCTGGAGCCAACTGTGGATCCATCTAATAGTTGTTCCATCCAGCCCACATTTAGCTAGCTTGCTAATCAGAATATCTTAAGAATATTTCTTAAGATCTTTTTACAAAATAGAGAGGGGGAAAACCTGAATATAACATCAAGGCTTCATATGAGATTGATATAAAACAAAACAAAGAAAAGGATACTATTTTTACCAAAAATGTCTTCCTAAAATCTTCCTTCTGTTTTATATGTTAGTTCAATAGAATTAAAATATCCCACATGCTCCTTAATTTGTTCATCCATTAATAGATTTTTACTATATTTTCCAAGTCTCACTATTATAAATCTAGCTGCCACAAGTAATTGGATACAGGACCCTCCTGGACCCTTTGGAAAATACAAAGTATCTGTTTCTGTTTTTATTGAGATAATCTTCCTCACATTATGCAAACATCTATGGATCATATTAAACATAAGAGCCCTGTTGGATCAAAACAAAGGCCCACCTAGTTCCCACAGTTGTCCAGGCAGATGCCTGTGGGAACCAACAAGCAGGACCTGAGTGCTACAGCTCTCTCCCCACTTGTGCATCCCAGTAACTAGTATTCAAAGGTATACTGACTCTGACACTGGCAGTGCTACATAGCTATTATGAGTAGTAGCCATTGATAACCTTAAGCCTTCAAAACATACTCTCATTTTCAACACCTATCTGTCATAGATATTCTTAATGTTTTTGTTTTTCTTAAGAGAAAGGGATGCTTTCCACACTTCCAGTACTTATATCTATCAAAACTGTGACTGATGATGATCCCATGGGGCATAGATACTTACTGTGAAAACTTTTTCAGGCTGACCACGAGCTCGCATGTTTGTATCATGAATTTGTTTGAGAATCATCCAAGCTTCATCATGTTTCCCAGCCTGCAGATATGAACACATTTGGTAAAAAAATACATATATTAAAATAGAAACTCAACAGAGTGGGCATGGAGATTGCTGAGAATTCATAATACTAATATATCTGTTTGATTTACCCTTGTACCCATGATTCTTCCATTCAAAAACTGTTAGTTTTTGAATCCTGTAGTCCCAGAAAGTGCCAGCTGCTCACTTCTCAGTGCACTCTCAACTGTATGGTATAGCATATTGAATTTATTTCCTGCTGGCTTGGGGCAGCTGGGGTGTGTGTGTGGCAGGGAGCAGACTGACGTTTTTTTGTAGATTGCAGCAGACATGACTTCCCCACAAGCAGAGAGGCAACTCCATTCAACCCTAACCTCCTCCAGCCAATAGATCTGAGGATTAGGGCTCCCCTGTAATTTATTAAGTTACTTTACTTTTTTGGTTATTTTTATCCCATCGTTTAGGCTCAAGACTTCACAAGGCAGTTTATAAAACAAGAACGAGGATTAAGAACACTACAGTAAAAATAATCCACAAAGAAAAAGCTTAATGGAATCATAAGGTCCTTAGAGTCCTTTCAAAACCTACACAGTGGGGGCCAAAGTTCTCCAGGGAGGGAGCTCCAAAGGTGTGGAGCCACCATTGAAAAGGCCCTGTCCCGGTCCCCATGAACCTGATCTGTCTTAGTGGTTGGCTACAGAGCACAGTCTCCAAGGTTGATCTGGGCCCCCAGGTAAATTCAAGCTGTTTAATGATATAGCCATTTTACCTCAAGCAAGAACCGTGGACTTTCTGGCATGAAAGTAAGTGCCACCACAGCAGAAACACAGGGTAAAGCGCACATAATAACAAACACTCTCCAGCTGTGAAACTGATAAGCAGATCCCATGCTGAAACTCCATCCTGTTAGGAAAACACACACACACACACATATAAAAGACAATGCCTTAAAAACATGGCATATTTTGCAAGGTTGACTTTGTTGCTCATGGGAAATTTACTGATACGGATAGATCAGGCCTAAAAACTTTTTGCCTTCAACAATATAATATATCAGGAAACAAAATAAAATTGAAAATGAAAACTTACAATGGTTTATCCAAAGATATCAGCACGCACATTTAGATATATGCTACAACTTAACTATTACACCATGCAAGTTGCTGATCACCTGTGATTGGTAACTGCTATTAAGCAATGAGTTTTGTTTTATTTATTGTTACATTTATATACAGTCTTTTCACCATGGAACTCAAGGTGGCATACAAACACGGTTCTCCCCCTTCCACTTTTATTCTCACAACAAACCTGTGAGGCAGGTTAGGCTGAGAGACAGTGACTGGCCCAAGGTCACCCAGTGAGCTTCATGTCTGAGCAGGGATTTGAACCCTGATGTCCCAGATCCTAGTCCAGTACTCTAACCACTGCACCAAATTGGCAATCTGCATTACAATTTGGTTCTCCTGATTAGCCTCTCCCTATTTATATGCTTTCACTTGGTCTCTTCCTGCCATATACTTAAGAAGGCAAGCACAAAGGGACACCACACATCAAGCTGGAATGATCAGAAGATATATTACCTATAGTTATGTCTAGATTTCCATGAATAAAGTGGATACTTTTTGGCTATTTTGTTTCACTTTTCTTGAACTGATTACAATACTTTTCTCAAGAAATTCCTCATTTAATTATTCTGCTCCAAAATTGAATGATAAATAAGGCAGTAATATATCAAATGCTAAGTATTTCCTTGTAGGTTTTATACTAGTAATGCATCAGACATCAATGCTAGAAACAAACAAAAATGAAAACAAATCCAGAAAATTATTCATTAAATGTATAGTTAGATGATTGTTGTTTCTTTCAAATGGTGTGTGAGTGTGTGAGCGAGCGAGCGAGCGAGAGAGAGAGAGAGAGAGAGAGAGAGAGAGAAGCCTGGGAAGCTAATGACTACTTTAAAACAGGAGAATGAAAAATCTGAAGCACGTGAGTGCAATACAGTTCAAATGCTATTCTACTGAGCCTTTAAATATCCTTATAACAAATACAGTGAAAATACAACTTTGTTTATAATAAAATAATAAAATTTTATTTTTGAGTCGCCTATCTGGCCGAATTAACGGCCACTCTAGGCGACGTACAATAACAGGATAAAATACAATATAAAACCATAACAACAACGTTCAATAATTAAACTACCCACTCTTACATATAATGAACAGCATTAAAAACTAACCCACCCCAGAAACCCCATAGGCCTGCCTGAACAGGAAAGCCATCAAGGAGGGGGCATGGCGGAGATCTAAAGGAAGGGAGTTCCAGAGGGTGGGGGCCACAATCGAAAATGACCTCTCTCTGGTCCGCACCAGCCTAGCTGTTTTAACTGGTGGGATCGAGAGAAGGTCTTGTGTGGCTGATCTTGTCAGGCGGCATAATTGGTGATGCTGGAGGCGCTCCTTCAGATAAACTGGGCCGAAATCGTATAGGGCTTTAAAGGTTAATATCAGCACTTTGAATTGGGCCCGGTAGACAACTGGTAACCAGTGAAGATCTATTAATACTGGAGTGATATGATCACAGCGACGGCTGTTCTTTATCAAACATGCCGCCGCATTCTGTACCAGCTGTAGTTTCCGGACCGTTTTCAAGGGCAGCCCCACGTAGAGCACATTACAGTAGTCTAAGCGAGAGGAGACTAGGGCAGGTATCACTCGTGGGAGAAGATGGACAGGAAGGTAGGGTTGCAGCCTCCGTATCAGATGGAGTTGATACCAAGCTGCCCGGCTCACTGCTGACACTTGAGCCTCCATAGACAGCTGTGAGTCAAGAATGACCCCGAGGCTGCAGACCTGGTCCTTCAGGGGCAATCTTACCCCATTAAACACCAGGTTTATATCTCCCAGCCTTCTCTTATCTCTCACGAGTAACATCTCGGTCTTATCAGGGTTCAGCTTCAGCCTATTCCGTCCCATCCATCCACCTACGGCCTCCAGGCACTTGGACATGGTATCTACAGCCAACTCTGGTGAAGATTTAAACGAGAGGTAGAGCTGAGTATCATCCGCATATTAGTGACACTGCAGCCCAAACCTCCTGATGATAGCCCCCAGCAGCTTTACATAGATGTTGAATAGCATGGGGGAGAGGATAGAACCCTGTGGCACTCCACAGTTGAGAGGCCAAGGGTCTGAAACCTCATCCCCTAATGCCACCTGTTGGTGCCTGTCTGAGAGATAGGAACGGAACCACCATAAAACAGTGCCCCCTATTCCTAATCCCTCCAGGCGATCTAAAAGGATACCGTGGTCAATGTGATGTTCCTGTATTAATGTATATATGGTAAGTGCTGTTTGTATAGGAGATACATGGTAAGTGGAATGAAAGAGGAGGGGGGAGTGAATGGGCAGTAGAATGCTGGATGATTGGCTGAGTGTTTAGAATGGCTGAGAGTATAAATGGAAGGATGACAGTTAAATCTGGGTGGACGTGAGTGGGTTGTTTTGGTGGGTTTTTGAGAGGAGATTGTGTGGAGAGTTAGTGGATGTGAGGAGAGTGTGGACTTCGGATTAATACTAAGACAAGTACCAGAAATAGATGAAACCATATGCTTATGTGCCTTTATAAAGTAATCTTGTTATCTCTGTTATTTAATAAAAACTATATTTGGTTTACCGAAGGCCTGATCCTTGGCTGGGGTTATACAGACCAGAAGGGAGGGCAAGGTGCTTACCAAGGCTGAAGGGAAACTGTAACAATTGGTGGCAGCGGTGAAGGGAAGAATATAACACCACAAGTATTCAGAGCAAACCAGGATCGTATGCTTTATATATAAAGATCAAAGGGATTGGGGACACCTTTTTTTTTTCCAATTAATTTTTATTCAAATTTTCAAAACCAAAACAATACAAAAAGAAAAAACACAAATCAATAACTAATACAATAAAAAAGAAAAAAAATATAAAAATATTGACTTCCGATTTGTCGTAGTTCAGCTATAAATCTATAATATATAACAAGCCTGTCTCTTAATAGATTATAAAATCACCTTCCTCCAGCGGTTATCTTAATTGGTTTCAAATCTCATTAACATCATATCATTTTATTCTTCCACAAAAAGTCAAAGAGAAGTTTCCAATCCTTGAGATATATGTCCATCGATTTTTTTTCTAGATAAACATGTCAATTAATCCAACTCATCAAGTCTACTAAGTCCAGTAATTTCAAATCGCTCTTCTTCCATTATCCATATTGGTTCCATCTTCCATCTTTACGCACCCAATAATCTTGCTGTCATAGTCATATAATAAGAGTCTGATAGGAATTTCCTTTATCACAGATATTTTCTTGCCATCAATTCCGAACGTACCACTGAAGTATTGTTGCAAAGCCGCATCTCTGTTCCTCTTTTTTACATGATACACTAGCACATCTCTTGAAGATTTTTCCACTGACACAAAACAGGGATTAATTCTGTTAACTTTCTCCATTTCAAGTTCCATCAAATCCTTCCAGTCCAGGAATTTTTTTGAACCGATAATATCTTTATCTCCAATCTCTTCAATTCCTTCAGGGACAGCGCTGAGTTCCAAACCGTAATATTTGTCTCCAGGATCCATCACAACCAGGAAATCCAAATCTTTTTCCATGTCCATATTTAATCCAATCTCCATAGTTTGAACCTTGCCTTTAATTTCTCTTTCATCCTTTTTTGGTTTTCCAGATCTATCTTTATTCTCCTTTCTCATAGAATCCTGAATTTCTTTCAGCTCCTGTCTCATTTCGTCAAATTCAATTCTCAACGCTTGACTATTATTTCTCAGTTCTTGTTTTATTGACTTAATCCCATTCATTATTTTCTGAAACATGTCTAAAGATAAAGTCCCTTCTTGTACATCCATGATCTTCTTAATTGTCATTCTTACAGCCAAAGGAACAAAACTCCTTCAATTTTCAATGTCCCAAGCAAAGAGCAGTTTATTTCTTTATCCAGTTACAAAGGAGTTAATCTTTCAAACCAACTGGCGTCACACTCTAGACAGCCCTTATCTCTTATGTGCCCAGAAGTGCAAAAACAGCTTTAGTTCACAGCGTCCAATTAACTAGTAGCAGAAAGAATGAGCAGATTCGTCAAAAAAAAGTAGATCAGAAAAAATAGTCCCAGACATATATTACACAAAAGTCTTACAAATCAAAAAGATTTTTCTTTTCTCTTCCAATCAGAAACCCCTCATCCGTTGTAATCTTTATAATGCTATTTTCCATGTCAGCTTTTTGCAATAAAAAAAAGATAGGCTATTTTTATTTTCTTCCCCCTTAGTTCCGTGAGTAAAAGAGAAGGAAAGTTTTGAATCACCCAGGTTTTCTTAACTGCTGGTTCTCTGACAAATCTCTTTAGCTGTATAGATAAGAAAGTGATAAGCCTAGACAGGAGAATGCTTGCCTTTTAGTCCGTTTCTTTAAAGAAAAAAAAACGGGTCACTTATTCAGCTGAGCAAGTTGGAAATCCTCGCTCTGTCCGAGCTGCTGGAAGACCTTCTTTCACAGACAATTCTGATGAATTCCAGTCTCCAACAATCACAACAAAGCTGTGTGGAAAATCTCACGTTTCTTCCTTATCCGGAAGAAATTATCCCCAGTCAAAAAATACCCTTCTGACTGGATTTAAAACTGAAAAAGTTTCATCCAAGACGGGAGCCCGTCTCAGAGCTGCACAGGCGGAGGGATCCTCCTGGGAAGTCCGGGATTGGGGACACCTTAAGCACTCAGTCACAGAGATAACCTGATAGAGAGACTCAGGCAGAGTCTCTGGGAATACTGGTTATAGGACGTGACTGGTGGTGCTGCCTAGCAGGGGGATCTGTTGAGATCTGTGCTAGAGCGGGGAGAGAAACCATAAAAAAGGACAGTCCGGACTGGTGGAGTCCCTGGTGGTGCCTAGTGACAGGCAGTAACCACGAGCAGGTAGGAACCTGACAGGGAGAGCCAGGGAAGGGCGCCACAGTCAACGGTATCAAAAGCCGCTGAGAGATCCAGGAGGACGAGGAAGGTATGTTCTCCCCTATCCAATGCCCTCCTCATATCATCCACCAGAGCGACCAAGGCTGTTTCAGTTCCATGTCCAGTCCTGAAGCCCGATTGGAATGGATCTAGGTAATCTCCTTCATCCAAGTGTGTCTGTAACTGTTTGGCCACCACTCGCTCGATCACCTTGCCCAAGAATGGTAAATTAGAGACTGGACGAAAATTATTTAGTTCTTGTGGATCCAAGGAGGGCTTTTTCAGAATAGGCTTTATTACTGCCTCCTTGAGGGCAGATGGCAATGCACCCTCTTCCAAGGATGCATTTACCACTGCCTTGATCCTTTCGTTCAGTCTCTCTTTACAGCTTATAATGAGCCATGATGGGCAAGGATCCAGTAGACAGGTGGTTGGCTTCACAGAAGAGAGCACCTTGTCCACTTCCTCAGAAGGAAGAGGCCGAAACCGATCCCATTGAACCGTAATGCAACTGGCCGACTTTGGCTCACTCCCTGTATCCACAGCGCACGGAATCGTGCTCTTCAGATGCTCGGTTTTATCGGCAAAGTGTTTCGCAAATATGTCACAGGAGGCTTTAGAATGCTCCATGGGTTCCTGGGCAACTGGACTGACCAGGCTTCGGACCACTTGGAACAACCTCCTGGGACAACACTCTGCAGACGCAATAGAGGCAGCAAAGAATTCCCTCTTTGTTGCCTTTGCTGCCACTTGGTAGGCAGCTATTGCTGCACTAACCAGTGTCCGATCATCTTCGGAGCGAGATTTCTGCCCCCGGCGCTCTAGTCGTCTCACCTCCTGTCTCAGACCTCGCAACCGTGGTGTATACCAGGGAGCAATCTGAGTTCTATTCAGGGGGAGAGGACGTTTCGGAGCCACCCAGTCTATTGCCCTAGTGATCTCCCCATTCCACTCCATCACCAGGGTTTCGACCGGGCGCCCTTCCGCAGGCTCCAGATCTCCCAGCGCATTCAGAAATCCTATAGGATCCATCAGGCGTCTGGGGCGGACCATCCTAATAGGTCCTTGTCCCCTACGGAGGGTGTGTGGCATTGAGAGGTCTATATTCACCAAGTAGTGGTCTGACCATGACACGGGGTTAGAAAAAACAGCCCCCATTTTCAGAGCACTTCCCTCCCCTCCCGAGACAAACACAAGGTCAAGAGAATGACCAGATACATGGGTGGGCCCTATATTACTAAGGTGCAGTTCCCATGAAGTCATGGTTTCCATGAAATCCCGAGGGGCTCCAGTGAAATCCCCCAACACCAATAAATTGGGGGAGAGCATCCGCACACCCGCGACCACCTCAAGCACCTCGGTCAGGGAATCTGCCGTGCAGCGGGGTGGGCGGTACACAAGAAGAATCCCTAAACTGCCCTTTGGGCCCAACCTCCAGTACATGCAGTCAACAAACTTGGTCTCGTGGAGAGGGGGTCTGGCGAAAACTAAGGACCTCTGATAGATGACTGCCACTCCCCCCCCCGACTACCCACCCACAGCTGCTGTGCGTATTGGAAACTGGCTGGACACATAGCCTCAAGCGTAGGCGCTGAGGCCTCATCCAGCCAGGTCTCCGTAATACATACCAGGTCTGCGCCCTCATCCAGAATCACATAATGGATGAGCGCTGTCTTATCGGCCACAGACCTGGCGTTACACAACAGCAGTCGGAGGTCGGATGGAGTCCTGCGTCCCCCAGTTATCTTCTGGTTCTGGACAGGCCCAGAACAGGGGATGGATATTAAACATGTATCCCTTGTTCCCCTAAACTGGTATGGGCTGCCACCTGCACCTTTCCAGGATCTGCCGCCTAGCCTTTTAACATAATGGCTCCCCACCCTCCCCACGGTACCCCCCTCCGGTCTGCACATGTCCCACTCCTTGTCCGCTAATCAGGCAGGCCCTCCCACCCTTAAAACAACACCAAAATGCCCCCAAATCCAGCAGACAGTCTGTATCTCCGTTGCTTTTTAAAAGATATTAAAATAGCCCGATCGCTGTCCCCATCCACAGCACAGAGTAAGCAAGAGGCTTACGACGGGGGGCTACAAGTCCAGCTGCAGCCTTTACTCACAGGTTCCAAACTGGACCTGAGCGGCGGATCCAGCAGCCTCTCTTGCTCCACAGATGGAGTTGCAGCCAGTGGGCCTCTTGTCTCCCGTCGCTTCCGGACCTCCACCACAGCTCTCTCTTTGCCCACACAGCAGTACTGTCCCCACTCCTCGCTACCTTCCCGGTACAGCCACTGGCTCCTCTTCTTCATCGAGGCCGAAATATCTCGCCGTCCTTCTTCCGCGTCCCGCTTCTCCTCCCGTGTCTCGTTCCTCCTCCGGAACAGCCAGCGGAGGGCACGTCACGACGCGACGATGATGCCGCAGCCATTCCCCGCTCATCCGCCACAGGCGAACCGCTGGAGAATGTGGCATTCTGCTGACATGATGGCCTTTGGTTTCCTCAAAAGCTGCAGCTGGAGTTTTCAGCTTCTGTCTTGCAGACCTTCTTAGATTCTGCCTTCTGTGATTTCAGCTTCAAGGTTGACTCTCCATCTGTGTCATGTTCTTTTCCCAGGTTGTTCTTAAATCCCTCACTGAACCTCTTCACAGTCCACCAAACACGACAGAATGCTTATACCTTTACATCACCCAGTGCTCCAATAAGTGCCTTTTAAAAATACAAATGCTACAATATAATTAGTAAGTAAACAGCCACAGGAATGAGTTATTTAACATGTTCAACATATATTGTCCCATTTTGTATATTACTCTTTTACTCTTATACCACATACACTCCTTTCAGGCATTCTCCTTTGCATGTTTAACTGCACTTAAAGGATTTCCATTTAGTTATTTTTTTGGTGTTACGTCAAACAGCTTGTCCGGTCATATCTTTATTTCATTTTATTTATTTACCCTGCAATCGTATAGTCCCTATGAAGGTGTAAGAAGCACTGGATCACTCTCTCTGAGGGTGGAGAGAGAGGTCTGGTCACACAGTGACATGCAAAGTCAGATCCTCTCTTCTTGCCACCACAGCAGCTTCCACAGCTGCTGCCCTACTGATCCAGCTCTGATATCCATAGAGGCAAAAAGGGGACATGCCTGGGGCAGTCTGGGAATGTGCTGGGGGTGGACCAGTTGCACTCTGGGCTCCTTCTGGGAGAAAGGGCGGGATATAAATCTAATAAATAAATAAATAAATAATAAATATGGATCCAAAGGATCCATAGCCTTCACAACTTACTGACCCACCCCAAAACTAGGAAGAAGCTTATGTTATCCTAGGAGCTGGCATAATTCAATCATGTTTATTTCCCTGCCACTGGAAAACAATGGAAGGAATTTTTTTAAAAAGGCAGGGAAAATAACAGAAGAGCATAAGAGCACTCCTTCACCCTCACTACCACTTTGTCAGTGAGAGCCCAGCAGGGCATTTGATAAGGTGGAAGCATTAGTATATTTACAGCCTCTCTGTCTCCCATCACAGAACTCGGGGCAGGACATATGGGTTCCCAGGCAATCTCCCATCCAGTTACAGACCACACCTGGATCTGCTTAGCTTAATTAAACTGGTTATATCATGGGCCTCTACTCTTTTACAAGATTAAATTTGAAGGTATATATGCAAGTTTAGCTCATTTCCGAGCCTCATGTTCATTTTTTTATCTTGAAATCAATGTGTCATCACTTAACTAAAATCAGCAAGTTTCATACTGCATATGGATTATTCTCACAGAAAAGACTGCTTTTATTTTATTGGGGGGGGGGCGGTCTACTCAAAAATCATTTCCTGCAAATAAAGAATGAAAGCAGGCTAGAAGCTCTGCATGTTTTAATCTTTTGTCATCATTCTTTTAAAAAGTCAGAGTCACACAGGCTAAAGATTAAATTGACAAACACTTGCTATTTAGCTGTCTTTGAAAAGAGAATCAATTATTTCTCTACACATTTGCCATGCATACATTCTCACAGAAACACTAACAAGCTATCTTAAAAATTTATCATTAACCCAGATATTAATTGCTCAATTAGATGTTCACAAGAAGACTGAAGTTGTCATTCTAGTGTCAAAAATCATATTAATAATAAAGGGGATCATGCTGGTTTACACACAAAGAAACTGGCCTTTTAATTATCAATAAAATTAATTTGCATGAAAATTAATATAAAGGCTAAGAATATTTTGAATCTGTAATATCTACTGTGCTTAAATCTTGTCATTATTTAAGGATAAGAGCGAAAAACCAGCCAAAACCAGCCAATAAGGATAAGAGCTAAAAACCAACCAATAAAGTATTGTTGCACGCCTCCCCCAATCTCTGAGCAGTGACATTTCTGGGGGTCCCTGTGCTCCTCCAGGGTTTGGTTTCCTTTGGGGAAGAAGGTCAGGGGAGACTGCGGTGTCTTTATGAAATATGGTTTGTTTATTTACACACATTCCAACCTGAGCTCAAGGATGGAGGGGTTCAATGCATCAGCAGTCCAACATCCAGCTTTCCATCTGGGCTGCAGGAGGCACCCCAAAGGCCATGGTGCAGAGAGCCAGTCTCTCTGCCTGCCTTCCAGTTCCCAGCAATTCTCTGATGATGATGATGTACTGCCTTCAAGTCGATCCCGACTTATGGCGACCCTATGAATAGGGTTTTCATGGTAAGTGGTATTCAGAGGGGGTTTGTTTACCATTGCCTTTTTCTGAGGCTGAGAGGCAGTGACTGGCCCAAGGTCACCCAGTGAGCTTCATGGCTGTGTGGGGATTCAAACCCTGGTTTACCAGGTTGTAGTCCAACACGTTTTCTGCTTTGCAGTTGATAAAAACCAAGGACTTATTAAGAATTCACTGTATAGTTGAAAATATAGTTAACCCCCCATGGGATTGTCACATTGGTAACATTCCTCTATAAAGTCTAACTTCTGTTTCTACTTTAAGAGTGACTGCTGAAAAGCATTGTCTGTGGTTCCAGTATAGGTGGTGGTGGTACATTCTGATGCTAACATTGTGCTACATTCTAAACCCAATGTAATTCTTTTTCAGTATGATCACAAAATACAGCCCACATTCCCACTAATGAGAAAAAATAAAGCAGTTGCACATAATTGCTTTTGGGAACCAGGTTTATCCACTTCTTCACTGATATCAGCAAGGCCAGCACCCTTGCCAGTGAATGCACAGGGTCGAGGGTTCTTGCTTTCTCCCTTCCTCCGTATCTACATAGAGTCCTTGTATGTCGAACGTTAGTTCACCTAAGCTCACAGGTTATCAACAGCAGTTGTCTAGTGTAGGCAGAGAATAGAGGAGACCCCACTCAAGAACTCCTGAGTCTTGGAAGGTACCAGAAATTTTCTATTTTGGAGTCAGACTTCAAGCAGCAGAACAGTCTTTACAATATATGCTTTTATTCATATCTTGCACACTACAACTAATAAAATTCTAGGTGGTCTTAGCCATCATTGCAGAAACAGAAAAAGAGAAATATATATCAGTATGAAAGAAGTTGCTGGATATCCATTTAACATCAAAGTAAAAGACTATGAAGGCACATCTTAGTTAAAACAAATTATAATAAATGAAGGACTGAGTTAAAGTCTAAATCATATTACATAGCCAAAGTATAAAGTACGTGGAAATACATGTCATAATACATCACCCATCAGATGTCATAGATGGAATAGATGGATGGTTCTTTCTTCTGCTTTCTTCAGCCCCCCACTCCAGCAGATCTGAGGGGTAATGAATGCTATAAGACTTGGCCTTTTATATCCTTTTCCCCATGGTGTTATCATTTATACTGTCTACTAGAGGCGGCACTAGTGACCTTTCTGCCTTCTTCGAGAATGCTCAATGTAAACTACTAGTAGAAGAATGAGTTGGTGTTAACCATATCATATAAGGAACTTCCTCCAAAAAATGTCAGTTTGAACATTGGATGTCTGCCTAGACGTCTTATATCTATGTCTGTTCCAGTTGCTGTCACAGGCAAATTACATCTCTGGTGAGGAGATGGAGGAAAGGAGGGGCATTTTTAAACTACTCCTTTATTTATTTTATTTATTTATTTATTGCATTTGTATACCGCCCCATAGCCAAAGCTCTCTGGGCGGTTTACAAAAATTAAAAACAAATATACAAATTTAAAAACACATTTTTAAAAAGCAATTTAAAAACACGTGCTAAAATGCCTGGGAGAAGAGGAAAGTCTTGACCTGGCACCAAAAAGATAACAGTGTTGGTGCCGGGCACACCACTCCTTTCTCACTATTTGGCTCTTGTGCATGAAGCAGACTTTATAGGCTATTCCAGCATATCTTAAGCATATTCTAAGCAAATATAAGCATATTCTAAGCAAATATAAGCAATGTACATGATTTCAGCATAATTTATGCTTATTTTAAGCCATTATCTGGGATGGCTCATTACATCATGAACACCTGCCGTTCTAGAGAGACTCATCTGCCACTAAAAAGTATGATATAGGAGAAAGTAATATGGCCACGAATATTTCCTCATCTGGAAGGATGGGGCAGGGTAGCATTCTACAAGGTAGAGTGTGGTAAATCTGCAAAAATGAGATGTCACCTTTATACTAAGGAAGTTGTCAGCAATTTGGGACAAACCTGGTTCACTAAAGCAATAAGCGCTAAGTTCAAGGTTCTAGTTTTGGTGTACGGCCCTATATAGCTTGGGACCAGGATACCTGGAAGACCATCTTATCCCTTATATACAGTAGGGCCCCACTCACACGGCAGGTTACGTTCCGGACCCCCGCCGAAAAGCGAAAACTGCTGAAAAGTGGAACTCATTGAACAGAATGGTGTGCGACGGCCAAAAACCACCGTAAAAGCGGAGCAAGCACCATATGAGTGGGGCTTTAGTCTAATTGCATCTAATTGAGACTGCCGCATTAGCAAAGTGCCATAAAGGGAAGCGCCGTAAAGAGGGGACCTACTGTACCCAGTCGATGCAGGTGAGGGCCTCTTGCAGATATCATCTTATCAGGAGGTTTGTTCCACACAACATAGGAAGTGGGCCTTGTAATGGCACTTACTCTTTGGAATTCCCTCCTCTTAAATATTAGACAGGCACAATCTCTGTTATCCTTTCGGTGCAT
The DNA here is from genome assembly GCF_030035675.1 of Rhineura floridana. Taxonomy (NCBI): domain Eukaryota; kingdom Metazoa; phylum Chordata; class Lepidosauria; order Squamata; family Rhineuridae; genus Rhineura; species Rhineura floridana. The sequence continues at coordinate 47,354,552 of NC_084480.1, forward strand.
ACTGAAGACCTTCCTCTTTCAACAAGGGTTTTAAGTAGAGACCTTATCCCAGTCTGCATCTCTGTTGGAATTGCTTTTTAATATTTTTAAAAACTTTTAAAAAAAAATGTTTTTAAGGATGTTTTGTTTTAACATATTTTAGTCTGTTTTTATGATGTTTTAGTGTTTTTAGTGCTTTTGTTTGCTGCCCTGGGCTCCTACTGGAAGGAAGTGCGGGATATAAAAAAACAAACAAAAATCTTATATCAATCAAGTTACATTGGTATAAAAAGTAATTGCAGATGAATGCAAACCATATCCTTTGACCTCATCTATAGCGCCATAATCCTATCATATCTAAAACCAACCTTTCAGTACCCACAGACCTAGGCACTTAACATCCCAAGGGCTTGATTGGGAGGGTCCTTAATGATTATGTCACTATTGTCAGATATTTACTTCTCGCAACAGTAATTCAGCTTTTACTTCACCTAGAGTCTGGAATGCTCAATAGCATAATTACAAAAAATCCAAACCAGGAATAACATTTTGCCACTCCTTATTCAATCTAGACAAGTCTGCTCTAGTGCTTGTTTCCATATTATGATAGGGTAGTGAGCCCAGTGTGTTTTTTAAAAAATCAGTTAGGTTTTTCAGAAGTATTTTTAGTGCCCAGAAGTACCAAACACACATTTCTATAGGTTTGTTTCTAAGGATGTGGACACTAGTCCATGAAATTACGTCACAGTACATTTGTTAGTCTTTAAGGTGCCACAAGACTCTTTGTTTTTGCTGCAACAGACTAACATGGCTACCCTTTTCAAGAAGGTCTTTTTAGAATTGATTCTAAAATGCATGTCAAACAAATTTATCTAAAGATAAACTCTGGTGGTAAATGTAGGTATGTTCTTGGCTTCTGACCAATTTGCATCCACCACCCCTTTGTTGTGACACAACAGCAAGATATATGAGTTCTTTGTCTGATTCATTCAGGCGGCAATCCAGCTCTGCAGACTTAAACTTCACCCTTGCTCTCTGCAAATGCTGAATTCCAGAGTCATTAATCTTGAAAACAGCAGCAAGTTCCAAGGGGCGATGGGCTGTTAAAACAATAAACCCAAGTGCATCTTGGGAACAGTTTTCTCAGACTGTGGCATAAAATGAAACCTACAGTAACTGCATTTTAAGCCTCTGCAGCACCTTTACACTGAATATCACCTTCTCACTCTACTGATTATAAGAAATGACCAAATGAATCACCAAACCTGCAGCGACAGATTACAGAATGGTATTAGCATAGGGCAGATCAACAGAAATGGCAAAATATACAAAGATTCTAATTAATGTAGAACCACTTATTGAAATATTAAGCTGCAAGCAAGTGCAAATGCTTTCCCCCACAAATGACGTTTTTTCATTTTCAGCTTATTTGTTTAATCAGAGTTAAGAGAAACATCTGCAGAATAGACTAGTATTTTGCACCTTGGCTGGTAGAGTGATTTCCGCAGATGCACAGATGTGAAATTGTTATGTCATAATTGGTCCAGTTTGCACTTTGCTCAAACAAACTATGATTTGGAAACCAAAACCAAAACTTGGCTACAGACCAAACAAACTGTGATACCCAGTTCAGATATAATGCCAATATACAAGCCAGATATTGTGATTTGTTCCTCTTGTATGTTAGCAGGGAGGAGTCATATTCACAGTAAAAAAAAAGCATTAACTATGGTGTACCTTGACTTGAGAACAAAGCTACTGTATCATCTATTAGGACTGAGACAGTGGTACTCCTGTGCATGTTTTCAGCATCAAGAAAGGACCTATGTGGACCTGAAAGACCACCAATGGCATATAAAAACTACCAATGGAAAATACCTACCTTAATGTTGTGTATTTCTGAGCCTTTAGTGCATTAGTATATTTTAGATGCAAGGCTAAATCCATCCTGTTTGCCCAGGCTTGGAAAACTAGTTAATTCCAATTGGCTGAAATGGTTTGTACTGCTATCTGTACTGCCAGGTACTAGCACTTCTTAATTTGTTTTCGAGTGGTTTATTAATTATTCACAATTTATGAAGTAGAATTTGCAAGCTGCCTTGAAAGCTAATATAGTAAAAAGGAGAGATAAAATGTTAGTCCATCAATCTTACAGAGCAGCGTGTTTTAGTTACTCCTTTATCCACCCAGCATTTATTTAGCCCAGTTGATTTTAAATACTTTGCCCTTTGACCACACAGTCTTTTTTAAAATTATATTATCACTGTGATGGGCATAGATTGAGGAGAGTTACTCAAAGGAAGAGAAGAGTTACAGAATGAACTTAAAAAGAAAACTCTCTTGACTAAATCAGAGGTTAGCTGAACAGCCATTGGGTGGTACCCTGAAAGCATTCAGATGTAAATAATCAGTATAGATTGTGGTTCTTAAGTTATATAGGGCAAACTTAGTAGTTTAATTTTCAGTAACTCAGTCTCCCTTCCTAGTATAGTAAATAACCATTATTATTTTTTTGTTAAGACTGAAATATTCTGGCACGGACAGAAGCTGAGAGACACGATAGGTTTGTTCAGATTGTCAAATAATACCAATTTACGAGAGTGATCTCAACTGAGTAAACAAAAGAAACTTCAACTAGAACAGTACAGATATTCAGCCAGATCAGTTATAATATAATCAAGGCTTGTTCCTGGATTATATTTTCTGCACACAGAAAACTAGCTTAGCAGAAAGAAGTCAAGGCTACATTCTATTTCCCATGCAAATAGTGTTCTGTGTAGATTGTACTGTATGGCGGATCATTCTACCATGTGAGCACACACCTGTTGTCTGTAATGGCATAGCCAAGAAATAGGTTTACCTCCTCATCAGATGTCTGTGAGAACTAGGTCTATGTCTGGCTCTCTCGTTTCTATTAGTTTCTAATGTTAACAAGCAATGACAATTTAATAAAAAACAAGGCAGTAATGCTTTTAAGCAGATGTCCTCATTTGGGGTCATTTATAAAACATATTAAATTATGTTTGCTGACATTTAAAAGCTATTAGGACTTTTGGAAACATTTCCATAGAAATCTAATTTGATGTCTCGGCTATTATTAAAAACTGAGTGCCAGAGCTATTGTTGATATATACGGAAGAAGTTGGCGCTACTTAGATTTAATCTAATACTGTGCATTCAGGACTATGGGAAGGCCAAAAGGACTCCCATAGAAGCCAAGCAACTCTCAAAACAAACTGAAAAGGGAAAATTTCATTATTTTTTGTAACTATGTTATTTTTCTCCACTGCAATCGTGTAAGATAGCCATCTTTTGGCTTATTAGTTATAATATACAAACTTATTAGTATTCCACATTCTATATGTGTAGAACTGATACAGAGAATAACAGGGCTATGGTTACCTGAGAATTCTCGAACAAGAAAGTATTTGAACCCATGTCTCTCAATCCAACTCTAATGCCCTAACCACGACACTGCAGCTGCTTTGATATGTCTTTTCTTCAGTCAGATGTGGATAAGTTTAGCCATGACTGGGTTCCTGGTTTGCTGAACAGATGGGTGGGCTGACCCGTGGGCCAGATGCAATTCCCTGCCTGCTCTAACTCTAAGCGATGGCCCTTCTCCTAAATAGCCTAGGCAACTGATAGCGTGCAAGGTAATTAACTTGTTCAGAATTATCCCTCATTGCTTTTCTGCTGGTCTTTGCATGTGGATCTAAAAACATGGAGCAAAGAAACAAATTAGAGTGAATATAAGTCAAGTGGATCAATTGCAATATTAAAGGTAAAGGTGTCCCCGCTCTTGTAGTGCGAGTCGTTTCCGACTCTTAGGGTGACGTCTTGCGACATTTACTAGGCAGACCATATATATGGGGTGGGATTGCCAGTTCCGTCCCCGGTCTTTCTTTACCCCCCAGCATATGCTGGGTACTCATTTTACTGACCACGGATGGATGGAAGGTTGAGTGGACCTCGACCCCTTTTACCAGAGATTCGACTTCCTCCTTTCATTGGAATCGAACTCCGGCCGTGAGCAGAGCTTTGGCTGCGTTACCGCCGCTTACCATTCTGATATACCTTTAGTCCCTGGTGGAGTAGCTTCTTTTGATTATGATGGCTGTTCCTGCTCACAGAATTTAAATTTTGTCCTGTACCTACACATGCATGACATGTATCTTACCATGTCAGCCAAGTAGAGAATCTTACAACTTGTTTTTAAACTTCCTTCAGGTCAGGGATGTGGAACCCGTATGCCCCTCCCCAGATGTTGTTGGACTGTCTCCCATCAGTCCTGAGCCAGCATAACAAATAGGGATAATGTGAGCTGTAGTCAGACAACATGTGGAGGGCTAAATGTTCTCTAGCCCCGCCCTAGACCCATTATTATTAAACAGATCACTAGTAGTCAAAACAAGTTAAAAATAAATGATGCCAAAACAACATACTTTAGGTTCCCAACATAATCTTTGGAATGCCCTTCCTTGGGAAGTGGGTTTGCCCCCCCCCATTGGCCCTTTCAGAGGATTTTAAAGATTTATTTATTCCACTTTGCATTTGGTTAAATTTAGTGTACTGTTCTTTTAACAGAGGTTTTAATTGGTGCTATCTAATTTGTTATTTTAATGATCCATGTATTGAATGTTGTTCACTGTTCTTATTATTTATTTTGTATTTTAAAGTATGTTGTAATCCACTTTGTGAGGGTTTTTACCCAGAAAAAAACCTAGAACTCTAATTGACTGATTGATTAATCCATTCCCTTTTTTATATCTTTTAGCTCTGGAGTCTGGAGCAAACATGTTCATTTACAAGAGGAAAACTAATCCATGAGAGGAGAAACTTGGGTGTACAACAAGATCCTCCAGAGAGAAAGGCTACCATCTGTCTCACTTTGGCAAGTGTAAAATGTGACAATTGTTGGCTCATCAGGAGTCTTTTAATGAGTAGATCTTGCTTCCTTTATTAGAGGAAAATTAATATCCTGAGAAAAAAATTGGGGAATTGAGCCACAACTCTAATAGTATCCTAATTTTCCACCTCTATAGCAAGTCTTCAGTAAAAGCAATTATTTCATATGCAGATTTTTCCAAAAACAAAGCAAATAGGAGCTGCTACTAAAAACGATTATGGAAGAATTAGGGACAATTCGCATTACTACTCTGTGTGGCTGCCTGTCCTGAGAATATGGTGAAAGTGTATTTAAATCAAGACAAATTTATCCTAATGTACCAAAATCCATACTAGGGCAATACTTCTTATTAGGCTAACCAAATTATCACATGAGCCAACAGAGTAATGTGGCTGCAAAAAAGGCAAATGCTATATTAGGCTGCATTAACAGAAGTATAGTTTCTAAATCGCATGAAGTATTAGTTCCCCTCTATTCAGCACTGGTTAGAGAAGACTGAGGGGAGATATGATAGCACTCTTCAGGTACATGAAAGGTTGTCACACAGAGGAGGGCTGGAATCTCTTCTCGATTGTCCCAGAGTGCAGAACATGGAATAATGGGCTCAAGTTGCAGGAAGCCAGATTTCGACTGGACATCAGGAAAAACTTCCTAAATGCTAGAGCCATACGACAATGGAACCAATTACCTAGAGAGGTAGTGGGATCTCCGACACTGGAGGCTTTCGAGAGGCAGCTGGAGAGCCATCTGTCGGGAATGCTTTGATTTGGATTCCTGCATTGAGCAGGGGGTTGGACTTGATGACCTTATATTATAGGCCCCTTCCAACTCTACTATTCTATGATTCTAATTATGAGCAATCTTTGGAGTTCTGAACATTCAGGTTTGATGTTAAGCAGTGGGGCAGTTTAGAATCCCACTCTTGAATGGCTAAATTCAGTATTCTCTAAAAAACCAAAGTTAGTTTGTATTAGTGACAAGGTTGTTTTCAGAAAACCTGTTTTGCCATGTTTACATGCACGTTGTACTTGGAAATAAAGAAAAAACCTGGCCAGCCAACCAGGGGTGAATCATTCCCTTGATCACGGGCTATTTGTTTGCCCAAATCTCAGTCTTTAATCTTGATGCAAACAGCAGATGAAGAAGGTCCACACTTCAATCCCTGGTACGTTCAGTTAGAAAAGGATCAAGAGATGGGAAAACATTTTGCTTGGACCCTGGAAAACTGTTGCTAGTCAGAATAAACTATACTGAGCTAGAAGGATAAATGATCTGACCTGGTATAAGGCAGTTCCCTCTTTGGTTTTATTATAACTTGCATTTTAGGCAATAAGCAAAATAAATGCTAGCAAATGCTAACTTCTGGAGAGTGTTCTATGTATGATGTGGGCAGAGCATTCCAAATGATGGGAAGCCGGCAGAAATATCCACAGCATCCACTTGCTGCAGGGCTGGCGCGAAAGGGCGGCCAGGTTGGGCCCTGGCCAAGGACCCCTGAAAGTCCCCTCATTAGGGTGGGAGAGCAGCACTCCCCTGCTGCGGATCACAGGGATGGAGCTTCCAGGACGCCCACTCGTTTGCTCACTCCATCTCTCTCCTTCTGCTGCTGCTGAGCGCAGGACTGCCATCAATCAAGCGGTGGAGGCTTCTTTAAGGGGCTGATGCCTCACTGCCATCTTGGTTGATGGCAGGCATGTGTGTGCACGTTGCATACAGGAGCCACGTACTCGGGGCAGGTTAGTGTCCAAGGGCCCAGTCATGCCTGGTGGTGGCCCTGGCCGTCAGCCCAGCTGAGCACCAGCTCCATCTGAAGCTGCGCACAGCAGTCAGACAGGAAGAGCCAGCTCTCACAAACATGCCTACTGGGGAATAAGCAGTCCCCACAGGCCACTACTGTTAGGGTTTTTTTACTGTGTTGGCCTATTAGCCGGTGGAAATAATGTGGGGATCAGGACCTGGGGGAGCACTCTGAGGGGGACTTGAAAGTCGCCTATGTCCCCCTGCACGGTTCCTCCCCGCCACATCCCTGGAACACCCAGTTTTTTGGGGCTTCCGTCAGTTTCTGCTCTCAGTCCGCTGGGCTGGCCATTCCTGACAGACACTTGGTGGCAGCAAGACTCAGCCTTGGTGGGGGGCTTCTGCTGGCAGAGCCCAGCAGTACCGTCAGGCTACCAGCTCAGCTGGGGGTCTGTTGCATCCAACTCCCCCCAGCCCAGTGGAAATATGAGTTGGATTGTGCCCTAAGAGTTTGAATCTCCAGTACAGCATCCCTAGCACTATTCTAACATGATGTTCTCTGGTTAGATCCATTCTGTTCCACTTGCCAATCATTGAATTCTTACTTTCTTTCAAATAAATAATCGAGGAGGAAAAACTGCTATAATTCCAGGGAAGAACGCTAAGAATACAAAGAACTTTTAGACTAACCCTAAGTACTGTATGTTGTATTTTATCATTTTTATTCTCTTTCCTGCATGGCATTATAGTAAGAACATTGGCTTTTCAGAATTCCCCATGGAATTAAAAAGAGAGAAAGATTAAATTGCTTCTTGCCTCACTACTATTTCAGGGTCCCATAGTACTATACACATTGGCCACAATCCAACACAGAGTTTAACAGTTTAACTCAACTGAAATATGACTAAGACATGTGAATAGGCAGTAACTATTGTGTTATTTATCCTCCTGGTTTCAGTCAGACAATAAGACACAAAGAAAGTATGATGGTCATTTTTATAGGACTGTTCAGATTGTGTAAGTTCAGGTCTGTGGCTTCCTTGATGGAATCAATCCATCTCTTGTTTGGCCTTCCTCTTTTTCTACTTCCTTCTGTTTTTCCAAGCATTATTGTCTTTTCTAGTGAATCATGTCTTCTCATGATGTGTCCAAAGTATGATAACCTCAGTTTCATCATTTTGGCTTCTAGTGACAGTTCTGGTTTGATTTGTTCTAACACCCAATTATTTGTCTTTTTCGCAGTCCATGGTATGCACAAAGCTCTCTTCCTACACCACATTTCAAATGAGTTTATTTTTCTCTTATCCGCTTTTTTCACTGTTCAACTGAACTTACAAGATCTGAACAGGATGGTTCATGACATATGCTTTTGGAGGTCACTGATTCATAGGGTTGCCATAAGTCATAATCGACTTGAAGGCACATAACAACAACGTCTGTTGATGATCATGCGTAAGCTTTTAAATTACACCAGAAGTTTAACTAACAATATATACAGAATATTTGGTCATCAAAATCACATCATGGCTTATTTATTAAACTCTAAGTACATGTTCACTTCCATACTTTCAGACAGAACACAAAATCCATTATGACTCAGGCTCCTTGGAACATTATGCACTATGCCTTATTATTATGGTTTAGAATGATAAACTATAATCCTCTGTCGGGAGAGAGACAGGGGGAGTGTGACTCTGTTGATTCTCCTTGATCTCTCAGTGGCTTTCGATACCATCGACCATGGTATCCTTCTAGGACAACTGGCTGAGTTGGGAGTGGGAGGGACTGCATGGCAGTGGTTCCGCTCCTACTTGGCAGGTCGGCTCCAGAAGGTGGTGCTTGGGGAACATTGCTTGGCACCCTTGACTCTCCAGTAGGGGTGCCACAGAGGTCAGTTCTGTCCCCCATGCTGTTCAACTTCTACATTAAACCGTTGGGCGCTGTCACCCGGAGCTTTGGAGTGAGCTGCCATCAGTATGCTGATGACACGCAGCTCTATTTCTCCTTTTCATCTTCTTCAGGTGAGGCTGTCAATGTGCTGAACCAGTGTCTGGCTGCAACAATGGACTGGATGAGGGCTAATAAACTGAGACTCAATCCAGACAAGACTGAGATGCTGCTAGTGGGTGGTTCTTCTGACCGGATGGTGAATGTCCAACCTGTCCTGGATGGGGTTGCACTCCCCCTGAAGGAGCAGGTTCGTTCGTAGCTTAGAGGTTCTCCTAGAACCATCTCTGTCACTTGAGGCTCAGGTAGCCTCGGTGGCACGGAGTGCCTTCTCCCAACTTCGGTTGGTGGCCCAGTTATGCCCCTATTTGGACAGGGATAACCTGGCTTCAGTTGTCCATGCTCTGGTTAGATTACTGCAATGCACTCTACGTGGGGCTGCCTTTGAAGACGGTTCGGAAACTGCAGCTTGTGCAAAATGCAGCGGCCAGATTGGTAACAGGGACCAGATGGTTCGAACATTTAAAACCGATTCTAGCTCGCTTGCATTGGCTGCCTGTATGTTTCCGAGCTCAATTCAAAGTGCTGGTTTTAACCTATAAAGCCTTACACGGTTTGGGACCACAATACCTGATGGAATGCCTTTCCCGACATGAACCCACCCGTACACTATACTCAACATCAAAGGCCCTCCTCCAGGTGCCTACTCCAAGGGAAGCTCAAAGGATGTCTACAAGGGAGAGGGCTTTCTCAGTGGTGGCCCCGAAATTATGGAATGATCTTCCTGACAAGGTGCACTTGGCGCCAACACTGTTATCTTTTTGGGGCAGGTCAAGACTTTCCTCTTCTCCCAGGCATTTTAGCATGTGTTTTTAAATTGGTTTTTTTAAAAGTGTTTTTAAATTTTTGTATTTGTTTTTAATGTTTTTAATTGTTGTAAACCGCCCAGAGAGCTTCAGCTATGGGGCAGTATACAAATGTAATAAGTAATAAATAATAAATTAATAATAATAATAATAATAATAATAATCCTACAAATAGAACATGTCTGATAACCAGACATATGGTAATATACCTACTGCCTTGAGAAGCATTATGTGATGCTTATACCAATCTCTGTTACAGGACTGCCAAATGCTTGGACCTATTAATTATATTTTTATTGCACAGTTCATCCAAGGAGCTCACATGGTTCTTCCCAATTTATTTCCACAACCACCCTGTGAGGTAGGTCAAGTTGAGAGACAGTGATTGGCCTAAGGTTTCCCAATGACTTTGCTGGTTGTATGGGGATTTGAACAATCTTCCCGGCCTTGTCCAACAATATTATGACACACTGAATTTTGCAATATCATGTCAGCTATCATAAGTGGAAAATGCTTCAGAAAACAAATTTCTTTATTGACTAAATTCCTACTTAAATGGACACAACTGATGCTGTCTTAATGGTTCCTCCTTGTTTGCTCTCTAGTTCTCTAAATCATATAAAATAAACATAAACCCCAGAAGAGTCGCAGTTTTGGGTGTATTCAATTACCCCAAGGCAATCCTTACCAAATCTAGAAAACAGGCTTATTCAAAAGCTGAATCCAAACCAAGGCTCATGGCTTGCAAACAATGAGTTCATAGCTTTTAAAAAAAGAGAAATATGAAATTGGACTGAGACGAAAAGCCTAAGCACATTTACTAGGGATAAAGTCCCACTAAAATCAATGACACTTTGTTCTAAAACAAGTTCAGGGTTGCACTGTGCATGTCTGAAATGCCAACATGGGGCCTAAAGTGTTTAATAATATTGGGCATGTCAATGCCCATACCATACCTAATTGATCATTTGTGTCTGTTCCCATGTGCCACATTCAATTTATAGCACACATCAGCAAACACTCAAAAAGCAACTTTTCTGATTGTATTACAAAAGCTGTAACTTGCGTATGGTAGTGAATACAAACAATTGGCTGGTCATGGGTTTAAAGTTTATCTGTACTATTTTTTTGTCCGGAAATTATATTATTTTAATTTGTAACCCAGCAAATTACTTTGGTAACCTGTGGAATGTATAGGGAAGATAATCAATAATGTGGATATGGAGCTGCAAGAAGTGCTGAGAAAATGAAATTATTTGCCTATGTGGGTGCTGAATCGCAAAAATTCTGGATAATAAGAGAATTAAAAAACACACCCTGAAACACATTTGCTAATGGCTAGGATGATGATGATTAGTTACTCCGAATTCTCACCTTCTTACATAGTTTTAAGAGTGGTGTTTTATTATTCTTCATGGGTAATATCCAACTGTAGCTACCATTGGAACAGACTTCTCTCATGCAATGTCCCTTCTCCCCACCCCCTGCCCTGCAGCCTAACAAATTAACTCTGGAGAATTGGGAGACTCTCTGAAGCAGATTTGGGGAGAAGAGGAAGGGGAAGTCTGGTTGTGTGACTGGAAGTCCACTCATTCAGTGCTGGATATCACCCACACTCCAGCCACTGCACCACACAGGCTAGTTCTGAAAACTACTGGGTTCTAATTATTAAATATTTCAGAGCTTGGAAAAGTTACTTTTTTGAACTACAACTCCCATCAGCCCACTCCAGTGGCCATGCAGGCTGGGGCTGATGGGAGTTGTAGTTTTAAAAAGTAACTTTTCCAAGCTCTGATTAATATTTACACTGAACAAACAGTTCAAGGCAGATCAGAGACAACATGAAGTTGGAAAGGTAATGCTCTAATTATACAACAAAAAGGCTGAAAGACTGTGGGTTAATGCTAAGTTGATACCACTGAAAATCTCATTACAAGGGTTGCAGCATGTAATTGAACTGACTGTATGGCTGAGTGAGTTAGCGGCCCCCAAGATTTATATACCCACAACATCTATGGATCCATCGGGAAGCCCAGAGGGTGATTACTAGATCTAGGGCCTTTTCTGTGGTGGCCCCTGAGTTGTGGAACAGCCTCCCCGAAGAGGTACGCCTGGCGCCTACACTTTTATCTTTTCGGCGCCAGGTATGCTCCCAGGCATTTTAATTTTCTTAACCATTTTAATCTTTTAATCCATATTTTTAATTTTTGTCGTATTGTGTTTTTGTAGTGTTTTTTGTTGTTTGTTTGTATATGTTTTTATGATTTTTATTATATATTGTATTTTATCTTGTTTGTTCACCGCCCTGAGAACTATTCTGCTAAGGGCGGTACATAAATTGAAATAATAAATAAATAAATAAATTGGGTCTGGCTCAGTGCTATTCTTCAGTTAGAGCACTTTAAAACACATAAAAATAGATATGGGGAATCATCAGCAAACCAACAAGACTCTCTAATAGTATTCTCCTCCTGTTTCTCTCTCCCCACCACAAAACACAGGCTGTTTTGATAACATAGCATATAATAAACAATGATCTGTAACAAGAAAACAGTGACTGCAGTTGGAAAACAATCCTTTATTTTTAAAATATGATTTTAAAAATGATTTTATTTTTTATGATGTTTTAATGTTTTTGGTGCTTTTGTCTGCCGCCCTGGGCGCCTGCTGGGAGGAAGGGCATGATATAATAATAATAACAATAACAATAACAATAATAATAACTTCCTCTCTCTGTGTGTGTGAGAATAAATTTTATTTTATATACATGCTCATTAAACACACCCTTCCTCTCTGCACCATTACATGACATGATTGTAGAGGGTTTTTTTTACCTATTTTCAGTGAATACCTATGATTATTTAAAATGAAACTATTGTTTCCTGTAGTAACTATGCTTTGATTTCATATGCTCCAATAGAGAATGATATAGTGTAGGACAAAGCAAGTATAATCAAAAGGAAACTAATCTAATTTTAAGGGCAGCAAGCACTGATGTCTTCAGATATAGTGGGCAACAATATTTGGTATCATTTTTTGCTTCCATGTTATACCTTCTTAAGTTGAGCAGACAGACATTTCCATTTATTATCTGCCCACAAATTGCAATGGCAACTAAGTCTTGTGTCATATCCCAAGACCCATTTTCCCTTAGTATCAATAGTACTTTGTGCTGAAAAATTTAATACAGCAGGTTTTAGTAGAGTAATGCAGCCACAACACAGGAAAGAGACACATAGCTATGCTCTAGCTGTGTAGTGAAAATATGCCATTTTAGCTATTACGGTACAAGATTGTCTCGGTACTGCAGCAATAAAGATAAGCAACAGAACCAGGCTGTAAATCTCAAAAACTCCTTACAGATACCTTTCATACATTAAGCCTGGGAGAACAGCTGAACTAGCTTAGTGGCAAACACTGCTAACCCCTCCCCTCCATCACTAAGATTGCCTCCTCTGCAACCTGTGCCCTCCATATGATCAGCCTTTGATCAACATGATCAGGTTGGACAATTCCTTTCTCCTCTGAAATTAAGGGACAGAATAAAAAAAAAAACTGGCCTCCTTACAATTGGTGGTGGAGGGCCTAATTCACGCTGGACAACATATGTGCGGTGGAGAGGCTTCCACTACTCAGTCACCTGCACTATTTCAATACCACCCTCAGCAGAATGTATGAATTGTGGTGATGTTTTAATATCTCTGGAGAAGAACTTTTTTTTTTTTAAAAAAAAGGATGCAACAGAATTGACACAAAAGGGAGGATTTTGCTTTGCCCTTAGGTTTCAAGTATAACTGGAAGAGGCTACAGGAAGAGCTTCTTGAATTTCACTGAATTTGCTATAAACAACAACAAAAATGCCCAACACCAAGAGATAAAATATGGCTCAGCCATACCTCAGAATGGTGAGCTAAAACTGTAGTGAATGCTCCATATAGAAAAGCTGGAATAAATAGGATTTTTTCCTTATCCCAGGCTGCACACCTTTAACACATCATTTAGTTGCCATCATTGATTAATCACTTCTCTTTAATTGATCTCAACATTTCTACCCTTCAAAACATCCTGTGTGTGGATGCCTATAAATCACTAACTCTCAAATCAAGAATGAAACACCTATCTGATTGACCTACACATTTAAAACTGATCACCAGCTATACAGATAGTATTGGAAAGAGATACAAGTCTAATGTTTATGGCGTGATCAAGTTTTCACGAATCTACTCTCAATAGTAAGGAAGACTCCTGCCCCATACCTAGGCACTGTCGGGTAGCTGCCGAAGCCCTGCAAGGGACCACAAAACAGGCCTTCCTGGGGCTAGGTAACTCACCACCATTAACAATTCTTACAATGCCCTGGAATGTCTATGTTGAAAGACATTGTGGGAAATGAACATAGCACCATGGGAGGCATTATGAGGAAGATGTACTGGTGGGAAGTATGCTTCTGCCACCACTACAGCAAAAAAGATTTTAAAAAGAAAAAGGTAACTCTATCTCTCCAAAAATATCACAATTATTTTTGCTGTTCCCTCAAGATACATTGCTCCCCACCACCACCACTCAAAGTTTTGTGAAGAAATTTCATACTAACAGCAGCTGTCTAGAGCTAATGGTCTTTTATTTCAGCCTAGTAATCCTAAATCTCTAGGAGTAGTTCTTCCAAAAAAACTGGTGCAGCTTAAAAAGCATAATTTTAGGACCCTGATCAGTAATGTTAAGGCCTTATATATGTGGGCTAAGGTGTACCGCACATGGTTGGGAAGGGTTGCAAGAATAAAAAGGCTGTGTTACCTTGATTTTTATTTCTCTTGTAGATGCTTCCAATTTTGCTATCTCCAAAAGAGATTGCTAGCTGGCAGTGATTGTTATTTATTTTGGAAAGCGCTCACAAGTAAACAAAACTACCTTGTATAAACCACAAACAGAGGGAGGTTTGGGTGTCCCTCAGTTTCAGCTTGATTATGAGGCTTGTTAACTTTAAACAACTACTGCAGGTTGTTAAAGGTAATTCGAAAGTGGATTGTGTGGGAATAGAAGTAACTTGATCACAAATCCAGATTAGAGCTCTACCTTTTGGAAAATTGAACCCACTTACACTGCAAGAGTTTTTGAACCCTTATCTTAAGGCAACCATTATGATTTGGAAAAGATGGGCAACTCTTTTAGCTCCTTTGGACTCGCCCCTCTTCCCATTCCCAATTCTACTGTATTGATGTCATTAGGCTCTGGTGTTAAACTGATGATGTGCTGGGTCATTCAGGCACTTTGTTACTCTATGTTTGTCCCTTCTCCCCCCCCCCCCGGGACATTTGTTACTATTTTATTCTTGTCATTATTCTGGTTTGTATGAGATGTTACAAAATACAATAAAATATATTTTCCCCCGAAAGAAAGAAAGAAAGAAAGAAAGAAAGAAAGAAAGAAAGAAAGAAAGAAAGAAAGAAAGAAAGAAAGAAAGAAAGAAAGAAAGAAAGAAAGAAAGAAAGAAAGAAAGAAAGAAAGAGTTCACAGTGGAAATTTCAGCCCACCTTTATCTGATACCGTGCAAGGGATAAACTAGATGAGACAGTAAAACATGAAAGCAACCCAGAAGTGAGAGGAAGAATCAGGCCAGGACTGTGGCACTAAAGAAAGGGTTAACATTTGCCCCTTCCACTATTTTCCCAACACACACACAATTGTTTTTCAGCCCACAGGCAAAAAAAATGCAAGTACCATAACGATACTTGCATAATGTCTTCCACAGAGCAAGTAGTTTCTGGAAGAAGCATGAGAGGAATTTAGCTCACTCCTGAGGGCCACAGCCCTAGGGGCTGATTTCATCTTTTTTTAAAAGTGTGTGTGTGTGTGTGTGTGTGTGTGTGAGTGAGTGAATGAGAGAGAGAGAGAGAGAGAGAGAGAGAGAGAGAGAGAGAGAGAGAGAGAGTGATCTGATCACGGATCTCTCACTGTCCCATCTAATTTTATTCTGACACTGCGGCATACTCTGGGTTTTTTTTTTAGTGGATTTTCACCCTTCATTTCAACTTCTGGGTAAACAATTCCCCTCTTTTATTTTCGATTTAACCTACAGAAACTCAGGAAAGGGTAATTACTGCACTCACTAATGAAATGTTTCCAACATTCATTAAGCAGATGTGCTAAATGCTACTTAAGCTACTAAACACAGGGAAGGGAAACTTTTAAATGATTGTGGGTGGGGGGGAGAGAAAAAGAAACCCTCTGCATCAGGGCAGAGAAAACACCATAAACAGAAAACCAAAGGATTTAATTTTGTTTGCTTAAAATTATTTGCATAAGCATCTGTTCTAAATTCTAAAGGACCGTCATTCTTGTTGCTTTCAATATTTTAAAATATACACACTAATGGTGCAACACTATAATTAAAGACCGGCTACAGCATTCAATGCCAAATATGAAATACACCCCAGCAGAACAACTCAATATATTCTGTTCTGGAGAGTGTGGGTATATCCCAGGTGTGGGAAACCTTTGGCCCTCCAGATGTTGCTAAACTACAGCTCTCATCATCTTTGGCCTGATGGAAGTGGCCCAAAGGTTCTCCACACCTGGGATATCCCCTCTCTGTGTGTCTTTGTTTCTGTCCCTTCTATGTATCTGCTGTCTAGACTGCATCTCTTAAGTTTCCAACAGATTGTCTCCAGAGAGTGCCCATCACTGTATACATGATTCCTAGCAGGCAGCCTTTAGGAATGATAATGACCAATGTATTTACATATGGAGAGTCTTCTGGTTGAGGTCTGGTCTGATCACCTGAAGAGGGGTTTTTTTAAATCAGACTGAAGGCTACAGGTTGCTTACCAAAGCTCTACAAAGTGTGATAGCATATTTGGACCTGGCTATGATGGCAAACGAGCAGTGGCCACTCTCCTCTAGATACTCACAAATTAGTTGTATTATCAATATTAGATGCATAGTTACTTTCTTTGTATCTTCCCAGAAAGTAGTATCTTTTCCCTACTTTAAAATTATTTTGTCCTGTACAATTCCATAGGAAACATTCTCTGTAATAATGTTTCAGAACTGACAATTGGATATGTGCACATATAGCGCTCATCCAGACGACTGTAAAATGTGTGACATGATCGCTTTGTGTTTTCATTATTTTTCGGTTGTCCATATGACGCCGCATGCTTTTGCGCATTTTTGCACGGTTAAATCCGCTCCTGCAATACCGCAAATCATGCGATTTGCTTTTTTAAACCGGAAATCATCCGCCATACCTTCAGGCGCTCAGATGCAATACCGCGGACTTTACAGCTGTGGGCATTTGATGGGCAGTTCTTGGGCGGTTCACCATATCCCTTCCCTCATTCTCAGCCAATCATGTATTTCCACTGTTGCGCATGTGCGCAAATGTCCGGGGAAAGCCTGGAAAAAAGGAACCTATCAGAGCAATGGTGTGGTGTTGGGCCCCCCCCCCTGCAACTTCTACTGTGCAGATGCAAAAAAGCGCATTTGCACAGAAGCAGCAACAGCGGTAAATTTTTAGCCAGCCTGCAAACTGGGCAGCCGCTCAGGGTGAGATCTGCAATTATGGTTGCTTGTAAACTTTTTCAAGGGAGAAAATATTTATCTTTGCCTAACCTCCACCTCCTACCCCTCACCCCCCCCTGCATCAAATGCCCTTCTTGAACCTATTGGTCTTTGCTTCCAGGCATCCAGAGTCGAGGGAGAGGGGGGGAGAAGAGAAATAGAGGCTTTCCTCTTGGATTACAGACACTCAGGGACCCTTAGTCAATTTCGCTTTCCTGCCTGCAAGGCTACTCTCTTTGAGTCTTGTCAATTTCAACCACAGCCTGCAGGTTCTCTGTAGCCGGGCTGAGCTGAAAAGCATACAGTCCCTTTTGCGAAATATCACAAATACAAGCAAAAAACCCACAGGAATTATTGGCATATAAGTGGTTTGCTAGAGCGTCTCAGCCACCCACAACCATAGAGACTGGTGGTCTACCTTCCTAGACATGACACATCATTACTTGCTGTTCTGGAGAAATAAGTGGAATTGCAATCGTGTGTATCTCCAGAAATGTTAAAGGTAGAAAATCATACAGTCGGTTTTGCGAAATATCGCAAATACAAACAAACAAAAATACAGGAATTATAGGCATATAAGTGGTTTGCATGTTTTTTTTTTATCAGAGAGAACACTGCAAAGCCTGTGTTGGTCGCTTCAGCGAAGATTGACACAGCAGCACACTGGGCTGTTTGCCTGCATTCTCTGCCCGAGCCAAGAGCGGCCACCCGTGGGGGGGGGGCTGTTTGCTTCCCTCAGGGGCAGCATTCCTGCCGCCAAGCCGCATAACAGTCTGGGGCTGAACTCTGCAGTGAATGAGCCCAAGGGTTATGGGGGGATTCGACCGGCGATTACAAGCGCTGATCCCTTGCACTGCCCACAATCCCTCTGGATGGTCAGGGGCACCTGGAGACACACACTCCGGCCAGCGCTGCTCCAGAGTGGTGAGCGACAAGGAACTCCATTACAGCCACTACTACCAAACCATCAGGAAATTAAAACTTTCGCGCTCGTACGTTCAAGTGCATGTGCCTTGTTGTGCTTTGTTGCAAAGGGGGAGAGGAGCATACGTCATATTTTTGCGGACCAATTGGCTGATAGGGGGAGTGTTATGGATGGAGCTGGGAAAAAGCGAGAAGTACGGGTCCTCTTGCTGCATGTGTGGGTGCAAAAAAAGCGGGCTTTTTTATTGGGAAAGAGCGAACAAACAGGCAAAGTGAGGACTGTCAGATGACGAACCGGATATGGAAAACGTGGATTATCCCGCTCCGTTTGGATGAGCCCATATTTTAAGACCACCATACATACAACAGGAGAAGGGCCATAGCTCAGTGGTAGATTATCTGCTTTGCATGCAGAAGATCCCAGATTCAATCCTCGACATCTCCAGGTAGGGCTGGGAGAGCCACCTGCTGAGCCACTGCTAGTCAGTGTAGAAATATTGAGATAGATGGACCAAATGGGCTGATTGAGTATAAGGCAGACTTTTATCTTCCTAAAAGACAATTTCAGTATGCTAAATGCCAATCAGAACACATACCCTCAGCATGAGACAAAACAGCTGATTTTTTTTCAGTGCTGCATTTTAAAGATCTCCAATCTGGTGCTGGAGATGTGAAGTAGCTTCTGCTTCTATCTCTCAGGCACAGTCACTGTAGTGACAGCAGGGTGTGAAATCATTTCCTATTCTTTTTATTATGGACCACTGTAAGTACATCCTTGCCTTTTGAATTATGTGATCTACCATATCAGAGACACTGTGGAACTGCAGCAGGAGGACAGAAAAAGAACAAATAAATACTTATAGTTCCCAGCTTAACCACTCAAATATATCACCAATGAACTGCAACCTAACCTGGATTCTCTCACATGGGCTGTGGCAGGGGCTCATTTTTATTATTCCATAATTGTATTACCACAAGTATAATCTCTACCACTTATACCTCATAAAACGAAGGTACCTGCTTGTCTCATCCATTTAACTTCCACTGCCACACCTGAATTCTAAATATCCTTTTATTCACATACAACAGCTTTTATTCACACACAACAGCTGAGTTTAGGTACAGGACAAACAGACCAGGAGATTTAAATTCTAAATTTCATCAAATATATTATTTATTAAAGCTTTATTTATAATATCATATAATAGGATTATTTGCAAGTTAGAGGTGTACACAGCCCTGAGAGCTTGTTGCTATAGGGCAGTTTAGAAGTGTAATTAAATAAATAAATAAATAAATGACACTTTGTTTGATATTATATATAAAAAGATAAAGTTAATTTAAATAGGTATCTATTTCCTTGCACTTCTTGTCTTCCTAGTCTATTGCTCTTATGTTGTCCTCTCCAATTAACTCACAGGCTTTACAGAGGACTTAACCTGAAGTCTTTCCTCTGGTCAGAGTTCTCTCCCCCACCACCCATGCCCATTACAGGCTTCACAAAGGATTTTGTGAAGGAATCCCTCATATTTAGGGATTCACAGCTTCTTGTGGACAATCTCACTGACTGTCTCACTTCAGCTCTTCTGGAATG
Organism: Rhineura floridana; assembly: GCF_030035675.1. Lineage (NCBI taxonomy): Eukaryota > Metazoa > Chordata > Lepidosauria > Squamata > Rhineuridae > Rhineura > Rhineura floridana. The sequence continues at coordinate 47,374,068 of NC_084480.1, forward strand.
GTGCTGGAGTTTTTCTCTTCCTGCAGACTCTCAGCTTCACCCTTAAGTGATTTCAGCCTAGGAGCCCAACTTCTTCCCTGAACTCTGTTCTTAACCCAGTTCTGGTTCCAGCTGCTTCCTCTCCTCAGGCTTCCTTCAACCTCTCTGCAATTTCTTCATCAATCTCACTCCGTCTTCCTAGCTGACTCCAACTCCCTCCTCACCAGTGCTCCTCACACTTCAGTCAGAAATCATCGCCCAATCAAAATGGTCTCCCTTAACAATCTGACATTCCATTGGTCTTTAACTAAGGACCAATGAATTCAAACAGAATGTCCAAAAAAGGAATAATCATAACTTAACCTTTTTGATTCCAATGACCCATACAAACACAGCAGAGCTTGGAAAAGTTACTTTTTTGAACTACAACTCCCATCAGCCCAATCCAGTGGCCGTGATGTCTGGGGCTGATGGGAGTTGTAGTTCAAAAAAGTAACTTTTCCAAGCTCTGACACTAGTCTCTAATGCCAACTGCCATAACAGAAAATATCACAGGGCACATAGTTGTCTCTTTAATAACTGCATCAGCTTAGCTGTTTTTTGGCAAATTCCCAACTGAAGAACCCCTATACATTGTATCTTGCATGCCCGTTATAAGTAACCTGCCCATCTTTTACCCCTCAGATAGTTGACTTTTCCAAAGATCAAGCTTCAACTCTTCTCCCCAATATACTAAGCTTCTTGCAGATAGGGCTTTTCTTGAACACAGAGAGATTCAGGCTAGGGATATGCAACTGCCTAATGAAGTGGTACAATAAGATACATAACACACATTGCTATACATAAAGATAAGTCTTAGGACCTTATAAGGCCAAAGCAAGCAATATATTTTGAAATATATTTATATACCAGATTGATATACTTTACTTATAGGGAGAAGACCTTCGAGAGTGTGGGCAACACCACAGGAAAGGCCCTGGTTGTTACCAGATGGGCATCTGCAGGCTGTGGCACAACTGTGAGTCTTTAATATTGACACGGGGTTCTATGGCATAAAGTATTCTCTAAGATAACCTGGTCCTAAGTTGTTCAGTGCCTTATACAGTAGGGCCCCGTTTTCCGGTGGCTCGCTTTTCAGCATTCTGCTAATACAGCAGCTTTCAATTAGAGTAAGGCCCCACTCATACGGCGCTTGTTCCGCTTTTACGGCGTTTTTCAGGCATCGGGCTCCAATCTATTGAATGAGTTCCACTTTTCAGTGGGTTTTGCTTTTAGGTGGGGGTCTGGAATGTAACCCGCCGTATGAGTGGGGCCCTACTGTAAATGAATTGTAAAATCTTAAACCTGGTCCAGTAGCAAACAGCCAGCCAGTGCAATGGTTACATATGTGTGGCTAGATACATCATTAAGTAACCTAACCACTGTAATCTGCATTAGCTGCAGTTCCACAAAGTAAGGGGAGCCCTACAAAGAGCACATTACAATAACTGAGTTTCAAGGTAACCAAAGCACAGGTCACTGTGGCCAGATGATCCCTGCCCAGGAACAGACATACAGTAAATGGTGCATAAGACAAACCAGTAAAAGGCACTCTTCGCCACTGTGGCCAGTTGAACCTCAAGTGTCTATGATGCAGCGAGGATTACTCCAAGACTACAAACTTGTTCCTTCAGAGGGAGTGCAACCCCATCCAGAGCAGGTCAACTGCCAAACTCCTGGACCCAGGAGACTCTCACCCAAGGACCTTCATCTTACCAAGATTAAATTTCAGTTTACTGGCACCCATCCAGCCCATCACTCCATCCAGACACTATATGAAGTGGGCTTGGAATTTCTTTAGCTCAAAGAGATATGAAAAATTGGACTGCCTTCAAGTCAATCCCGACTTATGGCAACCCTACGAAAAGGGTTTTCATGGTAAGCAGTATTCAGAGGGGGGTTACCATTGCCTCCCTCTGAGGCTGAGAGGCAGTGACTGGCCCAAGGGCACCCAGGGAGCTTCATGGCTGTGTGGGGATTCAAACCCTGGTCTCCCAGGTTGTAGTCCAACACTCTAACCACTACGCCACACTGGATATTCTCATAATACACCAACACCGAAAAAACATTTAAAACTCCAATATAAATAAGTTCTGTCTCAGTGTATGTATCTTAATTCATGCCAAGTGTGTGAAAGATAAGCATTTGTGTAATTATGTATTGTGTAATGTATTTTCCATTGGAATTTAGTTGTTTCTAGAACCAGCACTTTTAGAATTAGCTGATAGGGCTGTTGAAAATAATGAAGGGCCTTAAAGTATTTTCCCCAAGGGCAATCCAGATGGAATATTCCTCAAGAAACAAGCATACCAATTCACTACATCTGGACTGTGATGATTCCAGTGCTGATTACTGTTAGGCTGTGTAGCAGAACAGACAACCAGCATGAGTGTCATAGGGTAATTTAATGCAATGTGAGGGGAATGTGGAATGAGATATTGTGCAACCATGTTGTCCCGTCCCCCCCCCCACTTTTTGCATGTGGAATATTATTTCCATTATATGGCTCACCACTAAACTGAAAAAACAGCACTGCAGGTATCTCCTGTCTGAACACAGCATATCATTTACTGTATTACCAGGACTTTAAAGCTATGCATGTGGGTCATATTCCGCTCTTCAACAGTCTATGTCTATATTAAATCTCCTTTTAGAGATGACAATCAGATCAGTTGAATGAATCATTATTGTGGCAAAATTCTGCATCCCCATCTGCCAACCAATGAATTGAGAACTGCATCATTTATGTTAATGAAGCACTGTATTATTATGATAATGAAGTTTGATCTGCTGTGATCAATGAGCTAGGACAGCCAGTTCAACCAATGAAGCTACCATGACATTTTAAATTACCACATGACAAACATGGATTGGATCCTAGATTTGATACTGATGATCAACATTAAAAGGTTAAATGGGCTGACTTAGACCTGTTGGATATACTTCAATATTCTTCCACTGAGAAAATCAGTTCAATGGATCGACAGAAAGTTATTTTAAACATTTATGGCTATACTGACATTTAAAAGCTATAGAACAACATTGCAATAAAAATATTGACCTATTTACATTAAAATAAAGCAAAGTAACCTTTGAAAGCAATTTATCCTAAATATGTACATAAATGCTCCGCCTTAAGTTAAAAATAATGCGTATTTCTTAAAAGTCAACCAATATTTATATCAAAAGAAAAATATTACTGCAATTTCAAAACATACAAAACTTGTTGTTACATCTGAAACAACTGTAAAATATACTACACTAGAAATGTGACAAATAAATAAAATGGAAGGTTGTATATTATTTATATTGGCACTGCAAATAATTCATCAAATGTTTCAAATCAAATGTTAGTCATTTATGGTATATCTAAAAGGAAAAGGCATCCAACTTTCTTCCAGTTTCAAAAAGGTACCCTGCCTAATTGTTTAGAGGCATATCTGATTTGCTGTAGGGCAGTGGTTCTCATCCATTTGGTATGGCAACCCCCTTGCTGGATCGTCACCTTGTAATGGTGAGTGGGCTTGCGTGTTCCAATGAACCCTGTGAGCGATGCCGTCGGGAGTCATGTACTCCCAGCAGGGTCACCCATGGCAGTAAGGTCAAGGGAGAGGAACCAGACAAAGAATGATCCAAGAAAGTCCTCAACAGCAGAACAGGTGGAGTATAACAATGTGTATGTTACAACGGCTGTGAAGGCGGATGAAGGCTGCAGCAGATAAAGGACTTCCAATTGTCATGGTACCCATGACATTGGATCAAAGCCTTTTTCTGTCAAGATTGTGTATTGATCGTGGTGCACCGATCTCCCCACATAGAACAAATTCACGCACAGGTGTCTTCCATAACAAAAGTCCCATGGCGATTGGCAAATGGCGACAGGGGCAGGACTGTGAAATCCAGAAGCCCCTAGTCATGGTCTGGTACATCAGCAGTGGATACAGATTCAGACGGATCCATTGTTAAAGACTATATTTTGGAAGACAATCTTACTCGGTCATGAGTAATCACCAAAAAGAGAAGGTATGGCAACCCAGAAGTCCAAATTTATCTGGTATGGTGACATTAATTTATTGTCACATGGATTTTGGTCTGTCAGTTTTGTGCATTTAAACTGTAAGTTTGCCTATTTTTATGACATTATGAGGCAACCATACATAAGATGCATCCAAACAGAGGAAGGCAATGGTAAACCACCTCTGAGTATCTCTTACCATGAAAACCCTATGAACAGAGTATCCAAAATGCAACATGAGATAGTGCTGGAAGATGAGACCCCCAGGTCAGAAGGCACTCACCGAGCTACTGGGGAAGAACAAAGGACAAGTACGAGTAGTGCTGTGACTAATGACGCAGCTGGGTCAAACCCGAAAGGAAGCCCAGAGGCTGATCCGCACAGATGCGAAAGGAGAGTCCGGAGTTGTACGACGCACACAACAGGGACATGGAATGTGAGAAGCATGAACCAGGGAAAGTTAGAAACTGTCAAGCAAGAAATGGAACGCATCAACATTACAATACTTTGCGTGAGTGAACTAAAATGGACGGGAATGGGACATTTCCAATCAGGCAACTACAAAATATTTTATGCAGGAAATGAGAAATTAAGAAGAAATGGGGTTGCTTTAATCGTAAGAAGTGATGTAGCAAGAGCAATTAGGAGCTACAATGCAAGGTCTGAGCAAGTGATATCAATGAGATTAAACGGGAAACCTATTAACATAACCATCATCCCAGTCTATGCTCCGACGGCAAATGCAGAAGAAGAGGGATTGGAGAGATTTTATGCAGAAGTAAAGGAAGAAACTGATCACACACCAAAACAAGATGTGCTGATAATCATGGGGGATTGGAATGCAAAAGTAGGGAACAGAGAAGAATTAGGAATTGTGGGGAAATGGGGCCTAGGAGACAGAAATGAAGCAGGAGAAAGACTTATTGAATTCTGTGAAGCCATAATTTCTTTCTTGCGAACACATTTTTTGAACAACCGAAAAGACGACTGTACACGTGGACATCACCAAATGGTCAATATAGGAATCAAATTGATTATATAATTGGTAGCAGAAGGTGGAGAAGTTCCATACTTTCTGCAAAAACAAGACCAGGAGCAGACTGCGGTACAGATCATGAACTGGTCGTATCGAAAATCAGAGTAAAGCTAAAGACCAACAAAGCAATCATAACGCCAAAATACAATTTAAATAACATCCCAGAAGCATATAAAGATCAAATAAGGAACAGGTTTGAGGCTTTAAACTTAGTTGACAAAGAACCAGAAGAGCTATGGAATGAAGTCAGAGATGTTATCAGAGAAGAATGCAAAAAGACAATACTTCTAGTTAAAAAGAGAAAAAGACCTCAATGGATGACTGAAGAAACTCTTCAAAAGGTTAAAGAGAGAAGGAAAGCAAAAGCAAAAGGAGATAGAAACACGGTCAGAACTCTAAACGCAACTATACAGCGACTAGTACGTAGGGACAAAAATCTATTACAATAGTTACTGTATAGAAATAGAAGAGGACAACAAAAAGGGTAGAACAAGAGCCCTATTCCAAAAGATTAGAGAAATGAAAGGGAAATTTAAACCACGAGTAGGGATGTTGAATAATCAACAGGGGAACACACTGACTGACCGAGATGAAATAAAAGGAAGATGGAAGCAATACACTGAAGAACTCTATAAAAGAGATGCAAGGATGACAGATTCATTCACGGAGGAACCATATGATGAAGAACCAGAAATTTTAGAATGTGAGGTGAAGGCTGCTCCTAAAATACTTGGAAGAAACAAATCACCAGGAACAGATGGCATACCAATAGAGTTGCTACAAGCTACTGAGACTGAATCAGTCCAAATTTTGACTAAAATCTGTCAAGAAATATGGAAAACTAAACAATGGCCCACAGACTGGAAGCGTTCAATATATATCCCACTTCCAAAGAAAGGGGATCCCAGGGAATGCAGTAATTATCGAACTATTGCCTTAATATCCCATGCAAGTAAAGTAATGCTCAAGATTCTACAACAAAGGCTCTTGCCATATATGGAGCAAGAAATGCCAGACATCCAAGCTGGATTTAGAAAGGGAAGAGGCACCAGAGACTATATCACAAACATACGTTGGATAATGGAACGGACCAAGGAATTTCAGAAGAAAATCACCCTGTGCTTTATAGATTACAGCAAAGCCTTTGACCGTGTAGATCATGAAAAACTATGGAATGCTTTAAAAGAAATGGGGGTGCCACAGCACAGAGCTTGGAAAAGTTACTTTTTTGAACTACAACTCCCATCAGCCCCTACCAGCATGGCCACTGGATTGGGCTGATGGGAGTTGTAGTTCAAAAAAGTAACTTTTCCAAACTCTGCCACAGCATCTGATTGTCCTGATGTGCAACCTATACACTGGACAAGAGGCTACTGTAAGGACAGAATATGGAGAAACCGATTGGTTCCCCATTGGAAAGGGTGTGAGACAGGGGTGTATTTTATCACCCTATTTATTTAATCTATACGCAGAGCATATCATACGGAAAGCAGGATTGGACCAAGAAGAAGGAGGTGTGAAAATTGGAGGGAGAAATATCAATAATTTAAGATATGCAGACGATACCATACTACTAGCAGAAACCAGTAATGATTTGAAACGAATGCTGATGAAAGTTAAAGAGGAAAGCACAAAAGCAGGACTATAGCTGAACGTCAAAAACACTAAAGTAATGACAACAGAAGATTTATGCAACTGTACAGTTGACAATGAGGACATTAAACTTGTCAAGGATTATCAATATCTTGGCACAATCATTAACCAAACGGAGACAATAGTCAAGAAATCAGAAGACGTTTAGGACTGGGGAGGGCAGCTGTGAGAGAACTAGAAAAGGTCCTCAGATGTAAAGATGTATCACTGAACACTAAAGTCAGGATCATTCAGACCATGGTATTTCCGATCTCTATGTATGCATGTGAAAGTTGGACAGTGAAAAAAGCTGATAAGAGAAAAATCAACACATTTGAAATGTGGTGTTGGAGAAGAGCTTTGCGGATACCATGGACTGTGAAAAAGACAAATAATTGGGTGTTAGAACAAATTAAACCAGAACTATCACTAGAAGCTAAAATGATGAAACTGAGGTTATCATACTTTGGACACATCATGAGAAGACATGATTCATTAGAAAAGATAATAATGCTGGGAAAAACAGAAGGAAGTAGAAAAAGAGGAAGGCCAACCAAGAGATGGATTGATTCCATAAAGGAAGCCACAGACCTGAACTTACAAGATCTGAACAGGGTGGTTCATGACAGATGCTCTTGGAGGTCACTGATTCATAGGGTCGCCATAAGTCGTAGTCGACTTGGAGGCACATAACAACAACAACATGAGGCAACCAAACAAAAATTTACTTATCACCCCTATTAATGTGGACTTTGTAAAAATATTTATAGTACTTACAAAGTTATTCATTTTTTATGGGAACGTAAGAACATCAATAACGTGATTGCTTCATAAGTTATAAAAATGTATTCTAAAAACTTAAGGTTATACAGGCAATGATAGATGTAATGAACTATGAATAATTTTATTCACAATAAAGCCCAATTTGACATGTATCAGTGGGATGGTTGAGCTTGCATTTTGCCAATGAGTATGTCAATATGAGGTTTGATGGTTGTCAGATATAGTCTCAAATCATTAGATACATAGACTCCACTCCACCAATTCTCCACTGCAAGGTGACACTGGGTGAGGCTATTTGCAGGGGAGACGTTATGGATAAGAGGGAGGAAGTCTTTCCCCCAATTTCCCTTTCCAGATGCAAGTTCCAACTGGAATTTGTGTAAACTGAATTTCTTCCTATGTAGAACTGTTGCAGGCTGTTCTTCTAATGGCAGAAAAATGGGATGTTAGCTACTTCCCAACTGTCCTGTTGTCTTTTATTTTTGCCCCCATTTGTCCTTTTATTTACTTTTCCCAGTTTCATAATATGCAATAATCATATATAAACATGTAGTGGAATTAAATTATATCCCATGTTTTCCTCTTCCAAGAGTTTATTGTTGGTACAATATCTGCTTTCCACGTTTTTGCTATTAAAACCCACAGTTATCAACATATGAGAGACTATGTGAAATATGTTCACATAAACACACACCAAGATTAAAAATTCACTAAGAGAATTGAAATTAACTTAGCAAAAAAGAGAAGCAAGGCCTGTCACTGGGGGCCATGAGTTTGCCAGCAACATGTAGCTCAGAGAAAACTTTTTGGAAAACAAGTGTAGCAGATAAACAATATTTTAGGGAAAGAAATAAACAATTTCAATTAAAAGTTCAACAAGACTGGCCACCAGGTTAATAGTTTTCAGACAGTCTGTTTAGACATTAACTTAATAATGGGTTAGAAACATAAAACATTTAGACAAGCAGATTCCTACTAGTAGAACCTGCTGAAGAGTGTATGCCCACATTTTGCTGATAAAAACAAACATTTTTAACACTGAAATGTTCTGCAATTCATGAGCAATCAGGACATCATTTGTAATTTATTATGGTTCAGCATTTAAGCACATTGATAACAGTAGTTATAAGCAACAAAAATATGCTTCTTACCATAGTGAGGAATAATTGCCCAGGCCATGGCGGATGCATAGATACCCCCAATCATCCAAAACATGCAAAGCCAACTTAAGTGTTCTCCACGTTTTTCTCGAGCAAGCACTTCGGCAAAATAGGAAAACACAACTGGAACAGCTCCTCCAATCCTAATTGAAGACATAAAGTATAAATTAAAGGCAACAGCAATAGAAGCCATGAATAAGCACTGTATTTCTTAACTTCCCTGTGCCTTTAACTAATGGTATGCCAAATAACTATTTAAATACGCTAGGCATGTTTATACTTAACACTAAGCCAAAGTTTGTTTAGCCAAGTGTGGTTTGTTTCAGTATTTAAACCCAGCCGAGCAAACTAACCACTATTTGTTTTCTAGCAACAAACCACAAAGTGAAGCCATGGTTTGTTTTTGGCTTATAAACCATGGCTTGTTTTGACTATTATTATTATTATTTAAATTTATTAGTTGCTTTTCTTCACAAAAGTGAAACCAAAGTGACTTACAATCAATAAAAAGATTACAACCAATAATAAAAAACCTAAAACAAATAAAAAGTAAGAAAAACCATAGCTCCTAAGTTTAAAAGGTGGGCTCCTACTGGACGAAGGGCGGGATATAAATCTAACAAACAAACAAGCAAACAAATAACCCATCTGCTAAGAGAGGCTACAACATCAAAAGCCCTCCAAAAACCCTCCAAACTTAAGAGGGAGAAATGTGTTTGTCTAAAATAGGTAATAATGGTGCCAGGTATGCCTCCCTGGGGAAAGCAGGGGGCCACCACTGAGAAGACTCATTCTCATATCACCACCCTTTGTTCCCTTTCAGAGTGAGAACAAAGAAGGGCTTCAGGTGCCAAATGAAAGGGTCTGGGTTGATTCATATGCGGAGAGGTGGTCCTTGAAGTATTGGTGTCGTGAGCTGTGTAAGGCTTTATAAGTCAAAACCAGCACTTTGAGCCCGGAAACTAACTGGTAGCCAGTAGTTATGCCAGATTTGGTGTTATGTGCTCAAACCATCTTGTCCCAATGAGCAATCTGGCTGCTGAATTCTGCACCAGCTGCAGTTTCCAAACTGTCTTCAAAAGCAGCTCCATGTATAATGCATTGCAGTAATCTGGCCTAGAGGTTATCAGAGGGTAGACAACAGCAGTCAGGGTATCCCTGTCCAGATAGTGTAGTAACTGGGTGACCAGCCAAAGCTGATGGAAGGCACTCCTCACCACCCAAGGCCACTTGAGCCTCAAGCTACAGTAATAGATCCAAAGGTACCCCCAAGCTACGCACCTGTTCCTTCAGAGGGAGTGTAACCCCATCAAGAGCAGGCCACATCCCCTCTAGCTGGTCTAGGGAACCACCCACTAACAACACCTCAGTCTTGTCTGGACTGAGCTTCAGTTTACTGACTTTCATCTAGTCCATTACCAAGGCAAGACACTGGTCTAGCACATTCACTGCCACACTTGGAGATATAAAGAAGAGATAGAGTTGTGTGTTATCAGCATGTTGCTGACAGCATACTCCAAATCTCCGGATGATACCACTCATTGGTTTCATGTAGATGTTGAATAACATACGGGATAAGATCACACCCCGTGAAACCCAACACTGAAGGTTCCAAGGGACTGAGCAATACTCCCCAAGCACCACCCTCTGAGAGTGACATCCAAGTAGGACAGACCAACTGCAAAGCAGTGCCATCCATCCCCAACTCAAACAGCTGTGCCAGAAGAATCCCATAGCTGATGGTATTGAAAGCCACTGAGAAATCAAGGAGGATTAATAGGGACACACTCCTCCTATCTCTCTCCTGACACAGGTCATCATACAGGCAAATAAATTTCATATAACATCTAAGAATTATTTGACTAAAACTTTCATTAGAAATTATATTGTAAAATATAATACTGCTGAACATTAACCAAGTACAGTTTCAAAATTTAATTTGGCAGACTCGTAATGCTTGTGTCACTTCAAGACAAGTATTATGACCCTTAAAGTTTTTCTCTGGCTCAGAGTTCAATGTGAGCTGGAGAAGACCTTGAATAGTGTTGACCCCTTAGTTGTTATACATTTTGGGGTTTTCTTAGTCCTGGTATACTGAATTTAAATACAGAAGGCAATGAAGTATCAGCTATTTAATCATTATCTCGTAATGAACATCATGCAAAACTGTGGAAATGTTGAAAGATAAATATAATACATAGTACTGTTTCTCACATCATTTAAGTGCTCCCCCACCCCAGAAGTGCAATGCAGTTGGCGCCTGGCCACTTTTATTCATCACTGTTAGCCATTTCTGTCATAAATACCCAAGAACTGAGAAGCAGCTCCCATTTTGCATGAGCTGTTCTTCACATCTAAAATTAGGCCTCTGATTACCATAAGCTTCTGAATCCTGATGTCAGCAGTGACCACAATGCTTAAAAAGACATGTGGGACAATAGAGTCAGGAATGGAATTATTTTAAACATTTACCTCTGTATATCTGAGAAGCTTTTGCTATTTTCTATTTTAGTATTTAGTATTTTTCATACACACTTCATTTGATCAAATGATTACTCCAGATTCATTATAGAAATGACAATGCAGGGTCATCTGACGTAATGCTCCCTAGATTTGTTGGAATAACACTCCTGCCATCCCTGACATTGCTATTTTTACATCCACACCCACACCAAACATTTCAAGCACATGGCTTCCCCCAACGAATTCTGGGGTCTGTAGTTTACTCCTCAAAGAGCTACAATTCTCAGCACCTTCAACAAACTACAGTTCCCAGCATTCTTTGGGTGAAGCCATGTATTTTAAATCTATGGTGTTGTATGCTATTTAGTTTTAAGTTGTTTTTAGTGTTTTCGTTTGCTGCCCTGGTCTCCTTCTGGGAGGAGGGGCAGGATATAATTTTAAATAAAAATAACAACAATACAAATAATGGTGTGGATATGACTGTCGTTTGTACATTGCTTTGACATACATGCAGAAGGCAATTCATAACTTCATAAATAAATAATAAAATTAACAATGCTAGCTGGGGCTAATGGGAGCTGGAGTCCAATAAGACCTGGAGGGTACCACAGTAGTTACTTCTGAATAACGTATTGGGCAATGGTGTTTTCCCGTTGAAAATCCACTCCACCAGCAGCTATTTGCAGCACCTTTAAAGGCAAATAGCAAGTTAAGGGGGGCAGTTTTCAGTAGCAAATGGCACAGGGGAAATGGTTAATCCTCCTTTCCCTGCAGCCTGAATCTGATTGGGCCCAACAGAGTTATATTAAAAAGAAAAAAAATAGGGACAGACTGTCATGTTTAATGTCACAGTTCATTTGAACCATAGGTATCATGGTGCAGGTCATTTGTAGCTGAAAACGTATCAGAGTTTACCCTAGCTCTGCTGTGACTAACGTTGGATCCCTATTCTGATACAAAAGGGACAGGTCCTCTTGCACTGTTACTGAGATCCTGGCTGCTCCATCCTTTGAGAATCTACTCCTGCACAATTCTATACAAGTGACTTGTTCACATCTTTTGTCACTGGACAAATGGGGACAATTTTAATATGCCTGCCCTGCAAAAAGCACTGTGCGGTCAACACCCAGAAATGGCGACACACTCTTCTTTAGATTATAACACATATCCCTGTTTCTCTATCAGAGGGGTCAGGGTTAGTGTAACAAAATGACTTTGAGAAGCAAAGGATTCTGCCAAGGATTGGTGAACACAATGGCACACACATTTTCTGAATTCTTATTGCCTCCAAAATTCCTCTCAGCAGTTCCCTCCACCCTAGTGCCAGAAAGATTATATTTTCTGTTCCCTTCCTTTCAGGTTCAGGTTGTTATCCAGACAAACCAATTCATTTGTACATGATGTATCATTTATCCCCTTTCCAGTCTCCACAGGCATCACCAACATGCAGCTAAAACAGCAGGTACAAATAACATTCTTGTATCTCCTATATTCTTTCATGTCCCAATCACTCCTCTTTCTATTTAACACAAAAGCTTATATTATTAATAGTAATTGATTGATGCTGATTTGCCATACAGTATGAACCTGAAATACTGGAATATTTCTTCACACAAATAATAATTTTTCCCAGCTCAAAATTCTGCTCCAAGGCATAGCTGCCAATGATATTCGTTAAATTGTTTTGTTTATTTGCCGCCTGGGCTGCTTCGGGAGGAAGAGTGGGACATAAGTTCAATTAATGATGATGATAATAAATGTGTGTATTACAAGAGGAAACTATAATGTTTGAAAGCAGGTGCCCTTCCTAAGTTACCGTCCCTATTGAAGTTGTAACAACCACTTAAAGTCTCGCTATTACTATCCTTGAGAAATTACTCTCCTACAGTATAATACTTTCAGGTACAATGCTAGTTATCCCACACAAACCTTTAAGCAGCTGAACAAATTGAGATATCACCTTGGATAATAAAAATAGTAATTTCTGGAGAGAAAAACTTTATGTCACAAATAATCCTCTCCTCCAGAAAAACTAGATGCCACATGTTCTTGTCTTTATAAAGGGAAACAGATATGCGTTTTCTGTAGACCCCTCCTCTTAGTCACAACAGTTGCTACACAGAGAAAAAACAGGACTGCATTCATACATGCACAAAAAATGAAATCAACAAATTCTTGTGACACATGAAAGATTTGTGGCACAAGATTTTGTGGACAAGAATCCACTTCTTCAGATGCACTGGATGATGTGGACTCCAACCTATAATAGTTTTTGCCGCAGTTTATCTGTTTATCTTTTAAGGTACCACAAGACTCTGTTTTTGCTGCAATAGACTAACAGACTAATTCCAGAGGTCATTCGTCTGGAAATTGTTACAAAAAATAGTAGATCTTATGAGAACATCACTGGACAAAAGTTATTACTGCATTATGAATTTAAAATTTCATTTGTGAATCCAAATAACAGGTAAAGCTGAACACAGAGAAAATTCCCACAAAATTTTAATGCTAACCTGGCATATTCAATTGAACAGAAATTCCACATTGAGTGGGAAAGAGATCTTTATTGCAGGAAGCATATATTTATCAATGAAATTATATCTATCTCAATTAAATTAAGATAAATTACCTTCAAAATTATGTAAGAAGAATGTATCTTACACAAAATGACAATTTTTGAAAATGTAGGCATGCACATTCAGATCTTCGCTGCATTTAGTGTGTTTGTCCTAAAAGTGCTTCATTTTGGAATTAAGTAATTGTAATAATAAAAGAAATAAACATGATAAGAACTTCTGTTAAGTAAACTAGTTAAGACAGTCAATGGAATGTATTTGGCATAAGGTTCAAAAAAAAGAGAAGATTGCAATCCTACACCCGCTTACCTGGGAGTAAGCCCCATTAAACTTAACTGGATGTACTTCTGAGTAGACATGTATATGATTGCGCTGTCAGTAATTAATTCAGCAATAAATGCTAGGATACAAAAGCATCCATACCAATTAAAAACTTTTGTGCTGTGCACTGAGTGTTAGTTAAAAAGATGTTAGAATACATAATTGAGGCTGAAACTTGTACATATATTATGATTTTACTGAGAAATTAGGAATTTGTGGATAAATGAATTTATTTTATGGAACAGAAAATTCTTTTGGGGCTGTAACATCACTTTTGTATTTTATTTATTTATCTGTGTCATAGACCATGTTAAATTAAGTGTAAAATATTAAAACAATTATCTCAGATCTCTGTATTGATAGCACAAGGTGGTTACTCTATTCTATATAGAGAGTGTAGGTTTCTTTCAGGGATACAGTCGCATATGTACAAATGTAATTTCTTAACTGTGCCATGCCACTTTAAGTATCCTGGGGCAGATCAAATGAACACAATACTCTTTTTCTTCTACCACTATCCCATTCTTTGACTGGACTTTAACCATACAGGACACCCTCACAGTGCTACATGGCAGAGCCTGGCCAGCAATACACAACTGGGAAACGTAGAGGTCAGGTTGAGAAATGCTAAACACAAAGCCCAACACTATTTTCAAATTTGGTCTCTTGATGGAGGATGGGAGCAACAATGAACAAACTCCCCCCCAACCATATAATGTTAAATCAGAAAATGAAATAAAGCAAGGAAGAGCTTACCCAAATCCAGAAAGTAAACGACAGAAGAGAAAGAAGCCATAGCCCTGGACAAATGACGAAAGGAAGGCAAAGAATCCATTGACAGACATACAAATGAGAAGAGACTGTCTCCTTCCCACCTTGTCTGCCAAGCCTCCCCAGAAGAATGCACCCACCATCATCCCAAGGTATACTATGCTACCTGAAACACACAAAAGAGAACATGTTACATTATGTTACAGCTTTCAGTATCAAATCTGAAATAACAGCTCGTCCTCTAATATGGCACAAGGTACTTATGAAATAACTACATTTAGGTCAGTAATTTGCACACAAGTATATGGAGGAAAAATACATCTCGTACATGCATGTTCTGTGTATGACTTACTGAAAATTTAATATTTACATAACTATTATACTTCATCCATGTAGCTGCAACAAAATAAAACAAAAAGCAAGCAAATATGGGATTATGTTGTTCCATAGCAATATACTGAACACATGACTACTACATGATAACTATGACTACTGTGACTACTATTTCTCAAGAAAATTGCATTTCCTACACTTATAGTCTGATCGACTCTTAAAAGTGGATGCAAGAAAGCTGCATTCCACGAAATAAATTCTATTTACATTCATGGAAGGGATATAAGAATTCAAGAACACTGAAGTGAATGAAAAACAGCAATTTAGACAGCTTTTAATTGTTAATTTTACTTTCAGATTTTCTCATGGTTGACTATTGCTGGGATCCATAGTGTGAATGGAACACTGCCCAGTGAGTGGAGCTCAGCTTGCTTAAGGATAAGCCCATCCAATATCCACTGATTCCCTCCACCATTTTACCATGCCATGCCAGAAGGACCCTCAGGAGTAACTGCAGGGTGGGGGCAGAGAGACTTCAGTGGAGAGCAGGGAGCAGGAAGTCCCATAGTATGAACAGAATTTTGTTCCCATTGTGCATCTAAGCCCAAGGTTCATTCCACACTATAACTCTTGCTGAAGCATTGATTTTCATGCATGTAAGTGATGAATGGGGCAACAGATTTGATTCTTATATCTCTACAGTATGTTAAAGTCAGAGGTTTCTACATACACATCTCTCCATCCAGGCAAGCTAGAGGCATTATTACAGTTCAAGGACACATTGCAGGTAGGCAAAAAACCAGGACCAGTGAGGGATGTGACCTGGAGTGAGTCCTGGACTGCAGGGTGACATTTAGCCCTCGGGTCTGATGTTGCCCACACCAGCTATACAGCATTCCATACCCAGAAATGTTCCATGAACAGACAGATAAAGTAAGCTGTGTGAGTGAAACAATAGTTCCATAAATGCAGGATGCACAATAAACTTTCTGAAGTAATGCAACTATGTGTCAGCTTCAAGGGGGTGAAACCTGGGCTGTAAACTCATTAGCTGGCAGCTGGCTGGGATGTAAATATACCAAGGCCAGGAAGATAACGGGGAAGAGATGAGGGAAGATCAGAGGAGTCTTTCCAAGCACACATACTTAGTCAGTGTCCAAGAAGTGAAGTCAAGGGGGAATTCCAGGTCCAGTTAGCCAAGACATCAGTCCACGGGTCTGGGTTCTGGAATCTGGGTCTAGCATGAAGGTCACAACCGATGTTGTAGTCAGCAGCCCACTGAAGTGAAGAACTGCCTTTTAAATCTCACTCCCTAAGACAGGTGCAGGTAATCAGCCCTCCGGCTCCCAAGAGCTTGCTGTCTTAAATGGCTAGACCCATGGTATTGTTGCATTACTCACTGGTGTCTTCACTCTGCAGGGGGGAGGGGAGCCTCCTGTTCACTCCCTGAATCTGACTGAGGGGCTTCAGCTGTATCCTGAACACTCTCCAGCTGAGGGAGAGCCAGAGCTGCGTCCTCGGAGATTCCGCTTGTTCCTTCTCCTGGATTTGCTGCTGCTGCCCTCCAGTCTTCCTCCTCTTAGGACTCATCCGAAGGGGGTATGACACTATCCCCCTCCCCAGGACCAGCCCCCCCCCTCCTGGGCCTGGTTTGCCTGGGTAGCATTGGTGGAAATGATGGACCAAGTAGGAGGCATGCACCTGTGAGGCGTCTTCCCAGGAGTGTTCCTGTTGAGCCCCAGCTCTCCCAGGGAGATCATGGTGGGGAGCCGGCTGAGCCCCAGCCTCCTCAGATACAGCAGGGGAAGGAATCAGAGGTAGATGAGACTTTCGAGGACAATGAGGGAGGGGGAGTAGTTGACAGCCTGCCAGTTGCCACACAGTTCTCCCGCTGAAGCGCCACCTACTGATGCCCCAACAGAGCCGTTGGGGAATGACCAGGCAGGCACGCCAGCTCCATCCCCCCTAGGATTCCCTGCCTGGCACTTCAAATGCTTTCCCGCCTCCTGAGGCATCTATCGAGCCTGTACTGTCAGATGAGCGGGCGGAGGCTCGCCCCCCTTTGCCCCACACGAGACATCGTGAGAAGGTGGGAATTCGAAGGAGTCAGAGATTGTGGGTGAAGACCTTCTCTACTTAAGGCAGCACCCCCCTGACCCGGTTGCTGAGTCAACTTTCTTCATACACTGCAGAGTACGCCTAGGTAGCTTAGTTAGGGACTGTAGTGAGTTAGCATAGCTAAGTCCATGAAACGCATTGCTTTTGATGTTACTCTAATAAAACAGGAATTAATTCCAGTCTCGCCTCTGTTTCGTTTTTCACACTCTGAGCAGAACAGTTCCTCTGGGCCATATCTTTTCCAGTCTTTGGTACTAGAGTCAGCCGCGATACCTATGGGAGTCCACGATCAGCGACACTTTGAATTCTTCCCCCCCATCCACTTCCACAGGTGGTGAAAGCCGTGGCCGAGAACTCAAGGGGTGAGGCAGGAGGGCCAGGACAAGCAACGGCCAATGCAAGATGGGGTGAATGTGGAGGGTCATGGAGAGTTGCAGCCAGAAAGCCACGGGCTTGACCTGCTGGGTGATAAGGAAGGAACCAATGTGTTATTTATCCAGCTTCTGAGATGGCTGTTGGGAGCGCAGGAACTTGGTCGAGAGCCACACCTGGTCTCCCACCTTCAGCGGAGGGCCTTGCTGGCAGTGGCAGTCTGCAAATCGTTTATATGAGTCCTTCGCCTGCTCCAACTACTCCTTCAAAACCACCTGTAAGGCCTGCAACTCTTGCAGCATGAGATCCTTGGTTGGGACTGGTAAGGGGGGGGTAAGACCGAGGGGAAGAACCAGGGGTGGTAGCCAAAGAGGCAATGAAGGGAGTTTGGCATGTGGAAGTATGTAGAGAGTTATTGTACGCAAATTCTGCCAGAGGCAGCAGATCCTTCCAATTGTCCTGCTGGAAGCAGATGTAACATTGCAGATATTGCTCCACTGTGGCGTTGGTGCGTTCAGTCTGCCCATCTGATTGAGGATGGTGGGCTGAGGACAAATGGATCTGGACATCAAGGATTCAACACAGCACTTGCCAGAACCAGGCAGTGAACTGGGCCCCTTCGTCTGATATCAGGTGGTCCGGAAGGCCATGTAGATGGAAAACCTGGGCCAGAAACATCCGAGCGGTCTCTGGGGCTAAGGGGAGTCCAGCACAGGGGAGGAAATGGGCCATCTTTGTGAACAGGTCTACCACAAGAAAGATGGTGGTCATTCCCCTGGAGGCAGGCAGATCCATGATAAAATCCAGGGAGACTGACCGCCAGGGACTCGGGGACGTGGGCAGCGGAAGCAGGAGTGCAGGTGGCTTTCTGGGGCGCACCTTTGCCTGTTGACAGGTATCACAGGCAGCTACGTAGCCTTTGACATCCACCAGAACCTGGGGCCACCAGAATTCCCGTAAGACTAGATGGAGGGTTTTGTAGGTTCCAAAATGCCCCCCTGGCTGGCTGTCATAGTAGAGATGGAGCACCTCTTCCCATAGAGCGCCTGGGGGGATGTACAGCCAGTTGCGATGGTACAAGTTGCCATTCTGAAGTGAGAACAGGCTGTCCAAGGTGGGGATTTCTGACTGGAGCCCTTGCAGGTGTGCCAGGGCATACTTGTCTGTCTGTTGCTGTTCTTGTACCCTATCTAGTAGGGGTTGTGGCTGGTGGATAGCTGCAAAGTTCTCTAGGCGGAGAATCGAGCGGAGGGGGGACTCGTGCTGCCTCGGCTCAGTATTCAGGCTTGTGGGAGAGCGCATCTGCTTGCGTGTTCTGACAGCCGTGAGGTAGGTGACAGTGAAATTGAATCAGGAGGGAAAAAAGGACCACCCGATCTGGTGTTGATTAAGCCGTCTAGCACTTTGCAAGTGCTCAAGATACATATGGTCAGTTTGCACCTACACAGGATAGTGTGCCCCTTCCAGAAGATGATGCAAGGTCTTGAAGGCCACCTTTATGGCCAGCAACTCTTTTTCCCAAATGGTGTAATTCCATTCGGAAGTGTTGAGTTTCCGGGAGTAGAACACACATGGAAGCAGCCGCGATGGCCTTGTCAGATGCATCAGCTTCCACAATGAAAAGTCTAGTGGGGTCAGGTTATTGCAGGACGGGTTTAGAGATGAAAGCCTTCTTGAGGTGCTGAAATGCCTGTTAAACTGCATCAGACCAGCAGAACTTCTCCTTGGACCAGAGTAGGTCCGAGATGGGCACTGTTAACTTGGAGAAGTGGGAGATGAACCAACGGTAGTAGTTGGCGAAGTCCAATAAGCATTGCACTTCCTTGTGGCTGCGAGGGGCTTGCCATTGTAGAATGGTTTCGATCTTCGCTGGGTCCATCTGGATCCCAGAGGGGGAGATCCGATGGCCTAGGAAATCAATGGTAGTGAGGGCTATGATGTCCCTGTATATATATTAATACTGTAAATATGGTAAGTGCGGGATTATTAGAGTATATGTGGTAAGTAGACTGAGTGAGAGAAGGGAGTACATGGGTTGGAATGTTGATGAGTGTTGTATGATGATTGGCTGAGCATCTGAATGTCTGAAGGTATAAATAAGAGAATGACAGTTGAGAGGGGGTTCTGTTGGTGGGTTCGTTTGGTTGGTTTTGGAGAGGGTTGTTGGGTGGATTGGATTAGGCGGGTAGTGAGGCAGGATATTGATGACTAAGAAACATAAGGAGTAATGCATCTTATGAAACCACGTTTGTTGACTGAACCTTTAAGTAATCTTGTTATTCTGTGTATATAAATAAATATTTCTTGGTTTACAAAAGGACTGATCCTTGGCTGGGCTTTCACAGACCAGAAGGGTGGGCAGGGCATATACCAAGGTTGGGAAACAGTATAAATGGTGGCAGCAGTGAAAAGATAGTGTAACATCATCAGGTATCCAGAGCAACCCAGGGCTGTAATCTTTATAGTCACAAAGATACGGGGGGTGGAGGCCTGTAAGTGCACCCAGACACAAAGTAGCAATAAGCCAGAAGGAGACGAAGGCACAGTCTCAAGGCAATATTGTCTGGTGGTGCTGCCTAGCAGTGGGATCTTGAGAGATCTTTGCTAGAGCCGGAGAGAGAACCGTTAAGAGACCAGGACCCTGAGGTGGGACCATTACAAGGCAGCAACCACGGGTGGGGTCCTGACAAGGTCAAATTAACACTTTTCCAGCTTAGCAAACAGGTGGTGCTCCCTTAAGCACTGCAACACCGCTCAAATGTGCTTTTCATGTTCAGAGGGGTCCCTTGAGTATATCAAGATGTCATCCAAGTAAATCACTAGGCACCGGTCTAGGAACTCCCGGAAGATGTCATTCATGAAATGCTGGAAGACCATGGGCGTGTTGCACAGGTCAAAGGGCATTACGGTATATTCAAAATGCCCATACCTGGTGCAAAAGGCCGTCTTCCATTCATCTCCCTCTTGGATGCGCAAGATATTATAGGCCCCCGTCAGGTCCAATTTGGTGAAAATGCGAGCGTCCTGCAACCACTCCAGCAGTTCGGGGATCAGGGGCAGAGGATACCAGTTCCGAACTGCGATCTGGTTGAGGGCTCGGTAATCACTGCAAAGCCGGAGTTCCCCACACTTCTACACATATAGCATGGGGGTGTAGAGGGTCGGATAAATCCTCGACGTAGATTCTTATCTATGAACTCCCATAGAGCTGCCCGTTCGGGCTCAGACAAGGACCCAACCAGAATCTTGGCTCCTAGGAGCAGTTCAATGGGGCAGTCGTAGGGACAATGGGGAGGTAACTGGTCAGCCTCCTGTTTCCCAAACACATCCTGAAACTCCCGGTAATTTTCTGGCCGTTCCTCCAGCTCCAGCTATAGTCAGCAGCCCACTGAAGTGAAGAACTGCCTTTTAAATCCCACTCCCTAAGACAGGTGCAGGTAATCAGCCCTCCAGCTCCCAAGAGCTTGCTATCTTAAATGGCCAAACCAGTGGTGTTGTTGCATTACTCACTGGCATCTTTGCTCCGCAGGGGGGAGGGGAGCCTCCTGTTCACTCTCTGAATCTGACTGAGGGGCTTCAGCTGTGTCCTGAACACTCTCCAGCTGAGGGAGAGCTGGAGCTGCGTCCTCGGAGATTCTGCTTGTTCCTTCTCCTGTGTCTGCTGCTGCTGCCCTCCAGTCTTCCTCCTCTGAGGACTCATCCGAAGGGAGCATGACACTATGGTGCAGGAAAACTTCCTTATCAACAGGATTATTTTCACAATTGTGTGTATGGTTTTAGAATGGGACCCTTCAAAATTGTTTTAGAAACTAGGATGATCTGAACTCCTTTAATAACAAAAGGAATAAATAGATCAAGAAATAATCGGCTTTCTGTATGCTGGGAAACGTAGTAGGCCATTCTACAATATTCACATAGAGTGTGCCGCTTACTACAGATCGTGCTTGCTCACAGCTATGTTCCCTGACAACAGTGCATATTACAGTACATAGCAAAGTAATGAATGACATTGCAGCTTTATCATTAGTGCTTGAAGAGTTTTATAATTCCAATAAACATATATTTAAACAAAAGGCTCCAAAAGTCAAATGATGCAGCCAATCTATTTAAAAATGTAAGTGTGTGTGTGTGTGTGTATGTATATATATTTCACACATACATTTTACAGCATTTGTTGATCTATACTATATTTGTTGTTGGAATCAGCACATCTCTAGAAATAACCGGTTTAGATCAAGTGAATAATAAAAGGTTAAATAGATTCACCATTGTCTCTATTAGCAGCTAATCCTCAACTAATTCTAGCAATCACTTCCCCAACTACACCATGCAATAAGACAAAACATATAAATTAAGAGACTGAAGCCACAGCTTATTATGTTTCTATGGACAGGAAACCCCCAACCTTTTTAGGCATGTGGGCACACCTAGAATTTCTAAGTGGTGGCCTGCACACCACCACAAAAAGGCTACACTGGGGGCATGCCCAGTCACAAAATGTTGGGAGGTTCCTGTCAAGAATGCCTGGTTTTGCTAAGGTTTGGTAATAAAGATGGTTCTGTTCCAAGGAATTGTGGGGGACACATCTTGCCTCTGGAAGGCCATGAGACTGTCAGTTCTCACTGATGAATCCAGTTAATTAGGCAGTTAGTGAGAACTCCTGCTTAGCAGCCTGAGACTGGTACCACAAGGCCACAGGCTTGGGAAGGTTGGAGAAACTGCACAATGGTTAGATGTAAAAGCTCTGGAAGATTTCATCATCAGGAAGCCCTCTGATTGGCTAGTTAATTCCTGGCTGTTGCTGGGCTTTTTCCCAATAAAAGTAGAGCTAAGATTTTGGTCTTTGTTCCCCAATGTTTCTACCTGATGTTGAGGTTCCATTTTCCTATTACTATCCACGCCATACATCTCTGGGGGAGCTGTCAAACCATGAAGTTACTCTGCCTGCCTTCCTATAATGTGTGAGTGTAGAATAGGCTAGACAAATTTGTTATTTTTGTCCTGTGATTGAACTCTCTGAACGTTTTGTATTTTACCTAACCTTTCTTTAGTTTAAGGTATTTGGTTTAAGGAACTATTCTGCAGGGCTGTGGAGTCGGTACGCCAGACCTTCGACTCCGACTCCTTCATAAATGGCAAATGTATATTAACAGTAATAACACATTTACTGTAGTAAAATGATAGCACAAGGCATTTCATCACCACCACGTGAATTTAGAGCTTGGAAAAGTTACTTTTTTGAACTACAACTCCCATGAGCCCAATCCCTGGGGCTGATGGGAGTTGTAGTTTAAAAAAGTAACTTTTCCAAGCTCTAGATTCACGTGGTGGTGATGAAATGCCTTGTGCTACCATTTTACTACAGTAAATTTGTTATTACTAGTTAATATACATTTGCCATTTATGAAGGAGTCGGAACATTTCTACCGACTCCGACTCCACCCAAAATTGCTCCTGACTCCGACTCCACGACTCCACAGCCCTGCTATTCTGCTGCTATATTTTTGCACTTATAATTTTATTTCAATAAAGACAACCTCTTATTTCCAGTGTGTGTTCAATGCAAGGAAATCTTAGCTCTGAATCCAGCACTTTGGCCATTTAGCCACAGACTTACCGTAGAACTGGGTATTTTGCCTTAAGGCTCCAAGACAAGGAGTGCATCCTTGGCTGTTGTCTTTTGGAATCCTTGACAGGTTCATTTCTGGCACTTTCAGTTGCCCCCTGGCCCACAGTGGGTGACCAGGTTTAAGGGGTAGTGGCAGTCTACCTATCTTACAGGGTTGGCATTGGCTTAAGTCAGCCCTGGCAAGGGAGGTACAGGTTGTGCCTGTTTGGAATCACAGTTCCATTTATCTGTTTCTGTGTACACTCTTTCTGTACGTGAGTTCTCTCTCTTTCTGTATTTCTCCCCTCTGCATTCCCTCTGCCTCATTCTGTCTCCCCCTCTGCCCCACCCCCACACTTTTGATCTCTCTCTCTCTCTGTGTCATACCCAGCCTACCTGCCTTGCCCTTGTTCCTGCACCACCCATGATATGATACGAGACAAGGCAAGGCTTTGCCCAGCATAGTGTACCACAACCTGGGAGACTGCCCATGAGCTGGGCCTGACCCTTACTCCATCCTGATTTCTTGCCCTCTGCTGCCACCCCAATCTCTTGCTTATCAGGTGGCAGGGGAAAGGGGTCCCTTTTCTTAAAACATATTTACAGGATAGCCAGGCCTGTGAAACAAATCACAAGCCAAGGTTCCCGTCATCTGACATCTTCATTTCCCCACCCTGTAAAAAATGTAAAAGAAACAAAGGTACATAAATGAAGACACAGGGAGGGAAGGGGAGCAGAGAGCTTTGCAGGTGCCATGGTAGGTCTCACGGGGACATATTGGGGAATGCTGGAAATACCTGCTGGATCGCCTCTCCTGATACGAATCTGCCCGTACACTGCATTCTACATCGAAGGCCCTCCTCCGAGTTCCGACTCACAGAGAGGCTCGGAGGGTGGTAACAAGAACTAGGGCCTTCTCAGTGGTGGCCCCCGAACTGTGGAATAGTCTTCCCGATGAGGTGCGCTTGGCGCCAACATTGCTATCTTTTCGGCACCAAGTTAAAACCTTCCTCTTTTCTATGGCATTTTAATCTAACTTTAAATTTGTTTTAAGTTTGCTGTAACTGATTTTAGATTTCTTATTCTTTTATATGTTTCTGTCGTATCATATTATGGAATTTCATTGTATATGTTTGTATTCTTTGTTGTACACCGCCCAGAGAGCTATGCTAGTGGGGCGGTATAAAAATCTAACAAATAAATAAATAAATAAATAAAATAAAATTAGGAAGTGTCAATGCACAGAAAACCCACACCAAGATCAATTGCAATAGGTAAACAATTGTTTTCTTCTTAATGAATTCACATATGGGAGTAACTGTTGAAGGGAGTAGGAGATGGTCAAAGAGAACATATAGGCTTCTACTGAAGCTGCTTCACATCTTGCCAGGAGGTCAGAAGGTGTGGTGCTTTGATGAAGGTTGCGGGAGGTAACTAGGTAACAGTTGTATGAATGACTGCAAGCTGAAATCCTCTGGTGAAGGCCACAGATGTGGAATAAATGAAGACTGCATTCAAGCACGGAATTCTTTGCATGTCATAATAGTAGGATATAATTTTCACTAGGTGGTGAAAGCAGAGTTGAGTTAGGCCTCCTAAGTGATGACAAGGGAAGTAAATGTTATGAAATGGCTTAATTCTGTCTGAAACTGAAGCTAGCACATGCCTATCATTTAAAGAATGCTAAGCTCATTCATCTCCATAGTCAGGGGATGGAGAAAACTCCAGCAAAACCAGATTAATACTACAATGGACTACTATGTACACTTATGCTCAACTTACCTTAAAAATATATTGTAGAGTTGGAAAAGGTTCATAAAAGGGCAACCAAGATGATGAAATAGCTCCTGAATGTTCTTCCTCTGCCAATGGACCTGCCAGGTGGCTGGAGCTCCAACAGCCTCCGCTATCCCCTCCAACTCAGAGACAGCTCTGAGCTAGAGGACAATGAAGGCATGGAGGTTTGTCTCTGGCAGTTGATGTTCCAACAATTCGGCAGGCACAGAGTCAGGAAAAATCAGCAGGCCTCTACTATCCCCTCAGCAGCTCTGAGCTGGAGGGGAATACAGAGATGCTTCTCGTTGTCCATAACATCATACTGTGTTTCAAATGTGGAACATAAAGACAGGGTCAAGACCCTACCCCTTTGGTCAGAGGCATGTTGTGGCAAAAGAAAGAAAAAAAGGGGTGGCAGAAAGCAGCAAGAGAAAGGGGGTGGCAGCAGAAAGAGAGAAGAAAGATGGGGTTCTGTGTACCATCTTTAGCACAGCCTTTGTCTATCATTGGGTCTGGACCCCAATTGACCCCATGGGTCAAGAGCCCTCTGTACAAAAAAGCCAAGGATCCCTACCCTGTTTTAGGTGAACACCTTGTGAGAATGCAAAGAATCCTCAAAGAAAAAAGTCCAGCATACCCTGGGGAATTTAAATTTATATTTAACATTTTTGTAAAAGAAAATACAGGCAATAAAATCATGTTGTCAATATACATTTCTGGCAAGTACTAGCAAGTGCTGTTGAGATCCCCTAGACTTTTGGTACTTGGGGATTTCAACGTCCATGCCGAGGCTGTCTTATCTGGCGCAGCTCAGGACTTCATTGCCTCCATGACAACAATGGGGCTGTCTCAATTTTCTACTGGCCCAACGCATGTGTCGGGACATACTCTTGATCTGATCTTCGCCACTGGACATGGAGATGGTGATCTGGTGGTGGGGTGTTTTTCATCTACCCCATTGTCATGGACAGATCACCGCTTGTTGAGATTTAGACTCACAGCGGCTCTTTCCCTCTGCAAAGGTGGAGGATCTATTAAGTTGATCCACTCCCGGAGCCGGATGGATCCCGTAGGTTTTCAGAGGGCTCTGGGAGATTTTCCGGCTGATAGGACCGGTGCTCCTGTCGAGGCCCTGGTCACACTGTGGAATACGGAAATGACCCGGGCTATTGACATGATCGCTCCCGCGCGCCCCCTCCGGTGTAGAGCTCATACCGCTCCGTGGTATACTGCGGAGCTGAGAGCGATGAAACAAGAGAGGAGGAGGCTGGAGTGCAGATGGAGGAAAACTCCCAGTGGATACAACTATGCTTTGGTAAGTGCCACCAATAAGTTGTATACAAAAGCGGTAAGGACAGCAAAGAAGCTCTATTTTGCTGCCTCTATTAGATCATCTTTATGCCGCCCAGCGGAGCTTTTTAAAGTCGTGCGAGGGCTCTTACACTCTGGCCCCCACGATACTATGGAAACATCTGAGACCCGCTGCAACGAAATTGCTGGACACTTTCAAGATAAGATCGCATGTATCCGCAGGGACCTTGACTCTGATGTTGTGACAGATGAATCCATTGAAGTGTCCGGAGCACGGCCTTGTCCTTCTTTATTGGATGAGTTTCAGTTGGTGCAGCTCGAGGAAGTGGACAAGGTGCTTGGAATGGTTCAGTCAACCACGTCTGTTCTGGATCCTTGCCCATCTTGGCTAGTGAAAGCTAGCAGGGCTGGGACCACCGGTTGGGCCAAGGAAGTGGTTAACGCCTCCTTGAGGGAGGGAGTAGTCCCTGGTAGCCTCAAGGAGGCAGTAGTGAGACCTCTTTTAAAGAAACCCTCCTTGGACCCAGATAATCTGAATAACTATAGACCGGTGGCGAATGTCCCTTTTTTGGGCAAGGTTTTGGAGCGGGTGGTTGCCAGCCAACTCCAGGCGCTCTTGGATGAAACCGATTATCTAGATCCGTTTCAATCCGGTTTCAGGCCCAGTTTTGGCACCGAAACAGCCTTGGTCGCCCTGTATGATGACCTGTGTCGGGAGAGGGACAGGGGAAGTGTGACTCTGTTGATTCTCCTTGATCTCTCAGCGGCGTTTGATACCATCGACCATGGTATCCTTCTGGGGAGACTCATGGAGTTGGGTGTTGGGGGCACTGCTTGGCAGTGGTTCCGCTCCTACTTCGCGGATCGTCACCAGAAGGTAGTGCTTGGGGAACATCACTCGACACCATGGACTCTCCATTGTGGAGTCCCCCAGGGATCGGTCTTGTCCCCCATGCTTTTCAACATCTACATGCAGCCGCTGGGTGCGGTCATCAGGAGTTTTGGAGTGTGTTGCCATCAGTACGCTGATGACACGCAGCTCTATTTCTCCTTTTCATCTTCCTCAGGTGAGTCTGTTGATGTGCTGAACCGTTGCCTGACCGTGATAATGGACTGGATGAGAGCTAATAAACTGAGACTCAATCCAGACAAGACCGAGACATTGTTGGTGAACGCCTTCCCTGCTCAGATGGTGGATGCTTACCCTGTTCTGGATGGGGTTACACTCCCCCTGAAAGAACAGGTACGTAGTTTGGGGGTTCTTCTCGACTCTTCCTTGTCTCTCGAGGCCCAAGTGGCCTCGGTGGCACGGAATGCGTTTTACCATCTTCGTCTGGTAGCCCAACTACGCCCCTATCTGGACAGGGACGACCTCGCCTCCGTTGTCCACGCTCTGGTAACTTCAAGATTGGATTACTGTAATGCGCTCTACGTAGGGCTGCCCTTGAAGACAGTTCGGAAGCTTCAGCTGGTGCAGAACGCAGCTGCCAGATTATTGACGAGGACCAGTCGGTCTTCGCATACAACACCTGTCCTGGCGCGTCTGCACTGGCTTCCTATTTGCTTCCGGGCGAGATTCAAGGTGCTGGTTTTGACCTATAAAGCCTTACACGGCGTGGGACCTTAATACCTTGTGGAACGCCTCTCTCGCTATGAACCTACCCGTTCACTTCATTCAGAATCTAAGGCCCTCCTCCGGGTACCAACCCATCGGGAAGCCCGGAGGGTGGTTACGAGATCTAGGGCCTTTTCTGTGGTGGCCCCTGAGTTGTGGAACAGCCTCCCCGAAGAGGTACGCCTGGCGCCTACACTTCCATCTTTTCGGCGCCAGGTAAAGACCTTTTTATGCTCCCAGGCATTTTAATCTTCTTAACTTTTTTAATCTTTTAATCTGTATTTTAATTTTTGTAGTATTTATTTTGTTTTTGCTGTGCTTTTCGTTGTTTGTTTGTATATGTTTTTGTATTTTTATTATGATATATTGTATTTTATTTTGTTTGTTCACCGCCCTGAGAGCTATTTCGCTAAGGGCGGTATATAAATTGAAATAATAAATAAAAAATATACCATCTTTATTTTGTACAAGACCTATTCAGATATAGACAACATGCAATGGTGAAGAGAGCAGGATTATCTCCACCAATCCCAGATTGCCTGCTGTTTTGACACTGAAATGATAGTTTACACACACAGAATCATATGCATATGACACCAATCTATAACTTCTATAATTGGGGGATGGCTCTGATCTGTTCTATACATTGTGTAACACTCTAGAGTGACTTTCAATGCACAGAGTCCAAACAGGCCTTAAAATGAGGCGGGTGAGAGGTATTCAAATCCTGCACTGTAAATATGTCTATAGATAAATCTATCTCTGAATGAACAGTTTATTGATTTAAACACACAATTTCACATTTATTTCTAGCATTACTGCTCAAATTGTCAAATTAACAGGTAGTTAAGAGCCCATTACATTTAATTTGACATACACAAATACTGATTTGTGTCCAACCTGTGCAATTAAGAAAACTGCAAAAACAATCTCTCTGTCTAACCACTGTTGTCCTGAGAGTAAAAACAACCAACCACCCGCCAACTTTTACAAAAATGAAATATTATGATGCAGCAACTACAGTACAGTAGGGCCCCACGCATCCGGCGGGTTACATTCCAGATCCCTGCCTAAAAGCGAAACCCGCCGAAAAGCAGAACTCCATCAATAACATGGTGCCCGATGCCCGAAAAACGCTGTAAAAGTGGAACAAGCGCCATATGAGTGGGGCCTTTCTCTAATTGAAAACCGCTGTATTAGCAGGCCGCTGAAAAGTGGGGCCCTACTGTATAGGGTTATCGAAAATCTAGTTAATCCCAGGTAATGATATGAAACCACTGACTATTCCTTTACTACTAGCACTGAACATAGTATTTTGAAGGTATCTTCTCTTATCCAATAGTTTCCTCTGGCATTAGAGAAAAAATCCTAACTCACAAGCCTAAAACAAAGCCTACTTTTTAGAAGTCTTTGTAATGCCTCCAATGCCTGGTTTCACTTTTCTACAACTGAGGTGCCTCTGATATGTTCTCTCTCAGACTTTTGATGCTAAATGCAGCAGCAGCAGCATTCACACAGTTCCAAATTGACTCTGTCATGGGTAGCAAATCGGTGTGACTGCAATTTGAAATGCACTTTTATGGCAATAGTCCAGGCTAAGAGTGATTATGAATGGTACATGTGACTGAACAGCACAAAGTGTTTCCCATGCAACGTTCTGGGATTAATTCTTCTCACAAACAAAAATCCTAAAGCAGTGAATTGGTCATAGGATCACTGTACAGTCATGTCCCTACATCATATTAAAAGCCCCTATATGGCAGACAGGGAGGAAATATGAAAAATATTTTCATATTACTTTACAAAATGCTTTTGTATTACATGGATGATTTATTTATTTATTAAATATACAGCCTGCCCTTCCTCCCAGAAGGAGTGAGCCTGGGGCAGCAACTGCAATGAACTGTATGTGGGGCTTCCCGTGCACTTGGCCTGGAAACTGCAATTAGTGCAGAATGCTGCAGCATGGGTGCTGACAGGAGTAAGACCTTGTCAGCATATAACACCTCTGCTCAGAGATTTGCCCTAGTTGCCAATTAGTTACTGGGCCAAGTTCAAGGTATTACTATTGTTATATAAAGCCCTAACAGCTTGGAGTTAGTTTACTTCTGGCCAGGGCTGTGGAGTCGGAAGCAATTTTGGGTGGAGTCGGATTCGGTAGAAATGTACCGACTCCGACTTCAAAATAAAAGCTTTCATAGGAATTTAGGAAAGTTTTCTTGTTCAGAAATTTTAATCAAATAAATATATTTTACGTTCTATCAATCTAGCCTGATGATTCACGCAGAGCTTGGAAAAGTTACTTTTTTGAACTACAACTCCCATGAGCCCAATCCAGTGGTGATGCTGGCTGGGGCTGATGGGAATTGTAGTTTTAAAAAGTAACTTTTCCAAGCTCTGGATCATTCACGTGGTGGTGATGAAATGCCTTGTGCTACCATTTTACTATAGTAAATTTGTTATTACTAGTTAATATACATTTGCCATTTATGAAGGAGTTGGAGTTGGACAGTAGAAAAATAGAGGAGTCGGAGGTTTGGCGTACCGACTCCATAGCCCTGCTTCCGGAACTACATTATCTCATGTGTACACTTCGATCTGTGGAACAGGCACGGTTACAGGTGCCACATAATACTCATTCTGCACTTGTAAGAAATCATTATTTTAGTGTGGCAGCACCTACACTTTGTAACTCGCTGCCTACTGACATCAGGCAGGCACCTTCACTATATTCTTTTCAATGCCTGCTTAAAAAGCATTTCTGTTTAGGCAAGCCTATCCAGAAACATAGATGCTGATGTGTTCTAATCTGGTTTTAGTTTACTGCTGTTTTAATTCTTTTAAAATGTTTTTAATTATTTGTTTTTAACTATTTTATTGATAATTTTAATGTAAACCACTTAGATGTTTTACAGTCAAGAGGTATATAAATTTTGTTAAATTAAAAAAATAAAAGTTTCAATCCATTTTTAAAAATAACTACATAAATAAATAAATGCAGGGAGGGGAAATCTGTGGCTGTCCAGTTGTTACTGGACTACAATTTCCATAATCCCTGACTGCTGGCCATTCTGGTTGGGGCTGACAGAACATGATCCAAGAACATCTGGAAGGGCACAGGTTCCCGATCTCTAATTTAGAGTAAGCTTCTTTGCACATTATGCCCACCATTGGTCCATCTAGTCCACTACATTCCCCAAAGTTTCAAGCAGGGGTCTCCCCTAGACCTGTTATCCAAGATTGAGCCTAGGACTCTCCAAATGCAAACCATCTGTTCTTCTGCCTCACAGCCCCATATTGCAGCACAGTTGAAAGCCAAACTAGCCATTGCATCAGGGCTGTGGAGTCAGAGTCGTGGAGTCGGGAGCAATTTTGGGTGGAGTTGGAGTCGGTAGAAATGTACCAACTCCGACTTCAAAATAAATTTTGATTGACAAATTTTTTAAAATATAAATTCAAAATGTCAAAGAAGCTTCCCATGAAGTCAGCTGTAGTTGAGCATTTCACCATAACTCAAGATGGAAAACATTTTGTGTGACAGTGTATGACACAGGACACAGATGAAGACAAATGCTGTGATGCCAAGATGAGCGCATATTCAGGCAGCGATAAAAATGCTGATAAAAATGAGAGCTTCCAATTTAAAAAGACATTTACAGCCCTTTCCAGGGCTGTGGAGTTGGAAGCAATTTTGGGTGGAGTCGGAGTCGGACAGTAGAAAAAGAGAGGAGTCGGAGTCGAAGTCAAAGGTTTGGCGTACCGACCACAGCCCTGCATTGCATGCAATATGTGATTGTATTCACATTTAAAAAAAAAAAAAATAGCACCTGGAGGATTGGGATTGTGGCATGTGTGGCATTCCCCATCCACAGACTCAAAAATCTCCCACCTCCAAAGCTACTATTATCTCACCAGGGGGGAAGTTGCCATAGGCACTAATGGTAGCTCCCCTCCTGGAGCAAAAAGCAGGTGGGGGTGTTGTTGGTAGAGTGGCACAGGGGAAAGTTTAACACACAAACACTGGTGTTGCTTGCCATGGACTCAATCTTCAGTTGACCCTATCACAGCTGCTATAAAAAAAACACCAGGTATGTGAAATGCAATCACAAAGGTCAAGGGTGTGGAACCTTTGACTCTAGATATTGTTGGACCTAACTCCCATCAGTCCCAGCCAACATGCTTAATAAATCAGAGGAAGGGAACCTTTTCAGTACTGTACCTTGAAACTGCCAAGGTGCTCATTCTTGCTATACTAACTGAAAAACATAGCTTATCTGATGCTAGAACAAACAATTTCATTAATTTCATAAACTTCTGTGGCTATCAATAGGTACATACACTAACAAAATAAATTACACATACAAATTATACACACGTCTCAAAACTTGGATTATAACTGTGATGCTTCCACTGAAAACTACCACTGAGGCCTTTCCCCTACTCCTATAAAAAAGCATCAGAATTTGGGAAGAATTCGTCACAAATCTCTAGCTGACTCCTGGCTAGGAAAAGTTTTGCTACAATTCAAACAATCAACTGGTAGCCTAAAGTGAGGTCCAGCCTCCCTGCCCCCCCTTTTTATTGGGCCCAGGGAATGGGTAGGATTGTGTCACTGGCCACGAATGACAACATCAGCCAACATCTAATAGGTACTCATAACTCTAATCACAGAAGCAGTGTGTGTAATGGCAAGGTGAAGAATAAAGGCTTTATATGGTTTAAGACTAGTAGTTAGTGATCCTGGCTGGTTAGAGCAAAACAAGCCATGATCCCGAGTTTGGGTATAATGTTAAGCTATCCCACTCCTGATTTGTTTACCCACTCACACTAAGTGAAGCTGGAGTGATTAGGCTGCAGTTCAGCCAAAGTATAGTTTATTAAGGTTACTACCTTACTCTTATGCGTGAATGCTATTTAGATGCTATTTAGATGCCGCACAGCAAAATGACCAACAAATAGGCATTAATAGTGAAAACACACATCCACAAACTCCAGAACCTCTATGAATAAAAAGTCATTTTATCTTTGTTCTGAGACACACAAACACCTTTAAATTAAAATTAAAACTTGGACTGAAACAATGTGTGAGGCACAGCTGCCTGTTATGTTTTCCTCAACAGTTGTTATTTTTAAAAAAACAAAAACAAACCCAAAGCAGCCACAGGAAGCCAAAATCCCGGATGAAGGACTAGCATTTTCAGGGGACGGCATAAGGACGTCTGTGTAACCCTTCCCCTCCAGCCACTTTTCTGCGCAAAGTAGCCCCTTCCTGTACTGCTTGTGAATTTCTGAAAGCTAAGTGGGATTGAATCCTCCATGCAACAATACCATGCTACCCAAGTGTATTAAATACATCCAAAGTAAAGAAAGCTTTCACTAGGTCATGAGATGTACAATGTAAATAAATATGTTTGTACTGGTAGTCAAATTTGCTGTTTCTGTTACCAAGATCAAGCTATATGCTGCTTGATGGGGGGGAAACCCTGTGTTGTCTTATGACAACAGAAGTCGGTCTAGTAGAAGTAGACACATTCATTTCCATCAAAGAAACAATCTGCCAGCACAAGCAAGCATGGAACTTCCTTGGCTATCAAAATGTGTTTCTCTCAGGAAAATGTACCATTGGTCTCACCTGAAAGGTGATTTTCATAGGAAGGGGCCATCACTGTGGGATAGTTCCACCTATCGTGCGAAGGCAAGAATGTTTTTGAAGTCAAGACTAGGGGCGTCATGCCCCTCCCACTCTCCAGTTCATTCGTAGCGAGTCTAAAAGAGATATCTAAAAATACAAGAACAAGGCCAACAGGCCCGCCAGGAAAATAACATAATAGTCACATGCATAACAACATGACTCTAACCTAACTTCATAACATAACAGAACTAAAGGTCTTGACTTCACTCTTACATTTAAATATAATATGGAAACAATAACATGTAACCCATTGATAAAATCACTAGTCATCCTCCAACTGGGAGGGTCGTGATGGCCCCTTCCTATGAAAATCACCTTTCAGGTGAGACCAATGGTACATTTTCCATAGGAAGTGGGCCATCACTGTGGGATGTACCAAAGCAACCCATATAGGGAGGGACCACCCACATGTTAATCCTCATTAAGAACCTGTTGCAACACTCGTCTGCCAAAAGAAGCATCAGCAGAGGCATAACGATCAATTTTATAATGTCTTATAAACGAGTGTGGGGAAGACCAGACTGCGGCCCTACAAATATCGGCAACAGGAGCATTAGTAGCAAAAGCAGCCGAAGTGGCAGCTGACCTAGTAGAATGAGCTGTTATACTAGCAGGAACTGGCAGCTTCAGGGACTCATATGCTAAGGTAATGCATGCCCTTAACCAACGGGATAAGGTAGGATTGGATACTTTATGCCCCATAGACCCTGGATGAAAGGATACAAACAGAGACTCCGTTCGTCGAATCTCTTGGGTCCTAGACAGGTAGGTCTTGAGAGCCCTCCGGGCATCCAACGAATGCCAAGCCTTCTCGAGAGGATGGGTAGGATTCGGGCAAAAGGAAGGTAAAACAATGTCCTGGTTGCAATGAAAAACTGAATCGACCTTGGGACGAAAGGAAGGGTCAGTCTTCAGCACAACAGAGTCCTTATGGAAGACGCAGAGGTGTCTAGCAGAAGACAATGCGCCCAACTCCGAAACGCGTCTGGCAGATGTGATTGCAATCAGAAACAGGACCTTGAAGGACAGTATGCGTAGGGGCACAGTCCTGATGGGTTCAAACGGAGGGCGTTGCAAAGCCTGCAGGACTTTCGGCAAACTCCATGAGGGGAACCGATGGACAACAGCCGGAGAGCGTAGGGCGACTCCCCTCAAAAAACGTTTAATGAACGGATGTGAGGAAATATGATCTCCAGGAGAGGACACTGAGAGAATGGATGACAGAGTAGACGCATGTCTACGTAGAGTGTTGGGTCGAAGTCCCATCATAAAGCCACTATGGAGAAATTGGAGTACCTGGTGCACATTGGCCTGGGATGGATCGTGGTGGTGGGACTGACACCACTTGGAGAAAGCCACCCAGGTATGTTGATAAATTCGAGTGGTAGAAGGTCTTCTCGAGGCCAAAATAATATCAATCACAGCGTCAGAAAGTCCAGCTGACCTCAAGTATCTCCGTTCAAACGCCACGCTGTTAGATTGAGCCAAGTAGGGTCCTGGTGCAGTACTGGACCCTGGGATAGGAGGTCTGGCGTTACTGGAAGTGTCCAAGGATCCATCATTGACATTGCCAGAAGATCTGAGAACCACGGTCGGCGTGGCCAAAATGGTGCTACCAGAACCAGCTGTGCCCTTTCGGTTCGCGCCTTCCTCAAGGTTTTGGCTAACAATGGTATGGGGGGAAAGGCGTACAATAGACCGTCTGGCCACGGTGTTGTCAGAGCATCCACTGCTTCTGCTGTTGAGTCCAGGTATCGGGCAAAGTACCTTGGAAGCTGGCAATTGTGACTGGAAGCAAACAGGTCGACTGAGAGGGCGCCGAATCGACACTGGAGACGATGGAAAATGGCTGGATGAAGTTTCCATTCTCCCGGGAAGACCTGTTGTCTGCTGAGCCAGTCTGCTGTCACATTCAAAATCCCTCTGAGGTGCTCTGCTTTCAGGGATTGTAGATGTTGTTCTGCCCAGACAAAGATGAGGGAGGCTAAGTCCTGCAGAGGACGAGACCTGGTGCCCCCCGTCTGTTCAAATGTGATTTTACACACGTGTTGTCTGTTCGAATGAGCACATGATGCAAAGGGAACAGAGACTGAAAATGACATAGAGCCAAGTGGACAGCCTTTAGTTCCAGCCAGTTGATGCTTCGAGATCGCTCTGCATTGGGCCAAACCCCCTGAACGTACTGGGAGTTGCAGTGGGCTCCCCAACCTATGAGGCTGGCGTCTGTGGTCACGACGGTTCTGCGGGGTTCTCTGAACGACGTACCCTTGGAGAGGTGTTGAACCTTGGTCCACCAGCGGAAGGAGAGGCGCAGAGCGGGGCTCAAACGAACTTTGCGATGGTTGGAGCTGGCAATGTCCTTTTGAAAAGGCAACAGAGTCCACTGAAGGGGCCGAGTGTGAGCTCGAGCCCATGGCACAATGTGGATTGTAGAGATGAACATTCCGAGCGTTCTGGCGAGAAGCATGACGTCTGCAGATGTTTGTTGCATCAGGGACCTTGCGATGCTTGTGATGGCAGTGATGCGATCTGGAGACAGGAAGACCATTGCCTGCAGGGTGTCCAACATTGCCCCAAGATGTAGTAGGCGTTGGGTTGGTTGGAGATGGCTTTTGTCGAAGTTGACAAGCCAGCCGTAGGTCTGCAAAACATTGAGGGTGATCATTAAATGATGATGAGCCAGCTCTTCAGATTTGGCCCGTATGAGCAGATCATCCAAATATGGGTAGATATGAACCCCTTGGGTCCGAAGGTAAGCCACTAGGATGAGTAGCACCTTGGAAAATACTCTTGGAGCAGAGGAGAGACCAAATGGCATCGCTCTGTATTGAAAATGTTGGTGGCCAAAGGTAAACCGAAGAAACTTTCTGTGAGCTATGCAAATGGGTACATGGAGATACGCTTCCTTAAGGTCGATAGAAGCCAGGAAGTCTCCTTCATGCAGACTCTCGGTAATGGAATGGAGAGATTCCATTTTGAACCTGCGGTATGTTACGAAACGGTTGACAAACTTGAGATCCAATACCGCCCTCCAAGATAAATCTCGTTTTGGCACAGCAAATAGGAGGGAGTACACCCCTTCCGATCTCTCAGTTGTGGGAACTGGCTCTATTGCCGCTATGTGCAAGAGGTATAGCTGTCTGCATGATGTTGTGCCTGGCTGGTGCCCTTGGGCAAGGAGACGGGTGGAATCTGTCTGATGGGGTTGCCCAGAACTCTATGGTATAGCTATAAGTGAAGAGGTCCCTGATCCAGGGGACCGTAGTAAGGCGCAGCCATCGATCTCCAAAATTAAATAATCTGCCACCTATGGGGATGGCGTTAATACTACTTGTGTAGGCGAGGACCTCCCCTATATGAGGACGATGAGTTGCCCCTGCGCCCTTGGTACTGACCTCTGCCCTGGGGGCGTCGGTTCCAGGAGCCCCTGAATGCGTTGGAATCATAGGGTCTGAAATCGCGGCCTCGTCCTCCTGGTCGCGTTCCTCGAAAGGGCTGGTTAGAACGAAAGGAGGGAAATCGCCTGAAGGGCCTGTGGTCGATGTTCTTGACTGTGGCTAGAACCGGTTTGTGGGCGTCTTTTGGGTCAACCAGAACTGCCTTTAGAGCTTCCTCACCGAAGAGAAGAGATCCGGAGTAAGGAGCCTTGGACAGGCTCAATCTGGCCGCTGAATCAGCTTGCCAGTGACGAAGCCAGAGGGTGCGACGAGCGACTATTTGAGTCGTCATGGCTCGTGCCCCTAATTGGGTGGCATCCAAAGTGGCGTCGGCCACAAAGGCTGCTGTCTTACGTAGTTTCAATAGTGCTCTTTTGAAGGCGACAGGATCAGGGTTATCATCCTCTAGAAGGTCATCCAGCCACATCATAGATGCTCTGGAGAAAATGGAGGCTGAAGCGGAGGCACGCATGGATAGGGCAGTGGCCTCGTGGTTCTTGCGGAGGGCGAAGTCTATTCGACGTTCAGTAGTATCTTTTAGGTGGGATTCCCCTTCCCTGGGCAAGATAGATCGCGAAACGAGGCGAGCGATCGGTTCGTCTATGCCAGGGACATCTAACTTGGTGGCGAAGTCTGGGGCTAGGGCGTAAAGTCTGTCAGCCGTGTTCTTGAAGCGTCGAGCTTTGAGTGGGTGGGCCCATTCTTCGGAAGCTAATTTGGCAATTGGGTCCGGCACCGGGATGTAGTGTTCAGTAGGTGCAGGGGATTTGAGGACCTTGGCCCCTTTGAGAGTTGGGGCGGACGAAGTTGAAGGCGCAGTCTGGACACCAAGGGTATGAAGTACCCTACGTGCGAGCGGTTGGTAATCTGAGGTATTGAACAAGCGATACGATGTATCCTCCTCATGATCTGAATTGTCGCTCCAGTCGTCTCCTTCAACATGGTCAGTGAAAGTTAACTCCTCCGCATACGAGGCTTCGTCCGTACATCTGCCTCTGGCTACATCGAAAGGATCTGGTGAGCAGGAAGGATGAGCAGCATGGAACGCACGTTGGTCCATGTTGAGTGGGGGTATGGCAGGAACTTGTGGTAGTGACTGCATTCGTGTGAAATAAGCCAGCATGGCTTGGAGTTGAGAGAGGAAATCAGGAGACAGCTGCAGACCAGATGTGTGAGATGTATGTGCCTGGTGGGCTATTGGAACAGATGTCTGAGGCGGTAAGCCAGAGGTAGGTTCGTTAGGCGAACCGTGAGGGGGAAAGCCAACAAACTCTTCCTCGTCAGATGCAGTAGCAGGAGAATGGAAAATATCACTTATGTGTGTCTGTGCTGTGGTGGTTGTTGGCACAGAGACATAACGAGGGCGCTTTGGTTTACTATGGCTGTAAAGATGTTTTGTCTTAGCCAGTGCTTTGGCATGTCTGGTCTTAGACGTGTTAGTATGTTGTGGCTTGGCTGATTGTGGCATGTCTGGCTGATCTGGCACCATGTGTGTTGATGGTGACATGCCTGGCTGTTCTGCCATCTTATATGAACCTGGGTGCAGTACACTGCCACGGAGGGGGCAGGATGTAAAGACCCGAACTGGCACAGCGTACTACCACGGAGGGGGTAGGATACACTGGCAGATGGTGAATGCACTGCCACGGAGGGGGCAGAATGCACAGAGGTATCAGCGTTAATATAATATAGGCTGTTTAGAGTAGGCACACTCAGATTAGTGCTGTAGGCTGGGTTTTTTGGCTTGTTCACGGCCCCATAGGGGGCAGGATATGTAATGTAAATCAGATTTAATACAAATCAGCCACTGATATTAAAGCTCCAGCCTTGATAATGTAATCCAGCCACTAGGATTAAAGCTCCAGCCTTGATAATGTAATCCAGCCACTAGGATTAAAACTCCAGCCTTGATAATGTAATCCAGCCACTAGGATTAAAGCTCCAGCCTTAATAATACAATCCAGCCCACTAGGATTGGAGCTCCAGCCTTGATAATACAATTCAGCCACTATGATTACAGCCACAGTAATGTGTGTAAATCAGTCGTGTGTAAATTAGTCAGCAGCACATATACACAAACGTACGGATAGATAGTCTGCAGGGGAGGTATCCGATAATAAGGGGAACAAAAAGGGCGGGAAATTCGAATTCTGAAAGAAAAAAATGGCGCCCGGAAAAAAGGAGCGGGAAAAAAAATGACAGAGAGGGAAGAAGCAATGGCGGCCGTCGGAGGCGAACTGGGGGAAGGGCTGCCCAGCACGATCTCGCCAAAAACCGCAGTAGCGGCTCCAAAAAATCCCTGGAGAAAACAGGTAGGGGAAAACGGCTGCCAAAACCCGCAGTAGCGGCTCCAAAAAATCCCTGGAGAAAACAGGTAGGGGAAAACGGCCGCCACCGCAGAGAGAGCCGCGGTCGCGGTCTGAAAAGCCCTCAGTGGGATTTAAGCCACGTTGCAAGGGCGATCTGAGGCAGAGGGTTAACGGCGGGAGCCGCAGCTGCGAGCTCCCGCTGAGATCGGATAAGCCGCAGCCGCGGCAACCGATCAGGGGGGGGAGGTTAACAGCGATCAGAAGCGATCAAAAGGGGAGAACCGCAGCCGCGGTCCTTGAGGAAGCCCCCTGGCTAAAGAGACAACTGAGCGGGGGTGGGGTGGGGGCTAGAAACTACCAAAACGAAGAGAGCCGCAGCCGCGGTCTCAGAGGGAGCCCCCAATCAAGTCAATAAAATGGATTGAATAGCTCTGAGGGAAGGGTGATGAAGCCGCAGCCGCGGTCCCTGAGGGAACCCTCAGAGGCTAAACACACACAGAAAAAGAGAAAAGATTTAAAGACAAATACGAGACTTAGCTAAATGCTATGTGAAATTCCAATCTTGTTCGTACGAAGGCAAGAATGAACTGGGGAGTGGGAGGGGCATGACGCCCCTAGTCTTGACTTCAAAAACATTCTTGCCTTCGCACGATAGGTGGAACTATCCCACAGTGATGGCCCACTTCCTATGGAAAATAAAAATATTCACTGGAACTGAGGTGGGCTCCTGCTGGGAAGATGGGCAGGATATAAATCAAATAATAAATAAAATAGATAAATAAATTTATTTCTTGGCCTAGAAATACAAGCAGTATAATCCAAAGCAGCACAATGCACTGAGGTTCCTTACATTTCACGCACATAAGTTTAGTATGGTATATTGTTAGCATCTGTGCTTGTTTGGAGATAGCTCATCTAGATGAATATAATGGCACATTCTTGCCTCACATCCCTTTCTTTTTTGGAAAAACTTGACCCTTTACAGTATTACTCTTTAAAAATCTATTCCTTTCACTTAAAATATCTGTTCTAGACCAAGAAGTGTCTACCTGAAGATTTTGTTTTGTTTATTGTGGAGCAATGAAAATTGCAAGATAACAGGCAAGTCAAGTTCTGGCAATTCCAGTAAAAAAGGATCAGGTGGCAGATAATGGGAAAGACCCTGGTCTGAGATCCTAGAGAACCACTATCAGTCAGAGAAGCCAGTACTAGGCTAGATGGATAAACAGACTGACCTGGCATAAGGAAACTGTGCTACAACAGCTTCCAGTGCTGCATAAACAGCATACATTGAAGCCACATTCTCCCACCCACTCAAGAATCCTAGAGCCTATAGTTGATTAAGGGTACTAGGAATTGTAGCACTGTGAGGGGCAAACTAGAGTTCTTAGGCGGGAGGATGAGAAATGTGCTTTAAATGGTGTGTACACAGTCTCA
The DNA here is from genome assembly GCF_030035675.1 of Rhineura floridana. Lineage (NCBI taxonomy): Eukaryota > Metazoa > Chordata > Lepidosauria > Squamata > Rhineuridae > Rhineura > Rhineura floridana. Next base: position 47,414,851 of record NC_084480.1, read on the forward strand.
GCGATTGTTTCAATTCTCTATGGAAAAGAGGGTCAGTCTCAAGCATTTCAGCCTGTCCAAATGGAATTGAGAGTGAATTAATACGACATAAGGGCTGCGTGCAGGCTTCTTCCAATGAGTAGGCCATTCACATGTGGCCAGTCACCACAGAAAAACTCAAGAGTATATTTTGAAATTTCACAATTCATTAAATTTGGTAGAGCAGGGGCTCCCAAAATGTATTTTATTTTACTACAAGTTGAATTCTATGGAGCTACAATTGCTACAACAGACAGGAAAGTCGTTAAGTGGCCCTCCAAGACCCCAGCAATTTTTAAGTGGTCTGTTGTGAATAATGTTTGGGAACCACTGTGGTAAAGGATCCAGGACAGAAAACACAAAATAGCTCTGTATTAGTAGGCAGAGTTGCAATGTGAGAAAGCGCAACTCTTCTGAAAGATTTAGAATGGAAGAAGGGAGAATCAAGCAAGTAAGGATACCTGGAGGAGTCAAGTATTTCAGCAGTTCTGATTTATATTCTGGAAACTCCCCCCCCCCCAAGCAGGAATAAGTCAGCACAAGCCATATCCAAGACAGAAAATTGTAGGAAATGTGTTTGCTGCAGAGATGGAATACAGCTTGAACATATGCTAAGCTTGCAGCATAAACACCTGTACTTTGGGATTGTTGTCACCTGACTATGATATTATCCAAATGAGGTAACAAGCAATATTAGCAAGGATTTAGTGATGTAAATTGCATCCAGTCCTTACTAACAATTTATCAAGGATTAGATGTGACTCATGTCAGGAAATATTCTCTAAAACGGCTATGGGCAGAGCAATCCTGAGTCACTGAAGCCAGTGTAGTTTATGTTGGCTTAAGTTAAGCAGGCGTAAAGTACACCAGATCCAAACCTTGCTCAGAAAAAAGGCTACTGCCAGATGACCTGGCCCAAGCCTAGCAGAGGCAAAACAAGCCTGTAAAATCGAGTTTGACTTATACTACCCTCTATTACTTGGATGGGAGGTAAATGGGAGCCCCATATAAAAGAAGGATAAGAGTAGAAATTGTATGACCCTTGCCTCTTAATAGGTTTCTTAATAAACATTTTTGAATGTGCTACACATTTTTCTTCCAATAGGTACTTTAAGTCTTGGAACTGTGAATGACTGGAAGCTGAGAAGATCAAATTAAAAAGTTCAAAATTTTGATAGATGAGGTCTTGTAAACTGTGATTTATCTATCTTGCAAGATTATCTAAACATGAAGCCTGTGGAGAGTTCAGTGTTGTGTTAAATATCTTCAGTTTTGTTTTAAAAGTGGATGTGACACCTAATGATTTAAACAGTGATGTATTTTCAGCCAAAGAAACCCAGACTGCTGAGGCACAGACACACACAAAAATGGACAGGGTGACCAAATTAAGACTTTTTCTCATGGAGATATTTTAAACATTATTTGCATTTCTATGAAGCATGGCAATTAGTTAATGGAACTAATTATAACAGGTAGAACTAGAGGTGAAAGTTTGACACTGGCACAGAACAAATGCAATTGAAAACATGCAACAGGAATCCCCTGGTCCCTCAGCCTAGCTTTGTGTGAACACAGACTTTAGGTATCTGTGCTTTACTAATTTTCCGCTGCCATCAATTCACTCAGAATACTTAAAAAAAACTCCTAGTAACGTGTGTAGTAGGCTTTAGGCGTGAGATGAACACCAACATTAGAGACAGGATAAACCTTAAAGATTGTTGGTTTATTAAGGGATACTATTTAGTTAATATTTCCTGATATTTACATTGGGGTCTTAAAGGTGGTTGCTGACAGTTTCTAAAGACTCAAGAAACACCATTGCTGACACCAGCCTCTAACTGGCTTTTATCTCAGGGCAATCTCCCTAAACCTCCATCCCAGCCAAATACTCGCACAACACAGTCCAGTTACTGGGGGCAATCTGCCTCTGTACACCAAACCTCCTCTAGTTGTCCTCCTGGCTGCTTGGACAGTTTAGCCAACTTACAAAGCCCACTTGTGTCACATCACTCCGGTACGACCTTTTCCCAGGGCAGCCTCTCATTCCAAGTCAGTCACTAGTTCCCATTTGATCTTCACCAAACAATTATTAATATCATCCTGGGTACAGTAATATCTCAGTTAACAAATCCTCCAGGAAAGAAGGTCCTTTTAACAAAATATTTTTTGGGTGCAGGATGTGTGGTGGTGGGGTCCTTGTTTACTGGATTGCAGCTGCCACAGACAGCTCTCTCACACATGGCTGAAATGGTGCTCCTTGCTAGGTGGCACAGGTGCCTCCACAGTAAACAGTGCTTTGGGTGCCCTAGAAGCACTCTTTACTACTGTCTGCTCGAGTGTGGGGGAGGATGGCAGAGAGAGGGAGAGGGAGAGAAAGCACAGGGTGGCGGTGGCTGCTGCCCCTTGCCTACCTGCTCGAGTGTACGGAGAGGAGAACTGTGCACGTTTCCTAAATGAAAGAACTAATTCACATTGCTTTAATACCACCTAGTGGAAATGTATGGAATATACTATAGAACATGACATGTATGACTCCTGTCAAGTGCAGCTAAAAGCATATTATAATATATGCTCAAATAATGAAATGTAGAGTTTTAAAGATATGTACCGCAAACTCCTATTGGTGATGGGTATAAATTTTGATACTTTCTGTTATGTTTCTTTTTAAAACAATAAAATACATTTTTTTTAAAACCCCGGTCCAGGCCCTAGAATATCTAATACATTCTCCAAGCAATTGGGTCTCTCTCCTCTCAAAGCCTGTCACCAAGTTGCCACCACTAAGCAGGCTTGTAACAATGTAATAATACAAGGCCTCATGGCAGTCATAGAAGTCACAGGACATTTTTTGGCTCCAAGCATAAGCATAAACAAACATATATACAGCATTTCTCCACATCTCCCCCCCCCCAGAGAACACTGTCATTCCAAATGGAATACAGCAAGGAGCACCAAAACAAATCAGGGAGTAAAGAAATCTTGTCCTGAAAGAGTGTCAGCAAAGATTAGATATATTTTTTAACCAGGAATATGCCCAACTTTAAAATGGGCATATCCCAAGACCATTTTTGTAACTTTGTGTTCATACCGGCTATGGCCTATAACTGTATAATCAGAGCATGAGCTTATGAATAAAATCAGGATATACAATGTTGCATTTAAAAAGAAAAGTTACACTATTGCTCAATATTTATGAATAGAGATGGTAGGTTTATATTACTTACTATGCACAAAATTTGATGAATGCTAATTAGTTGTGGTTAATTTTGTGAATGTCCAAAAAGAGCTATAGATTCACAGTTTTCAGACAAATATCGGTAAATTCACCATTGTATCGCTAGATTTTCACAAAATTTGTCTGGCATTATTAGCATCTACACAGGAATCATAAAATGCACAAAATTCACTTTAAAGCATACATGTAAATGTAAATGTACAGCCTTCACGTTGATTCCGACTTATGGAGACCCTATGAATAGGGTTTTCATGAGGCTGAGAGGCAGTGACTGGCCCAAGGTCACCCAGTGAGCTTGATGGCTATGCGGGGATTCGAACCCTGGTCTCCCAGGTCGTAGTCCAATAACTTAACCACTACGCCACACTGGCTCAGAATTAGAGCATACATAGTATGCTTTAAATCAGTAAATACAGTGTCTCAAAGAACTGTATGCTGTTCATATTAAATGGATGAAGAAATGCTAGTATTTTTCCCTGTGAACACACAATCTCAAATACAGTTGAAGGTTATTACAATGCAGCTCACTGTACTGCAGATTTGGATACACCACAGGTATAATAATGTTCCCTGGGTAAAATATTGTATACAGTAAGCAGTTTGTATTATAACATTGAACCCCTATAATGTGGGTGCATCCTTTCTCCCCCAATCCGCATGTTATAATAAGCTTTCACTGTAATTTCATAATATATGTCTGAACTATTCCCACTCAAGTCCCACTTAAACAAATGAGTCTTCAAACTTAAACTGAGCTGTCATTTCTTAGAAGAGGTGTTTCTGCGAAAATGTCTGGGATTTTCTATTTTTGTCACCTAGTACCCCTCGAAAAAGGCAAAATTCCCTCAAAATATGCTCCATCGTTTTTTGTGGAGGTCTCCTCCCATAATGCCCTAGAATGACTTTAGAGATGGGACATCCTTCAGGATGCAAAATGGTGGCCAGGCTGCCAATGCTCTTGGGTGCTGCTGCCACTTGCAGTGTCAGGGAGAAAAAACAATGAAGCTGTGCTACTGCCACTACTAACAGAAGGCCTCACTCCCAAGAAACTGTTGAAGAATTTCTCCTCCCCCTGGTCCCATCACCACCAATTTCTTTTCCAGCAATAATTTGGAGAATTTTGAGAGGCCGCTTGCACACAACTCTGTTTCAAACACTCCTAGTAATGATGCCTTTTTTCCATCTCTCTGTTATTATTCTTGATACTATGCTATGCAGCTCACTATCAAAATATATTTATTCTGGATTTACAAAACTTCATGTATTTTTTTTTTGTCCAAGGGGCAGGACTATCACTACGATTTAGGTGCATACCTACTTATGTTTATTGGTCATGACTAGGGATGGGCAAGATTTTTGATTCAGTTCTCATTTCATGCCAAATCTATCAAATTCACACTTTCCGAAACAACATGAGAACCGAAACACAGCCATCCTTCAAAATTTGCACTTATTTGAATTTTGTGGTGCAGTTTGCCAACCAATGTTTACAAAAATGCATAAATTAGGGGAAAGTATGCATGAAAATGAAAACATGAATGAAAATAATATGCAAAATGATGAGAAATGGTTTAGAAAATGTGTACATTAATCTAAACTGCCTACAAAAATGTTATTAGGAGAAATAAATCCACACTAAAATTCTGAAGAATTTTCATGATGATTTTTTTTAAAAAAAAACCTGCAAATTGCTGCAGAAATGTGAAGAATGGAATTTAAGATTGAAAAATGAGAAACCAGGAGAACCAAAATTGAAAGATCTTTCCATCCTTAGTCATGACAAGGGCAGAGGAAAAGTTTTTCCTCTACTCTTCTTTTTAGGCACACAATGAAACAAAAGAGAGACATGGTGATATCTTAATGCATTTTGTGAACCTCACATGCAGACTTAACAAAGCAAAAAGAGTTACTTCTTTTAATAAGGGATAGCACTGTCAAGTACATACTAGACAATATCTGCCTAATTTATGACACAGCAAAGACAGGACATAGATAATACTCACCAAGCCATCCCGATCCAGAATTAGGGATGCACATGTCTGTCTCAGCACTGGGCAATACAAATCCAACCACAAAAACTTCTACCCCATCAGCCATTAGTGCCATTCCAAGGACAAAGAAGAGGGCCCACTGAAAACGTCCATGCCCACATTCTTGAATGATGAGCTCATACTGCTGTGCCAGTTCTTCTTCATCAGCTTTCCTTTCTGTTTCCAATTCAAGACGATCTTTGTAATCATCTCGTGCGGGCTCTCCTACGGCTGAAACCCCACCCTTGTTCTGAGATGCATTTGGGATTCCCTGATACTCCCCCTCATAAATCTCATCATCTTCATCATGTCCTTCAGTCGCTTCACTTGATCCTTCATCTTCATTTGCCTCTCCACCGTAATTTCCTTCTTGGGTGTAATACGCATCATCTTCTTTACCTTGGAATCTATTGTAAGATCTTTCCGTATACTCAGCTTGAGCTTTGTCTGCAGCTTTATTCACCTTCCTCACTGTTTGTTTCTTGACTTCCTTTGCAATGTCCTGAGCCCCTCTCCTTAATGAAGTACTATCTTCCATCTTGAAAACTCCATCCATCTTGCGTTAATCAATGTGTGACTGAACTGATTCTGTGCACAAGCAGCTGCAGCAGGAGACTCAAAACACCTTCCGTTTTAAAACAAGATCTAAGGGAGGGAGAAATACATACAAGAAAACATAAGTTTTGTTCATTCTTCACAGAATCACAGAACTAAAAGGCAACACAGGATTGATGGTCACCTTTGCCCAAGAGGCTGGACAACCAATTCCTCATGAATTACCCCACACTAATCTAACCAAGAGTGCACCCCCAGGGAACTGGTGCACTGCAGAAAGGCTCCTACAGGGTTAATAGCTCTTGGTGACACAAGGAAGGGGGCCAAAAGGGGAAAGCAAAATATGTTCAGGGATCTTTGCTGGCTCTCTCACTTACATGCTACGCAAATACAAAGATCATTTTAGAAATAAAGTCAGTTTCCAAAATACAGCTTAAGATGCATAGCTTAACGCATTATAGATCCAAACATGTATTATAAAAGGTAACTGAAGCATTTCCAAAAAAGAGAACAGTAGCCTGATATATAGTACAATTTTCTGTTCCTCTTCCATATCAGTACTGCAGTTTATTATAATTAGTTGTGCTGCTCAATTTTGCAATTCCTGTTTGGAAGACCCAATCTCAGCAACTGTTAATGTTTACCTCAAAATATAATGTGAGGATTGCAGCCAGAGTTCATTCTTAGGCTTGGATTTTAATCCAAATTGGAGAAGTCAACTCCTTTCCCCCTCCCTCCATGTCTTATTTCAAACACCCTCCTACCCATTGAGAGGAAAAAGGTCTCTCTCTACCTTGCCACCCCCAGTTTCTCTTTTCTTCCATTATATTTTCAGACTCTCAGAATTTAAATCTGGGATTCTTTCCCTCCTCTTTCATGCATTCAATGAATGCATACTGGGGCATGAAAGGGGCTTATGGATTAACCTGAAAATAAGATAGCAAATAGAGCCAGTGTGATGTAGTGGTTAAGGTGTTGGACTATGACCTGGGAAACCAGGGTTCAAATCCCCACACAGCCATGAAGCTCACTGGGTGACCATGGGCCAGTCACTGCCTCTCAGCCTCATGAAAACCCTATTCATAGGGTTGCCATAAGTCAGAATCAACTTGAAGGCAGTACATTTACATTTTTTAAGATAGCAAATACAGTGTGGATTGGTTTCCACTCTGTGAAGAATGGGTGGGGAACTGCCAGCCTGCAGGGCAGATTCAGTCAATGGGGCTCTTTGCCTCACATACCCCTTGCTATAATTAGGCTTGCAAAAATGTCTTCTATTGGCACCAGTTGAATTGCAGCCAAGGAGAAATTGGGAGGTGGGTTGCAGCTGAAGAGGGGGAGGGTTTAAAGCATAATAGTTACAGTGAAATGCAGCAATCTTCCTGGACTGCAGCTGGAGAAGAAAGGGTTAACTCTCCCTCACTCATGGACAATCTTCAGAAACATTACCCCCCATTCTATCAATTAGGCTTGAAAGAAGTGCTTTTTACAAGCCTGGTTGCTGGAAGGAGAGTGAATGCGTATGCATGTGCATATGCATCATTTGTGTGTGTGTGTGTGTGTGTGTGTGTGTGCTATATATGTATGTCTGTGTGTTCATGTGTGGTACGCGGGAAGGTATCCATGCACCCTTTTGTCTTTGCTATGCACATTGATGGCATGTGTCCCGCTGAAAGGTTAGCCAAGAAGAATGCAGCCCTTGGGCTGAAAAAGGTTCCTCCTACCCGTTGTCAAGTCTTCTTGCTGCATAAGGATTCCAACCTGCGTTTCATCTATAAAAGATTAATGACACTTGAAGGCCAACACAAAGTGAAGGCAATCTAATTAAAAAGGAAGTCAAACTTCTTTACAAGGACTGAGACATTAGTCTCAAACACTCTTATCACAGTGATTTAGCTATTCTGCTAGGATAGGAAAGGGGTGGAATTGCAGCCACACAAGAACATTTTCCAGTGATTAAGTGGTTACACGTTCTGTTTTGAGAGCAATTCATGAGTGGATGATCTCTGATTTAAAATCTGCCTGACATTGTTCCAAAACATCTAATGAAAATGACACTGTAAAGAAGGTGACCTCAGCCTGTAGAGTTTCCAACGTACAATATATTGCGTAAAGGTAATGCACTTTCATATAATTCGTAATTGAAAGCTTAATGTGATAAGAAAACACTAGGAGACAGAAGGAATGAGAGAACTGACTCTTTCCAAACCCTGTGTTGATTATTTATTATTTATTGATGATTATTAATTATTAATTTATTATTAATTTTACCTCATATTCCCTTACTGTGACTAAATCATTTCATTATCCTTCAGTGTTTCATTAAAACTGACTTCAAACTGTTTCTGTTCTTCTCTGTCATGATTTTTCAGAATCCTAGGGCTGAAATGGTAGCAGGCCACCTCCAGACACTCTTGGATGAGACCGATTATCTGGATCCATTTCAGTCAGGTTTCAGGCCTGGTTTTGGCATGGAAACAGCCTTGGTTGCCCTTTATGATGACCTCTGTCGGGAAAGAGACAGAGGGAGTGTGACTCTGTTGATTCTCCTTGATCTCTCAGCGGCTTTTGATACCATTGACCATGGTATCCTTCTGGGAAGACTGGCTGAGTTGGGAGTGGGAGGGACTGCATGGCGGTGGTTCCGCTCCTACTTGGCAGGTCAGCTCCAAAAGGTGGTGCTTGGGGAACATTGCTCGGCACACTGGACTCTCCAGTATGGGGTTCCACAGGGGTCAGTTCTGTCCCCTATGCTGTTCAACCATCCAATGTGAAGCTTTTGTCATGGTGGTCCTCAAAGAGTGTCCATTGTCTATTTGTGTTTAAATTGTGAAGTGCCTCTTCCATTTTTCTTGGATTTATGCTTTGTTCTTCTTCCTTAGAGGGTATACCCTGAGAAGCTGAGAGCAATTGAAGAAGCAATAAAGGCAAGGAGACGTAGCCATCTGGAACCAATGTACAACACCTCTCCTTCCAAAATGCTGAAGCAGCAGCAGACAAGCCTTGAGAGGTGGGGATCCGGCAGGGAGGCTAGCCTATCACCCAGAGCAATCTCGACAGGAAAATCATTGATTTCATTGTAGAGACATTACCACTTCAGGCTGTGGACAAACATCATTCATTAGTTTGGTTTGCATTGGACTCCCAAAAGATCTCACTGTCACATGTGCCAAGACTCTGACAGAATTGAGAAGAGAGCATGCCACATGAGAGAAACTATTGCAAACAGAATGGGTGCTGTGGCATATATAGCAACCACTGCAGATTGTTGGACCAATGGCAAGAAGAGTTACTTTGGGATAACAGCCCACTGGATCAACCCAACTATCCTGAAATGTGAGGTTGGGGCCTTGGCTTACAAGCATCTAAAGGGGCGCCATACATATGATGTCCTTGCAAAAGCACTGCATGATGTGCATGTGCAGTACAGGATTCACAACAAAGTTATGTTCACTACTACAGACAATGGCTCCAACTTTGTGAAAGCATTCAAAGTTTTCATGGCCAAAAAACCAGCAGCAGCTGCAGACACCAGTGCAAATGATGATGATGGTGATAACCAGGAGGCTGAGGTGGAGTTTGTGCCCATCTGTGAGATGCTAGATACAGGACCTGAAGCAGAGGAAGAAGCAGCAGACTCAGGAGAAGATTTTGTTTTACCACCACACCAGAGATGTGCTACCCACACCCTCAACCTGGTGGCAACACACGACATAGAGGACATGATTTCTGATTCCTCCAAAAGTAGTCTTCTTGGTTCTTTCAAGAAACACTTTCGTTCCTTGATGGGAAAGTGCAGCAAGTTGTGGTCCAAGCAGAACCAGTCAGCACAGATTACTGAATACATCCATGTGCAATGTGGTGTGTATCTGAAGGTACCAAATAAGACCAGGTAGAATTGCACCTTTGATGCACTGAAGCAACTACATGAGCTCCTGTCAACTGTGCCACTAAAAAGGAACACCATAATGGACCACTGCTTCTTGTCCAGGATCGCAGCTGCTGAGACTGTAGGGGTGCAGGAAAACACAGAGATCATGGGGCCACAGCCCAGTCCCTAGACATCCTGCAACGGGCAAATGGCACGTTCATCGAGTATTGGCTACCGATACCCTACAGTCTGGGCCACAAGTTAGAAGGGCTGGAAAACAAACCTGTGAGGTACGCATACTGTTTTCAGTTCCTGAGAGGTGTGCGTGAAGCCCTAAGAAAGTGGTTTGCAGCTATCTGGGAGGACAAGAGGCTTCTTATGGCAGCCTGCCTACACCCTTGCTTCAAACTAGAGTGGCTGGAATCGTGCCAGGCAACCACCTATACCAATAACTAAGAACATTAGGGAAGCCCTTTGGGTGGATTACTCCAAGGGAAATGTCTCAAGGGAGGCATCAGAGGGCTTAAGGTGGTAGGCAGGGGCTGGGCCTTTTCTTCCCGGAGCTTCTCATCACAACCTTGGGTGCTGCAGCTAATCCTTAAGGGCCTGCGGTGCTGCCCCATGAGTGTGGTGACTTGGTCACCTTCCTACAGGCTCAGGCTGACAGACCCTGAACCAGGGGACATGACAACCATCAAGAAATCAAGAGCAGATGGTGGTTTCCTAACATATATGTATTAACACATCCTCTCTCTTTCTTAGATACACATTGGAAGCCTTGTTGAAAGCTGAAATAAAGATGGGTGCACTTAATGAGGACAGTGATCAGTCTTCAAAGACCAGGAAGGAGATGATTTGGAAAATGAGTTCTTTAACATTCAGCCCCAGGGCAAGAAGTCAGAAGTTGACACTGCAGATGAGGAATTGTTGAGGTACGTGAGATCTCCCAGCAGGGAACTGTCATCACTCCATGGCTTTCCACATGTGCTGCAGTGGTTTTTGCAGCACAACACAGGCATGCCTTCAAACACCACAGTAGAACACCTGTTCAGTACCGGTGGCAATGTAATGACTGTAAAAAGACATTCCTTGTCTGACATGCTCTTTGAGCATCTTGTTCTTTTGAGACGTAACAGAACTGCATTGCAAAATTTGATTTCAAATATAAAATTTGATTTCAAGTTTTGAGGTATCATAATTGCTGGGGGGGATGCGAGATTCTGTTATGCCATTCTGTTAATCTTACGGATAATTTTTTTTATTCCACTACCCTCTGTGTGTTTGTGTTTATTTTTAATGTTGTTTTAGGCTACTTAGATGTGCAGCAGACAAGGCCAGCACCTTGTAGGTGTTTTTTTAAAAAAGTAACTGAAATGTAACTGTAGTGATTACTTCTGGGGAAAAGTAATCAGTTACTTTCAGAGTTACTGTAATGGTAATTACTACTTTTGGGGGGCATGTTACTGTAACTGTAATTTATTACTTTTTCTTCACCATTCCATTCTTTACCACCACCACCCATTTTTTAAAACAATTGTTTTCTCCACTCCACCCCGTCTCACTCTCCACCTCCTCCCTTGTTGCCTCCTACCCACCCACAGAGCATGAGGGAAGAGCAACACTGCACAGAAGCCCAGTTTGAGGCACATGATTTTCGTCCACAAATCAGAGGAGCAGAAGACTTCCCCTGCTTCCTCCCCAAGTAATGCCCTAAAGTAATGCTGGAAACATTACAATTACTCCACAACAGTAATAAAATTACTCCTAGTTCTATTACAATCAAAATGTAAAGGAATTACCCACTCGTTCCTCAAAAAAGTAATGAATTACAAGTAATTTGTTACTTGTACTTCCAGGCTCTGATTTCCACCCAGTGCATATCCTGTAACTTCCTGCTGAAATTGCCTGACTTTACGCCACATATGTTCTGGTTTATTTTTTGTTTTGCTTTTGTTGCGCTATAGCACCTTCAGACAGCACTAATGTGATAGCACAGGGGAAGGATCTCAGAACAAACTAAAGCAAAATAAATCCACCAGTAATGCACTATTACTGTGTCAAGAACATTTTGCAGAATGCATCCACAACAAAAGAGACATCTGGAGGAGCCTTCAGTTCCACTCCTGTTGCCACTCACAGAGCCAGATTTAACAGGTTTCTGTACAAAAAAGACAAGAGTAGAGGCGGATAGAAAGCTCTTGCCACTGTCACCATGGTAAGAACTCCCTTACCCTTTAAAATGTTGCTTTGCCTCCCAAAAATCAAAACAGCTGCCCCAATTTGCCACATGACAACTGGAGTGGCCAAATGGGGCTAGCCATTTCAACACAGCCCTCAATCAGGGCCACCCCAAAGATAGGTAGGAGTTTCTGCACAATTAGTGACTACCTAAGCCTGCAGAAATTAAAAAGAAAACCCTCCCCAAAAACAGACCAATAAGGAGCCAAGGACTGCTGGACATCAGCAGAAAAAGATAGAAAAGTGGGGTGGGAGAAAGATTTGGCCCCTTGAACTTCTAACAGCTTAGAGTACATGAGCGGAATGCCAAAGAGGCTATCAATGGCAACTAGCCACAATGGCTATGTTCTGCTTCCACTATCAGAAGCAGAATGCCTCTGAATACCAGTTGCTGGGAAATCACAAGTGGGAAGAATGTTGTGGCACTCATGTTCTGCTTGCTGGAGTTCCATAGACATAGACAAATAAATAAATAGTTGGCCACTGCAAGGGTGTTATTATGTTCTTCTGGGTACACTACCATATTTTGTTGCAGGTTCACCCAACTTAGTAAGTACCTATCAGCTGTGGCTAGTGAAACAGGCATCACAGATAATGTAATGGGTTCTGCATACTTGGGAGAAAAATATTAGATTATAAATGAAAACGGGGACCCCAAAACAGCTCATTAAGACTCACGTGTTAAGAGTGCTCTGGCTAACCCCCACTTTGGTTCATTTGGAGTCAAAAGGGTGGCAAGATCCTGTAGTATTCTGGACTACATATTTCACCCCATACTCCCTGTTTTCTGCTTGTTGTGCCTTCCTAAAAACTGTGAAATGAGAAGAAGCAAGGACCAACTTTTGGCACGTTTGGAGGAACGTGCAGACCCTGAATTAAATGTTATCTAATTTCTTGTCCAATTTCCCTCATGCCCAGCAGAATCCCAATGTTCAAAGACAGCACTAGAAAGCAGAACTAGTTTTTCTGAGTGACAGCAAGAAATACATACACAACACGAGATCACCTTATACCCAGACCCCTCCTTTTCATGTTGGTTTGTAAAAGAGAAAGTGTATTGAAGAGCAGGGTTTGAGACCCAAGAAGGTGATCTGAGCTCCAGCATGTATAACTATGCTCTCAAAGAATGCAGCGCAGGACTGCAGGCCACAGATTGGGAAGGGAGTCTGTGTCCCGGTGCAAGCCTTGAGGCAAAGAGATCCCTTCCTGCGTTTTGGTCAGAGCTCCTTCACATCACTTCAACTGTATTCCACTGCCCACTCCTGGGCCTAGGATAGGTAACCTGTGCTACCTGTCATTCCTTATAGCAGTAGGGACCTTCTATCTCTTTAGTGTAGAGTTATGAATGGGTTAGTGTATTAATGATTAAATGCTGCAACACACCTAGTAATTTTGTATCACTATTCTTTTTTTCTCTCTCAATAAAAGAAAGCTTTGATTTAGTCTGGTTTGGACCTGCATCTCTTGGTTTATACACACACTATTTAGGCACATTTTCAAATTATTGGCTGCTAATTTTAGTTTTTTATTATTCCATTCATCTCACCTATGGCCATGAAAATATGTTATTTTTATGTTTTCTTTCCAGCAATAAATATTTTATTGTTATGTTTTCTTGAGGAACCACATTTTTGGAATATTTTAGTTTTAGTTTTTCTTTTTGTATTTGCCACAGAAGATTTTTATTAAATGCATTTAGACTGGAACCTAACAGATCACTGGCATGAAGCCAGTACCCAAGCTTTGGTTAACATGAATTGCTCCTGGGCCAGGACACAGATAATGCGCTGGCATGCCATTTTCCTGCATTACTACAGCAGCAAGGAGGCCCATTTCATTCTCTCCCGACTACAGAAGGTGACAAGTCTACTTTGGTCATCATCCTGCAATTTGACAAGATGTCCCAAGGCTTCTTTGGTACACGCTTGCAACCTTTTACCATAGTCACTCGGGGGGAGGGAGTTGATTCTTCTCTGCATTATTCAACTTTTTCTGGTCAGCACCAACAAACCACAGACAGTTCAGTTCAGCTTCCACTGAACATACCCTTTGGTCTCCTGAAACTGAACTCTTTGCATTCCTGATAAAGCCTACATCTACAGCATGTTTCAAGATCACAGAAACTGTTTTATTCCACAATTAGTGGATATTCATTGTATTATTGAATGTAATTGAATACTCGTGCATTGTGCTTTAAGGATTTGATTATCTAATAACCATTACTATCTTTTATTATGTAATCCAAGTATAGAATGGAATTTTGCTTAAGAAAATACATGTTCTTTGGTTTTCTTAACAAAGTCTTAAAGAATGGTTTTGCATTGGTCTATGTGGGTAAAGAATGTTTGTATGTGACAACTGGTTGTCCAAGATCCTGGAGTATTCTGGACTACATTCCCCACCCCACACCCCATTTTCTGACTGGTTATGCCTTCCTAAGTACTGTGAAATGAGGACAAGAAGCAAGGACCATCTTTTGGCATTTTCAAAGCCCCGAATTAAATGTTATCTTATTTCTTGGCTGATTTCCCTAATGCCCAGCAGGAGGAGGCAGTAGAGTCTACTGCACCTTATGAGCTACGCACTGTATATACAAAAACAAGTCTACACCTAAGCTACTATAGACCAGAGACTCTTAAAGTGGCAAGCAAAGATGCACACAGACCTAATTTTTTTAAATGTTTTGTTTTAATAGGTTTTTAAAGATGTTTTGTTTTAATATATTTTAACATCTGTTTTTTAAGATGTTTTAGAGTGTTTTTTAGTGTTTTGCTTGCCGCCCTGGGAGAAAGGGCAGGATATAAATTTAATAATATTTTACACATGAGGGAAGAAGTAATCAAAAGGCCAGCCATCATGGCTGATTAAAAAAAAACCTTTAAATTGTACATGCTATTGTTAAAATTGATGAGTTGGAAACCCTTGTTGATATACTGCAAATTATCCAGAGATATACAGTAGGGCCCTGCTTTTCGGTGCCCCACTTTTCAGCATTCCGCTAATACGGCACCAGCAGGGCGATCAGCTGTAGCGTGGGGAGCTTCAGGGGCCAAGCACTGTCAGCTGGAGCTCCCCGTGCTACAGCTGATCGTGCACTACAGCTGATCAGCTGTAGCGCAGGGAGCTTCAGGGGCCACGCACTGCCAAGTGGCTGGAGCTCCCTGCGCTACAGCTGATCCCGTGCTACAGCTGATCACAGTCAGCTGGAGCATGGCGGCTGGAGCTCCCTGCGCTACAGCTGGCAGCAATCAGCTGTAGCGTGGGATCAGCTGTACTGTACAGCTGATCATGCCAGAGCAGCAGGAGGCTTCAGGCTATGTCCCACTTTCTGGCGATTTTCGGCAGAGGTCTGGAACATAACCCACCATGTGAGTGGGGCGCTACTGTACCAGTAAATCCCAATGCCTTCTCCCTCCTGCTGCTTTATATGTCCTTGGATATTAATCTTGCAGTCCCAACTTCGGTGGGGACGAAAGACATCCTTAAATTTCACCCCTTTACAACTGTTCATCTTCAGTGCTCTCAAGAGAAAGCCTTATTTCCTGGATGACATTGATTATCTGGATCCACTTCAATTTTGATTTAGGCCTGGTTTCTGGGATGTATTGGCCTTGGTCACCCGGATGGATGATGACCTGTATTGGGAGAGGGACAGGCCTCCTTTTCTCCAGTCTGCATGACCTTGGAGAAATGTATTTCCCTGGCTCTGATAAACTGCTCTCATTCTTATCTCTCTGGAAGAGTACAGTCGGTTCATTAGAGTCTATCTGTTCAATGGCTAAGTCTGGACTGTGTGCCAGTGAGGATTCCTCTCTCTCTCTCTGTTGTAGGCAAAGGGGGGTTATTGGCATTAATAGACTCACTAGACATGCAGCTGCCAGACGCTTCTGGAAGCACTTCCCCCATTATTTCCCCAGCCCCTATATCACATCTGCAAACCCTTCTTCATCATCCCAATCCTGCCAAGCATTCTCCATAGGGCCCATTGTATCAATGTTATTTAACATCTATATGAAGCCACTGGAAGTGGTCATTAAGAGTTTTAGATCATGGTGCCATTAGTACACTGACGACACGCAGTTCTACTTCTCCATAACAACTGGATGAGGGCCGATAAACTGAGTGTGAATCCTGTGAAGACCAATGCTCTGTGGGTAGGTGGTTCCCCTGTCCAGAAGTTAGGATGCATGTTCTGGATGGGGTTGTACTACATTCAAAGCAGCAGGTATGTAATTTGGGGGTACTCCTGGACACATCCGTGTCATTGAATGTCCAAGTGATCTTGGTTGCTAGGAGTAACTTTTACCAGCTTCCAGTGGCATATTGGTCCCAGCTCACAGGGGGTCGCTGCACAGTTGGTTTTTTTGGAGACAAGTTGGGGGGGGTCCCTTCCCTTCAGACTGACTTGGCAGTTCAGGGTGGAGAGAAAGTGCATGGTGAGGGCTTCCTCTGCTATTGGCCACATTCGCCCAGTGGGCAGCAGGCTTCTAAGGTGGGAAAGCAAGGGCAGGAAGGAGAGAGGCTTTTGCTTACACACCTCAGGAGAAGGAAGAGGTGCTGCTGTTACTGCTGCTGCCTCTGCTGCCTAGTGTGGCATGAGCAACCACCCACCCCCTTCATCTCATGTCACTCACTCAATCGAGATGCATCCCACCAGGCGGCAGCAGCAGTAATACCAGCACCTCTTCCTTCTCTTCAGGTGTCCTTTCCCCCCTCAGAGTCCTGTTGCCCATCCACAACTCTTCCCTCCAGCCCAGGGAGCATGGTAAGAGTAGTGGCGGCAGTCCCAACCAAGGAGGGTAATGCAGGGAAGGAGACACAATGACCAACGTGAAGACCATCTGTTGGCACAACTATGGCACCTTCTAGGCTCTCTTCTCCCGGAGGAAGGGGGGACAAGGGAGGCAACACACCATTCACCCATGGCCGGAAAGCCCATAATTGGGGATCAGGAATGTTGAATTGTGGTGGTGAAGCAGGGAGAAAAGAACTCAAAGTGGTGGCCAGGAGGCAAAGGCTTTCCCCATCCTAGGCCCTGTAGCCACCACCACTGCATACTCTTCCCTGACTCTCTTCCCCCTCTCCTTTGGCTCTGCCCCCTCCACACCAGGAGCCTGAAGAATGTGGGGAGACTGCAGTGGGAGAGAAGGCAGGAGGGTGGGGGAAATAACATTCAAAAAAGAAACCACCAATACTGTAATAAAGAAAATATTTTGAAAACAAATTATGATTAATTTTTGTCAGCATTCTCCAGCAGCAGGAAATTCCAGACACTCCCCGCAGTAGCCCCATGGGGCAACAATGGGACCATAAGCCAGGGCCTCTCCTTCACAGAAGAGGATATGAGTTCCCCATGCCTACAGTATTTGGGGATCTTCTAACTGCCTAATAATGTGGGGTGTTTTTTTTAACTTATTAGAAACCATTTCAAAGCAGTCAAGTGCAGGTGAAACAATATTTTAAAACCCTCCCTTAAAAAGCATCCCACTCATTATTCTAAAAAAAGAAAACCAAACATTTCGTAAGAGGTTCCCCCCTCCATTTCTATCAAATCCCTAGAGAGGTCTGTGAGAGGGGACGGGTGAGAAAGGGGGCAGGGTAATGAGGTGAGGCAAAAGAGAGAGCTGGGGGGATGGAGCAGGAGGGTAAGGGGGTAGTAGGAGCGGTTGGAAACAGAAAGAAAAATGGCATGGGGCAGGAGAGGTTGAGAAAGGAAAATGGAGGGGTAGGGGTAGAAGGGGTGAAGGACTAATAAAAGGGGATAGGGAGCAGGAAGGGCTGTGAGTGAGATTATTGTGTAACCTTAGAAGGGAACGTGGCTTTGAGGGGGTGTAGCTGTGGCTATCATGAAGGGATCCTGCACGTCTGAATTTGCCACTACACTACTGCCAGCTTCATCTGGTACACCAGCTATAGCCATATCTGGAACAGGATAATTTGGTCACTGTAGTCCATGCACTGGTAACCTAAAGACTGAATTACTGTAATGCACCCTTTGTGAGGCTGCCTTTGGGCCTGGTCCAGAAGCTCCAGCTGGTGCAGAACACAGCAGCTAAACTGCTGATTGGGGCAGACAGCCAACAGCATAGCACACCCTTGCTAAAACATCTGCACTGGCCGGCCATATGCTACTAGGCCAGGTTCAAGGTTCTTGTGTTGAAAACCCTGACAACTTGGGTCCAGGATACATTAGGGACTGCCTGAGCCCTTATATCCTAGCCCAATCAGTGAGAGGAACATCCAGAGGATGTCCCCCGTGTTACAGAGGCCTGACTGGCTTCAAAAAGAAATTGGGTATTTAGTGTCCCCAGTGCCATACTGTGGAACACCTAGTAGAGATTCAGCAGGCATCCTCATTTTTGACTTTCAGGCATCTCTTAAAATATGTTTTTGTGCTGACAGGACTATGAAGATGTTTAAAATGTTTATGAGTAGCCAGTCATTTTAATGATTGTTTTGTACTGTTTTAAATGATTTTTATGTTGCTCTACACCACTCTGATGTTTTGCAAGAGAGCGATATATAAATACTTAAATTAATTAATTAATTAAATAAATAAATAGGATGTTTTTGGCTGGGACCCCAACTTTACCCATCAAGAAGAGGGTACAGTAATGGGGGTGAAAAGGCAGAAGAGAGTGTCTTGGTAAGAGCAAAAGAAAAAAACACACACACACACAGCAGCCAGTCTTATGCTTTTATGGGGAAATTACATATGGCTTTGAACTGTGCAATAATTTGATTTAGAGTAGGCTTAATTACTACTACTTTATTACACAGTAACATGTTGGTTACTAAATCCAAGCTTCTATAAAGAGCTAATATGCATATCCTGACAGTTTAGTCTCTTGCTCTTAGAAATTATTAGTAGTATGCTACCTAAAATAGGGCTATCAAGTGTATGAATCATAATGTCACATACATTTGCATATTAATAAAAAACAATCATTCTGAAGGAAAAGGCATTCAGTTTTTAGATGATGCACATTACTTTTTACTTTTTGTACCATTTATTTACTAAATTTTTAGACTACCCTTCATTGTTCAGAATCACAGGGCATTTTACAATATTCATATTAAAACAACAATAAAACAAACAGTAATAAAATAATAACCAAACCAATTACTACAACAGTTAAAACAAGTGCAACTATATTTCTTCAGCAAATACAGCATTACTTTTTAATGCAAGTACTTACAAAACTCCCAGGTGGGCATTATTGCCTCTTGTGTATACTTCTTCTATGATGATAGCCATCAATGATTTTTGTAAGTACTTGAATTAAAACTAATTAACTTAAAAAAAAGCCTGCTGCCTGATTAATTGGGGACACTTTTAAAATCAATTAATCTAACAAATGAATTGACTAAACATCACAGTCCCATTCTTTTCCAGTTGCCACTAGCTGGGGGAGGGAAGGAGAAAACAATTATTCCTCTGAAATAAAACTATACCCTATCCACCTTGGCGCCACTCTTTAACAATTCATTTTATCTGTTACTCGGGTGTGTGTCAACATCAGCTGTCAGCATCAAAGTGAAATAATTCTACAAGCAGAACAGAGGGAGCCTAGCAAACAGCAATGGGACAAGTCCTGTGTTTGGATGGCATGAACTCTGACAATCAAAAGAATAATGTACTATGTTATTGTTGCCACATCTCTGCTATGCTACCTGCCACGAATCTTTTTATCTAAGGTTTATTTTTCCAGGTCTTCCTTCTATCTTTTCAGGAAATACAGTAAGCATTTCTGAAATGAATGCAATTATTTCCAAATATATGTATTTGAACACTTCCCACATTTCAAAAATTCCAACTTTTAAACACATTTCACAATTTATTTTAAAGACACAGCAAAGCAAAAAACAAAACAAAACAAAACCTGGTGATTTAAATATTTGCCTATTCATACCACAATATGTGAGTTGTGAGAGTATAGCAATGCTCCTCAATGAATGTTTCTTCATTTGGATGATCGAAAGGCCCCTCATTTCAGCTTCTTTTAAGAAATAAAACATCTCTCTCTTTATTATGTGTTTGTGGTACTATATAGAAGGGTATATTTCCTCATCATAATTCTTTGATCCACCCTTTCTAAAAGTGTTTTGAAATGATTTCATCATTTAAAATAATAATTGCCCGATTTGCCTACCTGTCTATCTGTTAAATGATTATTTTAAAAATGGAAAGGAACTGAATGGCAGACACGTATGCTTACTGGAAGGAACAAATTATGGTGAACTAGGAAGAAAACAGAGCAAAGCAAGCACATCAGAGAATGGATCAGTGGGTCTCTGCATGGAAAGGAAAGCTGCATTTGAAACAGATAAAGAAAAGAAGAGGCTCCTTTTGCTTGGAGGAAAGAATGGCATCAGGACTAACAAAGAAGTTACATAAAGAACTGGTAAACATGAACCCAAGTAGTGAGAAGCATTTTAAAAAACAACTAATGCTACAAAGCTGTTTCCCACATTTTGCAGACCAGGGGTATAATGTTATGTATTCTGACTGCATCAAAATTAACATCTAACTGATTGTTGACCAAGGAATAAACTAGACAGCATTCTTCCTGAGCAGCTCTATAATTAAAAGGTCTTCAATTTGAGGTCCATTCATGTTATCCATATCACCAGTGAAATATATATGTACTGCTTGCAAAGCTTCTGCAGCATATTGTTAAAGCTGAAATTGGATTTCTTTCTTTCTTTTTGCTATTACTAGGAATTTCAGATCAATCTTCTATAGTTTTGTACGTCCCCATTCCAATCTGCATTATGCAGCATGCTATCACAAGACAGCAAAAATCATGTCCATCTATGTCTGTTGCTATTAGATACTGAGCTCATTTACAGTAGGGCCCCGCTCATACAGCGGGTTACGTTCCAGACCCCCGCTGTAAAGCGAAAACCGCTGTAAAGCGGATCCCATTGACTTACATTGACCAAAATGGCGCCCCGCAGCAAAAAACCGCCGTAAAAGCGGAACAAGCGCTGTAAAGCAGGGCCTTTCTACAATTCACAACCGCTGTATTAGCGGAACGCTGTAAAGCGAAGTGCTGTAAAGCGGGGCCCTACTGTATACCACTACCCTCCCTGTGTTCTCACTGCAACTGAAGTTTTCTTACAACTGCTGCGCATCTAAAATGACCACCATCTTTCCCTCTATCTCCTTTTAAAAAATTATAGTCATGGAGACAAAAAATAATTGCAATTATAAAACACCTGCAAAAGTAAATATGAGCAACATGGGAATTCTATTAGTGAGCACTCTCTCATAGATACCAATTATTTATTTATTTATTTATTCATAACCTATCGTTCCTGGTGTCTATGCACATATTTTATTTATTTATTTATTTGTTAGATTTTTATACCGCCCGACTAGCATAGCTCTCTGGGCGGTGTACAGCAAAAATACAAATACATACAATAAAACCCATCATAATAAAACAAGAACACATACGGAAAAAAAATGAAAATCTAAAATCAGTTATAGCAAGTTTAAAACTAAATTAAGATTAAAATTAGATTAAAATGCCTTAGAAAAGAGGAAGGTTTTAACTTGGCGCCGAAAAGATAGCAAAGTCGGCGCCAAGCGCACCACAGTTCAGGGGCCACCACCGAGAAGGCCCTAGTTCTTGTTACCACCCTCTGAGCCTCTCTCTGAGTCAGAACTCGGAGGAGGCCCTTCGATGTGGAGCGTAGTGTACGAGCGGGTTCGTATCGGGAGAGGTGTTCCAGCAGGTATTGTGGTCCCGCACTGTGTAAGGCTTTATAAGTCAAAACCAACACTTTGAATCTGGCCCGGAAGCATATTGGCAGCCAGTGCAAGCGAGCCAGAACAGGTGTTATGTGTTCGGACCACTTGGTCTTTGTTATCAGTCTTGCCGCTGCGTTTTGCACGAGCTGCAGCTTCCAAACTGTCTTCAAAGGTAGCCCTACGTAGAGTGCATTGCAGTAATCCAATCGCGAGGTTACCAGAGCATGTACCACTGATGTTAGATCTTCCCTGCTCAGATAGGGACATAGCTGGACTACCAATCGAAGTTGGTAGAACGCATTCCGTGCCACCGAGGCTACTTGAGCCTCAAGTGATAAGGAAGGATCTAAAACAACTCCCAAACTACGAACCTGTTCCTTTAGGGGGACTGTAACCCCGTCCAGGACAGGATGTATATCCACTATCTGGTCAGAGAAACCACCCACAAGCAGCATCTCAGTCTTGTCTGGATTGAGCCTCAGTTTGTTAGCTCCCATCCAGTCCATTATTGCAGCCAGGCAACGGTTCAGCACATTGACAGACTCACCTGAAGAAGATGAAAAGGAGAAGTAGAGCTGCATGTCATCAACGTACTGATGGCAACGCACTCCAAACCTCCTGATGACCGCACCCAACGGCTTCATATAGATGTTGAAAAGCATGGGGGACAGAACTGACCCCTGAGGGACTCCACATTGGAGAGCCCACGGTGTCGAGCAATGTTCCCCAAGCACTACCTTCTGAAGATGACCCGCCAAGTAGGAGCGGAACCACTGCCAAGCAGTACCTCCAACTCCCAACTCCGAAAGCCTCTCCAGAAGGATACCATGGTCGATGGTATCAAAAGCCACTGAGAGATCAAGGAGAATCAACAGAGTTACACTCCCTCCGTCCCTCTCCCGATATAGGTCATAATACAGGGCGACCAAGGCTGTCTCGGTGCCAAAACCGGGCCTAAAACCTGATTGAAATGGATCTAGATAATCGGTTTCATCCAATAGCGCCTGGAGCTGGCCAGCAACCACTCGTTCCAAGATCTTGCCCAGGAATGGAACATTTGCCACTGGTCTATAGCTGTTAAAATTTTCTGGGTCCAAGGAAGGGTTTTTTTTTTTTTTGGTGATATGTATCAGGAAAAACACAAAAAAGAGAAACAATTACCTCAATAACTATGCAGACAACAAAACTGGAGTGTTAAAAGGAAATATTACATTGCTAGCCACACGATTCATAACTTTATAAAACAGAAGCTGAAATACAGCAAACATGTCAGATCTAAATATCTAAGGAAAGTGATCCTACTGTTATTGCTAGAATCCACTATCTATAAAAATATACCCAGCCATCTATTTAGGTACTTTCAAACAGAGGATACACCATTAAGGATGAGGGTCTTGAACTTCTGGGGATCTACATCTTTCCAGAGACATTATCTGAGCATATGACAACTGAGGGGAAAGATCCACATGATTGTTTCAATATTAACATACACACCCTTTACAGGCAAATGTGCCACAGGGAAGTGGTTTTCATGACATTGGGTATTCATGTACCAAAGTTAACTGGGAACTTCATGAACAAACTAGAGGCTTTCAGGTAAATTGACATGGCTCAAGAGAGGCTTGAGGCCTGATCCTATACATAACTATTCAGAGGCCGATCCTACTGGGTTCAGTGGCATTTATTGCCATGTAACTTGCATAGGATTACAGTGGTACTTTTTCATCTACCTTGTGCCCTGATTGGAAGAAGAAGTGAGAGTTATGGCTACCTTCACAGTAACAACACTGGTTGTTTTTCAGCAGGAGCCACATTGGGAGCAGTAGCTGCTGAAGCCAACAAGAAAACATCTTATTCACCAAGATCTTCTTAAGACCTGGTAGACATATACAGCAGAAGACGATTACAGAACCCTAATGTGGTACAACAGTCTGTACCACTTCAGACTCCACATGGGAAATATCAGCTGTTAATGTCCTGTTTTTTAAAAAAAACACCAACCAAACCAGCACATCACAGGGACAGGTTCAGATGTTGACTGTTGATGGACAGCTTGAAGGTCACTGGTCTCCCTCCCTTTAAAACAGACTTGGACCAGATAGCTTTTCTAACAGAGGACACCTTCAGGCTGAGAACTGCGCTCTGACAGACTTTCAAAATGTAAACTAGGTCACAAGGCCACTCTAATTGATACAAGCCAGCTTAACCATCCATGGTTTCAAATTTCCTTGTTTCAAGCAAACCATAGTTAAGATTAAACAAAGCTTGCCAGATTCTGACAAAATGTGATTAATCAAAATGAAAGCTTCCAGACTTCTCACGGCCTATACTAGAGGAGAGTATGAGCCTGAGGTTGCCTGGGCTTGTTTCTGTCACAGTTTATAATGACACCTGAACATAGTCACTATGTGAAAGACAATCACATTCTATGGACATATCATCAATGCAAGCTACCTCTACATGGTTGGACACTTTCAAATGACATATCCATTAAAAATGGTGTGACAACAGGAAACCTTGTTAACAGCAGATCTTCCCCATGCAAGATGACTGAGCCAGGATGGGGAGATTTCATGGATAATAAAATATATAGCATGAGCAGCAATCTTTTCAGAGAAATAGAGAATGAAAGTAGCTTGATAAAGGAAGAGATCAGAAACCTGGAAAAATATATCCTACACGTTTTATTTATGAATACATGCATTAAATCACTAAACAGTGTCCTATTTCCCATGAAAAGTACTTTCTGAAGGTTTAGACAACATAAAGTTCAAAATGCAACTGTAATTTTAACTGAAATGGTATTCAATTCAGCATTTCTTTACTGTATTTGTAGAAACGTATCCTGAAATGCCAGCTACAGATGTTAAGGTAAGCCTAAGATATATAGTTTAGAAACATGTTCTGATCTAGTTTACAAGAAGATAACAAGCGAATACATATAAGCTGAAATTTCATTTATTTTTACATTATTTTCACTGGCCATGGTCTGTAACAATATACATCATAACAAATGTTATTAAACTAGGGTAACACAGTGGCATGAGAATAAAGCCAATAAAGATCTCACTAATCAAATTCAAGGTCAACACATAAGCACGGAAGGAAAAAAAATGCTTACAGCACTTTTCAACTATCTTGGCAAAGTTCACTCCTTTTCACCATGGATTTCTTGTCACTGTTAGCAAGTAGATAGCTCAGTTTTGCATGCATGGCTAATAGCCTCAACACTGCCAATAACTGAAAGAAGAACTTCTGGCTGGGATCCTCAAAAAAAAGGCAGTGAAACAATGGTAAGTGTTTTAAGTGCTGTTGAGTCACTTGGGAACAGTGATCATAGTGGATATTCAAGTGGATAACAGCCATGGAACTCCAACACAGTCACATTTTACTTCAAAAGAGGAAAGTTCTTAAAAATGTGGGGAATTGGTAAAAAGGGAGTTGAAAGGTAAAGTAAAGAGGGCCAAATCTCTCCAGAATTCACCCTTGGTCTGCTCCAGCAGGGCTCTTCTTGTTCCAAAGGTGCCCCATGTACCTTAAGGCACTTCTGCTCACATATGATGGCGCCCAATTTCCCCTGATCTCCCCGTCCTGCTGCAGCCCCCATGCCACTTATCATGCCTTTCTGTAAGGTTCCCTGACCCTCTAGAGCAGCCTTTTGAGGGCATAGAGGGTTACAGTGATGAGAAAGGTGTGGCAAAGTCACAAGCAGAGGTCCACTTGTCCTTTGCTGGTTCTAAGCCGACGTCTACACTAAAGACTGTAAGGATCTTTATATTCATGCCCATCTAAAATGATGATAGCATCTGTTGTAGGGTTGCCAGGTCAGAAGCATCTCAAACCCTGAGATTTCAGCGGCGGGTCCTAATGATGTCATGGGGCGGGTCCGAGTGATGTCATGGGGCGGGTCCAAGTGATGTCATGGGGCGGGCCCTAGTGATCTCATTAAGCATGATACATTATGCATCTATCACAGTTGCTTAGAGCATACAATTAAAAACATTTCTTTGACTGTAAATTAAGATAGAAAGCTTACCTAAAAGATGGAACCTGGGTAGGGAACATTTAATCTAGCCTACTTGCTTTCCACACAAAGGGTTTAAATGCCCTCAGGCCAGCCTAGTCACCAGAAGGCCACTGCAGGAAGAAAGGAGCCTAGTGTTGTGTAGATGTTAGATGGGAGCACTCAGGAGTAAAGATGGATGACCCTGAGGGCTGCAATTCTTAACACACTTACAAAGGAACTAAGCCCCATAGAACTCAACAAGATTTACTTCTGAGTAGATAAAGTTTGGATTGTGCTGTTGGTAAAGATTGACTAGGGATCTTCTGCAAAGACATCTATATTCTCAATCTGATTTTAGCCTTCTATTTTAATTTTACCTCTTTAGTCCACTCGCTATATATATACCCCCTTTAGGATGCACACCTTAACGTGGTGAGGGGGTTTGAGAGTGTTGAAGAAGCTGAGAGCAATGCCGTCAGGAGTCTAGACCAAGAGGCTAGACTCCTAGCAGGGGCACCCATGGCAGAATGGTCAAAGCTGAAACACCAGACTAAGATGCATCCAAACTCAGACGAAGGCAATGGTAAACCACCTCTGAATACCTCTTACCATGAAAACCCTATAAACAGAGTATCCAAATGCAACATGAGATAGTGCTGGAAGATGAGACCCCCCGGTCAGAAGGCGCTCACCGAGCTACTGGGGAAGAACAAAGGACAAGTACGAGTAGCGCTGTAACTAATGATGCAGCTAGGTCAAAGCCGAAAGGAAGCCCAGAGGCTGATGCGCACATATGTGAAAGGAGAGTCCGGAGTTGTACGACGCACACAATAGGAACATGGAATGTGAGAAGCATGAACCAGGAAAAGTTAGAAATTGTCAAGCAAGAAATGGAGCGTATCAACATTACAATAATTGGCGTGAGTGACTTAAAATGGACGGGAATGGGACATTTTCAATCAGGCAACTACAAAATATTTTATGCAGGAAATGAGAAATCAAGAAGAAACGGGGTTGCTTTAATAGTGAGAAGTGATGTAGCAAAAGCAATTAGGAGCTACAACGCAAGGTCTGAGCGAGTGATATCAATGAGATTAAACAGGAAACCTATTAACATAACCATCATCCAAGTCTACACTACAACCTCAAATACAGAAGAAGAAGAATTGGAGAGATTTTATGCAGAAGTACAGGAGGAAATTGATCACACACCAAAAGAAGATATGATGATAATCATGGGGAACTGGAATACAGAAGTAGGGAACAGAGAAGAACTAGGAATTGTGGGGAAATGGGGCTTAGGAGAGAGAACTGAAGCAGGAGAAAGACTTATTGAATTCTGTGAAGCCAATGATTTGTTTCTTACCAACACATTTTTTGAGCAACCAAAAAGACGACCGTACACGTGGACATCACTAGATGGTCAATATAGGAATCAAATTGATTATATAATTGGAAACAGAAGATGCAGAAGTTCCATACTTTCTGCAAAAACAAGACCAGGAGCAGACTGCGGTACAGATCATGAACTGATCATATCAAAAATCAAGAGTAAAGCTAAAGAAGAAGAACAAAGTACTCATAATGCCAAAATGCAACTTAAATAACATCCCAGAAGAATACAAAGATCAAATAGGGAACAGGTTTGAGGCTTTAAACTTAGTTGACAGAGAACCAGAAGAACTATGGACTGAAGTCTGGGACATTATCAGGGAAGAATGCAAAAAGACAATATCTCTTGTTAAACAGAGAGAAAGACCTCAATGGATGACTGAAGAAACTCTTAAAATGGCTCAAGAGAGAAGGAAAGCAAAAGCAAAAGGAGATAGAAACACGGTCAGAACTCTAAATGCAACTATACAGTGACTAGTACGTAGGGACAAAGAAATCTATTACAATAGTTATTGTATAGAAATAGAAAAGGACAACAAAATGGGAAGAACAAGAGCTCTACTCCAAAAGATTAGAGAAATGAAAGGGAAATTTAAACCACGAGTAGGGATGTTGAATAATCAACAGGGGAACACACTGACTGACCAAGGTGAAATAAAAGGAAGATGGAAGCAATACACTGAAGAACTCTATAAAAGAGATGCAAAGATGACAGATTCATTCATGGAGGAACCATATGATGAAGAACCAGAGATTTTAGAATGTGAGGTAAAAGCTGCTCTTAAAATTCTTGGAAGAAACAAATCACCAGGAACAGATGGCATACCAACAGAGTTGCTACAAGCTACTGAGACTGAATCTGTCCAAATTTTGAGAAAAATTTGTCAACAAATATGGAAAACTAAACAATGGCCCACAGACTGGAAGTGTTCAATATACATCCCAATTCCAAAGAAAGGGGATGCCAGAGAATGCAGTAATTATATCGAACAATTGCCTTAATATCCCATGCAAGTAAAGTAATGCTCAAGATTCTACAACAAAGGCTCTTACCATATATGGAGCAAGAAATACCAGACATCTAAGCTGGATTTAGAAAGGGAAGAGGCACCAGAGATCATATCTCAAACATACGTTGGATAATGGAACGGACCAAGGAATTTCAGAAGAAAATCACCCTGTGCTTTATAGACTACAGCAAAGCCTTTGACCGTGTAGATCATGAAAAACAATGGAATGCTTTAAAAGAAATGGGGCTGCCATAGCATCTGATTGTCCTGATGCGCAACCTATACTCTGGACAAGAGGCTACTGTAAGGACAGAATATGGAGAAAGCGATTGGTTCCCCATCGGAAAGGGTGTGAGACAGGAGTGTATTTTATCACCCTATTTGTTTAATCTGTACGCAAAACATATCATACGGAAAGCGGGATTGGACCAAGATGAAGGAGGTGTGAAAATTGGAGGGAGAAATATCAATAAGTTAAGATATGCAGACGATACCACACTCTTAGCGGAAACCAGTAATGATTTGAAATGAATACTGATGAAAATTAAAGAGGAAAGCACAAAAGCATGACTATAGCTGAACGTCAAAAAGACTGAAGTAATGACAACAGAAGATTTATGTAACTCTACAATTGACAATGAGGACACTGAACTTGTCAAGGATTATTAATACCTTGGCACAGTCCTTAAACAAAATGGAGACAATAGTCAAGAAATCAGAAGAAGGCTAGGACTGGGGAGGGCAGCTGTGAGAGAACTAGAAAAGGTCCTCAAATGCAATGATGTATCACTGAACACCAAAGTCAGGATCATTCAGACCATGGTATTCCCGATCTCTATGTATGAATGTGAAAGTTGGACAGTGAAAAAGCAAATA
Organism: Rhineura floridana; assembly: GCF_030035675.1. Taxonomy (NCBI): domain Eukaryota; kingdom Metazoa; phylum Chordata; class Lepidosauria; order Squamata; family Rhineuridae; genus Rhineura; species Rhineura floridana. Next base: position 47,443,842 of record NC_084480.1, read on the forward strand.
AGAGAAAAATCAACTCATTTGAAATGTGGTGTTTTGCAGTTGGACTGCGAAAAAGACAAATAATTGGGTGTTAGAACAAATTAAACCAGAACTATCACTAGAAGCTAAAATGATGAAAATGCTGGGAAAAACAGCTGGGAGTAGAAAAAGAGGAAGGCCAAACAAGAGATGGATTGATTCCATAAAGGAAGCCACAGACCTGAACTACCCTACCCTATTAGAGGGTGGAAGGGCGGGATAGAAATATTTTAAATAAATAAATAAAATAAAATATCCAAGCTGGGTTGGCAACCCCCTGCCTGAAATGCCCTGCCCCTATCTTTTAACATAGCCGCTCCAAACGTCTTTACAGATTTGACCCTTCACAACAGAAAGAGGTCTGAGAAATGAGTAAGAATAAGAAGATTCTCTACCCTTTCTGTCTACCTTATAGGCTGCTATAAAATCACTTTGACAGCCAATCCAATTCCAGTGAGTAATAATTACACACATGGTTTGGCCTACCTTCACGGGCAGCAGCTTGGGAACAACTATTGCAGCCACACTTCCAAATACGTGAATTCTCTTTTACCACTATTGGGCAAGAAACAAACCGTCATGCAACCAACAAGGTGCATCATCAAGGGGGTTAAGGGGGTTGAGCTCAGCGCATGGAACCACTGCTGTTGCTTCTATGTATGTAAGGAAATGAGGTTAAAGATAAATGAAATGCAAATAGGAAAAAAAAAGACAGTGATGCTTTCCTAAATGCAATACCATATCAACCACAAGTTGCCTATGAGTAAGGCAGACAACTCAGCATCTCACAATCAGTCAGGATTCATAACAAAAAACCAAAACTAAAAAACTCCTGGCAGCCAGTCAACCAAGGTCACAGAAATCCCCATGCAGCACAACCTGACCTGGGCACTGCAGTTAATGCAGAAAGCTGCGGCACAATTGCTGACATGAGTGAGATCCCATCAGTACATAATACCTCTGCTCTGAAATCTACATTGGTTGTCAATTTGGTTCCGAACTCGGGAACCACCAACCCACAGTGCCTCTGTCTTGCTAGGATTCAGACTTAGTTTATTGGCCCTCGTCCAGCCCACCACCAAGTCCAGGCACTGATCCAGGGCTTGCATGGTCTCTCCCAAATTCAGATGTTACAGAGAAATAGAGCTTGATATCATCTGCGCACTGCTGACATCTCACCCCAAATCTCCTGTGACCACTTCCAAGGGCTTCATATAGATGTTAAACAGCATGGTGGACAAGATGGTACCCTGTGGAACCCCACAACACAACTGCCCACAACACAACTGCCAGGGGGCTGAAAAACAATCTTATTATCTGAAAACACCCCTGGAGGTAGGATTGGAACCACTGTTAAACAGTGCCTCCAATAACTATCTCACCCAAGTCGGTTTAGGATACCATAGTCAATGGCGTCAAATGTTGCCAAGAGATCATGTAAGAATAACAGGGTTGTACTCCCCCTGTCCTTCTCCCATTAAAGCAGTGCAACCTTGTTATTCTTACTTGATCTCATCCATCAGGGTGACCAAGGCTGATTCAGTCCCATAGCCAGGCCTGAACCCAGATTGGAATGGGTCAAGATAATGTTTCATCCAAGAGTACTTGCAATTGCTGTGCCACAACCCTCACCTTCCCTAAAAAGGGGGTATTTGCGACCAGGCAGTAGTTGTCACAAACCAATGGGCCCAGGGTGGGCTTTTTCAGGAGCGGCCAGATCACCGCCTCTTTCAGGGCAGCTGGAGCCACTCCCTCCTGCAACAACGTGTTGACCACACCCTGGATCCACTCAGTCAACCCTCCTCGGCAAGCTTTAACAAGCCAAGAAGGGCAAGGATCAAGAGGACATGTTACTGGCCACATCATCATAAGCACCAGGCCTAATCAACTAAAACCAATCTCAAGAAGTTGCAGCAGACATTACATTGGACACTTTACTGGGGACTACAGCAGATGTGGATGGGGCATCAAGATTGCTATGAAGGCGCGCAACTTTATCCTCAAAGTGCCTTACAATCAATTCACAGTGGGCCTACGAAGGGTCTAAAACTTCATTTCCTGGAGTTCATGTCAACAGACAGCTGACAATACAGAAAAGCTCCACTCAACAGCTACTTGAGGATGTGATGGTGGCAGAGAAGTGGGCCTTCTTTGCCACCCTCATCCAGCAGGCACAGTTATGTTTTACTCGTGCCCAATCAGCCTCACAGCATGTCTTTTGCCATTTGTGCTCCAGCCATCATCTAGCTTCAGATCATTAGCATAAACAATTTATATATTGTCTTTATTGCTAAATAGAAATCAGTAAGAATGCAGTACTGTTTCACACTTCAGTTAACAAAAATCCTGTTAGATAATCTTACAGATGGCCACCTGGTCCTCAAGCAGTGTGCCAGAATTTAGATCAATATCCGCAAACACTGATCAGTGTTAATTTATGCAAAATTAATCCCATAATTTCTCTTTGTCTGCAATAACTAAGATCATGCAACAAATAATATAAACTTATTAATGATAGCCAAGTATTTGTCAAAACAGTGTGGAAAAACAAAAAAGTAGGCCAGAGCAGAATCTGCTTGTTCTTCAACAAGAAGTTTGCTTTCTGAGATCTCATCTTCCAATGTATCTAAAACGTATCTAAAACATATCAACATATCTTTCTGAGATCTTGTCTTCCAACTTATCTAAATGTATCCTGGTCACAGATTAGGGGCAAAATGTCAGCAGCACTCTGATGATACCCAGCTCTATTTCTCTGTAACATCTGAATCAGGAGAGGCCATGCAAGCCCTGGATCAGTGCCTGGACATTCTTAAAGCATTATACCACAAGCTGATATTGCCTGTCAGGTTAATATAATCAAACAGCTTGATTATAACTGGAATCCACCAATTCAGATTGCTCTTAAATACCTCCCTTTGTGATCCATTCCTATCAGATACATTACTGAATGATAGCTGTCTACTTATATCTTCTAACTCTAAATGGGTAATAGGCAGCCAATGATATACCACACAAGATTAAGTTTTAGTACCTGATGTTCCATTGTTGCCATAAGAATGTAAGAATGAAATAAAAGTATTTTGGTTCAGATGGTCATCACTTACAAATTCCAAAGACAGTGGTTTGAAATTTGAAGTCTTTAGTTTTTAGAACAAAATCTATACTGGGATAGGGAACCCTTTTCTTCCCAAGGGCTGCATTTCAGCTCCATAACTAGCAAATCAATTAGCAATTATATGAATGGACTAAAAAAAATAACAGGCATAGTGGGAGGATATGGCAGATATTCCACTTTTTCCTCCTCCTAATATTTGCATTGGAAGAAAGGATGCAAATAATGCCAAAGGAAGCTTTTCTTTCAATGCAAATATAAAGCGTGAGGGACGTGGCTCAGGATCACCAAGTAAAATGCAAAAGATTAAAGCCCCTCTAAGCTTTACACCAGGGTCCCAACCCATACCACATCTGCTATTTACTGTGGAAGTTCACTGTAACACGTCTCACTGCACTGCGGATTCAGATATACCATGGTTTTGACCCTGTCCCTCAAATAAAATACTATATACCCTACTTTGTTTGTTATACCTTTTTTTTTTGTCTTCTGTGCTCCTTGCCCCTAGTTAGTCCTCTGTTTCCTCCCCTGGGTGTTTCTGAGTCTTTTTTCCTCTCAGCATTCTAGTCCAGAGTCTGAGGGCTTAACCAAACGGAGCGGGATAATCCACGGTTTCCATATTCAGTTTGTCATCTGATAGTCCTCACTCTGCCTTTTAGCTCGCTCTTTCCCAATTAAAAAAAATGTTTTTTGCACCCGCACACGCAGCGGTAAGACCCCTACATTCTTTTTGCTTTTTCCAAGCTCCGCCTCTAAAACCTTCCCCTATCAACCAGTTGGTCAGCAAAAAAATGACGTATGCTCCTCTCCCCCTTTGCAACGAAGCACTATATGGCTGTAAAGGAGTTCTCGCTGCGGAAGAAAAGGGAGGAGGGTGGTTGGTTTCAGCCTACCTCCGGAAAGCTTTGTCAATTTCATTCTACTCGCTGGGGTTTTTGCTTCAAATCATTTCGCCAGGGGAAGGAAAGGGAGAAGGAGGGGGGTGACACGTTTCTTGCTTTTTTGGAGAAATAAGTGCAATTGCCAGCATGCATATCTCCTTAAATATCCATAAAGGCAGAAAAGCATACATTCGTTTAAGCGTAATATCACAAATACAAACAAGAAAGGGGCTGCTGGTCGGTTTCACGCCTGCCTCTGGAAAGCTTTGTCAATTTCATTCACACACCTCTCCTTCTCCCTTTCCTTCCCGCAGCCAAATGATCTGAAACAAAAACCACAGCCAGTAGAATGAAATTGACAAAGCTTTCCGAGGCAGGCATGAAACCGACCAGCAGCCCCTTTCTTGCTTGCTGTGCATTGCAGATCTCACCCAGAGCAGCCGCCCAGTTTGCAGGCTGGCAAAAAATAAAATGCATCTGCGCAGTAGTTGCAGACCCCACCAACACCCCACCATTGCGATGATTGGTTTAATTTTCCCGGGCTTATTCTCGCACATGCGCAAAAGTGCAGATACGTGATTGGTTGGAATGAGGAGAAAGGTCAAGGGGAAACGCCCAAGAACCACCCATCAGCTGTAAAGTCCGCAGTATTGCATCCTACCTCCTGAAGGCACAGCGGATGATTTCTGATTTTAAACAGCAAATCGTATTTTTGCCGGTATTGCAAGGAGCGGATTTAACCCGTGAAAATGCGTAACAGCGAGAGACGTCATTTGGACGACTGAAAAATAATGAACACACATAGCAGGCGTGTCACACATTTTGCAGTCGTCTGGATGAGCCCTGAGTTCAAATACTTGCTCATGTCTCCTGGGTGTAAAGGGCCAGCTAAAGATCAGCCCCCCAGTGAGTGGCTCAGAGGTTACATGCCCTGACACCTGTGCAGCTGTGGGCAAGCTGCACAGTCCCAAGGAGCCCAGTTGCTCTCCAGCTGGCAGTTGCAGACAAGGAAGGGGCTGGCTTGTGCAGCTGTGGCAAGCTGAGCAGGCCCTAGCCAGCTGGGGGGACTAGTCTCAGACGGAAGCAAAGGTAAACCCCCTCTGAATGCCACTTACCATAAAAACCCTATTCATAAGGTCGCCATAAGTCAGTATCAACTTGAAGGCAGTCCATTTCCAATTTTTCCTGACGTCTCCCCCCCCCCCCCGGTGTTTCTTTCCTAAGGGATACTTATCTCTCAAGCCTTGTGCAAGTTCTTTCATTGTCTGTGGAGCTTTATTTTTATTTTTGTTAATTTGTTTTTCCCTCTGTGTTACCCTTCCTACCTCTTCCTTCCTGTTCCATTCCTCAACCACAGCTGCAGGGTTTTGGTCTGTCTAGGACATTGAACTTGTCAAGGATTATCAATACCTCGGCACAGTCATTAAACAAAATGGAGACAATAGTCAAGAAATCAGAAGAAGGCTAGGACTGGGGAGGGCAGCTGTGAGAGAACTAGAAAAGGTCCTCAAATGCAAAGATGTATCACTGAACACCAAAGTCAGGATCTTTCAGACCATGGTATTCCCTATCTCTATGCATGGATGTGAAAGTTGGACAGTGAAAAAGGCGGATAAGAGAAAAATCAACTCATTTGAAATGTGGTGCTGGAGGAGAGCTTTGCGCATACCATGGACTGCGAAAAAGACAAATAATTGGGTGTTAGAACAAATTAAACCAGAACTGTCACTAGAAGCTAAAATGATGAAACTGAGGTTATCATACTTTGGACACATCATGAGAAAACATGATTCACTAGAAAAGATAATAATGCTGGGGAAAACAGCAGGGAGTAGAAAAAGAGGAAGGCTAAACAGGAGATGGATTGATTCCATAAAGGAAGCCACAGACCTGAACTTACAAGGTCTGAGCAGGGTGGTTCATGACAGATGCTCTTGGAGGTCACTGATTCATAGGGTTGCCATAAGTCATAATAGACTTGAAGGCACATAACAACAAGAAGGAACCAGTACCCACTGTTTTACCCTTTCAGTGCAGCTTTCATTACAGCACAGAAGCACTATAACACAGGTGCATCCTTTGTCCCCTGATCCCCGCATTATAACGAGCTTTCACTGTACCTTAAAAATGCTACTCATGCACCTGCCCAAAATCTGGTTTGGCTCAAAGTCTGTCAGTTCTACAGAATTAAGATAGACAATTGCCACACATGTTTTGGGCAATTTAGTATGCAAGTGTATCTTCTGCATTATGGCCTGGTTTGCACATACTACTAATCTGTGGTTTGTTTAGCCAAACTGTAGTTTGTCTGAAAGTCAAACCCAGCCCAGGTAACCAGGGTTTTCTGGAAATAAACCATGATATGAAGCTATGATTTGCTGTTGACTTACAAACCATGGCTTGTTTTAACTATAATAAATTGTGTTTTAAATTGTTTTTAAAAGATGTGTTTTAAATTTGTACATTTGTTTTTAATGTTTTTAATTGTCGTAAACCACCCAGAGAGCTTCGGCTATGGGGTGGTATACAAATAAATAAATAAAGTCCAAATCCCACTCTTGTTTAGCCATGGTGTGTTTAGCCATCCCACCCTAGAAGCTCTTCAAACTATGGAGGCATGAGGTGAAAGCAGCTAGAAAACAGCAAACTTCAAGAAATAAGTTGTGGCTTGCTTGCTTGTCCATGAAATGTCTTCTATTGAATAAACAATGGTTAAAACAAAAAATTGCTTAGCAGTATGTGCTATAGATCTTTCTTTTTTTGGATTGATGGATTTTTGCCATTTTTCAGATATTTAGTATTTTCTTCAAAGAAGAGTACTTGATTTTATTATTATTAATGTTGCATTACTAAAATTTCAGTAGTGCAGACTGAACATGCTCAGGCAGGCTACAATGCCTCTTCCATGTTTTATACTATAAACTAAACCAGCAAGATTATTTTGTATGCTTGATAAATGGCAAATTAACCATTGCAGGGGTTAAGGGAAAGTATGTCAATGAGTTCATTTTATTTTAGTATCTAACAACATAATATTTTCTCCTTCAGCATCTGTGTAACAAGTACAAGCAAGATATCCTTCTCCCTGTTGTGAACAAGCTAATTTGGCTTCTTAATCTTCCTGGCTTTCTTCTGCTATTCTTAATTGCTAAGCCCAGGGAGTTCAACTTTCTAAATTATTCAGTGTGTGTAAATGTGGATCAACTATCATTAAATGCTCCATCTGTATATTAACAGTTTCCAGTTCAACTCTTACAGTGCAGGAGCTTAAAACTGTATTTTCAGTCAACAGCTCTGTTATAATTTCCTATACTTCCTAAAAGCACTTGCAGTCAGTTCCCAAAAGCCTGTCAGAATAGAAAATTTTTCATCTGCCGGTGGAAGGATAGCAAGGAGAGCGCCAGACTAACCTCCCTAAGAAGGAAGTTTCAGAGCCTTGGGGCAGCCACAAAGAAGACCCTCTCCCGTGTTCCCACCAGAGGTGTCTACGAGGGTGGTAGGACCAAGAAAAGGGCCTCCCCCTAAGATCTTTGTACTGTAAGATCATATGGGAACAGACTCATATGGGAAGATACAGTCCTTCACATAGCCTGGACCCAAGCTGGATAGGGTCATAACCACCATTTAACAATCTGGCCATAGCTCAAGAACTAGAGCTATAGTTTGGCTTAGTGTTATATGTAAAGCCAGGTTCAGGCCTAAACATTCGGGGGGGGAGGAGAAAGGCCAGAAAAACATACATATAAATTTAATTATTTATAGGGGAGTCCAGAAAACAATGGGGGCACACACACACCCAGCTATGGGCCTGATCAGGCTCATGGTTTGTTTCACTTCCAACAATTCATGAGCTGAACCAGTTTATTCTTGGCTTTTCATGCATTGTTTGTTTCAGGGAGACAAACCAAAAGCCCAGGTTCACACATAATACTAAACCAAACCATGGCTTAGGTCTCAATAGCTTGAGCAGGACTGAAGCAAAACACCCACGATTTTCTAACTGTTTAGCAACACACTTGTTCATTCATGCTTAGCCATGGTTTGGCTTAGTAACCTTGTTCACCCCTTTTATCAGAGCTCTTTATCTCACTGTGAAGAAACTATTCCTCTTTCTGCTGCAGCACTCCGTGTTAACTCAGCATTGCTAGTCCTTTTCACACAACTGACCCATCATTTTCCATATGCCTGCAACAGATATTTCAAAAAAGTGTATGCCTACTCAAACTGAGTTCAATGGTACTTACTCTCAGGTAAGGGTGTATAGAATTACAGTCTAAATTGATGAATTCTCAGAAAATATATATTTAGGTCTTTGTAATTGATTAAGCTGAACTACAATAGTAGATACAACTTTTTTCAGTAGAAGTTAATAATGCACAGGTGCCAAATGAAGTATGCTAAATAATAAATTGAAGAGACTATATAGTGAGCATTTTCCATTAGCCACAAACTGAATATTTTAACAGCTTAAACAGCCATGCATGGTTCACTAAGTTACACAACTCATTGCTTTGTAGACTAAATAATGTGTTGGAATAAAAGAACAATTGTACACATTAGTTAAAATAATCTCTGCATTTAAAAAAGAAACATATTTATTTATAAAAATATTTATATACCACCCTCTTGCAAAACATCACGACGGTGTACAGCAATATTTAAAAGCAATACTAAACAATAATTATGGCTGGCTATTCAAAAAAACATTTTAAACACCAGCATAGACATGTAGGCACAAAAAAAGTCTTCATGAGACCTGAAACTCAAAAGCACATTGTGTAGGGATTTAAATACCAATGTCAGAATGCAAAGTTTCTTAACCATTCATGAACTAAAACCCTGATACTACAGTAATTGAAGGCATGCAATAGGTAGCCCAACTTAACACAGTTGCACTATACAGCAAAACCCATTTAAGACAACATATGGCTAACTTATACAAACAATTGCCTTTTTTGCCATAGTTTAGTGCTATATAAATGAGCAGAAGCAAGTCTCTGGCTCGTACACTTTCCACCATCATCTCTCCTCCTCCAACATAGCAGCAAATGTTTATCTTGGTGCCCAAACTAGGGAAATTCTTAACAAGCCAGGATCATAAACCATGTGTTATATCCAAAATAGTCAATGTGTGAGCTTATCTTTCTGTGGTTGATTGCTTAGGTGAGTTGCATTATCTTATCCTTTGGCTTTTGTTGTTACATATGCTATCAAGGCCTTCTTTAGGAAAAAGTACTTTTATTAATTTGTTTTTCCGTATCTATTTTGTTTCTGTCCCCACCCCACCCTGGTGATATCAGCCTCCGTCTCTTTCATCTTTGTCTTTCATGTCATTTAAACTTCAGTTTGCTTTACTATTCATTCTTCTTGATCTTCCTCAGCTTCTAAGTTTGAGACCTGGCTTTCTCCTTTTCTTCATTTTCTCTTTTAATTATCGTATTTGGTGATTTTAACATTTATTACAATTTAGTTACTCACCTATCTTCTCTCTTTATCTGCTTCAACCTTTCCGTTTCTCCATTCCCCCTATCCACCAGTAGCAGGCAGGCAGGACTCCATTGCTCCCCCAGGGCCTCCAACACTGTGGGGTGCTGATGATGACTGAGAGAGATGTGGGGAGCTCGGTGCAGTGCATGGCGGCAGGAGCATCAGACTGGCTCTTCCATTCTCTTTATTGAAATCTCTGACTCCTAGTACTCTTACTTTTCTTTTTCATATTTTAACCTCTCATCCTGTTCTAGTACCTGCCCTATTTGCTATAACACTGCTATTGTTTCTGAAGAACCTTCTCTTGAGCCTACTTACTCTCTTTGTACGGTATTTATTGTGTGATTTCTTACTGTATATTTGGATTTATTTTAATTATTTTTATTATATTAATTATGTTCAACAGCATTTTGTGTATTATGTGAAAAGCGGTATATACAGTGCCTTGCAAAAGTAATCAGACCCCAGACCAATGCTCTCATATTACTGAATTACAAATGGTACATTGTAATTTTGTTCAGTATGATATTTTATTTTGAAACACTGAAACTCAGAATCAATTATTGTAAGGTGACATTGGTTTTATTTTGGGAAATGTTTGTAAGAAACATAAAAAATGGAAATATGTTGCTTGCATAAGTATTTAACCCGGTGATGTGGAAGCTCCCAGTTTACGCAGAAGAAAGAAATTGCCCTATCGAGGACACAGTTACCGTACCATTGGCCTCCACCTGTGAACCATTAAACCTGCTGTCACATTGTCAGGATAAAACCCCCACTGTTGAAGGATCATTGGTTAGGCTGTGGATCTGAAGGAAAATGAAGACCAAAGAGCATTCTACAGAAGTGAGAGATAATGTCATACAAATGCATAGATTAGGAAAAGGGTACAAAATAATATCCAAGCGTTTGGATATCCCATTGAGCACAGTTGGATCAATAATCAGGAAGTGGAAGCTGCATCACACCACCCAGGCACTGCCAAGAAAAAGTTGTCCCTCAAAACTCAGCACTCAAACAAGGAGACTTGTGAGAGAAGCCACAGAGAGGTCAACAATCACTTTGAAGGAGCTACAGAGTTCAGTGGCTGCGAGTGGAGTAATGGTGCACCAGTCAGCCTTATCAAGAACTCTGCACTAGCCTGTATGGGAGGATGGCAAGAAAGAAGCCATTACTCAAGAAGTAAAGCATGTCTGAAGTTTGCCAGAAATCATGAGAGTGCCCTAGCTGCAATGTGGGAAAAGGTTTTGTGGCCAGATGAGACCAAGATAGAACTTTTTGGCCAAAACTATGTGTGGTGCAACCCTAACCCTGCCCATGCCTCAAGACATACCCTCCCTACAGTGAAATATGGTGGTGGCAGCATCATGCTATGGGGATGCTTCTCATCAGCAGGGACTGGGCTTCTTGTTAAAATTGAAGGAAGAGTAGATGGAGCAAAATACAGGGAAATACAAGAGAACTTGCTTCAGTCCATTCAAAAACTGAGGCTTGGGAGGAAATTCCCTTTTCAACAGGACAATGATCCCAAGCACAAGGCCAGAGCAACATGGGAGTGGCTCAAGAACAAGAAGGGGAATGTCCTATAGCGGCCCAGTCGAAGTCCTGATCTCAATCCCATTGAGAATCTGTGGTGCTCTTTGAAAATTTCAGTCCACAAGCGTGGTCCAACCAACCCGAACGACCTAGAGCGAATCTGCTAAGGAGAATGGGCCCAAATCCTTCCAACACTATGTGCAAAGCTGGTACATGCCTACCCCAAAAGACTTAAAACTGTAATAGCAGCGAAAGGTGGCTCTACCAAATATTAATGTTTGGGGGTTGAATACTTATGCAAGCAACATGTTTCAGTTTTTTATGTTTCCTACAGAAATTTCCCAACATAAAACCAATGTCACCTCACAATAATTGATTTTGAGTTTCAGTGTTTCAAAATAAAATATCATACAGAATGAAGTCATAATGTAACATTTGTAATTCAGTAATATGAGTAATCAGGGGTCTGATTACTTTTGCAAAGCACTGTAAATCATTTAATTAATAATGTCCTATTTCTCTTTTACCTTTCACTTTAAAAAAATCTTGAATGCTGAGTGAGCATTTTAATTTTCTCTTTGCTAATTCTTGTTAGATTCCCATCAACCCAGTTTGTGTTCTTGCCATTCCACTGAATCTGCTTTTTTACTGATCTCACCTGGTCAATTTTCCTTTACTTCACCAGTAGAACCAATGGTAACTGAACAGCCTTGAGGCATGCAGTATCCACTTTCAGGCTTTTTAAAATGTCAACAGGAATCAACATCCAGATATTCAAAGGTATAGTCAGTATCAAATTGTCTTTCAAGTTGGGAGTCTAAATCCAAATATGCAGGGTGAAGCAAGCAAAACTCCAGAGGTGTGCAGCAATAGAATGGTTACAGTCTAATGATTTTTCAATGCGGTAGAGTAGAGCTCAGACCCAAAACTCTTGTTCATTTTTCTTGTGTGTTACAGTTGAAGAGATACCTGACAGCAGTTCTCGTGTAATGGTTGACTGAAAAAATTGGGAATTAAAATAGATAGCTTCTACTAAACATGAAATAAATTTATCCTCCTGGTGAGGGAGAAAAGAGAATATTATATACTTATATACACATGCAAGAGTGCAACAAAACAAATAGCACAAAAAATAACATGTCAAAAAGACAGAGGATACAAGGCAACTATTCTATAATGATCCAGTAATTAATGACCTGTACAAAGCTTTCCGCTATAAAATTCAAAAGGGCTGACAAGTCTGCCAACAGCTGTCATGAAGCTTTAGTTTCAACAATCAAAGCTGAAACCAACAGATAAGTACCAAGACAGATTTAATTACGTTCCCCTCTTATTTTCATTAATTTTATTAGATGGAACTTTCAACGTCCCCTCAGAATGGAATACGCTGCTATTCTGCATACAAAAACAAAAGAGAGATGTTGTGGTGTACAGAGAAGTTAAACTTGACTGGATGTCTGTACCATATATAATTTCATGGGTGACTTAACGGTATTCCAAAGATGACACTAAGTCTGAATGCATAAGCTGTCATTTATTTTATTTTATTTAACAAAATTTATATACTGCTTGATTGTAGAAAACCTCTAAGTGGTCGTGAAATTTCCAGGGAAACTTGTGTTGCAACTTAAATGTACTTACTAGTGAATTAGACCCAATTAACATAGTGGGACTTAACTTCTGTGTAAACATGTACAGGACTGCGCTGGAAGGCATTTTTTGAACCTGTCCTGCTTTCTGAAACTTCTTTGTATATCAAGGATAACTGAAAGCCTGTGGGCAGGATCCACTCCCAAAGCAAATTTATCTGCCCTCTGGAATCCCTATCAAATTTTTATCAATCTATGATTTTTTAAAAATTGCCCATTTTTACTTATAAGCAAAAGGAATTGTTTTCAAGATGCAAGAAATAAGGCTATTCTATACCTTAAAGTTATACATCTGTCTTTTGAATTTTATATTCAAGTGTACATATTTGCATAAAATCCTCTTCATGAGCTCATGCAGTCAATAATTGTGAAGCATCCATTGCTGGAAGATTGAAACTAGCAAGTAGTCACTTTCTGCAGTAAAAAACCTGTTCCAGCCCTAGACCATTGTTTGGCGAAGAGCATTCTTCCTCCAATAAAAAATTATGAGTTTTCATTTCTCCCCTTTGGCAATTTGATATTTGCACAATGGCTAGTTATAGACACTACCCTTGAATAAAATCATCCTTGCTCCTTAGCAGTCCCTTGCACACACACACAAAAGGTTGTGCAGTCATAATTCATGCTCACCTCAAATGTAGCCTTTTAATGCAACAGTAGACATCATGATTATCTGTACATCAGAAAAGCACTTCCTCATCAATAATGTTCCCTGCATGCCATAGATAAGGTGCATTGAACCCTTATCAACACCTTAATTACAAGCTCAGAAAAAACACAAGCTTCTACCATTCACAAAAGCTCTTGAAACAATTTCTCATTTATTGTTGCTGATTCTCTTTTACTTTGCCTGTTAACTATCCCACAGATTAATTTTTGTTTATGAAAACATTACCTAAATCCTTAGTGCATCCTAATTTATTTAGATAAACCTCAGTAACAATGGCACTGGAGGATAAGTTAGAAGGAAGACATATTTCAATTTTAAGGCAACAATGAAAATCAGCAGACTTTTACACAGACCCGTCCTGCTGACAAATAGAAAGAGAAGCTTGAAAGAAGGTTTTTGTGTGTCACTTTACAATTGTTGAAAGTCTGGCAAATACCTTTGACAAGCCAGAGTGCTAAACAGACTACATTTGTCACCCCACTTTGGGAGATTCAGTATTTAACACTAGACTTTTGGTATCAGAAGTGTTTCTGAGATTTTTCAAAGAAAGAAATAACTCCTCAGATATAAAAGAAGTAATTTTCTTCATGGATGACATCCTAATACATGGCACATGAATGCAATATCACTACAAAACATGGGTTATCACCTTGAATCTGATCTTTTAATCATAACTCAACTAAACAAAAAGAAGTGTATGTTATCAAAGTGAAATAGAATTCTTGGGACAATTAGAGAGCTGAAAGTACCAATTAACATTATACAAATGAGATGCATCCTGAGCATGGCGAACTACTTATGTCAATATTTGCATGACATCTCAATAGAGGCACAACCACTAAACCGGTTACTAAAATCAACCACATCCTGTTTTGGGGAGGGGGGCAGATCAGGAAGCTACCTTTACAAACATAAAGGACTTGCTCTCCTATGCCCCAATTTTACATATTTGTGATGCCAACAAGGCCACAATGGTTCACCCTGCTATGGACTGTATTTTATCCCTCATAGAACTACAGTTCCTAATACCCTTAACAAAATACAGTTCCCAGGATTCTCTGGGGGAAACCATGACTGCTACAGTGGTATAAGAATGCTTTAAATGTGTGGTGTGCATGTGATCAATGATTCTTATTGAAAAAACAAAATGAAAGCACCACCAAAAAAGAAATGTCTTCCTAACATTTTACAGACACCTTTTATAGACCTTTTACAGACACCTATGTGGCTGACGTTCTTTCAGACCCCTCAGAGACCATGAATGCTTGGTGACCTTGATAAAAGTGAAATATCTGGAGCATGTATAATTACTATGCCCATGTGTTCAAATAAGAATGAGATTCAACCCGATGAACAAGTATGTTCCAGGAAAAAAATTGTTCACAGCAGACACCTTGTCATGAAACTGCACAAACTGCACAAACACTTACTAGTTAGAGGGATCCAAAAATCCAGGCACTTCCAGGATAAAATTTTAGCATCCGCCAGGATTTAAGACTCCAGTGTTATAGCAGATGAATCAAGCGAGGCATCCAGAGCACAACCTTGTCCCAATTTCTTGGATAAGTTTCAGTTGGTACAGCTTGAGGATGTTGACAAGGTGCTTGGACAAGTTCGCGCAACCACTTCTGTGCTGGATCCTTGCCCTTCTTGTCTAATAAAAGCTAGCAGGGATGGAACAGCTGGCTGGGTCAGGGAAGTGATTAATGCCTCTCTGGGAGAGGGGGTGGTCCCTGGCTGCCTGAAAGAGGCGATAGTGAGACCACTCCTGAAGAGACCCTCCCTGGACCCAGAAAATCTTAATAACTATAGGCCGGTAGCAAATGTTTCATTCCTGGGCAAGGTCCTTGAACAAGTGGTTGCGGGCCAGCTCCAGACACTCTTGGATGAGACCAATTATCCGGATCCATTTCAGTCGGGTTTCAGGCCTGGTTTTGGCACGGAAACAGCCTCGGTCGCCCTGTATGATGACCTTTGTTGGGAGAGAGACAGGGGGAGTGTGACTCTGTTGATTCTCTTTGATCTCTCAGCAGCTTTCGATACCATCAACCATGGCATCCTTCTGGGGAGACTGGCTGAGTTGGGAGTGGGAGGTACTGCATTGAGGTGGTTCCGCTCCTACTTGGCAGGTCAGCTCCAGAAGGTGGTGCTTGGGGAACATTGCTTGGCACCCTGGACTCTCCAGTATGGGGTTCAGCAGAGGTCAGTTCTGTCCCCCATGCTGTTCAACATCTACATGAAACTATTGGGTGAGGTAATCTGGAGCTTTGGAGTGTGTTGCCATCAGTATGCTGATGACACGCAGCTCTATTTCTCCTTTTCATCTTCTTCGGGTGAGGATGTCAATGTGTTGAAACAGTGTCTGGCTGCAACAATGGACTGGATGAGGGCTAATAAACTGAGGCTCAGTCCAGACAACACTGAGATGCTGCTAGTGGGTGGTTCTGCTGCTAGTGGGTGGTTCTTCTGACCAGATGGTGGATGTCCAACCTGTCCTGGATGGGGTTGCACTCCCCCTGAAGGAGCAGGTTCGTAGCTTGGGGGTTCTCCTAGAACCATCTCTGTCACTTGAGGCTCAGGTAGCCTCAGTGGCACGGAGTACCTTCTACCAACTTGGGCTGGTGGCCCAACTACGTCCCTATCTGGACAGGGATAACCTGGCTTCAGTTGTCCATGCTGTGGTAACCTCCAAGTTAGATTACTGTAATGCACTCTACATGGGGCTTCCTTTGAAGACGGTTCAGAAACTGCAGCTTGTGCAAAATGCAGCGGCCAGATTGGTAACAGGGACCAGACAGTCCGAACATATAAAACTGATTGTGGCCCGCTTGCATTGGCTGCCTGTATGTTTCCGAGCTCGATTCAAGGTGCTGGTTTTGACCTATAAAGCCTTACTCGGCTTGGGACCACAATACCTAATGGAACGCCTCTCCTGATACGAACCCACCCGTACACTACGTTCAAGATCAAAGGCCCTCCTCCGGGTGCCTACTCCAAGGGAAGCTGGGAGGCTGGCAACAAGGGAGAGGGCATTCTCAGTGGTGACCCCCAAATTATGGAATGATGTGATTGACAAGGTGCGCCTGGCGCCAACACTGTTATCTTTTCGGTGCCAGGTCAAGACTTTCCTCTTCTCCCAGGCATTTTAGCATGTCTTTTAAATTGTTTTAAATTTTTTAATTGGGTTTTAAATTGTTTTTAAAAGATGTGTTTTTAAATTTGTATATTTGTTTTAATGTTTTTAGTTACTGTAAACCGCCCAGAGAGCTTCGGCTATGGGGTGGTATGTAAGTACAACAAATAAACAAACAAACAAATAAAGAACAGGTTTCATCAGATCCATAATGTAAGAATGGACTAAATATCTGAACAATGCTTCAGATATAACTAGAAAGTACTTTGCTGACCATGGGCAACTGAGGCTAGTAACAGAAGGGAAACTTGTTATACTGCAATCTATGAGAAAAGAAATCCTAGACCTTTTCTACCAAACACACAGAAGTCTAACCAAATGCAACAAGTGAGCTACACAGACAGTATGATGGCCTGCGACTGGAAATGATATGAAGAACTAAATCTTACCCGGTGACCTTGGGAAAGCCTAGAAGCTGCACTGTGTGCATTAGAAGGTTAGAACTATTACTATTTTAGGTATATTGAAAGGCTTCCCTTGCCTGACATTACCTGTTTCAATGTTATTGTATAACGGATATTTGTTCACTTTGACATTCAAGATGAACTCGTGACCAACAATGAAACCCAATTTACAGCTCCAGAATCCAAGTAACTCTGAATATTTTACAACTTTTGCCATTTTACCATTAGCCTTCACTATTCTCAAGCAAACTGTGAGTCAGACATACTGCAGGAAAATACTGAGAAAGAATGACCTACATACTACTCTAGCTATGGGTCAACACCAGTGATAGCAACTGGATGTAGCCCCGCTGAATTACTAGTGAGAAAATAAATCCCATTCCAACCAGAGAGACAAATTTCATTCCAAAGTACCTGACCTGGAAAAAGTTGATGCTTCAGATTACAAAGCTAAGAGAAGTTATTAAGATTTCTATAATTCGCACAATTCAGTGTGGGAGCTGCTACATTTAGAGCCAGGAACATTGCTGTTCATATCTAACAATGGAAAAAAGACACGTCAGACACCAGCTATTATACAAGGAAAAAGATTAAACATCATTTTCATATTTTATTGAGACCCAACATTGATACCTAATAGAAAAGGACAACATTTTTCCTATTTCTAGGAAGGCACAATCATCAATTGAACAAGTTAACCTGAAAACCTAAGTACATCTACTGGCAGAGCAGAACTATAGGAAGCCAGCATAATTAACACCACTCTGAATTAAGTTGGAGTGAAGTTACACATATTCCAAACTCCTTTCACAAGCGGGGCTTAGCCATCCCCTGAGCCAGGCAGAGGGAAACCAAGCCTTTAAAATAGAGTTTGACTTACATAATCCTGTTTGCCAGTGTAACATTCCGCTGGGCTGCTAGGTTATGTGACTGAGCTGAAATGAGTTTGGAATAGGTGTAAGTCTCCCCTGCCCCATCCTGCCCCTTTTTCAGGGCTTACCCCAGCCTCAGCCAGCCACGTTGGAGGATTTACACCAGTGCAGCACTGGCTGAGCCAGAATAGGGAACTTCAGCCGGCTCGGCCAGAGATCCACCTATTTCAAACCCCCTCATCCCAGTGGATCTTGGATTAGATTGCTCCCTAAGACTCTGCATACGTCATCTTCAAAGATCACAACTTACTCATCTTTTGAAAGCCTTCAAAATTCCAAGATGAGTGGCTGATATTCTGTTCTCACAAATGTTTCAACAGTGAACGTTTAATTGTTGTTTCATTAAACAAAAGGGGAAAGATCTGTGCACAGTGTCACTATATAGTTTAGGCATTAAACCTGGTTGTATCTGGGTAGAATCAGGCATTTCCTATTACTGTTGTTCTTTGTGGAGAGAGCCAATACCGTTCTTGTCTATTTTTCTGATTGGTACCTTTGAAGCCTTCCATGACAGTGACAGATTGGACTCAGATATGAGTGGGCATGTTAAAACATTCAGAACTAAAACCAAATTCAAAATTTGG
The DNA here is from genome assembly GCF_030035675.1 of Rhineura floridana. Lineage (NCBI taxonomy): Eukaryota > Metazoa > Chordata > Lepidosauria > Squamata > Rhineuridae > Rhineura > Rhineura floridana. Next base: position 47,462,311 of record NC_084480.1, read on the forward strand.
GGCCAGATCATTCTACAAGAATAACCCTTATTCACTAGTCCTCTGAAATAAGTTGTCAAATGATCTGAATTAAGGATTGTTAAATAGCTTTTAAGGTATAAAAAGCACCATGTTATAATTAGAATTTGCAAAACTTTTTTTTAAAAGGACCCTTGAGTGATTTGGATTCTACCCATGGACAGCAATTTGATAGGTAAGAACGCTAAATAAGTATACAATCTATCCTATGCGGAAGAAAATGTACAGGGAGATCTGGCAACCCTGTGTCATTCCAAGGGACCCCTATTAGAGTACTAAGGGCTGCAAGACTTAGCCTGTGCAGGTATACCAGATCGGTTCTGCTGGTGTGCCCACACAGCTTGCCCTCCCTCTTTCCCAGCGCTGTCCACATAAACTACAACAATGCCAGTATAAGGAGGGTGGTTCCGACCCACCACATGGGTCGCTACTGGTCCAGACTTCTCTTTAAATTATTATATTATTATTTATATATTTACTATTATTATTTATTAGATGTTTTAGTCGCTTGTTACCCTAAGGTCTCTAAGTGACAACATTGAGAAAAACAAATAAATATATCATACTATAAAAACATAACAATAAAACAAGAACAACCCCCATACATCCATAGGAAGCTTTGGCAGTACACTAATAACATCATCATCTCATTCTATCAAATGCCTGGTGACCCATGTGCAGGGAGGGAGGTGGGAGCACAGGTGACCTGTGGGGGGGAGCAGCACTGGCAACTTGTGTGCAGGAGGAGGGAGGGGGAGACCTGGTGAGGGGAGTGCACTGGTGACAGCAGGCGGGGTTGGCAAGTGAACCGAGCAGGGGGAGAGCCCTAGTATTAATATATTTAATGAAGTAACAGAACAAGTAGTCATTGTTTACATAATACATAATGGGCTCTTTCCCTTAACAACTGCAACTCTTTTTACATGTGTTCATCATCTCTCTCATCTCATTCCCTCTTTCTCTCTGTCTCTCACAGACACATTCTTTTCAACTCCAAATAAATAAAATAACAAATACTTGACCGCACTTGTTCTCTGTCCATTTTCCTTTAAAGTTCTGGTCACTAAACTTCTGGACGATTCAAGGCTTCACTAATTTTATCCCACTGTTTCTAAAATTCCACACATATGTATCTCACACTTTTGAATCTCCCAAATTCTACACTCACAAAATTAAGTCCTATATATTAATATCTTACAACATTAAATCCCACACCCATCTCACCATTTTGTGATGTTCCTAAGGACAGATGTTTGTGGGGGCCCTGAGAACATCATACCTACTTTCAAAGGAATGGCTAGATCCTGAAAAGTTAGTTTGAAAATATTACACAGTGCACTTAGCCATTAAATCTGGTGTGTGTTTTTGTCTCATGTTCTCCAATTACGTGGAAAAATATTGTTTTAATATTGTTTTAACAACCATACTTTTAAGAAATACTACCTTTATTAACAGAAGCCTGCACTTACCAACATACCCATTGTAAATTAATATTATACATCTGAATTGCATCTGTTTTGCCTTAAATTAGATTTCTTTTCAGAAATCAAAGTATTTCCTAGAGCAGGCACTTACATAAAAGTAAATGTAAAGATCAAAGACATCTCTCATTTTGAAATTTTAACAATTAAAATAGGTTTGGATAAATTAAAATTTTCAGAATGAGTTAAAAATTGTTTTTTTCGGATTTCTACTACTGTACAGAGTATGGTGCAAAATAATGTTACAGGTTATCTTCAAAAATTAAGAGTATGGTTTTAAATTTACTTTAAAATGTATGACAGTAAAGCTACAACACAGTAATACTCAATACTATATTACGACTCTGAGTATGAAATCAGGTATTCTTTCAGATTCTTCAAAGTATTAACTATAATAACTGTTGCCATATTTATATTACCAACACAGTTCCAAGCTTACGCCTGTGGCATTACTGACCTCAAGGGAATCCTGTGATAACCATCCCTTCGATGCATACAAAGAAAAAGAGACACACACACACACAGAGGTTTTATAAAGAAAGATATACAGTAGGGCCCCGCTTTACAGCGATTCGCTAATACAGCGTCTCAATTAGACGCAATTAGACTAAAGACCCACTCATACAGCGCTTGTTCCGCTTTTATGGCGGTTTTCAGGCATCACACGCCATTCTATTCAATGAGTTCCGCTTTACAGCGGAGGTCCAGAACGTAACCCGCCATATGCATGTTTTGTTTTATTAGCCCCTGAATTTGCCAGACTAGACAAAACTGAATTTACTGCAGAGAGAGAGAAAAAAGTAGCATTAATCATTTATTTGACAAAGCTGTAATTCTGAACAATCTTATTTGGAAGTATTAACCATTAATACCAATGGATATTACTCTTATATAAGTATGATAGGATTGCAGCCTTAGGCACAGCTTGGGCCAATCTGCAGGGCTGCCACCAGACGGGTAAAAATTGTTTGTTTCTTCTGGGCCAAAGGCCCCCCAACTCTTAGCTTTCATTTTTTAAAGTACTAGGGAGTTCCACCCCACTCACTTCGCTCGCCAACCCTGTCTGCTGTTGCTAGAGCACCCCACAGGTCACACATTTCATGTATAGCCACCACTGCCAGGCGACTCAGCCACCATTGCTGAGTGACTCGCGGGCCTCTGCTGCCACCAGGCAACCCACGCAACTCGTGCACTGTCAGGCACGTCAAGCAAATGGCAGCACCAACACCACCCCGCCTCACAGCATTACACTACGCGTGATCACTTCTGGATCAAAAGTGATCACTTCTGGCTTGTACCTGCACAGAAGCGTGTTGCATGATGCTTACAAAAATATTCTTTAAAAGCAAGTTCTAAGTGCTGTGGATCAAGAGATATATACGATGTCAGCTTCCCCCTCCCACCCTTTCAGTTTTTAGCCAATAAGTGAAGTCAGAGTTATGAATGATGAGGAAATAGCTAGCATCTCTTGCAAGTTCTGAAAACAGCTGCCTTTTCCTGCTTGTCTGCACATCCCATGAGCTGAGTAAACTTATAGCAGCACGTGTGCCTGCCCACACCTAGTTTTCTCTCCGTGTGCACACATCCAGTACAAGGTCCAGAACAGAAGATCATAGCAGGATCTTGACATGCATTCAAAGTACACAATTTCAGTGATGATGATAATAAAAGTGTACATGCAAGTTTCTTTAATTATTTGCAAAAATAGCATAATATATATTTTATCTATCAAATAATTTTTGAACAGAAATAAAAAGTGTACATGCAGCTTAAGATGACATTACAGTGTGTTACAGTTTTCTAAATATATGGAGTCAAGTTTAAATTTTTCCTGGGCTGTGGAAAAGGGCAATTTATTTGTCTAATTCATAGCCTGTTTTGAAAACCTTCTCAATATGAAGGTTTAATCCTATACTCACTTTTCTGGGAGTAAAGCTGCAATGCTAATCTCACATACCTGACAGTAAACCTCATTGTATTCAATAGGAATTATTTTTGGGTAGACATGGTTAGGACTGTGTTGTAGATCAACAGGACTTTTGAGCAGACATAGCAAAGGATTGTATGGTAAATCTCCCCCTCCAATCATAATGTGTCACTATTGTTATGTGACAGGAGACTAATACTGATTTTTTTTAAAAAAAAAAGTTCTGCAATGACCAACTGGTTTTATCAATACACTATTATACGAGGTGTATGTATTATTACATCTCTAGGTGTATATATATACAGTCTTCCCAACAACCCTGTGAGGAAAGTTAGGCTGAGAGTTGGTTCACTCAAACTGCATATGTTCAGTGTGTGTGTGTGTTGGCAACCTTATTTTTGTTGTAAAATCGGAACTGTGGGATGTTGCAGTTAAATTGGGAGGCTAAGTTTCTGCATTTCCCTCCCCCCTTCACTGCAAGGTTTATGCAAATGATATGATGTGTTAGCACCTCACTTTTCTTCCTGGTCCTCCCCACTTTTATCTTTGCAACAACTCTGAGAGGTAACTTAGGATGAGAGTTGGTTCAGTCAAGCTGCCCAAGTTTTTTAGCTCCTTCTATCTTTTTAATGTTATTTTATTGTTTGAATGTTATTTAATAATTAAATGATTATGGTTTTTGAACTATAACTGTTGCAAAATGCCTTGTGAGGAAGGAACTCTGAAAAACAGGTTAAAATATGTTAAATACAGCAAAAATCAAAACTGGATTCAAAATAACTGTTCACATTGGTAATATATGTACATAAGCAGTGGTTCTTACCAATAGATTGCGGGGAGATGAGTGTGGTGGATGGGAATATAGAGCCCCCAATCTACATACAGCATATGGGGTGCAGAAAATCCTGTTAGCACCCCTGCTAATGTGACAAAATTGGGTTAAAAACATAGGGCTGAGCCCTTGATGTTCCCATAAACCTGATGATGCTGATTAATTATATACAGTGCCTTGCAAAAGTAATCAGACTCCTGACCAATGCTCTCATATTACTGAATTACAAATGGTACATTCTAATTTCGTCCTGTAGGATATTTGATTTTGAAACACTGAAACTCACAATCAATTATTGTAAGGTGACATTGGTTTTATGTTGGGGAATGTTTGTTAAGAAACATAAAAAACTGAAACATGTTGCTTGCATAAGTATTCATCCCACACACATTAATATGTGGTAGAGCCACCTTTCACTGCAATTACAGGTTTAAGTCTTTTGGGGTAGGCATATACCAGCTTTGAGGGATTTTGGCCCATTCTTGGCAGATTTGCTCTAGGTCGTTCAGGTCTGTTGGACCACGCTTGTGGACTGAAATTTTCAAAGAGCGCCACAGATTCTCAATGGGATTGAGATCAGGACTTCGACTAGACCACTGTAGGACATTCACCTTTTTGTTCTTGAGCCACTCCCATGTTGCTTTGGCCTTGTGCTTGGGATCATTGTCCTGCTGAAAAGGGAATTTCCTCCCAAGCCTCAGTTTTTGAGTGGACTAAAGCAGGTTCTCTTGTAGTATTTCCCTGTATTTTGCTCCATCCATTCTTCCTTCAATTTTAACAAGAAGCCCAGTCCCTGCTGATGAGAAGCATCCCCGTAGCATGATGCTGCCACCACCATACTTCACTGCAGGGAGGGTGTGTCTTGAGGCATGCACAGTGTTAGGTTTGCACCACACATAGTGATTTATGTTTTGGCCAAAAAGCTTTATCTTGGTCTCATCTGGCCACAAAACCTTTTCCCACATTGCAGCTGGCGCACTCTCATGCTTTCTGGCAAACTCCAGACGTGCTTTCAGATGGTACTTCTTGAGTAACGGCTTCTTTCTTGCCATCCTCCCATACAGGCTAGTGCAGAGCTCTTGATAAGGCTGACTGGTGCACCATTACTCCACTCGCAGCCACTGAACTCTGTAGCTCCTTCAAAGTGATTGTTGGCCTCTCTGTGGCTTCTCTCACAAGTCTCCTTCTTGTTCGGGCGCTGAGGTTTGAAGGATGGCCTTTTCTTGGCAGTGCCTGGGTGGTGTGATTCAGCTTCCACTTTCTGATTATTGATCCAACTGTGCTCAATGGGATATCCAAACACTTGGATTTATTTTGTACCCATTTCCTAATCTATGCATTCGTATTACATTATCTCTCACTTCTGTAGAATGCTCTTTGGTCTTCATTTTCCTTCAGATCCACAGCCTGACCAATGATCCTTCAACAGTGGGGGTTTTATCCAGACAATGTGACAGCAGGTTTAATGGTTCACAGGTGGAGGCCAATGGTAAGGCAATTGTGTCCTCAATAGGGCAATTACTTTCATCTATATAAACTGGGAGCTTCCACAGCACAGGGGCTGAATACTTATGGAAGCAAAATGTTTCAGTTTTTTGTTTCCCAACATTTCCCAACATAAAACTAATGTCACCTTACAATAATTGATTTTGAGTTTCAGTGTTTCAAAATAAAATATATAGAATGAAATTACAAGGTATCATTTGTAATTCAGTAATAAGAGAGCATTGGTCTGGGGTCTGATTACTTTTGCAAGGCACTGTTTATTATTACCCTTTGATCCTAAAAATACTGACTTGGAAATAAATTCCATTGATTTTTCTGTATAGCTTATTTTTGTAGTATATGTTTATGGTGGCAGCTTTAAACTATTCATCAGCAATATATAGTGCTTGATCTTGGAAAACACTTTAAAACTGTCAGCAGCAGCAGATCCAAAGTTCCAAGCTCACTAAAAAAGTAGATTGTAAAAAACAGGAACCTGAAACAAATATTGACCAGGTTCACAAGTCATGTTAAACCATAGTTAATGTTTACCTATGGTTTTATGCAAATGAGCAGCATGGTGGTGCACACTGTTCAAAAGTTCCCAATTCACTCCTCTGCTACTCCTGGCCTTGTTATGCTGGAAGCAAGACTTGTGGTTTGCTTCTCCCACAAAGCAAGACCAGCAGCTGGGGAAGAACAAATTGGGGACCTTTCAGCAGTGTGCACTACTACCACACTGTTCTTTCATGTTAAATAATTAACTGTGGTTTAATGTGATGAGCAAACATAGTGAATTGTTATTTGGAGAGCACTTTCCAGAGGAATAGCTGTATTAATCTGTTGCAACAAAACCAACAGAGAGTCCTGTGGCACCTTAAAAGACTAAAGTATTTATTCACTAACAGGCAAAAAAATGTACGTATAGCCAACAGATATTTCTATCAAACTTTAAAAAGCAGGGAAATTGGGCAGCTATAGTGAATGCACCAGGGGAGCAGGAGGCCTGACCTCCTCTCTGACATATTTTACTGCCCTACAAATTTGTCAAAATTCAAACACAATTTGGGTTGGTCTTTCACAATCCAATCCATTTCCTGTGTAGCTTGGAAGAATTTGGTAACATGTGCCCGAGTATATGGTGAGTGGTGGCAACACCTGCAATCAGCCCAAAGAACAGAAAGAAGACATGTGCTGTGCTGATCTTGTTTTAACAGGGAGGAAGCAACAATATTAAAACAGCTGATATAGTTCAGATAGTCATTTTAAATATGTTTGATTTACTTTGCAATTTTAGTGAAGTTTAGTGAAGGGGGGCAGGTTTGATTATTTGCATGCTTATTGAGTTCTATGGGATTTACTCCCGTGCAATCATGCTTGAAAATGAAATGGACTGCCTTCAAGTTGATTCTGACTTATGGTGACCCTATGAATAGAGTTTTCATGGTAAGCAGTATTCAGAGGTGGTTTACCACTCCCTTCCTCTGAGGCCGAGAGGCAGTGACTGGCCCAAGGTCACCCAGCTGTGTGGGGATTCAAACCCTGGTCTCCCAGGTCATAGTCCTAGGATAGGTAAAACTGACCATGGGAGAGGAGGAGGGCTGAGGGGAGGCAAAGTAGGGGGAGGGGGAAGGAATGAATTGGAAGAGGATGGGGTGGGAAAGGGAGGGGTGAAGGGGCAAGAGGGAGGGGCTAGGAAGGAGGGGGAGGGCAGGTTTGATCATTTGCATGCTTTTTGAGTTCAGTGGGATTTACTCCTGTAAAATGATGCTTAGGATAGGTGAAACTGACCTGGAGGAGGGGTAGGGAGGGGTGGGTGAAGGAGTAAGGGGGAGGAGAGGAGATCAGATGGGTGAGCACTGGGCAGAGGGGAAGCCCCTTTCCTTTCCAAAAGGAAAACATTGTGAATAATATCATTCTTTTTCAGTGTTTTCCCCATCTTTTTATTCTACAGCAGGCAGCCTCCCACCCAAATTTAAACCAAAGCTGTCCCTAGCCACATTCACACCAGACCTTTATTTCACTTTAGACAGTCATGATTTTCCCCAAAGAATCCTGGGAAGTGAAGGGTGCTGAGAGTTGCTAGGAGAGGCCCTGATCCCCTCACAGAGCTTCAGTCAGAGCGGCTGACTGTTAAACCACTCTGGCCACTGGAGCTTTGTCAGGAGAATAGGAGTCTCCTCTCAGCACCCTTCACAAACTACACTGGTCTGGCGTGGGTGTGGCCCCTATTAGGCAAGCCAAGCAGCTGTGAGCCTGGCTTTTAGAACACTGACAGTTCGTTCTTACTGAGCATGCCTGACATTATCATTCAGTTCAATGCTAAATTAATTAAACTGATTAAAAATCAGTCAGGCATTTTTTTTAACTTTTAAACTGCAGAAGATGAAGGTCAGAGTATGGGGCAAGGTCAGTAAGAGGATTATAGATACTCTGTAAACATGGCTGATTTTTAATTAATTTCAACAGATTATGAGAACTCTGACAGAAAAAAGTCCAAAAGGAGTCTGGTTTGTTTGTTTTTCTCTTTTTACACTTTGAACTCTCAATTCTCTCTGACTGTTTTGTGTATCACCATGAAAACTTAAGAGAGTTGCTAAGCAAGCATTTCTGAGTTTAGGACTATAAGTTTTGTAAGGTTTTGTTTTGAAATGAGCGTATGGGAAGCATCAGAATGGCATGGGGGGTATTTAACATTGCAGAATGCAAAAAATCCATGTTGACTATAGTATACAGCCACTCTCGTGGCTGCATAATTATGACATAAGCTTCCATGGATTGGGAAACTCTCTGAATACTGCAATTTGCAAACAATCCTATTACTATTATACTATTTAAAGGAAAGAACACTATTTTGGTAGTGAACGCACAATGCACCTTTGGAAATGCTAACCCTCAGAAGCGGCCAGTATATTGACACATAGCTGCCAAGCACTACTGCCACTTTTCTGGACAGATGGGGACAAAGCAGGGTGGTGGCAAGATCAGGACTGCACAGGTACACTAGCAAAACCAATCCAGTGCTCCCATTGGTGCTCCACATAGCCCTGACATCACTACTGTCATCCTGCCTTTTCCCAGCACCATTCAGTTAAGTGATAGCAACACCAGTGTTGTGAAGGTGGCTCCACAGCTTTGCTAATAAACTATATTAGTAATTTATAGTATAAGTGCAGGCAAGTGAAATAGTAAGCTTTGAAGAATACTAACTTCCATGTACATATTTGCAAGCCTGACTTACACTATAACAAAGTGACATTTGCAACCACCAGGTCAGTCATATTTTGTGAATTTTAGCTGATTTCTTGACATCATAAACACTTAAATACTTAGATTAATCAATAGTAATTGGTTTTACTGAATATATTAAATAGTATTTCTTTTCCTTCCTGAAATAATTTCCTTTACCAGAATATTGAATCATGGGCACAATATCACTGCAACCTTTTCAAATGGTTCACAGGAATGTTCTACCACAAATAACTGCAAGCTAAAAAATTTTTACTATAAGATTAAAGACACTGTTTTTTTGTTTGTTCTCTTTCACTGAACCTATTACTGCTCTTTTATGTACCTCAATAAAAAGACAATGAAAAAGGAGTTTTGTTGATAGAATAGTTCCACCCAAAACCTCCTCAAGTCCAAGATTAGCAATATTTGACTTGTTTAATTAAGTACTATCCTATATTACTGTTGGCTTTAAAAGTCAGCACAATTTATTCAAGTTGTTTTGACACTTTGGCTATTGCTTGTTTTTCCACTAGTGAGAAATAATATAATAATCTGAAAGACCACTTTCTCCCATGTGAATCTGCCCACTTCCTGAAATCTTCACCCAGAGATCCTGCTGTGAATCCCTTGCCTTCCAAGGTCAGGCTAGTGGCAACTGTTGACGAGTGACAGGGCTTTGACAGTGGTGTACCCAAACTGCTTCCTCGGCGTAAAGTGTCTACTTTCAATGCCAAGTTAAATTAATGGGCCACCTTTTGGGAAGGAAAAAAGAATGCTCTTTGATTAGTATTCTGTTGCAGTTACTTTAATTATTTTTATTTGATATTTTACAGAGCAATCCAACTGCTGGGCAGCTGGCAGAGAGGGGACCATTGGAGGAGGAGCCATGTGCACAAGCCGGCCAGAAAATGCCGTCTGAGGCCAGCAGAGCCTGGCACAGCTGGGAGCCATTTGGTGATCCACAGCATCCAATTCACCCCAGCCAGGTGAAAGGATGAGATGGAATGTGCCCTTAGTGTGGATTATTGTATTTTACTAATTTATGAAGTCACCTTGGAAACTCAACATAAACAAGTGGGACAGAATTATTTTAAACAAAATATTTTAAAAATTGCATCACATTAAAACATTTTTCGTAATCTTCTTATTTCTGTGGTCTCTACTCCAGAAATCAGAAAGGGCATCACAGATCTATATTGCATTACTTTCTGTTGGTTTCATTCCATCTTCGCAAAAAGCAATTTATTTTGACTAAAATATATCGCGACAGTCTTAAATCATCAAGATGCCCGGAGGATTACTACTAGATCTAGGGCCTTTTCTGTGGTGGCCCCCAAATTGTGGAACAGCTTACCAGAGGAAATACGCCTGGCGCCTACGTTATTTTCTTTTAGGCGCCAGGTTAAGACCTGGCTATACTCCCAGGCATTTTAATGTTTTAATGTTTAATGTTAATTGTTCATCTTAATGTTTTAAATTTTCCTGTTATTTGAATTGGATTTTATTGACATGGTATTTTAACTCTGTTTTGTACACCGCCCAGAGAGCTACTAGCTATGGGCGGTTTAAAAATGAAATAAATAAATAAATAAATAAAATCCAATATCCTCACTCCCATTTTTTAAATGACAGGTTTCTAGGCCCTATGAATGTAAACATAAGGCTAGAACTATATAATCATAATGTTAGAACCATTGGAGAGGCTTCAGTAGGATCTCAAGTAACTTGCTCCTTCCAAGCCTTAGCAAAAACAGAATTATCTGAAGTATGCTAATGATGTATTTGCTTAATTTATACATATTGGGGGTTGTTTTACTTGGCTTAAAATAATGATGTTTATCACAGTGTACACACTTAATATACCTACCGTAGGTTTTACTGCTCCAGCTTGTGCTAGATATTAAATCATTAATGTAGGAGGGGAGCAAAAATATTGTAAAACCTCTGACAGTTTTCCCACCTTTTCAAATAACGATGTTTTCTTACCTATAGGATCTCCTACAAATTTGCCTCTTTCTTTATTATATCTAAAATTTTATTCTTATGTTGGTATAGAGAAGGTATGGTTTAATTATAGTAAAGAACAAATTGAAGGTTTTCTTTTACACAAACTGATACTAGGTTGTCAAAACATGGACTTCCACAAGAAGTTATTTAATTGCTTGAAATCTGTAAAAGCTAAATCATGCATAAAATTTAAGTTATATGAAGAACTGGATAAAACATAATTTTAAACAATTATCTGTTGAGCATACATTTTATGAAGTACCTTTTGAGATTCTGCCCTGATCGTTCAACTCTAAAGCAGAATTCTTTTCTTTAGAAAAATGCAGTTTTCATCTTAAAAGGAAACGTTAAAAAATAGCACCTAATTTCTCATTGCTTTTAGTGGAGTCCAGCATATAAATTCAATATATACAATGTCCTTTAATAATAAACATGTATTTTCACTTAGCACTTTATAAATAAACACTCAATAAAATTAAGCTACAGACACAACTGCTTTGACATTTTAAATCCTACTCTTGATCTGTTCCAAGATGTTAAACACAATGTGCTACATAACACCAAAAGAGCAGCTGCTGCAAGCTCTCTTTCATGTTTGCAAATTAATTTAACCTAATTGATGTGTTTTTGATTAAACAAGCATTAATATTCAGATTTTGATAGGCATCATCACAGAGTTCTCCTGCAACGTATATATAGTCAGTGTAATCTGATTGCTAGACAGGACAGGAGAAGTCCTAATCATATTCAATGGAGCTTTTTGTTACAACAAACGTGGTTAGGATTGGACTGTTTCCAAGCTTATGACGATCTTGCACCACTTATTTGAAACGAAATTCTATGGACATCAGTAAGCCTTTCTTTCAGCTAAGATTTGTTCAGGATTTACAATAAATTCAATAAAATTTAACATATTTTTCATTTTGTTTTAATAAAATTTAACGTATTTTTCATTTTGTTTTAAAGTAGTACAATCATCCTACATCTAGTAAGATTAGATTTTCATGAATACTAGATGTTTCATGAATAGGTTCATGTTTTGAATGATAAGCTGATTTTTCTCATATTTTAAAATCTTTTAATATATCCTACATATCTACGTTTTAAATATGATGCATTTATCAATATTCTGATCACTCTTATCACATGTCATTTATTAACATCTGCAATCAATGTATAGTCCTACAATGCAGTTAAAGGCTTCCGGAGATGCATTTGACCTTTCATTCTCTTTTCTAAACTATCTGTTCAGAAATCAAGGAGAAAGCGCCACATGTTCATTCTATATCATCATTTTAAAAAAAGTAAGTTTTAAAATATATAAAAAGAAAGCACAGTGCGACCCTAATTTAGATTTAATTGAAAGGTACAGTTTCTTTTTTGCTTAAAGGTGATGCTAGAGAATGAGAATATGCTGCATTTGCTTACTAATACTGAAGATTAGCTTTATTAAATTAACACACATCAAAAGCGACATGCAGGAGCACCTAACCTTTTGCTTTTTTCCCCACAGAAGTCATTTCAGATACGCCAATACTCATGAGATCTACAAAGTTGTATTTATTAACTTTATTACATTAGCATACCAATAAAAAATATTTCAAACATTTAGCAATGCTTCAGAATTTGGGGGGCCAAACTGAATTCTGTTGTAAAAAGATTTTGTGGGTCCTTAAATGCATCTTGAACTGGAAAATGAAATTAAAAAAAGTCATGAAGCTTATTTTCCAAGTTTGCTTCCAAAGGTGGTTTCCTTGTTTTCTGTGTTTTGTTTTCTATAGTAGAATCTCAGCGTTTTAATACAGAAACATTGTAATACAGAAACATTACAAGAGAGAGCAAGAGAGAGAGCAATCATACATTTCAAAAAGGATTCACTTAAAGAAAAACACATTAAAATAAAAACTAACAATTGTTATTCATGAAATGCATACACATGGTGACCTGCTTTTTGTATGATCTCCTTTTTTGTACTCAAATAACTTTTAACAATTCTAGAAAGGAAAAAAAACACTATTTTTAATGTTCGAATTATCTACAGGTTTTCTTCAGCACTTTCATTTAAAAATAGAAAAATAATGTTGTTTTCCAGACTCCATCTACAAAAATGCCAGACAACCAGCACTTCATCAAATCTGGGTGCCATCTCTCTCTCTCAAAAAGAACACACACAGGATCATATACACAGTCTAGTTGCTGTCAGCTCCCTGCACTGCAGTGCAATGCAGCCCAAGAGAGGCTGGGCATCAGAAGCTAGATGGAAGCGCCTCTGCATTCTGCCCCTTCTAGGACAATCACTCACACCTAATTTGGGGCAGAAGCGTGGTGGAGGTAGTGGTGAAGGAAGAGGAGGGGGCGGCAGAGAAGGGGATTGTATCCCGCAGCTCCATACAACTCCACAGAACATGCTATTCCACAGGGTCTCTTGTATATATGAAATGCAGATCTAAGCCATCATAATCAGCATCATAGCCACCCTATGCAGGAAAGAGTCCTGGATCCTATTGATCAGCGAAGGCCAAACTATCTCAACGTAGCTTAGCAGACAAGGAGAGCTCTTTATTTTTGCATGCCTGTGTTTTCCCCCTCCCCCATCACATGTCGAAGTGGCAACCCCGAGTAAGCCCACCCACCCCGACCATCGTCAGCATCCAGCGATTAGCTTCGCGCTCCCCGGGCGCACGCGGGGGGGGGATTCCCAGCAGTGACTCCGGGGAGTCGCACGCGCCGAGTTAGAAGGCACGCGCCTCCAACCCCATAGAAGTCCCCGGGAAAGCTGAGTCAGCTCCGTGCCCCTCCCCCAACCTTTGCAGCCCTCTTGATGATCGTCCCTCCTTGCCCCCGCACTGCAGCCCGGCACGCCAAGCAAAGCGAAGGGAGAGGAAGAGAAGGGGAAGGAAAATGTTGCAGACGGAATTCCCTAAATGACTAGCTGTTCGTTCAGTTTTGCCGAAGTATGCGGCGATTGAAACAACAATCGCGTTTATTAAGGCTTTTCGGAATCTGATGGAAGATGAACGACAAGCCGCGGCCAACAACTTTGCAAGCTGCTGAAGGAGTAGAAGAATATTGCCGATTCCGCCATAGAAGAAAGTGCCCGGTTGCCCCCCAAAAAAGCACTTTGAAAAGCCTCGTGGCTTTCCCGACGCATCGCATCGCATTGCAAAGGTCTGGCTGAATCTTTTTGCAGCCGTCTGGTACCTTTTGCAAGATCTTCCCCGTTCTATGCCTCCCCGCCACTATCGCTCACAGCTGTCCACGTCTGCCTCCTTGAAGCTCTTCCACCATCATCTCCCACCTCCGAACATCCTATGCATGTCCACAAAGTTCTCGTAGGGGATTTTTAATTGGGGGAGGGGGTGCCATGAGTGGGAAACGGGAATGTGGTTGACTAGCGAGACTTTGGTGACAGCCACTGCAGGATGGCAGCATCGCGTCAAGCTGGGGCTTTCCTCTTGGGGAACCCAAAGTAAACTCGTCTAAGGGCTGCGATCCTGGCGCACACGCTTTCTTCAGTCCAAGCCCCGCCGCCGCCGCCGCCTGAATGCGGCGGGATTGACTGCCGAGTAAGCGCGCCTAGGATCAGCCTGCAAAGGCTACGCCCGCTTCTCCCAAAGTAAAGTCCCATGGAACTCGACAGAACTTATTTGTCTGAGAGAATCGCCGGTTCCCGCCATCTTGTCCCGCCGCGCTAGGAGAGCCACTAGCGGACCTTTAGGGGAAAGTTCGAAGCGAAGCCTCCTCCAAGGCCTGCTCCAGTCGACAAGCAAGCTAACCGCCAGGGCGGGAAGAGGGCGAGGTTAAAAAAAAAGTTCCTCAAGACGGCAAGCGTTCCCGAAGGGAAACCTTACTTACCCGCTAGAAGTGCAGCTTGCAGCCGTCTCGCTCCCCTCACCGCGCCGCTCGCTCCTTCTCTTGCCGCTTTGGTGCTCGGCGGGGTAGCGCTGCGGCTCGCTAGAGGTGGTGGTAGATTGATTTTCCCTCTCCTGTAGAGCCCAAGGAGAGGCGGGAAAGTGGCTGTGTGGGCGCTCCGGCACAACGCGCGCTTTTGCTACTGCAGTGCTGAAGAGCGCTCGGCGAGAGGGGAGAGTCATGGCGAGGGCGGGAGGCGGGCGACGCACCATCCAGAGTGGGAGGGGTGCGACGGCTGGGCAAGCCCATTCTCCCCCACCTGAAGACGGCAGCGGGAAAGCGGGAGGGAGGGAAAGGGGGTGGTGAAGCCGTGCGAAACCAGGCTAGCAGGCAGGCGAGGCAATTTCCCCGGGGAAAGGAGAAAGGAAGGGAAATCTCTCCAAGTAAATGCAATATATGTTCTTGCCAGCAGCAGCTGTGGCACAATTCGGACTTGCTTGGCTTTCGAATGCTTTCGAATGGGGCTATATTGACAGGTGTTAGTATTGCTTACGGTGGAGCGAAGCATCCTCCTATGGCATCCATGGGACCACAGCGCATGGTCCTGGTGTGATTGAGATTTTAGAGAACGCACGTGCTGTTGGGCTCTGGTCACGGCATGGGGGGAACTGCCCAGGGGAGGTGGCTACGAAAATTTGGGGCCCTGGCGGCGCACGGCATCGTGACTGACACAGCTAGGAATTCAACAAGTGAAGCTTAATCTAGAATTTTTAGAAGGAATCGCTGCCTTAATCTGTTGCAGCAAAAGCAACAAAGAGTCTTGTGGCACCTTGAAGACGAAATCCTATGCCTCAGTACATTTTAATGGACAGATGTTTGTGCAGAAATAGAGTTGTAAGAGATCCTTAACATGTCAAAACGCTCTTTATTTTAATTCACATGTCAAAATTTGTGTAGTTGATAAAAGACACATAATTACTTTGGGGAGGGGGAACGGCAACCTCAGGAGATTGGGAAAACACTGTACACAACCAAGCTCTTGTTGCAGCCTGGATTGCACTTTAAATGCAGCATGATTGGTGGTGTCATTCTGCATGAGCACAAAATATAATTTTGCATGTTACTCCAATATGAGTTGGTCACTGATGTGTTAAAACAATACAGTACTCTTTTGTGCTTGTTATGACATACATTTTTGAGTGTTCATTCATCAAATGCATGTGACAATTGCTGCACATTGTAACTGAGGCTGGAGGAAAAGTGGCCAGCCTGTGGCTGAGCATGGGTGTATGAATTGGATCTTTTAAGGCTCCAATCCTTCAGTCCCATTGAAATAGATATAGTTCTGAATAAACTTCCATAGGATCGGGCTATAAAGTAGGCTTCAGGTTGCCTAACTATTCCTTGCTTAAATAACCACGTTTGTGCAAGGTGCTGTAAGACAGCTTGGCAGGAGGAACTCATGGAAATGGGGTACAAAAAGATCTAATGGTCTGGTGCATGTGTATGCAGAAGTAAGTCCTGCTGCGTGCAGTTGGACTAACTCACAAGTAAGCATGTATAGGATGACAGCTAGTTCAGTCCCTACACATTTATCTTTCTGTCATGATAACCCATATTTGCCAAGAGCAGACACAAATCAATATCATTCATCAGGTAGGGCAAGTTTAATAAAACAAATTCAAATGTTCAAGCTAGCTACAAAGTCAGCCAAATGTTCTATCTCATGCCAAGGACTATAAATCTAAGATGCAGGTTGCTTCTAAACAGAATACACACATCTGAGACCTCTCTGTCTTTCTGTCTGTCTCTTCCACAGAAAGAGACCAGTGGCCTGGAAGAATGGGTGAAGATCATAGGAAGCTGCCTTATATAGAGTGAGGCCAATTCCATCTAGCTCACTGTTGTCTACACTGACTGGCAGTGGGTCTCCATGTTTTCAGACAGAATTTTTCCATCCCTATCTGGAAATGCTGGAGATTGAACCTGAGACCTTCTGCATGCAAAGCAGATGCTCTTCCATTGATTCAAAGAACATGCTGGTGCCATTAAACATCTCTACCAAGCATTTGACAGAGTAGATCAAACAAGGGTCCCAATGACACATTGCCATGTTTATGCCAGGGCAGGCAGACCAAGCCTCCCTGGTGACAACACTGGGAGAAATGCTTGCAGACTTTCTGAAGGCAATGCCATCTTGTCCACTGTAAATGTCTGGTCTCATTATGGCATTGTTCCCCCACTGGCCTAGTGGGAGACAGATTATAGCCCTGTGTCACTAAATGCTAGAGATGGCAGAGGAGGAGGAAGGCCAAGGCCACATGGTGAAGACACCTCAATATGCTACTTCTCTATTAGCCTCCAGCAGTACAGAGCCTTAGTCTAGGGTGCTGTACCAAAGCAGCATCTTGCCTATATGGCTATGGTCCCGTCTTTCCTCCACTGCTGCCATCATCAGCAGTACCTGTGAATATGAATACAAATATCCACATCCTTCAATTGCCTCTCTATAGGGCCTTATTTCCAGCCTAATCATTTTATAGCTTGTATCATCCAAGGGAAGATACAACAATTAGAGGCAGATTAAGATGCTGTTGATATCTACAGAATGTTTGTTCACACTAGTTTTGCACATATATTGGAGATGCATCTGATTAGACACTGAACAAAATGGACTTTTGGTCCATAGGTTGCAACCTGTTTTGTTTGAATCATACAGACACATCAGCCTCTGATCATGTTACAGTCTCATGTAATTTTCTTATTCTAGTGAACAAACTAACAGCACTATTCACAATGAAGGTCAAACTAGATATTAATTATGTGATTGGTCCTTGCTTGTTTTTTCTGTACTAAATAGCAATTGTAGAAGGGGGGATCTATGTCAAGACTCTGGCATGGGTGGAGGTGGATTTTAATTCTGTGTCCCCACAGTGGTCCTGATTCAGATTGTCTATCCCCTGCAGCTGGGAGCTTCCAACTCAAATAGCAACTGGAGAATGATCTAAATTAGTATCATGGCAGAGGCAAAGCTTTAAAGCCTCCCCTGCTCTACAGTAGGGATGAATTAATCTGTCAATTTCAGTTTCTCTCAGTTTCTCATTTTTCCGTTCTCCGCATTTCCACATTAGTTTTTTTTTAAAAGTCCTTATGGATATTCATCAGTAATTTAGTTCAGAGTTTTCCTAATACAGAATAATAGAATAGTAGAGTTGGAAGGGTCCTATAAGGCCATCGAATTGAACCCCCTGCTCAATGCAGGAATCCAACTTAAAGCAGACCTGACAGGTGGTTGTCCAGCTGCCTATTGAAGGCCTCCAGTGTTGGACAGCCCACCATCACCCAGGCCTAGGTATACACATTTTTATGCAATTTTGCCTAATATATACATTTTTGCAAAATAATTTTCTCTAATGTTAACATTTTTGTATGTTATTTTCATGATTGCATGCAGTTTTATCCACACTTTACTCTGGTATATGCATTCTGTGGCCGATTCTGGACTGGGATAGCCTGACTACTGTTGTCCACGCACTGGTAACCTCCAGGCTAGATTACTGTAATGCGCTCTATGTGGGGCTGCTCTTGAGGTTGGTCCGGAAGCTGCAGCTGGTGCAAAATGCGGCGGCGAGACTGCTCACTGGAGCAGGGTATCGCCAACATGTCACCCTGCTGCTGAAAGAATTGCACTGACTGCCCATTTGCTACCGGGCCAAGTTCAAGGTTCTAGTTTTGGTGTACAAAGCCCTATATAGCTCAGGTCCAGGTTACCTGAAAGACCGTCTTATCCCTTACATACCCAGTAGCTCACTGTGCTCTGCAGGTGAGGGCCTCCTGCAGATACCATCTTATCAGGAGGTTCGTTCTGTACAATATAGGAAACAGACCTTTAGTGTGGCAGCACCTACCCTGTGGAACTCCCTCCCTTTGAATATTAGGCAGGCGCCATCTCTGCTATCTTTTCAGCACCTTTTGAAGACTTTTCTTTTTCAAAAAGCCTTTTAAGTTGAGAGCTATCCCAGTCTGTCTCTGTGTCAGATTTGCTTAATATGTTTTTAATAATGTTTTTAACCTTTTAAAAAAGTTTTAAAAATGTTTTTAATGCTGTTTTATCTTAATGTATTTTAAGATTTGTTTTTATGATGTTTTAAAGTGTTTTTAGTGCCTTGTTTGCCACCCTGGGCTCCTGCTGGGAGGAAGGGCGGGATACAAATTAAATAATAATAATAATAATAATAATAATAATAATAATAATTCTTGTACACATTACTTGGATGGAAAATGGTATTGCAAAATTCAGAGAAGTGGACATTTTAAAAAATGGCTGTGTTTTCAGTTTCCATACTGTTTCAGAAATGCAAATTTGGTCCATCTTTAAATGCAAAGTGAATCGAATTTTTCCCCTAACCCTATACTAAGTCTTAATCTGAATTTCCACCGGCTCTGACACAACATACATACGGCTGCTATTTAATTCTTTTTTTTTTAAGCGAGCAAGCTGTTATTAATGTCATATCTAGTTTGGCCCTCAGTTTGAAAGATAAGGTATTTGAATAGCAAATAGATTCTCCCCTCCACCCTTTCCACCAAATGAAAAAAAAAACCTTTAGGAACAGAAAGGGCAAGCTCTTCTCAGACCCGTTTCTCCAGCTGTGACATGCTACCTGCACTATGACATGATGCAGTCCAAACAAAAATTGTGACAAGACAGGCCTGTCACTTTCCTGACAGCCAGGCCAAAGAGTCACATTGAGCACCAACTTGCCTCACATCGTTATAAAGTTTTCACATGTTGTTGCATTCTCTCACATACAGTATCAGTATCCTGGTTGTGAAAAGCTAAAGTATATGGGGATGTTTACCAATCTACCAATAATGCAAATCAATTTACTTTCCATTTAACTCAAACTGTGCTCTTCAGAAAAAGACAAAAAGATGTCATGGAATTACTAAAGCACTAAGAAAACCCAAACGCTTGGTCTTTGTTTTCCCATCTATCTGTAAGATCTAATGTTTGGTTCCAGAGCTGGTTCTAAAGGGCAGCCAGGTGGGGCACTGGCCCAACGGCCCCTGGAGCTACAGGGGGCCCCTCAGCCGCCCCTCCACTCCCCTTCTGCGATCCACAGCCCCCCCATGCCCCCCACCTGTCTGCTGTCTTTTACCATTGCCCTTAACAAAGATGGCGGCCACGGTTTCCCTAACGTACTGAAGCCCCTGCTGCCATCTTAGTTGATGGCAGAGATGCGCACGTGTAGCACACGTGTGCCATCAACAAAGATGGCAACGGAGATATCATCCCCTTAGGGAAACCACGGCCGCCATCTTCATTAAGGGCAATGGTAAAAGACAGCAGACAGGTAGGTGGGGGTGTGGGGGTCTGTGTGCATGTGCACGTGTGCACATGCACATGCCGGGGACCAGGGCAAGCTGATGCCCAAGGGCCCTGGCATTCCTGGAGCCGGCCCTGTTTGGTTCATTTACAGTTAAGAAGGAAAGTTCTCTTTGGCATATGAGTTCAGGGATGGGAAAGCTGTGGGGCTCCAAATGTTGCTGGATTAGAACTCTCATCATCCTGGCCTTTGGCCATGCCAGCTAGGGCTGATGAAAGTTGGAGTCCATCTATATCTGGAGGACCACAAGTCCCCATCCCTGCATTTGCTGGTGAGGATGGCTCAGCCCATATACCAACTAGCTGGGGATTTTAATGCATGGTAGAGGAAGAGACATGTGCCCCTCCAGCTTACCATAACCCGTGTCTCCAAATCTAGGCAACTAATTTGCATGTTAAGCAACTCAGGAGTATTAATGTGTGTCTTTTTACTGCTTTTTCTTTTTTCTTTTTTTGCCTGCTCCTGGCAATTACTACACAAAGCTGAGACAGAAATTACAGAATGGTTTTACCTGATGAATATGAAGCAAATTAGCTAGATTTTAAAATTTTGATCAGCTATCTAGACCAGCACCATATTAGAGGCTAAGAAAAACCTCATGTGAGAACACCCTGCTTGCTTGGATGTTTGTGTGGATATGGAAGGTTTCTGGCTTGAAGACAAACATTATTTATCTGCTACATTTATATACCATGCCAATAACAAACATTCTCTGGGGAGCTAAGAATAACATAAGGGAAAACCATACAAACCCATTGTGAACGGAAGCCTATCTTCCAGCTAGGAATAGAGGAGAATTCTAATTCAGTTTGCATTTTATCTATCTATCTATCTATCTATCTATCTATCTATCTATCTATCTATCTATCTATCTATCTATCTATCTATCTATCTATCTATCTATCTATCTATCTATCTATCTATCTATCTATCTATTGCATTTGTATACCGCCCCATAGCAGAAGCTCTCTGGGTGGTTTACAACAATTAAAAACATTAAAAACAAATATACAAATTTAAAAACACATTTTTTTAAAAGCAATTTAACAACACATGCTAAAATGCCTGGGACAAGAGGAAAGTCTTGACCTGGCGCCGAAAAGATAACAATGTTGGCGCCAGGCGCACCTCATCAGCCAAAACATTCCATAATTTGGGGGCCACCAGTGAGAAGGCCCTCTCCCTCATTGCCAGACTCCCAGCTTCCTTCCAAGTAGGCACCTGGAGGAGGGCCTTGGATGTGGAGCGTAGTGTATGGGTGGGTTTGTGTCAGGAGAGGTGTTCTATCAGGTATTGTGGTCCTAAGCTGTGTAAGGCTTTATAGGTTAAAACCAGCACCTTGAATCGAGCTCAGAAACGTACAGGCAGCCAATGCAAGCGGGCCACAATCAGTTTTATATGTTCAAACTGTCTGGTCCCTGTGACCAATCTGGCTGCTGCATTTTGCACAAGCTGCAACTTCTGAACTGTCTTCAAAAGCAGCCCCCCATAGAGCACATTGCAGTAATCTAACTTGGAGGTTTGGTTACCAGAGCATGGACAACTGAAGCCAGGTTATCCACGTCCAGATAGGGGCATAGCTGGGCCACCAACCAAAGTTGGTGGAAGGCACTCCGTGCCACAGAGGCTACCTTAGCCTCAAGTGACAGAGATGGTTCTAGGAGAACCCCCAAGCTACAAACCTGCTCCTTCAGGGGGAGTGCAACCCCATCCAGGACAGGTTGGACATCCACCATCCAGTCAGAAGAACCACCCACTAACAGCATCTCAGTGTTGTCTGGATTGAGCCTCAGTTTATTAGCCCTCATCCAGTCCATTGTCACAGCCAAGCACTAGTTCAGCACATTGACATCCTCACCTGAAGAAGATGAAAAGGAGAAATAGAGCTGCATGTCATCAGCATACTGATGGCAATGCACTCCAAAGCTCCGGATGACTGCACCCAGTGGTTTCATGTAGATGTTGAAGAGCAAGGGGGACAGAACTGACCTCTGTGGAACCCCATACTGGAGAATCCAGGATGCCAAGCAATGTTCCCCAGACACCACCTTCTGGAGCCGACCCGCCAAGTAGGAGCGGAAACACCACCATGCAGTCCCTCCCACTCCCAACTCGGCCAGTCGTCCCAGAACAGCCTTTCCCAACTAGTGGGCCACCAGATGTTGTTGGACCACAATTCCCATCTTTCCTGACCATTGGCAATGCTGGCTGAGGCTAATGGGAGTTGTGGTCCAACAACATCTGGTGGCCCACTAGTTGGGAAAGGCTGTCCCAGAAGGATACCATGGTTGATGGTATTGAAAGCCGCTGAGAGATCAAAAAGAATCAACAGAGTCACACTCCCCCTGTCTCTCTCCCAACAGATGTCATCATACAGGGCAACCAAGGCTGTTTCCGTGCCAAAACCAGGCCTCATCCAAGAGTGTCTGGAGCTGGCCTGCCACCACTTGTTCAAGGACCTTGCCCAGGAATGGAACATTTGCTACCAGCCTATAGTTATTAAGATTTTCTGGGTCCAGGGAGGGTCTCTTCAGGAGTGGTTTCACTACCACCTCTTTCAAGCAGCCAGGGACCACCCCCTCTCGCAGAGAGGCATTAAGCATTTCCCTGACCCAGCCAGCTGTTCCATCCCTGCTAGCTTTTATTAGACAAGAAGGGCAAGGATCCAACACAGAAGTGGTTGCACAAACCTGTCCAAGCACCTTGTCAACGTCTGCTGTACCAACTGAAACTCATCCAAGAAATCGGGACAAGGCTGTGCTCTGGATACCCCGCTTGATTCACCTGCTATAACACTGGAGTCTTAAGTCCTGGCGGACGCTAAGATTTTATCCTAGAAGTGCCTAGCAAATTCATTACAGCGGGACTCAGGTGGTTCTACCATGTCCTTGGGGCCAGTGTGAAATAGCTCCCGGAGAATTCTGAAGAGCTCCACTGGGAGTAGATTGATGATTTGATAGTGGCAGCATTTAAAAGCAAACAGACATAAAAACACACTTTTCAAAACAATATGTGAACCGAAACAGACATCCTTTGACATTCAAAAATCTCCACATTTTGTGTATATTAGGAGATATTTGCACTACAAATCCTGATGAATTTTCACGAGGACCTTTAAAAAAGTAACAAACTGATATGGAAATGTGGAGAACTGAAATTAAGATTGGAAAAATGAGAAAATGACAGAAACCGAAATTGACATATTCACCCATCCCTATTTCCTGCCAGACACCTCCCAAATCTCCCCCTTTCATTCTGTTGGTATCGTGGCCCTGAACTTGACCGTGTCACGGATGATGAGGAAGGCTGGGTGTAGTAACTATGCCCAGATAGAGCCCTAGAAATACTGGCTTTGCTGGAGATTCCCAATAGGGAGTGGAGCTCCAGGAACCAGTGCTGCCGGCATCTCCCACCCAAGAAGGTAAACTGGGCTGCCATCCTGTGCGTCTGAGGAAAACTCCTTGGAATCCTGTGAGGGACAGCATCCGACTGCTACTATCCATTGCAATACACCTTCCCTCAGAGGGGATGGAAGTAGAAACAATTAAAGCCCACTGGTGACTTCAGATAGCTGCTGGAGGCCCATCCTTCATTTACTGCTTGGAGGGGCCTTGTGTCCGATCTCTGATACAGGCCCAATCTGGCCCTCTTGCCAAGCCGTCTCAGTGCTCCTTATCGGATGCAGCATGGAACAGAATAATTGGACAAGTTGTTACTGTGTGTTTGTGTTTCTGTGCATGATCTGTAGAATGATTAAAATATATGTCGGTATCCTAGCAGATTAAGCTGTAAGGATACATGAATGGGTTAGTTATATATACTTCATCTTTCTAATTAATATATAATTTGTTGCTGTTATGTGCCTTCAAGCTGATTATGACTTATGGCGACCCTATGAATCAGTGACCTCCAAAAGCATCTGTCATGAACCACCCCGTTCAGATCTTGCAAGTTCAGGTCTGTGGCTTCCTTTATGGAATCAATCCATCTCTTGTTTGGCCTTCCTCTTTTTCTACTCCCTTCTGTTTCCCCAGCATTATTGTCTTTTCTAGTGAATCATGTCTTCTCATTATGTGTCCAAAGTATGATAACCTCAGTTTCATCATTTTAGCTTCTAGTGACAGTTCCGGTTTAATTTGTTCTAACACCCAATTGTTTGTCTTTTTCGCAGTCCATGGTATCCGCAAAGCTCTCCTCCAACACCACATTTCAAATGAGTTGATTTTTCTCTTATCCACTTTTTTCACTATCCAACAGAGAGACGAGGAATACCATGGTCTGAATGATCCTGACTTTAGTGTTCAGTGATACATCATTGCATTTGAAGACCTTTTCTAGTTCTCTCATAGCTGCCCTCCCCAGTCCTAGCCTTCTTCTGATTTCTTGACTATTGTCTCCATTTTGGTTAATGACTGTGCCGAAGTATTGATAATCCTTGACAAGTTCAATGTCCTCATTGTCAACTGTAAAGTTGCATAAATCTTCTGTTGTCATTACTTTAGTCTTTTTGATGTTCAGCTGTAGTCCTGCTTTTTGCTTTCCTCTTTAACTTTCATCACTTCATTTCAAATCATTACCCGTTTCTGCTAGTAGTATGGTATCATCTGCATATCTTAAATTATTGATGTTTCTCCCTCCAATTTTCACACCTCCTTCATCTTGGTCCCATCCTGCTTTCCGTATGATATGTTCTGCATATAGATTAAACAAATAGGGTGATAAAATACACCCCTGTCTCACACCCTTTCCGATTGGGAACCAGTCGGCTTCTCCATATTGTTATGAGCATGGGGGTTGGGATGGATGATTCCTGTAGGTCACCTTTCCAGCCTCTGATTTGGAATCCTGTGCCTTGGAATGAGG
This sequence comes from Rhineura floridana, assembly GCF_030035675.1. Classification (NCBI taxonomy): domain Eukaryota; kingdom Metazoa; phylum Chordata; class Lepidosauria; order Squamata; family Rhineuridae; genus Rhineura; species Rhineura floridana. The sequence continues at coordinate 47,487,397 of NC_084480.1, forward strand.
AACTCTCTGCTGGTCAAATGAGTCTTTTGTTAACCAAATAGATTGGCCAGGAAAGATAATGGGCCCATCAGTTGCCTAGCAACGGAGAATGGGCCAGGAAGACCCCTTTTGTCATTTAAACTCTATAGGAGAGCCTCCCCCACCCGACTCCTGACAGCTAGCAGAGGTTGTGCTTGTAGTTTGAGTGTGTCTAGAGAATTGCTGGGAACTGGAAGACAGAGAGAGACTGGCTTTCTTCACCATGGCCTTTGGGGTGCCTCCTGCAACCCAGATGGAAAAGCTGGGTATTGGACTGCTGATGCATTGAACCCCCTCCATCCTTGAGCTCAGGTTGGAATGTGTGTAAATAAATAAATCATATTTCATAAAGACACAGCAGTCTCCACTGACCACCTTCCCAAAGGAAACCAAACCCTGGAGGAGCACAGGGACCCCTGAAATCTCACCACTCAGAGATTGGATGAGGCGCGCAACAATATTCTGTCCTTACAGTTGCCTCTTGTCCAGAGTATAGGTTGCGCATCAGGACAATCAGATGCCGTGGCACCCCCATTTCTTTTAAAGCATTCCATAGTTTTTCATGATCTACACAGTTAAAGGCTTTGCTGTAATCTATAAAGCACAGAGTGATTTCCTTCTGAAATTCCTTGGTCCGTTCCATTATCCAACTTATGTTTGCAATATGATCTCTGGTACCTCTTCCGTTTCTAAATCCAGCTTGGACATCTGGCACTTCTACCTCCATATATGGTAGGAGCCTTTGTTGTAGAATCTTGAGCATTACTTTACTTGCATGGGATATTAAGGCAATAGTTTGATAATTACTGCATTCCCTGGGATCCCCTTTCTTTGGAATTGGGATGTATATTGAACACTTCCAGTCTGTGGGCTACTGTTTAGTTTTCCATATTTCTTGACAGATTTTTTATAATATATAATTACAGAATATATATTGTGTTTTAAATTGATTTTTAAAAGATGTATTTTAAATTGTATTTGTTTTTAGTTACTGTAAACTGCCCACAGAGCTTCGGCTATGGGGCAGTATACAAGTATAATAAATAAATAAATAAATATAATTCATCTTTCTTTTGAATTATCTTTTGTGATTGGGTGCTACATGCTTTGCCCCTACTAGCTGTGGCTGTCAAGAGTTGGCTCATGTGTTTGTTGGTCTCTTCCTCTCCAGGCAAGCTTGTTTCTGTGTATTAAAAATGTGGAGCTAGGAGATTAACCAATAAATAACAGGGCAATCCAAATGCCAGGGAGCTGGTGGAAGGGGAACCGGCAGAGGAGGAGCCCACGGAAAGCTCCACAGGATTCTCCTGCTCGGGAGCCACCAGCCTGGCTGAATGCCGGCTCCATCGGCAGCTGCACACACAAGTTGGCCAAGAAGCACTGACTCCCACAAACAGGCATCTGGGGGAGTAAACACTCCCCATAGGCCATAATGGAAATTATTTTACTGTACTGGTCTTTTGGCAGGCAGAGTTTCTGGGTGGAGCAGGACCCGGGGGAGGGCTCTGAACGTGAGGAGGATCTTTTGTAAGTTCTTCCTCTGCAGCCCCTCCCCTACCAGGCCCCTGGAATGCCCCATTTTGGGGGGTTCCATTGGCTTCCACCAGCCCTCTGTCTGCCGGGATGGCCCGGCAGACCCCCAGCGGCACCAGCAGTCTCCTGGCTGTGTCACGGCACAGCCACAGCAGAGGACTTCTGCCGGCACAGCCTGGCACAGCCAGGAGCCTGCAGGTACAGACAGGTATCCACAGAATCCAACTCACCTCAGTCCGATGGAAAGGTTTGTTGGATTGCATCCTAAGTAAATAGCTTGTTCTTGTACTTAAGATAAAAATTCCTCTTTGGACTAAAGTGCCCAGGAAATCGTGGAATGACTTTTTCCTCGTTCTGTTGTCTGTGCCCCCATGTGATGCTTTCCAATTGGAGATGTGAACTAAACAACTGATGAAGTAAAAAAGAGACTACTGGTTGCATTTGAGCATGTATGTAAAGCATGCAATTTATTTTAACTAAGCCACTTTGACAATTACAGGGGATCATATTTATTTATTTATTTATTTAACAAAATGTATATCTATATTTATTTATTATTTGATTTATAAGCTGCCCTTCCTCCCAGCAGGAGACCGTATATTGCTTGATTATGAAAAACCTTCATGTGGTTTACAAAAAAAATTAAAATTATCTATAAAACCAGTTTAAAACAAGTTATTAAAATACTTTTTTAAAAAATGAAAAACTGCAGTAGACTAAAAAGAGATTAAAACACCTCCGCATCTATGTGTCTGGATGAAATGGAAATGGAAATGGGCTGCCTTCAAGTCGATTCTGACTTATGGTGACCCTATGAATAGGGTTTTCATGGTAACTGGTATTCGGAGGTGGTTTACCATTGCCTTCCTCCGAGGCTGAGAGGCAATGACTGGCCCAAAGTCACCTAGTGAGCTTCATGGCTGTGTGGGGATTCGAACCCTGGTCTCCCAGGTTTTAGTCCAATACTCTAACCACTACACCATACTGGCTCTCAATATACAAATAAGATAATCTTATTAAATAATTAAAAATACATAGGAGATAGAGAGAGACTGTACAGTCTAGCTGCCTGTAGATTTTTCATATACTCGGCAAGGTGATTAGGATAGTTGTTCAGTGAAAATTCCAAATGAGTCATCCACATAAAGCCAAACTACTGAAATATCCTTTTTAGGGTGTGGAAGAATGATAGCAATAATCTTAGCCCAGTGTGTGGAAGTTCAACATGTGCCATTCTCTGTCTTCTATACTTGGCTTTTTCTTTTTTTTAAAAAAAAAGTGCACCTCCATGCACAACCACAGAACCACGAAAGCCATGTTACGTCTGATCATTTACTTCCCAAATAATTTCAATGTATTTTTTAAAATAAATATTTACACATGCTTTAAAAAAAAAAAAAAGCTTTTCCCATTTCCTTTTGGTTTTGCTTTGCAGCTTTATACTACGTTCATTTTATATTTTATATATCTAGATACATTCATTAGTCAAATAATTTTTGCAAATCACAACTAATATTGTTCAACAGACCTTTTCCAATATAATTTATCATGTCATTGATTTTAATGCAGGATTTGAGGTTTCATAATACATTAAAATGTATCAAATTATTTTCTTGTTCAGCCAAATTTCCTTTGAACGTATTTGTCTTGAACAATTATCTCTACAGCACTTTGCAGCTGTTTTCAATTAACATTTTTTGATATCACCTTTTTAATATGAAACCATGTTGCATTCCCTGAGATGGGATGACATACAATTTAGAAATTACTATAAAACAGAAAGTCATTGGGGCTGTAAAGTTTCAGACAATTCACTGCTGAGAAAAGAGAATCCAAATACTGCTGCAAAGACTAAAACTCCTGTAGAAATTACATCTAGGAAGCAGAATCCTGAAATATTTGTAGTTAATTTTGCTTTGTGAACCACAAAAAAAGTCTTTTAAAGAAAACATTTAATCAGTATAAATAACTGTCCCTGTAGTCAACTCAGCAGCCCTCAGATACTTAAGTCTGGGTGTTTGGAAACTTTATGCTTAACATTTTAGATCAGCTTACACCCTACACATAAAATTGTAGTCAAAAATAAATGTTATGGTTGATTTCACTAGGCCTTTTGGTATTTCCCTATCAAAAATTTAATTGAAATTCTTTATTTCTCATTATAAAAGTGTGATTTGTCTCCCTTTCCCTTCTAAACTGCACATTTCTAATCAATATTTTTATAGTTAGGGAAGGTAATTTAAATGTTGCCACTGGAAGATGGATATGAACACCCTTTAATTGTAGATGTCCTTAGGGAATCTTACCATAAGAAAAATAGGAAGTCTTTTTTAAAAAGATGCAAATCCAGACTGTGGAGGAAATAGGATTGTCTAGTCCAGTCCCTGAAAGGATTCTAGAACTCTTAAGTGCACCATAGAACAGAAACTTTTTCTAGGCGCAGGAAAACCTAGAATTGGGCTCTAGGCTCCTTGTGCCAGAACACCTCATCCCTTTGCTCCAACACCGCCCCCATCACCTGCACCGAGACAGTAATAACCATCAGCAGGAGCACTGTACAAATATTTTTGAGGAATTACTGCAAATCTCTTTTATCCCATCATAAGGGCTGCAAACCTGTCCAGGAGGACCAATGATGATGCAACTTTGTACTCCTCTTTTAGAAATATCTTGTTTGTCCCCTTATGTTTAATAACAGGTACAACAGAGCTCCACCCAATCCCATGTTTTGCATTGGACACTTTTAGATGTGTCTCTGTTCCCAGAGTGGTGAAAGGAGTGGTTCAGTACTCCAGGATTTAGTTTCCTTTGAATGATGTCTTTACAATATGCTTTATCGGGGGGGGGACAAGCAGAGCACAGTGGAAGCAAATAGACTCCAAAAACAAGCAACACAACTATTAATCATTCTTCAGATTCCCAGAGAATAACTCTTTCAGCCTACTCCAGCAGCATCAGAATGGCATGGGGGTATTTTCAATTTAACATTGCGGAATGTGAAAAATCCATTAGAAGTTGGGACTGAGCATGCTCCTGGTCTGTGCTTTCAGGTGTGGTCCTAAGATGGACGTTGTACTAAGGAAATAAAGCTAGTAATTGTTTCAGAGCCTAATGTGAAAGATGGGAGTGGGAGTGCAAAGATGGCATAGGCAATGCCCTCACAGCAGCTTGATAAAAGATGGCACAGGGGTCTTGGAGAGTGTGATAGCAGTACTAGTGGCAGAAAACACAGAGTGGAAGACGAGGAGAAAGGGCTGTTGGTAAAGTAAGGGCAGAGCAACAAAGAAAAGATAAGGAGCAAGGAGGGGAAGAACTTCTGTCCCAGTGAAACTTCTGGAGCAGGATAGTAATTTATTTATTTATCTATTTATTTATTCAATTTGTATCCCGCCCTTCCTCCCAGCAGGAGCCCAGGGTGGCAAACAAAGCACTAAAACACTCTAAAACATTATAAAAACAGGTCTTAAAATACATTAAAACAAAACAGCATTAAAAACGTATTTAAAAAACAACTTTAAAAAGGGTTAAAAACATTATTAAAAAAACATATTAAACAATTCTGACACAGATGCAGACTGGGACAGGTCTCAACTGAAAAGGCTTGTTGAAAGAGGAAAGTCTTCAAAAGGCGCCGAAGAGATAGCAGAGATGGCGCCTGCCTAATATTCAAAGGGAGGGAATTCCACAGGGTAGGTGTCGCCACACTAAAGGTCAGTTTCCTATATTGTGCAGAACGAACCTCCTGATGGTATCTGCAGGAGGCCCTCACCTGCAGAGCGCAGTGATCGACTGGGTATATAAGGGGTAAGACGGTCTTTCAGGTATCCTGGTCCCGAGCTGTATAAGGCTTTGTACACCAAAACTAGAACCCTGAACTTGGCCTGGTAGCAAATGGGCAGCCAGTGCAATTCTTGCAGCAGCGGGGTGACATGCTGGTGATACCCTGCTCCAGTGAGCAGTCTCGCCGCCGCATTTTGCACCAGCTGCAGCTTCCGGACCAACCTCAAGGGCAGCCCCACATAGAGCGCATTACAGTAATCCAGCCTGGAGGTTACCAGTGCGTGGACAACAGTGGTCAGGCTATCCCAGTCCAGAAATGGCCGCAGCTGTCTCGCCAGGCAAAGCTTGTAAGAGGGACTCCTAGCCACGGAGGTCACCTGGGCCTCTAGCAACAAAGATGGATCCAGGAGTACCCCCAGGCTACAGACCTGCTCTTTCAGAGGGAGTATGACCCCATCCAAAGCAAGCAACTGACCAATTATCCGAACTTGGGAACCACCAACCCACAGCGCCTCTGTCTTGCTAGGATTCAGACTCAGTTTATTGGCCCTCATCCAGCCCACCACCGAGTCCAGACAGCGATCCAGGGCTTGCACGGCCTCTCCTGATTCAGATGTTACAGAGAAATAGAGCTGGGTATCATCAGCATACTGCTGACACCTTGCCCCAAAGCTCCTGATGACTGCTCCCAAGGGCTTCATATAGTTGTTGAACAGCATGGGGGACAAGATGGTACCCTGCGGCACCCCACAACACAGCTGCCAGGGGGCTGAAAGACAGTCACCCAATGCTATTCTCTGAGAACAACCCTGGAGATAGGATCGGAACCACTGTAAAACAGTGCCTCCAATACCCAGCTCACCAAGTCGGCCCAGAAGGATACCATGGTCAATGGTATCAAAAGCCACTGAGAGATCTAGTAAGAACAACAGGGTTGCACTCCCCTGTCCTTCTCTCTATAAAGGTCATCCATCAGGGCAACCAAGGTCAATTCAGTCCCATAACCAGGCCTGAACCCAGACTGGGATGGGTCAAGATAATCTGTTTCATCCAAGAGTACTTGCAGTTGCTGCGCCACAACCCTCTCAATCACCTTCCCTAAGAAGGAGGTATTTGCAGCCGGTCAGTAATTGTCACAAACCAAAGGGTCCAGGGTGGGCTTTTTCAGGAGTGGTCACCACCGCTTTCAAGGTGGCTGGGACCACTCCCTCTCGCAATGATGCGTTGACCACACCCTGGATCCACTCGGTCAGACCCCCTCGGCAAGTTTTAATAAGCCAAGAAGGGCAAGGGTCGAGAGGACACTTTGCTGGCCGCATCATCGCAAGCACCTTGTCCACGTCATCAGGCCGCATCAACTGAAACCATTCCCAAGAAGTTGCAGCAGACGTTGCACTGGACACCTCATTGGAGACTACAGTAGATGTGGATGGGGCATCAAGACTGCTACGGAGGCGAGCAACTTTACCCTCAAACTGCCTTGCAAACAATTCACAGTGGGCCTCCAAAGGGTCTAATTAAGAATGGAACAAGGAACACAGAGAGGGAAAATGTGTAGGTATAGAGATAGCTGTGAGAAGAACAAGTGTGAAAGAGATAGTTGATGGAGGAAGTCTGGGGTTATAAACATCACTGGTGAGCCAGGGAAAGCTGAGAGAAGTTATAAGGGCAGTTTATCACAAAAGGGACTCTGTGTTCAGAACTTCCCAGGAGGAACTTGGAGTAAGCAACCATTCCAAGTCTCTGGGGCCTCTCTGGGGGGAAGTTATAGGGAACAAGAGTCCTGACACCTTGATATAGGTACACAAGGTTCCTAAATTCCAAGCTGCGATCTCCATATTTGTTTGTCCACATTATTCCTAGAACAACCTTTGAAAGTACGCTCAATGCACTGGATTTGTTTTATCATGAAAAAATAAATCTAAAAGCTTTTGGAGAAAACATGGTATAAACAGTGACCCAATTTTTAAGGGTTTTATTCAATATCAAACAACATTTTTAAATAACAAAGAAAGGAAGTTGCTCCATCACAACCAAATGGCATAGGTATCATCCATACACACACACACACACACTCATACCTCATACACATATAGAGGCACTGCTCTAGCTCCTAAATTTGACAAATCACCTTAAATGATGAAGCTCAGGCACATTGCTCAATCCAGTTCATGCAAATAAATCTGTGTATGCAGACCAAATGTCAGAGAACTATCCTGCTGCCACCTGTGAAAACCTGCCCATTCATACGTTGCCAATGTTAACAAATCCTCTGACCACTGCACAATAGGGGGTGAGAGATGCTCATTCCAATATTGCAGCATTAGTCGCTTCTTAACGTGTGTGAGGACCTCTGACCAGAACAGTGTTGCCAGTGGGCACAGCCACGTGTGGACTAAAGATGCTACGGATGCACCAGTAACCCAGTTTTCAATATTTTCTACTTAAATCCAATACCAGAATTTGCTATTTATCTTAAATATATGTACACACAAGCCAAGTTGACAGCACACATTAATCACAAGCTTTGCCTTTTGGTTGATGGCATATGGCAAGGAAATAGACAGTCTTATTGCCAAGCTGTGCGCTGGAAATTGGGAAATGAAAAATGATGCAATTATTTTTTTTATTTGATTTCATTTGCAAAATACCACTAACATTAAGAAAAAAAGCATGGCAATGAACACCATAAAATCAACAATAAAATCACATTAATGAAACAATTTCAAAATTCATTACATATAGAACCCAAATTTGCAAGAAACAAAGATGATCCAAGAAAAGGAAAGTTTCTACAAATTTTCAGTTGACACAAGCAAAATGCAGACAAAAAGTACTGCAAAATGGAAGCAAACTGCTTATTTACTTTGATTCCAAAACATTTGATTTGTAAAGCTATGATTATACACATTTGTGCAACCAGACATCAGTATTTCATAATGGAAAATGGACAAGATGAAGTTTTAGTGATAGACATTATCTCACAAAGTTACCTTTTTGAGCTAAATTGCATAAGACTTTTCTAGTACCAGGTTATAAAAAAACTGTATTTGTCAAAGTCACAGCAGCTTGTTTATTTTTTTGCCATGGTCCTTCTCAGAATCAATTTCGTATATATAGTTTTAAATTCCTCTGTAGGTTTGAATTTGTGTCTTAGCAGTCTTAGCAGGAAACTGTTGTCAAGACAGGTGAAATAAACCAATAAACAATCTTTCCTTCAACAGAAGTCCGCTCCATATTTTCATTCCTTCCTTGCAGCTACTCTCCCTTCCAGTCTTCCCCAGACCAGGATAAGAGGGGTTGGAGGGCTCATTTACATAGTGATTTAGTGTGTGTTTGGTGCTACTCACATGTCTTTTTAATTTGCATGGTTCACATAACATTACTGGCAAACAGAAACTATTATGCAGTTTCCCCTTGTAAATCTGTACTCAATCTGCTAATACAAAAAGTTTAGAATAATATGGCTCCACTCCGCCCCACATGTTTTGCAGACTGTTTGCTTTGATGGTTTTTAGCGGGCAGGTGAATCATCAGTTTCAGCTCTTCCCCTTTCTCTGCCTACTAACTCTCCCATGAATTCCATTTTGTTCCTGATGGTTTATCTAGCAACTTCTGACTGCTCTGTCGTCCCCCCTTCACCATTTGCTGGAGCTCTCCCTTTTTTCCTTCCTTTCTCCCTGAGTAAACTTCCTTCACTCTTTGCAGCAAACCTCAAAGCCAACTGCTTATCCACATGGGAGCATTTCTTCGTAGCAAATACACTGCTTTTACCATTGTAATAGATTTGCAGGGTCCACACTTTGTGCTCAATGGTAGCTTCAAATCCATTGTTTTCTATTCACACAAGCAGGTGTTCCTCTGGGAAGGATTTTTGTTGCTGTTTCCTTTTGGCCTCTAATTTTACATTTTTACTCCCTCTGGTTACTCAGTTACTGGCCATGTGCACATATTTTTGATCTGCACAGTATTTCCACTCCTTCCTGCCCCCACTGCTTCCTGATGTTTGGCAGTTGAAAAGAAATGGGGTCATCTACTCCCCCCTTTCTCTGCTGTCCCTTGTTTTTTCTGAGTTAATTTTTCCCAACTGGAAAAACAAATATCAATATCAATGGAGAAAATATAAATATCATTTTTTATATTTTCTCAAATTTTCAATACCAATACTGATATTTTGAGAAAAATATTTAAAATATTGATATGAATATCAATATTTCTGAGGTGACTTTTTAAAAAAACACTTAGATTTTTTAGGGGGGGGAATCAGAAACCAGGCATGGAGAGATGTTAGTTCAAAATTCCTAACCTCTCACCTGCCCATAAATGAGGGGCAGAGAAGAAGTGAGGGTGGAAAGAGAAGAAGGGGAAAACCCAGTTAGCTCTTCATTTGCAGAGAGCAAGTCTCTGGGGAAATGAACAGGGGGTTGGGAAAGTGAGACACCTTGCTCAGGTGCAGAGCAGCATTTAAAATTGGGGGGAGGAAGTTACATCACAGAGAAGAAATACAGATTACACGTACTGGGAGGGCTCTTGGTGATATGTGATGGAGCAACAAGAGCTTCTGACTCCCAAGAGTCAGCAAGTAAAGCAAGCAAAGTTGCAAGTATTTTTTTTAATCATATATTTATTTATTAAACTTCTATCCTGCCCTTCCTCCCAGAAGGAGCCCAGGACGGTAAACAAAGGACAGAACACTAAAAACAGCTGAAAACAGCTGAAAAACAAGACATCTTAAGATCATTAAAAAAAATCTTAAAAACATCTTAAAAAGCAATTCCAAAACTGTGCTTATCCTTGTGCTACTCGCTTATCTCTTAACATCAGCAGTTATCACTGTAAAATGTGATATTAATTTGCAGCCTTTAACAAAGACTTTGCGCAGTTCTGCTGGAAAGTTGAAGAGTTTTGTATTATATTCCTGATCTATAGTTATATTCAGATGTAGATTTGAGCTCGGATATGCAGACCACCTTAGTGTAGAACTGATGGGGTGCAGTAATTAATTGGCTGTGCTCTCTGAACCACCATTTTGCATCTGGCTCCAGCTGGTAGATCTTGGGTTTTAGTAAAAAACCAAAGATTATTCCACCCTTCTTCTAAATAACAACAATCTGTTATTACTGAGTTGGGGCATAGCTCTGTGGTAGAGCTCATATTTTGCAAGAAGAAGGTCCCAAATTCAATCCCCAACATTTCCAGGCAGGGCTATATAAACCTTGACGAGCTGCCGCCGTTCCATGAAAATAAAACTAGGGCTGTGCATCAGATTTGTCCAAGGATTGAGGTCTGAAAAATCAGGCCCTATGAATGTTTTTAGCCCTTGGCTGAGTTAGGTTCTGACAGTCACTGATTGCCACGGGCTTGAGTCAATGACCCAAAGCGATCCAGGGCTGTTAGGGGGTGGGACATCAAGCAGGAAGATTAAGCAGCCGAGGCTCTGTTTCCAGCATGATGAGCAGAAGCAGTGATCCTCTGCGAGTGCGGGTGCCATAAGAGGCTTTCTTAAAGGATCGCTCCCTCCTGCATGATGCTGTTTTGCAAAGGGGGGGATGATGTTGTTTTCTAAATGACTTTTTAAGAAGAAAAAACATCACATATAGAAAAGGAAAATGCTTGGTTTGTTCTCTCTCTCTCTTTTAAATTGAACTCATGTTGTACAGAACAGGAGTGTCATTCCCAGTTTTATAGTGCCTTCCTAATTAAGCTTAAAGAATAGTTTTCCCATTGTGATGGTGTATTGATCGTTCACTGCTCTGCAGTCCTTTGCTGGTATTGCCAGCTGTTCTTTCATGCTTGAACTACACTAAGAACTCATATTTTCTCCAAATGTCAAGAAGTGTAATTAACCTTGGATTGCCCTTTGCTCTCTTTAAGTGTTCTGATGTACTCAAGTACAGATTTCATTCTTTTCCTGTGTATTATATACATGTGTGTGTTCATTTGTGTGTGTGTGTGTGTAACTGATATAAAACAGTGAAAATGTGTTAAATAAAGGCAGACACAGACAGAGCTTGTGGGCGAAATAATTAATATGCCATGTACCTAACACACTGTGGACAACACAGCTTAATCAGGTTACAGCAGATAACCAGAAAATGTGTGATTCATACAGATAGCTACAGAGGTTTTTATTTTTCTTCATGACTAAGTGTGGAGTTATGGCTACAATGGTTATTACTGACAATAGGATACTCATTTGGGGTATTAATCCTGGGACTAAATACTCTTGTGTAAATCATTAACCAACCATGTATCATCTTGCATGTTCTTAGTTGTTATTAGATTGACCAGTTCTCTTATTTTCCAGGATGAACTGCAGGGTGTCTAGAACTTTCCCAGTGCCTGTTCAGGGACATAGCGAAATAAAAATGGTCCTTAATAAAGACCTGGAGTCTCTCACCAACCCTAGGAACAGGACACTTATAAAGAGTTTGGGGGAGGGTAAGAAAAGCAGCTAGAAGCAATCTGAACTTGGGCAAAGATGAAGATAGGCACATTGAGAGAGCTGAGTTTTCAGCTGGAGCAGGGCCCATGAGAGGGGGGTGCAGGGGGTACATCTTACCTGGGCCTGGGGTCAAAAAGGGGGCCCAGGAGCCAAAGGAGGGGAGCTTCCTTTTCCTCCCTTTGTTATGTCATTTCCTGCTGGCTCCCATTCTGCAAGCCTGCTACAAATGGTGCTTTTTTTTCTTCCCCCCCCCCAGCTTGTGCAAAAAAGCATAACATTGTTCAAACAAATATTTGTATTTCTGTTGGATTCTGAAAATACAAATAATCAAACTTGAGGATTTTTTTTCATTTTTTATGAAACTTACTCTGGAAGAAACTGAGCATGCTCGGTGGCCAAGGTAACAAGAGGAAAAGATACTTTGACCTTAAGAGGGCGTGGTCATTAGGAAGCTAGATTAACCCCCTTTAGTATGAAAGGAAAAATGCAGTTTGAGGGCTCATATAAGGTAAGCAGTGTGAACCTTTAAACCCTATCACGATGAGAAAATCATCTCTCCAAAATGTATTCTCACAAATCAGGAGCCCAGAAAAGAAAAGAAAAGAAAGAATGAGAGGAAAATGAAAAAAGGGGGTCAACAAATGCTCTTCCAATTTGGATTAAGTGCGGCTTCAAAATTTTTTCCATTGAACTCACCTACAGAATTGGAGCAAGAAGAAGCTGTTGGAAACCTCATCCCTAAACAAGGAGCAGTTGATTTGGGTAATCATGCACAGTATTTTGATGAAGGGGCAGATGCAGAAAATAAAAATGGAAAACAGAAAGAAACAGACCTACAGACTCATGTGGAAGTGAATTTGGAAGATGAGAGGAGTAATCATAATGTAGGCCTTGACATCGGATGTATCACAACCGAGTTTCCATCTCAAAAGGAAATAGAAAAGTATGTTACGAATGGTCACATCCCTCTGCCTAAAACATTCCCAAAAGACACCTGCAATCAAGTGTTCCCAGAAAGCATACTGAAATTTCAAAGCACTAATGGAGAACTACATGTAAGAGACTGGCTTGTCTGGAGTCAACAGAAACAAGCTTTATATTGCTTTCCATGTCGATTATTTTGGCACAAGACAGTCAAGACTAGCACTTCTGTGTCTAAGTCTGCAGTGGTATCTGCTGAAGGCTGGGATTCTAATGGGAAGTGGCGGAAACTTTCCTACTGTCAAGAGGCAGAGCTGGGGTCCCAGGGAGTTGGGAGAAGAGGATTCAGATGGATGGCAGAGGGGAGGGGGAGGAACTTCCCCCCTTTGGAGTGAAGACGAAACAGAGGAAATGCCAGTGATAGGGTCGCCTAGCAACGGGGAGCCTGAGAGCTTTGAAGTTTCAGAATCCTCCCTGGACATTCTCACGCCTCCCCTTCTCCGAAGCTCAGAGCAAGAGGGAGGGCTGCCCACAGCAGAAAAGCGGCGAGGCAGTTTACCATCAGCCCCTTCCCTATCCCCCATACTGGAATCGGAAACTTCAGAAGAGGAGGGGCCGATGCTTCCCTCCTCACCGCGCACACGTAGACAGCTGAAAAGACAGGAGAGAAGGGGGGGAAGGCGGGCAGTACCTGAGGAGCAGTTAAGGAGGAGCGAAAGATTGCGCGCCTGTTTGGCCCCTTCTTAAAGAACAGGCGGGAAGCAGCCCCTTGCTCTGTCAACTTTCTCCCAATGCCGCAGGACCTGTATCCCTGTATTGCTTCATGAGAAGACGCAGTCTTTGCTTGGACATTACCCTAATAAAACATGAATTACTTACAACCTCTGGTCTGGTTCCTGAGTCTCGTCCTGGGCCTGACAGCTTGACAGAGCCACCTAAATCACCCTCAACGCTCTCTTCACTTGACTGGGACAAGATGTCAAAGGGAGCAGCGGAGGGGACGAACCCCACTTCTGAGACGGAAGAAGTGCAACTCTTGAGGACTAAGGTAGCTGATTTGCAGATGGATGTTCAAGCCCTGCTAGCAGCAGTCAAGGCGCTGAAGACGGATAATCAAACCTTGAAGGCCACGATAGACCAGATGCGAACAGCCCCTCCAGCTGCCGCAGTAAAGGTTCCCATTGGACTGCCCCCAAAATACGCGGGACAAAGTGATCAGTTGGCAACCTTCGTGGCTCAATGTGAGTTATATCTGGATGTCAGGCACACGGAATTTCCAGACGATGGGGCTAAAGTAGCCTTCGTGATTAGCCTTCTGGAGGGAGAAGCTGCAAAATGGGTGACTCCGTATCTCGTGAGAAAGGATACTGTCTTAAGAAGGTACAGAGGATTTATACAGGAGATGACCGAGATGTTCCAAGACCCGCAATGAGCTGAAACAGTAGTGCGGCAGCTAGGCGCTCTGAAGCAAGCTAAAGGGACGGTTTCCGAGTACACTAACGCTTTTAAAATTCTGTCCCAGGAAACTGGTTACAATGACGCCGCCCTGATGTTTATGTACCGGAGTGGATTAAATGCTGAAATCCTGGATGAGCTGGCCAGGACCTCCACCCCCCCGCTGACCTACCAGGGCTCATCCGGCTATGCCTGCAGATAGATCACTGGATGGAAGGAAGGCACCTGGAAAGGAAGCAGGAGGTCCCGAGATACTCAGCCTCGGCATCCCGCAGCAAGACCCTTCCCGCTGCAGGGATGGCAGGTAATACAACTGAGGGACAGGGAGGGGCTAGGCCAAGACTGTCGGAAGAAGAAAAGGAAAGACGACGCCGGGAACGTTTATGCTTTTATTGTTCAAAGCCGGGCCATGTGGCCAGAGACTGTGGACTAAAAGGGGGGAGAGCCAAGCCGTCGGGAAACTAGAACACCCAGTCCACGTGCAGGCCGGTGGACTGGGGGCAGCGTTGTATAAAGGCCCCCCAACGATCCAACCTCCCTCAAAAGGGGTGTTGGTCTTGCCTATTCGGATTACAACTTCCAGAGGAGTGGTGTTTAACTCTACTGCCTTAATTGACAGTGGAGCCTCCACAAATTTTATTGATGCAAAGCTAGTCAAGCGTCATGGAATTTCCCGGTGGAAACTGGACGCTCCCCTAGCTGTGGAGACCATCGATGGGAAACCCCTGAAGTCAGGAGGGGTGACACAAGCCACGGAGGAAGTGAAACTTCAAATCCCTGGGCATGAAGAGTTCATTTCGCTATACGTGTCAGATCTCTCGAACTTTGAGGTGATTCTGGGAATGCCCTGGCTAGCAAAGCATGAACCCAAAATAAGTTGGAAGGAGGCAGTGGTGTGGTTCACCTCACAGTATTGCCAGGAGAACTGTCAACCTGAAGGAATTAAGAACACCTTAGCGGGGGCAGTGCAAGAGATCGAGCAAGTGACCCTGCCGCCGAAGTATGAAGAATTCAAAGATGTGTTTGATGAAAAAGAGGCAGAGACTTTACCCCCCCACCGCCCTTACAACTGTGCAATTGATCTCGTGCCAGGAGCCAACATCCCATAGGGGAGAATCTACTCTCTCACAGAGATTGAGAGGGAGGCCCTGAAGGAATTCCTGGATAAAAACCTGAGGCGAGGATTCATACGCCCCTCACAGTCCCCTGCTGGAGCGCCACTATTGTTTGTGAAAAAGAAGGGGGGGAACTCAGACCTTGTAACGACTATCGCGCATTGAACCAGATCACCATCCCTAACAGCTACCCGCTGCCCCTGATTTTAGAGCTGCTAGACCGACTGCGCTCCGCAAAAGTCTTCACGAAGCTGGATTTGAGGGGAGTGTACAATCTGATCAGAATGAAGGAGGGAGATGAATGGAAAACAGGATTCTTGACCGCTTATGGACAGTTTGAGTACCTGGTCATGCCGTTCGGGCTTTGTGGAAGGCCAGGAGTTTTTCAAAAATTCATGAACGACGTGTTTACAGACTTGTTGGACACGTATGTAATCTGTTACTTAGATGATATCCTGGTGTTCTCAAAGAACCAGGAAGACCATGACCAGCATGTGAAAACGGTGTTGAAGAGACTGAGAGAAAATCACCTGTATGCTAAGTTAGAGAAATGTGGATTTGACCTCATGTCTCTAGACTTCCTTGGGTATCGAATCTCAGCGGAAGGCGTGGAGATGGACCCAGGGAAAGTAAGCCGTATATTGGACTGGGGCCAACCTGTCACCAAAAAGGATGTGCAATGGTTTTTAGGGTTTGCCAATTATTACAGAAAGTTCATTCCAGGGTTTTCCAAATTAACAGCTCCTCTGACTGACTGTTTAAGGGGGAAGAAGAAGTTTCAATGGACAGAGAACGCCACCGAGGCCTTTGAGGAGCTGAAGAGAAGGTTTGCTACCGAGCCCATTCTGCGCTTTGCTGATCTGAACCGCCCTTTCGTCGTGGAAGCAGATGCTTCGGATTTTGCCATCAGGGGGGTTCTTCTGCAATTAGACCAAGAAGGGAAGGAGCTGCACCCCTGCGCATACTTCTCTCGGAAGTTAAAGCCTGCAGAGAAGAACTACACAGTATGGGAGAAGGAACTGCTGGCCATCAAGGATTCTTTTGAAAACTGGAGACAATACCTAGAGGGGGCCTCTCATCAGATTGAAGTGCGCTCCGACCACAAGAATCTTGAAAGCCTCCAAACGGCCAGAAAGCTGAACCAGAGACAGATAAGATGGTCCCAGTTCTTCACTAGGTTTAACTTCCAGATTACTTACCATGCCCAAGCCAAAAACCAGAGAGCGGATGCCTTATCCAGACAGCCACAATACAAAGAAAGTGAATCCGAGGACCAGCCTCAGTACGTGATCCCGCCAGAGAAATTAACGTTGGGATCATGCCAGCCCTCATGGGAAGAGGAACTCAAAAAGGCACAACAAGAAGATGCAGACATGCTAAAATATCGGCAGGAGACGGGACAAGGTCAAGACTCAGAAGTAACCTTTCACTGAAGAAATGGACTGTTATGGTTCAAAACAGCCAGATATGTGCCAGAAGGGGAATTAAGACTCAGAATCCTACGCCAGTGCCATGATTCCATCACAGCGGGACACTTTGGGATTTACAAGACCATTCAGAATGTGGCCAAGGACTTCTGGTGGCCTAAAATGCGTCGGGATATTGAGAGCTATGTAAAGTCCTGCTCTGTCTGTCTGCAGACAAAAACACAAACAGGAAAACCAGCAGGACTGTTACAACCGTTACCTGTCCCACACGAACCCTGGAAGGACCTCTCCATGGATTTTATAACTGATCTACCCAAGTCCCAAGGAATGACAGCCATCTTAGTAGTGGTAGATCTACTTACCAAAATGGTGCACTTTCTTCCTTGTGCAGGGGCCTTAGAGGCTAAAGAAACAGCCAAGTTATTCATCAAAGAAGTCTACCGGCTGCATGGATTGCCAAACAGCGTAGTCTCAGACCGAGGAACTCAGTTCACAGCCAAATTTTGGAGAGCAATGTGGAAACAGTTGCAGACGGAACTAAAACTCTCCTCCGCCCATCACCCCCAGACAGATGGGCAGACGGAACGCTTGAACGCCATTTTGGAAAGATATTTACGAAGCTATGTGTCCTATCAACAGACTGACTGGGTAGCATATTTGCATTTTGCAGAGTTCGCCTACAACAATTCTCTGCACTCCAGCACTCAACAAACCCCGTTCTTCGCTAATTATGGATTCCATCCTAAAGTCTTTCCAAGCAGCTCAGAAGGAATGCTGGTACCGGCAGCTGAGGACTTCCTTAAAGAATTGCAAGCGGCGCAACAGACACTGAAACAGCAGTTAAACGAAGCCAAAACGGAGTACAAGCGAGTTGCTGACCTGCACAGGAAGGAGCCCCCCCCCTTCAACCGGAAGACCAGGTATGGCTGTCCACCCGCTTCCTCCAGATGCCAGGCAAATGTAGAAAATTACAAGACAAGAGGGTGGGTCCTTTCGAAATAGAAACTCAAATTAATCCCGTGGTGTACCGACTGAAGCTACCTGACACATTTAAAATACATCCTGTGTTTCATCGATCCCTCTTAACGAAAGGCGCCCCTCCCAGTGAGTTGCGGCCGGAGGAGCCTCCCGGAGCTCCACTCCTGGTAAATGAGCAGCTTGAATTTGAAGTTGTGGAAATCTTAGATTCCAGGATCAGACGCCACAAGCTGCAGTACTTGATTCACTGGAAAGGCTATGGAGTGGCTGACAGATCATGGGAAGATGCAGCTGATGTGCATGCTCCAGACTTGGTAAAACTTTTCCATCAATGTTTTCCCCACCACCCCAAGCCAGACAGGGGGAGGGGGGCACAGCTTGGGAGGGGGGATGGTGTCGAGAGGCAGAGCTGGGGTCCCGGGGAGTTGGGAAAAGAGGATTCAGACGGATGGCAGAGGGGAGGGGGAGGAACTTCCCCCCTTTGGAGTGAAGACAAAACAGAGGAAATGCCAGTGATAAGGTCGCCTAGCAACGGGGAGCCTGAGAGCTTTGAAGTTTCAGAATCCTCCCTGGACATTCTCACGCCTCCCCTTCTCCGAAGCTCAGAGCAAGAGGGAGGGCTGCCCACAGCAGAAAAGCGGCGAGGCAGTTTACCATCAGCCCCTCCCCTATCCCTCATACTGGAATCGGAAACTTCAGAAGAGGAGGGGCCGATGCTTCCCCCCTCACCGTGCACACGTAGACAGCTGAAAAGACAGGAGAGAAGGGGGGGAAGGCGGGCAGTACCTGAGGAGCAGTTAAGGAGGAGCGAAAGGTTGCGCGCCCGTTTGGCCCCTTCTTAAAGAACAGGCGGGAAGCAGCCCCTTGCTCTGTCAACTTTCTCCCAATGCCGCAGGACCTGTATCCCTGTATTGCTTCATGAGAAGACACAGTCTTTGCTTGGACATTACCCTAATAAAACACAAATTACTTACAACCTCTGGTCTGGTTCCTGAGTCTCGTCCTGGGCCTGACACCTACAGGATCCCAAAACATGAAAAAGGCAATAGTCACAGAGAATGTTACCTAGCTTGGCGAGAACTAGAAAGGTGCCTGGTGTCTGAGACAGGAGTTGACATCATCTTAGAAGCGTCAATCAAAACTTAAGCTGTGAAATGGTACAACCTTTTAAAGCGCATCATCGATGTACTCTTCTTGGGAGAACGTGGTCTAGCATTTACTGGTTCATCCCATCGAATTGGTGATTCAAACAATGGAAACTTTTTAGGACTCATTGAACTGCTCTCCAGGTGTGGGACCCCATCCTTCAGGAACATGTGCTAAGTGTAGAGGAGTCACAGAAAAGGAGTGAGCGACTTCAAGTTCATTATCTGTCCCCTGACTCACAAAATGAATTTATTGCAGAATGCTCGAATCTTGTGAAACAACACATTTTGCTTGAGAGGCAATCTGCAAAGTACTTTGCAATAATAGTAGATTCCACACCAGATTCTTCCCATATTGAACAAACAACATTTCTTTTGAGATACGTACTTTTAAAAGAAACGCAGTATGAGATTCAAGAAAGATTTCTCAAGTTTGCAGATTGTAGCAACAAAAGAGGGGAAGAAATTGCTCAGTTGATAACTGATACATTGAAAGAACATGCTATTCCTCTCAGTGATTGTAGAGCTCAACGCTTCAATAATGGGGCAAATATGGCCGGAAAATACAACGGCGCACAAACAAAACTGCAAGAACAATGCTCAACAGCAATTTTTTCACCTTGCGGTTGTCACACACTCAACTTATGTGGAAATAAATGCTGCTGAATGCATACCTGAAGCAATAACCTTTTTCACAACAATTCAAACTGTGTACCACCTGTTCAGTTCCAGTGCTAAGCAGTGGGAATTACTACAAAACTGTACTGGTTGTTCTCTTCATGGTATGTCTGAAACAAGATGGTCAAATCGTGTTGAATGTGTAAAGCCTTTTGCAGTTCACTTGCCTGGCATTAAATTAGCACTGGAAGACCTCCTAGAACTAAATTTGATGGCCAAAACAAGAAATGAAGTCCATGGAGTTTTATTATATGTGACATCTTTTGCCTGTGTGTTAATGTCAGCCATGTGGTACAAAATATTAGCTGGCATAGATATTTGCAACAAGGTCATCCGAGCTAGAGATGCCACACTGGATGTTGAAGTAGCAAACATAGAAACTCTCCTCACAGAGCTGACAAAACTTCGAAAGAACTGGAAATGCATGTGGAATGAAGCCAAATTGGTTGCGCCAAACCTAAATATAAAAATAAAACTCTCCCGTAGATGTGATGGAGTTAGGCGTAAGAGGGCAAGGACACATGACGACAGCACACCTGATGCTAACTTGGAAGAAATGAATGACACAGATGATACTCCAGAAGAGGCCTACTTCAGAAAGTGTGTGTTTTACATTTTGGTAGACAATGTTATAGCAGGATTAACTGTCTGCTTCAATGCTGTTAAGCAGTTGGCAGAAAAAATTGATTTCTTGTGGAAATATCTCACCATGTCCGAAAGTGATGTGGAGAGAAAAGCTTTTATCTTTATCAGAGCAATATCCTGCTGACCTTAATGGTGATGATTTTGGAAAAGAAATGCAACATTTACCCTCAGTACATAAAGCAAATTTTGTAAATGCACAGTTAAAGCCATTAGATCTGTTGATCTGGTTAACAGAGTACAGACTTGGTGACCTGTTTCCAAATGTTTGTGTTAGCTTAAGAATACTATTAACAATTCCAGCAACAGTAGCTTCTGGAGAGAGGTCATTTAGCAAACTTAAGCTAATTAAGAATTATTTAAGGTCTACAGTGTCTCAGGAACGTCTTGTGGATTTGGCCAGGCTAAGTATTGAATCAAACATTGCCAGAACAATTCATTTTCATGCTGTGATTTGAAATTTTTCACAAAAAAGGGCCAGGAAAGCTCTTTTTTTAAAGTAAATAGTAAGTTTATCTACCTTGTTTCAATGTGAATTCTTTCTCCTTATCTGTATTGTAGCATAAACAAAGATGTTCAAATCAAATGTGCTTTCTTATCTCTGATCCTCTTTTATTTTATTTATATTTATTTATATTTATCGTGGAGGGAGTGTAAGAGCATAAGGCCTTAAATGCAGAAAATTAACAGAGCGCTCCACTCCACCCCCTCTCATCTTCCATACCCTTTTTGACCGTACAGGCTACAGCTCATGGTGTAAAACTGTAGTGGATAAAAACAGAATAACTAATGGAGAAGGGAAGGGGCCCAAAATAAACTTTGTACCCCCTGATAAAATTCTTCTCAGAGGCCCTGTGGTTCCCATAAGCTCATTTCAAAACAAAACCTTACAAAATGTATAGTACTGAACTCAGAAATACTTGCTTAACAACCCTGTCAATTTTCATGGCGATACACAAAACAGTCAGAGAGAATAGAGAGTTCAAAGTCTAAAAAGAGAAAAAACCTCAGAGCCCTTTTGGACTATTTTCTCTGAGTGTTCTCATAAACTGTTGAAATTCATTGAAAATCAGCCATGTTCACCGAGTACCTGTAATCCAAATACTGACCTTGCCCAATACTCTGACCTTCATCTTCTGCAGTTTAAAAGTTAAAAAAAATGCCTGGCTGATTTTTAATTAATTTAAGAAATTTTGGCTGGAAGCCCATGATAATGCTGGGCATGCTCAGTAAGAACCAACTGTCAGCGTTCTAAAAGCCTCACAGCTGCTGGGCTTGGCTAATCAGGGGGGCACACCCACACCAGACTTTTATTTCACTTGAGACAGTCATGACTTCCCTCAGAGAATCCTGGGAAGTGTAGGTTGTGAAGGGTGCTGAGAGGAGACTCCTATTCCACTGACAGAGCTTCAGTAGCCAGACTGGTTTAACAATCAGCCACTCTGATTGAAGTTCTGTCAGGGGAACAAGGCATCTCCTAGCAACTCTCAGCACCCTTCACTAACTACACTTCCCAGGATTCTTTGAGAGAAGCCATGACTGGCCAAAGTGAAATAAAGGCCTGGTGTGGATGTGGCCAGGGACAGCTTTGGTTTAAATTTGGGTGGGAGGCTAAATGTGCCTGCTGTAGAATAAAAAGGTGGGGGAAACACTGAAAAGCAATGATACTGTTCACAATGTTTTCCTTTTACTCTCAGCTATCTTTTTGGCACCTTTTGAAGACTTTTTGTCTTTTAACAAGCCTTTTAAGTTGAGACCTATCCCAGTCTGCGTCTGTGTTAGAATTGCTTTTAATATGTTTTCTTTAATAATGTTTTTAACCTTTTTTTTTCTTTAAAGATGTTTTTAAAGCTTTTTTAAAAATGTTTTTAACGTTGTTTTGTTTTAATGCATTTTAAGGTCTTTTTATGATGTTTTAAAAGTGTTTTTATTGTTTCTGTTTGCCGCCCTGGGCTACTGCTAGGAAGGGCAGGATATAAATCAGATAATAAATAAATAAATAAATAGAGGAAAGGGGCTTCCCTTCTGCCCAGTACCCACACACCCAATCTCCTCCCCCTCCCCTCCCTGCCCCTCCCCCAGGTCAGTGTTGGACTACGACCTGGGAGACCAGGGTTCAAATCCCCACACAGCAATGAAGCTCACTGGGTGACATTGGGCCAGTCACTGCCTCTCAGCCTCAGAGGAAGGCAACGGTAAACCCCCTCTGAATGCCACTTACCATGAAAACCCTATCATAGGGTCGCCATAAGTCGGAATTGACTTGAAGGCAGTCCATTTCCATGTTTTTATATTTGTTTATAATTTATTGTTGCCTTTAGTTCTCTTTTGAAGAAAAACAGGATACACCTGTTTGAAATAAATTAATAAATAAACCTGCTTTTCTGCAATCCATCCTCCTAATCTGGAGAGAATCACTCTGTACAGTGGTTGTGGATTTTACCATCATAATAAATCCGTTGGTGTTATCCTCAAGTTTGACTACTGTTCTGTTCAACTTTGGCTTCAGCTCAGTTCTGAATGTTAAATAGCACCAATTCCAGTATATACCCTCTGGGCATCCCACACTGATTTCTCTCCATTGGTTCCTAACATCTGCTTCCTTTAAAACACACACACACACACACACACACACACACACCTCTCTCTTTTTCTCTATCACAGGATCAATCTTCTTATCCAGTAGTGTAGTGGCAAATTCAGCAGTGTAGGGTCTCTTCATGTTAGTCATAGCTATGCCCCCTCCCCCCTTTTTTGCTGTGGGATTGAGAATGAGATCCTTGTTAATGCCTTCTCTCACAATAGACATCCCTAGGAGCCAATAAGCAAGAAAGGGGATAGTGTTAGCTACTGAGGAGACTCTTCTCAGTGGCTGACTCGCCTCCGTTCACTCTGATTGGCTCAAGTCAGCAGGAAAGGTCAAGGAAGCATGTTAGAAGATTCTTCTCAGTGGCTAAGACACTCCCCTTTCATGTTCACAGGATTCTGGAGACATAGGGACCCTGCTCCCAAAGAAGGAAAGGGTCTAAGACCCCCTCAAGACCCTGGACAACTGCACCCTGTTCTGATCCCATGACTCCTGAGTTTCCTTAGGAGCCTCCCCTCCTTGTGAACTGGTTTCCAAGTAAGAATCTAGCCCCTGCCATCTAGTTTGGCCCTTAGCAGATACAGAAGACACCTCCATAATAATAATAATAATAATAATAATAATAATAATAATAATTTTTACAATAAAGTGGTATATAAATGTTGTAAATAAAATGCATAAATAAATTTCAGAGTCACGATGGCCCTTGGGTCTCTTTCCTCTTTTAGGCACAAAGGAATCTGCCTTATACCAACTCAGGCCGTTTGATACCATCTAGTTCAGTATTGATGATATGGACTAGCAGTGGCTCTCCAGGATTCCAGGCAATAGTCTTTTCCAGAGATTGGATTTTGGACCTTTGCATGCAAAGCATATGCCCTACCACTCAGCTACAGTCCTTCCCCTGTTTAAAAAAGTATGTTTAAAAAAAAATTTTTTTTCAGCTCACTAATGAATGCACAGCATACCTAGGGCACATCCACACCATTCATTTAAAGCACATTCAACACACATTTGAAGCACATGAATCCCACCACAGAATCATGGGAAGTGAATTTTGTTAAGGGTGGTGAGAACTATAACTGTGAGGGGAAAACTACACTTCCCAGGATTCTTTGGGGGAAGTCATGCACTTTAAATGCGAGTTGGATGTGCTTCAAATGTATTGTGTGGATCTACTTAATAAACTTTCCCTGCATGTAAATCATTTTAATAATTTTTTTTAAATGGAAATCAGCTACAAGGTTTACTGGGTGACCATGGGCTACTCACCATCTCTCAGCCTAATCTGCCTTCAGAGTGAAAACAACAGAGGGGGACCATGACCACCCCAAGGAAGAAGGGCACATTTTAACAAGTAGAGGAAATAATAATGTACAACCATAGTATGAAATCAGATACTTATCAGGACATAATATGAAGAAATATTTATATAAGCAGGACTATCAAAGTTGTTTATTATTTACACAACCTGTAAAGATATTTATAGTGTAATCTTATGCGTGTTTACTCAGAAGCAAGTCCCAATATATTCAATGGGGCTTACTCAAACAGGGACACATGCACAGGACTGCAACTTGAAGTGATAAGAAACTTCACTCATCCAACCCAAAATTCAGAATCATACCACTTTAAGCTATTTTGCAACTGTCTCATACTTGTTTTATGGTTATTGGATTTTAAATGGATTTAGTTCTTGTGGGCTCCCTTGTTTTCCAACCCTACCTCACAGGGTTGTTGGAAAGATTCCATATACACATAGACTGGAAATGTAAAAATACATCCCATATAATAGTTTATTGTCAAAACTAGTTGGTCATTGCAGAACATTTTTTAAAAAAAAGATAAAATCATTATTAGTTTCCTACAAATAAAAGCAGTAACAGCACAAGCCTAACCATGTCTACTCAAAAGTAAGTCCTATTGAATAAATGGGGTTTATTCCCAGTATGTGGGGTTAGCATTGCAGCTTTACTCCCAGAAAAGAGAGTATAGCATTAAACTTCCATATCAGGCTCCTACCGGGAGAAAGGGTGGGATATAAATCTAATAAATAAATAAATAAATAAATATTGGTAAGGTTTTCAAAACAGGCTATGAATAAGACAATTAAACTGCCCTCTTCAACAGCCCAGGAAAATTTAAACAAGTTACATGTACACTTATTTTAAATTTCTGTTCAAACATTATTTGCAAGATAAAATGTATAATATGCTATCTTTGCAAGAATTAAAAAAACCCCGGCATGTACTCTTTTATTATAACCATAACTGAAACTGTTTACAGTAAACAATTGCCAAGCAAGATCCTGCTTTGATTTTTTTGTTACACATCTCCTGACAGAGAAAAGGGGAGTTTTGCTACTGCTAAAAGCTATACACCAGGAAAAGACAACAGTTTTCTGGCCTTGCAGTGGGTTCTAGCTGTTGCCTGGATGTCAACATTCCTTTGCAATCACAACCCTGACTTCACTTATTGTCTACAAACCTTAAAAGGTGGGGTTAGAACAGCCAGTGACGAGCTCATTTAACAGAAGTTGCAGGGGGCGGCAGACATTTTGGTGTATATCTCTTGAACCAGACCACCTAGAAACTTAATTTTTTTAAAAAAATGAAAGCTGAGAGTTTAGAAATTGGGGTGACTCACCCAGAGGCTTGGAGAGGACCCCCAAAACCTGGAGTCTCTGGGTAAAAATCAGAGACCTGGCAACCCTATCCCTTACTTTTTTGGGAGCAGGGGCCCTATATCACCAGCATCCTTTATTGCTGATTGGACCCAATAAGAGTGAAAGGAGGTGAGTCAGCCACTGAGAAGACTCAGACACCCTTCCTTTCTTGCTGATTGGCTGCTAGGGACATCAGTTGTGGTGATCATAGAAGACGCATGCGGGAAGGACTGAGGAGTGTGGAGATGCCAGCAGAGACCAAGCAAGCATGGAAGGGGAGAACTTGGGCTGAAGGGAGCTCTCACTTTTTCTCTCTGCTGCACAGCCTCTAGTTTGTCTGTTTATTAACAAGGATCTTATTCTCAACCAGCAGCAAAAAAAAGGGGGGTAGGAAGAGGATGTGCAGTTTTGTTCCAGCCCAAAAAGAAGAGTAGTGGGAGAGAAAGAGAGAAAATATGGGGGAGGGAAGTGTGTGTGTGCATGCGTGCGTGCATGAGAGAGAGAGAGAGGTGGTGTTTCAGCTTTAAATGATTTTGTATATATATGTGTTGTACATGTTAAGTCCCCAGTGAGGTGTCCAGTGTAACGTCTGCTGCAACTACTTGAGATTGGTTTTAGTTGATGCAGCCTGATGATGTGTACAAGGTGCTTGTGACGATGTGGCCAGCGACATGTCCTTTCAACCCTTGCCCTTCTTGACTTATTAAAGCTTGCCAAGGGGGCTTGACCGAGTGGATCCAGGGTGTGGCCAATGCATCATTGCAGGAGGTAGTGGTTCCAGCTGCCCTTGGTTGCAAATGACCCTTTTTAGGGAGGGTGATTGAGAGGGTTATGGCACAGCAATTGCAAGTTCTCTTGGATGAAACAGATTATCTTGACCCATTCCAGTCTGGGTTCAGGCCTGGTTATGGGACTTGGTTGCTCTGATGGATGACCTCTATCAGGAGAAGGACAGGGGGAGTGCAACCCTGTTATTCTTACTTGATCTCTCAGCGGCTTTTGATAACATTAACCATGGTATCATTCTGGGCTGACTTGGTGAGATGGGTATTGGAGGCACTGTTTTACAGTGGTTCCGATCCTATCTCCAGGGTCGCTCTCAGAGAATAGCATTGGGTGACTGTCTTTTGGCCCCCTGGCAGTTGTGCTGTGGGGTGCTGCAAGGTACCATCTTGTCCCCCATGCTTTTTAACATCTTTATGAAACCCCTGGGAGTGGTCATCAGCAGATTTGGAGTGAGGTGTCAGCAGTACGCTGATGATACCCAGCTCTATTTTTCTGTAACATCTGAATTGGGAGAGGCCATGCAAGCCCTGGACCTCTGCCTGGACTTGATGATGGGCTGGATGAGGGCCAATAAACTGACTCTGAATCCTAGCAAGATGGAGGCACTGTGGGTTGGTAGTTCCTGAGTTTGGATAATTGGTTAGTTGCATGCTTTGGATGGGGTCGTACTCCCTTTGAAAGAGCAGGTCCATAGTCTGGGAGTGCTCCTGTTGTTGTCTAGCCCGGTCATGATGGTGGACCCGCACCAACTCCCTGATGACGTGAGCTCTGGTGCCGGGACCTCTCCAGCAGACAAGTCCACCTCCGCTGAGCCGGCCTCCATCTCTTTTCTCTCTTTTCCTCTCCGAGCCTGTCGTTTCCATCTCTCCCACAGGCAGACCCACCCACACTGAGTAGGCTTCCATCTCTTTCCTCTCCTTTCCCTTCAAGTCCCTCAATTCCATCTTTGCGACAACCTACGAGAGCAGCCTGGTCAGCCAGGGCAGGAAGATTGTGGGCTGGAACGTCAATTGCTTCAATCCAGCTGAAGTACTGCTTACCATGGACATCGTCTATGTTGGCAAAAGACTGGACTGCTCCTGCTCCCTTTCCTGTATCAGGACTGGCAGGTGCAGTACCAGCAGGACATCCCAGGGGTACCATGCTTTGATGTCAACATATTAATGTAAGAACTAATAGACATCATCTAATTATTAGGAATTGATTAGTAAATATTAGGAAAGTATTGTCTGTTATTGTATTGTCGTCGAAAGTTGTTATTGCTTTTTAATAATGTTAACACTTTGTTATGTAATTTTTGTAAATTGTACTGTTTTTCTTGATGTGTATTCCGTATTTGTGTTTATTTTTTGTAAGCCGCCTTGAGGGCCTTTTGGCCAAAAGGCAGCATAGAAATAAACTGTTATTAGCAGCAGCAGCAACAACAACAATAATAGAGGCCCGGGGGACCTCAGTGGCTAGGAGTGCCTTTTACCAGCTTTGGCTGGTAAGACAGCTACGGCCGTTTTTGAACCAGGATAGCCTGACTACTGTTGTCCATGCACTGGTAACCTCCAGGCTGGATTCCTGTAATTCTTTTACTTGTAGTGTAGTTTACTCTGTGGGGCTGCCCTTGAGGTTGGTCCAGAATCTGCAGCTGGAGCAAAATGCAGTGGCAAGACTACTCACTTGGGCAGGGTATCTCCAACATGTCACCCCGCTGTTGAATGAATTACACTGGCAACCTATTAGCTACCAGGCTAAGTTTTGGTGTACAAAGCCCTATGCAGCTTGGGACCAGGATACCTGAAAGACCATCTTACCCCTTATATACCCAGTTGATCACTGTGCTCTGCAAGTGCTGCCCTCCTGCAGATATCATCTTATCAGGAGGTCCATTTTGCACAACATAGGAAGTGGGCCTTTTGGGTAGTGGCACCTACCCTTTGGAATTCCCTCCCCTTAAATATTAGACCAGTGCCACCTCTATTATCTTTTCAGCACCTACTGAAAAGCCTTTTAGGTAGAGACTTTATAACTTTGACCAGGCTATCTTTGTACAAGAGGGGCAGTAACTGGATAACCAGGCTGAGGTTGGTAGATGGCACTGCATGCCATGGAAGCCACCTGGACCTCCAGTGACAAAGCTGGATCACTCAGCACCAACAGACTATGAGCGTGATCCTTTATGACAGGGATGGGGAACATCTGCCCCTCCAGATGTTGTTGAACTACAAGTCCCAGCATCCCTGATCATTGGTTATGCTGGCTGGGCCTGATGGATATGGGTGTTCAACAACTTCTGAATGGCCAGTGGTTCCCTGCCACTACTTTACAGGGAGTGCAATTCCATACATAACAGATTAAATATCATCTTAATTAAAGACCATTGCTTAGTCCGCTATGGAAGAAGGAAGAAGAAGAGTGTACTAAGGCTACCTTGCTACATGTCACTGGCTGAAATATCATGCAGCTGTTGAATAGCATGGGGGACAAAATGGACCCATACAGGTCCCCATGGCATACAGCCATTAGCAGTAGGTCCCCAGCATCACCTTCTGGACTCTGCCCTCCAAGTAGGAGCAGAAGAACTGCTAATTGGTGCCCCCAAGCCAGACAGCCTGTCTAGAAGAGTATCATGGTTACCTTGAAGGCCAAGAAGTCCAGAAGAATTAGCGGACACACAATCCTCCCATCTCCCTACCATAGGCCATCTATCAGGGTGACCAAGGCAATTTCTACGGAACTGAAACCAGACTGAAATGGCTCTACATAATTGGTCTTATCTAAGAATGCCCAGAGTTGTACAGCAAAGAGGATGTTTGCAATTGGATAATAGTTGTTACCATTTTCAGGAGGAAATGCTACTTTCCTCACTTTTTTTCTTTTTAAGGATAGCTTAACAAGTGAACAATTTATTGTTCTTCATGATCGCTATACAGGTACAAATATAGGATCTAGTCTTGCACAGGGCAACATCTTGGTCTTCTAGTGCTGGAAAAAAATGGGAGCAGACACCCAAGCTCCTCCACTTGAGGCAGAAGTCCCTGTAGTATTCTCCAGCCCCAAGGGTCAGGAGACCACCATTCTGCATCAGACCCGACAATTTGTTCTTTGGTGCTGGCCCCCTTTAGGTGACTT
This sequence comes from Rhineura floridana, assembly GCF_030035675.1. Lineage (NCBI taxonomy): Eukaryota > Metazoa > Chordata > Lepidosauria > Squamata > Rhineuridae > Rhineura > Rhineura floridana. Next base: position 47,516,692 of record NC_084480.1, read on the forward strand.
AATCCCTCCAGGCTCTTTCTAGAAAGTGAGCCATGGGCAGGCTTCCTAATCATCCCCTTGCATGGCTTCATATGGGCCTTTTGTGCCCATTGAAACCACAGAGGGCTTTTGTGGTACAGAATGCATTTCTGCTACAGTGCCCAACATCAGCATATGTGCTGCTCCAACTTAAGCAAACATATAGAGCTGGGGTGAAAACTGAGTAGAAGACTGTGTCTTCATGGGCGCAGCCTACAGTCCACAAATCCTCTTATATTTCTCTCTGCACACACCATATTTTCCCTGTGATTCTTTTCCTCCTTCCAACAACAAATTCTCACGCTACCTTGGAGGCTATTTCTGAAACTCCCCTGGCTTTGGAAAGAAGCTTGTCTGTGGTTGTGAAGGGATCCTTCCTCAAGCAATGTGCACATGGATCCTTCTGCATGTGCAAAAATTCACCTGAAACAACATTTTTTACTGTGTGCTACACTACATCACAGCTATTCCATCCATAAACCTTGAGCTAAAGTTGGGCCATGAAATATTAAAAGTTCAGAGTCTTAATGAACAACTGAATACAGTTTCCTAGTATTGCTGCTTCTTTGGGGAGTAGGAAATCTAACTGAAATTTCAAGCATGCTCTTCAGAACAGACAGAAAACAGAACTGAATCTTAATTCCATCACACCATTCCTAGATGCTTCGTTTTAGAAGTCTTTGGTGATAAAGAAAAGTGGATGATGTATGTAAATAGCTCAAGTTCACTTGCAGGAAAAAAAATAGATTCTCAGAATCATTTCCCAAGCTAGTCAAATGCTTGGCAAAATGTAAAATGGTGTAATTCCACTGTTCCTTCCCACTGACACTTCAGTTGCATCTTCTTGTTATCTCTTGCTATGAATACTGAAATCATGAAATTAGTAACTCCATGGTATAAAATAATTCTCTCAGTGACACTGGAGTAGGTTTCTTTTTCACATACTTCTTGTTCATTAAGCAACATAGGCACAGATATTCTGTTTCTTTTTTAAATTGGTAGCACGTTTTGTATATATTATATATTAATCTTTTTAGCAGCATTAGTGAAACAGTTTCAAACAGCTTAGATTCTGGATGGATTTGTCTTAATCTTATGTGTGATAAATATGCTAATCTAGGTTAATAATCCTATGAGATAGGGCAAAATGTCCTTTTTAGCAGAAGAAATTAGACCAGAGATATTGTACTTTTTATTGACTTACACTGAAATCAATGGAAGTAAAAAGTGCTTACCTTTTGTCAAATCATTAGGCCATCTGTGTATAAAACTGTCTCAGGCCCTCTTTTTTAATTTTTAAATTTCAGCTGGCGTGCCTTAATGGCACCTATATAGATCACTCGAAGGGGTATTATACATATATAACTAAGGGAGCCAGCGTCATAGATTATATATTAGGATCCCCTTCTCTTGTTCCTTATGTAAAATGTTTGTCAATAGAAGATAGATCTGAAAGCGACTACCTTCCAATTTGATTGATCCTTGATTTACAGGAAATACATTCTAGGGTGCTGACAGATCTAACTATGGCAGGCCACTTATTAGGAGAGAGACAGCTTAAATGGTCTTTGGAAATCGGATCCAATATTAGGCAGGTCCTGGAAACAAATAAGCTTCAAGAGCTACAACAACTTGCTCTTGAAAGACCATGGAATATTTGTGAGATTTACCAGGACATAATTGGCACACTTAGATCCCTCTTAATCACTACCCTGTCAGACAAAAAAACTGTAATGCCCCGGTCCTGGTTTGACAGGGAATGCAAGCTAAAGAAAAAGGAGCTGGACACACACACAAAAAAAGGCAGATAAAGAGCATCGGCACTGACGAAGCTATTCTCTTTCTGCAACAGCAGCGGAGAGGTTATAAAATAATGCTCAGGAGGAAAAAAAGGGCCTTTTTTGTTAATAACTGGAAATCTTTGGGTCTCGGCCTTACTGAGGGGAACGAGCGCAAATTCTGGAACATTATCCAGGGAGGGTTTGCTCATAATTTTCCTGTGATTGCCCCCCCCAATTACTCCTGAAGCATGGGCCTCCCACTTCAGTGGCACTTTTGGAAGCAATATAAATATACACCAAGCCATGAACAGAAAACCTTTTGACCTCCCCGATTGGCCGCCTGTTTCCCCCATCGACATAGAGGATCTGATTTCATCTCTTCGTCCTGGTAAGGCCCCAGGGGAAGACATGATGCCTCCTGAGGTTTTCCTTTTAGACGCCAGTTGGTGGTCTCCAATTCTAGCCAACCTATTCACACATATCAACTCCACTGGCAAACTCCCCCTAGGGTGGTGTTCTAGTATTGCTGTGCTCATCTTTAAGAAAGGTGACAGAGCTGACCCTCGTAATTATAGACCTATTAGCCTTTTAGATGTGGCCTCTAAACTCTATTCACAATATCTTCTGAGTAAACTGCTTGAATGGGATAGTAATCAATCTATTGTTTATGATGAACAGGCGGTTTTTAGGAAGAGTAGGAGTACTACAGATCAGGCCTATGTGTTACATCATTTAATTCACAAAACTATAAGGGAACCAAATACGTCTCTTTATGCAGCCTTCGTAGATTTCGCTTCAGCCTTTGATTCAATAGATAGAGAGCGCCTATGGTATAAATTGGCCAAGACTAATAGCAATAAAAGATTACTCTGGTTATTACAACTACTCCACCAGGATAATTCATTGCAGGTGCGAATTGGCCTACAAGGCGCTCTGTCTCAAGCTATCCATATCAACCGAGGGATGAAACAAGGTTGTGTTTTGGCACCATTCCTATTTAATGTGTATATCAACAATCTCATCCTCAGAATGGCATCTCCTTCCTTTCCCCCCCTTCAGTCAGCACACGCAAGATTTCAATTTTGCTTTATGCTGACGATTTGGTTTTACAAAATTGGCCTTAAAAGGATGTTAGCCAAATTTGAGGAGATCTGCAAGGAGGAGCAACTGACAGTCAACTACTCTAAGACCAAGATTATGGTATTTGGCAAAAGGGCACCAAAGTCCAAATGGGCACTTGATGGGTTCCCTCTGGAGTAGGTCCACTTGTTTAAATATCTAGGTTTGCATTTTAACGAGAAACTGTCTTGGAAACATCACTTAGAAGCTATCAAATTACGGTACGCTAGATCTGTTGGTCAGCTTAGGGTTTTCTTCCATACCAAAGGGGGCCAGCTAATTAGTCCCGCCCTTAAGGTCTATGCTGCTAAAATTGTACCCTAAATGCCTTTTGGGGCAGAATTATGGGGACAAACATCTAAGCACGCACTGGAAGTTCTTCAAAATAAATTTATGAGACAGTTGTTGGGGCTACCACCAGGGACCCCATCTGCCCACCTCAGATCTGAGCTCGGGCTACCATCAATAACTGCAGGAATAGACCTTTCTTATTTTAGATAATGGCGTAGACTAAATGGGATGGAGGACTCCTCTTTTACTAAACTCTGCTGGTTTGAGCAATTAAGATCTGGAGGTTGGGCAAGGCAGTGCCAGGACAAGCTCGAGGGTTACAATCTTTCCATGGAAAACCTTTTAAATTTTAGTCCTCTTGCTCTCAGGAACTGGATTTTTGACCATAATGCCGCTCAAGATAAAGCAGCCATTGCTATTGCACGCTTCTCTCCTTGGTATCCTCAATTTAAGTGCAATCATACAAGAGCTCATTGTTTTGAGGTTCTCACCTTTCCCCAACTCAGAAGGGCATTTACAGAACTTAGGTTCCAGCAGATGCCCTCTGCATATCTCGATGGGAGATACCTTAGAATTCCAAGTCACAGAACGGAACTGTATTTATGGGTGTAATCAGATAGAAGATATAATCCATTACTTGTTGTACTGCCCTTTGTATGTGGATCCTAGAGAAAAATTTCTGTCAGTTATTATTTGGATGTTTCCTGATCAAACGCCCCAAGAAACAGCAGTGGAACTTTTAGCTGACAAATATTTATATATCACATATTCAGTAGCCCAGTTTGCACTGGCAGCTAAGAAGTTGAGGGCTCTCCATATTAAGAATTATGCAGTATTATAAAATTTTATTTTGAAGGCCTGAGTGCTTAGCCTTTTAACAGATGTTTTATTTTAATAAGAGCTTTGACTAAGACGGGTCTTTTAAACAATATTTTGTATACATTGTTAAGGCCTTTGGCTATATACAATAAAGTTTGACTTGTATAAAACTGTCTCCAGAGGATTCTTCAATTAGCAAAACTGTCAGGGTTGAAGTGATGATGGCAAATCCAAAGGCGCATATAGCACTACATTTATAAAACAAGAACCTCTGATTTCTCTTTTAAAAACCATTTCTCTTCTAAAAACATTTCTAACCATTCCTTTAGACATCTCCATTTATATATTTATATATTTCCCAGGGCCAGCCTCCAAGAGGTCTTTTGTATCTTTAAAAGTTGTGCAGGGGGGAGGGAGAATTCCACCTTGTGGTTTTTCCCACTACAGGGTTGCAAGAACACCTACACTTGCCTGACTTTCTTTTCTCCTAAAGATACAGGATCAGTCTCAGGGATTGAACCTGGCAACCCTACTGTGAACACTTGACAATTGTTTTTAGGATGTCCAGTCTTTGGATTGCATACTGATGGACATACTGGAGTCACAAATGAAAAAAGCCCTGACAGTCTCTTAGGATGAGGCAGTTACTAGATCTGTGTTTCACAAACAAAGGTCTCAAAGCTGGTGTAGATAAAAATTTCCAAAGGACAGAAATTTCAGAGGGAAAGTGTTAAGCATGTTCTTCTTCTGATCCCATTCCTTCTGTGATAGGGATGGGGGAGAAATTTGTTCGGTTTCCATTTAATGTGAACATTATCTAATTGGCACTTTCTAAACCTATACAGAAACTGAAACACAGGTATCCTTTGAAATTCACACATATCTAAATGATGCAGTATGGTTCTCCAACCCAAAAATGTATGCAAAAAGGCATGTATTTGTGAAAAAAAATACTAAAGGTGTATTACATTGGGGAAAATTGCTTGCAAAATGTGTATTTTAGGACAAGTGTGCATAACAATGCATACAAATGTTTGCAGCCTTTTAAAAAAATAAGCTGCAGACTGATGCAGAACTGAGGCAAGCTGAAGACTGCAAAATGAGAAACTCAGAGAAATCAAACTGGAGAGAAATGTCAATCCCTAGTGGTGGGGAACCCCCTTTAGGATGTGCACCTTAACATGGTGAGGGGGTTTGAGAGTGTTGAAGAAGCTGAGAGCAAAGCCGTCAGGAGTCTAGACCAAGAGGCTAGACTCCAAGCAGGGGCACCCAAGGCCGAATGGTCAAAGCTGAGACACCAGACTAAGATGCATCCAAACTCAGAGGGAGGCAATGGTAAACCACCTCTGAATACCTCCTACCACGAAAACCCTATGAACAGCATACTACAACTGAAGTCAAGAAGACTAAAGTAATGACAACAGAAGATTTATGCAACTTTACAGTTGACAATGAGGACATTGAACTTGTCAAGGATTATCAATACCTCAGCACAGTCATTAACCAAAATGGAGACAATAGTCAAGAAATCAGAAGAAGGCTAGGACTGTGGAGGGCAGCTATGAGAGAACTAGAAAAGGTCCTCAAATGCAAAGACGTATCACTGAACACCAAAGTCAGGATCATTCAGATCATGGTATTCCCAATCTCTATGTATGGATGTGAAAGTTGGACAGTGAAAAAAGCGGATAAGAGAAAAATCAACTCATTTGAAATGTGGTGTTTTGCAGTTGGACTGTGAAAAAGACAAATAATTGGGTGTTAGAACAAATTAAACCAGAACTATTACTAGAAGCTAAAATGATGAAACTGAGGTTATCATACTTTGGACACATCATGAGAAGATATGATTCACTAGAAAAGACAATAATGCTGGGAAAAGCAGAAGGGAGTAGAAAAAGAGGAAGGCCAAACAAGAGATGGATTGATTCCATAAAGAAAGTCACAGACCTGAATTTACAAGATCTGAACAGGGTGGTTCATGACAGATGCTCTTGGAGGTCGCTGATTCATAGGGTCGCCATAAGTCGTAATCGACTTGAAGGCACACAACAACAACAACTGGTGGGGATAAATGGGGAAGCCATTTCATGGAAAAAGCAACTAGTTGGGAAAGAGTTATGCAGCGGCCACCTTCTCTCCCAGCCCTTCTTGATGAAGCTTTGTGAGCAAGAGGGAGCCTTTGGGGCCTTCTTAGTCACAGTTGCAGGGTAGTGTGCCATTTTACATTGATTCTTGTGAGGTGGTTTTGCCCAGGCCCTTTCGTGACTTGTTGGTACCTAGGGAGGGAGGAGAAAATTGATTCAGTTCACATTTAAAGGTGACTCTATCAGATTTGCACTTTCTAAAACAATATGAGAACCAAAGCATACAATCCTTTGAAATGTGCACTTATCTGAATTTTGCGATGCAGTTCTCCAACCAAACAATGTTTACAAAATTGCAAGTGCCTATAACAATTATTATTATTATTAACTTTTATTTATACCCTGCCTTTCGGCCAAAGGCCCTCAACGCGGCTTACAAAGAATACATTAGTGTAAATAGCATGCAAAAATGCATTCTCCTAGGGAAATTTCTTTAAAAAATGTGTACATTAGTCAATACTGCATACAAACATTAGTTTATTAGGAGAAATTCACACTAAAATCTGAAGTATTTTCATGAGGATTTTTTCTTTAAAAAATACAAATAGCTGCAGAAATATGGAGAACTGAATTTAAGATTGGAAAAAAATAGAAACTGGAAGAAACAAAATTGACAGAACTTTCCACCCTACTTACCTCAGAGGCCTGAATGACAGTTCCATAGATCAATCATTTTTTAAATTCATCAATAAACATTTAAGAAATACCAATGACTGTGTTTTCAAAGATGGCCATGTCTTTCTCTATGTATGAACTGAATAAGTCAGAGGCAATGAACAAACAAAGGATAAACTAAGAAGCCCACAAATCCATGTGGCTTAGGTACATGATGCAGCCATTTTATATTTCTGCAGGCTTGATCATTCCAGCTGCAAATATATGTTGGCAAAATGCTTTAGGTTTATCACAAAGAAGCGATTTACTGCATGAAACAGCCTTCACTACGCAGCTCAGGATTACTCTGAACCTATGGGCACTTTATACCTGTGTTGTAAACAGCCCTTTCAATGTGTGAGGGCACGGTGCCATCCAAACATATCATGATGAGGATCATTAGCCAGAGATTCCAGCTATGAAACACTAGTCTCTCTGCTGACACGCAGCAGAATTCCCAGCCAAGAAAGACTATCAACCATCTGTCCTGTTGGAGTGAGCCAGTATCTAAAGAATGTTCTGTCACTCATCAATTACATGACTAGGGTGCAATCCCTTGAACAGTGAAATGAATGACAGGTATGCAAGAGCTGGTAGAACCTTTTTGCAGCCAGCATTCATTTCAACGGTGCTTGCACAGGAGAAGTACACAACAGATTTCACCTTAAGTGAATTAAAATATACAACACATTTCCTTATCTGTCCAAAACTGAATAATCTGTTGAATATTGTTTAAACAACAATGTATATTTATTAATGCTGTCATTATTCTACCTCCTTTCTGCAGCAGTCTCCATTTGTTTGCACATTACATTTTGGTATTTAAGAAGGCATATTTGCACATTTTTCTTCCCAACTTTGTACTTCTGGACATAAAGAACTTCATCCATTTGTAACTGTTATGTGTACCATTTAATGCAGCAGCTTAGTCCCAGATGAAGAGTGGCTAGCAAGCTCAGTTGGAACAACTCCATTGGAAGCAGACGCTCCCAGCTCCAAAATTATGCCTGGCTATCAATGTAAGAAGGCACTGGCAGTGATTTCCATTCCAGCCTGTATTCATCACAGTCAACGTTGTTTCTGTTCTGCTGCAGTTTGATTTCTGCCAATACTACGTTAATTGCCTTACTATTTGAACTATTTTATATAATTTGTGTAAATTTAACATGATTAATGATGCCATTATTTCCACACCATTCATTTCAGTGTAAAAGAAATCTAAAAACAATGTAAAAATACATTATGTGTCATTTGTAGACTCAAACAACACCACTGATATCAACAAATACCCATCTTATTTATTTCACTGATTTATGTCCCTGAGCACAGACGAACATGTAGACTGCAGCAATTTCTGGTTCCATGTCTGCTTAGGATAGAATTCTTTACATCTCTACACCTGGGCCTGTCAGACAGGAACCCTCAAGCCAGAAACTTCTAAAGTGAAGCCTCCAGTGAGCCCCCTCCCCCACTTAGAAACTAGCCTCCTCCACACCAGGATCACCCACCCCCATGCCTGCCTGTCAATGGAGGCAACTAGCCTGGAGGAAATTAAGAGGAGACTGAGTACAGTATTACCTCAGTTAACAAAGTAGATGCATCCTGGACATTACTTTTCAACAGAAACTTTGGTACCAGAGGTAGGAATAACATGGAAAGAATAGGGAAAGGTTTGTACACCATAAAAAAGAAGAGCAGTTCAACATATTTCAGCAAACATTTTATTTAAAACAGTACACATGTCTGAAATGAAACAACCAGGTCAGGTAAGCCTTGCATACAAGACCACTTGAAGGTTTCTTCCAAAATGCATCCAGGGATGCCCTACTTTTTTTTTTTATCATGAAGTATCTTGCTATAGCAATCTAGACCTTTGAGCACAGTTCTTCTCTCTGTACACTTGAGCAGGCAGGCAACGGGCAGCCGCCGCCACCACCCCCTGTGCTTGGTCTCTCTCTCTCTGCCATCCTCCCCTACACTTGAGCAGATGTGTCTGCAGTAAACAGTGCTTCCAGGGAATCCAAAGCACTGCTTACTGCAGTGGCACCTGCAGCACTGAAGTACCATTCCAGCCACGCATGAGAGAGCTGCCTGCAGCACCCACAATCCACAGACACAAGGAGCCACATTCTGACTACATCAGAGTGTGCACCCCCATGCCCCTCCCACCCAAAAAAGACTTTGTTAAAAGGAGCTTCTTTCCTGGAGGATTTGCTGACGTATTACTGTACTAGGGTCCAGGCCAAAGAGCTATTACTTTAAGGCCTTCCTCAGTCAAGTCAAGGTACCAGAGACTTCCCCAGGACTCCTCTGTTCTTCACTGTCTCGGCTCTTTCCACCTGGTTTTTACTGACTATAGTTGTGGGCCTCTTTGCCTCAACTCTAGCCTGACAGATTTATGGCTTGGCTGCTGGCTGTTATCTGTTAATTACATTATTGCAGCCATAAACTATTTCACTCAGTCAGCAGAGACTGACATTAAGCTTTCCAAGTTCAGTCTCTTCCCCGAGGAAGGCCTTAAAGTAATAGCCCTTTGGCCTGGGCTGGCTACAAGGAGTCAACATTGTTTCCAGCAGGAGGCTTAAACCACTCATAGCCTTTTAATCTCCCCTCCACAGGGCCGGATTATCCATTAGGTTTAGTAGGCTGAAGCCTAGGGGCCCAGAGCTCTTGGAGGGGGAAGCTGAGAGCCAGTTTTCTTCGCTGCGTGAGCGCTGAAAACAGAAATGGGATATTCAACAGTCATTAAGGAGGAGCCAACAGCTTCACCTGAAAGCCAAGCCTACTTAAGGGGGTGCAGGGGAGGGGTTCGGTGCTGAGTCATGCTTAGTCAGAGTTAGGCAAGGAAAAGTTTCTAGAAAGCGTAGTTAGGTTAATGAGGTGCCCTGCTTGTGATGTAACAGTAACTTTAATAAAAAGAGGGGGGGAATCACAGCCACGTCAGAGTCTGGATCTCTCAACTTCGGGCAGAACACCATTCTACTCACTGAACAATAGTAATGAACAATTATAACGAATTTATACCCTAAAGAACTGGGATCAAGTTAAGGGACATAAATAATATTTTCAGTGGGGGAAAAGGTCATGTCTTCCTGATTGCAAAATTGTTCTTCAAATTCCATTGCAGTGTTAAGAAAATGGACTATGGCGTGATGTTTTTTCCCCATTCTTGCTACGTGGTAAAGCGGAGCCAAGATCTCTAATTATCTGTGGCTGCTTTCCATTTGCACTGTGGATCAGTTTGATGAGAATTGTTTAAGAGCATAATCGCTTTTTTGAATTGCCTCAAAACAGTACATGCCGTTACGCAACTAATGAAAAAGGAACTGTGTACACTCCCAAGCTGAGTCTTTCTTATTTGTCATGACTATGGATTAAAAAATATTTCACTGTGAAACATTTAATTAAGTTTCAACAATATTATTTGAAAATACAATATTGAACAGTACTCAGGCCATTATCAAGCCACTGGAATTGATTATCAAACAGGTAGGTGGAGAAGGCAGCAGTGGGACCTCATGCAACCTGAAGCTTAAATGCCTCAAATTGCTTCTGTTTTTGCACTCTGGCAACCTATGAAACCTACCACATTAAGCTGAGTTCTTAATGCACAGCAGTTATATCCGTATTTATTCATGCATAGGTTGCACAACCTCCAGGTTCTTCCATATTTGGATGGTAGGGAAGAAATAATATCCTGGGGCATACAACGTTTATAACCCTATAAAGAAAAAGGAGAACAGCTTCAGTAAAGATTTTGCCTTCTTGAGTTATCCTAGCAGCCTACATAGGAAGCTGCCTTTTGCTGAGTCAGACCATTGGTCCATCTAGCTCAGTATTGTCTACACTGACTGGCAGCAGGTCTCCAGGGTTTCAGTCAGGACTATTTCCCTGCATTATCTGGAGATACCAGGGATTGAACCTGGGACCTTCTGCATGCAAGGCAGATGCCCTACCACTGAGCTATGGTCCTTACCCAATTAATGCCAAGGGAGAAGGGAGGGAAGGCAAACCCAGTGAATGCAACATTGTTTGTTTACTAATGTTTTGGCTAACAAATTGGCTTTCTAGTAAATAAAGACAATGTAGTGCAGTGGTTAGAATGTTGAACTGGGACCTGTAAGACCAGGGTTCAAATCCTCATTCAGTAATGAAGCTCACTGGGTCACCTTTGGCCAGTCTCTACCTCTCAGCCTACTGTACTTCACAGGGTTGTTTTGAGGTTAAAATGAGGGGGAGAACCATGTACGCCACACTGAAATTTTTGGAGGAAAGATGGGATATAAATGTAATAAATAAATAAGTAACTTCAAAGGGATCAGAATTCCCTCTCCTGCCAATCTTCATCTTCCTTTAAAAAAAAGTTGAGAGCCAATCTACATATTCAGAAAAAGCGTAGTCAATAGACAATAGATGGAATTATTTTCATCTTCCACATAATCAACAGAGACCGATAAGTGCGTATAATAAAATCATGGAAGTATATGATGACAAGACATTCCATTTAAAAAAAATTATACATTGGGTGAATAGTAAATTAAGATACAATATGTTAAAGACAGGAAGAGAACTTGAAAAGTTTATTAACCAGCAACCCTATAATGTATATATTATCAAAGATATATCAATGCTTGTTGGAGAAAAATTGCAAAGATACTGTAAAGCTTGGATAAAGATTTTGAATGGCAAATGCCTAAGGGAATATGGACATATTTTACAGAGAATGAAGATATCATCATAATTTGATAAAACCTTTATATGCAAGATGGCATTTGACTCCAAGGAGATAAAATTAAATAGATTAGATTGTTTAATGCTGGCATTATGAATCGAGTTGTCTGTCCACATGTAAAGAAAATTTGTAATCGGGTAGTATATATACCATCTAATGTTATGACAGAATAGAGATTCATCTGGATCAATTAATGATAGTAGTAGGATATGCAAAAGAAAACGGATCAGAAATGATATTGAGGTAATATTTAATTTAATGGTTGCAGCAATCATTCTAAAGGCAAAATACTGGAAATCAGGAGTTACCTTTCAGTTAAAAAAAGGTTGTCCTTAGTCCAGTCACAGTATCTCAGCCTAATCTACCTCACTGGGTTGTTGCAAGTGTAAAATGGAAGAGGAGAGAACCATGACCGTGAAGATTCTTGGAGGAAAGGTGGAATATAAATGAAATAAATAATAAGTCTACACTCTACAAGTATATTTGAGGTTTGGAGGATGTTCTCAAAAGTACTACCTCCAGAGCCCACTTGAAGGGGTTGAAAATTAGTTAGGTCAACCAGTTACAAAATGGTAGCAGATGGTTGTGAAATTTAGCATAACCACTGTTTTCTGTTATCTGTAATCTTTGTTTAGAAATTGATAAATTCTTTATGACAGGGAGTTCCATAGTTCAACTTTCCTCGGATTTACTTACAGACATGGACTCTGGAGATATCGTGACTCAGCCTTCCCATTTTAAGTAGAGGTGCTGAGTCATGGTGCCTGTGGATGCAATGGTGCCCATAAAGCCTCTGAGCTCCCCATTTACAACCCCCTTTGTCATGAAGTGGCAAGAGTGGTTACCTTCCACTAGGGATGGAAAGTTCTGTTAGTTCGGTTTCTCTCAGTTTCTCATTTTCCCAGTCTAAACTTCAGTTCTCCACATTTCTGCAGCAATTTGTGATTTTAAAAAAAAAAATCCTAAAGAAAATTCTCCATCATTTTAGCGCAAATTTATCCAAATAAACACATTTATGTAGGCAGTTTTGACTCATGAACACATTTGCAAGCAATTTCTTGTCATACAATGCACTTTTGTATGCTATTTTCACTCATGCATTTAATAATAGGAATAGGACGTCATGTAAATTAGTGAAAGTTCAAGACCATCTGTTTTAATTCTGCTAGACCCTATTGTTACTCAGATCCCTTGGAAGAGAGAAGAATATATATTAGCTGAGCATCTACAGAGAGAGAAAGCACGCTTGTGTGCATGGGCTTATATATCTTTCTCCTCCACCTATACAGGTGAAATTCTGCAAGCTAGTGAGGAGGAATCCTGAGATATATTTTCTGCATTTGCAAGAGAGAGAACCAAAGGGGAAAGTGGGAAGTTGGGGGCTTGCCCTCCAGTCTGCTGATCAACTGCTGAGCATTCAATCTGAAGGAATCTCCTTCCCCCTTCAACATCCACTTCCTTGCAATGGTGTCAAGCAAGCAACAAAGGAAAATATGTTAATTTGCCTTCAGCTAAATATCTGTCAGTTATATGCAAATCTATACCATCCTTTGCCCTCTTTTTCAGTAGTATGTGTCCTCTCTTTTGGCAATGGGTAAATAGCCTCCCTAGTTAATTTCTAGGGGTGGTAATTGCTTGTATTCCCTAAATAGTAATTCTGTAATTTTTCCATCAGCTCTTTCCTCTCTTTTGTTTAAAAAAAGATTTTGCTGGTGCTTGCATTTCTTTAATTCTTCCCATCTGTTCCCAGATGCATTGCATCCAGAAAAACCATGATACACAGCATTAAAGTCTAACAATATAGGCTTTAAGCAGTGATGGCCGACGCCCTTTTTGGCAAATGCTCCAGAAGTCACTTCCAAAGTAATAAGCTATCTAGCATGCACTATAATGTAGGGTAGGGATGGGGAACCTGTTCCCTCCATATGTTGTTGGATTCCAACTTCTATGTGCCTCAGCCAGCATGGCCAATGGTCAGGGATAATATGAGCTGTAGTTCTCAGCAACATCTGAAGTGCCACAAATTCCCCACTGATGAAATAGGTCGTGCTGGATTTTCTAGCAATTGGCTATTTGCAATTTACATGTATGTTTAATTTAATAGCGCTATGGTCACTGCTCCCAATCAGTTTGACAACACATCTCGCACCAGGCCCTGGGTGCTACTTAAGATTAAGTTCAGGGATGCCACCCCTCTGGTCAGTTCCATGACCATTTAGGGTATCTAGAAATGTTACTGCTTTGTCATGACTGGAACACATATGTAGCCAGTTTATGTCAGGGTAGTTAAAATCACTCATTACCACTACATTTCTTAGTTTGGATGCTTCCTCAATTTCATTTTTCATCTCAAGTTCTCCCTCCACATTTTGGTCAGGACAACGATAGAATGTCCCAGTACTAAATTACTCTTGGGGCCCGGTATTATCACCCACAATGATTCTGTGGAGGAGTCTGCCTCTTTTGGGGTTTCTAGCTTGCTGGATTGAATGCCCTCTTTCACATATAGAGTGACAATATCTCCAATATGTCCTTCCCTGTCCTTCCAATATAGTTTATATTGAGAGATAACTGTCTCCCACCATTTTTCTCCATTCCACCAGATTTGTGTTATGCTCACTATATCAATGTTGTCCTCTAAGACCAAGGACTCCAGTTCTCCCATCTTGGCTTGGAGGCTTCTAACATTAGTGTATAAACACTTACATCCAATGTCTCTTTTCAAGTCTCTTTGAGACATTTTGTGCTTTGGCCTCTCTAAATTGCTGTCCTGTGCCCCTGCCCTCACCATGTTTAGTTTTGGGCCTACCCGATTCAAACGTTTGGCATTTTTTATGTCTTTATTCCAGGGGGGACATTTGTTCTGAACTGGACCCTCCTCAGCTCTTGTCACCTTCTCCCCCCTCAATCAGTTTAAAAGCTGCTCTGCCACCTTTTTGATTTTAAGTGCCAACAGTCTGGTTCCATTCCAGTTCAAGTGGAGCCTGTCCCTTTTGTACAAGACCAGCTTGTCCCAAAATGTTCCCAGGTGCCTAACAAATCCAAACTCCTCCTCCCAATACCATCGTCTGATCCACTCCTTGAGACTACAAAGCTGCATCTGTCCAGCTGGCCCCACATGTGGAACCAGTAGCATTTCAGAGAATGCTACTTTGGAGGTCCTGGCTTTCAGCATCCTACCTAGCAAACTAAATTTTGCTTCCAGGACCTCATGACTGCATTTCCCCAAGTAATTGGTGCTAATGTGCATCACAACCACTGACTTCTCCCCAGTGCTATCTACCAAACTATTTAGCCAATGGGTGACATCCACAACCTTTGCGCCAGGCAGGCAAAACACCGGGTGGTCTGCCTGCCCATCACACACCCCACTATCTATGATTGTAATGATAGAAACACCCATGAGAGGATAGCTGCTTGTCCCCCCAAGGAATGGGTCCCTACTAAGGATTGTTTCCTTCTTCCTCAGATAGATGCTCTCCTTCCCTGAGGCTCTCATTCTCCATGACAGCAGGAGAGCTATCATCCTGGGAGTGGGACACAGCTATAATGTCCCTGGAGGCCTCATCCACAAACCTCTTTGCCTTTCTTTACTTCTCCAGGTCAGCCACCTTGGCATCAAGGAAATACCAAGATGCACTTTAGTGATAAGCATGTGCAAACCTTTGAAGATATTTCGAAGACCCATAATAACAGACAATTTTCATCCACATTTATACTATTGGATTCTTAACTCAATGAGCAAACTGCAAATTATGACAGGGTTAGTTTGCCCAGCACTTAGTTTAAGACCCATTGTAGGCTTAATTCCGCATAGATACTTAACCAACTATACATCCTAAGCCCTTTCCCCTTGCCACTCTGCTCGATCCAGGATTCTTGTGTTTCTGCTGTGACAAAGGAAATATTTCATCTTTTTCCTATCACCAACATGAAGATTTCTCATTAGCATGGGAAGATTATTAGAGAAGGACCTTGGAATTGAAGTGGATTATTAGAGAAGGACCTTGGAATTGTAGTGGATCGCAAGTTGAACATGACCCAGCAGTGTGATGCTGCGGCAAAAAAGGCAAACACTGTTTTGGGCTGCATAAACAGAGCTATAGTTTCCAGGTCGAGGGAAGTAATAGTCCCACTATATTCTGCATTGGTCAGGCCTCATCTGGAATACTGCATTCAGTTCTGGGCGCCTCATTTTAAGAAAGATATAGACAAGTTAGAGCGGGTTCAGAAGAAGACGACGAGGATGATAGCCGGTATGGAGAACAAGTCTTATGAGGAAAGGTTGAAGGAACTTGGCATGTTCAGTCTGGTAAAGAGAAGGCTGAGGGGTGACATGATTGCACTGTTTAAGTACCTGAAGGGCTGTCACACAGAGGAGGGTACAGATTTGTTCTCTGCTTTCCCAGAGGGTAGGACTAGGTCTAATGGTTTTAAGTTGCAGGAGCATAGATTCAGATTGGACATTAGAAGGAACTTCTTGACAGTAAGGGCAGTTCAGCAATCCAACCGACTGCCTAGGGAGGTGGTGGGATCCCCTTCGCTGGATGTCTTCAAGCAGAGGCTGGACAGCTATCTGCGGGAGATGCTCTAGCTGTGGATTTCCTGCTGTGAGCAGGGGGTTGGACTCGATGGCCTACAAGGCCCCTTCCAACTCTATGATTCTATGATTCTATGATTATTGTCTGACCTCACTTTCTTTGCTTATTAAAAATAAGTACCATGGCACAGTAGAGTTAAGTCTTGTTCTGACAGTGGGCAGCTATGTTTTGTTTTATGGGAAGATAATTCTGTTTTTGTAATGAAGAAATTTACCTAATACAAATTGTCACTGGAAAATGGCTGAAGCACAAATCTAAAAAAACAACCATCAGGCCCTGGATACAAGCCAATGAAAGATGTGCTACAGTGCATTAGGCAGAGAGGGTTTCATTCTGTAGCTGATTAAGTTAGCATGGCTGACTTCAAACCAAAGAGGGAGAATTAGTATTGCAAAACATGTTGATATAAGGGACTGATTACTGCCTGTGGGGTATAATTCACAGATGAGAGCAATACCCTGTTGTGATACAGCAATGCTTCAACAAACCAGTATCCACAGAACTGGAACAAAGCAAAACCCTTGCCTTTTTAAAGAAAAAGCACTGAGGATATATTTGATTTTCAAAGATAGGGTGGAGAGACTCTACCCAAAGAAAGGACTAGTTCCTTCAGTGTGTCATTGCTCTTTTGTCCCAGAGAATGGGCGAGAAAAAGAAACAAAGGCAAACTAACAATATATTACCAATGTACCCTGTATTTTGCAAGCTCTGAGGGTAATGCATGGCTTAAACTCTAAACACCACTGTCTTTCATGATCTTCTTTAAGTCCTGGATGATGCTGCAGCACTTCTCAAGAAATTGCATTGCCATGGGAGATTGCCCAGGTTCCTTCTGTTCCCTGCTCCCCAACCCTTCTTTTAGTCCCTTTACATAAAGAAATATCTAAGGAGTCAACTTGTTGCTCATGCAAAAAAAAAAAAAATACTAACAAGATAAAGACTGGGAATCTTTAACAGTCATGGACCTAATAAATTCAAAGAACTGATGCTTATTGGTCAACATCAGCCATGAGGGAAGACAGCGATGAATTTGAGGTGTCAAGTAGATGTTAAAATCGATTGTTAGTGTTGCCCAAAATAAATGATTGCATGTAGTTGGATTTATTGGCATAGGGTACTCAAAGTCACCGTCTGCTGTTTCCTATGAAAAAAAATATTGCTGGTTGAGTCAGTACATAATTACCAATATGGCCAACATGCGACATGGCATTCTTTTTAAATAACTGCATTCTATTTTAGCCTGAAAAACAAAATGCAGTAATAACTCAGTTAACAAAGTAGATGGGTTCCTGGACATTGCTTCTTTAACAGAAACGTTTGTATCATAGGTAGGAATAACATGGAAAGAATAGGGATAGGTTCCTACACCAGCTCATAGATGGTGGGGGCAGCTTCAACAGGGACTTTAAAGGGTTCCTACCCGGCACCCGCTCCCCCTTTCCCTCCTCTGAATTGTATTGGATCCTTCCCTCCCCAGCCCTGGGAGAAAGCAAGTGATCTGTTTAATGCAAAGCAAACACACAGGCTTGTCAGTTTCACTCTAGCAAAGCAAAGGAACAGGCTTATCAGTTTATTGACAGTAAAGGATGGTCAGTTTCACCTTAAAGCAAAGGCACAGGCTTGAAAGTTTATCCATAGAAAAGCAAAGGCAATCAGTTTTACCTTTAAAAAAGCCTTCTTTAAAAGGAGCTTGTTCTGGACGATTCCTTAACTGAGTTATTTGTGTACATGTTTCTACTAGGAACTTGTTAACTTTCCTATAAGCATGCACCAGTGAGAAATTAATAATTGAACCCTTCTCACTTCTCCTCTCAACATGGTGTGATGTAAAACTGAAATAATTTCATTTTGTAGAATCTGTTTCCCCCCCCTCCTTTTCCGTTACAGGGTTAAAAATGTTTCTCAGTGAAAGGATTAGCTACTAATGGAAGCTTTTAACACTCAACCCTGGCAAGCTTCCTAGGAGACAATAATAAGACATGAAAGCTCTAAGATTTATTTAAAAGGAGACGTTAGAGTTGACTGCTAAAGACTTCTGTGCTTAGAATAATGGAATAAATAGCAATGCAGTTTCTCCAGTTTTGTTTTAGTCATATTGGGTGTGTTCCAGCAAAGAGCTGACATGCTGAATAAAACTAATGATCTTCATATCTTATGGTGCCATCTATCCGCTGCATGGCTTAATATTTTACTGGCATTGAGGGAGGGGGAAACTCCCATTCACTGAGAACTTTTCCCCCTATGCAAATTGCAAGCATGGAGGCCCCAATCTGTATTGGGAACATGGGGGCAAAGGGTTAAAACCCTTCTACCTGCCACGCAAGGGTTCTGATCTGAAGGGGAAAGGTCTGTAGCTCAGTTGTAGAGCACCTGGTTTGCATGCAGAAGGTCCCAAGATGAGTCTTGTCTGAAACCCTGGAGACCTGCTGTTAATCAGTATAAACAATACTGAGCTGGATGGATTAACTATGCAGGTAAGAAGCCAATGACATGGGGAAATGCAGCCGTGAGGTCCTGGAAGCAAAATTTAGGTTGCTAGGTAGGATGCTGAAAGCCAGGACCTCCATGGTGGCTTTCTCTGAAATGCTACTGGTTCCACGCGCAGGACCAGCCAGACAGGCCCAGCTTTGCAGTCTCAATGCGTGGATGAGATGATGGTGTTGGGAGGAGGCGTTTGGATTTGTTAGGCACTGGGGAACATTTTGGGACAAGCCGGGCCTGTACAAAAGGGACGGGCTCCACTTGAACCAGAATGGAACCAGACTGCTGGGACTTAAAATTAAAAAGGTGGCAGAGCAGCTTTTAAACTGACTGAGGGGGGAAACCCAACAGGAGCTGAGGAAGGTCCGGTTTGGAATAAACCTCGCCCCTGGGATAAAGACCAAAGAAATGATGAAATTTTAAAAGGGGTAGGCCTAGAAGTAGGCATTGTGAGAGCAGGGGCACAGGATATCAATTCAGAAGGGCAAAATTACCACAGGCCAAACCACAAGTGCCAAAGACACTTGAAGAGAGACACTGCTTACAAGTGCCTGTACGCTAATGCTAGGAGCCTCCGAACCAAGATGGGAGAACTGGAGTGCTTGGTCTTAGAGGAAAGCATTGATATAGTGAGCATAACGGAGACCTGGTGGAATGGAGAAAACCAGTGGGATACGGTTATCCCTGGATATAAACTATATTGGAAGGACAGGAAAGGATGTATTGGTGGCGGTGTCGCTCTATACGTGAAAGAGGGTATTCAATCCAGCAAGCTTGAAACCCCAAAAGAGGCAGACTCCTTCACAGAATCATTGTGGGTGGTGATACCATGCCCCAGGAGGGATTTAATACTGGGAACGATCTATCGTCCCCCTGATCAAAATGCTCAGGGGGACCTGGAGATGAGATACAAAATTGAGGAGGCATCCAAACTAGGAAATGTGGTAGTAATTGGTGACTTCAACTACCCGGACATAGACGGGCCGCATATGTGTTCCAGTCATGACAAAGAAGCAAAGTTTCTAGATATTCTAAATGACTATGCCCTAGACCAGTTGGTCATGGAACCGACCAGAGGGACGGCAACCCTGGACTTAATCCTCAGTGGGGACCGGGACCTGGTGCGAGATGTAAGTGTTGTCAAACCGATTGGGAGCAGTGACCATAGTGCTATTAAATTAAACATACATGTAAATGGCCAATTGCCAAGAAAATCCAACATGGTCACATTTGACTTCAAAAGAGGAAACTTCTCCAAAAATGAGGGGATTGGTAAAAAGAAAGCTGAAAAACAAAGTCCAGAGGGTCACATCACTCGAAAATGCTTGGAAGTTGTTTAAAAACACTATATTAGAAGCTCAACTGGAGTGCATACCGCAGATCAGAAAAGGTACCGCCAGGGCCAAAAAGATGCCAGCATGGTTAACGGGCAAAGTCAAGGAAGCTCTTAGAGGCAAAAAGGCACCTGGTTGGCCACTGTGAGAACAGGATGCTGGACTAGATGGGCCACTGGCCTGATCCAGCAGGCTCTTCTTATGTTCTTATGTTCTTATGTCTTCCTTCAGAAAATGGAAGTCTTGTCTGAATGAAGAAAATAAAAAAGGACACAAACTCTGGCAAAAGAAATGCAAGAAGACAATAAGGGATGCTAAAAAAGAATTTGAGGAGCACATTGCTAAGAACATAAAAACCAACAACAACAAATTCTATAAATACATTCAAAGCAGGAGACCATCTAGGGAGGCGATTGGACCCTTGGATGATAAGGGAGTCAAAGGTGTACTAAAGAACGATAAGGAGATTGCAGAGAAGCTAAATGAATTCTTTGCATCTGTCTTCACAGTGGAAGATATAGGGCAGATCCCTGAACCTGAACTAACATTTGCAGGAAGGGATTCTGAGGAACTGAGACAAATAGTGGTAACGACAGAGGAAGTTCTAAGCTTAATAGACAATATAAAAACTGACAAATCACCAGGCCCGGATGGCATCCACCCGAGAGTTCTCAAAGAACTCAAATGTGAAATTGCTTGTCTCCTAACTAAAATATGTAACGTCCCTCGGGTCCTCCTCTGTGCCTGAGGACTGGAAAGTGGCAAATGTAACACCAATATTCAAAAAGGGATCAAGGGGGGATCCCGGAAATTATAGGCCAGTTAGCTTAACTTCTGTCCCTGGAAAACTGGTAGAAAGTATTATTAAAGCTAGATTAACTAAGCACATAGAAGAACAGGCCTTGCTGAAGCAGAGCCAGCATGGCTTCTGCAAGGGAAAGTCCTGTCTCAGTAACCTATTAGAATTCTTTGAGAGTGTCAACAAGCATATAGATAGAGGTGATCCAGTGGACATAGAGTACTTAGACTTTCAAAAAGCTTTTGACAAGGTACCTCACCAAAGACTTCTGAGGAAGCTTAGCAGTCATGGAATAAGAGGAGAGGTCATCTTGTGGATAAGGAATTGGTTAAGAAGCAGAAAGCAGAGAGTGGGAATAAACGGACAGTTCTCCCAATGGAGGGCTGTAGAAAGTGGAGTCCCTCAAGGATTGGTATTGGGACCTGTACTTTTCAACTTGTTCATTAATGACGTAGGATTAGGAGTGAGCAGTGAAGTGGCCAAGTTTGCTGACGATACTAAATTGTTCAGGGTTGTTAAAACAAAAAGGGATTGCGAAGAGCTCCAAAAAGACCTCTCCAAACTGAGTGAATGGGTGGAAAAATGGCAAATGCAATTCAATATAAACAAGTGTAAAATTATGCATATTGGAGCAAAAAATCTGAATTTCACATAGACGCTCATGGGGTCTGAACTGGCAGTGACCGACCAGGAGAGAGACCTCGGGGTTGTAGTGGACAGCATGATGAATATGTCGACCCAGTGTGCGGCAGCTGTGAAAAAGGCAAATTCCATGCTAGGGATAATTAGGAAAGGTATTGAAAATAAAACAGCCGATATCATAATGCCGTTGTATAAATCTATGGTGTGGCCGCATTTGGAATACTGTGTACAGTTCTGGTCGCCTCATCTCAAAAAGGATATTCTAGAGTTGGAAAAGGTTCAGAAGAAGGCAACCAGAATGATCAAGGGGATGGAGCGACTCCCTTACGAGGAAAGGTTGCAGCATTTGGGGCTTTTTAGTTTAGAGAAAAGGCGGGTCAGAGGAGACATGATAGAAGTGTATAAAATTATGCCTGGCATTGAGAAAGTGGATAGAGAAAAGGTTTTCTCCCTCTCTCATAATACTAGAACTCGTGGACATTCAAAGAAGCTGAATGTTGGAAGATTCAGGACAGACAAAAGGAAGTACTTCTTTACTCAGCGCATAGTTAAACTATGGAATTTGCTCCCACAAGATGCAGTAATGGCCACCAGCTTGGATAGCTTTAAAAGAAGATTAGACAAATTCATGGAGGACAGGGCTATCAATGGCTACTAGCCGTGATGGCTGTGCTGTGCCACCCTAGTCAGAGGCAGCATGCTTCTGAAAACCAGTTGCCGGAAGCCTCAGGAGGGGGAGTGTTCTTGCACTTGGGTCCTGCTTGCGGACTTCCCCCAGGCACCTGGTTGGCCACTGTGAGAACAGGATGCTGGACTAGATGGGCCACTGGCCTGATCCAGCAGGCTCTTCTTATGTTCTTATGCTCTTAACCAACGAATTCATTATAAGGCAGCTCCCTGCATTGGCAATTTGTGTAAACAAAATAAAACACCCAGCTACATAGCTACTGTCTCATCCAGCCCTCAGATTGCTGTACTTTGTAATCTTGCCCACACTACGTAGGAATAAACTCTACTGATCTCTGCAGGTTTTGCTTCCAAGTAATAAGGTGAGAGATTGGAGTTTATATGTCTGTAGAACACTGAACAATTCACTTGAAAACTTTTACAGAATCTCCTTGCTTGTTTGGGTAACATGGGCAAGAAGCTACTGCTTAAAATAAAAACTCCACGTCCAACATCCAAAGATGCCTGACACTACCAGGGCTTGACTGGACTTGCACCCATGGACTTTGCATGATTAGTTTTGACAGTGCTGACCAACTGCTTTTGGGGAGGAAGTTGCAGTTAAAGCTGGCTGTGCGAGTCATCTGCAGGGAGCATTATGTTGGCATAGCCAACTGACGTTTGTACAGACTGAGGGCCACCCGTCTGCCCATGGCATATATACACTTAGGGGAGAAAACAGTGATAACAAGGCTAAATAAAATCCTGTTATTTTTTTTGGATTACATTTGAAAAAATGAAATGGACTGCCTTCAAGTCAATCCCGACTTATGGCGACCCTATTAATAGGATATTAATGGTAAGCAGTATTCAGAGGGGGTTTGCCATTGCCTCCCTCTGAGGCTGAGAGGCAGTGACTGGGCCAAGGTCACCCAGTGAGCTTCATGGCTGTGTGGGGATTCGAACCCTGGTCTCCCAAGGTTGCACAGGTGGGTTACAAATGTGGTCTTTATATCCTCACAACAATCCTTTGAGGTAGATTTGGCTGAGAGACAGTGACTAGCCCAAGGTCATCCAGTGAGCTTCATGGCCAAGCAAGGATTTGAACCCTGGTCTCCCAGGTTCCAGTCTGACACCACATTGGTTCTCATTCAATTCAGATCATGTTATTTAACCTGAAATGTTTAAAATATTTTGCTGAAATGATCTGGAACCTCCATATTTTGGACGCATCTGTTGATCTGCTGATATTTGACAGGGGAATAACTGAGAAGAGGTTTTGGTTTTGACTGTCCTGTAAAAAAAATCACTCAAATTTGACCCTGCATTCTAATAATACACCCTTCCCTAATTGAGTCCCTAATTCACCAAGACTGCAATCCAATACATGTCTACTCAGAAGTAAGCTCCATTGGGTTCAGTGGGACTTACTCCCAGGTAAGTGTGTATTGGATTGCAGCCCAAGTTTATGAAGGTTGACTGCTGCTGCTTTGTGAGCATCAGAAAAAATTATTGTTCTAATCAATTCAATTGACTTAAAGGTATGAAAAGGTGTGTTTTTCCTCTTTTTATATCTGTATGTCAGCTGTATGCAATCCATAGAATATGCAGTGTGGACATATCAAACTTCTATATTCCTTTGCAGCAAACGATCCAATAGCTCGTCTTTTGCAAATGTGCAAGAAAATAGATTGTTCTTGTTTCCCTCATATAATCACAAAGGTAATCTTCCAAGCACAGCAGAGACTGAATGTTCCACTCTTTGTATCCTTAGCAACACAAGTCCAGTATTCTGCATCAGAGTTCAGTGGAACGCAAATGGGTCATATCTTTCCTAAAGGGAAAACTATTGGTGAGTCAGCCCCACAATACTGCAAATACAGGAAGGAGGTGAAGGAGTTCAGCAACTTATTAGAACGGAGCGTCATTTCAGAGGCTAAATAGAACAGGGGTTACTCTCGTTGTGTCTATCAAACTGAAACTCCATACATAGCTCATTTGGTGATCTCATCCCAGCTGTTGAAGAATAATAATGGATTCCAGTTTGGCATAGAAGTGTACCAGATGATATGCATATGTAGTTGTGACCACACAGGATGGGGAATAAATTTGATTCAGTTTGTATTTAAAGGTGAATCTACATAACTAGCACTTTCTGAAACAATATGCGAACTGAACCAGTCATCCTTTAAATATTTGCACTACTCAGAATTTTGCAATGCGGTTCTTCAACCAAGTAATATATAAAAAAATCATATGCTAAGGTACTGTGTGCATAAAAAGGCATATATTGGTGAAAATAATGTATAAATGCATTGTATTAGGATATATATAAATATTAGAGAAATGATGCTTTGCAAATATGTGCCTTTTAGGCAAATTGATACAAAAATGTGTATCTTAAGAGAAATTCACACTAAAATGCTGATGAATTTTCATGAGGACTTGTTAAAAATAATTGCAGACTGATGTGGAAAAGTGGAGAACTGAACAAAAATTTGGAAAAATGAGAAACTGAGAAAAACTGAAATTGACAGATTTGCTCCTTCCTAGCACCCCAGCTGAGCCCACCATTGATACATTCTCTGAGCCCTTTGATCAGTTCGGGGGGGCTGCCATTGCATCGCTTCATTAGGATTATAGAACATGAAAATGGCAGCCTATGCAATGACCTGGACATCGTTAGAAATTAAAACACAGAGTGAAGATATTGTTGGTTGCCATTGCTGGGTAAGCCTCTTTGGATCTACTAATGTGGGATGGGGTCTACCAGGGGAAACTTTGTGGAGGGCTTCCTCTAACTTGGAGATGGTCCTGAGCTCAGAGTTTTATCCAGATGTTGTTCAACAGAACCAGCTGAAAGCCTTTACTTGGACTGATTGTATTCAGGGAACCTGGTCTTGAGTGGAAGTAAGTTCCATCTCTTTCCTTTGCTCCCCATTATCTTAAAATGACTTGCAGTGGAGGTCAGAGAGCCTGCCAAAATACTACAGCAGGATGGAGAAACCCAGGAAGAATACAGTTGACCATGGAGTAGCAGGTCACATCCATACCATAAATTCAAATCACATTTAACACGTGTTTAGAACTCATGGCTTTTCCCCAAAGAATCCTGGGAACAGTAGTTTGTTGAAGGTACTTGGAACTGTCGCTCTGTGAAGGATAATCCAAAGTTACCAAAATTATTTGGGGAATGCTGAACACTGCTGTTTCTCAGAATGCCTTCAATGAATGGTGACTGCTGACTGTGTTTCACCAATCTCTCTTTAGCACTTGGTTGATGATTCTATTATGTTTTAATTTTTTTCTGTACAGATGCTGGTTCAAAACTTGCATGGATAGCGGTATACACTTTTTTGAGAGGAGTAGGAGTAGGGGTGAACATAACTGCCTGTCAGTTTGGCTCAGAACATGCTGCATTGAGTAATAAAAGGAAAAAATGGCCAGGCTCAGTTTGAGGGGATGGTTTTGATTTTATAGCTCTAAGTGCCTTATGCCCTGGGGGCAGTATCCAACAAAGTAGTTCTACTAGAGCAATGAGGTATGTTTGCATAAAAGAACTTCCCCTTCCCATGTGTCTCCCCCACCCACCCTTCACAAATCTGTTTGAGGGGGTTGAGAGAAACCCCAGAATAGATTGAAGGGGCACATAGGAGAGATGGGGAAGGGGAACGTTCTGTTGTCCTTGCACTAGCAGAACTACTTTGCTGAATACCACCCTGGGTGTCTTAAGAATCACCTTCTTCTGTATGTGCCCTCAAGTATGTTCCATTCCACATGGGGGGGGCTAGCTTTAGGTGCTTTTACCAAATTCAGCAATCATCCACAGGAGTAGGACCTTTTTGGTCGTGGTGCCAACTCTGTGGAATGCCCTCCCCAAAGGTGTCCAGCAGGTCTCATTGCTGCACTCTTTTAGCTGCTTGGCCAAAACATGGCTCTGCCAGAAAGCAGTATTTATTTATTTATTTAAAATATTTCTATCCCACCCTTCTACCCTTTAACAGGGCACTCAGGGTTGCTTACAATAAAATCACACACATACATAATAAAATTGTACACAATAAAGAACACAAAACATTAAAGTAAATTAAAATACAATATACATATACACATACATACATACACACACACACACACACCTGTCTGTCTGTCTGTCTGTCTATCTAATCTTATCTATCTAATCTATCTACCCTATAGACAGTTTTGAAAGCAACAAACAGAACTTCACCCAAGCTTGCTCTGGATCCCTATAAGGGTTCCATTAATCACCTAAAAATATGTGCATGTAACTGTGATTAACATAACAGAGGTTTTTATTGTTCTTCCAAAATGTTTCAGCTTCTGCCTTCATCAGCTGCTAACAGAGGCTGCTTTCACACATGGGGCTAATAGTGCTAGTTTAACAGATTAAAAAGGTAGCGCTTCTGTCCCGATTTCTAAAATCCCTTTCACACTGCAGTACCTCTTGCGATAAGGAACAGTATTTTTTCAGCCGATATAGCGGCATTTCGCGCAACTGTCTTTCACATAGCTTGTTGTCATCCCTCACCCATGCACACTGTTCCCCACTGTGTAGGAGGTCTAAGATCTTGTCCCGTCGCCATGCAAGCCCTGTCCCTTTAGGATCTGACTTTTTTAATTGTTTTAGTTGTATCAAGACGGGGTGTGTGTGCAAAATGCTGCTGCTATCTGTACCGATGCCAGAATACCGGTACAACGTTTGTCAGGCAAAAAACCCAAAAAATTGTGTGACTAAAGGGCAGGAACACACTGCATGCTGGGATGCCTGTCACATGAGTGGCAGCAGCTAGTGAAAAACTCCTGTGATCTTCCAGGTTCCCAGCCTTGCTAACAGATTATTTCTGGTATCATTTATTGCAGAAATTAGCACTATACTTGCACTACATTCCACCAGAATTCCGGAGCTACCCGGTATGTCATGTGAAAGCTCAAATATAATGAGCAAATTACCAGGTAAGAATCGTCAGAATAACGGAAGAAAGTGCAGTGTGAAAGCACCCATACAAATGCTGTTACCAAGGTGGCAGTTATAGAGCTTTGAGGATGGAATGCTCAGAGGGGCTTCATTACCAGCATTACTTAGCTTCTGCTAAATTGGCACATAGAGATACAGCAGCTGAGCATATCCCTCATTTCTACTATTATTAAGCAGAATCTTCTGAAAATCAGGACCTTGAAACAAGCACTACAGCAGGAATTAATGTTTCAAAGAAACATTCTAACACCATGTGACTATGAAAGTCTCCTGTATCTGCTCCACAAAACAGAACAGACAACTTTATCAATGTCCATGCCACCAAAAACAAAAAAAACCAAAGGGATATTCTAAGATATCATCTTCCTCTTATTCCATCCAATTTAATACCACAGGGTTCTAATTATAAAGAAATATTTTCAACTGCTACAAGAGCAAAAGCTAACCACAAAAAAAAGAAAAACAGGATATTCAAAAGATTTATTCCAAAAACTTCCACATATATAACAAGTTCACCTGACATAACTTACAGAAATGACTCCACAACAATAATAGATCTCACTGCAGGCAAAATGTCACCTAATGAAATTAGGCTTCTATCCAAAGGCCTCAACTTCTGCCCAATACCTAGAGAGCACAATATAGCACAGATGAAATGTGACATCAAAGCATTTGAAAGGAGATGTAGATTGGCTGAATTTTTTTATGATGACTCTAAGAACAACATAGAGACTACAGTCTCTACAGTAGAGACCCTCTGCTACAGTATCTGCCATCTAAAACTTGGACACCAAACATTAACAGGGATCCAGTCCTAGAAACCTTTCTCTTATCAATAAACAGAGTCATTAACAACCACACACCAACTCCTACTCATGACAACCTTTCAAAAGAAGAAGGAATAGCCCTAAGGAAACTTCAGATGCGAAGGGATGTTGTCATCAAGCCTGCGGATAAGGGTGGTGCTGTTATTATTATTATTATTATTATTATTATAAAATTATTTATACCCCGCTTTTTGGCCAAAGGCCCTCAAGGCGGCTTACAAAGAAAAATAAACACAAGTATAAAAATACATCAGTGAAAACAGTACAATTCACAAAAATCAAACTAACCAACAAAGACCGTTATTAAGGAGCAAAAAATGTCCAGGAAAGAAACTCAGAAGCCAGTTCAATCTCCCTCGACTCCAAAGTGGCACCCTCGATCCCAATTAAAGTTCTGGTTTCAACCGAAAAAGCCCCCCTGGTCCCTCAGCTTGGACTCCACTCATCCGCCTCCTCTCTCCAGACAGGATCCCAGGGGTGTCAATGATGCTGATGCCGTCCAGGACAGGGCTTGGCAGCTGGGCACACATGAATCCGCTGTTGTGGTACTTAACACTACAGACTATATAGCAGAAGGTCAAAGACAACTAACGGATGAAACAACATATAGACTTCTTGACAAAGACATCACCACAGATATCAGTACTCATATCATTACATCTATACAAAACCTTACAAGTAGGAAACTTCTTAAAGAGGAGACTGCTGATCTTGTTAATCCAAATCCCACCTCTGGAAGGTTTTACATGCTGCTTAAAATCCACAAAGCCAACAATCCTGGTCGCCCAATTGTCTCAGGTAGCAACACAGCTACTGAAAGGATTTCTCTATACATTGACTTAAATTTACCAAACATGGTGCAAAACCTTCCATCATATGTCAAAGACACCAAGGACTTCTTGCTTAAAATTGAGTCTTTAAACAAGCAGTATCAATTCCACAACAATACTATGCTAGCTACTTTAGATGTCATATCTCTTTATACCAATATACCACATAATGAATGGAATTCAGGCTTTAAAAGAGTTCCTTAACACCAGGAATACGAACAATCCTCCAACAGAGGTTATCAGAACTTTAGCTACATTAGTTCTGACTCGCAACAACTTTACATTCAATGGAGAACACTACCTGCAACTACAAGGCACAGCTGTGGGGATTTGCATGGCTCCATCATATGCAAATCTCTTTGTGGGTAAACTGGAACAGGAGATCCTCAAAAAGGCCATCAACAAACCACTTATATGGTGGTGATACATTGATGACATCTTTATGGTCTGGACATATGGTAGAGAGTTTAGAACAATTTTAAAATTACATCAACTCTATTCATCCACCTATTAAGTTTACATTTAATAGTACAAATGATAATCTGCACATCCCTTTTCTTTATGTCCTTCTCACCATTGAAAACAGCAAAATAGCCACTGGTCTCTATAGCAAACCCACACCTATTTAAACTGGAAATCCTCTACAGCAAACCCACACCTATTTAAACTGGAAATCCTGCCACCCTACGCATGTAAAGAAAAACATTGTGTATTGCTTAGCTCTGAGAATCAAACGTATTTGCCACACTGAAGATATATATCAGAGAAGGATCAGTGAACGTAAAGAACACCTTCTTCTGAGAAGATATCCTCCACATATTATTGATTACAACATCCATTGAGCCTCCATTCTGTCCAGAGAAAACCTCCTCCATCATAATGAGGTGTCAAAGAGCAGAACACAAAGGATTCCATTTGTGGTAGATTTCCATCCAGCATCTCCTAACTATCATCAAACAATCAGGGAGAGTTACCCATTGCTGACAAACTCTGAACATCTTGCTAGAGTCATCAGCAGGCCTCCTGTTGTAACATTTCGCCAGCCTCCTAATTTGCGCAGACTGTTAGTGAGAGCTGTGCTGAAGTCACCTATCAGCAATCCTGGTCTCATCCTTGTCACCTGTATCACCTGTGTGTACCTCAGGGAGACAGCTACTTTCACAAGCACTAGGACAGGCAGGACATATTACATCAAACAGAACATCACCTGCAGGTCCTGCAATATAATTTATGTCATCAAATGCAAAAGACCAGAATGTCATATCCAATATGTAGGAAAAACCACAAATGACCTATGCACATGCTTCAGAAACCACAAATTGGCAATCTTAACAAAAAAAGTGGAGCAACCAGTTGCAAAACATTTCAGCATTAACGGTCACAGCCTGTTGGACTTTTCTATAACAGCTATAGAGATGCCAACACATCCAGCAGCATTGACTAAAAGGGATAACTTTTGGATATACTCTCTGGACACATTGGCACCACATGGCCTGAATCTGGAGGACAGTACCAGCATCACTTAGCTTCTGCAAATAAAACCCCTCTGAGCATTCCATCCTCAAAGCTCTATAACTGCCAGCTTGGTAACAGCATTTGTATGTTAGCAGCTGATGAAGGCGGAAGCTGAAACTTTTTCGTAGAACAATAAAAACCTCTGTTTTGTTAATCACAATTACGTGTATATAGGACTAAAAAGATAAAGATTAAAATAAAAAGCGTAAAAACAATCTCAGGCTCCCCCATCAGTCCCTCCCAAAGGCTTTCCCAAACAAGATGGTTTCCAAAAGTCTCCAGAAAACTATCAGGGAGGGAGCAAAGCTTGGGGGCCACAGCTGAAAAGGCCTCTCCACATGCCTGTCAGTCTAAGATCCTTCATTCCAGACATGCAGAGGAGACCAGAGGCAGATGATCTTAAATCCTGGGCAGGTACATATGGGCGTAAGCAGTCCCTCAGGTCCATGGCCGTTTAGGGCTTTAAAGGTCAAAAACAGCACTTTGATTTGGGCCCAGAAAGAGATTGGGAGCCAGTGGAGTCGATAAAGTGCAGGGGTGATATGCTCCCTGTGCCATGCTCCAGTTAACATTATGGCTGCTGCATTGTAGTAGATATTTGTCTTATGGTTTTTTTAAAAAAAAACTTAAGCTAATGTCTCAATGCAGTAATACTGTTTACTAATATCCATTGTCGTTTGTTTTGCTGTGGGCATTTTTTAGGATTATGGTGTAGAGTTTTTTCCTTGCCTTATATGCTTTGGATATTTGTATTTATTATATACTGATTTGTTGATTTTGTCTTGTGAGCTGCTTTGGGTTTATTTTTCATAAAGTAAAGCTGGATATAACTTATGACTGTAAAACAAAACAAACAAGTATATAAACGGCAGAGAAAAGCCCTTCCTGTGCTGATTTTGCTTATTGTGCAAAACAGGGTGTTCATTCTGCTCCATAGATGGGCATTATGGATACACAATAGGCATGTCCCCATCTGGATGCTGTAGAAGCAATAGTGGATGGTCTGGTGAATCGCTGCTGCTTCCTGGGAAGGGGAGGGATGAGGCAGTGGCAAGGTCAGCAGGGTGCAAATCTGGTACTCCTGCCAGGGCATTTGCAGCATGTCACCTTCCATTCTCTTTCCCAATAAGCAGCAGTGGCTCCGGCAAGCGTCTCTGTCCAACCACACCATCTACTGTGTAAAAGACAGGACAAGATGCAGTGTTTCTGCTTGAAACTAGCAATGCAGAAATGTGAAAAAGTGTTTCTGTTTGAAACTAGGGATGGGTGGATGTCAATTTCTGTTTCTCTCAGTTCCTCATTTTTCCAGTCTCAAGTTCAGTTCATCACATTTCTGTATCAGTTTATTTGTCAGCATATTAGTCTGCATTTCTCCTAACGGACACATTTTTGCAAGCAGTCACCTAATATAAAGTAGTTTTGTATGTTAGCTTTACTAATATATTTATGCACACTTTTCCCTACTATACACTTTTTTTGGTTTGAGAACTACACTGTAAATTTCAGAGAAGTGCAAACTTTAAAGGCTAGCTTTGTTTCAATTAGAATTTCCCTGATATCTCTACTGGATTCTGGATTCATGTTTTTGGATGAATTTTTCTGAAGGCTCCTGTCTCTTGCTTTTTCCACTCACTGGGACAATTTTTTCATTTACCTGCCATCTCCCATGTTCATCAAAGGGAACCTTTCCCTTGGCCTATCTCCTGCCATCTTCAGTATGTCTTTTGCATCCCTCTCACCTTTGCCTGCTGATTGAATTGCTCAAAGCAGTGCTTCCTGTAGCCATACCTCTAATTTCCTCTGGCCACTAGCACGACAGATGGTGGTCACTACACTCTAAAAGCTACCCTCCAGGAGTGTAGTTGTGCAGGGTCTCAGGGGGACTTAGACCCTTTACATTTTTGGGAACAGGGTGCCAGCAGAGTCCCTATGTCTCAAGCATCCTACAAGCCAATCAGCATGAAAGGGGGGGTGTTAGCCATTGAGAAAAGCCTTCTAATATTTTTATTTATTTATTTATTTATTTTCATTTCTAGACCGCCCATAGCTAATAGCTCTCTGGGCGGTGTACAAAACGAGATTAAAATACAATATAGAATAAAATCAGTAACAAAGGAACACATTAAACTAAAAACATTAAACATAAAGCATTAAACATTAAAATGCCTGGGAGTATAGCCAGGTCTTAACCTGGCGCCTAAAAGAAAGAACCGTAGGCGCCAGGCGTATCTCCTCCGGTAAGCTGTTCCATAATTCGGGGGCCACCATAGAAAAGGCCCTAGATCTAGTAACAGTCCTCCGGGCATCCTGGTGAGTTGGTACCCAGAGGAGGGCCTTAGATACTGAACGAAGTGAACGGGTAAGTTCATAGCGGGAGAGGCGTTCCACAAGGTATTGCGGTCTCACACCGTGTAAGGCTTTATAGGTCAAAACCAGCACCTTGAATCTAGCTCGGAAACAAATAGGTAGCCAATGCAAGCGAGCCAGGACAGGTGTTATATGTACAGACCGATTGGTCCTTGTCAACAGCCTGGCTGCCGCATTTTGCACTAGCTGAAGTTTCCGAACAGTCTTCAAGGGCAGCCCTACGTAGAGCATGTTACAGTAATCCAGTCTAGAAGTTACCAGAGCGTGAACAACCGAGGCGAGATCATCACTGTCCAGATAGGGGCGTAGTTGGGCTACTAAGCGCAGGTGGTAAAACGCATTCCGTGCCACCGAGGCCACTTGAGCCTCGAGCAACAAGGAAGGGTCAAAAAGGACCCCCAAACTACGAACCTGTTCCTTCAAGGGGAGTGTAACCCCATCTAGAACAGGATAAGCATCCACCATCTGAGCAGGGAAAGAGCTCACCAACAGTGTCTCAGTCTTGTCTGGATTGAGTTTCAGTTTATTAGCTCTCATCCAGTCCATTATCGCGGTCAGGCAACGGTTCAGCACATCAACAGTCTCACCTGTGGAAGGTGAAAAGGAGAAGTAGAGCTGCGTGTCATCAGCGTACTGATGGCAACACACTCCAAAACTCCTGATGACCGCACCCAGAAGCTGCATGTAGATGTTAAAAAGCATGGGGGACAAAACTGACCCCTGAGGGACTCCACAATGGAGAGTCCAGGGTGTCGAGCAATGTTCCCCAAGCACTACCTTCTGGCGACGATCCGCTAAGTAGGAGCAGAGCCACTGCCAAGCAGTGCCCCCAACTCCGCGAGCCTCCCTAGAAGGATACCATGGTCGATGGTATCAAACGCCGCTGAGAGATCATCATACAGGGCGATCAAGGCTGTTTCAGTGCCAGAACCGGACCTAAAACCGGATTGAAACGGATCCAGATAATCGGTTTCATCCAAGAGCGCCTGGAGCTGGCCGGCAACCACCCGCTCCAGAACCTTGCCCAAAAAAGGGACATTCGCCACCGGTCTGTAGTTGTTCAAAACATCTGGGTCCAAAGAAGGTTTCTTTAAAAGATGTCTTATTATTGCCTCCTTGAGACTACCAGGGACTACTCCCTCTCTCAAGGAGGCATTTATTACCTCCCTGGCCCAGCCAGCGGTTACAGCCCTGCTAGTCTTCACTAGCCAAGATGGGCAAGGGTCCAGAGCAGACGTGGTCGCCCGCACCATTCCAAGCACCTTGTCCACTTCCTCGAGCTGCACCAACTGAAATTCATCCAATAATAAAGGACAAGGCCGCGCTCTGGACACTTCAATGGAGTCATCTGTCATAACATCAGAGTCTAAGTCCCGACGGATGCATGCAATCTTCTCCTGGAAGTGCTCCACAAATTCGTTGCAGCGGGCTTCCGATGTTTCCTTAGTATCATGAGAGCCAGAATGTAGAAGCCCTCGTACCACCTTAAAAAGCTCTGCTGGGCGGCAAAGAGATGATCTAATGGTGGTAGTAAAATAAAACTTTTTTGCCGCCCTAACCGCTTTTATGTACAACTTAGTGGAAGCACTTACCAAGGAATGATTACATCCGTCAGGAGTTCGCCTCCACCTGCACTCTAGCCTCCTTCTCTCTTGCTTCATCACTCTCAGCTCCGGGGTATACCACGGTGCTGTATGAGTTCGGCACTGAAGGGGGCACGCGGGAGCGATCATGTCGATGGCCCGGGTCATCTCCGTATTCCACAGATCAACCATGGCCTCGACAGGAGCACCAGTGCTATCAGCCGGAAAAACTCCCAGAGCCCTCTGGAAAGCTACAGGATCCATAAGCCTCTGGGAGCGGACCAAGTTAATAGGTCCCCCACCTCTGCAGAGGGAAAGGGCTGTCGTGAGTCTAAAACTCAGCAAGCGATGATCTGTCCATGACAATGGAGTAGATGAAAAATACCCCACCTTCAGATCACCATCTCCATGACCAGTGGCGAAGATCAGATCAAGAATATGTCCTGATACATGTGTCGGGCCAGTAACAATTTGAGACAGCCCCATGGTTGTCATGGAGGCCATGAAGTCCTGAGCCGCCCCGAGCAAGACAGCCTCGGCATGGATGTTGAAATCCCCCAGTACCACGAGTCTGGGGGACCCCAACAACACCTCCGAGACTATCTCTGTCAGCTCAGCTAGGGAAGCTGTTGGGCAGCAAGGTACACCAACAGTATTCCCAGTCTGTCTCCTTGGCCCAGCACAAGATGAAGACATTCCAAACCAGTCGCCGTCTGGACAGGGTGCTTGGTGAGGGAGAAAGAACTCCTATAGACCACAGCAACCCCACCTCCCCGGCCCTCAGATCTACCACAGTGCTGCACCGAGTACCCAGGTGGGCAAAGCTGGGAGAGAGGAACTCCTCCCTGCTCGCCCACCCAGGTTTCGGTAATACACGCAAGATCGGCACCTTTCTCCACGATCAAATCGTGGATAAGGGGGGTTTTATTAGCAACCGATCTGGCATTTAAGAGCAGCACCTGGGGATCCGATGGCTGGCTGACAGTACAACCAACAATCCTGTGGATATGAGGAGAACCGGAACAAGGCACAGACACAACTTATCTGGGACGAGTTCCCCTTACCTGGCACGTTCTCCTCCCAACACCATACCTCCCATTACCCGTCACTACGCTTCTTTCCTACTGATTGCAGCCAATCCAAGTGAAAGGAGGCAAGTCAGCCACTGAGAAGATTCTTCTCAGTGCTGACACTCTCCTTTTTCATGCTTATTAGTTCCTAGGTATTAACAAGGATCTCATTCTCAACCCCACAGCAACATAAATGGGGAGGGGACATGGCTGTGATCAACATCAAGGCCTATCAGATGTTGTTGGATGACATCTCCCATTGTCTCTGACCATTGGCCATAGTAGCTGGGGCTGATTGGAGTGAAGAGTCCAGCAACATCTGGAGGGCCTAGGATCTCCATCCCTGATCTACAGTGAAGTCATAGGTAACGGCCATTTCACAGGCTGCTGGTATTGGAGAGGTGTTTCCAGGATCTTTGGTGCATTTGAGATTTTTTACTGTTTATGTTGCTATAAGCACCACAGTTTATGGCACTATGATATTGCTACAATTTGCTCTTTACATACATTGAAATATTTCATTGTTGAACCAGTTATAAAGGAAAGACTGTTTGGTTAAACATAGGGATGGACATATCTGTCAGTTTCATTTCGCTCCATTTCTAATTTTTCCAATCTTGAATTCAGTTCTCCATATTTCTGGAGCAATTTGCAACTTAAAAAAAAAACTTCTAATGAAAACTTATCAGCATTTTAGTGCAAATTTCTCCCAATAAACACATTTTTGTATGTAGTTTTGACTAATGTACACCTTTTTGCAAGCAATTTCCCCTAATATAATGCATTTTTGAAAACATTGGTTGGAAATGTGAGAATTTCAAAGGATGGTTGTGTTTTGATTCTCGTATTGTTTTGGAAAGTGAGAATTGGGCAAGTTTGCCTTTAAATGCCAAATGAATCACATTTCTCCCCCATCCCCAAGCACAGTGCACTGCCAAATCATCACAGCATGGGGGAGGGGGGAGGTAGCTTGTGGTTAAGTTTTGCATATTTTCACGGAATGTTGGTATTTCCATTAAAATGTCATTATGTGACCATCTTTTGAGATTAGGCAGAATTTTTGTTCCATCAAGAGGTCTCATTTATAGTCAATTATCTCAAAAAAATAAACATATGGGGAAGAAGAGGTAATAATGACAGAACAGGTTCCCTGGTTGAAAAATAAGCAATATTGCCTCAAGCCAAACAAGAAGGACTTTCTTTTTTACATTTGTGATTGAATATTCATTCTGCAAGTTTAGGATGGAATCATAGAATCATAGAATCATAGAGCTGGAAGGGGCCTTGTAGGCCATCGAGTCCAACCCCCTGCTCATAGCAGGAAATCCACAGCTAGAGCATCTCCCGCAGATAGCTGTCCAGCCTCTGCTTGAAGACATCCAGCGAAGGGGATCCCACCACCTCCCTAGGCAGTCGGTTCCATTGCCGAACTGCCCTTACTGTCAAGAAGTTCCTTCTAATGTCCAATCTGAATCTACGCTCCTGCAACTTAAAACCATTAGACCTACTCCTACCCTCTGGGGCAGCAGAGAACAAATCTGTACCCTCCTCTATGTGACAGCCCTTCAGGTACTTAAACAGTGCAATCATGTCACCCCTCAGCCTTCTCTTCACCAGACTGAACATGCCAAGTTCCTTCAACCTTCCCTCATAAGACTTGTTCTCCATACCGGCTATCATCCTCATCGCCCTCTTCTGAACCTGCTCTAACTTGTCTATATCTTTCTTAAAATGAGGTGCCCAGAACTGAACGCAGTATTCCAGATGAGGCCTGACTAATGCAGAATATAGTGGGACTATTACTTCCCTCGACCTGGAAACTATAGCTCTGTTTATGCAGCCCAAAACGGCATTTGCCTTTTTTGCTGCAGCATCACACTGCT
The DNA here is from genome assembly GCF_030035675.1 of Rhineura floridana. NCBI lineage: Eukaryota > Metazoa > Chordata > Lepidosauria > Squamata > Rhineuridae > Rhineura > Rhineura floridana. The sequence goes on from NC_084480.1 coordinate 47,553,847, forward strand.
GGGTCATGTTCAACTTGCGATCCACTACAATTCCAAGGTCCTTCTCACACGCACTACTGCTAAGCCGTGTATTTCCCATCCTATACCCGTGCATTTTGTTTTTGTGGCCTAAATGCAGAATCCTGCGTCTTTATTGAATGTCATTTTATTAATTTCAGCCCAATTTTCTAGTCTATCCAGGTCCCTTTGGATTTTATTCCTGTCTTCCATTGTGTTAGCTATCCCTCCCAGTTTCGTATCATCCGCAAACTTCATAAGGCTTCCCTCCACCCCATCATCTAAGTCATTGATAAAAATGTTGAAGAGTATCGGCCCCAGGACAGAACCCTGTGGCACTCCACTCGAAACCTCCTTCCAGTCCGAAGGAGAGCCACCGATGACCACTCTTTGGGTACGGTTTTCCAACCAGTTGTGAATCCACCTGACAGTATTTCCATCTAGTCCGCATTTGACCAGTTTGCTAATCAAAAGGTCGTGGGAGACTTTGTCAAATGCTTTGCTGAAATCTAGATAGATGACATCTACAGCATTTCCATCATCTACTAAGCTAGTGACCCGATCAAAAAAAGAGATAAGATTAGTTTGACAGGATTTTTCTTGACAAACCCATGCTGGCTCCTACTAATCACTAAGGATAATGGCAGTGGCATAAACACAAAGCTATGGGTGCTTCAAGCACAGTAAAATTATTTTCTTTTCTTTTCCCAGATACAGAAAGGTGAATTGGCTATAATGAACAGAAACCCCACAGTTCTGGAGAATAACTTAAGCATGAACTGTTTAAATCCAGCAAATACACAGCAGCGAACAGAGAGGCCACATCCAGCAAATGTAAAGATTAAAAGGGAAGGAATACAGTTGGTCAAAAGGGTTATTCTTAACCTTCCTTATGGATGTGAGAGTACATTTGATGCAGTTAACAAACTTATCAGCAAAACAGAAGAAACAATGTGACTTTCTAATAATGACCTCACTGATATATTGTGAGTCAACTGGTTGGATTTTTTGTTTTGTAACAATTGAGTCTGTTATGGAAAGAAAATTAATTGAAAAAATAAAAGGGGGAAGGGGCAAAGTAACAAATCATGAGCTCTCAGGACAAAGCCTTTAACCAAGATGTTTGATGCGGTAAAGGTAGTTAGGGAGATAAATGAGCACCACTGTGTAAAAAGAATCAGGTTTAACCAAATCAGTTGAGATTGGTGGGTCCACGGGTGTAGTCCAGGGTCTCAGGGGGTCTTAAACCCCTTAGTTTGTTTGGGAGCCAGGTCCTAGGAGGATCCTTCTGTCACCAGCATCCAATGAGCTAATCAGCATAAAAGGGTAGTATGTTAGTCACTGAGAAGAGCCTTCTAACTTGCTGCCTTGTCATTTGTTGCTGATTGGAGCCAATCAGAGTGAAAGGAGTTCCTATTAGCTCCTCTTTCAAAAAACCTAGTTGTAGAGAGTGAAGAAGAGACAGTGATTCCTGATGATAGCATCCCATCTATATAATTAAACAGTTTGGTAGAGGCATGAGATAAATTTGTAGACACTGAGTTCAGTAATTCAGGCAATATCTGTGATGAAGAGACAGGACAATCAAATGGTGACAGTCATAGAAAAGCAGAAAGCAGTATTCAAGCCTGCCCAGATTATTCTCTAATCTTAGAAGGTTGTATAATAATTTTAGAAGGGGTTGATGGCTGTGACTACCATGAAGAGACTCTGAACTTCTGAATTTGCCACTACACTACTGGATGGGTCACTTACTCCAGCAGGGTCAAAGGCCACACATAAGGTCCCAATCCTATAAGTGGCATGGTGCTGTCACCTTCCAGTGCTGTGCAACTTGCTTGTTGGCAGCAAACAGAGAGAAAATGATAAAAACCCTCATGCAAAACCTCTTCACAAGAATTCACAAGAATGTGAGTTTAGGATTAGGTTTAATGCTCTGGTGAATAATTTTAAATATTTCTGTTTCCGAAAATTTACAACTGTTTTGTACCTCTATAAACATGGCAAATAGAAGCCTCTATCATTAAAACCCCTCTGTCTAGTCCTGGCAAGGATGAGCCCAGAGGAGTCTGGAGAAAGCAGATCAGGCAGACTGCCAGAGCAGAGACTGATAGACAGGGACAGTATTCATTCAAAGGTCAAGAAACAGTATTCAAAAGCAAGAGCAATCAGAGGCAAGTCCATCAGAAAAATGGGAGAGACCAGGGAAAGCAACAATTTATTCCAATAAGTGTTGGTTGTGCTGAGACCTTATGTAGCCCCTTAGCCTGACTGCACTTTTCAAGCCTTGATTTCTTGTTGGAGAACTGAGATCTTTAATGACTGAAGCCCTCTGGCTTCACCATCACCTCTTAGCTATCTCTTGCTGGGACTGCTAGCTGGGGTGGTGAACAAACTCAGTGGCCAAGAAACAATCAGGAATGCATTTGAAGGCTCTCAATTCTTTCTATGCAACCACATCTTTATCTGCCCCACACCTGATGCCACGTATGATGTCAAGTATGGGGCAGGTGATATGGTTTGGGGAAAACAGCCTTGTGGACCCTGCCAGGCCAAAATTGGCTCACAGGCTGGAAGTTTCCTCACAAATACAATAAGACACATATTCCTGTAGCTAGACTCTTAAATTTATTTGATCAAGAAATTAACAATGTTAAAGTGCTATAGTATAATCTGCTTTGTCATGAAGTGCCTGATTAGGTGTTTCTAAAACCAATTCATGCTGGAATCTGGTAGACTTTCCAGAATTTGGCCACAGTGAGTGGGTATCTATTCACATGAGCCCCCCAAATACAGAGCTTGCTTTAATTGTTTAATAAAACAAAGTTCAATATTGTGCCTGTGAAGATGCAAAAACATTTTAGGGTTGACTGCAACTAAACATTTAATGCTGTCACTCCAAATAGAAAGGCCAGACAACTTCTGGATACAAGCCTGACTAGAATGAAGTATACTAAGGCAAAATATTTCCCGTTTCCCTATAATTAACTTATAGGCCTGTAACATTATGCTATTCCCTCAGGGTGTTCTTCAGTTCTCCAGTTGCTTCATGGGTGTTAGTACAAAGACCATGTTATGAGTAAAGAGATCCATAACATATTGCTCCTTATTCATGCTGATGCCCCTTATTTGGAAATTCTCCATAGTTGCCATTGTCAGTGGCTCAATAGAGAAACAGTAAGAAAACAGGAACAGTGAAAAAGGCACCTTACCTTGGTACCTCTAAACATTTAGAAGGCTGGAGAATCATATGCATACATGCATAAAATTGGGAAACCAAATTTAGGAATCTAGGTTTATCTCTATTTTTTTTAATAATCTATGAAAAATTGGCCATTCCAATTTATCAAATGCCTGGTGGCCCTCAAGTAATAAAATAAAAATAGACATTTTAATAGTATAGCTGTAATAGGCAATGTTTAAAAGTCTGTGTGCCAAGCCAGAAAGGTGCCTGTGTGGGATGAAATCAGTTTGATTTTCTTGAATTATGGTGGGGATTATGGAATTCAGTCATCTTGATTCAATGGAGCAATAGGATGGTATAGTATGAGGTCCTCACCTAATTTAGGCATGGCAGTAATACCACTTCTCTGGGATAGGACCGCCATCAAGGATATCACTGAGGAAAGTAATCAGATGTGGAAGCAATACAACAGACTTTTTATACATTTTTCTTATAAAATTGCTGAGTCCCAGTGTTTGGTGATTTTTCAATTTAGTTATTGCTGGCCTCATTTTCTTCTAGTTAAGAAGAGCATGGTGATCCTGCTGCAGAGTCTGTGTTTGCATTTTATCCACATATGCATGAATTTCTGTTTCATTTGGGTGGCTTGATGTGTAAAAGTGTTTGTAAAATGCTTCACTAATATCTTTAGTAATATCTTGTCTTAGCTGTTTCTAATAACTGAAAATGTGTTCTTGCCCGTATTTCTCTTTAGACATCAAGCCTGCAATAATGTTTGTTTCCAAATTCCTAAACTGTTTGATTGAAGAACATCATGGACTTATGCATTTTGGTAACATTAGTGCCTCCAATTCTCACTGCTGTCCCAAGAGACCTCTGTAAATCCTGGCACTTGCAGCCCTTTTATAAATAGTTTGTAGCCTAGTAATATCCTTTCTGAATTTTTCCCTTGCTGCTGTGTGTTTGCATTATAAAAGAGCACTTGATTCATTCATACAAATGCCTCTTAGGACCATCTTTATAGCATCCTAAATTAAAGCATGAAACAAAGTGGGACTAGTGTTTGTATTAAAACAGTGCTGGATCACTTCCTGCAATTTATCTACTATTATCTGCCTATACAACAGAAGAGAATTCTGTTGTAGGTACAATTCTGTTGTACCAAATAGGGGTGGTAGGTTAGGGATCATGAATGGTCAGAAGCAATGATCAAGCCAATGTTTGAATCAATTACAGTCTTGGTCAAAGCATGCAACATCAAATGTTGTCTATTCAGGAGGTACATGCTAACCTAGCTGATTTGAACACATAGTTTCTTTCTTACTTTAGGATTAAAGAATATCTAGGCATCAAGAAAACAGGATCTGTCCAGGTTGTGGGAGGATTGCAAAGATTTAGATGGATAATTATGTGGCAATCCTTTCTCGTCCAATTTCCAGTCCAAGATAATGTTCAGGTGCCCCCCACCCCAGCAACACCCATCCCACTTTAAAGGTATATTGTTGTTTATGCTCATTTCAGGAAGGGTAGCTGCGCAGAGTCAGAAACTATATAGAGCCCAGTGTTACACATATACCCCTTAGAACAGTGTTCTTAAACTTTGGGTCTCCAGATGTTGTTGGATAACAACTCTCATGATCCCTTGACCAGTGGCTAAGCTGGTTAGGGATGATGGAAGTTGTACTCCAAGAACATCTGGAGACCCAGGGTTGAAGAACAATCCCATAGAAGAACAATTGCCAAAGACAATCTAGCCTTTAATATCGAAATTGCCTAGCTAAAATAATTTCTTCTCCATGTGATTGAGGGTAAAGCTAAGCATTTTACTGTTTCTAAGTAAACAGCAGCCGTGGAGGGGGAGAAGTGGTCTAGATTGGGCCTGGGATTCAGGAGGAAAGGATTTAACCTTTTGCCCCCACCATGGCCACAGTACAGATCAGCCCTGTGAGGTATTTACTTTACCAAAACAACAACTCACACAACTGTAATTGTGAGAATGACATTGCATCTAGTTTGGCCTCTAGAAAGTGCTTCCGCTATGGGTGTTTCCATCGTAGCTCTCCTACAAAAAAACCCCCTAATATTGATGACTGGTATTCTGACTGTGGATAGCTCCAAGTGAGCAACTTGCTCCAACAAAGGCTCAAGTTGAACTGAGGCCTCATTATTAATTATTCTTATTCTTATTAATAGCATTTGTAAGTCACTTTTTTCCAAAAATAGGACTCAAAGCGACATACAAAAAGGAAAACAAAAACACACTGCATATGAAATAGCTTACAGCAAGTCAAACAATGGCAAAAACAATTTCAAGCGAAATAATACAACAATAATAGAGAAAATAACAAATAGCAAATATAACAGCAACACAGAAACCATACCAACACTATAAATATAACATAACACATTGTAACAATCCTAATACACAACTAGTCAATATGGCTAAAGGAGAAGAGAAGTAACACAATTTCAACTTCAACTTAGCTACTAGAACCACCCCCCCATGATGTTATTTCACAGTCTCATTCTTCTAGTAACAAAAGTCCTTTTAAACTCCACCAGTCTCCGCCAACCGCCCACTGTAGCTCTTCCCTGGCGGCCCGATCTCAAGCAGCAGTGTCGAGTCCTGCTCGCGAGTCCGCAGAGCAAGGAAGGCTCCTCGGTAGCGCTGGGGTAGTAGGCAACGAAGATGAACGTGGAGAGCAGGCCGAGAGCCACCGCCACTGTCTCTCCCCACACACTTGGAACAGCATACCTGCAGACCGGTCTCCCTGCATCCCCCCCTCTCCACAAGGAAAAAGCTCCCCAAAGAGTGGAGTCACGGCCGCAGCAGCCGAGGGTAAGTCGGCCCTCAGGTGCCCCTCTGCTGGCTTCCCTCATGGGGTGAGGCCACCTCGGGGGCCTCAGTGACAAACAAGAGGCAACTGCTCTGCCGAGATGGAGAAACCACTCAGCCGGGGTAAGGGACCAAACTCCCTTGTCCTCCGGTCTCTCCTGACCCATTTTCGTGCCGCCGCATCAGTAGTGCCTTCTGTGGAGGATGGAGCAGGTGGAGGCAGCCACTGTTACCACCGCCATTGTCATGACACTTGGTCTTGTTATGACACGTGTCTATTGGGAACCTGAGTGTATGAACCTACCACCCACGTGTCCCATTAAACACCCCTTCTTGAGAGGAGGGGGATCTTTTGCTAGGGATAAAACAAGTACTTTGCTCTGAAATGTGTGTAAATGGTGTGTGTATAACCCAAGAAATGCAGGTCCAAACCAGACTAAAGCAAAGCTTTCTTTTATTGAGAGAAAAGAGAAGAATAGCATTACAAAATTACTGGGTGTGTAGCAGCATTAATCATTAATATCCTAACCCATTCATAACTATAAACTAGAGAGATCAAAGGTCCCTATTACTATAAGGAATGACAGATAGCAGAGATTACCTATCCTAGGCCCAGGAGTGGGCAGTGGAATACAGCTGAAGTGATGTGAAGAAGCTCTGACCAAAAAGCAGGTAGGAATCTCTTTGCCTCAAGGCTTGCCCCGAGACACAGGCTCCCTTCCTGTTCTGTGGCCTGCAGTCCTGTGCTGCGTTCCTTGAGAGTGTAGTTACACATGTTGGAGCTCAGATCCCCATCACTGCCCCCCTAGGTCGCCAGCCTCACTCTTAAGTACACTTTCCCTCTTACATTGCCTTGATCTTCTAAAAATACCACCCGTGAACATCAGAAAGATATGGAAACAATACAATTGTTAGAAAGATACAAAATGGATAAGAAAATGTATGGGTTTGAAATAAATAAATCTGATTTTGAAATAGGTTTGTGTACAAATGATGAATGTATAATTGCAAAAATGTATAAATTTTTATTGAAAATGGACATGGAAGAAGAACAAGTAAAAGAGTGTATGGTCAAGTGGGCAAAATTTTTTGGTTATAATATACAAATGGATCAATGGGAAAATATGTGGAAAAAAGGTTTGAAATTTACATTATGCTATAATCTTAAAGAAAATTTTTATAAAATGATGTATCGTTGGTACATGACTCCAGAAAAGTTGTCAAAAATGTATAGTAATGTTTCTAATGTATGTTGGAAATGTAAACAACAAGAAGGATCTTTTTATCATATGTGGTGGTCGTGTAAACAGGCAAAATTATTTTGGACACAGATAGGTAGGATGATGCAAAAAATCTTAAAGATAAATATTCAGTCAAAGCCAGAATTTTTTTTATTGGGTTTTATAGATAAACAAAAGGAAAAGAAATATGGAAGAATAATATTATATATGATTACGGCAGCAAGATTATTATATGCACAAAAGTGGAAAATGGAATTAATACCAACAACGGAAGAATGGCTATTGAAATTAATGGACTTAGTAGAGATGGACAAATTGACATGCCTTCTCAGAGAAAAAACGACAGACACATTTCTTAAGGAATGGAAGCCTCTTTTGGACTTTTTGTTGAAAGAAAAAAATGAAATGATGATAATGGGATTTGACGATTAATTAAGATAGCCTATGGAAAAAAGTGAATTTCATATGTTTTAGGGGACAGGTTTGATATATATTATATACTTATAGCTGATCTGTGACAAATCGGAAGTCAAGTTTTTCTTTTTATTTTTGTATTGTTTTTGTTGTTTGATTTTGTTCTGTTTGTTTTATGAAAATTTGAATAATAAAAATTATTATATAAAAAAAAGAAAGATATGGAAACAAATGGAAACAAACATCTGTGTTTGAAAAAAGCATTGCTTGTATTTCATAACACCTTATCAAAGAAATGTGTAATGCTCAGATATCACTGAACTATAAATTTGTACAAAATCAATTTATACAACAATCCAGATTTTAAGAATGAACAAAACTTTTACTGAGATCCAAAATGACAAAAACCACCCTGTGCTTAAAAATGCACTTGTAAATGAGTATTCACATTTGAAAAGTTTAGCCAAATGTATTGAAAAAGAATCTCTCTCTGTATTGCATGCTTTCCAGAAATCAATACTAGTCTTTCTTTGAAATCAATACATATCATAGGAACCCAACAGAGTAGACATTTATTATGCTCCATCTATCTTTAATATAATCCAAAGAAGGTTCATCAATCTTTTTTTTTATTCTGTAGTCAAAGGTTGAATTTCAGTACTAAGTTATATCTCTGTGCTAAAAATAACTGTGTAATAAAAAATTTATTTTTCTTCTTCCTGGATGAATAAACAATGAAAACATCACATATGCAAAAGATTACAGACTCATGCTTCTAAAAGCATGATATTAGCCTGTATTTATCGTATTTCCCTTTTGTTTCCAGGTTGATCTTTTTGGCACCACAATGCAGTGGGATCTGCTGTGAGGTCCAATGAAGGAGCAAGGGAATATAAGAACGTAAGAACATAAGAAGAGCCTGCTGGATCAGGCCAGTGGCCCATCTAGTCCAGCATCCTGTTCTCACAGTGGCCAACCAGGTGCCTGGGGGAAGCCCGCAAGCAGGACCCGAGTGCAAGAACACTCTCCCCTCCTGAGGCTTCCGGCAACTGGTTTTCAGAAGCATGCTGCCTCTGACTAGGGTGGCACAGCACAGCCATCACGGCTAGTAGCCATTGATAGCCCTGTCCTCCATGAATTTGTCTAATCTTCTTTTAAAGCTATCCAAGCTGGTGGCCATTACTGCATCTTGTGGGAGCAAATTCCATAGTTTAACTATGCGCTGAGTAAAGAAGTACTTCCTTTTGTCTGTCCTGAATCTTCCAACATTCAGCTTCTTTGAATGTCCACGAGTTCTAGTATTATGAGAGAGGGAGAAGAACTTTTCTCTATCCACTTTCTCAATGCCAGGCATAATTTTATACACTTCTATCATGTCTCCTCTGACCCGCCTTTTCTCTAAACTAAAAAGCCCCAAATGCTGCAACCTTTCCTCGTAAGGGTGTCGCTCCATCCCCTTGATCATTCTGGTTGCCCTCTTCTGAACCTTTTCCAACTCTAGAATATCCTTTTTGAGATGAGGCGACCAGAACTGTACACAGTATTCCAAATGCGGCCACACCATAGATTTATACAACGGCATTATGATATCGGCTGTTTTATTTTCAATACCTTTCCTAATTATCGCTAGCATGGAATTTGCCTTTTTCACAGCTGCTGCACACTGGGTCGACATTTTCATCGTGCTGTCCACTACAACCCCGAGGTCTCTCTCCTGGTCGGTCACCGCCAGTTCAGACCCCATGAGTGTATATGTGAAATTAAGATTGTTTGCTCCAATATGCATAATTTTACACTTGTTTATATTGAATTGCATTTGCCATTTTTACGCCCATTCACTCAGTTTGGAGAGATCTTTTTGGAGCTCTTCACAATCCCTTTTTGTTTTAACAACCCTGAACAATTTAGTGTCGTCAGCAAACTTGGCCACTTCACTGCTCACTCCTAATTCTAGGTCATTAATGAACAAGTTGAAAAGTACAGGTCCCAATACCGATCCTTGAGGGACTCCACTTTCTACAGCCCTCCATTGGGAGAACTGTCCGTTTATTCCTACTCTCTGCTTTCTGCTTCTTAACCAATTCCTTATCCACAAGAGGACCTCTCCTCTTATTCCATGACTGCTAAGCTTCCTCAGAAGTCTTTGGTGAGGTACCTTGTCAAACGCTTTTTGAAAGTCTAAGTACACTATGTCCACTGGATCACCTCTATCTATATGCTTGTTGACACTCTCAAAGAATTCTAATAGGTTACTGAGACAGGACTTTCCCTTGCAGAAGCCATGCTGGCTCTGCTTCAGCAAGGCTTGTTCTTCTATGTGCTTAGTTAATCTAGCTTTAATAATACTTTCTACCAGTTTTCCAGGGACAGAAGTTAAGCTAACTGGCCTGTAATTTCCGGGATCCCCTCTGGATCCCTTTTTGAATATTGGTGTTACATTTGCCACTTTCCAGTCCTCAGGCACGGAGGAGGACCCAAGGGACAAGTTACATATTTTAGTTAGCAGATCAGCAATTTCACCTTTGAGTTCTTTGAGAACTCTCGGGTGGATGCCATCCGGGCCCGGTGATTTGTCAGTTTTTATATTGTCCATTAAGCCTAGAACTTCCTCTGTCGTTACCACTATTTGTCTCAGTTCCTCAGAATCCCTTCCTGCAAATGTTAGTTCAGGTTCAGGGATCTGCCCTATATCTTCCACTGTGAAGACAGATGCAAAGAATTCATTTAGCTTCTCTGCAATCTCCTTATCGTTCTTTAGTACACCTTTGACACCCTTATCATCCAAAGGTCCAATCGCCTCCCTAGATGGTCTCCTGCTTTGAATGTATTTATAGAATTTGTTGTTGTTGGTTTTTATGTTCTTAGCAATGTGCTCCTCAAATTCTTTTTTAGCATCCCTTATTGTCTTCTTGCATTTCTTTTGCCAGAGTTTGTGTTCTTTTTTATTTTCTTCATTCGGACAAGACTTCCATTTTCTGAAGGAAGACTTTTTGCCTCTAAGAGCTTCCTTGACTTTGCTCGTTAACCATGCTGGCATCTTCTTGGCCCTGGAGGTACCTTTTCTGATCTGCAGTATGCACTCCAGTTGAGCTTCTAATATAGTGTTTTTAAACAACTTCCAAGCATTTTCAAGTGATGTGACCCTCTTGACTTTGTTTTTCAGCTTTCTTTTTACCAATCCCCTCATTTTTGTGAAGTTTCCTCTTTTGAAGTCAAATGTGACCGTGTTTGATTTTCTTGGCAATTGGCCATTTACATGTATGTTTAGTTTAATAGGATTGTGGTCACTGCTCCCAATCGGTTCAACAACACTTACATCTCGCACCAGGTCCCGGTCCCCACTGAGGATTAAGTCCAGGGTTGCCATCCCTCTGGTCGGTTCCATGACCAACTGGTCTAGGGAATAGTCATTTAAAATATCTAGAAACTTTGCTTCTTTGTCATGACTGGAACACATATGCGGCCAGTCTATGTCCGGGTAGTTGAAGTCACCCATTACTACCACATTTCCTAGTTTGGAAGCTTCCTCAATTTCATATCTCATCTCCAGGTCTCCCTGAGCATTTTGATCAGGGGGACGATAGATCGTTCCCAGTATTAAGTCCCTCCTGGGGCATGGTATTCCTTTGGATGAAACATCAAATCAAATCAAATCTTTATTGTTACAGTCAATGACCAGCATAAACTGGCCACATCAATATTGATGGTGGAAGGTCCATGAGGAGATGCAATGCAAAAGAAACCAACTTTGTTGCTGGTGCTTAAGACAACTGTTCTCTATTCAGCAAAAGTTTAATACACAAAAAGTAGTACGAATATAAATAACCTTATTGGCGTGCAGCATTTCCAGTGCTATGGCAAACTGCATTCCATGAGGGCATCAACATCAAGTAGATGGCCTGCAAGGAATGGTGGAAGAAGCACAGGAGGAGCCTACTTTGAATGGAACTGCCTCTAGTGAACCCTCTGCCAGTGTAAACATCACTGCCAAGCAGCTGGGAAGAAAAGCCCTGTACAATAGATTAATATTCAGTCTTCCGGAGATTTTTCTTATTATGACTTCAGCTGCAAGATTAAAATAACTGAACAGACAGTGCATAGCCTGGGTTGTAGAAAAAGGTCTCCAAAACACTTAACCCTGCTGGATTGCTTCTGTATCATTAAGGCTGCAACCTAGTCAACACTTTTCTGGAATAATGCTGCTGTATTAAAAACAATGGGATTTTCTTCTGAGGTAACATGCATAGGATTGCACTGCAACCTTCTGATACAGAGCACGCATTGAACCCACTGCTAAATAGGTTTATTCAGAAGCAGAGATGTCAGAGAATTCCACCAGGACTAGAAATGGGAGTGGAAATTGCCACAATGTACGTGTTCATCCAAGGTTGAGAATGGAAATTATGCTGACTTCCGGGAAGGGTGACTTAGCCTGTGCCTGCTTTTGAGACGGGCTCCTGCCTCAAAAGAAGCTTATTCAGATATATCAGTCAGTTTTTTCTTTTTTTTTTGACTGATTAAACTTCTCCCGGGTAGGGAGAAACGAAGAGATTAACCTCAAAGCCTATTTTTGTTGGGACGACCAGATCTCATTAATTTATGGGACGAGGTCCAGCCGACGAAGGTGGGACGGATTTTTAACAGCAAGCTCTATCTGATAAAGCGAACGTTCACCTTATCTTCTAAGAGAGAACGCATTAACAGGCAAGCACCCTTCTTTCTATATTTTTCTTTTACTTGACTTAAATTGTTGCTGTTTAAAAGAGATTTGCCAGATTGATCAGTTTTTGACATCTCACTGGGGAGCCATAACTTCTCTCTGCTACGCACTAATTAATAGCTTATCTCTGTTTTTGTTGCAAAAAGCTGTCCTGGATTTGCATTCTAAAGATATACACAGAAGAGGGATTTCTATTCCAGATTTTTATTTTGAAAAATATTATACTGTTTTGAGACTACTCTCTTTTTGGTCTATTTTATTTTGACGAATCTGTTTCTTGACGATTGCCATTAATCGTTTCGATCCTGGGAACTGCATTTTGTTTACTTAACTATTGGAGAGATAAGGCTGTCTGCTCTGTTTATACTGTGATGTCACCAAGTTTGGAGTATTAACCCAATTGTTGCTGAAATAAGAAGTGGTTTTCCTATATTTTTCTTTTAAAATGGCAATTAAGAAAGTGGCTGAAAATCTGGAAATAACTATGTTTCAGAAAATAATGGATGAGATTGAGATAATGAAAATTGAATTGAGTAAAATGAAGCAGGAGATTAAAGATATAAGGGTCCCTGTGAGAGAGGTGACCCTGGAAGGGGTCCCTGTGAGAGAGGAGACCCCGGAGATTGGAACAGGGGTCCCTGTGAGAGAGGCGACCCTGGAGACTGGAATAGGGGTCCCTGTGAGAGAGGAGATCCCGGAGATTGGAACCAACGTGGAACAGGAACAAGATTTGGAGTCTATGGACTTTAGAAATAAAATCTATTGTTTGGAACTCAATGTTATCTCTGAAGAAATGAATGAAGATTCTAGAGATAAAGTTATCAATGGCATGGATAATCTTCTGGACTGGAATGATGTGATGGAGCCCAATATAGAGAAAATCTATGGAATTATCTGCAGCCATGTGACAATGGAAAAACTTTTAAGAGATGACCCAGTGTATTTTGAAAAAAAGAACAGAGATATGATTTTACAGCAGTATTTCAGCAACCTATTCAGAATGGATGGCAAGAAAATATTTGGGATAGAGGTAATCCCCATCAGACTCTTACTATATGACTATGGCTTTGACAGCAAGATTATTATGGAATACTGATAATGGAAGATTGGATATTGAAATTACTGGACTTAACAAGACTACTGAAGATGGAAGATGGAAAATGGAACTAATAGAGATAATAGAACAATGGCTACTGAAATTATTGAACCTAACAGATTCTGATGTGATGGATTAATTGAAATGTTTATTTTGACTATGGTTATGACAATAAGATTATCATAATTAGTAATGAGATGGATTAATCGATATGCTTATCTGGAAAAAAAAATTGATAGATATATTTCTTAAAGAATTGAAACCTCTCTTTGACTTTTTGTGGAAAGAATAAAGTAATGTTTATGAGATTTGATGATTAAGTAAGATAACTACTGGAGGAAAGTGATTTTATAATATGACTTAAGAGACAGGATTGTTATATATTATAGACTTATAACTGATTTGATCTTTGACAAATGGGAAGTCAATATTTTACTCTTTATTTTTTATTTTTGTTTTTTTTTTTTTCTTTTTGTTTAACTATTTTTGATTTTGTTTTTTGTCTTTGAATGTTTTATGATTTTGTCTTGTATGTTTTATGAAAATCTGAATAAAAATTATTGAAAAAAAAAAAAAAAAAAGAGAATGGAAATTATGCTACTGATGCAAATGATATTCACAACAGGTTTTTTTAACCATAAACCTTATGTCAATAATTACATTATTTTCTTCATCATTTTCCTTCCATTGAAATTAATTATGTAATTAATTACATTACTTTTGTCCATAGCAGATACTGAAACAAATAACATAGATTTTAGCAGAAGGTAAACTGTAGCAGAATAGAAACAGCACTGATTATGACAAACATGGGATGGGATGGAAATCATTGCTTCCTTATATCCCTGCTCAGAAGTAAGAGCAGGAGAATTTAGGATTGCAAGCCTTATCTACATATCTGAAATTAATTGGACTGACTTTGAAGTATACTGTATTAGGATCGGGCTTCTCTTTAGAAGTCATTTCCACTGAAAAAAACAGTGTATTTCCAAGAAAAGATTGTTAGGATGATGGCACCAATGCACTTCGTTCTTAAATGTGACAGCAGAATGTAATCTTTTTGTGGAAACACTCCAAGAGTTCAGTGATTAATGACTTCAGAATTTATTGTATCAGGAGAGATAGTACCGTATATTTTGCAAACTGAAATACCTTTGGGGGACTTTTGCTTCTCATTTCAGCAGAGCTGAACTCCAGATCATTTCATTTGACATAGTTGTTGCCAAAGATGATTCATGAGCAGTAGATCTCGCTAAAGGTTATTTCCTAGAGTTTACGATGCTCAAAACATCAGGAGGAGATGGATTTTACACTGAAACTCCTTATATTATTATACAAAGCCAGGTTTTGATTCTCACTTCAGTTATGTACTGAGTTAGCTGTACTTCATTTGGACTTGACACATATGTAACTATGCAGAGGATCATAGACAAGGATCAGATCACTTTTGAATTTCAAGCAGCACCCAGGATTCTATTGGCAAAAATGCAAAAATTCAATAATATTTTTAAAAAATCCATCACATGCAAATTGAGTGCATTTTGAGCAATGACTGACACAGGGAAGTCCACATCCATGCATAGTTTTACCATTCATTTCAATGGAACAAATTGATCCCTCCTCACATATTCCTTTGTGTGCATGCACCCTTCCATTGAAGCAAGAAAGTAGTGGGAAAGGAAGGGAAAGCAAAGGCTAAGAACTCCATGTGTAAATTGGCACTCCAGTGCCTAGAACAAATAATAGATTTGCATCATGGAGTGCAAGGAGTCTGGGTTGTGGATCTTGGACTGGAGGTCCCTTGGGTCAGCTGCTGGTACCTTATATACTATGCAAACTAGCATTCTAGTTCAACTGCAAGCCTAGAAAAATGAGGTCTAGGTTTTAAGGGTGCCATCTAGGGTGAAGTATTAGTCGCCTGACCCTCCAATAGCCAATCCCAAGCTACTAGGCCAAATAAAGGCTGGGCCTTAGCTCTAGTTCCTCAGTACAAGCACATAGTCTGTGTTGTGGGGAATCTGTCTAGCTCTGGCTCCTCCCCCCCACCTCCCAATTGGTACCTATTGAGTGGCAACCTTTCCTGACTTGACCTCATGATAGTCTCTGGCTCCTTGGACTCTGATCTGTCAACTTGGAACTTGCCCAGCTTCAACCAAGCTCTGACTGCACATTTGCTTGTGGTCCTCTGGATTGTGATCTGCCTTCTTGGAATTGGACTTTGCCACCTTTGAACCACACTCTCATTTCCATCCCTTCAGCAAACCACTGTTTCAAGATTGTAGGGCTGCTTACACCACCAGTCTGTTTTCTAAGCCAACTTCTGTAAGAGGTTTTATGGTGCTCTCTCAGTCTGTGGCCTCTCTTACTTCTGTAAGTGGGAGTTGCTCTTAACTAGTTCCTCCCAGGAAGCACAACACTGTCAGGCTACATCTAATGGCTCTTTTGTATTGTTACAACCACCATCACCTTCCCTGGATCTCAGGACCCAGAAACCTGGGGCAGAGCTTTGCTGAGGCCTGGCATGGAGTATCTTGAAGCATGCCTGTTTAGTTAGTAGATTTAGCTAATTCAATGCAATGTCTATTTATTTACAGCTTTCATTTGCATAGTTCATGCATGCTTCCAGGAAGTATAACAGATATCCCCATGCATGTTTAGTGGGTGGGATTCAAAAATCTACCCAGCTAAGTCCATACAGCTGAAGGGGCTTTCTCAAACAGCAGCCTCCAAGGCTTTGTATCAAACTGCTTTTGAAATGGAATAGACTTTGAAAAACAGTTGATGATATGGCATGGGGGCCTGTTGTTCAAAGGAGGTGGAGAAGGCAAAAATTCCACTGGACATGCCACTGAGCCCTTGCCTTGGGAGCACCTCAAATAGC
The DNA here is from genome assembly GCF_030035675.1 of Rhineura floridana. Taxonomy (NCBI): domain Eukaryota; kingdom Metazoa; phylum Chordata; class Lepidosauria; order Squamata; family Rhineuridae; genus Rhineura; species Rhineura floridana. The sequence continues at coordinate 47,570,216 of NC_084480.1, forward strand.
TCTTTAGATCCTCGGTAATAAATAGACTTAATCTCATTTGTGGACTTGTGCTGTACTTCTGCTGTAGCTGTTAATTTACCAATGCATTTCTGTCCATGCCTGGCTGCTGCTTGGAGCCCAGGTCATGACACATATGAGCACCTGAAAATACATAGGCTTTCCCTTTGCAGGCATCATATTCAGTGTGCAGATATCCAGGATGAAACCAATGGCATGCATGACATGGGGCAAGGGCAGAGGTATAGCCCTGCTGCCCCCTTCTTTGCGCTTAGAAGCTGTGTGCGGAGAAAAGCCACTGGGGCTTTGGATTTTATTTATTTATATTTCCATTTATAGACCGCTTACTATCTAAAAGATCTCAAAGTAGTTTACACGCAAGGTATAATAAAAACATATCAAATTAATTTACAAAACAAAATACATGAACAATATCCATATACATGAATGAGCCACCCTTGTTTGGAAAGGAGATCCATCATGATTTTAAAGAACTGCCCTGCCAGGACTAGCATTCCAATAATGCTGCAGCCACATGCAAACAAACTGATAATTTGTAATTCTGAAATGAAGGAGGAAAGAGTTAAGACATGGACAAATCCAGGGAGAATAATAAAAATAAGATATAACAGAACAGAAATGGGGAGAAAAAGAACAAAAAAATGTGCCCAGAAACACGTAGGAAGCTAGCAGAGAGCTTTTAATGAAAATATATATCTTGTGACTATTTCCTGTAAATAACCTAGCAATTGTATTTTGTAGCAACTGAAGTTTCTGAGCGGTCTTCAAAGGCAGCTTGCATGCAAATGTATTGTAATACTCCAGTATGGATATGACCAGGCCATGGATAATTGTGCCCATACTAGAGCTAGTCACTCTGTACTGTGGGCTGTAGTGCACTGTTTTGTAATGGTTATGCACAGTGGGAGATCAAATGGACAGCTATTAGTGCCAGAGCACCACCTGAATTTTCACCCGATGAGTTACCAGCAACAAAAGTCTTATAAGGGCTGACAGAAGAAAAATATGAGAGCCTGAGGCTGTCTTAAAGATTAATATATATTTACAGTGAAGACAGGAACATAGGAAGCTGTGTTATACTGAGTAAAATCATTGGTCCATCCAGCTCAGTATTGTCTACACCAACTAGCAGTGGCTCTCCAGGGTTTCAGGGAGGAGTCTCTCCCAGCCCTACCTGGAGATGCCAGGCATTGACCCTGGGATCTTCTTCATGCAAAGCAGATGCTCTGCCACTGAGCTATACCCTTTCCAGTTGGGCATGAAGTTGTGATGCCCTTACTGGTGCTCCATGGGAGTTTGGACTGTCTCTGCTTCCTTAATCAACAAGAGATGTTGCATTCTACCATCAGAAAGAATGCAAGTAGGAAGAACAATTGGAAGTGTTATGGGAAAGCAATTGGTAGAATTTGCTGAATGCTCTTATGTATTGACATAATTTCCGATAATTTTATTGTGCCTCTGACATAGGGTAGGTTCCAAATTCCAGTCAACCAAGATGTGAAAAAAACTACAGTAATAGTACATAGAATCTTATATTTACTTAAATACCATTTTTTGACCAGTAATACGTAACAGGCCTTTTCTCCATTGGTTATAAATTGTGAGATGTTAAATTATTGGCATCTTTTGGGACTTTGATTGCATTATTGACACTATTTTTATTAATGCTATAATGAATGATTGCTGTGAATCATTGATACTAGAAACAGAGTGTAAAGTTGCCAGTGCTTTTGATGAGACCAGTCCCTGCAGTCATACCTCTTGAGGCTTGTCTTGCATTAGACCAATGTAGAGGTTCCCAGGGCTGAAATCTATGATGTGAGAAATCAAAGGAATATGTGTTGCAGTTACTTGACATGCACCCTTACGACTGACTCCCCACCCCATGTCACTATTGCATAGTGGGAGGAGAACTACATGGGACTCTCTTGCAGTCTAGACTAGTATAAGGGATATGGGCATGGGAAGCTACAACTCACTAGGGCACATTGCTACACCAAATCTCTGTGTCCCCACCAGAGTGGTTAAATAGATTAATAGCCCAGCTCTGCAAATATTTAAATAGAAAAATAAAATAGTTAGAGCCAAAATAAAGTACTTCTTCACCCTAGACCATGTTAAACCATGGGATCTGCTCCCACATGATATAGTCATGGTCACAAACTTAGATGGCTTCAAAAGAAGATTGGACAGATGCATAGAGAATAAGGCTACCAATGGCTACTGATCATGATGGCTGTGGTCTACCTCCATTGTCAGAGGCAGTATGCCTCTCAGGGCCCATTGTTGGGAAATGGGCAGAGTGCTGTTGCATGCATGTTCTGCTTGCGGGCTTCCCATATGGAAAGGACATCAATCAGTGATAGAGCACAGGCTTCACTTGCAGGACATCCCAGGTTCAATCCCCAACATCTCCAGATAGAGCTGCTTAAAGCTCTTGCCTGAAACCCTGGAGAGCTGCAGCCAGTCAGAGGAAACAATCCTCAGCTAGATGGACCAATCTGACTCACTATAAGGTGCTCCCTATTTTCCTGTCTGGTTAACCACTGTGAGAACAAGATGCTGGACTAGATGGACCTTTGGCAGGAGAAAAGGTAGCCTGAAGATAACATGTTGGAGTCTATATGATGGCCCCATATCTGGGAAACTCTCTGCCAGGGGAAAAACATTTGTCCCATTCCATACCAGCTATTAAATGGGTCTTGAAAACCCATTTAGTTTGAAACTGATTTTTAAGTTGCTTTTACTTGAGATGAATTTCTGAGTTTTAGGATGCAATCCTAAGGCAGCGGGGAAGGGGGGAGGGATATTGCTGGGCTTTCCCTAGTGGGGGGCAGGGAGTAAGAGCAGACAAGTAATCTTGCACTTCTCCATTTTTAAACATGTGTACTATTTCCCTTCCATTGGAAACAATGAGATGGAGATAAATGGGAATAATCTACATCAGCTCCAGTGCTGGTATGCTTTACTCCATCGTTTGGAAGTATGGTAGGGACTGGAAAAGCACTGGCTCCTTTGAAGCCAGCCCTTCCTCTGGTCTGCGTCTAGTATACCACATTTGATCTTATCAGTGCCAGAGCTCTGACGGGTGGGGAGAAGGGATCTAACATAGGACTTCTCTCTCCAAGCAGGGAGTGCTCTTTGTGCCTTGGGAGAGGGAGATCTGATTGTTCCCATGGCCCCTGGAATGCCCTCCCATGATCTGTAGGATTGCTGAGGCCATGGTTTATATGGCGGCTATTTTAAAATGGTTTTCTCTTAAATGGTTCCATCTCATTTTATATTAGTGTTGCTGGCTCTTTTTAACAATGGCTCTTTTAAATAACTGTTTTCTATCAGAATGGATTGTTGTAGTTTTATTTATGTGTATGTAAAGTGCATTGTGGCATAGAAATATTTTAAATAAATATTCCTTCAACTTTAAAAAAAACAAAAATGGAGCACTTTTACTGATGAACTTCCAAGTGCTGCACAGTTTGTGAGCATCAGAACCTCAAGAGATCTATTTTCATTCACAGCAAATGGTTTCATTTCAGTTGGTGACACTGTAATTCAAGGGCTCAACATTTTGCCTAATATACTCATAAGCTCACTCACCCTAAACGTTAATACCAGAAACTACAATAAAATATTGCATCAAAACTTGGAAGGTGTGAGATTTCCCCCAGCACATTCATAATCTGTAAATGTAAGAAAAAATTATTTTGAATCAGACCATTGGTCCATTTAGCTCAGTACTGTTTACTAAGTACTGCAGAGAGCTCCATAAGTATATCTCCAAAGAGGGTGGATGGGCAACAACATAGCAAAAGAGGTTCAATATAAGTAAATGTAAAGTGATGCACAATGGGGCAAAAAAAAATTCTGATCATACATGCACAGATGGTGTCTGAACTGGCAGTGATTAATGAAGAAAGAGATCTTGGTGTCATGGCAGAGATATCTCCATGAAATAGTATGGAGCAGCAATGAAAAAGGCAAATTTCATATTAGGAATTATTAGGAAAGGATAAAAAAAATAAAAATCCAGTTTTGCAGTGTTGCAGCCACATTCGTAAAACTGTTTTTTTTTTTAATTATTAGAGTCAAACATATAAAAAACAAAATGAACAAACAATTAACTCCCCCAATCTTAGAAGTTTACAGGAAAATCAAAAAGGAAAAACAAGCTACAGCAGCATATATCAGACAATACAAGAGAAAGGCCACAAACTATCAAAGAATCCATAAAGCAGAAAAGAACAGCAGCTGGGAAGTCACAACAGAAAAAAAAAACTGTATTTAAATAGAATAAAATTGTGCAAAGCTTGTGACAAATTGACAAATTGTGACAAAACTTTACTATGTTATAACCACAACCTTAAGAGGGATTGGGAGAGCGAAGTAAGAAGGAAGTGATCAATAAGGAAATTATGACAGGGAATATGTTTCCTCATCCTTTGTGTTTATAAAAGAAATAAAGTCATAAAGAAGTCTCTTTTTATTTGTCCCCAATATATTTTCATTATATAAGTAAATTTCTCAACTAATGCCATTTGCCAGATGCTACCGTACCGATTTTCCAAATTTACTCCTTCTAAGTTCTCCCAAAATCTGGCTATGGGCAATCACTCAACCATCAGTAGATGTCTAAGTAATTATTTACTGCACAACTCCTTATTGTCCCCCAAGAATGGAAAACTGTATTCCGATCAACAAATCTCAAAACAGGTAGCCAGAATGATAGGGGATACAGCACCTCTCTTACAAAAGGCTAAAATATTGGGGCTTTTTAGTTTAGAAAATAGGACTACTGCATGATAAAGTTATGTGTGGTGTGGAGAGTGGCTAGAGAGAAATTTCTCACCATCTTTCATACTAGAACTCAAGTCTTTCCAGTGAAACTAATTGGCAGTAGATTCGGGACAGACAAAATAAAGTCCATCATCACACAACACATAACTAACCTATGGAATTTGGTGGCACATTATGTGGTGATGGCCAATAACTGAGTGAGAGATGGATCTCTTACTATAAGGAAGCTAAAGGGAACCTCCAGCTGCGGCAGCTGATGGCTCCTTGTTAGTGTGGCAGATGAATTTCTCCGGGTTTTAGTCTGAACTTCCAAGGTGCTTCAGCTGACATGGACCCACCAGCCATCACTGACCTTCAGGTTTAGAGGTCTCTGAATACCATTTGCTGAGGAACATCAGCAGGAGTGGGCTACTCTATTCAAGCCCTGTTTGTGGGCTTCCTGGAGGCATCGAGCTAGCCACTAGGAAGCAGAATGCTGGACTAGATGAACCTTTGGTCTGATCCAACAATGCTTTTCTTATGTAATTACTCTGACCAGAAGTGGCCCTCCAAGGTTTCAGCAGAAGTCTTTCCCAGTCTTGCTGCGTGAGATCTTTTTAATTGGAGATGCCAGGGGTTGAACTACCACGGAATCATGGCCCCTCCTCTACTTCCCACAGAGATGAAATGAAAGTGTAAATGTTGTTACCATAGTTTGTGGGGCCCTATTCAGAAGGATGCCTCATGCATCCATTATTTGTTGAATGTACTCCCCAAGGTAAGATGCTTTGTGCCATCATTGTCAGTTTTTTTGCACCAGGCTAAGACATTTTTATTTACCCAGGCTTTTGGTGATTAAGTTTTCTGAGATATTTTTGAGATGATTGTAGTCTTTACTGTAGTGCTCATTTTTAGTGGAGTGCATAGGATGGGATTTGTCCTTTTTATTGTATTGTTGGATGAGCCCTTTAGGACATTTTTGTTTTGTACATTGTTCTGTATATTTTTATTTGATTTTTAATTGATTTTACCTATTTGGATCTTTATCTTGTTAAGTTACTTTTTAAATAAAGAGGCTATTAGTAGTAGTAGTAGTAGTAATAGTAGTAGTATTACTACTACTATTACGCAGGGCCACATCAACTAACCTTGTGCTGACTGAGCATGTGCCCACTAGTCCCATCCTTTACTATCCTCATGTAAAAAAACAAAACTGCAGGAAGGAAGCCTTTCTGTCTACAGCTGTATGCACAAAAACTGCCTCCCTGTGCATGTGTATACACAGATGCCAGAGGGTGGGACTAGTCAACCCATGGTACATTGAGGTGGGACTAATTAACATAATCATGCTGGCCCCTTATGCACTGACAGAACACATAAGGTATTCTTCTAAATAGGGCTTGGAATTGCTTTCCATTAAGTCCATCTGATGATAAATAAGGACTGCTGCCCTTCCTGGAATTCTGACCTAGGAATCATCAGTAATCTGGGATGCAATATGCAGTATATGCAATAGCTGCTCCTGAAGACTATTCAGAAACTGCTATTGGTTAAAAAAAAAAGAATTACTTCAGTGGTCTTTCTCTGCTTTTCTTTCCAATGCACTTCTTAATTCAAAAAACAGAAAATGAAGTGATCACTGAACAATGATTGACTAATGGGCTAATTTAACATTTCTTTTCTGAATTATATTTAATCATTTTTCATGTAGCACATCGTGCAGTCCATGAGAATATATCTACATCACAGAACTAATTAGGGAAATCATTGATTCAGCAGAAAATTCACAAGAATCATTAATAATGTTGAGTGAGACACAGGCCTTGAAACTCTCATGGCACAAGAAATGGGACATCCTGGCTGGTAATGAACTGAGATAAGAGTCTACCACCAAATTATATCTAAAGCAAGTTTGTAGGGTGTGGCTCAAGTATAACATCTATAGAAAGTTCAAAAGAAATTGTCAGCATTTCTCTAGATTTCTGCCTATACTTGCAATAGTGCAGGGAAATGGATGTTAAACCTCATCTAAATTAAAAGCAAACAGAAATGCATAACAAAACATGGTGGTAGGGTTGCATGGTGATGTCAAGAAGACAGTTCTCAAATGCTCCATCAGAAAATAAGAATAAGGAAATCCACATACTGTTTGTTCTGTTGGTTAAAGCAGTGAAATGACTGTATTGTCTTTCTCACTATATATATTTTGCCAGTCGCCAGACTGTTTTTCCATTCATTTTACTCTAACATAAAAATGAAGATATATAGTTATGTAGCAGTTGTAAAGTATGCAATGGTGTGTGGTGGTGAGAGAAAGATTCATTGTGTGCTCTTCACATAAAAGAGGGGTGCTTTGTAAAAATTACGTAATACCACTGTAACTGGATGAAACTTGCAGAAGACACCTTGAGGAGGAGGAGTTTCATTGTCTGCTAATACATTGGAAGAATTTATTGGGAACTTCCTAAGATATATATGCTGGCATTCATAAAGAAGCACACTTAGGCAATGCAAATGCCTTTGCTTCCTCAAAATAAATGCTTTCAGTGGAGATGCCAAGCTTACAATGTTTTCTTTTTTCTAAACTGGGCTCAGTTTGTAACATCAAGGTTAAGCTCATGTTCCATTAATAACAATGAAGCAGGGATGTAATGGAGAATGCTACTTGGAAATAAATGGGCATTGCTTTTGTAGTACTTCTCAAAGATATATTTAATCCGCTGGAGCACTTCAGATATTTAAAACAGTCTGGAGTGCACCAACTGCTGCACTGCAATTTTAACAATTCAAGTTTGTAGCAAGACAAGTTTGGAGCCACTGACATTTGCTTCTCTGACAGTACAAAAAAGCCTTATTAAACACATGGTGTACTTATGAAATTGCCTCTAAAAATCTGAAAATTTGAGAATTTGAAAATTTTCAAATTTTAGGTACTGAAACACTGAAGCGTATCAGCCCTTAGTTCTCAGTCCTCTTGTTGTTGTTTTTTATTCCAGTATGATGCCTTTTACAGGATGCTTGATACTATATATATATATATATATATATATATATATATATATAAATTAAGCCAATGATCCCTAAGGTCCTATGATTTTTCCAGTGAAAATAATATCATTCTGGTTTATCAACATTTGTGAATCTATTTATGAGTATCCATCATTGATTAGAAGCTCTCTACCAAACAAAAGCTATGCAAGAACCACTGTGCTCCCAGTGTGGTGTGCCTTTAAGGCAGCCTTTCCCAACCAGTGTGCCTCCAGATGTTGTTGTACCACAGCTCCCATCTTTCCTGACCATTGGCAATGCTGGCTGAGGCTGATGGGAGTTGTGGTCCAACAACATCTGGAGGCACACTGGTTGGGAAAGGCTGCTTTAAGGGATGGGATGTGGCCCCCAGAGTGATGGGAGGGGGGATTCCTCCTCCCATCAGTACTTTCTCTCACAGGATTGCTGACAATTTCAGGTGATCCTGCAAGAGCCTTAGCAGGGCAGAGTCACAGCCAGGCCTTAAAAGGCCTCAGTGTGAGTGTTGCCAGCATATTTCTTTGTGCGCCAGCTGTTTGCTATTATCCCTCAATGTCACACTGTGCAAATGTTAGCCATTCATTACTTCTGTCACAACTTCAGGCAGAAAGAACACTGGGCAGGATCAAACATAAGGAGGACCCCCATATGGGCTCTAGTGGGGTACTCACTGACCACATCCCTCGCTTGGGAGGGCATCAGTCAGCTTGGAAACATCCCCTCTGGTTGGCCAGCAGGATCATAGGCAGATGGGCAGATGCCTCACTTGGGTCTAATGCCGATCAACTCCCAAGGGTGTTTCCCGCTGCTCGTTGGGCTCCATCTGCCTGTGGGACTGACTCAGCATTCCCTTAGTGTGGGCTGACAGAATGGAGGCAGATCCTTACCCTCCTGACATGCCAACCCCACTTACTTGTTCTAATCGATAAAGCTGTGGCCTGTTTTCTCCCGTCAAGCAGTAGCTGTCTGCTTTATTCCCATGATGAAGGGGGAGTGTATCATGCGCCTACCACAGAAAGATTGTTTTTCAGATACTTGAAGGCACTGTAAGAGAGCTGCTATTGACTGTGAATTTCTAATATTCACTATAATATTCGCTATTACTTTCATTTCTTTTCCTGTCCTACAATTGTCTCAGTGCATGAGTAGCCAGTCCCAGAAGCATGTCTGTAAGACAACACTGTGCTGCCACTGCCAGTGTCCCTCTGGCCCAAGGATGTTGCCTTGCTGTCCTCTAACTCAGGGGACTCCATTACAGAAGCCCCAGAACAATTAAGAGTCTTCCCTGCTATGCTGGAGTAAAAGACGACTTGAGAGGGCTTTAACTGAAGTGGCACCTTTCGTGATGGTGGATCTTACAATTGGGACAGACCCACTGCTCCTATATGAGGCTCAGTCTGACTGGTGCTGATGCAACAGTGAAGTGTTGTTCTTCTATAACATTCAGTTTGCTTCTGCTGAGGTTAGCACCTGTAACATAATACTGCTATGCCTAGCAACCTGGAGCTCCCCTGACCATGTGATAAGCTGTCACTACAGCTTCTCAGTGAAGAGTCTTCTGGATTGACTCCACCCATGCTGGCCATTGCCCCTCCTAGGCAGGAAGGAGTATATATGGGCTTCCTGTCTCAATGGAATTTTGCTTGAACAACAAGGTGTAACTGTACTCTGGCATATCTTGTATTGTTGGACTTGCTCTTTGGTCCTGCCTCCTGATTTTGCCTCTCATGTTGATTGGTCTTGACTCCTCGCCTGCTCTCTGGACCTGCCTTGTGGTTTAAGCTCTGATCCTGATTGCAGCTGTTATGGACTCCTGATTCCTGGCTTGTTCCAGATGGCTACCGGTAGTCCCAGAGAGAAACCTATTGCCTATGGACTCCCCAGAGGCATTAGGTTTGCTAGTGTGGGGAACAAGATACTGGACTGCATGGACCTACCAAGTACATACATACCCAGACAAAAAGCTAAAGGAGTCCATTAAAATTAGGGTTGCCAGGTTCAATCCCTGAAACTGATCCTGTATCTTTAGGAAAAGAGAAAGTCAGCCAAGTGCAGGTGTTCTTGCAACCCTGTAATGGGAAAAACCACCAGGTGGAATTCTCCCTCCCCCCTGCACAACTTTTAAAGATACAAAAGACCTCTTGGAGGCTGGGCCTGGCAACCAAGAGGTCTTCTGTATCTTTAAAAGTTGTGCAGGGGGGAGGGAGAATTCCACCTTGTGGTTTTTCCTATTACAGGGTTGCAAGAACACCTGCACTTGGCTGACTTTCTCTTCTCCTAAAGATACAGGATCAGTCTCAGGGATTGAACCTGGCAACTCTAGTTAAAATACCAGTTGAACTGAGAACAGGCATCAGTCTGTCAGATGAGAGGGTCATTTGAGGATGGACTCAAAGTAAAAGTTGAATATAAAAAGCACAACATGACCAATAACTATAGCACTGCTGGTATAATGCTATGCTTTGATGAAATAAAGGTAACTGAGCCCAAATCATCTACTTACCTGTTATTCATGATATGGTTGGAAATCACTTGAATTACACAAAGGTAAAGGTAAAGGTAAAGGTGTCCCCGCACTTGTAGTGCGAGTCATTTCCAACTCTTAGGGTGACGTCTTGAGACATTTACTAGGCAGACCGTATATATGGAGTGGGATTGCCAGTTCCTTCCCTGGCCTTTCTTTACCCCCCAGCATATGCCGGGTACTCATTTTACTGACCATGGATGGATGGAAGGCTGAGTGGACCTCGACCCCTTTTACTGGAGATTCGACTTCCTCCTGTCGTTGGAATCAAACTCTGGCCATGAGCAGAGCTTCGGCTGCGTTACTGCCGCTTACCACTCTGTGCCACGGGGGATCTTTACACAAATGTGTCTTCATTTTTAATTGATACGCACAGATACCTTTAAAAAGCTGCACTTGTACTCCACTCCTACAATTAGCTAGACATGGAGATAACACACATATCCATTCATTCCTCTCAGTTCGCTACAATGACATGTTTAATAGTATATGCCTACCCTCCAAAATTGGCGTTTCCTCACTCTTTATAATTCTGATATGGTTTGATGACACTTTTACAGTGGGCAGGCTAAGAAGAGATGGGGATTGTCAATGAGCGCTAGGTAACAGTGGAACTAATAAATGGCTACAAATACAATTAAGTTATTCATTCATTATTCACATATAGTGTGGAGTCTAAAAGCAAAACAGTTTAATTCTGATGGTGAAAGTGCTGGTAGGTAGGGATGGGAGAGAAATTCAGTTTGCATTTTAATGGAAACTCACCTAATTCGCCCTTCTGGACCCAATGTGTGGACCAAAATGCAGGTATTTTTCAAAATTATATGCATGCAAAAAAGTATTTTAGGTGAAAATGCACACAAAAATGTTTGTATTGGTAAAAATGACATACAAGCATGCATTGTTTTCGGGGAAATTGCTTGCAAAAATGTGTGGATCAGGCAAATTTACATACAAAAATAAATTTGTTTAGGAAAATGTGCATGAAAATGCATATGAATTTTTGTGAATGCATTTTAAAATAATTCACAAGGCGATGCAGGAATGGGTTGAACTGAATGTCAGTTTGGAAATCAGAAACAAAAATTGACAGATTCATCCATCCCTACTGTTAGATATGGAGGGGAAGTGTTTCCTATAAAGCATTTTGCATCCCCTTTCCACAAAGAAATTCCAGCTCTTTTCTTTAGTCTGAACTTTCTGGCATCCTCTCCCTCCCCCCCTCTGTGTACACAAGCTTTGGGTTAGCAGGGACTGCATAGCCTGCAACCCAGCTAAAATTAATTGGAACTTGTGACAAAGCCCCAATGAAAACAGTGGGAATTTTTTGCAAGGTTTATCTGTGCACGCTTCATTGTTAATTGTAGGCAGGGCCACCACCAGGCATGACTGGGCCATTGGGCACCAGCCTGTCCTAAGACTGTGGTGCTGTAGCCCAAGCCCCCCTACAGGCAGTGCATGGCTAATAAGCCTGCCTGCACATCTCACCTACCTCTCCCATCAACTGAATATGTGCGGTATGCACACATGCCTCCCATCAACCAAGATGGTGGCAGGGACATCAGTCTCTTAAGGAAGTCCCTGCTGCCATCTTGATTGATGGCAGGCATGCACATGCAGCACACACGTCATTCACAGGGATGGGAGAGGTAGGTGGAGTGTGCTTTTGGGCTTATTGAAGTCCGCACTGACTGTGAGTGGGGGTGCCTGGGAGCTCCCTCTCTGCGATCCGTGGCAGGGTCAGGAGCCAATGCTGTCATGGATCATGGAATGGGAGTGTTACCCTCCCACCCTAAGGAAGGGTCCTTCAAGGACCCCTCTGGGTTGCGGGGCCCCTCAGACAGGGCCTGACCTGGCCACCCTTAGGTGCTAGCCCTGATTTTAGATTAATGAGACTAGCCGGCCCTCCAGCTTCAGGTGTGTTTTCCTTGCGGAACATGACGGGACACTGTCCCATTACAGCTGCCCCCCTCTGATCCACTACTATCCCATCATCACAGAGAAATAGGAGGCAGGAGATGACCCCCCCCAAGGCAAATGATACAATGGAGGCCTCTGCAACAGCCTCTCCAGGCAGGGCCAGAGGAGGGACAGGAAGAGAAGGCATCATATAATATAATGGGACAAGCAAAAAATCTGCTTAATTTTGATCACGGGTGGTGGTGGTGGTGGGTTGAAGCCACTTTAAACAGAATCTTATCAATTTTAGGCTCCGTAGCCCCAGTTTCTCATAAATATAAAATTTGATATTTGAGTAATTCAGGGAATTCACCACCAACACACTGAAATTGTCACCCTACAATATTTCAGAAAAGCACTGAAATATCTCTCGATTCACAGAATTGGGGGGGAATAAATTACAGATTAGGATGCCCTGTCTTGCAGCAATAAGAGGATCCAGTATTAATTGTAGCAGATGCTTTATACTTGATAAGCAGATCGACCTTAGTTCATAGAGTTGATTTTAGAAGACCCTTATAGCATTTATTTTTTTCAATTGAGGCACTGCAGACAAGGACATTGGAATCAAATTAGAGTTTACTAATGTCTTTATCACTGTTCTACACAGGCCTGGATTCCCTCAAAAGTCTGGCTGTCATTAATCTGTTGTGGATTTTTAAAATCCTGCAAAAGACAAATGATTATTTCAAAATTAAAATTCATTGGAAACTAGAACAAAGGATAAAGAGAATTCAGAGGGAGCAAGAGAATGAGTGAACTAAAAGGATGAGAGAATGGATGAAAACAATCTAGAAGTCTTGTGTAGGTCAAAGAAACTTTCAAAAGCTCCAAAAGCTGAAACAATAGAGAACAAGGTATCAAGAGATCAGGTTCAGGTCTTTCAAAATACTCAATTGGAAACATATATTTTTTTACCTTCATTTAATGGATCAATGGATATTGTAGAAGATTATAGCTACTTGCTCCCAAAACAGCAACAAAATGTTCTCTTTGTCAATTTCAAAGATAACTGATGTGAACATGGATATCAAAAGGTGCCTTGACACCACTAGGGATGAAAGGATCTGGCAATGTTGGTTCTCTCACTTTCTCATTTTTCCAACCTTAAATTCAGTTCTCCACATTCTTGCAGCAATTTGCTATTTTTTTAAAATAAAAATCCTCATGAAAATTCTTCAGCATTTTTGTGCAAATTTCTCTTGATAAACACATTTTATATGCCAGTTAACCTATTTTTGCAAGGAACTTCTAATATAATGCATTTGTATGTTATTTTCACTGATATATACATTTTTATGCACTCTTTCCCCTGTTTTGTAAAGATTATTAATTAGAGAACTGAATCACAAACTTCGTTTAAGTGTGAATTCTGAAGGATGGCTGTGCTTCAGTTCTCATATTGTTTTGGAAAGTGTGGATTTGATAAATTCAGTGAACTGAATTGGATTTCTCCCCCATCCCTAGGCACAACCCAATGCATATGGACACTGGGTATATTTCAGACAATAATACTTTCATGCACTATTCACATGAAGGGAGTCCATTCGTTGAAACGGGCAGCAGTGCTGTGCACTCTTATCCTAACACTGTGCAGTTCCCCTGTCTCCACTCTCTGACGTGTGCATGGATGTCTACCTAGCAGAAACCTTCACTGATCTCTATATGCATAGGCTTCCATGGGAGCTCCGACCCTGATCATGCAGGGTTCCATCTTCCATGGAAGCCTAGGCATACAAAAGTCCATGCACTGCAGTTCTGATGAAAATCACTTCACCCTCAGCTGCTATTCATTCTGGGAGGAAAGCTGTCATAGACACTGGTAATCAGTCACCATTGGCAAGCAATTCAGAACACAAAACATGGTAACTTAATCAACCCACACCTTAAGTCTATGAAGATAATCTCCTAAATTCTATTGCCGTAATAAAACCCCAAGGACTTTATAGTACAATCCTATACTTGTTTACTCTGAAGTAAGTCCCATTAAGGACATATGAAGAGCCCTGATGGATCAGGACAAACGCTCTTCTGGTCCTGCATCTTGTTCTCAAAGTGGACAGCCAGATACCTATGGGAAGCCCACAAGCATAGGGAAGCCCACTATATGGAAATTTGATGCATTTGTTACACAAACAAGACCTTTTGAAAATGTGCTTAATTTCATGCTGGCAATATTACTTTAATTGAAAGAGCTACTTGTGTGACATTGTCTTGTATTATACAGAGTACCTCTTCTGAGCATTTGTATTGATATGGAGTTGGAAATACAGGTGGCTCCATTATGTTAGGTCAATGGAACCCACAGAAGTGAATCAAGGTCAATCGCCTCACACACGCACACACTTTCAAATGAGCATAAAGGGTTCAGCTTAGCAACTCTTACTTTCTATTGAATTAGTAATTATGCCTCGTCTGGAATAGGTGAACAAAATGTCAATGCACAAGATAACAGTAGAATACTGTATTGAATATCAGTGCATGCTCAGAGCTCATACAAAGATGGCTCAATGATAATTAGCCACAATTTAGAAATTGCCAGGGAAGTCCAGCCACAAAAGAATATATATCCTGTCAAAATGTAATTCATGACCCGTTATCAACTTTATTTTTGCAACTATTTCAACCCAAAATTCTATAATGAATTACATTTCAACCTGATAGTTTTACTGTTTGGATATGTGAGGGGGCAAGTCCTTTCTGAAGATTATGAACTAATTCAGCACTTCTTAACCGCTGCAAGGCAGGTCATTTTTTCTAACTGGAAAAACCTATAAAACCCTCAATTAATGAATAGATGGTAGAACTATGGGATATTGCCAACATGGCAAAGCTCATCAACATTGTAAGTGTTAGAGAGGGCCAACAAATGGATAACCATTTTAGGGGGAAATGGAGCCTATTTATAATATATTGAGCAAATAGGGTGCAGGATAACACAGATCCATACACGTTTCTGAGAGTTTTTTGAAGATCGGAAAAGATTTGTAAAGAAATGAGACAGAATAATTTTTTCTTTCTTATCTGATATTTTCATTTAACATTTTATTGCTTTAATATATATAATGTATTCATTATTCTGTCAATATCTCTATATAAATAAAAATATCCATCTTGCTGCAGTTGGCAGCCCAATGGACAGGTGCTGCTGCTAACTATATAGCAGCAGTGGAGAAGGGAGGAGGCAGCAGAGAGCAGCTCAGGCAAGCCATGATAGGCTGGCCTAAAGGGGGAGGGGGGAAGCAGGAAGGGCTTAGCCAGCTCTAAAGGGGAGGGGAAACTTTTTCCTCTCTACAATATCATTTTAAGGTGAAGTGACCAGAACTGTTTACAGTAATCCAAGAGTGGTAACAGCATAGATTTGTATAATGGCACTATGATACAGACTGTTTTATTTTCAGTTACGTTCCTAATGATCCCTAGCACAGAATTTGCCTTTTCATTAGGTTGACATCTTCATTGAATTATCCATTATGACCTCAAGGTCCCATTCCTGGTCATTCACTGCCAGTTTAGATCCCATGACCATATATGTGAAATCAAGATTTTGTGCCCTATTGTGCAACATGTTACATTTGTTTACAATGAATTGCACTTGCCATTTTACTGCCCAGTTTGGAGAGATCCTTTTGGAGCTCTTCACAATCTCTTTTTGTTTTAACCACCCTAAACAATTTGGTACGATCACCAAACTTGGCCACCTCACTGCTCACCCCTAACTTTGTCAAAAGCTTGTTGAAAGTTTAAGTATGCGATGTCAGAGATTGGCAGTCTTAGAGATTGTTTGAAAGGCAGCCATGTTATATATTTGAAATCTTTCTTATACCTTGCAGCTGACTTTTATCTCACTGTGAATAATAACTGTATGTGAGCCATTTTAATCAGGACTGCAGCAGAGGCAGTGTTAAAGCCTCCCACCCCAGATTTCTGATCCAGCTTGGACTGTTAACAAATATCAGCTATGCAATACCAAGCTACATGACCATGATCACATCTAATTTGGTTCCAAAACACTTATTTCACCGCAGACAGACAGCTCTAACAAGATGTCAAACTAGGTCTTGGGAGTCCCAAGTTCAAATCCCTTTTGAGCTGTGAAGTTCAGTGGGTGTCCTTTGGCCGGTCACTATCTGCCTGCCTAATCTATCCCCCAAGGTTGTTGTAAGGATCAAAAAGGAAGAACATGGTGTGCAGCACTATCCTGAATAACAGATATTCAGCAAAAAAGCTACAACAATGGTTATTTCAAATACTATAGATCCAATGCGGAGAACCATTGCCCTTACATATGTTTCTGAACTACATCATTCCTGGCCATTGGCCATGATTGCTGGGGCTGATAGGAACTGTAGTTCAGCAACATCTGGGGGGCCACAAGTTCACCACACCTGCTATACAGTGCCATTTCCATCATGGCTTCTCATATTTCTGTTTAGTTATCCCAAGTAAGTTTCATTTCTGTACATAATGATGATGGTGGTGCTCAGCCCATCAGGTGGGGTACATCTGTTCAGTGGACTCCATGAGTGCTGTTAAATCACTGAGGCACTGAAAGAGGCAGAAGTTGTACAGAAGAAGCATGTACTGTGCTTTACAAATGTTTACTCATTTTTAAGCTACAAGAAAAACAATAATTTTATTTTTAATGCAACAATTTTATCTTACTTTTCAGATGAAAGGATTGTTGAAGATTAATACATCTGAAATGAGATTAACAATGGCAAAGACAGTGTTAATTAGGATCTTAGAAATTCGTCATGCATTCTCATGATAATTCGGCTATATAAAATGACCAAAGAGGACACATTTTGCAATTATCATACAGTTCCCTGTTTTTAAACACATCTTTTGGAATCATTAAGGAAAATAATGAAAGAGTAGCATTTGATTGGTTTTATGGCACCATTAATAAATGCTTGACTTTTGGGGAAGTGGTAATTTAGGAAATGATAAGTGGAGGCTGCCCACACTGTTATTTTGTTTGATTGCACCACAGTCGCTTTTAAGCTATTGAGATCAAGCTGTGTGTGATTACTTTAATTCTCATAATAACAAATAATGCATTATTGCTTTGCTAACGCTACATGGTATAAAACTAACATACTTGTGTTAGTAATAATATTAGTTAACCATAATTGTTGAGTACTGTGAACCACCTTTGCTAAAATAAAGAAGTTATCTTATAGAACAATCCTCAGAGCTTGGAAAAGTTACTTTTTTGAACTACAACTCCCATCAGCCCAATCCAGTGGCCATGTTGGCTGGGGCTGATGGGAGTTGTAGTTTAAAAAAGTAACTTTTCCAATCCTATATACCAATTATGCTGGAAGGAGAGATATGCATTATATGTTTTTATGTTGTATGTCGCCCAGAGTGGCTGGTAAACCAGCCAGATGGGCGACTAATAAATTTAATAAATAATAATAATAAATAATATGCTGCTGCTATGCCAGTGGAATGGGTGCTATATCCTATATTCATCCAGTCTGGGGGGGAAAGGGAGAAACACACAGGTCAGAAAAGCCTCAAATGTTGAAGAAATGGTCGACATGCCTCCATTGCCCATACAAACACCACTAGAGTCTACCAATCAGGAACTGTGCTAAAGATGATGCCCACATACTGCCCACATGCAGTGTATTCCCAGCAATAAGGACATTCCCTCAGCATCCCTTCCTGCATTACAATGCACATTACATACAAACAAATTGAGCCCAGGATACCTTAAAGATTGTCTGAGCCCTTATATCTCAGCTCAGTCACTGAGATCATCCATGTTTCAGAAGCTCGACTACCTTCAGCTAGAAATGGGGCATTTAGCATTGCCGGTCCCAGCAGAGATTCCGCAGGCATCCTTGCTGCCAGAGCTTGGAAAAGTTACTTTTTTTGAACTACAGCTCCCATCAGCCCCAGCCAGCATGGCCACTGGATTGGGCTGATGGGAGTTGTAGTTCAAAAAAGTAACTTTTCTGAGCTCTGCTTGCTGCTAACTCTCTCAAAGACTTTTCCTTGCTGACAGGCTTATTCAGTTGT
Organism: Rhineura floridana; assembly: GCF_030035675.1. Taxonomy (NCBI): domain Eukaryota; kingdom Metazoa; phylum Chordata; class Lepidosauria; order Squamata; family Rhineuridae; genus Rhineura; species Rhineura floridana. The sequence goes on from NC_084480.1 coordinate 47,588,550, forward strand.
TTACATTTTCTCAAGATGAGCCATCATTTTATTATTACTTTTTTGTTTTTGTGGTATCTTACATATACAGATGTACACCACCTTGACAGTTTATATGAGTAAGTAGTTTATCAGTATTTTTATAAATAAATGTAAATAAAACAACATCCCCGCTACATCAGCCTCAGTGGCAAAGGCAGCAATAGCTCTGCCATCCATCAAGATGGGGCTGGAGTCCTGTGATGCTGCTCACAAGTACCATTTTGGAGCATAATACACACAACACAGCATCCACATAGACAGCCCTGAAGCCACTTTTCTTTGTTAGGTGGGGCAGCCACATTTCTAGGGGGGGCATTTTGAGGGTGGGAGACACATAGCCCCAGTCAACCCCTCCTCCAATCACTGGCGGAGAGGATGCGAGTGCCTGGTAAAGGCAGTGACCTTTCCCCTCACTCCCCCTCTATGCAAAGAGTGTCTTAGCTTACATGTGGGCTATGTAAAAGTCAAGTTAACAGAAAAAATAGTATGAATACCAGGAATTAAAAGACTGGCATATTTTTTGTTTTGTAAGAAAATAGGATGTTAAGGATACAGTGAACAAGGGAATACCAAACGGTATAAAACAAACAAAACAGTTTACGCAGTAACTAACAGAGCAATCCAACTCAGGGGAAGCCAGCGGAAGGGGAGCTGGTGAAGGAGGAGCCAGCAGGAAGAACCGCAGCATCCATTTGGCATTTGGGAGCCTCCAGACCAGCTGAATGTGGGCTCAGCCAGGAGCTGTATGCAGGGACTGGAAAGTAAAAGCCACCCCTCATGAATACCCCTACCAGGAAGTAAGCACATTCCATAGACATCCATTGCAATTATTTTGTTAGACCAACCCTTGTCCTGGTGTAACTTTGGCCTAGATCGGGACCGGCAGGAGCACTCTGAATTGGAGGTGGATGTTGCGTAAGTCCCCCCCTGCTTAGTCCCTCATACAACATGCCCCCAGAATGCCCCTTTTTCAGGGCTTACGCCGGCTTATGCCAGCACCGTTTCACCAGCCTGGGCTTCCCCAGCAGACCCCATCTGAGCCAGCAGTGTCTCTGTTGTGCTGTGGCTGAACTGGGATGAGAGGTTTCTGCTGGCAGAGCCCAGCAGAGCCCAGCTGAGCCTGACTGAGCTGGGACCCTGCCGGTTCAGCTGGGGATCCGCCATATCCAACTCCCCTCAGCCCAGTGTAAATATGAGTTGAATTGCACCCTAAGAAGTTAAAAACTAGTGCGGAGCTGGTTTTCTCAAAGATTCAGTCTTAAATTTGTATCATGACAACACCAACGCAAAAGAACAGGTTTAGAAACAGAGTAAGAGCACATTACAATGCAACCATAGTCAAGTATTTAGGAAGAGTGGTGCTGAAAACAATATGCATAATTTTCTTGTTGAAGTCAATGAGATCGTCCTTAACTTTGTAAAATATTTACCACAAAATAGACTTCCTTTTGTAATCTTATAAAAATGCTTGATAAACATGCAAGAAAGCTTTCTGAATGGTAGGTTCATGATACACCTTTTCAGAGAGAGAATAATTGCATAGCACCTAAAAATCATACTTTAGAACAGTTGCAACTTTCATTTTTTCCTAGAATTAATGTATTTTTTTTTCAAAATTAAGGTTAGCTGTCCTTTCTTTTTGAAATGTAAGAAAAACCAAATTTGCCAGATGCTTGCAAGTTACTGAACCCTGAAAAGGCCTCACGTTGAGATACACATATTGGGAAAATCAGAAAATTGGGCCTGAATTACAGCCTAGGTGGACGGCCAGCCAGGTAACTGTAGTGTGCACAGCAGTATTTCTATTCCTCTCGGGCTGTTTTCATTCTTTGCCATCAAGTACTCAAGAAAAAGAAAAAATAGCCAGTATGATTATGAGTATAGTGAGTGCTTTAAAAGAGGAAAGAGTACTTTAAATATTTTTTCAGATCACTATGTTATCTCTTTATTTTACCCATTAGCAATAAGCACCCAGTCCTGCTCTGCTCATCGTAATAACTGCAGAATAAACAAATTTTTAATTCTTACTGCAGGCAAACAAGCATGCTTCTTTATCGCTGGCTGGGTAGAGAACATAACTGAAACTGAACAGCAGAGCAAAGGAAAACAAGGGGTGAAGTCTAACTCTCGCCAATAATACAAAGTTCTAATATTTAACTCTTCAAGGTCATGTTTCTATACAGGCTGTTTTTTCCAGGATCACTTAAGTAATTATAGGGTGACTATGAGCATGAAAAACCCACCCTCAGTCAGAATCTTGAGTGAGCAGACTTTGGGGGGCTGTTCCAAATGAGGCTTTATTATGAACTCACCCTCCATTACTCACTGTAATTATTTAAATGGAGACTGCCATTGTCTGTCATGTCACAAATTAAAAAGATAATTAAAAAAATCCAGCAGGGGGCGAAGGACAGCTGTAGGGGATGTAATACCCCCATCTGCCCCCCTCCCTGCTATAGGGCTTCACATAGGGGCCTGGACAGCACCCACATAGGTCGCTGCAGAGAACACACACAGCCCTCTAAGGACAAGGGTTCAAGACCCACCGAGAGAGGAAAATACTCTTTTGCCAAGTAGCCCAAGGGAGGGGCCAAGACATGCAACAAGGGGAGCTACCACTAACTAGAAATACACTGCATCCGCCAGTGGCTTACTGCACAGAGCATGGGCTGGGGAAGTAGGGAATTTGAGACCCACCAGTGGGAGGCCATTTGTTTGTTTGTTTATAAAGCTGCTCAGAGGCAAAAGAGAGGGAGCTCTTGGGAGACAAATTCAAACCACTCAGCCACAGCGGCAGACACTTGTTGTGAGGCCAGTCTGTTTGTGCAAAGTCCTTCCCTTGTGGGCAAAGTGCCCTTTATCCATAGTTTCCCATCGGCAGAGCTCCCCCTTGTGATCATTAAGTGTACAAAGTATAGGACTAGAGAGCTATAGCATACCCGATCATTTGTGTTATTATACTCCTTTATGGCAGGTGTGGGGGACATTTGGCCCTCCAGATGTTGCCATACTACAAGTCCCATCATCCCTGGCCATTGGCCATGTTTGCTGGGGTTGCTGTACTGCAACAATATCTGGAGGGCCAAAGGTTCCCCACACTTACTTTATGGGTTTTTATGGGTTTTTTATACTGGTGGAAAAAACAAACTGCCTTCAAGTCAATTCTGACTTATGGCGACCCTATGAATAGGGTTTTCATGGTAAGCAGTATTCAGAGGGGGGTTACCATTGCCTTCCTCTGAGGGTGAGAGGTAGTGACTGGCCCAAGGTCACCCAGTTAGCTTCATGGCTGTGTGGGGATTCGAACCCTGGTCTCCCAGGTTGTAGTCCAACACTTAACCACTGCACCACACTGGCTCTCTTTATACTGGTAATAGTGTGATATTACTGAGTGCTGAGTTGCACCATATCCTGTGTTTTGTCATGTCAGCATGAGTAGGGGTCTTGTCACATGGGAGGTTATTTTTAAAAAATTCCCTCCCATTGAACTTAGGGAGAGAGAAATTTATTGCACCAGGTCAGGAGCTGGTGTAAAGTTGCACCGTGAATAGGGAGCTAACTGTGGTCTGCAGGAGTACACCGTCTTGCTAACAATTGTCACCTGAAACTGCTATTCCCCACAAAATGGAACATTCAGTTGGCTCTAATAGCAGCTTAGCCTAGAAAAATTCTTAGGAGAAAGGCTTTCTTGTTTCCATTTAGATTTATTGATAAAAATAGTTGCCTGCTGTTTAAATAAGGCAAGGTTGGCTTCTAACGATAACTCAGATACAACCAAAGACTTTTGAAGATCAATTTAGCCATAACACTCAGGTCTATATCACCCCCACTCCCAGGATAAAGGGCTCCTCCACTATTCATAAGAGGGTGGCCATGTAGCATCACCCCAAAAATAGGACAAAAGAAGCCATAGATATGCATAAGATTTGCAAATGCTAGATGCAAATTTATAAATAATTGCTATAATTTAAGGAGAAATACAGTACACCTGTATGTGTAATTGTGAGAGCAGTTTTTTGTAATTGTGAGACCAGTGAGACCAGTACACCTGTATTTGTAATTGTGAGCCCAGTTTTCCTGCTCAGTCTGCTGTCCATGTGTTTTTAAATGTAAGTTACTTGGAGACCTTTTAGGTAACAAGTGACAAATAAGTTTAACAAATTATGCAGGACACATGGCCAGCCTAGTTCATACCTATCTGTATGCTCTTTTAACATAGGCCTTATAGGTGTAGTATCAAGTCACTTGTTATCAGTGATTCAATCAATCACAAAAAAGGAGGGAGTGGATCAAGTAGGCACAGCCTACTCATGAAGATATTTATGTGCAGTGTGTGTGGCCTGGTTCATGCAAACAATGAATTCCTAAGAACACTGAGGGCTTAAGTCCCACTGAAATCAGTGAACAAACACATTTGTTGTAATTCTGGAGATTCCTCTCATGTGTTTGTCATTTATGATTTGTAGCCTTGTATTTTACAAAATTAATATCAATTAGTTTTTTTTAAGAGGTTAGGGGATAGGGTTGCCAGATGTCTGTTTTTCGGCCAGAGACTCTGGATTTTTAGGGTCATCTCTGGGTCTCCAATTGAGTCAGCTTAATCTCCAGACTCTCACCTTTCTTTTCTTTTCTTTTTTTTTAAATTAAGTTTCTAAGTGGTCTGGTTCACCAGATATACACCAAAATGTCACACACCCCTGCAACTTCTGTGAAATGATGTCTTAGTTGGCTGCTCTAGCCCTGCCCTTTCAGCTTTGTAGCCAATAAGTGAAGTCAAGGTTGTGATTGACAAGGGATTTCTGAGTCTCCAGGCAGTACCTAGACTGCATTGCAAATATAGAAAACTCTTGTTTTTTCCTGTTTATCTGAAAATCTCATAAATTGAGTAAGTATATACCTTTCAGAAGTACCAAAAGTCTTTTTTTCTGTTGTGTGTAGGAGTGAAACAAGTTTAAATTTTCCTCGGCTGTTGAAGATGGCACTGTTTTGAAAACCTTCCCAATATGAAGCTTTAATCCAATACTTGCTTTTCTGGGAGTAAAGCTGCAATGCTAATCCCACATACCCAGAGTAAACCCCACTGAATTCAATAGGACTTGCTTTTGAGTAGACATGGTTAGGATTGTGCTGTAAATTTATGGGACTTTTGAGTGGACATAGCAAAGGATTGTGCTTTATTTATTTGTTTGTTTGTTCATGCCTGGGTCAGGTTGTGCTGCATGGGAATTTCTGTGACCTTGGCTGACTAGCTGCCAGGAGTTTTTTAGTTTGGGTTTTTGATTAGGAATCACGACTGGTTGTGGGATGCTGAGTTTTCTGCCTTACTCATAGGAATTTTGTTGTTATTGTATTGCATTTAGGAAATCATCACTGTCTTTTGTTTTTGTTTTTCTGTTTGCATTTCATTTACCTCTGACCTCATTCCCTTACAGCCATAGAAGCAACAACAGTGGTTCCATGTGCTCAGCTCAACCCCCTTAAATCCACTGATGATGCACCTTGTTGGTTGCATGACGGTTTGTTTCTTCCCCAATAGTGGTAAAAGAGAATTTACATACTGGGAAGTGTGACTGCAATTGTTGTTGCTCCCAAGCTGCTGTCTGTGAAAGTAGATCAAACCATGTGTGTTTTCTCTCTGTCAATTATACCTCACTGGAATTGTGTTGGCTGTCAAAGTGAGTTTAAAATAGCCCACAAGGTAGACAGAAAAGGGTAGAGAATCTTTTACTTATTTCTCAGACCTCTTTCTGAAGTGAAGGGTCAAATCTGTAAAGGATTTTGGAGCAGCCATGTAAAAATGTAGGGGCAGGGCATTCCAGCCAGGTGGTTGCCAACCCTGTTTGGATATGGACATCTCTGCAGAGGATCCCTAGTCAAGGTCTACCAACAGCACAATCGAAACCGTATCTACTCAGAAGTAAATCCTATTGAGTTCTATGGGGCTTGGTAAGTGTGGTTAGAGTTGCAGCTTTCAGGGGCATCCATATTTACTCCTGAGTGCTCCTATCTAACATCTCCACAACACTAGGCTCCTTTCTTCCTACACTGGCCTTCTGGTGACTGGGCTGGCCTGAGGGCACTTAAACCCTTCTTGAAAGAAGGCTAGATTAAATATTCCCTACCCAGGCTCTATCTCTTAGCTAAGATTTCTATCTTAATTTCCAATCAAATAAATGTTTTTGTTTGAATGGAATGCTCCAAGCAACTGTTGTTGATGCTTAAGGTATCATGCTTAATGACATCACTAGGGCCCACCCCATGGCATCACTAAGACCCACCCCTGTGGCATCACTAAGACCTGCCCCTGCGGCATCACTTGGGCCCACCCCATGACATCACTAGAGCCCACCCCTGAAATCTCAGGGTTTGGGATGCTTCTGACCTGGCAACCTATTAGGGGAGGATATAGGAACATGAGATTCACTCTCATATGGAGGATGTTTAATAAAATCCCATCCACCCCACCTCGATTTACCATTTCTCTATGGTCTTCTTTCTGCTAGGAGACCAAACTTTCAAATAATAGAAGAGAAGTTTTAGTGATGTGCTGCAGTGCCTGTCAAGAGTACAGAGCAGAATAATGGTACATATAATTAAACTCTGTTTAATGGTTGGTAATTCCACCCACAAAGGACCTCTAGGGAGGATCTTTTTGTGTTGTTATCACAAATGCAATCAGATTCCAACTGGGGTTTGTTTCTGAAAATGTCCACCCACCTACTGCAGAATCTCTGCAGCACTTTCCAAATGAAAGTTGGCAGTTCTTAAAAGAATTTTGTGGAGAATGAAAAGCTCAGAAAATTTTCCAGTAGATTGCATCACCAAGCAGCTGATCATTACAAATGAAGCACAGGAGCCATATGAGAACCAACGTTGTGCATTACATACAGCCCCTCTGGTTTCTTTCCTGTCTGCTCTACAGATGAAAACTACAGAAAAAGCTGGAGCAGCTACATAAATGCACTGCAAGTGGAAAGGATTCTGGGGCACAGCTAAGTGCCTACTTCTTGGTCTATTTTCAGTTCAGTGGGTTGGTCGGGGGAAGAGAGGAATAGTTGAGCCAATGACAGAATATTTGCACAAGCTTTCAGAGGACTGTTACATGAAGGAATGGTGGCAAGGAGCATTGGCCTGCCTAGGATTGAAAGTTTTTCTCAAAAACTAGTTGACCTGATGGGCATTGCAAGACGCTATCAAAAGCTAAGATGGTTTGTTTGTTTCTGTAAATCATGTTAAATCAGAAGCAGATATCAGTGCCTAATAACCTTAATACCAAGTTAGGTGGTTCTTTGGCTAGGTTTGACATATTCTCTTCATGAAGGGAAAATGTATTATTTTAAAGGTAAATATTTTTAAAACCACCCACCTCCATGCTCAGCCAGTTCAATCACATGGAGCATCCTTTGTGGACTGTGCTGTTTCAGACAGCAGGTGTAGCTCAGTATGGTAGAGCACATGCTTTGCATGCAGAACATCCCAGAATCAACCCCCCAGCCCTCCAAGTAGGGCTGGGAAAGACTCCTACTCTGTGATGAGTTCGCGAGGCACTTCCAGGATAAGATTGCATGCATTCGCCGGGACTTAGACTCCAATATTATGGCAGTGGGATCTAATGAAGCATCCAGAACACGGTCTTGTCCTTGTTTATTGGATGAGTTTCAGTCTGTACAGCTTGAGGATGTTGACAAGATCCTTGGACTGGTGCGGGCGACCACATCTGTGCTGGACCCTTGCCCCTCTTGGCTGGTGAAAGCTGGCAGGACCGGAACCGCTGGCTGGGCCAAGGAGATAATAAACGCCTCTCTGAGAGAGGGAGTGGTCCCTGACTGCCTAAAAGAGGCGGTTGTGAGACCGCTCCTGAAGAAACCCTCTTTGGACCCAGATAACCTGAACAATTATAGACCTGTGGCGAATGTTCCGTTCCTGGGCAAGGTACTAGAACGGGTGGTTGCCGGCCAGCTCCAGGGGCTCTTGGATGACACTGATTATCTTGATCCATTTCAATCCAGTTTCAGGCCCGGTTTTGGCACCGAAACAGCCTTGGTCGCCCTGTATGATGACCTTTGTCGGGAGAGGGACAGGGGGAGTGTGACTTTGTTGATTCTCCTTGATCTCTCAGCTGCTTTTGATACCATCGACCATGGTATCCTTCTGGAAAGACTCACGGAGTTGGGAGTTGGGGGTACTGCTTGGCAGTGGCTCCACTCCTACTTGGTGGGTCGCCACCAGAAGGTAGTGCTTGGGGAACATTGCTCGATGCCCTGGACTCTCCATTGTGGAGTCCCGCAGGGATCGGTACTGTCCCCCATGCTTTTCAACATCTACATGAAGCCGCTGGGTGCGGTCATCAGGAGTTTTGGGGTGCGTTGCCATCAGTACGCTGATGACACGCAGCTCTATTTCTCCTTTTCATCCTCTTCAGGTGAGGCTGTTAACGTGCTAAACTGCTGCCTGGCCGTGATAATGGACTGGATGGGAGCTAACAGACTGAAGCTCAGTCCAGACAAGACCGAGACGCTGTTGGTGAGTGCCTTCTCTGCCCAGATGGAGGATGTTCATCCTGTTCTTGATGGGGTTACACTCCCCTTGAAGGAACAGGTGCGTAGCTTGGGGGTTCTTTTTGATCCTTCCTTGTCACTTGAGGCCCAGGTGGCCTCGGTGGCACGGAATGCTTTCTACCATCTTCGCCTGGTAGCCCAGCTACGTCCCTATCTGGACAGTGACGACCTCGCCTCAGTTGTTCATGCTCTGGTAACTTCTAGACTGGACTACTGCAATGCGCTCTACGTTGGGCTGCCCTTGAAGACTGTTCGGAAACTACAACTTGTCCAGAATGCAGCGGCCAGATTGCTGACACGGACCAGAAGGTCTGCTCATATAACACCTGTTCTGACCCGTCTGCACTGGCTTCCTGTTTGTTTCCGGGCTAGATTCAAAGTGCTGGTTTTGACCTATAAAGCCCTACACGGCATGGGACCGCAATACCTGGTGGACCGCCTCTCCCAATATGAACCTACCCGGACACTGCGCTCAACATCTAAGGCCCTCCTCTGAGTGCCATCCCATCGAGAAGCTCAGAGGGTGGTGACTAGAACCAGGGCCTTTTCTGTGGTGGCCCCCGAACTGTGGAACAGCTTCCCTGATGAGGTGCGCCTGGCGCCGACGCTACTATCTTTTCGGCGCCAGGTGAAAACCTTTTTATACTCCCAGGCATTTTAAAGTGTGTTTTAATGGTATTTTCATCATTATTTGTATTTTTGGATGTTGTTTGGTTCTTTTATTGTTTGTTTGTTTTGTTTTCTTGATTTATTGTATTTATTGTATTTATATATTGCTTGTTTTTTATCTTTTTGTACACCGCCCAGACAGCCTTCGGGCTTAGGGCGGTATATAAATTAAATTAAATAAATAAATAAATAAATATGCTAAACCTTTGAGAGCTGCTGCCAGTCAGTGTAAACAATACTGAACCAGATGGACCACTCATATAATTCTATATACGGCAGTTTCCTATGTACCTTATTTGAATGTTCCTTCAGGTGAAAATTCTGTTTGCACTTGAAAACAAGTCAGTCAGAAAGCAGGGTTCTAGACTATTTTTATTCCCTCATGGGATAAGAAGATACTATGATTCATATATATTGTTGTATTCCTGACATAACTTGATATGTTCCTGATATGCTCCTTTGGAAGGAAGGGTCGCCCTTCTGCCTCTTAGGAGCTGCCGCCCCTGGTAATACCACCTCCTCTTTCTTGGCAGTGCCGATAACGATAATGTTATTTGTTATTTCATTTAATTTTTGTAAATTGTATTGCTTTTATTGTATTTTTATTGTATTTTTATACCTGTGTATATTTTTCTTTGTAAGCTGCCTTGAGGGCCTTTGGCCGAAAGGCAGGGTATAAATAAAATTTAATAATAACAATAACAATGACGATGATGATGATTTAATAAAATTAAAATGTAATTGACTATACAACTCATACATCTGTTATGCAATTATCATTCATATTGTCCACAATAACACAGAAAAATAATCATGATGCAAAATCAAATCTGACCCAATCAAATGCTGTACAATGCAATCCCCCTAGCCATGTTTACTCAGGTGTAAGTCTTATTGAATTCAATGGGGCTTATTCTCAAGTAAGTGGGGTTAGGATTGCATCTGTAGGGTGCAATCCAACTCACCTTTCCGCCAGGCTGAGGTGAATTGGATGCTGTGGATCCTGAGCTGTGCTGGCATACTCCCATGCTCCACCAGCCTCCGGCAGCAGCAGCCCTCCTCCACAGCTGAGTCATGGCGCTGCCTGGAGCCTGCTGGCAGCACCGAAGGTCTACTGAGGACAGCCAGCCCGGGTGACGGAGAGCCAGCAGAAGCTGGTGGAAGCCCCCAAAATGGAGCATTCCAGGGGCATGGTGGGGGAGGAGCCACTGGGAGGACTTACACAAGATCCTTCTCAGTTTCAACGCCCTCCCCTGGGACCCACTCCACCCAGAAATCCACCGGCCAAAAGGCTGGTGCAGTAAAAAATTGTCATGGACCTCTATGGGGAGTGCTTACTCCCCAGGAGGCCGATTTCTGGAAGCTGGTGCTTCCCAGCTGGCTCGTGTGCGTGGCTCCCAACAGAGCTGGTATTTCAGCTGGGACAATGGCTCCCAAGTAGGAGGAGGATCCTGCAGAGCTTTCCCCCGACTCCTCTTCCGCCAGCCCCCCTTCCGCTGGCTCTCTGCATTTGGATTGTTCTATTGGTGAGAACAAGGGTATGGTTATAAATGTGTAGTGATTCAGAGACCCTGAACTAGTCCAGTGATAAAACTGATTGACTATGGAATCTCATTTAAGTTTAGCTTATAGCATCCAGAATGGGATCTGGGCTTCTGATATAACACCATGTTAATTTAAACTTATTTTTTTAGAAAGGTACAGCAAAAACAAATGCCCTTTAAAAAAATGGTGAAAGCTAAAAAATATGAGCAAGGAGGAAAAATCATTCATCATATCAACTTTATCAGGAATAAGCTGGTGGCAGAAAAGCTTTGTCCTGAGTTATCAGGACAAAGCCCTATGAGGAGAGACTGAAAGAACTGGGCATGTTTAGCCTGGAGAAGAGAAGACTGAGGGGAGATATGATAGCACTCTTCAAGTACATGAAAGGTTGCCACACAGAGGAGGGCCGGGATCTCTTCTCAATCATCCCAGAGTGCTGGACACGGAATAATGGGCTCAAGTTGCAGGAAGCCAGATTTCAACTGGACATCAGGAAAAACTTCCTGTTAGAGCCACGACAATGGAACCAATTACCCAGAGAGGTAGTGGGCTCTCCGACACTGGAGGCATTCAAGAGGCAGCTGGAGAGCCATCTGTCGGGAATGCTTTGATTTGGATTCCTGCATTGAGCAGGGGGTTGGACTTGATGGCCTTATAGGCCCCTTCCAACTCTACGATTCTATGATTCTATGATCCAGTAGAAAACTATAAAATGCATTGCATTTGTTTAGCCCATGTAGGGAATAGCAGTAAATCAGGGCTGAATATGGCTCATTTTAATTCATGTACATTTCCACAATAGTATTTAAAACTTAATAGATGGCCATGATTAGTCTCTGAGATCTCTCCCCACTCCTGCTCAAAGGTTAGGTAGTAAAGGTAAGATAGGTTGAGAGAGAGGGTATGACTGGTTCAAGATAACCCAGGGAGCATAGTGGTTGAGTGGAGATTTGAACCTGCATCATTTCATCTAAGTCCAGCTAATCTGCTATTTTTACCTATGTCTGTTCCTCAGTTCTCATCAAATCAACTACGGGTTTCCTTGACTTCAGCAATGGATATCAGGCACGAGAATAATTTAAATTTTGATGAGCTTTCACAAATCATAGGACAGATGAAAACTGAACTGAAATCACCTTGGACATAATTAGTGTGAGCCATCTTATATTATCGATTTTGGGGTGCTGAATCTGAATGTCATTGTTAATTGGCCATTCAAGGCTGCCTTTTATGAGAAATAGCCAGTGTTGCCATAATTATGGAAAGAAAAATATTCACACCACGCCACTGTTTATAGTTTGCCTATATGATAACACTTTATAGACATACATTTATTTATTTTATTTATGCTGGCATGCACATGCTGACAGCAAGAAGATTAGATGCTATCCCATTTATTATGTATTGCAGCGGCCAACAGCATGTGACAACTTGGCTAAAATATCTGCACTGGCTACCCATATCTTGCCGGGCCAGGTTCAAGGCTCTTGTGTTGATGTACAAAGCCCTGAACAACTTGGGTCCAGGACACCTTAAGGGCTTTCTGGGTCCTTATATCCCAGCCTGATCACTGTGATCATCCAGAGGAGCTCTTTTAGCTGGCCCCTGTGTTACAGAGGCCTGACTTCCTCAACCACAAGTCTGGCATTCAGTGTCACTGGTCCCATGCTATGCCTACTGAATCTCTTCTAGCAGAGATTTAGCAGGCATCCTCGCTTTTGAATTTCAGGTATCTCTTAAAGACTTTTTTCTGTTGACAGGCCTATGCGGCGGTTTAAAATGTTTTTTGAGTAGCCAGTCATTTTAATGATTCTTTCGTATTGTTTTTAAATGTTTTTATGTTGTTGTACACCACCCTGATATTTTGCGAGAAGGCGGTATTAAAAAAATACTTATATAAATAAATAAATAAATGTTAAAGATCTTTTCCAATATCATCTGTCAGCACTGACACTATAGGCCTCATGGCTAGCATTAAGCTATAATACTATGCACAGTGCGGACACACACTGAACACACTGGGACTTACTTATTTTTTATTTTATTTAGCAAATATTTACTGCTTAATAAAAATGTGGTTTATATAAAAGTATAAAATATTCATTAAAATAGCAATAAGATCAGACTTTAAAAACAATAGACATAATGAAATTATCAATTTATAGATAAAATCAAGTTTGTAAAACAAATGTATATTAAAAATTACATGGATGGTTGGGGAGAGGGGTGAATCTGTCAATTTCAGTTTCTCTCAGTTTCTCATTTTTCCAAACTTAAGTTCAGTTCTCCACATTTCCACATCAGTTTGCAATTTTTTGAAGTCGTCATGAACATTCATCAGCATTGTAGTGTGAACTTGTCCTAATATACACATCTTTGTATGTAATTTTGCCTAATATGCACATTTTGCAAAACAATGTTCCCTAATGTGATGCAGTTTTGTATGTTATTTCCACTAAAATATACATTTTATGCTCACATTATCCTAGTATATGCATTGTTGAACACATTACGTGGCTGGAGAACTCCATTGCAAAATTCAGAAATAGACAAATTTCGAATGATGACTTTTTAAATTCACTAATTGATTCCAGAAGTGCAAATTGCATAGGTTTGCTTTTAAATGTGAACTGAACCAACCCTCCCCCCCGATACCTTGTGTGTGTGTATTTGCTTGATAAGTGGGGTGAGGTGACTGATGGGAGGAGGAGGCAGTGCACTTTGTTGAGCTTTCTCAAAAACCTGACAGAAACTGAAGGGGAGGGGAATTGAGTATTTCCCAGAATAGCTTGAAAAAAACTTGAATGATTTTCCAGGTGCACCTAGGGGTGTTTAACCATCACTATGAGTTCTTGGTAAGAAAAAGCTTAACTATTCTACAAGGAGCCCCATTTTTTAAAGGATGATATTTCTAAATGATGGAAGAGGGTGCTGTTTAAGTAGCTGTGCACAAATCAGAAAGAAGCGGTTTCTAAGAGATTTTGCATGCTTTGTGTGGAGTGTGGCAAAGGGATATCCTAGTGATACTGTGTTCAGCAGCTGGTGATAGTTGCGGGCCCGCTCCAGACACTCTTGGATGAGACCAATTATCTGGATCCATTTCAGTCGGGTTTCAGGCCTGGTTGTGGCATGGAAACAGCCTTGGTTGCCCTGTATGATGACCTTTGTCGGGAGAGAGACAGGGAAAGTGTGACTCTGTTGATTCTTCTTGATCTCTCAGTGGCTTTCGATACCATTGACCATGGTATCCTTCTGGGAAGACTGGCTGAGTTGGGAGTGGGAGGGACAGCATGGCAGTGGTTCCGCTCCTACTTGGCAGGTCAGCTCCAGAAGGTGGTGCTTGGGGAACATTGCTCGGCATCCTGGACTCTCCATTATGGAGTTCCCCAGGGGTCAGTTCTGTCCCCCATTGTCCAGTTCAGAGTGAGAACCACCAGTCAGAGACGAGGGTGCAATCAATTCTTGTTTTATTAAAGTAATGGATACATCAAAGGCTGTGCGCCTCATAGAAACCCCTATGCTAACTCACTACAATCCCTAACTGCACTCTAGACATGCTCTGCAACTTGTGAGGAAAGTTGACTCAGCGCCCACTTCCGGGCACAGTAGCCTCAAATAGGAGAGGTCTTGGGGCGTAACCTCTCACTCCGTCGCACACACACCTCCTTCTGCCCTGTCCACTTCTCCCGACGTCATGAGTGCGGTGGGGGGGGCCGAGCCTCCGAGGACTCATCGGAAAGCACAGGTTCCTGATCGGCAGGACGGAGAGCGGAGGGCGGGGAAGTGTTGGGTGTTTCTAAGATACTGCTTGGTAAAGGAGGAGTGTCTGCTCTCTCAGGAGCATCCCCCAACAGTCCCATGGGAGTGCTGGGGGGCTGAGCGCTGTCCCATTGAGGGGCAGGACCAGCTATGGGAACTGGCGGGTCAGGCGACTCGCTCTCTTCCCCAAGGTTGGGGTTAGACTCAACAACAGCTGGATCGTCCATGCTCCCTAACGGCTGAGGCTTCTGAAACTCATGCCTTCCCCCTCCTTCCTTGGGAAGGAGTCTGGGTCCGCCACCCGTGGCTCAACACCCATGCTGTTCAACATCTACATGAAACCATTGGGTTTGGTCATCTGGAGCTTTGGAGTGCGTTGCTATCAGTACGCTGATGACACGCAGCTCTATTTCTCCTTTTCATCTTCTTCAGGTGAGGATGTCAATGTGCTGAATCGGTGCCTGGCTGCGACAATGGACTGGATGAGGGCTAATAAATGAGGCTCAATCCAGACAACACTGAGATGCTGCTAGTGGGTGGTTCTTCTGACCAGATGGTGGATGTCCAACCTGTCCTGGATGGGGTTGCACTCCCCCTGAAGGAGCAGGTTCATAGCTTGGGGGTTCTCCTAGAACCATCTCTGTCACTTGAGGCTCAGGTAGCCTCGGTGGCATGGAGTGCCTTCTACCAACTTCTACCAACTCCCCTGAGATGCAAAAAGTTAAAATACTGCAAATGCAGTACAATAGCCAGAGAGGGTGATGGAGGCCACTTTGTGTGCCAAGTGCAAACACAGTATTCACACACTCTCTCACACACGCACATACACACACATTGTCATCTTTCACCTCTACAGTTCTTTATCTCCATTCTGCTGCTGCCTCCTTCTCCTCCTTTATCCATTTTCTTGCCCTCTGGCTCCTTTTTCCCTCCACTCCATTCTTCACCACCACCATCCATTTTTTAAAACAATTGTTTTCTCCACTCCACCCCATCTCACTCTCCACCTCCTCCCTCGTCGCCTCCTACTCACCCACAGAGCATGAGGGAAGAGCAATGCTGCACAGAAGCCCAGTTTGAGGCACATGATTTTCATCCACAAATCAGAGGAGCAGAAGACTTCCCCTGCTTCCCCCCCCGCCCAAGTAATGCCCAAAAGTAATGCGGGAAACATTACAATTACTCCACAAAAGTAATAAAATTACTCCTAGTTCTATTATAATCAAAATGTAAAGGAATTACCCACTCGTTCCTCAAAAAAGTAATGAATTACAAGTAATTTGTTACTTGTAACTAATTACTTCCAAGCTCTGCCCATTGCCATGTTTTTCTCTCTACAAATATGGCAACTGACTAACTATTTCCAACAAAATGCATGCTCAGCTGGCTGATTAAAATAAAAATTTGGATTCAGCACAGTAATATTTATCAAATGAGATGAGTTATGTAAATTTCCACCCTAGGTGACATATTTTTACAATTTTTTTCCAACTACCATTGCCAAACAACGAGGTGAGGGGGGCGGGAATCCAAATAGAAGTACACAAGTACATTTTATGATCTATTGTGAAGGATCCAAACTGCAAAGTTATTTTGGAAAGCTAATTTGAACTGAATATAATTATATCTTAGAATTCATCCCCAAAACCAAGGTATAATAGTATCCCATGCTCTTTCCACACCACTGGCTATTAGGCAGGCTAGTTCAAAATGCTCTGAAAATTAAATAACATTGAAGAGGCACTCTCAATTTAATTTACTGAGATGCTAGAAAAGTTCAATGCAAATGTGTTGTCTTAACATTCAAGTACATTTAACTGATCAATGCTTTTCTGCAAAGAGGCAATTACATTTAAGAAAATTTTAAAATCTGGTTACCAAGCAACTGTATCCAGCCTACGTGTGTTGTCTATTCATAATCTCTTGAAAAGAACAGAAAATGACAGGCTGTCACTATGGAATGGAGGCACACAGAATTACAACATCCCTACTCTGTGTTCCTCCTACAAGCAAAAGATCAATTATATCCTCTATATAATGGTTAGGTTAAATATACAGTAAGTATAAAATGTTAGGGTGTCTGAGACAAAAGGATGAGCAGTGGAAAAAAGCTTTGCAGAAAATAGCCACTATAGGTACAACACTTTCACTTTCTGCCATAGCTTTTGCTGAGGAAATAGGCTAAAAACATCCACAACATCTAAGGCTAACACTTCCTTCAAAAGGCCAATTTTTGCAGCTTGGAAGTTCTCCTAGACTGAGCACTGTCTGTGAAACAAAGCGGACAGCGGAGACTAGGAGTACCTTTTATCATCTTCTGCTGATTTGCCAGCTATGGTCCTACCTGGACATGGCAGATTTTGCTACAGTGATCCAAGCACTGGCTACATGCAGACAGGACTGCTGCAATGCACTGTACATGGGGCTGCCTTTGAAGGCCATTTGGAAGCTTCAGCTGGTGCAGAATCAGGTGTTGTCCAGGGAGGATGCTCCAGGACACAGTCCCATTACCTTTTTTTTGCAGCTGATCCTCTGCCAGCCCCCACCTGGCATCCCTCTGTCTGTCTCTACAGCAAATCAAGCCATCGCAATTCTGGAACACCAAGCCTATGCTTGCTTTTAAAAGCTACTTGCAGGAGAATCCAGCAAGGTCAGGAGTCACTATGAAGCTCCTTGCAATCTACTTGGCTGCCACCATCTACTGTTGTAAAGGGGAGAAAAGCACGAGGAGGGAGAGAGTCGACAGGAGTTGAGAGAGGGAAGTTTACTGAGAAGAGGAGGGACAGCCAAGCCTGATTTGAGAGGGGGTTTGCATCAGCATCTTGCTAAAATGAAGGGCTTTCAAACAGTCCCACGCAGACAGTCCCACACACAGCAGCCAACGAGGAGGGTGGGTGAAGACAGTCACACTGGGGGGAGGGAGAATGGGACTAAGAGTAAGGCAAAGCAGTGTTTTCTCACAGAGAAGGGGGATGAAGGTGAGAAGGCTGAAAAAAGGAAAGCTGGTTGTAAAATACAAGGTGTATTGCTTATATAGCATTTTTTTTCTTCCTCAATGGTGCTTTTTCCAGATTGTCTGTGAGAAAGTGGAGGGTGGGAGACAAAGGCTAAGAAGAGTGGGGGTATTTTATAGACATCACTGTGCGAGACAAAACTCCTTCTCACAGCTGATTTTAAAAAAGCAGGTTTCTTCCTCTTCTAAAATACAAACAGCCTCACTCTTCTTAGCCCTTTCCTCTTTCTGCCTTTCCTCACCATCCGTGAGGCTCTCTCTCCCCCCCTCCACTTTCTCACAGACAATCTGCAAAAAGCACAACAGAGGGAAAAAGAACCTCTTCACAAGCAATTCCCCTTATATTTTACAAGAAGTCTTCCTTCTTCCTGTCTTCAGCCTTCCTTCCTTTCCTTCCTTCTTTGTGAGGAAATGCCACCTCACCTCACCTCCACTCACTCTTCTTCGCCCTCTTTCTCTCTCTTTCCCCATGCACCCTCCGTGTTGACTACAGTGAGTCTGTGCAAGGAGAAAAACACTTGTTAAGCAATGCCCCTTGTATTTTACAGGCATCATGTGCAAGAGAGAAGTCTTTGAGACCATTTGAAGTACTCAACAGTTCAATTTTTGGGGCACTGTGGATACAGAAACAAACAAAATCATACTGAATGATTATTATGAGAAAAAAATTGCAACCTTGTGAATAATTTAATTCATTTGGAAAGAAACATTTCTTTCATTTCTGTAGAAGAATCTCTTAACCATCAGCCACAGTCTGTCCATCCTAAGAAGATAATGTGCCCCCATTATGCACCAACTGGTCAAGATATGATACAGTAGGCTTCAGTTGGCTGCTCCTGGGTTACTACTGCAAAGCATAAAATTTAATAAAAGAAAGGATTCCTTTAATTGGCTTATTTTTCCCTTCTTGGCTTAGTTGGAAGAAAAGTACAGCTTACAAAGAAAAGTATAGCTTACAAAGAAAAGTATAGGTTCCTGACAATTTTTTCCTCATGACTCTCAAATCAAGGACGTTATTAGGAGGTAAGCTCAGAGCTTCTGAGGTGAACTCTGGGTCTCCTGCTTTGTTCCCTCACCTTTTAAAACTTAAGAAACAAGTTTTTCTTTGCTTGCAGGATTGTTTGGCACGCTTGGTACAGTGCTGATGAGACCCCAGCCACACATCACCTTAATTTCCTCAGAGGCATGTATGTATGTAAATTAGGATATGCATATGCAGATTTTAGGCAAATTTGTGTCATGGGCCTATGCTTAAATAGGTTATATGTTTAAGCACCTGGCAACACACCTGTCTCAAATAGTACAAATATGGCACTAACTGCATGGTTTCTAACCCACCTATTTCCTGGAGTAACTCAAGCAAACCTGGGTGTCTTTTAGGCCAGTGTTAGGTAAAGTCTGTGCCCCCCCCACACACACACAACTAGTCCTGCTTTTAAAAAAACACCCTAAAACCTTCCACTTCAGTAATTGGGACCATTCTCCATACTTTCATTACAGTGGGACACATAAGAGCCAATCCACAGGGAGTGGATTGGACTGTGAAAGACCAACCTGGATTGTCCTTGTATTTCGACAAATTTGTGGGGCAGTGCAGTATCTCGGAGAGGTCTCCTGCTCCCCTGGTGCATTCACTGTGGCTGCCCAATTTCCCTGCTTTTTGGAGTTGGATTGAGGTATCTGTTGGCTGTGGGTGTGTTCTTAAACCACAAGGTTTTTTGACTATTAGTGAATAGAAATTATTTTATGAATGAATAAATATTGTCATTCTGTTGACACGGGGCTGCTCTTGAGGGCTATATCTAGAGAGTGTGTGGCAGAGTGGCATGACAATATTAGTCATTTTTTGAGGATTTTATCTAACAATATTTGTCTGTACATAGTCACAAGTACTGTACATAGTCACAAGTACTGTTGAGTGTCTAATATTTCTTGCTTTTGAAAATGGAAATGGATTGCCTTCAAGTCGATCCTGACTCATGATGACCCTATGAACAGGGTTTTCAGGGTAAGCAGTATTCAGAAGGGGTTTACCATTGCCTCCCTCTGAAGCTAAGAGGCAGTGACTGGCCCAAAGTCACCCAGTGAGCTTCATGGCTGTGTGGGGATTTGAACCCTGGTCTCCCAGGTCATAGTCCAGCACCTTAACCACTACACCACACTGGCCTTTTTCATGGATAGCCTTTACTTTCAATGAAGTGAAATATTTTGTAACCTGCATCCAATGCCTGTTGTTTGTACCGTGAGATAGCTGATGAATAGCCACTTTCCCTGGGTTAGGCAGCTGCACATCTCACTAGTACCATAGGGACATAAGATGACCCCTACTGGATCAGACCAAAGGCCCATTTAGTCCAGCATTCTCTTCTCACAGCGATTAACTGATGCCTATGAGAAGTCCACACATGGGACCTGAGCATAGCAGTCGTCTCCCAACTTGTAATTATCAGCAACAGGTATTCACAACTGTTCTTTCCCTGATACTAGATGTGTTATAGCCATCGTCTCCAGGAGGCATTTATATCCTCCAGAAATGAGTCTAACACCCTTTTAAAGAGGCTTAAATTAATGGCCACCACATCTTGCAGTAGCAAATTTCATAGTTTAAGTACATGCTGAGTGAAGTTCTCTTTTTTTTTGGTACATTCTGAGTCTGAAAACATTCAGATTCCAAATTACTGCAGTTTTCTCTTCATAGGTTAATCAGCTCATGTAGTTATACCCCATACCTTCATCAGTGGTCCTGGTAGAGGTGTGATGCTGGCATGGGAAAGGTTCAAGTGCGTTTGACAACGACGTAGTTGGATCTCCCATATTTTAAGTGGCATGACATAGAACCCACCTACAGGCAAGCATTTTAAAAACTATTTTGTGCAGCTACCTCACTTTTTTAAAGCATATGAATTGGGGCCTCATCGTCATTAGAGGAAGGCCTGTAGCTCCGTGGTAGAGCACATACTTGCACACAAACGATTCCAGGTTCAATGCTTGGCATCTCCAGGTGGGGCTGGAAAAAGATTCCTGTTGGATTCCTGATTAGAAGCACAGCTGCTTCCAAGCAGTGAATACTGTAATGTGCTAGCTTGACCGATGACCTGACTCAGTATAAGGCAGCTTCCTGTGTTCCTATTTAATTATAAAAACAAGCCCATATGAGAAGATACAGTAAGTGCTGAGCAAATGAAATATTTCAAAGAATTACATTGGGACTGAATGCCATGGCACTCAGGACTTTTGGGGCAGGACATTACTGGGATGTAGAGGGCAGTCCTTCAGCTCTAATAAGTGCACAAATGATGGGACATTTCTTGCATAAAAATTGGGATGGAGCTGGTTAAAGCTCTATCCTATGGGTCCTCCACCATTTTGTACCTGAGCAGTAATCTTCTAGGCTAGGGGTGAGGAACCTCCAGATGTTGTTGGACTCCCAACTCCGTGCAGCCAACCAGCATGGCCAATGCTCATGCATTATGGGAATTTAGTCCAACAACATCTGAGGGGAGCATAGGTTCCCCACCCGTTTTAGATGACACTTTGGCCTCCTCTTCACTGTGTATACTCTTCTGTTTGGATTCCTGCAATAAATCCATCGACTAACACTTTCCAAATACTTTCCTTTTCTCCCAGGCATTCTAACAGCATGTGCTGAGCTCTGACCCCAGGTCTTTTAACTTATTTATCTCTGCTTCACAGTTTTTAAACTTTGTATGGTTTTAAAATTGTATATTTGTTTTAATGTTCAATGTTTTTAATTTTTGTAAACCACCCAGAGACCTTTAGCTATGGGGTGGTATATAAATGTAATCAATCAATCAATAATAGCATCTAGCACCAGAGTTGGGTAACTATACCTCCTTGAGGTAACAGAGTCTATTCATACTTTAATTGAGAAAGCTGGGGAAGCAGGCTAAACAGAATACATCAAATCTCTTCCTAGGAGAGCCTGTTAAGAAAACAGGAGTGACAAACCAGACACATCAAGCATAGCGCCATAAGAAGCTGCCTAATATTGAGACCACATTCACACCATACATTTATTCCACTATTATTTCATTTTAAAATAGTCATGGCTTCCCCCAAAGAATCTTGGGAAGTGAAGTTTGTGAAAGGTGCTAAGAGTTGTTAGGAGACCTCTTTTTCCCCTCACAGAGATCCTCTTCCCAGGGATTGATTGTTAAACCACTCTGAAAACTGTAGTGCTGTGAGGAGAATAGGAGTCTCCTAACAGCTCTCAGCAACCTTCACAAACTACACTTCCCAGGATTCTTGGGGGGAAGCCATGATTGTTTAAAGTGGAATAAGAGAGGGATAAATGTATGGAGTGGATATGGCTTGAGTCAGACCGCTGCTCCATTAAGCTCAGAGTTATCCATACAGATTGGCAGCAGCTCTCCACTGTTTCAGACAGGGCACGTACCCAACCCGATCAGGAGGTGCCAAGGATTAAACCTGAGACTTTCTGCATGCAAAGTACATACACACATCAGTTAGGACTGACTGGCTGACTTTGTCATCCTCACTGTATCCCATATTAGAGTATGGTATATGGTACTTTTAAAAGAGCAGCCAACTACATCAAGCTGGCCAAATATTAGCCAATGTAGCTGGCAAGTGCTCAAGATCATCACAGGAAGGTTCGTGTACCTCTTTAGTGAAGTGCCAACTTTGTGAGGAAACCTGTAACTGATGCACTAAATAGGGCCTTTATACAAATATATGGTGCAACCATACTTGGAAAACTGTATGCAGCTCTTGTTGCAGCATCTCAAAAAGGTGATTGTAGATCTAGAGGAAGTGCAGAAAAGGACCACCAAAATGATGAAGGGAATGGAGTAGCTCCTTATGTGGAAAGGCTTTTTAGCTTAGAAAAAAGTCATGTAAGCCAAGGGAGGGGTACACAAGTTTGAAGTTAGGGTGGGCCAGATGCAAAAGGGGGCGGGGTTCCTGCACACTTTAGAGCCATATTATGTTACAGTTTATATATAAATGGCTTTTTGGCCCCAAAGCTGTGAACAGCATATCAGTACAAAAGAAAGATACAAAAATACTGGGCTGTATGCAACTAAATCCTACTCAGAGTAAACCCACTGACATTAATGAACCTAGGTTGGTCTATTAACTTCAATGGGTCTGCTCTGAGTAGGACTAGAATTGAGTAGGAATACCACCCACAGTGAATATAATCAATCAATCAATAGGCTGTATTCAACTAAGTCCTACTCAGAGTAAACTCATTCTTGCATCTGGCCACCTTATTTAGAGTTTATAAAATTATGCATGGTGTGCAGAAAGTGGTTGGAGAGTTTTTCTCCCCTTTTTATAACACTAGAATCTGGGCTCACCCAATGAAGCTGATTGGTGGGAGATGCTGGACTGACAAAATGAAATGTCACTTCACACAACGCACAGTTAAAGGTGAGGTTAGGCCACCAACACAGATGGCTTCAACAAGGAATTAGACAAACTTAGATGGCTTTAAATAGGATTAGATGGTTTAGAAAGAGGATTAGATTAAAAAAAGGTAAAGCTATCAATGGCAACTAGTAGTGATAGCTATATGTGACTTCCAGATTCAGTATGCCTCTGAATACTAATTGTTAGAAGCCACAAGACAGGGCAATTGGTTTCACCTCTTGCTTGTGGGCTTCCCAGGAGGCACCTGAGATGATGGACTTAGATAGGCCTTTTGTCTAATCCAACAGGTATGTTCTTATCATGGAATTCAATATGGAATGTACTATCGTCTAACACACTACTGTAGCAGATTGAGTGTTCCAAAAACTGCAAGGGAACACTTATATCCATGAACTAATTGTACAATGTTCTGTCATCTTGTACATAACAGCTAAAAGAGTTCACCTTTTAACACTGTTGTCTTTAACTGGTACCTGGGCCAAAGAGGGTTTGTCCACATACTGTTAAATTTCCTGCTTACAAATCCTGTAGTATCATGTAAGAAGTAATTGTATGCAATCTAAGATGATGATTACAGTATTCATTGACTAGCATTGAGTTGAGCCACGTTATAGCTGCTTTTAACATTGTGGTGCAGTCAATGGAACACTATAATCATAGTCTTAGATATAATGTAGCAGTTTAATAACTACAGAAAAACATAGGGATGAAGCAGTTTAGGTCTGTCAGTCTTTTCAAGTTTTTTTTTTTTTAATCCAGGGTTACCTAGCTATAAAAATGTGTCTGTGTCTGTAAATACTTATATGCAGCTTTTAACAAATAACATGCTCTGTACATAAACACATCCATCACTCACAAGAACATACAAAGAGTCCTGCTGGATCAGACCAACCGTATCCTTTTCTCACAGTGAACAACCAGATGTCTATGGGAACTGGGAAGCACACAAGCTGGACATGAGTGCATAGCACTCTGCTCATTTGTATTCCCCAGGAACTGATGTTCAGAGATTGTACACTAATAGCCATTGATAGACTTAATTTGTTTAATTTTTTATAGAAGTCCAAGTTGGTGGTCATCATCACTACATCCTATGGTAGCAAATTCCACAGTTTAACTATATGTGTGAAGAACTACACCCTTTTGTCTGTCCTGAATCTTTGAACATTCAGCTTCATTGGATGGCCCCAGGTTCTAGGATTTTGAAAGTGAGAGAAAAACTCTCTATTCACTTTCTCTACACTGTGTATAATGTATACACGTCTATCATGTCCCACCTTACTCACCTTTTCCCCAACCTTTTTCTCATAAGGAAGTTGCTCCAGCCCTTTGATCATTTTGGTTTCCCCTTTTATGCATGTTTCTCAGCTCTTCAACATCTTTTTGAAGTGTGGCAAATAGAACTATACAGAGTATTCCAAGTGTGGTTGTTTCACAGATTTGTATAACAGCATTATGATATCTGCAGTTTTACGTTCAGCTTCTTTACTAATGATCCCTACCATGGAATTCACCTTTTTCAAAGCTGCCTCACACTGGGTCAACATCTTTATTGAGCTACCCACTATGACTCCAAGGTCTCATTCCTGGTCACCACCAGTTCAGACCCCATGAGTGTATAAGTGAAATTAAGAATTTTTTTTGTCCTGATGTACATCATTTTACACTTGTTTACACTGAATTATATTTGTCATTTTACTGCCATTTCACTCAGTTTGGAGATATCCTTCTGGAGCTCTTCACTATCTCTTTTTGTTTTAGCTACCCTGAACAATTTGGCATCATTAGCAAACTTAGCTATCTCACTGCTCACCCCTAACTCTAAATCATTTATGAACAAGTTAAAAAGCACAGGTTCCAATACCAATCTACTTTCTACATTCCTCTGTTGGGAGAACATTTATTCCTACTCTCTACGTCCTGTTTCTTAATCAGTTACAGATCCACAAGAAGACCTCTCCTCTTGTTCCATGACTGCTAACCTTACTCGAGAGCCTTTGGTGAAGTACTTTGTCAAAAACATTTTGAATGTCTAAGTACACAATCTCAACTGGATCACCTCTATCTGTATGCTTGTTAACACTCACAAACAATTCTAATAGGTTAGGTGTGTGAAACAGAATGTACCCTTGCAGAAGCCATGCTACTTCTGTTTAGCAAGACTTGTTCTTCTATAAGCTTGGTAATTTTATCTTTGAAAATGCTTTCCACCAGTTTTCCTGGAAAAGACATTAGGCTAACCAGTGTATAGTTTCCAGGATCCCCCTGTATCCCTTGTTAAAACTGGTGTTACATTGGTCACTTTCCAATCCTTAGGCACAGAGGCTGATTTTACATCTGATCAGCAATTTCACATTTGAGTTCTTTAAGAATTATTCGGTAGATGTCACCTGGACCTGGCAATTTGTCCGTTTTTATTTTGTCTGTAAGGCCTAGAATGTCATCTCATCACCACTATTTGCCTCAGTTCCTCAGATTCCCTTCCTGTGAACATTAGTTGAGGAATAGGCCCTAAATCTTCCACTGTGGACGGATTCAAAGAATTCATTCAACTTCTCTGCAATACTTTTATCCTCCTTTAGCACACCTTTGACTCCCTTGTTATCCAAAGGTCCAATTGCTTCCCTAGACAGTCTCCTGCTACTAATGTATTAAACATTTTGTTGTTGTTGGTCTTTATGTTTTTAGTAATGCCCTCCTTAAATTCTTTTTTTAGCATTTTAGAAAGTTTTGGTTGTTTTTTGTTCTCATTTGGACAAGACTTCCATTTTCTAAAGGAAGCCTTCTTGCCTCAAATAGCTTCTTTGACCCTGTTTGTTGATCACACAGGCATCTTCTTGGCCCTGGTGCTAACTTTCTTGATCTGCAGTACACATTCTAGCTGAGCTTCTAATATTGTGGTTTTAAACATCTCCTAAGCATTTTGGGGAGATTTGACTCTTTTGAATTTCTCTTTCAGTTTTCTTTTTACCAATCCCCTCATTTCTGGAAAATTTCCTCTTTTGACCATGTTGGATTTTATTGGCAATTATCCGTTTACATATATACTGAATTTGAAAGCGCTATGGTTTCTGTTCCCAATCAGCTCAACAACACTTACATCTCACACAGGGTCCTGAGTGCCACTTAAGAATGTTCCAGGGTCACCACCCCTTTGTTGGTTCCATGACCAACTATTCTAGGGCACAGTCATTTAGAGCATCTAGAACAGTGGTTCCCAAACTTTTTCCCCCATGGACCATTTGAAAATTGCTGATGGTCTTGCTGATGGATCACTTAATGATTTTTCTGTCTGTTGTAGCAATTGTAATGTGCTGTACTAGATGGTGTATTAATTTTAACTGTATTTTTCTGGCTTCTTTTATTTCTTATATTGTATTTTACTGTATTACAATTTGCACCACATAGAATTCAAACTGCAATGCAATAAAATGCAATATAATAAATAAAAGAAGCCAGAACAATACAATCAAAACTCAGTATGAATATTTCATGCGGACATGCCACAGACCACCTGAATAAAGGTCATGGACCACTGATGGTACATGGACTACAGTTTGGGAACCTCTGATCTAGAAATTTTACCTTTTTGTCATCATGATCAGAATACATATACACCCAGTCTACGTGAAATTAGTTGAAGTACTGTGACGGTAGGTGAAGTCACTATAGCATTCCCTTGTTTGGATGCCTGCTTGATCTCATTCTCCTAGTTCTAGTCCCCTAGCCACCTTGCCCTGTCCTCTCCTGGGCTCCCAATAGAAGCTGAGCAACATGAGCATAAGCCCCAGGGAGAAATGGGGGGTTGTGACAATACAGGAGGGCTTAACAGAGAGGGAAAAATATTGCCCTGGCCAATCTACTCCCTTACCCAGCCATTCCTGGATTGTAAATGCCCAGATCAAAAACTGGTCTGGATCCTGAGCATGGTTCTTCAGTGCCCATAGTATCCAAGTGAAAAATGCAGATTGCCACCCCAACAATGAAACAGCTGAAGAAGGGTAGCATTTTCCAAAAATTCCTTAGCTCAAAGAGAGTAGATAGCATGCTGAGTGAGCCTTTTGTTCACTCCACTACTGCAGATTTTCAATTACGGAGAAAGCCTTTTCTCCTCATTATGGGCAAGTTAGTGGTGTGCATCAATGGCAGCTGCTACAGAGCGCTTTTTTCTTATTTCTTATTAATGATTGTGTAGCAAGAAGAAACATGTTTCCCAGAAGAGGCTTCTTTGTTTGGGGTACCCCCTCCCCCTTTCTGTCTATGGGCTGGATTTAGATGCACAAAGAGAAACAGTACTTTGTTTATCATGTGTCGTGTTAGCTCCTCTGATACTGATCACTGAATTCAGTGGGATTATTATTCTGAGCAGATATGGTTAGGATGGCAGTCTTAAACAACTGTGGGATAGAGACAAATGTTTAAGGCTGCAATTATCTTAGTCATGCCTAGGATTTACAAGGGAGGAAGGGGCAGGAGATTTGGGGCCTAGTACAAAAGATCCAGGGCTCCCTCTAATAATGCCCCTGCTACTGAGTTGTATATTATTTAATCTGGGCTAATTTTTACACACAGACACACACACCAGTTCCTGCCATATGTTCTGGAAAATTGTTTGTCCGTTTCCTATGCTTTTGGATGCCTCTTAAGATATCAAAACCAATTTTGCCAAGGAGCAGGGTTTTGTCTATGTTTGGGCACAGTTGGACACTGTTTTGAATCAAGATGGTGAACTGAACTTTTCAAAACTCCACTGATTTTAACCACTGATTTCAAAACTGCTATGGTTTTGTTTTTGTTTTTTAGAATTTCCAAGCAACCCCTGGTATGAGGCTGCTAATAGGTTATAACTCAGAAAAATGGGGGTTTAAATCAAAATGAACACAGACTGTTTCAAAAAATAATAATAGAGGAGGTAGGGAAGCGCTGGTAGTATTGCCTAGTCACCATGCTACTAAGCCGGGGGTAGCCAACCTGGTGTCCTCTTGATGTTATGGACTACAACTCCCTTCACCCCTGACCACTTGGCATGCTAGCTGAGGCTGATGGGAATTGGAGTCTACATTACCTGGAGGCTCCTATATTGGTTACTCCCCATATGAAGCTGCTTCTGTGTGGCTCCTCCAGATGAGCAGCCAGCAGCTCTTTCTTCTACCCTTGAAGACGGTCCGGAAATTGCAGCTGGTACAGAATGCGGCAGCACGCTTAATAAAGCAAAGCCGTCGCCGGGATCATGTCACCCCAGTGTTGATGGAGCTACACTGGTTGCCAGTTGTATACCGGGCCCAATTCAAGGTGTTGGTATTAACCTTTAAAACCCTAAACGGTTTTGGCCCAGTTTATCTGAAGGAACGCCTCCAGTATCACCAAATATGCCTCCAAACAAGATCGGCCTCACAAGACCTTCTCTCGGTCCCACCGGTGAAAACAGCTAGGTTGGTGCGGACCAGAGAGAGGGCCTTCTCGGTCGTGGCCCCCACCCTCCGGAACTTGCTTCCTTTTGACCTTCGACATGCCTCCTCCCTGATGACTTTTCGTCGAGCCTTAAAGACCTTGTTATTCAGGCAGGCCTACAGGATTTCTGGGGTGGGTTAGGCTTTTATGTTGTATTACTAACGGGTGGTTTAGATGTATTGTTGTTTAATATGGTGACTGTAGTATGAATATGTTTTAAATTGTATTTTATATTGTGTAAGTCACCCAGAGTGTCTGTTAAGTCAGACAGATGGGCGACTAACAAATAAAATTTTATTATTATTTATTATTTATAGGCAGGGTTAGTGGCCCCACCCTTTGCACAGCTATAAATCCAAACCTAAAGTATTCTGATCACAAGAGCAGATGAGTCTCTGTGAGATCAAGCAGTTCAGAAATTGAATACCTGGACATCAGAGGATTCTCTTTCCTTGGAGATTGCCAAGGAAATTGACAGCCTGGCAGCTGCATGGCAGATTGTTTATTCTCTTGGCATGGAGGTGCAGGAATAGGTGCGTCTGACTTATGAAGCAAATTGACCACCTTGTGTATCTACTGGGAATCTGACCCAGTATGCCTCAAGCAACCTATACTGAGAGAAGAATCACTTACAGAAATCTTAGAGTCAAGAATTACTAAGTTGGAAGAGACCAGAGAAGTCATCTCCACCACTCACAAACGTACAAAGTATTATTTTAGAGTGTGTGTTGAATAAGAAAACTCATGGCAGGCTTCCTATTTCCATTGTTTTATTATTAGTAACTTAGATTTCACTGTTTTTCACACAGGATCATAGAATTGTAGAGTTGGAAGGGGACTATAAGGTCATCGAGTCCAACCCCCTGCTCAATGCAGCATACCCAACAGGTGCTTGTCCAGCTGCCTCTTGAATGTCTCTAATGTTGGAGGGCCCAGCACCTCCTTGGGTAATTGGTTCAATTGTCGTACTGTTCTAACAGTTAGGAGGTTTTTCCTGATGTTCAGTCAAAATCTGGATTCCTGCAACTTGAGCCCATTATTCTGCACTCTGGAATGATCGAGAAGAGATTCTGGCCCTCCTCTGTGTGGTAACCTTTCAAGTACTTGAAGAGTGCTGTCATAGCTCCCCTCCTCTTCTCAAGGCTAAACATGCCCATTTCTTTCCATCTCTCCTAATAGGGCTTTGTTTCTAGTCCTCTGATCATCCTTGCTGCCCGCCTCTGAACCTCTTCCAGTTTGTCTGCATCCTTCTTAAAGTGTGGTGCCCAGAACTGGAGGCAGTACTCAAGATGAGACCTAATCAGTGCCAAATAGAGGTGAACTAGTACTTCACATGATTTGGAAACTATACTTCTGTTAATGCAGCCTAAAATAGCATTTGCATTTTTTTTGCAGCCACATCACACTGTTGGTTCATGTTCAGCTCGTGATTAACAATCCCAAGATTCTTCTTGCATGTACTATTACTGAGCCAAGTATCCCCCATCTTATCTGTTCATTTGGTTTCTTTTTCTAGGTGTAGAACTTTGCATTTATCCCTGTTAAATTTCATTATGTTGTTTTCAGCCCAAAACTCCAACCTATCAATTTTGTTTCTGTCTTTGAATTTTGAATTTTGTTTGTCTTCCAAGGTATTAGCTATCCCTCCTAATTTTGTATCATGTGCAAATCTGATAAGCATTCCCTGCACTTCCTCATCCAAGACATTAATCAAAATGTTGAAGAGCACTGGGTGCAGGACTGAGCCCTGCGGTACCCTGCTCATTACCTACCCCAGTTTGAGAAGGAACCATTGATAAGCACTCTAAGTACGACTCTGTGGCCAAATTTTGCAGCCCTGGGTTTCTACTGGGAGAAAGGGCGGGTATAAATATAATAAATAAATAAATAAATAAATAAATAAATAAATGTGGATCCACCTGATAGTTGTTCCATCCATCCCAGATTTAGCTACCTTGCTAATCAGAATATCATGGAGCACTTAGTCAAAAGCTTTGCTGAAGCTGAGATACATTTCCACAGCATTCCCATAGTCTACAAGGGAGGTTCCCTGATCAAAAACTGAGATTAGATTAGTCTGGAAGTTTTTGTTCTTGATAAATTTGTTCTTGACTTCTAGTAATCACTGCATTGTTTTCAAGGTGCTTACAGACTGACCGCTTTATAATCTGCTCCAGAATTTTCCCAGGGATTGATGTCAGGTTGACTGGTCTGTAGTTCCTAGGTTCCTCCGTTTTGCCCTTTTTGAAGATAGGGACGTTAGCCCTTCTCCAGTCATCTGGCACTTCACCAATCATCCACAATTTCACAAAGATAATAGACAGTGGTTCTGAGAATTCTTCAGCCAGTTCTTTAATACTCTAGGATACAGTTCATCGGGCCCTGCAGATTTGGACTCATTCAAAGTGATTAAGTATTCCTGGACAATTTGTCTGTCAATTTCAAGCTGCAATCCTGCCCTTCAACTTCATATTTCCCAGGAGTGTCATAGACCCTCTTTTGGGAGAAGACTGAGCCAAAGTAGGAATTGAGCACTTCTGCCTTTTCTTTGGGCTCATCCACAAGGCAATTTAGTGTGCGTCTGGTGCTACATGGTTCCCCTTGTAATTCACATGGTTCACATGACATTGCAGGCAAGCAGAAGCTATCAATCAGTTTTCCCCTTTAAATTTGTATTACCCCAATCATCTGATAATGTGAAAAGGAAAGAAAAAACCATCTCAGCTGTGCTGTGCTCTGCCTTGCAGGAGCTTTGCTTCTTTTTTAGTGGGCAGGCTCTCTTATGCCCCATTGCCCACTCCCTCTCTCTCTCTCTGCCACCCCTGACTTCCCCCCTCTTCAACCTTCCACTCAGGTTTGGACAATGGAGAAGGGGAGTGTGAGTCTAGTCAGTTTCATTTCTTTTTATCAATTCCACACTGAGGCACTCTCCCAGCTTCAGCCTTGAACCAAAGGGAGTAAACGTGTAAAATTAGAGGGCGGAGCCACAAGGAAAAAGCGACACTGATCCTTCCCAGAGGAATGCCTACTGGTGTGAATGGAAAACAGTGCATTTGAAGCGACCAGGTATGGACCTTGCAAATCTATCATGACAGTAAAAGCAGCATCTTTAGTATGAAGGTATGCTCCCATGTAGATAAGCCCTTTGTCATCTGTTATCATTTTGCCACCCTCATTGAGAAGCTGTACCACCATTTGTTTTCTCTGTCTTTTACTATGGTTGTACCCGAAGAAAGCTTTTTTCTTGCTTTTGTCATCTTTCGCTAACCTCAGCTCATTCTCAGTTTTAGCCTTCCTGACGCCATCCCTGCAATTCCGTGCTACCTGTGTGTACTCTTCTTTCGTGGTCTGGCCTTCCTTCCACTTCTTGTATGTGTCCTTTTTTGTTTTCAGGTCATCTCTAAGCTTTCTATGAAACCACATTGGCTTCTTCTGCTGTCTTCCCCCTTTTTTCTTGATGGAATTGTTTGCCATTGTGCCTTTAGAATGTACTTTTTTAGAAACTCCCATCCATCTTGGACTCCTTTTCTCATTTGCCATGGAACCATACTTACCATTGTTCTGAGTTTATTAAAACCAGCTTTCCTAAAGCTTTCCTGGGCTCCTACTGGGAGGAAGGGCAGGATATAAATCTAATAATAAAAAAATAAAAAAATAAAGTAAGTAAGTAAGTAAGTCCAGGGGACATGTATGGCTACTCCCAACTTCTGCTTCCTTTAAAATCAGGAACTCAAGTATAACATGGTCACTTTCCCCCAGAGTTGCTGTAACTGCCACTTCATCCACCAAGTCATCTCTGTTCATTAGAATCAAGTCAAAGACAGCTGATCCTCTGGTTGCTTCCTCCACTTTCTGTAAGAGAAAGTTATTTCCAAGTTGTGAATTTCTTGGAGGGGCAGTATTTGGCAGAATTTTTCTTGCAACAGATATCAGGGTAATTGAAGTCCCCCATTACTCATATGCCTTCTTGAAACACTGGCAATGTGCTTTTCAAAACTTTAATCCTCGTCTTCTCCTTGATTTGGTGGTCAGTAGTAGACTCCAGCCACCATGTTCCTTTTATTCTTTGCTCTATTAATTTTAATCAAGATGCTCTTGGTGGAGCTACCAAGTTCATCCTCCTGTATTTCTGTGCAAGGATATATATTTTTAACATATTGCATGATTCCCCCTCCCTTTCTATTCCTTCTGTTCTTTTTGAATAAGTTATATCCTTCAGTTGCTGTATTCGAATCATGGGAATCATCCCACCAGGTTTCAGTTATATCAATATTCAGTTATATACTCTCCTGTATTAAAAGTTCCTGTTTGTTTCCCATTCTCTGAACATTAATATACAGACATCGTAGACCATGTGATTTACGGCCTGGCTTCCTTCCTATATTTCCATGAATATCATTGGGCCCCATTAGAGCCATTTTCTCAGTTCCTCTTACTGTGTACAAGCCTTTGTTAGTCGTTACAGCCAAATTTATGTCTCCTTCCCCCTTAGGATTCAGTTTAAAACTCTCCTGATGAAGTTCTCCATGCTGTGGCCAAACACATTCTTCCCAGTCTTGTAGGGTGCAACCTATCACTTGCCAGCAGTCCATCTTCAAGGAAGCATAGCCCGTGATCCCAGAATCCAAATCTCTTGCATCGGCACCACTTTCGTAGCCATTCATTCACACTGAGTATTTTTCTTTCCCTTTCTACTCCTCTTCTAAGTACTGGAAGGATGGATGAAAAAACTGTCTGGGCCCCAAAGTCCTTGAGTTTCCTTCCCAGGACTTCAAAGTCTGACGTGATTTCTTTATAGCTCTGCTTGGCAGTATCATTCATTTCCACATGGATAAGAAGAAAAGGATATCTGTCAGTGGGCTTTATGAGTGAATTTTATGATAATTTCAGTGATCACATGAAGGTTTGACCATATGAACCATCCATCACAGATCACTCATGACATTTCTTGTGTGGATCCAATATCCAAAATCATGGAGGCAGCTTGAAGTATGTATGGCATGCTTGTTATTTGATTGCTACTATTTCAAGTTAATAATTAGGCTCCTAAGAAGCAACCTACTGACCCTTTACTCTGAAGTAATGCTATTTAAATCACTGGGGCTAATTGTGATGAATGTAATCCACACTGGTTTTGAGGTTCAGCCAATTCCAAATTTCAAAATCCCCCAAGCCCCTATTTTAAGAAGTCTGTCTGCTGGTATTTAATGTCCTTGTGTGCTCAAAATGCCTGGAGTTTAGACATATTTTAAACTACTTTAATTTCTTGTAATTCTTGTGTGACCTCTGATTTCCTTTACAAGAAACTCATTTTCTTTTTCATTTTAATACAATGCCTAGATGTATGTAACCCTTTAAGCCTACTCACATTAACTGTTTTGCTATGCTTACACTACTCAAAAATAGATATCATGTGTATGTGCAGTGGGAGTATAAAAATGTGTGACATCCTCAGTGGCAAGGTGGGAACAGTTGACATGTCAGCAGTGACAGATAACTATCGCAGAATGTTTTAGGGTAATCAGCTGAGAGTGCAAGATGAGGAGATCTTTGAATGTTTTGGGCCCTGAAACAACTTATGCAGGGAGAAGACTTGTCAGTAAAAGTTTTTAAAGCCGCCGCCACCCACAACATACACTAAGGCTGTGTACTGGATTTGGCTGAGGCTTGTCCCGAGCCAAATCAGGCCTGTTCAGAGGGACTTGGGCGTTGGACGAGTTGGGTTCAGACAGCCATGGATTGCAATGGGTTGGGTTGGATGACCCAGAAGAACAATCAGTGGCTGCCAGGGGTTGGGGCATCGAAGGAGACCCTGCCTGCCTGCCTGCCTGCCTGCCACCTCCCCACATCAATCCCTCTGCAGAGGGGTGATTCTGCAGGGTGCTAATGATGCTCCCCAAGTGGCTTTTGTAAAGTAAATACACTTGCTGAGCATCACCCATATAGAATTGCCCCCTCTGCCCCACAGCTGTTTGATTCTACAGCGTGCATGTCCTGGCTTACCCCGTTGGAATCAGACTCAGAATCATGCATGTGCTTTTCTCCATTACGTTTAATGTGGGATTTAACACTGGAGTGCTTTATAGATCAGCTTACAGATAACACAGGTCTCTGTGACATTACAAGAGATTACTAGGCATGGCTACTCAAGTGAAGATGTTGTCGCAGCAGCTTGACATGCCCCCTGAGACCACTTATGTAGATTCATGGAGGGCTTACTACTTGCACAGGAATTGTATCTCGCATTGGCACTGGGCAAGCAAGTGGGCACTCTGTTGCACAGGCAGGGGAGCGATCTCAGTTTGTTTGCGACTGCACAGCCACCAGCACATCCTTGATGACGAGGAAGGAGACACATCAGCCAGTTTTTCCCCAGGCCCCTCCTCCTGTCTCAACACCTGTTCCTTTCTCCCTGGAAGCCATGCCGGGGGTGGCTCAGGAGGTCTAGCGGATTCTGGAGGTGTGGTGGGAGGAGACTCGTTGGCTGGCTCTTTGACAGCCAGTGGCTGCTTGGGGTAGGGCTGTCGCTGCCCAGACTACTTAAGCCTTCTCTGGTTTCAGCCCCCTCCCTCTGCAGACCACTGTGGCCCTCCCCAGGATCCCAGTCCTCCTCCTCCTGCTCACTTTGCCAGGAGTTCTCTATGGGGCCCATGACAGTGCAAGTGATACTCTGCAAGCAGCTTTCATTTAAGAAATCCATTTGCATAGCATCAGCAACAGCTGTTTGGCGAAGAGGTCAATTCTGCAGTATGCTGTGGTATCTCTCCCCACCTCCCCAGGATCAAGGTCTAAGGGAGGTGGCATCACATCACCTTGCAGAATTGATGTCTCAGTCAGGAGGAGGAGAAGCAGACAATAGGTCTCCTTCCCCCACCCTTTCTTGGCTATATGTTGAATTAGAGGTTTAAAACCCTAATTAAACTTTAGCCCTATCCTTGAATTTATCTGGGACAAGATCTGGGACAGCGTGGAGTGGTGGTCTCCAGGTCAACCGGGGGGGGTATTGGACTGATGCCCCCTGGATCAGAGCCATGGGATGCAATGGGACAGGCTATGCACAGCCCTAACATAAGCATACCCTGTGGACACGGAAGTTTACCACTCATAAACAGAGTGGATTTTTGGGGGGGAAACTTAAAGGAAATCACCCCAAAATGGCATGGAGGCATCTAGGGAAAATGCAAGGCCCACAGAAGGTTAAACCCTGCAGAAAAATTAATTAATTAAATATTTTTAAATTAAAAAAGATGCCAAATGGTGAGGGATCTCCATGAGCCATATGAAATTTTAGAGCAGCCACCCTTCTTTTAGGGGAACCAGCTGAGAGTGCAAGGTAAGGAGATAAGTAAAAAATCTCAGCTTGACCCCATGTCATAGAGACCCCTGGCACAGGGATATCAAAACACTTGAATTCTTTAATTTCTGTCCGTCACAGAATTAAAAACAGAAAGCAAAACAGGTAACTTTGCAACTCACACTTTTATTACTGCCTAGCTGGGGTAGACGGTGCCGCCTTGGCGCTTGGGCAACCTCAAGGTAGAAAAACTATCAGAGACCCTGGATATCTGAGAAGCTGTTTGGTGCCTCCACCCCTTCTAGATTAGACTAAAAGCCTATTTAGTCCAGCATCCTGTTCCCACAGTGCCCAAATGCCTATGGGAAGCCTAAAATGGGACATGAGAGCAATAGCCATCTTCTGTGGTAGTTCCCCAACAACTGGTATAGGAGGAATAAAAGGAAACCTGCAGGGGTGTAGTTATCCAGGGTTTTGGGGGGTCTTAGACCCCTTACATTTTTATGAGTAGGGTCCCAGCAGGATATCTATGTCTCCAGCATTCTATGAGTTAATAAGCAGGAAAAGGGAGTGTGTCGGTCACTGAGAAGAGTCTTCTAAGATGCTTCCTTATCCTTTCCTGCTGATTGGAGCCAATCAGAGTAAAAGCAGGTGAGTCAGCCACTGAGAAGACTCTTCTCAGTAGCTAACACATTCCCCTTTTATACTCATAGAATATTGTTTAATCTTAGAAGGGGGCGTGGCTATGAGGGGGTATGGCTGTGACTATCATAAAGGGACCCTGCACTTCTGAATTTGCCACTATACTATTGGAAACCTGTAAACTGGAATACAGGGTGTTGTCAACAGAGGCAGCAGATCTTCTGACAAGACAAGAGGTGTTATGCTAATGACTGATTTGCAAATGTCAGGTAGGGATGGGGGGAGAAATTTGATTCAGTCGCATTTAAAGGCAACCCTACCTAATTTACACTTTCCGAAACAATACAAGAAGCAAAACACAACCATAATTTGAAATTCACATTTCTCTGAATTTTGCAGTGCAGTTCTCCAGCCAAGTAATGTGTACCAAAACTAAGGTCAAGTGTACATAAAAATGCATATATTACTGAAAACAGCATACAAAAACACATCATATTAGGGAAATTTGTTTTGCAAAAATGTGCATATTAGGAGAAATTCACACTAAGGGCTGAGGAATTTTCATGATTTTTTTAAAGCACACTGATGTGGAAATGTGGATAACTGAATTTAAGATTAGAAGCATGAGAAACGAAGAGAAACCAGAATTGATATATTCATCCATCACTACTGTCAGGACACCTTCTACAATATTAAAAGTTTACCCTGCACTTGGTTCTCCATAGCCATTGGGCACAGGTGAATCCCTCACCATCATCTTTTGTGTTTGAACGTGTACATAGAAGCTTCTGGATAGGGGGAAATCATTGCCCCAAGTCCTGCCTTAAACAGACAAACCAGTTGCTCTTTGAGCAGGGATCAGTACCCCTTCAAGCCATTCAAATGGCCCACAGGCCATTCAAATGGCCACCCCACCTCTTGCCCAGCTTGCCACTCTTGTGGCTTCAGCTGGCAGTTAGGCAAGTCAGCAAGACCATGGTGCCCCTGTTTGACATCACCTGAGGGTGTCAGAACTTACATGCCTCTTGACTTTGTCTGCATCATGGCTGGGAGGGAAGATATTGGTGTTCCCAGGTGGCCCATTACATCCTGCATTTCTGTATAACTCCACAAAAGAAGCTGAAAGAAGACAGGTCTCAATAATTTACATACTTCTGTAAATTTTACCCACTTCAGTTTGAAGGCCAGCTCTTCAGTTCTTGGCCTGTTCTTTCATCAAATAGAACGATTATATTTTTATGTATTGTCCAAAAATATTTCACCTTGTACAGTCTCCTGCCGCTGAGCAGACAATAAGAAGTACCCTGCTACATTTAAAGTTGGGTGATTCATACCCTTCCGGAACTGACTGTCACCTAATGTACACACGACAGAGAGGATTAATGCCCTTTCCAGTCCTTGAGGAAGCAACTGATCATGAAAACAATTCACTTGACAAAAGAAAACTGAAAAGGTATCATGCAATAAGATGGTAAACTGGATTAAGAAATGTCATGTTAACCTTCTCCAAAGCTGTTATTCTGTATTCAAGTGAGAATATGAACCCCAACCAATAATGGGCATGTGTCATGAGCATGATGCCACAGGGCAGGGGGGGGCACAGGAACCTCATAGGGATTACAAATTAAAAATAAATTTAAAAATCCAACATTTTGGATTCCAAAGAATATGATAAAAAAATACCATGAAAGGATGTTGTAATTAATTACACTATACATCTAAAAAATAAGCCTCTTTGAGAGCACAGTGGGGCAAACCTTGGCTCAGCACAGGGCGGTGTGGAAGTAAAGAGGACCAGGGAGGAGCAAAGTAGTTGTAGGCTCCTCTCCGGAAGCCTGAATGCTCGCACATTCACGCTAAACCAAGGTTTGACTTAATATGACATGGGAACAAGGCCAATGTCTCAAAGGCTTCTGTTCCACTGTTGCAATGTGGATTTCCATCAGCAGAGCCCTGTTTTGCCCAGTCTACTCCTTAAGTTACTAATCAGATAGACTGTCAGTTAGCAAAATCCTGGCAGACAAAAGTAAATACAATGTTTCAGCCTCAAATCTGGAAGAACGTTGATAATTCTTTGCCAGTGCTTTCAACACTTCCTGCATAGTACAAGAGAGCCCCAGACTGCGAGGCTGGTTTTCCTGAAAAACAGGTGACAGTTATCTGCAGAAACTGACACATATTAATGCATAGCCGGTTTTACTCTGAAGCTGTATTTTTCAAAATGGATGCCAGAGCTTGCGTGCAGTCGTACTCAGCCATCTTGAGGAAGAAAAACAGTTTTCTTTATGCTTGTGCTGTAGACATAAATCAGATTATGAGCTCTGTTTCCAACTCAAGTAATATCCTATGAGGGAATAAAGACATTTGCCCTTTAAATGTTATAACTATAACAGATAAAAGTTCTTCCTTTAATTCTAAGCAGGAATGTTTTTCCTGACTTCTTTATGATTTTTTCCCTCCTTACCTTTCCTCCCTCCCCCAGCCATCTCTACAATTGCTAATACATATTTTTTGCTAGCAACTGAAAAAAAGGCTTTCCATCAACAAAATAAAGATGTCAGAAATGCCAGCTCTTACACTTCAGAAAGTTAATAAATAAATCTCATATGCCTGAATGCAGATGAGAAAAATGGCTTGGATTTATATTCATAACTAATGTGTAATGCTCTTGATGCTGGTATTGGAACATATTAGTCAAAGGACAACTTTTTGTTGTAACTTTTATGTTTAATTCCAATTGGTGTTATACTTTTAAAAAAACATTTAATAAATTAAAAAGAAGGAAAGAATTCTCTTCTTGTTGATTTTAATCTCCCTTTTAGATTTTTACCTCCTTGATTATATTCTATTTTGGAATATGATTACAGTTATGGAATCCTAAGCACTTGTCACACTAAATGTGCTTAGGATTGCATCTTGAATGATTTGTTCTTATCATTTTAATTTTCTTTCTGGTAATTCACTGTTAGATCCCTTTCAGCCTGATTTTCATAAGAACATAAGAACACAGGAACAACCCTGCTGGATCAGGCAAAGGTCCCATCTCATCCCGTATCCTATTCTAACAGTGGCTAACCAGATCCTTACGGGAAGCCCAAAAGCAGGACTTGAGCTCCGCAGCACTCTCCACACTTGTGATTCCCAGCAACCAGGAGCCTACTGCCTCTGACACTGGAGGCAGAACATAGCCATTATGGCTAGCAGTTGTTGGCAGTCTTATCCTCCATAAGCTTCTAGTCATTCTACTGATTCTGCTCTCTCACATTTTTATGATCATTGCCTGTTGAATTACATCATCATCTTCCTATTCTTCTTTTACTTGATGTATCATCAGTTTTTGATACTGCTGATAATTGTGCTCATCTCCCTTGATGCTCTTTGAGTTTTGGCACACACATGCTTTATCAGTTTTATTCTGGTCTGAGTTTTCTTTTCCACATAATTTATATGCTGAAGAAATGTATCTGTCACCATTTATGGCAAAGCCTTTGTATGGCGGCTGGCAAACATAATGAAAACAATATACAGTAGGGCCCCACTCATACGGCGGGTTACCCTCCAGACCCCCACTGTAAAGCAAAAACCGCTGTAAAGCGGAACCCATTGAATAGAATGGCGCGGGATGCCCGAAAACCACTGTAAAAGCAGAAAAAGTGCCGTATGAGTGGGGCTTTAGTCTAACTGCATCTAACTGAGACTGCTGTATTAGCGAATCGCTGTAAAGTGAATTGCTGCAAAGCGGGGCCCTACTGTAAAACAAAATTTAAGGTACATGTGACCCCATCCAATTAAAAACCTACAGCTGCAGTTTAAAAGCCCAGCACACCAATTTTAGTAAAATACTGATTGAAACAAAGAAGTTTAAAGATACATTAGGGCAGCCTTTCCCAACCAGTGTGCCTCCAGATGTTGTTGGACCACAATTCCCATCTTTTCTGACCATTGGCAATGCTGGTTGAAGCTGATGGGAGTTGTGGTCCAACAACATCTGGAGGCACACTGGTTGGGAAAGG
Organism: Rhineura floridana; assembly: GCF_030035675.1. NCBI lineage: Eukaryota > Metazoa > Chordata > Lepidosauria > Squamata > Rhineuridae > Rhineura > Rhineura floridana. The sequence continues at coordinate 47,628,930 of NC_084480.1, forward strand.
CTGCATTAGGGGAAGGGAGCCTTTTTTCAGCCCAAGGGCACAGCCTCTCATGGAAAACCTTCCAGGGGCCACATGCCAGAGGCAAAAGTGAGTGTGGTCAGCGGCCAAAGTGGGCAGAGTAAGTAGCAGATGTGACTCTTACCTTTGCACAGTAGGATACATTCTAGCCACATAACAGTCAGAAGTTTCTACACATAATTCCATAAGCCCCACTCTCCAGCCTCTATCCAAATAAGTGGGAGACATTATCACAGCTTGAGAAGGCCCGTTCCAGGCAGGCAAAAGCCTTTGAGGAGGGTATGGAATAGAGCTGGTGAGGCCTATGATCTGGGGAGGGGAATGGGCTTCGGACCCCAGGCCTGAGATTCTGCACTGCTAGTTTGAAAGACTTGGCTATGTGTGCTTCCTTCTCTTTGTGATAATTCTCCCTTTCCCTTCCAAGTGGAGTTCCTCCTTCACCTTGCCCCTACTTTTCATCCTTTCATCATTCATTCTCACTTCTTTCCAGACAATCTGCAGCACTACTTCCTTTGATCTCTTTCTAATAGCTTGGTTTCTCATGTTGCTATCTATGATTTGATATCTTTCACTAGCTTAGGGTTAATTTTGTCTAGTTGATCTGTCCTGTTCTTCTGTCTCTATACCCGCTTCCTTTTCTCTAGCTGCAGTCCAGAAAAAGCTTCTATTCTTCCTCAATACAGAACCAGGGGATCCTCTTTGACTCAGATTTTATCCAAGCTGCTACAATAATTTGCCACTTCTAACTTTTAAATATTGCTTTTAAAAAGATAGAGAGAGAGAGTAAACAAGAACAAACTGATTTGGAAAGTTTTGGGGGCTCACCTAAAATAAATCAAGGAAGGCACCAAATGCAACTCTCAGAGAAGGGAGTTCGAAAAATGAAACTCAAGAAAAGAGCATCAAGATCAGTAGTGTCATGGCAAATTTAGACGCCCAGGGTCCCTTAATGAGTCATCAGGATAAGCCCCACAGACCAAATCTGACAGGTGACTGGGGGCACCCACCTGTCAATCACATGAGGGAGAAAAAATGCTTGACAAGCAATGCACCTTGTATTTTACAAGCAGCCTTCTTTCAGCCTTCCTTCATCCCCCTTCTCTGTGAGAAAATGCTGCTTTGCTTCACTCTTAGCCCCATCCTCCCTCTCCCTCACAGTGTGGCTATCTTTACCTACCTATCCTTGGCTGCTATGGGTCTGGGTGGGACTGTTTGAATGCCTTTCATTTTAGCAAGATTCTGATGCAAACCCCCTCTTAAATCAGCCTTGGCTGTCCCTCCTCTTCTCAGTAAACTTCATAACTCCTGTTAACTCTCTCCCTCCTCGGGTTTCTCTCCTCCCCACAACAATAGATGGGGGGAGTCAATTAGCAGGAAAAGAGATTCATACTGATTCCTGATTAGCTGCAGCAACCTTGCTGGATTCTCTGGCCTAAGGCAAGAAGAAAGGCTGTTGCTTTAAAACAGGAATTGTGGTGACTTGATTGGCTGTAGAGATAGACAGGGAGACTCCAGCAGAGGGCCAGCAAGGGGCTGGTTGCAAAAATGAGCATCGCCCTGGGAAAACATACCTGATCGAGATCGTCTAGGGCACTGTTCACCAACCTTGGGTCCCCAAATGTTGATGGAGTACAACTCCCATCATCCCTAACCACTGACCATGCTGTCTGGGGATTATGGGAATTGTAGTCTAACAACATCTGGGTCTCAAGGCTGAAGAACAGTGCTCTAGAGTACATCCCCAGGTCTGGATGTGTTTGGAAAGGAACTGAGAACCCGTTCTGATGGCCAAGTTGCCCTGGGGTGTGCTCTCTCACACTAGACAGAATATCTTGATGCCAAATGATAAAGAGGATTTGGACACACATTAGATGGAGATGTATGGCAGAATGTGTGGCAAAATGGTTATTTGAATCCAACCCCAGAAAGGCCATTACTAATGGTAGATGGAAGAGATGACTGTTGTGAGTGGGAAGCTGTTGATCAAGCTGGAAGCTAGATGCTCTCAGGACATGCAACTTCAGTCTGTCAGCTCCTCAGATGGGGAAGGTGGAAAGAAAAGTAGGATAAATCTGAAGGTACTACCCCAAAGAGACAAGAGAAGCACTGCATACTTCGGTCTTTACCTTTTGCTTAGCCTTTCCTATAGCCTGGCTGAGACTAAAGCACACAAGAAAGAGGAGAAATCTTCCTCTTACCAATAGAGCCCACTGGGTTTAATGAGAAGTCTCTGATCCCCTTCCTAATGTTGGCGGCACTGGCCTTTACCATTTCAAAAGGAAAAGATGTGCGTTGGCAGCACTTCGCCATTTCCAGTTCCCTGATTCCATATTTCAACACTGCAGAGAGCAGAGATCTCTGGGATGTGCAGAGTTAGCCCGTTCTGCTGCCTGACTCCAAGGTATATTAGGGTATTGTATATATAGCAGCAGAGTGCAGAAATGAATAGTAAGACTAGTGGTTGAAATAATAAAGAAGCTTAAGGTTTATTACCACTGGGCAATAAAGCCATTCTGAGTACAGGAATACATATGGCTATGACAGAGTCATGAGGCTGCACTCACACACGCTACTACTTACTAACTAGCTAGAAAAAGGAAGAAAGGAAGTAAAGCCTGACAAAAATAAACAAGTAGTTTCTAAAGAAGGAATCAGAGATGGAAGAATAAGTTGCCTTTCTGTCTGCCATCCCCGACTGGTTCAGGTTACTTGTTACAAGTGTTGGTGTTTTCCTCCCAACAAGGCAAAGGTCAAGATAGCACTCCCGTAATTCCATATACGGAAGCCAACTGGACCGGTAGAGGAATCTTACATCAACACTGTCTGCCTCCACTGCACTTGAGGACAGAAGCTTGCTTAGGGAATGCAGCAAGGCAGGCCGCGTGACACACACATACAGCTCTTCCAACACCTTACCGCCACTCCCTGCCCTCCATCATCTATGACTTGAGGTTGTTCTAACACTGCCTAATGGTAGAATTGGCCCTATTTGACCACAGAATAACCAGCCCAGGGGAACTACCAATGTGGAAGCAGGAAATCCTGTGCCACATGGTATCTTACAGAGCTACTACTGCTTCCTGTTGGATGATAACGCATGCAGCAGAAACAATGAAGAGACCCTGGGATTTCCCAGATGCTTATGATGCTCTACTAGGTATACTGTATACACATCATGTTATAAACTAGATTAGGTAGTCCTAATGAAGAAAGACAATGTGCAAAGATTCATCTTTATTTCAGCTGTGGGACTAATTTAGAGATAAACAAATATCTACAGCATGTTATACTCAAGAGGGAAAAAATGGATCTACAACCCTGTACACATGTGTAGATGTATGCATGTAAAATTTGTAGCAGGAAAGGGGAATGGCAGGGAGTGGCAAAGACAGTTTTTGTTCCTTCACGCTGCTTCATGCTGTTCCAATCAGTGCCGGCATTCATCGTACACATACACACACAATCACTGCTGCAAGGAAAAGCACTTAGCAATCTAGTATGAGTAAGGAGCAGATGAAACTAGTTTGAGACAACTAGATTTCAAAATGTTTTGTTTGACAGTTGCACTCAGTCATTCTTCATTCTTTATCATTCAGCTGCAAGGGCAGTTCATGGTCAAGGCAAATAAACTATGGTTTATCAGGCTCAAACCATGGCAAAAGGTTTAGCTGCCACCAGCAAGTACCAGCCTCAAGCATTTTGGCACCACAGAAAGTTTTCCCCTGCCATGCTGCATCTTGCAGCTCCCTGACTGTTCCCACCAGCCCATCCTGTGTTGGACCCACAGCTTAGGGCAGAGGTGAGGAACCTCTTTCCAACTGAGAGCTGCATTCTCTTCTGTGCAGCATTCTGGGGGAACATGCCAGGTGTGGATGGACACTAGAGATGGAAAAATCTGTTGATTTTGGTTCTCCTTTTCTCATTTTTCCAATATTAAATTCAGTTCTTCACATTTCTGCAGCAACTTGCAATTTTTTTAAAAAAAAAATCTCATGAAAATTCTCCAGCATTATTGTGCAAATTTCTCCTAATAAACACATTTTTACAGGCAGTTTTGACTAATGTATACAGTTTTGCAAACAATTTCTTGTCATATAAAGAATTTTTGCATGCTAATTTCACTCATATATTCATTTTTATGCACACTTTCCCTAACCTATGCATTTTTGTAGACGTTGGTCGGCAAACTGCATTGCAAAATTTATGTAAGTGCAAATTTCAAAGGATGGCTGTGTTTCAGTTCTCATATTGCTTTGGAAAGTGCAGATTCAGTAGATTCAGCTGGAAATACAAGCTGAATTGAACTTCTTGCCCATCCCCAGTGGAGACAAATGCAAATGTGGGTGAAGCATTGGATGTGAATGTTACTTTTTGACACCAGGCTAATTTCTACATAGAGCCACACACCCCTCTCTATTCTCCATCCAGGCAACCAAAGGAAATTAACAAAGCTGAAGGAGACAATCCAGCCAGGCAAAAAACACCTATGGGAAGTATGAAGTAGGGCTGGTGAGGGATGTGGCTGAGAAGAAGAGGGGGCCTGGGAAGAGTCTTGTGAGTAGAGCTTGGAAAGGTTACTATTTTGAACTACAACTCCCATCAGCCCCAGCCAGCATGGCCACTGGATTCGGCTGATGGGAGTTGTAGTTCAAAAAAGTAACTTTTTTTTTTTTATAATAATTTTTATTCAAATTTTTCCAAAAACAAACAAAACAAAGTCAAAAAAACATAACAATACATCAACAAAAAATGAAAATAAAATAGTTGACTTCCGATTTGTCGCAGATCAGCTATAAGTATATAATATACATCAAACCTGTCCCTTAATGTATACATACAGAGTCCCTTTTCTCCGTAGGCTGTCTTAATTAATCGTCAAATCCCAGTATCATTATTTTATTTTGATCTTTCAACAAAAAGTCTAAAAGAGGCTTCCATTCCTTAAGAAATGTATCTGTCGATTTTTCTCTAAGTAAACATGTCAATTTGTCCATTTCTACTAAATCCATTAATTTCAATAGCCATTCTTCCATTGTTGGTGTTGATTCCATTTTCCACTTTTGTGCATATAATAATCTTGCTGCCGTAATCATATATAATATTATTCTTCCATATTTCTTTTCTATTTGTTTATCCATAAAACCCAATAAAAAAAATTCTGGTTTTGACTGAATATTTATCTTTAGAATTTTTTGCATCTTCCTACCTATCTGTGCCCAAAATGATTTTGCCTTTTTACATAACCACCACATATGATAAAATGATCCTTCTTGTTGTTTACATTTCCAACAAACATTAGAAACATTACTGTACATTTTTGACAACTTTTCTGGAGTCATGTACCAACGGTACATCATTTTATAAAAATTTTCTTTAAGATTATAGCATAGTGTAAATTTCAAACCTTTTTTCCACATATTTTCCCATTGATCCATTTGTATGTTATGACCAAAATTTTTTGCCCACTTTACCATACACTCTTTTACTTGTTCTTCCTCCATATCCATTTTCAATAAGAGTTTATACATTTTCGCAATTATATTTTCATCATTTGTACACAATCCTATTTCAAAATCAGATTTACTTATTTCAAACCCATACATTTTCTTGTCCATTTTATATCTTTCTAACAATTGTAAATAGGCAAACCATTGAAAACTATATCCTTCCTTTGTCAGTTGTTCTCTCTCTTTCATTGTATATTCTCCATGTACATTTTCTAATAGTTCTTGATAAGTTAACCATTTCTCTTTTCCAGCCATTTCTCTTCTATAAAACGCTTCTTGACTTGAGACACATAATGGTATTTTCGAATAAAACCTTGGTTTATATCTATTCCATATTTTCAACAGAGGACGTCTTATAAAATGATTGTTAAAGTCTACATTTACTTTTACTTTGTCATACCATAAATATCCATGCCATCCCCACTTCAAATTATGGCCCTCCAAATCCAATAGTCTTTTATTCCTCAATAAAATCCATTCCTTTATCCAGACTAAACAGCAGGCAGCAAAATAAAGTCTCAGATTTGGTAATCCCAGTCCTCCTCTTTCTTTGGCATCTTGTAGTAGTTTAAATTTAACTCTTGGTTTTTTTCCTTGCCATACAAATTTAGAGATATCTTTTTGCCATTGTTTAAAAGGTAAATCAGAGGATATTACAGGTATTGTTTGAAACAAAAACATCATTCTTGGTAATACATTCATTTTTATCACAGATATTCTACCCATTAATGACAGTTGTAGTTTATCCCATCTTAGCAAGTCTTTCTTAATCTCTGTCCATAATTTTTCATAATTATTATGAAACAACTTTGAATATTTATTTGTCATAATGATACCTAAATATTTCAACTTTTTCTCTATTGTAAAATCTGTCTTGTCCATTAACTCTTTCTGTTCCCTTAAAGTTAAATTTTTCACCAACATCTTTGTTTTTTGATTGTTGATCTTAAATCCTGCTAACAATCCAAATTCTTTTAATTTGTCCATCAATACATTAATTCCTTCCAAAGGATTTTCTAGTACAATTATCAAATCATCAGCAAATGCTCTCAATTTATATTTATATTTAGACATCCAAATCATATCAATCCTCGAGAATGTTTTGTGTCTTTCTGAAAAATAAGTAAATTCCTTTGCATTATCATTTATATATCTCCAGGTATCCACCAATTCTAAATGTTCCATCAGTTCAAAGCAAATCTTCGGTAATTTACCCTGTGTCTCTTTGATATTTTTTTCAGAAAGCCTATCAATTTTTGGTGAGATTACCCCATTCCAATCACCCATAACGCACCAATGGTCATATGAAAACTCTGACAATTTTTCCATAAGTCCTGTGTAAAACCTTGTTTTATCTTCATTGGGGGCATAAATACCCACTATCAAAATGTTTGTACCCTGTAGAGTAATTTCGACCCCCACAAATCTACCACTATCATCCAATAATACCAATTTAGGAAGCAATTGTGGGTTAATGTAGAGAACAACTCCATTTTTTTTTTTTGGTCCAGCCGAAATAAATTCTTCAACCAAATTTTTACAAATCAAATATTTGGAATCTTTCTTCTTAATATGAGTTTCTTGTAAACAAATTATATCCAATTTTAATCTTTTCAAATAATGAAACACTTTCTTTCTCTTCTGCACCGTATTGGCTCCATTTATATTCCAAGTTAGATATTTGTAATCCATCTTTAAGCGTGTATTTTAAAGTGTGCCTGATGCTCCTTTTAATCCCTCATCTTCCTTCCCTTCCTCCGCATATCTTGTTGACTTTGTTCCCCAGGAATTATATCCATATCTTTGAGTTCATCTTCATCCATATCTTTTGAAGCTTTTCTCAAGAAGTCCCTTGCTTTTTGAACAGTATTCAATCTATATTTCTGTTGTCTGAATGTATACAGTTTTGCAAACAATTTCTTGTCATATAAAGAATTTTTGCATGCTAATTTCACTCATATATTCATTTTTATGCACACTTTCCCTAACCTATGCATTTTTGTAGATGTTGGTCGGCAAACTGCATTGCAAAATTTATGTAAGTGCAAATTTCAAAGGATGGCTGTGTTTCAGTTCTCATATTGCTTTGGAAAGTGCAGATTCAGTAGATTCAGCTGGAAATACAAGCTGAATTGAACTTCTTGCCCATCCCCAGTGGAGACAAATGCAAATGTGGGTGAAGCATTGGATGTGAATGTTACTTTTTGACACCAGGCTAATTTCTACATAGAGCCACACACCCCTCTCTATTCTCCATCCAGGCAACCAAAGGAAATTAACAAAGCTGAAGGAGACAATCCAGCCAGGCAAAAAACACCTATGGGAAGTATGAAGTAGGGCTGGTGAGGGATGTGGCTGAGAAGAAGAGGGGGCCTGGGAAGAGTCTTGTGAGTAGAGCTTGGAAAGGTTACTATTTTGAACTACAACTCCCATCAGCCCCAGCCAGCATGGCCACTGGATTCGGCTGATGGGAGTTGTAGTTCAAAAAAGTAACTTTTCCAAGCTCTGCTTGTGGGCCATATACAGAGGAGGGTCTGAGGTTCTCCATGCCTAGCCCATAGTGAAGGGTAAGACTCAAAGTGGCCTTCCATTCCCTCTTAGCTGCTGGGTACCTCAGCTCCTCCATTCTCTAAATAAGATGTGGGCTGTAATGCTTGAGGCATCAATTGGCTGCTCACTTACTCAAATGTAGAGCTGTTTTTCTCCCAAGGGTTCTGCTAGTCAGATACCCTGCCACTAAACTTTCATTTTTTTTCACAAAAAAATGTTTTTTGTTGCTTTTACAGGAAAAATACAAGTACATGCCCACAAAGGTTAGAAAATCGAGCATGAAAATTGGCAGACACCAGTGCAATTTGAGCCAGCCTCTTTCCAACTGAAGAGAACAGTGCTTAATATAAAAAAAAAAAAACTAAACTGCCCCTCCCCCACCCCCTTCATGGCAATCGTGAGAAAACATCTCCATATAAACTAGTAATGAAAAGTACTCTGACTGTGGAGACTGGTGACAAAAAAATAAAGTCGATACAACTAATTGGGCAAATCAAATTCATGTATTCGACTCTTAAGCATTCCAGATTTGGGCATAACACAGAGGCAGTTCACATCCGTGTTCTACTTGGTTGTCATATATTTAAAATGGATATCCCAGTAAATGATCGCCACAGTGATTTGATTATTCTATTGGTTCCATCACAAAACACTTGCATAAATAGCTAATCAATGGATGCTAATCCCATATCAAAGTTCCTAAATTGGGAATATAGTTTAACAGTATGGAAACCTTCCTCAAGGGTAAGTGGTTCTGTCTCATTAACCTTTTGGGGCTCTTTGAGAGTGTCAATAAGCATATAGATAGGGATATGGGTTGTGTACGTAAGACTTTCAAAAAGTGTTTGATAAAGTCCCTCACCCAAACCTCCTCCTAAGAAAACTTAGCAGACATGGGATAAGAGGAGAGATGCTTCTTATGAAACAGGAAGCACAGAGCAGGAATAAATGGACAGACACTACTGCCAATGGAGGGTTTATGAAATGGGATTCCCCAAGAATCTGCATTGGGAATTGTGCTGTTTGTTTCGTTCATAAATGACCCAGAGTTAGGAGTGAGCAGTGAGGTGGTAATGTTGGCTAATGGCACCATATTGTTCAGGGTGATAAAAAGAAAAGGTGATTGCAAGAAGATCCAAAAAGATTTTCCAAACTGGGTGAATGAGTGTTAAAATGGCATATGTGATTCAGTGTAAGTGTAAAAGTGATGCACGTAGGGGCAAAAAATTCTAACCATGCATATGCTGATGAGGTCTCAACTGGAAGTGACTGACCAGAAAGAAACCTGGAGTCACGGCAGATAGCTCAATGGAGATGTCAACCCTTTTTTGTGAAAAAATAGAATGCTTCGTTAGGGATCTTTAGAAAAGGGATTGAAAATAAACCTGCCAATATCATAGTACTGGTGTACATATCAATGGTGTGACTGCACTTGGAATACTGTGTACAGTTCTGGTCACTGCAAGCAAGGATGTTGTAGAGCTGGAAAGGTTCGCAAAAGAGTGACCAAAATGATCAAAGGGTGGAACAACTTCCCGGTGACAAACATTTGGAGCTTTTTAGTTTCGATCTGGTATGGGGAGCCTTTGGTCCTCCAGAAGTTGCAGGACTACATTCCCATCGTCCCTGGCCATTGGCCATGTTTGCTGGGTCTGATGAAAGTTGTAGTTCAGTAACATCTGACAAGGCAAAGACTCCCCACACCTGGTTTAGAAAAAAAGATGAGTAAGGAGGGACATAATATAGGTGAATAAAATTATGCATAGTGTGGATCAAATGGATATTTTTTCTCCCTCTCTCATAACACTAGACCTGGGGCCATCCAATGAAGCTGAATGTTGGAAGAGTCAGGACAGTCAAAAAGAGGTACTTCTTCATGCAACGCATAGTTAAACTATGGCATTTGTGATCACAAGATGTAGTAATGGCTTCTAGCTTAGATGGCTTTAAAATGGGTTTAGACAGATTAATGGGTGATAAGGATATCAGTGTCTACAAACCATTGTGGCAATGTACTATCTTCAGGATCGGAGGTGGTAGGGCTCTGAATATCATTTGCTAGGAAGTTCAAGTGGGGAGAGTGCTGTTGGCATCTGACTGGCCACTGTGAGTACAGAATACCAGACTAGATTGGCCTTTGGTCTGATCCAGCAGGGTTTCTCTTACACACTTATGTTCTGAAGTAGTCTTGATGCTGGAGACTTTTGCAACTAGATATGCTGCTACCACTAATGACATAGCCTATTTAATATTCTAAATAGGTGACTATAACAAAAATGACAATGACAGTATCAATTCATATAATAATTGCTATTATGCACACTACCTTGACTCTCAAATAGCCAGTCCATCCGTTATAAAATCTGAGGCCCCAACTAGTGTGATTTAATATGTTAAATCCAATATCATGAATAAGACTGATTTTTTATATTGCTTATTACAGAGAACTTGATTTTTCATAAGTGTCATTATTTCTGCATATTTTCCCTCCAACCAATATATAACTTCCTCGTATATTTTTCCACTTTTAAAATAACATTTATGTGCTATTCCACTGGAATATGAAAATAAAAATAATCAATGAAAATCAATCATTAGTGTCATTGGATGATATCTTATATTCATGCTCAGAATAAATTCATTGAAATCAATGGAATTAAGTAAATTACCAATAATATCAATGTGTCTACTCTGAGTATGAATTTAGTCAGAAATCATCTTATGGCACTAATGATTGATTGATATTCATTTGCTAAACTTTCTTTCCTAAACTATAGTATCCAGACAGCGCACAGAAAAAGGAATGAAACTATGATAGTTTTGAAACCAATGTTTATATCTCATTTTTTTTTATATATATACACCGCCCAGAGAGCTTGCTATGGGCGGTATAAAAGTTCAATCAAATAATAAATAAATAAATAAATAAATAAATAAATAAATAAATAAGACTAAACTTATAATATCTTTGGGGCCAATGGCTTGAGGTCCCATAATGTGGTCATAGGCACAGATGACCATCACCTTCATGAAGCTAAGTAGGCCTGGGTCTAGCCGGTGCCTGGAGGGATGACTGCCTGGGAACCACATGTGTGCTGCCTTGGGTTCCATGACAGAGGAAAAGCAGGGTATAAATGTAAGAAAGAAAATAAATACAGATATATTATGACCTAGGTGATTCCCCACCCCCATATATGGCTTGGCAGGACATTTGGGAGCATTTTACATAAGAATATAGTGGTTGGGAAAGGCTGGTATGGAGGATCAAATCTCTTGCTGCTGCTCAGCTACCACCACCACCCTCTCCCTGTTAGACGTCTGCACTGCAGGTTGTCACGCCTTGCAGGACCAGGCCCCCAGGTACTCAGCCAGCTGTTGCTGATTTTGTCCACCTTTCCCTTCCCTGTAGGGGATAGATAAGCTAGCTGGCTGAGATGGCTCCTGCTTTGCAGATTGCCTGGCTTTTTGTGGGGCTTGTGGGGCTTGAGTTAATGTTTTTAATTGCTGTAAACTGCCCAGAGAGCTTCGGCTATGGGGCAGTATATAAATGCAATAAATAAATAAATAATAAATAAATAAATAATATAGTTCAGCATCCTGTTTTCACAGTGGCCAACCAGATGCCTATGGGAAGCCCATAATCAGGACCTGAGGGCAACAGCACTCTCCCCTCCCACAGTTTCTAGCAGCTGGTATTCAGAAGCAGACTGCTTCCAACAGTGGAGGCAGAACATAGCCATCAGGGTTAGCAGCCATTGATAGCCTTATCCTCTATGAATTTGTCTAATCTTCTTTTAAAGCCATCCAAGTTGGTGGCCATCACTGCCTCTTGTGGGATTGAATTCTACAGTTTAACTACATAGCAACCAAAATGCATATTTCTATCACACAAATGTTAATTACCCTGCTATTACATCAGTTCATCTTCCCTGGGACATATATAGCAATTGACATGTAAGAAAATCTGATATTATAACATTTTGGTTGGATACTGCACACTAAAACTAAATTTGGCTCACAGTTTCTTGTGTTCAGTTGATACAGTAATATATTTCAAAGCAGGCAAAATTCCAAGAGCCTTATATTTTCTTCCCCAAGCTCCAGAAACAGTTGGTTCAGCAAAGGCCCTAGTGAAAGGACTTTTTTTTTTTTAGAGTTTTTCGGTCATTACCTACCTCAAGGCTGAATAGATTCAATGCAATAAAATGAAAAACAAAACAACAACGCCAAGACTGGAAAAGCATTTATTCAGGTTCACAGCAAGGCAGTATCACATATTAAATGCCTTGTAGTCAAAGCCTTCACTTAATTAGATGTAGTCAGAATATTATTGCACAATATGTTTTGCTCCCTTTTGTTCAGAATTGCCCAATTAAAGTCAGAAACTGAAATCAATTTATTACAACTGTGTTCCATACACTAGGTATTTTGGCAGGACTGCTTTCTGGTGATAAAATATATACATTCAATCATAGTAATTGGGCTGGGAGGAACCCTAAGAGGTCATCCAGCTCAACCCCTAATCCCATAGCAGACTGTTTATATCAGGGCTGAGCATAATAGACTCCTCTGAACTCAGTGGAATGACAGCCCATCCATCATATCTAAATAATACATTCACCCATTCTGAGATCAAAACAATCTCTCCCTTCAGGATAGTTAGTTCAAATTAACTTAATCTGGAGCTTCCCTTTGCTATGATGGCATAGAAGCTTGGGACTATCCTCACCTGCACAGGTATTTTCACTAAAAGGTAACTCAAGAAACATATCTGAATATGATGCATACATTTAGAGTGGAATTAAAAGAAGACGCTCTAATAGACAGCTAACAGATCAAATAACCCCGCTGATATAAAAATGATGTTTGGCACAAGGTATTGCCCTTCCCCATTTTGGATCAATTTAAGCATCAAAGAGTAGAGACACACTTACTGTTCTGCCAGTGCCAGCGCGTCTCCACCTCTCTTTTCTGAAAACGGGAGCACACAACGCTAGTTAAACCCTGTCTCTTTTTACTGTAAAACCTGGTGGGATCAGCTTGAGTGCGTTTTTAAAAACTTTCCTTCAAAGAGATTTTGAAACTGATCAGGAGGTCAGCCTGTTCCCCCTCCAGTTGTGGCCAATGGAAACACTTTGCTGTAGGCAACTATATATTATCTTTGGCTCACAGTTAAAGACAATTGTAGACAAAAGTTGGATGATTGGCTCTAAGACTCTGTCTCAGGCTCAGTAGTGTAGTGGCAAATTCAGAAGTACAGGGTCCCTTCACGACAGTCACAGTCACACCTCCTTTTTTTGCTGCTGGACTGAGCATAAAACCTTTGTTAATGCCTTCTCTCACAACAACAGGTGTCCCTAGGAGTCAATAAACATTAAAGGGGAGAGTGTTAGCTACTGAAAAGACTCTTCTCAGTGGCTGACTCACCTGCTTTCCCTCTGAATGGCTCCAATCAGTAGGAAAGGACAAGGAGCATGTTAGAAGATTCTTCTCGGGGCTAACACACACTCCTTTCATGCTGATTGGCTCATAGAATGCTGGAGACATAGGAACCTTGCAGGGAACCCGCTCACAAAAATGTTGGGGGTCTAAGACCCCCTGAGACCCCAGAAAACTACACCTCTGCTCAAGCTTGTTCCCCACACAATCATTTTCCATTGCAGGAGGACTTCCACAAACCACCACTCATGATTAAAATCCCATCATGGGATAGATCTGTAATGGGTCCATGTCAGGCCTGCTTGCATATAGCGAAGCCATTGCCCTGATGTTACAGGAGAAATTTGCAGGACCTTGAGGAACTATCCTTATTAAAATGTAATATTTATATGTTTCTCTGTTTGCTTTTTCCTAGGCAGCAATCAAACTCTTTCAGTTTTACCTGTTATAAATACCACCATTCAACTAGGCAAACAGGCAAGAGCACTGGATAGTAAAAATTCATAGTATTCATATGAAGCTGCTTAAATGGACATTTGAGATGAGATCTCCCTCCCTCTCCCCCTTCGCCCCTCTCTCTTACACATGCACACACACACACACACACACAGAGAGAGAGAGAGAGAAAGAGAGAGAGAGAGAGAGAGAGAGCTACAGTATCAAATGAAACTGGGAACAAAGACTACAGGGAACAGAATTTAATGGATTGCGATTACTGTTCTGGAACAGAGTGAACCTCTTTATAGCCCATGAGAAGATGATGTGAACTGAATTCAAACAAAGGACTGATAATGGATTTTGCTGCAAGCTACACGGTGTTGGCTTTTTATTTTTAAAAAAGTTGTTCTCATAATTTCTCTCTCTGTAAGAGAGCCTGATGTTTTTTTAAAAAAGGTTTAAAATAAGAGCAGTGCTATCTGGAAAAACACAGGAATATGTTTTCCTCTTCTCGTTTTTGATTATCTTCTTCCTGTGTAAGAAATGCTGGTTACATTCCTATTTTGGTGAATGCTAATATCATTATGTTTGGGTTATCTGATGTTAATTTAATTTCATCTGGTTCATTGAAGTTGCGGCTCCTCCTTCCTCTACAGTCTACACCTTCCTATTTAATAATAAAGTAAATCAATTTTGCCTCAGACAATGATTCAAAAAAGAGGTTTAATTTGTATTGCTCTTCCATCCCGTTGTTACCTACTTCACTCCAAATCAAATGTTCAGACATTATGTCCTTCTCTAATCAGAAGGGCAATGAAAGAAAACATGATTGCCTTAGTGCCTCTGTGATCTCTGTGAGGGCTTGTGGAAAACAACTTGCTGAACTGGATAGACCATTGGCCTGATCCAGCAGGGTTTCCCTGATTTCCTATGATTTATCATGTAAAGATGTGTATTTATTTATTTTCGTTATTAATGTACCATGCAATAACCAAAGGTTTATGAGTAATAAATACATAAATTTAAAACCACAAATTACAAAAATACAACAGAAAATCTACAACAGAAAAAAAACCACAGCTGAATAAAACCATAATAAAAGCAGTAGTGGAGAATAACAGATCAAAAGAGTACTAAAAATATTGAAGATTGAAAATGTGGGGAATGGACCAAGTTAGCCTCTCTAGGAAAGGTATTCCATAACCAAGGTGCCAACACTAAGAAGGTCATATCTCCAGCAGCCACCTTGACCTCATTTGGCATGGCACCCAGAGAAGGGCCGAAGAAGAAGAAGAAGAAGAAGCGCATGGGGGAGGTGGAGTGGCAGTGGTGCCCTCCCAGCAGTGGTGATGTGTTTGGCAGGATGGTCATGGGGTAAGGCAGTGGCAAGGTCAGAGGAGCTCCAGGTTCACAGCCAGTGTTGGTGTAGTGTGTTGCGCTGTGTGTAGTTGTGTTGCTTAATTTCGTTTAAAAGCAGCACCACAGCAGCAGAGAGTAACAGCAGATGTTGAAATGCGAGTGTGCCAGCGTGTGCGTGCGTTTGCCTAAGAAAGCAGGCTTTTACCCTGCATCAGCATCACTGAGACTGGAGACTTAGTAAAATAAGAAAAGCTACTTTATTTAGAGAAATACATAGTAGATAGAAAAGGCATACCTATAACTAACTAACTATCTAAGTTAGATACGCCCAGGTATCTAGATACGCCCAGGTGTAGGAGTTAGCCCCATGCTTGGAGAGAGCAGAGACAAAGGGATGTCTCCTCTCTCCTGGACAGCCAGAGGACAAAGGAGTGGAAAGGGCGGAAGGAGGAGGGGCAGGTAAGCTTCCCTAAAGACGTCACAGTCCAGTGACAGAAGGAAGTCAGTCAGAGCATCACAGGTAAAGGTAAACAAAGCCTATCCATCTGGAGGGCCCTAGCCCTATTTTCCCTCTGGAGCTTAAACAAAAGAACAAAACAGGAGTTGCACTTGCCCCACGTCCAACATAGTGCAGATATGCACACATCTCCAGAATGGTAACACCGCCAACCTGAAGCTCCCCCAACCTTGCCACCACTCTGCCTCATCCCTGTCTCAGCGAATGCAGTGCTGCCACTGCTGGGAGGGCTCTGTTGCTGCTTTTTCCTTTCTTATATACAGTAGGGCCCTGCTTTACAGCACTTCACTTTACAGCGATTCACTAATGCGGGGCTTTCAGTTAGGAAAAGTCCCCGCATTAAGGCGCTTGTTCCGTTTTTACGACAGATTTTTCCGTCGCGCGCCATTTTGACATCATTTTCGCGCGATGCGTCCCATTATCGTCAATGGGTTTCGCTTTACGGCGATTTCCGCTTTACAGCAGGGGTCTGAAATGGAACCCGCCGTATGAGCGGGGCCCTACTGTACCGTTACTGCTCAGAAGATGAACTTAGATCTGAGGGTGGAGGGGTTCTTAGTGACTCCGTTGTCATGGACAGATCACCACCTGACAAGGTTTAAACTTTGTGCCCCCGGTAACCTTCGCAGGGGTGAAGGGCCAATTAAGATGGTCCCCCTCCCGAGACTCATGGATCCAGATGGTTTCCTGAATGCTCTAGGGCAGCCTTTCCCAACTAGTAGGCCACCAGATGTTGTTGGACCACAATTCCCATCTTTCCTGACCATTGGCAATGCTGGCTGAGGCTGATGGGAGTTGTGGTCCAACAACATCTGGTGGCCCACTAGTTGGGAAAGGCTGCTCTAGGGGATATTCCCAGCATGGCTGGCGATACTGCCGAAGCCCTGGTCAATTTCTGGAATACTGGAGGCATTCCAGAGGCAGCTGGACAGCCATCTGTTGGGAATGCTTTGATTTGGATTCCTGCATTGAGCAGGGGGTTGGACACGATGGCCTTGTAGGCCCCTTCCAACTCTACTATTCTATGATTCTATGACCCCGGCGGTGGACACTATTGCTCCAAAGCGCCCTCTCCCACCATGGAAGGCCCGTAATACACTTTGGTTTACTCAAACTTTGGGCCTGATGAAACGGCAGGGACATCGGCTAGAGCGACAATGGAGAAAAGCTCAGTCCACTTCTGATCGAACACAGGCTAGAGCTCATTTTTTAGCCTATCATGTGGCGGTGATGGCAGGGAAGAAAGTGCACTTCTCTGTCACCATTGTGTCTGCGCAGCGTCGTCCAGCGATGCTTTTCCGGTTGGTCCGGGATCTTTGGGGCTCTGGCCCCACATTAGACTCTGAGCCCTCAGTCGCTTGCTGTGACATGTTTGCGAGGCACTTTGCAGATAAAATTGCTTGCATTCGGACTGACTTGGACTCCTCGTTAACTACAGTTGTGCCAGATGTCCCAGAAGCTTCCTCTGGTCATTTTTCTATGGATACTTTTCAGCTTGTAAAGCCTGAGGATGTGGATAGGATTCTGGGAGAATCGAGGGCCACTACTTGTTCATCCTGGTTAATCAAATCTGTCAGAGGGGGAATGGCTGACTAGTTGGCATATTTAATTAACACCTCCCTAAGGGAAGGTTCTATGCCAACATTGTTGAAGGAGGCTGTGATAAGACCTTTGTTAAAAAAGCCTTTGTTAGACCCTGCGGATCTTAACAACTTCCGCCCAGTCTCTAATCTCCCCTTTCTGGGCAAGGTGATTGAGAAGGTAGTGGCTGCTCAGCTCCAAACTTTCCTGGATGAATCGGACTATTTAGACCCTTTTCAATCAGGCTTCAGGCCTAGTCATGGGACAGAGACTGCCTTGGTCGCCCTGCTTGATGACCTATGCCAGGCATCAGACAGGGGGAGTGCATCTCTGTTGGTGCTGCTGGACCTCTCGGCGGCCTTCGATATGATCAACCATGGTATCCTTCTGGACCATCTAGCTGGGATGGGATTGGGAGGCACTGTTTTACGGTGGCTCCGGTCCTACCTAATAGACAGGACCCAGAAAGTGGTGCTGGGAGACTACTCCTTGACGTCCTGGTCATTGGCCTGTGGGGTACCGCAAGGTTCCATTCTGTCTGCCATGCTCTTTAACATTGAAACCATTGGGAGAGGTAATCAGGAGATTTGGAGTACAATGTCATCAATATGCTGATGACACTCAGCTCTGTCTCTCCCACCTGATTGCAGGGAGGGAGTGTTCACCCTAAACCGGTGCCTGGAGGCTGTGAAGGGCTGGATGTAGGCTAACAAACTGAAATCCAGACAAGGTGGAAGTACTGCTGGTCAAGGGAAAAACTGCACCAGGGACGGGGTTGCAACCTATTCTGGATGGGGTTGCACTCCCCTTGAAGGAACAGGTTCGCAGTTTGGGAGTCCTCCTGGATCCTGCCCTGCTGCTTGAATATCAGGTGGCTGCAGTAGCCAGGAGTGCTTTTGGCCAACTCAAACTGGTCTACCAGCTGTGTCCGTTCCTGGATACAGTTGACTTGGCCACAGTGACACATGCATTGGTGACATTGAGGCTTGATTACTGTAACACACTCTATGTGGGGATTCCTTTGAAAACCGTTTGGAAATTGCAGTTGGTTGAAAATGCAGCAGCCAGAATGTTAACTGGAGCACAGCGTAGGGAGCCTATCACCCCTGTGCTATATCAACTCCACTGGCTCCCAATTTGTTTCCAGGCCCAATTCAAAGTGCTGGTTCTGACCTTTAAAGCCATAAAAGGCCTTGGACCAATATACCTGAGGGACCGCTTACGCCCATATGTACCTGCCCGGGATTTAAGATCATCTGCCTCTGGTCTAGGGTTGCCAGGTCGGAACCATCCAAAACCCTGAGAAAATGGGGGCGGGCCCTAGTGACATCACGGGGTGGGCCCTAGTGACGTCACGGGGCGGGCCCTAGTGACATCATTAAACATGATACATTGTATCAACCACAGTTGCTTGGAGCATACCATTCAAAAAAAAATTATCTGATTGGAGATTAAAATAGAAATCTTACCTAAAATAGGGTGTTCCTAGGTCCATCTGAAGTGACAAGGTCATTCTTTCTCACAAGCTTAGGGTGATGCAAAATGGAAATGGACTGCCTTCAAGTTGATCCCAAATAGGGTCTTCATGGTAAGCAGTATTCAGACAGAGGTGGTTTACTATTGCCTTCCTCTGAGTCTGAGAGGCAGTGACTGGCCCAAGGTCACCCAGTGAGCTTCATGGCTGTGTGGAGATTCAAACCCTGGTCTGCCAGGTCACAGTTCAACACCTTTAGGGAACATTTAATCTAGCTTACTTGCTTCTGGCAAGAAGGGTTTACGTGCCCTCAGGCCAGGCCATTATTGGAAGAAAGCAGTTTATTGTTGCAGAGATGTTAGATGGGAGCACAGATGGATGCCCCTGAAGGCAGCAACTGTAAACATGCTTATTAAGGAACTAAGCCCCATAGAACTCAATAGGACTTACTTCTGAGTAGATATGGTTGCAGCCATGTTAAACAAATTAAACCAGAACTATCACTAGAAGCTAAAATGATGAAACTGAGGTTATCATACTTTGGGCACATCATGAGAAGACGTGATTCACTAGAAAAGACAACAATGCTGGGAAAAACAGAAGGGAGTAGAAAAAGAGGAAGACCAAACAAGAGACGGATTGATTCCATAAAGGAAGCCACAGACCTGAACTTACAAGATCTGAACAGGGTGGTTCATGACAGATGCTCTTGGAGGTCGCTGATTCATAGGGTCGCCGTAAGTCGTAATCGACTTGAAGGCACATAACAACGCCTTCTTGCCTGCACTATCTAAAAGTAACGTTTGTAGGGATGAGAGAGCTGTTTTATGGCACCAACTATCCCAAATAAAAGGCACAATTCATACCATGTCTGCTGCTACATACATGCTTTAATCTGCTAGCCCATAAGAGACTCCCATGAAAGCACTATAGTCCAGGAGGCCTCCACCTTAGAAAGTGCCCCCACTACATTCCAGATCAGTTCCAGCCTTGGGAGGGGACAACTATATTAATAGGTTGCTCATTGCTATTGTTGAGTGGCAGATGCCTACACAAAAGGCATCAATGTGCCAATTTTACAGTAGCATTAAGTTACTACAAACAAATAATGCAGCAGAGTTACAACACCAGGACTGCACACTGCACCCATGTTACTGCTCCCCATATTGGTGTCTCCAATAATCCCTTTAGCTGTTTAGAAGGCAGGTGGGTGTTCTCACTTGTAATCTGCATTTCAGAAGATCATTAGATCCAGAAGTGTAAGCTCCGAATCTTGCATTAAGATCCACAGACTACAAAAAAAAATTTATTCATTCTATACCAAGATTCAATCCACAGCCTAATCAATTTGGACAGATACTGAGATGGAAGGGGTATTTAAAAGCCTAAGTCTGTGGGAAAATTCTGCTAACGTCTGTATGCTGTAGTCCTTTAATCCAAATACTCTCTTAGTGCCATGGATATTAACTGAACTTGCTAAGCAAGTTACAGCATGAAGTCTTTTCCCCTGCAAGAATGAGATTTTGTAGGAGGGGAGAAAAAATGACAGGAATTAAGAGATTTCGAGGGGCATGAAAAAAACTGTCATCTCCTACTGTGGCCAGGCTTATCTGTAAATACTTTTCCAATATATTTTTAATAGTACCTTTGTACAGAACAATAAATATCTTTTCAGCATTCTGGTTTTTTACCTCCGGAAAGGAGCAGCGTGGCGCCGATGGGCAGGAGCGGCCGCGATGGGGCTGAGGAGTCTGTGCGTGCGGTCGTTCCGAATCTGGTTGGGGGAAGAAGGACCGGTTTGAGGCCGGGTCGTTTGTAGGCCGTCGTGCAGAGGGAGAGAGAGAGAGAGAGAGAGGGAGAGGGAGATTTGTCTTGAATCTGCTGTATTTAGTGAAGCTTGAGTCTGCTGCATTTAGTGAGCGGCCTGCCAGCCTCAGCCGGTTCCCCTGCTCCGGAAAGGACGGCCGGCCGCTTCACTAAATACAGCAGACTCAAGCTTCACTAAATACAGCAGACTCAAGACAAATATCTCTCTCTCTCTCTCTCTCTCCCCCTCTCTCTCTCCCTCTGTATGACGGCCTACAAACGACCCGGCCTCAAACCGGCTCCTTCCACCAGCGGCCTTCTTCCCCCAACCAGATTCGGAATGACCGCACGCACAGACTCCTCAGCCCCATTGCGGCCACTCCCGCCCATCGGCGCCACGAGGCTACAGCCTCCACTCACCACCCCCTCACCTGTACTTCTGTGGCCGGCGGGAGCAGCTAGGCTCTGCTGCACAGGGTGGGGGGGCTCGGCGGCGACTCAACTCCTCCTCCTCTCTCTCTCTCTCCAGTCCCTCCCTCAATTACAAAGGGCGGGAAGGCGGCCAGCCACAGCCTTCACGCATGCGTATGTCAATCACGCATGTGTGGCTGAACGGCACACTCAAAAGCCGGAGATTAGCCTCTTCAAGGGAATTATGGCTGGAGGCCGGAGACGGCCCCCTTTTCCCTGAAACTCCGGCAGAAAACCGGAGACCTGGCAACCCTACTCTGGTCTCCTCTGCGTGCCTGCAATAAAAGATGTTAGACTGACACAGCACACAGGAGAGGCCTTTTTCAGTTGTGGCCCCCAAGCTTTGGAATACCCTACCCCAAGAAGTCCGCTCTGCTCCCTCCCTGTTGGTTTTCCGGAGACTTCTGAAAACGATCTTGTTCTGGAGAGCCTTTGGGAGGGACTGAAGGTAGAGCCTGACACTGATTTTATGCCTTCTACATTAAATTTTACCTTTGTAGTTCCTTTAGTATCACCCTCTCTATATATGTATATATGTGTATGTATGTGTATATGTATATATTGCATTTTATGTATTTTAATTGTATTTTAATTTATTTTAATGTTTTTGTGATTTTACTGTTTACAATTTTATTATGTACGTGTTTGATTTTATTTTTGTAAGCCACCCTGAGTGCCCTATTATAGGGTAGAAGGGCGGGATAGAAATATTTTAAATAAATAAATATATCAGTTTCTCTCACATACAAATAAACTGCACAGGAGCACAATGGGGTATGCACAGGAGACCATTCTGATGGATTGTGCCTATTGATGTATTGAGCAAGGAAAGAGACAGAAGATAAAATATTTCATGCCATTAGTACCCAATGTGTCTCCTAAATATATCACACTCACATTTTTCTCATTGTGATATTACTGATGCTAGGCTGAGCATCTTCCTACTAAAATAGAACAATGGAATTTTACTATTTCCTGAGTAGCCATCTGTGTTTGAGTCAATTACTATAAACATATTAATTAACAAGTTGATGCTGAAGCTGGATATCTTGATGAGCTGATGTCTCCCAGTAGAGACCACACCATAATGTCCCTGCAATTGTATCTTATCAAGACAAGCTGCTTGTGGTAAATGGTTCTGTGGCAGGCAGTCTGTGAATGTGTTCATGAATGGCTTGATGAGAACCCATCAGATTCAGGATAATTACTAAGGACTAGGTCCCTATTTCTGCACAGCTTTGAAGATTAGGGATACTCACATCATGGCTTACAGAGGTAAGTTAACATTTATATCTACCTAAAAGCAGAAGCTTAAACCATTGGTAGGGGTGGGCAAATCTGCTCATTTTTGTTTCTCTCACCTTCTCATTTTTCCATATCAGTTTGCGACTTTTTTTCCCATAAAAGTCCTCATGGAAAATTCATCAGCATTTTAGTCTGTATTTCTCCTAATATACATGATGTATGCAATTTTTCCTAATATACACATTTTTTGCAAAGCAAATTTCCCTAAAATAATGCATTTGTTATGTTGTTTTCACTAATATATGCATTTGCATGCACACTCTACCCTGGTATATGCATTTTTGTACACATTACTTGGCAGGAGAACTGCACTGCAAAATTTGGAGATGACTGCATTTCGATTCTATATATTGTTTCAGAAAGTATGAATTCGCTTAGTTCACCTTTAAATGTGCATTGAATTGCTCTCCCATCCCTAAACATTGGCCCCTTGATCAGCATCCCCAACAGAAACAAAGCCAAAGTTCTTACAATTGCATTTTTTCACATTCATCCTGTGCTATCTTCATTTCTCCCCACTCCCTTTAAACTGTATGCCACTCAGGGCAGAGACCCGTCTTTTGCTTATGGTACCGTGTAAAATGTCACATACACTGATCATGCTATAATATCTCTATATCTATTATACAGAGAGAGAGAGAGAGAGAGAGAGAGCGTTTTAAAAGCAAAAAACAGAACTTCACCCAAGTTTGCTCTGGATCCCTATAAGGATTATGTTAAACGTTTAAAAAACGTCGCCCTGGGCTCCTGCTGGGAGAAAGGGTGGGATACAAATTAAATAAATAATAATAATAATAGTAATAAATATACACATAATTGTGATTAACAATAAACACACACACACAGCTTTTTTTGGAGGGAAGCTGCCCAAGATGAAACTCTGTAAAAACCTGCTGTAGTTTTTCATACCTTCATGTGTTGATAAAACGTGACAACCCAAATGATGGTGAATTTGTCATACTCATGGTCACGTTAACGTTTTTCTCTTACGATTGCACTGGGTATATCTTCTTTTCCCTTGGGTCTGCCAGCTCTCTCACTAACGCCCACACTCCCTTAGAGGCTTTTTTTTTTTGTACTCTGCCAGCCTAACAGACATTTCTCGTAGAAAGACTCATGCAAT
This sequence comes from Rhineura floridana, assembly GCF_030035675.1. NCBI lineage: Eukaryota > Metazoa > Chordata > Lepidosauria > Squamata > Rhineuridae > Rhineura > Rhineura floridana. The sequence continues at coordinate 47,652,518 of NC_084480.1, forward strand.
TACCTAATGGTGCAGAACAAGCACGACAGCCCTCTCTGCTGTGTGCCCCATTTCAACAAGGATATGTTCAGTATGACTCAGAAAGAATCAGACTGGAGAAAGAGAACTGCAGTCTCACAAACAATGGATGACAGTGTACAATTTAGAGCCAGAATACTGCACTGCCTAATCATCGTTGCCCAGCCACCAATTGCACTGTTCATTGTGCATCTGTAATAGAATTTGTGTGTATACCCGTGGTGATGCCCAGAACAAAATAAAAGCTGCTGATTAACAACAGCAAGTCCTCAATCAGTCATAATATGTGGCTATGCAGTTATCTGCATGATTGAAACAAATATTAAATATATAAATGAAATCAAGCTCTCTGGGCAACCTTTTGGGAGCATAGATTCTGACTGCGGAGGGGAAAGTTGAGGGAGGACACATGGGTCCTGGCCCCACTTGTCAAAATCAGCATCAAATAAGCACCATCCTAAAGTCCATTCCTTGTTCTTTCAAGAATGCTGTTGCAATGCAAATGGACACCAACCCCAGTGGTTTGGGACAGAGCTTGGAAATGTTACTTTTTAAAACTACAACTGCCATCAGCCCTAGCCAGCATGGCCACTGGATTGGGCTGATGGGAGTTGTAGTTCAAAAAAATAACTTTTCCAAGCTCTGGTTTGGGATCCAACTTCTGTGTGGATGAAGTAATGTAGTTGTTAGTCAACAAGAGAAGATCCCCTAGTTACTTAGAGTAGCAAGCAAACAAGACTGGTCCAGAAGCTTTTATTGTGTGTATCACCTAACCTGCTCTGGCCTAATGGTTGGTACAAGGATCAAAACCTCCTATCATCCCAAGACAGCATAGCCAATAGTTAACATTGTTGAAGGAGGCTATGATAAGACCTTTGTTACAGAAGCTTTGTTAGATCCTGCGGATCTTAACAAATTCTGCCCAGTCTCTAATCTCCCATTTCTGGGCAAAGCGATTGAGAAGGTAGTGGCTGCTCAGCTCCAAACTTTCCTGGATGAATCAGATTATCTAGACCCTTTTCAATCAGGCTTCAGGCCTAGTCATGGGACAGAGACTGCCTTGGTTGCCCTGCTTGATGTCATACGCCGAGCATCAGACAGGAGTGCATCCTGTTGGTACTGCTGGACCTCTTGACGGCTTTCGATACCATTGACCATGGTATCCTTCTGGGACGTCTAGCACTGTTTTACGGTGGCTCTGGTTCTACCTGATGGACAGAACCCAGCAAGTGGTGCTGGGAGACTACTCCTTGATGTCCTGGCCATTGGCCTACAGGGTACCACAGGGTTCCATTCTGTCTGCCATGCTCTTTAACATTATATGAAACTGCTGGGAGATTTGGAGTACAATATCATCAATATACTGATGACACTCAGCTCTGTCTCTCCCTACCACCTGATTGCAGGGTGGGAGTGCTCATCCTAAACCGGTGCCTGGAAACTGTGAAAGGCTGGATGTGGGCTAACAAACTGAACCTTAATCTAGACAAGACAGAAGTGTTGCTGGTCAAGGGGAAAACCGCCAGGGATAGGGTTACAACCTATTCTGGATGGGGTTGCACTCCCCTTGAAGGGACAGGTCTGTAGTTTGGGAGTCCTCCTGGATCCTGCCCTGCTGCTTGAATATCAGGTGGCTGCGGTAGCCAGGAGTGCTTTTGGCCAACTCAAACTGGTCTATCAGCTGCGTCCATTCCTGGAGGCAGTTGACTTGGCCACAGTGACACATGCATTGGTGACATCGAGGCTTGATTACTGTAACACACTCTACACGGGGCTGCCTTTAAAAATGGTTCGGAAATTACAGTTGGTTGAAAATGCAGCAGCCAGAATGTTAACTGGAGCACGGCGCAGGGAGCATATCAGGCCTGTCGATTCCACTGGCTCCCAATTTGTTTCCGGACCCAATTCAAAGTGCTGGTTCTGACCTTTAAAGCCTTAAACAGCATTGGACCAATGTACCTGAGGGACCGGTTACACCCATGTTGTTGTTGTTATGTGCCTTCAAGTTGACCACGACTCATGGTGACCCTATGAATCAGTGACCTCCAAGAGTATTTGTCTGCTGGATCAGGCCAGTGGCCCATCTAGTCCAGCATCCTGTTCTCGCAGTGGCCAACCAGGTGCCTGGGGGAAGCCCGCAAACAGGACCCGAGTGCAAGAACACTCTCCCCTCCTGAGGCTTCCAGCAACTGGTTTTCAGAAGCATGCTGCCTCTGACTAGGGTGGCAGAGCACAGCCATCACAGCTAGTAGCCATTGATAGCCCTGTCCTCCATGAATTTGTCTAATCTTCTTTTAAAGCCATCCAAGCTGGTGGCCATTACTGCATCTTGTGGGAGCAAATTCCATAGTTTAACTATGCGCTGAGTAAAGAAGTACTTCCTTTTGTCTGTCCTGAATCTTCCAACATTCAGCTTCTTTGAAGGTCCACGAGTTCTAGTATTATGAGAGAGGGAGAAGAACTTTTCTCTATCCACTTTCTCAATGCCATGCATAATTTTATACACTTCTATCATGTCTCCTCTGCCCGCCTTTTTTCTAAACTAAAAAGCCCCAAATGTTGCAACCTTTCCTCGTAAGGGTGTCGTTCCATCCCCTTGATCATTCTGGTTGCCCTCTTCTGAACCTTTTCCAACTCTAGAATATCCTTTTTGAGATGAGGTGACCAGAACTGTACACAGTATTCCAAATGCGGCCGCACCATAGATTTATACAACGGCATTATGATATCGGCTGTTTTATTTTCAATATCTTTCCTAATTATCGCTAGCATGGAATTTGCCTTTTTCACAGCTGCCGCACACTGGGTCGACATTTTCGTCGTGCTGTCCACTACAACCCCGAGGTCTCTCTCCTGGTCGGTCACCACCAGTTCAGACACCATGAGCGTATATGTGAAATTCAGATTTTTTGCTCCAATATGCATAATTTTACACTTGTTTATATTGAATTGCATTTGCCATTTTTCTGCCCATTCACTCAGTTTGGAGAGGTCTTTTTGGAGCTCTTCGCAATCCCTTTTTGTTTTAACAACCCTGAACAATTTAGTGTCATCAGCAAACTTGGCCACTTCACTGCTCACTCCTAATTCTAGGTCATTAATGAACAAGTTGAAAAGTACAGGTCCCAATACCGATCCTTGAGGGACTCCAATTTCTACAGCCCTCCATTGGGAGAACTGTCCGTTTATTCCTACTCTCTGCTTTCTGCTTCTTAACCAATTCCTTATCCACAAGAGGACCTCTCCTCTTATTCCATGACTGCTAAGCTTCCTCAGAAGTCTTTGGTGAGGTACCTTGTCAAACGCTTTTTGAAAGTCTAAGTACACTATGTCCACTGGATCACCTCTATCTATATGCTTGTTGACACTCTCAAAGAATTCTAATAGGTTACTGAGACAGGACTTTCCCTTGCAGAAGCCATGCTGGCTCTGCTTCAGCAAGGCTTGTTCTTCTATGTGCTTAGTTAATCTAGCTTTAATAATACTTTCTACCAGTTTTCCAGGGACAGAAGTTAAGATAACTGGCCTGTAATTTCCGGGATCCCCTCTGGATCCCTTTTTGAAGATTGGCGTTACATTTGCCACTTTCCAGTCCTCAGGCACGGAGGAGGACCTGAGGGACAAGTTACATATTTTAGTTAGCAGATCAGCAATTTCACATTTGAGTTCTTTGAGAACTCTCGGGTGGATGCCATCCGGGCCCGGTGATTTGTCAGTTTTTATATTGTCCATTAAGCTTAGAACTTCCTCTCTCGTTACCACTATTTGTCTCAGTTCCTCAGAATCCCTTCCTGCAAATGTTAGTTCAGGTTCAGGGATCTGCCCTATATCTTCCACTGTGAAGACAGATGCAAAGAATTCATTTAGCTTCTCTGCAATCTCCTTATCGTTCTTTAGTACACCTTTGACTCCCTTATCATCCAAGGGTCCAATCGTCTCCCTAGATGGTCTCCTGCTTTGAATGTATTTATAGAATTTGTTGTTGTTGGTTTTTATGTTCTTAGCAATGTGCTCCTCAAATTCTTTTTTAGCATCCCTTATTGTCTTCTTGCATTTCTTTTGCCAGAGTTTGTGTTCTTTTTTATTTTCTTCATTCGGACAAGACTTCCATTTTTTGAAGGAAGACTTTTTGCCTCTAAGAGCTTCCTTGACTTTGCTCTTAACTACCCTGTTAAGATCTTGTAAGTTCAGATCTGTGGCTTCCTTTATGTTATGGAATCAATCAATCTTTTGTTTGTCCTTCCTCTTTTTCTACTTCCTTCTGTTTTTCCCAGCATTATTTATTTATTTATTTATTTATTTATTTTATTAAATTTCTATACCGCCCCATAGCCGAAGCTCTCTGGGCAGTTTACAACATAAAAAATCAATTACAATATAAAATATACAATTCAGCTTTGATACAGTTAAAAGGAAAAACAATACCACATTTTAAGTAAACATAAGTAAACAATAAATCTCATAACAGAATAACAGAATAAATGAAACAAAACAAACAGAGCAGTTATAACAATATCTACAACATTCTCCAATGTCTCATATAAAATAATACAAAAACAACAACACATTTTACAAAACTAAACAATGAAATAAGAGCTAGCTAGCATTACAAATAACATAATACAAACCTAACAGAGTAATAAAACAAGGAATCTTCCATGATCTTCTGATTTTTTGTCTCCAGGCGACCTCAAGGTGACACCAAGTGCGATGCTAAGTGCGCAATTAGTGTCTGTGCGCCAAGGTCTTTTCTAGGGAATCGTCTTCTCATGATGTGTCCAAAGTATAATAACCGCAGTTTCATCATTTTAACTTCTAGTGACAGTTCTGGTTTAATTTGTTCTAGCACCCAATTATTTGTCTTTTTTGCAGTCCATGGTATGCACAGAGCTCTCCTCCAACACCACATTTCAAATGACTTGATTTTTCTCTTATCCGCTTTTTTTACTGTCCAACTTTCACATCCATACACAGAAATTGGGAATACCATGGTCTGAATGATCCTGACTTTAGTATTCAATTATACATCTTTCCATTTGAGGACCTCTCTCCCTGATGATTTTCCGGAGATTTCTGAAAACCATCTTGTTCCAGAAAGCCTCTGGGAGGACTGAAGGTAGAGCCTGAATTGATTTTAGCCTTCTATTTTAATTTTACCTCTTTAGTCTCTTCACTACCACTCCACTATATGTGTGTGTGTGTGTTATATTTTATGTATTTTAATTGTATTTTATGTATTTTAATTTATCTTACTGAGAGCCAGTGTGGTGTAGTGGTTAAGGTGTTGGACTACGACCTGGGAGACCAGGGTTCAAATCCCCACACAGCCATGAAGCTCACGGGTGAACTTGGGCCAGTCACTGCCTCTCAGCCTCAGAGGAAGGCAATGGAAAACCACCGCTGAATTCTGCTTACCATGAAAACCCTATTTATAGGGTCACCCATAAGTCGCAATTGACTTGAAGGCAATCCATTTCATTTTTTCAATTTATTTTAATGTTTTTGTGATCTTTATTGTGCACCATTTTATTATGTATGTGTTCAATATTATTGTAAGCCTCACTGAGTGCCCCATTATAGGGCAGAAGGGCAGGATAGAAATATTTTAAATAAATAAATAAATAGGGATGGTGGAAACTGTAGTTCAACAACATCTGGGGACCTAAGAATATTGCTCTAAAACAGACAACTCATTCCCTCCACTAGTTTTAGGCAAGCCCAATAGAAGTTAATAACCACCAGCTGAGATGTTCACATCGGACTCTTTTCTACACATCTTTCCATATTTATTTATAAATATATTTGTATATTGCTCTTTCATTTAAAAACATCAAAGTGGTTTACAACAAGTAAAAAAAGTACAGTAAAATCCAGTAAAAATACCGTAAAATCAAAGGTCAACTATCGCAAAAATATATCTTTTTAATTGCCTGCCTAAGCCTGGCAGAACAGAAAGGTTTTCAGAACTTAAAAGTTAAAACAGAAGGTACCTACTGAATCTCTGTTGGCAGAGCATTCCAGAGAACTGGGCTGATGACACTGAATGCTCGTATCAATGTTAAATGAGCTTCACAAAATTGGGGAATGACTAAACTCACTTCTGCAGAAGATGTTAGTGATCAAGCTGGAATAAAAGGGTTCAGGTGGTCCCTAAGATGGCCTGGACCTAAGTTGTAAATTAATACAAGGACTTTGAACCTTGCTCAGTAGTGGATGGGCAGCCAGTGCAGAAGTTTTAAGAGTAGTGTCACATATTGTCAGCCATGTGCCTCCATCAATAGTCTGGCCACCAGCTGAAGCTTCTGGACCTGCAGCCGCACATAGACCACATTGCAGTAAACCAGCCTGGAGGTTGCCAATGCATGGACTACAGTGGTCTGGCTATCCCTGTCCAGGAACGGCCGTAGCTGACAAACCAGACAAAAAAATATTGTTAAATGAGCTGCCTCTGTCTTTGCCATTCCCTTGCTTCTCATTGTTCTCCAACAGATGAAACACAAGTATACACTCTGGTCTATAGTGCTTTATTATTAAATAATAATAAATGATAGAACATTCTAGCCTCTCGGGGGGGTGATGACCTTTGTATGTTGAGCTGAAATATTTGCATGATTAAAATTTCAGTCACAGTATTCTTTCACTACAGAAGGGAAGTTTGTCTTGGATATTATGAGTCATGCAGTTTTTACTTTTACAACAGCCTCCCTCTCCCTCCCTCAATGCTTCAGCCTCTGATTTCTAATTCACTTTTAACATAGACATTTCTTAGTTAAGTTACCATAATGTTGAACATTAATGTATTTTAGCAGAATCCCTCTCTTCACATAGACATTTCTTAGTTTTATATATATGGTTTTTTATATACGTGGAAATAGTTTTCAGCACCTTGGACAGCTCCTTGAAAGTTCGTACCAAAACCTGGAGCAGAGTCCAGTGCCCCACTGACATGGAGCCACCAGCCACTACAGCTTCCATCTCTAAAGCTTTCTGATTCTCCTCTACATTTCTGTGCCACATTGTTACCAGAGTATAAGCTCACTCCAGTAATCAAGTTCTGTTCTACCTTTAAATGATAGAAACCATCCCAACCAAGACTCTTAGTTACTGTTGGACAACTAACAAGGAGAGAGGTACAGAAGGCCCCGTCCTTTTAGCTGTGTGGAGGAGTATGCCCCTTGTCAAGCAGCACCGTGTTTCATTTCCCAAGCCTGTGAGCTCCTGTAGATTCCTAGACTGGTGGGAAGGGTGGATCAGTGCCGATCCAGCCCAAGACATTTTGCTGCCTGAGACAAAGAACAAGATTGACTCTCCCATTCCACGTACAAAAGCAGACAATCGATGAATCTTACTTCAAGACTGTCAATGGGACCGTGTCATCCACTGCACCAGACTAGCTTAGGAGGCGCAGGACAGGCCATGTGGCACACACAACTGTGTCCACGTCCTGTCCCTCAGCATCTGCCTCCTGAGGTGGCTGTCTCACTCTCCCTAACGATAGGGCTGGCCCTGGGTTGGTGAAGCTCTTCTGTATTTTGGATTTACCAAAGAGAAACAACATGTAACATTCATTCTTGACACTAAAAATAAATTCTTAGTCAGTTGTAAAGCACATGCATGCAGCCGTTCCTAGGTTCATTCCCTAGTATCTCCCCTGCATCTGGGAAGACCTCTGCCTGAAACACTGAAGAGCCACTGCCAGCCACTGAAGACAGTACTGTGTTACATGGACCAATGGTCAGACTCGGGATAAAGCAGCTTCTGATGTTCCTAATAAAATTGCAGCAGAACTCTGCCACTTTGTTGGATGAGATCTTAAAACTGCTTTACAACTACATTAGGTAAGGGAATCAGTCCACAAATCAGAACTTTTAATACCAATTAGTTTCTCCCCAAGGAACATTAGCTACTTATCTTTATCAAAACGTTCGTGGGGTGAGACACTACTGCAGGAGGAGTTACTGAATTACTCTAAGAGGTAGAACCTTGATACTGCGGAAAGCAAAGAAACACAAGATTGCTTTCTTTCATTAGTATTTGTTCTAGGGAAAAAAAGAGCCTTGGATAAAAATAGGTTAATATACATCAGATATCGGGAGAAAAACACATTTCGGCAATGGGATTTATTCCCATAAATTGCAGTGATTCATGGTTTGCAGAAGCAAAAGACGGTTATAGGGAAAGACATGACATTTCTCCAGCTCTGCCAAAATTCTGATTAATACAGCAAGCTGCCTTAGACCATTGGTCCATCTAGTTAGCGCATCATTGTCTATAATGACTGGTAGCAGCTCTTCAGAATTCCAGGCAGGGGTCTCTCACAGCCCTACTTGGAGATGCCAGAGATTGAACCTGGGACATTTTGCATGCAACACAGATGCTTATGCCACTGAATTATAGGCTCTCTCCTTTTATATAAAAAAAGGAGGGGATGTACTGTGCAAACCAGCATTGGCATGCACAGATGTGCCCTTCCTACTTCCAGGTGTAGCAGCAATAGCAGCAACCGAGAAAAGGCAGGTCAAGTTCCCTGAGCAGCCAGGGAGGAAGGTTTTACATTGTGCAGGGACTAGATATTGCGTGATCAGCACTGAGAAGAGCCCTGGGCAGATGTCCTCTGCACAACATGGAGGTAATTCCATGGAGGGGAAACAGGATCCCCACTCCCAGCATCATATGCCCCAGTAGCTCGCAAGCTAATAGTCACACACTGTATGCAAATATCTGCAAAGCGGAAGCCTATGCTCATAAAGCTCCACACACATAGGCTTTCGCACAATCAGGGATCATGTGCAATTAGGGTTCCTGATCACATGGAAGCATCCATATATAGCGTTCTGTGTGTGCTGGCTTCCCTTTTCATACATTCATGCTGAATGCACTGATGTTAGAGAGTGGTTGCCAAATTGTATGACTTGTGGGATGGGGCCAGAATTTGTGCTCCCTCTCCCAGCAATTTGTCCATTGCGTAGAGCACAATGTCTGCATATGGCTCTAGTATGAGCACACACACACCCCAAAACAGCCCACATTTTGTTGTATGCCAACACCCTACAATCTCTGATTATAGAAACCCCAATGACACACATAGCAATAATTTCACATAACTAAGACCCACAAGACCATTTCTGCATGTGCGGCCTTGTCCCAAACTTACTTACTTGCTTGCTTAAATCATTTTAATTAGGAAAAAAATCCCACCCTGCCACTTATATACATGGCTCGGCGTAGCTTACGACAAATTTAAAATAATAAAAAATAGCAGTACAACAGCAACAATAAATACAAAGACAGGCCCAGGAAAATAGAACACAAGAATCACTAAAAGGACCTCAGTTCAGCAGGTCAGATGCCACTGGAAGAAAACAGCCTTGACTAGGCAATGGAAAGAAAGCCCTTGATCCAGAGATGTATGACAACTACTGCCCTGTTGCTAACACTGCATGTTTGGACAAGAGTGTGGTGGTTGTTCAGCTGCAGGCACTTTTGGAGGAAAACAATTCTCTGGAACCATTTCAGTCTGGATCGAGGTCTGGTTTGGGGGCAGAACTGACCTTGGTCATCTACTGGATGACCTTCTCCAGGAGAAAGACAGGAGCAATGTAACCATGTTAATTGCCAGAGGAATATAGGAAGCTGCTTTATGAGTGAACCCATTGGTCCATGTAGCACAGTATTGTCTACACTGACTGCCAGCAGCTCTGCAGGGTTTCTAGCAGGGGTCTCTCTCAGCCTTACCGGAAAATGCCAGAGACTAAACCTGGAACTTTCTGCATGTAAAGCCATTGCTCTGCCACTGAGTTACAACCATTCCCCTAAGGTTGCGTCCATGAGCGGGGGGTGGTGGGAGGCACTGGATTGCAGTGGTTTGTCTCTTACCTGAGATGGAGATGGTCCCCTTGACTATCATTAGGTGACTGCAGTTCTAAGGTTCAAGAACTGGAATGTCTGCCTATTCTGGATGGATTTCACTCCCTCCCATGGAGCAGGTACGTAGTCTGGGAGTATTCCTAGATCCATCTTGGACATTCAAGGTCCATGCCATCTCTGTGGCAGAGACTGCTCACTGCCACCTTTGGTTAGTATGAAAGCAATGCCCATACCTGGACAGGGATAGCCTTTCCACAGCGGTCCATTCATTGGCAACCTCACATTTAGATTACTATAATGCACTTTATGTGGGGCTGCCCTTGCACTTGGTTGCAGCTAGTGCAGAATGTTGTGTCTGAACTACTGAGTGGTACATCTAGCCTTGCACACATTGCACAGGTGTTTAAGGATCTGCACTGGCTACTTTGCTACTGAGCCAAGTTCAAGGTTTATTATTGACATATAAAGCCCTAATCAGCCTCCAAAGAGGACCTAGCAAACTGCCTCCCTTACTATAGGCCAAAGTGACCTTTGCGATCATCACAGGAGACCTATCTGGCATACCATGACCAGCAGGTTGCCAACTGGAAACCTCTCGGAAACAGGTATTTTCAGTTGTAGCATCACCCCTCTAGAGTACTCTCAAACAAGAGCTTCAAGAAGCTCCATCAGTTGGACTTTTTATACATCTCATTTAAAAGCACATGTGGTCTATTTGGGTGCATAAAAATGTTATCCTGTTCAGTTGCTGACTTGCTCTTTTTAGGTGGTGGTCTTTGGACTATTCATTTATTGTACTGTGATCTTTATTTGTATGTTATTGTGTTTACTCTATTTGGTTCCATAATTTATGTAAACCACATTTGGGATTTTTGCCAAAAACGGTAAGCAATAAATAATTTTCTAGATAATAAATAATAATCTTGCATCCTCCCTGCAACAGTGATCCTGCCAAAGCCCTCTGCCCCTGGGCATCACCAGTTTTTCTTCTATGAAATATTCTGTAGTTTCCCAATGTGCCCCCATTGGGGGCCCTTAGTTTAAGTCAGGGATGGGGGAACTGTTTTGGCTTTGGCTGCTGGGAGTTGGAGTCCAGCAACATCTGGGGGACACCACATTGGCTACTCCTGACTTAGTAGATCCCATCAGATTAATGATAAAAATATTTGAAGATATATATTGAATGTATTGAATTAAATGTAACTTAGGATCTTTGTTAGGATTGCCAGATTGTGGGACCCACATTAATATGTCACAGTGTAGGGTGATCCTGATCAAGATACTCCAGTCCATTCCACCTGCCACCCACTTTTCCATTTCACCTCCTGCCCCCGCCCCCAACAGTCAATCAGCATTTTGTGGTCACTGAGTAGACTCAATCTTCATGGGCTACTATGGGATTCCCCTCCTGAATATTTTTGAACGTCTGAAAACCCTGGCCTGCTGATACCTTCTTTATCTGCATGAGATGTGTGTGTGTGCCATTTTGGCTTCACAAGGATTAGGGACAGGAGAAATTTGATGCAGTTTGCATTTAAAGGTGAACACACCTGATTTGCACTTCCCAAAACAATATGAGAACTGAAACACAGCCATCCCTCAAAATGTGCGCTTCTCAGAATTATGGCATGCAGCTCTTCAGCCAAGTAATTTGGACTAAAATGCATATACTAGGGCATGGATAGCCAAAGTGGTCCCTTCCAGATGGTGGAGTGCACCTCCCATCAGTCCTATCCAACATGGTCAGGGGTGATGGGTGTTGTAATCCAGCAACATCGGGTGGGCAGCACCATGTCGGCTACTACCCTTGTACTAGGTTAAAATGTGCATGAAAATGCATATATTAGTGAAAATCATATGCAAAAAAGTATTATAGTGAAAATTGCTTTGCAAAAATGTATTGCATACAAACAATGTGCATATTAGGAAAGATTTGCAATAAATTTGCAAATTGATGTGGAAATGTAGAGATTTAAGATTGGAAAACTGAGCAACTGAAAGTGAAATTGACAGATTCATACATCCCTAACAAGAACTGGCACTCAGAGAACTGAAACAGCCTTATCACCATACTAATACAAGCTGCATAAGAGTGGGGCTTCTTTTGTCTCATTCCTCCATTGTTTCTCTTGACAACCTGTTCTCCTCCCCCACCTGCTGGAGAGATAAAAAAGAGGACAGGGTTGCTGCATCTTAGGTAGTTGTGCAGAAGAGGAAACCTCGTAGGAAAAGCTTGCATGGCACAACTATTAAAGGTGCAGGAATTCTGTCCTCTTTTTCACTTGGTGACCATCACTGTGTGGGGCAGAATAGGAAGCAAGTGGGAGAGTTAGGCAGTTTAGAGGGCTGATGGAGGAAGTGTGTTGAATTCAAAGTTGCATATTTTACACTGCCTCTCTAGTTGCAATCTGGAAATCCATAGAACTGATTAATTTGGCATTCAAAGATCCTACCCTAGTGTTTAATGATTTGTGCTACATATACTAAAATGTATCAGTTTGGCCACAGGCTTCCCAACAAATAGGGCTTATAGTTTTATTTTTTATAGTGTGTAGTATTTCTGGCTTTATATAACAATAGGCTGAGAATCTTTTACTGCCATCCACTTAACCTTTTTTCCTTGCTCTTCACCATGGTCTGGATCCTTACACCAATTCACTTTCATTACAAGAACAAACTCTGTTTGACACTACTACTAGTAAGAAATCTTTATCACCTCTGTCCTAGTAAAACCCAGTCTTATGGCTGTTTCTCCTTACAACGTCTTATGTATTCCAGTCATTCCTCCAGTCCCCACAAGCGATCATCTGTCAGTTCCCCACTGCCTGAATAGTATGATGTGTTGCCCCCTGCCGTAGAAGTGAAGGAAATTTCTTCAGAGAAAGAAAACAGTGGTGCATGTCCAGTTTGAGCAGTGGACTAAATCATGTTTATAGGGGAAGGAGTTTTCTTTAGCTTGCAACACTGTATTGTATTGCATCTGCTATATATTTTGGAAAGTTGTCTTCCTGTCTGTTCTCTATGCATTTGGACACCTCTTAAGATATCAGGACCAAATTTTGCATGAACGTTCCTGAGACTAAGGAACAGGTTTTCGTGTATGTTTGGATACAAATATTTGAATCAAGGTCTTTGAATCTTTTAAAACTGCACTGGTTTTTTTGTTCCTTAGAATTCCCAAGCAACACTAGGTATGAGGCTGCTAGCTATACGTAAGTTAAATATTTAAATGGAGGAAAGTAGAAACTGCAATATAGCTCTCACAGAAACTGAGGGTGCTTCAGACTGTCCCTATTTTGCAGGAGAAATTCAAGCACATACCAGAAATGTAGGTTTGGTCAATAAAGTGGATTAAAGCACTCTGCCCCACTAGCACAAAAAATCCATTAAAAAAACACCAAACTTTATCTGGTTAGGAATGTGACAAGGAAATTCACTAAAAATGTGGGATGAATGAATGATTAATGGGAATACATGTAAATAGCCTGCAAAAACATGTAACCACTCCATAAACAAATCAGATCAAATGCTCAACCTAACCACCAAATCAGCTTTGTGCAATCAAAACCGGATGAATGTTGAATAAACAGGTTGTCCAGAGGAGCCCTGAAAACAAATAGTTCCATTATTAGTTTCTATAGTCCATACTTAGTAACTTTGGCCACATCCATATGTGCCTTTAAATGTGATAAGGTAGATTAGTATCAGTACCAATGTCTGATGGAGAAAGGGAGTAGAAGAATCCATAGTTACATTTTCTCCCTGTGTTTCCATAAGTTGCAACCTGGAAACAATAGGCCCAATTAATTTGGCATTTAATAATCTCTGCCACTTGTGGTAAAATAATCATCAGCTGGTATTGAACAGAGATGTGAAGGCCTGGGGAAAAAAACAGAAAAATTTGGAGAAAAACCATCCCCCCCTTTTTTTTCAAGAACTGGGGGGGGGGAAATGGGGAAAAACTCTCATTTTTTCCAAGGCCTTCACATATCTAGTATTGAAGACTAATAAGATAAATTCTCAAGCATATGATTTAATATTTATATATATGTACTGTATGCTTGACATGTCAGTAATGTACATAAATAAATTTGCCTTAATGGATAATTAACTGTCCATTTTGCTATGTGAACTGCATCTTCCTACATAAACTGGAATACCTATACGTATTCATGTGTGAAACTGAAAACGGACACGATTCAGCCTTGGAGATCCAGGAAGGCCCAGGGCTAGTTATCAAGGGCAGTGCCTCTACATCACTTCTCGCATGGCATCAGTAGGAGGCAACTTTCAGAGGCGAGTACCTCAGCAGGACACACACACACACATACACTGATGCCTCCCCTATGTCTCCATTAGTGCCAGGTGGCTAGTCTGGGTATCTGACATTTTAACGATACTATATTGGGCCATTCTGGGAAATTAAAATGGTAGCTGGAAGGAGCTTTGTGCCACCAGGTAAGTCTGACAGAAACTACTATCGTGGGCAGGATCCTACCAGAGGCACTTTGCCAGGGGACCCCTCAAACCTGTAATGGAGCCACTGCTACACCAGTCTCTTTGGAAATTTCCTTCTGGCCAGCTCCACTGTCTCAATACCTCCTTGAATTATGAAACTCAATCCTCAGAGTTTTTCTCTCGTTATTCATCGCACTGCAAACATAAGGACATTTTCTAATGAAGACTTTGCTCAGCTCTGCCTGCCTAGTACTTATATATAAGGATGAGCTTTGCAGCAGTTCTTTAAGTTGTATGGTAGAATTGTCTGAAGCTTGCCTTTAAAATGGTACATCATATTGCTGCAAGCAAGAATGGTGAAATTAAAAACAGAATTCATTCCTCACAAACAATTTTGAATAATAGAACTCAGCAGAAACCTCCGTTCTAGTCTGACAGGTGTTGATAATGTGCACTTTGATTCTTCACCTCTGGGTGTAGTGAAATCCACAGCTTCAGGCAAAACATGCCATCACAAATATGTTCTTGGTGCACACACTGTCATTAAGAAATCTCTAGAGATGCTGATCTTTTGAACTCGTATCAGAAGTCCATTTACACCAGGCTGAGTTGGAGGTGGAGGTCCTGGCTCAGCTGGGCTATACCAGTGTAAGTCCCTCAGCCTGGCTCAGCCAGGACCGACCCGGCTCCAGCGCAAGTGGAGCAAGCAAACGCTGGGATAAGGCCTGAAAAAGGGGCATGTCAGGGGAGTTATCCAATGCTGTCTGTGCACAAGCGGAACTAACTTTGGGCTTATCTACATGGGAGCGTTACATAGTACCAAAGACACTGTTTGGACTTCCAATTTCTATTTGCACCATCTGTAGTGAGTGTTCAGTGCTAGCTGCAAACACGGCCATTTCCATTCACACCCTCTATGAAGGGTCAACCACAGTTTCCTAATGACCACACCCTCTAATTTTACATTTCCACTCCCTCTGGTTGTTAGGGAACCAAGAATGCTCAGTTTGTTTCAGGTTCCAGAGAGCTTCGACTATGGGGGCGGTATATAAATGTAACAAATAAATCAATAAAAACAAACCAACAAACCAGAAGTGCTGTTTTCATTGCCTATGGCTGCTAGGTAACTGCGCATGCACAGATTTCTGTATTTCCACAAGGCAGACAATACAGAGGACCAAAAATTAGTGCAAACATTCTAGATCAGGAGTTCTGAAACTTTGTCCCCTACTGTACCTCGTCTGAGTTGCCAATGGTCTTTGTAGGCGAATGAAATTATTTTAATCACCTGCCTTTAGATATGTTAAATCAGGTACCCAGCATGGCAATTACAAAGAAATGAGCTCGACAAGTTTATTTTGAGTTGATACAGCTGAAAGTACAAACCTTTACACCTTTTTGCACAAATTAGGGGGAAAAGAAAACAAATAACCACCTCCCCACTCTTTTTAGGTGTCTGCAAATAAGGGAGAAATAGGTGATGCCACATACGTGGGATATGTGAGTACAGCTGAAAGTGCAAATCTTTGTTTGAGCAGTATTACACATTTGCTCAGAAGTTAGGGGGGAAAGAAAAAAAATAAAGGCACCATTCATCTGCCAGAGGGGCTTGTTTGTTGCAGTAAATAGCTGAAGAACACGGTCAGTAGTCTGCCCCCTGTGGCTGTCTGCAGACTTACAGAACTGTATGCCCACAGAATTGAAGAGAGGAGCCAGAAGTTGCTTATCAACCCACAGGAAACAAAATGACCAAAGAGAGGATATAGTGGCGGTGGAAAGGGGTGTATGAAAAAGTAACGATTGACACCCCACCTAAAAATATCAAAGCAAAGCATCTGCAACCACAAATGGAGTGAAGTGAAGATGTCGTTTTCTCCACTTTTTGTATTATCAGTGGATTGGTTTAGTACAGATTTACTGGCAGGGTGTAGTTATCCCGGGTCCCAGGGGTTCATAGATCCATTACTCTTTTAGGAGCAGGGCCCAAGCCAGGTCACTATGTATGAGCCAATCAGCATGAAAAGGGAGGATGCTAGCCACTGAGAAGAGCCCTTGTCCTTTCATACAGATTGGATCCAATCACAGTGAAAAGAGGTGTCAGCCATTGAGAAGACTCTTCTCAGTAGTTAACTCAGCATTCCCTTCCATGCTGATTGGCTGCTAGGGATGTCTGTTGTAGTGTGGACTCACGAGACGACAGGGAGAGTGAGGGAAAGTGGGTGAGGTGATGTGGCACGACTATCATGAAGGGACCCTGCACTTCTGAATTTGCCACTATACTATTGTTCATGGGAGGAAACTGTGTAATAGCTTCTGTTTGCCAGTAACGTCATGTGAATGATACAAATTAAAAGGAGATATGAGTAGCACAAACACACAGTAAACCACCAGGTAGATGAGCCCTTCCTCTCATGCTGCAGGACTTCTGCTCACACAATAGGACTTCACCTTTCTGTCTTTCCCCTGCAGCTGTCCATGGACCCTCACAATGGATTAAATTGTACAGCATAAGAACATAAGAAGAGCCTGCTGGATCAAGCCAATAGCCCATCTAGTCCAGCATCCTGTTCTCACAGTGGCCAACCAGAAGTCCATTGGAAGCCTGCAAACAGGACCTGGGTATAAGACTGGTCTCCTGTGGTTTCCACAACTGGTATTTGGAAGCATACTATAAAGACAGAGCACAGCCATCATGGCTAGTAGCCACTGATAGCCTTATACTACATGAATTTGTCTAATCCTCTTTTAAAGCCATCCAAATTGGTGGCCATCACTGCCTCTTGCAGGAGCGAGTTCCATAGTTTAACTATGAGCTATTTGAAGAAGTACTTTCGTCTTCCTGAATCTCCAACATTCAGGGTAAAGGCGCACTTTCTGTTTTGCTGGTTCCATGCGTCTCCACCTCACTTTTCTGAAATGGGGGTACACCATGCCGGTCAAACTCCGCCCCTTTTTACTATAAAACCTGGTGGGATCAGCTTGTGTGTGGTTCTTTTAAAAAAAAATGCTTCAAAGAGATTTTGCAACTGATCAGCAGATCAACTCATTCCCCCTCAGGTGTGGCCAATTGAAACATTTTGCTGTAGGAAACTAGTGTGCTCACAGCCTCAGCTTCATTGGATATTCATGAGTTCTAGTGTTATGAGAGAGGGAGAAAAACTTTTCTCTACGCATTTTCCCCATGCCATGAATAATTTTATACACTTCTATCATATTACCTCTTACCTGCCTGTACTCTAAATCAGTGGTTCCCAACCTGGGGGCCGGGACCCCCAGGGGGGCCGCGAAGTAATCCAGAAGGGGCCGTGAACAGTAAAGAAATGAATTATTTTTTTTTTTAAAGTCTTCACTCCTTCTACAGTGCCTGCTTGCCGCTGCAGATGACACCTCCTCCTTGCTCCAAATGAAAGGGGAGGCCTTTTGCTGAAGCGCCAGAGCGTCTTTCAGGTGCACTAAGAGCAGGCATCTGCCTATAAAATACATGGCAGATGCCAAAGGAGGCTGAGGGTGGAGCTACCAGGAAGAAGAGGGGATTACTATCACTGATTCCTGTCTCCTTGCACTGCCACTACTGGCAACGCCCTTGCTTAGAACGAGAGGAGAGGGCTTCTTGTGAAGCAAAAAGAAGCAAACCTGCAAAGAAAGGCTGCTTTCAGCCAGCCTGCCTCCCTAGGGGGAGGGGGTCACAAAAAAAATTCAGCTTATAAAGGGGGTCCCGTGCTCATAAAGGTTGGGAACCACTGCTCTAAATGGAAAAGCCCCAAGTGCTGCAACCTTTCCTCATAGAGGTGTTGCTCCATCCCCTTGATCATTTTGATTGCCCTTTTCTGAACCTTTCCTAACTCTTTTTTAGGTGAGGCAACCAGAACTGTCCACAGTATTCCAAATGCAGCCACACCATAGATTTACATAGAATCCTAGAGTTGGAAGGGGGCTTGTAGGCCATCGAGTCCAACCCCCTGCTCACAGCAGGAAATCCACAGCTAGAGCATCTCCCGCAGATAGCTGTCCAGCCTCTGCTTGAAGACATCCAGCGAAGGGGATCCATTGCCAAACTGCCCTTACTGTCAAGAAGTTCCTTCTAATGTCCAATCTGAATCTACGCTCCTGCAACTTAAAACCATTAGACCTACTCCTACCCTCTGGGGCAGCAGAGAACAAATCTGTACCCTCCTCTATGTGACAGCCCCTCAGGTACTTAAAGAGTGCAATCATGTCACCCCTCAGCCTTCTCTTCACCAGACTGAACATGCCAAGTTCCTTCAACCTTTCCTCATAAGACTTGTTCTCCATACCGGCTATCATTCTCGTCGCCCTCTTCTGAACCCGCTCTAACTTGTCTATATCTTTCTTAAAATGAGGTGCCCAGAACTGAACGCAGTATTCCAGATGAGGCCTGACCAATGCAGAATATAGTGGGACTATTACTTCCCTCGACCTGGAAACTATAGCTCTGTTTATGCATCCCAAAACCGCATTTGCCTTTTTTGCCGCAGCATCACACTGCTGGGTCATGTTCAACTTGCGATCCACTACAATTCCAAGGTCCTTCTCACACGCACTACTGCTAAGCCAGGTATTTCCCATCCTGTACCCGTGCATTTTGTTTTTGTGGCCTAAATGCAGAATCTTGCATTTGTCTTTATTGAATTTCATTTTATTAATTTCAGCCCAATTTTCTAGTCTATCCAGGTCCCTTTGGATTTTATTCCTGTCTTCCATTGTGTTAGCTATCCCTCCCAGTTTCGTATCATCCGCAAACTTCATAAGGCTTCCCTCCAACCCATCATCTAAGTCATTGATAAAAATGTTGAAGAGTATCGGCCCCAGGACAGAACCCTGTGGCACTCCACTCGAAACCTCCTTCCAGTCCGAAGCAGAGCCACCGACGACCACTCTTTGAGTACGGTTTTCCAACCAGTTGTGAACCCACCTGACAGTATTTCCATCTAGTCCGCATTTGACCAGTTTGCTAATCAAAAGGTCGTGGGGGACTCTGTCAAACGCTTTGCTGAAATCTAGATAGATGACATCTACAGCATTTCCACCATCTACTAAGCTAGTGACCTGATCAAAAAAAGAGATGAGATTAGTTTGACAGGATTTTTTCTTGACAAACCCATGCTGGCTCCTACTAATCACAGCGTTGTCATCTAGATAGTTGCAATTGACTCTTTTATTATCTGTTCTAATATCTTTCCCGGTATTGAAGTCAGACTGACCGGCCTGTAATTCCCCGGATCTTCTTTTTTACCCTTTTTAAAGAGCGGGACGACGTTTGCCCGTCTCCAATCCTCCGGCACCTCTCCCGTTCTCCGGGATTTCTCAAAGATGATGGCAAGAGGTTCCGAGAGTACATCAGCAAGTTCCTTTAATACTCTGGGATGCAGTTCATCAGGCCCTGGAGATTTGAACTCATTTAGGTTAACTAGGTATTTCCTGACTATCTCCTTATCAATCTTGAACTGCAATCCTGACCCCTTACTGAGATTGCTACCGATGCAAGGTTGCACACTGTTCCCTTTTTGGGAGAAAACGGAGGCAAAATAGGCATTGAGCAGTTCTGCCTTTTCCTTGTTATCTGTCAACATTTTGCCATCCTCATTGAGCAGCAGTCCCACCGTTTCCTTGGTCTTTCTCTTGCTTCGAACATATCTGAAAAACCCCTTTTTGTCGTTCCTCGCTTCCCTTGCCAGCCTCAGCTCATTCTGGGTTTTAGCTTTCCTTACGCTATTCCTGCAAGCCCGAGCCGCTCGTCGGTACTCTTCCTTGGTGATGTGTCCTTCCTTCCATTCTTTATACATGCTCTTTTTTATTTTTACCTCCTCCACCAGTCTTCCGTGTAGCCACATTGGCTTTTTCCGATGTCTTCCGTTTTTCTTCCTCTTTGGAATTGTTTGCAATTGCGCTTTTTGTAATACGTTCTTCATGAACTCCCATGCTTCTTGGGCTGCTTTTTTCTTTAGTCTATCTAGCCACAGGATCCTACCCATCATTTCCCTGAGCTTGCTAAAATCGGCTTTCCTGAAATCCAAGGTCCATATTTGACTATATTCTTCTTTGGCTTTCCCCAGAATCACGAATTCCAGCATTACGTGGTCACTTTCCCCCAAGGTACCGACCACTTTAATTCCCGTGACCAATTCATCCCTGTTAGTTAAGATCAGGTCCAGGATTGCCGATCCCCTTGTTTCTTCTTCTACTTTTTGAAAGAGGAAATTATCAGCATATCAACATAACAGCATTGTAATACTGGCAGTTTTATTTTCCAATACCTTTCCTAATGATTCCTAGCATGGAATTTGCCTTTTTCACAGCTGCCACATACTGGGTTGACTCCTTCATTGAGCTTCATTGACTCATTCATGGTCAGTCACCAGTTCATCAGACCCCATGAGAATATATATGAAATTAAGATTTTTTGCTCCAGTATGCATAACATTACACTTGTTTACACTGAATTTGCCATTTTACTGTTGATTCACTCAGTTTGGAGAGGTCCTTTGCAGGTCTTTGCAATCCCTTTTTCACTGACCACATCTCAGTCATAACAGGTTGATAGACCAAACAGATTTCAAGTCAATGTAAAGCTGGCTTGAAGGAAAAACATATCCGACCTCAAAAATCCTAGGCTATGGGCACCCTTGCTGTTATACCAGCTTCAGTGAGTCTCCACCTCTATGTTGTGAACACATCAAACTCTGCCCCCTTTAACTCAAAATCTGGGATTTTTAAGATAGGATGCATTTTCCCTGCAAGCCAGCTTCACATTGACTTCAAAACTGTTTGGTCGATTAACCCATTGTGGTTTTGAGGGGTGTCCAATAGAAACACTTTGCTGTGGGCAGTCCTCAAAGGTCTGACATCAGCAGGGGCGGGGCTGGGTGTATTACAAGCAAACAATAAAGATGCATACAGCTGGTGTAGATTTGTTTCAAACAGCACCCAGACAAAATGGTCCCAGCTGCTTGGGGGCAACAATGAGGAACTGACAGCTGGCATAGCACAGTGGGGAGAAGAGCCTGGCTGGGAGTCCAAATCCCCACTCGTGTCTCCTGGGTGTCAAGGGCCAGCTAAAGATCACCCCCACAGGGAGTGGCTCAGGGGTTATGTACCCTGCCACCTGTGCAGCCCTGGGGAAGCTGCATAGTCCCAAGGAACCCAGTTGCCCCCCAGCTAGCAGTTGCGGACAAGGAAGGGGCTGGCTTGTGCAGCTGTGGCAACCTGAACAGGCCCTAGCCAGCTGGGGAGAACTAGCCTCAGAGGGAGGCAATGGTAAACCCCCTCTCAATACCACTTATCATGAAAACCCTATTCATACAACAGCTATAAGTCAGGATTGACTTGAAGGCAGTCTATTACAGTTTTCTTATCCCCCTCATGGGCTTCCTGAGGCATCAGGATTGCCAACCCTGGGAAACAAAACTAGATCAGGAGTGGCAGATCTACTTTGTTTGTTACTAGAATTCCCAAGTTACTTGATTTATATCCCACTTTCATCCTAACAGGAACCCAGGTACTATAAGATATACTAACAAGTCAAGTGCAAAAGACATAAAGTTCAAATTAAAGAACAGAATGCATATACTGAGCCTAGGAATTTGTTTTCTGTACCAGAGCTCACAGTCCCTTCACACAAAAGTCCACTCCTGTTTGTTTCTTCATTTCAGCAGCCTAATTTAGATGAGGAAAGTCTTTTTGTTGTTGCTACTGTCAAATAATTGGGAACGAGAAATCCTTGAAGGTCCACAGCAACTCTCTCAGAGATCTACCAGTAGAACCCTTCTGCCCTCCCCTGGAATTTTAATCTGATCAGTTTGTTCTTAGCAGAGCCCTTTCTCCCTCTTTCAGTATCATTTATGTTGCAGACCTACAAACCCTGACTTTGCTGTAATCCACATTGCAATTTAAAGGAATGAACTGGCAATCCCACCCCATATATACGGTCTGGTTAGTAAACGTCGCAAGACATCACCCTAAGAGTCAGAAACGACTCGCACTATAAGTGCGAGGGCACCTTCACCTTTACCTTTTCTTCTGAGAAAACACACACTGGCTCTGTCTATGCCCCGCCCATACGTACAGACCCTCCCCAAACCCTTCTCCCGAACTTATCATGTGATCTTGCCCTAACTGCCTCCTCGCTACCCGCCTCTGGAGCCCGGGCTCACATCAACGGGCCAATCAGCACGCGCGAGAGAGCGTATTCTGTTACATCAGAACCTCGACATGGAAGTCCTTAGAAAGCCCTACTGACTAGCCGAACTTGCTCTGCTTCTGGATTTTTAATTGGCCGTTGTCATCCCCAAGGTCCAGCCTCCAAATCCGTGACCAGAGTTCCGATTGGTGACTAAGCGGGCTGGGAAGGGTTACCCTGTCAGCGGGTCTTTAACAAAAGGATTGGGACCAATCACAGCCATCCTTTCTTTCAGTACTGGCAGTTTGAAACTGTCAGGCTTCTTTGGCTGGGGAAGCGAGCAGCGGAGATTGCTGAGGTGAGAGAGGGGGCTTTTTTAAGTAGCGGGAACCTCGAGCGAGAGGCAGGCTGGAGAAGGGGGTTGCTGAGGCGCAGGTATGGGAGCCAGTCATGCTATGTGTATAATTCCCCTGGTGTCGCTGGCTCTCCTGAAGCATAACAGCCTTCTTTCTAAACTCTGCATCTGCCCGTTGCCTCGGGCCGCGTGCTTGTGTATTGCTTCGCCCGCCGCCCTTTCTTCCTTTCCTCGCTCGCTGCAATACACGCTTCGCACTTCAGCTGCTTCTTAATTGCACCTTCTTTGCTAGTATAATAATAATAATAATAATAATTTAATTTGTGGGTCGCCTATCTGGCCAATGGCCACTCTAGGCGACGTACAATTTAACAACAATACATTACATCATAATAAAATATATCATAAAATACAATATAACAATAAAACAGTTCCAGTACAGAGTAGTAGGCTATTCCTCGTAAAAATTTAACCCTCCCCGTAAGTCCCAAAGGCCCGTCTGAAGAGCCAGGTCTTCAAAGCTTGGCGGAATACATTCAGGGAAGGGGCATGTCGAAGGTCATACGGGAGGGAGTTCCAGAGAGTGGGGGCCGCCACTGAAAATGCCCTCTCTCTTGTCCCCGCCAACCTAGCTGTTTTAGTTGGCGGGATTGAGAGAAGGTCCTGTGTGGCTGATCTTGTTGGGCGGCATGGTTGGTGGCGCTGGAGGCGCTCCATCAGATAAACTGGGCCGAGACCGTATAGGGATTTAAAGGTTAATACCAACACCTTGAATTGGGCCCGGAAAATAACTGGAAGCCAGTGTAGGTCGAACAACACTGGGGTGATGTGTTCCCGGTGGCGACAGTTTGTAAGCAGTCGAGCCGCAGCATTCTGTATAAGTTGTAATTTCCGGACCGTTTTCAAGGGTAACCCCACGTAGAGCGCATTACAGTAATCCAACCGAGAGGTGACCAGGGCATGTACCACCAGTGGGAGCTGATGAGCAGGAAGGTAGGGCTGCAGTCTACAAATGAGGTGCAATTGATACCAAGCTGCCCGGCTCACTGCCGAAATCTGAGCCTCCATGGACAGCTTGGAATCAAGAACAACCCCAAGGCTGCGGACCTGGTCCTTCAGGGGCAATTTCACCCCATCGAACACCAGGTCAACATCTCCCAAGCTTCCCTTGTCTCCCACGAGTAGCACCTCAGTCTTATCAGGATTCAACTTCAGCCTGTTCCTTCCCATCCATCCACTCACGGATTCCAGGCACTTGGACATGGTCTCCACAGCAGACTCTGGTGAAGATTTAAACGAGAGATAGAGCTGAGTGTAATCTGCATATTGGTGACACTGCAGCCCAAATCTCCTGATGATTGTCCCCAGCGGCTTTATATAGATATTAAATAGCATGGGAGAGAGGATAGAGCCCTGTGGCACACCACAATTGAGAGGCCAAGGGTCTGAAACCTCCTCCCCCAATGCTACCTGTTGGTACCTATTCCTAGAGCTTGTGAGTTCTTTGCTGAGTTACAGTGAAATCCTATAGATGTCTTCTTAGAAGTAAGCCCCACTGAGTTCAATAGGACTTTATTCCTGGCTAAATCTGTGTGGGATTAGCGCTTTGCTCTATCAAGATATTAGGGTTTCTTTCATCACTAGGTAACTGTAAAACAATCTCTAAGGATTGACTAGAGGTATGTGAGAGTAAACGAGATGGGAATACGTACTGAGCCATTATGGTATAGTGCAGGGGTGGCCAAACTTGCTTAACGTAAGAGCCACATACAATAAACTTCAGATGTTTGAGAGCTGCAAGACAAGAACAAATATTACACACATGTTTTTATTGTTACATGCACATTTTGTTACAAACATTTTATATAAATATTAAGAAATATATGTATGTAATAATATTTATTCATGTATGTAGTTTTTAAACTGTTAATTTGTATTAGTTTCAATAATCACAAATCATTTTGCATTTTGCCTGCAACATCAGCACTGATCTGGGAGATGCGCCTCTGTAGTGTGGCATGAAGCTGGTGTTTGTGCTATTAGTCGCTGAAGTTTTGTGTTATTTGGATCTAACACTGCAGCAACATATATGTCAAAGAGCCGCACATATATGTCAAAGAGCTGCATGTGGCTCGTGAGCCATGGTTTGACTACCCCTGGTATAGTGGTTTGAGTGTTGGGCGACCGGGGTTCAGATCTCCCCTCAGCATTAAAGTTCACTGTGTGACCTTGGCCCAGTCACTATCAACCCAACCTACCTCACAAGACTGCTGTGAAGATAAAATGGGGAAGGAGGATAACCATGTACACCATATTGAGGTCCTTGGAGGAAAGGTGGGATATAAGTGTAGTAATAAATAAAATAATTTTGCAACTGACTGAGGATCAAAACAGCAAATTGTCAATCATGAAGATTTACTACTCCAAAATTCTTGCTAATACGCCTTTTATGCTATTGTTAATATACACAGAGTACATTATTTTAGAGCACATCAATATACACTCATTGAGCTTGAGCAGACCCATGTCTGAAGGCAGATGTTCTTTACCCTGTTGACTTGGTTGCCTCAAATACCTACCTACCTTTCCCTCATTAGTGCCGCCCAGTCTTTTCCTCTTCCTTACCCTAGCCATATGAGCTCAGCCATATATATGGCTTTAGACAAGTTACTGTCTCCCTGCCTTATGTCCTTGTCTGAAATTTGGAGATGAGTGTCTTTGCAGCCTTCTTGTTCCTGTATGTGATATGTTTTGAACACTCTTGAAGTGCTATAAATTGGCTACTTTACACATTTTTAATGACACCTGGATAAAACTGAATTACAGTTTCCCCATCTCCTTGTTTGCATAGGTTGTGTATTAGTCTTAAGCAACATCTTAGAGCTGATTAAGATGAAATCTTGATCTAGGAGCTGAGGGACTGTTGTTTCTGCATGCTGCTAGTACCTGCACTTGAGTAATGCTTCCACAAGAGCAATGCGCTATTCCATTTGTCTGGATTGCAGACTCTGCTTATGTGACCTTAGAAGACACTGCAGTTATACAAAATAGGTTCTTAGTATCCAAAATGCAACACGAGATAGTGCTGGAAGATGAGACCCCCCAGGTCAGAAGGCACTCACCGAGCTACTGGGTAAGAACAAAGGATGAGTAGCGCTGTGACTAATGATGCAGCTGAGTCAAAGTCAAAAGGAAGCCTAGATGCGCTGATGTGCACAGATGCAAAAGGAGAGTCCGGAGTTGTACAACGCACACAATAGGATAACAGATGGTATTGGAGGTCGCTGATTCATAGGGTTGCCATATGTCGTAATCGACTTGAAGGCATATAACAACAACAAAGCATACAGGTCGGATCTGTGTTTATAACTTGGAAGAGTTTCTAGTAGGTGCCATTTGTGGAAAGTAGAATCTTGGTGTGGTACTAGTGTAAAGGAGATCACCGTAAGGGACCAGTGAACTTATTCTGCAAGCTAACTTGCTTCTAATTAATGTGTAAGAAAATATGTCTTAGAATCCCTGTTTTGTGAAAGCTTTACTACACTACTTTGCAAGTAAACGATGAAAAGGCAAGAGGTTAAGTTATGTTTCAGTTAAGAATGCTTTATTTAGATTTTTGCCTTCTGCCCCCCTCCAATGTTCTAATAATTCTTTTTTATTCTTTTTATTTCTGGCGCTTACTTATTTGTTCTATTGAAAAATCCCACATTCTTTTTGAACAAAACCCCAAATGGGTACCAAGCAAATATTTAAAAAAACTCAAAACACATTAACAGCGAATCCATAATAACAAAACTGTGAGCTACCGCCCCAAAAGCATGGAAGGGTGGAAGACAATCTTAGCAACAGGAGCGTAAATGTCAGAATCCAAAAACTGATCTTGGAAGTTTGAATCCATGGGAGTCCTTTTATTCCTTCTTCTCTCTGGAAGATTGATATGTTTATGTATCTGAATGAATCTTTGAAGGTCAATGGTTTCCTAAACCTGAAGCCTTTCAGATGCACCTGCAAAATGTTCTTATTTCAGAAGGGTTTTAAGGATTTAGATAACTTTTTGGAACCTTTTTATGATGAGCAATTTGAATATTATATATGCATATGCTGTGGTTTTGTGTATTTTGACTCTTCATACTCTGAACTGGCTCAAGTTGTGCTGTGTGCATCTCTAGGTGGGTTGTACATTTATAAGTCCTATACGGTAATACATTTCTTTGTTCCACCAATGAAGACCATCATATACCTGTAGAATGAGCATTTAATCAACATGAGTTTTTATCAGCCAAGAAAAATACCTATTCCCTCTGTATGTAAAAGCCAAGATAGTTGGTTACTTTTTCATTGCTCAAGTCCTTAGGATGTATGCTGCTCTATTTAAGGTCTTTCATAGAAACAAGAAGGTGCAGATCATTCCGAGAGAGCCAACCACATTATATTTATTTGGAAGAGAGTGGCAAGTAAGGAAATACTCTGCTTCCTAAGTGAATCTCTGCTTCGGAGCCCAGTAGTTGTTTAGAAGAACATTTGGCTAATAGGAAAAAAAGTTCACCTTCTGGATTTTTTTTATAGGAGTACCTTAATGCAGGATGTCATCATCTGAAGAGAAAAGCACAAGTCCAATTTTGCCAAAAGACTCTGATCGAGGGAGTTCTGTCTCTTCAGATCTTCAGGTAGTCCAGAAATAGCCTTTTTTGGAACTTATCCAATGTTTTTTTAAAAAGCGCATATCTTAAGAACTGTTAACTTCTACATTACATACCTTTTATATCCTGTTAACTTGTAAATCCAACAGAATGAAAAAAATGTAGTGCAAAATGTAGGTGGAGAAGAAAAAATTCAGTAACTTGTAAATTCTCTGTAAAAGAAAAAAAAGGCAGCATGCTGATCTTTTATGATGGCCATGGTCAGATGCTCAAATTCTAGCCTTCTGCTATGTATTTCTCATCTAAGGGTGGATATAATGCTGTCACATTAGACTAAGGTAAGACTGGCAGGTGGACCAGCAGCCATTGCTCTGAGTGGCACTCTGCATATGCTTGTTCAAAGCATGCTGTTGAGAGCCATGAATGCTTGCTCACACTGAGTAAAGGGCAATGGGGCCCAATCATGATGGCTCCACGCTGGCCCAGGCTAACACAGTTTTGTGTGTTGGCTGTTCCCTGCTACCTTCCTTAGCTCTGAGGAAAGCACAATTCCTAACCCTATCTTAGCCTACGGGTGGGCAAGGAGAAAGTGCTAGAGCTTTGGAGAGCCGGGCACATGGTACCACCTGCTTCTTCCTGCACTGCTTCAGTTACTGTCGTTCCTCCTTGGCTGGGGAGGCAAGACAGATGGCAACTTGGAAAGGCATTTTGGATTTTGGCTCTGGCCAGGTGCAAAGCTGTTTTCTAGTTCCCATCTGCCTTGCTTCATGGTCCTCAGCCAAGAGAGTATAATGGAAATCTTGCTGTCAGGCCTGGCAGTCCATCTGCCAATTGACTAGTCCAGCATTTCCCAACCTTTGGGCAGCAGTGTAGTCATCTGGGGTCTCGGGTAGTCTTAGACCCCTTACGTTTTTGGGAACAGGGTCCCAGCAGGGTCTCTATCTCCAGCATCCTACATCAACATGAAAGAGGAGTGTGTTAGCCACTGAGAAGAGTCTTCTAACATGCTTCCTTATCCTTTCCTGCTCATTGGAGCCAATCAGGAGAAGACTCTTCAGTAACTAACACTTTCCTTTTTCATGCTGATTGGCTCCTAGGGATGTCTGTTGTTGTGGGAGAAGGCATTAACAAGGATCTCATTCGCAGACCTTCAGCAAAAAAGGGGGGAAGGGGTGTGGCTGTGACTAACCTGAAGGGGCCCTTTACTTCTGAATCTGACCCTGCACTTCTGAATCCTTTAGGTCCCCAGATGTTGTTGGACTACAATTCCCATCAGCCCCAGCCAGCATGGCCAATGGTCAGGAATTATGGGAAATGTAGTCCAGCAACGTCTGGGCACTCAAAGGTTGGTAAAGGCTGGACTAGCTAGTTAGTGATCTGATCTGATCTGATCTGACTTGGCTTGGGTCAGCCAGTGCTGTGTATGGAAAGTTGGAAGCCTTTTGTATAGGGCTTGAAGTCTTGCTGCCTGCCGGCCTATCTGCGCTCTGCTCAGTGTTCGCTTGTTTGTCTACCTGCCTCTGCCTGCTCCTGTCGCAGCAGCAATGAAATTGATGAGCGCAGCAGCAATACAGATTGTGCACGTGGAAGGAAGCCTGTATATATCTTGTCTGCATTCCTCGTATGTTTGTGTTCCGATGTTTGTGTTTCGATGTAATGGTCATACATGTTTATTTGCTTGTATGACAGTGAGAGTATGTCTGCACATACATGTTTGTGTGTGTGTATCTTATGATGGGAGAATCCATGGATGTCTTTCCTGTATCTGTGTGAATCTTAGTAAAAAGCAGTCTGTAGTTTTACACTCTGGACAAGAGGTTACTGTAAAGATAGAATATGGAGAAACCAGTTGGTTCCCAGTCAGAAAGGGTGTGAGACAGGGGTGTATTTTATCACCTTATTTGTTTAATCTAGTGCAGAACATATCATACGGAAAGTGGGATTGGACCAAGTTGAAGGAGGTGTGAAAATTGGAGGGAGAAATATCAATAATTTAAGATATGCAGACGATACCATACTACTAGCAGAAACCACTAATGATTTGAAACGAATGCTGAGGAAAGTTAAAGACGAAAGCACAAAAGCAGGACTACAGCTGAACGTCAAAAAGACTAAAGTAATGACAACAGATTTATGCAACTTTACAGTTGACAATGAGGACATTGAACTTGTCAAGGATTATCAATACGTTGGCACAGTCATTAACCAAAATGGAGACCATAGTCAAGAAATCAGAAGAAGGCTAGGACTGGGGAGGGCAGCTATGAGAGACCTAGAAAAGGTCCTTAAATGCAGAGATATATCACTGAACACTAAAGTCAGGATCATTCAGACCATGGTATTCCCGATCTCTATGTATGGATGTGAAAGGTGGACAGTGGAAAAAGTGGATAAGAGAAAAATTAATTCATTTGAAATGTAGTGTTGGAGGAGAGCTTTGCGCATACCATGGACTGTGAAAAAGACAAATAATTGGGTGTTAGAACAAATTAAACCAGACCTGTCACTAGAAGCTAAAATGATGGAACTGAGAAGACCGGATTCACTAGAAAAGACAATAATGCTGGGAAAGCAGAAGGAAGTAGAAAAAGAGGAAGGCCAAACAAGAGATGGACTGATTCCATAAAGGAAGCCACAGACCTGAACTTAAAAGATCTGAACAGGGTGGTTCATGACAGATGCTATTGGAGGTCGCTGATTCATAGGGTCGTTATAAGTCGTAATCAACTTGAAGGCACATAACAACAACAACAGCTTTACACTCATGCAGCCCAATCCTATTTAATTTTAATGTAAATGTACTGCCTTCAAGTCGATTCTGACTTATGGCGACCCTATGAATAGGGTTTTCATGAGGTTGAGAGGCAGTGACTGGCCCAAGGTCACCCAGTGAGCTTCATGGCTATGTGGGGATTCAAACCCTGGTCTCCTAGGTCGTAGTCCAACACCTTAACCACTACACCACACTGGCTCTCTATTTAATTTTACTTGGTTAGAAATAAGTCCTACTCTGTTCAGTGGGGCCTTGCTACCAGATAAGTGCGTGTAGGATTGTAGATTACTTTCTTTCACTTTGCCACTCACATTTCTTTGTTACTGAGGCAACCTTGGAAGAGGAGAATAAAGAGATTTACTGACATGATGCTTCTTAACTGTAAAAGGAATAGAACTCTGTATTTGCTTGATCTGTAGTCTGTCTCTTTATTTCTTTTAAGTTATTTGCTCTGGCTTTAACAACAGAGGCTGAGACTAATCTCAAGAATAGTGTTTTCCATCCATAAAATGGGTAAATGATTTCTAGAATGAGAATTTCCGCTTGGCCTTGTACTGCACATGTATGCTTTCTGACGGAATTGTAGTCTGGATTGTGTTGTGATACATGGGCATCTAGTGTCATGTAGGCCCTACATTGTAGAGAATAGTGTGCTTGAAAGAATATACAATAGGTGACCCTTGCTGTTGCGGATTCTGAATTCACTTACAAGAAATAGTTTTATGTTCCAGTAGCCTCATGAAGACAGGCTGTATTCAAAGGTATTGTCTGCTATTTGGGGATAGGAAAAAAAATCCAAACAGAGTTTATGTTCCCATGGTGAAGCTGCCATGAACTTTTCCTCTGTTCAAAAGAATGAATGACTCAGCTTTCCTAAGGGAAGAAGGATCCCATGAAAATACAGGAGAATATTATTTTCTGGACAAAACATTCGGGCAGGTTGTAAAAGGGCCTTTTGCCTGCTAACTTCTAAATTTATCAGATTTTTGTTTTAAAAGCACAGCCCTATACAAGCCAAGAGCCAGTGTGGCGTAGTGGTTAAGGTGCTGGACTACGACCTGGGAGACCACAGTTCAAATCCCCACATAGCCATGAAGCTCACTGGGTGTCCTTGGGCCAGTCACTGCCTCTCAGCCTCATGAAAACCCTATTCATAGGGTCGCCTTAGGTCAGAATCGACTTGAAGGCAGTACATTTTTTATACAAGCCTACTCAGAAATACTTCCCCCCCCCTTAGTTCAATAGGGCTTGCTCCCATGTAAGCGTGTATAAGACGGCAACCTGCGACACTGGATCAGATTTGCACATTCCCCAGGATATTGAGGACAAATTCTGCTACAAAGCAAGAAAAAACATATTCCGTTTTTAACATTACAGGGTTTTAAAACTAAATAAGTTTGTGATGTAATTCAGTAACTAAATCATGAAATTTTGTTAAGTGAAAATGGAAAGATGTAAGTTAGGAGGCTTGAGAATGCTCGCTGCTCTTTTATGGAATCCGACTTGAGAGTAAGGCCCACTTCTGAGTATTGCTTGAAGCTGTAGTGAGTAATAATTGTAGCTGGCTCCTCACATGCACAGTCCTTCCACTTGGGCCGGAGAGGAACACAGACTGGAAACTCCCAGATGGCGGATGTTATGACTTTTGGGAGGGTGCGAGAGAGATTATAGATTGTGCTAGCTTGGAGTCTATTTTGGTGTAATTAAAAGGATGATGCATGGAAAAGTAGATACAGTTCAGAAGCATTATTTTCCCCTTGTCTCTGTAATTTAATTACGTAAGGAAGAGTATAAGTGATTAAGGATATAAGTGTTTGGAGGAGGAAAAAAGGAAAAGAAGGCCTGATACTGTGACTATGATATAACCTTATAACCCAAATGATCTCCTTGAAGTGAGTGAGACTTGCTGTGTTGGAGCAGCTGACACCGGCTGTCTTATGCCTCTGAATACAGTGAGCAAACTATTTGATCCTTGTCCTCAAATTTACTTTTAGTTCAGTAGCTGCTTATAACCAAGCGTGAAGGATATAGTGACATATTAATGGAATTCAGCTCGTGCTTCTAGCTGAGATAGGTTTTTATGTGAATGCTGGACAGAAATTATTAAATTTGAAGGAACCATTTCTTCTGCTATGATTATTGAGAACATGAATGGCACTGTTTAGAGTTCTGTTGTTCTGTGTCAACACTTTCAAGTTTTGTCCTATTTTTGTCACAAACCATAGAGTTTATATTTTGGAAGTCACTCATCCAGAAACTAACATCCAGATCTGTTTCCTGCCCATACCAGTTAGGAACCATAGGCTTCAATTTAAATAAATTATTTTTTTTGCTTGATCACACAAGGAAAAACAGACTAGAAAATTATTAATTTAAATTGAATACTATGTAGCTGGTGATTTTTTTAATATACCGTATATATTTATCAGAATAAATTTTAAGTGCAGTAATTTAAAACAGTAGGCTCCATAGAAGTGAAGTGACTGATGGCGTTAGTAAAGCATTCCCATTGTTGACTGTACTTGGCATTTTGCAGCAGCTGTTTAGTAGATAAGAAAGATGAACCACTTTTTGGATTATCCATCTTTGCGCATGCTATGTAACCTGCTAAGTCACACTATTGCATTCTGTCGGATTTGTTTTGGAACACTTAATCTTGAAATAATGGGGTATCTTATTTACTAAATGTTGATAGTCTCTGGCTTATTGCTGCAGTTATTAAATAATGGAATCAATAATGTTCCCTTTGCTTCACCAGATCTTTACTTTGGTAAGCAAATTGTGGTTGTACTATAACCATTCCCTATATTAGCAGTGTTCTGGGTTGAGTGCTGTTAGACTTGGTTTTTGCTCCAGATGGAGGAAGGGGTGGTCTGGAGATAGGGGGGGTGGATGTCACCCCATTGTCATGGTCAGATCACTTCCTGGTGAAGTTCAGACTTATGTCTCCGATCCTTCCCTGCAGGGGTGGTGGACAGATTAAGATGGTCCGCCCCCGGAGCCATATGGAATCCACTGGATTCCTGAATGCCCTGTGGGAGTAGACAGAGCAGGTGACCCTCTTGAAGTCCTTGTCACACTGTGGAACAGTGAGGCGCATTGAGCTCTTGATACAGTTGCCTCCAAGCACCCTCTCCAGCATTGTGGACCCTGATTTGCACCTTGGTACACCAGTGAACTAAGGGCAATGAAACAGGCTGGATGACGGCTAGAACGCAAATGGCGAAAGACGTGCTGTGAGGCTGATCAGGCATGAGTAAAACATCATAACCGTGCCTACTGTGTGGTGGTGAGGGTGGCGAAGAAGGCCCACTTCTCTGCCTCCATCACATCCTCAAATAGCGTCCAGTGGGGCTTTTCCATATTGACAGGGGTCTGTTGACATCAACTCCAGGAAATGGAGTTTTAGACCCTTCGGAGGCCCACTGTGAATCGTTTGCAAGGCAGTTTGAGGGTAATGTTGCTCACCTTTGTAGCAGTCTTGATGCCCCCTCCACATCTACTGTAGTCTCCAATGAGGTCTCCAGTGCAACGTCTGCTGCAACTTCTTGGGAACGGTTTCAGTTGATGCGGCCTGATGATGTGGACAAGGTGCTTGCTATGATGTGGCCAGCAACGTGTCCTCTCGACCCTTGCCCTTCTTGGCTTATTAAAGCTTGCCAAGGGGGTCTGACCAAGTGGATCCAGGGTGTGGTCAACACATCATTGCAGGAGGGAGTGGTTCCAGCCATCTTGAAAGAGGCGGTGATCCGATTACTCCTGAAAAAGCCCACCCTGGACCCATTGGTTTGTGACAACTACCGACCGGTTGCAAATACCCCCTTCTTAGGGAAGGTGATTGAGAGGGTTGTGGCACAGCAATTGCAAGTACTCTTGAATGAAACAGATTATCTTGACCCATTTCAGTCTGGGTTCAGGCCTGGTTATGAATCGGCCTTGGTTGCCCTGATGGGTGACCTTTACTGGGAGAAGGACATGGGGAGTGCGACCCTGCTATTCTTACTTGATCTCTCAGCAGCTTTTGATACCATTGACCATGGTATCCTTCTGGGCCGACTTGGTGAGCTGGGTATTGGAGGCACTGTTTTACAGTGGTTCCGATTCTATCTCCAAGGTCGCTCTCAGAGAATATCATTGGGTGACTGTCTCTCGGCCCCCTGGCAGCTGTGCTGTGGGGTGCCACAGGGTACCATCTTGTCCCCCATGCTGTTTAACATCTATATAAAGCCCTTGGGAGCAGTCATCAGGAGCTTTGGGGCGGTGTCAGCAGTATGCTGATGATACCCAGCTCTATTTCTCCGTAACATCTGAATTGCGAGAGGCCGTGCAAGCCCTGGACCGCTGCTTGGACTCGGTGGTGGGCTGGATGAGGGCCAATAAACTGAGTCTGAATCCTAGCAAGACGGAGGTGCTGTGGGTTGGTGGTTCCCGAGTTTAGATAATTGGTCAGTTACCTGCTTTGGATGGAGTTGTACTCCCTCTGAAAGAGTAGGTCCATAGCCTGGGGTTGCTCCTGCATCCATCTTTGTCGCTAGAGGCCCAGGCTACTTCAGTGGCTAGGAGTTCCTTTTACCAGCTTCGGCTGGTGAGACAGCTGTGGCTGTTTCTGGACTGGGAGAGCCTGACCACTGTTGTCCACGCACTGATAACCTCTAGGCTGGATTACTGTAATGCGCTCTTTGTGGGGCTGCCCTTGAGGTTGGTCTGGAAGTTGCAGCTGATGCAAAATGCGGTGGCAAGACTGCTCACTGGGGCAGGGTATTGCCAACATGTCACCCCGCTGCTGAAAGAATTGCACTGGCTGCCCATTTGCACCGGGCCAAGGTCAAGGTTCTAGTTTTGGCGTACAAAGCCCTATACATCTTGGAACCAGGATACCTGAAAGACCATCTTACCCCTTATATACCCAGTTGATCACTGCGCTCTGCAGGTGAGGGCCTCCTGCAGAAACCATCTTATCAGGAGGTTCGTTCTGCACAATATAGGAAATGGACCTTTAGCGTGGCGGCACCTACCCTGTGGAATTCCCTCCCTTTGAATATTAGGCAGGCGCCATCTCTGCTATCTTTTCGGCGCCTTTTGAAGCCTTTCCTCTTTCAAGAAGACTTTTAGGTTGAGACCTATCCCAGTCTGTGTCTGTGTTAGAATTGCTTAATAATGTTTTTAACCCTTCTTTAAATTTTTTTTAAAATGTTTTTAACACTGTTTTGTTTTAATGTAATTCTAAGATCTGTTTTTATGATGTTTTAAAGTGTTTTTAGGGCTTTGTTTGTCACCCTGGGCTCCTGCTGGGAGGAAGGGCGGGAAACAAATTAAATAATAAATTCCTTCTGTGGCTGTGAAATGCTGAGAATCTGTTATAAAAAGAAACCAGGGTGAGAGCATGCAACAGACTGGTTGAAAGTTGCTGGTGAAGAAATGGTGCTTGGCTCCAGTAGCCTGAGAGGCTTCAAAATGCCACTGATTAGCAGGCAAACAGGAGAGACTAGCTGACAGAAATGACAAGAAGTGCAGAGAGCCTAAGCTCTCTAAGCAAGTGGAAGAAAGGTGCTTATAACAGGGTCTCTCTTTTGCTTTCCTCCTTTTCCTGTGCATGGAACAAAGAGAACAGAGGCACCATAGAAATCAATGGAGAAACCTTAAGATTTTAATGTGATTGAGCTGTGAAAGGGGACAGATGAGGCAAAGCTCAAAGGGAGAAAAAGCAAAAGCAGGAGCCAAGAACAGAACAGGCAAGCGGCAGAAGAGATGAGAGAGCTGGGTAAGGAGATAACAAGTTCTCCTGAGGAAATGAGAACCTTCACCCATCGAGAAGGCACCCTTCCCCAGTCATGATGAGTGAATCCTTGGCTGCCATCCCTTCACAGAAGGAAACCCAGTTCTTTGGTTCTGAGCCAGTCGGCTTCTTCACTATAGACTCGGGTAACACATGCACACCAGGGACTACAGGCCCCATTTATATTTACCAAAGCTGGCCTGGGTGAGTGGCTGCCGGCTGTAGGAAGTGTGAATACATGGATGAAAAGATTGACTCTTTATGGATGCTAGCTGAAGTGGCTTCTGAATGGCCAAGAAATAATTGTGTCTTCTGGCCTGTTTTAATATAGTAGAGGTTTTGATGTGTTACTGTTTAAATTTCTATCCTGCCCTTTACAAAGGAGCCCAGTGTGGCAAACATAAACATGTTTACAATAAAAACATTTAAAACACCTAGGAACAATTTAAAACCATCTAAAACATTTAAAAGCAATCACATACCTCAGTTACTCATTTAAAGGTTGCCATGACCAGTATCTTTCGGCCACCAAATGCTTGGGGAAACAGGAAAGTATTTGAATTTCTCCTGAAAGCCAATAACAAGGGTGACATTCCACAAATGGGAAACTGCCACGGAGAAGGTCACAGGTCAGTGCCAACCAGGCAGTAGCCAGAGGCAGCACCACCAACAGGGCCTCTCCTGCCAATTGTAGGGCCTGAGGTGTTTGAAGTAGTTGGTAGGGTTGCCTTCTCTCCATATCTATGCAGTCAAGGACTAAGTTCAGCAGCAGTAGTTTAGAGGACTGGTGAGAGACTTCCTTACCATATGCCTCCCAACTGCCACTGCCAGAGAAACAGAAACCTTGTGAATTCAGCCCTCCCCTTCAATATTATCAACATGCACTGTTGGATGAAAAGCCAGCAGTGATTTCCATTCAGCAGGCTATTTCCTCTGATGCTGCTGTAGGTGGCGAGTCCTGACTTTAGTCAGTGAATGAAGGTGAGGCTCTATATTCTGATCCATGTCGTCAGATCCTAGAAGATTGTGTAGGGTGACCTCCCTTTGGGATGTCTAAGGAAGGACTTAAGTTGGCCCAGGTAAGACAGCGGCTGAGATGCTGGGCCATCAAGCACAGCGCATACCTCTTGGGTTGAAGTCCTGGGTCATTTGAATTTATTGGCAACCATATTCTGCCCTTTTTAAAGGTGCTGCTTCTATGGTGTAGTCCTATCCATGTTTATTCCAGGTTCCACTGTGTTCAATGGGGCTTGCTCCCTAGTAAGTGTATTTAGGATTACAGCCTTAATTTTTTGTATTGAAGGGAATATGTGTTTTAATTAGTTCAGGACTAAGTTGTTACTTTTGAAATAGTTACTATTTGGTAATTATGAACTGATTTGTTCTGAGTGAGATTCATTTTAATTAGTTATTTTGATGAAAGGTTTAAACGGACTGTTACCACATAATGTCTTAATGTGTTGCCTAACTTTGAATTGTTTATTTTGTTCTCTGTCGTGGATTGTGTTTGTTGATTTTTATGTAATTAAGTTTTGTCAATTTTGATGCAAACTGTCTCGAGCGTATTGTATGGAAAGACAGTATATAAATAAAATAGGCATTGACATCACTACAGGTTAATTTAAATATCTGAAATTGTTTATTTGAAAATCAACATCAACAGCCATCACAACGGGGTGGGAAGAGATTGGGAGGTTGTAAAAGGATGGCTGAGCAATGGCAAGACCCCAGAAGTTGAATGGGGAAAGACATGGCAAGTTAGAGATTTGGGAAGTAGGAAAGCTTTGAAACCAGAAGTCCGCTTTGCATGTGAAGAAGGATGAGCAGGGATGGAAATGGAAAGAGGGCAACTTATGCTTTTTGACTTGGCAACAAATGTTGCAATTCTTTGTATTGTGTTATAGTTTATTTATATACTACTTTTTGGCCCAAATGCCCTCAGAGTGGTGAACAGAATATTAATACATAGAAACACACAATAAAAGTGCAATAAAAACAAATCAGTTGTCAAAACAATATATAAATAGCAGAAACAAACTACACAATAGTGGCCTTCCTCCACAGTAAACCAACCCAAATATGATGGTGATCAACTAACATAGCACTGTCTTGCTCAACCTATTCATTGCCTTTCACATCAATCTTGTGGTCCTTTTATGACAGGATGAATATGAAGAGCTGCTTCGTTACGCTGTAGTTACCCCAAAGTTTGAACCTAGTGTATTGCGGCAGTCGGATCACATAGAGGTTCGTGAGAAGTCTGCAGGTAATTTGTGATAGAAGTTGAGTATTTATCGAGATGAGGATGACTTGGTTTTTTTATGAAAGGAAGTGAGATCCAACTCTCCTGAATTAAGAATGCCAGTGCAGGAGTGGGTTTTACCACTGAAAGAAGGAAGGCCATCTCCGTGTCGTTATATTTTTGATATGGGTTACCTTGACCAGCGTGTCACATGTGAGCATATTGCAGTGCTTGCCAATGGCATGTGGTTTATCTGTATGCCCCTGTGCTTGGCCGCTTCATATTCTGAAAGAAGTAACTTGCCTAATGAAACAGATAGGAGAATAAGAAGATAGCTTTGCATCTAATTAGACCATTGGTTTTTCTAGATCACTACTATCGACACTAACTGGCAGCACTTGTCTGGGGTTTCAGAAAGGAAACTATCCCAGCCCTACCTGGCAGCGCCGAGGATTAAACTTGAAATCTTTTCCATGCACAAATACTGTGCTAATGAGCTGTCAGCCTCCTCACAGATGACAATAGCTGTGTTGTCCTGCTTGAAATATGCTTGCATTTTGTCTGATCTTCAGCACAACTGTTTTAAATTATTTACAATTTCTCATTGGTATGACATCTAATTCACGGTAATTATTTTGTAATAAGATTTACTTCAAGGAGATTTCATAGCACAGATTATTTGTCAGTTTATATATGTGCTATATTTTTATACGTTCTCTAAGCAGAGTAGACTAGCTCTGGCCAAACTAAACATAATTCTTCATATCTCCTCATTATGTTCCTATAATCTGGTGCCTTGTGGTATTTTGCTGACTTGAAAGATGTGAGTGATTGACTTTTAATACTTTGTTTCAGTCATTGCTTTTAGTTAGCAATGTATTTCCTGAGGCATTTCACAAAACAACACTTACGTGAGTATCTTTTCCTTTGAAAATCTGAAATAGTTTTAATTCATCTTAATGTCTTTAATCTTTCAAGGATTCAAAAAGTATGATATCCCTATAGTTCCAATATTTACAGGCATTTATTCAAAATTACAAAGGGTTGTTTATTAACTTCACAAGAAAAACAAAACTAGGGCAATTTTAAGTGCAAATATTAAACAGAATCTTAAGAGATGTAACAACTCTTACTAGGACAAGTTTTTACTCATATATGCAATGGCTTAAGGACTTCTTGCTTATCCAAATGGATACAGTTCTGCTTGACAGTCAGCTTGACGCAGCAGCACATGGCAGCCATGTACTTCCTTGCACTTCTGAGACATATTTTAGACATAGCCAGCTTTGCTTAAAAGAAAGGCTGGCTATTTTTGTGTAGGAAGTGCAAATCAAGCCTGAAAAAAGGGAAGTGTAGACAATGGACTACTGTGTTTTTAATGTTTAGATGCAGAGGAGGGTTATTTGTGGGTTGGGCATAACAATAAGGATAATAACAATAAGGAACCATAAAAAGGACCTTTTCCCCAATTTTATTAACTTTTTAAATGAATATCTCCGCCCTTTGTCAAAAGGGTGGGTTACAATAAATT
This sequence comes from Rhineura floridana, assembly GCF_030035675.1. Taxonomy (NCBI): domain Eukaryota; kingdom Metazoa; phylum Chordata; class Lepidosauria; order Squamata; family Rhineuridae; genus Rhineura; species Rhineura floridana. Next base: position 47,692,315 of record NC_084480.1, read on the forward strand.
CATACGTTCTTGAATGTTACAGTGCCACTGGGATTCTACCTGGCTGATATCAAGGTTCTAGGTTTGCATGCTCCTTACCTTTGTTTTCCCAGTGAGTAGAAGTCTCATTATGTCAGTCTTGACAAGCTGCATGCAGAATGTATGGTATTACACTTCATTAAACCTTCACTCTTGCTTTCCTTTGGTCCATCATGGTAAACTATAGTTAATGGATTACCGTGATTGCGCAGAACACTCCCTCTTTATTTTTTCCATCTAGCCAGTGGGAGCAATAAACCACAATTCCTGGTTTTGCGTTATGTCCGCATGGGATTGTGGTTTGTTTTTGCTCCAAACAAACAGTTTAGTTAATTTTAAGCATTAATACCACACTTTTCACTACATCTGGATCTCAAAGCGGCAAGGCTTGTTCTTGGAGCAAAACAAACCACGATTCCTAGTAATGTGAAGCTAGGCATCTTGGTTTGTGGGTCTCATTAGCTAGAGGGAAGGAGCCTTGCCTTCCTGTCTAGAAGCTAAGGCAGGCCCCTGAACTTGCACTGGGTTCCAGGGGGCTCAGCACAGTTTCTAGAAAGTTTTCAGTCCCCTCTGTAGTTTCAAGCAAGATTGAGGGGTTGTGGCCCTGATAAAGGTACTAGGAACACACTGCTTCAGCTGCTTACCACCAAAGCAAACCCCTCCACTTTGCAGTTGAAGAGGGGAGCAGGGACTGCATGAGATCATGGCAATTCTGTGCACACTTGCCTGGGAGTAAATCCCATTACAAAAATAAAATGTGCTTCAAAAGAAATGTACATAGGATTGTGCTGAAGGGGAAGGGTAGGGACCTAACAACCAGAAATTTTGCTTAGATACCAAGGCCAGCCAAAATTTGTGGACACTATTCTCCTGGGTTGGTTGCTGTGGTCCTTTCCATTTTCTTATCATCATTTACTACTTCTATACCCCAGCTGAGGTGTGAGGTTCTTCTCACCCACCCTAACCTCCATTTTATCCTTACAACAAATCTACGAGGTAGGTCAGGCTGAGAGAAGGTTGTCCAAGTCCCATAGTAACCACTCCTCCCCCATTGTGGTCTGATACTAACCATTGGCTTCAAGATTTTTAAAACTCTCCCAACATGTGTAAAAGTTTCCCTTTTTGTCCTCCAATGCTTATTTCCCATTTTTCTCCAAATCCCCTTGAGCAGCTGCTTTTCTTCTTCTTTATAGCACCTAGCACATATTTAGTGCTTTAAATAATGAATGATTACGATTAAAATGGGAATATTCTGCATGTATTTGAAAAGAGCTCCAGGACTGTATTTCTTCAGTTAATAGACTACGAAATTAAAATGTTCAGATAAGGATGCCACACTGTTCAGTTTTTACTGCAGATCTGCACGTGCAAACATATTTTACTCATCTTGTATGCTGAGTGAGGCACAAGCACTTGCGGGTAAATTATTTCTTTAGTCACTGAGCAAGCGTGAGTCAGGATACTTTGTACAAAATCCACCTTTAAGCAGCAAATTATTTAGAGCAGCAAAACTGCTAGGATTCAAATAATGGCAAGACTCTAGAATTCTAAAGCAGTTCTAAGAACAGTTGCAAGATGGTCTGCTGCTGGATGCTCACATCCTTAATGGGGAGAGAACTCTATTACAAGGTAATCTCAGGGTAGCTGCAGTTTCAAAAGTCCCAACCTATATGTCAAATACTGCTAAGAATCCCTCCTCCTCTAACTGTTTGGAGATGCAGCTCTAAAGCTTTTGAAGAACTGGAGATCACAGTAGCTTTCCTGCTGCTGAGATGACATTGGATCCTAATGGCCTCTTGCATGAGCCCAGATTGTTCTTCTTTAGCAAGTGTAGGTGCAGTAGGTGAGGGAATAGCCTTTGATGGATGGAAGGTAACAAGGCAGTTATCAAACAGGCAGCCTTCCTATTGGATCATGTCATCTTTTGAAGAAGGAAGTGACAAAATATAATAGTCAAATAGTTCACAAGAAAGCGTTTGCTTAATTTCACATTTAATTTCTCAAATGTGAATGCAAAATATTCCCGTTAAAATGCCTTTAACAAAACTCATGTTGTCATGTCAAGAGATACACATTGTACCCAACTAAGTTACTGTGTGAACTTCCCCTCCCTCTTCTCACCCCCAGTGCCACCCCCACCCCCAAATCTGCTCTGGGAGTTTCCCCCACCCTCTGGAGTTTTGCAAGTTGTTCCACTCGTGCAATGACTTAGTTGGATTCAAGCCTCTGAATGTCCCTTCTGCAGTCCTCTACTGTTTCAAGAGCCCTTGTTTCTGAGGATGATTAACAAATAAAGGCATGTTTTTCAAGCATAAAGTCAGACCTGAGAAGGATGGTCATGTTCCTTTATCATGGGATGTCTGTAGATGGAGTGCTTATGTGACCTCTCACAAATACATAGAGGGAGAGGGCATGAAACGCTGTGCATAGAGAGCCAGGGATTTGAGCAGGTTGGAAGGAAAAAGAAAGCAAAACCTGCAGTTTTTGAAGAAGGCCATGTAGGTAGGTATGTATACCACAATCTGGACAGGCATATTTCCAACTTTATGGAGTCTCATCATCCAAAGCAGCAGCTGCGTAAAAATGTTCTGGGGAATCTTGACCCATCATTTTTTATCTGCCTGATTTTATCCAGTACTCATCAGCTTTTCATTAGAATGTTGAACTCTGTTATTGGAGACTGCAATCATCTCATAGACCTTAAACTATTTAGTAGTGTGAGCATCCAGGAGAGTTGCTTTTGTAAAAACTTTGAACTGGAAAAACTGTTTTGTGGATTAAATCTCCTTTGGTAGGAGGACTCCAGCTACTAATAACACACCATCCTTTGAAGTAATAGATCTGGGAGTAACAATTACCTTAAAAAAAAGCTTCTAGTCCTATGAGGAAGAAGTGGTGGAATAAAACAGGCTGCAGTGTTAAATCTAGCATTTGAATGGTTTTAACGCTAAAATTTAATTTCCTGTTCTGGGTTATCAGCTTAGTTAATTAAATCTGGAAACTTGTAAGACTGGCACAATAAATCACTAAGCAGCAATGACTCATTTCCAGACAGTTACATGTTTCTTTTTCCTAAGGTGCTGGTCCTCCAGTATTGAACTGTTATACTTCAGTGAATCTGTCTTAAAGCCGACTTTCATCTCTTGTCTCTGAAAATACATAGCCAAACTTTCTCCTGTGCCATTAGCAGGCACTTGTGCTTTTCTAGCACTTGGCCTTTGTTTTATTTTCATCCAGCAAATCCAGTTCTTCATTAACTTTCCCATTCAGCAAGAAGTAACAGACTTTGGAACACACAATCAGGGGAAAAATAAATTGCTTGTTCTTCTACCCCAACACAAAACTTGTGCAAATCTATTGATTTTGGGGTGGAACTTACCCTATGTAAGCGTACTTACTTGTATCCAGGCTGTGGTCCTGCCAATTGTTGCTTCCGCTCATACCTGTACTTCTCCTCCCCTCTAACAAGAGAACATATGAGACCATTTTTTTGGAGACGTGATCTTAGCTTCATGCTCCAAAGTAAGAATGTATTTTTAAAAAATTATCAGTGGTATGTTAAGTGCAAAATTCTGAAGTGTTTTGTACCAGCCTGTGTAAGCCTAGTCATTCCTTGTAATGTATTTGAAACAGGAAGAATTCCAGTAATGGATGAACGCAGACATGAAACTTCAGCAATGAGTCAAAGGAGACATGGAAGAACTTCTGATTTTGCAACATCTACTCGGACAACAAGGATAGAAGGTATAATACCACCAGGATGAGACATAGAAGTTTTTATATATTTACTGTTTAAAAGCTTGCATTACGGTTCAGGTTGCAAATACAAATTAAGCATAATAGGAATTCATGTTCCCCTCCCCAAATAAATTCTGTGGTTAGGTTAAGATGTGGTATTTATTTTATTTATAAATTTATTTATTTATTAGATTTATATCCCACCCTTCCTCCCAGTAGGAGTCCAGGGCGGCCAAGTTCAGCCAGTGACCTTCATGGGTCAATTGAGTTCAGTGTCCAGAATATAGACTGCAGAATGTGTGTATTTGTAGAATAGCCACTATGTCGAGAAGCATGAAGGGTGATTCTTATATGAAATGGGACTTGGCCTCTTCCCCCTCTCCCCTCCCTGCACAATAAATAGTCCTACTGCTTCATCTCTTCCCCTCCCCCCACCTTTTTAAAAAGCAGTTTCTGATACCATTGGAGGAATGGGAAAGAAACTCTTCACTATGGAAACTTCTATATTTAAGGAGTTCCCTAGGTGGCAGTTCATCTATGTGTATAATAGCTGCATGCGGACATAACAGTAAGCCATTAACTGTGGTTAAGCAGACAGTGACTTCCAGGGGTTAAAGTATCTATTTCTTAAGGTCAAAGAGCTTGCTTACACTAACCAGCAAAAACGTCCAGACGGTAGCTGTGCTAGTCTGTTGCTGCAAAAGCAACGGAAAGTCTTGTGGTAGCTGATGAAGTCGACTATAGCCCACAGAACATATGCCATAATAAATTTGTTTCCCACTAAGGTGCCAGAAGACTTCTTGGTTTATTGAGAAATTACAACATTGGCCTTTTAAATATTTAGTTTATGACTTGCACCCAACAAATTTGAATAGTTCAGTAATATGATATTGAAAAGCCAAAGGACTTTTTTTTTTTTTTAGTTTCAACATCAGTAAAGGAGCCAGCTCATACAAACATGGAGGGACTTTGCCCAGTCCATTCAGAAGAAAGTTCTTCACAAGGGTCCTCATCTAGTCAAAGAGATCTTCAGGAGTCAAATGTGACTGATTTAAGTATTTCAGACGAAAGAGTGACCCAGATAGAGAGCATACTTGATCTCTGGAGTGGAAGTCTTAAGGTATTTACTTTGTGGCAAGTATTTTTATTTGTTTGTTTATTTATTCTGTTTGTATGCTGCTTTTCCACACAAATGCTCCTAAAGTGGCTCACAACACAAAAGAAAAAATGCATATCAATACAACATTACAATAACAGTCCAACAACTATTCAAACACAATATAACATATAACACCTGTTCTGGCCCGCCTGCACTGGTTGCCAATATGTTTCCGGGCCACATTCAAAGTGTTGGTATTGACCTATAAAGCCTTATACGGTGCGGGACCACAATACCTTGCGGAACGCCTCTTCCGATATGAACCGGCCCATACATGTCAGGCCCAGGATGTGACTCAGGAACCAGACCAACGATTGTAGTTAATTCGTGTTTTATTAGGGTAATGTCCAAACAAAGACTGCGTTTTCTCATGAATCAATACAGGGATACAGGTCCTGCAGCATTGGGAGAAAGTTGACAGAGCAAGGGACTTCTTCCCGCCTGTTCTTTAAGAAGGGGCCAAACGGGCGCGCAATCTTTCGCTCCTCCTTAACTGCCCCTCAGGTACTGCCCGCCTTCCCCCCCTTCTCTCCTGTCTTTTCAGCTGTCTGCGTGTGCGCGGTGAGGGGGGAAGCATCACCCCCTCCTCTTCTGAAGTTTCCGATTCCAGGATGGGGGATAGGGGAGGGGCTGATGGTAAACTGCCTCGCCGCTTTTCGGCTGTGAGCAGCCCTCCCTCTTCCCCCTCTTGCTCTGAGCCTGAAAGAGGGGGAGGCGTGAGAATGTCCAGGGAGGGCTCAGGCTCCCCGTTGCTAAGCGACCTTATCACTGGCAGTTCCTCTGTTTCGTCTTCGCTCCAAAGGGGGGAAGTTCCTCCCCCTTCCCTCTGCCATCCATCCGAATACTCTTCTCCCAACTCTCCGGGATCCAGCTCCCCGGGATTGGGACCCCAGCTCTGCCTTCGGACAGTACACTATGTTCTGCTACGAAGGCCCTCCTCCGGGTTCCAACTCACAGGGAGGCCCGGAGGGTAGTGACGAGATCTAGGGCCTTCTCAGTGGTGGCCCCTGAACTATGGAACAGTCTCCCCGAGGAAGTACGCCTGGTGCCGACTCTGCTCTCTTTTCGGCGCCAGGTCAAAACCTTCCTATTCTCTGAAGCATTTTAAGTTAAATTGATTTACTTTTAAAAATGTTATTGTATTGGATTTTTGATTGTATTATTTAGTATTATTTTGTTATTTATTGTATTTTTATGCTATTTTATGTTCACTGCCCAGAGAGCTATTGCTAGTCGGGAGGTATATAAATCTAATAAATAAAATAAAAATAAAAAATAAATAAATAACAATCCAAACAAAGGATTCATTTTGATAACATAAATGTTATAATATAAAATGATCTTTTGCAGATAGCTTTGTTTCTTGCATCATTTTTGCGGAGTTAGTGGCAAAATGTGACTGGGAAATGCGCACTAAGTGTTTTGACAAAGTAAAGCAAAGTTTTTGTTCTGTTTTTTTTTTTTAAGGCTTGGTCAAATCTTGTACAATTGTTAGCAATTTTATCTCTTAAATTGCTGCTGGGCCCTGTGGGTGATCAAGTGACTCCCCTGAAAATGGTTGGATCTTGCAGAGAAGGAAGTTCAGAGACAGTAGTGGACTTTTGTTATTAACTCTTAACAACAGGATAGCAGTTCTCAATGCTAATTTCTTTTCACTCAACTCATACAAGCACGTGAGGGAGCTAATCTTAGTTGAAAGGGGGAATTCTTCATGATATACTGCACCACCATAATCTGGTCCTCCAGACCCAGCCTTCTCATTGTTCTTTTTACTGTTTATTTTCTGTGACTCAGGCCTTTAGATGGCCTTATCTCTCCATGCTCCATTCTCATCTTATAGCTGTCTTCCTCAAAGTACACCCTGTTCACTTCTCCCGGTCCTCTTGTTCTGGATGGTTTTCTGACATCTTCAACTGACGCTTCAGCAGTTTGGTAGCACAAAGTTTTTTAACCCCTTCTTAGCCTTTGTTAAAGAGAAAATGCATGCTTACCCATCCACACCATGGGTGATATTCAGTGCTAGCCCTGCTTGGTGTAGACCTATTGAAATTAATAGAAATGACTAACTTGGATTCCTTCATGTCAATGTGAGTAGGACTTAGTTGAACTACAGCCTCATATTTCATTTTATTATTTCCTAACATTATGAGGGAAGAAAAGGGCTGGAGGTATTATGAGCCACATGGCTCAGGTGGCAGATTGAGAGGGGGTGTGGATCTTGCACCTCCCCATCTGTTGCCTCCATGACTGCTCCTTTCTACTGGCCTCTCCCTCCCTCCTGCCCATCTGCCTACCAGTTCCCTTCCTCAGAGCTTGCCAGTGAGCTTGCCAGTGCTCTACCACTAATGCAGTGGTAAGTTGACGTGTGCCATTTAGAGCTTTGTACACTAACTACATTGTGCCTGCTAGTTCACTGACTGCCACTGCAGCACTTTCTGGATTGATGGCACATGTGTTAGCTGCAGCTTCCAGACTGTCTTCAAGGGCATCGTCACATAAAGTGCATTGCAGTAATCTAAATGGGATGTCACTAGAGCATGGTCTACTGAGGACAGGCTATCCCAGTCCAGGAACAGCAATAGCTGGCAAACCAGCCTAAGCTGGACATAAGAATTCTTAGCCACCAAAGCTCTTTGGGGTTTCAGTGACAGGTTGGAATCCAGGAGTCCTTGGGGGTGGGCTTGATAACTTCCAGAGCAAGTTGTCCATTGATTCCTCGACATGAGAACTGCTCACCCACAGCAGCATCTCCAGTCTGTCTCTTTGGCCCAATGCCTGACGCCAGGCCTCAGGTTCACCTCCAAAGCAGCATGTTGTTCTGATGACGAAGATGGATGTCCTCTAGACTACAACCCACACACCCCGGTGCAGACTCCTTGATCTGGCCTGATTCTGCCCAGAATACCCAGGCAGACAAAGCTGAGTGAGACCTGGCTGACCCAGCTCTTCTGCCTAGGTGTCGGTAATGCATGTCAGGTCAGTGCCCTGATCTATGATCAAATCGTGGATGAGTGAGGTGAGGTCTTATTCTGGACCAACCTGACATTAAGCAACAGCATCACCAAGCAGGGAGTTTGGTGAAAGAGGAACCAGAGCTGGGGACAGACTGCAACCATCTGTGTTCCTATCTCTCATGATGACTCATCCTACTGTGTAAAGCATATCTTCCCTTGCCCAAAGGCACTACAATAGGTGTGGTCCCATTTCCCCTAACACTGTTCCACCCATGCACATTCTCTCTCTCTCTCTCTCTCTCTCTCTCTCTCTCTCTCTCTCTCTCACTCACTCACTCCCAAAATCACCCACTTACAAACTCCCAAAATCACCCACTCAAATTCACAGATGCATTCACTGTACCCCATCACACCCCTAAATTCATATACCACTCTCATTAATCCACCCTTCCTGTCACTTTCAATCTTCATTTATGTTTACTATAGATAAGGGTTTCCAGCTACCAGTATTCACAAAAGTGTGAGGAATGGCAGTTAACCCTGTGGCACAAAAAACCCATTGATCGAGTCACCTCTGCCTCTCACCTTTCCCTCCGTCTCTTGCTCATGTGGCCAGGTTCCACCAACATGCTCCTGGGGCAGAAATCGCTTCCTTTCTTGCATTGCAACCAATCATCTACAAGCAAAAATGCTCATTAACCCCACATTATAATCAGAGCCTGGAAAAGCTCCTGCTAATCTGGCATAAACACCTTTCCTATCACTCAGTAGGGAAGTGACTTCCTTCTCCTTCTATTAATGTCCTTACCACTTGGCCTTATTATCTAGTGGAGGTGACACACTTTTAAGTGCCACAGGCTTGTGACAGCCAATGAAATTTAACTGAGTCTGTTAAAGATTCCATAACCTGGGTTTTATTGAAATAACACTATAGTTGACCATTTTAATACTGGTGAGCTGAAAGATTGGAAGTGATTGTTTTGTTACGTGAAAAAGGAACCCAAAATCTTTCCTGAAAGGTGCCCACATGAGCATGCTATGTTGTGCTGGTTCACTGCTGTTCAGAGCTGAACCCTGAGATTAGCCCTTTGTCATCTTACTAGAAAGAGAGGGGTTGTCATCATGTAGCCAACCAGATTTTGAAGAGCTATTTTTCAAGCAAAGCAGTAGGCAGTTGAAGATGCATCAGAGGATGCCGTATGGTAGGGCCTGACTGTGTGTTGGGTCATGTTCCTGTTCTGTGAGCACTTCCCCACTTTGTGCGGTCCTTCTCTTTCATCTCATAGATATGTCTTAGCGCAGCATTATTTATCAATGAATGTGTCTTTGGAATATTGAGCTGCTTTCAGAAATAGTTGTGTGTTTTGGTGGGCTTGGGTTAGTTCTTGGCAAGTAAAGGCATGGACAGGTTCTAGCTTCTTCACCAAACTTCCCCTTTTAATTCTTCAGACCAATGTTCTGACTGAACTGAGGAAATGGAAACTTCATTTCATTGAACATCACACACTGGAAATGAGACAAGAAAGAGAAAAACATGCAGCTCATGTGAGACAGTTGACCAATCAGATGGAGAATCTGAAGGAGCTGCTGCATACATACGAGATTTCAATAGGGAGAAAAGACGAGGTAACATTTTCTGCTAATGTGTCTTGTAGTAATTCATTCTTTCTTGTCTGCTAAGGTGGTTCATAACACCAAACAGCTCTGTATTGATACATGTGCCTGTGGCTGAAAATTGGTCTGTGCAGTATAGGGATTCCCAGCCATTTCCCTACTTCTTGGGGGTGGAAGGCGGAGAGACTGGCTGTAGATGGAGCCATAGCCAATAGCAGGCAGAACTAACTAATTCTAGTCGTGCCCTCCTCCTCCTCCCTGCTGAGTTCTACAAGGGCAATACTGAGACTAAGGAGGAGGAAGCTTACAGCCAGTGTTATCCTCTGGACTGGATTTAAGTAAGAAAGCCAACAGGTGGTGACTGGCTGAAGTTGGCGGGGCAGTGCCCCATTTGCCCTAGCAGACTAGCTGTCACTGGCCACCATCATTATGTTCTTCCTCGTACACTGAATGGACTTAAAGGTGATGTTGGATGTGATTCCCGCTATGAAAGGGAACTGCAGGCAGTACCTTAACTGTATTGCCTGTTTGATTTTTATGAATCAATTTGACTAAATTACTGTGTAGTAGCTGATAGATATCCTTTACGAATTTTTCCCATTTTCTTCATTTTGTTTTGTTTAGGTAATTGCCAATTTGACACATGCGATTGAGAAACAAAAGGATAGGATAGAACTAATGAAGAAATTCACAAAGTGGCGCCTTCAGCATTTCACAGGCAAACAAGAAGCCAGACAGGAGGTACATGTGAATGCTGATAGTTGAATTTCGAAGAAACAACTGCAGGGTTTGTCAGACAACAATGTCTTGATTTTTTAAAAACAAATCTCTTATTTTAAAGTAAGATATCAATAACTAACCAAGTCAGCAGTTTTCAGTGCTATGTTTTAGAGATGTGGCAATATATACCCCACAATCCTCTGTCCTGCTTCTACAGCATTGGAAGAGTGCTGGAGATTTAATCATTGCTTAGCCAGAATCCTCCTTTGGCAGATGAAAGCCTATTTGTGCCCTGTTAACATAAACAGCTAACTCTAGTCTATAGGAATTTCAGACCTGACTTGCTGATTCTCCCTCCCCCCAGATATACACGCACAGGCTGGCTGATCGGTTATATGAAATGGGTTTATTAAAGAAAGCATGGGGAACTTGGCGCTCTCGCATCCATATAAAATGGAAAGAGACTATGGAAAGGGCCTGTCAATCAAGTGCTGAATCTGTACGTGTTTCACTATCCAATACCTACCAAACTCAAATTCAAGAGGTAAGGAGGCTTCTAAATGACTCTTTTCCTGATAAACATTCTAAAAAGACATTCTTTTTCCAGTGGAGTACCAAGCCATGTCTGTCCCATATGGTGAAACTATTTTAACTTTGAGGGCTGACTATTTATTTTTTAGACTTTGTTCTAGTAAGCAGGGTAGTTGATTGATCCTAGCTTTTAATTCATTAGGGTTTCTGGAACCATCACGTAAATGAAGGTGCTTGATATTGTTTTCAAAAGCTTTAGTGAAACTAAGGAATTCTTGTTATCAAGTGAGTTGTGTTAATTAAGTGTGCTGAGATCTCTTAACATCTAAGTAATGAAGGAAAAGGTTGACTATCCTGAAAAGCAGAGAAGCTATAGGGAATCTAAAGGGACTTTGCTACCATAGAACCATATATTCAGGAAGCTGGAGCCTCCAGGAACACATGTAGATTACTAAAATTGGTAAGACTGGATCTTGCCAGGGGAAAAAAATGGTGAGCAACAAGAAGGGGTATAGATAGAAAGGAACCAAAACTTGATCATTGAACAATGGACCAGCTGCAGTTGGGGAGCAATGAAGGGTGAAAAATAGGAAAACCAGAATTAGATTTTCAGTGTGACATAAACTAATACAATGGTCTAGATTTGAATTATATAGTTCTAAATTTGTCCCTGTGTGTGATAGACAAAATAGGATGGCACCTTCCCACCCTTCAAGCATGCGTGTCCCTTTTCTGAGATGACGGGACATCCAACAAGTATCTTAATAATAATAATAATAGATTTATTGCTCAGCCTTCACCCAAAGGTCCAAGGATGGGTCACAACAGTTTAAAAAATATATAATTGAAAACAATCTAAAAGCACAACATCGCCAAAAAAAAGGGGTGGGTCCTAAAAATATATATCTCAGGTGTCAAAGGGCAAGGTAAAGAGGTGCATCTTCACCATTGGCTTAAAACTGTATAGTGAAGTTTCAGATGCACCTTTATGGGGAGGGAGGTCCACAACTGAAGGGCCCCCTCTACTGATCTCAACACCCAAGGGGGTCTGTAGAAAAGGAGGCAGTCTTTCAAATATTTGAGACCTAAGTAATTTACGGCTTTTAAAAACTAGCATGAGCACCTTAAATTAGGCCCAGAAACGAACTGGCAACCAATGCAGCTGTTTTAAAACAGGGGTTATATAAGATCTAAAGTGAACCCTAGCCAGTAATCTGGCTGCTGCAGTAGTCCCATGCAGGGCACATTCCAATCATCCAACCTGGAAGCTACCAGAGCATAGACTACCTCTAGTAGAGATAATATGTTTAATTCCAATATGCATAGGCCTTGACTCATGGTTACAATAATCCATAGCTTATCTAGCATGTAATCTCAGTCTTGACAGAGACACAATGATTTGTTCTTATTAGAAATGTGTTTTTTTTCCTTGTTAGTTAAATACTGCACTGGAGGAGGCAAGAGCGGAGATCTTAGAAATGCAGAACAAGAGACACGATTATGAGGATGCCATGAAGAAGGCCTTCATGCGTGGAGTCTGTGCGTTGAATCTGGAAGCAATGACCATATTTCAGGGCAAAGAGTTTAAATTTGACCATGGTTAGTTCCACAAAGAGAGCAAGTACTATTGGCCGGCAGCGTGTCAGTGGATAGTTTGTTCATTTGTTCAGATTTCAATTTTTCAGAAAGTTTTCTGGCCATAAAAGAATGATCATCCGATCATACTGGCAGATAAACAATCAAAACAAAACTGCAGCATTCCCCAGTTCATTGATTTGGGGTACATGGCAGTGGTGGGCAGACCCAGAGGCAAAAAGGGTAGATCAATGGATGCCACTTTGTATAGTAGGCTATGACTTATTATTATTTATTTCATTTGCTAGTTGCCTAATACCAAGTGGTCTCTAGGCGACCTGAAACAGATTTAAAAAACATACACAAATTTAAAACAAGAATCATAGATAAAGCTGTTCAATACAGTAAAAGTCAAACACAGACATACCTAACAGCCCATAAAAAGTTAGAAATCCACCAAATAAAAAAAAGAAAAATTGAGACAGCACATGTCAAGGACCAAAGGCCTGAGTGAAGAGGAAGGTCTTTACCTGGCACCTAAAGATGGATAGAGATGGTGCCAGGCATGTTTTCCTGGGGAGAGCATAGCTGGGGGGCCACCACTGAAAAGGCTCATTCTTGTGTTACCACCCTCTAACCCTCCTGTGGAGGGGGCACACAAAAAAGGGCCTCTGATGACAAATGCAGGAAACAGTTAAGTTCATACGGGGAGAGGTGGTCCTTGAGGTATTGAGCTGCCCAAAGCTTTATAGGTCAAAACCAGCACTTTGAATTAATCCTGGAAACTAATTGGTAGCCAGTGCAGCAGTGCCAGAATTGGTGTTATGCGTACAGACTAGCTTACCCTAGTCAACAATCTGGCTTCCGAATTCTGTACCAGATGCAGTTTCTGAACCATCTTCAAAGGCAGCCCCATATATTTTAGCCATGCCAAAGGCACAGGCTTCTATATATACACCCATTTCCCCGTTGTGGCATACAAGAGAACATAAGAACCCTGCTACATCAGGCCAGTGGTCCATCTATACCACATCCTGTTTTCACAGTAGACAGCCAGATGCCTATCAAAAGTCCATAAGCAGGACCTGAGCACAACAGCACTCTCCCCACCTGCGGTTTCCAGCAACTGGATCCAGCAGCTCCTTTACACAATATTTGTGAACTACACAATCCTGACTACAATGCTAGTATAGAATATATAAGGCTCCTGTGTTCCTGTGTCATCAGGCAGCTTCTTGTTGATTTACATTTCTTTTTCTGCTGCTTCTTGCTATTAGATTTTTTTATATAAAGGAGCCTACTGTTGTTTTTTTAAGGGCAGCCATCAGAATAGCATGGATGGCTAAAGAATTAATTCTTACATCTGTGGTAACTAGTTTACCACAAGGTGGCACTCTAATCCTGTAAAAATCTGCCAGGTGTTCCAGGAATCCCTGAAAACATTTACCTGTGTGCATGCACTTTCTAAGGTCTCCACCATTGCAGTTCAGTTTTATGTGTTCCTTTGTCTCTCAGGGCTGCTTCATATATTAATAGCAGCCACATAATGAGTTTGTTTCTTGCTTCTGTTGATCTTGGCATACAGGACAGCACTTCATAGCAGGGTGCCTTCTTCCAAGCGAATTTACTTGTGGGAAGGCATGCAACTCTGACACTTCATGAGTGAAGGCTGAAGAAGACAATGTGCTCTCCTATTCCAGATATTGCAAGGAACGTTGTGGGGAAATTAATTTTCCTGGGTATTGGATTGGGGATAATAAATTGGGAATACCAAGTAGGATGAGATGCAGCTTTTTGAGGAAATCTTTCTCGAGAAATGTATCTTATGCACATAATATCTTAGTTCTGTTTCCAGCAATTAGGACACTGTTGGCCATATTGACAATAGGTAGGCCTGCTCTTGCATAAGTGTGTGTGGGGTTGCAGTCTCACTGTACAATATTCTTTAAGTTCCTTTTTTATTGGGAAATATATACACAAATTCCTGTCCCACCCTTCTAGTGCCCATGCCCCACTCTTACAATCACTTAATATATTTTTGTTCTATGGTAATTTTAAAGTATTAAGAATATAACAACAAGAATACATAAAATACACAACATATAAAATATGTAATAATGGCAGAGATCACGGGTTATCCCTCCCACTTAGCAAACAAAAGCTTCCTAGCTGCCCCGTTTGCTTGCAATTTACTCAGTAACTCTTGTATAGCATTGCCTCCCTCTTTTTCTTGAAACCCGTCTCCCAAAATCCTTCTGACCTAACCGATCATTCCCATCCGCAACTGAAACTAAGCCTAAGTAAGTATCAGTACACCTGTTAGTCTAAGAATGTGTACCCCACCTTTTGGGCAAATCTGTCCCAAAGGCAGTTTACGGTCCTTTAAAACAATAAAATAGTTAAAAAAAAAATACAAAATCCACTCCACAGTATAAAAACTGAGTGCTGCAAAGGAGAAAGAGCAAAAAGCACACTTAATAACAGAGGGGGAAATTTAACTTTGCCCAGAAGGTTTGGGGAAATAAAAATGACAACATAATCTACCAAAAAAGTCACAGAAGGAGCCAAGTGGGCTTGGTAGGGGAGGGTTTTCCCCAAAATCTGGATGCCACAATTGAAAAGGCCCTGCCCAGTTATTTTTCCTGCTGGACCTCTGGTGAGAATGGTACCCAGAAAGATTTGCACGTTTTCTGCCCCTTTAATGCATACCTCTGTACTTTCCCTTTGTTGAATTTGGATTGCAAGTATTGCTGGGAAAGGATCTGGTTTTCAAAATGTATGTTGCTCAGTAAATTGCTATATTTATATAGATAATTTATTATCTGCTTAGAAGAGCCTTCATCATGGAGGGTTGTTGCCACAAAGGTACTAAATTGGAATAAACATGGCTGATTACTGAGCAACATACATTTTAACAACCAGATCCTTTCCCATACAGCTCCAAGGCTTCTTTTGAATGAAATACAAAATGCAAAAGACTGGCATGATTTGAAAGTGATTTAACTTTTTTTGCTATCCATGCTATTGTCCAGCTGGGTTCTAAATGTCTGTGTTTTTTTTATAGTGATTGATCTCTCAGATAAGAGAACAGAACCTGGTGCTGGCATTGGTGGTTCTGGTGGTCCTACAGCAAAACTTCCTCCATCTCAATTCGATCGGCCTTTACCCCCACCCTCCTCCTCGTCGCAGCCGCCTCCTCCTCCTCCTCCACATCATCCAACCACGGCTCCAGGTTCTCTTCCTGTAGAGGATTTGGTAAGTAAGAAAACCTGAAATATAACCTTGTGCAGGAACTAACTTCCAGTTCCAGTAATCCTAGATCTGTATAAAATGTAGTGGACAAGATTGGAAGATCAAAAGAGAATCTGTTAGCATGGATTATATTAACATGTTATGCTGATGATATCATTCAATATATTGATGATTATTAGGACTGGGAAGTGGGCAATACTAACTTTAAATCTGAATATAGTAATGTTTTCCTTTGCTTTGCAGTTTTCTTCTCATCACAGCCATGCAGTCACCTCTCAGACCAGATTAGACTCAGCTGCTACTTTAATAGCCTCCGGTGCTGCTACAGGATCAGGCGTTGTATTCATTCCCAAACTGGTAACAAACTTGATTATTTAAAACAGAATCCTAGACATACCTACTTAGAAGTAAGTTCCATTGCATTCAGTGGAACTGGAAGGGGGGCATCTCCCCACCCAGTGGTGGGGTGACTATGTTGCCAGGGCAATCTGCCCAATGCACTTTCTAATCCAATGCACTGACTGCCACACAGCAAAACAGTACATGTCCTGTTGCTGCAACAGCATGCATCACTTTTGGAACAGATCTGGCCCCACGCCAATTTAAACAGATGGAAAAGCATTGATGTCATGAAGTAATTGACTCTGATTGGCTTTGTGGCATCAAGACGTTTCCTATATGAGTTATTGGGGTTTCTGTACAAGATAAAAGCATTGCCCCACCCCACCCCTCAAAGATGCTCGGGGGAGGGAATGACAGCTGTGAACTGCAAACAGCAATGGGTGGAAAAGAAGCAAGGAGTTCAGGAGGCTTTTATGCCTCCCCAAAAGCCCCCTCCCAAATTTTCAAGAGCAAAACAGATGATGCGTCAGCCGGTTAGGAACAGAACCTACAGACTATAAGGAACCCTTCTAGTTGATTGTCTGTGGTGCAAAGCCATAACCCATAAGTGGAACTGCATCATGGGTGCAAACGAAAAGGTTGATGATGCATCATGTCTGTGTCAGAGTTTGTATCTTGAGGGGCTTAAAAGAGCCAAGAGATGTAGCTTCTGTAATTAGATATTCTGGGGCTCAAGCTACAGGGCAATAGTATTTACAATAGATACACATAGCTGGTAAACTGAATCTGACTTTGAAAATCACACTGTATTCCCTGTGTAATTAGGATTTTGTGTTTTGTTTGTCATAGTCGTCGGGTAGGGTTGTAACTTCAGCACAGCAGAAGGCTGGAAGAACGATCACTGCTCGAATCACTGGCCGATCTGATTTTGCCCCAAAGAATCGGATTTGCAGTAACCTAGATGTGTTAGGCGTTTCTCCTCCTATGAATTCTGTTGTTGTGGAAAAACATCACCCTGTCACTCAAGTAAGTCATGTAATGTTTAAATAATATGTGCCTTTTCCTTTTTTAATTCTGTGACTTAAGCTTGCATTTCTTGTGTCAAACATTTTAAAAGTTCAAGTATAAAATGTAGGTGGACTGATCCAGTCAGAGGCACATGTTACCAAATTCTTCCAAGCTACACAGCAAGTGGATTGGACTGTGAAAGACCAACCCAAATTGTGTTTGCATTTTGACAACTTTGTAGGGCAGTACAATATCTCAGAGAGGAGTTCAGGTATCCTGCTCCCCTGGTGCATTCACTATAGCTGCCCAATTTCCCTGCTTTTTAAAGTTTGGTAGAAATATCTGTGGGCTATAGGTACATTCTTAAACCTCAAGGGTTTTTTTGCCTATTAGTGAATTTCCCTGCTTTTTAATCCGGGAGGTAAGAAATGGGATCCTGTGCAAGTTTGCTGAGAACGGATTGATCATTTGCATGCTTATTGAGTTAAGTGGGATTTACACACACACACCAGGAATCATGCTTAGGATAGGTGAAACTGACCACAGGAGATGGGGAAGGGAGGAGAGGGAGGCGGGAGGGGTGGAAAGGCAGAGGGGAGGACTGGGATGGGAGCAGGCAGGAGGGGGAGGGGAGAAGAAGGACAGATGTGGTCGTTTGCATGTTTATTGATTATTGAGTTCAGTGGGATTTACTCCTGTGCAATCATGCTTAGGATAGGTAAAACTGACTGGGGGGGAGGGACGGAGGGCTGGAGTGGGCAGGGAAGAAGGAAGAAGGAAGAGGGGAGGAGAAAGGGAGAGGAAAGGGGAAGGAGGGAAAAGGCAGGTCTGATCATTTGTATGATTATTGAGTTGAATCGGATATACTCCTATGCAATCATGATTAGGATAGGTAAAACTGACCAGGCTGGGCCTGCCAACCAAGACGTCTTCTGTATCTTTCACAGTTGGGCAGGGGGAAGGGACAATTCTACCTTGTGGTTTTTCCCATTACAATGTTGCAAGAACACCAGCACTTGGCTGACTTTCTCTTCTCCTAAAGATACAGGATCAGTCTCAGGCCCTGAACCTGGCAACCCTACCTCCCACCCAAATTTAAAACAAAGCTGTCCCTGGCCACATCCACACCGGGCCTCTATTACACTTTGTACAATCATTATTTATTTATCTATTTATTTAGTGTATTTATATACCGCCCCATAGCCGAAGATCTCTGGGCAGTTTACAATAAATAAAAACATTAAAAACAAATATACAAATTTAAAAACACATCTTTTAAAAACAATTTAAAACAATTTATCATGGCTTCTCTCAAAGCCATGGCTCAAAGACAATCATGACTTCTCTCTTTTTTTTTTTTTTTCAATAATTTTTATTCAGATTTTCATAAAACATACAAAACAAAATCATAAAACATTCAAATACAAAAAACAAAATCAAAAATAGTTAAACAAAAAGAAAAAAAAAGAAAAAAAAAAACAAAAATAAAAAATAAAGAGTAAAATATTGACTTCCCATTTGTCAAAGATCAAATCAGTTATAAGTCTATAATATATAACAATCCTGTCTCTTAAGTCATATTATAAAATCACTTTCCTCCAGTAGTTATCTTACTTAATCATCAAATCTCATAAACATTACTTTATTCTTTCCACAAAAAGTCAAAGAGAGGTTTCAATTCTTTAAGAAATATATCTATCAATTTTTTTTTCCAGATAAGCATATCGATTAATCCATCTCATTACTAATTATGATAATCTTATTGTCATAACCATAGTCAAAATAAACATTTCAATTAATCCATCACATCAGAATCTGTTAGGTTCAGTAATTTCAGTAGCCATTGTTCTATTATCTCTATTAGTTCCATTTTCCATCTTCCATCTTCAGTAGTCTTGTTAAGTCCAGTAATTTCAATATCCAATCTTCCATTATCAGTATTCCATAATAATCTTGCTGTCAAAGCCATAGTCATATAGTAAGAGTCTGATGGGAATTACCTCTATCCCAAATATTTTCTTGCCATCCATTCTGAATAGGTTGCTGAAATACTGCTGTAAAATCATATCTCTGTTCTTTTTTTCAAAATACACTGGGTCATCTCTTAAAAGTTTTTCCATTGTCACATGGCTGCAGTTAATTCCATAGATTTTCTCTATATTGGGCTCCATCACATCATTCCAGTCCAGAAGATAATCCATGCCATTGATAACTTTATCTCTAGAATCTTCATTAATTTCTTCAGAGATAACATTGAGTTCCAAACAATAGATTTTATTTCTAAAGTCCATAGACTCCAAATCTTGTTCCTGTTCCACGTTTGTTCCAATCTCCGGGATCTCCTCTCTCACAGGGACCCCTATTCCAGTCTCCAGGGTCTCCTCTCTCACAGGGACCCCTGTTCCAATCTCCGGGGTCTCCTCTCTCACAGGGACCCCTTCCAGGGTCACCTCTCTCACAGGGACCCTTATATCTTTAATCTCCTGCTTCATTTTACTCAATTCAATTTTCGTTATCTCAATCTCATCCATTATTTTCTGAAACATAGTTATTTCCAGATTCTCAGCCACTTTCTTAATTGCCATTTTAAAAGAAAAATATAGGAAAACCACTTCTTATTTCAGCAACAATTGGGTTAATACTCCAAACTTGGTGACATCACAGTATAAACAGAGCAGACAGCCTTATCTCTCCAATAGTTAAGTAAACAAAATGC
Source organism: Rhineura floridana (assembly GCF_030035675.1). Classification (NCBI taxonomy): domain Eukaryota; kingdom Metazoa; phylum Chordata; class Lepidosauria; order Squamata; family Rhineuridae; genus Rhineura; species Rhineura floridana. The sequence goes on from NC_084480.1 coordinate 47,711,942, forward strand.
AGTTCCCAGGATCGAAACAATTAATGGCAATCGTCAAGAAACAGATTCGTCAAAATAAAATAGACCAAAAAGAGAGTAGTCTCAAAACAGTATAATATTTTTCAAAATAAAAATCTGGAATAGAAATCCCTCTTCTGTGTATATCTTTAGAATGCAAATCCAGGACAGCTTTTTGCAACAAAAACAGAGATAAGCTATTAATTAGTGCGTAGCAGAGAGAAGTTACGGCTCCCCAGTGAGATGTCAAAAACCGATCAATCTGGCAAATCTCTTTTAAACAGCAACAATTTAAGTCAAGTAAAAGAAAAATATAGAAAGAAGGGTGCTTGCCTGTTAGTGCGTTCTCTCTTAGAAGATAAGATGAACGTTCGCTTTAACAGATAGAGCTTGCTGTTGAAAATCCGTCCCACCTTCGTCGGCTGGACCTCGTCCCATAAATTAATGAGATCTGGTCGTCCCAACAAAAATAGGCTTTGAGGTTAATCTCTTCGTTTCTCCCTACCCGGGAGAAGTTTAATCAGTCAAAAAAAAAAAGAAAAAACTGACTGATATATCTGAATAAGCTTCTTTTGAGGCAGGAGCCCGTCTCAAAAGCAGGCACAGGCTAAGTCACCCTTCCCGGAAGTCGACAATCATGACTTCTCTCAAAGAATCCTGGGAACTGTAGTTAGTGAAGGGAGCTGAGAGTTGCTAGGAGACGCCCTGTTTCTCTCACATACCTTCAGTCAGAGTGGCTGACTGTTAAACCATTCTCAGGGGAATAGGAGTCTCCTCTCAGTACCCTTCACAAACTACACCTGATTCTTACCACCTGTCCCTCTTTGGAGGGATACATAAGCCGGCTGGCTGAGGTGGCCTGGGAGACCCAGTGCCTGCAGGAGGAAGAAACCATCGCCCAAAGGAAGGAGAGGCTGCTGCTCTTGCTGCTGTGCTGCTGCTTTCTTTTTCTTTTCTTTTTTTCTTTTCTTTTTTTTTACTTTTTTGTTGGTGTGTTGATGCAATTTGAGATGAATGGGTGCCTGATTATATGAATGTATGTCTGAGTGAGTGTGTATGTTTATATGCTGTATATATGGCTGTATATATGGCTGTTTTTATATGTTTAATTGTTGTATATTTTAGTTGTATTATGTGCTTCGGAGAGAGTTTTATCCATCAGGCGGGGAGACTTGAGGGGACCCCAATTACCGTAGTGACGGGCAAAGGAAGGTATGGCGCTGTGAGAAGGACATGCCAGGTAAGGGGAACGCGGTCCAGACATGTTGTGGCTGTGCCTTGTTCCGGTCCTTCCCACACCCGCAAGGTCGTTGGTAGTCCTATCAGCCAACTCTCAGATCTCCAGTTGCTGTTATTAAATGCCAGATCGGTATATAATAAAACCTCCCTCGTCCACGATTTGATTGTGGATGAGGCAGCCGATCTGGCATGTATAACCGAGACCTGGGTGGGTGAGCAGGGAGGAGTTGGTCTCTCTCAGCTCTGCCCACCGGGGTACTTGGTTCAGCATCATGGTAGATCTGAGGGTCGGGGAGGTGGGGTTGCTGTCGTCTATAAGAGTTCCATCTTACTCACCAAGCACCATGTTCATTCAGTTACTGGCCTGGAGTGTTTGCACCTTGTGTTGGGCCAGAGGGACAGGCTGGGAATCCTTTTGGTGTACCGCCCACCTTGCTGCCCAATGGCTTCCCTAACTGAGCTGGCGGAAGTGGTCTCGGATATATTGTTGAGGTCCCCCAGACTAATAGTACTGGGGGATTTCAACATTCATGCCGAGACCACTTTGTCTGGCGCGGCTCAGGACTTCATGGCTTCCATGACAGCCATGGGGCTATCTCAATATGTTAGTGGTCCAACACATGTATCGGGGCACACTCTAGACCTTGTTTTTGCTACTGAGCATGGGGAAAGTGATCTGGATGTGGGGAGTTTTACAACACTCCCTTTGTCATGGACAGACCACTGCTTGCTGAAGTTTAGACTTTCAGTAACCTCTTCCCTCTGCAAGGGTGGGGGACCTATTAAAATGGTCCGCCCCGGAGACTAATGGATCCTGAAGGTTTTCAAAGGGCTCTGGGGGATTTTCCGGCTGATAGGACTGGCGCTCCTGCTGAAGCCCTGGTCGGTCTGTGGAATACGGAGATGACCCGGGCTGTAAACACGATCGCTCCTGCACGCCCTCTCCTGTGTAGAGCTCATACAGCTCCATGGTATACTCCGGAGCTGAGAGCGATGAAGCAAGCTAGGAGGCGGCTTGAGCGGAAATGGAGACGAACTCCCGACGGATACAATTATGCGCTGGTTAGTGCTTCGACTAAGCTCTATGTAGGAGCAGTGAAGGCAGCTAAAAAACATCATTTTGCTGCCACTATTAAATCATCTCTTTGCCGCCCAGCGGAGCTCTTTCGAGTTGTCCGGGGGCTTCTCCATTCAAACCCTCCGGACACGGTGGAATCATCGGAGGCCCGCTGTAATCAGTTTGCTGATCACTTCCAGAATAAGATCTCATGTATCCGCCAGGACCTAGACTCTCAAGTTATAGCAGTAGATCCTAGTGAGATGTCCAGAGCACAGTCTTGTCCTATTTTGTTGGATGAGCTTCAGTTGGTTCAACTCGAGGACGTGGACAAGGTGCTTGGACAGGTACGTGCAACCACTTCGGTACTGGATCCTTGCCCCTCCTGGCTGATAAAAACTAGCAGGAATGGAACAGGTAGCTGGGCCAAGGAAGTGATAAATGCCTCTTTACGAGAGGGAGTGGTCCCGGGCTGTCTGAAAGAGGCAGTGGTGAGACCACTCCTGAAAAAGCCTTCCTTGGACCCAGACAATTTTAACAGCTACAGGCCAGTGGCGAATGTTCCATTCCTGGGCAAGGTCTTGGAACGGGTGGTTGCTGGCCAGCTCCAGGCGCTATTGGATGAAACTGATTATCTAGATCCATTTCAATCGGGTTTTAGGCCCGGTTTTGGCACTGAGACAGCCTTGGTCGCCCTGTACGATGACCTATGTCGGGAAAGAGACAGAGGGAGTGTAACTCTGTTGATTCTCCTTGATCTCTCAGTGGCTTTTGATACCATCGACCATGGTATCCTTCTGGAGAGGCTCGCGGAGTTGGGAGTTGGAGGTACTGCTTGGCAGTGGTTCCGCTCCTACTTGGCGGGTCGTCTCCAGAAGGTAGTGCTTGGGGAACATTGCTCGACACCGCGGGCTCTCCAATATGGGGTCCCGCAGGGGTCAGTTTTGTCCCCCCTGCTTTTTAATATCTACATGAAGCCGTTGGGAGAGGTCATCAGGAGTTTTGGAGTGCGTTGTCATCAGTATGCTGATGACACGCAGCTCTACTTCTCCTTTTCATCTTCTTCAGGTGAGGCTGTCGATTTGCTGAACCGTTGCCTGGCCGCGACAATGGACTGGATGAGAGTTAACAAACTGAAGCTCAATCCAGACAAGACTGAGATGCTGTTGGTGGACGGGTTCTCTGATCGGATGGTGGATATATACCCTGTCCTGGATGGGGTTACACTCCCCCTAAAGGACCGGGTTCGTAGTCTGGGAGTCTTTTTAGACTCTTCCCTCTCACTTGAGGCTCAAGTAGCCTCGGTGGTTAGGAATGCGTTTTACCAACTTCGGTTGGTAGCCCAGCTACGTCCCTATTTGAGTAAAGAGGACCTTACATCAGTGGTACATGCTCTGGTAACCTCACGTTTGGATTACTGTAATGCGCTTTACGTAGGGCTACCTTTGAAGACAGTTCGGAAGCTACAACTAGTGCAAAATGCGGCGGCCAGATTGCTGACAAGGACCAAGCGGTCCGAGCATATAACACCTGTTCTGGCCAGCTTGCACTGGTTGCCAATATGTTTCCGGGCTAGATTCAAAGTGTTGGTATTAACCTATAAAGCCTTATACGGTGCGGGACCACGATACCTTGCGGAACGCCTCTTCCGATATGAACCGGCCCATGCACTACGTTCTGCTACGAAGGCCCTCCTCCGGGTTCCAACTCACAGGGAGGCCCGGAGGGTGATGACAAGATCTAGGGCCTTCTCAGTGGTGGCCCCCGAACTATGGAACAGTCTCCCCGAGGAAGTACGCCTGGCGCCGACTCTGCTCTCCTTCCGGCGCCAGGTCAACCTTCCTATTCTCTGAAGCATTTTAAGTTACACTGATTTACTTTTTAAAATGTTTATTGTATTGGATTGATGATTGTATTTTAGTATTATTTTGTTATTCATTGTATTTTTATGCTATTTTATGTTCACCGCCCAGAGAGCTATTGCTAGTCGGGCGGTATATAAATTTAATAAATAATAAATAAATACACTTCCCAGGAGTCTTTGAGGGAAGCCATGACTGTCTCAAGTGAAATCAAGTCTGGTGTGGGTGTGGCCCTCTGATTAGCCAAGCCCAGCAGCTGTGAGGCTTTTAGAACACTGACAGTTGGTCCTTACTGAGCATGCCCCGCGTTATAATAGGCTTCCAGCCAAAGTTTCTTAAATTAATTAAAAATCAACCAGGCATTTTTTAAACTTTTAAACTGCAGCGGATGAAGGTCAGAGTATGGGGCAAGGTCAGTATTAGGATTACAGGTACTCTGTGAACATGGCTGGTTTTTAATGAATGACAACAGATTATAACTCTCAGAGAAAAAAGTCCAAAAGGGCTCTGAGGTTTTTCTCTTTTTACACTTTGAACTGTCTATTCTCTCTGACTGTTTTGTGTATCGCCATGAAAATTGACAGGGTTGTTAAGCAAGCGTTTCTGAGTTCAGGACTATAGGTTATGTAAGGTTTTGTTTTGAAATGAGCTTATGGGAAGCATCAGAATGGCATGGGGGGTATTTTCCATTTAACATTGCGGAATGCGAAAAATCCCTGCTGGCTATAGTATACAGCCACTCTTGTGGCTGTATAACTAAGTTATCTAACAAACCTATGGTTGCGTCTAGCAGTTATCAGGCGTGGCTAGCACTCCAGTATTACTATGAACAATTGCTTGGGGTGCTTTCCTCTTTTTAGTCATGGCAATCCCTCCATACCCATCCTACCAATTCTATGGCTGCTTGGCTTAGAAGGCTCATTCTCATAGGTGCCCCCATTACACCAGCTCTGTTTCCACCGTGATCATATTTAATCCTTGCATCACGGATGGTAGTCATACACTTGTGTTCTTGCATATCAAGAGGTGACCCATAAGAGTTCTGGCGAAAATTTGAAGCTTTGTTTCCTTCCTGGTGAATTGGGAAACCTATTTCTCAAACCACAGGTGGGGGCTTGCCTGTTCGAACACTTTATGCAGAACTAGTGTATAGAAAACTAGTGTGTCAGGAAAAAGGGTAGACTAGAACTATTGTCTCTACATCTAGTTTTCTGTGTCCAGGGACTTTTTGATTGATAAAGGAATCCACTCCTGCACCTGAAGTTGTTACAGCCCTGAAACAGACCACATATACTGGAAAACTAGATTTTTCAACCAGAACCAGTTTCTGTTGCATCTTGCATTTTATCACTAGCTATGTGGTCCTTTTTCAGAGTAGCACTAAACTATGGTTCAGTGTTATATTCATAGTTCTGAGGTGCATGCATTTCCACCTGCTCATTGGGCATAGCTGGAAGGAGATTAGAAGCATCTGTTTTTATTTTTACACTAACAAGAGGGCGGAGAGTGAGTGTATAAGCCCAAAGCGTGTGAATGTAACACTTAGTTTGGTAGTCTGTATAAACCAGGCCTTTGGGTTATGGTTTGCAACAGAACAGGCAGAAAATGGGTAAAAGACCACTGAATGAGAATGTTATTCAATATTAGGCCTTGTAGCACTAGGAAACCTTGAAAAAGTTTGACAGTCCTGAGATACTGAATGTCTTTCTCTTTCCTTTAACCAATAGAGACTTGGAACACACACTGAATTTTTCAAAGGTGATCGGAAGTTCTTAGTTCCTTTTGGAGCTTTGTGTTTGTTCTCTATCCTTTCCACCCTACTCCTTACCTTTCAGCATATTTATAGGTCTAGATGCTACTTGGATTCATGTTTCTTGTCCTACAGCTATAACAAAGGTCACCTAAAGCTTTTTGAAAGCAATGTTTCTTGTCAGTTACGATTAATGTTTTCGAGTTTAAATGGACATATATAGACAGGATCAAAGGCAATAAAAGCAGGCTACAGGTTCAAGTATTGAGCTACCTTTCCTGATGACAATCTGTCGGTCAGGCTGCTTGTGTTTAAGCAGATGTTTATGCTTTTTTCTGCTGGAATATTCATTTTTCTTGAAACATTCTCATTGACACGGACTGTACATTTTGACTACAAAGGAAGAGCATGTTAAGCCTATAGCCATAGGGAACGCAGCCAACCTAAAATACTTGTGCAAGGATGTTTGACTTGTAGTGCAAGAGTTCAAAAGGTTACAATGCTTTTTATTACTTGTTGGTGTACAAGTTTGTGGTGCTGTCAGTGTAGCATAATGGTTAAAAGACTGAGCTACAAATCAGGCAATGGCTAGTTTGAATATCTCCTTGGCTGTGTGCTTCCTGAGTGGCCTTGTTTATTTACTAATTTATTTTAGATTATTAGATCTCTTACCAATCCCTTACCATAAGGTCCCATGGTGGGTTACAATAATAAAATATACAATTATAAAACAAATGAAAGTTACAAGTGTAAAACAGGAAAAGTATAAAAGCAAAAAGTTACATATAAAAAACATTTTTTTAAAAATCCTATATATAAAAACAGTTAAAAATCGCTCCTATACAGATGCAGACTGGGATGAAGTTCTCCCCTTAAAAGGCTTGTTGAAAGAGGAAGTTCTTTGGTAGGCATCAAAAAGACCACAGAGACAGCACCTGCCTAATATGCAATGGGAAAAAATTCCAAAGAGTAGGTGCCACAACGCAAAAGACACCTGCAGAATGCACAGTGATCAACTAGATATATGAGAAATCTTAGACAACCCCCTCTCTTCCAGTCTGGGTTGAGAGATAATATGGGATATAATAATACTGGCTTCTCATCAGGGAGGGATAAAAAATATTTTTATTCTGCACTTTAAACAAATATTGTCTCCCAAAATGATGATGATGATGATGATAATAATAATAATAATAATAATAAAATAGACATAGGCCTTGCCTTCAGATGTACAAACAAAAAAGATGCCCAATGGAAAAGGTAGGATAAATTACCAAGCATATAGGTGAATTCCATGTTGAGGATCATTAGAAAAGAGATTGAAAATAAAACTGCCGATATCGTAATGCCTTTATACAAATCTGTGGCACAGCCACACTTGGAATATTATAAACAATTCAGTGGTTGCCACACCCCAAAGGGTTTTGTAGACTTGGAAAAGGTGTGGAAAAGAGCAGCTTTAATGAAACATAAGAGGAAAGGTTGCAAGTTTTGGTGCCTTTTAGTTTAGAGAAACAAGTGTGTATGTGTTGCTGGAACATGATACAGTTTCATAAAATTATATATGGTGTGATGAAAGTGCATACAGAGAATTTCCCCCCTCTCATATAATACTAGAACCCAGAGTCACCCAATGAAGTTAAGTGGTGGGAGATTTGGGAGATTCAAGAGGAAGTGCTGCTTCACACAGCACATAGATAAAATTATAGAATTCATGACCATAAGATGTGGTGATGGCAGCCAACTTGGACAGCTTCAAAAGGGGATTCAGACTAGAGGCTTAAGCTATCAGTGGCGGCTACTAGTCAAGATGGCTATATATTTCCTCCAGGATCAGAGGAAATAGGCTTGTAAATACCAGTTCCTGGAAGAGCACAAATGGGGAGAATGCTGTTGAGTTCATGTTCTGTTTGCAGGTTTCCCATGGGCATCTGGGTGGCTACCATGAGAACAGAATGCTGGACTAGATGGACCGTTGGTCTGATCCAGCAGGACTCTTGCTTGCTCTTAAATCCTTTTAAGTTACTAGCTGAGCAGCTGCTTCAATTATTTATTTATTTTTAATTTGGAGAGCTTTAGGCAGCATTTTTTAATTCAAACTGTTTTCTGCTTTTTATATATCTTGTTTACTTTCTTAATGTTAGGAACTTGTTTGACTGTGTGGGATAGGACAGAAAAATAACTTCCTGCTTGTATATTTCAGCAAACTATATCTCAAGCTACTGCTGCAAAATATCCTCGAACTTTGCACCAGTTTTCTAGTGCTGTCAGCATGAGGCCGCAAGGACACAATGGGAAAACTCACACCCAGACCCACAGCAACATCCAGTCAATAAAGGTTGTTGACTAGGTTTACAGGTTAAAATGCTTATATTTTACCTGTAATGCACAGAGACATTATCTAGGTTACAGTTTGAAATGCTCCCTGATGTTTATACCCCAAGGATGCATCATGTTTTTCCTTTCAGTAATAATATATTATAATATATTAATTATACTGTAAAAATGTTTTGAGACTTAAATACAAACCACCTGAATTCGTACAGTGTAGTTCTTCGTAACTGCAAATAAGGTCTACTTGAAATTCTTATTTTCTAAACTATTTTATTAAATGTGATTATTTAAAGTTTTTAATAAAAAGGATAAACGGAACTTTCTGTATATTCTAAGAAGCATGAATATTTCTACTACATAAACATCACTGACATATGTAACATTATATTCTGAAATGGGACCTAAATCATTGGTAATGGCAGTGAGACTTGAAGCTCAAAAATAATTTTGTGTGCCTCCGTAACTTTCACTCTTAAATTAGGAACATGGCTGTTGAAACAGGGCTACCTGAGGTATATTGTCACATTTATTAACATTTATTTAATATGGATAAAAATGAATACCAGCATACTTGTATCAAGTATAATAATCTCCCATTCCACTGTTCCGTGCCAACAACAACTTTTCTGTGCTTTTCAATTGTAATTTGCTGTTGGAACTATCAGGTCATCTGCAGTGTCACATTATTTTAAGCCCGTTAACTCATAATGTCCTTTTTCATGGTGAGTTTTATCAGTTCCTGCAGTACTTTAGTAGGACCCCAGTGGGGCACTAAAGGATTGTAGAGTGGGGGTTGGGGGAGAGGTATTAGTGCTCAAAAGGCAGCAAGAAGGAAAGCAACTACTCTACTTAGTGTATTAATGTTGCTATCTTAGGCTCTCTTCCAACTTTAGCTCAGGAGTAAGAGCACTGCTTATGCATGTGTTTCCTTCCTGTGCTGCTGAGCATATGGTCAAATGGGAGTAGTCCATGATGTGGCTGCTTGGCATGCCAGTGATGCACTAGTTCCTTGGAGGAATAATATTGGCATAGAAAACAGCTGCATCACCAGCCTCTTCCACATTATCTTGGCCTTCTAACACTGCAGTAGCAGTGGGGTGAGAGGAGAAGGAAACATTTGTCTGTTCCCTTGCTCATGAATAACCACAGGAAGGGACTTTAGGTGTGAATCACTTGAAAGTTTCCAACTGAATGACTGAAACATGAAGTGATTGCTTGGATAGTGAAATGGGTGCAGCACCTCAAACACTACATACAGAACTTTCACATTACTCATCAAACAATACTTTTTCAACTGAGCTGTGAATTACTGTTGGGGTGACAATATATCATGTGAAATATATGGAGTATGTATTATCACAATCTCAAATACACTTACATGGAAGTGCTTTTGTTGCTGTTAATGAAACTTTATTAAATATGTGTGATTCCAGAGTTGAATTAAAAGTCCATTTTCCATAAGAGGTGGGCCATCACTGCGGGTAATAGTTCCACCTATCGTGCGAAGGCAAGAATGTTTTTGAAGTCAAGACTAGGGGCGTCAGGCCTCTCCCACTCTCCAGTTCATTCTTGCCTTCGTACGAACAAGATTAGATCTATAGCGTAGCAAGTAGCTTTTAGCTAAGTTTTGTGTATTTGTCTGTTCATTTGTCTTCAAGTCCTTCCTTTCCCTGTTTGTGTTTAACTTTCCATTTAAGTTTGAGGGTCCCCACAGAGACCACGGCTGCGGTTCTCTACGTTTCTTGGCCAATTTTGAGCTTTTTATTTTTTGAGCCTTTATTTCAGCTTATTTCTCTTACTTGTTTGAGGCTTGTTTGAGGGTCCCCTCAGAGACCGCGGCTGCGGTTCTCTTCGTTTTTGTCCGCTTTTGAGCTTTCCCCCTGGCTCTGTTGCATCCATCGGGAGCTCGCGGCTCTATTTTTTCCTGTGCCGGGCTGACTCAAGCAGCGCTCTGAGGAGCTCTTGGAGAGACCGCGGCTGCGGTTCTCTCCCAGGCGGGAGCTTGCGGCTGCGGCTTCCTGCCCTCTCTTTCTCCCTCTCTCTCCGTGACTTTAATTTTCGCCGCGGAGAGCTCTTTACTCCGCGGCGACAGCGGCTTCCCTCCTGCTGCCTTTCCCGACACAGGCTTCTCTCGGCAGTCTCCTTTTGGGGTTTTTTAGAGCCGCAAGTGCGACTATCGACCCCGCGCCTCCCCCTGCGAGACTGTGCTGGGCAGCCCTTCCCCCAGTTCGTTACCAGTCGGCCGCCATTGCTTCTTCCCCCTCCGCCATTTTCGGATCATTTTTTCCTGCTCTTTTTTCCGGGTGCCATTTTTGTTGAATTCAAATTTCCCGCCTTTTTTGTTACCCCTTTATTAACCAACAGATACCTTCCCTGCAAGTTATCTGTATGTGTGTTGTATGTGTGTTGTAGACAAACTTACAGGGCTTCCTTACAAATTTACAGTGGCTGACTTGTACTAAATTTGAATTATATTCAGTACCATCAAGGCTGGAGCTTTAATATCAGTGGCTGACTTGTAATAAATTTGAATTATATTCAGTATTATCAAGGCTGGAGCTTTAATATCAGTGGCTGACTTGTACTAAATTTGAATTATATTCAGTATCATCAAGGCTGGAGCTTTAATATCAGTGGCTGACTTGTACTAAATCTGAATTATATTCAGTACATCCTGCCCCCTCTGTGGCCGTGTACCATGCCTGAAATCCGGCCTACAGCACTAATCTGAACTATATTTTGTACATCCTGCCCCCTCTGTGGCCGTGTACCAAGCCTAAAATACAGTCTATATTATACTAACGCTGATACCACAGTGCATCCTGCCCCCTCTGTGGCCGTGCACTTAGCCATCTGCCAGTGTATTCTACCCCCTCTGTGGTCGTACACTGTGCCAGTTCGGGTCTTTACATCCTGCCCCCTCTGTGGCTGTGTACTGCACCCAAGTTAATATAAGATGGCAGAACACCCAGACATGTCGCAATCAGCCAATATGATACCAGATCAGCCAGGCATGTCACAAACAGCCAAGCCACAATATTCTAAGGCGACTAAGATTAAGCATGTTAAAGCACTGGCTAAGACAAAACATCTTTCCAGCCATAGCAAACCAAAGCGTCCACACTATGACTCTGTGCCAACCACCGCCACCACCACAGCAACTCAGGCACACATAAGCGATATATTTCATTCCCCTGCTGCTTCCTCTGACGAGGAGGATTTTGCTGGCTTTCCCACTCAGCTTTCACATAACCAGCCTCCCTCCGTTTTACCGCCCCAAACATCTGCTCCAATACCTACTCAGGCACAAACATCTGCCACAACCGGGCTGCAGCTGTCCCCTGATTTCCTCTCCCAACTTCAAGCCATGCTGGCATTTTTCACCCAAATGCAGTCACTACCACAAGTTCCTGCCATACCTCAACTCAACATAGACCAACGTGCGTGTCATGAAGCTCATCCTTCCTGCTCACCAAATCCCTTTGATGTAGCCAGAGGCAGATGTATTGACGAAGCCTCGTATGCGGAGTCAAACTTCACTGACCACGTTGAAGGAGATGACTGGAGCGACTATTCAGATCATGAGGAGGATACATCGTATCGTTTGTTTAACGCCTCAGACTATCAGCCCCTGGCACGCAGGGTAGTTAATACCCTTGGTCTCCAGACTGCGCCTTCAACTTCTTCCACCCCAGCCATCAAAGGGGCCAAGGTTCTCAAATCCCCTGCACCTATTGAACACTACATCCCGGTGCCGGACCCAATTGCCAAATTGGCCTCTGAAGAATGGGCTCACCCATTTCAATCTCGCTGCTTCAAGAACCTGGCTGACAGGCTTTACGCCCTAGCTCCGAACTTTGCCACCAAGTTAGACGTCCCTGGCATAGACGAACCAATCGCTCGCCTCGTTTCACGATCTCTTTTGCCCAGGGAAGGGGAATCCCAACTAAAGGACACTACTGAGTGTCGAATAGACTTCGCCCTCCGCAAAAATCACGAGGCCACTGCCCTCTCCATGCGTACCTCCGCTTCAGCCTCCATTTTCTCCAGAGCAGCTATGATGTGGCTGGATGATCTTCTAGAGGACACTAACCCTGATCCTGTCGCCCTCAGAAGGTCACTGATAAAGTTGCGTAAGACAGCAGCTTTTGTGGCCGATGCCACCTTGGATGCTACTCAATTGGGGGCACGAGCCATGACAGCTCAGATAGTTGCGCGACGGACCCTCTGGCTTCGCCACTGGCAGGCTGATTCAGCGGCCAGAATGAATCTGTCCAGGGCTCCTTACTCCGGATCTTTACTCTTCGGCGAGGAAGCTCTAAAGGCAGTGCTGGTTGATCCAAAAGACGCCCACAAACCAGTTCTGGCCACTGTCAAGAACATCGACCACAGGCCTTTCAGGCGATTTCCTTCCTTCCGTACTAACCAGCCCTTTCGTGGAACGCGGCCAGGAGGACAAGGCCGCGACTTCAGATCCTATGACCCCACTTCATTCAGGGGCTCCTGGAACCGACGCTTCCAGGGCAGAGGTCAGTATCAAGGGCGCAGGGGCAACTCATCGTCCTCATATAGGGGAGGTCCTCGCCAACGCAAGCAGTATTAACACACTGCCCATAGGTGGCAGATTACTTCATTTTGGAGACCATTGGCTGCGCCTCACTACAGTCTCCTGGATCAGGGAGCTTTTCAGTCATGGCTATGCCATAGAGTTTTGGGCAATCCCATCAGACAGATTCCATCCGTCCCCTTGCCCAAGGGCACAAGCCAGGCACAGAATCATGCAGACAGCTATACAACACCTCTTGGACATAGCGGCAATAGAGCCAGTCCCCACAACTGAGAGGTCGGAAGGGGTGTACTCCCTCCTATTTGCTGTGCCAAAACGAGATTTATCATGGAGGGCGGTATTGGACCTCAAGTTTGTCAACTGTTTTGTAACATATCGCAGGTTCAAAATGGAATCACTCCACTCCATTACGGAGAGTCTGCATGAAGGAGACTTCCTGGCTTCTATCGACCTTAAGGAAGCGTATCTCCATGTGCCCATTTGCATAGCCCACAGAAAGTTTCTTCGGTTTGCTTTTGGCCACCAGCACTTTCAATATAGAGCGATGCCATTCGGCCTCTCCTCTGCTCCAAGAGTGTTTACCAAAGTGCTACTCATCCTAGTGGCTTATCTCCGGACCCAAGGGGTTAATCTCTACCCATATCTGGATGATCTGCTAATACGGGCCAAGTCTGAGGAGCTGGCTCATCATCATTTAACGATCACCCTCAATGTTTTGCAGGCCTACGGCTGGCTTGTCAACTTCGACAAAAGCCATCTCCAACCAACCCAATGCCTACTACATCTAGGGGCAATGTTGGACACCCTGCAGGCAATGGTCTTCTTGGCTCCAGATCGCATCACTGCCATCACAAGCATCGCAAGGTCCCTGATGCAACAAACATCCGCAGACGTCATGCTTCTTTCCAGAGCGCTCGGGATGTTCATCTCTACAATCCACATTGTGCCATGGGCTCGAGCCGACACTCGGCACCTTCAATGGACTCTGTTGCCATTTCAACAGGACATTGCTAGTTCCAACCATCGCAAAGTTCGTTTGAGCCCCGCACTGCGCTTCTCCTTCCGTTGGTGGACCAAGGTTCAACACCTCTCCGTGGGCACGTCGTTCAGAGAACCCCGCAGAACCGTTGTAACCACAGATGCCAGTCTCATCGGTTGGGGAGCCCACTGCAACTCCCAGTACGTTCAGGGGGTTTGGTCCACCGCAGAGCAAACTCAAAGCATCAACTGGCTGGAGCTAAATGCTGTCCACTTAGCTCTACGTCATTTTCAGTCTCTGTTCCCTTTGGACCATGTGCTCATTCGAACAGACAACACGTGTGTAAAATCACATTTGAACAGACAGGGGGGCACCAGGTCTCATCCTCTGCAAGACTTAGCCTCCCTCATCTTTGTCTGGGCAGAACAACATCTACAATCCCTGAAAGCAGAATATCTCAGAGGGATTTGGAATGTGACAGCAGACTGGCTCAGCAGACAACAGGTCTTTCCGGGAGAATGGAAACTTCATCCAGCCATTTTCCATTGTCTCCAGTGCCGGTTCGGCGTCCTCGCAGTCGACCTGTTTGCTTCCAGTCGCAATTGCCAGCTTCCCAGGTACTTTGCCCGATACCTGGACTCAACAGCAGAAGCAGTGGATGCTCTGACAACACCGTGGCCAGACGGTCTATTGTACGCCTTTCCTCCCATACCATTGTTAGCCAAAACCTTGAGGAAGGCGCGAACCGAGAGGGCACAGCTGGTTCTGATAGCACCATTTTGGCCACGCCGACCGTGGTTCTCAGATCTTCTGGCAATGTCAATGATGGATCCTTGGACACTTCCAGTCAGGCCAGACCTCCTATCCCAGGGTCCAGTACTGCACCAGGACCCTACTTGGCTCAATCTAACAGCGTGGCGTTTGAACGGGGACATTTGAGGTCAGCTGGACTGTCTGATGCTGTGATTGATATTATTTTGGCCTCGAGAAGACCATCTATCACTCGTATTTATCAACATACCTGGGTGGCTTTCTCCAAGTGGTGTCAGTCCCACCACCATGATCCATCCCAGGCCACTGTGCATCAGGTGCTGCAATTTCTCCATAGCGGCTTTATGATGGGACTTCGACCCAACACTCTATGTCGACATGCGTCCACTCTGTCGTCCATTCTCTCAGTGTCCTCTCCTGGAGATCATATTTCCTCACATCCGTTCATCAAATGTTTTTTGAGGGGAGTCGCCCTACGCTCTCCGGCTGTTGTCCATCGGTTCCCCTCATGGAGTTTGCCGAAAGTTCTGCAGGCTTTGCAACGCCCTCCGTTTGAACCCATCAGGACTGTGCCCCTACGTATGCTGTCCTTCAAGGTCTTGTTTCTGATCGCAATCACATCTGCCAGACGCGTTTCGGAGTTGGGCGCATTGTCTTCTGCTCGACACCTCTGCGTCTTCCATAAGGACTCTGTTGTGCTGAAGACTGATCCTTCCTTCCGTCCCAAGGTCGATTCAGTTTTTCATTGCAACCAGGACATTGTTTTGCCTTCCTTTTGCCCGAATCCTACCCATCCTCTCGAGAAGGCTTGGCATTCGTTAGATGTCCGGAGGGCTCTCAAGACCTACCTGTCTAGGACCCAAGAGATTCGACGAACGGAGTCTCTGTTTGTATCCTTTCATCCAAGGTCTATGGGGCATAAAGTATCCAATTCTACCTTATCCCGTTGGTTAAGGGCATGCATTACTTTAGCATATGAGTCCCTGAAGCTGTCAGTTCCAGCTAGTATAACGGCTCATTCTACCAGGTCAGCTGCCACTTCGGCTGCTTTTGCCACTAATGCTCCTGTTGCCGATATTTGTAGGGCTGCAGTCTGGTCTACCCCACACTCATTTATAAGGCATTATAAAATTGATCGTTATGCCTCTGCTGACGCATCTTTCGGCAGACGAGTGTTGCAACAGGTTCTTAATGAGGATTAACACGTGGTTGGTCCCTCCCTGTATGGGCTGCTTTGGTACATCCCGCAGTGATGGCCCACCTCCTATGGAAAATGTACCATTGGTCTCACCTGAAAGGTGATTTTCATAGGAGTGGGCCATCACGACCCTCCCAGTTGGAGGATGACTAGAGATTTTATAAATGGGTTACATGTTATTGTTACGCTATTATATTTAAATGTAAGAGTGAAGTCAAGACTTTTAGTTCTGTTATGTTGTTATGTTAGAGTCATGTTGTTATGCATGTGACTATTATGTTATTTTCCTGGCGGGCCTGTTGGCCTTGTATTTTTAGATATCTCTTTTTAGACTCGCTACGAATGAACTGGAGAGTGGGAGGGGCCTGACGCCCCTAGTCTTGACTTCAAAAACATTCTTGCCTTCGCACGATAGGTGGAACTATTACCCACAGTGATGGCCCACTCCTATGAAAATCACCTTTCAGGTGAGACCAATGGTACATTTTGTAATTCACATCCTGATCATTAGCTGCTGCTTGTAAAGAAATACCACTAAATTTAATAATGCATTCTTCCCTGTATGCGTGCTCAATTTCACACTGTTTAGACATATCATAGTGGAATCTGTTTACAATAGGGATGGGGAACCTGTGACCCTCCTGATGTTGCTGGACTCCAGCTGTTGGCCCTTACTCTTGGTCATGTTGGCTGGGGCAGATGGAAACTGGAGCTTCAAAACATCTGGATGGATGCAGGTTCCCTCTCCCTGGTTTATAGGATTAAAGATTGTCAATAAAAGGGATAAAGTACTGACCTTATCCCAGCAATGACAGAAGTAGCTAACACCACCACTACTGTCATCTCTCCCAGGTAAGACACAAGAAGACTATTTTTGTAACAATAGACAAGGAGGAAAAGAACTGGATGCTTTTGAAATGGAAAGGCTTGCAAAGAAAACATTTAAATAGAATAACTGCATTTAATGTCTTCTATGGGCTGTAGTGTGGATGCTCAAACCTTGATGTAATTTTGTTGCAGATTTATTCTGTAGGAGAGATTCTCAAAGGCAAAGAACTAGATGTGGACATTTTTTTCCCATTTAACCATATCTGGGAGATTTCTGTGGCTGCCAAAGTAATGCAAAGATCAGGCTGTTAGCAAGTGAATACACAACACACTTCAATATAGTGTTCCAAAAAGGAAGAGCTTTTTATAACCAATTATGAAAATTATTAACCAATTTCAGCCTTGGGATATTTACTTAAAGTCACACTGAACTTAGTGGGACTTTTTTTTTACTAGTAAGCATGCTTAGGATTATTTAAGAGTTATTTATTTTACTTATTTACAGAAAAACGTATAGCCTCCTATAAGATAACAGTTTTGGTATACAACAAAACTTACAAGTAATAAAAATAAAACACAAAATACCATAAAAACAATACAAAATACTCCTAAAAATAACTGGCTCATCTTGAAAACTTTTAAATTGAATAGGCCTGTTGGCATAAAAAGGCCTTTTGGCATAAAAAGGCCTTCAAGAGACACCTGTAATTCAATAGCAAGGATGCCTACTCAATCTCTGCTGGAAAAGTATCCTACAACAAGGGACCAGCGACGCTAAATGCCCAACTTCTGGTTGAAGCCAGTCAAAGTTCAGAAATGGACAGCTAACTGCTCTCCTCCGGATGATCTCAGTGATTGATCTGGGATATTATTGGCCAGGATCCAAAGAGGAAGTTGTGTGCATCTAAGGCATTGCATGCAGGGAACTTGTCCATATTCCTTTCCAGCTGCACTGCATTGACTGCCATTTCAAAGGGGTCCCAGATTTTCAGGAGCGGCTTTTTGAAGAACACAGCAGGTTCCAGTGAGGCAAGGGTATGTGCAGTCCTTTAGCTCCTAATATAATGTACAATTTCTGTAATTTTATACCATTACACCTTTCTGGAAAAATGTTTTGTTTAAAATGGCAATAGGTTTTTTACAGATGTCTACTTGCAGAAATATGAGGAGAGAAACTTTAATCTGGATTTATATTTCTTTAAAACTTACCTTTACAAAGAGAAGCTTTCTGTAAGAAATTATAATAAAGGAACATCAGTTGTCTACTGGGTAGTAAGCTAATATTAGAAGCTGCATACTAAGAAGGTGCTAACTATTATATCTATAAAGTTTAGGTCAAATTCACTTAAATTAAGCCTCAAGATTTTTATATATCTAGCACAGAATTTAATATAATTTAATTCACATGTCTAATCATGGAAATGTTTGAGATAAGAAAAACATAGCATATTTTCTTACAAAAAAAGCTACTAGGGCCCAGTGAGGAGAGCAGAATAATCCCTTTGCAATTATATCTTTCAGTACATTGAAAGAATGTGTAGGGAGCAAATTGGGTGCTTTTGAAGGAGCTTCTTCTAAAAAAATTAACATCTGTAAATTCTAGAATGTATGTTTCAAGCTCTGGTGGATGAGTTCATGAAATTGCACATTTCTTGGTTTCCATGCCAGTATTATTTTCTGCTCTGATCTTCTCTGTAAAAGGAAATACACTTGTTAGACTTCAGAAAATTCTACATGCTTATAATGTATGTCAGATGTGAACAATTCATATAGGTTTGTGCACAACACAATGTTCAGTAGCCATCCAATCATCTATTGTGGCATAGCATCAAGAGCATATGCAGCTGGTTAAAGTGAAACTAGATGCAACTACAGAATTTTTGAAATTGAAATAGACACCCCTCAAAACAAAGTTGGCTGGCTTTCTTTTACTAAAAACTTGAAAGATTTGTTCATTGGCTTCCTGCCATATTGTTTCCTCATAGATACAGTCATATCATGGGTATTTGCCTTTTTCTTTTTTGTAGGAACTGCTGCTGCATAGGAATTTTCATTCTGTTCTCCTTGGCCAGGCTCCAGTGCATCCTGTCATTTAATGAACTTTTTTCCCTATAAGCTCTTTCCCTCCACCACTGTACCATACAGATTTATTTTTTTTCCAAGCAACAAACTGAGTACAGCTTGTTCCCTTCCTCCTCTAGCAAGCAACCCATTATCCATGAGAGGAAGACATGTCACACTAATGCTAGACTAGGGATAAGCTGAAGAACTCACTAGAATAAAATGTGGGCATTTCATCATCTGGTACTCATGCGTGTCAGGTTGGTGGCCCTCATGGTTTTTTTGGATTTTTTTTTAATGGCAGGCATTTTCTTCACCTGTGAAAGGGCTTTTCTGAATGTATGGGTTGGGGCTCAAATATGCAGTGTGCATGTGTGACAGATGCACTTGGGCAGAGTGTGTGTGCGCACATGCATGACTGTGGGAGAGGAAGAGGTGCCTGTTGCTGTGTATGTGAAGTGTAGAGATGTGAGAGGGAGAAAAATGTGTCTGTGGTCTGTACATGTGCAGTGAGCATGTGTTGGATGTGCAAGAGTTAAGTGTGATATGGCTACCTTGTATATTTTTTCATGGTACTGGAGAATGCTCCCTGTTGTTAGGGTGATCTTGTGTGAACTCACAATCAGGACCAGCAGGACACGGGTGACTTCCCACTACAAACATGAGGTTGGCCAGGAGGTGGGGGAAGCAGCTGTGACTGTACTCTAATTTTGTGTTATGTCATCCCACCCCATGTTGTGTTATGCCATGCATGTGCTCAAAGTTTGAAATGTGTCTGCACCAAAAAAGTTGGTGACTCATGAATTACATCAATATACACTGGTACAGCAGGGGTGGAAAAGCTATGGGTCAGATCAGCCAAGCGATATGAAGTAGCCTGCCAAGCTGCCAACAAAATCCTTTGCAAATATACCTTTTCCTCCTGTGCAACACCATATCTAGCAAGTTGGGGTGCTCTGAAAATGGAGTTTCCTTCTGTGTGCAAAAGGAAGCAAAGGTGCCTTTGCAATGTTAGCCCCTGCACCTCAGTTGGAGGTTTCTCTCCTCCCAGTCCAGCTGTGTAATGAGGGAAAAAACTCTCTGTTCTTCAAAGACCAGGTAGGGGATCTTATGATGATGCTTATAACCACTGCTCACCAGCTAGCTCTCTGAATCCTCCTTTCACCAGATCTTCATATAAATATTTAACTGGATTCTGGCCAGCCATTAGGACACCATGCAACCAGATTAGAAGCATTCTGTGTCCATGCTCCTTGTAGCTCTTTTTCCCTAGACAACAACATATTAAATGTTAGTCTGTTTTAGAAAGAAAAATGCTTTTATATCAGATATCTCCCTCAGAAGCTGACAATTAGTATGGCTGTTCAGCAGCCTGGTGTAGAGATGTTTGGTTGAAGCCAGTTGGTACTCCAAGCCCCTCCGCTCACAGGAAAAGCAGAAGAGGCTCTGATGGGGACAGGGTGTGTGTAACTAACAGGGACTTTATCCTCTGCTCCAAACTTTCAGTTCCCAGAGGGAATGTGAAGGGATACACTGAATATGCAACTCTATCAAAAAAAGAAAAGAAAAATGAAATGGACTGCCTTCAAGTCGATACCGGCTTATGGGCAACCCTATGAATAAGGTTTTCATGGTAAGTGGTATTCAGAGGGGGTTTAGCATTGCCTTCCTCTGCGGCTGAGAGGCAGTGACTGGCCCAAGGTCACCCAGTGAGCTTCATGGCTGTGTGGGGATTCGAACCCTGGTCTCCCAGGTCATAGTCCAACACCTTAACCACTGCACCACATTGACTCTCATCTATCCAAAGTAACTATCACATTTTCTATGCTACTTTGGAAACAACTGTCCAAAGTTGGCAAGACAGGAAGTAGTTACTGTAGCCTCCCTGACTTTTCTTCTTACTTTCTTTTTTCTTTTTAGATACACACACGGAGAGCTAGGTTTAGTTTAAATGCTTAGAGCAGGGATAGCCAAAATGGTGCCCTCTCAATATTGTTCAGCTTCAACTCCCATATCTCTTGACCACTGACCATACTGGCAGGGGCTGATGGGAGCTTTAGTTCCACAACATCTGTAGGGCACCATGTTGGCTATCCTTGGCTCAGAGCAACAAATATTAATTTCTCCATAATTCAAACATTCTAGCTGAGCATGTAAACTTTCCCATGTCTCTAATGAGGACACTGCCATTTTATTGTAGCATATTTACCTGTCCACTGTTCTTCAATAGCTTTGATCTGCTCATCTGTAAACTTCCAGAATTGTGCCAGTTTTGTCCACTCATGCATTTTTAACTGATTATAAGCCAGTTTCCAAAGGGAGGAGCGAATCTGTTTGGTCTGCATGCTGTGATCTTGTTTAAAAGTTAGGATATCATTTGGCAGATCACCACCACTTTGAAGGTGCTCCTGGGAAGTAAGTTAAAGATTTAGCCATGTGCTTCTTCAAATTATAGGGTGTTTTATTCCCACATGATAAAAAAGTCCCTGGATTTAAATGTTTTTCCAAGGCTAACCCTGATGATATATCTAGTAGCATGCTATCCCAGTCCCAAAAAGGGAAAGAGGCGAAGGCAACAACTGATCGAAAAACAAGGGTATACTGATGCAGGGAAGTGGGTAAAAAGCTGGGCTCCTGTATTTAGCATTCCTCATAACAAATTTTCACCTCTACTGCCCTACTTATTTCTGTACAACTTATTTATTACATTTATATTTATTTATTACATTTGGCCTCATAGCCAAAGCTCTCTGGGCGGTTTACAGCAATTAAAAACAAATCTACAAATTTTAAAACACAAAAAACAATTTCAATAAAACAACTTAGTAGCTCTGCCGTATATCATACCTGGTGATAGTGGCTGATCCTCATACAGCTGCACTGCTGCATGCTGCAACACTGATACATTTTGTATCATCTTAATTCTGTACCTACAACTGGTACAGCATTGATACTGCATGCCTTTTGCAAAACAATCCCTGTATTCAAGCCTGCAGGTTGGCTGGTCTTTGTTTCAATCACGAAGCCATTTCAGAGCAATTATTTCAACAACAATAAAAAAATACTGAACAAGCATTTCATCAGACAAATATACAAGGGTTTTTTGTGTGTATTGTGCGCCACCCCAATCGCCAAGTGGTGCGCTCACCTAGAATTTGGTTTCCTTGGAAAGAACATCAGCGGAGACTGTGGTGTCTTTTTGGGATTATTTGCACATATTCACAACCTGAGCTTAAGATGGAGGAGTTCAAAGCATTAACAGTCCAATAGATCTTGCTTTTCTATCAGACTTGGAGGAACACCCCCCAAAACCATGGTGCAGAGAGCAAGCTCCTCTGTGTGTCTCCCTAGTTCCCAGCTTCACCAGATCAGACTAAAAACACAAGCCTCTCTTTGGCTCCAGATGGGGGGGGGGAGGGTCTCTACCCGGAAAAGGGTTCCAATAGCAACAGAATCTCTCTGGCCCAAAATCAATTCACCTGTTAATGGTCATTTGGCAGACCCATTAGTTCACTTGAAAACTCTATTAGATTAACAAAGGAAACTAGTCTGACCAGTGGAGCAGGTTTCTCTGTTGCAGAGCCCACTTCCAGGTACAGGGTTAGAAATTGTCTGTCAACCCTCAATAGCACAGTATGTTTTAAACAGCTCAAATCAGACAGCTTGGCATTAATCTTTAGAAGAGGGGCAAAGAGCTAATCTGCATTCAGTTTGGAGCCTGAGGCTTGAAGGCAGGGGAACCAGAATTTACCCCACAGCAGGAAAACCTGCTGGAACATTTATTACATGGTTAGAACCCTAAATGCAACTATACAACAACGAGGATGTAGGGACGGACAAAGAACTATTACAAAGTTATTGTCTAGAAATAGAAGAGGACATCAAAAAGGCTAGAACAAGAGCCCTATTCCAAAAGATTAGAGAAAGTAAAGGGAAATTTAAACCAAGAGTAGGGATGTTGAATAATCAACAGGGGAGCACACTGACTGACCAAGATAAAATAAAAGGAAGATGGAAGCAATACACTGAAGAACTCTATAAAAGAGATGCAAGGATGACAGATTCATTCATGGAGGAACTGTATAATGAAGAACCAGAAATTTTAGAGTGTGAGGTGAAAGCTGCTCTTAAAATACTTGGAGGAAATAAATCACCAGGAACAGATGGCATACCAATAGTTTCTACAAGCTACTGAGACTGAATCTGTCCAAATTATGACAAAAAATTGTCAACAAATATGGAAAACTAAAAGATGGCCCACAGATGGGAAGCGTTCAATATACATCCCAATTTCAAAGAAAAAGGATCCCAGGGAATGCAGTAATTATTGAACTATGGCCTTAATATCCCATGCAAGTAAAACACTCAGAAATGGTTATTTCATTGCACCTTTCCATTAATAAAGAATGGAATTTTAACATGAAAGTAAATCCTGGACAACCCCCCCCCTAAAACACCCCATGTATATTTGGCTGGGATGAAGCACACAATCCAAAATTGCTTATGATGACTGGATGTTACAGCTGATTTCCTTATTGATTTACATAGAAACCCTCATATGGCTCTCTCTCTCCTGACCAGCAGCTGTTTGTAGTGAAATGTTCACTGCTCTCCTTTGCCCATTTCTATTAAAATGTCTGCAGATAAATATCCAGATGATAATAACCAGGCTCTAACGGAGCTGTCCCATTCTCTCTGGTACAGAACATAACCTCCTCCTCCTCATGGCTGAACCTAGTCTCCCCATATGGAAGAGAACTCTGAAGACCTGCATTTAAAATAGGGATATAATTAACCTTGTGACATGTTTTAAAAGCCAGCTAACTCCAAACTAATCTAAGCTGAATCGGTACTTCATGTTCCCTTCCTGCCCTTTCCTCCATCCTTTGTTTTATTTAGCGGAACAAAAATAAGAGCTCCAGGTGAGCCACCTTCATAATGGAAAGGTCTTTGCTTCTGCAGTAAAAGTGCAATTTTTGCCAATTTCCCTCGTACTTCAATGTGTTTGCTTGTTTGAGAAATTTCTTTGCATCCTGTCCTTCATAGAGGTGGTTAGCTTATTTTGTCTTTTAGTCCTCATAGCTCTGCTAGATAGGGGACAGTGACTTGCTCAAGGCTATCCAGCGAGTTTCATGGTTGCATAAATTTCCAATTTCCTCATTTTAGGCTGTAAACACACATCGCCAGATCAAAGTATTTCCACTAACCACACCTGGAGGGAGAACAGGTTGATCTGCTGATCAATTGCATAATCTCGTAGAAATAAATTAAAAAAAAACACTCAAGCAGCTCCCAACAGGTTTTACAGTAAAAAGGGGTGGAGTTTGACTAGCGTCATGTGCCCGTTTTCAGAAGAGAGAGGTGGAGACGCACAGGAAGTGGCAGAACAGTGAGTGTGTTTCTACCCTTAGTCATTTCACCATAGTAGCTCTCTGTAAAAAGCAGCATACAAACAGTATCCTGATTTTTGGATTTGTATTACAGTTGGATCTTTACTTAATATTTTCCTGCAATCTTTTACTTCTGTTCCATGGCCAGCAAACAAATGATCTGAATGTGTTCGTGTTTACCCGATATTTCCAAGGTCTTATGGCATCATGGAAGTTGTAATTTCCAAGAGCCATATGATCCATTCTGCAGGACTTCTGAGCTTGCTGCAGAATGAACTATGTTAATGCCCAGGGCCGGCTCCAGGCATGCGGGGGCCCTTGGGCATCAGCTTGCCCTGGCCCCTCGGTTGGTGTTGGTGTGTGTGTGTGTGCACGTGCGTGTATGCGCACGCGTGTGACCCAACACCCCCCCCATGGCCCCCCTACCTGTCTAGTCTTTACCACTGCCCTTAATGAAGATGGCGGCCACGGTTTCCCTAAGGGGAATGAAGCCTCCGCCGCCATCTTTGTTGATGGCACATGTGCGTGCTAAGCATGCACATCTCTGCCATCACCTAAGATGGCAGCAGTGGCTTCAATACCTTAGGGAAGCTGCGCCTGCCATCTTCATTAAGGGCAATGCTAAAAAGCTGGCTGACAGGTAAATGGGGGGCATGGGGGGTGCGGATCGCAGAAGGGAAGCGGAGGGCCCCTCAGGGGCTCCTGTAGCTCCAGGGCCCTCGGGCCAGTGACCAAGCTGGCTGCCCTTTAGAACCGGCCCTGTTAATGCCCACATGACTCCATGGGTGCAATGGGAAGGATGGATGTCATCCATATGATGCAGCTGGCCTTAGACATGCAACAAGACTGAGCCCACAAACACCAACTTGCATCTCTTATCCACTTTTCTCTTATCCATTTTTTTCATTGTCCAACTGTCACATCCATACATAGAGATTGGGAATACCATGGTCTGAATGATCCTGACTTTAGTGTTCAGTGATCCATCTTTGCATTTGAGGACCTTTTCTAGTTCTCTCACAGCTGCCCTACCCAGTCCTAGCCTTCTTCTGATTTCTTGACTATTGTCTCCATTTTGGTTAACAACTGTGCCGAGGTACTGACAATCCTTGACAAGTTCAATGTCCTCGTTGTCAACTTTAACGTTACATAAATCTTCTGTTGTCATTACTTTAGTCTTTTTGATGTTCAGCTGTAGTCCTGCTTTTGTGCTTTCCTCCTGAACTTTCATCAGCATTCATTTCAAATCTGGTTTCTGCTAGTAGTATGGTATCGTATGCATATCTTAAATTATTGATATTTCTCCCTCCAATTTTCACACCTCCCTCCTTGGTCCAATCCTGCTTTCCATGTGATATGTTCTGTGTATAGATTAAATAAATAGGGTGATAAAATACACCCCTGTCTCACACCCTTTCCGATGGGGAACCAATCGGTTTCTCCATATTCCGTCCTTACAGTAGCCTCTTGTCCAGAGTATAGGTAGCGCATCAGGACAATCAGATACTGTGGCACCCCCATTTCTTTTAAAGCATTCCATAGTTTTTCATGATCTACACAGTCATAGGCTTTGCTATAATCTATAAAGCACAGGGTGATTTTCTTTTGGAATTCCTTGGTCTATTCCATTATCCAACGTCTGTTTGCGATATGATCTCTGGTGCCTCTTCCCTTTCTAAATCCAGCTTGGATGTCTGGCATTTCTCGCTCCATATATGGTAAGAGCCTTTATTGTAGAATCTTGAGCATTACTTTACTTGCATGGGATATTAAGGCAATAGTTCGATAATTAACTGCACTCCCTGGGATCCCTTTTCTTTGGAATTGGGATGTATATTGAATGCTTCCAGTCTGTGGGCCATTTAGTTTTCCATATCTGTTGACAAATTTTTGTCAAAATTTGGACAGATTCAGTCTCAGTAGCTTGTAGCAACTCTATTGGTATGCCATCTGTTCCTGGTGATTTGTTTCTTCCAAGTATTTTAAGAGCAGCTTAAACTCCAAAGGAGTAAACCTCATTAAAAAAGTGACACTGATTTATAAGTAAATGTGCATCAGATCACACTGTATGAAAAGGATCTTTGGGAAGCCAAAATGTCCTGCAGAACATACTGATGTGTTCCATCAGTCCCCAAATAATCAATTAAGAAAGGAAACCAGGAAACACCAAGTTCATTAAGATACTGAGAAAGTTCAAAAAGAGAGTTCAGCATCGTACTCAATATCCCATCAATACTGATGAAAGGCATAAATGAAAGCTGCAAAACAAAGGAGAGAAAAAGAAATAGGCCTAGCATTTTCTAGCAGCACTGCAAGGAAGCCCACCGCAGAGTTTGGGAATCCAGAACTTTGAGAGTAAACCATCTTTTGCAAAAAGGTTTTAAATATACTGGAGAAATCTGTATTAGAAAAAGGATAAATCAATCAGAGTTGTGTCTTACCTGTTTCCAGGTGTAATACCTTTCTGCTTTTATAATCATATCTACAATCAATGCATGATTGCTCCTGGAAGCTACAGCTAGTGCAGTTTTTCCTTGCTGAAAATGCAAATAATGTGAATTACTAAAAGCTGAGGAGAAAATTGAGGCCATAGATGAGAATCAGAAAAAAGTTAGCAGGTTCTATAATTATCTGTATGGCTAATATTCCAGTGCATGAAACACAGAATCCAGTTGTGGGGAAGTGCACAATCTGCTGGGTATTTCCTAATAATTGAGTATTTTAGGCTGCTGTTTAGGGTCCTCACGAGGCAGTTTCCAACATATAACTTTACGAATCACAATAAAAGAAAAATATATAAACATAAATAATATAAAAGCAACAAGAAAGACATCAATAGCAAAACAAAACAAAACAGCAACAAAACAACAATGTAGTCCTTGTGGTTTAAAACGTTTTTGTTCCCTATATTGGGGCAGTACATCTTACAAGCACTGATAACTGATGATATCTCCTGAGTCCTGCTAGATCAGACCAGAGGTCCATCTCATACAACTTCCTGTTCACACAGTGGTCATCTCTCTCTATCCATATGCCTGTGGAACCCAAAAGTAGGACATGAGTGCAATAGCATTCTCCTATTTGTTATGGGGGCAATATATAGCTATCATGACTGGTAGCCACTGACAGCCTTATCCTCCATTAAGTAATCTAATCTCCTTTTGAAGCTTTATATTACAATCCAGATACAATTCTTCCCTTAAGTTGTCAATGCTAAGGGCCAAAAAGGCAATTACTGCATTTGCATGGATCCTCTTTTTCCATAGGGACCAACTGGGGGAGGGGAAGCAATACACTCTGTAGCTCATTCCCCACCAAAAGCTGTGCAGCCCTCCCCAAAAAGACATGTCTCCCTGAAGAAGCACAGAAACAGCTGCTTCCCGCTCAAGCGAGACTCCGTGGTCACAGCAGTGGCAGCTACTCCCTAATCCTGGCCCAAACTCCACTGTGCACAAACTAGTGGCCAGATCAAAGCATTTCGAATAGCCACACCTGGAGGGAGAATGGGTTGATCTGCCGATCAGTTGCATAACCTCTCTGAAGCTGCTCCCATCAGGTTTTATAGTAAAATGGAGTGGGGTTTGACTAGTGTTGTCTGCCCTTTAATAAGGGAGAGGTGGAGATGCACTGGAACTGGCAGAACAGTGAGCGTGTGTCTACCCCTCACCAGCAGAGAACTGGGAGCACAATCTTCTGTCGCTGCTTCGCTTGCCAAATTTAGCTTGTTGCGTTGTCTGGATCGGGGATTGTAGTTTATCACTAACTCTGTTCGGTTTCAAAACAAGCAAACATCAAACCATGGATTATGAAGCTGGCTTGCTTAAATTAACCATAGTTACAGTCCAATCCTATGCATATCTACTCTGAAGTAAGCTCTGTTGTGTTCAATGGGGCTTACGCCCAGGTTGTGTGCATAGGATTGGAGCCCTAGTGTAAACCACAATCCCCAGTTCAGATGCAATGATGAGTTTAAGAGAAATGGAAAGCACAAGTTGTTGAAGTCCTTGGCAGGAGCAGAAGGAAGGAGGATTGTGTAACCTTAAAGCTTGCTTGGGCTCATTCCAGCTTGTGTATATCACCCTTAAGCATGGTTTAGCATAAACTGTAGATATAGCCATATGCTCCTGTCTTATTTATCATAAATAAAGGTCTAAACAAATATAATAATACTTGCATAGTTTGTATTTTCCTTTTCTTCTTTCCTTAGTTTTAACTAAAATTCTGCTCTTTTAAAATAAACGATTACAATAGTTTGCCTTTGGTTGTGCTTAAGAGCTCTAAGACGACACATTTCTTAAAAGTGAAAGTCTGAACTAACAGCTTCTGCTTTCATGGTGCTGCATTCCAACCAATGACCTCTCTGCCAACTACTGACTGTTCTGCAATCCAAGTAAAAAAAGTAAAGGTGTCCCCGCACTTGTAGTGCAAGTCATTTCCAACTCTTAGGGTGACGTCTTGCGATGTTTACTAGGCAGACTGCATATATGGGGTGGGATTGCCAGTTCCTTCCCCGGCCTTTCTTTACCCCCCAGCATATGCCGGGTACTCATTTTACCGACCATTGATGGATGGAAGGCTGAGTGGACCTCAACCCCTTTCACCGGAGATTCCACTTCATCCTTCCATTGGAATCAAACTCTGGCTGTGAGCAGAGCTTCGGCTGCGTTACCGCCGCTTACCACTCTGCGCCACAGAAGATCCTGTAATCCAAGTACATTCCTGCTATTGACAGTTCAAGGCCACACATAATTCTGTGAGTCTACGGGGTCATCTCAGTAATCTTTTCATGTCAGTGGATTTACACTAAAAACAGCTGTCTATAACATAAATCTTCCAGAGTTTCTATGTGTTAAAGAGCTAAAGTGGCATGAGAGGGAAATGCATTCCGTTGCAATGATACTAAAATGTAATCCATCCTAAAACTAGCATAGCAGTACTTGCAGCACAGACAGGGACAGAAAAATGCAAGGTCCTACTGCCTCACCAAGGGAAAGAAGCAAGCTTCAAGTGCAGCCTTTGCCCCACAGAATGAGGGTGCTAGTAATTTATGGTACAGTCCTATACATGTTTACTTGGAATCAAGTACCACTGTAATCAGTGGGCTTGCTCTGTTGTAGGGATGTGCTAGAATTCTGTTCAATTCAGATTTGATACCAAATTTCCATTAATTTGTTTATTCTCTTGTTGCAGATCAGATTTTTATGTAGCGATTTTTCATGGCTATTTACAAAAATTGATTTCTTTTTTTAAAAACAAAATTCACCTCTTAATATTCATATTAACAACAATAATTTTGTTTATATTTCATTTCATGTATCAATATTTCTTTTAAAATTATCGATATTAATTATCAATATTTTTGTGTGAGAAAAAAGATAAGTAAAAGCAGCGACTAGCAGACAAAGAACTCGGATCAATACCAGCCTGTTAGGTTGACAGAATGCTTTTGAAATGAAGCTGGCCAATGGATCCCATTCTTACTTTCTTGTAAATGTGCCTAAATTACGTTTTGTATCTAAGGCTGGTCCCTATTATTACATTTTGTTGTTATATGCCTTCATGTCGATTATGACTTATGGCGACCCTATGAATCAGCGACCTCCAATAGCATCTGTCATGAACCACCCTGTTCAGATCTTGTAAATTCAGGTCTGTGGCTTCCTTTATGGAATCAATCCATCTCGTTTGGTCTTCCACTTTTTCTACTCCCTTTTGTTTTTCCCAGCATTACTGTCTTTTCTAGTGAATCCTGTCTTCTCATTATGTGTCCAAAGTATGATAACCTCAGTTTCATCATTTTAGCTTCTAGTGGTAGCTCTAGTTTAATTTGTTCTAACACCCAATTATTTGTCTTTTTCCATGGTATCTGCAAAACTCTCCTCCAACACCACATTTCAAATGAGTTGATTTTTTTCTGTCCGACTTTCATATCCATACATAGAGATTGGGAATACCATGGTCTGAATGATCCTGACTTTAGCTGCCCTCCCCATTCCTAGCCTTCTTCTAATTTCTTGACTATTGTCTCCATTTTGGTTAATAACTGTGCCGAGGTATTGATAATCCTTGACAAGTTCAATGTCCTTCATCTTTAAAGTTACATAAATCTTCTGTTGTTATTACTTTAGTCTTCTTGACATTCAGCTGTAGTCCTGCTTTTGTGCTTTCCTCTTGAACTTTCATCAGCATTCGTTTCAAATCATTACCGGTTTCTGCTAGTAGTATGTATTGTCTGCATATCTTAAATTATTGATATTTCTCCCTCCAGTTTTCACACTTCCTTCATGTTGGTCCAATCTCACTTTCCATTTATGTTCAGTGTATAGATCAAACAAGTAGAGTGATAAAATACACACCTGTCTCACACCCTTTTTGATTGGGAACCAATCGGCCATATTCTGTCCTTACAGTAGCCTCTTGTCCACAGTATAGGTTGCGCATCAGGACAATCAAATGCTGTGGTAGCCGCAGTTCTTTTAAAGCATTCCATAGTTTTTCATGATCTACACAATCAAAGGCTTTGCTGTAATCTATAAAGCACAGGGTGATTTTCTTCTGAAATTCCTTGGTCTGTTCCATTATCCAACGTGTGTTTGCGATATGATCTCTGGTACCTCTTCCCTTTCTAAATCCACCTTGAACGTCTGGCATTTCTCACTCCATATATAGTAAGAGCCTTTGTCGTAGAATCTTGAGCATTACTTTACTTGCATGGGATATTAAGGCAATAGTTCAATAATTACTGCATTCCCTGTGATCCCCTTTCTTTGGAATTGGGATGTATACTGAATGCTTCCAGTCTGTGGGCCATTGTTTAGTTTTCCATATTTGTTGACAAACTTTTGTGTGTGTGATACACACACACACACACACACACACACACACATCTCAATAGAAAGGAGAAACTGTGGCTTTAAAATAGTTGCTAAGTGGCACCAAATGAATAAGAATTGGAAAACCGTACTGTATGTTTAGGGTTGCCATATTGCCCGGTTAGCTGGGTTTTACCCAGATTATAGCCCTGCTACCCGGCGCCCGCTTAGCCCATTAAGTGGCTCAGATTTTCCAGGTGGGCACCGAGCCACAGAGAGGGAGCTACAGTTCCTTTAAATCTGTAATACGAAAAGTTCCTCTAATCAGTTCTGCTTGAGTGAGGTGTGCAATTGATAAGAAAAAATGAAACTGACAAAGAAAACCCCATCCCCTTCTGCCTTAGCTTTAGCAATACTCTGGAGGGGGTAAACATCCTTCCTTCCCAGTGTGTGTATGCACGTGTGGACATGCGCACTGAGCTCTGTGCCTTGGCAGACCGCAGCCTCCACTTTCATGGTGGAGAACCAGCCATCACTGCCTGTCACCATGTACTAAATGTACTGAATTATCAACAATTAAGGCCATTATCTCACAAACAAACATTTCAATTTGTGAAACTGAGAAGTAAAGCAACTAGTGAGGAGTTTATGTTCTTTTTAAAAATACACCTCATGAATGAGCTGTTTACAAAAATGTTTCCAGATTCCAACTATTCCCAACCCTTACTAGAATGGACAACCATTTTCTCTTATTCACCTATTATACTGAACACAGGTACAAGTTGTCTCTACACATGTACAAGCATTTATTTTTAATAAATGTTTTCAACATTTACAAGTATTTGATTTGTGCAGCCCAACTATTGTGTACACAGATACAGACTGTACACTTTGTTGAACATTACATGTGAATAGCTATGAGCGTACAGATCACCTGTTGTGTACAGATTTTACACTGGTAGAATCAACTGTGGAACACCCCTAACAGGTATTGACTGTGCAGTGCAAGGGTGCTGCATGGCATTATGGGAATAGAGCCAGCAAACTCCCCTGTATCACATGACAAGTTGGACAGTGAAAAAAAGCGGATAAGAGAAAAATCAACTCCTTTGAAATGTGGTGTTGGAGGAGAGCTTTGCGCATACCATGGACTGCGAAAAAGACAAATAACTGGGTGTCAGAACAAATTAAACCAGAACTGTCACTATAAGCTAAAATGATGAAACTGAGGTTATCATACTTTGGACACATAATGAGAAGACATGATTCAATAGAAAAGACAATTATGCTAGGAAAAACAGAAGGGAGTAGAAAAAGAGGAAGGCCAAAGAAGAGATGGCCACAGACCTGACCTTACAAGATCTGAACAGGGTGGTTCATGACATAGGCTATTGGAGGTCACTGATTCATAGGGTCGCCATAAGTTGTAATCGACGTGAAGGAGTAAGTCCCATTGCTCTCACTGGGACTTACTTCTGAGTAGGTATGTCATTTATTGGGATTATTTACTTCTCTTTGTTCTAATCCTGCCACCTGGATTCTCAAACTGAGTGAATGGGTGGGAAAATGGCAAATGCAATTCAATATAAACAAGTGTAAAATTATGCATATTGGAGCAAAAAATCTTAATTTCACATAGACGCTCATGGGGTCTGAACTGGCAGTGACCGACCAGGAGAGAGACCTCGGGGTTGTAGTGGACAGCATGATGAATATGTCGACCCAGTGTGCGGCAGCTGTGAAAAAGGCAAATTCCATGCTAGGGATAATTAGGAAAGGTATTGAAAATAAAACAGCCGATATCATAATGCCGTTGTATAAATCTATGGTGTGGCCGCATTTGGAATACTGTGTACAGTTCTGGTCGCCTCATCTCAAAAAGGATATTATAGAGTTGGAAAAGGTTCAGATGAAGGCAACCAGAATGATCAAGGGGATGGAGCGACTCCCTTACGAGGAAAGGTTGCAGCATTTGGGGCTTTTTAGTTTAGAGAAAAGGCGGGTCAGAGGAGACATGATAGAAGTGTATAAAATTATGCATGGCACTGAGAAAGTGGATAGAGAAAAGGTTTTCTCTCTCTCTCATAATACTAGAACTCGTGGACATTCAAAGAAGCTGAATGTTGGAAGATTCAGGACAGACAAAAGGAAGTACTTCTTTACTCAGCGCATAGGTAAACTATGGAATTTGCTCCCACAAGATGCAGTAATGGCCACCAGCTTGGATGGCTTTAAAAGAAGATTAGACAAATTCATGGAGGACAGGGCTATCAATGGCTACTAGCTATGATGGCTGTGCTCTGCCATCTTAGTCAGAGGCAGCATG
Organism: Rhineura floridana; assembly: GCF_030035675.1. Lineage (NCBI taxonomy): Eukaryota > Metazoa > Chordata > Lepidosauria > Squamata > Rhineuridae > Rhineura > Rhineura floridana. The sequence continues at coordinate 47,745,113 of NC_084480.1, forward strand.
CTTCTGAAAACCAGTTGCCGGAAGCCTCAGGAGGGGAGAGTGTTCTTGCACTTGGGTCCTGCTTGCGGGCTTCCCCCAGGCACCTGGTTGGCCACTGTGAGAACAGGATGCTGGACTAGATGGGCCACTGGCCTGATCCAGCAGGCTCTTCTTATGTTCTCTCTCCCTCTCCATCCCACCCCATAAATCTGCTCACTAAGAAATGAACTCCAAAGAAAATTTGAAGAAAGATGATGAAATTTTTCTAGTTCCTGAGCTTGTTTGGACAGTGATGGGAGGTGGTGGAATCTATTAAAAGAAAACTTCAGCACGCAATGATGTAAAAAAATAAAATGAACGCAGAGCGCGAGAGGGAGGCGAGGATGGCTGTGACTTGTATTTAACAAAGTTTCGCAGCCACAGAGAAGCACGAGGTTGGCTTCCTGTGCTCTGGCTTTTCTCTTTGGGGAATTGCAGGAGTTGCCAAAGCAGCAAATCCAGAGACATCAGCCAAGGGGGACATTTAGCTTGCACTGAAACAATCATTGTTTGATAATGAGACCTCATCTGGTGGTGCTGCTGCCTCCTCCTCCTATGCGTGCGTGTCAACTGATATGCATCAGTAACGGCATTGCTGCCGTCTGTGCTGACTCCTTGCTTCCACGCGCAAAGGTGTGTGCGCGCTGGTACCCCTTCCTCTGCCCTCCCCCGAGCCCTGAGGTTGCTGCCGCACCACTTTCCCCACAGGCATCCATCAGGAGAAGGAGGCACACAAAGTTGCTTGGCTTCTTAGGTGAATGAGGCACCGGGCTGGAGCAGCAGAAGAAGGAGAGGGAGTTGGAGGCGCTGCTGCCCCCTCCAACTGGATTGTTCCAAGGCGTGAGGTTGGGAAAGTGGAGTTCTGCAGGTAGCTCCTGGAGAAAGAGGCTCCGAGGAAGGCAGCAGATGGTTGGCAGTGGTACCTTCGTGCAGCTGGTGTGGCAGGGTTGGGCTCAGGCTGGTGAGAAGCTCCTATGAAGTTCTGGGCCCTCAGTGCCAGACCTGGACAACTGCTAGCACCAGGCCTGTCTGAGGCAGTTGCCTCACTCTGCCTAATGGCTCTCTTTCCCTCTGCCCATCAAGACCGCCTTCTCAGTCTTGTTCTTGTGCTCTGGGTATAGAATGCAATCCTGTCCATGAACAGGATCATATTCAGTCACAGCATAGGTCTTCATCATTCACAGGATCATTCATACATAGAGATCGGGAATACCATGGTCTGAATGATCCTGACTTTGGTGTTCAGTGATACATCTTTGCATTTGAGGACCTTTTCTAGTTCTCTCATAGCTGCCCTCCCCATTCCTAGCCTTCTTCTGATTTCTTGACTATTCTCTCCATTGTGGTTAATGACTGTGCCAAGGTATTGATAATCCTTGATAATAATAATCCTTCCCAGTGTGTATGTGTATGTGCATGGGTGCATGTGCACACTGAGCTCCGTGCCTTGGCAGACCGCAGCCCCCAACCAAGCAACCAGGGATGGAGGAGTCAGCTCCAGAGCAAAGCAGCAGCAGTAGCAGCAACCTTTGCTTTAAAGTGCCTGCCGCTTCCACCCACTTTCCTCCTCCTCTGGCCTGCCGAGCAAGTTAGAGGTATGGTTTCCCTTCTTTTCTTCTTCCCCTCCCCCTCCACCTGATTCGAGCTCCTCACTGTTCCCAGGAGGCTGCTGGTGGTAATAAAGTGTCTCTTTGTGTCTTGGGTGAAGGCAGCATTTGGAAGCACGGGGGGGGGGGACTTGGCCAGCTCACACCTGTAAACTGATCACCTGTTGTCTGCAGCTCTTTTCTTTGAAATCATGTGTGTGTGAGTTTTCAAATTTGAGAGCCAGGGTGGCATAGTGGTTAGAGTGTTGGACAAAGACCTGGGAGACTAAGGTTTGAATCTCTACTCAGCCATGAAGCTTACTGAGTGATCCTGGGCCAGTCGCTGCCCTTCTGCCTAACCTGTCACAGGGTTGTTGTGGTGATTAAATGAGAAGGGCTAGAACTGTGTACTCCACCTTGAGCTCCTTGGAGAAAAGGTGGTATTGAAATGCTAATGCTAAGAAGAAGAAGACTTTCCCAAAGAAGAGCTTCTTCCTCAGAAAACAAAAACACACTTTTGTTTTGTTTTGTTTTGAGTGCCCTGTTATCTGTGTCTTGGTAAAGGTCTGTATCCAACCTTGATGTTCTTATGGAAGGGGTGTGCAAGTAGTGCCCCCCCAAGTGTGAAGGTTTGGACAAACACTGTGTTATAGAAAACCAAAGTCTGTGTGAAAGTAAATATTTGGGAATGCCATTGGTGCGATTCCAAGTACATTTACTAAATGATGTCATATAGAACTTGAACTTCACAAAATATTTTACAGTCATGCCCATAAACACCTATGCAACCTTGTGCCTGGAGTCCTAGAGCAGGTAACACATTAATAAGAATCACTTTCCATAACTGTAAAGAGGTATCTCCACATGCATCTCAGGCACTTAAATGAGCAGCATAGGAACACAGGCAGATGCCTTACACCAAGGGTTCCCAAACTTTTCTTGAAAAGTTACACTTTTATTGTTTTTATTACATTTGTAAGCTGCCCTGAGCTCTGTTTTTAACAGTGGAAGGGCAGGATATAAATATTCTTAATACATAAATAAATATTCCATAGTGTTAGAAACTAGAGCCTAGTCATTTAAGGCTGAAAATGTACATTTTTTAAAAAAAGATTTCTCACATATTCCTTCAGATTTTGTTGGTAATTACTAGGTACAAAAACAAAACAATTGGATAATGCAACTATTAATATGCTTAATTTGCATAATTAGCAAATAATTTGCATAATGTGCAAATTAGCCTGTCTGGATTCGTGGGACTGGAATATGGCAACCCTATGTATGTTTGAACTTAACAGATAGCTCGTTAGTAAATTATTGGCAGACATGAAGTTTCAAGAAAGTAGTTAAATCAAGAGTTATATTTTAGTGGGTAATATTTTAAAAGAGCAGTCAGTTCAACAGAACAAGACATGTAGAGTAACTGCATTTTCAAAGAAACATGAATAATAGAGAATACCTTATCCACAGTGTTCAAGTCACAACCAGCCTTTAGCAGCATTTCAGTTACTTCCACATTTCCAAGGTCTGCTGCAAGGTGTAAAGGTGTTTGATGTCTCTTGTAGAAATAAGACAAAGCAGAATAATGTTATAAAGCAAAGGTGGGAAACATTTATCCTCCGGATTTTCCTGAACTACATCTCCCATCAGCCCTAGCAAGCACGGCAATAGCCAGGGATGCTGGGAGTTGTAGTTCAACAACATTTGGAAGGCTAAAGTTCTCTACACCTATTATACAGGAATGTCCTTGATTAGCAAAAACAGGGCAAAAAAGTTTACTGAGTTGTATATAGCTAAGTTCCACTTAGTGCAGACCTTTTGAAATTAATGAATCTATGTTAATCATATCCATCAACTTCAATGGGTCTGCTCCAAGTATGACCAAAGCAGGATGCAACATAATATTCATGTACAGAGTAGAATTAAGGTGACGGTTTTTGTCTATTTGTTTTTTTTAAAAAAAAACTTTTTCTTTGCAGACAAAAGACAATATAAAATCTCTTCATAAAATTACGAAGCAGGTAATCAAGAATAAAAATAGCAAAGCACACTTGTAAAACTCTTTCTGAAAGTATTAAAGCATATCTGTTTAGATGCTGGAATAGTTGGCAGGGGGAGGGTGCACTTAAGTGGAAATTAGGGGAAAGCTTCCAAAATATTAGGATTATTTCCACAGTAATTTTTTATTCCATACAGTTTCATTGCTCTCCTGCACAAGGTTTGTTTTCATTACTTATGTGCCATGTGTTTGGCTTGCTGACTGTTGCAAAGGGAAGTGGAATGCAGCTCACCATGATCAAAGTGAGCAGAGCCAACCAATATACGTAGATTAAACTCATCCTAGCAAAGTGACCTTGCCTGATGGTAAGTTTTACATGGTCCAAACTGTGTTCTCCCAAAGTTGTTGCAATAGTAATTTACAATGCAATCCTTGTGCATGCCTACTCAAAAGTACGTTCTGTTAAGTTCAATCAGACAGGTAAGTGTGTTAAGGCTGCAGTCCTAACCAGAGCTTGGAAAAGTTACTTTTTTAAACTACAACTCCCATTAGCCCCAGCCAGCATGACCACTGGATTGGGCTGATGGGAGTTATAGTTCAAAAAAGTAACTTTTGCAAGCTCTGGTCCTAACTACATATATTAAAGACATAAATATCTTCCAGAATGGTCAACTAATACAGGGTAAGGACAATCTCTTGGATTCTTGTAGGAACATCTCCTGACATTGATGATCCAATGGGCATTCTGATATGTATTCTGTCTGATGGTTAGGAATATGCATAAGGTAAATAAGCACTGGATCTTAATTTAAATAGATGAATGTGGGGTTGACCCATTGATTTAAATACAAGTTGTGCACCATAGCACATATGGAGTTTCAAAAACAAGATCCAGAAATGGTAAAGCATCAGAAAAAAACCCTAGCTTTTCTGCAGATAATGCAATTGATGCACAAAGAGGAGATGGTGCAAGCTAGAAACTCATGAGGAAGGAAGGTAATGAATCCTGTCATCTTCACAGTAAGTCAGGCCAGAGAAATTTCTAGTAGCTAAGCACACCCATCCCATTCCATTATTAGGGTGAGCTCTCAGAACTGAGGACCAACAGTGGGGAGGGGGATTTCTAAAGAAAGGTAGATAGAGCTTTGCATCCAAATATGGGCTGGCTGGGGCTGATGGGAGATGTAGTTCAAAACATCTGGACGACACCTGGTTCACGAAGGCTGCTTTAGGGTGCATTCTGACATGGGGTTTATTGTGTTAGTTTTACTGATTATAATGATAATACTTCTGTCTCAATTTCTAACATTCCTTTGCAGTACCTGCTGCATTATGGAATTGTGGCTTTTTTACCAGTGTACCGCCATGTTGTGCTAAATTTCATTCATACCAGTACTCGTGGTTGACACAACAGTGAATGTCATTGGACAGGTCACTTCTCCACGCTTTCTGCACATGTGTACTTATTTTCTCCCATGATTCACCCATGAAAACAGCCGGAAAGAATTGTATGCCTGCCGGTACACCACCCCAAATTTCACTACTTTACTCTTGTGATTTCTGGGTTGTAAACAGATTTTTTCTGGAAGCAATTAACATGGAAACATCCACTATATTCTGCTAGATTTCCAGAAGTGACTTTTACATCATATGAAAGATTAAATAAAATGCAGAAATTATCAGATAAGGAAATATCAAGAAAACAGAGTAAGTTGCCATCTGGATGCAACCAAGTTCTATGGTGTTGAAACCAACAAATATGGGGGACACACAGAATCTACATACTTTATAATCACAGACAAAAAGTAGTAACTCTACAGAACAGCCTAACTTGACATCCATCAACCAACTGCTAATTTTCCCATCTTATTTTGTATCTGTTCTTATAAAGAGTAACACAGATAAGAAATATTTCATCTTAAAAGCACAATTTCTCACCTGATCAAGAGAGTTTATGTCATGGTTAGCATCTATTAAATTATTTATCACAGGTAGATTATTTTTTAAGATGGCCAAATGGAGAGCAGGATTTTTTTGCTGTAGATAGAGAAAACGGTTGTTAAAACAGCACAATGAATCTATTGATCCAGTTATTATTCGTATGCAAGAGATCTTGTTTGACCACAGGTTCACCAAAAAAAACAAAACTTTGAGCAGAAGGAAGCCAAGGGAACTGTATTTGTCAAGCATGCCGGCAATCAAAAGGTGGCAAACCATTATTTATAATGAATTGTAACTAGGTGATATCTGTGTCAAAAGGAAGGCCCAACTTAGAATAAAACTCTTCAACTCCTGCTTATTAAGAAAATTGCTTTTTTAAAAGGAGAGGATTGCTCCTGCATTTAATGATAAAACAAGCTTTTCTAGTTCCTAGGCATATATCAAAACTCTTCTACGACACTCAAATTGCTCACAAATGATTAAATCTGACAATGTTAAACCTCAGACCTGCAACTAAAGGCCAAACTAACATGATGGGGCAGCCATGTGTTTTTTATCCATTAATCTCTCTCATTCACATTTAAATAGTGATTAAGGGGGGGTCCTATTCAGTTTACACTAAAAGGAACACAGAGGGGAGAAAAGAAAATCTACTTCCCCACCTTACTTTGCTGTACATTATTGCCTTATTATTACATTATTAGGCAACTTCCAGTCTGGCATTGAAGCTGGGCTGGGACGACTTCCGGGAAGGGTGACTTAGCCTGTGCCTGCTTTTGAGACGGGCTCCTGCCTCAAAAGAAGCTTATTCAGATATATCAGTCAGTTTTTTCTTTTTTTTTTGACTGATTAAACTTCTCCCGGGTAGGGAGAAACGAAGAGATTAACCTCAAAGCCTATTTTTGTTGGGACGACCAGATCTCATTAATTTATGGGACGAGGTCCAGCCGACGAAGGTGGGACGGATTTTCAACAGCAAGCTCTATCTGTTAAAGCGAACGTTCATCTTATCTTCTAAGAGAGAACGCACTAACAGGCAAGCACCCTTCTTTCTATATTTTTCTTTTACTTGACTTAAATTGTTGCTGTTTAAAAGAGATTTGCCAGATTGATCAGTTTTTGACATCTCACTGGGGAGCCATAACTTCTCTCTGCTACGCACTAATTAATAGCTTATCTCTGTTTTTGTTGCAAAAAGCTGTCCTGGATTTGCATTCTAAAGATATACACAGAAGAGGGATTTCTATTCCAGATTTTTATTTTGAAAAATATTATACTGTTTTGAGACTACTCTCTTTTTGGTCTATTTTATTTTGACGAATCTGTTTCTTGACGATTGCCATTAATTGTTTCGATCCTGGGAACTGCATTTTGTTTACTTAACTATTGGAGAGATAAGGCTGTCTGCTCTGTTTATACTGTGATGTCACCAAGTTTGGAGTATTAACCCAATTGTTGCTGAAATAAGAAGTGGTTTTCCTATATTTTTCTTTTAAAATGGCAATTAAGAAAGTGGCTGAAAATCTGGAAATAACTATGTTTCAGAAAATAATGGATGAGATTGAGATAATGAAAATTGAATTGAGTAAAATGAAGCAGGAGATTAAAGATATAAGGGTCCCTGTGAGAGAGGTGACCCTGGAAGGGGTCCCTGTGAGAGAGGAGACCCCGGAGATTGGAACAGGGGTCCCTGTGAGAGAGGAGACCCTGGAGACTGGAATAGGGGTCCCTGTGAGAGAGGAGATCCCGGAGATTGGAACCAACGTGGAACAGGAACAAGATTTGGAGTCTATGGACTTTAGAAATAAAATCTATTGTTTGGAACTCAATGTTATCTCTGAAGAAATGAATGAAGATTTTAGAGATAAAGTTATCAATGGCATGGATAATCTTCTGGACTGGAATGATGTGATGGAGCCCAATATAGAGAAAATCTATGGAATTAACTGCAGCCATGTGACAATGGAAAAACTTTTAAGAGATGACCCAGTGTATTTTGAAAAAAAGAACAGAGATATGATTTTACAGCAGTATTTCAGCAACCTATTCAGAATGGATGGCAAGAAAATATTTGGGATAGAGGTAATTCCCATCAGACTCTTACTATATGACTATGGCTTTGACAGCAAGATTATTATGGAATACTGATAATGGAAGATTGGATATTGAAATTACTGGACTTAACAAGACTACTGAAGATGGAAGATGAAAATGGAACTAATAGAGATAATAGAACAATGGCTACTGAAATTATTGAACCTAACAGATTCTGATGTGATGGATTAATTGAAATGTTTATTTTGACTATGGTTATGACAATAAGATTATCATAATTAGTAATGAGATGGATTAATCGATATGCTTATCTGGAAAAAAAAATTGATAGATATATTTCTTAAAGAATTGAAACCTCTCTTTGACTTTTTGTGGAAAGAATAAAGTAATGTTTATGAGATTTGATGATTAAGTAAGATAACTACTGGAGGAAAGTGATTTTATAATATGACTTAAGAGACAGGATTGTTATATATTATAGACTTATAACTGATTTGATCTTTGACAAATGGGAAGTCAATATTTTACTCTTTATTTTTTATTTTTGTTTTTTCTTTTCTTTTTTTCTTTTTGTTTAACTATTTTTGATTTTGTTTTTTGTTTTTGAATGTTTTATGATTTTGTCTTGTATGTTTTATGAAAATCTGAATAAAAATTATTGAAAAAAAAAAAAAGAAGCTGGGCTGGGACAAAACTGCTGAAAGTAATGAATCATGGTCAAGGAAACTCTGTTTCGTAGAATTCCCATCTACTCCTGCTTTATATGTGAACAGGGCAGACATCTGGATAGCTGTCCCCTCATGTCTAGTTCTGGCCCTTAGTGTCCCATTACAACTCTAACAGAGCACCAACCGCATCCAAATCCTGCTGGCTTGCTATGGTCAGGGCGAAAGGTGGGGGATATACACCACCCTGTACAGGATGTAAATTTGATAAATGTGATAATGATCTTTCTGTGAAATGTAGACAAATTATACATTTTGATACAGGCTAAAATTTGGGGGGAGAAAAAAATTAGGCAAAATGTTCATTACCTGTATAAACTAAATTTTCTTCTCAGCTTTTTAATGTTTCCTAGTTTTAGCATGCTCCTGAACTGTTCCTCAATTTAATTTAAAAAATGTTTTCGTGTCAGTGATACATACAGTATGACAATTTTAGACTCAGTCTTAACACATTTCCTCTAGGAATGAAACCTGGATGAATCTTATCTACCATTCACAGCTGGTGAGAAATTAAATAAACAGAATTGCACATCAGGGTTGGTCAAGATTTAAAAATGTGACGAAAAGCCTTTAATAACAAATAAAATATGTTTCTCAGATGATACCAGTAAGATCTAAGTGTTTAACTGTATTAGAGTCACATCCAATACAGATGACTTCAGATATAATCTCAGTTCCAAATGTGTTAGAATACTAAAATCTCTTCTATCTCATTAATAGTAAAAGTGTTAATTTTACATATACAACTGACTGTAATAACAGAACAGGAACATACAGTCCTTTACGTAATAACAATAATATCACTCTGCTGCAGGAACTTCTGTAACAGTGCACCATGTATTGTGCAGGTTTTTCATGTGCAAATTATGTGTTCTAATATTTTTTGAAAACGTTAATGCTATTAGACACATTCCTGACAGATACAAACACTTGTAACTGTCACTGATTTCAGTAAAAGAGTCATACACCTGCTAAACACATTTTCACTGAAATCAGCAAAGCTTAAGATGTTTTAACTTTAATTGGCTTGTTCTCATTATTTATAGTTTCCAGAGGAAAAAAGAAACTTCAAACAGTGACTGCAATGTGAAACCACTGAAGTACAATTTGTCAAGTGATTTGATGTTGTTACTTGTGACTTTACACACTGTAGCTTTGTTTGCACATAACATTAGACCATGGCTAATGCTAACCATGGTTAATAAAGTATAGCTAAAGTTGAGGTGTCCGGCAGATGATCACTTATTCATTAAGTCACAGAATGGTTAAAAGCACAAGCAAAAGCAGCCAAGAGCAGTTTGAATTTTTCACTGAACTCACTTGTGTTCTGTAGCTTTGGCATGGTGACGACTCCTTAACCATAGCTAAGAAGGAGGTCCAGGTTCACACATAATGCTAAGCTATGCTTAACATTAACTAAGGCTTATCAACCAACTACAAAACTTACTTAATGAACAACCTTTAACCATAGTAAATAAACCATAGTTAAGCTGCTGGGCTTGGTTCACACATAACGCTAAACTTTGGTTTAATAAACCATTATTTGGCTCACTTGTGGGGAACCTGTGGCCTTCCAGATGTTGCTGAAGTAACATTCCCATCATTCCTGGCCATTGGACATGTTTGCTGGGAGTTGTAGTTCAGCAACATCTGGAGATACAAAGGTTTCCCACACCTGGCTTAGCATTATGTGCAAACTGTGTTAATTAGCTTATCCATGTCAGGATGTCTGTATTATCAACAGCAACTCTTTTGTGAATGGCCTATAATTAATAACATAATTATCACCATCTGCATTTTATTTCATAACATGTTTACAATTCACCACCATACACATAGTTAAGGTTAGGGTTAACTCAGGATATACTGTAACTCGGATAACACTTCATGCATTTGATGAGGTGGACTCTAGTTCATGAAAGCTTATGCCATAAGCTTGTACATCTTTATGGTGCCACTACATTTTTTATTTATACAGACTATGGCTCCTTTGTGTCCTGATTTAGGCATAGCTAGCTATCATAATCGACTTGAAGGCACATAACAACAACAACAGCTATCACCACTTTCAGATAATCTTGTGAAGAAATATCAGATGTGCATGGGGAAAAGATTTTTAAAATGACTCACCTGAGGTTGTGCCCCCAGATCTATATTTTTATTGATAAGAAATTTGACCAAAGCTGTATGTCCATTTTGGGTTGCTATTTGCAATGCACTGGTATTGTGCTACAGGAAAGACAATGGAGATAGGTTCATATTTCAAAGTTATTAGAAAAAGAATGTTCTTTGCAGACATTTTTAGAAGCCATGAAATTATATTTAACTTGTGCCTTTAAAAAAAACAATTAAGGAAACCAATTAGATGGCTGCCATTGCCCAGAAAACAGGTTCTCTGGCTTCCATCCACAATGTTTTACCTCCACTGTTGGAGGCAGTATCCCTCTGTATACTAGTTGCTGGAAACTCAGGTGGGGAGAGTGCTGTTGTACTGTAGGTATTTGCTTGGTCACTGTGAGAAAAGGATACTGGACTGGATGGAACATTGGACTGATTCATCAGTGGCTCTTTTTAATGGTCCTTTGACATGGTATTTCATATTGGGGCTACTTCATGCAAATGCCTCACCATCTTAACATGATGTACTTCCTCACGAAGACCACACCCCATCTTACAACAACAACAAATGGTAATCTGCAGTTCCTGGGACTTCTGTATGATTATTATGAAGGAAGTGGGGAAAAGGATTCAGCCTGTGGTTCACTATGGTCCAGTTCAGACATCACAAGCTTGGGTCCAATAAACCATAGTTTAATTAAACCAAGAATAAGCCATATGACATGGTCCATAAGACATGGTCCCTCCCCTTCTGCATTTGGCTTTGATGAAGACATCCTGGTTTCAAGCCACAGTTTCCACACCAGGATATCTTCACCAAAGTTGATTGAACCCCACTGAACAAAGCTACTTTTGCATAAACATTATTGTTGTTGTTATCTCACCTTCCTCCCAAATGAGCCCAGTATGACATGAAAAGTAGGAAAATTAGGTTTCCAAGAATAACAGTAATTGTTACTCCCCTTATTCCATATTATTAATTTCAATTAGAATGTGAATTCTTTAATTAATTGGGCATTCCAATTTACATGCTTTTTAAACCTTACTAGGCAAAAAAAAGTTTCCTTTCTCTTTCTGCCAAAAGGAAATCAGTCATGAGTTTTGTTGAGCTTCCACATGACTACAGACATGTGTCATTATTAGGATTCTTCAGTTATGAAAAAAATTCAGCTGTCTCTTTTTTATTTAAAAAGTCGCACTGCATTTGAAGAGGTTACTCCCAGGTTAATGGCACAGAATTGGAGCCCAAGCATATTGCCATACTTTGTTTGAAATATTGATGTCACTTCCTGCTTCCAGTAAGAGATCAGCACATTTTTCATGCCCTCCTTCAACAGCCAGATAAAATGGGGTTTCACCATTCTGTAACAAAAAATACAAAAACAAAGCTATTAATTGACATTAAAATAGTGTTCTGGCTCGGAACTTAATGGCCTCCATGACAACCATGGGGTTTTCTCAAGTTGTCAACGGCCCAATGCATAGGGCAGGGTACACCCGTGACTTGGTTTTTGCTCCAGATGGAGGAAGGGGTGGTCTGGAGACAGGGGGGTGGATGTCACCCCTTTCTCATGGTCAGACCACTTCCTGGTGAAGTTTAGACTGAGGGCTCTGATCCGCCCCTGCAGGAGTGATGGACAGATTAAGATGGTCCACCCCTGGAGACTAATGGAATCCACTGGATTCCTGAATGCCCTGTGGGAGTAGACAGAGCAGGTGACCCTCTTGAAGTCCTTGTCACACTGTGGAACAGTGAGGCGCATTGAGCTCTTGATACGGTTGCCCTCCAGCATTGTGGAGCCTGGTTTGCACCTTGATACACCAGTGAACTAAGGGAAATGAAACAGGCTGGATGTCAGATAGAGTGCAAGTGGCAAAAGACTTGGCATGAGTAAAACATAACAGTGCCTACTGTGTGGCAGTGAGGGCGGCAAAAAAGGCCCACTTCTCTGCCACCATCACATCCTCAAGTAGCCGTCCAGTGGAGCTTTTCCATATTGACAGGGGTCTGTTGACATCAGCTCCAGGAAATGGTGTTCTAGACCCTTCACCATTGTGAATTGCTTGCAAGGCACTTTGAGGGTAAAGTTGCTCGCCTTTGTAGCAATTTTGATGCCCCATCCACATCTACTGTAGTCTCCAATGAGGTGTCCAGTGCAACGTCTGCTGCAGCTTCTTGGGAATTGTTTCAGTTGATGTGGCCTCATGACGTGGAGAAGGTGCTTGTGACAATACAACCAGCAATGTGTCCTCTCGACCCTTGCCTTTCTTGGCTTATTAAAGCTTGCCGAGGGGGGTTGACCGAGTGGATCCAGGGTGTGGTCAATGCATTGTTGTGGGAGGAACATCCTGAAAGAGGCGGTGATTCGACCACTCCTGAAAAAGCCCACCCTGGACCCATTGTTTTGTGACAACTACCACCCAGTCGCAAATATTCCCTTCTAAGGGAAGGTGATTGAGACGGTTGTGGCACAGCAATTGCAAGTACTTTTGGATGAAACAGATTATCTTGACCCATTCCAGTCTGGGTTCAGGCCGGGTTATGGGACTGAATTGGCCTTGGTCACCCTGATGGATGACCTTTATCGGGAGAAGGACAAGGGGAGGGCGACCCTATTATTCTTACTTGATCTCTCAGTGGCTTTTGATACCATTGACCTTGGTATCCTTCTGGGCCAACTTGGTGAGATGGGTATTGGAGGCACTGTTTTATAATGGTTCCAATCCTATCTCCAGGGTTGTTTTCAGAGAATAGCATTGGGTGATTGTCTTTCAGCTCCCTGGTAGTTGTGTTGTAGCATGCCACAGGGTACCATCTTCTCTCTATGCTGTTTAACATCTATATGAAGCCCTTGGGAGCAGTCATCAGGAGATTTGGAGCAAGGTGTCAGCAGTACGCTGACAATATTTATTTCTATTTCTATTTAATATCTATTTCTCTGTAACATCCGAATTGGAAGAGGCCCTGCAAGCCCTGGACCGCTGCCTGGACTTGGTGGTGGGCTGGATGAGGGCCAATAAACTGACTCTGAATCCTAGCAAGACAGAGATGCTGTGGGTTGGTGGTTCCCGAGTAATTGCTCGGTGGTTCGCGAGTAATTGGTCGGTTGCCTGCTTTGGATGGGGTTGTAGTCCCTCTGAAAGAGCAGATCCGTAGCCTGGGGTGCTCCTGGATCCATCTTTGTCGTTAGAGTCTCAGGTGATTTCAGGAGTGCTTTTTACCAGCTTTGGCTGGTAAGATAGCGGCAGCTGTTTCTGGGCTGGGATAGCCTGACTACTTTTGTCCATGCACTGGTAACCTCCAGGCTGTAATGTGCTCTATGTGGGGCTACCCTTCAGGTTGGTCCAGAAGCTGCAGCTGTTGCAAAATGCGGCAGTGAGACCTCACTGGGGCTGGGTATCTCTAGCATGTCACCCTGCTGCTGAAAGTACTGCACTGGCTACCTATTAGCTACCAGGCTAAGTTCAAGGTTCTAGTTTTGGTGTACAAAGCCCTATACAGCTTGGGACCAGGATACCTGAAAGACTGTCATATCCCTTATAATGCCCAGTCAATCATTGCGCTCTGCAGGTGAGGGCCTCCTGCAGATACCATCTTATCAGGAGGTCTGTTCCACACAACATAGGAAATGGATCTTTAGTGTAGTGGCACCTACACTTTGGAATTCCCTCCCCTCAAATATTAGACAGGCGTCATCTGTTATCTTTCCAGCACCTACTGAAGACTTTCCTCTTTCAACAAGCCTTTTAAGTGGAGCCCTTATCCCAGTTTGCATCTGTGTTGGAATTGCTTTTTAATATGTTTTAAACCTTTTTTTTTTTTAAGGATGTTTTTAAAGCTTTTTAAACATGCTTTTAAAGATGTTTTGTTTTAATATGTTTTTAATGCTGGTTTTGTTTTAATATATTTTAAGGCCTGTTTTTATGATGTGTTAAAGTGTTTTTATTGCTTTTGTTTGCCACCATGGGCAAATAATAATAATAATAATAATAATAATAATAAGCTTCCCACCAGATCTGTAGGTAGCTACTTGACTACTTGTGGCAAGTAAGAATTTCCTTCAGATAACCAGGCAGGAGATTTCTTTGTAAATTGGAAGAGAGTAAATGACTTGCACTGTGAAAATCCAATTGGAGGGGTAGATCTATTCCCAGCATTGATACAGTGATGGAGAGAGTTTTGCTGTTTAATTTCCCTCTGTTATGGAGATGTTAAAGTAGGGCTTGAGAACTGGAACTTGACCTCTAACAAACTCCATGGGACACTCTTGACATATGATATTGATCACCTGCCATCACCATGCATTTAAAAAGCAGGAGGGTGGGAGCATGTGCTGGGCATTACATCTTTACATTCAAAATATTTGCTTTTTATCTTTATTCTTTCTGTCATTCAGCACAGTTCTTCTATTTTACCTGATTTAAGTCATCGATTTCTTCCCACTGTTGAAGGAGAACTTCTACCACCTCGCTGTGACCATTTTTAGCAGCCAGATGCAATGCAGTGTTTCCTTCCTGTAACATAGAGAATTTAATATACTTTCATACTAGCACTTAAAGCAGACATCCTTGGAGTAAGCAATAACACTAAAGCACTGTTCACAAATCTGTGTGTGGTCTGTGCAATCTGGCATGGAACACAGTATTCTCAGTCAGGCCCAGTGCCAGTGAGTAGCCAGGTTGGGCACTAGCCAAGGGCCCAGGAGATCAGAAGGGCCTCCTTACTACCAGCAGCTCTAGACCTGTCTCCTCTTCCTGATGCCCACCTTCATTGTTGCAGGGGCCTGCCAGTGCTGCCTGACATGACTTGAGTGACTTGAGGCAAAAGAGATGGGTGCTTGCTCATTCATGCCAGCATCTCTTCCTTCTCTTGCAGGAGTTGCCGGCTGGTGAGATGGGAAAGGATGGGTGGGAAGCAGGAAGGCTTTCACTTGAACACCTGAAGAGAAGGAAGAGGTGCATCTATTGCTGCTGCTGCTGCCTCACACACACCCCACCTCGCATCACGCACTCACTCAAGTTGTGCCAAGCAGCCTCAGCGCCCCCTCCTTCGATGTGCAACGAAAGCCTTCTCACCCCTCTTTTCCTACCTCAGAGACCTGCTGCATGCTGGCAACTCCTGCAGCCCAGTAAGCGCAGCAAGAGAAGCAGCGGCAGCAGCACTACCAGGGGGGGCATGCAGTGAGAGTGGGTGGAACAGAAGGGTTGAAGGGCATGGAAGTGGGGAGAACATGGAGCAGGAGGGTTAGGGGGTAGTACGAGGAGGTGGAGAAAGAAAGTGTGGGTATAGGGCAGGAGGGGCTGGTGACAAATAAAAATGGCATGGGAGAGGAGGGATTGGGGTGCAGGAAAATTGAAGGGTAGGGGACAGGAGGGATGAGGGGTTGGTGAGATAGAGAGAAACGAACATGGGGGCATGGAACATGAGAAGAAAGGGATGGATATGGGGGTGGGAGAGGCTAGTGAGTAAGAAAGAAAAATGGGGCAGGATGACTGACATGAAGGAAAAAGGAGGGGTAGGGGGCAGGAGTGGCTGGTGAGTGTGTGTATGAGAGAGAAAGAACAGGGTGTGAAGAGAAAGGGAGAAGTAAGGAGGAAAATGAGGGGTATGGGTATGTGGATGAGAAAGGAAATGAGGTACAAGGTGAATGGAAAAAGCTACAAGATGAATGGAGAACTATGGTAGGGAAAGGGGTACATAAGGTGTTACGGTGGTGCAGGCCACCACGAGGCAACACCTGGGTGCCCTGGGGATAAGGAGCTACTGTGCCCAATGGCCCCCAGAAATCTGAAGCCAGACCTGTTCTCAGTGAAGATTATAAACTTTTCTCATTTTTCACAACCTTTCTTCTCTCTCTACTCCAATGGAATGGGAAGACTCAGGGAATGCATGGAAGGAAGAATGAAGTGAGAATCAAATGCTCCAGCTAACAGGGTGGACAAACTTCAGGCCGGTCTTTTCTTTCTTACTTACTAGAACCCCCAAGATTTACTAACTAGAGCCAGGTGCAAAAGACATGCAGCACAGGAATTTTCAGTACTAGAAGTATACTGAGCTTTCACACAAAAGTCCACTCCTAGCTTTCTTCATTTCAGCAGCCCAATTTAAATATGAAACATAGTTTTATTGTTGCTATTGTTAAACAACTGCAAGTTCGAAGCTCCTGCTGATCTATTGTCATCATCATCAATTACCCGCCCTTCACCCAAAGGTCCCAAGGCGGGTTACAACAATTTTTAAAATTATGACATTAAAAACAATTTAAAAACAACCTGTTGTTGTTGTTGTTATGTGCCTTCAAGTCGATTATGACTTATGGCAACCCTATGAATCAGCAACCTCCAAGAGCATCTGTCATGAACCACCCTGCTCAGATCTTGTAAGTTCAGGTCTGTAGCTTCCTTTATGGAATCAATCTCTCTCTTGTTTGGCCTTCCTCTTTTTCTACTCCCTGCTGTTTTTCCCAGCATTATGGTCTTTTCTAGTGAAGCATGTCTTCTCATGATGTGTCCAAAGTATGATAACCTCACTTTCATCATTTTAGCTTCTAGTGACAGTTCTGGTTTAATTTGTTCTAACACCCAATTATTTGTCTTTTCACAGTCCATGGTATGTGCAAAGCTCTTCTCCAGCACCACATTTCAAATGAGTTGATTTTTCTCTTATCCGCCTTTTTCACTGTCCAACTTTCACATCCATACATAGAGATCGGGAATACCATGGTCTGAATGATCCTGACTTTGGTGTTCAGTGATACATCTTTGCATTTGAAGACCTTTTCTAGTTCTCTCATAGCTGCCCTACCCAATCCTAGCCTTCTTCTGATTTTTTGAGTATTGTCTCCATTTTGGTTAATGACTGTGCCGAGGTATTGATAATCCTTGACAAGTTCAATGTCCTCATTGTCAACTGTAAAGTTACATAAATCTTCTGTTGTCATTACTTTAGTCTTCTTGACGTTACTCTGTTCGTAGGGTTTTTGTGGTAAGAGATATTCAGAGGTGGTTTACCATTGCCTTCCTCTGAGTTTGGATGCATCTTAGTCTGGTGTCTCGGCTTTGACCATTTTGCCATGGGTGCCCCTGCTAGGAGTCTAGCCTCTTGGTCTCGACTCCTGACGGCATTGCTCTCAGCTTCTTCAACACTCTCAAGCCCCCTCACCACGTTAAGGTGTGCATCCTAAAGTGGGAAAAACAACTTAAAATCCCCAAATAGGATGGGTCTCAAGTGTCAAAGACCAGGATAAAGAGGTGCATCTTCAGCATTCACCTAAAACTGTACAGTGAAGTTTCCAGATGCACCTTGGTGGGGAGGGAGTTCCACAACTTAAGGGCTGCCACAGAAAATGCCCTCTCCCAGGCCACAACCACTGCGAGCTTCTGTAGGTGGCGGAACTACAAAAAGGGCCCCCTCTGCTGATCTCAACATGCAAGAGGGTATGTAGGGAAGGAGGCAGTCTTTCAGATATTTGGACCTAAGTCATCTAGGGCTTTAAACACTAGCATGAGCACCTTAAACTGAGCCCAGAAATGAAATGGCAACCAATGCAGCTATTTTAAAACAGGGGTTATATGAGATGTAAGGGTACCCCAGCCAGTAATAGCAGCAATGTGTATTAAATACTAAAGTAAAATTAAGCACAGATCAATCTACCTTTTGTCTTCATTGCCAGAATTCACACGTTTTAATACAATATGCAGCATAACATAGGCAAGAGTACAGCTTTTAGGTGAAGATGTCACGTATTACAAAATACACAAAGCCAAGTGACAAATCTTTATTGGAATTTTTGTGATAAACTTACATTGTCCTTTCCTGAGGTGAATAAGTTAAGGGAAATCAGCTCATTTATCAATTCTGCATGGCCCATTTCAGCTCCCAGAAGGAATGGTTTTCTGCCTTTCTAGGAAAAAGTCAAAAACAAAGATTGTCAGTATGGAAGAAAAAGCTCCTGTAGACATTTTGCTAAGTAATAGAATGCCCTTATACTTGCACATCCCTATACATGCAACTGTAAACAACTGTACAATTTATTATACATAACTGCTAAATGCTTATGCCTTGCTACACTCCACTGCTACTCCAAAATTTGTTAGTACCAGAAACTACAGAGGAAAGAAACTCTGAACAACTATTGCCATTGACAGATATATTTTGCGGTAACAGAACATGTGAATGATGTACTGTCTCTCAAGAAAGGCTATCATAGGTTGGAAAGCTGTGGTCCTCTAGATGTTGTCAGACTTCAACTTTGATCCACCCCAGTCAATATGGCCAATGGTCAGAGAAGATGGGAACTGTAGTCCAACAACATCTGGACTACACCCCCACCATAGGCAAAGAACTCAAGAAAAGGAATTTTAAATATGAAGACTGTGTAAGTCCATAACCGATGTAGATATAGAATATGATATGATGCCCGTAGAGAGGCTTAAGAAGAGTGACAACATCATCATCATGAGAAAAAGATAAAAATAGCAACTTGGCAGTAAGTTTCACAGATTTCATTTAAGGTACTTATGAGTCTGACGCGTAAGGTGATATATTACTGGAGCCTTTTTACTAGCTCCCTGAACTCAGATGGAGCATGATGCAAGACTTTTGTTTCTTTATAAAATCATCATATATAAGCCTGCCTTATATTAAGACATTATACTGAGGTCCACATAGCCCACTATTACCTATTTGAGCTGGCAGCAGGATTCAGGCGATGGCCTTTCCACCCCCATTAGTTGATATTCTTTTGGGGGGTGGGGGTGGGGGCCCCCCTCCATATGTCCTCTTTAATGTGTAATCATGATTATTTGTGCTCATGGTGCTCTTGGGGCAGTCATATTGTCCTGGGCTCTTTTGGAGGAAGGTGTGGGATATTGTTTGTACTGAACTGCAAAAGTTTTGGGGCAGTCATAGTGCTTCATTTACAATCAGTTCATGTCCTGTAAATTCCTGCTACAAATCCTATAACTTTTTATATTACAAATATTCTGGTTTATTTTTGTCCTGCTTTTGTATAGCCCCTCCACACAACAATAATGTGGTAGCATTGGGAAGCATTGCACAACAACTAATAAAGCAGAATAAATCTACCATTAATGTACTCTTACTGTGTCAAGAACATAATGCAGCATAGACCCACAATACAACACCAGTCTGAAAGGACGCACAGAGAAAATGTTACTGTGACTATCCTAATAATTATCCTAGATGTTTATAAAGATGTTTTATTCACAAAATTTATTAATACTAGCTAGAAATATTGATTCCCCCTCTAGGATGCACACCTTAATGTGGTGAGGGGGTTTGAGAGGGTCAAAGAAACTGACAGCAATGCTGTTAGGAGTCTAGACCAAGAGGCTACACCCCTAGCAGGGTCACCCAAGGCAGAATGGTCAAAGCTGAGACACCAGACTCAGATGCATCCAGACTCAGATGCATCCAGACTCAGAGAAAGGCAACGGTAAACCACCTCTGACTACCTCTTACCATGAAAAACCTATGAACAAAGTATCCAAAATGCAACACAAGATAGTGTTGGAAGATGAGATGCCCAGATCAGAAGGCACTCACCGAGTGACTGGGGAAGAACGAAGGACAAGTACAAGTAGTACTGTGACTAATGACGCAGCTGGGTCAAAGCCACAATGAAGCCCAGAGGCTGATGCACACAGATGCGAAAAGAGAGTCCGGAGTTGTACGATGCACACAATAGGAACATGGAATTTGAGAAGCATGAACCAGGGAAAGTTAGAAATTGTCAAGCAAGAAATGGAACACATCAACATTACAATACTTGGCATGAGTGAATTAAAATGGACAGGAATGGAACATTTTCAATCAGGCAACTATAAAATATTTTATGCAGGAAATGAGAAATTAAGAAGGAACGGGGTTGCTTTAATAGTGAGAAATGATGTAGCAAAAGCAATTAGGAGCTATAACGCAAGGTCTGAGCAAGTTATATCAATAAGATTGAAAGGGGAAACCTATTAACATAAACATCATCCAAGTCTACGCTCCAACGGCAAATGCAGAAGAAGATGAATTGGAAAGATTTTACACAGAAGTACAGGAAGAAGTTGATCACAAACCAAAACAAGATGTGCTGATAATCATGGGGGACTGGAATGCAAAAGTAGGGAACAGAGAAGAACTAGGGATTGTGGGGAAATGGGGCTTACGAGATAGAAATGAAGCAGGAGAAAGACTTATCGAATTCTGTGAAGTCAATAATTTGTTTCTTGCAAACACATTTTTTTGAACAACCAAAAAGACGACTGTACACGTGGACATCGCCAAATGGTCAATATAGGAATCAAATGATTATGTAATTGGTAGCAGAAGAATATAAGAGTAAGAAGAATATAAAGATCAAATAAGGAACAGATTTGAGGCTTTAAACTTAGTTGACAGAGAACTATGGAGTGAAGTCAGAGACATTATCAGGGAAGAATGCAAAAAGGCAATACCTCTAGTTAAAAAGAGAGAAAGACCTCAATGGATGACTAAAGAAACTCTTAAAATGGTTAAAGAGAGAAGGAAAATAAAAGCAAAAGGGGATAGTAACACGGTTAGAACCCTAAATGCAGCTATACAGCAACTAGTACGTAGGGACAAAGAGAACTATTGCAATAGTTATTGTATAGAAATAGAAAAGGGTAGAACAAAAGCCCTATTCCAAAAGATTAGAGAAATTAAAGAGAAATTTAAACCAAGAGTAGGGATGTTGAATAATCAACCAGAGAACACATTGACTGACTGAGATGAAATGAAAGGAAGATGGAAGCAATACATTGAAGAACTCTATAAAAGAGATGCCAGGATGACAGATTCATTCATGGAGGAACCGTATGATGAAGAACCAGAAATTTTAGAATGTGAGGTGAAAGCTGCTCTTAAAATACTTGGAAGAAACAAATCACCAGGAACAGATGGCAACCCAATAGAGTTGCTACAAGCTACTGAGACTGAAACTGTCCAAATTTTGACAAAATATTGTCAACAAATATGGAAAACTAAGCAATGGCCCACAAAATGGAAGTGTTCAATATACATCCCAATTCCAAAGAAAGGGGATCACAGGGAATGCAGTAATTATCAAACTACTGCCTTAATATCCCATGCAAGTAAAGTGATGCTCAAGATTCTACAACAAAGGTTCTTAACATATATGGAGCGAGAAGTGCCAGATGTCCAAGGTGGATTTAGAAAGGGAAGAGGTACCAGAGATCATATCG
Source organism: Rhineura floridana (assembly GCF_030035675.1). Lineage (NCBI taxonomy): Eukaryota > Metazoa > Chordata > Lepidosauria > Squamata > Rhineuridae > Rhineura > Rhineura floridana. The sequence continues at coordinate 47,766,790 of NC_084480.1, forward strand.
CAAACATACGTTGGATAATAGAACGGAGCAAGGAATTTCAGAAAAAAATCACCCTGTGCTTTATAGATTACAGCAAAGCCTTTGATTGTGTAGATCATGAAAAACTATGGGATACTTTAAAAGAAATGGGGGTGCCACAGCATCTGATTGTCCTGATGCACAACCTATACTCTGTACAAGAGGCTACTGTAAGGACAGAATATGGTGTCAGAAAGGGTGTGAGACAGGAGTATATTTTATCACCCTACTTGTTTAATCTTTACACTGATCGTATCATACGGAAAGCGGGTATGGACCAAGATGAAGGAGGTGTGAAAACTGGTAGGAGAAATGTCAATAATTTAAGATATTCAGATGATATCATACTACTAGCAGAAACCAGTAATGATTTGAAATGAATGCTGATGAAAGTTGAAGAGGAAAGCACAAAAGCAGGACTACAGCTGAATGTCAAGAAGTAATGACAACAGATTTATGTAACTTTTAACGTTGACAATGAGGACATTGAACTTGTCAAGAATTATTAATACCTTGGCACAATCATTAACCAAAATGGAGACAATAGTCAAGAAATCAGAAGAAGTCTAGGACTGGGGAGGGCTAGAGAGAACTAGAAAAGGTCCTGAAATGTAAAGATGTATCACTGAACACTAAAGTCAGGATCATTCAGACCATGGTATTTCCAATCTCTATGTATAGATGTGGACAGTGAAAAAAGCGGATAAAAGAAAAATCAACTCATTTGAAATGAGGTGTTGGTGGAGAACTTTGCACATACCATGGACTGCGAAAAAGACAAATAATTGGGTGTTAGAACAAATTAAACCAGGACTATCATTAGAAGCTAAAATGATGAAACTGAGGTTATCATACTTTGGACACATAATGAGAAGACATGATTCACTAGAAAAGACAGTAATGCTTGGAAAAACAGAAGAGAGTAGAAAGAGAAGAAGACCAAACAAGAGATGGATTAATTCCAAAAAGAAAGCCACAGACCTGAATGTACAAGATCTGAACAGGTTGGTTTATAACAGATGCTATTGAAGGCTGCCGATTCACAGGGTCGCCATAAGTCTTAATCAATTTGAAAGCATATAATAACCACAACAGAAATATTGATTGGCCCATAATATAATGCATGCATATCATACCTCATCAGGTTTATTAAGATCCATCAGGTGAAGATCTTGGATAAAATAATCCACTATTTTAACATTATTGTTCTGTGCTGCAAAGTGGAGGACATTCATTCCCTCCTAAGGAAAAGACAACAGATCAGTAAAATGAAATTAGACATTCTTCTACTGTAAAAGGTCTTGATGTTGGTTTACATTCATCAGTAACAAACCTGGTTTTTCGCCTTTTGATCAGCACCTGCTTTAATCAAAATCAGCATTATGTCCAAATTTCCAGACCATGCAGCAAGATGAATTGCAGTGAGTCCATGCTTTAAATGAAAAAATAAAATAAAATGCAAGAAGTCACAATGAAATTCCAAATTGTTCTTTTCCATTTATTCTGCACATCATTATATAATTAATTAGCATAACCAATGGGGATTAGCACAATAATTCTATTGAACTTGGACAGCTCCTGTGAGGCTGAGAATAGTAAAATCCCAGTCAGTGTGTGGATTCCTTGACAGCATGTATGTAGCTCATTTTGAGTATTCAGGGTACTTTACATACATTATTTCTGTAATCATTTTAATAAAGCTGTACAGTAGGTGTGCGGGTCAGCACTATTGACCCTGTATTTGACATGGAAAGCTGAGGCTAAGAAATGGAGGCTTTAATACTATGTTGTGAATTCATATGTGAGGTGACTTTTGAATCAGAGCCTTCACAGTTTGTATTACACAAGCTATTTTTTTAGTTCATATATTATTTGTAGAGTCTTCACTAAAGAGCACTCACTGAGCCAAATGGTAGCCTGATTACCTAATTTAACCACAGAAAAGTATCTAATAGCAATGATACAGCAATGAGTGCATTACTTCTAATTCTCCGGATCCTAATAGTTAAAAATAGCTACTGTACATCTAAAGACACTATTGGTTAAAAGATAATAGACTCAATTGCCCCAATTATATTTGTAGAATACAAATATATATTTAATCTGAGTGTACATAGATCTAATAATTTTGCAAAATTATTGCAAAATAATTTTCAAATATGTTTAACTTATATTTAAATGTCTGGGCATAAACCAGTGCAGTAGTTTCCCTGTACATCTAGGTTTGCTTTCCATCATACTTCATTTATTAATTTATCCGCTCTTCATTGCAGTAGGCAATCCCATAGTGAGGTATAAGCTTTAAAACAGAACAAATACAATAAAAGCACAGCTAAAGACAGGCTCAATACTATTGTCCAGCAAATGCCTGCACGAAGTGATGCACCTTCAGCTGGTATCTAAGATTCATAGGAGATGGTGACCAGCATGGTGGTTTCCCTGCATATCTAATTATCCCCCTCTGGGATCTTCCACCAAATTCAAATTAAGGTAATCTAAAATAGCTTTTCAAACATTCCAGTCAACTGAAATAGTGGCCACCTCAAATGTTATGACTGGAGAAAATGGGAACCAAAGGCAATAGATCAGATTTCTTGACATCTTTGCTATCCTAATTCTACAACAAATTCTTGGGGTTACTGGTAAAAGATAGGACAAGATGTCTGGACAAGATGGATCTTTCCAAACTGAGACAGCTTTTTATTTTGTCTGATATAAAGCAAGCTTTGACATATTGTATAACTTTTTTCTTGCTTGGGAGCGTTTAAAGCAATTTGCAGAATATCTCCAACAAAAAACAGGCAAATAAATAATTATTTTTATTTATTATTTGTGAAATAGATTTTTCAATCAAAAATGTCATTATTTTTTTCAAATAGGGTGGGGCAAAAGGGGTTATCTGTCAATGCCAGTGTTCCCACAAAAGATTCCTATCAGTTTATGCCAGCAAGCGTAGGCAAATAAGAAAGAACAATTTTTGCATACCTTATCTGCTATATTAACTCTAGCTTTGTGATGAAGAAGAAAGTCTACTGCAGATATGTGATTTCCAGCAACAGCAAAATGGAGTGCTGTGCGCTTCAGCTAAAATAAGGGGGGGAAACATGATACAAGGATAAACACAGAACATCTCTAAGGAATTTTAATTCTTCTGGTCAGTACCAAAAGCAAAATGTTCAGCATCTATACAACCCCAAATTTCAGTTATTTTTCCTTTAGTACAGGCCAACAACATTTTGATTTGGATTATCATAAAAAAAATAAAGATTACACTTCCACATATACATGTGAATGACGGTACTTTAGACATATAAAAGAAGTACAATAGACTCAATGGGCTTAGTCAAGTAGGTAAATATTTGTAGAGAACAGTCTGTAGAAAGAAAAATATTTGTTCATAAGGAGGAGGATGAATATATGCAAATAAAGTTGCTTTCATAGGTTCCACTACCACATACAGACAGAAACAGTTTGCTGGTACCCGTTCTTAAGTACTGCATTACCTCTACATAAGTACTGCATTGTGTGTTATGTTCTAAGTCCAACAACTCAGAAATTCAGCTCTACCCATTTATTTGCTATTGCGGGGAGTCAGGCAGAGCAATCTAAATGAAGAGAAGCCAGCAGGAGGGGGGGGGTCAGCAGAGGAGGAGCTGGCAGGAAGCTCCACAGTATCCACTTGCCACTTGGGAGCTGGTGGCCCAGCTGCATGCAAGCACACCTGTGTGCAGGAGCTGGAAGGGAAGAGCAAGCTCCCACAAACAACCCTGCTGGGGAGTCAGTGCTCCCCATAGACCAATGTTGCAATTACTTTCCTTCACTGACCTTTTTCCTGGCAGAATTTTCCTGTGGATAGGACCTGCGGGAGAGCTCCAAGGGTGATTTGGATGCTGCATAAGTCCCCTTCACAACTCCTCCCCCGCCACACCGCTGGAATGTCCTATTTTGGGGGCTATCGCTAGCTTCCACTGGCTCTCTGTCTGCTAGGCTGGCCATCCCCAGCAGACCCCCGGGTCCCGGCAATGCCACAGTTAAGCCAGGAAGAGGGGCTTCTGTCAGCAGCGCCCGGAAGCAGCAGCAGCTTGCTGGCTCAGCCATGGGTCCGCCACATCCAACTGCACCCAGCCCAGTGCAAACACTAATTGGATTGTGCCCTTAATCAATTACATGAAATTAATAATTAAGCTAATAAACCAAAGGGTTGTATCCAATCAGTTTCTTCTTCCAGAGGAAGAAAATCATTGAATGTAACTGTTTATGAATAAATAATATTAAAACCATTATTTTGTTTTACTACTAATAAAATAGTCGTAATTTTAGTAACACTAATATAATAAATACTATACATAATATCTGCAGGTTCCTATGCAAAAACACATCCTAAATAGGAAGAATGCTGGTATAGCACAGTAGGGAGGAGAGCCTGGCTGGGAGTCCAGAGTCTGTGAGTTCAAATCCCCGCTCGTGTCTCCTGGGTGTCAAGGGCCAGCTAAAGATCACCCCCACAGTGAGTGGCTCAGGGGTTATGTGCCATGCAGCCGTGGGCAAGCTGCATAGTCCCAAGGAGCCCAGTTGCCCCCCAGCTGGCAGTTGCAGACAAGGAAGGGGCTGGCTTGTGCAGCTGAGCAGGGCCCTAGCCAGCTGGGGAGGACTAGCCCCAGAGGGAGGCAATGGTAAACCCCCTCTGAATACCACTTACCATGAAAACCCTATTCATAGGGTAGACATAAGTCGGGATTGACTTGAAAGCAGTCCATTTCATTTTCAAATAGGGATGCAATCCTAAGAGTGTTTACTGAGACGTAAGCTGTACTGGGTTCAATGATATTTACTCCCTATCAAGTGCTAGGGTGGCCAGGTGAAAAACAGGGCAGGACCCCTGCACTTTCAAAACTTATGCAAAAGAGGGAATTTCAGCTGGTATAGTTTGCATGACAAACTACTCCTGATAAATTCCATATTCGACGTGTATTAAAGGTACAAGAGCCTTGTCCTGTTTTTATTTATTTATTTATTTATTTATTTAACTTGTATACCACTTTATATTTCAAAAAATCTCAAAGTGGTTTACATTTCAACAAAGATCAATATAAGTTTTACATTCAATACAGTTGCTAATAATAAGAAAAACAATCTACATTTTAAGTAACATAATTGAGCAATAAATCTCTAAACAATATACATAACATGAAACCAAAGTGAATCATACACAAAACAAATAATATAACAATTATAAAGTATATCTAAAAATTCACATGAATATTACAATAAAAGCACGTATACAATATCTTAAGCCTGTTTTAATTGGAATTAACTATTGAGAGGAAACCACTACTAAAAATGGACCCATATAGCATCAGGGCACCAGCATTGGAGAACAAAGAAAAAATGAGTCTTTGAACTTCACAGAGGATTCGGGGGTGCTGCAACTGGCTGGTTACACTCACCAAAAGATAACTCAAATCTTGTATCTAACAAAATCTTATGAGGTGTTGTGTTTTTGGTGCCACAGACCTCATGGCCCTTCATCAAGACCTCTGCTTCCAGTGTAGCCCACACCCCAGGGCTTTCCTCATCTGACTGCCTGATGGCCTTCAGCTCAGTCCACGCCATCCCAACCATGGTGTCCCAGATCAGCCCTTTGTTCCAGACTTCCACAATCAAGCCCAAGTCCAGGCGGCTGATCTCAAAAAGAAAGTCTTGTTCCCAGCATGGCTGGTCCCCTGGAACACCAGCAGTTGTGCTCTTCACATTTTGTACCTTAAAATGCCTCATTGTTTTTGCTCACTTCCTGCCTTGGGCCAGTTACTCATAGTTTGATGATGCACAGACAGCAAGTCCCTCTGTGCTGCAGGGAGCGTCATATTCAGCATCCGCTTTGTCTTCTGGATGGTAAAAATCATAGACTTTTTCACCTGCTTACCCATTAAGCGAGCCAGTGTGGTGTAGTGGTTGTGTTGGATTACGACCTTGGAGACCAGGGTTCGAATCCCCACACAGCCATGAAGCTCACTGGGTGACCTTGGGCCAGTCGCTGCCTCTCAGCCTCACAGGGAGGCAATGGTAAACCACCTCTGAATACCCCTTACCATGAAAACCCTATTCATTGGGTCGCCATAAGTCAGGATCGACTTGAAGCCAGTCCATTTCAACCCAGTAAGTGTGTATATGTCGAAAGGCAGAGCTGGGGTCCCAATCCCGGGGAGCTGGATCCCGGAGAGTTGGGAGAAGAGTATTCGGATGGATGGCAGAGGGAAGGGGGAGGAACTTCCCCCCTTTGGAGCGAAGACGAAACAGAGGAACTGCCAGTGATAAGGTCGCTTAGCAACGGGGAGCCTGAGCCCTCCCTGGACATTCTCACGCCTCCCCCTCTTTCAGGCTCAGAGCAAGAGGGGGAAGAGGGAGGGCTGCTCACAGCCGAAAAGCGGGGAGGCAGTTCACCATCAGCCCCTCCCTATCCCCCATCCTGGAATCGGAAACTTCAGAAGAGGAGGGGATGATGCTTCCCCCCTCACCGCGCACACGCAGACAGCTGAAAAGACAGGAGAGAAGGGGGGGAAGACGGGCAGTACCTGAGGGGCAGTTAAGGAGGAGCGAAAGATTGCGCGCCCGTTTGGCCCCTTCTTAAAGAACAGGCGGGAAGAAGTCCCTTGCTCTGTCAACTTTCTCCCAATGCCGCAGGACCTGTATCCCTGTATTGATTCATGAGAAAACGCAGTCTTTGTTTGGACATTACCCTAATAAAACACGAATTAACTACAATCGTTGGTCTGGTTCCTGAGTCACATCCTGGGCCTGACAGTATACTATTATATGCTTCGGGGTTGGTGGGTTTTTGTTTTTGTTTTGAGGCCAAGGATACTCAAGATCAAACAGTTTACACTCCACTTTTAACACTACATTTCACTTTTTAACAGTTCTTCTTGATTAATCAATAAAGTGTCAGTTGCACTGTCTGGGGGCTTATCTGCACAGTGATTTAGTGTGTGTTTGGTGCTACTCGCATCTTTTTTTAATTCGCATGGTTCACATGACGTTACTGGTAAACAGAAGCTATCATGCAGTTTTCCCCCTGTAAATTCGTACTAACCCAATCCACTGATAATACAAAACGTTTAGAACAATATGGCTCCACTGTGCTCCACACATCTTTGAAGATGGTTTGCTTCAATGGTTTTTAGTGGGCGGGTGAATCATCACTTTTAGCTCTTTCCCTTTCTCCGCCCACTAACTCTCCCAAGAATTCCTTTTTGTTTTCAGTGGTTTATCTAGCAACTTCTGACTGCTCTGTCCTTCCCCCTCATCATTTGCTGCAGCCCTCCTTTCTTTCCTCCCTTTCTCCCCGAGTAAACTTCCTTCACTCCTTGTAACAAGAGATGGGAATTGTCATTGGATTTTATGTATTTATTATTTTATTTATATCCCGCCCTTCCTCCCAGCAGGAGCCCAGGGCAGCATTTTATGAATGAATTTTATCATTCTTTCTTGTATTCTCAGTCTTTGCAGAGAGAATTTTGAGGTAACCTCTCTCCACATCTGTTTTCCCTTTTTCCTCCTAAAAAAATCTAAGTGGATTTTTTTTTAAAGCTGCCTCAAAAATATTTTCTCAAAATATCAATATCGATATTGATATTTCCATTAAAATATCAATATATTTGTTTTTCTAGTGGGGAAAAATTAGCTCAGAAAAAAACAAGGGGCAGCGGAGAAAGCCAACCTTCAGGAAGCAGTGGAGGCAGGAGGGAATGGAAATACTGCACAGATCAAAAATATTTGCACATGCCCAGTAACTGAGCAACCGGAAGGAGTAAACATGTAAAATTAGAGGGTGGGGCCACAATAAACAGCGATGCTAATCCTTCCCAGAGGAATGCCTACTTGTGTGAATGGAAAACAATGGATTTGAAGCTACCATTGGGCATGAACGTTTGTCTTGTTAGCATTATGGACATGTAACACAAGCCTATGTATGTTTACTCAGAAGCAGTGTTGTGCAGTTAAGTAATTTTATACTCTGGACCAAATGGTCTTATAGGGGCTCCCTATTTAGATGGTAATGTGTATTACTCATATACTTCAAAATGTAGCATGCCAGCTTAGAATAACAGATTTGTAAAGTTGGAAGGGGCCTATAAGGCCATCGAGTTCAACTCCCTGCTCAATGTAGGAATCCAAATTAAAGCATATCCGACAGGTGGCTGTCCAGCTGCCTCTTGAATGCCTCTACTGTTTGAGAGCTCACCACCTCCCTAGGTAATTGGTTCCATTGTCATACCACTCTTAACAGTTAGGAAGTTTTTCCTGATGTCCAGTCGAAATCTGGCTTCCGGCAACTTGAGCCCATTATTCTGTGTCCTGCTCTTTGAGATGATCGAGAAGAGATCCTGGCCCTCCTCTGTGTGACAACCTTTCAAGTACTTGAAGAGTGCTATCATATCTCCCCTTAGTCTTCTCAAGGCCAAACATACCCAGTTCTTTCAGTCTCTCCTCATAGGGCTTTGTTTCCAGTCCCCTAATCATCTTTGTTGCCCTCCTCTGGACATGTTCCAGTTTGTCCGCATCCTACTTAAAGTGCTGTGTCTAGAACTAGACACAGTACTCAAGATGAGGCCTAACCAGTGCCAGATAGAGCTTGCTGGTGCTCCTGCTCATTCTTCTGCCTCAAGGGCCTGCCCACATGGCACTATTGTTCAGAAGTAAGTCTTGCCGTGTTCAGTAGGGCTTATTCCATAGTAAAAATTTTTGGGACTGAAGCCTTTTAGAGATGTGGAAAACATAGTACATTTTAAATTATTCCACAAACTAGTGAAGCTTGAATCCTTAACTTTCAAGTAACCACAGCAGGACTAAAGAGCTTAAATCAGGTTCTGCTTAAATTGTTTCATAATGCAATTGTTAAATTGTATTGGTTACAATTTCTGCTTTCCACAACATTTGAATGTGGCACAATTAGGAAAGAAGTTCAAAGGTACTATTGTAGTGCCAAGTTGGAAAATATTTTAATCTTCCACTCTGAATGTTTACTCAGATTCAGAGGCCACTAATTTCAGTGGGACTTACTCCAAAGTAAGTGTGTGCAGGATTAAATCCCAAGTCATTTTCAATAGATATAACAGCTGAAACTAATGTATTGCCTTTTTGTGCCAATTTATTTTTCTGGGTAGAGACTGGACTGTTTGTCCGATAGAGAGTGGAAGGATACTGTCTGTAACTAATTATGTATATAAAAATGGAGGATAAGCAAGTAAAGGAGCTCCTGATGATATGGATCATGACACAACATGACAGACCAAAAATAACAGTAAATGACAGAGTGACAAAATAACAAAATACATGCCCCACATAACCAACAGCTCTATCAAAGCACTTTTAAGACCCTGTACAAACATTGTCTGCCTCTAGCCTCAAGATATTCTTGGGTTCCTGTCGCTCATTAACTGCTGTTGTATAACAAAAGCTTCTATCGCTTGCAAAACAATCCCCTTGCTAAATTCAATGAAATAGGATTGAAGGAGGAATTATCTGTTAATACTGTTTTTATACTTACAATATTTACAGCATTAATATTAACATTTTTCCTAAACAGTCTTTCCATGGTATCCAGATTATTGGTTTTAGCTGCATGCTGAAATTCTTTTTCATCTGGTAGTACTGCAAAACAAAAATCATGGACTTTTAAAATATTAAATAAATAGTCACATGCTTAAATTTATGTATTACATTTTTCTCCCACTCTTCCTCAGAGTGATGTGCATAGGGTTGCCAGGTTCTTGGCCTGAGACTGATCCTGTATCTTTAGGAGAAGAGAAAGTCATCCAAGTGCAGGTGTTCTTGCAATGTTGTAATGAAAAAAGCCACAAAGTGGAATTCTTTCTTCCCCCTGCACAACTTTTAAAGACAAAGAAGACCTCTTGGTTGCCAGGCCCAGCCTCTAAGGTCTTCTGTATCTTTAAAAGTTGTGCAGGGGGAAGAAAGAATTCCACCTTGTGGTTTTTCTCATTACAGTGTTGCAAGAACACCTGCACTTGGCTGAATTTTCTCTTCTCTTAGAGATACAGACTCATTCAGGCCCTGAGCCTGGCAACCCTATGCCAGTCAGTGTTAACAGTACTGAGCTAGATAGACTGAATGCCTCACTCAGTACAAGGCAGCTTCTTATGTTTCTTACAATGACTCTGTGAGGTGGGTTAGAATGACTGATCCAAGGATATCTGGTGATCATAATGACTGAGTGAGGATTTTCATCCAGGTCTCCTTGATCCTAATCCAACACTCTGGTGTTCATAACACACTCTGCTGTTCATTTATTCATTATTTATTTATTCATTATAGCCCACCCTTCCTCCCAAAGGAGACCAGGGCAGCTGTTTAGCTCCTGCTCCCCATCTCTCTGTGTATTAGTATATAATAAATAATGGAAAGAGAGTTAAACTCATTCTAATTTTAGAAGTCAGATATTTGAGTAGAACTACGAAATTTGACCACAGCAGAGGAGTGTCTAAGATAGAAAGTCCATATGCTTTTATAAAGTATACTCCAACAAGAGAAAGAGCAGTCCACAATTAAGGTTGGACCCTGATTACAGAGGCTGACTTTACTAGGACAACAGTGCTTCTGCTTCTAGCCTACAAAACATACTGTTGCGCGCCACCCCATCTCTGAGAGGTGAGAGATTTCCAGGAGTCCCTACACTCACCCAGGAGTTTGGTTTCCTTCAAAAGAAGGTCAGTGGAGGCTGTGGTGTCTTTATGAAATATGGTTTGTTTGTTTACACACACATTCCACCCTGAGCTTAAGATGGAGGGGTCCAAAGAATCAGCACTCCAATATCTTGCTTTTTCATTAGGCTTACAGAAGGCACCCTAAAGCCATGGAGCAGGGAGCTAGCCTCTCCCCTGCCTCTAGTTCCCAGCCTTTTTTTTCTCACCCAACTCAACACAAGCCTCTCCTTGGCCTCAGGAAGGGGGGAGTTTCAATAACAATAGGATCTCCCTGGCCCAGTTAATGGGCACTTGATAGTCCCATTAACTCACCTGGCCACTCTATTAGACTGACAAAGGGAACTCATCCAACCAGCACAGTAGGTTTTTCACCCCCAGGTGCAGGGTTCCAAATCAGAGGCTGGAAGGGGACTCATAGAAATCATCCATCTCAACCCCAAACCCATAACTCTACACCTTTCCCTGACAAAGGTCTGTCCCAGACTTGCAAACACATAACAGAATAACTGCTTTTCCTATAAAGAAAAACAGATACAGGTTAATAAGACATTGAAATATACATAATTAAAAGCATAGTCATAGTACAGTCACATTTCCACACAAGTACAAAAACAAACCATTCCTTTACAGCAAGTTTTCAATTATCTGCTCTCTCTTTAGGCTTCCTCTTCTTTCTTGGAGCTCCCAGTCACAGTTCTGCATCCAAACAACTTACCCAGTCCTCATACCTGGCAGTGCCCAAGCTAGTGAGTTCCCGACATGTTTAAGACAGATTACAGCCTCAGTACTGGAGCTCCTTTGTCCTACCTTGTGCCACTGCAGCATACAGCCCTCAACCACATGCACATTTTCCCTGCTCCCCCAAACAGTTGTACACACACCCATAATTTAACACAGTATAGTAAATCTTAAACATTAAAACCTTATTGCAAAAACCTATCAGCATAATTCCTAAAAAACCATTAAACAGTTTATATCCTCACAAGCACACAAAAGGCACAAATCAAAATTCAAAAAGCAATACTGAAATCATCAGGAAGAATTCCTTCAGCAGATCAGTACACAGTCCCATAAGTACAACCCCCACCCCCAAACCATGCAGTTGCCCACATGGCCCTTTGTCTTGGGGCTTCATGGAGTTCCCAGTCCAAGCTGATCCCTGCTGCTGCTTGCAGGGTCTTGGGACACATCTTCAGGAACACATTTGTTTTCTCATCAGCATACAGCAGACTGTAACCATTTTCCTCCCACTCTCTGCTCTGGGAAAATTCTTTAAGCCAAGCCACTTCACCTCCTGCCCCAAACTCCAAATTAAAGTCCTGCCACAAGCCTTTATCTGGGGGCATCTTCTTCAGGACTAGCTGGCCTAGCCCACCCAGGTTGGCAGAAAGAAATCTTCTCTGTTCTCCTTCACCATCTCCACTGTCAATCATGGGCCCAAACAGAGGCAGGTAACCCTCCCAGTGTCTCTTGCCCTCCAAACTCACAGGGCACTCACAGGGTACCTCTCACTGCTGGAATTTGCTCAGGGACTGCACTCATCATAGGAGCTGCATCCCACCCTATAACACCATGATGGGCATCCAAGGGGCAAAGTCACTTGGGGATTTTATCTCACCCATCTCTCCAGGTGCTGGGAGCTCCTCTTGGACTTGCACTCCCACCTCAGGCTTCTCCTTCTGCACTTTAACTTGCACAGCCATTTCCTCAGGAGCTGGGAGCTCCTCTTGCCCCAACGTTTTCTCCTGCATTTTCTCTTCCACAGCTGGCACACACAGTGTGAAGAAATCTATCAACAGCTGCACTTCTCCAGCCTGTAGCTCACTTCCTTCTGAGGCATCTTCCTCTTCATTTTTCAGCCTATCCTTCAATTCTTGGGGCTTTACTTTCAGCTTTCTGGTGTCTTCCCCTCTGGCAGGCTCCTGGATAATCAAGGCCTCTTCTTCTCTCTCCACTACTTACTGCAACTCCTCACAGTCCAAGCCCTCCAGCTGCCCATCCACTTTCTGATCTCTTTAGCCACACCAGTCTGGGTGCTCTGCAGCTGAACTCCTGGGTCACTCTCAACCCCTTGTTGCGGCTGATCTGGCATGGCTCTAATTTCCTTGCATGGAGTCTCCTTTTTCTCTCCAAAGATGCTTTCATATATTTTCCCCATTCGTTGCCAGTGCTCCTGATGTTCTCGTTGCCTTTGCTGCCGGGCCTCCTGGCTCTCTTGTTGCCTTTGTTCCTGGTCCTGTTACCTCTGCTGCCAGGCCTCCTGGCTCTCTTGTTGCCTTTGTTGCCAATTTTTCTCAATCCATTCTGCTTGCTGCTGGAACATCAATTTTATCTGTTCCAGGAGGGTTGCTGTTTCTCCCTCCATTTTAACTCAGGCACACCTTGCTCCCAATGCTTCTTCCAGGAAACTCAATCCCACTTCTTCCACCAATGTTGCACACCACCACAATCTCTGAGCGGCGACAGATTTCCAAGGGTCCCTGCACTCACCCAGGGTTTGGTTTCCTTCAAAAGAAAGTCAGCAGAGGCTGTGGTGTCCTTACGAAATATGGTTTATTTATTTACACACACATTCCACCCTGAGCTTAAGATGGAGGGATCCAAAGAATCAGCAGTCCAATATCTTGCTTTTTCATTAGGCTTACAGGAGGCACCTTAAAGCCGTGGAGCAGGGAGCTAGCCTCTTCCCTGCCTCCAGTTCCCAGCCTTTTTTCTCACCCAACTCAACACAAGCCTCTCCTTGGCCTCAGAAAGGGGAGAGGGCTCTCCTGAAGAGTTTCAATAACAATAGGATCTCCCTGGCCCAGTTAATGGGCACTTGATAGTCCCATTAACTCACCTGGCCCCTCTATTAGACTGACAAAGGGAATTCATCTGACCAGCAGAGCGGGTTTTTCACCCCCAGGTGCAGGGTTTCAAATCAGAGGCTGGAAGGGGACTCATAGAAATCATCCATCTCAACCCCAAACCCATAACAATACCCATTTCTACCCTGTCTCTCACACCAACAACAACCAGCATCAAATTGTTAAGAAAACCATGGTTGTGACCTTCTCTTAGTTCAATGCTCTTTTTTATCACATCCATTTGACATATTTTTCATTAATACAGGGAGAGGGAGAGCCAGTTTTCCTGTTCTATCAATATTGTGTGTGTGAAAGAAAAGAAAAGAAAAAGGGCTGTTTGCCTTTCCCCTCTTCAACTGGAATGAAGCAAACAGACTAGACTGGCTTGTACTTCAGCATTTTCCCTTTCATTACGAGTTTGATAGTGAACTTTGGTCTACCTTCTCTGCTTTCAGGTTTCTGTCTTTTAGTCACAAAGTTAAGCTAAGAGGACAAAGTATGTAGACACAGGTAGTTTTAAACGTTCTGTGTGGGAATAGTTTATATTTAAGAAATAATTACTAAAGAAGCCAATGAGAAATAAGAACTGCCAGTGTTTCTAGCTTGAACCGAAAAAGTGTGACTAAGAGGCAATATTCCAAAAGCCATGGGTTTAAAGTGTCGTTTCCTTATTGCTATGAGGATCTGTTTGTTTTGGTGGAATGGCTGCATGTGACAGCTCTTGTTCTAGATTTCCTGCCTACAGCAGGCTATAGGACTGGATGGCTCTACAAGGTTCCCTCCAAGCCTCCTAACTTTTTGATTTTGTGAATGCTGCCCTGGTCTCCTTCTCTGAGGAAGGGCGGGATATAAATTTAATAAATACAAAAATAATAAGTAATACAGCCCTAAAAGGGCCTTATAAGAAAGATGCCTTGCTGTGACTTATTAAAGTGTAGGAGACATCAGGGAGGACTAGGGTTGCTTAAGAGGGAATCAAGGTAACAAGGAAGGAAAGTGTTTGGGTTGGAAACTTTTTCTTTTAAAAAATAGCCTTCCAGCATAATCTTATGCATGCTTAACTAGGAGTAAGCCTAACTGAACACTGTAAGACTGACTCCTAAGGATGCATCCAGACACTCGCCTTAATATTGTAAATGGGTCATTTAAATATAATAAATAGGTAAGAGGTTGGCAACATTTTTAAAGTTATCAGCTGTTTCTCAGAAAAGGGAAATCTGAATTAAATGGGAGAACATTTTGAGGCCAACAATGTTTGTTTGTTTAATTATATCCCATCCTTGTTCCATGTTGTACAGAATGCTGTGAAAAATTTCCATGCATGAGCAGCAAGCACAATAAACACCTGTATGGAAGTACCCTTCCATTGAGGTGTTTCTTTTTAACTTAATAAACATGCAAAAGATCTTACTGTTAGTGAAGCATAGAAAGGAAAGCAATAGAGGCTAGCTGTAACCATCCGCTGAGCCTGTTCCCAATGCCCATGTGCCTCCAAAGGTCTGTCCCAATGTTCATGTGGCATGATGGTGTAAGCACACATAGCCATTGGGAACTCTTCATATTTGGATATGTCCATCTGATCAGAAACCCTGTGCAATTACGTGGAGGATGAAGCATGTTTGCATGGGCTCCTTATTCAGATCTTCTGCCAAAGACATGGAATTCAAGCAGGCAGAGACAACAAGCAGATGGATGTTAGGAGTGGGGCCAGCAGGCATGGCTTGCTTCTCTCTCCCTGTGTCCAATGAATGTGTAGAGAACACTTGTGAAAAGTGCTTATTATTTTATATTGTGAATTCCCTTGGTGTGGGGAACCAGGCCAGGCCAAGACATCTGGCAGCTTGAGGTGGAACAGCAAATGGCAGCCCCAGCCCCAAGTCAAGGTGCATGGAACCCAAGGCTAGCCAAGGTATTTTGGCACCTGAAACAAAGGACCTAATAAGTGCCACTGCCTTTCACTGGCAGTAAAAATACAACAATACATTAAATAACTAAACATTTGCAATCCTTTCATGACACCCCAAATCACCTGCCTGATGTGACTATTTACTGTGCCTGAGGCCCTCCCAGGGAGAGGCCTATTTCTGCATATATTATTCCATAAACCACTATAACAGTTATGGCTTCTCCCAAAGAATCCTGGGAACTTTAGCTTGTTATTGTTGATGTCCTCACACAGCTACAATTCCTAGCCCTAAGAAACCATAGTTCCCAGAATTATCCATTACTAATAAACTGGTATAATAAAACTTTAAATGTATGGGGTAGATGTGACCTATGCCTTAGCATCACTGTTACCCACCCACCTGACACACAGATACCTACAATATCTATTTATTTGCCTTATAGGTTTATTATAAAGATGACTGAAACAATTATGTCAGTAGACTGGTTTGAACTGTATGAATGCTAGACGTTATTATCAGTTTCTAGGAGGGGAAGGGAAACCCATCCAGCATATGCTTATATTTATGCTGTTCTTTATTATTCTCATGAGTTTCAGAACTGATCCTTGGCACTGAAAATATATTCTGCATTTGACTCTGGTTTTGTGCAAACTTTGTGTAAACCAGCTGCGGCTGGTGCCCATTGGCACTGATAGGATGATGCCAATTACAGGCAGAACCAACTGATTCCATTTTTTGTCCCCATCCTCCTCCCTACTGAGTTCTACAAAGAGCAACACTGAGACTGAGAAGGAGGAAGCAAAACATTTTTAAAGTAATAGTTGTATGTCCAAATGGACATCCAGTCCTGGATTCTGGGCACCCAGTGGACACAAATGGACACCCAAAATGTAATCAATGAACCAAGATTGGAAGCCACTGAAACACTGACTAGCAGTATTGACATTTTAGTGAAATTGAACAGAAACAGTAGAACATAGGGCACATCATACAATCATTGTTAGGGTTATTGCAAACCACCTGCCTTTCTGAAAAACTTAAGAAAATCTCTCTCCCTGAACACTGTGATGTCTGGTTCTCGTTGTTATTTTTCTTTTTAAGAGTTCTGGTACAGCAGGCTGTGGATCATAAGCAGCAACTTAATTTTAACATTTAATTCATGTATTTACTGGTGGGTGGGCAGGCTAGTAAGAATTTTGCTAGGCTAGTAAATTGTGAAAATGCATTTGCAAGGCTTGTATTTTTTGGAACCACGTTCTCTCAATCCGATTCCAAATGTCAGAGCTTGTACTTGGTAGACAGGATACCACTCAAACTATTTGAATGAAAAAAATGGACACCCAGTAACAATTCCTTTAAAAATGCCCTAGGAAGCTAACAGCCAGGGCCACCCCCTGGACTGGCTGCAAGAAAGAAGGCAGGCAGGTGGGAGGTGTCCGAGGACAGACTGAGGTAGGTGGGGCAGCGCCCTGTTTGCCTTCACGGACCAGCCAGCAGTGCGGTAAACTCCGGTGGAAACAAGCCCTGTGTCATTTCAAAGTAAGGGTAAAGCGCAGAATACACCCGGGGAAGTGACCATTTTTGCCCGTCATATAAGCCGCTTAGAGTATCCAGGAGCCCTCAGAAAGAAAACTGGCAACCTTAAAGAGGATATTCTCCAATATCTACTTTTAAAACTGGTCCCCTCCTGGCACTTATTAGGAATTATGTGTTTTTCAAAGCACAACTCTCTTATAGTCTACTGAGCAGCTGCTCACAAACCGAAGTACATTTTCTCAGCGAAAATGGTTCGACGACGCCCATGAAAAAGGACAGGGAATAAAACAAAACGAATAGTCTGCGCCTCTGTCTGCTCAAGCGCAGCTTCTTCCCGCTTTCTGCGGGGATGTGCCTCTTTTGACGACGCAGGGGTGGGATGGGGCCGGCACGTTCGCGGCGTTGGCTGCTGAGGTGCCAGGATATAACACTAAGGGCTCGCCCATTTTGTTGTGCTAAGCTGCGCCCTCCTTTGTACGATGGCCGGCCGGCCGGCCTCCCGTGTTCCCCTTACACAGCAACACTCACAAGTCTCCGCATTGGCCGCCTCTACCGCTGCCGCTGCCTGCGGGCTGCTGCCGCCGTCTTTGGACCTCAGGTTCAGGAAGCCCACAATATCAGTCAGACCTTTAACGGCGCGGTTCCAGGGTTCCTGCATTGCGCTGCCTTGCAAAGCAGCCACCTTGCGAGCAGCGTGGGAACAAAGCGCGGCTGGGGAGGGAGGCTGCCGCCTACGAGGGACAACTCCCCGTCTACAAACCTCGGCTGTGACAGCCTGCGTGTGTATGTTTCTCCGCCAACTAGATAAGAAGTATGTTACCGTCATAGAAGAGCTGGCAGAAACGAGCTAGCAACCAAAGAAGTAGGTAAGAGAGTGACAAAGGGAAGTAGCAGTTGGTACCTACGCTAGAATGCCGCCCTTAGCCAGTCGTGGTCGAATGACGGGCTGCCACGGAAATGAACAGATCGAGACAAATGCAAACTGAAACATAAGTAATGCCGAGCTTCTTACAGCCCGATGCTGTGCAGAGTTCTGCATGCTCACTTCGATCGAAATCACAGGTTGGATGTAAAATGAAAAGAATCCTGAGGTGTAATTCAAAATGATCCATTTATTGTACAGTGGCGAAAAAGGTCTGTCTGAAGCAGCAAAGACTGTGTTGACACATATTCTGATCTAGTATGATCGTTCACTGGAAAATGTACCATATATGGTATGTTCACAGTTCACTGCATTAGATCTGCAAGAAAAAAAAATCGTGGTAGTTCCTGACATTAGATTACAAAAAATATGCACGTTACCAAAGTGTTAGTGGGTGTTGTGAAATTACCAATGAATTGAAGGAGGTGGGATGGAAACCAGCCCTTTTTCTAACTCTTCTTTGAGGTGGCAATTTTTCCCCTGTCCCTTAGTCTTTCCCAAAAGGGTTGGTGATGGTGGTTGGCTCTGACAAAGCTTTACAACATAGACTCTTGTTGGGACATGGTACCTGCTGCCCTCTATAGAATGCAGAAGACCTGAGACACTATACTTGCTTCTCATTATGAGACAGATTGCAAACAATTCCAACCCATGCTTAGGTCCCAGTATCTTTTCACTTAGCAGGTTTCCTGTTCCAGAAATTGTCATGTTATTTATAATTTTTTATCCTGCTTTTCAGGATATACAAGAGGGCTTACATATACAATAACAATATAACAAAGCTCCAAGTTATTAAAACATCAAAATATAAAATATCAATATTAAATAATGCTGTATTTAAATATTTTTGATATACATAAATGCACATTTGACATCTTTAATGCAGGCAGAAGCTGTCCTACGATTTCAGTAGAGGTGGGCATGCAGAATTCTGCATAGCATCAGGCTGTAAGAAGCTTGGCATTACTGTGTCCTTATGGTGCAATCCAAATTGCATTTGCACTGGGCTGGGTGGAGTTGGATGTGGTGGATTGAGCTGGCAGGTTCCTGGCGCTGCTGGACTACACCAGCAGAAGTCCTGCCTGAGCCATGGTCTGCTGGCTCAGCCAGGTGCCTACCAGGGACAGCCAGCCTGGCAGAGGGAGAGCCAGTGGAAGCTGGCAGAAGGCCTGAAAACAGGGAATTTTGGGAGTGTGGCAGAGGAACCGAGGGGGAGACTTACACATCCTCCTCCATGCATTCACAGAGCTCCAACACCTCCCAATCTGGGTAAAAATTCTGCTGGCCGATAGGTCAGTGGAGTAAAATAATTCCCATGGTGATCAGTGGGGAGCACTTACTCCCTGTAAGGGGTTGGCTTTTGCCTTTTCAGCCCCTGCACTTGGCTCCCGACTGAGGTGGCATTCAGCCAGTCTGGTGGCTCCTGAACAAGGAGTGGATGCCATGGAGCTTTCTGCTGGCTCCGCTGCCGCTCCCATTGTCCCCCCTTCTACTGGCTTCCTATGATTTGGATTGCCCATCTGTGAAAGACACTAAATGCATTTCTGACAAGAGGAAAGAGTCGTAACATACATAATATTAACTAGGGAATACACCCCATTGGACACAATGGAACTTCCAAGTAAACATGCATTGGATTGCTCTACAGGTGATGAGGGGTAAGCATCTATTTTACACATACGTTGTTTTTTTAAAATGGAAATGGACTGCCTTCAAGTCAGGGCATTGGCGACCCTATGAATAGGATATTCATGGTAAGCGGTATTCAGAGGGGGTTTACCATTGCTTTCCTCTGAGGGCGAGAGGCAGTGACTGGCCCAAGGGCACCCAGTGAGCTGTCATGGCCCCTTCAGAGGACTTGGAGGAAGAGGCAGAGTTGGCAGACCCAGGAGAAGGAACTAGTGGAACCCCTGAGGACACAACTCTGGCTCTTGCCTGGCTGGAGAATGTCCAGCACCTGGCTGAAGCCCCTCAATCGGATTCTGGGTATGAACAGGAGGCTCCCCTCCCCCCTGCAGAAAGGAGACACCAGCGAGTAGCACAGCAACGAAGGAAGAGGTTGGGTCGTTTAAGAACAAGCAGCTCTGAGCAGCTGGGAGACTAATCACGGGCACCTGGCTTAGGGAGTCTGTTATAAAAGGCAGTTCATGGCTGCAGCAGACTGCTGACTACAACGGCGGTTGTGGCCCCTCGCGTGCAACGCTGTTGCTAGCCTCTAGACCTTCAGACTGGACCCCTGGCTTTCTGAACTCTGCTTCCCTACCTGGACAACGCTCTTGAACACTGCTACTGGTTAGTTTGTCAAGCTTTTCTTCTGCCAGCCGGCCTCCGTTATCTGCCTGGCCTTGACTGATTTATTGCCCAGTTAACTGCTGGCTGTTTCGTTACTGCCCAGCCCTGAAGCTGACATGAGCTTCATGACTGTGTGGAGATTCGAACCCTGGTCTCCCAGGTCGTAGTCCAGCACCTTAACCGCTACACCACACCAGCAATTTTTTTAAAGGCGTTGTTTATTCCAAATACATTTTTATCTTGACCTCTCAAAGGAGCTCAGGGCAGCATACATACTGCCCTCCCCGTTTTATTTTCATGAGGTTAGGCTGACAAAGTGTGATTGGGCCAAGGTCACCCAGAGAGTTTCATGACTGGGTACAAATTTGAACTAGGGTTAAATGGCAATAGAGGGAGTACTGTGGAAAAGAGTGTGGGAGGAAAGAAGTGAGGAAGGAGCTGGGGGAACTGCATGTATGCCTTATTTTTAGTTTTTCCAAGTATGTTTTTATAGGTCATGTCAAGGGTCTGGAACAGTAAAGGTAATCTGTAGATGTCTGTATGGTGATCAGACGCTGTGGCAAGTATCCCCTTCCTGGTGCTGTCTTTTTAAATATAATTAGTTTGGGTATGAAGAGAATGGTCAGCTCTTTGTCCATTGGGTGACTGCAGAGAGGCATATTTTCCTTTCTGCTTTGTAAGATTGTCTGTCCACAACCAGTGATGCTCCCAGAATCCAGTTTATGTCCCTGTTTAAATTTTCAGACCATTGGAACCTGTTTTAGTTTTCAGACTTTTAGAATGTATCCAAACAGTAAAGTTACTACAGAAAGAAGTGAATGTGGTTGCTGTGAAAAGCACATGATCAGGAGGCACTACATTCCTGAAAGTTGTGTGCTCAAGTCTCATTTAACTTTTATGTTGGTGGCTGCTTCCAATAAACTAACTGTAAATTGATATACTATACAGCTGATTACTATAATCCATGTAATATTTTTAATGTGAAAAGTATTGTGGTTTTCCTCGAACATGCATATATCATTGTGAGTAGATTGCTGATGATTCTTTAATATTTACAGACTAAGGATGAGAGAGTATGACTTGCCTATGACCAGGTTACTTCATAAAGGTAGCAGAGATTATAGAAAATTGATATGCCTTCATCACACCAGCGGTGTTTAACCAAACAGTCCTCCCATATCAAGAAGGGGAGCAAGGTCATACCCATCAGCCTCATCCTGTCACAGCTGCTGTCTATGCTCCCGGCTGCACCTTTAGGAAGTGTGAGAAGAGGTCTTATCTGTCTACTAATGTGCACATGTCGAATACCCAGGCCATATATTTTACCCAGGATCTCCCTACACATAGCCCCTTCTCACATTTGTATATCTTACGTGTACTTTGAAGGGGTGAGGAGGTTCATGTGAGTCGCCCACCATGTAGGAGATATTAGACGGTGGCATAAAACTTCATTAATTCATTTATTTCTGTGCTAAGTTGGTTGGCTTAGAGGATCACGCATATGTACATGAGGAAAATATCATCCCAGCACTGCCATGGGTTGACGATACCTCAGGCATGAGTGCAGGGATGAGGAACCTGAGGCTTAGGACAGATACAGCCTTCCAGGCTTCTCTATCTGATCTTGGGACTCTCCCCAGACATACCTGTCACTGGCCTTGCTTCACATCCTTGAGTGTTTTTGCCTGGCTGGAATATATTCTTGAACTCTTGACAATTTTTGCTTGCCTTGACGGAGACTAAAAACTACACTACTATACAGAGGAAAAAATTACATTCAGTGCTCCACCCCCTTTTGCCTCTGCCTGCCACTATCGTGTGGCTGCCTAGAAGGAAATGTGACACTCAGGTTGAAAAAGGTTCCACACTCCTGAAGTAACCAGTGCTGATCCCCACTTGCTGGGTAACTAAGCTATAACATGCCAAGTTAATTTTATAGGATGGGGCAGTTTGATTGACCTGGGAATTTCCAACTGTATTCCAACTATCTCTTTATTTTTTGGAAGGGGAAGACAGATCTTTTCCCAACTATTAAATAATGGATAATTTCACAACAGTTGGCATCACAACAGTGTGCATCACTATGACTAAATCTATACAATAGGTCTGGACTTTTAAGATTAAGGCACAGACTGGGCATGTAGAACTAGAGAACCTGAAATCAGTCTTTTTACTGCTAAAGCACAGAAGTTAAAAGTATGGTTTTAATAGTGAACATATATTTTACAAAGCTTCAGTTTATTTTCCATTACAGCAAAAGTAGCAACTTACAGCAAAAGTAGCAACTTAATGATAAAATTGATAAGACTGACCAAATTATTTTGGAAAATATATTTTATATTATAATTATGTAGGAAAATATATTACATTGTGAATATATTATGAATAAAATTATTTCAAAACACAGTATCAGCCTCAAAAGACCTTCTCTCCATCCCATCAGTCAAAATAGCCACACTGGTGAGGACTAGGAGAGGGCTTTTTCAATTGTGGCCCCCACCCTGTGGAACGCCCTCCCAAATGATCTCCGCCATGCCCCTTCTATGATGAGCTTCCGCCGGGCCTTGAAGACCTGGCTCTTCAGGCAGGCTTTTGGGGTGGGCTAGATTTTATTATCATTGTTTTCAGATTTTTAACGTCTCATGTATTTGTATGTCTATTTTGTACGTCGCCCAGAGTGGCTGGATAACCATCCAGATGGGCGACTAATAAATTCAATAAATAAATAAATAAATAAAATATACAATTTATATAAACTTAAATATATAATCTTTACATTTGTAAAATTTAAATAAACATGGTTTTCTTCATAATCTTTAAAATATAATTGGTAAAATTCCTTCGTTTAAGAGGCAAGGGTCACTTACTTTACCTTTATGAGATTACTTATTTGAAAATTAGATACACAGGTAGGATTTATTTCATGATACAATTTCCTACCCTGTTTTTCTTACAATGAATCAGTTACACTGCCCTAGTCTTCCTGAATTAGTGCAGTTGACTTCACTAAGTGAATTGCCTCCTTAAAGTAAAATCAACAATTCTGAGAAGGAAGGGCCTGCATTTGGACAATTGCACTGAAAACAGTTTCTACAAAGCCACAGAACAGAAAAGGTTCAGGCAGTACAATTTAGATCTGTCCACCAAAGGCTCTGGGAAGTTGACAAGATTTTAAAAAGTGTGAACAAGTTTTTAAAAATACAACTTTTCTACTTCAAATGAGACAAGACTAATATTAAAATAATGCTAGATGCCAAAGATACACAATTAACATTAAGATAACTTAGCTGGCCTATATTAATTTATTATAGTCTAGATAGTACATGAAATTCTGATTACCTATGTATGGACAGAGAGCAGATCTCCTGTTTAACAGTAGCTAGGATTTTATCGTATGTCTGTAGATAATATCTAATGTTTATGTATACCACTTAGAAATGCAAATGATTAAGCAATATATAAATGTCTTAAATAAAATGATTGCATAAAGTGTTTAAATGCTAAATATACTATGATTACATCATTTTCTCCAATAAACTTTTTGTATAGCACAGTAGAATGTGGACAAAGTCTTACATCTTGGCCATATTGCCCCAATTATCAACAAGAGCCCAACTATAACAACATACAATTTATGAAGACTTGTTACCAACTGAAAGCTCAATCCCTCATTTTTTTTTATATCAAAGAGCTATGAAAATGACCACCATCAGCACCATGTCCTAATGAGAGCACATGACTTTTAAAGAAGTCAAAATATGAAAAGTTATTGTAAGGCAACTATGAGAGTAAAATAGTGATTTCGAGAATGCAAAAGTGTCTATAAAGTTTATATACAAATTTAAATATTGGATAAAGCCTGATCAACATATTTTATACTCCAAGTATTGTACCATAACACAGTCAAAAATGTCTTCCTTAAAATATATAGTATTCATTTGAAAAATGTTTCTATAGTGCACTTAGAATCATTTGACTTGACTTTTTTGGATTTTGAATGAGGAATCATTGTTCCACACCTGAAATGAAAACAAAAACCACATATCACTAAATAAATTAAACAATTGTAATTGATGTTATGTTCTAAATACTGAAAGAAAAGTTTACTTGACACACACAGTCTTACCGTTTTGTTCCCACTGTGGAATTTGTGCCATGCTGTCCTCTGTCCAGGGTTCCTGAAGAAAAATCAGGAACATCCTCAGTGTTTTAATTGAAAACTAGAATGTGTTCTGTGAAAATTATGCATGATAAGTGGGAACCAGAAAAAGAACTGAAGAGAGTAAGAGGGGAACAAAGGGGGAAGAAGTGTGCTTTCTGTGTCTCCCTCCACAACTTTATCTTTCACCCCCTCCTCTTGCTCCCTATCTTTCCCCATTCTGGATTTCCATCTGCTCCTGCCTTGGTATCTCCTCATGTTGTATCTGGAGTCGGGAATCTTTTTCAGCTGAAGGGCTGCATTCCCTTCTGGCCAACCTTCCAGGGGTCACATATCAGTGGTGAGTAGGGCCAGAAGCAAAAGTGGACAGAGCAACACACTGAATTTTACCTTTTTACAGTAGGCTAGTTTCTACACACACAGCCCTCTTTATTCCCCACCCGGATAAGCAAGAAGCATTATCAGAGTTCAACACTAGATTCCAGCCAGGCAAAAAATCTCAAGGAAGTGTAAAGAAGGGCTGACAAGTAGCCTTGGGAGAGAGGGTGTGGACTCAGGAAGGTTGTAAGGGCAAGAGGTCTGGAGAGCTGCATTTGGTCCCCAGGTCTGAGGTTGCCCATCTCTGCCTTAAATCATTCTTGTCACTTTGGGCTTGGGTGAGGGGAAAAGAAACATTTGGCCTTTGATTGACCCTGATTGGAAAAAACATGAAACTCTGTTGTTTTTCAAGAGTGCGTCTTCTATTCTCCCATTCCTACATTACAAAGCAGGAAGTATGGCAACAGCCTGTTGTTGTATCCTCTGCTGTTGATTCAAGGGCAAGAGATGAGTACAACCAACTTCAGAACTCCCACCCTTGTTGGACCTAGGCCTTGCCTAAGTCTCAGGAAGAGACTACAGTTTCAATGAGGTCATAGCAATTGAACCACTACAATTAGTTCAGGGACAAATGAGCTGAGTAGGCAGGGGGCGGGTGATTTCAAGGCAGCACAATACAGTGAACTTTTTGTAAAGCCCAGCCAAACCTCATATTCTATATTCAGGAGGCAAGGCTGGCTGAATCTGTTCAGCTGACTATACTCAATGCACTGAGGCTTCAAAATAGGGATAGCCAGTTCCTTTGCTGAGACTTCATGCAAGTTCATTTGCTGCACCATAGTTGTGGTACTAATGTGTTCAAAATATACTTTGCATTTTTAATGACTGATAAACTAAATACTCACCCATGCTTTTTGAATTTTCTGTCATCTTCTTGATAATGCCTTTGTTCAAACAAACATCCACATGCCTGTTAAACAACGCAAGGTCCTTTGTTTGTTCCAAGTTACAGACTGGACAAACTAAAACTTTGTTTTCAGTAGCACTAGAAAAACATGGCAACTTGTTATCTGAACAACTGGGCTCTTCAGAATATTCTTTTTCCACTGGTAAGACATTAGAAGAAAAATCCTGTTTTGCACACATATCAAAGACAAAGTTACTAGAAAAGCTATATCCACTCTCCCTACTGGGTTCATTATCTTGTAGCCTAGAAAAAGTCCCTGTGTTACTATTGGTAGTGTTTCCAATGATATCTGTTGACTGCATTTCAACCTGTGGCTTACTTGTTTTATTTCTTTGACATTCTTTCTTTTCACTGTCTACAGATAAATCTGTTGTATTCTCCCATGATTTGCTGAGACATCTGTCAATATGCCTGTTAAATGCCTCTAAAGTGCTATCTTGATGCTCTTCAAAGCAAACAGGACAAATGAAGATCTGATGGTCATCACTATCCTCTATTTGTTCAACTGATGTCACTGATGATTTCATATCTTGCAGATTCTGCTTGTTTGAAGACTTATTTAAAGAAGTTCCTTGATTAGTTTGCTCTCTTGTAGCTCTCTTTTTACTGAAAAAACTCACACTCTCAGAAGCATTTGGAACATGTTCCTCAACCAATTTCCTAGAAAAAAGCCTAGTAACACTGACTGGTTTTCCAGGCTCTAGGAAATTAACAATGCTTTTTTGTTGGTATTTCTTTTCTTCTTCATTTAGAAAACTTGATACTCGTATACCTGAATATGACAAACAAGCAACATAAAGCTGAATGGCAACAGAGTTTAAAAGTCTAATGAAAATCAATAAAACATAGGCACATGCAATTTGATGCAGAATTGCAGCAATAATTCCCTACAAATTGAGACAAACTTCTGCAAATAGATAATTTGAATAAACCTCACTATGAAGGCCTTAAGATCTGCATGCTATTCCTAACCATGAATGTCAGAGCTTCTAAAACATTGCTGCAACAGAATGAAGTAGAAAAAGAGGAAGGCCAAAGAAGAGATGGATTGATTCCATAAAGGAAGCCACAGACCTGAACTTACAAGATCTGAACAGGGTGGTTCATGACAGATGTTCTTGGAGGTCACTGATTCATAGGGTCGCCATAAGTCGTAATTGACTTGAAGGCACGTAACAACAACAAAATGTTGTACTTCAACATATGTTAAGCCACACATTTCATTAAGGAAAAGGAATATTATAAAATAAGGGAGTAAGTGTTAAAACAATATTTATAGAAGAAAGTTTAGAACTCAAAATAAAGTGTCCTTCCTGGTGTCAAGAATTAGCTAAGTCTTAAGAAGCAAAGATTAAGAGAGTTTGCTATGGTAGTGTGCTTTATGGTAAATCTAATATTTATATTTTTGTGTTACTGGGAATTTTTGGTAAGGAAGGGCTGAGTATCAGAACAAAAATTAAATGGGTAAAGAAACAGAAAAGTATTATGACAAAAGCCATGAACAATAGGCTTGAATTCATACAATATATTCTTATTTTGAATCCTGGAGCTTTCTGCTGACCCAACCTTAAAAGGTTTTCAGTTCAGTCTCCAAAAACATGATGATCTGCTTTCTTTTCTTTTAAGTGGAAACTGAGATTCTATGAAATCAAATTTTGCATGGAATTCCCTTGCATACAATGGTGGAAGCAATTCATACACAATGTAGCACCAAACCTTTCCTCTTTAGAAAACCAAGTAATTGCAAATCAGTTGCGAATGTTATTTGAAAGGAAGGATCCTTATACAGAACATTTTAACAATTCATTTTACAACAATGGTGATTCTTGGAGTTTGCCAAGAACAAAAATATTTAAGAATGGAAATGTAACACACAATGACAGTCTTTTCTTCTAAACATCCAGCACTACTATATTGCACACAGGATTCTAACAGTCAGTACAACTGTTGAAATGATACTTACCCATCAGTCTTAGGCGCAAAGGTTGTGGGGCCACAGCCTCCATTTCTAACCTTAACAAGTCTTTAGCAACAGCAAATATTTCTTCTTGAGTAGAAACAGCAGACAGTACTGTAGAAGCTCTTGTCTTTACTTCGAAGTTTACATTCTTCAACTTTAAAGTAACAGTTCTAGCCTATAAAAACCAACAGAATTTTAGGACTTTTAATAAAATATTCATATTCTGAGATTATAGATTTAGCAATAAGGCAATCAAAGCCCTTGTAGTGAATTTTTCAAAGGTAACTGTACTCACTGATATTTCCATTATGCTTTTTTATATTTAGAGCTCTCAAGCAACTGATCATTCAACTGTCTTAATTTTGTTCAGTCACATAAAAAGAATTATCTGCATTCCTCTGCCATATTTTAATATGATCAAGAAATAAAAGCCAGGGTAGGTCTACACAAACAAAAACAGGTTCAATTCTTAGTGGGCTCTAGTAAAGTTTTATGAGTCAAAATAAATATGATGCAAATCAACAAGTCAAAGTCTTAAGGGAGGGACAAAGTCTATTTTTCTGAAGAAACAATGCAGGGGACTGGATGCCATTTACTGTTATGTGGGTAAAGTAAAGTATAGCCCTTGTGGGCATAACTGTACTGGAAGGACAACCTTGCCATGGCCCTGGTAGACCCAGCTTTCACCGAGAGGGATCCCTGGGAGTGAACACAATGTATTTCTCCAAGAAGAACCCGCAGAAGTGTATTGCAATGTGTCTTCCTGGGCTTTCTCCAGTGTAAAATCCTCTCTCCATTCTTTCTGCTCATAATAATAATAGGCATTTTGCTACTGGATTGAAATAAAATACCTGCATAGTTGTGAATTTGAGGAAAATAAACATGAAGAGCACTGGTGAAGAAATCTTTGCATTAATATATATGAAGATGTATTAATGAAGAAGCTTATGTACATTGTTTACAATCATGCCATTAGTACTGAGCACCCTTGCACAGAGTGCAATAAAATCATATTTTAGATCAATCTTATTATGGATTAATCAGATTATGATACCACCTAATCTAGCTCTGGATTTGAAGCCAATTTAAAATACCGCTTCACTGTCTTTATGTTGAGTGTAGTCCACAGCAAAAGTAGTCACAGAACCTGTTAGATGCCTCCAATTATCTGCTTGGATCTGCCAGCTCCAGTTTGATTCCTGCATTGAACAGGGGATTGGACTCGATGGCCTTTTAAGCCCCTTCCAACTCTACTATTCTTTGATTCTGGTAAAGGGATAGGCAACAAAGGGATCAGGGAAACTAGGCTGGCTCTGCTGCACAAATCAGATGAAAAGCATCTTCGGGGCAGATCTGGCCAGCTATCTGTGCTGCCTGCACCTACACATAGTTATGGCCATGGTCCATCTGTAGTGCTTTATGTATACCCAGGCATCATAACAGAAGGAATGTTATCTAATTTTTATCCATATCTGCAACATGCAAACCACTTAAAACACAATTCTCTTCAAATTCAAACCGAATGTGTAAATCTTTCCTCTGTGATTCTATCACGATGATGAATGAAACAAAGAAATAAAAGCAGCCATGGTAGTTAGTAATACTTTACACAAAAGTGGTACTCTCTCATCAAATCTATGAAAACTCCATAGAACATGCCTATTGCAATGTACTCTGTGTGGGCCTGCCCTTGAAAACTGTTCGGAAAAAATGTGTTATTGCTTATTATGTTTTGTGGGTTGGTTATTTTCTCTGGAGGATTTTTGTGTTATGGGCTGCCTTGGGTATTTTTTATGGAAAGGCAGAGTATAAATGTAACAACATAAGTGGTAATCTTTTTCATAACTGGGGGGAAGGGAAGAGGCAGGACAAGAAGGAATTCCTATGAGCATATTGTGCCACCATAACAATGCACTTTTCAAAAGTAGCTATAATTCTTCTAGATGTCCCTGAATGTTTCTCCTGGTGGTGCCAAAACTATCAAGATTAGACAGTGTAGCTGACGTTCAGTACATACAGTATACCATTCTCTTAAATTACAGTGTATGTCTTCGGCTGCATCTATTATGAATTACATGAGGAGGAATAATGGTACACTCTTTAATTGTTTGAACATTATATGCTTGGCCAGAGTAAGACCATTACTGTTCCTTCCTTTGCTAATTAACAGCTTTTACTACAATATTTACTCTATACAAAATTACTTGGTGACTTGATTTTGAGAGACAGAAGATAACTTTAGACTAAATAAATTCTTGTGTAAATAATTCCCATTACCAGGAAACAAGCAAGCTAAAACAAAAACACATCCCACATAAACACTATGCCAAGGGATGCAGAAGATCTGAGTACTGATATTTTATTACAAATTTACCTACTTTAAGTTCTTTCTTTTTCAAATCCTGAGCAAGGTCACTGCAAAGTTCTTGACACAACCTGTATTGTTCTGGTGCACTTATTTCATTAAATGTC
Source organism: Rhineura floridana (assembly GCF_030035675.1). Lineage (NCBI taxonomy): Eukaryota > Metazoa > Chordata > Lepidosauria > Squamata > Rhineuridae > Rhineura > Rhineura floridana. The sequence goes on from NC_084480.1 coordinate 47,796,908, forward strand.
CTACGTATCAAAAGAAAAATCATTATTATAGCAATGACTATGTTCCAACCTCAAATACTGCAGAAGAACTTGACATTTTTTTCACTGACCCATGCGCTGTCCATATCAAAATCATGAGATTTAAGCTAAACTGCAGAAATTAAAAAATGAATAATAAAGGCTGTGTCACAATTTCACAGTGACATTTAAAATTTAATCTCTCAATACACAATAAAAAATAATCAACTAAACTCAAGGACACATTCACAGTATGATTATACTGCAACTTGCACAGGAAACATCAAAAAGAAGTAATGCTTAGGAACTAATAAACCATTCCAGCATCAGATGTACACAATACTGGTGTCACAAATTATTTTGGCCTGGATCCAGAGTAAGAGTTGCATCCAGTGCTGCCATTTCATTCACACAACAGACTTGCACAACGGAACTTCCCCCTCCTCTCCCCTGTGCATCCACAAAATCTGCTCCGGAGGGTTGGGTGATCTTCTGGAACAGATGCTGGGTTACACAGGGAGAGCAGACAAAAGCGACATAACAGTTTACACTGATTTCAGCAGGACCCAAGTAAAACTACACTGGTCTGGATCCAACCCGTTATGTTAATTTTATCCTGATTTATTGATTTTAAATCCTAAAGATCCTGCACAAATATTTTTCTCAATTTGATTTATAAATGCTTAAACAGATTAAGGAAAATCAAACTTTACTACTCTTGAGATTTTTTTAAAAAAATGTGATTCTAGCATAATCAAGCCTTTAGCACTTGGAGATCTAGACATTCTACCAGAAATAAGATTAGAATTGCAAACAAAATGCTTGTTACTGTTTTCTTGGAACAGTAATGAGCTTTTTATGTAGCATTACTAATCCTGAAGATGGTCTTTCAGTAGTATTCTGAGAACCCTAATTGAAAAGGACTAATTTGTGCTAGAATCACATAATTTTTATCTCCAAAGAACTGAACTTTATTTTCCTTAAGCAGGTATAAAGCAATCAAGTGCTGCACCAGGATTTGTGCAGATTGTTCTTATGAAGCCAGTGGTTAGCAACTGTCTATTTGATGAGACAAGATATCAGCTGGACAGAGGCAATAGTAAGCCGTGCCAGAAATTCAGTATGGTAGAAGCACCACCATATTTTATGTGGCAAGCATGTTAAGTCCATATACCCCATTGTTGTCTTGGTGTTTCTAATACCAGGACAATTTTTATAGTAATTTTGTTTCTAATTGTGAGGTAATTCATTTGGGTATACTTTTATTTGTTTATCAGATTTTTATCTCGCCCTTCTTCCCAAAGGAGCCCAGGGAGGCAAGCAACAAAACAGTAAAACAATTCAAAGATCTTAAAAACATTTGAGTACATACCTTTCAGTACTCATACTTTTTCTTTCTCCATCCCTTTAAAAAAATGTATATATATGAATGTCCAGATGTGTTTTAAAAATTATGTCAGCAAAAAAGTGGAACCTAGGAACTACAGACCAGTCAATTTGACATCAATCCCTGGCAAAATTCTGGAGCAGATTATAAAGCGATTAATCCGTAAACACATTGAAAACAATGAAGTGATTACTAGAAGCCAACATGGATTTATCAAGAACAAATCTGCCAGAATAATATTATCTCATTTTTTGAGTGGGAACCTCCCGAGTAGACTGAGGGAATGCTGTGGTCATAATATATCTTAAATTGGACAAAGTGCCCCATGATATTCTGAATAGCAAACTAGCTAAATGTGGGCTGGATGGAACAACTATCAGGTGGACCCACAGTTGGCTACAGAATCGTAAAAGAGGGCTTATCAATGGTTCCTTCAAAAACTGGGGGCAGGTAACGATGGGTACTGTAGGGCTCAACTCTGGGAAAGATACCCTGGAGGACAGGGGAAAAAATTCAAGTGATCTTGATAGCATTGGGCTGAAAACAACAGACAAAATTTAACAGGAATAAGTGAAAAGTTCTACACCTAGGAAAAAGAAACCAAGTGTACAGATAAGATGGGGGATACTTGGCTTAGCAATACTACATGCAAGAAGAATCTTGGGATTGTTGTTGATCACAAGTTGAATATGAGCCCACAGTGCAATGTGGCTGCAAAAAAAGGCAAATGCTATTTTGGGCTGCATTAACAGAAGCAGTTTCCAAATTGTGTCAAGTATTAGATCCCCTCTATTCGGCACTGGTTAGGCCTCATCTTGAGTACTGCGTCCAGTTCTGGACACCGTGCTTTAAGAAGGATGCAGGCACACTGGAACGGGTTCAGAGGAAGGCAACGAGGATGATCAGGGGACTGGAAACAAAGCCCTATGAGGAGAGACTGAAAGAATTGGGTATGTTTAACCTTGAGAAGAGAAGACTGAGGGGAGATATGATAGCACTCTTGAGTACTTGAAAAGTTACCACATGGAGGAAGGCCAGAATCTCTTCTCAATCGTCCCAGAGTACAAGACACGAAATCATGGGCTCAAGTTGCAGGAAGCCAGTTTTTAACTGAACATCAGGAAAAACTTCCTAACTGTTAGAGCTGTATGACAATGGAACCAATTACCTAGGAAGGTGGTGGGCTCTCAAACAGTAGAGGCATTCAAGAGGCAGCTGGACAGCCACCTGTCAGGTATGGTTTAATTTGGATTCCTGCATTGAGCAGGGAGTTGGACTTGATGGCCCTATGATTCTATTCTTGATGCAACAGCAGAGGGCAGCTTTGTTCCTTTTATATAAAATGTTACATCCTAATAAAATATTTAGAAAAAATCTAAAATGAACATAATCGATCACACACAAAATACCTTTCCAAATGAGTGGAACCCAAACCAAGTGAGATTTCCAGGAAATTATGCCAAGATGTTTCAGAGAAGAGAAGAGAAATAAGTGCCCTCTGCTGGTAAAGTTCTGTACAAGACACAATTCCTAGAGCTTTAAGCATTTTCTCTGTTACTTTTCCTATACCAGGCACCTGAAGGAAAGTTAATATGCACTAATTAAACAGGGAACTTCCAGTAAAACAATGAAAACATACTTTAACCATTTCATCTGGAAGTGAGAATGTTCATAAATCATATTTATTCCCAATGATTAACTGTGCACAAGATTCTGAGATTCAGGGCACTACGTACATTAGAAAACAACAACATGCACTTAATTTATTAACTGTGAGTCTGGAAATGGAAATATTTTTAAAAAATCATGAATAGTCATATGACACTGTTAATAGCCGTCCATGGCTAGTGAATCTATTGCATTCTTCTGAATTGACATTTTGTCAATTTTCAGTATTTAATTGAACAGGGGTCACCAACGTTTTTGTACCAATGAGTACATTTTGCATTCTAAACAAACGTCTTGGGTACCAGTCACAAAATGGCTGCCATTGGGGGTGCGTGGCATAACTCAGAGAGGACACTTATTGATGCTTCCTGCCCCCCCTTCAGACAACCTCATGCTTACCATTAGCTACGTCTTGCTGGTCCTGAATATACAGATCACACAATACTGATTCCCCGCCCCCCCATACATATGCACAGAGTAAATGCTGTTGCTGTCTAACAACATTCCCAAGTATCAGGAAAAATATACAAGTTGGCCACACCATACTGTCTGTCCTACACCCCCACACGTATACACAGAGAGACATACCTCTATCTCACACATATACAGACTACATATTCATACAGACCTTTCACTCACACACACACACACACACACACACAGAGAGAGAGAGAGAGAGAGAGAGAGAGAGAGAGAGAGAGACAGACAGACAGACAGACCACACACACACACACATATTTACATACATACTTTCCCTATTGCTCACACCCTGTACTGGAGCATCTAATTCAGGAAAACCCATCCACTGAAAAAACATCATTCTCTGTCATTCCTCCTTCCTCCCACCCACAGATTATTTTTAAAAGAAAAGACATTCTGTGGGGATAATCAACTGTCTGCCACCAGGCAACATGGCTGCCAACATGGCTGGTGGGGAAGAAACTGCTAAGTGAGTGCGGGGATCTCTGTCTCTCCTTCTCTCCCCCTGCTGATGTGGGGGGGGGAACCTTTGCAGGGCTAAGCAATTGTCTGACACCAGTTCAGTGTGGCTGGCAGGCAAAAAATTGCTGAGTAAATGGGCCGATTCCCATAGCTCCTTTTCTTCCCCTCAGACTGGGGGGCTAAGCATCTGTTCACCACCAGCTCCACATGGCTGGCAGGCAAGAAATTGGTGAGTAAGCAGGGCAATCCCCATCATTCCTTCTCTCCCTCCCCCACAGACTTGGGAAAAAACTTCTGAGGGGTCAAGCAACTGCCCACCACCACCTTGGTGTGGAAGGAGGGCAAGAAATCACCAAGCAAATGGGGTTATCCCTGTCATACCTCCCTCCATAACTTTGGGGGGGGGGGAAAGCCCCTCTCTGAAGGGCTAACCAATTGCTTGCCACCAGCTCCATATGGCTGTCACTTCTTTCTCCACTCTTCCCTCCCACAATCAATAAATCCCCTCATAGGGGGAAACAAGAGGAAGCAACCTAATTGAGAGATGCCCCAGTTGCTTCAGGGATGCCAAAAATGGACTTCGGGGTGCCGTATTGGGCAACCCCTGAACTAGAAGGTTCAGCTGAACTGTAAAATATGTGCATTCAGATAGTTAAGGAGGTTTATGTTGTATAAATGTATGCATTTTTCTTTGTTCCAACACCAGCAGTATTCCAGCAGCAAAGAACCTTCATTTACCGAGCAACGTTAAACTGAAAAAAAGGGAGGTGTTGGGACTTCAACTTTCTGCAATCCTTGATCTCTCTACATTTATTAGGGTCAATTAAAACATCACAAAGTAGTGAGCAAACTTCCAAGTTCAGTATAACTCTTCTTCAGATTGGACGTTAAGCAAAAACAAACAGCAAAGGAAAGAAAAAGAAGTTGAGCATTATAATAGCCCAAACTACAGTTTTTAGTAGAACAGATTAGGTTAAAGCTATGCTAGCATATAGGGCTGATTTTGGCAGCTGACATGGGCAGGCAATTTCCAGGACCTAACAAGCGTGATGCCAGTCACTGACATCACTTTCTTTTTTTCAGAGTCCAGGGACATTCTGGGGAAAAGGTTATAGTGGGTGGCTGCAGCCTCAGCGCTTTGCAGCACACACCCATATAAAGGAAAAGAGACACCTGCCCACTGCTGCCATGCAAGCTTACTGGGTGTATACATAAAAGTGGTGCACGGGGGTCCTGTGAACACCTTATTTAGCGCTCCCTCAAACCTGATCATGCCCTGCAATCATACCTTTCAACATTTCAGATGAAAATAGACACATGCTTGTATCACCCCATTTCTACTACTAAGGATCACTTTGCAAGCCCCAAACCCTCTGCTATGAACACATTGTTGAAGGGTCTTAAATACTTGCTGTGTTCATTTACTATACTGTACATAGTTCTATACTCCACTGAATAAAGAGACCAGAGGATGTTAGTTGTTTTGGTTACAGTTGTACTAGGAAAACATATTGGGTTGGGTCCAGAGAAACACCTGCAAAAGGACAGTGGAATGTGACTTTCCTGCTCCTCCTCCCAGGGCCCCCCAAAAGCCTCATTCATTCACTAAAGATGCTTCCAGATTCTTCAGTGATTCCCCCTCAGCCACTTGCATCACAGCCCACACATTCATTATAGTCCCCAGCCTTTGGCAGAAGCTTGGGGGCTGCTGGAGCAGAAGGAGATATAAAAGTCATTTTCCATAGGCATTTCTTTGAACCAAACCTAATATGTTATTCACTAATAGGCATAAAACCTTGTGGTTTAAGAACTTAACTATAGCCCACAGATATTTCTATCAAACTTTAAAAAGCAGGGAAATTGGGCAGCTATAGTGAATGCACCAGGGGAGCAGGAGACCTGAACTCCTCTCTGAGATATTGTACTGCCCTACAAATTGATCAAAATGCAAACACAATTTGGATTGGTCTTTCACAGTCCAATCCACCTGCTGTGTAGCTTGGAGGAATTTGGTAACATGTGCCTCTGAGCATATGCTGAGTGGTGGCAACACCTGCCATCTCCAAAGATGGAGAATTACATTTTTGTGTTGGTGTTCTTCTTACTTTGCTTCTTTCCTGCGTTACTACTGTTTCTACAGAGAATCTAAACTAGAAAATGTTATTTCCCTCATTATTCATCCTAGAAATCTGTGTCAATTTTATTTTTATTAATTTCAAAGCCTTTTTATTGGTCAATGTCATATGATGGCAAAGATAGCCTTTTGTGTTTCAAATTGGAGATTATGTTCTACTTCTGTTTTGGGTGCATTAACAGTTGAATCTGAAACTGCAGTTTGATGTAAAATCAGACTGATTACAATATGTTGCTACTTCAGCAATGACTCTAGCTGTTGGAAAAAAGAGGATGTATGTTTTCAGCCTGCTATGTTTAAACCACTTTGTTTAAGGCAAGGTATGCACGGTCAATTAAAAACATATAGCACAGCTAGAATTTTACCAGAATATATTTCACCTCTCACTGTTTTATCTCGTGCGAACTGAGACACTCCTGAGGTCCACTGGAGACTATTCTGCAGAAGTCAGTGCCATTATTCCACTATTATGTTTGGAGTTTTCTTAGTGTAAATTTTGCAAAGTGTTGCTATACTTCACATATTCACAGAAATAGAAACAAAAGAAAATGATTTCCTATAGGAAACGTCACTAAAATTGCAAAGGAAATCAGACATATTTAAAGTGACCATTTGAACTACATCAACTGTCTTAATAACGTTGCTTCCTCCCTGCTAAAACAAGATCAGCTCAGCACGTCTTCTTTCTATTCTTTGGGCTGATTGCAGGTGTTGCCACCACTCAGCAAATGCTCAGCTCATGTTACCAAATTCTTCCAAGCTACACAGCAAGTGAATCGGACTGTGAAAGAACAACCCAAATTGTGTTTGCATTTTGACAAATGTGTAGGGCAGTACAATATCTCAGAGAGGAGGTCAGGTCTCCTGCTTCCCTGGTGCATTCCCAGTTTCCCTGTTTTTTAAAGTTTGATAGAAATATCTGTGGGCTATAGTTACGTTCTCAAACCGCAAGGTTTTTTGCCCATTAGTGAATTTCCCTGCTATTTAATTCGGGAGGTAAGAAATGGGATCCTGTCCAAGTTTGCTGAGAATGGATTGATCATTTGCATGCTTATTGAGTTCAGTGGGATTTACTCCCCTGTAATGATGCTTAGGATAGGTGAAACTGACCACAGAGGATGGGGAGGGGAGGAGGGGGAGGGCAGGAAACGCAGAGGGGAGGACTGGGATGGGAGCAGGCAGGAGGGGGAGGGAAAGAGAAGGACAGGTTTGATCATTTGCATGTTTATTGAATTCAGTGCTATTTACTCCTGTGCAATCATGCTTAGGATAGGTAAAATTGACCGGGGGCGGGAGGGAGAGAGGGCTGGAGTGGGCAGGGGAGGAGGAAGAAGGAAAAGGGGAGGGGAGGAGGAAGGGGGAGGAGGAAGGGAGAGGAGAAGGAGGGGAAAAGCAGGTCTGATCATTTGCATTCTTATTGAGTTCAATGGGATTTACTCCTATGCAATCATGGTTAGGATAGGAAAAACTGACCATGGGGGAGGAGGAGGGGGCATATTGAAGGGGGCAAAGAAAGGGGGAAGGCAGGTTTGATCATTTGCATGCTTATAGAGTTCAATGGTATTTACTTCTGTGCAATCATGCTTATGATAGGTAAAACTGACTATGGGGAGGAGGAAGGGGAGGGGGAGGAGGGGGAAGGGGAAGGAGGGGATGGGAAGGGGATGGGGAGTGAGGGGCAAAGGAAGAGGAGGGAAGGGGCAAGAGGGACAGGATAGGAGGTAGGAGAAGGGAGGGTGTTTGATCAGTTGCATACTTTTTGAGTTCAATGGGATTTATTTCTGTGCAATCATGTTTGAAAATGGAAATGGACTGCCTTCAAGTCGATCCCGACTTATGTTGACCGTATTAATAGGGTTTTCATGGTAAACGGTATTCAGAGGTGGTTTTACCATTGCCTTCCGCTGAGGCTGAGAGGCAGTGACTGGCCCAAGGTCACCCAGTCAGCTTCATGGCTATGTGGGGATTCGAACCCTGGTCTCCCAGGTCATAGTCCAACACTGACCTGGGAGAGGGGCAGTGAGGGGAGGGGGAGGGGAGGAGATTGGGTGGGTGGGCACTGGGCAGAAGGGAGCCCCTTTACTTTCCAAAAGGAAACCTTTGTGAACAGTATCGTTGCTGTTCAGCGTTTCCCCCACCTTTTTATTCTACAGCAGGCACATGTAGCCTCCCACCCAAATTTAAACCAAAGCTGTCCCTGGCCACATCCACACCAGGCCTTTATTTCACTTTGGACAGTCATGGCTTCTCTCAAAGAATCCTGGAAACTGTAGTTAGTGAAGGGTGCTGAGAGTTGCTAGGAGATGCCCTGTTCCCCTGACAGAGCTTCAATCAGAGTGGCTGACTGTTAAACCACTCTGGCCAATGGAGCTCTCTCAGTGGAACAGAAGTCTCCTCTCAGCACTCTTCACAAACTACACTTCCCAGGATTCTCTTAGGGAAGCCATGACTGTCTCACATGAAATCAAAGTCTGGCGTGGGTGTGGTCCCCTGATTAGGCAAGCCCAGCAGCTGTGAGTTTGGCTTTTAGAACTCTGACAGTTGGTTCTTACTGAACATGCCCGCCCTTATCATTGGCTTCCAGCCAAAATTTCTTAAATTAATTAAAAATCAGCCAGGCATATTTTTTAAACTTTTAAACTGCAGAAGATGAAGGTCAGAGTATTGGGCAAGGTCAGTATTAGGATTACAGGTACTCTGTGAATATGGCTGATTTTTAATGAATGTCAACAGATTATGAGAACACAGAGAAAAAAGTCCAAAAGGGCTCTGGGTTTTTTTCTTCTCTTTTTAGACTTTGAACTCTCTATTCTCTCTAACTGTTTTGTGTATCGCCATGAAAATTGAGAGGGTTGTTAAGCAAGTGTTTCTGAGATCAGGTCTATAAATTTTGTAAGGTTTTGTTTTGAAATGAGCTTATGGGAAGCATCAGAATGGCATGCGGGTATTTTCAATTTAACATTGCAGAATGTGAAAAATCCCCGCTGGCTATAGTATACAGCCACTCTCGTGGCTGTATAATAAACAGTCCAAAACATACCTAAAAAGTTGCAGTATATGCAATAGCAGGATGTGCACTGCATAGTGTCTTAGCATTTATATATGTGTGTGTAGCTACATTGTGCACTTAAGACAAAATGCATCTATTCCCCATTCTGAGATTTAACTTCTAAAAATATTAAGGGAGCTAAACCCTGAAGAATGACAACGCAAGTACCTCAATTAACATTTTAACATTTTTGCATATGTGCCAACTGCAGAAAAGGATCTGAGGTTACATCAAAAGCTACTGGGACAAATAAACAATGACAGCTCTTCCTTTAGCAGCAGTTACTCTATAACTAATCAGAACACAGAGGTCCTTTATAAGGGAGAGAACAAAAGAAAAATGTAATCTTTATAAGAGCAAAGTCAGAGTGTAATGTAGTGCACTAGGTAAAAATCAACAGAAGCCAAATCGGGGAGTATTACCTAGTGGCAGAAAACATCTTTAATAATTTTACCTATAGGCAAAGTTCTATCGTACCCTGCTCACTTTGTAACATTTTAGTCAATCCTATTAAGATGTTATAACTACTTATACCTGGTTGTTTGTTTTCTTAACGGGCCAACACAGTTACCTCAAATGTTTCTCTTATTTTGTATTTTGTCAGATTCTTATAGCACTTCCTAGCAAAGCTCTCAACTCAGTTTTTGAAAAGTCTAATATCATAAACAACAGATTTATAAAACAAGATTTGAAAATATTAACAGTTTCAGGTTGATTGTTTCAAGCTCTGGATAGGGAGAAGAATACAATGTACAGATCAAATTATTACATTAGACGAGAAAAGAGTGTGTAAAATCACAGGGTATTGCTGCAGCAGGAAATGGTAACTTTACTGGTCTTGAGATGTTTGGAGTACATAGGACAACTAAGCACACTTTGATTTTACAGTTCAGCATTTTCAGTATCCAGATGTTAAAAAATAAATGATAGGCATTGGATACTTATGTTTCTCATCTCCAGTGATACTATGGGAACCAAGAGTTGTACAAGACACTTAAACACATATTATCTTGCCCACCAAATATTAACAGAAAATGCTGGAAGATTACATTTTCCCAGCAGCATCTGCACAGGTATCTACAGTGCATTCCTGGTGTGGGAAGTACTCATGCAAAAAAAGACCAAACAAGAAGCCATGGATGGCACATACATCCCGCTTTGGTATAAACCTTCCAATACAACAAATGGAAAGGGATACAAATATAAAATGTCATGTTACCAGTGCATTTTTGGAGCACCCAATTTTTTTCCAAGTAGCATGCAAATTTATAACAATAACAAAATTAACACAATTTTATAAGGGAGCATGTAGGTATAGAAGAAAAAGGGAGTAAACTGAGATGGAAAGAGAGTTGAAGGCAGTAAATAGCTTACATATGCAGACACCAACAGCAATAAGGTTGACAATGTTTAATATTGAATCAATCAGCTCACCGTTCTAATGGCTAAATCTTTGATGAAGTTCATCACAGCTTCTCTTTCTGGGGGGATTCTGTACTGACCATTAGGTTTATTTTTATTACTGCACATTTTTGCTAACATCATATTTGGAGCAATACCTAAATAAAAAAACAAACATCAAACAAATACAAAACACCAATCTGCAGCTTCTGTTCCTGGTTTTAGATATACAGTTATGATACTGTATATGTAGCAAACAAAATAATTTTTATTTTATTTTAATTTATTTTCAAAGATATAAACCCATCCTAACAAACTTGACTATAATAGGTCCTATGGAATTTCTTAGAAGAAAAAGAGTACAGTTTCCTTCCTTTAACTTCCCTGATTATTGGTTAGAACCAATAAGGGGGCCTGGTCTAGCTTTCTGTACTTTTTCATATCATATCCTAAGCAACCTCCCACGACACTAGTCATTTCCACCAACTACAGACAGTATGTGGATAGAAATCAAACTAATGGATGAGCTTCTTTTTCACTGTGTGTGTGTGTGTGTGCGCGTGCATGCACGAGCACTATCTTCTAAGTCTGAATATCTCTTTGTTCTGCCACAGCAATACCAGGTGTTAGCTATGAGAAGTACTTAATGGCAATCTTCTCTGCTGTCAACATAAAGTCCCTGGCCTGAAACCTCCCTTCTCCCATGCCAGCAAAACAAAAGAATATAAGAGAAACTGGATAGAGAACAAACTTATGCGGAAGGTATGTTTAAAGACAACTGTAATTACCCTATACCGATATTCAAATTCTCTGTGTAATAGGTGATGGGGATCAACTTTATCAAGGCAAGGAACACAGGAAGTTGCCTTATACCGAGTAAACCATGGTCCATCTAGCGCAGGATTGTCTTCTCTGACTGGCAGTAGCTCTTCAGGATGTCAGACAGGAGTCTTCCCAGCACTACCTGGTGATGCCAAGGATTGATTCTGGGAGGTTTAGCATGCAAAGCATCTATTCTACCTTTGAGCTATGGCCTTTCCCAACTAGTGTGCCTCCAGATGTTGCTGGACCACAACTCCCATCAGCCTCAGCCAGCAGTGCCAATGGTCAGGAAAGATGGGAATTGTGGTCCAACAACATCTGGTGGCCCACTAGTTGGGAAACGCTGGCCTAGGCACATGGCTGTATAATGGTGCAATTGCTACAATGCCATCAGGGAGGGGGCTGGACTGAGCTTTTATTTTTTTTAAAGTAAGTCTCTAGCCCTCCTTCAAGGAAAGTTATAAAGAAAAATGTGCAGACAACTTTCTATGTGATTTCTGAGAGAAGGCAACCTGGCTTCTTCTGCTTTTCAGTGTCTTTAGCCAATGAGAGAAATCATATGTGTATTCACAACTGAGTTGTTTGAACAGCAGGCTACAGGAATCCCGTGGGTCCTAAAGAATTGCTGTTTTCCACTTTTTAGTGCACTTTCATTTCCTGCTTCTGTCTCATTTTCTAGTCCTTGGAATCTCTGTAGTTTGCCCTTCCTTGCTTCATAGCAACCAGGACGCATATTTCATGTGGTGGGTTTGTCTGAGATCAGTATTTCTACAAATTCTGCTACACATTATGTGGAGGTGGATGTTAAAGAACAGTACCTCCCCCCAAATGGCAAATGCAAAATGTGAAAACATTGCACAGAGGCTTAGACATGACCAGACACACATTAGGAAATCACTGTATAGTTAACTTACAGTACAGTGGGAGCAGTTTTTCTTTTTACTGAGCAATTAGGATACATACTGACTGTATGCTTTTTTTACCAGTTTACCTGTCAAATAGTAAATAGTGAAATAAGGACCTAAGATAACTTCTTTTAAGAATTAATGCCCTAGGCACACTAACCTGGGGGTAAGTTCAAGTGAACACATCAGACTTTCACATCTAAACCACTCAATAACCATGCTAGATTAAGATTGGTTGAAGCCTTGGAGCTAATTAGCAAAGAGAAGGGGACCAACCCCCCATGTCCCTTCATAGTAAAATGATTCATCATTTTGATTAAATGAAGCACTAAGTCCCCCTTTCCAGTAATTTTACAGCTTCATTATTTATATAGGAGTAGCCATTAGGTGTTTTGGAGCACAGTGTCATCAGTATACTGATAACATACAGCTCTGCTTCTCTGTAACATCTGAATCAGAAGCAAGTATGTAGCTTGGGGGTACTCTTGGATACATCTTTGTCATTAGAGGCCCAAGAGACCTTGGTGGCTAGGAGTGCCTTTTACCAGCATCATCTGAAACGCCAGCTACGGCCGTAACTGGATCGGGATAACTTGGCCACTACAGTTCATGCATTGTTAAACTTGAAAGTGGATTACTGCAAAGTGCTCTATGTGCGGCAGCCCTTGGGCCTGGTCTGGAAGCTCCGATTAGTGCAGAATGCACTGGCTAGACTGCTGATGGGGGCAGACAGCCAACAGCATGTGAACACCTCTGCCAAAACATCTGCACTGGCTGCCCTTATGCTACTGGGCCAGGGCCAGATTCAAGGTTCCTGTGCAAAGCTCTGAACAACTTGGATCCGGATACCTTAAGGGCTGCCTAAGCCCTTACATCCCAGCCTGATCACTGAGATCATCCTGAGGGACAGCTGCCAGATGTTGCCCATGTTACAGAGGCCCAAATGGCTTCAACTGAAAGTCAGGCATTTAGTGTCACTGGTCACATGCTATGGAACACTCTTCTAGCAAAGATTCACCAGGCATCCTCAGTTTTGACTTCCACACATCTTTTGACTTTTTATGCCATCAGGCCTATGCAGTTGATTAACATTTTCTAGAGTAGCCTGTCATTTTATGATTATTTGGCATTGCTCTTAAAGCTTTTTAGAAAATGTTGTTTTGCAAAAGGGGATATATAAATACTTATAAAAATAAATATATTCACCATGGGAGGTAGGTTAGGCTGAGAGTTAGTGACTGGTCCAAGACAGAAAGTGAGCAAAAACAACGAGTTAAGTAAGTCTAAGATGTGAAACTCCACATGCTCAGAATATTTTCTTTTTGTTTATCGAGGTTGGCAAAAATTTTGTGTGTGATTTGCTGACAGTTGTGAAACTGCACATGCTCAGAGTATTTTTTGTAGTCCATGAAAACTTATCTGCCTATATTATATTTTTGTAAGCATCACACTAACCATGACTGCCTCTGTGCAGGCATGACACTTACAGGTGAGGCAGGCACGGCGGAGCCGTAGCAAGCCCGTGCGCCAAAGCCCAGAGCAGCGGCAGGCTTGTGCAACCTCACCAGGTGGGTGGGAGGCCGACCAGGGGAGAGAAGGTCTGGCACCCCTTGGAGTGGGGGAAAGAAGGGGGGAGTTCTGGTATCCCCTGGGGTGGGGGACAGAAGGGGGAAGGGAGCTCTGGCGCCCCCTGGGGTGATGGTGGGAAGAAGGGGATGCTCTGGCGCCCCCTGGGGTGGTGGGGAATAGAAGGGAGAGGGGAACCCTGACACCCCCTGGGTGGGGAAAGAAGAATGGGTGGAGAACTGTGGCGACACCTGAGGAGTACAGGGAGAGAAGTGGGCTTTGATGACTTGGGGGGAAGGGCAGTTGGTGATGGTAGACAGGGTGGGCGAGCAAAGTGAGCAGGGGCAGAGCCCCTAGCACCATAATAAATTTGTAAGTCTTTATTAAAATACCACCTTATTTCATGCATTCCATTTTGAGAGAATTTTGGGGACTGCACCAAGGCCTCCTACCATCTTAATCTGCACTTGTCTAGGCATGAGGTGAACAGAGTCCGTATCTCTGTTTATCAGTTGCTGAAGCATGTGTGCCATTACAGAGTAGACCAAGTTTAATGGCAAGGCTTCCATGATATTGATTAAAGCCTGAAGATTTCAGGAAATGCATTTCTTGAGGTTAAGTACATGACTCAGATATAGCGGTTTTAGCAAGTCATTGTATTTATGCCAATTAATTTTTTTGCAAACAGAACTTGTGCATTTCTTCACATAACAGGAATGTTGTGAATCCACTTTTCAGCTCTGAGATGCACAGCAGAAGTATTCTGGAACTTTAAATACTGCTAATAATATAAATATATTTACCAGCACTAGCAGTAAGCCTTGTTTTTTGTTCAATCCTAAAGCGAATTTCCTTTACAACTTCCTCGGCTGATATTCCAAAGACAACTGGTTTTATTTGAGTTGTTGATGGCTTTTCTTCTAAATGCAGCAGAGAAGAGTCAATAGTCTTCTTATACATCAGAGTATCATAATCAAACAAGATTGGTGAACAGGCATGTGCATCTTCACTCAATTTTGGTTCATCAGGTGTTGTTATATTCTGTTTGCCTCATAATACAAATGGTAAGACACTATCAGAATTCTATATACAAAACTAGCTAATTTGCAAACTCCCTTACACAGTTGAACCAAAAGTAAATCCCACCTTTCTATTCACTCCATTTTCAAAGTTCTTAAATATTTTTTAAAATAGCACCCAGGATTCTTATTCTTATTACCACCAACTCCTCTAAGGCTAGGTAAACTGTAAGTCAGGTGTGGGGAACCTTTGGCCCTCTAGATGATGCTGAACTACAACTCCCATCAGCCCCAGCAAGCATGGCCAATGGCCAGGGATGACAGAATTTGTAGTACAGTAACATCTGGAGAGCCAAAGGTTCCCCATATCTGTCATAAATCATCTTAGAGCCAAAACAAAGGATGTTTTTAATGTGTTCTATATTTAGATGAGCAACAACAAAACATGGCACTGAATGAAAGTGTAAATTTATATAAATAATATTTCTTCAGATTTAAAAAAAACCCTACAACATTTGCTTCTTATATGGTGTTATTCAGTTTCAGTTAAGGTTCTCAATTCAAAACGGCATTCATTCCATACCTACTTATCAAAAAGCACCATCATTATTTTCCATAGTAAGCCATTAAGGTGGCTCACAAAAGCATCAGAAAAGTTTACATAATTAAACACATCAATTTATTTTGTCCAGTGTACGATTTGGTAGAAAATTGTTTCAAGGACTGGTTGAGCTCCTGCTCATCAGCTACTGAATGATGAGAACTGAACTGTGCTATTGGGCAACATGATACGTTGTGTATAGTTGGGTCAGCCTGGTAATCTAACGATTTCCAGCTTGGCCAATGCTCACCAGCATGGGCAAGAATGCAGTGAAGAAATCAGCTATCCTGAACAAAGTCAACCACTAGTAATTCCCTTCAATGAAATAAATGAGGCCTCTCACATTCAGGAGATCATCAAGAATCGACTTGGAATTCCAGACTGTGACATGAGACTGTTGATCTATCACTAACTACTTGTCCTTGCCTGATTTTAATAAGAAGTCTACAGGGCACAGTGGGGCTAGACAGTTGCAGCAACGTGAAGAGCTGCAAGTGACCAAATTGCTCCAGTGAAGTCTGCAACTGGACTGAAGCCTTGCATTCCTTTAGGGCTGGATCACTACTCCCAGACTCTGCTCTTTCTTTGAGAAGTGTAAGATCTGAAAGGGACAGGTCTCTGGCCTGGAATGTAACACTCCTCATGCTCAGACGATTTCCTCCAGGTTTTTTGCCTGTGCTGATGGGCCAAAACGGGGATGTGCAGGATCCCTGGAGTGGAGGGCGATGTTTCCTCAGAAATGGAGGCTCCAAGAGTACGGACTCTGGAAGTCTGATTCAGGGAGCCATGACTCAAGGGTCCCTGATTCACCATGCTCAGGCCTGGCCATGATTCTGGGGTTTGGATGAGTTTCCAGCATCTTTGCCTCTGGTGCTGCTGATCTGATGAATTTGGCCAGGCCCTCCTCATATGAATTAGTCAGAGCCCAGGCAGCTTGTCTGAGTGGAGGTCCTGGCACTTCTATTTATTTATTTGATTTATATCCTGCCCTTCCTCCCAGTTCATAGCCCACTTCTATGCAGTGTTCACTTAAGTGCCAACACTGTTTTTAAAAATTGACACTTAGCCACTGTGAGACTTGTTGGCAAACAATTGTTCTTTTAAAAATGGCTGCAACTCCATCCTTCCAGAAACATTAATTCCACTAAATTTAATTAAAATTGAAATATTAAAAAGAAAACTGTACTGGTCATTTCCAAAAGCGTTTCAACTAAATTGCTCCGAGATAAGCATTACAGGCAAGCAGCTAATAATTACAAGTAATATTTTGCAACATAATTTCCTAGCGTTGTTGTTGTTGTTATGTGCCTCCAAGTCGACTGCGACTTATGGCGACCCTATGAATCAGCGACCTCCAAGAGCATCTGTCACGAACCACCCTGTTCAGATCTTCTAAGTTCAGGTCTGTGGCTTCCTTTATGGAATCAATCCATCTCTTGTTTGGCCTTCCTCTTTTTCTACTCCCTTCTGTTTTTCCCAGCATTCTTGTATTTTCTAGTGAATCATGTCTTCTCATTATGTGTCCAGCGTATGATAACCTCAATTTCATCTGAATCTAGCTTGGACATCTGGCATTTCTTGCTCCAAATATGGTAAGAGCCTTAGGAGGTCACAAAGCAAGGTAAAATGTTCTTTTGGTCTGGAAGTTCCAGATAATTGCTTACCATTTAAAGCAAAGTTGCATGTTTTTATGAAATGCCTTATTTTGTCTTCATGCCAGTTCTTTCTTTCTTCCAAGTAGTCAGTTATGTTCAAGTAGGCTTCATCAAGGCCCATGGGCATAAAGTGAGGATCATATTCAGCAAGTATGTCCCTAACCTTGATAAATATAAATACAAAATACAAAGTTGTGCTGCTGTAGCAAAAAATAAACAAAAAAGCCTTTGAAGTACCATGCAGCCAGTCAATACCAACACTATAGCATTCATTCTTTTAAAAATCCATTATGATTGATCGATACTAGAGTAATTTTGTCATAAATAATTTATTGACATTGTAAATTTGTACTGCACCTGGTTCTCAGTTAAAGCAACTGTATACACTAAAGCAACTGTATACATTAGAAACAAATCCAAGCTCTTTACTCAAATGTGTGAAAATAATTATATTACAGTGTGTGAACCTCATCTCAATATGAGATTTATACAACGACATAATGAAATTCACATTACAATGGCATGGCAGTGCAAAGCATTTCCAGAGTCAATGGACAGAGTTTTATGGCTTAGATAATTCAAATATTTTATTTAACCTAAGAAATATTTATCATTTGACAGAACTGTATTTTATTTTTCCTTTTGTATTGCACACCTTCTTTATACAATACAGTACTGTTATAATTTAGAATTAGAGCTTATTATTAAGGGCAAATTTTAGTCAATTAGTATATTCTGCTAAAGTTACATAATGATATAAAGTCAGTTATCATCATACAGTCTTTCAGAAACATTTACAAATATTTACTGAAGAAATTATTGTCAATTTTATTTACTGCAGAAATTATTCATCAATGCCTATACATGAGTAAAGGTAAAGGTGTCCCCGCACTTAGTGCGAGTCGTTTCCGACTCTTAGGGTGACGTCTTGCGACGTTTACTAGGCAGACCATATATATGGGGTGGGATTGCCAGTTCCGTCCCTGGCCTTTCTTTACCCCCCAGCATATGCCGGGTACTCATTTTACCGACCACGGATGGATGGAAGGCTGAGTGGACCTCGACCCCTTTTACCGGAGATTCGACTTCCTCCTTCCGTTGGAATTGAACTCCGGCCGTGAGCAGAGCTTCGGCTGCGTTACCGCTGCTTACCACTTTGCACCACGGAGGGTCTTATACATGAGTATCAGGGTAGAAACACAGTCACTGTTCTGCCAGTTCCAGTGTGTCTCTTCTGAAGAAGGGGCATATGATGCTACTCAAACCCCACCCCCTTTTACTGTAAAACCTGGTGGGAGCAGTTTGAGTGCATTTAAAAAAAATCTGCTTCTAAGAGATTTCACTATTGATCGATGTGGAAACACTTTGATTTGGAGACTAGTGTGTTTACAGCCTCAGTTCTGTTATTATGTTTGAAGACGGATGCCAAATCAAGCTTGCTGAATTTAATGAAATCATTGTATATTGTTAAAGTTTTATTAGTAAAAACTGATATTCTGCAGTACTTCCCCATGAAGTTAAAATGTTCATGTATAGATTCAAATAACTTATATTAACTAAATACATGCACTGAATCTCTGTGCCATTCATGTTCTATTAGTTTCTCTCTATTAAATTCCATGGTGCTAGATAATTCAGGACCTTGGAACTGATTTCTTTTTTTTTTACAGTTGGGCTTGGCAGCAGACAAACTGAATTCCATGTCTTTCATTAAGGAGCAATTAATTTACTTCTACTACAAATCCATTTTCAGAGAGAAGATATAAACGTTTGATTAACAGCAGTTGCAATGATGGTCAGTGACATGGCTACAGCCAATGAGGTGAAGTAAAAATGGTTTTGTGGCCATAGCAAGGAGAAAAACATGCAAAAATGATTTCAAGACATGGAATATAGTGGCTTTTAAGAAATGTCAGGGCAGCAGATACCTGTTGACTACTGCTGTCTGCAAAGTCAGAAACTCATTTTCTTTAAATTAAAAGAAATAAAATGGTTTTCCTCACTTGAATTTAAAGATGGAATAGGGGCATGTTAAATAAGCACCCATTTCTCCTCAAGCAGGTTTCTTTATGTTGACAAAGAAGAATGCTAATCTCAAATAAGGATGCTGTTCAATACAACTGATTGTTAGGTTTAACTGAGAAGATAGAACCAGCCTTTAAGATAAGGAAGTTTGTTAGAAGGAATTGATACAATCATAAAAATAAACCTCACTTTCCCCTCCTCCCTAGAAAACTAATCTGTTTATTATATAATAAAGCCATTTTTAACACTATACTTTATTCAGAATCAAACTAACTTAATAAAATATCAAGTTTAACAACAAGCACTTGCAATTCAAGGAACACTTGATAAATTAAAATCATTAAATTTATGTGCATTCTGCTATGGAAAGACATTACTCACCTCTTTACTTACTTCTTCATATTTCTTAAAGTTTAATGGCACTATAGTAAGATGTGGACAGAGTTTCTTGGCAATAAACCCAGGCATGGCTGCACGTACCCCAAATCTTCTAGCATGATAATTTGAGGTGGACTTAAAAAGACAAAGACATACTTTAAAATCATGCAATAAAGCCATTTTAAATGGGCTGTATATTGAGGCCACAACACAATACCTAAATAAAGCATATTTAAGTCCCATTAAATATGGGACCTCAACTACCAGTTAAGTATGCAAATTGGGCCCTATTTTATTTATTTATTTAATTTCTATCCTGCCCTTCCTCCCAAAAGAGCCTAGGGTGGCAAACATAAACAAAACAATTTAAAAAGAAGAAAAGCATACTAAAACTGTTAATAACATATGACACATGAACATACCTGGGCAAATGTAGAATCATCAAAATAAGGACAAAAGCAAAGAAAAAGAAAATGGCCAAAGTACCTAACATGGAGATCTAACTAAGCATTTTTATAAAAACTCAGTCAGTATCTTAGGATTTGTTATAGATGAGTCTGACTCTAGAAATGCAGTAATTCTAATCATTGCTTTAACATGAGCTCAGAGGAGATATGTGTACCTATGGAAATGGACTGCCTTCAAGTCGATCCTGACTTATGGTGACCCTATGAACAGGGTTTTCATAAGCGGTATTCAGAAGGGGTTTACCATTGCCTTCCTCTGAGGCTGAGAGGCACTGATTGGCCCAAGGTCACCCAGTGAACTTCATGGCTGTGTGGGGATTCAAACCCTGGTCTCCCAGGTTGTACTCCAACACCTTAACCACTGCACCACACTGGCTCTCAGTGTACCTATATATACCAATATTTTGAGCCAGTATGATGTAGGGCAGGGGTAGGAAACTTCAGGCCTGGGCACCAACTACAGGCCTCTCTATCTCACTCTTAGCATTCTCCTCAGACCATACTTCTTACAGGCCCTCCAGGGTTTTTGCCTGGTTGGAATGTATCCTTGAACTCTAATAGTGTTTCTTGCTTGTCTGGATAGAGAGGAGAATTTGAGTGTGTGCAGAAAGTAGCCTACTGTGTAAAGGTAAATATTTGATGCTCTGCCTACTTTTGCTTCTGGCTCTACCCATTACTGGCATGTGACCTTCAGCAGGCTGTCCAGAAGGGACTGCAGTCCTCAGGCTGAAAAAGGTTCCCAACCCCTTGTGTAGTGGTTAGATATTTTTCTAGGACTGGGTAGACCAAGGTTTAAATCTCTACCCAGACATTAATCTCAGTGGATGACCTCTGGGCTGAGGTCATAAAGGTCTTGCCTAACATGCTTCACAGGGCTGTTTGGGAATAAAATGCAACAAGGGAGAGGGCCTTCTCAGTGGTGGCCCCCAAATTATGGAATGATCTTTCTGACGAGGTACACCTGGCGCCAACACTGTTATCCTTTCGGCGCCAGGTCAAGACTTTCCTCTTTTCCCAGGCATTTTACTGTTTTTAAATTGTTTTTAATGTTTCTTTAAATTGTGTTTTTAAATTGTTTTTTGTGTTTTAAAATTTGTATATCTGTTTTTATTGTTTTTAATTGCTGTAAACCACCCAGAGAGCTTTGGCTATGGGGCGGTATATAAATGTAATAAATAAATAAATAAATAAATAAATAAACAAGCAAACATAGTACTCTTCTCTGAGCTAACTGATGAGCTTGAATCTCTCCTTAACACATGTTTAGAAATAAGCTACTTGAGAACATCTAGGGATTTTTTTTAGTCTTCCACCTTACCAGCATACTCATTGATCCCACTGCTATGGGTTTGTCTCTCAATTCAGGATTGTCTCTTATTTCTACAGCTGCGTAAAAGGCATCCATGTCAATGTGTACAATAGTACAGCTAAGATCACGACTCTGATCCAGTTTCATTGCAAGCTTATCCATCTGTGAATTAATAAATATATACAGCTATATAAAGACAGAGCAGGTGCCCTGTTGCATACTGTGATTCTCAGCAATACAGCGCTTTAAAAGAAAGTTGTTATATTGATCGGGATGAGACAGAGGATAAAATAGAGCTTCTTTATTTAATAATTCTTAAACAGTAAAACATCTGAGCTTGTTCTGTGCTAGGCCTCACCCAGCACACACAACACTGACTAACATCAGTAACTACATCAGTCTAGCTCCCTAGGGTGTGCAATACCCTCTAAAGAAAGTTAACTTTTTCTTTGCTGTGCATCTAACCTAAAGACACATTTCACTACAAAAGTAACATAACATACAGAGATGAACAGAAACCATATTTCTGGTGATCTTGCTGTGCAGAAAAACAATTATCTAATTTGGCCAAGACTATAAAAATAGCTTTGGCACTTTAGAGGTTAACTATTATAGAACTGCTTCACATAAAAACAAGCAGCATAAAGACAGATTGGGCCTTGCTAAATGATTTCCTCCATGCTATTTCAAAGCATTCAGTTTGCAGTGATGTGGAATAAACTACATCACAGCATCTAATTAATTTCCCAAATCATTGAGGCTCTTCCTATGAAGCAACCACCATGTGGCCTCTATGCTAATTTTTGTTTGTTTGTTGTAGCATGGGAAAATGGTACACACACATACAATAACTGCAGTACTAACACTGCACTCTGTGTTTGGGGGGGAAAGAGCTCAGAATTACTCTTATGAAGCTCTAATATAAATGTTGACTAGTTGCTATTGAGCTGTTACTGGCAACATGTGCTCTGGCATGCCATGTAATTTATGAAAAGCAAAAGTCCAAGGGCATCTAACATCTTATTCTCCTTCAACTCACCCTCCGCAAACAAAACACTACTATCAGGACAAAGAGCAGTAGGGACCCATGCAAGGGCCTTTTGCTACCATGGAGTTTGGGTGATGGGAAGTTTTATACATAAATCTAATTATTAATAATATAGAACATATGTTTTAAAATAAACAATGTAGATACAAGCATAAGATAGATCCTGAATATAATTGCAGACCCTTAATTGCTTTTGAAGTAAGGAGGAACAATAATAGAAATTTTAAATTCTCTTGCAGTTTTTCTATTGTTTTCCCTTTTGAAGTGACAAATTGTTATATTAAATCCAATTCTGAAGTGTGCACTATACAATAAATAAAGTTAAAGAATCTGAATTTTATTCTGCATTTTCTGCATCTAAACTATTGATATTTACAGATTTTCTCCCCAGCCAGCCAATTGAGGTTTCTAGAAAGGTATGCCCTCCCCCCAAAGAATGGGAATTCAACAACAATAGCTTCTGAGAGCGTTAAAGCTGAAGGTCAGCCAACCCAGAAAAACCAGTTGAGGCACTCCAGAGATACGCACATTAAGTATGGGCAAGGAAGCAAGAAGCAAACTGGCTTTTGTTTATTTAAGTGGTAAATGTTCTGTCAAAAGTTATCTTAACTGCATGTTTATATATGAGGCGGATATCGTTGGCTGCCTGAAAAATGCTCCCCACCCCCCAGATTAAACTAAATTAATCAAGTTTATACATAACTGGGATGGACCAGGAAAAATCCTTCTACCTATCCCAAGACAAGTTGGATATTACCTGTAATTGTGCTTTCATAAGCTGTTGATCAGTTATTTTATTTTTTAGTTTCAGCATTTTTTCAATTCTCTCATTAACTTGTTGATCTTTCTTAAGCTCATTGTCATAAAATTTAGAACCCTACAAAAGAGATTAAAATGATTTATTATCCATTATTTGCCTTATTCACTCTAGGGTAGACTGATATAATTATGAGCGTTAAAAACACATTTTAAAAATTTACTCAGTTGCAAGATTTGTTACACCAACTTTTAGAATGGCATACATCACAGCACTTAGCAACAAATGAAGGTGGCAGTAAAGTCATTGAATAAGAATTACATGAAGATACACAAAGCAACAACAGAAGATGCTGCTAGAATATTAATTTACACACAAAAATCATTTGCATGATGATGCATTATTTTATAAGCCACTGCGAGAAAGACAGGGTAAAATGTTATAAATAAATATTGCAGTAGACTAGCACAATGCTACCAAACACAAAATTTCACAGGCTGTGAAAAATTACAGCTGTGTTACATGCAGATATGCACCAATATTCAAGATTTGCATAGATGGTTGCAATTTTTAAAAGCAATTATTTATTTGGCATGTCACATTGATTCAAAATGGGGCAAATTATAATTTATAATTTATAAAGCACCTAGAATTTGCTAAGCGCTGCACAGAAAGTAAAAGATGATACAGTCCCTGCCTGCAAACTTACAACCTAACACAACAAAAAGAACAATGGATGAGGGAAACAGTTTTTTAAAGCAACACAACAGTACTTATACATTTTAATTGTGTAAAAGTCAGTTTTTACTTTTCATGATTAGCACAGATATTTAGGATATTACTGACTTACAACATATTCTCCCTGTATCAGCAAAGTGATATGTCCTCAAACAGATTTCCATTTCACCTAAATAGGGGTGGAGGAGGGATGGATAGGAGTGAACCTAAATTTGCAGAAAAACAGTATATTCATATGTGGAGTGAGACAGAGTGATGCCCTTTCCAAACCAGCACCAGTTGCTGTTTGCACATAGGGAGGAGCTTCTTACTGCTAAAGAACATCCTTGACAACAGTGGGCATTGTACTTGCACAAGCCCACAGCTGGCAGGGCTAGAAGCATCATTTGCTGAAAGCAACTGCTTACTGTCCTTCTGTATTTGTCCTCCAGGAGTATAAGAATTGGCCGCAGAGGACAGAAGCGCTATGGGGCATGTTCCCTGAGCCCAATTACAATCTCCAGGGATCACCCGCTTCCCTGGCTCTTCTACTGGGTACACCACATTATTTTAATGTAGCATACTTGCCTTCTGCACTGAACAATGAAGTCATGCTGGTAAAACCCTACACTATTTATTGAATGCAATCAATACCTGTGAATAGTTAAAGCATTTGTGAGAGCTTATACAAACAAACCTTGGAAGCTTCCATTATGATTTTGTTGATCTTCTCCTTATCCAGGCCTTGCATTCCAGCTTTGTTATCATTGAGGCCCATTCTAAGCAGAAGTCCCTCTCTGGAAGAAGCATTACCTTCACTTGCATTTTCCATTGCACAACCAAGTGAGCAGTTTCTCAGTTCTTGCCCTGAAAAAGACAAACGCATAATTTTCCTAAGTGTACTACTGACACGATTACAACATCATAATGTTATAGGAAAGGGGTTAGGGAACTTTTTACTGTGGTCCCTAGTCCCTCCTCTGCTCTTACTGCATTTTCAGCAGCACTACCAGGGCTCTATAGTACAGCCCTCTCTTCCCCACTGCTCAGCTGTGGTGAGCAGATATTAACATCTAGAGACAGCAGCCTGGCTCCAAAAAATTGGGGGGTGTAAAATGGTGATTACTGCTGTTTTATGAATGCGCCATAATTTATTCAGTACTATAATGGTTAGATTTATTTACTTACTTATTTATTTATTTATTTTATTTGTATCCCGCCCTTCCTCCCAGCAGGAGCCCAGGGTGGCAAACAAAGCACTAAAACACTTTAAAACATCATAAAAACAGATCCTAAAATACATTAAAACAAAACAGCATTAAAAACATTTAAAAAAACCAACCTTAAAAAAGGGTTAAAAACATTACCAAAAAACATATTAAACAATTCTGACACAGGTGCAGACTGGGATAGGTCTCAACTGAAAAGACCTGTTGAAAGAGGAAAGTCTTCAAAAGGCACCGAAAAGATAGCAGAGATGGCGCCTGCCTAATATTCAAAGGGAGGGAATTCCATAGGGTTAGGTGCCACCACACTAAAGGTCCATTTCCTATATTGTGCAGAACGAACCTCCTGATAAGATGGTATCTGCAGGTGGCCCTCACCTGCAGAGAGCAGTGATCGACTGGGTATATAAGGGGTAAGACGGTCTTTCAGGTATCCAGGTCCCAACCTGTATAGGGCTTTGTACGCCAAAACTAGAACCTTGAATTTGGCCCAGTAGCAAATGGGTAGCTAGTGCAATTCTTTCAGCAGCGGAGTGACATGTTAGCGATACCCTGCTCCAGTGAGCAGTCTCGCCGCCGCATTTTGCACCAGCTGCAGGTTCCTGACCAACATCAAGGGCAGCCCCACATAGAGCACATTACAGTAATCCAGCCTAGAGGTTACCAGTGCATGGACAACAGTGGTCAGGCTATCCCAGTCCAGAAACGGCCAAAGCTGGTAAAAGGAACTCCTAGCCACTGAGGTCACCTGGGCCTCTAGAGACAAAGATGGATCCAGGAGCACCCCCAGACTACGGACCTGCTCTTTCAGAGGGAGTACAACCCCATCCAAAGCAGGCAACTAACCAATTATCTGAACTCGGGAACCACCAACACACAGCGCCTCTGTCTTGCTAGGATTCAGACTCAGTTTATTGGCCCTCATCCAGCCCACCACCAAGTCCAGGCAGCGGTCCAGGGCTGGCACGGCCTCTCCCGATTCAGATGTTACCGAGAAATAGTGCTTGGTATCGTCAGTGTACTGCTGACACCTCGCCCCAAAGCTCCTGATGACTGATCCCAAGGGCTTCATATAGTTGTTGAACAGCATGGGGGACAAGATGGTACCCTGCGGCACCCCACAGCACAGCTGCCAGGGGGCCGAAAGACAGTCACCCAATGCTATTCTCTGAGAACGACCGTGGAGATAGGATTGGAACCACTGTAAAACAGTGCCTCCAATACCCATCTCACCAAGTCGGCCCAGAAGGATACCATGGTCAATGGTATCAAAAGCTGCTGAGAGATCAAGTAAAAACAACAGGATCGCACTCCCCGTGTCCTTCTCCCAATAAAGGTCATCCATCAGGGTGACCAAGGCCGATTCAGTCCCATAACCATGCCTGAACCCAGACTGGGATGGCTCAAGATAATCTGTTTCATCCAAGAGTACTTGCAGTTGCTGCGCCACAACCCTCTCAACCACCTTTCCTAAGAAGGGGGTATTTGCAACAGGTCGGTAATTGTCACAAACCAATGGTCCAGGGTGGACTTTTTCAGGAGTGGTCACCACCGCTTTCAAGGTGGCTGGGACCACTCCCTCTTGCAATGATGCATTGACCACACCCTGGATCCACTCGGTCAGACCCTATAGCAATTATCATCATTATCATTGCATAGTTATAATCTTCCCTTCAACACAAAGGTTTCCAGGGCGGTACACAAAACATTCAATAAAATATAACACACCAGTTATAAAAACCATACAACTAATAAACACCATAAAATGGCAGTACTAGCAGTAAAACAAACCAGTTCTTAAATCAGCAATCTTCATAGGCCTGATTTGTACAAGTAGAACATCTTTGGATTTAGTTTCCTTTTTATCACACAATGTTTTAGCACACCCCTACTTTTTTAGCTCTTCCATCATCAGATAAGCACTTGCAGTCAATGTGCAAAGGTTAAAAAGATTAACAAAAAGAAACAGTATTGTTTTAGCGTTTTTAAAAAAGAATACTCTGTAAATAAGTTTCTACATTTTCAAGAAAAGTTCTTATTGCAGATATAACAAATCAGCAGCAGCAATGTACCCCATCACATCCTTCAGGTGCTGTTAACATTTTCCTTTTATAATATAAATATCTGTATTTCGTAACATTATAGCTTTCCTTTACTTTCTGAATGTATCTTACACCTTTGAAACCACATCCCATAGGAGCATATGAAGTAGGTGATTCTGATAAATATAGCACATTAGGAAGAACAAGTCAACTGCGTTGGAAGATTTTCCCTACATGCATTTTCAATCTGCTAAATTTCCATAGTAACAACAAAGAGCAGAAACATATTTTGCATGCTACCAAAAATGGTAAAATTACATTATGATTACATTGTTTATTAACAACTTTAATACTAGTCTATCCTACCAAATTCTTTATTTTGTTAAATTTTATTTCTTTGATTTATTATTATTTGGAGTACTATAATCTGGACATCTAATTTTTTTCTACAGAAATATTGTTAAGATTGATTAAAGTAGATTTTAGTGAAATATCAAAGCTTGATTCAGCAAAAGTCATTCTGTAAAGCTGGCTTAAGGACCATCAAACCACCTGCACCCTCTCTGTGCTCCAAAATGCAAGAATCCAAGAGACGCACATGCCTGTGTCCACTCATATAATCCATCTGGACTGTCAGGCGGATTCTTTCCAGTCACTAGAACTTTGAAATTTAGAAGAGCCCTGGTTGAACAAAGGATTTTTGTCATTTTCAACCTGCTGTTTGCTAGAATAGGAATACTG
Organism: Rhineura floridana; assembly: GCF_030035675.1. NCBI lineage: Eukaryota > Metazoa > Chordata > Lepidosauria > Squamata > Rhineuridae > Rhineura > Rhineura floridana. The sequence continues at coordinate 47,824,764 of NC_084480.1, forward strand.
ACAAGATGAATGGTGTGATTAACTTGCATGTGCTCAAGAGCTTAGGATACTTGGTTTGCCTTAGGCTTTTTCAGATGAATGCCTAAAATTACAGCATAGTTGTAGCCTTTGTTTACAGGGCTAGCAGTGACAGCAGCGTAAACATCTTATGCAAAGCTTGTAGCACACAACTTAATATTTTTAATCATATCCATGAACTAGTAAAGCTGAAATACTAGCTTCAGTTTCCCTCAAATGATCAGAACATTTCTTGGCTGTAGTTCAGATTGATAATTTGATAATATTAATCTAGGCCACCAGCTGGTATAGCATAGTGGGGATGACAGCCTGGCTGGGAGTCCAGTGTCTGTGAGTTCAAATTCCCACTTGTGTCTCCTGGGTGTAAAGGGCCAGCTAAAGATCACCGCCACAGTGAGCAGCTCAGGGGTTATGTGCCAGCCACCTGTGCAGCCCTGGGCAAGCTGCATAGTCCCAAGAAGCCCAATTGTGCCCCAGCTGGCAGTTGTGGACAAGGAAGGGGCTGGCTTGTGCAACTGTGGCAAGCTGAGCAGGCCCTAGCCAGCTGGGGAGGACTAGCTTCAGAGGGAGGCAATAGTAAACCCCCTCTGAATACCGCTTATCATTCATAGGGTAGCCATAAATCGGGATTGACTTGAAGGCAGTCCATTTCCAATCTAGGCCAGCATTTTTCAATTATGACATATGATTTTGGTTCCAATACAGCTGACAACAGCTTGAATATAAATCCTTTAGGCTCACCAAAACAACAACAATAATGCAGATTAAGATACCGTTTGGCTGGCATACAAATGTAGATATACTCTTAGCTTGAAGCTAAAGAGAAAACAAGGCTTGAAGCTAAGGAGAAAACAAGGCTTAAAATGTTCTAGGAATAAGATTATGTGAAAGCATTATCAAACAGAGCAACTGTAATTTATGAGACAATGAAAAGTGCCAGAATGTAACAAAGATTTTTCATTTATTTTCTAAATGACACTAGCATCCACAATGGCCATGACCTGTATAACTCTTCTCCTTACTTAAACTATAAAAGTATCAAAAAGTATCTGCACGGGTTGAATTTGTCAAGCCATGGGATTGAAAGCTCCTTGCCACAGTGCAACTGAGCTACTCCAATCCAGGCAGTAGCTTTCTGCCATAGAAATTACCAAAGAGTTTATTTTATCCCAGTTACTTTAATGGGAACTATTTGTCCTTACTGTAAAAAAAACAAAGCCTTGATGACAGAGATACTGGGTGATAGCAGAGAATTAAAGAGGGAGGGATGTAATATACTTGATCTTCCTGGCAGTCATAATTTCAGGTAACTATCATGTATATGATGGGGGGGGAACCAGAAACAGATCCCTAAGTGCACAGCTACAAGATGAACAATTATTTGTAATTTGCTCAGTAATTGTCAAGGGTATAACTGTAAAACAGACCTGTAATTAGCTTCATACCCAGGGCAATATTGTAAATTACTATTACTGTGGGAAACACACCTTTGCTTTCAGTACCAAACAAGCCAAGCATAGAAGTAATACACTTCTATGTGCATATATAAACCCCCATGCCTCATGTATACACTTCTGGGAAACTTAGCCCAATCAAACAGTGCAGGGATATCTCTGCCATTCAAGCACCTTTTCTTAACTTATTAAAAAAATAAAAAACAAATTGACATGATCAGAAGCTATTTAATCTTCTCTACTCCCTATACTGGAAAACTTCTGCAACAGCCATTCCTCGCCCAACTATAAAGCTCTTGATCATCCCCCATTGCAGTTATCAAGCTGGGCCCATGCGTGTCACAGTAGTGCTAAAGGGAAAATTGTTCCCACTGTACTTCATTTGTACAGTCACAGAAGGCTTTATATTTTTTTAAAAAAAATCTTAGCAACTTAAATTACATTAATTTACATTAGAAAGGTGAATTTAATAGTCAGGTTAGGAATAGGAAGCATAGTTTGTGAAAGATGCTTTTCCAAGCTCTCCAAAATAGAAATTTAGCAACATTTCTGGGCAAAATGTCATTCCCAATTTCTTATTTTTTGCACTGGAAATTCTCCTAAGATTCCTAAAACACTGAAGGTCAACAAAAGGGAGAAGAATTCTTCTTCGCTTCCTTGTGACAACTGCTATAAAATACCTTGTCATAAACAATATTTTCATAAAACAGGCAATTTATAAAACAGACAATTCCTCCTTTCCTAATTCTCACAGCCAATTTCTAACATTCTTATGTATTGTTACTCTCCTCTGAACTGTCGCCAGTTTGTCTGCATCCTCCTTAGGTGTGGCCATCAACATAAGACAAAGCAGTTCCAGCAGAGGCATGATCAAAGTCAAGCAGAAGACAGTTATATCATAAGTGGTGGATACTATGTTCTGTTAATGTAACTCAAAACAGTATTTTATGTCTAAAACAGCAGATCAGACTGTTAGATGGCTAGGTCTTTTTTCTGTCATTTAAAATATGCTTGATATGGTATCATATAAAAGATAAAATAGTTTATATTTCTCTAGTTTTCATCCACTATTGACAAGTTTTGTAAATAATTGCCAACATTCAAATTTTCTACAATGATATCCTTGCCACAATATCTTGTCTCACCCTTGACTTTTTGTTTGTATGAGGAATGTTGCTTTTCCCTTCTAGAAAAAATGTTTTAATGTAATCTGAAGAAGCCCATAAAAGCCTACAAAAATATTTACTAGCCCTCTTACCTACAGGATAGTGAAAAATAAAAGAAAGGCTTCTATCAAAATGGACTGGTGCCAGCCTACTCAAGTTTGTGCTTTCCTTCTCAACCGATGACTTATTCAGTTTAGCCCACAAAAGATCACGTGGTACTGAGTCAAACGCTGTCTTTAGGTCCATAAAGGCAGCATAGAGGCTTCTATTTGTACCATTTGTGTACTTTTCTGCCAGGTACCTTAATACCAGGCAGTGGTCGTTGGTAGATTTGTTTTTTCTAAAACCAGCTTGTTCTTGTCCTAATATTTCCTCTTCCTCCAACCAACGTTGTAGCTTAGCATTACGAAGGCTCGCATAGACTTTGCCTACAACTGATAAGAGGCTAATGGGCCTATAATTTGCGGGGTCGCTTCTGTCACCTTTTTTATAGATTGGTATGACTACCGCCTCTAACCACATTTTTGGAATATTCCCAGTCCAATTTATCTGTGTAAACAGAGATGAGAGCAATGGCGTCCACCAAGTAATATTTGCTTTTAGCATTTCAGGTAGAATTTGGTCAATTCCTGGGGCCTTTCCATTTTTAAGATTTTTAATCAAAAGCGCAACTTTTGTTTGCTCTACAGGAGGCCATTTAGTGAGGGTGTTATGCCCAGGCAAAGGTGGAAAGCAGTTGTTATTATTTTGTTTTGAAAACTGGAGGGAAAAGTAATGTTCCCAAACATCTGGAGGGATGGCGCAATCTATAGGCGCTGCGGCTCCCACAGCATTTGTTACTATGGCCCAAAAAAGTTTGGAATCATTATTTAAGGAAGCATTTATCAGGATCTTCCAATTTTCTTGAATTACTAGATTCTTTTTCTGGGCTATTAAATTTTTGTAAGATTTTTTTGCCAAAAAATATTCAGGAGGGAGGATATTTATTCCTGATTTTCTATAATTGGTATAGATCCTTCTTACCTCCTGTTTAGATTCCTTGCATTCTTTGTCAAACCAAGTTGGATATTTCCTACTTGTTTGACTACCAGTGCGATGGGATAATTTCAAACTCTTAATTAGATCTGAGGTTAGGAGGGAGTATTCATGTATAGCCTTTAAGTTGTCTTGTGACTCCATTATACGGTATCTGCGAATAAGAGCCATTTGGGATGTTAAAAATTTATCTACCTGATGGAGGGTGCGATCATTCCAGCGGACTGTCTTATGGCAAACATCAGATGGAGGAATGCCATTTATAGATTCTGTGATAGCACTGTATGACTCTGGCATAGACAGATTAAACATTAGAGGTAGACGGTCACTTTCCGATGAGTCGCCTACTGAAAATTTTTGAATACTAGTAAGAAGGGAAGGGGAGATCAATAAATAATCTACCACGCTACTTCCGTGTCCAGAGATAAATGTAAACTCTGCCAAGCTATCAACTTCTTCATGTCCATTAACAATTATCAGATTTAATCACACCACTAATTGTATTAGACAAATTCCAGCAAAGTTTATCTTATGATCCTTTGATTTTCTAACATATCTAGGGACTAAGTTTTCCGTAAGCATTTCGCCCCATAGGGAAGATGTAGTCAGAGTATCATTGTCGGGGCCTATTCTGGCATTAAAGTCTCCTGCAATTATAAACTGGGCCTTTGGGTATTGGGATTCCAAGGTTATTCCAAGCGTCTTTTATTTTTAATCATTCGACTATACCAAAGTACCTCCTTTCGGGTGCGATATGGGCTAGATGGCAGTATGACCAGACCTATTTCAGCAAATATTGGAGTGCGCTAAGGTTGTGTATTGGCCCCTGTCTTATTTAATTTTTTTCTTAACGATCTGAGTAGTAAATGTTGTGCTGAAAATCTACACTCTCCCAGAATTGCAAAAGAGAGTTGTCCCCGGTGCTGCTATCCTTTTCAGAAATCGGACTTAAACGTTTACTTAGTATCTTTATGACGTATTGTGAAAGAAATTTTCTTAACATTAATTACACAAAGTCCAAGATATTGGTTTTCTCCCGAAAACAATAAAAAAAACACTGGAAAGTGAAAGGCCATATATATGAACAGGTCAAACAACTTAAATATCTTGGTGTAACATTTTGTTCCTCCCTATCTTGGATGCCCCACATGCGGTCTGCATTACTTGTTGCACAAAACACCACAAAAGCCACCTCCAGGTTTTTCCATACTAGAGGTGGACGTTACATTCCCGCTGCTTTAAAAAAATTTTAAGCGAAAATTCTTTCACTTCTTTACGGCATACCGATATGGGTAACAAACTTTAATAGTAAAGTGGAACTAGTGGCACCAAGATTTTTGCGAACTATATTTGGCCTCCCAAATTGTGTTTCTTCAGAGGGTCTTCTTCTTGAGGCAGGAATTGCCTCAACTGAATGTACAGCCTGGCTGATAGCCTTTAGATTCTGGGTCAAGATGGTCTATTCAGGACCCTCTCTTGGATATCTCCACCAAATTTGGAAAGACCCTTTTGTGAATCTTTGGTCCTGGTCCAAGACTTTTAACGAAAAACTAAACCTTCTAGGGCTGTCCCTGGACCTTTTGGCATCCTGGGACTTACCGAAAGCCAATCATACTATAAGTCAACGAATAAAGGATTTGGACCGTCAACATCTACTTTCAAAGGCACACACATCCTGCTCGCCTTCGCATTTTGGTTTAAATTTTCGTTTTCCATCCCCAGCACAATACCTAGAAGAGTTAACTCACACAAGTTACAGATTTTTGTTTTCTAGAGTAAGATTTAATTGCCTACCTTCTTCCCTCTTATCAGGTCGCTTCCATGGTATCCCTCTCCAAAACCGTCTATGTATTTGTAAGTTAAATGAAGTCGAAACTATTGGACATGTCCTTTTTGTATGCGAGTTTTATCATGACGCAAGGGCAAAAATTATCTACCCACTAATTTCAACCTTTACTGACAAACCCACAGGGTGGCTAACACAATATCTTCTAGCAGATAAAGAAAAGGTCATTACTGAGCAAGTTGCAAAATTCTTTTATATAGCCCAGTCTATCCGAAAAACCAAAACAGGTTCCTCCCTTGGATTTTAGAAAATAAACTGTACTAAACTTTGTAAATTGTGTATCATTTTAATTATGTCAAGTTTTACACCTCGGATCTATGATTGTATAATAAAGAACTGAACTGAACTGCTTTCCTTCTCCATGGCTAATATGCAAACCCAAGTGGATATGTCCTGATTCCAGCAGCCCACTCACTCATCTGCCTGAAATTCCTCCAGGAAATTTTTGGAGGTTAAGGCTATTAAAGACTACCTGTCATGATGGCTACATTATATCAGTATCAGAGGTAGCTTGCATCAGAATACCATTTGCTGGGGACTATGAACAGGAGTTTGCTATTGCACTCATGTCCAATAGTGGGCTTTCCATAGGCATCTGGCTGGCTACTGTAAGGACAGAATGCTGGTCCAGATAGTCTTTGATCTGATACAGGAGCTATCCAGGGAGTTTTGAAAACAAGGCTTTTTTGATGTTTGGGACTTTAAAGAAGAAATACTCCCAATTTTGAGATACTTAAAATATTTTTCAAATTCATATTCAGAGACATTGAAAATGCTCCAATTAGATTTTGCAGCAAGGTTCTGGAATTGTGGGTGAGGCATTATGAGGTCTTCAACGAACATAATCTTAAATCCATGCTTAACTAAACCCTGTACTGTTGACCCAGCATCACTAATCTAACTGATCTAAACTGGCTACTGTAGTGCTGTTCCATGATAGAGGTTAGAGAAATTAGGAGAAAAACCTTCACTAGTTCCTGAAATTTGTAATCTAACCAATTAAGTGTTTCCCCTCCCCATTCTCTCTGGCCAACTCCCTGAAAGGTAGTAATGAACATTTAAAAAAAATAGTAATCCTAACCATGACCTCACAGAAGTAAGTCATACTAAATTCATGGGGCTTACTCCCAGGTAAGTAGGGTTAGGACTGCAACCTAACTTGCATAAGGGACATTTGATGCAGATACTGAAGCACAGATAAAGGGTTTAATTTTTGAGGGGTTATTTGGTTGGGGAATTGACTGTTTAGGGGGGGCACATGGCCAACTTTTCCCCCTATTTCTTTTCTTTTTTTTGAGGTATAAATATTGTGTCTGTGAGAGGGGAGTTCTGGGCATCACCATTTTTTCTTCTGTGAAATTAGTATTTTGTCATGGCTGCGACAATTACTTAGATTTCCAAATGTGTCCATGGACCCAAAAGGTTGGGGACCTCTGCACTAAAACAAGGTTGGCAACTACAAACCCATGGACTGCATACAACCCCCCAAAGTGATTTTATTCACCCCGACAGGCCTGCACATTTTAAAAGCAAGCAAGGTATGGTGAACATTTTGCTCAGATTCTCTCTTAAGTAAAATGATTTCAGACATTGCCAGAGATAATATGGGATCTCTTTGCAGTAGATTTCATACAGAATGTCCAAGCTACTGCTATAGCCAGGTAAGGAACTGTTAGGTCCTTCATTTTGTATTTCTTCTATACAAGGAAGGCTTTGTTTTGGGCTGTTTTTATTACTGATTTTTAATCATGGTATGCTGCGATTTTAATATTTTGTTGTAAGCCATCCAGGAAATATTTGATAGCTGGCTCTACAAATCTAACAAACAATAATAACAGCTAATTGGTGTAATTAACTACCTGTGAAAGAGTCAGTGTATGCTGCAAGATGCATTTAGGTGCCTTACATTGGAGAATTTTGTGCACTTCCTTACTCTAGTCTAGAGACTAAAGTCGGTACGTTTCTCACTCCCCCACCCCCAAACTAGCAGCACTAGGGTTACCAGGTTCAGGGACTTTCTCTTCTCCTAAAGATACAGGATCAGTCTCAGGCCCTGAGCCTGGCAACCCTAAACAGCATCGCAAAATGCCAAATAGTAATCCCATGGATTAAATAATAATCCCAAATTGGCTCCTATCACTTGGGAGCGAACTATTGCAACAGTGGCATTGCTGCAACGCATGTTTACTCAGAAGTAAGTCCCCCCGAGAAGTGGATTGTAGTCTTGCCTCTTCCACTCACACCCCACACGGCCGCCCAAATTCTGCCTATAAATTACACAGGCAGACGTCCCATTTGTGAGAAAAACCTCCATCGCTGTTTTTTGTTGGCGGGGGGGGGGCACACCGCATTTATTCCTAAACAGGGGATGGAGAAAAGGAAGGGAGAAAGTTTCCTTCAGGGAAGGCGGGAAGAACATAGAACAGGCGAGGAGAAAGTGAAAGACCTCTTATAAACGCAGCTCCTTCCTAACAAGCGACAGAGCTCCTCTAGGACAGACAAACAGACACACCTCAGTCTCCGTTGTCTCACCAGCCCCTGTTTCCGCACTAATTAAGCCACACCAAGATGGCGACCAACCCAGGCTTGAAAAGAGAAGTAACAAACCCAAAAAGCCCCGAAGAACGTAACAATTCTCTTTGCCCCGCCCCGTTTCCCAGAAGGCAGCACGCCTCAAGAACACCTTCCGCGGACTACATCTCCCAGCATGCCGCTGAAGCAGCCTGTCGTCTGGGATGGGAGTAAGAGAAGGGCTTGGTAAATGATAGTGGCCCAGAGCGAACTCCTCGAGTAAGATGGCGGCGGCAGCGGCGGCGCTTTGAGAAGAGGGGGAGGAGAGACGAGCGCTCGCCCAGCGGTGTGGCTGCTTCAGATGGTTGGGGCTACAAGCGTGCGCTGAGTGGGTGGGGGAAATTCTGGAACTGTGGTCCCGGCAGTGGCCAGAAGGGGACAGGCTGAAAGGCTGGGAAGGTGGCTCAGGCTGGGGCGGAGACGGCGACGACAGCAGGAGCAGCAGCAGCAAAGCCCCGAGGAGAGGTGCCAGTCAGGTAGAGCGAGCTCCTGCGGTCTCGGCGTTCGCTGTTCGGTGGCAGCGGCTGAGGGACGAGTCTCCATGTCGGACAACCAAAGCTGGAATTCCTCGGGCTCCGAAGAGGACCCCGAGACTGAATCCGGGCCGCCTGTTGAGCTCTGCGGAGTCCTCAGCAAGGTAAAGGAGCCCCATTCCTTCAGTCGTTCCGCTCCAGCTGGTCGGGGGAAGGAGGGAAGGGAAGGGAAGGGAGGAGAGAGATTTGGTATCCATCTGCCTCCGGGTGAGGTTTTCCTTACCTGAAGTACTGTGGGGGTGGGCAGCTCCCGTGTCCCCCTCCTCCCTCGTCTTCTTTACAGTCGCCGAAGTGCATGTGGGTGACACAGTCAAAAGAGGCAAAAGAGGCGCCGGGCAAGCTGTTGTGGGAGCCTGACGTCGAGTCCCTTTAGTAACTTGCTACCCCATCTGTCCACCGCTTGGATAGGATGGCGGCCTACGATCCTCCTGACCGCTTTCCCAGCTAGCGGGAGATCCCCGCGGGCGGCAAATATCCTTCCCCGCCACCCACTCCGTTGTGTATGTGGGGAGATGGTGGTTTTGTGGTGTGTTTGTTGTTGTTTAAGCAGCACGTTATAACCCTTTACCTTTGCAGTCTTGGGGATCCTTTTATCCAGGGAGAGAGCGTGGGGTGTTGCTTAGATTTGGAACGAAGCATTCGCCTTTCCTCTTTCTAGATGGATGGTGTCTAGTCTGTGAATGTCACTTTCTGTATTCCTTGGAGCCCACCCGCCGCTACCTTTCCTTGACGATCCAGTATAATTCTTGGTTTGTGGGAACAGTGACTTGGTAAAATAACCGTCTTGCTCATTGCGGTGGGACTTATTTATTTATTATTGGTGTGTGTGTAATGCAGTGAAAGAAAAGATAAATCCATTCATCAGGTTCTCCGCAAGAGCCTAGTAATCCTATCTAGATTTCACTTATAGGCACAGCTTGGCTGAGTAATGGTAGGAAGGCTGCTTGTATGGGGTCGCTCAGCGAGCTTCCACTCGTTGAATCTGCACGATTGGAAAAGCTAACTTCTTGGGTCTGTGAAGCAAAAGCTTGCAAGGTTTTTTCCTTTTTTAAAAAATAAAGGAAACAAAAACATGTGCATTATGCTTGCATACATATCACAATTGCAGCACCAGAGAAGAGTGGTGTGACCTTTGCTCTACGCATCAAAACAGGGCAATAAAATTGACCTACTGCAGGACAGTATAGAGAATTTAGGCCTTTAAGGCTTTCAGTCTCCATATGTTTCTGAATTTTCAGGATGAAACCTTTCCAGTTTTACTATTTAGGGGCTTGTAAAGGGGTCTTTGTATTCATGAGAAAAGTTACATTTTAAGCAAGGCATCAGGCTTTATCAGAGTAGCTGCTCAGAAACTGGATTACAATTGTGGCTTTTCAGAGCAGTTTCACTTGCGCTTTTAACACTCTTCACTTTTACTCTGATTCTTCTGTGTATGGAAGCAAGCAGTGAAAGCAAAGGTCATGGGATGCTAGAATTCTCACTGAGAAACCTATGGTTAGGGTTCATGTATTTATGGGGAGACTGAACATAAATCCCCAGTAGTTTTCCCTTGAATTAGAAAGTAGACGAAGTGCTGCAAATGGGGACTTTGGATCAGGTAATGAATATACATACATGACATCCAGTCCAAATCTCAGAGATTAGAAACAAGTGCAGCTCTTTGGCCCAGTATGACTTTTTAGACGATAGTCAGCTGCCAAAAAGAATTTAGGAGCCATTAGTACAATAAAGATCTGAAGTATCTTTCTGCCATATTTCAGTATAAATGGGCACTGGTAGAGTTGAGTCTGGTGCAGCTTGCCGGCACTGTGGCCATTCCTGCTGGCTTTAACCAAATGGCTTGATTTCTGTTCTACAGCATAAGCACAGAGCTCTCGTTGCACTGATGTTTGGACAGAACTATAATGCTGGCAACCAGTGTGGATTTAGACTGTTGCCAGGAGCCAGGTACTGAAGATTTTGTTCATATGGGTTTGAATGTAATGTGGCAATTGCTCAACATCCTTGGCAACTTTCCTTTCTTCTCCAGACAGTTAGGTGTTTGTTTTTCAAATCAGTTTGCAACATACTGTGGCTTTTATTAGCCAGCACACATCTTATACCAACATTTTTCCAGCTCCTTGTCACTATGGGGCTACCAATTATTCATTCTCAAGGTGCTTCTGAAATGCCTGTGGCTTATTACAAAATGCATGTCATATTTGCAGGCTTTTCTTTTCCACTATATTAGCCAGTCTGACACAGGTTGCCTTTCCTGTAACCCATCCATATAGGAACAAATGGAAGAAAATCTAAATTGTAAAATGCAGTATAACCCGTTGCATATTAATGTGTTGAACTACATTATTGCATAGTTTTTAGACCTTTCATTAAGTGATTTGTGTCTGCATTAGTGAAATGAACATCAAATGAAATTAATAACATGTTAGAATCATAATAAGTACAGAAAAAATACAAAACAAACTATCAGATTTTAAAACAATGGCATGTCTTATTGTCCACAACACCTTTGCTAGGAATACTGCCAGATCTGCAGAGAGATTCAATAAGCAATAACACAATCTTTTCCTAAATATAAGATACAGGAGCAAAAATTTATCCTTCGTTTATTTATAGAATATCCATAAGAATTTTCTCTGTCTTAGCTTGTCAGTTTTCTAAGCGTGCTTCACCCTTTAGTATAATTTTTTCGTATCCAAGTGTAATGTAAGATATAGAATGTAATTCATTGTTGCAGAATGCCTTTTGATCTAGGAGAGGCATCCACTAATGTAAGAGAATGAGAGGTGCTTTTTTTGCCAATTCCCACTTTCTGCTGCAGCCTCCACACCTCCCAAAAATCAGCTCAAGATGGTTGGGGGACCTTTCAGGAGAATGTGGAAGGTGGTTTGGAGAGTACAAGGGACTGCAGCTGGATAGGGAATTGGCAAAAAAAACCCACCCCATCTTCCCCTCTATATCAAATAACCAGTATGCCCCCATTATATACAATATAATATATAGTTTATGTTAATTATTAAAATGCAAGTAGCATTGTAAGTGGAAATCCCTCCCTCATTTACATACTTCTATTAAACATTGAATAAAACTAGATTGTAGATGATCCATGGTTAATCTAGCCTGTGATCCTGATTCTCAGTGGTGGAAACTTCATTGCTATTCTGGATTTAGGGATTTTTTGAAGTAACCAATTCTCTTTGATTTATTCCTAGCTTCTTGTTTACAAGTTTAGAAAATTTGAAGGAGAATGCCAATCCAGAACCTCTTTGCATCTTGAGGAATTTGCTGTGGGACAGTGATACAGGTTTCCTTAAAGTTTGAGCTGGAAAATTGTCTAGCCTAGATCAGCAATAATGATTTAGCATGTTTAGATTGTATAGTTGGTTCAGTATATAGGGGATAGTAATCTGAAAAAGTTAGTTGCAACTTTTAATGGGTCCTTTTTGATACTTTATCCAGTTGATACTGTATTGAGCAAATAAAACTTAGGTAACAATGAATTTTGAAAACAGAAAATGATCTGCAGAAACGTACAGGATGATATTCAACATTAGGCCAGTCAGTCAATCGCTTTATTGCTTGGCCATTGCATAACGAACATCCACAAATATTAAACAAATAAATTTAAAACAGTAAGGCATTAAAATTGCAATACATGCATATTCAGTGAACATCAATAACATCTAGCAACTGGTAGGGCTGTTCCTATATATTTGTGGTAACTTACATGGCCGAGATTCCCTATAAGTAAGTTACCAAAGGTTATCTCCTCAACAATCAATCCCCTGGTCTGAAACAATTCTGGCACAAATTTTTTGGGCTGCCAATGTGAAAAGGGAAACCCTGTATGTTATTGAAAAGTCTAAATCAGACATGAGGTAAAAAAAATTTTTTGGTCGACAGTGATTAAGGACGGATTTGCCAGTAAGTTCTTCAAGAACTTATCCCAGGGGTGGGAGTACAAAGAGCAGACCAGAAGATAATGGGGCAAATCTTCAACTTCCATAGAACCACATATGCAGAAGCAATCAGTCCACAGGGTTTGCGTATAGCGACCATCCAGCACTGCGTTTGGCATGGTTTGGAATCGGAGTGCCGTAAAGGCCTGCCTGAGTTTTAATGGAAGAGGTTGAGCCAAATAGGACACTTTATAGTTGTCGACCTTATAAAGCCTGTACCATGAGGAAAATCTAGAGTTGTTAATAGCTAGCCTGTCTAGGTTAGCAGCGTGTTGGAAAAAGGTGTCACGTAGCCTTGGTCTTGTATTTAAGGTCTTAGACATCCGTGGGAGAATGTGGTACAGGCGGTAAACATTATCTATCCTGGCAGACCAATAGTTATCACCTACAACCGATTCCAAACTTGCCTTGAGTATTGTCTTAGAAGGGGCAACTTTCAGAGCTTCCCAAATGCTTACTAAAGCAAGGTCTACTCAGGCTTTGACGGAAGGAAGGCCGGTTTCTGTACGGAGCAAGGTGGCTGGGGTGCCAGGGGGCAGGAATAACAGTCTTTTCATAAAGTTGTTTTGGATTACCTCTAAGCTTGCCAGCTGGGTGTCCTCCCAACCCCAAACTGCCACTCCATGTAGAATCTGGGGGAGAACTTTACTCCGGAAAATTTTTAAGGCACAATCAACTAAGTTGCCGCCTACTGAGCGGCAGAATTTAAGGATAGCTCCACTACTTCTTAAGGCAATTATTTTGGTCATATAAATATGCCTTTTCTAGGAGAGATTTTCTGAAAAGTAAACACCCAGATACTTAATTTCTCGGCATTGCTCGATATGATGTCCGTCGATTGACCAATTATGGTTAACATGCTTTTTACCGAACACCATCACTTTTGTTTTGGTGTAGTTAATCTGCAGCCTTTCTTTTAGACAGTAATCAGCAAGCTTTGAAAGAAGCCTCCTTAAACGTATGCGGGTAATGGACAGCAATACCATATCATCCGCATAAAGCAGGATTGATATTTTCTTATTGCCACATGAGGGAGGAAAAAAGGCTGGGCCAGATAATTCTGGAACTATGTTGTTTAAATAAAGATTAAAGAGTATTGGGGCCAGAAGGCATCCCTGTTTGACACTCTTATTTATTCTAATGAGGTTAGTTAGGGTGCCGGATGTCCCTACCCTTACGCGTGCCAAGGTATTGGTATATAACTCTCTGATTAAGAATAGCAACCTCCTGGTGGAGGAGGTAAAAATAAAAAAGAGCATGTATAAAGAATGGAAGGAAGGACACATCACCAAGGAAGAGTACCGACGAGCAGCTCGGGCTTGCAGGAATAGCGTAAGGAAAGCTAAAACCCAGAATGAGCTGAGGCTGGCGAGGGAAACAAGGAACAACAAAAAGGGGTTTTTCAGATATGTTCGAAGCAAGAGAAAGACCAAGGAAACGGTGGGACTGCTGCTCAATGAGGATGGCAAAATGTTGACAGATAACAAGGAAAAGGCAGAACTGCTCAACGCCTATTTTGTCTCCATTTTCTCCCAAAAAGGGAACAGTGTGCAACCTTGCATCGGTAGCAATCTCAGTAAGGGGTCGGGATTGCAGTTCAAGATTGATAAGGAGATAGTCAGGAAATACCTAGTTAACCTAAATGAGTTCAAATCTCCAGGGCCTGATGAATTGCATCCCAGAGTATTGAAGAAACTTGCTGATGTACTCTCGGAACCTCTTGCCATCATCTTTGAGAAATCCTGGAGAACGGGAGAGGTGCCGGAGGATTGGAGACGGGCAAACGTCCCGCTCTTTAGAAAGGGTAAAAAAGAAGATCCGGGGAATTACAGACCGGTCAGTCTGACTTCAATACCGGGAAAGATATTAGAACAGATAATAAAAGAGTCCATTGCAACTATCTAGATGACAATGCTGTGATTAGTAGGAGCCAGCATGGGTTTGTCAAGAAAAAATCCTGTCAAACTAATCTCATCTCTTTTTTTGATCGGGTCACTAGCTTAGTAGATGGTGGAAATGCTGTAGATGTCATCTATCTAGATTTCAGCAAAGCGTTTGACAGAGTCCCCTACGACCTTTTGATTAGCAAACTGGTCAAATGCGGACTAGATGGAAATACTGTCAGGTGGATTCACAACTGGTTGGAAAACCGTACTCAAAGAGTGGTCGTCGGTGGCTCTGCTCCGGACTGGAAGGAGGTTTCGAGTGGAGTGTCACAGGGTTCTGTCCTGGGGCCGATACTCTTCAACATTTTTATCAATGACTTAGATGACGGGGTGGAGGGAAGCCTTATGAAGTTTGCGGATGATACGAAACTGGGAGGGATAGCTAACACAATGGAAGACACGAATAAAATCCAAAGGGACCTGGATAGACTAGAAAATTGGGCTGAAATTAATAAAATGAAATTCAATAAAGACAAATGCAAGATTCTGCATTTAGGCCACAAAAACAAAATGCACGGGTACAGGATGGGAAATACCCGGCTTAGCAGTAGTGCGTGTGAGAAGGACCTTGGAATTGTAGTGGATCGCAAGTTGAACATGACCCAGCAGTGTGATGCTGCGGCAAAAAAGGCAAACGCGGTTTGGGGCTGCATAAACAGAGCTATAGTTTCCAGGTCGAGGGAAGTAATAGTCCCACTATATTCTGCATTAGTCAGGCCTCATCTGGAATACTGCGTTCAGTTCTGGGCGCCTCATTTTAAGAAAGATATAGACAAGTTAGAGCGGGTTCAGAAGAGGGCGACGAGGATGATAGCCGGTATGGAGAACAAGTCTTATGAGGAAAGGTTGAAGGAACTTGGCATGTTCAGTCTGGTGAAGAGAAGACTGAGGGGTGACATGATTGCACTCTTTAAGTACCTGAAGGGCTGTCACATAGAGGAGGGTACAGATTTGTTCTCTGCTGCCCCAGAGGGTAGGACTAGGTCTAATGGTTTTAAGTTGCAGGAGCATAGATTCAGATTGGACATTAGAAGGAACTTCTTGACAGTAAGGGCAGTTTGGCAATGGATCCCCTTCGCTGGATGTCTTCAAGCAGAGTCTGGACAGCTATCTGCGGGAGATGCTCTAGCTGTGGATTTCCTGCTGTGAGCAGGGGGTTGGATCGATGGCCTACAAGCCCCCTTCCAACTCTATGATTCTCTGATTCTATCAATATTCATTTCAGTTTGGACCATATTCAGTTTGGACCATAAATGGTGTCTATCTACTGAATTGAAGGCTGCGGCCAGATCCACAAAGGCCACAAAAAGATGTTTGGTAGGACCAGCTATACTCTGTCTGGCAAGAGCGTATAATGTTAAACAATGGTCGATAGTACTTTGGCCTTTTCTAAGGCCCGCCTGTTCTGGGTAAATAATGGAGTTCGCTGCTTCCCATTCCTCAAGTTTTTGAAGAAGGTATTTGCCATATAGCTTGGAACTGATGTCTAGGAGGCTAATTGGTCTATAGTTGTTTGGGTCCTGTTTGTCCCTTTTTATAAATAGGGGCGACTATGCTTAGCTTCCAACCCTCCATTCAACATTAGGCATACTCCATGTAGACCCACTGAAAAGGATTTCAATGGGTCTACTCTGGGTATGGCTCAGATATTTCCTTTTATAATGACAGATTTTCTGTTCCACATGATTGCTATCTGTGAACATCTCTCTATAAAAAAGTCTAGTTAACATTTTTCTTGAAAAAATAATTGATCAGTTCAATAGTCTTTCATCTCTCTATAGCCTTTCATCATCATATTGGTTGGGAAGTTGTTCATTTATTTGGGAAAGAGTAAGTTATTTTCTCTTCTCCTTCTCCATGCAGATTTATGGAGTGATATCCAGTGTTGGTCGTACTCAGGGTAGACACATAGAAATAAATGAAATTATGTTAACTAAGCCCATTGATTTCAGTGGGTCTACTCTGCATATGAATAACACTGGATATCACCCATAAACTGGGTGTATCACTGTCCTATTGGGCATTTCCTCCGAAATGAAAATTATGGTATATTTTTAATGGTAGGTAGCTAGAAAAGATGCAAAACTCATAGGCTGCTATCTATTGTCTCATAAGCAGACTTCCCCTTCCTTTATTCTCCCCTGCCCACACACAGAAATCTATTCCAGAGGATTGGGAGGGGAAATCTACACCAACAAGTGTCCCTTCTGTCAGTGGATGGACACCACTGGATTTCATTTATGGTCAGTTAATAACTTTTTTAGGGCTATCCCAAATGTCTCCAAGCAATGAAAACTCAAAAGCCTGCTCATTACTTTATGACATTTTAGATGGTCCTAATAAATGTATTGCCCTGCTATAGTCTGTAAACATCTCTTGATATGGAGTCATTTTAAATATGCATAGTCTTTGTGACTTTTTGTACCTGCTCTGGCTTGATTGCAGATGGCAAGAATTGCACTCTGCGTTCCAAGAATTGCACTATGGCTTTGTCTATTCATGTTGTTTTTCCATGCCATGATGAACAGTTCTGTTTGCCTTTTAAGCATTGAAATGTGTGGAATTGATTATTGCATTATTGGAAATGAATCCCAGTGCCTTTTCTCGATTATAGTGTTTCATTTAACTTAAAGTAAATTAATACTTTTTCATTGTGTATATATATGTATAAAACTTAACAATTAATTCTAGTTATTAACATATTGTACTTGCCAATTTGAATTGTTAAAAAAACATTCAATTGTACAGACATAAAGGAGTTCTTCTAAATTTACCATTTTCATTCATTGTCACTGTCCCACAAAGATACAATGGCCTGGTTTGCATGTTACAGTAAGCCAAACTATGGCTTAGCAGGACCGCAGCAATGTGCAGGTTCCCAAAGAGGAGCTTGTAGCTGCTTCGGCCCTTCCTTGGCTTTTTTTTTTTGCTCCCATGCCATGCTGAGCTAAATCAAGGTTTGAGTTAGCATATTGTCTGAACCTAGGCTTGTGGTTGGTGGTAGCACGTCTGTGAGTAAAAATCCATCAAGGGAGAAAACAAAGCTGGATAGCTGTGTGTAATTGTTCAATCTTTTAAAACATTTGCTGTGTTCAAAACTTTGTAGCATCTGATAATTCACTGATCATACATGTAGTAGTAGTCATTCAAATTGTAACATATAACTTTTCCTATTGTTGGATCACATTTGTATATGTTAAAGGCTGCTGTAGGGGGCAAGGGGAAATCTAGG
Source organism: Rhineura floridana (assembly GCF_030035675.1). Classification (NCBI taxonomy): domain Eukaryota; kingdom Metazoa; phylum Chordata; class Lepidosauria; order Squamata; family Rhineuridae; genus Rhineura; species Rhineura floridana. Next base: position 47,842,524 of record NC_084480.1, read on the forward strand.
TGGCCCTGGGTTGGAAACTTGCAGTCTTTCCATGGGTACTTTCAAATCTTCACATGGTGTAGAGGTTAGAATGTTCAGCTAGGACCTGGGTTCAAATCCCCACGCAGCCATGAAGTTCACTGGGTGACATTGTGCCAGTCATTGCCTCTCAGCCTAACCTACCACACAGGGTTGTTGTGGGGATTAAATGAGGAGGGGGAGAACCATGTTTGTATGCTACCTTGAGCTCCTTGGAGAAAGGGTGAGATATAAATACAATAAATAACTTATTACATGTGGATGTATGCATGTATAGGAAGATTAATTCTGTTTTGTAGTTTCAGCAGTATACAAAAGGCTTGCTGATCCACAGTATCCAGAATGATTTCTGAAACTGAGCCACCTTAAACACAAAATAAAGCTCTCATTTGGCTGGAAAAACCCAATGCATTGGGTTGCCCAGGTCTCTAAAACTGACTGCTAGTGGTCCCTAATAATTTGACAGTGTTCTGTCCCTGAATAGGACTAGCTGTTGGCAATTAAAAATATTTTCCTAGGCCTGCTATCAATCAATTTGCAGCCCTCCAGTGCTTAGGTTTGCTAGGGAATTGGTATTCTCAGAGTTCTGTCTCATTTGCATGGTTTTTTGAATGCTCCGAAGTGAGCATTCTAAAAATCAGCTTGATTTGTTGTTACTTCAGCTCAATCTCCTTCTTTCAGGGAGTCAGAATTATTTTATTTATTTATTCATTCATTCATTCATTAGATATATATCCCACCCTTCCTCCCAGTAGAGCTCAAGGCGGCAGTTATTATTTTGAAGCATATACTTACACTGACTATTTGGACATGATTATTCTTCCCAAATTTAAAATAAATTTTGGAAATGGTTGTTTGACCTTTGGAAAGGACTCTGAAGGTTTGATGCAGAACTAATGAAATAGTTTATCGAACTTTATATCTATTCTGGCAGGCATTAATCTGGTTAGTTTTAGATGTAAATTTTATCTACTGCTCTGTTTTCGTCTTTAATTGGTTTTTAATATGATGTTTAAATGAAGTTTTGCTTAGTTTAATTGTTAGCTATCTTGGGCATCTATTGGATGCAATGTCATATTAATGCTTAAATAAAATATTTCATATAGGACTAAAACGTAGGAATATTAAGCATGTAGAAATGAATTGGAAGTTTTAAAAAGCCAGGAAGATTTTTGCTTCCCATGATTTGAAGCTATCTTTTGATCAGTTTTTCCACATCCCAATGTATCATGTCTTTTAGAGCTCAAGTAGTTAATAACTATAGTTAATAACTATAGATTCCTATTTTGATAAAAGTATGATTTACAGCAAAAAGTTGCCATATACCCAGCCTCTGTTCCTTGTAGGTCTCATGTTCCTGTTCAGGTCTCATGGGGATGGGGGAGGGAATTCAGGAGGAAGGGGGGAATTCTTTTTCCCCACCCATTCCTGAAGTGGTATAGTCTGTGCTAAAGAATCGGGTGATGCTGGAAAAGAATAAATAAATACATTTTTTCATTCCATTTATGAATCGTGTCCTATGAAATATCTCAAAGCAATTTAGCAATAAAATACACAAGCATTTTAATAGTTATTTAGCTTGGATTAGGGACCTGGAGAGTAGTAGATGGACAAGGAGTCCTTTTCCATTTACTTCTCTCCTGAAACATCCCTGTATAGCACGGGGGTGTGTGTGTTGGAAGTACAATCCTTCCAGGATGCTTCCTATAGTCTGTTAAGAGTTTGAACAGGCTAATTCCGTTCCTGCTGCCCAAACAGTACCTCAGCAACATTCTATCTGGAAGCTAACAAATTCTTGTCAGGTTTTAGATTTTTTTTAAAAAAAATCTTAACTTACAAATGAATATATTTGTGCACATCTTGGAGCTCCCCAGAATATATAGATACCTCTCCCTTATTTTGGGGTGGTCCTATTTTGCTTCCCCTTATTCTGAGTGGAGACCAGAATTTGTAGGTTCACCAGCTGAACCTGCGGAACACCCCCTGGGCTTCTACTGGGAGGAAGGGTGCGATATACATAAAATAAATAAAATAAACACCCCTCATAAAAGTCATTCCAGAAAACCATTGGAATTCACCATTCTGTGGGGCAGACTCTCAAATTTGGTTGTCCACCCTTGCAGAGGTTATAGAAAGCCTGACGGTCAACTCTGATAGTGATCTGTTTGATGAAGCTGGTGTCTCTTTCTGTGCTTATGATTGTGTGAAGCTATTTTCATAAAAGTAAATGCAGTATTATCAGCAGTATTGATTTAAGGAACCCCAAAACTATTGTACGATGGTGAAGCAGGATTAATGTGAAATATTAAGAGAAGTGTATATTGAAATGTCAGTTATACATTTGATAGACTTCTATTGGTTTTGGAGCACTATATGCATTAAATGTTTCTTTGCAAGACATGGAGATCACATAGTTGAGCCTCTACTAATTGTGCTGTTTGCCCAGGTGAAACATGATATCTATTCAGAATAAACTATACTCATTAGTGTACATTTTAGTTATATGTACAGTTTTTTATTGTGGTACTTGGGTTTCATAGTCGTGAATACTTTTGACAAGCATATGAGATGAAAGAGAAAGAAGGCATGGATTAAGGGATAGCGTCTGTCTGTGTGGAAGAAAATAGTTAAGTCTAGGCCACAGCACCTGAACATTAAAATCTTTGTCCAAAGTCGTTGTTGTTGTTGTTATCCTACAACAGATAGTTCTTGTGAACAATCAGCTTCTTCAGGATGAGGACTGTAGACTTGCCTTGTTTTAAAAGGCAGCTCAGATTTATCAGAAGACAAACTGTGTATGTTAGTCTAGAGTTTGTACGTGGTGATGTGACGTAACTACCTAAAATTTATTATCAAGTGTGTCAGATCTTCTGCTTCTGACTTGGTATTCTTATGATTGTCTCTAGTAGATCTGATCTGATTATTTTGAGCACTTCTTCCCTTAGGAATTAGCATTTCATTTTTAGATTTATTTAGTGTTGGCATTAAATCAACAGTTTTCTTCTAAGATTCCTCAATGTCTTGCAAGCCCTATATATGGTCTGCATCAGAAATGTTTTACTCTGTGTTGGTACTTTTGATTGAAACCACTAAACATTGCATATTGGCAAACATATATATTGTCTATATTTTTGTGGACAAGTATTTTAATTAGATCTGGAACAAACTTGGTGATTCTCGTAGTCATACTCAAAATAGACTCACTGAAATCAATGGACTTAAGTAACTTTGAGTTTAGTAGGTCTACTCTGAGTTTTACTTTAATTCACTATCATTCTAGTAAAGTTATATACAAATGTTATACAAATATGGTGCCACAGAAGTATATGCACATTGTTTTGGAGCTTGTTTGATTTTATAAATATGTATTTATTTTTCTCTAGTGGACCAACTACATTCATGGATGGCAGGACCGGTGGGTGGTCTTGAAGAACAACACACTAAGTTACTACAAGTCTGAAGATGAAACAGAGTATGGATGCAGGGGCTCAATCTGTCTGAGTAAGGCTGTCATTACAGTAAGTGCTAACATTTCTTTACACCAGTACTTTAGATATATTTATTATTGTCTATAAAAGTGAATATGGTAAAAACAGAGTAAGCTTTCATTTTAATCTTGTGTCAGAAGAGTAGGGTTTGGAAAGACTTGTATAATATTTCTAATTGCTTACAGCAAGAATAGAAAATGTTTCTTGCAGCATTTGAAATTGCTTTACAGTGTATGCTTCTGAGATGCATAGCAATTGGGGTGTGTATCAGATTGGGACAAATCCTGACTTGAAGTAGGATGCCTCAGAGGACTTTGGGGTTTGTTAGAGGTGAAGTGGGAGCTATATGAGGCAGCAGGAGTCAAGACAGGGACCCATGAAGGATTTTATGGGGCCTTGACAATCCAGACATAAAAGAATTCTGCAGACAAGCGTATGCAAAAAATGAAATTAATGTCTTTAAGTTTACCATATAAAAATTAACACTAGGGTGGGGTGATGGAGAAGGAAGAGCTGAACTATAATTGTAGGGAGTGATTTTGATACTGTCAAAAGGAAAAATATTAAGACATTTTAAGATTTTCCAATAGCTAATGGAGGGAAACAGAACAGACTTAGATGGACTCTGAGCTGAATCAGGCAACCTACAAAGTGCCTTGGACTCAGGGGGATGTTTTCTAAAGCACCAAATTGGGGTCTGAGTCTCGTGTTGTGACTGGTGTACACCCCTAATAGCAATGTCACAATAATTCTCAAAATATATTAATTAGTCAGGTCCAAAAATACAATGGGCTCCTACTGGGAGGAAGGGTGGGATATAAATGTAGTTGTTGTTGATGATGGTGGTGGTGATAATTGCACCTTGCTTGTAGCCAGTTTCTTGTTTTATTTGGTGAAGCAGTTCCCACTGCTAAAAGAAACAAGGTGCTGTTTCAAAAGTGCCTTGCCTCCCTGGCAGGGGAAACACTGTACCAAAAAACAAACAAGCTCCAGCTGTACATGTGGTTCTCTCACATGCATATCAAGTCTCTTGAGCCTGGCCTGGACAAGGCTAAATCTTTTTTATCCCCATGATACATTTTAAGAAACGTCGTAAAGCCACCTGAAGCCTGATTCATACATTACTTGGAGCAGCATGAGAGCTTCTTTGGGTGCTCCCATGCAGATCTGTTGATATATCTGGAAGCAGTCATGTGATTACTTGATATACTAGTGTTGTCTTGCCTGGGAGACAACAGTGCTAGCATAGGGGACAACTGTGTTTCTGGCCCTTTACCTACAATTACTCCTTTAATTGGTTGTCATATCAGAGCAATCATTCAATATAAGCTCCTTGTAATAAAAAGAATAGGGCATAATGTAGTGATACTCAATTTTGCTACAAGTCTCCCATGTTGTTTCAATTGAATCATAAGACAAAGACAAGATACTGTGAAAACAATATAGCCCTTTTATGATTTTAAAGAATATGGGCTGTTCATCAAGAAGTATGCTTAATATAATTGGCTGCTGTTGTGATGAAGATTTGAGCTCCTTTTTCTTTTTGAAAGGTAGGCATGAACTTTTACAAACTATTTGTAACAGTTACCTTGATGCTTAAACTTTGTTATATACATTTTAGCTTTTCATTATTTCAAAACCATTTGTGAAAATGGGCACTTTAGTCAGATATGGAGAGAGAGAATCAGTATTAGATGCTAAACAATAGCTTCGCAAATGTTCCTTTATGAATACATCTGCAAAGTTGTAAGTTTACAATTTGTAATGAAAAGTAGGTAAGAGATTACACAATGACATCGAGGAAGAATGCTGCTTTGAGAGCTTACTCTTGAATTGTCGCTTGTGAAATGGAGGAGGAGGAGGATTTTGACTGAACTTTTCACTAGACCAAGGGTTCCCAGATTGAGGTCTGTGAGCTTCATTCAGGTGGTCCACAGAATGGCCTCATTAAATATTCATATTTATTTTTAATTGTACTTTATTGCTTCTTTTATTTCTTATATTGTAGCGGTACAGATCATGAACTGGTAATATCGAAAACCAGAGCAAAGCTAAAGAACAACAAAGCAATCATAATGCCAAAATAAAATTTAAATAACATCCCAGAAGAATATAAAGATTAAATAAGGAACAGATTTGAGGCTTTAAACAGAGAACCAGAAGAACTGTGGAGTGAAGTCAGAGCCATTATCAGGGAAGAATGCAAAAAGACCTCTAGTTAAAAAGAGAGAAAGACCTCAATGAATGACTGAAGTAACTCTTCAAATGGTTAAAGAGAGAAGGAAAGCAAAAGGAGATAGAAACACAGTTAGAACCCTAAATGCAACTATACAGCGACTAGTACATAGGAACAAAGAGAACTATTACAATTGTTATTGTATAGAAATTGAAGAGGTCAACAAAAAGGGTAGAACACAACAGCCCTATTCCAAGAGATTACAGAAATGAAAGGTAAATTTAAACCAAGGGTAGGGTGTTGAATAATCAACAGGGGAACACACTGACTGACCGAGATGAAATAAAAGGAAGATGGAAGCAATACACCTCAGAATAAACCTCCCCCCTGGGATAAAGACCAAAGAAATTATGAAATTTTAAAAGGGGTAGGCCTAGAAGTAGGCATTGTGAGAGCAGGGGCACAGGATATCAATTCAGAAGGGCAAAATTACCACAGGCCAAACCAAAAGTGCCAAAGACACTTGAAGAGACACACTGCTTATAAGTCCCTGTACGCTAATGCTAGAAGCCTCCGAACCAAGATGGGAGAACTGAAGTGCTTGATCTTATAGGAGAGCATTGATTTAATGAGCATAACGGAGACCTGGTGGAATGGAGAAAACCAGTGGGATACGATTATCCCTGGATATAAACTATATCGGAAGGACAGGGAAGGACGTATTGGGGCGGTGTCGCTCTATATGTGAAAGAAGGCATTGAATCCAGCAAGCTCGAAACCCCAAAAGAGGCGGACTCCTCCACAGAATTGTTGTCGGTGGTGATACCAAGCCCCAGGATGAATTTAATACTGGGAACCATCTATCGTTCCCCTGATCAAAATGCTCAGGGAGACCTGGAGATGAGATATGAAATTGAGGAAGCATCGGTCATGGAACCGACCAGAGGGACGGCAACCCTGGACTTAATCCTCAGTGGGGACTGGGACCTGGTGCGAGATGTAAGTGTCGTTGAACCGATTGGGAGCAGTGACCATAGTGCCATTAAATTAAACATACATGTAAATGGCAATTGCCAAAAAAATCCAACATAGTCACATTTGACTTCAAAAGAAGAAACTTCACAAAAATGAGGGGATTGGTAAAAAGAAAGCTGAAAAACAAAGTCCAGAGGGTAACATCACTCAAAAATACTTGGAAGTTGTTTAAAAACACTATATTAGAAGCTCAACTGGAGTGCATACCGCAGATCGGAAAGGTACCACCAGGGCCAAGAAGATGCCAGCATGGTTAACGAGCAAAGTCAAGGAAGCTCTTAGAGGCAAAAAGTCTTCCTTCAGAAAATGGAAGTCTTGTCCGAATGAAGAAAATAAAAAGATCACAAACTGGCAAAAGAAATGCGAGAAGACAATAACGGATGCTAAAAAAAATTTGAGGAGCACATTGCTAAGAACATAAAAACCAACAACAAAAAAATTCTATAAATACATTCAAAGCAGGAGACCATCTAGGGAGGCGATTGGACCCTTGGATGATAAGGGAGTCAAAGGTGTACTAAAGAACGATAAGGAGATTGCAAAGAAGCTAAATGAATTTTTTGCATCTGTCTTCACAGTGGAAGATATAGGGCAGATCCCTGAACCTGAACTAACATTTGCAGGAAGGGATTCTGAGGAACTGAGACAAATAGTGGTAACGAGAGAGGAAGTTCTAGGCTTAACGGACAATATAAAAACTGACAAATCACCGGGCCCGGATGGCATCCACCTGAGAGTTCTCAAAGAACTGAAATGTGAAATTGCTGATCTGCTAACTAAAATATGTAACTTGTCCCTCAGGTCCTCCTCTGTGCCTGAGGACTGGAAAGTGGCAAATGTAACACCAATCTTCAAAAAGGGATCCAGAGGGGATCCCAGAAATTACAGGGCAGTTAGCTTAACTTCTGTCCCTGGAAAACTGGTAGAAAGTATTATTAAAGCTAGATTAACTAAGCACATAGAAGAACAAGCCTTGCTGAAGCAGAGCCAGCATGGCTTCTGCAAGAGAAAGTCCTGTCTCAGTAACCTATTAGAATTCTTTGAGAGTGTCAACAAGCATATAGATAGAGGTGATCCAGTGGACATAGTGTGCTTAGGCTTTCAAAAAGCGTTTGACAAGGTACCTCACCAAAGACTTCTGAGGAAGCTTAGCAGTCATGGAATAAGAGGAGAGGTCCTCTTATGGATAAGGAATTGGTTAATTATTATTATTATTGAATTTATTAGTCGCCCATCTGGCTGGTTCACCAGCCACTCTGGGTGACGTACAGAATAAAAACAATACATTAAACATTAAAATTTAAAAACAACAGTAAAAGCCTAGGCCATCCCAAAAGCCTTCCTGAAGAGCCATGTCTTCAGGGTCTGGCGGAAGCTCATCAGAGAAGGGGCATGTCGGAGATCATTTGTGAGAGAATTCCAAAGGGTGGGGGCCACTATTGAAAAAGCCCTCTCTCTGGTCCTCACCAGTCTGGCCATTTTAACCGGTGGGATCAAGAGAAGGTCTTCTGAGGCTGATCTTGTTGAGCGGCATCCCTGACGATGCTGGAGGCGCTCCTTCAGATAGATTGGTCCAAAACCGTATAGGGTTTTAAAGGTCAGAGCCAACACCTTGAATTGGTTTCAGTAAGCAACCGGTAGCCAGTGCAGCTCCTTTAATACAGGAGTGATCTGATCTTGTTGGCGGCTACCTTTAATCAGATGAGCCGCCGCATTCTGTACCAGCTGCAACTTCTGGACCGTTTTCAAGGGTAACTCCACGTAGAGCACATTACAGTAGTCTAGGCGAGAGGTGACCAGTGCATGTACTACTGGTGGGAGCAGATGATTGGGGAGGTAGGGGCGCAGCCGCCGTATCAGATGAAGTTGATACAGCGCCGTCCGGCTCACAGCCGAGACTTGAGGCTCCATGGACAGCTGGGAGTCAAGAATGACCCCCAGGCTGCGGACCTGGTCTTTCAGGGGCAACTGTACCCCATTAAGCACAAGGTCCACATCCCCCAACCTTCCCTTGTCACCCACAAACAATACCTCGGTCTTGTCCGGGTTCAGCTTCAGCCTATTCCCTCCCATCCAGCCACTCACCGCCTCCAGACATTTGGACATGGTTTCAACAGCCAATCTTGGTGAAGATTTAAATGAGAGATAGAGCTGCATGTCATCCGCATATTGATGACACTGCAGCTCAAATCTGATGATTGCCCCCAGCGGCTTTATATAGATGTTATACAGCATCGGTGAGAGGATGGAACCCTGTGGCACCCCACAAGTGAGACGCCAGGGATCCGAAACCTCCTCCTCCAATGCTATTCTTTGGTACCTACCCGAGAGGAAGGAACGGAACCACTGCCATACAGTGCCCCCGATACCCAACCCCCTCAGGCGGTCCAAGAGGATAACATGGTCAACGGTATCAAAAGCCGCTGAGAGGTCGAAAGCAGAGAGCAGACAGTAGGACTAAATGGACAGTTCTCCCAGTGGAGGGCTATAGAAAGTGGAGTCCCTCAAGGATCGGTATTGGGACCTGTACTTTTCAACTTGTTCATTAATGATCTAGAACTAGGAATGAGCAGTGAAGTGGCCAAGTTTGCTGACGACACTAAATGATTCAGGGTTGTTAAAACAAAAAGGGATTGCGAAGAGCTCCAAAAAGACCTCTCCAAACTGAGTGAATGGGCAGAAAAATGGCAAATGCAATTCAATATAAACAAGTGTAAAATTATATTGGAGCAAACAATCTTAATTTCACATAGACGCTCATGGGGTCTGAACTGGCAGTGACCGACCAGGAGAGAGACCTTGGGGTTGTAGTGGACAGCACGATGAAAATGTCGACCCAGTGTGCGGCAGCTGTGAAAAAGGCAAATTCCATGCCAGGGATTATTAGAGAAGGTATTGAAAATAAAACAGCCAATATGATAATGCCGTTGTATAAATCTTTGGTGCAGCCGCATTTGGAATACTGTGTACAGTTCTGGTCACCTCATCTCAAAAAAGGATATTATAGAGTTGGAAAAGGTTCAGAAGAGGGCAACCAGAATGATCAAGAGGATGAAGCAACTCCCTTATAAGGAAAGGTTGCAGCATTTGGGGGTTTTTACTTTAGAGAAAAGGCGGGTCAGAGGAGACATGATAGAAGTGTATAAAATTATGCCTGGCATTGAGAAAGTGGATAGAGAAAAGGTTTTCTCCCTCTCTCATAATACTAGAACTCATGGACATTCAAAGAAGCTGAATGTTGGAAGATTCAGGACAGACAAAAGGAAGTACTTCTTTACTCAGTGCATAGTTAAAGTATGGAATTTGCACCCACAAGACGCAGTAATGGCCACCAGCTTGGACGGCTTTAAAAGATTAGACATATTCATGGAGGACAGGGCTATCAATGGCTACTAGTCATGATGGCTGTGCTCTGCCATCCTAGTCAGAGGCAGCATGCTTCTGAAAACCGTTGCCGGAAGCCTCAGGAGGGGAGAGTGTTCTTGTGCTCGGGTCCTGCTTGCAGGCTTCCCCCAGGCACCTGGTTGGCCACTGTGAGAACAGGATGCTGGACTAGATGGGTCACTGGCCTGATCCAGCAGGCTCTTCTTATGTTCTTACAGTGAAGAACTCTATAAAAGAGATGCAAAGATGACAGATTAATTCACGGAGGAACCATATGATGAAGAACCAGAAATTCTAGAATGTGAGGTGAAAGCTGCTATTGTAATATTTGGAAGAAACAAATCAGTAGGAACAGATGGCATACCAATAGAGTTGCTACAAGCTACTGAGACTGAATCTGTCAAAAGTTTGACAAAAATTTGTCAAGAAATATGGAAAACTATACAATGGCCCACAGACTGGAAATATGGAAAACTATGCAATGGCCCACAGACTGGCCCACAGATATACATCCCAATTCCAAACAAAGGGGATCCCAGGGAATGCAGTAATTATCAAACTATTGCCTTCGTATCCCATGCAAGTAAGGTAATGCTCAAGATTCTACAACGCTCTTGCCATATATGGAGTGAGAAATGGCATATGTCCAAGCTGGATTTAGAAAGTGAAGAGGTACCAGAGATCGCAAACATACATTGGATAATGGAATGGAGCAAGGAATTTCAGAAGAAAATCACCCTGTGCTTTATAGATTACAGCAAAGTCTTTGACTGTGTAGATCATGAAAAACTATGGAATGGTTTAAAAGAACTGGGGGTGCCACAGCATCTGGTTGTCCTGATGCACAACCTATACTCTGTAAGGACAGAATATGGAGAAACCCATTGGTTCCCCATTGGAAAGGGTGTGAGACAGGGGTGTATTTTATCACCCTATTTATTTAATCTATATGCAGGACATACCATATGGAAAGCAGGACTGGAGCAAGATGAAGGAGGTGTGAAAATTGGAGGGAGAAATATCAATAATTTAAGATATGCAGACAATACCATACTACTAGCAGAAACCAGTAATGATTTGAAACAAATGCTGATGAAAGTTAAAGAGGGAAGCACAAAAGCAGGACTACAGCTGAACGTCAAGAAGACTAAAATAATGACAACAGAAGATTTGTATAACTTTAAAGTTGACAATGAGGACATTGAACTTGTCAAGGATTATGAATACCTTGGCACAGTCATTAACCAAAATGGAGACAATAGTCAAGAAATTAGAAGGCTAGGACTGGGGAGGGCAGCTGTGAGAGAACTAGAAAAGATCCTCAAATGCAAAGATGTATCACTGAACACTAAAGTCAGTATCATTCAGACCAGGTATTCCCGATCTCTATGTATGGATGTGAAAGTTGGACAGTGAAGAAAGTGGATAAGAGAAAAATCAGCTCATTTGAAATGTGGTGTTGGAGGAGAGCTTTGCGCATAACATGGACTGCAAAAAAGACAAATAACTGGGTCTTAGAACAAATTAAACCAGGACTATCATTAGAAGCTAAAATGATGAAACTGAGGTTATCATACTTTGGACACATCATGAGAAGACATGATTCACTAGAAAAGACAGTAATGCTGGGAAAAACAGAAGGGAGTAGAAAGAGAAGAAGACCAAACAAGAGATGGATTAATTCCATAAAGGAAGCCACAGACCTGAACTTACAAGATCTGTACAGGGTGGTTTATAAAAGATGCTATTGGAGGTCGCTGATTCATAGGTTCACCATAAGTTGTAGTCGACTTGAATGAATCTAACAATGGAATGCAAATTGTAATACAATAAAAATACAATTAAAGAACTAAAAGCAGCAATGAAAATTGTACAGCAACTAGCATAATGCTTGACAATTGCTACAATGGCTACTAGCTGTGATGGCTGTGCTCTGCCACCCTAGTCAGAGGCAGCATGCTTCTGAAAACCAGTTGCTGGAAGCCTCAGGAGGGGAGAGTGTTCTTGCACTCGGGTCCTGCTTGCGGGCTTCCCCCAGGCACCTGGTTGGCCACTGTGAGAACAGGATGCTGGACTAGATGGGCCACTGGCCTGATCCAGCAGGCTCTTCTTATGTTCTTATGTTCTTAAACTAGTGTTTAAACATACTGTCATTCCTGTAACTTTGAAGCACTCACAAAGCTCTTGTGAAACTACCTGACTGATGTGAACATTGTAACCTAGCATGCCCCTTTGGAGACATTATAAATACTTGTGAACAAATGTACTGTTTTTTATTCCCTTTCCATAACCTGATTGTGTTTTGATTATTTAGAGGTCTTGGCAACTATTGTTTGGGAATCATGATGGAACCTGAGAGGAAGTGTTAGGTGAGCACTGTATCTTCTGTAGAACAACACTGCACATTTCGGTATAGCAAGGGCACAATGCCTGTGAAGCAGTTGCTTTGAAAGGTTTTGAAGGAAAAATATAACTTGTAATTCTAAACTCACTAACACTTTTGAATTTTTTAAAAATGAGTAGTACCTTTTAACTTCCATCTGTTCTACTAAGATGTACTATGACAAAATTTGTGTAGCAGCTGAATCTCTGAGAATAATTTGTTGGCAGTGATATGCCCTCCAGCATTTTACAGGTGAACATAGGGATCCTCCAGTGCATGAGTGGGTGGTACAAAGCAGAGTTCAACAGTGCAGTAACAGTGTGTAGTGGTGGCTTGGTTCCAGTAGAAGAGCTTCCACTTGAACGAGACAGGGTGGGCTTCTAATTCTTTTTGATCCCTCTTAACCAATGCTTAGTGAAGGACTGCCCCCTTCATTTATATTTTTCATCTGGTAAAGGAGGTTACATGACTGCAGGAGCATTGTTAGGTACTTAAGAGGATCAAGGCACAGGCCTATAACACAGATTTGCCTAAAATGTGAGTATGTTAATTTATATGTATAGATGCAAGTTTAGATGGACTTTCAGAGGGGAGAAAAACCAATTCATGATAGCCATTGTAGTCAACAATTAAACCTAATTATAATGAAAGTTCATCCCATATCTTTTCAAAGAACTGTATGTACACTGTGAAAGCCGTGCCCCTGAAGTTTTGTGATAGGATTCTTCGTTCATTATTTTTATCCTTTGAATTTCTTTGTTCCTTGAGTTTGTTTGACCTGATTAATTGAGCTAATAAGAATATTAGCAGAAATGGAACTTCTAGAACCAGTTTTGGATGTGTATACTCTACATTTTTTAATATTCGAAGAAGAAACTATCAGGAAAGTAGGAGCAGTTAATCAAATCTAGACATTATTTTAGGTCCAATTAATAAAGGTGGGATATTTATTCATTTGGTTATATTGGTTTTACATTTCAGTTGCTAAACAAAATAATTAATCTGGAAAATAACCCTAAATTTCTATTATCAAAAGACTAGGGAGTTCATTAAATGTCAAACAGTGTTGCCAGCTAAAATAGTTCTAGGTGTGAAAACTCAAGGAGCAAAACTGACGTTAATTTCAAGCCAAGACTTGCAGGGCTTTCCTAAGTTTGCTGAAGTGTTTTGTAGCCATATTAGAACTTGGCGTGAGAAAGAAGCTAATACTAGCATGTACATTTTTGCTGTACAAGGTTGGAAGCTCCTCTTGGTGTGTTTTCAGGCACACTGTATTTCTTACTAGGCTTGTTTTAGTTACAATTTTGTCATAAAGTTAACCTTCCAGTTGACTGGATTTTCTTAAGTCTTGACTATGAGAATACTAAGCATCAAAATACTGATGTTTTTGTCTGTCCTGTCAGCTTGACATCTGGTATGCTTTGGCTTACTGAAATGTATACTACAAACATGGTTAAAACTAAACTGCTAATACAGAGTATTCCCACTTCGTTGTAATTGTGTTGCCTTATGTGAATGTGTAGTGTTTGTTCATTGTAGAGGAGTGGTGGTGATGGAGGCTGGCTTGTGTTTATACTGCTTGACTTTTTCTTTTCGTTCAGTGTTTGGGTTTCCCAATTCTTCCCCCAATTCTCTTTGAGAGATCTATGATGTGTGTTGTAGTTCTCTGTTTCACTTTCCTGTGGAAGATGGGAACCTGTTGCACTTTTGTGTATAACCCCCTGCATGACTAACAAGCATCTGCATGACCTACCATTCATAAGAAACCTGTTTGGAAAAATCTCCATTCAGATTTTTCTTTCTCTTTTTTCTTTTGCAGTATGCACAGGTTTCTCATGCACTTTGTCTGAAAAACTATTTTAAATTATTGGCTAGTCAAGATCTTCCATTTCTGTCTAAACAAAAAGTTGTGTATGTGAAGAAAGTGCTTTGGAATAGATTTTGATATTTTGAGTCACCCTCCCTCTTTAAGTATACAAGATGAATCATGGGGCTGGTTCACATGTCATGGTTAAATCATATTTTAGCACCATGTACACCAGATGGATTGAGCCTACCTCCCCTTCTCCTGTGCAGTTAGGAAAAGGGGTTTGGAGGCTTTTGCTTCTACTTGTAGTTAACTGTAGCTTGTTGTGTCATGTGGACTGAAAAACGTTGGTTAACATTAACTTTGGTTGGTTCAAGCCAACTTAAAATTGTTAGTTTAAATAAGCCAACTTCAAAAATAACTGTAGCCAATGTTGGCCACAGTTTCAGGTCAGGACAGCACAGAACACTGTGATAATCAGCAGAAGCAAAAACTTCTGAACTCCAACATATAAGAGTGGAAGGGAAGAATCCATGAGTCTATTGCATGTTCCAGCTTATGCATACCACATTAAACCTTCCAGTGGTGGCCCCTTTATGGTGGAACTTGCTCCTCGTGGAAGTGCGCCTGACCAAAACTGGTGACATTGAGACATCAGCTGAAGACTTGTTTTCCAAGGCTTTTGAGACATAAATGTTATGAAACTGCCGCAGTTTTGAATCTATATTTGTTTGTTAGTGATTTTAGTGATGTATTCTTAGATGTGTAACTTTTGTATGTATTGTGTTTTGTATACTGTGCTAGGCTGCCACATGAGGAACAATATAAAAATCATCATGGCTTAGCATGATATGCTAAGGCAGCTATAGTCTGTAAAATCCAGTTATAAAGTTTCAGTTATAGCATTACCTTTTTTTTTAGATCTGACCAAACTGGTATCTCTTTTTTTACTATTTAATGCTGACAGAACCATGTTTTATAGGCCTTTAAACATTCTGTGATTTATAGGGTTTCCAAACTCTAAAACTGGCCTACAAAAAAATTCTTTGGGAACCATCTTGCAGGCAGAAAAGTAAAGTTAAACTAGTCAGTTATGTGTAGAGGCTTGTGAAATATCCTCTGAAGAGCAGCCGTAATTACATTTAAATGTGAAGTAAAACTCTGACAGTGTGCCTGCTCTGTTTATTGCTGGTTCAACAGGAAATTAGTGATTAATTGCCTGGAATAATCCTTTTCCCCACAACATTGGTAAACCACCATGCAAAACTACCAGCTTCTAAAGAATTCAGTATCTGACAGTATCAGAAGTGGCAGAACAACTAGGCAAAAAGCAGTGCAATTATGTATCCCTTGGGTGAGATGAAATCTTGGAGCCTTCAACTGGTAAACTTAACAGTTGTCTCTCAAAGTAGTATTGAGCAACAAGATTAGTGCGCCAACTGTGCCCGTTCCTTGAGCCGTCTGATCTGGCCATGGTGACACATGCCTTAGTTACATCCCGTTTAGATTACTGTAACATTCTCTATGTGGGGCTGCCTCTGAAGACTGTTCGGAAACTTCAGTTGGTGCAACATGCTGCAGCCATTATGTTAACTGGGGCTGGTTAGAGGGACCATACGACTCCCCTGTTACAAAAGCTCCACTGGTTGCCAGTCTGTTTACGGACACAAGTCAAAGTGCTGGTGATGACCTATAAAACCCTATACGGCTTAGGTCCATGCTATTTGTCAGACTGTATCTCCCTATATGAGCCTGCCCGGGCCCTGAGATCCTCAGGAGAGGCCCTTCTCTCAATACCCACGTCCTCACAAGCACGACTAGTGGGGATGCAAGATAGGGCCTTTTCGGCGGCTGCCCCGAGGCTTTGGAATTCCCTTCCTAGGGAGGCAAGAATGGCCCCCTCCTTGCAGTCCTTCTGTCGGCAAGCAAATACTTTTTTATTCCAACAAGCCTTTGGAACTAAAGGCTGTTAAGGACAGGGCTTGAAGGGTGCTACTATTGTCTAATTGTATTTTTTTAAACTGAGTTTGAATTATTTTAATTGTATGTATGAATGGTTTTAATACTGTAAATAGTTTAATTCTATTTTAATCTAGACTTTTGTATGTTTTTAATTATATGTGTTCTTTTATCTGGAAGTGAGTTCTAGTTTTGGAAAAAGAGCAGGGTAAAAATAATTATAATAAATATATAAATAAAATAAATATTTAACTGAGCATTGGGCGTATATATTCCTAGTAGCCTCAATCTTGATTTAGTAGTAACTGACAATGGTGGCATAAAAACATCTAATAAACTTCCAGAAAAGGAAGAGGCAAGGCTGCATGAATTAGCAAGTCATGCTGTATTCACCCTCAAATAGGATGGAATCTAAATAGTAAGTTTCAAGTAACAACGTGATGGTGGGCTTTGCTGTGTTTTTTTAAAGCTTTTTAGGGGGATGTTGTGATTTTGTTTTTCTCTTTGGCTTTGATAGTAATTCACAGGTAATTACACATTTTTTATTTGCTGTCTAAATGCTCGCTCTCTTGTGTTTGTGTAGATTAAGATTTGCAAACACAAACAAATTCTGCCTTTACAGCCTAGCAACTCATCCTTGAGAGATGCATTCAGGAAAACCTAAGGCAGTCTACAGATTAGGGTTGTCGGGTCTCCATTTTTAATCCAGAGACTCTAGTTTTTGGGAGTCCTCTCCCGGTTTCTGTGTGAGTCACCCCGATCTCCGGACTCTTAGCTTTCCTTTTAAAAAAAGTTTCTAGGTTGTCTGGTTCAAGAGATATATACCAAAAAGTCAGGGGCCCCCTTCATAACTTCTGTTAGTACCGGCTGTTCTAATCCCCACCCTTTAGGTTTTAGACAATAAATGAAGTCAGGGTTGTGATTGACAAGGGATTTGTTGACCTCCAGGCAATAGCTAAAATCCATTGCAAGTTTTGAAAACAGTTTCCTTTTCCTTCTTGTCTGCACATCAGGAATTCAGTAAATTTATAGCTTTCAGCAGCATCAAAATACTTTCTCTGTGCTGGAGAAGATCACAGCAGGATCTTGGTAGGAATACAAGTAAACAATTTCAGTTATAATTCTAATAAAAGTGTACATGCAAGGTTTTTTTAATTGTTAAAAATAGCATATTACACATTTTATCTTTCAAATAATTTTTGTACAGAAATGTTAAGAAGTTAATGCTGTAGCTTATGATGCCATTACAAGGTGTTAAACTTTTCGAATTATAAGGAATCAAACAATTTTCCTAGGGTGTTGAAGAGGGCAGTTTATTGGTCTAACACATAGTCTGTTTTTGAAAACCTTCCCAATATAAAGCTTTAATCATATACTCACTTTTCTGGGCTGCAGTGCTAATCCCACATACCTGGGAGTAAACCCCATTGAATTTAGCAGGACTTACTTTTGAGTAAACATGGGAAGGATTGTGCTGTAAATCAGTGGGACTTTGAGTAAACATAGCAAAGGATTGCTAAAATGTTTGTAGCAGGTGCCAAAAAGAGGACAATGAAGGCACCTGCCTAATGTCAATAGGCAGAGAGTTCCAAAGTGTAGGTACTGCCACACTAAAGCATTGATTTCTTACAAGAGCAGAACAAGTACTGTCTGGCACCCGTAACATGGAAAGCACATCTTGAACTTGGCCTGGTAGCAAATCCGCAACAAGTGCAAATGTCAGAACAAAGGTATTGTGTGATGATAGGGTCTCACTCATGTCAGCAATCATGCCACAGCATTCTGCACTAACTATAGCCCTGGGTCAGGTTGTGCTGCATGGGGATTTCTGTAACCTTGGCTGACTGGCTGCCAGGTTTTTCAGTTGCGGTTTTTGGTTAGGAACCCTGACTGGTTATGGGATGCTGATTTTCTGCCTTACTCATAGAAATCTTGTTGTGGTTGGTATGGCATTGCATTGAGGAAATATCACTCTTTTGTTTTTCTTTTCTATTTGCGTTTCATTTATCTCTGATGTCATTCCCTTACATCTATAGAAGCAACAACAGTTCAACCCCTTCAAACCCACTGATGATGTACCTTGTTGTTTGCATGACGGTTTGTTTCTTGTCCAATAGAGGTAAAAAAAAATTAACATACTGGGAAGTGTGGCTTCAATTGATACTGCCTGTGAAAATAGACCAAACCATGTGTGTTTTCTCTCTGTCAATTATTACTCAATGGAATTGGGTTGGCTGTCAAACCATATCTACTCAGAAGTAAGTCCTGTTGAGTTCTATGAGGCTTAGACCCTTAGTAAGTGTGTTTAGAGTTGCAGCCTTCAGGGGCATCCATCTTTACTCTTGAGTGCTCCCGTCTAACATCTCAGTAACACTAGGTTCCCTTCTTCCTCCAATGGCCTTCTGGTAACTGGGTTGGCCTGAGGCACTTAAATCCTTCTTGCCAGAAGCAAGTAGACTTGATTAAATGTTCCATACCCAGGCTCTAATATTTTAGCTAAGATTTCTTTCTTAATTTCCAATCAGATAATTTTTTTGTTTGAGTGGCATGCTCCAAGCAACTGTGGTTGATCCTTAATGAATAATGCTTAATGGCATCACTATAGGGCCCACCTCTGTGACATCACTAGTACCTGTCCCTGAAATCTCAGGGTTTGGGATGCTTCTGTCCTGGCAACTTTACTAGAGATATATGTTATATGTCCAAACCTCAGTTTCATCATTTTAGCTTCTAGTGACAGTTCTGGTTTAATTTGTTCTAAGACCCAGTTATTTGTCTTTTTCGCAGTCCGTGCTATGTGCAAAGCTCTCCTCCATCACCACATTTCAAATGAGTTGATTTTTCTCTTATCCGCTTTTTTCACTGTCCAACTTTCACATCCATACATAGAAATTGGGAATACCATGGCCTGAATGATCCTGACTTTAGTGTTCAGTGATACATCTTTGCACTTGAGGACCTTTTCCAGTTCTCTCACAGCTGCCCTCCCCAGTCCTAGCCTTCTTCTGATTTCTTGACTATTGTCTCCATTTTGGTTAATGACTGTGCCAAGGGTATTAATATCTTTGACAAGTTCAATGACCTCGTTGTCCACTTGCTGTGGCACCCCCATTTCTTTTAAAGCATTCCATAGTTTTTCATGATCTACACAGTCAAAGGCTTTGCTGTAATCTATAAAGCACAGGGTGATTTTCTTCTGAAATTCCTTGGTCTGTTCCATTATCCAATGTATGTTTGCAATATGATCTCTGGTACCTCTTCCTTTCCTAAATCCAGCTTGGACATCTGGCATTTCTCGCTCCATATATGGTCAGAGCCTTTGTTGTAGAATCTTGAGCATTACTTTACTTGCATGGGATACTAAGGCAATAGTTCGATAATTACTGCATTCTCTGGCATCCCCTTTCTTTGGAATTGGGATGTATATGGAACGCTTCCAGTCTGTGGGCCATTGTTTAGTTTTCCATATTTGTTGACAATTTTTTGTCAAAATTTGGAGAGATTCAGTCTCAGTAGCTTGTAGCAACTCTATTGGTATGGCATCTGTTCCTGGTGATTTGTTACTTCCAAGTATTTTAAGAGCAGCGTTCACCTCACATTCCAAAGTTTCTGGTTCTTCGTCATACTGTTCTTCCATTAATGAATCTGTCATCTTTGCATTTCTTTTATAGAGTTCTTCAATGTATTGCTTCCATCTTCCTTTTATTTCATCTTGATCAGTCAGTGTGTTACCCTGTTGATTATTCAACATCCCTACTCGGTTTAAATTTCCCTTTAATTTTTCTAATCTTTTGGAATAGGGCTCTTGTTCTACCCTTTTTGTTGTCCTCTTCTATTTCTATACAATAACTATTGTAATAGTTCTCTTTGTCCCTACATACAAGTTGCTGTATTGTTGCATTTAGGGTTCTGACCATGTTTCTCTCTCCTTTTGTTTTCCTTCTCTCTTTAACCATTTGAAGAGTTTCTTCAGTCTTCCATTGAGGTCTTTCTCTCTTTTTAACTAGAGGTTTTGTCTTTTTGCTTTCTTCCCTGATAATGGCTCTGACTTCACTCCACAGTTCTTCTGGTTCTCTGTTTAAAGCCTCAAATCTGTTCCTTATTTGATCTTTATATTCTTCTGGGATGTTATTTAAATTGTATTTTGGCATTATGATTGCTTTGCTGTTATTTAGCTTTACTCTGATTTTCAATATTACCAGTTCGTGATCTGTACTATGGAACTTCTCCATCTTCTGCTACCAATTATATAATCAATTTGACTCCTATATCGACCATTTGGTGATGTCCACGTGTATAGTCATCTTTTCGGTTGCTCAAAAAATGTGTTTGCAAGAAACAAATTATTGGCTTCACAGAAGTCAATAAGTCTTTCTCCTGCTTCATTTCTATCTCGTAAGCCCATTTCCCCACAATTCCTAGTTCTTCTCTCTTCCCTATTTTTGCATTCCGGTCTCTCATGATTATCAGCACATCTTGTTTTGGTGTGTGATGAATTTCTACCTGTACTTATGCATAAAATCTTTCCAATTCCTCTTCTGCATTTGCTGTTGAAGCATAGACTTGGATGATGGTTATGTTTAGGTTTTCCGATTATATCATTCATATAACTCGCTCAGACCTTACATTATACCTCCTAATTGCTTTTGTTACATCACTTATCACTATTAAAGCAACCCTTTTTCTTAATTTCTCATTTCCTGCATAAAATATTTTATAGTTGCCTGATTGAAAGTGTCCCATTCCCATCCATTTTAATTCACTCATGCCTAGTATTGTAATGTTGATATGTTCCATTTCTTGCTTGACCTTTTCTAACTTTCCCTGGTTCATGCTTCTCACATTCCATGTTCCTATTGTGTGTGTTTTACAATTCTGGACTCTTCTTTCACATCTGCGCGCATCAGCCTCTGGGCTTCCTTGTGGCTTTGATTCAGCTGCTTCATTAGTCACAGCGCTACTCATCCTTTGTTCTTCCCCAGTAGCTCGTTGAGTGTCTTCTGACCTGGGGTCTCATCTTCCAGCACTATCTCGTGTCGCATTTTGGATACTCTGTTCATAGAGTTTTTGTGGTAAGAGGTATTCAGAGGTGGTTTACCATTACCTTCCTCTGAGTTTAGATGCATCGTAGTCTGGTGTCTCAGCTTTGACCATTCCTCTTGGGTGCCCCTGCTAGGAGTCTAAGCTTTTGGTCTAGACTCCTGATGGTATTGTTCTCAGCTTCTTCAACGCTTTCAAACCCCCTCACCATGTTAGGGTGTTGGCAGAAAAAGGAAATGTTGCAGTTTTGATATAGGTATTAATTCAAAATAACAATTCTCAGTTGAGGAGAGAGAGAATCTCGAACTATGATGCTATTTCTGATTCTGTTATCTGTCCTGTGGAACAGGCTTATTTTGATGTTGAAATTCAAATCGCTCATCAGGGCAAGGCCATCTGAGTACATAACAGCAATTCTGGCACAATTGCACTCGCTGCCAGTTAGTTTCTGGACTCATTTCAAAGTGCTGGTTTTGATCTATAAAACCTTATACTGCTCAGGACCCCAATACCTCGAGGACAGCCTCTTCCCCTATGAACCAGCCCAGATCCTATGTTCATTATCTGAGGCCCTTCTTTGTGTGCCCATTCCGGGGGAGGTACAGAGGGTTGTAACATAAGAAAAGGACTTCTCAACAGTGTTCCCCTGTTTCATTTTTTATCTTTAGATGCCAGGCAAAAACTTTTCTATTCTGTCAGGCATTTGGCTCTTCATTTTGGAAGGCTTTTTGCTGTTGTAGCCTCTTTTTTATTTATTATTATTTATTATTTCAATTTATATACCGCCCTTAGCAGAATAGCTCTCAGGGTGGTGAACAAACAAGATAAAATACAATATATCATAGTAAAAAATCACAAAAACATGTACAAACAAACAACAGAAAGCACAACAAAAACAAAATACAACACAAATTAAGAAGGATACATGTTAAAAGTAGAAAGATTAAGAAAATTAAAAGATTAAAATGCCTGGGAGCATAAAAAGGTCTTTACCTGGCGCCGGAAAGATAGAAGAGTAGGCGCCAGGTGTACCTCTTCGGGGAGGCTGTTCCACAACTCAGGGGCCACCACAGAAAATGCCCTAGATCTAGTAACCACCCTCCAGGCTTCCCGATGAGCTGGTACCCGGAGGAGGGCCTTAGATTCTGAACGAAGTGAACGGGTAGGTTCATAGCGAGAGAGGCGTTCCACAAGGTATTGAGGTCCCATGCCGTGTAAGGCTTTATAGGTCAAAACCAGCACCTTGAATCTTGACCGGAGGCAAATAGGGAGCCAGTGCAGACGCGCCAGAATAGGTGTTATATGCGAAGACCGACTGGTCCTCGTCAATAGTCTGGCAGCCGCGTTCTGCACCAGCTGAAGCTTCCGAACTGTCTTCAAGGGCAGCCCTACGTAGAGCGCATTACAGTAATCCAATCTTGAAGTTACCAGAGCATGAACAACGGAGGCGAGGTCGTCCCTGTCCAGATAGGGGCGTAGTTGGGCTACCAGACGAAGATGGTAAAATGCATTCCGTGCCACCGAGGCCACTTGGGCCTCGAGAGACAAGGAAGAATCGAAAAGAACCCCCAAACTATGTACCTGTTCTTTCAGGGGGAGTGTAACCCCATCCAGAACAGGGTGAACATCCACCATCTGAGCAGGGAAGGCGTTCACCAGCAGTGTCTCGGTCTTGTCTGGATTGAGTCTCAGTTTATTAGCTCTCATCCAGTCCATTATCGCGGTCAGGCAACGGTTCAGCACATCAACAGACTCACCTGAAGAAGATGAAAAGGAGAAATAGAGCTGCGTGTCATCAGCATATTGATGGCAACGCACTCCAAAACTCCTGATGACCGCACCCAGCGGCTGCATGTAGATGTTGAAAAGCATGGGGGACAAGACCGACCCCTGAGGGACTCCACAATGGAGAGTCCATGGTGTCGAGTGATGTTCCCCAAGCACTACCTTCTGGTGACGGTGAGCGAAGTAGGAGCGGAACCACTGCCAAGCAGTGCCCCCGACACCCAACTCCGCGAGTCTCCCCAGAAGGATACCATGGTCGATGGTATCAAACGCCGCTGAGAGATCAAGGAGAATCAACAGAATCACACTCCCCCTGTCCCTCTCCCGACAAAGGTCATCATACAGGGCGACCAAGGCTGTTTCGGTGCCAAAACCGGGCCTAAAACCGGATTGAAACGGATCTAGATAATCGGTTTCATCCAAGAGCTCCTGGAGCTGGCCGGCAACCACCCATTCCAAAACCTTGCCCAAAAAAGGGACATTCGCCACCGGTCTATAGTTGTTCAAGTTATCTGGGTCCAAGGAGGGTTTCTTTAAAAGAGGTCTCACTACTGCCTCCTTGAGGCTACCAGGGACTACTCCCTCCCTCAAGGAGGCGTTAACCACTTCCTTGGCCCAACCGGTGGTCCCAGCCCTGCTAGCTTTCACTAGCCAAGATGGGCAAGGATCCAGAACAGACGTGGTTGCCCGAACCATTCCAAGCACCTTGTCCACTTCCTCGAGCTGCACCAACTGAAACTCATCCAATAATAAAGGACAAGGCCGTGCTCCGGACACTTCAATGGATTCATCTGTCACAACATCAGAGTCAAGATCCCTGCGGATACATGCGATCTTATCTTGAAAGTGTCCAGCAATTTCGTTGCAGCGGGCTTCCGATGTTTCCGTAGTATCGTGGGGGCCAGAGTGTAAGAGCCCACGCACGACTTTAAAAAGCTCCGCTGGGCGGCATAGGGATGATCTAATAGAGGCAGCAAAATAAAGCTTCTTTGTTGTCCTTACCGCTTTTGTATACAACTTATTGGTGGCACTTACCAAGGCATGATTGTATCCACTGGGAGTTTTCCTCCATCTGCACTCCAGCCTCCTCCTCTCATGTTTCATCGCTCTCAGCTCCGGGGTATACCACGGAGCTGTATGAGCTCTATAGCGAAGGGGGCGCGCGGGAGCGATCGTGTCAATAGCCCGGGTCATTTCTGTATTCCACAGTGCGACCAGGGCCTCGACAGGAGCACCAGTCCTATCAGCCGGAAAATCTCCCAGAGCCCTCTGAAAACCTACGGGATCCATCCGGCTCCGGGAGCGGATCAACTTAATAGATCCTCCACCTTTGCAGGTGGAGATGGACTGTTCTACCATCTTATTCATGTTTTGTAGTTTTAAACTTTTTATTTGTTTTAGGTTTTTTATATTGGTTTATTCTTTTTATTGATTGTAAGTTGTTTTGTGTTCATTTTTATGAAGAAAAGCAACTAATGAATTTAATAACCAAATAAATAATGAACCAGTCAAAGAAACAACTGCAGTACTAGTTCTGTGAAGCTGGAATGAGACCTGGTTCCAGTGTCATGAGCCCCATGGAGAACTCGTGGCAGGACTGGGCTGAAGAAGAGGAGGCTCGAGGTTCATGGGAGAGGCTCAGTGGTCTCGACACTATAGATGAGAATGCTGGGGAGGAGCCCAGTAGTCTACTTGATGACAGACCTGCTTCTGAGGCAGAAACTGGCATAGGTGATGAGGGTGAGCAGCTGGCTTCACTGAGTGAGCTGCCCATGGTGGCTGATCCACAGGGCTCACCACCTGTGGTGGGTCTGCCTAGAGCTCATGAGGGGGTGCCAGACGTGGACTTGGAGGAGGATCTAGCAGAGTCTTCCTGCCCCCATCACCACATATGTGCTGTCAGTGGCACAGGCATGTACAAACTGAGCCCATTAGCCAGCCTTCCCTTAGAAGTGCATACTTGCTTGCCTAGCTCCGAGGTGAAGGAAAAGCCCCACAAAAGTAGCTGTGTCTACCTGTCCTTTATTAAGAGGATTCAGGGGATGTATCAAGTGTTGTGACAATGTCTTCACTTGAGTAACCATGCTGATTCATACCTTGTATTCATGCCATGTTAGATTTTGTAAGCTATATCCTGACCTATGTACAAGTTGTGTGCTAATGTGTAGATTAAAGCCCCTGGCAATAACCAAGCTGAAAGTCTGATGTCTGATGATTCTGTTGGTGCGACCCAGGACATCCAGTGATGATTTGTAAGTGAACTAGCACAAAAGATGCATATAAATTTCCTTTTCATGGAAAGGGAACTGCAATCTTACTGAGTTTCTGGCTTCCATATTACAATATTAATGCAAGTAGACAATTTGCATAAGCAGTTGTTTACTAGCCTACCTGAATTATATTGTTGGAACATACTCATCATTGGCATTTTTTAATCCGCTCACTATCAGCATTTTAAAAGATGACATTCTTTTCCTTGAATGTTAATAAATCTTTTTTTTTAAAAAAAAACCTTCCAATCTAAATATGACTGAGCAAAGTTTTTTGAAAAGCTGTCCGAAGTGTCCTCCTACTTAGCTGACCTTTTTTCCTCCTGGCATATTTTGGGTTATCATGTAGAGAAGTGTTTTATTTTTCTCCCATTTTATATAGTATGAACCAGTTTATTTTGCTCTCTTGTGTAAAACTAGGTTTTTTTGAGAAATTGCAAGGCCTGGAAGTGTACTTTATATAGCCATGCTCCAGAATTTATCAATGTAGAATATACCTGAAATGGGAGCTTTAATACTGGTGAATTCCACCACCACTTTCATTTTGAAATATAATGTTTCTGATAACTTTGACATTATTGTGGCAATATTTGGTTTTGTTTCTAAATTGTATTTTATTTGCTGCACTGGGCTCCAAGATAAAAAAAAATGTTGTTGCAATTTGTATATAAAAGTCTTACATTTAGAGACATGGTAGAAACTAGTTGTAAAGCTAATATGCAACATTTTCAACATTAGACTGGCAATGATTATTTTATTTATTTATTATTAAATTTATTAGTGGCCCATCTGGCTGGTTGTCCAGCCACTCTGGGCGACATACAAGGTAAAAACAGTACATAAAACAATTAATTTTTTTTAAAAACAGTAAGAACCTAATCCGCCCCAAAAGCCTGCCTGAAAAGCCAGGTCTTCAAGGTCCGGCGGAAGCTCATCATAGACGGGGCATGGCGTAGATCATTTGGGAGAGAATTCCACAGGGTGGGGGCCACTATTGAGAAGGCCTTCTCTCTAGTCCTCACCAGTCTAGCTGTTTTAACCGGTGGGATCAAGAGAAGGTCTTCTGAGGCTGATCTTGTTGAGCGGCATCCATGCTGATGCTGGAAGCGCTCCTTCAGATAAACTGGGCCACAACCGTATAGGGTTTTAAAGGTTAAGACCAACACCTTGAATTGGGCTCGGTAAACAACCGGTAACCAGTGCAACTCCTTCACCACAGGAGTGATGTGATCTTGCCGGCGGCTGCCTTTAATCAGACGAGCCGCCGCATTTTGTACCAGTTGTAATTTCCGAACCGTTTTCAAGGGTAACTCCACGTAGAGCGCATTACAGTAGTCTAGGTGAGTGGTGACCAGGGCATGTACCACCGGTGGGAGCAGATGGTTGGGAAGGTAGGGGCGTAGCCTCCGTATCAGATGAAGTTGATACAGAGCTGCCCGGCTCACCGCTGAAACTTGAGCCTCCATGGACAGCTGCCCAGGCTACGGACCTGGTCTTTCAGGGGCAAACGTACCCCGTTAAGCACCAGGTCTGTATCCCCCAACCTTCCCTTGTCTCCCACAAACAGCACTTTGGTTTTGTTAGGATTATTTATTTATTTATTTTGTTGCATTTATATACTGCCCATAGCAAGTAGCTCTCAGGGCGGTAAACAGAATAGGATAAAATACATACATCATAATAATAAAATCACAAAACATATAAGACACAATGAAAACAAAATACAATTAAACAAAATATAAGATGATAAAAGGATTAGTATTACAAGATTAAAAAGATAAAAAGATTAAAATGCCTGGGAGCATAAGAAGGTCTTTACCTGGCGCCGGAAAGATAATAATGTAGGCGCCAGGCGTACCTCTTCGGGGAGGCTATTCCACAACTTGGGGGCCACCACAGAAAAGACCCTAGATCTAGTAACCACCCTCCGGGCTTCAGCTTATTCCTTCCCATCCAGCCACTCACCGACTCCAGACACTTGGACAGGGTTTCCACAGCCAACCTCGGTAAAGATTTAAATGAGAGATAGAGCTGCGTGTCATCTGCATACTGATGACACTGCAGCCCAAATCTCCTGATGATTGCCCCCAGCGGCTTTATATAGATGTTAAAGAGCATTGGAGAGAGGATAGAACTCTGTGGCACCCCACAAGTGAGAGGCCAAGGATCCGAAACCTCCTCCTCCAGTGCTACTCTTTGGTATCTCCCAGAGAGGAAGGAATGGAACTACTGCAATACAGTGCCCCCTATGCCTAACCTCTGCAGGCGGTCCAAGAGGATAGCGTGGTCAACGGTATCAAAAGCCGCTGAGAGATCAAGGAGGACAAGGAAGGTGCATTCGCCTCTATCCCACACCCTCCTCATATCATCTACCAAGGCGACCAAGGCTGTTTCCGTCCCATGCCCCGGTCTGAAGCCCGACTGAAATGGATCCAGATAATCTGCTTCTTCCAAGTGTGCTTGCAACTGTTTAGCCACCACCCGCTCCATCGCCTTGCCTAAGAATGGCACATTTGAGACTGGGCAAAAGTTATTCAGATCTTGAGGGTCCAAGGAGGGCTTTTTTAAGATTGGTTTTATTATCGCCTCCTTGAGCAGTGATGGCATTACTCCCTCTTCAAGCGATGTATTTACCACCAGCTTGATCCCCTCACCCAGTCTATCTTTGCATTACTTTGCATTGTTTGATTACTCAACAATAAAAGCATAAGTACAGGTTTCAAGTGACATAGCATACTAGAGTGCAATAGGAGATAGGAAGAGGTGCATTAAGTTTACGTCTCCCGTTATTTGTCAAACCTAGATATTGCAGTTGCAAAAAAAATATGGTGGCATGCACTATGCTAGTAACCTAACTAGCAACTTCTTAAGCTCGTTCAAGCATGCAGTCTGTGATCTGATTGCTGCTAGAAACACAAGTGCTTGAGCATGATTTCATGTGGAAAGCAGAGTTTCCATTACAATTGTAGAAAGGAAAGTGTGGTGTTGCCGGGGTTGAAAATGCAACCGTATGGGGAGTCACTTCATATAGATAGGTTACATTATGAAGCCATGTGAATGCAGCTGCATTCCAAATGGCAACCAAACCTCAGATGGAGCTACAGGTTGGTCCTTCTTGTTGTGATGCCTAAAACTGAAGGAAGTAACAGGTTAAATCTAAAGAAGGACAAATGTAAGAATACTTAATGCAAGGGGACTTTTCTACCCTTCTTTCCTATTGCAGCTCCCTTTGCACGCGCACCCTCCAACCATTCCTGAAGGTTAGAAACCTTGAATAGCTCGGGATGCAGTACAGAAGGAGAGGATCAGTTGAAATTGGGTAGAGAGGCACTTTGCAGGAACATCCTTATGCTTACACTTCTTTGGATCCCGCCTAGTGTTCATATTGTATTTTAGATGTTCTTCAAATGCAAAGATGTATCACTGAACACTAAAGTCAGGATCATTCAGACCGTGGTATTCCCAATCTCTAGGTATGGATGTGAAAGTTGGACAGTGAAAAAAGCGGATAAGAGAAACATCAACTCCTTTGAAATGTGGAGTTGGAGGAGAGCTTTGCGCATACTATGGACTGCAAAAAAGAGAAATAACGGGGTGTTAGAACAAATTAAACCAGGACTATCATTAGAAGCTAAAATGATGAAACTGAGGTTATCATACTTTGGACACATAATGAGAAGACATGATTCACTAGAAAAGACAATAATGCTGGGGAAACAGAAGGGAGTAGAAAAAACGGAAGACCAAACAAGAGATGGATTGATTCCATAAAGGAAGCCACAGACCTGAACTTACAAGATCTGAACAGGGTGGTTCATGACAGATACGTTTATAGGTCACTGATTCATAGGGTCACCATAAGTCGTAATTGACTTGAAGGCACATAGCAACAAACCCACCCTGGGACCTATTGGTGAAGGTCAGACAACAAAAATAAATAATAATAATAAGGTGCTTGGTAGACTGAAAAGGACTGGCTATCGCTTATCATCCATAAAAAACAAACAAACCCCAAACCACTAAGTACCAATAAAAATAATCCCAGGCAAGGACCTCAATGAAGATATGGAATGGCAGCATTTCATCTCCAACAGACTTGCAAGAGATTTTGTAATGATGCAGTCTCATCTTTCATAATATGTATTGGGCAATTGTATGGAAATGTGAACTTTGGCACATGAGAACACTCATGTGTTCTCTTGCAAGATACTCTACATCGAAAAACCTCCAGGCTTGCAACACTTCCGGAGATTTTCATGAATCAGGAGGGAAATGTGTTGCTAATTTGCAGTCCTCTCCAGTGTTGTCCTGTGTCCTCCTCTACCATTGTGCTTCCTCCACCATGGTGCTACTGTAACTAATAATATTAGTTTGTCCCTAGTCCAACACAATATTTTTTAAAAATCTTCACTAGTGAGTCTTAAGGAACAGTGGGTTTTGGAGTATTTATAAGTAAAAGTTCTTAAGCGAGTAGTGGATTAGGTGGAATATGGGAAATAACCTTACATAGAAGCTACCATTGAGATTAACATTCTGTTTTCGGCCACAAACTCTGCTCCCAATTGGTATGTGATACAATCATGTTAAAAGTAGGTGGGAGGGGAGCTACATCTAGTCACTGCACCATCCATTTTTATATGAAATTGGCTATTCTGTTGTGTGGAGTGATGTGACTCACCAGTTTGTGTAATGCTATAGCTACAACTATGTAGCTGCTGCTTGTCCTCCATACTGACATCTCTGTAATGCTCTGTTACGCTCTTGCTTAGTGGAGCCTTCCCCATCCTGGCTGGACCCCTCCAGATGTTCTGTATTACAACTCATTAATCATCCCCTAGCACTGACTGTGCTGGCTGGGGCTGATGGGAGTTGTAGTTCAACCTAAGGAGAGCATGATGTTGGAGAAGACTGCCTTAATAAAAAGTCACATATAATTGGAGAGCTGAGAAAGGTTTTTTCTCTTTCTCTGTTTCTCTGATTTTAATACTTCGCTTACCATGATGGTCTAAAGACAGTTTCGAGCAGGAAGGGTAGCTTTAAACCTGTTCCCATGCTAAAGTCCACCTGTTGTAATAGTAGTCAAGAGATACCATTTTACAGTGAGGGCTTGGGAAGATAATATATGGATGTAATGTTCTATTGCCTTTTGCTGGTTTTGTTGGTTTGGTGTTGTATGTTTATATGCAATTATTTTTAATTGTATTCTGTTTTTTATTGGATTGTTGCTTTCTTGGAGATTTGTTTCTCAATTTAAAACACAGGATATTAAATGTGTTAATTAACATTGCTGCATCTTCAGTGGTAACTCAAGATAACGCTTGCAATTTCTTGTGCAGATAACTTATTTTGTACACCTTTATTAGTGTACTAAATTTGCATCATTAACCTTTATACTTATCAAAGACATTGTATTCTAAATTTTCTTGGTTGGATCATGACAGTGCTATATTACCTACCCTGTGGAATTCCCTCCCTTTGAATATTAGGCAGGCACCATCTCTGCTGTCTTTTCGGCACCTTTTGAAGACTTTTCTTTTTCAACAAGCCTTTTAAGTTGAGAGCTATCCCTGTCAGTGTCTGTGTCAGAATTGCTTAATATGTTTTTTTAATGTTTTTAACCCTTTTTAAAAAGTTTTAAAAATGTTTTTAATGCTGTTTTGTCTTAATGTATTAAGATTTGTTTTTATGATGTATTAAAGTGTTTTTAGTGCCTTGTTTGCCACCCTGGGCTCCTGCTGGAAGGGCGGGATACAAATTAAATTAATAATAATAATATTAATAATCATGACTATTTCAGTTTGGCTGGATATAAGCAACTGATATGAAACAAAATTATTAACTTTCTCCCCCTTCCCACGACTGTGTTCCTAAACTGAATTTGTAACAGTCAGACATTGCTGACAACTGATGGTGTCTTGCCTATATTGCCTTGATTTAGGATTGTAGTCAGTTTATATTTTCTACATGGCTTTCCCCCCCAGTAGCACGGTTACTATGGCATAAAAATATGAAAGGTTGGTCAGGGAGGGCTTAGTGGTAGAGGGCAGGCTTTGTATGTGGTATTTCTAGGTTCAATCCCTATAATCCGAAAGAATGCTTCTCCCTGTATCAGTTTGCCCTTGGATTGGGGGTGGAGCAGTCAGTCTCATTGTCCCATCACCAGGCAAAATGTATTGGTTGGTGAGAGACATACGGTCTCTCACCAACTCTTGGAATGACTGTCACCAGTGATAGGGTTTCTCTGAAATTTTGATCTGGAAAATTTCCCAATATAAATTAAGCTTAATTTACATAAGGAAAAAATAAGTTTGCAATAGAAACATTTCCAACATAGTCCGAGAGCGGGGATGGGGAACCTGCACTCCTTCAGATGTTGTTGGACTTTTAACTCCTATCAGTCCCAGCTAGCATGCTGAAGTATATAATGCAATTTGCAGTCCAATGTACAGAGGGCCATAGGTTTCCCATTCCTGCTCTAGAAAGTGATTTAATTCAGCATATTTGTCTTACTTGTATTTACCAAACAAAGCTAAAACCTTTGAAACTGCCAAACCTAATATTGTATTTGCAATTGACATCCTTCCACTGTTACTGAAGAACTTATAAAACAAAACAAAAATTCAGAGAAAAATAAAGCACCGGAAGAAATTTTCTGCCCTGTATCTCTGCCTGACACCAACATTACTGACATTTGGGCACCAGGCTAACATCCACTGATTCACCTGGGGATTTATGAATAATTTGTGACTACTGGATTGGTGATAAATTGTTATTTCTCTTTATTCATATTGGCTGTTCATGTGCTATTGAATGCTTTATTGGTTTTATTGTATTGGTTTTTTAATGTAAATTGTTACCTGATCTGGTATTTAATGATAAAAGCTGGATAGAAATAAACAAATATTTATTTATTATTAGATTTATATCCCGCCCTTCCTCCCAGTAGAAGGAAATCTCCAGAGGTTTTTTTTAAGGATAAGTGATGGGAAAGGTCTTTTCTGAGATCTTAGAAAGCCACTGGCAATCATAGTAGTCAATACTGGGTTAGATAAATTAATGATCTGATTTGATATGAGGTAGCTAGTTCAAAGAAGTGTTAAGGCTGTCAGAGAAAATGAAGCTGCTAAAATCAGGATTAACTAATGTAATTTGGGCCCAGTGAGTAGTGTGGGAGTATCTGAAGCTTCAGCATTGCTGAAACTAAGTAAGTATGGGTTTGGTTGAGAAACAAATAAATGTCCCATGTGGGATACAAGTCTTTTTTAAAATCCACCGTCTTAACATGAACCATGACAAACTACAAGGCAAGGGACCACAAGTTGTCATCTCCCTGTATAATTTTAATTGTTGTAATTACGTTCATTTTTTTCTTCCACAGCCCCATGATTTTGATGAGTGCAGATTTGATATTAGCGTGAATGATAGTGTTTGGTACCTACGGGCTCAGGATCCAGATCATAGACAACAATGGATAGATGCAATTGAACAGCACAAGGTATGGCTTCTCTTCCCTAGCAGTTAATAATGGTGCATAGTTATGGATAAGCCTCCAGGGGTTTGCTTAACAACATGAGTATTTCTATGACTGAAAACAGATGCTGAAGTGCTCAAGTACCGGAAATAGTATTTAAGTATTATGACTATCATACAGAAATAAGTAACATGAATGAAATTAAGATTATGTAAGACTTGTCACAAAACAAATAATGGAATAGTGAAAGGCTTGGAGACATTTGGAATAAATGTGTGGCAATGCAGAAAATAAGCAGCAGCCATTATATCCCGTAAGTGGAGTTTAGAGAAAACTGTCATATGCTGATGGTAAATTTCAAAAATAGATTGTTACGGTCAGTGGTACTGGGATTAAAATAGGAGAAACTTGTGAAGAAGGTAAACTCTAAAAGATGCTGTTAGATTGATCTTGAAGATAATGACTGCAAGTGAAGTCAGACATCAAAGGTCTTTAAAATTATAACAGAACTATTATTCATTTTTTGTTTTTACTTTTCATCTTGTATGGTGGTTAGTCATAAAGAAAAAGGTTTCTAATCAGATTAAAGTCACATTGTTCTAACATTTAATCTTGCACTTTGTATCTGAATGACTCATCTGGTGCTGGTGTGATAGTACTGTATAAGCACCGAGCAGTAGATTTTTCAAATGCTATTTTGAAATTACAGAAGGAGCTAACTTTCCTTTAAATATCTTGATGTCATTTTTGTGTGAAAAATCCTAGATACAGTGCCTTGCAAAAGTAATCAGACCCCTGACCAATGCTCTGATATTACTGAATTACAAATAGTACATTGTAATTTTGTTCTGTATGATATTTGATTTTGAAACACCGAAACTCAAAATCAATTATTGTAAGGTGACATTACAATAATGCTGGGAAAAACAGAAGGGAGTAGAAAAAGAGGAAGACCAAACAAGAGATAGATTGATTCCATAAAGGAAGCCACAGACCTGAACTTACAAGATCTGAACAGGGTGGTTCATGACAGATGCTCTTGGAGGTCACTGATTCATAGGGTCGCCATAAGTCCTAATCGACTTGAAGGCACATAACAACAAGAACAAAAGATGACATTGGTTTTATGCTGCAAAGTGTTTGTAAGAAACACAAAAAACTGAAACATGTTGCTTGCATAAGTATTCAATTCCCACACATTAATATTTGGTGGAGCCACCTTTCGCTGCAATTACAACTTTAAGACTTTTGGGGTAGGTATGTACCATCTGCACACAGTGTCAGAGGGATTTTGGTCCATTCTTCTTGACAGATTTTCTCCAGGGTGTTCAGGTTGCTTGGACGTCGCTTGTGGACCACAATTTTCAAAGAGTGCCACAGATTCTCAGTGGGATTGAGATCAGGACTTTGACTGGGCCACTGTAGGACATTCACCTTTTTGTTCTTGAGCTACTCCAGTGTTGCTTTAGCCTTGTGCTTGGGATCATTGTCCTGCTGAAAAGTGAATTTCCTCCCAAGCTTCAGTTTTTGAGTGGACTGAAGCAGGTTCTCTTGCAGTATTTCCCTGTATTTTGCTCCATCCACTCTTCCTTCAATTTTAACAAGATGCCCAGTCTTTGCTGATGAGAAGCATCCCCACAGCATGATGCTGCTGCCACTACACAGGGATGGTGTGTCTTGAGTCATGGGCAGTGTTAGATTTGCGCCACACATAGCGTTTTGAGTTTTGACCAAAAAGCCCTATCTTAGTCTCATCTGACCACAAACCTTTTTCCCACTTCGAAGCTGGGGCACTCTCATGCTTTTTGGCAAACTCCAGAGGTGCTTTCAGATGGTACTTTTTGAGGCTTCTTTCTTGCCACCCTCCCATACAAGCCAGTGTTATGCAGAGCTCTTGATATGGTTGACTGGTGCACCATTACTCCACTCACAACCATTGAACTCTGTAGCTCCTTCAAAGTGATTGTTGGCCTCTCTGTGGCTTCTCTCACAAGTCTCCTTCTTGTTCAAGCACTGAGTTTTGAGGGATGGTCTTTTCTTGGCAGTGCCTGGGTGGTGTGATGCAGCTTCCACTTCCTGATTATAGATCCAACTGTGCTCACTGGGATATCCAAACACCTGGATATTATTTTGTACCCTTTTCCCAATCCATGCATTTGCATTTCATTATCTTTCCCTTCTGTAGAATGCTCTTTGGTTTTCATTTTCCTTCAGATCCACAGCTGACCAATGATCCTTCAACAGTGGGGTTTTCATCCTGACAATGTGACAGCAGCTTTAATGGTTCACAGGTGGAGGCCAATGGTATGGTAATTGTGTCCTCAATAGGGTAATTTCTTTAATCTGTTTAAAATGGGAGCTTCTCCAGCACAGGGGTTGTATACTTATGCAAGCAACATGTTTCTATTTTTAATGTTTCTTACAAACATTTCTGAACATAAAACCAGTGGAACCTTACAATAATTGATTTTGAGTTTCAGTGTTTCAAAATAATATATACAGCACAGAATTATAATGTACCATTTGTAATTCAGTAATATGAGAGCATTAGTCAAGGGTCTGATTACTTTTGCAAGACACTGTATTTTTTATTCTAAACATTTATAGCATGCATATTCTGTCATGAGGCCCTCAGCCCAGTGTGAGATAATAAACCATGGAAGACAAACACTAAAAACAGTCTTAAACTATAAAGGCGATAAAGCTAACAAAGTCAAAGACTCTCATAGCAATAGTATAAGGAACAATTCTACATGGTTAAGAAAGGAAAATTGCTTTCAGAAACAAAACTGCTTCCACCACCCATCTAAACTATAATAAATCACCCATTATAGTTTTCTGAAGGGAAAGCATTCCTGAGAATCAATAGGAAAGCAAGGTTAAACAATACCACAGGGAGAGTGTGCCCCTGTCAAGGATGAATTCATCTGCTGTCTATATCTTTTGGTTGGCCCACCTTCACTGTATGTTAACCCTTATCTGCCTTCCCCAAACTTGTGCCCTTCAGATGGTTTGGACCACAACTTTCATCAACTGTAGTCAGCACAGTTGAGAAACGCTGATACACATTTCTCAATGTAAGGCTGCTGTAATTATATCAAGGCATGCATTCATGGCTGCTCCTGGGTTATGTGAAAAGGATAAATAGTTGTGTGGTATCAGAATATTGATGACATGTCACTCTAGCAGTGGGTCTTTCTGGAAGAGAACAATACTAAATTGAAAACATTGTTAATTATCATTTGGTAACTGTAAGGCTGTGAAGTGTTACTAATTCTGCCACCTCATATACACTTGGTGTATATCTAAGCCATCTGTTGGAAATGCTTTGATTTGGATTCCTGCATTGAGCAGGGGGTTGGACTTGATGACTCCCAACGGCATCGCGCACAAGGTTCATGTATTCTCAGCAGGGTCACCCATGGCAGTAAGGTCAAGGGAGAGGAACCAGACAAAGAACGATCCAAGAAAGTCTTCAATGGCAGAACAGGCGGAGGATAACAATGCGTATGTTACAACGGCTGTGAAGGTGGATGAAGGCTGCAGCAGATAAAAGACTTCCAATCATCATGGTATCCATGCCATTGGATCAAAGCCTTTTTCTGTCAAGATTATGTGTTGATCGTTGTGCGCCGATCTCCCCACATAAAATAAATTCACGCACAGGCGTCTTCCAACCAAACCAAAAGTCCCATGGTGATTGGCAAATGGCGACAGGGGCAGGACTGTGAAATCCGGAAGCCCCTAGTCATGGACCAGCAGATGGGCGGCGGATACAGTCGTCCTAGCTCAAGGACTGAGGCAGTTGAGTAGTTCTGCAGCTATATCCACGACTAAGCAGTCCTATTCAGGATCCACTCTGCTCACCCAGTATGGGGAGGGGGTTAGAAAAGGTGCCCTAAGCATAGTCTGCCTCATCTCTCTCCCTGACTGGATTACTGCATCCAGTGGAGTCTCCACTTAGCAGTCGCAAAAGACAATTGAACTTTGGAACATGGAATATACGGACATTGCTGGACAATACAGATAGCGAACGTCCTGGACACAGGACTGCCAACATCGCGAGGGAGTTGAGACATTTTAATATTGACATAGCAGCACTCCAAGAAACTCGAAGAGCAGAAGAAGGACAACTGAAGGAAGAAAAAGGAGGTTATACCTTCTTCTGGAAAGGACTGCCAGAACAAGAACGACGAATACATGGAGTAGGCTTTGCTATTAAAACTAATCTTGTGAAGCTTTTGTCAGAAGTTCCTGTTGGCATTAATGAACGACTCTCAACTCTCCTGTTAAAACTCGCCAAAAACCAGCAGGCAACTATTCTAAGTGCTTATGCACCAATATTAGATGCTGATGAAGACATCAAGGAAAATTTTTATAACCAGCTGGACACGATCTTATCAGAGATACCTAAGGAGGATAAAATTATCCTCTTGGGCAATTTCAATGCAAGAGTTGGGCATGATTTCGATTTATGGCCAGAAACCATTGGGAAAGAAGGAGTTGGCAATAGCAACCTGAATGGCATTCTACTTCTGCCTAAATGTGCAGAGCATAATCTTGTTATTACAAACACACCCTTTCACCAGAAAAATAAATTTAAAACATCATGGAAGCAGCCTCGGTCAAAACACTGGCATCTCCTGGATTACGTAATTGTCCATGCCAGAGATCGTTGTGATGTACTCCTCACTAGGGCCATGACGAGTGCTGATGACTGCTGGACAGATCACTGATTAATTCGATCCACTATGGCCATTAATATTGTTCCTCAATGTAGGCTCCAAGGAAGAAAACCAAGGCGTAAAATGAACATCCATGCCCTTCAAGATCCTATTAAGCGAGCCTGCTTTCAAACAACTCTCAAGAAACATCTACCAACAGAACTCCCTGAAAAAGTTGAGAAACACTGGATTAAACTAAAGACATCCTTTATTGCAGCATGTGAACAAACTATTGGATACCAAACTAAGAAACATCAGGATTGGTTTGATGAGAATGATAGTGAGATTGAACATCATCGACCAGAAAAGAAAGGCCTTCCAGATATGGCAGAAAGACATTAACTGTGCTGCTAAGAGAAACATCTATGCCAGTGCAAAGGCTGAGGTCCAAAGAAGAACTAAAGAATGCCTGGTGGAAAAAGAATCCAGCACTTTGAAGATGCTCACAATGTACGGGGCTTTTTTAATGCCACAAAGGTCATCTGTGGACCAACAAATTACGATACAAATCCCTTACATTCAATGGATGGTACCAAACTTCTTAAGGATAAAGAATCTATTGCACTGAGCTTGAAAGAGCATTATCACAACCTCCTTAATCGTAACTCTATTGTGACTGGTGAGGTCTTCTTGCAAATTCCACAACAACAAACTAGAGACAAGCTTGCAATATCCCCTAATTTGGATGAAGTCAGTAAAACCATCAATCAAATGAAGAACAACAAAGCTAGTGGACCTAATGGGATTCCTGCTGAAGTCTTTAAAGAAGGTGGGCCTGAACTTACACAACAACTTCATAAGCTCATTGAAAAAATCTGGATGAGGGAGGAGATCCCGGAAGACTTTAGGGATGCCATAATTATCACCCTTTCTAAGAAGGGTGATAGAACAGATTGTGGGAACTATCGAGGTATCTCTCTTCTTGCTACCGCAGGTAAAATCCTTGCAATGATCCTCGCAAATCACCTCCTACTGATCTCAGAGGATTCCTCCCAGAATCTCAAAATGGTTTCTGCCCTTGCAGGGGGTCAGTGGACATGATCTTCACTGCACAACAGCTTCAAGAAAAATGCTGGGAGCAGAATCGACCTTTATATATGGCATTTATTGATCTGACTAAGGCCTTTGATACTGTGCATTGAACTGCTCTCTGGACCATCTTTCTGAAAACTGGATACCCTGATAAATTTGTGAATATTTTGCGATTCCTTCATGACATGACAGCGACAGTTTTGGATAACAATGGCTTTCAGAGTCATCCATTCAGAGTCGGATCAGGTGTAAAACAGGGATGCGTCATTGCTCCTGCCTTATTTGCTATCTTCATTGCTATGATTCTTACACCTTATTGAAGGGAAACTTCCTACTGGTGTGGAAATCATATATCGAACAGGTGGAAAGCTTTTTAATCTCAGTAGGCTGAAAGCAAATAGTAAGGTAATGTCAACCTCTGTTGTAGAACTTTAATATGCCGATGATTATGTGGTCTCCTCACATTCGGTGAAAGATCTTCAAACTATCCTAAATGTCTTCACAGAAGCATATGGGAAGCTTGGGCCCTCACTTACTATTAAAAAAACCAAAGTGCTTCATCAACAGGTGCGAACTAGTCCATCTGTTGCACCATCAATCCAGCTTAATGGTGTGATGCTGGAGAACGTTGATCACTTCCCCTATCTTGGCAGCCATCTCTGTAAAAGCTGACATCAATGCTGAAATTCAACATTGTCTGAGCTCTGCGAGTGCCACATTCTCCTGAATGAAGCATAGAGTGTTCAAGGATCGGGATATTCGCAGGGAGACCAAAATGCTTATTTACAAAGCCATTGTACTACCAACGTTACTGTATGCCTGTGAAGCATGTACCATCTATAAACACCACTCCCAACTTCTTGAAAAATTCCACCAACGCTGCCTCCGGAAAATTCTGCAAATTAGTCTGTCTGTCTTCCCAAATAATGCTGGTGTTTTGGAAGAAGCAAAGACTACCAGTGTTGAAACAATGATCCTTCAACATCAGCTTCACTGGACTGGCCACGTTGTTCGAATGCCTGATTACTGTCTTCTATAGTAGCTACTTTACTCCCAACTTAAGGATGGAAAACGGAATATCGGTGGACAGCAAAAGAGGTTTAAAGATGTTCTTAAAGCGAATCTAAAAAAATGTAACATGAACATCGAGAACTGGGAAGTCTTGGCCCATGAATGTCCCAAATGGAGGTCGGCTATTATCAAAGGTGCTGTGGACTTCGAAGAAGCACAAATACAGGGCAAACAGGACAAATGAGCCAAGCTGAAGGCACGTCAAACAAATCCTCATCACGACCATCTTCCATCTGGCAACCTATGTCCTCACTGTGGGAGGCTGTGTGGATCCAGAATTGGCCTCCACAGTTAGTTACGGACCCACTGTTAAAGACCTTATCTTGGAACAATCTTACTCGGCCACAAGTGATCACCAATGAATGATGAATGGACTTGATGTCCTTATAGGCTCCTTCCAACTCTGCTATTCTATGATCCTATGGTTTAAGTCCCATTGACTATATCATACTTTTAAGCATACATGCATGGGACCATCCATATCCATATGAACATGGGTCTTTTTAAAGTGGATTTTTTTGTGAAAAGACTATGCAATATTGTTTTATTAGTGTCTACTTGCAAATATCAAAAACATTCAGATATGAAAAATGTCATGATATGGCAAGTCTGCCTGAAAGTTCTATACATAGCATTTTGTGTTTTTTCACTTTGTACTTGTACTCTAAGGCAGCATGCAATTTTTTAAAATGTTTTTATAGTTTTTTCCTGTTATCTTGAGCAGTTTTTAATTGAAAAGATGGCTGATAAATGCTGTAAAATGGAACAAACAGGTTTTCGATGTTCTCAAACAGGGATGTGTGTATGTTTGAGCAGCACCCTCTGCCCAGTGTTCCCATCAACAAAGCACTTCTGAAAGTAAGAGAAGTTTGAAAAGCAATTTGGAATATTTATTTAATCTATTTTGTTAATTTATATACCTCTTCATATTTCTGCAGCAAGCTGTCTACAGATCCCAACAAAAAACATGTGCTTTTCGAAAGGAAAAAGAAACAAAAAAATAAATCCACTAAAGGAACTGTTTGGATCCTGGCCCATGCTTATGCTAGACAAAGCTGTAGATTCCTTGGTTCCAATGAAGTAATAATGTTCAGCAATAAATGTCAGTGTTGGTGTTGCATAAATAATAAGCAGTGTTAAACAGTCTATTTAATAATATTGGGAGTAAGTGTCATCCTGTGCTGGCCTAGCTGGAACTTGGTGTGTGAAATAAAATCTACAAGGGCAGCTATAGTGAATGCACCAGGGGAGCAGGAGACCTGACCTCTTCTCTGAGATATTGTACTGCGCTACAATTTTTTCAAAATGCAAACACAATTTGGATTGGTCTTTGAGTCACTTTAAATATGTTTGATTTACTTTGCAATTTTAGTAAAGTTTCCTATACTTCCTATACTAAAGGGCGTGCGCAGCAGTAAGGGGGGTGCCTGGGAGCTCTCTCTCTGTAATCCGCGGCAGGGTTGGGAACTAACACTATCGCGGAAGGTAGGTAGGTGAGGCGGGTGCCAGGACAGGCTGGTGCCCAAGGGTCCTAGCATGCCTGGCGCCAGCCCTGGTCTCAGAGTTGAGATTTTGCTCTGTTAGCTTAATCAAGTCTTGGGAACAGATGTGGAAGACTGAGGGAGAGTATTATAATTATGCCGCCCTGGGCTCCTGCGGGGAGGAAGGGCAGCATATAAATCAAATAATAAATGAATAAATAAATAAATAAAATATAAAGTATGGTCCCACCCACCTCCCACACTCACCTGTGTTGGCTAACTTGCTCTTACAGTTCTAGTTACAGCACTGGAGCTTATAAGTGGACCTTTATGACTCAAGACCTGAAGAAAGAGATTTGTAAGGATTTCTGGGAAGTCATTCATCTGCCCTTTCTATATCAGTTGTTATCCTTGGGTGTTTGTGCACAGTGTTCTCTTGTTTGTACAAAGTATCCTTTTCTTAGAGTTCCCATTTTGTGAAGCTCTCACTTGTGTACTGCAAGCTCTAGAGCAGGTGTGGCCCTCCGGTATGGCCAGTGGTCGCAGATGATGGGAGTTGCAGTCTGACAACATCCGAAGAGTCACAGGTTAGCTACCCCTGTTCTAGAGATAGAGACATCACTGTGCATGGTGCTTTCCTAAACCCAAGAGGATAAGCCTCTATCTTGAGGGGCTTGGATTTCAACATAGAGAGGGAAATTTTGATGGAGTTTCATTCTCTATTCAGAACCAGCACCAGGCATGACTAGGCCCTTGGGTACCAGCCTGCCTGAGGCCCACAGAGCCATACAGCCAAACACCCCAGCCCGATACAGATGGCACTGGGCTTAAATAAGCCCCTCCATCTACCAGTTGCGTCAGTGCGCACATGGCTGCCATCACCCAAGATGGCAACAGGGGCCTCAATTTCTTAGGGAAGCTCCCACCATTACCTTGGATGATGGCAGACATGCGCGTGAGGCATGTGCACTGATACAACAAGTAGGTGGGGTGGACAGGCTGAGTCCTGCAGCCCAATGCTGCCACTTATCGCTGAGCTTTATCCTTCCACCCTAAGAAGATGCCTCTCAGGGGCCCTCAGCCAGGGCCCAACCAGGCCATTCCCTGGAGCCAGGTCTGTCTCTATTCTTGTGTGTTTAGCAATTCTTTATTAGAAAAGCAATGTATCATTCCATTCATGTCAATTAATATAAATTAACTAAGGGCCCTTTTAAGTATATAAGAAGAGCCCTGCTGGATCAGACCAAAGACCTATCTAGTCCAGCATTTTATTCTCAAAGTGATAATCCAGATGTCTATAGGAAGCCTGCAAACAGGACATGAGCATAGTAGGAGTCTCCTACTCATGATTCCCAGCTTCTAATACTCAGTGACATACTGCCTCTGATACTGAGGGCAATATAATTGCCACATTTATCTGCTCTTTTTATATTCATGGGTGTTTATTATTAACAGGAATATAGGAAAATGCAAACCTCAAAGCTAGTCAAGATTCACATTATATGCATGACATTATCAAGGAATTATGTGTAACTTGATTCCTTTTTAATATAATACAACGCATATGTAGAGAATTTTGGCCATTCTTTAGCCAAATAATACTCCCAGAGTGGCTTACACATTGCTAAAAGACAGTGTCTCTGATTAAATTAAGTTAGTGAGTGGCTGTAGTCTTATTAGCACTGCACTTTATAGATTGCCTAGGTACCCAATAAGAAGGTTTTTTGCGGGGGGCAAAGAAGGAAGGTACAGGACATCCTGGGCCCAGCACAGAAATCAGAGGTGCAAAGACCCTGATCCAACCCCAACATCATTCCTGGCTGTTCCTGAGAGGCAAACTACATGTTACATGCAAATATATGCAAGAGTCACCTTGCACCTTTAAAA
Source organism: Rhineura floridana (assembly GCF_030035675.1). Lineage (NCBI taxonomy): Eukaryota > Metazoa > Chordata > Lepidosauria > Squamata > Rhineuridae > Rhineura > Rhineura floridana. The sequence continues at coordinate 47,885,535 of NC_084480.1, forward strand.
AATAAATAAAGCTGGTTTGAAAATGGGAAGAGAATACAGAGAAGCAGCAAGATAGGGGGAGGCTGTCTCTATTTGTCCCTATTCTAAATTGCTCTCTTCTCCCCCTTCCCCGTTTCAAATGAGTATTTGCTCTCTCTAATGGTTGTTTTGAACTCCATGGTTCAAAACACAGGAGGAAAGGTGTGGAGTGGCAAAAGGGTTAATTGTCCCCCCTCCCCTGCTGCCTCTTTCAATCCCTGCCCTGGGGCACCATTACATGTATTCGCTTTAACAGCTAGCTAGTCCCTGTGGATATAGTCAGAAAACCTTCCCCTAACTGTATAGTAACCAGTGGGCATTAGCTCATCAGCCCTCACTATTAATGGCACTCTTTTTTATGGCTTCCTAACTGATGTTTTTGTAATTGTGGCCTATAATACCAACTGTGTTAAAGAAGTTCGTCCAGTGAGATGCTGTCTTTGCTTCTCCTTAGACTTAGAGTTGAAGCAGGTAACTTTCTGGAAATACTGTTTTCAGGGTAGGTGTACTTTGCTCTATTTTATAAATTCTGCATTGGCATCCCACAGCTGCACTTAGAAAAGCTTAACTTTGTAATCTGTATGACTATGCAAATCAAGCACTTCATTTTATTTTGTTGGCTGCTCTTCTAGTAAAAGCTCTCAAAGGTTTCAAGTAAACCACATGCAGACATGGAGATATGGAACATAAAGAGCCAATTTCAAACATATCTGGTGGGACTACCCATAGTTAGATTGTTCTGGAAGAAGATAATATATATCGTTAAAGATTAATCAGATTATACCTTTAGACCCTTCAACACCTTTAGACCGTCCCTGGGTGTGAGACAGGAGGGGGAGTAGATGGGCCCTGTGTGAAAAAGTTTGAATGGGTATGACTGTTCCCAATCCTCGCAGAGGCCTACTGGGATAATTTGCTCCGGAGGTTTTGTTGGTGGGCTCATGTTGGGTCCATTTCAGATGTTTAGGAGGAGTCTTAGTATGGAGGAACATGGGTGATGCCACCCCAATTTCAGTGATTACGGGCAGACAGAAATATAGCCATGGGGATAGAAAACGAGGGCAAAGCTATCTGCGCCTTGTTCCTTGCTGCCACTCCTCTCATGGATGGGTTCCTCGTTGCTCATCTGCTGTGACCACTGGCCTGTGTGTGTTGTTGTTTAATGCCAGATTGGTACACAATAAGACCACTCTCATCTATGATTTGATTGTGGATGAAGGTGCCGATTTGGTGTGCATTGCCGAGACCTGGGTGGGTGAGCTGGGAGGAGTTGATCTGACCCAACTTTGCCCACCTGGATACTTGGTGCAACACCAGCACAGGCTGCAGGGACCGGGGGTGGGGGGGGAGGAGTTGCTGTGGTCTACAGAACTTCCATCACTGTCAGTAGGAAACCACTCTGTCTTGGAGGTGGCTCTAAGGGCCTGCACCTGGTGTTGGGCTGAAGAGACAGTAAACTAGGGTTGCTGCTAGTGTCCACCTTGCTGCCTGGCAGCTTCTCTGACTGAGCCGGCGGAGGCCATCTTGGCTGTGGTGTTGGAGGAGCCCAGAACGATAGTGCAGGGTGATCTCAATGTCCATGCAGAGGCTGCCTCTAGTATTACGGCTTGGGACTTCATGGCCTACATGATGACCATGGGGCTGTCTCAAGTTGTTACTGGCCCAATACATAGGGCAGGACACACCCTCGACTTGGTTTTTGCTCCAGATGGAGGAAGGAGTGGTCTAGAGATAGGGGGGTGGATGTCACCCCATTGTCATGGTCAGATCACTTCCTGGTGAAGTTTAGACTTATGACCCTGATCCTTCCCTGCAGGGGTGGTGGACAGATAAAGATGGTCTGCCCCCAAAGCCTAATGAAATCCACTGGATTCCTGAATGCCCTGGAGGAGTTTCCAGTAGATAGAGCAGATGACCCTGTTGAAGCCCTTGTCACACTGTCGGGCTCTTGACACGGTTGCCCCGAGTGCCCTCTCCAGCATTGTGGACCCTGGTTTGCACCTTGGTACACCAGTGAGCTAAGGGCAATGAAACAGGCTGGATGACAGCTAGAGCACAAGTGGTGAAAGACGTGCTGTGAGGCTGATTGGGCACGAGTAAAACATCATAACCATGCCTACTGTGTGGCAGTGAGGGTGGCAAAGAAGGCCCACTTATCTGCCTCCATCGCATCCTCAAGTAGCCGTTCGGTGGAGCCTTTCCGTATTGTCAGGGGTCTGTTGACATCAACTCCAGGAAATGGAGTTTTAGCTCCTTTGAAGGCCCACTGTGAATTGTTTGCAAGACACTTTGAAGGTAAAGTTGCTCGCCTCCATAGCAGTCTTGATGCCCCCTCCACATCTACTGTAGTCCGCAATGAGGTGTCCAGTGCAATGTCTGCTGCAACTTCTTGGGAACAGTTTCAGTTGATGTGGCTTGATGACATGGACAAGGTGCTTGCGATGATGCTTCCAGCAATGTGTCCTCTCGACCCTTGCCCTTCTTGGCTTATTAAAGCTTGCCAAGGGGGTCTGACCGAGTGGATCCAGGGTGTGGTCAACACATCATTGCAGGAGGGAGTGGTTCCAGGCACCTTGAAAGAGGCGGTGACCCAATCACTGCTGAAAAAGCCCACCCTGGACTCATCGGTTTGCGACGACCGGTTGCAAATACCCCCTTTTCAGGGAAGGTGATTGAGGGGGTTGTGGTGCAGCAATTGCAAGTACTGTTGGATGAAACAGATTCTCTTGACCCATTTCAGTCTGGGTTCAGGCCAGGTTATGAATCTGCCTTGGTCGCCCTGATGGATGACCTTTATCAGGAGAAGGACACGGGGAGTACGACCCTGTTATTCTTACTTGATCTCTCAGTGGCTTTTGATACCATTGACCATGGTATGCTTCTGGGACGACTTGGTGAGCTGGGTATTGGAGGCGCTGTTTTACAGTGGTTCCGATCCTATCTTCAAGGTCGCTCTCAGAGAATTGCATTGGGTGACTGTCCTTCGGCCCCCTGGCAGTTGTGCTGTGGGGTGCCGCAGGGTACCATCTTGTCCCCCATGCTGTTTAACATCTATATGAAGCCCTTGGGAGCAGTCATCAGGAGATTTGAGGTGAGGTGTCAGCAGCATGCTGATGACAACCACCTCTATTTCTCCATAACACGTGAATCGGGAGAGGCTGAGCAAGCCCTGGACCGCTGCCTGGACTCGGTGGTGGGCTGAATGAGGGCCAATAAACCAAGTCTGAATCCTAGCAAGATGGAGGCACTGTGGGTTGGTGGTTCCCTAGTTCGGATAATTGGTCAGTTGCCTGCTTTGGATGGGGCCATACTCCCTCTGAAAGAGCAGGTGTGTAGTCTGGGTGTGCTCCTGGATCCTTCTTTGTTGCTAGAGGTCCAGGTTATCTCCGTGGCTAGGAGTGCCTTTTACCAGCTTTGGCTGGTAAGACAGCTGCGGCCGTTTCTGGACCGGGATAGCCTGACCACTGTTGCCCACGCACTGGTAACCTCCAGGCTGGTGTACTGTAATGCGCTTTATGTGGGGCTGCCGTTGAGGTTGGTCCAGAAGCTGCAGCTGGTGCAAAATGTGGCGGCAAGACTGCTCACTGGGGCAGGGTATCACCAACATGTCACCTGGCTGCTGAAAGAATTGCACTGACTGCCCATTTGCTACCGGGCCAAGTTCATGATTCTAGTTTTGGTGTACAAAGCCCTATACAGCTTGGGACCAGGATACCTGTGCTCTGCAGGTGAGGGCATCCTGCAGATACCATCTTTTCAGGAGGTTCGTTCTGCACAATATAGGAAACGGACCTTTAGTTGTGGCGGCACCTACCCTGTGGAATTCCAGGAATATTAGACAGGCGCCATCTCTGTCTTTTCAGCCCCTTTTGAAGACTTTCCTCTTTCAGCCTTTTAAGCCTTTTAAGTTGAGACCTATCCCAGTCTGCGTCTGTGTTAGAATTGCTTGTTAATATGTTTTTTAATAATGTTTTAAACCCTTTTAAAAAGATTTTTAGTTTTTTAATGTATTTTAAGGTCTGTTTTTATTATTTTTAAAGTGTTTTTACCGCTTCTGTTTGCCTCCCTGTACTCCTGCTGGGAGGAAGGGCGGGATATAAATGAAATAATAAATAAAACAAATAAACAAACAAACAATACTGCTAGGTTACTTGGATGGTCATTGATTACAATCAATATGGAATCTTCTAAGACTAGCTAGAATACTAGCAGATCAGAAGTGGGGTGCTTGACCACCACTCCTTAGAGAATGGTTAGCTAGAATTTGCAAGATAGCAGAAATTCTGACAGAATACTCTGAAGAGAGAAAACAATTTTAATTAAACATTGATGCCCATTTATTACCTCTCTGAAATCCAGATATAGCCTGCAAATTGATCAATATGGAAGCTTCTTCCTGCTGTAAATATCTGTTTTTGTATGTATAATTAAAGTTGCATATTTTTGACTGCAAAAAAGACAAATAATTGGGTGTTAGAACAAATTAAACCAGAACTATCACTAGAAGCTAAAATGATGAAACTGAGGTTATCATACTTTGGACACATCATGAGAAGACATTTCACTAGAAAAGACAATAATGCTGGGGAAATTAGCAGGGAGTAGAAAAAGAGGAAGGCCAAACAAGGATGGATTGATTCTATCAAGGAAGCCACAGCCCTGAACTTTACAAGATCTGAACGGGGTGGTTCACGACAGATGCTCTTGGAGGTCGCTGATTCATAGGGTCGCCATAATTCGTAATCGACTTGAAGGCACATAACAACAAATCAATTTTATCTTCATATTTATATATTGATTTAGAGTGATTTTTCTGTTTATGTTTACAGATTGCCTGATCTGATATTCAAGTTTTTAAGAGATCTGGTAATGTAGGGATAGATGGTTGTATATGTAATTACTTTTAATTTCCTAAAGCAATATATGACATACATAATATGTTTTTACTCTTGTGTAGTTTTATTTTGCTATGTCTATTTTTGCCACCTTATGCCTATTTCTGGCTGTAACTCAGTAGCAGAGTATATGCTTTGCATGTAAAAGGCTCCATGTGCAATCTCTAGCAATCCCTGTCTGAAACCCCGAGGAAGTGATTTTAGGCTGTGTAGACAGTTAGGCGCTATATGGACCTAATGTTCTTACCCAGTATAAGGCAGCTTTCTATGTTCCCTGTTATGTGGGGCATAGAGCTGTGGATGGCATAGAAGCCCATTTGTCCCTTACTCTTTGGCATCTGACATTTGCCAGGTAGTACAACTTTCAAGACTCTAAATTGGGAGTAGTGATCAGCATCATGGTGCTCTCCATATTGCTGGGCTTCAGATACCATCAGCCCTTGCCAGTTTGGTCAATGGTCAGGGGGTCAGGGATGATGGGAGTTGTAGTCCAACAGCATCTGGAGGGTGCCACGTTGGCTACCCCCTCCTCTAAATCTATGCTGTAATCACACGTTGAATAATATTCACAGTTCTGGTTGCCATATCTCAGAAGGATATTGTAGGCAGCCGAAGTGGGAAAGAGCACGGAGCGTGTCCCCTGTGAGTAAAGGCTACAGTGTTTGTCCTGCCCAGTGCCCAACACAGGAGATTGAGGCGAGACTGGCAATAATTCTTGCTTTATTAGAGTCATGGTTACATCAAAAGCAGTGCGTTTCATAGACCTAGGCTGGCTCACTACTGATGCTAACTATGCTAACTAAGCATTTTCTGTGGCGTGTGGAGTAAGTTGACTCAGCACCTCAACCAGGGAGGCACTGCCTTAAGTAGGAAAGGTCTTCACTCGTAATCTCAGACTCCTGCGTGGTTCCATCCTCTGACTGTCCCGCTTCTCGTGTCGTCTCGTGTGGGGTGAGGGGGGGCAAGCCTCCGACTGCTCATCAGACAGTACAGGCTCACTAGGTGCCTGCTCAACTTCAGGAGGTGGGGAGCAAGTTGGCGGGGAAATGTTTGAAGGCCCAGGCGGGGAGTCCTGGGGGGGTGGAGTTGGTGCGCATGCACGATTGCTCCCCTACGGCTCTAGCGGAGCGCTTGCAGGTGGCAAGGGCCTTCAGGTGGAGCGGGGTCTAGATCACCCGGGGGATTGTCCAGGGAGACTGGAGGGCTGCTAACACTCCCCCCTCCCTCAAAGCTCTCAGAAGTCTCGTGTTCCTCTACCCACTCTCCCTGATGTGCTTGGGCTAGCTGGGTCTCAACAGTATTTGAGCTTTTTATTTTAGAAAAAGGAGTAAGGGGGCATTATACAGGTGTGTAAAAGTATGCATGTGTGGGCAAAGTGGATTTTTCTCCCTCTTTATTAATTCTACCAGCCAGGGTTAACCAATGAAGCTGAATGGTGGGAGATTCAGGACAGACAAAAGTACTACATCACACAGCATATAGTTGAATTATAGAATTTTCTGCCACAATATGTAGTGATGGCCACCATCTTCAAAAGAGAATTAGGCTTTAAAAGAGAATTAGGCAAATGCTTGGAAGACGAGGTTGTCTGTGACTACTTGTCGTGATTGGCTGGATGTTGCCTCCAAGATCAGAGGTATCATGATTGAATACCAGTTGCTGGGGAACATGAATGGGGAGAGTGCTATTGCCCGTATGTCCTGCTTGTGTGTTTTCCACAGTCATCTGGCCCACTGTGGGAAACAGGATGCTGGACTTGATGGACCTTTGGTCTGATCCAGCAGGGCTGCTCTTATGGTGTTATCCATAGCCTTGAGTTATTAAGCAACACTTTTTAACATAAAAAGGCTGAGTTTCTGGATGCAGAATTTGTATGCTCAGTGAAAACCTATGTGGTTCAGCGGTAGCATCACAAATAATGGAGATCCTTTGTCACATTAAAATGTAGGCACAAGAAATTCAGTAGTTAGTGTTTAGGAACAATACCATTAGCTTGAGGTGAAAAAATAAAGCAATATTTTATAATGTGTCCAGAACCCTGTGGTCTGCGTCGTATGTAAGTTTTACTGTGAAGTAACTAGGCTGAAGCTCTCTCTGCTGATAAAATCTGACCTTAATAGAATTCTCATTCTCAAGATGTTAGTTTAAGAAACCTGAAACGGTACAGACTTTACAACTAAAGCCAGACATGCATGATCCTTTAATAATTTAAAATTAGGCTCTCTTGAAAACATTTTTAAATGTGGAGTAAGTGGCATGTAATGGAAGCAGGATAAAGGTTACTGTTGGACTTTGACCAATAGTAACCTAAGTAATGTCTTCATCATCTTTTTATTGCTACCATCTAGTGGCCACTATTGCTTGTTGCAGGTAATTCTTGATGGTTTTTTTCTTCCCAAGATTTCTAGTTTTATCATTTGGTGTAGTCATGTCATTGAAACAGAACAGTTATTTTTTGCTTCAAATTGAGGACAGATTTATGTGTTTCTGTACTAATGTATATTCTCACAAGTTATATCATGAATTGTGTTAGTAATGTAGTAGTAATGGGGGGTTTCAATTATCCCGCTTTCTGTTGGGAGACAAATTCTGCCAAACACAGCCCCTCCAAGAAATTTCTGACTTGTGTTGGAGATAACTTTCTCCTACCGAAAGTGGAGGAAGCAACCAGAGGATCAGCTATCCTGGACTTGATTCTAACCAATAGAGATGACTTGGTGGATGAAGTGGCAGTTACGGGAACGCTGGGGGAAAGTGACCACACCATACTTGAATTCTTGATTTTAACAGAAGCAGAAGCTAAGAGTAGCCATACGCGCACCCTGGACTTCAGGAAAGCTGATTTTAATAAACTCAGAACAATTGTAAGTATGGTTCCATCGCAAGCCAATCTAATGAGAAAAGGAGTCCAAGATGGGTGGGAGTTTCTAAAAAAGGAAATTCTAAAAGCGCAATGGCAAGCAATTTCCAATTCAGGAAAAAAGGGGGGAAACAACAGAAGAAGCCAATGTGGCTTCACAAAAAGCTTAGAGCTGACCTGAAAACAGAAAAGGACACATACAGGAAGTGGAAAGAAGGCCAGGCCACAAAGGAAGAGTACAGGCAGGTATCACAGAATTGCAGGGATGGTGTCAGGAAGGCTAAAGCTGACAATGAGCTGAGGTTAGCAAGGGATGCTAAAAGCAACAAAACAGCTTTCTTCAGGTATGTCCATAGTAAAAGACAGAGAAAAGAAATGGTGGCACAGCTACTCAATGAGGATGGCAAAATAACAGATGACAAAGAAAAGGCAGAAGTGCTCAATTCCTACTTTGACTCAGTCTTCTCCCAAAGAAGGGTCTATGACCCTCCTGGAAAACATGAAGTAGAAGGGGCAGGATTGGAGCTTGAGACTGATAGACAAATGGTCAAGGAATACCTAATCTGTTTGAATGAGTTCAAATTTGCAGGGCCCGATAAACTGCATCCTAGAGTATTGAAGGAACTGGCTGAAGTACTCTCAGAACCACTGTCTATTATCTTTGCAAAATCACGGAGGACTGGTGAAGTGCCTGATGACTGGAGGAGAGCTAATGTTGTCCCTATCTTCAAAAAGAGCAGAAAGGAGGAGGAACTGGGGAACTACAGGCCAGTCAGCCTAACATCAATCCCTGGAAAAACTCTGCAGCAGATAATAAAGCAGTCAATCTGTAAGCACCTTGAAAACAGTGCAATGATTACTAGGAGCCAACATGGATTTATGAAGAACGAATCCTGCCAAACTAATCTTATCTCATTTTTTGACTGGGTAACCTCCCTTGTAGACTATGGGAATGCTGTGGACATAATGTATCTTGACTTCAGGAAAGCTTTTCACAAAGTGCCCCATGATATTCTGATTAGCAAGCTAGCTAAATGTGGGATGGATGGAACAACTATCACGTGGATCCACAGTTGGTTCCAGAATCATACTCAAAGAGTGTTTATCAATGGTTCCTTCTCAAACTGGGCGGAAGTAACAAGTGGGGTACCACAGGGCTTGGTCCTGGGCTCAATGCTCTTCAACATTTTCATAAACGACTCGGATGAGGAGGTACAGAGCATGCTTATCAGATTTGCAGATGATACAAAATTGGGGGGCATAGCTAATACCGTGGAAGACAGAAACAAAATTCAAAGGGACCTTGATAGGCTGGAGCATTGGGCTGAAAACAACAGATTGAAATTCAACAGGGATAAATGCAAAGTTCTGCACTTAGGAAAAAGAAACCAAATGCAGAGTTATAAGATGGGGGATACTTGGCTCAGCAATACAACTTGTGATCAACGACAATTCCAAGATCCTTCTCACATGTTGTATTGCCAACAGTGTGATGTGGCTGCAAAAAAGGCAAATGCTATATTAGGCTGTATTAACAGAAGTATAGTTTCCAAATCGCGTGAAGTATTAGTTCCCCTCTATTCAGCACTGGTTAGGCTTCATCTTGAATAGTGTGCCCAGTTCTGGTCTCCGCACTTCAAGAAGGATGCAGACAAACTGGAACAGGTTCAGAGGAGGGCAACAAAGATGATCAGGGGACTGGAAACAAAGCCCTATGAGGAGAGACTGAAAGAACTGGGCATGTTTAGTCTGGAGAAGAGAAGACTGAGGGGAGATATGATAGCACTCTTCAAGTACATGAAACGTTATCACATAGAGGAGGGCCGGGATCTCTTCTCGATCGTCCCAGGGTGCAGGACACGGAATAATGGGCTCAAGTTGCAGGAAGCCAGATTTCGACTTCCTAACTGTTAGAGCCATACGACAATGGAATCAATTACCTAGAGAGGTCGTGGGCTCTCTGACACTGGAGGCATTCAAGAGGCAGCTGGACAGCCATCTGTCAGGAATGCTTTGATTTGGATTCCTGCATTGAGCAGGGGGGTTGCACTTGATGGCCTTATAGGCCCCTTCCAACTCTATTCTATGATTCTATGAATTGCTTTCCTAAAATCAGAGCCAGTAGATTAATTTTTTTCTGTAATGTATTCAAAACGTTGTGTGCTATTCTCTTTTGAGAAAGCAAGTCCCCAGTTCTCAAGGTTGTGAAGAAGGCCTTTTCTTTACAATTCTGTGAACAGTTTCCATTTGGTACCCATTTCCTCACCCATGTGCATCACCTCAAGATCCCTTTGAGATTTCTCTGTGATTTCGTATTAAGTAGTGTGTGACTGTTCTTCAGTGGCATTAGTCCCTTGCCATCCAAGGCAGCTACCTTGAGCAACCAAAGGATGTCCTCAGTTTGATTTCTGTCTATGCCATTTGGGACTAAACTGCTCTGCTTGGTGAGTTTCATCTTTTATGTTGTCTTACTTACAGTCTTGTCCACCCTACTCATTTCCCCCCTCAGCATTTTGGCAATTTTGTTTCTATCAGCTCCCTTTTTCTGAATCTCCTGTGCAGTTGCTACCCCTTCTTCCCATTCTGTTCTATTCTGCATTTGCAGCAGGACTAGTGCGTGGCACAATTATACAGCCACAAGAATGGCTGTATACTGTTGCCAGCATGGATTTTTCACATTCTGCCATGTTATATTGAAAATACTCTGTGCCATTCTGCTGTTTCCATTAGCTCATTTCAAAACAAAATCTTACAAAACGTATAGTCCTGAACTCAGAAATGCTTGCTTAACAATCCTCTAAGTTTTCATGGCGATACACAAAACACTAAGAGTTGAGAGTTCAAAGACCTGAACCTCCTTTCTGAGATATTGTACTGCCCTACAAATTTATAAAAATGCAAACACAATTTGGATTGGCCTTTCTCAGTCCAATCCACTTCCTGTGTAGCTTGGAAGAATTTGGTAACGTGCCTCTGAGCATATAGTGAGTGGTCAAAAGTGAGTGTTAAAAAGCCACTTGGGCCTCAAGTGACAGTGCTGGATCCAGGAGTACCACCAGACCATGAATTTCTTCAGGGTGGAGTGCAGTTCCATTTAGAACAGGTTATTCGCCTAATTCCCATACTTGAGCCTACCTACTAATAGTGCCTCCAGGGCCAGTTTCAAAGGGCAGCCAGGTCAGGCCCTGGCCAAGGGCCACTGGAGCCACAGAGGCCCCTATGAGGCCTCTCAGTAGGATAGGGGAGGAGTAGCACTCCTTTTCCATGATCCACGGCAGAGAGTAGCTGCTGCGGATTGCAGAGAGGGAGTTTCTTCTGTCCGCCTGTCTCTCCTATCTTTTGAGGCTGTGTGGGCTGCGTGCGCATGGCTGCCATTAACCAAGATGGCGACTGAGGTTTCCTTAAGGGGCTGAAGCCTCTGGTGCCATCTTGATTGATGGCAGCAATGCGCGTGCTCAGCAGCCCACACAGCCACAAAAGACAGGAGAGACGGAGCCAGCCAACAGGTGGGCGGAAGAATCTCCCTCCCTGCGAGAGACAAGTAAGTGCGTGTGCGTGCATGCATGCACCAGAACCCAGGGCAAGCTGGTGCCCAAGGGCCCCGGCATGTCTGGAGCCAGCCCTGAGTGCCTCTTTCATGTCAGGATTCACTTTCAGTTTATTGGCTTATCCAGCCCAGAGAGGTAATATTGGTTGTCTGCAGTTTAATAATACTGAGCCCTAAACCCCCTGATGACTCCGCCCAACAGTTTCAATTGTTGTTGTTGTTACTTAATTGAATTTATATCCCGCCCTTCCTCTTGAAGGAGCCCAGGGCAGTATACCATTTTGGGACATCTGGACAATTGTCAAGGGTCCAAGCACAAATCCCACAATGCTCCTCTCTGGTAAAGCGCTGCAGGTAGGAGTGGAACCACTGCTGCACAGCTCCCCAATTCCCAACCTGCAAAGAAGTTCCAAGAGGATACCATGGTCCATGGTCTTGATTGCTGCTGAGAGGTTGAGGACGATCAACCGGGCAGCATTCCCCCATCTCTTTCATGACCAAGGCTGTTTCAGTGCCGTACCCAGACCTGAAGCCAGACTGAAATGGATCTAGATAATCCACTTCATCAAAGTATGTTTGCAGCTGGCCAGCTACCACTCTCTCAATTACCTTGCCCAGCAAAGGGGGTTTGTGATTGGCTGGTAGTTATCTAAAACCTCAGGGTCTGAGAGGAGCAGCTTCTTAGTGGGTGGGGCACATCACTGCCTCTTGCAAAGCAATTGATGAGCAACCCTCCCTCAACAAAGCATTTACCACTCCATGGACTCGCCTACTGTCCTATTAGGTTTTAAAAGCAAAGATGTGCAAGGGCTGAGAGAGCAGGCAGTGGGCATCATTTCCTCAAGTGATTTACCCACGTCTTTAGGCTGCAACAACTAAAATTGATCCAAAGTAACATGACCAGATAGGACTCTGGGCACCTGGACTTAATTAGTTTAGCAGCTAGAAACGAATTGCTCTTTAGGACACACACACAAGAAACATTCTGAAGCATGGTATTCAGTGTGTCTAGTATGTAAGATATATAAAGCCTACTTCCTTCCAGATTCCCACATGTATTATATGTTTGACTCTCTTGCCTTTGGAGGACCAGGAGCTTAAGCTTTATATGTCCAAACCTAAGCACTAGTTTAATAAACTTGTTCTATTGGCTGAGCGATATCTGTATTTATTCCAACCCAAATGTCATAAAATGGTGGCAAGCAAGCTTTCATGTTCTCCAGAACTCTTCATTGGACAAGACGTTGTACAAAGCAGTGTAGGGGAGGGCAAATTTAAAAAAAAGTATGAAAATTAGGCTATACCTTATAGCGATAAGGTCATCTCTTGTATTCAGTTTACAAACTCCATCTTGGAACTGAATCCGCCTTTGCTAGGTGCTATAGATTTCAGGTTCCATACTTAGGGATTCTGGGACAAAGAAGGAACAGCTGCTTCCCATTTTTAAAAACATGAAGCCAGGGGTGGCTAACCTTTGGCTCTCCAGATGTTGGGCTCCAACTCCCATCAGCCATAGTCAGCATAGCCAATAGTCAGGGAATATGAGAGTTGTAGTTCAGTGGCATGTGAAGACAAAACACACAGGTTCCTGGTTGGGTAGCAACCAGAGGTAAAGAGAATCATGGCAGCCTTAATACTGGCAAAGCCAGGTACTAATTTTGAATTGTGTAAAGGAGTCAACTGAAGCCAATTTTCTCCTTATTTTATTTATTTACGGCATTTACATACTGTTTAATCCAGCCTTTCCCAACTAGTGGGCCACCAGATGTTGTTGGACCACAACTCCCATCAGCCTCAGCCAGCATTGCCAATGTTCAGGAAAGATGGGAATTGTGGTCCAACAACATCTGGTGGCCCAGTAGTTGGGAACGGCTGGTTTAATCACTAGCATTTATAAGTCACTCTAGTAGTTTCCATAATTTCAGGTTGGTAGAGGAAGGACTGTAGTCAGTGATAGAACACATAAGTTTGTATGCAGATGGCCCCCGGTTTAATCCTGGCATCTCCAGGAAGGATTGGAAAAGAAACTTCTTTCTGCCGGTCAGTATACTGAGCTAGATATACCAATGGTCCTAGCTTGTCTAAAATGCTAAGAACTGAATCTAGAATAATTTACATGCAAAACAGGTACTAAGCTGTATTGTTTTGGTCTGATTTCTGTATTTTCATCTTCTTAAAGTCATGAATGAGGACTTTGCCATGACTGATCCCCCTTTTTCCAGGCTTCTTAGTGGCTTTGTAGGATCTGTAGGATCATGTGAATTTGCACCTGTAGGATCATGTTAATTTGCTTTTGGACACAACTGATCTGCCCTCCATCTGATCCTAGGTGAATGAAATTGATGAACTTCTGTTTTAAGGCACTTCTCATTTAAATCATTCAGCAGTGCCTGTAGTATTGTGTGTGTGTGTGTGTGCATTTAGAATTCTAATGCATCTTTTCTATGACAGTACTCATTGTATAGTAGTTTTTCTCCCTCTTCTTTTCTCGTGCTTTCCTGTTGTCGGTTTTTGTTCTGTATTTCTCTTACCTACTTCCATATATTCTTCCCAAATATACTTCCCAATATATTATTTCCATTTATTTCTGTTTAACTTTTTTTCTCCTTTTATAACTGTGTTAGTGACGCATAGGTCAAGCAGAATGGTATTTTATGTATAAAACTGTTGCATGGAATTAGTGGCTTGCATTTGTAGTGATGTATCTTGCTATTTCCCTGTTCCTGTGTGTGGCTTTATAATTGGAAAAAAATAGCTATTTGCTTGTAGCTGTTGCGCAAAATATAGCACAAGCTTTAAAAAATCATTGAATGAATGCATTAAGGGGTTAAAGTAAATTTATCTAACTATGGGAAACCAGGACGCAAGACCAGTGACGCTTCCCATTAGTCTGTGCTTTTTTTCTCTGAAGCATTACTGACCCACCTAAGGAAATCTCTGTCAGATGGTTGAGTCAGCTGTGAAGGTCTGATGTGATTGAATACTCTTAAGCTACTGTGTTGCTGGATGCTGTTTCACTGGTGGTGTCTCTTGCTGCTGGCACTGTCGCCTCCACCAACAAAATATGACACAGTGCTTAGGATCACGTGGCTTCCTCCACCTCGACTGTCAACCTATTAAAGCTTTCTGAAAAGGAATAATGGAGTCTATTCAGAGCTGCAAAAGGCTGGTGAAAATGTTGCAGTATGCTTTGTTTGTTCTGACTGTAGCTTTGAGGCTACACCCTCATGCATGGATCTCTGACAAAATGGCTTCTGGATGTTCAGCATGGTAATTGGCATTAGTGTTTAATATTGTGATTGCTACAATAACAGTGAGCAATTCCTTTAATTTCAAAGTGGTGACTGTCTGCTTTTCTGTTGAGTAGACTTTGACTGCCTCTGTTTTAGCAGCCTGGAATATTCATACTTTGGGTGAAAGACACTTTTATCAACATTTTTTCATCTCGATTGTAACGGAGTTATTTCTGCAGTGAATTACTAATGATCTGCTCTGCAAAATATAAAAAGTGCGGCATTGAACTGCTCCGGCTTAGATGTTGCAGTAATAGAATGGTGGGGCTTTGCATAATGCTCACCTTCTTTGTTTTTCCTTCTACTTATGCTTTTTACATGCGCTACTAATGTCTGTACAAATATCTCTAAGTACTATTAATATTCCTTGCTTTTTTCCTTTTTTGAATATAAACTGCAAGGCCCTAGAGTTAACTTCCCTTGCCTGCCACAGTGGTAACTAGAAATAATTGTTTTGTAATTGCCATTGATTGTCAGAATATGCAGGTATTAACCCTGCACAAATTAATATATTGTGCTTTGTGGCTGTAGTAGATAAAATTACACAATATATGCTCTGTTGTAAGTCTTCAGTAGAATTAACAATGTCTGGCTGTGATAACACAAGCCTTTACACATCAAGAACAAATTGCTTCAATGCATCTATATGGGGCTACCTTTTGAAGAGTCTTAGGAAGCTGCAGTGGTTCCAGAAGGCAGCAGCAAAGATGTTAATGGGCACACACCTGTAAGATCATGTTAATTTGCTTCTGGACACAATTCAAAGTGTAGGTGGTTACCTGTTAAAGACCTAAAATGGCTTTTCTTCAAGATACCTGAAGGATCACTGGCTCTCATACCATCTTGTCTACTGGCTAAGATCAGGAGAAGAAGCCCTTCTGTGTACCCTATATAGGGTGGAGGCATGGTTGATTACCACAAGAGATAGGGCCTACTCAGTGGCTGTACCAATACTGTGGAACACTTTGCCCCATGAAAATCAAATAACCCTTTTTCTGGCTGTCTTGCACCAACTGGTAAAGATATTTTCATTTTGGCAGGTTTTTACCTCCTCAATTTTATCTGTGGTAGTTATTTTTAGTTGTGATCTCTGCTGTTATATTTTTATGTATTATACTGTTTATGTTATGCATTTTTATTGTATTATATATTTGTATTGTGATTTTCATAGGGTTTTCGTGGTAAGAGGTATTCAGAGGTGGTTTACCATTGCCTTCCACTGAGTTTGGATGCATCTTAGTCTGGTGTCCAGCTTTGACCATTCCGCCTTGGGTGCCCCTGCTAGGAGTCTAGCCTCTTGGTCTAGACTCCTGATTGCATTGCTCTCAGCTTCTTCAACACTGTCAAACCCCCTCACCATGTTAAGGTGTGCATCCTAGAGGGGGATATTAAAGAAACGGGGTTGCTTTAATAGTGATAAGTGATGTAGCACAAGCAATTAGGAGCTATAATGCAAGGTCTGAGCGAGTTATATCAATGAGATTAAACAGGAAACCTATTAACATAACCATCATCCAGGTCTATGCTCAAGAGCAAACACAGAAAAAGAGGAATTGGAAAGATATTATGCAGTAGTACAGGAAGAAATTGATCACACACCAAAACAAGATGTGCTGATAATCATGGGGGACTGGAATGCAAAAGTAGGGAACAGAGATGAACTAGACATTGTGGGGAAATGGGGTTTAGGAGATACAAATGAAGCAGGAGAAAGATTTATCGTATTCTGTGAAGCCAATAATTTGTTTCTTGCAAACACATTTTTTGAACAACCAAAAAGATGACTGTACACGTGGACATCACCAAATGGTCAGTATAGGAATCAAATTGATTATATAATTGGTAGCAGAAGATGGAGAAGTTCCATACTTTCTGCAAAAACAAGACTAGGAGCAGACTGTGGTACAGATCATGAACCATATTGGACAGAATATGGAGTAACCGATTGGTTCCCCATCAGAAAGGGTGTGAGACAGGGGTGTATTTTATCACCCTATTTGTTTAATCTATACGCAGAACATGTCATAAGGAAAGCGCGATTGGACCAAGATGAAGGTGTGAAAATTGGAGGGAGAAATATCAGTAATTTAAGATATGCAGACAATACCATACCACTAGCAGAAACCAGTAATGATTTGAAACGAATGCTGACGAAAGTTACAGAGGAAAGCACAAAAGCAGGACTACAGCTGAATGCCAAGAAGACTAAAGTAATGACAACAGAAGATTTATAATGAGGACATTGAACTTGTCAAGGATTATGAATACCTGGGCACAGTCATTAACCAAAATGGAGACAATAGTCAAGAAATCAGAAGAAGGCTAGGACTGGGGAGGACAGCTATGAGAGAACTAGAAAAGGTCCTCAAATGCAAAGATGTATCACTGAACACTAAAGTCAGTATCATTCAGACCATGGTATTCCCGATCTCTATGTATAGATGTGAAAGTTGGACAGTGAAAAAAGCAGATAAGAGAAAAATCAGCTCATTTGAAATGTGGTGTTGGAGGAGAGCTTTGCACATACCATGGACTGTGAAAAAGACAAATAATTGGGTGTTAGAACAAATTAAACCAGAACTATCACTAGAAGCTAAAATGATGAAACTGAGGTTTGGACATATAATGAGAAGACATGATTTACTAGAAAAGACAATAATGCATGGAAAAACAGAAGGGAGTAGGAAGACCAAACAAGAGATGGATTGATTCCATAAAGGAAACCACAGACCTAAACTTACAAGATCTGAACTTGGTAGTTTGTAACAGATGCTGTTGGAGGTCACTGATTCATAGGGTTGCCATAAACTGCAATCGACTTGAAGGCATATGAGAACAACAACAACAATTGTGATTTTAAATTGTAAGCCACGTTGAGTGGTGCATTGACACTGGAAGGGTAGGACAGAATAATTTTACTTAAAATAAATATATAAATAGTATACCATATACTTTGCAACCAATAAATATTTAAGGGCACCATTCAACAGGTGTAAATACTAATTGAATGTGCTGCTGTAGAATGTTATGTGTTTTGTTGAGATTGTATTTAGTGAATTGAAGTCAACAGTGAATTGAAGTGTGTGTGAGACAGAATTGTATTTCTGGCAGAATTATGGAGAGAAGATAATGACGTAAGGTATGTCTACTCTGTAACATCCTTTGTCAAGCAAACTAACTACTTCTAAGTCAGGTTGGTTGAAAACTCAGTTGAAGGATGCCTGTCTAAACACCTTGGTTCTCATTTATATAACAAGTTGTGCTTATGCTGGGAAGGTGCTCACTAACTGATTTAAGCAACATGTCTGTTTCAATGGGGTCAGATTCTCCAGATACCCATTTGCACATTTTTTGGGTGGGGAAAGGGATAATATGTACATGCATACTCTGCCTTCCTGCAATCTGTTAATGACAGTGATTAGTTAAAATCCTGGGGAAACCACAAAATGCAGGTAGAGAACAGAAAATTTATCGGTAGGCCATTCCAGTGGAACATGTTTGCTCTTGTGTTGAATTTCACATGAATTCTTGACACAGCATACTATATACTGACATGCTACCATGTACTGCATCATCATCCAATCATCTATGTTCTTTAGCTTTCCTTTTCCCATTCCATTCAGGTTTCATCTGTTTTGAAAAGATGGAATCACTGTGCACAACAGTCTTTTAACTAATATTTGTTCTTGAATCATTTTAAAATCTTTTCCTTACTCTTGCTATGTGTAATATTAACTGAATCCACTACTCCTCAACACAATACATTGTATCCTTTTCAGAACAGAGATTGTAATATTACGTGGCTATTCATGTTTTTATTGTCATACTAGACTATGGTTCCTGTTAAGATTTTTGTATAGGTACTTAATTTCTTTAAAGTATTTTCAAATACTTTTGACTTGTTTTGACAAGGTTGACTTGTTTAGCCAAGTTGAAGTCATTAACAAGAAAACTATTTTGTAAGCAATCTTCCCAATATAAAGATATGACTTTTACCTGTAATTTTTAGTCAGAAAGAGCTGATGTGTTGTATAGGAGCATCATTTCAAAACAGTAAAAAAACTAGTGGTAGCCATTTAAAAGTATATATCCTGTGCTTAGTTGAGGAGCTTTGATCTGGTGAATGGTATTCAAAAGTATTAACAAGTATTATGTCAAATTTTTATCATCACATGTAAGTGGCATTGTGGAATTTCACACTCTTGGTAATGCTTAATTTCAGCATGAATGTGCCTTGGTGTACCACAAAGCCTCTTGGTATTATTCTCTTGAGTTCCTCTTCCTCTGGACTGCCTCATGTTACTTGACTGAAGACCTGAGATCCAACAAACTGGTTGAGAGCTAGGAATTCAGACAGCAGATCTCTCTGAGCTAAGTGTCAAACCACTCCTGTTGTGAGATATGGAGGGAGAGGCAGAGGTCAGAGCTGGATTAACTTTGGAGAACTATCTGTCTGATAGAAGGAATTTGCTTTGTTTCTCAATTTAATTTTTCAAACTGTAGAAACACATTTGGATTATAACATCTTGCAGCAGTTTGCCATGCTTTTTTTTTTACTCCCTTTTTTCTACAGCCAGATACCTTTTCGGGTCCTGCATGCCTGCTTCACTTGAAACAGTATATATCAGCTTGGCTACATTTCTCTAAGCACTATCGTGTCTTACAAATGACAGTTTTTAGAAATCACTTTAACGGATTTGCCTCCTGTCATTTCATAATTAATACATGTGTTTCTCTTTCTTCAGACTGAATCTGGCTATGGATCAGAGTCAAGCTTACGGCGCCATGGATCTATGGTATCCCTTGTGTCTGGAGCAAGTGGGTACTCTGCAACATCAACCTCCTCATTCAAGGTTAGTGACAAAGAATATAGGGATCTTGGGCAGAGTCCACTTGGTCATGAACCCACTTATACAAGGCAATCACTGGTAATACTTTGGCATTACAGTAGGGCCCCGCTTTATGGCGCTTTTCTTTACGGCGCTTTGCTAATGCGGCGGTCTCAATTAGATGCAATTAGACTAAAGCCCCACTCATACGGCACTTGTTCCGCTTTTATGGTGGTTTTCGGGCATCACGCGCTATTCTATTCAATGAGTTCCGCTGTGCAGCAGTTTTTGCTTTTCAGCGGGGGTCCGGAACGTAACCCACCATATGAGTGGGGCCCTACTGTACTGTTGTGAAGTATATATTTCACAAATTCAAGATTCAGTGAATGGGCCATATATTTACCATGGTGGCAGTTTAAAGAAAGTGTGGATAAGGGTCCACATGCATGAATAGTACTCTTTGAAGTTACTGCTGAAGGACACAAGCAGCTTGTCTCTTTGACTACTTCTGGGAAAACATCAAGAGCTCCATAAGATCCCTGTACCTTGAGGTCTAGTAGCCCTCTGAGCTATTGTAGGATTGTTTTTTTAAAATGCCTAGGTATCCTGTCTACTAAGGCATATCTTGTAGTGCTTGGCTGAAAAGCCACTTATATCCTGTATATTAATAATTAGCAACCTTACACAGTCCTATACGTATGCAGCTTACTCCCAGGTAAGTATATGTAGGATTGTAGGCTTAGTATCATAAATCAAACCTGAGCACTATAGCTTAACTGGGGTGCCTATCAGATTCTCTACAGCCTAATCATATTTACTAGAAAAGAAGAAAGAGTATTGAAGTTAACCGCTTCTAACATTTAATATATAACACCAGTAAATGTTAGCCTACATTGATTCTTTATCACACCCCAAGTTACATGCATCTCTTACAATAATCTAGTAATGATGTCTTATTGCTAGTTTTCATTGTTTATTTTGTTTAACTGCCTTGGTATTTCTTTTTAAATGAAAGGCAGTATATCAATTAATTTAATAAATACAGATTAGTAAGTGCTGAATCTTCAGTTTTCACTCTTATGTTTTCAGAAGGGCCACAGTTTGCGTGAAAAGCTTGCTGAAATGGAAACTTTCAGAGATATATTGTGTAGACAGGTTGATACATTACAGAAATACTTTGATGCCTGCGCTAATGCTGTCTCCAAGGATGAATTTCAGAGAGATAAAGGTATGTACCTTAAGTCAGTTAGTTGAGCAAAAGTCATTACATTCAAGGGTCTAACTGAAAAATGGCATCTGTTGCAAATTGTCAATCTTTTAGCTGTCATAGCCCAACACTATCTAACCTCTTCCACGAGAGGCAATTGTATACCTGTTGATTACTGTTTCTACTCAGAAATCTAACAAGCTTCGTAAAGTTAACATTAATAACAAAGAAAATTATTTATGTCTCCACTAATCCTCCACAGTGTCAAGCAGACATAAAGCATACATTCCCATAAAAAGAACTGAGAAACTGACCAGGATTCAATGAAACATTTTATTCATCATGCTAAAATAAAAGGTTCTATAATCAATTTTTTCTTCATTTTTTCAATTTTTCCCATTTTTCAGGAAAAAAAACAAAAAGCTTCAGAAAAAAACTGGAAAAAAACATTTTTTTCCAATTTTTTCTGGTTTCTTTCCAGGCCTTCACATCTCTAGGGATGGGGGGGACGGACGGAGGAGTTGCTGTGGTCTACAAATCTGTCACCAGGAAACCACTCTGTCTTGGAGCTGGCTGTGAGGGCCTGCACCTGGTGTTGGGCGAGGGAGATAGTAAACTAGAGTTGCTGCTGGTGTACCATCCACCCTGCTGCCAGGTAGCTTCTCTGACTGAGTTGGCAGAGGCCATCTCGGCTGTGGTGTTGGAGGAGCTCAGAACGATAGTCCTGGGTGATTTCAGTGTCCATGCTGAGCCTGCCTCTAGTGTTCTGGTTTGGGACTTCAAGGCCTCCATGATGACCATGGGGCTGTCTCAAGTTGTCACCGGCCCTCAACTTGGTTTTTGCTGCAGGTGGAGGAAGGAGGTGGTGGATGTTATCCCATTGTCATCTTCCTGGTGAAGTTTAGACTTATGGCTCTGATCCTGCCCCGCAGAGGTGGTGGACAGATTACGATGGTCCGCCCCTGGAGCCTAATGGAATCCACAGGATTCCTCAGTGCCCTGTGGGAGTTCCCAGTAGATAGAGCAGGTGACCCTGTTGAAGCCCTTGTCATGATGTGGAACACTGAGGCACGTCAGGCCCTTGACACAGTTGCCCCTGAGCGCCCTCCTCCAGCATTGTGGAACCCGGTTTGCACCTTGGTAAACTAGTGAGCTAAGGGCCATGAAACAGGCTGGATGCCAGCTGGAGTGCAAGTGGTGAGTAAAACTTCATAACCATGCCTACTGTGTGGCGGTGAGGGCAGTGAAGAAGGCCCACTTCTCTGCCGCCATCGCATCCTCAAGTAACCGTCCAGTGGAGCTTCTCCATACTGTCAGGGGTCTATTGACATCAATTCCAGGAAATGGAGTTTTAGACCCTTCGAAGGGCCACTGTGAATAGTTTGTAAGGTACTTTGAGGGTAAAGGTGCTCGCCTCCATAGCAATCTTGATGCCCCATCCACATCTAGTGTATTCTCCAGTGAGGCATCCAGGGCAATGGGAATGGTTCCAGTTGATGCAGCCTGATGACATGGACAAGGTGCTTGTGACGATGCAGCCAGCAACGTGTTGTCTCGACCTTTGCCCTTCTTGGGTTATTAAAGCTTGCTGAGAGAGTTTGACCTAGTGGATCCAGGGTGTGGTCAATGCATCGTTGTGGGAGAGAGTGGTTCCAGCCACCCTGAAAGAGGCAGTGGTCCAACTGCTCCTGAAAAAGCCCACCATGGACTCGTTGGTTTGTCCAACCACCCGGTCACAAATACCCCCTTTTTAGGGAAGGTGATTGAGAGTGTTGTGGTGCAGCAATTGCAAGTACTGTTGGATGAAACAGATTATCTTGACCCGTTCCAGTCTGGGTTCAGGTCTGGTCATGGGGCTGAATCAGCCTTTGTCGCCCTGATGAATGACCTTTATCAGGAGAAGGACGGGGAGTGCGACCTTATTATTCTTACTTGCTCTCTCAGCGGCTTTTGATACCATTGACCATGGTATCCTTCTGGGCCGACTTGGTAAGATGGGTATTGGAGGTGCTGTTCTACAGTGGTTCTGATCCTATCTCCAGGTTCGTTTTCAGAGAGCATTGGGAGATTGTCTTTCAGGCCCCTGGCGGTTGTGTTGTCGGGTGCTGCAGGGTACCATCTTGTCCCCAGTGCTGTCTAACATCTATATGAAGTCCTTGGGAGTGGTCATCAGGAGATTTGGGGCGAGGTGTCAGTAGTACACTGATGATACCCAGCTCTATTTCTCCATAATATCTGAATCGGGAGAGGCCGTGCAAGTCGTGGACTGCTGCCTGGACTCACTGGACTCATCCTAGCAAGATAGAGGTGCTGTGGGTTGGTGGTACCCAAGTTCAGATAATTGGTCAGTTGCCTCCTTTGGATGGGGTCATACTCCCTCTGAAGGAACAGGTCCATAGTCTGAGGGTGCTCCTGGATCCATCTTTGTTGCTAAAGCCCAGGTGACCTCAGTGACTAGGAGTGCCTGTTACTAACTTCGGCTGGTAAGACAGCTGTGACCATTTCTGGAACAGGATAGCCTGACCACTGTATTCCATGCACTGGATTACTAATGTGCTCTATATGGGGCTACCCTTGAGATTGGTCCAGAATCTGCAGCTGGTGCAAAATGCAGCAGCGAGACTGCTCACTGGGGCAGGGTATTACCAACATGTCACCCTGCTGCTGAAAGAATTGCTCTGGCTACCAATTAGTTACTGGACTAAGTTCAAGGTTCTATTTTTGGTATACAAAGTGCTATACAGCTTGGGACGAGGATACCTGAAAGATCGTCTTACCCGTTATATACCCAGTCAATCACTGAGCTCTGCAGGTGAGGGCCTAGTGCAAATACCATCTTATCAGGAGGTCTGTTCTGCACAGCATAGGAAACAGACCTTTAGTGTAGTGGCACCTAACCTTTGGAATTCCCTCCCCTTAAATATTAGGCAGGCGCCATCTCTGTTACCTTTTTGGTGCCTGCTGAAGACCTTCCTTTTTCAACGAACCTTTTAAGTAGAGCCTTTATCCTGATCTGGATCTGTATTGGAATTGCTTTTTAATAAGTTTTTAAACCTTTTTAAAAACATCTTTTTAAAGCTTTTTTTAAAAAAATTTAAAGATGTTTTGTTCTAATATATTTTAAATCCACAAAATTTAATTTGAGTGATGTCATGTAGTGATTCACCTGAATCCAGTATAGCACAGGAGCACATGATTAAAGATCACCTTAACTGTTTTGCTCAACTGGTATATCAGAGTAGCCCCTAGTTAGTATGACATCAACACCATCTCCAGCATTTGGATTCTTGTCAGTCTCATTACATGTACACAATAAAAGTGGCATAGATTTATGACCATGACAATGTACACATGGTTTTTCTACCCAGAAATTATACCCACGTAGAAGATTGGCTTTTTAAAAATCCCCACAAAGTTTAGTAGTATAGAAAGTCTGGTTGACCCTCCAGATACTACTGTGCTGGTAAACAATTATTTTTCTGCTGCTCTTTGGATTCTCTGCAAGGCACAGTAGTAATTGATATGTCTCCTTGTTATAGTGGTAGAAGACGATGAAGATGATTTTCCAACAACACGCTCTGATGGGGATTTTTTGCACAATAGTAATGGAAGTAAAGAAAAATGTGAGTACACTTAAATGCATAAGTGTCAGTGTTTGTAAGGTACAAAACAATTTCGATACTTTTCTTGAAGAAAACTAGTCCAAAAATATTGATACTTTTTTATTTTTAGAAAATTAGTTTTGAGATTTGTCTGTTGATTGTTGCCTGCCTGAATAGAAACAAGATTCTTAAAGTTAGCACTTCTACAGAGACTTACAATGCAACCCTATGCGTATCTGTTCAGATGCAAGTCCTAGTAAGTCCAGTGGTGCTTATACCCAGGTAAGTTGGCATATATTGCAGCTACAGAGTTCAAAATTCGTTTAATATGAAATAACTATGTAAGCAATGGAGTTATTGGCTTCATCTTGCTTGTAAAAGCCAGGGAAGCAACCACTGAGCCTGTTCACACTGTTACTTTTAAACTTCATGATTCCTTATTATTTTAACATCAAATGTGCTATTTCAGTGGCATTCTTAATAGTTCTAGGAAATAGTCTGGTTTGTTTTTAAATTAGGCACTTTTTTTACCTAATTCCCTGTGGGTGTGTCTAGAGGTCCTTCTGAAGCCCTTGTCAGTGTTGTTGTTTGAATTTTCATGTTGCTTTTCCATATCAATATGCTCAAAGCAGCTTACAACAGAACAAAAATGCAAATCGCTACATCAGTTAAAACTGAATACCAAATTTCAAAACATAATCCTACAGATAACTCAGTTTGGCTACATATCATTATAACTTTAAAGTTATCATAAAACAAACTATCAATCAATTAAAACATATAAATTAATGACAAATATAATAAAACATTCCAGTACAATCACATGTCAGCAATAAATATAACCAGTAACCACTGCATAGCAGTACTGTACTAAATGGTTCAAAAACGAATGAAGTGTATAAACATTTCCAGAGGCTAAACATGTTAAAATAAACACAGTTCCTCACAGATTGAACATATATTATAAAATACATAGCAATTTATAACTCTATACTATAAAGTATATCAAGAATTTATAGAGGCTAAAAGGTAAGGTGCACTCATTTCAAATCGGCTTGATTATCTAAAGTGCTCATATTAGTGAAATTATGTGGTGGTTGTCATGAGGGAAGACTTGCCTCCACCATGAGCTGAGTGAGTTACAGCTGCTCAGCTCCACTCCCTTGCCTCAGAGGTAATCAGTGGGTTCTGCTACCTAATTGGCAGAGGCTGAAGGGCAACACCAGGGAAGACCAAGGAGGTTAGGAAATGGCACCATTGGAACAGCATGCTATTTCTCTTCCAGACTATAGACTTGAGTTGAACGGAACCTCATTGGCTTCTGGGTGTACTAAGTACCTTAAAACAATGAAGCACTTGCAATCATGCCCAGAATGGAAATGGAGGAAGATATAATGTCTCCAGCTAATCATCAGGTGTGGTCCATTTTATGATCTATGGCAGCAACAGTGATGGCAAAGAGAGCTTTTTCTTCCACCACCATTGTAACTGCATTCAGTGTCAGTATTGTGCTGGGCTCCAGGATGATCAGGAAGAACTCTTAATCGTCCGTGGTATCTTGTTTGTAAAACACTTGGTAGATAAAATGGATTTTCACGTTTCCTGTCCTTACTTGGATGCCACATTAGTTCATACTATTGTATTTCCTCTAGTCTCCTCTTATCACCATTGCTTGAGTATGTTTTAGTTTTTTGTAGATTGAAGATTTGGACTTAGTGTCTGGAGATCTGCAGCTCACCACTTGCTTGGCCCGTGGCCTTTTTGTTTTATTATTTCTGGCCAAGAGAACAGGGTGGTGATAATAAACTGGATCTGAAAAGTAATATCTGTGAGAGACAATAGTTCCTGCCAGCTTGAATGAAGCGATGGTGAACCCACTTCTGAGAATTTTCTTTTTGGACCCAGAAGATCAAACAAATCACCCTGCTGCAAAAATTCCATTCTTAGGGAAGATGGTAGGCAGTACAGCTTCAGTCACTCTGGTAAATGCTAATTATTTAGAAACTTATTAGTCTGGCTTCATGCCCAATTTTGGGGAAGAGACCATTTTGGTTCCTTTGGTTGTCTGCCTTTGTATGGGTACTTGACAGGGAAAGTGCACCCCTCTTTATTCGCCTTGATCCCTTATACCATGATATCCTCCTGGAGTAACTATTCAGCTTAGAGGATGGTGGGAGTGGTGTATTTTGGTGGTCTGCTCCTGTCCGGTGGATAGGATTCAGAAGGTAGTGGTGGTGAATTGCCTGTTGACTCCATGGACGTTACCCTCCCCAGTCACAGCTATAATAAAACTTGGATTTCTCCATTGTTTTCTCTTGGCAAATGTCACTTTTGCTGTGGGAAACATCAGAAAATAACTTCCAAAATCAATCCCTGAAGCAGGATACTGAATGTGAGTCTCACTATTACAAGTTTGTGTCTCTCTAGCCTCCTCCATCCATCCACCCCATCTTTCCAGTGGAAGAGTGCCTGGAGGAAGGAGCAAAGTGTGACTTCCATGTTCCTCTTTATACCAATGGTGCCAGTGCTCTGCTGCTGTCATTCATTACACTCTTCTGCTGCTGGACACCCATTCCATCTAGAAATTGATCACCCCAGTCCCCTGCAATGATGCAGGCAGTCGTTCTTTCTAGCAGCACTACAGTTGGAGTGGGATGGTAGCTGCAACACTGAGCAGCAATTTCCAGAAGGTAGCTATGTTAGTTCATTGCAGCAAAAACAACAAAGAGTCCTTTGGCTCCTTTAAAGACTAACCAGCTTATCATATAAGCATTCATGGACTTGATTCATCAGATGCATGGAATGTTGCCTTGGAGCTGGCAGATATATATAAACGTGAGTGAAAGAAGAGAAAAATGTTAGCAGGGAGGTCAATGGGAAATGAAATGCGGGAAATGTAAACAATGAAAATTACATTGAAGCTGAAATGAATGTAAAATAATTACTCTGACAATACATAAAGTAGTGTATCTAGATGATAACTTTCCAATGCCAGGGTTTATGTTAATTCCTGTATGTGGTAAGATAAAAACCAGTATCTCAGTTCAAGCCATAGGTGATAGAATTGCACTTCTTTATAAATAATTATTTAGCTGTTTCATGCAGGATTCTTCTTTTGATGTTTCTTTGTTCAAACCTAGGTCAGCAACAGAGTGCCCTGGGAAGTTGAAATGTTCTCCTGTTAGTTTCTCAATTGGTTTCTCAGTCTTATACTTTTTAATGTTAGATTTGTATCTGGAATAAATTGATGTTATCAACACTACTTTGTGAATGGTCACTAATTATTTTATTGCTCTTCTGCCTTTTGCCTAAGATCAAGTGTAGTAATAGTATAATTATCACTGTGTGTGTTTCCTGCATTCTGTTTTCCTTTGACATTACTGCTAATATTTGTTTTCCTTCCTACACCCATACAGTAGGGCCCCGCTTACTGGAGTTCCATTTTGCTGCATTCCGCTCATGTGGCGGCTTTCAATTCGGGGAAATTCCACATTTTAAAGCCGATTTTGCACTTTTACGGCATTTTGCAACATTTTCGTGTGACGCAGCCCATTATAGTAAATGGGTTCCGCTTTACAGCGATTTCTGCTTTATGGCGGGGGCCTGCTCCCTAACCTGCCGTATTAGCGGGGCCCTACTGTATACTTGTCATCTCAAGATAAGATTTCATGCATCTGATGAAGTGCAACCTAGAGAACACTGTTTTATGCCATAATAAATTTGTTAGCCTTTAAGGTGTGCCACAAGAATCTTCACTGTTTTTACTGGGAAGTAGCAACTGCACACATGGACATCACCAAATGGTCAATATAGGAATCAAATTGGTTATATAATTGGTAGCAGATGGAGAAGTTCCATACTTTCTGCGAAAACAAGACGAGGAGCAGACTGCGGTACAGATCATGAACTGGTCGTATCAAAAATCAGAGTAAAGCTAAAGAAGAACAACAAAGCAATCATAATGCTAAAATACAATTTAAATAACATCCGCAAGGAATATAAAGATCTAATAAGGAACAGGTTTGAGGCTTTAAACTTAGTTGACAGAGAACCAGAAGAACTATGGAGTGAAGTCAGAGACATTATCAGGGAAGAATGCAAAAAGACCTCTAGTTAAAAAGAGAGAAAGACCTCAATGGATGACTGAAGGAACTCTTAAAATGGTTAAAGAGAGAAGGAAAGCAAAAGGAGATAGAAACACAGCCAGAACCCTAAATGCAACAATACAGCGACTAGTACATAGGGACAAAGAGAACTATTACAATTGTTATTGTATAGAAATAGAAGAGGACAACAAAAAGGGTAAAACAAGAGCCCTGTTCCAAAAGATTAGAGAAATGAAAGGGAAATTTAAACCAAGAGTAGGGATGTTGAATAATCAACAGGGGAACACACTGAATGACCGAGATGAAATAAAAGGTAGATGGAAGCAATACACTGAAGAACTCTATAAAAGAGATGCCAGGATGACAGATTCATTCATGGAGGGAACCATATGAGGAAGAACCAGAAATGTTAGAATGTGAGGTGAAAGATGCTCTTAAAATATTTGGAAGAAGCAACTCACCAGGAACGGATGGCATACCAAGAGATTTACTACAAGCTACTGAGACTGAATCTGTCCAAAATTTGACTAAATTTGTCAAGAAATATGGAAAACTAAACAATGGCCCAGAGACTGGAAGCGTTCCATATACATCCCAATTCCAAAGAAAGGGGATCCCAGGGAATGCAGTAATTATCAAATTATTGCCTTAGTATCCCATGCAAGTAAAGTAATGCCCAAGATTCTACAACAAAGGCTCTTACCATATATGGAGCGGGAAATGGCAGATGTCCAAGCTGGATTTAGAAAGGGAAGAGGCACCAGAGATCATATCGCAAGCATACGTTGGATAATGAAACAGATCAAGGAATTTTAGAAGAAAATCACCCTGTGCTTTATAGATTATAGCAAAGCCTATGACTGTGTAGATCATGAAAAACTATGGAATGCTTTAAAAGAAATGAGGGTGCCACAGCATCTAATTGTCCTGATGCACAACCTGTACTGTAAGGACAGAATATGGAAAAACCGATTGGTTCCCCATCGGAAAGGGTGTGAGACAGGGGTGTATTTTATCACCCTATTTGTTTAATCTATACACTGAACATATCATACGGAAAGCAGGATTGGACCAAGATGAAGGAGGTGTGAAAACTGGAGGGAGAAATATCAATAATTTAAGATATGCAGACGATACCCTACTACTAGCAGAAACCAGTAATGATTTGAAATGAATGCTGATGGAAGCTAAAGAGGAAAGCGCAAAAGCAGGACTACAGCTGAACATCAAAAAGACTCAAGTAATGACAACAGAAGATTTATGTAACTTCAAAGTTGACAATGAGGACATTGAACTTGTCAAGGATTATTAATACCTTGGCACAGTCATTAATCAAAATGGAGACAATAGTCTAGAAATTAGAAGAAGGCTAGGACTGGGGAGGGCAGCTATGAGAGAACTAGAAAAGGTCCTCAAATGCAAAGATGTATCACTGAATACTAAAGTCAGGATCATTCACACCATGGTATTCCCGATTTCTGTGTATGGATGTGAAAGTTGGACAGTGAAAAAAGTGGATAAGAGAAAAATCAACTAATTTGAAATGTGGTGTTGGAGGAGAGCTTTGCGCATACCATGGACTCCGAAAAAGACAAATAATTGAGTGTCAAAACAAATTAAACCAGAACTATCCCTAGAAGCTAAAATGATGAAACTGAGGTTATCATACTTTGGACACATCATGAGAAGACATGATTCATTAGAAAAGACAATAATGCATGGAAAAACAGAAGGAAGTAGAAAAAGAGGAAGGCCAAACAAGAGATGGATTGATTCCATCAAGGAAGCCACAGACCTGAACGTACAAGATCTGAACAGGGTGGTTCATGACAGATGCTCTTGGAGGTCACTGATTCATAGGGTCACCATAAATCGTAATTGACTTGAAGGCACATAACAACTACAAAACAACAATAGGTGAGCTGTATAACCATTTCTTCTGAATATTAGAGAAACTTCAGTGTGGAGATGTATATAGTACCAGATATGTCAATATTATAATTTTTAAATGATGATTTTTTAATTAACATTATTAATGAATAAACTGACTAAAAACCTGACCATTGATTTGAAGTTCTTTAATTGTGTTGTAGCCTTTGTATTTTTGGTAAAAGTAAAATATGTAACTTGTCCCTCAGGTCCTTCTCCATGCCTGAGGACTGGAAAGTGGCAAATGTAGTGCCAATATTCAAAAAGGGATCCAGAGGGGATCCCGGAAATTACAGGGCAGTTAGCTTAACTTCTATCCCTGGAAAACTGGTAGAAAGTATTATCAAAGCTAGATTAACTAAGCACATAGAAGAACAAGCTTTGCTGAAGCAGAGCCAGCATGGCTTCTGCAAGGGAAAGTCCTGTCTCAGTAACCTATTAGAATTCTTTGAGAGTGTCAACAAGCATATAGATAGAGGTGATCCAGTGGACATAGTGTACTTAGACTTTCAAAAAGCGTTTGACAAGGTACCTCACCAAAGACTTCTGAGGAAGCTTAGCAGTCATGGAATAAGAGGAGAGGTCCTCTTATGGATAAGGAATTGGTTAAGAAGCAGAAAGCGGACAGTGGTAATAAACGGACAGTTCTCCCAATGGAGGGCTGTAGAAAGTGGAGTCCCTCGAGGATCGGTATTGGGACCTGTACTTTTCAACTTGTTCATTAATGACCTAGAATTAGGAGTGAGCAGTGAAGTGGCCAAGTTTGCTGACGACACTAAATTGTTCAGGGTTGTTAAAACAAAAAGGGATTGCGAAGAGCTCCCAAAAGACCTCTCCAAACTGAGTGAATGGGCAGAAAAATGGCAAATGCAATTCAATATAAACAAGTGTAAAATTATGCATGTTGGAGCAAAAAAATCTGAATTTCACATATATGCTCATGGGGTCTGAACTGGCGGTGACCGACCAGGAGAGAGACCTCGGGGTTGTAGTGGACAGCACGATGAAAATGTCAACCCAGTGTGCGGCAGCTGTGAAAAAGGCAAATTCCATGCTAGCGATAATTAGAAAAGGTATTGAAAATAAAACAGCCGATATCATAATGCCGTTGTATAAATCTATGGTGTGGCCGCATTTGGAATACTGTGTACAGTTCTGGTCGCCTCATCTCAAAAAGGATATTATAGAGTTGGAAAAGGTTCCGAAGAGGGCAACCAGAATGATCAAGGGGATGGAGCGACTCCCTTACGAGAAAAGGTTGCAGCATTTGGGGTTTGTTACTTTAGAGAAAAGGCGGGTCAGAGGAGACATGATAAAAGTGTATAAAATTATGCCTGGCATTGAGAAAGTGGATAGAGAAAAGTTCTTCTCCCTCTCTCATAATACTAGAACTCGTGGATATTCAAAGAAGCTGAATGTTGGAAGATTCAGGACAGACAAAAGGAAGTACTTCTTTACTCAGCGCATAGTTAAACTATGGAATTTGCTCCCACAAGATGCAGTAATGGCCACCAGCTTGGATGGCTTTAAAAGAAGATTAGACAAATTCGTGGAGGACAGGGCTATCAATGGCTACTAGCCATGATGGCTGTGCTGTGCCACCCTAGTCAGAGGCAGCATGCTTCTGAAAACCAGTTGCCGGAAGCCTCAGGAGGGGAGAGTGTTCTTGCACTCGGATCCTGCTTGCGGGCTTCCCCCAGGCACCTGGTTGGCCACTGTGAGAATGCTGGATTAGATGGGCCACTGGCCTGATCCAGCAGGCTCTTCTTATGTTCTTATGTGTCCCCGCACTTACAGTGCGAGTCGTTTTCCGACTCTTAGGGTGTCGTCTTGTGACGTTTACTAGGCAGACCGTATATATGTGGTGGGATTGCCAGTTCCTTCCTGAGTATTTTTGGTACTCAGTGGTAAATTACATCTATAATATTTAGATTTCATATGAAGATACCTTTTAAACAACAAGCCTGTAGGACTAGGATCTTTTTGTTGTCCCCATAGGGGCAATGCATTTGTGTTTTAGCAAGAAGTAGTACAATGTGCAAATTGGAGATTTTTACATGAGGAACATACAGATATGGGATTATATCCTATTGTACCTTTTCATTCACAGAAGACTCTTTGATCGGTGTGGGCATCTGTGAATTTATTATTATTATTATTATTATTGTTATTGGTTTTAGCTATGGGTGGGTTCGGTTTCGTTTTATATTGTAGTTCTTGGGTTTTCATGTAGTTTGTATGTTGTATTTTACTTGATCTTGTATGCTGCCTAGAGTGGCCGCTTGTGCAGCCAGATAGGCGGCCTAGAAATAAATTTATTATTATTATTATTATTATTTCCATTTATAGACTTTCCCTATGTAACACCCCATGTGCTCTGTCATCTGCTCCAAAGGATTAGGGGACAGAGGAAGCTTGTCCATTAGGGCAATTGGAACACTGCCCCACAGACCTCAGTCTGCCATCAACCAGCTGCCACCTGCCTGCTTACTTTCAACAAGCCAGGGGGCAGCTCTGACTGCCATTGGCTGTGACTCCACCTACTGTTGGTCTCCATGCCTTCCTCTCTACCAGTCCCAATGAGTACCAGCCCACCACTGTTAGGTGACACTTTGAAATAGCTTAGGAGGTGGCACAATGGGATGAAGGAGAAAGGGGAAATTTTCAAAAGCCACCTCCCTCTTCCTTCCATTCACAGCAAAGAGCCTTTTATGAGCAGAGATCAACCCTTTTTCTGACATTACAAAAAGGCAGTTTTTGTCTTTGAAATGTATTCCTTTAAGTCAGCTGAAAGGTTTTTTAGAAAATATGCTTCAGTAATAAATTGTGTTCCACTAATAAATTCTATGTATTTATCTGTGGTTTTCAGCAAAATCCTCAACCTTCAGTTGGTGAGAGTTACTTCATCACATAGGTTTGTCTTCCACAGAACTGAGGGGGAAGAATCTTCTCTATAAAGCCAGTTAATCACAAAGTTTTCTTTGTAGCTTGAAATATTTTCCCTTTGGATATATCCCTTAAATATTAAATTAGGTAGGCCTACATTTTAGTGACTAATTCCAATATAAGTTTTAGATAAAAGCTACCTTATCCAAGCTGATTGTACAGAATTTTGTATTAGGTGGGCATCTTTAGCTGTCATTTTGAACTCTTCATTTTTTCTTGTCATTAGCATTATAAACTACACTTGCATCTTTTCAAAGAATATGGCACAGTTCTTTAAAACCATCCAGCTACTGGGGGGGGGATTTGTTTTTTGACTTCTCAACTTGTTTTTTCTTGCCTGAATTAACATGGAAAGTTTTGCTTCACTGCTTTTTTTTAATATGGTGTTGAGAATTTACAAAACATTTTCTTTTCTAATAGGGGTTAAGATATGTGCTGCTTACAATATAGTAACAAAGATGGGGAAAATATGGCTCCACAGGTGTGGTTCGACCAACTCTCATCAGCCCCAACCAGCATGGCTAATAGTCAGGATTATTGTCCTGCCCAGAGCCTGAGACACAAGATGGAGATGAGGCTTGGTTTAATTCTCGCTTTATTAGAGTGATGCTTCATAAACCTGTCTGCTCCAGCTCACTACGTTCCCTAGCTAAGCTACCTAATTAGTCTCTGCAGCATGTGGGGAGAGTTGAATCAGCACTGGAGCCTGGGCAGGCACCTGCTTAAGTAGGGAAGGTCTTCGCCTGTAAACGATGGCTCCTCCGAAGTTCCACCCTCTCAAGGACGTTTTTGTCACACCATCTTGCGTGGGGTGAGGGGGGTGAGCCTCCAATGGCCCATCTGACAGCGGGGCTGTGATAGGCAATGGCTCGACTTCAGGGAGCAGGAAGCTGGTTGGCTAGGAAGCGTTTGAAATACCAGGTGGGGATTCCTGTGGGGGCATGGTTGGTGCGCGTGAGGGGTTGCTTCCCAACGGCTCAGGCAGGGGGCTCGCAGGCAGAGCAGGAACTGCCTTGATGGGGGGGCTGGCCAAGGGAGTCTGCAGGCTGACTGCGCTCTCCCTTCCTTCAGTGCTTCCAGGGACCTCATCTTCATCTGACTCCTCTCCCTGAGCTAACTCCTGGTGCACCTGGGGCGCAACATCATCTCCTCCCTCCATGCACCATCTCGCCCCACCCCCTGGGCTTGCGCTTGTCCAGGTAAGCATCATGGAAGTCCCTCACCAAGTCCGGCACATGAATGTCGTCGGCTGATTCCCACAAACACTCCATCTGGTTGTATCCCTTCCAGTGAATCAAATATTCCGTGAGTCCAAAATCTGCTCCACTTCATATTCCTCTTGTCCGTTCACCGCGATGGGGGGGCGGAGGCACCTCTGGCATTCTGTGGGGTTTCGGGTGGTGTTCCAGAGTAAGCAGGGAGTGATGAAACACGGTGTGTATTGAAGAATGGAGGCAGTCTCAGATGAAAAGCCACTGGATTGATCTGAGCCTCCACCTCAAAGGGCCCCACCTTTTGATCTTCTAACTTATGGCAGTGCCCCCGTGTAGGCAGGTAACATGTGGACATCCACACCCTGTCTCCCACGTGGATTACGGCCTCTCCTGTCGATGTTGGTCTGTAGCTCTCTTATAGTCCGCCTTTGCCCTCTCTAACTGTTCCTTTAACAGCTGCTGCATTGCCTGGAGCTCTTGCACGAAGTCTTTGGCTGCCGGAACGGAGGGGTTGCTGCTCAGGGGCAGTATCCCAGGTTGACAAAGAATGGAGCCTGTTGCGTGGTAGTGTGCACTGTGTTGTAAGCAAACTCCACTAGAGGCAAAAAGGACACCCAGTTGTCCTGCTGGAGTTGACATAACAGCGGAGATATTGCTCTAACGTGGCATTCACTCTCTCAGTCTGACCGTCCGTCTGCAGGCAATGAGTCGACGACAGTCTTAGTTTGCTCTGCAGCAG
The DNA here is from genome assembly GCF_030035675.1 of Rhineura floridana. Taxonomy (NCBI): domain Eukaryota; kingdom Metazoa; phylum Chordata; class Lepidosauria; order Squamata; family Rhineuridae; genus Rhineura; species Rhineura floridana. The sequence continues at coordinate 47,920,720 of NC_084480.1, forward strand.
TTGCCACAAGGCACGCCAAAACCAAGCCGTAAACTGTGTCCCTCGGTCTGAAACTAAACTGTCTGGGAAGCCGTGCAATCTGTACACATGCTGCACATACAGTTGAGCTGTGTCTCGTGCATTTGGGAGTCCTATGCACGCCATTTTATTTATTTATTTATTGTATTTATATACCGCCCCATAGCTGAAGCTCTCTGGGCGGTTTACAGAAACTAAAAACATTAAAAACAAATATACAAATTTAAAACACATCTTTTAAAAACAATTTAAAACACAATTTAAAAAATTTAAAACAATTTAAAAACATTTTAGTAAAAGCATCCACCAACAACAAGGGAAGGTCAGTGATAAAGTCCATAGTTACCATCTGCCAAGGACCCTGGTGGGTAGGGAGTGGCCGTTCCGTGATGTGTTTAGCTCTGGCACAGGTGGGGCAGGACTGGACATAGCTCTCCACCTCCCCCTTCATACGGGGCCACCAAAACTCCCTGGTGACTGATTGCAAGGTTTTGAAGACTTCAAAGTGCCCAGCAGTGGAGGCGTCATGACACTGATGCAGGACCTTGGCTCTCACGTCTCTGGGGACACGTACATGGTATCATGATGATACAGCACCCCCCCTTCTGCACTTCCAGTAGGCTACTCCTCTAACTCTGAGCGCTTCTCCTGGACAAACAGATCTTGTTCTTGCACCATCCGCAGATCCTCCACCCAGGAGTCCTGGCCCACTCTTGCCACCATCTTTTCAAGGGGTATGATCAGTTGCGGCGGTCTCGGAGTCTGATTCTCCAGGTATTCTGGTTTGCGGGACAGGGCATCTGCTCACTTATTCTGCGCCTAAGGAATGTAATGGATCTTGAAGTGGAAGCAAACGAAGAACTGCGCCCAGCGCACGGGCAATGTGGAGGCTCTCCAGGTTCCGATGGTTGGTGCGCACCTCAGTCTCGTGCTGTGCTCCTTCCAAAAGGTGTCGCCAAGTTTCAAACGCATCCCGAATGGCCAGCAACTCCTTTTCCCACATGGTGTAATTTTGCTGTGAACCTGTCAGCTTCCGCAAAAAGTAAGCTCATGGTCTCAGACACACACCCCGTGCTGGTTGTAAAAGCACCACACTGATGGCCTCGTCTGACGCATCCGTCTCCACCACAAAGGAGTGTGCTGGGTTCGCTTGTTGCAGTATGGGCTCCGAGGCGAACTGCACCTTCAGCTCCTTGAAGGCTCCTTGAAGGCTCCTTGCGCAGCATCAGTCCAGTGAAAGGGATCCGGCCCTTTCAGGCAGTCTGTGAGGGGTGCAGTCTTGTCAGAATAATTAGCAATGAACCGATGGTAGTAATTGGCGAACCCCAGGAATCGCTGAAGGTCTTTCTTTGTTTTGGGCGGCTTCAGGGAGCAAGAAGCTGGTTGGCTGGGAAGCCTTTGAAGTGCCAGGTGGGGATTGCTGTGGGGGTGTAGTTGGCACGCGGAAGGGGTCGCTTCCCAATGGCTCAGGCGGGGGGCTCGCAGGGGGAGCAGGAACTGCCTTGATGGGGGGGCTGGCTGAGGGAGTCTGCGGGCTGACTGCGCTCTCCCTTCCTTCAATGCTCCCGGGGACCTCATCTTCATCTGACTCTTCTCCCTGAGCTAACTCCTGGTGCAGTTATGGCCCACCCAGGTATTGGACTACATGTTTTTACCAGAAGCCGTTTGAAAACAAGGTTTCTGAAATTGTATCAGGGGTCAAATATCTCTCTGTTCCCCTCTCCTCTTCATGGATCTTCATAGGAAAACATTGATCCAGAGCTTCATCTGAGCTACAGTGTATCCATGGAGCTCCCATTGAGCAGTGGCTTCCCTGTTCATTGGTTTTAGAGAGGCCATTTCACATGAATGGTGGATATGTGCTTGCACAGCTGTCCATGATATATCAAAGGGAAGGATATCCATTGTATACATGAGAACTTTTGTGCACCAAGGGAGCTTGTGGGTCAGGCCAAATTTTACCAGTCTATGGTCCTAGCAAACTACTAAACCAATTCCATGTAGAATAATATTAAATAGGTCCATGAAACCAGAGGAATAATTGGTTTTTAATCTCTCTTCCTTTCTTTTTTAAAATATCCAGAGCTCTAGAAATTTTCTTAAGTGCCTGGAGTTGCAGGGGAGGGCAGTCGTAAAGGTGGTTTGTGAAATGTTGTCATTTACTCTAGTTTTTGAAAGTTGGAGTAACTACCAAGCCTAATAGTAATTACAGTTACTATTCTGTGCATAGTTGTCATGTTTCTTTCTATGCGGTGCTTTCTGTAACTTATTATCAGTTTTCTGGTCATTTGTATTTGTTTAAGATTCTATATTGTATAAGGCAAAAACTTTTAATAGGGGGTTGGGAAACAAACCACGAGAGGCCTTGAACCAATGTCCTCTGAAATATGCTGGTTTTTGTATCTCTTTTTTTTTTTAATTGTCTTGATCGGCTACAAGGTTTCCAAAAGCAACAGTAGGGTAATGGACATCTTGGCTGTTTTATGTCCTTCACTTGAATTGAACTGATTGAGCTGAAATTGTCAATACCACCACTTCTCTTTGTCAAGTAACGACCCGTGTGAAATGTTACATTGATCCCACAGCAGAAGAGAGGCTTCATGTGTTAGCTTCTGTCGGATAAGATTCTATTAACAGATCTGTCCACTCATTTTCAGAAGCTGCCATTAGCAGTAATTCCTATGACAGCTCTTGGTGCATGAGCTGGAAACTCGCTGCTTCAGACCTAGCCTCAGCCATAAACTAGGTAACCTTATCTTTCAGCCTCCGCTCTTTCCCTCCTCACTGGTTCTGATAATACTGTCAACCACTGAGTAGTTGTAGTAATCACTGAATATGTATCTGAAGAATTTTGAACAACTAAAATACTGAGCTCCTGCCACATTGTAATAACTTGTAATACACTGGCTTCAGTTATTGATTACGGATTATGGATTTAGTTTGTACGTGTTAAAGCTCACCTAATTTGGATGTAGTAAATGCTTGTAGTAAGCCATATTCTGGCCCATGACATTACTAAATACAGGCTCTTGTTAAGACTGGAGATGACTGCTTCCTATGTCAACTCTGGACATGGTTTGAATAATATGTTTTGCCATCCTTAATACATGTTGATGTATTTTTATAACATTCTGGCTCATGTACTTTTAAATAGATTACTTTTTAAAATTCATACAAGCTTAGCAACAGATGGCTGATGTAGTATGCAGTATTCGAAATCACGGTAACTAAGGAAAATTCATTTGTTTAGGTATATTCAGAAAGTGTCTTTCCACTTCGTAGGACATCAGTACAAACCTGATCACTTTTCTTGAGGACACTTTTCACAGTTCATAACCAGATTCAAGTGCATGTTAATTACTGATTTTGAAATACTGCATCTCCTAGGCTTTAAGGTGGTTCTGTTTTAATTAGGTCCCACTTCAAGCTGTCAAACTGCTATTGTTACAAGAGTATTACCACTCCTGCCACCCACATGATATTTTCCCCCAGTGCAGTTACACAGTGTGGAAGAACGGAGAGAATATGCTAAGATGTAGCTGAAGAGGGGAAATTTCTCCTATTGAGCTTTCTCTTTGCTCTGCGAATAGGTGAACTCTAATGATTTAAACTCCACACAGGCCAAGCATGCAGTAAATGCTTTTTGAGGTAACTTTCATTTGAGTAAGCAAGGTTTGTACTGATTAACCTCTTAATCTGTTTGTTTTAGTGTTTCCACATGTAACGCCCAAAGGAATAAATGGCATTGACTTTAAAGGGGAAGCTATAACTTTCAAGGCAACAACAGCTGGAATCCTTGCTACACTTTCTCATTGTATTGAGCTAATGGTAAAACGTGAAGAGAGCTGGCAGAAAAGATTGGATAAGGTAAGATTTCACAGCTTTCCTAAGGATTAAATTGTGTGTGTTTGTCTTCAGGTATACTGAGGATGGTTATATATTTACGTGCAGTTATGTACCTTAAGGATGAATTTGACAAACGCTTTTAAAAAAAACTTTTAAAATGTCAGCCTTTCCTTTGTCATGGTCATGTTATTGAGCATATATATCACACGTTGTGTTTCGGTTCTCCATCCACAGACCTGATTACAGTCTGTTGCTGTTGTTTGTGTGAAGTGCATTTCTTACAAACTGATATTTAAGTAGTTTAAAATAGGATTAAAACATAAGCTTCAGAAATAATTTTTGAATCTTATGGGGAACCAAGAAAAACCTTTACCCTACGTGAGGCATACTGTTCATTTGTGAATAGTGTTACATAGTTGTGAAGTGTATTGTAACTCTTTATGCTGGGCTGAGAGTATTTGGCTGTTGCTGAACCTGAAACAAACCAGGTACAAAGTGACCCCCTGAATTCCACAAATTCTCCCCTCCTACTACAGGCCCACCTCTTCACTTTCTTAACCTTAACAAGTGCAGAAAGTAACCTATGTTACTTTTTCTGGACAATCTTGCTGTTGCTCCTGCCTCTTGGTGCTTTTCAAAATAGCAGCCATTTTATTGGCTTAAGTTTAAGGGAATAAGTTGCACTCTAAAATGGGTTCATAGGAATGCAATTGTAGTAGATACCATTACATTCCTAGACTCTTGCGGCAAATGGTTATAACCAACTTTTTCATTTTTCTCTATAATGTTGAACTTCTTTATTGCAACCAAAGGCCTCTTCCTGAAGGGTAATAACAGTATAGCATTTCTTAGTTTCTGTTTCATTTTTAATTGCTATATGGTCTTTTAGTTAGTTGAAGGCTAACATTCCAATTGTTCCTATAGCTTTCATCATGACACCATTTCTTTCTTTTACCATTTTCAATAACCCAATAGTCTGCTGTGCCTCTGTATCTTATGGTATGATATAGTAATTTATGAAAATGCTATCGGATAGTGTTCAGTGTTTGTTTCAGTGTTTGTTTCGGAATAAACTTCTGTCTTTGTATGTATTCTTACAGGAAATTGAAAAAAGGAGGCGAATAGAAGAAGCCTACAAAAATGCTATGACAGAGCTTAAAAAAAAGTCTCATTTTGGAGGGCCAGATTATGAGGTATGAACTGGTATGCTGTAGCTCTGTTCATAGGCTATACATTGGTGGTGTTCCTCCAGTAAGGTAGCCCTGAAGAAAATACCAGAAGACCAGGCAGTGCAGTTTAAATATTTATCTTTTCATTATTTACCCTGACTCTTGAATACCTGGAAGCAAAGTTTCAGATCAAACTTCCTGAGCATCAAGAAAGGTTATGACTTTGTACTGTTTAAAACTCAGTAGCTTAAAAACCATTCTTGCTAAAACCTTTCCCTTAGTTTTTAATCAGTTGATAATCAAAAGGGAGTATTCCCAGTGCAATCAATTGTTCTGTTTCTCATGCTAAGTCTCATTAAATATAACAAGGATGAAGCAAGTATAGCTGTAAATTATGGCCCTGAAGGCAAAATGTCCTACCTTTCCACTTTAGCAGATTTTACATCAGCTTGAATTGACTGTAAAGATTTTTTTGAAGGAAAGGGATGTGGCTGGAAGCATTATAATTCTTTATCTGCTATGCAGGTGAGCCAGTTATGTCCCAGTCCTGTGATGATAACAAATATTGCTAACAAATCTGCTCCTGAGAGTATGAAGAATCTTTGGAATAGTGTGAAGGTTTTACAGCTAAGATTTTGAATAAAGCCATTATCTAGAGTGGTAAGAAAGCTTGACGATTGTCCATCCTAAATCAGGGTTCTGTTCTAATTACCTAGAACATGTGCTCATACAAATAGGAAATACATTTAATGTTTGGTTGGCATGTTGGTGCTCAAATACTATTCAGATGTACTGTTGCTACTGCAGCTCTTTATGCTATATCAGAGACAGCACTGGGAAGGATGTGTATTAGGGTTGCTAGGTGTCCGGTTTTTGCCCAGAGACTCAAGATTTTGGGGGTCCTGTCTGGGTCTCAGGGTAAGTCACCTTAATCTCCGGACACTCAGCTTTCATTTTTTTAAAAAATAAATTTCTAGGTGGCCTGGTTCTTGAGATATACAGTAGGGCCCTGCTTATACGGCGGGTTCCGTTCTGGACCCCCGCCGTAAAGCGGAAAACACCGTAAAGCGGAACTCCATTGACTTGAATGGGCCGCATTGTGTGAAAATGATGCCAAAACGGCGCAAAAGGGGGAAAAACCCTTTAAATTGGAAAACGAAAGGTGCCGCATCAGCGGAACGCCTTAAAGTGGAAATCCGCAAAGCAGGGCCCTACTGTACACCAAAATGTCTGCATCCCCTCCCCGCAATTTCTGTTGAACGAGCTCATAGCTGGCTACTCTAACCCCGCCCATTTAAGTTTATAGCCAATAAGTGTTGATCTCCAGATAGTACCAAGACCACATTGCGTAGGTGCTGCCACATTAAAGGACTAATTTCTTGCAAGGCCTGAAAGCTGTTGTTTCATAAATTGAGTAAGTATATAGTTTTCAGTCTTTTTCTCTCATACATGCAGAATTCAAACAAGTTTAAATTTTCTTGGGCTGTTGAAGAGGGCAGGGTTTTGAAAACCTTCCCAACATGAAGCTTTAATCCAGTAGTGGCTTTTCTGGGAGTAAAGCTGCAATGCTAATCATGCATACCTGGAGTACACCCCATTGAATTCAATAGGACTTACTTTTGAGTAGACATGGTTAGGATTGTGCTGTAAATTAATGGGCTTTTGAGTGAACATAGCAAAAGATTATCTTTGTGTAAACCCCATTGAATTCAATAGGACTTAACTTTGAGTAGACATGGTTAGGATTATGCTATAAATTAATGGGGCTTTTGAGTGAATTTATTTATTTATTTATTGGATTTATTAGACACCCATCTGGCAGGTTGTCCCACCACTCTGGGCAACGTACAGTAAAAATATATAATATACTCAATATAAAAACATATACACAGAAATTAAACATAGTGAACATAGCAAAAGATTTTCTTTGTGTTGTAAATCTGCCTCCCCCCCTCTAATCCTATCTTTTAAAGCAATTAGGCAGGGCTTACATGCTTTTATTATGTAGGAAACTGATACTGATTTTACTTTTTTTAAAAAAAAATCTGCAATGACCAACTGGTTTTGACAAACTATTATATGGGGTGTGTGTATTTTTATATTTCCTGTGTGTTTGTGTGTGTGTATGGAGTCTTCCCAACAACCCTGTGAGGTAGGGTTGGTGATTGCAAACCAAGGCAGCTCACAACAAGAAACAAATCCCTTTAAAATCCAATAACCATAAATACAAGTATAAACAGTTGCAAAACAGCTTAAAGTGGCATGATTCTGAAGTTTGGGGTGGGTGAGTGAAGTTTCTTATTACTTGAGATTGCAGTTGTGCACACTTCCCTGTTTGAGTAAGCCCCATTGAATACATTAGGACTTGCTTCTGAGTAAACAAACATAGGCTTGCACTACAAATATCTTCAGTGGTTGTGTAAATAATAAACATCTTTGACAGTCATGCTTATGTAAATATTTCATCATTTAAAGCACATGACTTCCCCTAAATAATCCTGGGAAGTGTAGTTTCCCCCTCAGTTATTGTTCCCACTACCCTTAACAAACTACAGTTCCCATAATGCTGTGGTGTGATTCATGTGCTTCAAATGTGTGTTGAATGTGCATTAATGAATGGTGTGTATCTGCTCTAGGTATGATGTGCATTCATTAGTGAACTGAAAAGTATGATTTTAAAAGATACTTTTAGCTCAGTGGTGAGTGAGGCATATGCTTTGCGTACAAAGGTCCAAAATTAGTTTCTGGAAAAGACTATTGCCTGGAATCATGGAGACCCAATGCTAGTCCATGTCATCAGTACTGGACTTTGTTGTTGTTGTTTATGTGCCTTCAAGTCAATTACAATTTATGGCGACCCTATGAATCAGTGACCTCCAAGAGCATCTGTCATGAACCACCCTGTTCAGATCTTGTAAGTTCAGGACTGTGGCTTCCTTGATGGAATCAATCCATCTCTTGTTTGGCCTTCCTCCTTTTCTACTCCCTGCTGATATTCCCAGCATTATTGTCTTTTCTAATGAATCATGTCTTCTCATGATGTGTCCAAAGTATGATAACCTCAGTTTCATCATTTTAGCTTCTAGTGACAGTTCTGGTTTAATTTGTTCTAACACCCAATTATTTGTCTTTTTCGCAGTCCATGGTATCTGCAAAGCTCTCCTCCAATACCACATTTCAAATGAGTTGATTTTTCTTTTATCCACTTTTTTCACTGTCCAACTTTCACATCCATACATAGAGATTGGGAATACCATGGTCTGAATGATCCTGACTTTAGTGTTCAGTGATGCATCTTTGCATTTGAGGACCTTTTCTAGTTCTCTCATAGCTGTCCTCCCCAGTCCTAGCCTTCTTCTGATTTCTTGACTGTTGTCTCCATTTTGGTTAATGACTGTGCCAAGGTACTGATACTCCTTGACAAGTTCAATGTCCTCATTGTCAACTGTAAAGTTACATAAATCTTCTGTTGTCATTACTTTAGTCTTTTTGACGTTCAGCTGTAGTCCTGCTTTTGTGCTTTCCTTTTTAACTTTCCTCAGCATTCGTTTCAAATCATTACTGGCTTCTGCTAGTAGTATGGTATCATCTGCATATCTTAAATTATTGATATTTCTCCCTCCAATTTTCTCACCTCCTTCATCTTGGTCCAATCCCACTTTCCGTATGTTCTGCATACAGATTAAATAACTAGGGTGATAAAATACACCCCTGTCTCACACCCTTTCCAATGGGGAACCAGTCGGTTTCTCCATATTCTGTCCTTACAGTAGTGTCTTGTCCAGAGTATAGGTTGCACATTTGGACAATTAGTTGCTGTGGCACCCCCATTTCCTTTAAAGCATTTCATAGTTTTTCATGATCTACACTGTCAAAGCCTTTGCTATAATCTATAAAGCACAGGGTGATTTTCTTCTGAAATTCCTTGCTCCATTCCATTATCCAGTGCAGAGCTTGGAAAAGTTACTTTTTTGAACTACAACTCCCATCAGCCCAATCCAGTGGCCATGCTGGCTGGGGCTGATGGGAGTTGTAGTTCAAAAAAGTAACTTTTCCAAGCTCTGAATTCCAATGTATGTTTGCAATATGATCTCTGGTGCCTCTTCCCTTTCTAAATCCAGCTTGGAGGTCTGGCATTTCTCGTTCCATATATGGTCAGAGCCTTGGTTGTAGAATCTTGCATTACTTAACTTGCATGGGATATTAAGGCAATTGTTCGATAACTACTGCATTCTCTGGGATCCCCTTTCTTTGGAATTGGGATGTATATGGAACTCTTCCAATCTGTGGGCCATTATTTTATTTTCCAATCTGTTTTATTTTCCAATTTGTTGACAACTTTTTGTCAAAATTTGGAGAGATTCAGTCTCAGTAGCTTGGAGCAACTCTATTGGTATGCCATCTGTTCCTGCTGTTTGTTTCTTCCAAGTATTTTAAGAGCAGCTTTTACCTCACATTCTAAAATTTCTGGTTCTTCATCATATGGTTCCTCTGTGAATGAATCTGTCATCCTTGCATCTCTTTTATAGAGTTCTTCAGTGTATTGCTTCCATCTTCCTTTTTATTTTTTCTCTGTCAGTCAATGTGTTCCCCTGTTGATTATTCAACACCCTTACTCATGGTTTAAATTTACCTTTCATTTCTCTAATCTTTTGGAATAGGGCTCTTGTTCTCCCCTTTTTGTTGTGCTCTTCTATTTCTATACAATAACTATTGTAATAGTTTTTTGTCCCTACGTACTAGTCACTGTATAGTTGCATTTAGGGTTCTAACTGTGTTTCTGTCTCCTTTTGCTTTTGCTTTCCTTCTCTCTTTCAATATACTTCTGAGTCAGTATAAGGTAGATTCCTTTGTTCCTGAAAGGAAAAAGAGACCCAAAGGCCACAGTGACTCCAAAATTTATGTATGTATTTTATGTACAACATTTATGTACTGCTTTATTGTAAAAAAATCTCAAACCAGTTTACAGAAGGAATTAAAACAATAAAATTATTGGCAAAAACAGTTAAAGACAGGCATTTAGAAACATTCAAAATAATAAAACCATTGACAAGTTAAAAACAGATAAAAAACACAATAGCTTCTACGTGCCTGGGTAGACTTGCCTAAACAGAAATGTTTTTAGCAGGTGCTGAAAATAGTATAATGAAGGTGTCTGCCTAATGTCAATAGGCACGGAGTTCCAAAATGTAGGTGCTGCCACCCTAAAGGACTGATTTCTTACAATAGATTTCTTACACACTGCTCAGAAATGAGAAATGGCCCCTCAAAGCTCCCTATGTGCAATCCACTCAAGGGTGAGCTCTTTAAGGACTATTTATTTCAATGGTGGAGAGTTGAGCATTAAACATACCATTGAAATTACTTAGTCTTAAATGTGTTTGATTTGGACTGAATCATACCCCCTGTGTTAGTAGCATTAACTTCTGTGCCACTTGTCGATAGACAAAGCACAGCAAAAATTAATATTAAATAGTGTCAGCTGAGAAACAGACATTGTGAACCCCAGTACTTGTAACTCTCCACCAGTTTGCGTTTGATATATGCATGCTTAGTGGCATGTTCTCTGTTCCAATATCATTTATGGTATTTGTCCTCTACTCTTAGTGCTGATGGTCACTTAGGTCTGGTCTTATGACCCCTGTATGGTAGTACCCCTTGCTTAACAGTTGATTCAGGCATATGGGAAGACAGTAGCAGAGCCTATGTTCTCTCTACCTTATTATAAACAAAAGGTCAGTGATGTAAATAATAAACATAAAATGTAATGGTGTAAACCAGGAGTGTAGGAACGGGGAAGGGGAATGAGGGTATTGCCTCCTAACTGATAATTCTGCTATCCAAATGAAAATTTCCTTCAGTCCCCAAATTTCTAGCATTGCAGTAACTTAAAACTTCAGTTGAGCTTTTAGAATTACAGTTTAGGCATTCAAAGAGAGGGGCAGGGCAAAGTTACCAAGGAAATGTGAACATAGCACATTTAAGAGTTAAAAATGTGAATGAAGTGAACACAAATCTTGATGGATGTGGGCAAGGGAGTTGGGGGTTTGCAACTAGAGGAAGGAAAGGTGGGAAGGAGAGTGTGGTTATGCACTGCAGAGTATCTCCCCCTGCCCTATAGTGCTCAGCCAGCCTCTGTAGGTGGTGGGTGCTTTAGTGCATTTGGTGGGTGTGCCTAGACTGCGGCAGCCTAGCCTAGGGCAGGACTTGAGAAGAAGCAGAGGGGTGAGTGAGCTGACTCTTCAAGGCCCAGGAAGCCTAATGAGATCTTGCTAACTTAGCCCAGGCAATGGGGAGCTGGAATATTGTGTGTGCGTGTCTGGGGGGGGGCTTTCATCCCTAGTTTGTTTTTCGTTTTAAATTGAAAAAAATATCCTTTCAAGCTGGTTCAATTTCAAAATTGTTTTGAAGAGTACAATGTGGCTAGAGCCTTTGTTGCTTTAGACCTCCACCCAGCTGTGCAAATAATCATTATAAATAATTCACCATATTTAATTCTTCTCATTTGAATATATGTACTACCAAAATAGGGTGTGTGAGATTTGCTGGTAGAGCAATCAGAAGCAGTGTTAGCTAGCTGGCCCAGGGCCTTTCTGCAGAAAGAGATTATGTGCTTGTACAGTTAATTCTAGCTCCTGTAGTTCAGAGAGACATGCAGTTCCTGTGTGACATACTGTCAAGCATTTCCTTATAAACATCACTTTTTATAGTTATTCATTTAATTTTTAAAGTGAAACTTCTTTTAATTGCTTTCCTAGCATGGCAAAGGAGACCAGGGTAGTTAATTCTCAGAAGCAGCTGCCTCAGGAAAACAGAACTCATAGTTCACAAGCTTACTAAAACATCGTACCTGTACAAGGAAGCTTTTCCATGCATGTACACTTTGTATGCTGCAGGACTCACCTTTGGTGCATCTATAGATGTGTGTGAAAATTCATTCTCAGGTGGTGGCACCATCATACAGGCATTAAGTGCTTCATCAGAGAAAAAGAAACTTAGTAATCTTGGATTCTGAATGTAACATATTTGAAGGAATTTCAGGTTTGCAGAGAAATCACGGTGCATTAGACTTTATTAACAGTTCAGATCATTATGGTAGGATGACTTGTACCATATACATTTATTTCCTAGCCATTGTTACTTAGTTTACACAACTATTTTGCATATGGAAAATATTGTATTTTAAATTGATTTGCTTTTTTGTAAACTTCACAAGTCCTAGCTCCTTCTTAAATTGCATACATTGGGGTTTATTTTTGTTGTTACCTATGAAAACGTTTTCCCCCAGAAATCTCTTTTATAGTGACCAGTGCCCCAACCCTTCTGCATTTTTAAAGGTAGTACTTTCCCTCAGAACTAACTTACTTTCCCCATGATGAAGAACTTGGAGCACATTTGGTTAATTAACAAATTTCATCTTGTGCCTGCTATTCAACTTTCCTTTACTGATTTTTGCTATAGGAAGGTCCCAACAGTCTGATTAATGAAGAAGAATTCTTTGATGCTGTTGAAGCTGCTCTTGATAGGCAAGATAAAATAGAAGAACAGGTAATTAATGTTTATATAATTGAGTGAAGAGCATGTATTTCATAGTGGAGTTGAACTAAGCTCCTTTAAGAACACTCAGTGGGCACTGTCAGAAGTGTGTTCTCATTTGTGGGCTCATGAGGCCAATATAGCATTTCATTTTTATTTTATACCCCACTTTTATATGTAAAAATATGTATTCAGAGCAAATATTTGGAGTAGTATTCTGCTGTAGCCTGGTAGAGCACTATAAATGTGCATCTTCTTGAGTTTTGATACTTTTATTAGGAGCACAGTGAACTTAGGTCAGTCTGATAAGTTCCTTCCATTGTAACTTTTCTGCTTTGTTAATATTAAAAAAAGAGACAATTGCTGTCTGTTTGCAGCACAGCCATTATCTTTAAGGCTTTGCATTCTTAACTTACAGGCTGGAGTACCATGTCTTGCCTGCTGTAGATGATTATTTTTAGCATTTCTGTGGCGATTGTTCATGGTACATCCAAAACTGCAGACTAATAAATGTACCTTGTTCTTTTAGTCCCAGAGTGAAAAGGTCAGATTACACTGGCCATCATCAATGCCACCTGGTGATGCGTTTTCTGGTGTGGGAACTCATAGATTTGTCCAAAAGGTAAGTGTCTGCTTATGCTTTCCTTGAATTTTGTGGTATTCTGATTAACTGAACTTTGATGTAATCTAATACGTGCAAATCAAGTCATTCAAATTGATTTTAATTTGGGAGGAAGGAGGCTGACTTTCATTGAGTTGTTGATCTTGAAACACTTCTGTTAAGTTTTCGTGCTTGGAAATCATTAAAAAAAGGGAAAAGTCACAACTTGGAAGAAAGTTTCTTTTCCAGATTTCCACAAGCCCTTATTTTGCACCCTGTTGATGATGGTGTATTTTGAAATGGTAAACATGTCTTGTGTATCAAACCTAACCAGCATCATTTAAGCATTACTAAGAAGGAATTGTATACAGGGCAGTGTTGGGAGCATAATACATAATAGGTGCATGAAGTCAGCATTTGCTGCTGTACTCGCTGCTTATGCTTTTTCCTTTTCTTCATTATCCTGTGCTTGGAAGTTGGTACTGAATGCTCTGTTGTGCCTTTGTTCTGATTACTTGGTTTTTTCTTTGTCTGTCTCTGTTAGCTCTATAGTCGCTCTTCTTCCATGTCTTCCATTGATCTAGTCAGTGCCTCTGATGATGTTCACAGATTCAGCTCCCAGGTACTGTATTACTACACAGAGTGGGTTTACATATCTTTATGCTATATTCTTTATTTACCTCTGTTTCCCCTGTTATATTGTTTTGAAGAAAGTACAAATGAAACCATGGAAAGGAATGGTGTATTTCAGTATTTTACCTTATTTCACTCTTTGTACACTTACCACTCCGTGTCAAGGTCCAGTTCTATAAAATAAGCAGAATTTATTTATGAAACATAAGCTAAATGTATTAACTTTATCATATCCTTCATTCTGCATATGAATAACGTACCATAAAAGCAGAGAGACACCTGGTCTGGGTAGGATGCAAGTGAATTTGGTTTCAAAATAGCTGCTGTTGTATATAAATCCAAGATGTTCCAGAATGTATTTAAATTCTCCATTCTGCAACAAATCAGTACTTCTGAATTAAGCAGCACCACATATATGTCTGCAAAGCTTTCAAACATCTGTGTTCAGAAATTCGTAACTTAAATATAAATCTGGGCTACGTTGTCCTGATGAAATTTCCCTTGGAAGCTCTGCATTTAGTATGTTCTTCCTTGTTTCAGTATTCTGATGTTTCCCATATCTTAAGCTTATCTTATATTGGAGGCATAATATGAATGGTCAGTTGACTTCAAAACAGGATATCAACTCAAACTGTGTAGTAAACTGAGACATTCATTTCCTCTGTCTTGTCCAACCTTGCCATTTTCTTGCAGATACATTTTCTTTAGGTTCACCAAATTGGAACATGTTTATCTCATTAGTTAACAAGGAATACTGTTGTAAAATAACTATTACATTCATTGTAATGGTCAGAGTACAAGTCTAAACATCTGTATCGCTGTTATTTTATCTAGCTGATTGGTCTTGTAGTTGAGTTCAGTAGTTGTGGAAGGGCCATAGCTCAGTGGCAGAGCATCTTCCTTGCATGCAGAAGATCCCTGGTTCAATCTCCAGCATCTCCAGGTAGGGTTGGGAGAGATTCCTTCTGTGAAACCCTGGAGAACTGCTGCCAGTCAGTGTGGTCAGTACTGAGCTAGATGTACCAATGGTCTGATGCATTATAAGGCAGCTTCCTATGTTCCTAGTTATTAGAATTCAAACTGATAATTGTGCAGTACACGTGCCAGGTTGGACAATGAAATAAAAGCTGTGTTAGTTGTTTATGCTGCACCTTCTCATGATAAGCTGTCCTTTGAAAAGTATTTTGACTGCTTTGTGTAGACTAAATGGGTGACTCCATTGGACTTCCACTCATGCTTGCCCTTCCTCTCTTCCCCCCCCTGCAGCCCTCAAATCTATTCCAGAGAGTTGACAGACCCTGTGGAGCAGTTTTGGGGGGCTGCAGAGACTGCATGGGGGAGGAGAGATAGGGAGTATTCTCCAGTGGGCACCAGGACACCCCCAAGTGGGCATTGTGTTTCTTGCTAGTGCTTGAGGCAGGAAAGAGTTAACACTCCAAAACGACCGTTAATGTGGCCCCTCCCATGGAGTGCTAGTTCGTTTTCCTGCCTCGCTTTAGCAGTACTAATTTTTGCCTTGCTCTTCAGTCTGGCCGAGTTATATTTTTATCTTTTTCTCTATTTATGTTATTTATTAGCAGTCAATGTTCACTTAACTCTTCTCTCAGTGTTGTATATAGGTGTTAGTCCTAAGATTAATTAGTACAATGTTTTCTCCTCAGAAATGAATTTCTCTGTGATTTTTCCAATTAATGCATTCCCTTAGTGATATTTCCCTCACTTAATGGTTTTCCAGGTAGATTTTCCTCACTAATGAATTTCCCTGTGATTTTCAATTTATGCATTCCGTTAATATTTTCCTCATTTAATGAATTTCCGGGGAGGTTTTCCTCAGTAATGAATTTCTCTGTGGATTTTTCTTTTAATGATATTTCCCTACATTCATGAATTCCGGGGTGATTTTCCCTCGTTTAATTATTTACACAGTAGCTTTCTTCCCATTATAAATTGGTCTTTCCTGCTGAAAGCGAAATGCCTAAGGAGCAAAAAAGTGTCTCTTCAAGGCTTTCCAAACAAACGGTTGCAGCGCTTGGTGCGGTAGCACCTACAGCTCGCTCGCATGAACTAGCAGTTAAAAAGACAAGCCATTGCAGCGCTCTCGAAGACGGTCACCATTTTAATCAAACAGCCTCACAGGCACCGCGCGGCCCAATCACTCTTGCGGTAGCACAGAGAACGGCCGTTAATCAACATGCACCTGTTTCCCCTGTAAGCGATGAGGTATCAGAGCAATCAGGGTGGAAAAATTTAAAAGCATTTAACGATACTGCATCTCCTGTAGCTGGTGCAGTAGCACTGCAATCAGGACGTCAAAGTATGGAAGCAGTTAAAGGTGCAGAAAAACCTGTCAGAACTGCGGTAGCAGAGCGATCAGGACGCAAGCATATGACTAAAACAAAACATACAGTTAGCCATACAGCAGAGCAATCAGGAAGGGTTGCTGCTGAGGGAGCCACAGAATATAAGAAAAATGCTTCCTTACAAAGCAGAAGGGCGCTGTATCTAGGACAGCAATCACAGCAGTTGAGTACAGTAAATGCTGAATTTCCCTCACAGCAGGAGGAGATTCCAGATCCTTCAGTCCTTTTTTGCTCAGATTCTGAGGAAAATGATGAGGAATTTACAGGTTTTAATATTCATCACCCTGAGGTTCCACAGAGCACTGGGGCTTTAGAGCCTGTAAGTGATATTGCAGCTAATGAGCACAGTCATAAACAGCAGCACAGAGTTTTGCGTGAGAGAACTAATCATAACCATCATCAATTCAACTCCACATAGATGGCCTCTCTTGCCACCTCGTGTTCAGATTAGGAACTTCAACAGGTGAAGTCTTTTCATTTAGGAGCTGCAGAATTAAATTATATTAGAAAGGCTCTCATGGGTGATATATCAGCAGAACTAGCTGCTTTTCGCCAATCTTTTCAAGTGGTTCCTGTACAGGCACAACAGCGCAGTCATGCACCAGGACAAAGTCACTGGCAACACAATATACGACAGTGCAGTGATCAGATGAATCAGGCAGGTTTCCCTGAAGTTGAGCAACATGAGCTGCACACTGAACTTGCAAATGGATCACCAGATCCACATGATGTGGCCAGGGGTAGAGCACAGGGCTTATTAGCTGACAGACCAGACAGATCAAAGTTTGCTAGGCAACAGTTTATGCACGATGATTCAGTGCTTGATTTCGAAGACGAATCAGATGAATGGAGTGATACTTCACAACCAGAAGAGCACCACTCCAATAGGTTGTTTCATAGCACTTACTATACACCTCTGCTATGCAAGGCTATGGCGGCTTTAGATTTGAATGATGTTGTTACAGAACAGGCACCTTCTACCTCCAGAGGAGCATCTGTCCTTCCGGAAACAAAGTCTACTGATAAGGTCATTAAGGTACCATCACTACTCAGACAAATAGTGAAATCTGAATGGGACTCACCAGTTCAGTCTACCAAGTCAATGACGTATGCTAAGAAACTATCCTTATTGGAGCCAGAGTTTATGGAGCAGCTGAAAACTCCAGACATTGATTCTCCAATTTCTGCCTTAGTTTCTAGAAACTTCCTTTTAAGAGAAGGGGATGCTCAATTGAAAGATCTTACAGAACGAAAGTTAGATATGGCACTTAAAAAGGTCCATGAAGCGTCAGCCTTGTCGGTACGTGCATCTATAGTAGCATCTGTGTTTTCAAGGGCTGCATTATTGTGGTTAGGTGAAGTTTTGGAAAATCCAGAACAAGACCAAGACAGACTTAGGAAAACAATTTTGAAGGTATCAAGGACACAGGCTTTCATTGCAGATGCAACAATGGATGCTACTCAATTTGCAGCTAGAGCCATGGCTGCTGAAGTTGTAGCTAGGCGTATTTTGTGGCTTCGTCATTGGGAGACGGACGTTTCTTCTCGCATGGTGTTGGCGACAGAACCATATGCAGGCAAGAAATTATTTGGTGAAAATGTGCTCAGTGAAGTACTAGTTGAAACAAGAGACAAGAAGAAGGCAATGCCAGTAACAAGTAAAAGATGAGATGACAGGCGACCTTTTCGCCGTTTTCAGCCATACCAGTCCTTTCGTCCATCTAGGTTTGGAGGCAGGGGGCGAGATTTCCGTGTTAACAGACAAGGGGTCGTCCAAGATTCCAGTTGCACAACCAACAACAATCAGCAGCGCAAAATACATTCTCAGCTACCCACAGAGGTGGAAGGCAACAAAGACAATTCTGACTTATTGCAGATACCAGTGGGAGGCCGCCTGCTGAAATTTGCACACATTTGGCAGATGACAACATCAGACCACTGGGTAAAGAATGCTCTCCAGTATGGGTATCAGATAGAGTTTCAGGCTATGCCTCCAAACAGATTTCTCCCGTCACCTGTTTCGGCACATCCCGAAAAGCGCAGGCTACTACAACAGGCAATACAACATCTGTTGCAGATAGCAGCCATAGAACCGGTTCAGCAGCACCAGAAATTTCAAGGGGTTTATTCTGTTCTCTTTCTTGTGCCCAAAAAAGGAAACAATTGGAGAGCGGTGCTCGATCTAAAATTTCTAAACAGATTTGTCAAATACCGGAAATTTCGCATGGAAACATTGGTGTCCATAAAAGAAGCTATTCAGCCTCGAGACTTCCTAGCTTCCATAGATCTAACTGAAGCATATTTACATGTGCCAATCCATCCGCAGCACCGCAAGTTCCTCCGCTTCATTTACAACAATCAACACTATCAGTACAGGGCAATGCCCTTTGGCTTGGCGTCACCGCCGAGGGTCTTCACAAAAATTCTGGTGACTCTTGTTGCGCATCTCCATCAACATGGGTTGAATCTTTACCCATATTTAGACGACATTCTGATTCATTCACACACAGCACAGTCAGCTTATCAGGACATTCACACCATACTAGCAGTTCTCCACGATCACGGATTCTTAGTCAACATACCCAAGAGTCATTTGTTCCCTCAACAACGTTTACAGCATTTGGGAGCAATGATAGATACGGAACTGGAGACAATTTCTCTTTCGGAAGACAGAGTTCAAAAGATAAAGTTGGCTGTTCAACCATTGTTAGCGAAGCCTGCAGAGGACTTAATGGTCTTAGCACAGGTTTTAGGCATGCTTGTTTCCTCTATCCAAGTTACGCCATGGGCCAGATTTCATGTTCGTCCTCTACAATGGACACTGTTACCATACCAGTGGCAGATAGCACATTCCATGCATCTACAGGTTCCTCTGACATTACGATTGAGAACCACTCTTCATTGGTGGACAAAGGATTGCAATCTACGCAGAGGACTTTCCTTAAAGGACCCACCATGGGAGACTGTCACATCAGATGCGAGTCTCCAGGGGTGGGGAGCTCACTGCAGAGGTCAAATCCTGCCGGGATCTTGGTCCCCTCACGAATCAAACCAAAGCATCAACTTACTAGAACTTCAGGCAGCACGGTTGGCGCTGCAACATTTTGTGCCTTTATTCCATCTCAAACGTGCTGCTGAGAACAGACAACAACTGTGTGAAAGCATTCATAAATCGTCAAGGAGGGTCGAAGTCACTGGTTCTTCATCAGGAGGCATCTCTATAAATTTCCTGGGCAGAGCACATGCTACAATCATTGACAGCGGAATATATAAAGGGAGTAGAGAATGTCCAAGCGGATTGGTTAAGCAGACAACAGATGTTGCCGGGAGAGTGGCAGTTGCACAAAGATGTGTTCAAACAGATACGCAACAGGTTCAGAAGGATGGATGTGGACCTTTTCGCTTCAGATGTCAATCATCAACTGATGAGGTATTACACTCACTATCCATCTCTCAGAGCAGAGGATGTAGATGCCCTAAATTCTCCTTGGCCGAAGGCAACACTGTATCTTTTCCCTCCTTTTCTTTTTTTTCAATTAATTTTTATTCAAATTTTCAAAACCAAAACAATACAAAAAGAAAAAAAACACAAATCAATAACTAATACAATAAAAAAAGAAAAATATATATATATAAAAATATTGACTTCCGATTTGTCATAATTCAGCTATAAATCTATAATATATAACAAACCTATCTCTTAATAGATTATAAAATCACCTTCCTCCAGCAGTTATCTTAGTTGGTTTCAAATCTCATTAACATCATATCATTTTAATCTTCCACAAAAAGTCAAAGAGAAGTTTCCAATCCTTGAGATATATGTCAATCAATTTTTTTTTCTAAATAAACATGTCAAATAATCCAACTCATCAAGTCTACTAAGTCCAGTAATTTCAAATCGCTCTTCTGTCATTATCCTTATTGGGTCCATCTTCCATCTTTACGCACCCAAAAATCTTGCTGTCATAGTCATATAATAAAAGTCTGATAGGAATTTCCTCCATCACAGATATTTTCTTGCCATCAATTCCGAACGTATCACTGAAGTATTGTTGCAAAGCCGCATCTCTGTTCCTCTTTTCCACATGATACACTAGTACATCTCTTGAAGATTTTTCCATTGACACAAAACAGGGATTAATTCTGTTAACTTTCTCCATTTCAAGTTCCATCAAATCCTTCCAGTCCAGGAATTTTTTTGAACCGATAATATCTTTATCTCCAATCTCTTCAGTTCCTTCAGGGACAGCGCTGAGTTCCAAACTGTAATATTTGTCTCCAGGATCCGTCACAGCCAGGAAATCCAAATCTTTTTTCATGTCCATATTTAATCCAATCTCCATAGTTTGAACCTTGCCTTTAATTTGTCTTTCATCTTTTTTTGGTTTTCCAGATCTATCTTTATTCTCCTTTCTCATAGAATCCTGAATTTCTTTCAGCTCCTGTCTCATTTTGTGAAATTCAATTCTTCACGCTTGTCTATTATTTCTCAGTTCTTGTTTTATTGAGTTAATCCCATTCATTATTTTCTGAAACATGTCTAAAGATAAAGTCCCTTCTTGTACATCCATGATCTTCTTAATTGTCATTCTTAAAGCCAAAGGAACAAAATTCCTTCAATTTTCAATGTCCCAAGCAAAGAGCAGTTTATTTCTTTATCCAGTTACAAAGGAGTTAATCTTTCCAACCAGCTGGCGTCACACGCTAGACAGCCCTTATCTCTTATATGCCCAGAAGTGCAAAAACAGCTTTAGTTCACAGCGTCCAAATAACTAGTAGCAGAGAGAATGAGCAGATTCGTCAAAAAAAAAGTAGATCAGGAAAAATAGTCCCAAACATATATTACACAAAAGTCTTATAAATCAAAAAGATTTTTCTTTTGTCTTCCAATCAGAAATCCCTCATCCGTGTAATCTTTAAAATGCTATTTTCCATGTCAGCTTTTTGCAATAAAAGAATGATAGGCTATTTTTATTTTCTTCCCTCTTAGTTCCGTGAGTAAAAAAAGGAAAGTCTTAACTCACCTAGGTTATCTTAATTGCTGTTGCTTTGACAAATCTCTTTAGCTGTATAGATAAGAAAGTGATAAGCGTAGACAGGAGGATGCTTGCCTGTTAATCCGTTATTCTTTAAAGAAAAAAAAACGGGTCACTTATTCAGCTGAGCTAGCATAGAAATCCTCGCTCTGTCTGAGCTGCTGGAAGACTGTCTTTCACAGACAATTCTGACGAATTCCAGACTCCAACAATCACAACAAAGCTATGTGGGAAATCTCACGTTTCTTCCTTATCCGGAGGAAATTATCCCCAGTCAGAAAAGACCCTTCTGACTGAATTTAAAACTGAAAAAGTTTCATCCAAGACGGGAGCCCGTCTCAGAGCTGCACAGGCGGAGGGATCCTCCTGGGAAGTCCTCTTTTCCCTCCTTTTCCATTGCTATCTCGGGTAATGAAAAAGGTAAGGATGGAGAGGGCCAATGTTGTTCTACTAGCACCAGATTGGCCAAGGAGGCCATGGTTCTCAGAGCTAGTCAACCTATCTGTCGAGCCCCCATGGCATCTGCCTCTTCGACCAGATTTGCTGCTACAAGGACCGCTTCGCTACCCCGATCTCCAATGGTTGAGCTTAACCGCATGGAAATTGAGCGGGGCAAACTGCTGAGGGCTGGATTACCAACGGAAGTGGTAACCACAATATTGGCATCTAGAAGACAGTCCACAATAAGAAGCTACCAGTATACCTGGGCGGCCTTTTTGAAATGGTGTAATAGGAATCATGTTACACCTAGGAAGTCGGGAATTACAGAGGTGTTATCCTTTTTAAATGCTGGTTTGAAGAATGGGTTGAGACCCAATACTTTGAGACGACAAGCATCTGCGTTGTCAACAGTCCTGTCTAAGTCTTCTTATGCATCACTGGGAGCTCATCCCTATATGAAACAATTTCTAAGAGGGGCTTCACTATTGTCGGCACCTGTTCATCATCGTTTTCCAACATGGAATCTTCACAAGGTCTTGGCAGCTCTTCAAAAACTGCCATTTGGACTTCCGGGAAGGGTGACTTCGCTTGTGCCTGCTTTTGGGACGGGCTCCCGCCTCAAAAGAAGCTTATTCAGATATAAATCAGTCAGAACATTTTTTTTTTTGACTGATGAAATTTCTCCCGGGCAGGGAGAAACGTAGAGATCAACCTCAAAGCCTGTTTTTGTTGGGAGGACTGGATTTCATTAATTTATGAGATAAAGTCCAGGCAACAATGCCGGACGGACTTTCTAACAAGCTCTATCTGCTTAAGCGATACGTTTATCTTTTCTTCAAAGAGAGAACGGACTAACAGGCAAGCACCCTTCTTTCTATTATTTTTTTTACTTGGTTTAAATTGTTGCAGCAAAAGGAGATTTGTCAGATTGATCGGCTTTGGACAACTTCTGGGTGAGATATAGCTCTTCTCTGTTATTCACGAAATTAACAGCTTATCTCTGTTTCTGTCGCAAAAAGCTGTCCTGGAAGTGCATTCTAAAGATAATAAACAGAAGAGGGATTTCTATTCCTGATTTCTATTCCGAGGAATATTATATTGTCTGGGACTATTCTTTTTTTGGTCTATTTTATTTTGACGAATCTGCTTCTTCACGACGCCACTAACTGTTTTGATGCTGGGAACTAAATTTGTTTTGCATTCTTGCACAAGAGAGATAAGGCAGGTTGCTCTGTTTATACTGTGATGTCATCAAGCCTGGAATATTAACCCAATTGTTGCTGAAATAAGAAGTGGTTCTTCTTTATTTTTGTTTTGCTTTGTTTTCGTGGTTTTAAAAATGGCAATCAAGAAAGTGGCTGAGAATCTGGAAGTAATTATGTTTCAGAAAATAATGGATGAGATTGAGATAACGAAACAAACCCTGCGACAGGGTAGTAAGGAGCTGAAAATTGAACTGAGCAAAATGACGCAGGAGCTTAAAGAAATAGGGGACCCTGTGAGAGAGGAGAATGAGATCAGAGATGAGAAAAGAAAAAATAAAGGGAAGATACAAGCCCTGGAGATTGGAACAAATGTGGAATTGGAAAAAGATCTGGAGTTTATGGATTTTAGAAATAAAATCTACTGTTTGGAATTTAACGTTATCTCTGAAGAAATTAATGAAGATATTAGAGATAAAGTTATCAATGGCTTGGATAATCTTCTGGACTGGAATGATGTGATGGAGCTTGATATAGAGAAAATCTATGGAATTAACTGCAGCCATGTGACAATGGAAAAACTCTTAAGAGATGAGCCAGTGCATTTTGTAAAAAAGAAGAACACAGATATGACTTTACAACAGTATTTCAGCAACTTATTCAGAATGGATGGCAAGAAAATATTTGGGATAGAGGAAATTCCCATCAGACTCTTATTATATGACTATGGCTACAACAGCAAGATTATTATGGAATACTGATAATGGAAGATTGGACACTGAAATTACTGGACTTAACAGGACTATTGAAGATGGAAGATGGAACTAATAGGGATAATGGAATAATGGCTATTGAAATTATTGGATCTAACAGATTCTGATGAGATGGATTAATCGAAATGTTTATTTGGACTATGGTTATGACAATAAGATTATTATAATTATTAACGAGATGGATTAATTGACATGTTTATTTGGAGAAAAATTGATAGATATATTTCTTAAAGAATTGAAACCTCTCTTTGGCTTTTTGTGGAAAGAATAAAGTAATGTTTATGAGATTTGATGATTAATTAAGATAACTACTGGAGGAAAGTGATTTTATAATATGATTTAAGAGACAGGATTGTTATATATTGTAGACCTATAACTGATTTGATATGTGACAAATGGGAAGTCAACATTTTATTTTATTTTATTTTTTTGTTTAATAATTTTTGTTTTGTTTTGTTTTTTGTCTTTGAATGTTTTATGATTTTGTTTTCTATGTTTTATGAAAATTTGAATAAAAATTATTGTAAAAAAAACAAAAAACTGCCATTTGAACCATTGAAAACGTCTACGTTACGAATACTTTCCTTCAAAGTATTATTTCTCATAGCAATAACATCAGCTAGACGAGTATCTGAACTTGGAGCTCTCTCGGTGGCAAAACATCTATGTATCTTCCATACTGACAGAGTCATTTTGAGAACAGATTCTACTTTTGTTCCAAAAGTTAATTCAGCCTTTCACTGTCAGCAGGAAATAGTATTGCCAACATTTTGTCCTTCGCCAAAGCATCCTCTAGAGCACGCTTGGCATTCATTGGATGTGAGGAGAGCACTTAAAGTATATATAAATAGGACTAGGCCAATAAGGCAAACTGATTCTTTGTTTGTTTCTTACCACCCAACTACTCTCGGTAAAAAGGTGTCCTCCTCTACTTTGGCGAGATGGATTAAGGGCTGCATTGCCTTAGCATACAGTTCTCTCAACATACCATTACCTTCAGGCATCATGGCTCATTCCACTAGAGCAGCAGCTGCCACTGCAGCTTATTCAACAAATGCATCTCTTCAAGAAATATGTAGAGCGGCCACTTGGGCAAACCCTAACACTTTTACTAAACATTATAAAATAGATATTTATGCTTCAGCTGAAGCAGCCTTTGGGAGGCGAGTTATTCAGCAGGTCCTGAGTGATCATTGAACATTTATGTACCCACCCAATCAATACGTCAGCTCTGGAACATCCCACTTGGGGGTGTCCTGGTGCCCACTGGAGAAGGAACCGTTTTACTCACCAGAAAGGTGTTTCTCAGTGGGCGCCAGGACACCGCCAAGGCCCACCCTGGGATACACACGACAGGAAACATGATAATAAAACGGGTGGACACTGAAGAGTCTATGATCACTCCTCTCCCATGTATCATTCAGTGGAGTTGGCAGTCGCTCTGAGTAGAGACTGTATAGTTGTTTTTACAACTTAAGTGTACAATGTATGTTTTCATGATAATTACAGTTAATGTTGTCACAGTTTTTTACATATGTATAAGTTTATATTTTAAGCTTGGCTAGACGGCGAACTAGCACTCTGTGGGAGGGCCCGCATTAACGGTCGTTTTGGAGTGTTAACTCTTTCCTGCCTCAAGCACTAGCAAGGAACACAATACCCACTTGGCGGTGTCCTGGCGCCCATTGAGAAACACCTTTCTAGTGAGTAAAACAGTTCCTCCTCTCACACCATGTTCAATATCACCTAGAACAGAGTTTCTTAGAACTTTCTACCTCGGGGGCCCCCATATTATTTCTGAAAATTACTGAGGCCTGCCAGTCACAAAATGATGACAGATGGAGAAAGAGTTTGGCATAAGCAGTTGGCAATCACTGACATCACTTTCTATTGATATATATATTCCATCTTTGGAAATTCTTAAATTCTTTCCTACAACATTTTCCTTGTGGCAATGAGTTCCATTGTTCAGGCAAGCTAAGTAACAGACATTTGTTCTGGAAGTATTGCGCATAGCCTCCTATTTTAGGCAGAATTTGCTGACCAAGAGGCTCTAAGTGGCAAAGTTATTTTCTCTCATATTCCCAGCCCCACATAACTCTCCAAGTATTATTACCCATTTCTTCTCCCATTCTGTTCACACTCAACTTGTACCATGTTTCCCTGTCTCCAAATTGCCAGTTTCTTCCTTCCCTGGTTATCTTTCATTCAACAGTTTGATTCAATTATTTATTTGCTTTTGTTTTTAGCTCACTTTCTAATTTCTTCAACACTTCCTCTAGCCTTTTCCCCTCAGAGGAAGGAAGCCTTCTTCATTCTCTTTCTTCGCCCCCACCCTCCCACATGTCATAGTGTGTGAAGATGAAAGGCTTACATACCAGCCACAGTTATGTGTGTCCATATGTACCAACTTCACAAAAAAATCTTATAACAAAGACAAAACTGAAGATAAAATAAATTTGTTGAATTACATCAACTATGGTCACACGAGTAAAATTAGAGAGATGATTAACATAGCACTGGTATTTCCCTAAAGATGTCCTAGGATGTGCAGGTACTCCTATGTTTGCTTACAGAAGAGCAAACAATCTAAGAGACATGTTGGCACATGTTGTTGTTGTTATGTGCCTCCAAGTGGACTACGACTTATGGCGACCCTATGAATCAACAACCTCCAAGAGCATCTGTCGTGAACCACCCTGTTCAGATCTTGTAAGTTCAGGTCATAGAATCATAGAATAGTAGAGTTTGAAGGGGCTTATAAGGCCATCGAGTCCAACCACCTGCTCAATGCAGGAATCCAAATCAAAGCATTCCCGACAGATGGCTGTCCAGCTGCCTCTTGAATGCCTCCAGTGTCGGAGAGCCCACTACCCTCTAGGTAATTGGTTCCATTGTCGTATGGCTCTAACAGTTAGGAAGTTTTTCCTGATGTCCAGTTGAAATCTGGCTTCCTACAACTTGAGCCCATTATTCCATGTCCAGCACTCTGGGAGGATCAAGAAGAGATACCGGCCCTCCTCTATGTGATAACCTTTCATGTACTTGAAGAGTGCTATCATATCTCCCCTCAGTCTTCTCTTCCCCAGGCTAAACATACCCAGTTCTTTCAGTCTCTCCTCATAGGGCTTTATTTCCAGTCCCCTGATCATCTTTGTTGCCCTCCTCTGAACCCGTTCCAGTTTGTCTGCATCCTTCTTGAAGTGCGGAGACCAGAACTGGGCACGCTATTCAAGATGAGGCCTAACCAGTGCTGAATAGAGGGGAACTAGTACTTCATGCGATTTGGAAACTATACTTCTGTTAATGCAGCCTAATATAGCATTTGCCTTTTTTGCAGCCATATCACACTGTTGGCTCATATTCAGCTTCCGATCAGCGACAATTCCAAGATCCTTCTCACATGTCGTACTGCTGAGCCAAGTATCCCCCATCTTATAACTGTGCATTTGGTTTCTTTTTCCTAAGTGCAGAACTTTGCATTTATCCCCGTTGAATTTCATTCTGTTGTTTTCAGCCCAGTGCTCCAGCCTATCAAGGTCCCTTTGAATTTTGTTTCTGTCTTCCACAGTATTAGCTATGCCCCCCAACTTTCTTTAATCTGCAAATCTGATAAGCATGCTGTGGCTTCCTTTATGGAATCAATCCATCTCTTGTTTGGCCTTCCTCTTTTTCTACTCCCTTCTGTTTTTCCCGGCATTATTATCTTTTCTAATGAATCATGTCTTCTCATTATGCGTCCAAAGTATGATAACCTCAGTTTCATCATTTTAGCTGCTAGCGATAGTTCTGGTTTAATTTGTTCTAACACCCAATTATTGTCTTTTTTGCAGTCCATGGTATCTGCAAAGCTCTCCTCCAGCACCACATTTCAAATGAGTTGATTTTTCTGTTATCCACTTTTTCACTGTCCAACTTTCACATCCATACATAGAAATTAGAAATACCATGGTCTGAATGATCCTGACTTTAGTGTTCAGTGATACAAATTTGCATTTGAGGACCTGCCCTCCACAGTCCTAGCCTTCTAATTTCTTGACTATTGTCTCCATTTTGGTTAATGACTGTGCCAAGGTATTGATAATCCTTGACAAGTTCAATGTCCTCATTGTCAACTGTAAAGTTACATAAATCTTCTGTTGTCATTACTTTAGTGTTTTTGACGTTCAGCTGTAGTCCTGCTTTTGTGCTTTCCTTTTTAACTTTCCTCAGCGTTCGTTTCAAATCATTACTGACTTCTGCTAGTAGTATGGTATCGTCTGCATATCTTAAATTATTGATATTTCTCCCTCCAATTTTCTCACCTCCATCTTGGTCCAATCCTGCTTTCCGTATGATCTGCGTACAGATTAAATAAATAGGGTGATAAAATACACCCCTGTCTCACACCCTTTCCGATGGGGATCCAATGGGTTTCTCTTTATTCTGTCCTTACAGTAGTCTCTTGTCCAGAGTATAGGTTGCACATCAGGACAATTAGATGCTGTGGCACCCCCATTTCCTTTAAAGCATTTCATAGTTTTTCATGATCTACACTGTCAAAGCCTTTGCTATAATGTATAAAGCACAGGGTGATTTTCTTCTGAAATTCCTTGCTCCATTCCATTATCCAACATATGTTTGCAATATGATCGCTTGTATCTATTCCCTTTCTAAATCCAGCTTGGACGACTGGCATTTCTCGTTCCATATATGGTAAGAGCCTTTGTTGTAGAATCTTGAGCATTACTTTACTTGCATGGGATATTAAGGCAATCATTCGATAATTACTGCATTCCCTGGGATTCCCTTTCTTTGGAATTGGGATGTATATTGAACACCAGTCTGTGGGCCATTGTTTAGTTTTCCATATTTCTTGACAGATTTTTGTCAAAATTTGGACAGATTGAATGTTGGCACATAGTTGATGTAATTCCACAAATTTGAGCATAGATAGAAATTTGTTTGTAGTTCTCCCTAGGGGCAATTCCTAATGTGGACTTTGCTCTGTTTGTAAACATTATTTGGAGGGCAAACCGTTTGTCAACCCACAAAATAACCAACAATTTGTTTTAAGTATGTTTTGTGGTGGTAATTATTAAACAATACATACGTGTGTGTGTGTGTACACACACCTGAGTTAGCACATTACTTTGCCAATTTTTTTATTTTCAACTTTGGAGAAGTTTGGGTTTGGATCCTTGGGTTATACATTTCGTTCTCTGTCTCCTGGCCACCTTTACAGAGAATGCAAGGAGATGCTGGTATTGGATCCAACCAAAACTATATGATATAGCTAGGGGGGGGTTGCAGGCAAGTGAGGAAACTCTGGGCAGCCTGTGGCACTGAGAAACACTGACCCGGCATATCTGTTGGCTGAGTGGACAAAGAATCAAATTATTTATGTGCTGTTGCCTTGGACTGAAAAATTGCACAGATCTTGCTCTGTGAGACTTTGTAGTCTTGGGAGTTGGCTGCTTTATCCTGTTCGTATGATCTTCTGGTAACTGTTTAAGATATGTAGTGAGATGGTAGTAATATTTATTCACTAACTTGCACTAGTTTAAGAGGGATTTCTAAAGTGTGCAGCGTTAAAGAAGAGCAGTTGTGCATAACGACAAATCATTGGAATTTGATGGTAGTTTTAAGAGGCAAAGCTACCTTTGTTTCATTATTGTGTGTAGGATTATTGCTGTCACACTTGACATAATCTGTGAATGTGGCCTCTAGATTTCTAGATGTTATGTAGCAAAAGATAAATTTCAAAAGTGGACTAGTACCTGCTTTCAGAACTAGGATGACATTCCAGAAAGATGATCGTGCATGTTTGGTTGTCACTAGAGAGACAAGTAATATGCTGCCCAGCACAATTTTATTCACTTTTAATAAGATGGAACCCTAAGAATGAATGTGTAAACAATGACTGCCAGTGGTGGAGTACCTGATTCCTGAAAATGGGTGTGGTTTTATTTTATTTAAAATATTTTTAAAATAAACACCTTCCTCAATTCAGGCTAAAAGACATGTGATTGGAACTAGCAGTATATATAGCTAAGTGACCAGAGTGCTACAAGGTTTGGTGATTGTTTTTTGTGGTGCTATGAACAATGTTGTATATATCCTGCAATTCTGTGTGGAAAAGGCACATAATTCATGAGAATCTCAGTTTTTTGTTTAAAAGCGTTCAGCCCTCGCATTTACAAAAATATGTTGGAAGGCATGTAGAAGATGCCTGCAAATGATCTGACAAACCTGAGTGTTAGTTGGGGGAAGGGCCTCACTTTATTGCCTAGCAAAACTAAATAAATTATGCAAAATAGTAAAAACTGTGAATAATTATGTAAGAAAAGAATTCAAAATTTGTTCAACTTGCATCATTTATAGGGGTTATAGAATTCAGTTTTCATTTGTGCAGAATTTAGGTAAGTACAAACTGGCTTGGTTTGTACGTAATGCTACACCATGGTTTAATGCAGAGCTCTTCAACCTTGGGTCCCCAGATGTTGTTGGATTACAGTTCCTACCATGCCCCAGCCACCTTAGCCAATGGTCAGGGAGGATGTTGTAGTCCAACAACATCTGGGGACCCAAGGTTGAAGAGCACCTGTTTAATAAATGATGGTTTATTAAACCATGGTTTATTTGATCACCTGAACCCTGCCCAGTGACCTAGCTATAGTTTTTCTACTACCAAGTTCAAGGTTCTAGTTTTGGTGTACAAAGCCCTATACAGCTTGGAACCAGGATACCTGAAAGACCATCTTATCCCTTATATACCCAGCTGATCACTGCGCTGTGCAATTGAGGGCTTTCTGCAGATACCATCTTATTGGGAGGTCTGTTCTGCACAACATAGGAAACGGACCTTTAGTGGGGCGGCACCTAACCTGTGGAATTCCCTCCCCTTAAATATTAGATAGGCGCCATTTCTGTTATCTTCTTGGCACTTATTGAAGACCTTCCTCTTTCAACAAGCCTTTTACGTTGAGACCTTATCCCAATCTGCATCTGTGTTAGAATTGCTTTTTAAAGTTTTTAAACCTTTTTTTTAAAATTAATATGTTTTAACCTTTTTTTAAAGATGTTTTGAAAGCCTTTTTTAAAGGAATGTTTTAAAAGATGTTTTGCTTTAATTTTAAAGTATTGTAAATTATTTTATGATGTTCTAAGTGCTTTTAGTGCTTTTGTCTGCTGCCCTGGGCTCCTGCTGGGAGGAAGGGGGGTATATAAATAAAATAATAAATAAATAAATAAATAAATAATATCAACTGACTGACCACAGTCTGAAACCATGATTTGTTGTTGACGTGTCAACCCTAGTTTTGTTAGTCTATGGGAAGACATTGTTTGTTAAAATAAACCATGGCTTAGTATTATGCGTGAAGCAGACTACTCTAAAAAAAAAAAAAAAAGATTGAGGGAGAGAAAAAGTAGCAATTTATTGTGCTCCATGTGGGGCTATCCTTAAAGAGACTATCGTTACATAGGTATGGATGAGGCCTGTGGGCATAGAACACCAATTTTAAAGCATCTGCACTGGATGCCTATATCTTACTGAGCTCAATTATATATATCCTGAGGCTTCCAGCAACTGGTTTTCAGAAGCATGCTGCCTCTGACTAGGGTGGCAGAGCACAGCCATCACAGCTAGTAGCCATTGATAGCCCTGTCCTCCATGAATTTGTCTAATCTTCTTTTAAAGCCATCCAAGCTGGTGGCCATTACTGCATCTTGTGGGAGCAAATTCCATAGTTTCACTATGCGCTGAGTAAAGAAGTACTTCCTTTTGTCTGTCCTGAATCTTCCAACATTCAGCTTCTTTGAATGTCCACGAGTTCTAGTATTATGAGAGAGGGAGAAGAACTTTTCTCTATCCACTTTCTCAATGCCATGCATAATTTTATACACTTCTATCATGTCTCCTCTGACCCGCCTTTTCTCTAAAGTAAAAAACCCCAAATGCTGCAACCTTTCCTCGTAAGGGAGTCGCTCCATCCCCTTGATCATTCTGGTTGCCTTCTTCTGAACCTTTTCCAACTCTATAATATCCTTTTTGAGATGAGGCGACCAGAACTGTACACAGTATTCCAAATGCGGCCGCACCATAGATTTATACAACGGCATTATGATATCGGCTGTTTTATTTTCAATACCTTTCCTAATTATCGCTAGCATGGAATTTGCCTTTTTCACAGCTGCCGCACACTGGGTTGACATTTTCATCGTGCTGTCCACTACAACCCCGAGGTCTCTCTCCTGGTCAGTCACCGCCAGTTCAGACCCTATGAGCATATATGTGAAATTAAGATTTTTTGCTCCAATATGCATAATTTTACATTTGTTTATATTGAATTGCATTTGCCATTTTTCCGCCCAATCACTCAGTTTGGAGAGGTCTTTTGGGAGCTCTTCGCAATCCGTTTTTGTTTTAACAACCCTGAACAATTTAGTATCGTCAACAAACTTGGCCACCTCACTGCTCACTCCTAATTCTAGGTCATTAATGAACAAGTTGAAAATACAGGTCCCAATACCGATCCTTGAGGGACTCCACTTTCTACAGCCCTCCATTAGGAGAACTGTCCATTTATTCCTACTCTCTGCTTTCTGCTTCTTAACCAATTTCTTATCCATAAGAGGACCTCTCCTCTTATTCCATGACTGCTAAGCTTCCTCAGAAGTCTTTGGTGAGGTACCTTGTCAAAAGCTTTTTGAAAGCCTAAGTACACTATGTCCACTGGATCACCTCTATCTATATGCTTGTTGACACTCTCAAAGAATTCTAATAGGTTACTGAGACAGGACTTTTCCTTGTAGAAGCCATGCTGGCTCTGCTTCAGCAAGGCTTGTTCTTCTATGTGCTTGGTTAATAGCTTTAATAATACTTTCTACCAGTTTTCCAAAGACAGAAGTTAAGCTAACAGGCCTGTAATTTCCGGGATCCCCCCTAGATCCCTTTTTGAAGATTGGCGTTACATTTGCCACTTTCCAGTCCTCAGGCACGGAGGAGGACCTGAGGGACAAGTTACATATTTTAGTTAGCAGATCAGCAATTTCACCTTTGAGTTCTTTGAGAACTCTCGGGTGGATGCCATCCGGGCCCAGTGATTTGGCAGTTTTTATATTGTCCATTAAGCCTAGAACTTCTTTTCTTGTTACCACTATTTGTCTCAGTTCCTCAGAATCCCTTCCTGCAAATGTTAGTTCAGGTTCAGGGATCTGCCCTATATCTTCCACTGTGAAGACAGATGCGAAGAATTCATTTAGCTTCTCTGCAATCTCCTTATCGTTCTTTAGTACACCTTTGACTCCCTTATCATCCAAGGGTCCAATCGCCTCCCTAGATGGTCTCCTGCTTTGAATGTATTTATAGAATTTTTTGTTGTTGGTTACTTTTTTTTTGTCAGGCCTTTGCCCAACAATGGTAATTTCACAAGTGTCATATAAGGGAATTGCTGGCACTAATTTCTTTTATATTTTATTTATAAATTTTGTTTCTGTTCTGTTGTTGCATTGTATCTTACCTTGAGTATAACCCACTCTGAGAGCATTAGGTGAAGAGTGAAATATAAATAAACCTTAATATCCTTTGTTTGAAAGTTGAACCATCTTTGTTTGAATCCTATGTGGCTTGCGCTTGCTTGGTTGCTTGCTTAAAGAAATTCCTTTGTCCAGATCAATCTCTTTCAGTAGTTTTGTTGTTGATCTCTTCTGGACTTCCTAAAAATTCATACAGCAGCCGATTTTTTTCATTTTTTCTTTTTCTTTTTCTTTTTTGGAAGGTGGAAGAGATGGTGCAGAACCACATGACGTATTCATTACAAGATGTGGGAGGTGATGCTAATTGGCAGCTGGTGGTTGAAGAAGGTGAAATGAAGGTAAGCAGAACATTGTAACATTATGTATTTTGAAAATGTAAATTAAAATTAGTGTTATTGCGCTAATCAAATAAATTGATTTTTTGTTGTTTCAAAGGTGGTATAGAAAAGTTCTTGCAGAATCTTAACAGTATTGCAAATTTTGTTCCTTTTTGAGGAAGTCTGTCTACGCCATAGTTCAGTATGAGTATCTGTTGAATCCCCAACATCTCCAGATAGGGGTGGGAGAGACTCCCTGCCTGAAACCCTGGAGAGCCTCTGCCTGTCAGTGTAGACTGTTCTGAGCTGGATGGATGAGTGGGTCTGATTCAGTATGACAGCTTCCTATGTTCCTACGTACCATCATTTTCTTTAAAGTCCTCATCACATAGACTTTTCCCCATATACATATAACCAAAGTGCTTTTTCGCAACCATATATTGCAAGTGGTACCAAATATAAGTGCTCCTGAGTATGTGTTACTACTTCTTTGTTGATTAACAAAACAGTAACTGGAATAGAAACAAAAGGTTGCTTATGTGCCTTAGGCTGCCTACTAATTCCAGAGCAGGTTTTGAATTTGAACCCAGGCATCCCATTGGTTCTGTTCAGCATTCAACATGCTCTGTATCAGCCTTTCCACAGCTGTGCTGGCTGATGGAAGCAGTCTCAAACATCTGGAAGCCACCAGGTTGGGAAAGCTGCAATATATTCTGCTTCAGATTACTGTTTGATTTTAATATCTAGAGGTAGCATTACAATATCTTTCCCTCATACTTAAATAATTAAAACCCTTATTCTGGATTTACCTAACTTAAAACTATTCTAATTGCTGCCAGTGGTTTCTAGGATGAAACCAAACAAGTATTCTCAAACATTTTGTGTTTGTCCAAAGGTGTACAGGAGGGAGGTAGAAGAAAATGGCATTGTTCTAGATCCTTTGAAAGCCACACATGCAGTGAAAGGGGTTACAGGGCATGAAGTCTGCCACTACTTCTGGAGTGTTGACGTGCGTAATGATTGGGAAAGTAAGTAACCCTGTTAGTTGTGCCTGTTGATCTGGATCATGTATGAAAACATTACTTATCTATTTAACTACTTGTTTTGATTATAGTTTCCCTTCCTTTTTAGCAACCATTGAAAACTTCCGTGTTGTAGAAACTTTGGCTGATAATGCAATCATAATCTACCAGACACATAAGGTAAGGTGAGGTACCCTGCAAAGTACTATGTATGCTATAAAGAAAAGAAGCAAGCAACCTAGCTATTAAAATGGTAATATCTTCTGGAGCGGTTTAGACTGTTAAAGTATTGCCAAACTCTGCATAGCAGGCCAGATCAGATAGGATTCTTCACTATATCCTTTGTTGCCCTTTAGAATTTGGCAAGGACAACTTTGCACCAGTCCATTTAACCTTGCTGTTTGCCTTTTGAGGCCTTCAATAATAGTGTACCACAGTTGGGAGAGGGGCCATAGCCCAGTGCTAAGAGCACATGTTTGGGAAGTCCTCAGTTCAAATCTCATTTCTGCTGTGAACTCACTTGGTGGCCTTAGGCAATCCATGCTCCATTGATACAATATGGCAAGAATAATACTGACTGGCCCTTAGAGGGTTGTTGTCGAAACATAAGGTTTTGTGCACAGAAACTCACTTCATCTGCAAAATAAGCTTCGGTCTATGGCCTAGTTAGCACATCATGCTAAGCCAAACTGTGGCTTACTGTGAATGTGCAGGCTCCTAGGGAGCAGATCACAGCTGCTTTGCTTCTCCCTGGTCATTCTACTGCTGTGCTGTGCTAAGCTATGGTTTGGCTTAGTGTGTTGTCAGAACATTGACTCGTAATTTTGCTCTCCCCAGACCAACCATGAGTTATGAACAATAGGGCAAACCTTAGTTGCAGCTCGCGGTTGATCTGCAGAGAGCTAAACTACAAGTCTGGGTTGGACAACATGGTAAGCCAAGCCATGGCTTAGCTCAGCACAGTACACTAGCAGAACAAACAGGGAGAAGCAAAACGGCCTCTGTGGGAGCTGAAACTTTCACGGTATGCCATGGCTTAGTTTAGCACGACATGTAAACCAGGCCTATGAAAACTTACGCCACAATAAATAAATGCTAATCTTTTATGAACAGGACTCTATTCTATTTGCTGCAATAGGCTAACACAGCTATCCCTCTGGAAATTGTTGTAAGGATTAAAAGATGATGATGATGTCCCGCCCTTCATCCCAGTAGGAGCCCAAGGTGGCAAACAAAAACACTAAAACACTCTAAAACATCATAAAAACAGCCATTAAAACATCTTTAAAAATGTTTTTTAAAAAGCTTTAAAAACATCTTAAAAACAGCTGCAGCAGAGCTGCAGCACTAGGGACAGTTGCCTGCTTTGTTACCACCCAGTCACAAATACCCCCTTTTTATTATGGTCTTTCAGCCCCCTGGCAGTTGTGCTGTGGGGTGCCGCAGGGTACCATCTTGTCCTCATTGGTGCTTAACATCTCCTGATGACTGCTCAAAAGGGCTTCATATAGATTTGGGCCAAGGTATTAGCAGTATGCTGATGATACCCAGCTCTGTCACTCTGTAACATCTGAATTGGGACAGGGCATGCAAGCCCTGGACCACAACGTGGACTCGGTGGTGGGCTGGATGAGGGCCAATAAACTGAGTCTGAATCCTAGCAAGACAGAGATGCTGTGGATTGGTGGTTCCCGAGTTCAGATAATTGATCAGTTGCCTGCTTTGGATGGGATCATACTCCCTCTGAAAGAGCAGGTCTCTAGTCTGGGGGTGCTCCTGGATCCGTCTTTGTTGCTAGAGGCCCAGGTGACCTCAGTGGCTAGGAATGGGCAGCCAGTCATCAGGAGACATTAAACACGAATGAGGACAAGATGGTACCCTGCGGCACCCCACAGCACAACTGCCAGGGGGCTGAAAGACCATAATAAAAAGGGGGTATTTGTGACTTGGTGGTAGTTGTCATGAACCAAGGGGTCCAGGGTGGGCTTTTTCAGGAGCAGTTGGATCACCACCTCTTCCCGGCCGGTCGGAACCACTCCCTCCCACAATGATGTGTTGACCACACCCTGGATCCACTCGGTCAAACCCCCTCGGCAAGCTTTAATAATCCAAGAAGGGCAAGGGTTGAGAGGACACGTTGCTGGCTGCATTATCACAAGCACCTTGTCTACATCTTCAACTGAAACTAATCCCAAGAAGTTGCAGCAGTCATTGCACTGGACACCTCACTGGGGACTACACTAGATGTGGATGAGGCAACAAGATTGCTACAGAGGCGAGCAACTTTACCCTCAAAGTGCCTTGCAAACAAGGCACAGTGGGCCTCTGAAGCGTCTAAAACTCAATTTTATGGAGCTGGTGTAAACAGATCCCTGACAATTCGGACAAGCTCCACTGGACGGCTACTTGGGGATGTGATGGTGGCAGAGAAGTGGGCCTTCTTTGCCACCCTCACCATCATACAGTAGGCATAGTTATGTTTTACTTGTGCCCGATCAGCCTCACAGCATGTCTGTCACCACTTGCGCTCTCCAGAACTTGTGCATAAAGTTCTTTGAACGCTGTAAAGTGCTATAAACATGGTTACTGTTTCCTTTTCCTGTAGAGAGTATGGCCTGCTTCTCAACGTGATGTGCTATATTTGTCTGCTATCCGAACAATACCAGCTTTCAATGAAAATGACACAGAAACATGGATTGTCTGCAATTTCTCTGTGGATCATGATAGTGCCCCTGTAAGTTTATCTTCAAGTTCTGAGGGTATTTACTGCTTTAACCATATAACCAAACTTCTCTCATGATTACCAGAATAGAATGCTTGTGTGTGTGTGTGTTTGTGTGCAATGTACTCCAGTCAGAAGGCAGCTAAAGCATAATTAAAAATGCAGAAAGTGGAAAATGTTCAGAATATATGGCAAAATGCATTGCAGTGAAAATGGAGAGGCCCTGTGTGCTGTATTTCATCATAACATTTTATCAGCATAACAATCTAGATGTTTATATTTCTTGACAGTTGAACAATCGATGTGTTCGTGCCAAAATAAATGTTGCTATGATATGTCAGACATTGGTAAGCCCACCAGAAGGGAACAAGGAAATAAGCAGAGACAACATCCTATGCAAGATTACATATGTAGCAAATGGTAAGGAATGTCTGCTTTTTACAAGTTCACATTTGATTACAAACTGAGTTTGGGTAAAAGTCCCCCCCCTTATTAATAAAACCCCTAGTTGTAGGCATTATATAATCAATCGTCAATGTAGGAAAGCAATATCATTTATATAGATTGCAGTTTTGAGCCAGTCTGGACAAATGGTTTTATCACTGTTGAAAATGAAGTTAAATCCGAGGGCTACTGAAACTTCAGATAGTCACCTACATCATTTGAGAAGGAGACTGGTTAGACACTGGAGTTTGCTTTCAGAAAATGTACTTTATACCATTTCACACATTACCAAGCAATGAGCTTGGGTTTGGTACGGTGAACAGAGAACCAACAGTCAAACCTGCTGCAGTGTGTGAAGTGGATCGGAGTAGCTACCAAAAGTGATATATAGGATCTTAATTTAACGTCCCTTCTCTGTAATACTGTATTTTCCACTTATAAACACACACACACCACACAATCTTGTCTAGTTTTTTTGCTGCTCTTAGAGTTTTCTCTAGTTTCCTTTGCTATTCTTAAAATTGTAGCATCCCAGGATAGAAACACACTCACTGTTTTGCCGGTTCCAGTGCACTTCCACCTCTCCTTTCTGAAAACAGGGACACATGATGCTGGTCAAACCCCACCCCTTTTTACTGTAAAACCTGAGCTTAAGTGCATTTTTAAAATTTGCTTCAAAGAGATTTTGCAACTAATTGTCATATCAGTCCATTCCCCTCCAGGTGTGGCCAATGGAAACGCTTTGCTCTAGTTGACTAGTGTGCTCACAGCACCAGTATTATTCTTTATCATAATTCTCAAAATATTCTGCAGATTTTCTCAGTCCTTAATAAAATATCACAAGGACTTTACTGAAATTTAGTGATATAAACTCATTAAGGTTCTGTGTTTATAAACAGACCTCATTCAGACATAACAATAAACCATGGTGTGTGGGTTACTGGGATTGGGCACTATCCTGGTGCATGCTTCCTGATTGCTTCCATTTCCTGCCCTAACACAGCAGGAGCAAAAGCCATTGGCTTGTCATTAAGTCTGAACCTGAATCATGGCTTGTTTCTTCCCAACAAACTGATAGCTAGCCAACATGAAGCCATGGTTTGTAGTTGGCTTGTTGTTTGTGGCTTGTTACGGAGAAAATGGAAATGGACTGCCTTCAAGTCGATTCCGACTTATGGCGACCCTATGAATAGAGTTTTCATGGTAAGTGGTATTCAGAGGGGGTTTACCATTGCCTTCCTCTGAGGCTGAGAGGCAGTGACTGGCCCAAGGTCACCCAGTGAGCTTCATGGCTGTGTGGGGATTCAAACCCTGGTCTCCCAGGTCGTAGTCCAACACCTTAACCATTACACCACACTGGCTCTCCTGTTAGGGAGAAGCAAACCACTATTCCAATTCAAATGTAATGGCAAGCCAAGGATTCATGGCTTTTTCCTCCCACTTGCCCTGGGGGAGGAGTGAAGTAGGAGCAATTGGTTTTTGTAAGAGGAAGTTTATTATAAGTAAACATTTAAATTTAACTGCATCTAATTTTGTAAAGGTTCAGTTATTCACTCTGAAAAACCTAAGCATGTTCAGGTTCTAATCATACATTTGCTGATGTGTATTTAAAAGTATTACAGATGACTTTTGAATGTGGGAAGCATTCAGAAATAGCAAATGAATTTTGTTGCATTTGAAATATTCAAGTGACACTAGCTTCATTCATAAAATAATCCATGGATCTGAAGATGACATCTTGTAGGATAATCATTTGTTTATTAATACAGACTTTTAAAAGTGGTTTATAATTAGGGATCATAAATATAGGTAGTACCTTTCTCCAAGACATATTGTAGAGGTAACACCAAAAGCAAATGTGTAATAGGAGATCAGTACAAGAAAGTGTTAAATGATAAACAGCAATAACTATTTGGTCCACACTGTGTCACTCTGACAAAGGCTGCTTTGCAGGAAACTTAACATTATTTGTTGATGCTGCTAATATTTGTTGATGCCACAAATTATTTGTTGTTGGTTGTTGAAACCATATAGACAATGCTGTGCATCAGCCTTCCCCAACCTATTGCCCTCCAGATGTTTTGGACTACACCTCTCTTCAACCTGAACCATTGAGCATGCTGGTCAGTATAGCCCCAAACATCTAGAGTACATCTGGTTGGAAAAGGTTGATGTACACCATGATTGTACACTCTTCATCACAGGAGGACAGTTCTTTGCAAGTGTTATAGATGGAGCCTTCAGTTACCTTCCAAAGGATGGATGGAGGTATATGTTGGGCCTCTCGGCAATTCCAGCTGTAATACAGTTTGTTGGCTTCCTGTTTCTTCCTGAAAGTCCCCGCTGGCTTATTCAGAAAGGTCAGACTCAAAAGGCACACAGAATTCTGTCTTGAATGCGGGGTAATCAAACAATAGATGAAGAGTATGATAGCATCAAGAATAACATAGAAGAGAAAGAAAAAGAAGTTGGTGCAGCCAGCCAAGGGAGAGGAGAGAGTAGCTTGGAGAGGAGGGCATTCCTTAAGTGGAGTGCCACCAAAGAGAAGGATCTGTTCCATCCTGTTGTGGGACGCCAAGAAGAACCCCTCCACTGAAGAACGTAAAGCATAGGCAGACTGGTATAGGGGAGGTGTTCTTTTAAATATGTAGGTTTCAAGTCATTTTAGAACTTTGCAAGTCTTCACTAACACCTTGAATTGGACCCAGAAGCATATAGGCAACCAGTGCAGATCCCTCAAAATCACATCACACGATTCTGGTTGGCTGAACTGCTTAACACATCCTGCATCAATTGAAGCTTCTAGACTGCTTTCATGGGCCCTACCATAAAGTAATCCATTTGAGATCCATCAGAGCATGGCTTACCATGGCAAGGCTATCTCTGTCTAGGAACAGCTGTTTAATTGTCAGGTCTATCTTAGATCATAACTTAGGGCAAGTGCCTGGCGTGCCACTGGCAGCTCTTCGGGCACCACATGGAGCACATGCTGTGTGACGAGGTGGCTGCCTGCCCCCGCAAGCTTGTCGGCCTGGAGGGTCTTCAGGAGCGCCTGGCCAAGGACAACCTGGAGCTGAAGGAGCTCT
Source organism: Rhineura floridana (assembly GCF_030035675.1). Taxonomy (NCBI): domain Eukaryota; kingdom Metazoa; phylum Chordata; class Lepidosauria; order Squamata; family Rhineuridae; genus Rhineura; species Rhineura floridana. Next base: position 47,961,448 of record NC_084480.1, read on the forward strand.
GCCTGGCCCTCGAGGAGAAATGCGCCTCTGCACAGCCCAACGCCAGCCCAGGTCCGCCGGCGGCTCCTTGGAGCTTAGCCTGCCCTGCAGGCCTCACAACCTGGACGACGGCAGCTCCAGCACCAGCAGCATCAGCAGCCTGGACCAGCTTCACCCCGCCTGCACCCCCAACGACTAAACCCTCAGGGAGGATGCCTCTTCTCCTGTGCATGGAAAGATGATATCAGGTGGGTAACTAGCTCCACCTAGTGGTTGAAGGCAAAAGAGTACTGCTGACGTTTTACTGTAGGTCCGTTCCCAGTCTGCGCCTGCTCCGTCCGCAGTTTTCAATTTTGCCTTCACCGAATCTGGTTGATTCCTCTCTGTCTCCGTCGGTTCAGGCTTGTATTGTTTGTCTTTTAAGTCTTACCTGTTGGTTTCTGCTGTTTCTTGCCCTCAGTATATGTTTTGTCTTCCCCTGCTGTTTAAAGTTTAAAAACAAAAAAGCTCCTTGTGTCTTTCCTCCGGATTTTTCTCGGTGGCGAGGAGCATTCAGCCCCTCCCAACGGCTCCTGGGGCCGTTGGCCTCTTCAGGCTCCCTCCCCAGCCGAATTTGCTACCGTTCCTCCTAGTCAGCAACTCATAGTGTCGGCAGCATTAGCCTTAGAGGCGAATTTCACCGGAGCTCGGAACTCAGGCCCACGCCTCGGATTTTCGCGCTCCCTTTCAAGCGGCTTCGTTTTCCCTGCTTCATAGCGGGGAGGGGCAGACGCACAGATGCCATAGCAGGTCGGCGGCAACAGCTTCTAATCATTCTGCTTTACCTAGCCGCTTATTAGACAGCGTTGTCAATCATTACCAGCGGGAGCCTTCCATTCATATTTTCATTAACCCCGTAAGTCCCGCAGTGTGTGCCCGCTATGGGGAAAGCCACACACAAAACAAAGCACCTCTCAAAGGGGTCGAAAGTGCTTCCCCGCAAGCCAGCGACAGGCGCAGTGCCAGAACTCAGTCCCATCCTGGGATCAGAGCAGGCTCATTCTTCGGGGGATCATTCTGAAACAGTGGTGGCCCGCCCCTCTACCGTCAGGCACGAGGTGGCTGAGGCTCAGGTTTTGGCGGGCAGGGTGGCTGCAGAAGGCAGGATTCCTGTTCCACATAAGGGAACCTGTAGAGAAGGTCAAGATTCCTACCACCACTCAAGGGACCAGAGGGACCTGGAACCCCTGTCTGATGGGGAAGGTGGCCAGTCTCACCCTTCCTTAGACGCTATTTTTTCTAACAACTCCTCGCCCGAGGCCTTCACTGGGTTTTTGGAGGAGCCAATCCCTGTCCAACAAATTCATGATGCTGGTGGGCACAGGCTTTATCCATCTCACACTCAAGCTCGCCCTATTCAGCTGCAGCTTTCAGCACATTCAATTCAGCAATTAAAAGAACAGCTTAAGGACGCCCTTTTAATGGATCTGACTAGAGATTTGTTTTCTCAAACTGCATCAGGCTCACAACCCTCAAGGCACCCGAGGGCGAACACACGCCCTTCCCCGGGCCGCACATCCCCAGACCCCTATGCTGCATCGCAGGGCAGACACCTTCAGCTCCCAGAACAGGAGCTTATAGACACAGAAAATGACTTGATTGTGTTGGATGAAGAGGAATGGAGTGGGGAATCAGAATCTGAGGAGATTTTATCTACTAGAATATTTCAAGAGGCTCATTTCCTTCCTCTGCTATGCAAAGCGATGGAGGCTCTTACCCTCACCTCTACAGAGGATCCTCCTACTCCACCCTCCTCGAGAGTCTCAGCAGTATGTCCAGATCCAAAGCCTAGGTCTAGAGTATTGAAGCTTCCTTCTCTTCTCCCCATGGTGCTCAAATCAGAATTTGACATTCCCTTGCAATTCAAAAAATCAGTTTCGGTAGCCAACAAATATTATACACTGGAACAACCGATCATGGATCAGTTGAAAGTCCCGCTCATAGACGCACCTATAGTCAATCTATTGAACCCATCATTGAATCCTAAAGACTCAGACGCGCACCTTAAGGATCCTACTGAGCGCAAGATGGACCAGGGACTTAGAAGAGTGCACGAGGCTAGTGCGCTTTCAATCAGGGCAGCAGCAGCCTCTTCTGTGTTTGCTCGAGCCTCCCTACTGTGGTTGGAAGACCTGCTAGATGGCCCACAGCAGGATGCAGCCCGGATACACAAATCTCTGCTGAAGGTCTCTCGGGCAGTTACCTTCATGGCAGATGCGTCAATGGACGCCATGCAGTTTGCAGCTAGGTCTCTCGCTGCAGGGATCTTCATGCGAAGGACCCTTTGGCTTCGACATTGAGATGCAGACCCTGCAGCTCGTTCGAATCTTGCCTCGGAACCCTACGTGGGTGGCAAATTATTTGGGGACACTGCCCTCGCCAACATGTTAGAAACCAAGGAAAAGAAAAAGTCCATGCCATCCACCAGAAAAAGGGAGGATGGAAGGACCTTTCGCCGCTCATTCCATCCATATCACTTGTCGCAGTCCTTTCGGGGCTCACATCCCTTTGGAAGACAGAAGGACGCCCGCTCCAGCCGTCCCTTCTGGAACAGACAGCGCAACCAACTTAAGTCCCAGCAACACCTCCCAGGTCGATCCGGCCTTGCATCCCAGGCACGTGGAAACAGAAATCAGTTCTGACGCCTCCACCTCGCCGGTGGGAGGCCGTCTCCAACGCTTTGCTCACCGATGGGAGGACCTATCCTCCGATCGCTGGGTCCTCCGCACTCTTCGATACGGCCTTCGCCTGGAGTTTTCCTCCACCCCCCCCGGCGAGATTCCTTCCATCCCCTCTGTCAGCAAATCCACACAAAAGGGGCAAAGTTATTCTAAATGACTATTCCCTAGACCAGTTGGTCATGGAACCGACCAGAGGGACGGCAACCCTGGACTTAATCCTCAGTGGGGACCGGGACCTGGTGCAAGATGTAAGTGTTGTTGAACCGATTGGGAGCAGTGACCACAGTGCTATTAAATTAAACATACATGTAACTGGCCAATTGCCAAGAAAATCCAACACGGTCACATTTGACTTCAAAAGAGGAAACTTCACAAAAATTAGGGGATTGGTAAAAAGAAAGCTGAAAAAAGAAAGCTAAAAAACAAAGTCCAGAGGGTCACATCACTCGAAAATGCTTGGAAGTTGTTTAAAAACACTATATTAGAAGCTCAACTGGAGTGCATACCGCAGATCAGAAAAGGTACTGCCAGGGCCAAGAAGATGCCAGCATGGTTAACGAGCAAAGTCAAGGAAGCTCTTAGAGGCAAAAAGTCTTCCTTCAAAAAATGGAAGTCTTGTCCAAATGAAGAAAATAAAAAAGAACACAAACTCTGGCAAAAGAAATGCAAGAAGACAATAAGGGATGCTAAAAAAGAATTTGAGGAGCACATTGCTAAGAACATAAAAACCAACAACAAAAAATTCTATAAATACATTCAAATACATAAATACATTCAAAGCAGGAGACCATCTAGGGAGACAATTGGACCCTTGGATGATAAGGGAGTCAAAGGTGTACTAAAGAATGATAAGGAGATTGCAGAGAAGCTAAATGAATTCTTTGCATCTGTCTTCACAGTGGAAGATATAGGGCAGATCCCTGAACCTGAACTAACATTTGCAGGAAGGGATTCTGAGGAACTGAGACAAATAGTGGTAACGAGAGAGGAAGTTCTAAGCTTAATGGACAATATAAAAACTGCCAAATCACCGGGCCCGGATGGCATCCACCCGAGAGTTCTCAAAGAACTCAAATGTGAAATTGCTGATCTGCTAACTAAAATATGTAACTTGTCCCTCAGGTCCTCCTCCGTGCCTGAGGACTGGAAAGTGGCAAATGTAACGCCAATCTTCAAAAAGGGATCCAGAGGGGATCCCGGAAATTACAGGCCAGTTAGCTTAACTTCTGTCCCTGGAAAACTGGTAGAAAGTATTGTTAAAGCTAGATTAACTAAGCACATAGAAGAACAAGCCTTGCTGAAGCAGAGCCAGCATGGCTTCTGCAAAGGAAAGTCCTGTCTCAGTAACCTATTAGAATTCTTTGAGAGTGTCAACAAGCATATAGATAGAGGTGATCCAGTGGACATAGTGTACTTAGACTTTCAAAAAGCGTTTGACAAGGTACCTCACCAAAGGCTTCTGAGGAAGCTTAGCAGTCATGGAATAAGAGGAGAGGTCCTCTTGTGGATAAGAAATTGGTTAAGAAGCAGAAAGCAGAGAGTAGGAATAAACGGACAGTTCTCCCAATGGAGGGCTGTAGAAAGTGGAGTCCCTCAAGGATCGGTATTGGGACCTGTACTTTTCAACTTGTTCATTAATGACCTAGAATTAGGAGTGAGCAGTGAAGTGGCCAAGTTTGCTGATGACACTAAATTGTTCAGGGTTGTTAAAACAAAAAGGGATTGCGAAGAGCTCCCAAAAGACCTCTCCAAACTGAGTGAATGGGCAGAAAAATGGCAAATGCAATTCAATATAAACAAGTGTAAAATTATGCATATTGGAGCAAAAAATCTTAATTTCACATAGACGCTCATGGGGTCTGAACTGGCGGTGACCGACCAGGAGAGAGACCTCGGGGTTGTAGTGGACAGCACGATGAAAATGTCGACCCAGTGTGCGGCAGCTGTGAAAAAGGCAAATTCCATGCTAGCGATAATTAGGAAAGGTATTGAAAATAAAACAGCCGATATCATAATGCCGTTGTATAAATCTATGGTGCGGCTGCATTTGGAATACTGTGTACAGTTCTGGTCGCCTCATCTCAAAAAGGATATTGTAGAGTTGGAAAAGGTTCAGAAGAGGGCAACCAGAATGATCAAGGGGATGGAGCGACTCCCTTACGAGGAAAGGTTGCAGCATTTGGGGCTTTTTAGTTTAGAGAAAAGGCGGGTCAGAGGAGACATGATAGAAGTGTATAAAATTATGCATGGCATTGAGAAAGTGGATAGAGAAAAGTTCTTCTCCCTCTCTCATAATACTAGAACTCATGGACATTCAAAGAAGCTGAATGTTGGAAGATTCAGGACAGACAAAAGGAAGTACTTCTTTACTCAGCGCATAGTTAAACTATGGAATTTGCACCCACAAGATGCAGTAATGGCCACCAGCTTGGACGGCTTTAAAAGAAGATTAGACAAATTCATGGAGGACAGGGCTATCAATGGCTACTAGCCATGATGGCTGTGCTGTGCCACCCTAGTCAGAGGCAGCATGCTTCTGAAAACCAGTTGCCGGAAGCCTCAGGAGGGGAGAGTGTTCTTGCACTCGGGTCCTGCTTGCGGGCTTCCCCCAGGCACCTGGTTGGCCACTGTGAGAACAGGATGCTGGACTAGATGGGCCACTGGCCTGATCCAGCAGGCTCTTCTTATGTTCTTATGTTCTTATTAAGTTTTGAGATCAGTTTCCCATCTCCTACGCATGGCAGCTATCGAGGCAGTACCTCCAGGGGAGAGGTTCCTGGGAAACTACTCTCTGTTCTTCACCGTCGACAAAAAAGACGGTTCATCCAGGCCAGTATTAGACCTCAAGACTCTAAATTGCTTCATAAAGTACCGCAAATTTCGGATGGAGACCTTACTTTCCATCAAAGAAGCGCTGAGGCTAGGGGACTTCCTCTCATCTATCGACCTGAAGGAAGCCTACCTGCACATTCCAATTTTTCCCCCTCACAGAAGGTATCTGCGCTTCGCAGTGGGACAAGACCATTATCAGTTCAGGGCCATGCCCTTTGGCCTGTCGTCCACTCCCAGGACATTCACCAAGATAGTGGTTACCCTGGTGGCACACCTCAGGACACAGGGGATTCATATTTTTCCTTATCTGGACGATTTTCTGATCCGCTCACCATCGTTACACAAGGCATGGGAGGACCTCCATGTCACCCTGACCTGTCTAAAGGATCATGGTTTCCTGATCAACGAAACCAAGAGTCATCTCTTTCCGTCCAGACGCATCACACATTTGGGAGCGACTATAGACTCTCAAAATGCCCTCATTACGCTATCTTCAGACAGGATCAGCAAGATCCGCAAAGTGGTGTTGCATGTCCTATCCTCCACCTCTACAGACCTGATGGAGTTGGCAGCACTTCTCGGTTTGATGGTATCCACGTTCCAAACGACACCGTGGGCACGTCATCATTCCCGCACTCTTCAGTGGGCGCTGCTGCCATTCCAGAACGACATAGCGTCCAGGCACCACCGCATGGTCGCTCTGTCGCCACAGGTTCGTCAGTCGCTGTTCTGGTGGACCCAAGAGCTCAACCTGACGCGAGGCGTCCCTTTCCAGGATCCACTCCACACCCTGATAATGTCCAATGCCAGCTTATCCGGATGGGGAGCCATCTGCGACGGGCAGATGATTCAAGGCACGTGGTCGGCTCAGGAATCCGCACTGCCGATCAACCTACTCAAACTACGCGCAGTTCGTCTAGCCCTCAGGCACTTCGCAAACACCAGACGGTTAGGGGCAGTTTTTGTCAGAACAGACAACGTGTCGGCCAAATCGTATTTAAACCGTCAGGGAGGCACACGCTCCCTCATTCTTCAGAAGGAGGCCTTTCTCCTCTTCCAGTGGGCGGAGCCCAATATCATATAGATAGCGGCAGAATACCTCAAGGGGGAGGACAACAGCCAAGCGGACTGGCTCAGTCGGGAGAAGCTGATTCAAGGAGAATGGAGACTTCACCCACAGTCCTTTCGTCAAATAGTGGAACGTTTTGGCCACATTCAAGTAGACCTCTTTGCCACCAGTGCCAATCGGCAGGTGCAGAGGTTCTTCTCCCGATACGCATCACCAGGCGCGGAAGGGATAAATGCCTTGACTTCCCAGTGGCCTCCGGGCAGACTATATGCATTTCCTCCAATTCCAGTGATTTCCAGGGTACTCAAAAAGTTCGTGCCGAAAGGACAGCACTTCTATTGGTGGCTCCATGGTGGCCAAGGAGACCTTGGTTTCCAGACCTTCTCGACCTGTCGGTGGAACCACCATGAAAGATTCCAGTGCGAACGGACCTGCTCTCTCAGGGACAGCTCCAGCACCCAGACCCAGAGTGGTGGGCACTTCATGTCTGGAACTTGAACGGAAGAGACTCTTGAAAAGAGGCATCTCTCCACAAGTAGTAGAAACCATGATGGCTTCTAGACGCCCATCCACGCTCAGAATTTATGAAAGCACTTGGAAGGGCTTCTCATCCTGGTCGCAGAAACAAGGGGTTCTTCCTCGAAAGGCGGGAGTAAAAGAAATCTTGTCCTTCCTGCAAGATGGCGTATCTTTGGGTCTCAGACCAAACACCCTGAGGCGCCAAGTTTCAGCCTTATCGGCAACCCTCTCCAGATCCCCGGATAAGCCAATCGGATCTCACCCCTTCGTCAAGCGTTTCCTCAGGGGAGCAACGATAACTGCCCCTCCTACGGTGCATCGCTACCCAACTTGGGATCTGCATAAGGTTTTGTCAGCCCTTCAAAAACCTCCGTTCGAACCCCTGAGTCAAGTTTCTCTCCGTCTTCTTTCCTTTAAGGTCTTGTTTCTTGTGGCCATTACTTCGGCCCGTCGAGTGTCTGAATTGAATGCCCTGTCTGTCCATAAAAATCTTTGTGTATTCCATAAGGATAGAGTAGTCCTCCATACTGTCCCTTCCTTTCGTCCCAAAGTGTTGTCTGCCTTCCATTGTCAGCAGGAGCTGGTCTTACCATCCTTCTGTCCAAATCCTGTCCATCCTTTAGAAAAAGCCTGGCACTCTCTTGATGTGAGAAGAGCCCTTAAAGTTTATATTTCCAAGACTAAATCATTTCGGAAAACAGATAATTTGTTTGTCTCCTTTCACCCAAAATCCATGGGGAATAAAGTCACCATATCTACACTAGCCAGGTGGATCAAGGCATGCATTTCCTTGACATATGCCTCTCTAAGATTATCCCGGCCCGCCGGGTTGGTAGCTCATTCTACTAGGGCGGCGGCCACATCAGCGGCCTTTTCCCATAATGCCTCTCTGGGGGAGATATGTAGGGCAGCCGCATGGGCCACTCCCAATACCTTCATTAAACATTATAAAATAGACTCCTATGCTTCAGCCGAGGCAGCCTTTGGTAGGAGGGTGCTACAGCATGTCCTCTCAGATCACTAGTACCCATAGCCCAGCAGTATTCCCACCCTACATGGGTCAGCTTTGGTATGTCCCACCTGATATCATCTTTCCATGCACAGGAGAAGAGACATTTGGTCTTACCGTGAAATCGGTCTTCTCTGTGCATGTCAAATATGATATCAGGGCCGCTCCCTATGACGGCTGGGCTGCCTGTCCAAGCGCTGTTAGACCTTGAGCAGAGAGTGTATGAGTACTGTTGTCTTGTCTTTTTGTGGTATTATTTCATTTCTTTCTGTGGGCTTGTTATTAAAAAACTGCGGACGGAGCTGGGAACGGACCTACAGTAAAACGTCAGCAGTACTCTTTTGCCTTCAACCACTAGGTGGAGCTAGTTACCCACCTGATATCATCTTTGACATGCACAGAGAAGACCAATTTCACGGTAAGACCAAATGTCTCGCTTCCTTCGCCCCCATGTGGGAAGATGGGCACGCCCTGCCCTAGCCCACGGACTGTCCGTCCTTTGCTCTGTGCTCCTGGCATCAAAGAATCTGGATGGGGCACTATGCTTGCCTCTGTTCCTATTTCTCCTGCCCGGCTGAAGATGTCATGCCTGGGAAAACCCGTGCCCGTCTCAGTCCCAAAGCAGGGCAGCAGTGGATGTATGTAATTTATTCTGAGTTTCTTCCCTGGACATTTTTTTCTTAATAATGTTATGTTATTTAGTTTAATTTTTGTAAATTATAAATTGCATTGCTGTATTGCTTTCATTGATGTATTTTTATACTTGTGTTTATTTTTCTTTGTAAGCCGCCCTGAGGGCTTTTGGCCGAAAGGCGGGGTATAAATAAATTTATAATAATAATAATAATAATTGTAAAAAGCATGCATCTATGTGTTTTGTCTCACATAGATACTATGACAACTTGCTTGAAATGTGGCTGTTCCATGCATATACTGTAAGGATAAAGGCACATGACTGGGATGGTCACATCTGTGTGCTGCCAAACAGACTTGCACACTCTTTGCTTATGATTGTGTTCACACTGGATATGCACAACAGTCTACAGAGAAGTGACATTCATGTTCAAAATTTGTGTCTAATGTGGCAGCTCTTAGTGAACAGAACACCCATCAGTGTGTCCTCACCAAGACTGTCTTGGATCTAGCGGTGGCCTCTTTCTGGGAAAAAGTATTTTCCACTCATCTAAAGGCTGTTTCTGAGCAGTATGATGTTGTATGAGAAAAGTGACACACAAACCAATCTAGTTCCTCTGTTTAGCGCAAAACTTAGTGTGAACCCTTTCTCTAAATGTTTTTTATCACCCACTAAGAAACATATCACCAGGAACAGATGGCATACCAATAGAGTTGTTACAAGCTACTGAGACTGAATCTGTCCAAATTTTGACAAAAAGTCAACAAATATGGAAAAGAAAACAATGGCTCACAGACTGGAAGTGTTCAGTATACATCCCAATTCCAAATAAAGGGGATCCCAGGGAATGCAGTAATTATTGAATGATTGCCTTAATATCCCATGCAAGTAAAGTAATGTTCAAGATTCTACAACAAAGGCTCTTACCATATATGGAGCGAAAAATGCCAGATGTCCAAGATGGATTTAGGAAAGGAAGAGGTATCAGATATCATATCGCAAACATACATTGGATAATGGAATGGAGCAAGGAATTTCAGAAGAAAATCACCCTGTGTTTTATAGATTACAGATTATAGATTGACTGTGTAGATCATGAAAAACTATGGAATGCTTTAAAGGAAATGGGGGTGCCACAGCATCTGATTGTCCTGATGCACATCCTATACTCTGGACAAGAGGCTACTGTAAGGACAGAATATAGTGAAACCGATTGGTTCCCCATTGGAAAGGGTGTGAGACAGGTGTATTTTATCACCATATTTGTTTAGTCTATATGCAGAACATATCATATGGGGAGCGGAATTGGACCAAGATGAAGGAGGTGTGAAAACTGGAGGGAGAAATATCAGTAATTTAAGATATGCAGACGATACCATACTACTAGCAGAAGCCAGTAATGATTTGAAACAAATGCTGATGAAAATTAAAGAGGGAAAGACAAAAGTGGAACATCAAAAAGACTAAAGTAATGACAACAGAAGATTTATGTAACTTTAAAGTTGACAACGAGGACATTGAACTTGTCAGTGATTATCAATACCTTGGCACAATCATTAACCAAAATGGAGACAATAGTCAAGAAATCAGAAGGCTAGGACTAGGGAGGGCAGCTGTGAGAGAATTAAAATAGGTCCTCAGATGCAAAGATGTATCACTGAACACCAAAGTCAGGATCATCCAGACCATGGTATTCCCAATCTCTATGTATGGATGTGAAAGTTGGACAGTGAAAAAAGTGGACAAGAGAAAAAACAACTCATTTGAAATGTGGTGTTGGAGCATACCATGGACAGTGAAAAAGACAAATAATTGGGTGTTAGAACAAATTATAATGCTGGGGAAAATGCTGGGAATAATGCGGGGGGAAACAGAAGGGAATAGAAAAAGAAGACCAAACAAGAGATGGATTGATTCCATAAAGGAAGCCACAGATCTGAATAGGGTGGTTCATGACAGGTGCTCTTGGAGGTCACTGATTCATATGGTTGCCATAAGCCATAATCGATTTGAAGGCACATAACAACAGTTTATATGCTATGCTTGTATGTTCTCCTTAAGCTAGACTGTTGCCTTGGGTGCAGTGGAGGATGCTGTCCCATTGCTAGTCTTGAAGTAAGAAGCAACTGCCAGTTGTATTTGTGTATAGATAGAAAGGAGGATGCCATCTCGTCATTTGTCTCAGGCAGCAAAAGATCTTGGGTCAGTTCTGCCCCCAAATAACTCAGTGGCACAAAATGTTGAGAGATCTGGAGGGGGCAGTGAGAACTGCGTGGGAGGAGGGAATATAATGTGGCTGGAGCAGGACAACAGATATGTGCATACGTAAGTCTCCAGACAGATGATTCCTTCTACAGGCCAATCCTTGCTACATTATTGCACTGCAATACAGGAACGCTTGTTTCAATGATTACACAAGAGGCATCCACTACCTTGAATACATATTTGTTTTGACAAGTTTTTCCAGCTGGATTAAAAGGTGTCTGCCTAAAGTGTAAATGAGCACTTATCTTTAGTTTTTTTATTGTTTTTAAACTATTTTAGCTGTTTTTATGGTATGTTTGTAAATTGCCTTGAGGCATATGTAAAAGGCAGTTCATAAATGAATATAATAATAGTTCATGGAACAGCACAAAAACATTTCTCCTGTGTAGGGTTTCTTAAATCGTTTTTTCCTCTAAGGAGTTCCCCCCCCCTTTTAACTTCTCTCCCCCTCCCCAGTCCCTTAACGGTACCCAACATCTCATACTTAAGGCTGGCATGGGGAGAAGACCTAGCACTCCCCAGACCTGACTTCTGCACTCGTCGAAGCAGACTTTTATTGAATGGGTGGTCAGGGGCCCCATGCATAGTGAAGAACTGTGGCCAGCAGTGACCTCGCCCTTTTCATCCAAGGTGGGCAGGGCCCTTTGAATTCAATGTGTCCAATGTGACCCTCTCTGCCCACCCCACCCCAGGACAGATTATATGTGCTAGCTTTTCCCCTGCCCAAACTCCTCTGCTGGTCCCAGCCTTTATCTTTCTAGGCATGGGCACTAGACTTCGGAACACTGAGAGTTGCTGGTAGGAGAGGCATAGCACTGGAGCAGGCCAAGCAGAGCTGACCTCACAGGCATGCCCTTTAGGATTCAACAGAGCAGGGGTGGTGAGTGATGAGGGGAGTTATTGGCTAGGACATCTCTGGGGCATTTGTTCAGTTATGGAGGAATGGGACTTCTATTACCTATCGCACACTAAAAAGTCCCATAGGAGGAAAAAGAAGCACCACCACCATTACAAGGGATGCTGTAGCCAGGAAAGGGGGAAAGAGGACAAATATCTCCTTCATTGAGCTTTTCATCATAATCACCTGGCTTCTCTATGGAGCCATCTTCCCCCAAACACATCCCCCCCCAACATCACAGAAGGATAGAAAAGAAGCAATTTAAGAAAAGAGATTAGAAGTAGTGCTACTTCTGGTTTCTCTCTGGGTTGAACTGGTCCCATCACAGGGAATGTTAGGTCCAAGCTGCCTAGAAATTAACCCAGGGCCACCAAAGTAGGAGCCTCTCTGGCCAGGTGCAGTTCATCTGATGAATCCGAAGTGTGGGAGGGTAAAGAATTGCAGAGGAGGATGTAGATGCCAGGTTTGTCCATAATCCACATCTAAGGATTGTCTTTTTATCTTAGCCAAAAGGGCAGGAAAATATTCCAAAGGCCACATGCCCTCTTTTCTGGTCCTGCAGCACCTGAAGGTAAAACTGCTCAGGCATTAAGTCAGTTTTTCCTCAAGGACCTCTGTCATCCCACATTGTTCCTTTCCTAAGTTTTTTGATAGAGTACACACAGAGTTCTATACAATCCCAACCAAAGACTTGCATATCAACCAGTTTCAGCAGAGGTCAGAAGCAAACTTCATTGTCTTTGATGCTAGATCCGCACTGATAGCCATCAGGGAGCATCTCCTTTATTGCACATCTACTTATATCAAACTACAACGAATGCATGTCAGATGGTGTCTCTAGAAAATGCCCTGGAATTCACCCATCAACCCAGAACCAAGTTCATTGCCTCACAGGGGTCAAGAAACCAGTCCAAACACATTGGGTGGTGCTAAAAACACTCCAGTACCTCCTAGACATCAAAGCAATAGTACCTGTCCCCTTGTGTTAAAGACTGTTAATCTGTCTGAACTACATCTCAAGAAAGACCAATATACAAAGTCTAATTTACAATATTTGGGGTTAAGACAGCCTTTTTTCGCATTGCTGTTTTCAACCTGTTCATATGATTAAATACAATTTTCAGACATGCACCAAAATGGAGGCTAACTGATGGATGACCTTCTTTATCCCAAGAGATAAAGTAGCAAGTCTTAATAAAATAATTTATTCTGCATAAAAAATGGTCTCTTGTTATAGCTGTACTTTTACATGTGCACTCTGAAAAGTAACATTGTATATGATGCTCATCTTTATTTGTAGTGAACCCTGGAGGTTGGGCACCAGCTTCTGTGTTACGGGCAGTAGCAAAACGAGAGTATCCCAAATTCTTGAAGCGGTTCACATCTTATGTGCAAGAGAAAACTGCAGGAAAGCCTATTTTGTTCTAGTGTTAACAGGTAATGTAATCCTTAAATAGAAATTAACATTTGGTGTATAATCTTGTTACCATTAGAGAGAGCCATTGTGTAATTGAGATATATTGAGATTCTGGAAACACAGTATTATTTAGAATTTAATTTTAAAATGGCATAGTATATTGTTTGAAATCTTACTATGATGGGAGGCAATTATTTAGATTAATGATTTAATTATTGGAGGGTAGAAGAATCAGCATTATACTTTTGGGATATTGCTCTCATCATCAAAATATTCTGAAGAAGTAATTTGACATTGGCAATTTTGCTGATTAGAGTAGCTTCCTTGAAGCGTATCTGAACTTTGGTGTACTGTACTTTGATTCCTGTGCTTGATATAAGAGAAATATTTGTTTTGTTCCTTATAAAGCTCTCTAGCGAGTTTCTTCAAATGTGGAGAATGATCAGATAGGACTTCATGTAGCTAGAAAATTATAGATAATTACATGGGTAATGTAAGAGAGGTCACCTTGCTGGAACTCTTTCTGCTAGTAAATGCAGAAGAAACAAACAAATAAAATGCCAGGTGGTATTTCCATTATTAAGTTCTAAAACCATCTCTCCCATCTAACCTCTTTATAGGTGTTACTTATTACTTGCGTACACAAAGTTTGTTTTAATTGCTTTAAAGAAGGAATCTCTTAATTCTGAACTTTCCAATGAACCCATGAATTAAAGCAATAGTAGTAAAAACAATATTTTGCCTTCCAAACTTACATGTTTCATAGCACCAAATTAGTTTAGTTGGTGATAGTGATTAGAACTGAAGCTTTCACCCATTTACCTCCCCCTCCCCCACTTCCAGTGTTTGGAACAAGGCTGTGTGAACATTCCATGTGGAGAAATGAACCAAAATGAATGCTCCAAGCTGGAACGTAGGATCAACAGCCTTATGGCCCAAGTACTGGATTCTGTACTCAACTGAAGAAATACTGCAACGCCATGAAGCTGAACTTTCACTGTCTTCTGCTAGCTCACCTTGCTGAATCGGTGTGTAATTATATATATAAAAAAACAGAAATACATGTGTTGATACATGTATACGGCTCTACTTTATGTGCTTGCTTTAGAGGAGAAAAATACAACTTTGGGTCACCAACTTGGTTGATTGCTTTAACTTTGGAATTATTTGAAAAGCTTTTGTTTACTGTGGAACTTCATCATAAGCCACTTGCACAGCTTCCATTTTTGTGTATGTGTAAAAAAGCACAAAGGACAAATGCACATATGGCATACTGTATGTGCTTTATATACACAAAAATCTCTGTGTTGTAACTTTTTTCCTTCAGGTTTTCAGTAAACTCTTTGTATCCTTCCAGAGGGGATTTGTGTTTGCTTTGTATAATCATAGTTCATTGCTGCTGGTTTCTATGATAAATCATCTTGTTATGTAAGACATCTTTTAATATGTGAGGGCTGTCAAGATCCTTATGACGTTGCCTTTTCTATGGTCTTGCTCCTGTGAAGACCTTCTAGGTTCTGATGGAGTAAGTGTGAAAAGCTTTATTTTTTTCCAGATATCTTTATATTTCTATTGTATTTTTTAGTTGTGTAAAATGTGCTACAGAAATTTGGTTATTGAACATGATCCAGACATTTCTAAATAGATGGATACTGTACAAGAGGTGTGACTGCCTGAAAAAGCTACAGCAGTGTCTTCCCCAGGTTGTGTGTGATGCCCTGCTTTTCTTGCAGTCTGATTTTCTGAAGCTGCAAGAAGTTAACACTGTGTAATATTTATTGAAGTAAATTGGACTATAAAAGATAACATTCCCAGTCATGAAGAAAGAGCAAATATGCTGTTTCCGGTCCTGCATGTTTGTATGTTTTTGTTCAATAAAGCTGTACTATCAAGTTCATACATAAAACCTTTCACACATGTAATATTTGCCCCCACTAGCTGCACAGTAAGATGTAAAAAAATCAATGAAAGCTAAATTGCAAAGTTCCCCTTAGTTGCTGTGAGAACTCAACTTTCAAGGATCTGCCTGTCTTTAATGCCAAGAAATAACATGAACGATGAACTGTGAGAAGAAGGTCCTCCTGAAATGTCTCGGTGGTTGTGCTTTTAAATTGAGATTATTCAGATGATTTTTTTTAGCTGTTAGATCAGCTTGTGTATATATAGAGAGACAGACAAGATTTGGATATATTTTTGAAAAGAAAGCAGAAAGTCTTATTTCGTATAGAGTAGCTGATGCTTGAAAACAAAGTACTTTTTAATGAAGATACAGCTGATGAAAATCTTTGAGGTTGGAAGCAAATTCTATTGGGTATGGCTGGTGTGTCTTCAGTATGCTAAGGTAGATGCACTAAAGTTGATTTATATATATGCACACAAATTTCATGTTTTTTAGTCTCCATTTGCCTTTCTCTAAATGTGCATGGAATATGCCTTATTACAGAATGATTCTGATCATGATTTGAAAATGTAGAAAAGTGCCTATGGGGTAATGCCAGTAAGGCAAATAAGATGAGAAATTAGATCTGTTTACTATATCACCAGTAAACATATGTTTCTTATACCTCTGATATGTTTAATCTTTTTACAATCAACTGGAAAATAAATTGCTTATTCACCATAGCTACTGATGGGAACTTCAATAACAAAATAATGCTTAGACCCTGAACCCAAATTTAACAATTTGCCATTTCTGGTAATGATCATGGAACATATACAAGTAACTTTAATTTAATTGGATAGCTTTATTATACAAAGATGGAAAGTTTACAAAGCAGTATATAAATCTTAATATCATTAGTTGCATTTGCACTAAATGTGATGTATTTTGCAATTCTGTAATTAAAAATTACACTAAATATACCGTTTGTAAAGAATATATTTTACTTTTAGATAAGTGGTGTCACTTCATTAGAGCTAAGCCTGCCCAATTGATCACTGGAGGCTTCTTGGGCTATATGGAAAGAGGTTTAAAAAAAAAAAAAAAAGGCATGAAAGTTTTTCCCAAGAAGCTGCCAAGTAGCTGTTGCTCCCTTTCTTCCAGAATAGAGCTCTTTTCTTCCGCCTCTCTGGCCTATTTTAAATTAGTGATTCCATCTGTTTCAAACACCCACTGTGCCACTCAGCGTCTTCCTTTACCATTGGTAATATAGCTGATGAGCAGAGGCTCTAGCCCCTTTTCATTTACTTCTATATGAACTCTGTATGCCAAGCCTTTCGCAAAGGTGGCTTTGTCTCCTTAAACATCTGTTTGTTGCCTTGAAATCCTGAATTTGCCACTGTATGAATTTATTTCTGTTAAATGCTGGATTTCATTCCTTTTATTTAGCTCCTGGGATTGGGGGGTGCAGGCAGGAGGGAGAGGGAGAGAGAAGGCCAGGAAACAAGGGCTGCTCACTTCTACCTGATTTTTAGACCCTTGTAATATTTTCTTTTCCAGTCTGACTAAATCTCACAAATGTCTTGGGGGGAAATGCTATTTCACCTTGAAATAAGTTAACTCACCTTATTGGGCCGAGCTGGTTCATAAGAAGTTGTACTGGTTCTCCTTAATCAAATTGTCAAGTCAAACTTTCACTGATCTTTTTGTCAACTGTTGTATATGAAGCTGTATTTGATTTGCCACTACATACTCAAACCATGAATCAATTTTTAGAGTATCTTGAGTGTGTAGAGTGTGACTGTTCTATGATAGCTTTATGATCCTGTTAACTTTTTTAAAAGCAAACAGCTAAACGGAGTTGGCTCTTCCATGTTACAATCACAAATTTAAAAACCAGTATTTAAAAGTGAAAAGTATTAAAAGATATTACAAATTTCAGATCGACTTCCGGGAAGGGTGACTTCGCTTGTGCCTGCTTTTGAGACGGGCTCCCGCCTCAAAAGAAGCTTATTCAGATATAAATCAGTCAGAACATTTTTTTTTGACTGATGAAATTTCTCCCGGGCAGGGAGAAACGTAGAGATCAACCTCAAAAGCCTGTTTTTGTTGGGAGGACTGGATTTCATTGATTTATGAGAAAAGGTCCAGCCAGCAATGCCGGACGGACTTCCGAACAAGCTCTATCTGATTAATGCGATACGTTTATCTTTTCTTCAAAGAGAAAACGGACTAACAGGCAGGCACCCTTCTTTCTATTATTTTTTTTACTTGGTTTAAATTGTTGCAGCAAAAAGAGATTTGTCAAATGAATCAGCTTTAAAGAACTTCTGGGTGAGCTATAACTCTTCTCTGTTGTTCACAAAATTAACAGCTTATCTCTGTTTCTATTGCAAAAAGCTGTCCTGGAAGTGCATTCTAAAGATATAAACAGAAGAGGGATTTCTATTCCGAGGAACATTATATTGTCTGGGACTATTCTCTTTTTGGTCTATTTTATTTTGACGAATCTGCTTCTTCACGACGCCACTAACTGTTTTGATGCTGGGAACTAAATTTGTTTTGTGTTCTTGAACATAGAGAGATAAGGCAGGCTGCTCTGTTTATACTGTGATGTCATCAAGCCTGGAATATTAACCCAATTGTTGCTGAAATAAGAAGTGGTTCTTCTTTATTTTTGTTTTGTTTTGTTTTCGTGGTTTTAAAAATGGCAATCAAGAAAGTGGCTGAGAATCTGGAAGTAATTATGTTTCAGAAAATAATGGATGAGATTGAGATAACGAAACAAACCCTGCGACAGGGCAGTAAGGAGCTGAAAATTGAACTGAGCAAAATGACGCAGGAGCTTAAAGAAATAGGGGATCCTGTGAGAGAGAAGAATGAGATCAGAGTTGAGAAAAGAAAAAATAAAGGGAAGATACAAGCCCTGGAGATTGGAACAAATGTGGAATTGGAAAAAGATCTGGAGTTTATGGATATTAGAAATAAAATCTACTGTTTGGAATTTAACGTTATCTCTGAAGAAATTAATGAAGATATTAGAGATAAAGTTATCAATGGCTTGGATAATCTTCTGGACTGGAATGACGTGATGGAGCTTGATATAAAGAAAATCTATGGAATTAACTGCAGCCATGTGACAATGGAAAAACTCTCAAGAGATGAGCCAGTGCATTTTGTAAAAAAGAACACAGATATGACTTTACAACAATATTTCAGCAACTTATTCAGAATTGATGGCAAGAAAATATTTGGGATAGAGGAAATTCCCATCAGACTCTTATTATATGACTATGGCTATGACAGCAAGATTATTATGGAATACTGATAATGGAAGATTGGACACTGAAATTACTGGACTTAACAGGACTATTGAAGATGGAAGATGGAATTAATATGGATAATGGAATAATGGCTATTGAAATTATTGGACCTAACAGATTTTGATGAGATGGATTAATCGATATGTTTATTTGGACTATGGTTATGACAATAAGATTATTATTATTATTAACGAGATGGATTAATCGACATGTTTATTTGGAGAAAAATTGATAGATATATTTCTTAAAGAATTGAAACCTCTCTTTGACTTTTTGTGGAAAGAATAAAGTAATGTTTATGAGATTTGATGATTAATTAAGATAACTACTGGAGGAAAGTGATTTTATAATATAATTTAAGAGACAGGATTGTTATATATTGTAGACCTACAACTGATTTGATCTGCGACAAATGGGAAGTCAACATTTTATTTTTTTGTTTAATCAATTTTTGTTTTGTTTTGTTTTTTGTCTTTGAATGTTTTATGATTTTGTTTTGTATGTTATGAAAATTTGAATAAAAAATTATTGTAAAAAAAAAAGATATTACAAATTTCTGTTTTGTAGTTATTTTAAATACTCAGGAGTGCTGAAGTGAAATGATTTTGCTTAAAAGTATAATAAGCGGGTCTAAAAATGGCTTAATATACCCTGACAAAGGTGGTATAGAGTTGAGATTAAGAAATAGAGCTAGTAACTTTCATAGAGCTCAGTTGACACTTTACATGCAGTGGCAAACTCTGAATATGGTGGGATCTGGGTAGGGTAATCAACATATCCATGCACAATCCAATGACCACAAAAATTTTCAGGTATTGTATACACTAATTGGAGCATATCTGTACACATAGAGCCATGTGAATCCTCCTACACATAGAAGACGTGCCAGAATGAATTCATTTTGGTACCCCAGTATTAGATGGATAGTACAGTCTGTATCAGAGTAAATATTAATAGTCCCTTGATCTGAGATACATTGTGAGAGTAAGGCCGAGAACAATTATTTCATGATCACTCAAGTACTGTTGATTTTGAGCTTGATCACACATCAATGAGATGGCAGTTTCTTTCACTCCCATGTTTAGAATGGCTCTGTCAATCCACAGTGTGAACTGGGTGATACAGCAATTCTACCACAGGCATGTGTTTTCTACCTGGTGCCTTCGAATAGGTGGTTGGTAGCTGTTGTCACAGTCTGTGGGGGGAAAGGGAAGTGGAGGATGAGGAGGGGGTCTGTAGCTCAATCATAGAGCAGATGCCTTGCAAGCAGAAGGTCTCGGGTTCAATTGCTGGCATCTTTAGAAAATGATGACTGGCATAAATGAATAAAAAATCTGACCTGGTGTAAGGCAACTTCCTGTGTTCCTTTGATCTTGCAGCATAAGGACTACCAACCTTCAGCTGCAGGGTTTCTCTTTCATTAAGAACAACCTCACAGACATGCATAAAGACACTTCAGATGTTCCACATAAATCTGGGTGAGTTTAGTTCAGAGGATTTCATCTCAGAAGCTGAGGGAAAGATTATCAATTTCTTGAAAATATGCAGATATTTAGGCATTTATATCCTGCTTTGAGAGCCAGTGTGGTGAAGCGGTTAGAGCAGCCTTTCCCAACCAGTGTGCCTCCAGATGTTGTTGGACCACAACTCCCATCAGCCTCAGCCAGCATTGCCAATGGCTGAGGCTGATGGAAGCTGTGGTCCAACAACATTGGAGGCACACCGGTTGGGAAAGGCTGGGTTACAGTGTTGGACTATGACCTGGAAGACCAGGGTTCGAATCCCCACACAGCCATGAAGCTCACTGGGTGACCTTGGGCCAGTCACTGCCTCTCAGAGGAAGGCAATGGTAAAACCACCTCTGAATACTGCTTACTATGAAAACCCTATTCATAGGGTTGCCATAAGTCAGGATCGACTTGGGCAGTCCATTTCCATTTTTTCATCCTGCTTTACTTGGCAAAATCTTCCACAAAGTGTTTTACAACATAAGCAAATTAATAAAAATACAGTGGAAACAAATTAAAAATATAAAGCACATATATCAACATCGTAGTCCAGACAAGCAGGGATAAAACTCAGGACAATAACCACTTTTCAACTCCAGACCAACACTGGTAATTGAAAGCAGACTGAAATCAAGGCCCACTTAAAATTAAGACCCATTTCCAGGGCTGTTTAAAGGTGCCTAAAGATAGGGCCAAAAATACATCCTGTAGGTGGAAGTTTCACATTGTCTGAGCCACCCTCTGAAAAGGCCCTGTCATTTGGTCTGACTGGTCCAAATGGCGGGCCTTTGAGCAGGGCCTCTGCAGCCATGGATCAGGCTTGGGAAGGTTTGTACAAGTCCAGCAGTTGGGTCCCTAACCTTGGCCCAGAAATACATTGGTAATTAGTATTACTAGTACAAAATGGGTGTTCTATATGTATGCTAACTACCTGGTCCACTCTAGTAGCTTAGGCAGTTGCTTTTTGCAACAACTGGAGCTTCTGAACCATCTTCCAAGGTAGCCCCATGAAGATCACATGCCAACAACAGGTGGCACAAAAACCACATGGGCTGAAATGCAAAGAGGAATCCACCTTTCTGTATGACCATTTGGGCTGAATATATCAGTCACACTGAACACAGAGAGGCTTACTTCTGAGTAAACATTTATCTTTGTCTTTGAGAAACTAGTTGAAATCCTGTGGATGTCTAAAGCTCTTGTTTTTACATTATTGTGCTGATGGATGATATCTTTAAGCTGACTTTTTTTAACCTGTCCTGAGATCATTTGTGAAGGATAGTTTAATTTTTTTTAATGGAGTTTGAGATATTCTTCATGGAAAAAGTGACACAGTAGAGACTGGTACCTGGAATAATGCAAAAAAAGCTAGTTGATTTAATTTATGGTAATATGGTTTTCATTTAATGTGAATACTGATGATTATCAGGTCCAGATTGGCAAACTAGCTACATAAATCATCTGTTTATGCTAAGGAGAACCTAACACATCTAATTTTGACAAACTCAAACAAATGTGAACCCCCATTGCCCCCAACTACAGAGAGTGCTATAGTATCACCAGAAGTTTGATGTAACAATACCTTTAGAATTGCTACCCATTTCCCCCTCCCCTTTCAGCCAGTTTGCCTTTCAACTGTACTTTTATGGTAGTGTAATTGGTGGTAAAAAGTTAGGTAGTGATTTGAAAACACACCCGCTACATTCCTAAGCCTTCAAAGTACCATAAGTGTGTGCAAGGAGTAGATAAGTCTAAAACCAGCTCTCCGGTTGCAATCCTATACACCCTCATCTGAGTAGGCATACTTGCCCTGTAAGTATGACTTGTGAAAATGCCACAAGTTGTTTTTACACTTACTTATTAGAACCAATAGCTGGTATAGCACAGTGGGGAGGAGAGCCTGGCTGGGAGTCCAGAGTCTGTGAGTTCAAATCCCTGCTCATGTCTCCTGGGTGTAAAGGGCCAGATAAAGATCACCCCTACAGTGAGTGGCTCGGGTTACGTGCCCTGCCACCTGTGCAGCTGTGGGCAAGCTGCATAGTCCCAAGGAACCCAGTTGCCCCCCAGCTGGCAGTTACTGACAAGGAACGGGATGGTTTGTGCAGCTGTGGCAAGCTGAGCAGGCCCTAGCCAGGTGGGGAGGACCAGCCTCAGAGGAGGCGATGGTAAACGCCCTCTGAATACTGCTTACCATGAAAACCCTATTCATAGGGTAGCCATAAGTCGGGATCGACTAGAAGGCAGTCCATTTCCATATTAGAACCAACCAAAGAGTTGTGACTCTTCAATGCCTCTCAGCAGAAGTCATCTTATTACACCTATTTGTGGCCTGTGCCAGGGAAATAAACGAGCAACAGTCCTGGAAATCAGGATCTGCCTGAGTACCCCCACAAAACATCAAATGAAGTAGAACAGTGTGTGCCTGAGCTGGTGTGATGCGATGAAAAGGAAGCTGATTGGCTCTCCTGGCTCTGGTGAGACTATTCCATGGTTACTGCAGAGAGAGATGCTTGGGCTGCTATGAAAATCTTACTGTATGATAAAATACAGGGTGGTTTTGGGTTTTTTAAAGCAACTGGTCTTGCTCATGTAGTATTAAATTGAGAGTTTCCTGTTGCAGTTGATCCAGCTTGGAGCATTCTTTAAAGATCTGCAAGAAGTCTCTTGCATTTGTATGGCTATTCATCTCCCCTTCCCTCTGTAGATTTGAGCAAATACAAATATTCCATATTTCTCTGCGTGTAGAGTATAAACGCCAGGGACAGCTGACGATAATTTTCTGCTTGAGATGAAGCAGCAAACGGCACACACAAACGCACCTCGACTACATTAACATGCATAGGCAAGTATTCAAGGCTGGTCAGGTTATTTTGGCACCCGAGGCAGAAAATTCCACAAGTGCTGCTACTGCTCTCCCCAAGCAGTGAAAATATAATACCAAATTATTGGTAAATAATTTGTAAACCGTAAATAATACTGTAAACTGCCCAGAGAGCTTTGGCTGTGGGGCGGTATATAAATACAATAAATAAATAAAATAAAATAACTAATGACTTGCTGCCCTTTCATGACCTTCAAACAGTCCCTCAAGCCCAGGGCAAGATCAAAGGTTAGCTTGAACCCCAATGGACAATCTCTGGAGCAGTCGATCTTTTACTTGGGGATAGTCACTAGCAGTTTCTGCCATTCTGTTGTAACAACTCTAGCACATGGTATATTGTTGTGTTCATTTTATCCCACCCTTTCTTCAGAGAGCTCAAGGAAGCATGTCTGATTCGTCCCCCTTCCTCACTCTATCCTTTCAACATGCCCTTGGTGTGAATTGGGCTGAGAAACAGAGGGCACAAGTGGCCCAGGATCCCCCAGTGAGTTTAGTGGCTGAGTGGGAATTTGACACTGGGTCTTCCTAATCCTAGTCTTAGTCTGACACTCTATCTGCTCCGCCACACTGACCCACTCCCTAATCCAGTTCTTCTAACCTTCTGAGTTTGGTCAAATCTTTATTTTTGTAAAAGTATTTATAAACCACTTAATATTTTAAGAAATCTCTAAGCAGTATACAACATCAAAACTATAAACAATATCATTACAACAAAAATGCAACATAAAACCCAGTAAATCAGTAGTATAAAAGCACAGTAAAATCAGGAATTCAGGGCATTCAAAGACATAACCGAGTCCTGAGTTCTTCAGGTCTGTAAATTAACAAGAGCTTGGACGTGGCCCAGTAGCTGATTGGCAACCAGTGCAGTCTCCTCAGCACACGTGTAATGTGTGTGTCCAGGAGCTCCACTCAGCAACTTGATCACAGCATTCCGCACCAACTGCAGCTTCCCAAAGGAAGTCCCATATAAAGCACATTACGGTACTCCAGCTGTGAGGTTACCAGTGGTGGTCAAGCTATCCCTGTCTAGGAAAGGGCATAGTTGGTGTACCAACCTAAGCTGATAATAAATTATCCTCACCACAGAGGTTACCTGAGACACTATGGGTATCGTCAAACTTTGTGCCGGCTCCTTCAGAGGGAGTGGAACCTTTTCCAGAACCAGTGAACTCCCTAATCTTGGAGCCATTCACCTACAGAGTCTCAGTCTTACCAGAATTCAGTTTGTTTGTTGGTCCTCATCCATCACAACATTTCCTGATTCAAATGTTATGGAGAAATTGAACTGGGTGGCATCTACATACTAGTATTATCATGCCCCATATATCCTAATGAACTTTCCCATTAGCTTCATGTAGATATGAAAGAACTGTGAGGGGGAGGGCACCTAATCCAACACTATTATCTGAACCTGTACCTGTACCTGTAAGTACGAGCAGAGCCACTGCAAGACAGTGCTGTCAGCTCTTGCAGAGACGGCTCAGGAGATCATTGTGGTTAATGATCTCAAAAACTCCTGAGAAATCAAGCAAGAGCAACATGGTCACACTCCTGTTTCTTTCGCAAAGAAAGACATCCACCAGGAGACAAAGACACATTCTGTTCCAAAATGGGAGCTCAAGCCTGGAATGAATCAAGATGATCTGTTTTCTCCAAGAGTGTCTGTAGCTGGACTGCCACAATCCTCTCAAGCACCTCAGCCCCAAAAAGGGGCATTTGTGCTGACCACTGGCCATATGAATGAAGTTAATGGAAGCTAGAGTCCAACAACATCTACAGGGCAACATGTTGGCTACCCCAAGCTTAAAAGATGCAATAAGAAAGTCAGCCACCAGTGCTTTATGGATATGGATAGATCCTGAGAGAGCCAGTGTGGTGTAGCGGTTAAGGTGCTGGACTATGACCTGGGAGACCAGGGTTCAAATCCCAACACAGTCATGAACCTCACTGGGTGACCTTGAGCCAGTCACTGCCTCTCAGCCTCAGAGGAAGGCAATGGTAAACCACCTCTGAATGCCGCTTACCATGAAAACTCTACTCATAGGGTCACCATAAGTCGGAATCAACTTGCAGGCAGTCCATTTCCATTTCCATAGATCCTGAAGATGCAATAATGCTATAATGCAATAATGCTATAGTCTGTCCAGATCAAACTGGCTGAATGCAGATTCATTATCTTTAACACTCCATTTGGAAGATGGCACTTAAGAATATGCCTTTGGACAACATCTTGACAGGAGATATTCCAAAGAAAAATTAATGAAACCTAAGAGCAGAGGTGGTCAATATGGGGCCCTCCAGATATTGTAGACTATAACTCCCTTAATCCCTGTACAGTAGGGCCCCGCTTACCGGCGCTTCGCATTCTGGCGTTCCGCTAATGCGGCGGCGGGAAATTCCCCCTTTTAAAGCCGTTTTTGCGATTTTACAGCATTTTGCGACATTTTCGTGTCATTTTCACACGACGGCTCCATTATAGTCTATGGGTTCCGCTTTACCGCGATTTCCGCTTTACGGTGGGGGCCTGGTTCCTAACCCGCCGTATAAGCGGGGCCCTACTGTACATTATATTGGCTGGTGCTAATGGAAGTTATAGTCCACAGCATTTGGAGGGCACCATGTTGACTACCCCTGTCTTAAAAGGGTCTGGAGATGATATTCTAGAATGGGGCATTCCAGACCAGAGAACAGTATGACAAAAATTAAGGATCTTACTAACAGATGCAGGGAAAATAAGCAGGCTTTTGCCAGTTTGCAAAGGATGGTCATGGATGATTGTTGGTTAAAAAACAAAAGGCAATGCTATTGTGCTGTTGGCATACATTTCAAATTCTTCTACAAGCATGGGAAATTATAAGAGAATATATAACCGGCTAATATTTATTTATTTATTTATATATTATACTTGTATACCACCCCATAGCCTAAGCTCTCTGGGTGGTTTACAGTAACTAAAAACAAATACAATTTAAAATACATCTTTTAAAAAAACAATTTAAAACACAAATTTAAAATTTAAAACAATATAAAACACATGCTAAAATGCCTGGGAGAAGAGGAAAGTCTTGACCTGGTGCCAAAAAGATAACAGTGTTGGCGCCAGGCACACCTCGTCAGGGAGATAATAATCATTAATAATGTGGGGAATCACTAAATACTACTTAAGGACATGTACAGCTTGGTTTTTAGAAGGCAAGGACATGAATCTACTGTTCTGGTCCAGATGTAACCTGTACATCTCAAAGTGCCAAAGATTTTTTTCTTTTGAGAAACACAAGACTAATCCTGATTTTATTAATTCCTCTTATTTGAAGGGTAAAAAAGGGTAAGATCAAAGAATTATCTTTGACACAGATATTAAAGTTATAAATAATCCTTATAAAAATCATTATACTTATTGCTTTGAAGGGAGCAGGAACAGTACAATTGCCTTAGATGAGAGAGGCTACTAAACCTTCATGGAAATAGAATACTCTGGGTAGGAAGGGACGTGTACAATAATTTTTAAGAAAAAATTAGCTGCCCTAAAGCATAATTTTTGAAATTATGTCAAATTAACTTTATAATATAGTACAACTTGTCCTATATTTATATTACACAACCATCTTTGAAGTTGTCTTATGGTTTGGATTATGTAACTATGTTGGAAGACATGGAACTTTTAAAATAAAACACACAATTTTACAATAGAACTGGCCTTTAATTGTTGCTTGGTCCTTTTCTAAAAAGACACTGGCTTCCGAGTTCTACAACAGGCAGTGTCTACTACAGATGATCAAAGCTCTTTTTGACCTGCTCTTTTCTTCTGCATATTGGAGCACAACCAAGGCTATGTTATCTCAAGGAGGGATGCATGTGTCATCTTCTCAGTCGCACCAGTGGTCTTCTCCAGAAAGGAGAGAGGAGTAAGTGGAGTCAAGAAAGGAGGATATACGGGTTGTGATGGACTGGAGCCAATAGTGGAGATTCTGAAGAGCGACAGAAGCTACAGTAGCAAATAACCCCCTGAAGTGCTTTCCTCGCTGCCTTTTATTTTGAACAGAGTGATTCTAAGATCTTCACATGAACAATTGTGGCCTTCTATCTGGCCCTTGGTGCTCTCCTCAAGACATACCCTCCTCCCCAGCCACACAGTTCTTGCCAGGCTGGAATGTGCCCTTGATTATGCCTCTTGCTTGTCCAGGTGGAGAATAGAGCGTGGGTGAGTGGGTGGGTGGGTGTAAAATAGCATACTGCTCAAAATAAAAATCTAGACTCAGTCCTCTGCCCACTTTTGCCTCTGGCCCTGCCCACGTCTGGCATATGGCCCCCCAGAAGGCTTCCCAGAAGGGAATGTGGCCCTCAGGGTGAAAAATGTTCCCCACCCATGGCTCAATGGGACGTACTTCTAAATGGTTGAATGCAGGATTGCTCTGCAACTCACATCCGCACCTCTATCACTTGGATGGCCAGATACAAAAGTAGACAGAACTCCTGCACTTCAGTGATGCAGGAGAGGGCATGTCAACAGGTGTAGCATGCATGATGACAGCCAGTGTGGTGTAATGGTTAGGGTGTTGGACTACCACCTGGGAGACCAGGGTTCAAATCCCCACACAGCCATGAAGCTCACTGGGTGACCTTGGGCCAGTCACTGCCTCTCAGCCTCAGAGGAAGGCAATGGTAAACCACCGCTGAATACCGCTAACCATGAAAACCCTACGGTCGCCATAAGTCAGGATCAATTAGAAGGCAGTCCATTTCAATTTTCAGCATGCATGACATCTGCTAAAATTCCCTCTTTTCAAGGTGCAGGGACCCTGCTCTGTTTAACAGACTGCCACCTTTTTGTCTCACTCACCCATCAATACAAGATATTAGCATTCTTTTGTCATCCTAGAATCTATAAGTCAAAACTACAGTGACACACCTATTCAGTGAGAGGAACTCACACTGTTACGCTATTTTGCATACTTACTGTTTATTTTCTTACATTTATACCTCCCTTTCTTTCATCAAGGGATACAGGGCAGATACATGTGGTTTCCAAGTGGTCTCCCATCCAGAGACTGACCAGACCCAGACCCACTTGGCTTCAGCAAGCTGGTGTTCTCAAGTGCCTTCAGATCATATACTGGGCCTTTGTACATATTCCTATATACATTCACACAGAGTTTGCTCTATCTTTCTCTGTGTGATTTTACATATCATTAATGTAATATTAGCAGTATTTTCAAATGAGTGCAGCTAAAATTTTAACAAGAGATTTTGAGGTGGATATGTTATTTGTAATAGGATTTATTTTAGATGTCTATTGGTAGAATCACTAGTGCACTGCATGTGTAATTAACCACACTTTTACACCATAATCAGTTTTGCAACCAAAACAAAAGAGCTTACAACTGTAGCAATCCCACAAAGAAGAAGAATGGATCTGAAAGCCAGATAGTCTATTGGATAGATTGAGGCTGTGGGCACACTAGTGGCTTCTAAGTCAACCATAATGGTTTTTCTGGCTGCATTTTGAAGTGACTCTGGCCTTAGCTACCTCCCTTCCCCACTGCTGACTTCAGATCCTTCAGCACCGCCTACAGCAAAGTGTTGGGCCAGTCACTGGCTCTGCCTGAGCCTACAGCAAAGCTTTTCTGTTGGCCATACCTGGAGCGCAACAGGCTGATCTACCAATCAGTTGTGAAATCTCTCTGAAGCTGAATTTTTAAAAAAACAACAACACACACTCAAGATGATCCATCTAACCAGGTTATAGAGTAAAAAGTGGATGGGTTTGGCTAGCATGGTGTGCCCCCATTTTGAGAAAAGAGGTGGAGATGCACTGGAACCAGCACAAACGTAAGTGTCTTTACCCTTAGAGTGGGGAGTCCTGAGTTCAAATCCTTGCTCAGCTACAAAGCTTACTTGGTGATGCTAATTGGGCCAGTCACTCTTCCTCAACCAAACTTATACTGACAGGGTTATGGTGAGGAGAGAAAGTGGTCCTGTATGCTGTCCTGAGCTACACAGAAGGCCAGGATAAATATGTAATAAATAATTGTTTTATTGTGTTTCTGCTGCTTTGAGAGATCCACACCAAGCCTGCAAAAAAGAAGGAAATAAGCAGGAGTGGGAAATGCATGAAACTTTGTATGGTGCCAAGGAGAAATAAAAGAGGAAAAGGGAAGCAAGAGGAATGAGTGCATATAGCTTCACAAGTGACGGTGCACACTCAGTCAACATTAACCTGTTTAGCAGAAATAGTTTGAGCAAACAGCAAGGAATGGGGGTGGTGGAAAGGGGGGGTAGATTGGTCCCTTCTCTTCCTCCTCTTTCTTTGTTCCTTCTTAAAGTATGCATGTGTCTCCTAATTGAGGATTGCCAGTACCACAGATACCCCACCACAGAAAATCTCCTGCCTCAGTATTGAAATCAGCCACAGCAGCTTGCAGCCTGCACCAGGAGAGCAACCCAGATGAGTCTGGGAAGAGACTGGGCAAGGAATGGTGAGTGTGAGTGTATGACTGCGGTTGCGACTACCTGGAGAAATCACAGCCAAGAGGTAATTAAGAGGAGGAAGACAAAAAGATCGGCCCAGCAAGTCACAGGTTACCTTTTGATTCAAAAAGACTTGACTGGGCTGCAAAAGCCTTCTGTGATGCTTTGTTAGAGAAAAAAGAGCAGAGTTGATAACAATCTGCATACAGATCAGTTGGGAAATTTACAGCCCCAGGCAGCCTAAAGAAGATTCATATCCATGGGAATGTTCATGTACGCATAATGGAAGGAGGGGAAAAACCTTTCTAGTCTCCAGCAGAGCCCCTCTGCCCGGTGGCACTTACAGCCTTTGGAAACTTCTTGAGTGGTCTTGGGGACATTAGCAATAGATCTATTATTAACCAGTTGTGTACATTTGCACTTTGGGGCATAGAGGTATTCCAGTTAAGTCCATGACTTATTTACCTAAACAGAAAGGAGTATCAGCATGCTTATGTGATCTCTCTCACACTGCCAATTCACATAACCAACCAAGGGTGGGGGAGGTGTATAGGTCAATTATTTCTCCTTCACCTCTTCTGGCAAAAGTCAAATCAAGAATGATCTCTTATAAATCAAAATGTGCATAAAAGAATGGTCTAATAGCTTTAATGTATGTGTTATCTAAAACCATTACATGGGAAAATATTATGGCCCAAGTAATTATTTTTTCAAATTTTTGAACAAAAATCTTATTTTGGCCATAGTGCATCTTACATTGCATATAAATTCAAAGTGTTATTTATCAATATGAAGCCTGAAATATGCTCTTTCATATTGCATTGTAGTCATTCTGGTGTCTTGGCTATTCCAAGAGATACTGAGTTATAATGCAGGAGAGAGTGAAAAAACATACACAAAACACCATAAAAGGGGACATGAAGAATTTAACTAGAGGCAATTCCTGGAGACTTTTTGTATGTGACAAGAGTTAATTTTCCTGAGCATTTTGGTATATATGTTTGTGTTGCAATGAGTTTGAAGTTAAACCACAGATCAACAGTCTAAACTATAGGTTGACTAGGTATTGCCCTAATATGTATTTGGAATTCTTAGGGGCCCACATGGTTACCTTTACTTTTTGTGCGACTTGGAAAATACTGAATTCAGTTGTACAATAACAAATCCCAAAATAAGGATCTTATACCACCTGAACATAGAACTCTATTCCCTCCAACTACTAGATAAAAGCTACGCAATTTGGCTTCTATTGACTTTTTCCTACCCAGCATACCATCTAAAGTTAATCTCTACCTATATAAGGATCCTTTTCTCCACATAACAAGGGAGCCTGTATGCCTTACCTAAGATTGGAGGTAGAATTGAGTAACAGCTGATTGTTGTATTTGGTCCTATTCTACAAGGATACAATCTATTGATCCTTAAGGAGGATTTGGGAAGGAGCTTTCTATTTAGGTGGCCATTCTAGATAGGTGCAGTGATGTTACCCAGATAGTCTGTTTTGCATCTCATTAGCTGAAACTACGTGATCTGTAAACATTCAGTCTACCTGGACAGGAGAGGTAGCTTATCGGTGCTTACCAGGAAATCATAGCGGTGTGCATCAGCCTTGTGTACTTCCCAACTTACAAAGTAAGAATGATTCGGATGAGGTTGTCACATGCCTGAGTTGTTGATCTGTTACATCACTGAAAAATATTCTGAAGTACAGATGGCTTGGGCTAATAGTTTAAAGTGAATGAGACAGTCACCTACATGAGGATTCTTGCTGAACCGACTCAACTTCTCTGCTAGAAATGAAGAAAGCTTCCAAATGTCTTCCCACTGACTGTACCCTGAACACGCATGGAATGTTGATGTTTTGGGACCAATCCACACGGGCTGTTAGATGTCTGAGAAACCTAGACAAGAAACTTTGGAAATGCGTGACAAGCTGCGAGATGACACACCGCATAGGCAAATATCTTCCTTCTTTGCAACATGAACACCTCTAGGTGGCTTATGTTTACACTTGTATTTGCAATGGATGTTGGTCTACTCTCCCTTTCCATTTTGCAAGCTATCCTGCAACAGAGAAAGAGCCTCCCTTCCCAGCAATGCAGGCTTAGCAAACTGATCAGCTAAACTGGGAAAGGAGAAATGACTTTGAATGTTGCAGTACTGGCATTTCTCCGCTTCGGATGGATTGGGAGAAAGTGTTTTAGCTATCCTGTAGACCACTACTGTCTAGCTCTCTTCTGCAACAAAAAGCCTTGCCCAGTATTCTAGCTACTTGCTCTGATTACAAGATCAAGTTTGGCATTTGAGGTTCTACATTGCACAATAGGCAATACAGCAACACATTTTCGGTTGTTCCTCAGTTGGAACATCTAAGGGGTTGGGGGAATAGAAAAAAATTCCAACACTGCTGCTCCCCCAGCCTGGGGAAGGGCTGTAGCAGAGCATCTGCTCAGCATACAGAAGGCCCCTTGTTCAATCCGTGGCATCTCCAGGTAGGACTGGGAATGTCTCTTACCTGAACCCTTGGTAAACTGCTGCCAATCAGTGTAGACAATACTAAGCTAGATGAACAAATTGGTCTGACTCTGTATACGGCAGCTTCCTGTGCAAGTCACTCTTAACCCAGTGTGGAAGCCCTGGAAGGTGAAGGACCAACACCTGCTGCTTCAACATCAGTTCCAGGCCAAGAGATTCAGTTGCAGAGTGGCAGCTAGAACATTTGAAAATGATACACTTTTGCCCCACCTAATTGCTGTACTATTGTTTCTCTTCTATTTTAAATATGTTTAAGCTGCCTTGAGAACTTTAACAGATGGGGAAAATATACCAAAATAAATAAAATACCCTCTCACTGCAGCTCTCATGTTGGGATCTGGGTCCTCTAAAACCTTGATAGTGCAAAACCTACTGAGGATCAATCTGAACAGGACTGTGACTGGAATCAGCAGTGCGTGCTGCTTAAGACTATAAGAAGAAAGGTTTTTTTTCTTTCAAAAATACAACTTCCCAAAGTGGATTTTGCATTGTTTTACTGAAACTGAAAAAGTATCTGTACCAAAATGTACACAATTTTGTAATAGTACAAAATGGTTTTTTTAAAAGAGATCAGTTACATTCACCCAAATGAACACTGAACAAACCATTTATTGCTAGCTCAGTGTCACATTAAATAATTGAAGCAAGAAATTCAAACTCTGCATAAATAAGGAAAAGGTAATTTCTAGACAACAATACTGTAGGGAGATGGACATTCATGATGCTATTTACAAGTAGCCACAGCACATACCTAGCAAGTGTTGACCTGCTTTAGCTCTATGAATCTAATACATACAAATAAGGCTATGTACTACCAAAAACAAAAGTATCACAATGTATGCTGAACTTTCACAAAAGGTTCACTCACAATGAGTTCCAATGAGAAGCTTAAGGACCCCAGCCCTCAAGCCATCATTTCAGCCAATTTAAAACAGTGAGCCATCATTTCATCTGTCCCCTTCCAACTAGTTCTTCTGTGTAGCGCTGTGGTACACTTCACTGGTATGCAGATCCCTCTGTTGCATTCACTTCTCTTGTACCTTAGTAGTCCTCAAAAAGTGATAAGCAACTTGGAACTTGCTAAAAAAAATAACTTACAATTTCTTCAGGAAAAATATGAAATATCAGTAATATAGTGCGAGTTTAACAGCTCTGTCATCACAAGATACACACCTATTCCTGCAGTCAAGCATACCATCTTCTAAAGTGATAATTAAGAATTACCGTAAACATGTTTTTGACTTACTTGAAACCATTCCTACTAAACAACCCTAACCATTTAAACTTTACCATGGGTGCAGTCCACTGTTCACTGTGAAATTCTCCTGGGAAAAGCACCACTGAAATGAACAGGAACCAAAGTGCTCTTGAGCAGTTACCATTCATTTCCATAGGGTTTGCTCAGGAGAACTTGCCAGTGCATTGTGCTAGAAAGTTTCTCGCCCCAGTGCAAGATAAAGTTGCTGAACACACCTGATAATTTCAACTCTGTGGTTTTATACCCTGAAATAGTCTGTACCAAGCATGTCTGTATTACAGAAATGCTTATATTCCTTTTTTAAAAAATTGGAGAATGAATGTTTAAAAACTATATATATAGCACAACAGAAAGCGATGCACTCTGACTTCTGAAAACTACTGAGAGTCAGTTAAGTTATCCCAGTGCCCAAATCCTAGGCTTAAAAAATTGAACAAAATCAAGGGTTTGCAAGAAGCAGTTAGATGAGACTTGAAGACAATTACAAAAAAATGAATCGCCAAACAAGCCATTCTCACTCCCCAAATGTGCCATCTTGCTGAAAAGGGGGTAATTTGGTGGAGCAGTGGGCCTGGCTACTTCCTTGCCCCAAGAAGTTTATTTGTTGCAGGTTGGTGGCTGCTGCATGTTTATGTGTGACATACTAGGTTAATCTGAAAATAGTGATCACAATGAACACTGCAAAGCAACTAATGGAGTAGACTGATTTAGAAAACAAAAACAAAAAAGTTACTGAACTCTTTTTTTCAGTAGTATAGTAGTCAGGATATTGTCAAAAAAAGGACAGAGGCTGACACTTTTAAATAACTTGGGTAGACTACATAGAGCCCCACTCTATTAAACGAATGACTGTAGGTTATCCAGAATCCCGTGTCAAAATTAAAAACCATCTGAAGCACTTCCCCCAGAGAAGCATCCTTTTATGGCAGGCAAAGGGTGGGTGGGGGGGGGAGATGCAGGAAGCCACGGGCTGCTTATATGTTCACTGTTCCTCTTTCAAGTTTCTTTCCAAGAATTCACTGTGTTCAAGATTTAGCTTCCTTCTAAAATTCACAGCTCGTGTGTTGTTACTTTTCACTGGTCATATTGCCATAGCTATGCTTCAAGTTTGTCAATATTCAAACAGCTTTCTTGGTACAAGTTCCTTGAAGATCTTGTAGGTTTATTTTTGATCTATTAAAAAGAGAGAAATTCAAATCTGTCAGATTTATGCATGTATTTTGTTGGCTAGTGGGGCACAAGGTGTTACGAGTTCCCTTCTTACCTATTGTGGATCATGTGGCTTTTGACCAAATGCCCTGCAGCTAAAGCAGCCATCAGAGAGAGCTCCCCTGCCATTACTGTAGCACACACAATTTTAGCAAACTGACGGGCATTTTCCCCAGGGTTGCCTGTACTTGCTCCCTGAACCCCCAGCATCTGTACAGAAGAAGAGACAGAATGATTTAGAAGCCAGGCAGAAATAGGTTATTCTCAAGAGTGGTCCAATCCTTGCTTTCTTACAAGAAGCCATCTAAAGTTTTTTCAAAACATGAAAGAAACCCAATGTAGGTCCAACTGATCAAGACGTTGCACTCAGCATGTCACAGGTTCAATCCCTGGCATCTTTTAGTTAACAGGCACTCAGGGGCATGGAATCTTGCCGCTGTCATCACAGTAGACAGAACAGAGCTTAGCTTGACTGCCAATCGTCTGAACTGCAGAGCCCAAACTGATTTTTTCCTAGGGAAGAACCATGCCTTATTTGCCGTTTCATAAAACTCAGGAAACACCCCAACGCTCCCAGGGGTCACATGCTCTACGCTTACAAGCATTCTTCTCATACAACACATAGCTTCATATGGGTTTGCTGGCAGAGTACAAAACGTGGACAAGGAATGAAACTGTGGCTCGGATCAGAGGTGGACACCACCTGCAGTCCACGTGGCTCTCAGCTGCTCTTTGTACAGCCCTCTAAGCCCCAGAGAGCTACACTTACACTGCCCAGCTGTCATGCAGGTGATCCAAAAAGATTCATCCCTATCCCCAATGAAGGTAAGATAGCTCTCTCCACGCTGCTAATAGCAGCACAAGGAAACTCATCTTTGTCTCACTATTCTAATTGGGCAAGCACGAGGGAAGAGTAACAGAGATTTTTTTTGGGGGGGGAGGGACAGATGTCAATATCAATGTGTTTGAATGAGTGCCTGTGTTATTGGTCCCACACGCTGCCATGAAGGCCCTAAGTGCCCACCCACTGCAGCATTTGCCCACCCTACTGTTTCTTTATATACCGTTGCAATTATATATGGATCTAGTTTTAGCAAATTTGTTCTCTTTGATGCTTTATACCTGCAAACAAGCTTGCTGTGGTAAAAGGTTGGTTCCTCCACCCACTGTACCGATTTCTATTGAGGGCATTGTGCAACTGATGTAAAGATCTTCATTGGTAGGACCAGTTGATTCCATCAGCGTGATGCAGTTTGAGCTGCTGATGTTCTGTGCTGCATCCTACAATCAGTACAGAAAAACAATCAATCCGTTTTAGCATAAGGTTTTTAAAATATAATCTCAGAAACACAATTAAGCCAACAGACAACATACCTGCCCACATGCAATATACATAGCAGTGACGACGTTTGCTGCATGAGCATTATAGCCGCCGATGCTGCCAGCCATTGCGGAGCCAATCAAATTCTTGTTTATATTGACTTCAACCATGGCTTCCGTAGTGGATTTCAGGACCTAGAAAAAACGACAATTTTGCTACATTTCTCATAAGATGAAGCAGTAATTCTCTGCTACTCAGAAGTAAAACTCATTATGTAGATAATTATTGTGAAAAGAAAAAAAACCTTAAACATCCAACCCCACCTGAAATATCACCGTAATGGGCTGCAGGCAACTAAACATTCCAAGGGAAATCTAATGTCCCAGCTACAAGTGAATCTCCATGGTCTGAAATCACATTATAGTTCTAACAGCTGAAGTTAGGCAAGCAGCTGGCAAGCTGCTCTGACGTACTCTGAACAGGACAGAGGATTCCAAGTAGTGATAATTTGAAAATTAATTCAGCATAAACTATTTAACATACACATTGCATTAAACAGTATTGGCCCACATAACACAGGCATACCTCTTTAACAACCTTTGCTGGAATGACTGCTTCACAGACCACAGACTTTCCTCTCCCTTCTATCCAGTTTATTGCAGCTGGTTTTTTATCTGTGCAGTAGTTACCACTAACAGCTACAATGTGGAGATCAGGAAACTCTTCTTGTAGCCTTGCAAGTGCCTTCTCAGTGCCCTGTTTGAAGAAAGGAGTGGGGAGAAGAAGGAGAAAATGTATTTATTGGACACCAGCGATGAAGCGTTGTAGTACTGATTGATCTCTGTCTGTTAAAACTAGACATACCGGGGAGGGGGCAGAATATTTAGCTACACCTGTACTAAAACTCTAGAGGCAGTGTGCAATTCATTCTTGGGCTGCCAATGCAGTGTCCATGGGTGCCAGGGCAATGCCAGGGAACCCACGGACTCCTGACCTAAATGGCCTCTGTAGCTAAGCTCCAAGGCCTGCTTAGGCCTAGCTCCTTCCTGCACCCCTTCTCCTTCCATCCTGATAGGAACAGATATTAGCCTTGGAAAGAACAAAAGAGAAAGAAGAGACACAGCAAACAGAGTAGTGGAAAGTCAGCCATTGTGTATCCTGCTGAAGAACAGGGCAGCTGGAAATGGAAGAGTCAGGAAGGGGGTGGGGAGATTTTTTTTTTTTTAAGAGGAGACCTAGACAATGTGTGGGAGGTAAAGTGGAATGGGGCTAGAGGGGAAAGGGATGAATGCAAGTGCAGTCTGAGTGAGATTTGAAGAAATCCTGAAAGAGTGCCCAAGAGAGTATTTGGGGGTGGGTAATCATGAGAGGGAATGTGTATGATTATGCTGCAGAGAAGTAGTATGCATGCATGTGTGATGGGGGGGGGGAAGAGAGAAAAAGATAGAAGAGAGATTGGAGGAGTGATTGAGTTGGCTGGCAGGAGGGCAATGAGCGGATTGAGAGAGAATTAGACAGGAATTTATTTTAGTGAATTTTGGAAGTAGTGACCAGACCAGACATTTTTTTGTGGTGCCCATGACAGTTTCTCAAATTTCCAAACATGCCAAAAACCCCAAAAGGTTTGCAACTCGTGAAAAAAATTGGCTCATCCAGTTAACTTGTTCACAATTGCACAAACCAGTCATTTCACTCATAGTAGCTGCTCTATACTGCATTTGTGGATGACATGCTGTGCTAAACTGCATTTTATATTCTATAAACACAGAACCAAAACAAAACAGCGTCTATGCTGATTGCAGTCTATATATCCCACCCTTGCAAGCTCCAAGAATGCTTTATTTCAAATTATTAAAAATGTTAAGTGTTTAAAGAGCACACATTTTACTTCCCCTCTGTGAGAACTCCTCCCGTTTTATTAACTAGGAACTGAAGAGAGCTAATCAGAAATATTTAATTAAAGTCGATGACAACTCCATTTTCTTCTTTGAGTGCAATCCTGAATCCTTATGTTGTTCCTCTCTTATCCTCATCGAACCTCCAAGAAAAGGGGTTGAACAACTGTATGTCGAAATCATATGCTTAAATGCCCAGAACAAAACTTGAAGCTTACTTTCGAAATCATGTTCATTCCCATTGCATCGCCAGTTCTAGACTGGAAGCGAATATAAAGGTTGCGGCCAGCCAAACCAATATGAAGCCTTTGCAGACGGGCAAATCTATAAAGAAGATTTATTGGATTATATGCCATTTCATAATTTGTTTTGGGTGCACTGCTTTCAACTGTTGACAAAAATATAAAATTGTACCTCCCTTCCCTCTTGCTAATTATACAGAATGCTAACCTGCTTGTGCTATCAAAAGCATCTTTAATTATCTTAAATCCCTCTGGCGTTTCAAGCCAAGCCTTCACTTCAGCAGACTGGCAGGCAGTGGGTAACCTTACAACAGGCCCTCGTGTCATCCCATCTGCCAGAATGCGGCTACTGGCACCTCCACCAAGCTGAAATAAAAACACAAACGATGGGATGAATGGTTAATGTGCAGATTCAACAAACAAAGTAACTTCCACATTACATAGTAGCTGCTTCCCGACACTGTTCCTGTGATCAGTACTTACGCATATTGCTCTGCACCCTCTATTTGTGCTTGCCACCAGACAGCCTTCTGTTGTTGCCATAGGAACCTGAAACTCTTTCTTGTCCAGAAGAAGGGGGCCAGCCACTCCTACAGGGATTGGCATGTATCCAATCACATTTTCACAGCAGGCACCCAGTACCTTAACAAAAAAAGCCAACACGGAAGAGGCAACCATTAACACTTTTTTTGAAAATACAAATTTCATAAATAGCAATATAAAAATAAGCAAATGTTTGACATTTGCAGTAACTTGGTATAAAGAGTAAAATGAATTTCTTCCATTCCTCATCAACTACTGTGACTGTCAAGTATCTTATGCAGTTTTCCTACATCACTAACAATGCATAGGCATTGCATAATTTTTCTCACGACCTTGGTAATACTGTGTGCATCAAATTAAATAAATTATCCTTTAAGAATAATGCCTCTAAAACATAACCCAGTTATAAACTTATATGAGCACATCTTTGATTGACACAAACAAGAATGTGGCATTTACAGAACCTGAAACACAATGTCACTCTATACGCTGGGATCTGCTAAAATTGCAGAATCAAAAGAAAACCCAAGGAGACACAATAACCACTGACGTTACAAAATATTCACTAACTACATCTGATGCTCTTCGCTCTCATCCACTCAGGCTGAAACCTTGTATCTGGTACCGACCAAACTCAATTTAACTAGATAACACTGGATTCCTTGGTTAAAATAAAACATGTTTACACACTGTTCAGTTAGCCCACTTCTACTCACCAAAGAATAATTGTAGTTCTTGTAAGGAAGACACTGTAGTGAGGAAGGTTCGGGAAGCTTCTGAGACAACATTTGTCTACGAATGGACACACCACGTTCCTGAGTTTCCATCAAAGTTTCCAGCTTA
Organism: Rhineura floridana; assembly: GCF_030035675.1. Taxonomy (NCBI): domain Eukaryota; kingdom Metazoa; phylum Chordata; class Lepidosauria; order Squamata; family Rhineuridae; genus Rhineura; species Rhineura floridana. The sequence continues at coordinate 48,000,698 of NC_084480.1, forward strand.
TAAGCAGGAATATGCTTTGCATTAACTAAACTAATGACCTCAGCATCAGTAAGGAACTTTGCACCCATCTAGGAACAAGAAACCATTTTTTTTCAGTATCTGCAGGTTGCCTCTTTGCCTGAAGCACCATACAACATTTCATACAGTATTACAATTAAGCAGAAAATTAGTTAAAAATCTATTAACATCCAACAAATTAGATTCTGTCCTCCAAGAAAGTTTGCTCTTGACTTCATCATTCTTGGTCTTTTCGCTCCAGGCACAGGCAATTTTTATTCCAGAGAACATTTCAGGGTATTTAAAGCCCAAAGTACATCAGCCCTGGTAACATCTAGAATTTTAGCTACCAGTAAAAGCTTTTCAAAATGAAAAGACTATTTAGTTGCCAGCAACATACAGACAGAAACTCCATAGTGTGAGTGGCAATATGGAAAGTCTTACTCCTTGCCCATTTAATCTGGAATTTAACTTTGATAAAAAATGGAAGTCAGAGCAAGGTCTCTCTTCCTGATTTCAGACAATGCGGTGGAACCCAATATAGGAAAGGAGGAAATGTTCCTTTCTGCAAGCAGAAGTCCTTGCAATGATGGGACCCATTAGTAGAATACCACCCGTAGAATATACTTTTGTCTGTAGCACAATCAACTACATGTAATGAGGTCACATGCATTCTTAACAGTGGTATCACAATTAAAACTTGAATTTTCTAAGGTTCAGTATCAAGGCTTTAATAAATGCTCTTAACCAATATTAAAAAAATGCCTTTGATTTGGTGGGGTAGGTGTTGGGGGATGGAGAGAGACTTCCGAGTTGTAACAGCTTAAGGGTAAATACTTTTAAAGAATATTCTTCTGGGGCAAAGACCACGTGTATTGCTTATTACACCCAGTCTCTGCAAAGCATTAAGACAAGGGAGGGGAACCTTTTTTTAGCTGAAGGGTATCTTATTTCCATGGGCAACCTTCTGGGGGCACTCTAGCTGTAGATGGGGCCAGAAGCTACAGTGGATGGCGCAAGAGATGCGACTCTGAGCCTTGTACAGTAGGCTACATGACAGTCATGCAAAGCAGTCAGAGGTTGTTGTTTTTTCACACCCACATATGTATCCGTCCAAACTCTGCCCAGACAAACAAGCATCACCATAATTCACCACCACATTCCAGCCAGACAAAAGCACTTAAGCAAGGTATACAACTGAGCCAGGGAGGGGGGTGGCCTGGAGAGTCCTGAGAGCTGGGAAGAGAGGCCTAGAGAACTGTATTCAGCTCCTGGGCTCAAAGTTTCCCACCCCTGGGAACTAAACTAAACCAAAACTTTAATTTTGGATTAGATGGAAGGGGAGCAATTTTTGCCAATTCCCCTATGTGCCCCCAAAAGCTGCTCTGAAAGGGTCAGGAGACCTTTCCAGAGCAGCATGGGAAGTGGCACTGGGGAAGGGGGAATCTGCAAAAATTCCCTGCCTTTTCTTCAATAGGAACTCCCTGCTAGATCTCCATCCGTCTGTTCATGAAAGGGCAAGACTGGATCCAATCTAGAATGTTTACCCATTCTTGGGAATATAACTTACTATAAATCAACATGAGTAAAAATGCAGAGAGCTTCCAAAATTATTCTGGATGTTGTATTCACAAAGATGACATGTATATGCACACTGCATTCCAATCAATAAAGTTCCAGCAAATAATCCACAATCAAATATTATTGTACAAAAATCCTGAACAATTTGAAAATATTAGATGCCTTCTTAGTTTTCCTTTCTTACCGTGCCATTCTTAAGGACGCACAAACATTCTTCAACAGAGCGCAACTCTTTGGGCAATTCAATCCCAGGATCTTTTCTGTTATTAACTGAGGAAGCTTCTGCAGTACTACTACCAACCACAAATGTGGCCTTTGCTGGCGATTCTGGTAGAAGAGGTTTTATAATTTCATCTGCACATAAAATCAACACTGAAATTTTAGGATGGGGCAGTTTCAGCACTAACCTTTTTTGTATTGTAAGAAAAGATATTACTAAGAGGCTACCTTTTTTTTCTTTGACAACTGGAAGGTTTTCTACTTTTCTGGGGCTGGCAGTTTTTAAAGGTACAGAGTGTTTTATGCAGCAGTTTTCAGGATTTTTTTTCTGAATCACTAGTGGGGATGTGATAGGATTCTTCAATGACAGTGTAGATTCCATCTCTGTCTGCTCAAAAAAGATGTATTTGACAGCAAGGAAAAGAGCTAACCCCAGTGTAATTACTTGCTCGATGTCCATACTGGCCATTCTACAAAGATTAAAAGAAAAAAATCAACAACTACAGTAATATCTCAGTTAAGGAGGCCTCCAAAAAGGAAGTTCTTTTTAAGGAAGTCTTTTTTAAGGGTGAAAATGACCGGCCTTGCTTTGCTTTAAGGTGAAACTGATCAATCTTTATCTTTGCTTTGCTATCAATAAAGGGATAAGCCTGTGTCTTTGTTTTGCTAGGTTGAAACTGACCATGCTGTTTGTTTGCTTTGCATTAAAAAGATCTTGTTTCCTCCTGGGGAGGGAAGGATCCAATATGATTCAGAGGAGGGGGAGGCACCCTTTAAAGCTGCCCCCACCATCTATGAGCTGGTGTAGGAACCTATCCCTATTCTTTCTATGTTATTCCTACCTCTGGTACCAAAGTTTCTGTTAAAAGAAATAATGTCCAGAAACACATGCACTTTGTTAACTAAGGTGTTGCTGTACAATACAGTATTTACTTTGCTATTTATGAAGACATGCTTGACAATATTTTAATCCAAGGAACTTTAGCTAATCCCATTTTTTAAACTTCCATCTGTTCCCCTTCTTTCTTGTAAAGATTACTAGACTAAGTTAACCTTAGCCTGAGCCCACGGTACCTCTTTTCCCTGGGACTGTCTCAGTGACACCTCATCTGTGACTTGCTGCAAATCCTTCCTCAAATTTGCTTCTTCTTGTCATGCCCTTGCAACAATCCCCTAGTCTTATAACTCTACTGAAACTAAACCAAAGTACATATACAGGAAGAAACTGAATATTCTTACACCCTTTAACTCTCCCATCATTTCCTTCTCCTTGTATTTCACTTTTAAGAGTGGAAGCTCCATAGGATAGGGACCTCTCAACCTGTTCTTTCTAAAACACTACTTACATAAATGATTCACCTGGGATAAGGTCTCTACGTAAAAGGCTTGTTGAAACAGGAAGGCTTTCAATAGGTGCTGAAAAGATAACAGAGACGGCACCTGTCTAAAATTCAAGAGGAGAGAATTCCAAAGGATAGGTGCCACTACACTAAAGGTCCGCTTCCTATGTTGTGTGCAACAGACCTCCTGATCAGATGGTATCTGCAGGAGGCCCTCACCTGCAGAGTGCAATGATCGACTAGTTATATAAGGGGTAAGATGATCTTTCAAGTATCCCAGTCCCAAGCAGTATAGAGCTATGTACAGCAAAACTACAACCTTGAACAAATAGGTAGCCAGCACAATTCTTTCAGCAGCGGGGTGACTTGGTCTGGTATCCTGGTCCCAAGCTGTATAGGACTTTACACCAAAACTAGAACCTTGAACTTGGCCTGGTAGCAAATGGGCAGTCAGTGCAATTCTTTTAGCAGAGGGGTGACATGTTGGCAATACCCTGCCCCAGTGAGCAGTCTCACTGCTGCATTTTAACTAGCTGCAGCTTCCGGACCAACCTCAAGGGCAGCCCCACATAAAGTGCATTACAGTAATCCAGCCTGGAGGTTACCAGTGTGTGGACAACAGTGGTCAGGCTATCCCTGTCCAGAAATGGCCGCAGCTGTCTTACCAGCCGAAGTTGGCAAAACACTCCTAGCCACTGAGGTTACCTGGGCATCTAGCAACAAAGATGGATCCAGGAGCACCCTCAGACTAGAGACCTGCTCTTTCAAAGGTAGTACGACCCCAACCAAAGCAGACAACTGATCAATTATCTGAATTCGGGAACCACCAACCCACAGCGTCTGTCTTGCTAGGATTTAGACTCAGTTTATTGGCCATGATCCAGCCCACCACTGAGTCCAGGCAGCAGTCCAGGCTCCGTTGTGTCCAGGGCTTGCACGGCCTCTCCTATTTCAGATGTACTGCTGACACCTCGTCCCAAATCTCCTGATGACCACTCCTAGGGGCTTCATATAGATGTTAAACAGCATTGGAGACAAGATGGTATCCTGCGGCACCCCACAGCACAACTACCAGGGGGCTGAAAGACAATTGCCCAATGATATTCTCTGAAAATGACCCTGGAGATAGGATTGGAACCACTATAAAATAGTGCCGCCAATACCCATCTCACCAAGTCAGCTCAGAAGAATACCATGGTCGATGGTATCAAAAGCTGCCAAGAGATCAAGTAAGAATAACAGGGTCACACTCCCCCTGTCCTTCTCCCGATAAAGGTCAACCATCAGGGTGACCAAGACCTATTTAGTCCCATAACCAGGCCTGAACCCAGACTGGGATGGGTCAAGATAATCTGTTTCATCCAAGAGTACTTCCAATTGCTGCACCACAACCCTCTCAATCACCTTCTCTAAGAAGGGGGTATTTGTGGCCGGTTGGTAATTGTGGCAGACCAGTGGGTCCAGGGCGGGCTTTTTCAAGAGCGGTCGGATCACCGCCTCTTTCAGGGTGGCTGAGATCACAAACTCTTGCAAAGACGTGTTGACCACACCCTGGATCAACTTGGTGATACCCCCCCTTGGCAAGCTTTTTTAGGCATGGTGAAGCAGATGCCAATGTTAACCATAATTAATACTCATTAAGGGTTCCTTTGTTTTTTAAAAAAACCCTGAGCTAAAGAAATTCCATTTCTTTGATGGGGAATTCCTTCATTTGAATACTTAACATGTACTGGTATGTATCACTTAGAAAAGCAAGAAAAAACTCCAAAATCTAATTTACTAGAAATAATCTAAAAATGATAGATGTAATGGAATATTGATTAGCAACTTTATGATTAACCATACCTGGAAAGATAAAATTGCCACAGAGAAACATTAGGTTCAATTCTCTTTGGTGTGTTTCCATCCAGTCCCATAGACATTTCTGTTGTACTGTTCTGAGCAGATGGCTCTGTTATCCAACGACTGTGAGCATGAACAAGAACCAAGCCTAGAGACTTAAGTTTAAGAAATCATTTGTAACTAGTCAGCTCACCAAAGAGTGTGCAGCAATCCCAAAGCCATCATAAAACACATAGCTGAGAAACTGGTACATATCACTAACTAATTTCCACTTAAGGTCCTCTTTTTTATTGTACTGGCGGATATCCAATGTTACTCTTACTCAGCAAGTCCATTGATCTCAGTGGGTCTAGCTGAATATCACCCAGAGACTAGTTTTCCAAAGCAGATTCCTTGCAGGAAGTACAGTGTCCTGTTCCCCTCCCCCAGTTTCTTTGTATGCTTTGTTGGAACAAACGTGTAAGATTTTAAATGTAATGTCAATAAAAATGTTTTTTTTAAAAGCTGCAGTCACTATGACTTATGTCCTCCTTATGAAGGTATGAACTTTCCATCTATATTCTTCTTAACAAATGCCACACAAAATTCCCAATATTGGCTATATATAACAAGACTAGGGAGGAGGAATGGAAATCACTGGTTTGAGCCCAAGTGGTCCTACTACTTTCCTCTTCTTTCAATTTGCATGTTATACTTGCCCACTAATGGTCAAGTTGCCTGAATTTGTTACATTTGCAGGAATTCTTTAAACACCACCTTATGTTAACCCAAAATTTCCTAGCCTCTTTAAATTGTTCATATGCATACTGCCCAGTTTTATTTGTGACATACAGTGTTTTTGTTTTTATAAACAAGGTATCTCAGGTCATTTTATTGCTTTTTATTGTAAACTGCTTGATTTTTTATTACATTGGCATAGCTTTTTTAAAATAAATTGTTAAAAACTGTTTTCTTGACTTTGAGCACCCAAAGAGCCTATTAAAAGCAACCACTTACCATAATCATTTTAACTCGCTGTGTTACAGGATTAGGTTTGTTTTCTTCTTCTTCTAGAACACGAGCAAAGTGACTAAGCTGCCATATGGGACGGCCTTCACGGCTTTCTCTCGAAAGCTACAGAAATAGAACAGTTGATACAGGACATGTATTTGTAAAACAACTTCCCCAAAAGTGTGCTGCACAAAATCATGTTTCATCAGCATGTTACAAGCCAAGTAGCATACATATGTATATATAAAAGGTAAGGTTAATCTTTCAGAACGGAACTTTGGTAAACACCCTTGTAAAATTGGCTTTTAACTTTACGTATTATAAAGATCAGATACTCCTTTTGGGCTCACTTCCTTAAGCATAAGTATCTATCCTCTATGGGTAACACTGTTTTGCATGCACATCCCCGGTAACAAAATACTTCAGTTGCTGCAATTCTAACTAGGCTACACACATACATACATGTAGGTCTAAAGATTGCAGTATGTATTATCATAATTATAACAAAGCTAGGGGTTTATGAATGTCCATGACTATAACCTTAACTCTTTCCAGATCGCAGTCTTCAAAATAAAGTGTAGCATTTTATTAGCTCATATTGGATAATAATCTTCCCCTGTTTTTTTAAAAAAAGTTATCTCGGAACAACCATTTTCAAAATGATTTTAATGAAAAAAATCTTACAAAAACCCCTCAAACAATAAAGAGAACAGTGACATGTTAACTACATGCTTAGATAACATAGCGAAGGAACTGCATAACCTAGATCCTACAATCTTTTGTACTAAAACATCCCTCCCTTCCACAGCATTTTTTTTGTGTGTGTGGGGGGGGAGGATTTTCCACCATGTGTGCTGTTCTCCTTTCTTTTCCTGGCATTTCCGACAAATAAGAATGTAGTTCTTATTGATCAGAACTGGAGTAATATTTACTTAATCTTTATCCTGCACCTTCCTCCAAAGAAAACCAAGGTGGCAAACATGCCAATACTAAAGCAATGCAGTTAAAGCTTTCAACAGTTAAAAAACAAACCTCCTAAAAAATGTTCAAATCTCCTAAAAGCATACACCATCTTGTCATAATTTTAACAGTTCTACTGCTATCATATTTAAGGAAAAAGTATGATTGATATTCCAGTTTTCCCCAAATCTCCATGTGTATATTTTCTCCACCATTTTGAGTTAACTGTAAAGTCTTTCAATTTTTCTGGTTCTGAACATACTTTACAAGTAAGATACATAGCTCTTGGATAATAGATGGTTATTGGTGGTGGTTATACCAATGATTTTTGACTTGCTCTTACCTCCAGTACCAGAGACACACATGCAGGAAAGAACGTCATGAAGACAAAGTAGTTGGCAAGGACAGACATACAGCCAAAACAGCACATGATTTCAAGCTGTCTCACTCCTGTTAGGGAGACAAATATCAAGCAATTAGAATCAGTGTATCTTCCCACTGGACAACCTGTGGATAAAAAAAGGTGTACAAACATGCTTATGCAATATACTCAATAAAAAATAGACATAGGAAGAGAGTGGTCTCCCCGTCATCCCTTTTCCTATGGGAGGCAAGTTAACATACAGCTTGCTACCCAGGACTAGCACTTTTTACAAGATTGCTGGCATTAATAAATATCAAGCAGATTTTAGACACAAAAATATCTTAAAACAAATTTATTTTGTTTAAAAACAATCCCAGACCAACAGCATTTCTTTCTGTGTGTATATATGTTACATCTGCCTTTTGTGTAGATTTTGTGTTAATATGTAGGTTAGGAGGATTAAGAATGACAATTTGAACCCTGGAAAGCTGTGAGTACTCCTTACATGCAGTTTCAAACAATAGGTTAGATCTACAGAACAGTGTAAAATCTTCTGCTTGTGAAATGAGGGTTTCCTGCCCCTCCTCCATACTGAAACCTCCAGCTTTGCCAAAAAGCCAGTACTGAATAATAGGGTGCTAGATAGCATGGAAGGCAGATGATGGATGACAGAGTCAAGTGGGAAACCATACACATCCTCTGCATACGGAGAAGTGTTCTGCTCACGCAAATAACCTCTTTAACCAACTAAATGTTTTACTGATTCATGAGCTCAGGCTTGCAAGAAGTCACTGGCCCCTTAGCATGCTCTCTACGTGATCAGGACAGGAATCTTTTGTAAACTGGAAAGAGCTGATGATTTTTTCCCCTTTCATAAGCAGGTAATATAGGTATATACAAAGACACAGGCAGCATGATTACAAAGCTCATCTTATGGGTACAGTTTAACAAAACCAAAACAGCATAAACTATTTTAAAATCAGCCTACAGTTACCATGTAAAAGAAAGTAAAACACTTTTTCATAATTGAACTAACAACACTTTCCAGTAAGTCCACCAATTAATGCTGACTTATTCAAGACTCTTTGCACACTACAGTAAAATAACGATATTGTTACTGATATGGGATGGAAGTTAATAACATTATCCAAGCAATATTCCTATGCAACACCTTGGCACATACAGGAGTCACATGCCAAATATTTTCCTTATGATCATAACTGCCTTCGTTTATTAGACATATGGCAGGAAAACAGAAGAAAGTTGTACTCCTCATTCCCCACCCCCTCTAGCGTAGAACAAAAGTAAAACTATAAATCCCTTTTGAGTTCTCAAAGGAACATTTCAAAACCACAAAAATAAAAAAACATGGACTCCAGTTCAATCAACACAATTTCCACAGTAAGTCTTGATGCACAGCTACCCATGAGATGCTGATATATTGGTCAGGATCCTGACGCTTGTTTTGTTTTTTGTTTTGCTTCTAAAAAATTTCCTAGCTTACCAGACATTGTGCCAACACCAATGACAAGACATTCAACAAGGGCATCAAGTGTAAATGTAGGGCCCAGGATTGCCATGCCACGTGAAATATTTTCTCTTACTTCATCCTATACGAAATATAAAAAAACCTCAGTTAATATACAACAGTATTGGGGAAACTTTGGCCCTCCAGATGCTGTTGGGACTCAAACTCCCATCAGCATCCAAAGCATGCCCAATGGTCAGGGAAGATGGGAGTTGTAGTCTAGAATCATCTGGAGAGCCACAGATCCCCATATCAGATATATAACTTGGAAAAATGATGTTTGTTAACTACATTGATGGAGAATAAGCAATTAGAAAACAGATCAGTAGCAAGATATCCCAAGTTCCCTGAAATATGGATTTACTTAGAATGAAAAAGATTTACTTAGAATGAAAAGGATTAGACCTCAGGGCAAGCACACATCTTCTCCCTTTGACAGTTGCTACAGCAACACACTTTTAAGACAGGGATGAAATATTACATAACAGAAAATACCTAACGTAATATTAGGCAAGTAGAGACATGAAGATTAGTTTTCTAGTTGTCCCCTTGTTCTGAGAAGATCATTGTACACATCCCTTATCCTTTCTTATTTATTTTTAGATATAATTCGGCATACACTTATACGGCGTGTTACATTCCAGGCCCCCGCTGAAAAGTGAAACCCACCGTAAAGTGGGACATAGCGTGCGATCAGCTGTAGTGCGGGGGGCTTCAGGGGCCAAGCGCTGTCAGCTGGAGTGCGGCGGCTGAAGCTCCCCGCGCTACAGCTCATCGCCAGCTCATCGCCCTGCTGGCACCATATTAGTGGAACGCTGAAAAGTGGGGCCCTACTATATATGGTTTCTGTTGTAACAGAGAAAACTATGCCCTGCCAATGCTAATACAACACGAGACAAGGTATAGGCAGTCCTCTCACTTCTAAGTTCATCTTTGCTAAATTAGGATATAAATGCTATTATAACTCAATACTTGCTTCCTACAGCAAGAAAGTTCAAGAGCCATTGCAGTCAAAATTAACATTTCATCTTAACCCTTTGAAATACCTCTATTGCATATAACTTTGTCAATATAACCAGTGTAATTAAGGTTTCAGGTGTTAAAGCTATAGCAGATTGTGGAACTGGATTGATATAGTTATTTGCATATAACCAACTTTCAAACAAGACAGATCAGGATTACAATGGCTACCTTTCAAGAGTATGAATAGTTTACAAATTTTTATTTGGCAACCACCTCTAGACCTTGATATTTGTTTTACGTAAGTACCTCAGATGCCTTCTCTAAAAATGTGCAGATATGGGCTTCTGCCCAACATCTTATCACAGTGAAGACTGATGCAAAGGATTCATTCAGCTTCATCTATTCTCCTTCAGTAATCCTATCCAGTGGCACATTGACTTTTTTCTCACTTTTCACATTTTCAAATAAAACTTGTATTTAATGTTTTAATAATTTGTTCCTAAAAAATAATTTCGCTTGCTTTGCACAATACAGTTGTTTTCCCTGAGTTTGTATTCTTTTGGGCATTTGCAGCTACAATCTCCTGTCTAGTAGAATGAGAGCTACAAAGCTGGAAGTCCCCAGTCAAATCCTGCCTCTGCCACAATCTTACCAGGCGGCCTTAAGTAGGCCACACACCCCTGCTCAGCTTCCTGTCATATGGGGATAATACTGACCAGTTATATAGGGCTGTCGCAAAGATTACAGCAACTTAATATATGTGAAGCACTCTGAACACCAAAACACTATACAAGCACTAAGCATCAATAATAAATATATACATTTAAATAATAATAAAATTATATTTTATTCACCTGGACAAGATTTGTACTTTCTAAGAAAACCTTAGCTATAGCTTTACTCTGCTTATTAGCCATAATAGCATCCTCCAAGTCTTATTTGTATCTTTCCTAAATAGCAGCGTGGTATTTCATATGTGCTTCTATTACAATAGTTTTAAATAAATTCCAGCATCCTAGAGAAACTGAACTAGACTTTGTTTGAAGTAATCAAGCCTGTGTTTGAGAACCAGCTGCGATGCTCCTTTATTTTTAGGTTATTTTTAAAATTTAATTTGTAAAGAGATCTAAGCTCCAAGAGACCACATTTTTGTGGCATATCTATCAAATGAAGAAGTTGGCTGACCTGTGAATTGGAACTGAGTGCAAATTTGGCTAATGCACTGGCTCTGGAAAGGTCAATCAAAAGCAAGAAGAATGGCAGAGCTTCACTGAAAAGATACAAAAAAATATATTATACACATGCAAAACATAAACTAAAAACACATCTTAAGAGAAAATCCCAATTATGTAGGCCAAAATAACTTATAACTTAAAATGAGCCATGATTTACTTCTTAAGCTTCAAACACGCATTAAATAAAATAATAATAATAATAATAAATTTAATTTTTGTGTCGCCTATCTGGCCGAAGCCACTCTAGGCGACGTACATATTAAAATTCAAGAAAATACAATATAATTACAGAATAAAATACAATGCAGTCAACAATAATCCAGGCATAAAACTATGTAGGGCAATCAGAAACAATAAACAATCACAGAAAAATTAGCCCACCCCGGGGATCCCAAAGGCCTGTCCAAAGAGCCAAGTTTTTAAGGCTCGGCGAAATGTATCCAGGGAAGGGGCATGGCGAAGATCAAACGGGAGGGAGTTCCAGAGAGTGGGGGCCGCCACTGAAAATGCCCTCTCTCTAGTCCCCTCCAACCTAGCTGTTTTCGTTGGTGGGACTGAGAGAAGGCCCTGCGTGGCTGATCTAGTTGGGCAGCTTAATTTGTGGTACTGGAGGTGCTCCTTCAGGTAAACTGGGCCGAGACCGTATAGGGATTTAAAGGTTAACACCAACACCTTGAATTGGGCCCGGAAAACAACTGGAAGCCAATGTAGATGAAATAACACTGGTGTGATGTGATCGCGGCAGCGGCTGTTTGTAAGCAACCGAGCCGCCGCATTCTGCACCAGTTGTAGTTTCCGGACCGTTTTCAAGGGTAACCCCACGTAGAACGCATTGCAGTAATCCAACCGAGAGGTGACCAGGGCATGTACCACCAGTGGGAGCTGATGAATAGGGAGGTAGGGTTGCAGCCTCCGTATGAGGTGTAGTTGATACCAAGCTGCCCGGCTCACTGCCGAAATCTGCGCCTCCATGGACAGCTTGGAATCAAGAACAACCCCGAGGCTGCGAACCTGATCCTTCAGCGGTAAACTCACCCCATTAAGCCTCAGGTCAACAACACCCAACCTTCCCCTGTCACCCACAAGCAGCACCTCGGTCTTATCAGGATTAAGCTTCAGCCTGTTCCTTCCCATCCACCCACTCACGGATTCCAGGCACTTGGACAAGGTCTCCACCTCCAACTCCGGTGAGGATTTAAAAGAGAGGTAGAGCTGCGTGTCATCAGCATATTGGTGACACCGCAGCCCAAAACTCCTGATGATAGCTCCCAGCGGTTTTATATACATGTTAAATAGCATGGGAGAGAGGATAGAACCCTGTGGCACTCCACAAGTGAGGGGCCAAGGGTCTGAAACCTCATCCCCCAATGCTACCTGTTGATGCCTATCAGAGAGAAAGGAACGGAACCACTGTAAAACAGTGCCTCCTATTCCCAATCCTTCCAGGCGATCTAACAGGATACCGTGGTCGATGGTATCAAAAGCCGCTGAGAGATCCAGGAGGACAAGAAAGGTGAATTCTCCCCTGTCTAATGCCCTCCTCATATCATCCACCAGAGCGACCAAGGCTGTTTCAGTACCATGTCCAGTCCTGAAACCCGATTGGTATGGATCCAAATAATCCGTTTCATCCAAGTGTGCTGACAACTGGCTAGCCACCACTCGCTCAATGATCTTGCCCAAAAATGGCAAATTCGAAATGGGGCAAAAGTTGTTCAAGACTTGGGGATCCAAGGAGGATTTTTTCAAAAAGGGTTTTATAATTGCCTCCTTGAGGGCCGGTGGCAGTACACCCTCTTTCAAGGATGCATTTACCACCGCCCTGATCCCTTCGCCCAATTTCTCCTTGCAATTCATAAGGAACCATGATGGGCAAGGATCAGTCAGACAGGTGGTAGGCTTCACCGTTGAAAGTACCTTGTCCACATCCTCAGAAGGAAGAGGCCGGAACCGATCCCACTGAACCGGATTGCAACTGGTCAACTCTGGATCTTCTACTGCATCCACAGCATACGGAATTGAGTTCTTCAGGTGTTCGATTTTATCAGCAAAGTGCCTTGCCAATTTGTCACAGGAAGCCTTAGAGTGCTCCAAGGGTTCCTGAGCAACTGGACCGACCAGGCTTCGGACCACTTGGAACAGCTTCCTGGGACAGCACTCTGCAGATGCAATAGAGGCAGCAAAGAAATCCTTAAATAGTTTTATGCAATGTCTCCCAGTTTTCTGTATCAGATACATGAGGGCACGAAGAATCAATGTTGCAGGCAAAGCCAAGTTTGCATGGAGCACATAGGGTAAATAGCAATAATGATGCAAAGAATACCCCTTTTTGGGAGAGGGGAGAAGCACTCTTTCAGTTCCTCTAGTACAGCACTAAATCACTGAAAGTGAAATGACAAGAATTCTCTGTGGAGGGCTGCCAACCAGATTTTGTGGGCCTAGCATTGGACATTAGAAGGGAATACAAGAATTAAAGGGAAATTAAATCACAGAGACCTCCATGATATAATGTCACTTTACATGTAGGAGACAGCCATGTCAGAAAAAGCATGAGAGATATGCATGTAATTCAATCTTGCAAGTACCCCATCCTGGTGTGAAATGACAGGCTATCCTGGAGTCTGGGTTGTGCTCCTATTTTGTTCTACCTCTCCCATTCTGAATTTCAGGACTAGGCTCAACTGTCAGAAGGACTGCCCTGCATAGATGAAGATATATTTTTCAAACACATAACAATGAATAATACGTACTTCAAGCCTGTCAATTCTTTATCAAGAAAATGAATCACTACGGTACTGAAGACAAAACTTGAGAAGATTGTGAAGAGCCCAGCAATACCTACCAAAAAAGAGAATGAATTCAATGTAAAAAGATATTAAACACACATACTTTCTTGCTAAGCAATATTTAAACCTAATCCAAATTCCTCCTTTTGCAGCAAGCATGGACATATTGGATTCTACCATGCAACTGTTACACCAGTTTGCTTCAGCTTACATACATGATAAACTTAAGTGAACAGATAACATTCTATCTGTTAATGCACTTCTATCATTATGGCCTTATAATAATTCTAAGGAAAAATTCAGAGTACAGAGTGCTTTACTATTCTTATATCCTTTTCTTTAATTTCAAATAGAAGATTTTTGGACAAGTTTTCTAGCCAACCAACACAGCCAAGAAACAAGGCTGATGTTGAATTGCCCTGTAATTCAGGCCAGGTTCTTTAGATTACAGAACTGAGTTCCTGATCTGCTTGGGGGCCAAATTCAATCCTCAAAAGGATACGATCCTGCTAACCAAAATGGTGAGACATATTCTTATCCATGTTCATCTAGAACTGCCGAAGTAGCAATGGGCCTCTGCCGTTTGTCCCTTACACATTCACCTGTAGATAAGCAGGTTCACTTTCCATTGCAAACAAGTCCCTTTGGTTAGATCAGTATAATACTGGAACATACAATTAATCAACAGAACTATTACATGGAACTTCTGCATCCCTAACCAATGAAGATGGCCCTCAAGCTAAACCACTCATGTACAACTGTTCCAGTTGGCAGGAACTGAAGTCCTCAAACGGAAGGTGATCAGGTTCTCCTCAGTTATTTCAACACCTATCATGTTGAATAACTGCTGTAAAATGTAACGGGTTGGGTCCAGAGTACCCTGTCCTTTCATTTACAGAAGGCACAAAGATCCCGTGGAGGATCCCTACTGGAGAAATGGGGACAAGACGTTTTCACCAATACCCTCTTCACTGCCTCTCATGCTGCTCTGGAGGATCCTCCAACCCTTCAGAAAAGAGGGAGTTCTTCAGGGAGCTGCAGAGGGAATGAAGAATTGGCAAAATGGCATTCCTCAAACCCTTCCTCTTACATGAGTGGAGGTTCACTAAGTGTAAATATGAATCCAACCCACTGACAAAAATTGTGTCCGCTGCATCCTTCATGTTTCCCTGCTAGATTGAGGCTGAGCACCAATTTTCAAACAGGACCTGGCCCAGACTGTAAACAAGAAGTGCCGTGAGAACTGGACATTTTCAGCCATTTGTTCCTTATTGCGTTTATGACCCAAATTGTCAACCTTTTGTTTATGTTGGCCCCAGTTTAGGAGAACCTGTTTTTATGTATGGATCAGGTCACATGTCTTTTGGAGTAATTTATGACACATTTGCTGCTTGTTTTTTTTTTAACTAACGTATAAAAATAATATTACAAATCAAGGTATTACCTAAAATATATTTTGATCCAAGCTGCCTCAGATTCTGAAACTGGAAGTATATATAAAGGATTGCTATACAGCGTGTGATTGTTAGGATTATGATATCACTGCTCAAAACATCCTGCAAGAAAGAAACATCATTTAAGAACATTTTTTTAAATGAGTAAACAGTGCATTGTTGGAACAGTTTAAGAAAACCCATACCAGTATTTTAAGTGTTTATCTGAAATATTAGTATTTTTGAAGGACTGCATTTCACTAAACCCTACAACTGAAAACTCACTACATCAAAAGCTGCAATCTACTTATGGATAGACGTACACACTGATTAGAATTCTATCCAGTTAAATCAACAGGTAGCTTCAGTGAAGGAACTTTTAATTAAGAATTTCAACAGGATTACAGCAAATAGTATTTAAAAAAAATTTTAACTTCTTACATCTTCAAATTTGGGGCATTCATAATTCCAGCCACAGATCTTGTCATTACCAGTGAACATTTTCATAGACATCATACAGATGGTAAGAGTTACAGTTCCCACAATGACCTCCCATGGGTGTGAGGCCACAAAAAGGCCATGCATTCGAAAGAGTCTGGACAGCATTTTCAAAAGTTGTTTCCCCAAATCTAGGACAAAACACAAACCAACAAAAGAATGGTTAGTATAGTAAATTATGCATTTATGTATAAACGCCTAAATTTTAAGGAATTCCACAAAGGTTCAGCACATGACCAGTTATACTTAAGGCATTAATTCACAAAAACAAAAAAGCTACTACAGAAACTCCTGCCTTTTAAAAGACTTCAGAGCCCATTTCCTCCAAGAATGCTTCAAGAAGATTTAAACACCATCCTTCTAGGCCACATGGAGGTTCCTCCTCCACAGAGCAAACAAAATCAACTTAATAGTGGGCCAAACTCCTCAGCACTTGCACCTGGTATAGTCTTTTCATAGAATTATAGAGTTGAAGAGGTCTCAAAGGACATCTTGTCCAGCCCCCTGCCAATGCTATATGTGAACACAGGGCTTAATGTCTCTGAACAAATAGAAAATTTATTTCCTTTCTGAAATACTTGTTTGTCCTGTTGACATTGGTGCCCTGTCTCTCTCCCTCAGATCACTTATTTCAATGAACAGCAGCCACACAGATGCTGCCACTACATGAGATGTGTTCCGATACAATATGACAGACATTCAAATGAGGGGGGACAGGTTTTGGTTTCACTCTGGTACAGTAGTTTGCCTGCATGACATGTAGGAAATGGAATGCCAGCAACCTCCATGGCACTCTTATGAGGTGAGGCACGGGGAACAAAGTTTTCACAATGCATGACAAGGTACCGCCTTATAAATTCAGCTGCAATTCCTATGCAATGCCGAGTGCACACCTGCTTGCTATGGCATAGCCAGAACTATTTCTGGTTTGTATCCCCAATTCTAGCAGCCACCTAGAGCGTAAACTACTGACCAGGTCAGTTAAATTCTGGTTTACTGGCAACACTAGATGTGCATATTTCTGATGACTGCTTGTGTGTATACTTTATGCTTCCTTTCTAAACTATGTCCCTTTTCCTGATGAGAGATCTGCAGTTACAAGCACTCGGCAGTGGAAGGCGGGTAGAGATTTACAGCCCCTAACAGCATCCAGGCACTCATAGAAGTTGGGCCATGTCACTCAGCTAAGGGACAGCACAAAAAGCTTTCTGAAGACAGGTGAAGGACATGAGTGGGAAGCCTACTTCTAGAAGGGGGTCTCAGTGCATGACTACTGGAGGTTTGGCGTATCAAGGGCCTTCACCCCTGGTTGGTGTTATTTGATGAAAACATGATTCAGTACAAAGGTAGGCTGCCAGTTACACAATGGTGTTCCTGATTATGCTATATGAATTACACTTGAAACAATATGCAGTCAAACAATATCAAACTGGTCATCTATCTTCTCTGCATTCTCCTAGAGGAGGAAAACTAGGTGTTTAATGTGAAATATGACTCCAGCAAACACAGAAAGGCTTACTATGAGAGTCAATTTCAATTATGCTTCATGGAGAATATACATTTTACTATAAAATAAGAAGCAACGTACACAGTGTATCTGCTATCTAGTGTCTCAAATCTTTTTTGTTTTCTATAAAAAGGGGACATAATTTCCAAGTACACTTCTTGTGGATTTTTCTCACCCAGAAAACCCGGCCTCTGTAATGCCAAATGACAATTAGTTCAAGTTTGAAAACGGACATTCAATTGGCTGCCTACCACAATTAAAACTTTCCTTCTGGAGACCAGGCAAGGAAGGTAACTAAAATTATAAAAGATATATTTACAAGGATAAGTTAGTATGCTGTGTTTTCAAGTGATACAGGATTCAAAACCTATCTTCATAACATTTTCTAAAGCAAAAGTGTTGTGTATACTTGAAAGTGGAGACTTTGTGGGCAAAATTAAAATACAACCTTCCCCTGCATGTATCTTATAGTTCTTTTTCTTCATTAAAAAAACTAGTGTCTGTCAACACTTGTATTGTGTGCTGGCCTATTCATATGGACCATTCATATAGTGTTAGCATGCCAAAGGTCAACAACCCCAGCAGGTCTGCTGCAGATCTAATGCTACATGTAAATAGATTGGTGCATATGTTAAGTGTGCTCAAAAATGATGAGACAGGGAACATTTACGTCACTCTGTTTCATCCCTTAAGCTTACTTTGAAACATTTTAAGTAACATAAACAAAACATTTCCTCAAGAGAAAGTGGGAGTTCTGCCCTCATAACAGAACAACAAATAATTCACAAGCAATCTGGGTTTATTTTCCATCAGTCAGGTTGGCTACTACACTTTTTTTTCATTGATACTCATCACCAATCATGGAGCATCTTCATTAATTTTTCAGAAAGGTGAAGTCAGCCACCAAGCAGTGATACAGGATTTGAAGAGTAAGTCAGACTGACCATTCTATTATAAATGCCAACACTTCTATGAAGTATGGAATATTACGAACGCTATGTAAAAGGCATAACTATTTATGCCTCATAAATTGAGTTTACACTCAAATCAGATTAGATTATAGTTGAAATGATCTGTTGAAGTCAGAAAATTTTTATTTGAAGTGCTACACAATCTTCTGCACAGACTCCTAAAGAAGATCTTCATCTCCTTTGAACACTCACTTTTGCCTCCCTATATGAGGTTCTGGCATGGCCAATACAGAACATTTTGCAAATATTACTCTTCACAATCACAAAGATATTATCTTCATTCAATCAATACCAAGTCTCCAAGTAAAGAAAGCTATCTGTCGTACCAGGAAAACTTCACAACTAGAAATCCTTAAATTAATGTGAAGAGACCAGGAATGTAAACTGGGTTACACAGATCAATACACAACAGAAATATTATACTAGCAAGTATAATAAAATATGACTAGTCACGTTAATCTTTATTCAGTTTAGAAACCTGTATACACATACTACACTTTTACGAAGTAACTTTCCTTGAGTATCATTCACTGAGCACTATTACCTTTCAGACACTGAAATGCATGTCAGCAAGTCACTTAAAGCAATTTATTTTGACCAAGTAGTTAGTACAGAAATTCACAGGTACACCATCTTTTTGTATCTCCTTGAAATAATTCTTGTTCCCTAGTTTGTTCAGACCTAAGCAATATTTTCCCAGTACAACTACAGGGAAATGGAAGTTCCAGAACTAGAGTCACCTATATGTAAAAGGTGAAATCAGCCCAAATTAAGACTGCAGTGAACTTGCTACCACTTGTTCCCAAATTAAAGCAATGTTTGGAAATACACCCATTATTGACTAGAAAATAATGTAAATAAGGATACTGATGAATTATTTAAATCTGACATTGTACCAAGGAAATCCAACTAAGCCAATCCTTGACAGCCAGTGGCTTGACAGCCAGTGTTGTGTAATTTTAAATGAAGTGCAATCTTTTAATTGGAATAAAAGGCAGAACTAAATTTTAGAAAGTGAGCTTTTGATACAATTAAACACTACTGCTCTGCAAATATGCTGCTACCAACCATACCCAAAATACATCCTTGCTATACTGAAAACGCCAAAAATAAAAAATAACGTGGGTAAGGGGAAGTAATCAACAACGCCTTGCATCAGCGCTATAATGGCTCCTTATTTTAAAGCGGCATCTGATTACCTCTTACTTAGGAATGGCCATGCTCCACTGCATTCTCTCGTGCAAAGATCACTGTTTATGGACGCTCTTTTTATCTTTTGGGTTTTGGTTTGTTAACCTAGTTTCTACTACTACTTGTAGTCAAGGAGTGAGTCCTCCTGCACTGCTTTCCTGGACCATCAGTACGATGATGAGGACTGACACCAAAGCAGCAGACAGAGGAGGGAGGCCGATGCGCCCTCCACACACATCGAGTCCCCAAGGTGCCGTCGCAGTCAAGCCCCGCCCGCCTGCCTCACACCCTATCCTGCCCTACCATCGCCCGGCCGACGTTCTCGCTTCGCTTGACCCGAGAGATGGCGGACGCCCTTAGCCAGGCTCGGAAGCCCCGACGCTTCCACAGGAAGGAAGCCGCTCCCTGACGGAGCCTGTGACAGACCCAACAAGAAGGTCCCCTCCAGAGGCAGGAGGGGCTGCCCTAGGTGCGCCTGATTAAAATCCCTACCTCAACACAACACGGCAAACGCTACTGAGTCCGTGCAGCGACTCATACCTCCTTCAACGACCGACTGAGGCTAACAAGCCACTTGCTTCCTCTCCCTTACTCCTCCTCGCTGCAGACTGAAGCACCCGCTCTCTTCGCTGCGCAAGGACACCAGGCTCACGACACCCCGACCAGTGGCCATCGCCCGATCGGGCAGCCAATGGTAAGCGCTCGACACGCCCATCTTGGCGCGCGTCATCCGTTCCGTCACCTTAGCAACCGGTGAGGGAAGCTGCGCAGCGTCCGACTGATCAGGAGGGGGCCACGCGCCATCTCGCCACGAGAACACCGGCCAATGAATCGCCGCTCAAATCTCCTCGCGCCTCCTGAGTGGCTCATGGCCGCTGGCCTTTTTTGTATTTGGGTTTCAGCGAGCCTATTGGCTTTGTGCTTGTCAGCGGGAGAGAAGAAAGCTCGGAGGACTCTATATCTCCATTCCGCCTTCGTGATCCTTCTAAGCGCTTACCCGCTTGAATATATTTGTCACATTTTTTCTAGCAGTGCTTTTATTTATTTATTAAATTATCTATACTTGTAACAGTTTTCTGACATTCTAGCAAATTTAATTAACTTCCCCGTCATGTAACAGGAAATTACTACTAAAGAAGGTATCAGCCCTATGATTTCGAAAGAGAAATGTATAAACCCTATAATTGACACACCCAACTGCACCAGGATGGCCATTGTTACTGTCATTGATCTCTGACTACTTGGAACTACTTTCTCCTTTCTCCGTATTCAGTAATGACACTAATCTCTTTACAACGTTGCAAACATACAGCCCTCCCTCTCCAGCTCATTGGCAAACTCTCCCTGTTCTCTTGCTTAGGCTGCTGCAGTCTTCTCTCACAGCTTGGTCCCCTCGTGTCCATCCATTTCCAGAAAGATAGCCGTGTTGGTCCGTTAGAGCAAAAAGCCTTGTGGCTCTTTAAAAAACTAGCACGTTTTATTTTGGCATAAGCAGTATCTGTAGTGGGAAAGGAAACCATTCTCTCGTTTCAGACCCAAATTAATAGGACTGAACGTCTTGATGAACAATCAGCAATCCAAAGGCTTCCAAATCTATAGCTGAAAATTGTTCTGAATTTTACACTTCTGTACCCATCCTTCCTCGCCACAACTCTTCTACATATAAGAAACAGCCCATAGATCTATACAGGACTCACTCAGCCTTTTCTACCTTCCTGCCCTTTGGAACTGCTGCCCATAATGCCTGTATGATGCCACTTCTCTTACTTCCTTCAAATTCCTCCTCAAAGCTCATCTTTTCTATTAAGCATTTGCACAATTACTAGTTCCCACATGTAACAAAACCTAAGAATGTGCAACTGAACTGACCACATATTGCTATCTCTGTTTATCCTTGCCTCTACTTCCTTGTCCCTTGTCTCGTTTCCACTGTGTCTAATGTAAGCTCCTCAGGGCAGAGAACAGTCCTGTTATACTCCGTATAACACCATCAGGCTGCATAAATAAAGTGACAGTAGATTTCTTGCCCTTATGGTAGTGCTAACATTGTTCTCGGGCTGAAGGAAAAGAGTTTATTCAGTGTAATAAAAATATTATCTAGATGACATACACAGGAAAACTGACAAAATGTTAAAATTCAATAAAAATGTAAATAAAACCAACCTAGCAATAGTACAATAATAAATTCAATATACAAATCAAACCTAAGGAACCAGTTCATGGTTCAGCATAACAAGAACTCAGCCCAGCTACAAAAACTAAATCCAACTAAATTGCTATAATCCTGCAGAGGCTAAAATGAAATAATAATGATTTTAAAAGGTAATACAGTTGTTCAAAGATGTTAAAAGGTCTGGAAGAACAAAACACATTAGTTTTGCATGGCACCAAACAGATATTAAAGTAAGATGCCAGGCACGTCTCTATAAAGAGAGCATCCATGGGAGGTGGGGGAGAATGAGGGCACTGTCAAAAAAGGTTCCAAGCCACATAGGGCTTTATAGGTCAAAACCAGCAATTTTAATTGGGCCCAGACACAAACTGGAAGCTTTTTATATATACATGGTAAGCTTGCATCAGTTGATTAGTCATGATGCAACTTTAATTTCTTGCATACTGTGACAACATAGCTTTGTGTCTGATTAGGATTCCACGATTAAACTTGCCTGTGAGAAGCCTTTATAAAATAGCATTACACCATACCCCCCAATTTGCTGTATTAGCTGTGACACAGGTATAGTTATTTATCAAGGCACTCCTGTCATCCTGATGTGACTACAATTCCTGAGTGCCCTTAAACACTAAGAAAGACGGAGGAAGTACACTAGAGTTACGTGTGGCAATATTGTACAAGCTTCACAGAACAATGTATGAAGCAAGAGGTGCAGACAATCCACTACAAACAAACTTTCATTGCAACAATGGCTTGTTGCCACAGTAAAAGACCCATCTGGAGGTGCCCTGGAATTGCATGTAACCAGTTCCATTTTCTGAGGTAAATACTATTTTTCTCAGGCAAGTTATCAATGCCAGACTCACCCTGCAACTCTAGCTTTCAGTTACACCTGGTGGACAAAAACATACATTACTATTTTACTCTAGCTCCAAGTCGCTCCCATGGCTGGCTTTTCAATCTGTGTACATGTGACATTAGCCACAATCCAAAGGTATCCTGAATTCAATGGTTCCCAAACTTTTCCGCCTATAGACCACTTGAAAATTGCTGATGGTCTTTGTTTACCACTCAAAGTTTTTTCTCCTTGTTGTAGGAATTGTAATACACTATGTTAGGTGCTGTATGATTTTTCATTGTACTTTGATTGCTTCTTTTATTTCATTTAGTTGATAGAATTCAGATTGTAACACAATAAAATACAATTTAAGAAATAAAAGAAGCAATAAAAATACAATTAAAAATATGAATATTTAATGTGGACATGCTGGAGAAGGGCTGAATAAAGCTTGTGGACAATTGAGGGTCCCCAGACCACAATTTGGGAACCCCTGCTGAAGTTTCTTGTGAAATATTGCTGTTTAATATGTTTTTTCCAAAGCCAGCTTTGATCAGATTTGAGAACTGCAGTATTATTCAAACTGCAGTGAATCCCAGGTGTGTACATTTGAGTGCCTACCTTTTCTGTGAGAGATGGATCTACATGTCTGACAACAGCGCATGGATGGCGGGTGTAACTCAGAGGAACATCCTCTTTAGTCTTTCCAAATTCCTTGCACCTCTGGGTAAGGAGCTAATCAGGCTGCCTTGTAGGACAGTGGCATGGTCCCACTGGTCTCTGCTGGAAGCCAGTCCTGGTTCAAGTTGGCTTTCCAGTTGTTACTGGCATGGCTGTTGGAAGTGGGGCAAGTCCAACTCCCGTTTTGTTTATGTTCCAGAAGGGAGATAGAGTTAGGGTCCTCCAGATGGCTAGGCTTGACTACCTTTACCTGTGATGCTCTGACTGACTTCCTTCCGTCATTAGACTGATATGTCTTAGGGAAGCTTATTTGCCCCTCCTCCTTCCGCCCTTAAGAACATAAGAAGAGCCTGCTGGATCAGGCCAGTGGCCCATCTAGTCCAGCATCCTGTTCTCACAGTGGCCAACCAGGTGCCTGGGGGAAGCCCGCAAGCAGGACCCGAGTGCAAGAACACTCTCCCCTCCTGAGGCTTCCGGCAACTGGTTTTCAGAAGCATGCTGCCTCTGACTAAGATGGCAGAGCACAGCCATCATAGCTAGTAGCCATTGATAGCCCTGTCCTCCATGAATTTGTCTAATCTTCTTTTAAAGCCATCCAAGCTGGTGGCCATTACTGCATCTTTCCTTCTCTTCTTTTACTGTCCGAGAGAGAGGAGACACCTTTGTCTCTCCTGAGCCATGAAGGCGGCTCCCAAACCTGGGTGTTGCGCCTCCAACTTAGAACTAGGTATGCCTTTCTATCTACTATGTATTTCTATAAATAAAGTAGCTTTTCTTATTTTACTAAGTCTTAAGTCTCAGTGATCTCAATGCAGGGTAAAAAGCCTGCAACTTAGGTAAACACACACCCTGGCACACATGCATTTCAGACAGTTGACGTTCTCTGCTAACATTTATACAAATTTACACAACAATGGCACAGTTGTAACAGCATGTGCCTATGACAGACCAGCATCTAGTTCATTGTAAACTGTAGATTTGGCAACCATAAAGCATCCTAGACTACTCTCCCTCTTGTTTTCCTGTTCAGACTTACCAAAAGACATGGATGCAGGCCTCTATTGCAACAATGTTCAAATTAATAATTTGGCAGTTCTAGGAGAACATGCAAACCCTGAATTAAATGTTGACATTACTTGGCAGATTTCCCTCATACCTAACAGAACAACCCCATTGTTCAAAGACAGCATTAGAAAGCAAAACTAGTTTTTTCTCAAGACTGTCAGCGAGAAATACATCCACAGCATAAGATAACCTCATATATAGACCCCTCCTTTTCACATTGATTTGTGAGAGGAAAAAGTGTATTTAAGAGCAGGGTTTGAGATCCAAGTTGACAATGTAAGGTCCAACTTGCAACTATGCTCCCAAGGAACACAGAGTAGGACTTCAGGCCACAAGTTGGGAAGGGCGTCTGTGTCTCGTTGTAAACCCTGAGGCAAATAAATTTCTTCCTGCTTTTTGATCAAAGCTCCTTCACTTCACTACAGCTGTATTCCATTGGCCATCCTTGGGCCTAGGATAGGTAATCTCTGTTACCTGATATTTCTTATGGCAGCGGGGACCTTTTATTAACAGTCAGCATGGATTTTTTGCATTCCGCAGTGTTACATTGAAAATACCCCCATGCCATTCTGATGCTTCCCATAAGCTCATTTCAAAACAAAACCTTACAAAACTTATAGTCCTGATCCCAGAAACGCTTGCTTAACAACACTCTAAATTTTCATGGCAATACACAAAACAGTCAGACAGAATTAAGAGTTCAAAGTGCAAAAAGAGAGAAAAAGCAGAGCCCTTTTGGACTTTTTTCTGTCAGAATTCTCATAATTTGTTGAAATTAATTAAATATCAGCCATGTTCACAGAGCACCTGTAATCCTATTACTGACCTTGTCCCATACTCTGACCTTCATCTTCTGCAGTTTAAAAGTTAAAAAAAAGCCTGGCTGAGTTTTAATTAATTTAAGAAATTTAGCTTTGAACTCGATAAAGCAAGGCATGCTCAGTAAGAACCAACTGTCAGTGTTCTAAAAGCCACACTCACAGCTGCTGGGCTTGCCTAATCAGGGGACCACACCCATACCAGACCTTTATTTCACTTTAGACAATCACTGCTTCCCCCAAAAAAATCCTGGGAAGAGTACCTTGTGAAAGGTGTTGAGAGGAGACTCCTATTCACCTGACAGAGCTCCAGTGGCCAGAGTGGTTTAACAGTCAGCTGCTCTGATGGAAGCTCTGTGAGAGGAACAGGGCATCTCCTAGCAACTCTCAGCACCCTTCACTAACTACACTTCCCAGGATTCTTTGCGAGAAGCCATGACTGTCTGAAGTGAATAAAGGTTTGCTGTGGATGTGGCCAGGGACAACTTTGGTTTCAGTTTGGGTGGGAGGCTACATGTGCCTGCTCTAGAATAAAAAGGTGGGGGAAACCGGGAAAAAGAATGATACTGTTCATAATGTTTTCCTTTTGGAATGGAAAGGGGCTTCCCCTCTGTCCAGTACCCACCCATCCAATCTCCTCCTCTCCCCTCCCCTCCATGCCCCTCCCACAGGTCAGTTTCACCTATCCTAAGCATGATTGCACAGGAGTAAATCCCACTGAACTCAAAAAGCATGCAAACGATCAAAGCTGCCCTCCCCTTCTCCTCCCACGTATTCCCACCCTCTTGCCCCTTCCTTCACCTCCCCATCCCATTCCAACCCCTCCTTCCCCCACCTCCTCTTTCCTCTCCCCTTCGCCCTCCCCCTCCTCCTCCCCCATGGCCAGTTTTACCTATCTTAAGCATGATTGCACAGAAGTAAATCCCACTTAACTCAATAAGCCTGCAAATAGTCAAACCTGCCCTCCCCTCCTCCTCCTCCTCCCTCCCATCCCTATTGCCCCTTCCCTCCCCCTTCCTCTACCTCCCCTTCCTTCCCCCTCCCCTTCCAATTCCCTCCTTCCCCCTCCTTCTGCTCTCCTCTCCCCCCTTCCTCCTTCCCTTCCCTTCCCTTCCCTTTCCTCTCCCCTCCCCCTCCCCCTCCCCCATGGTCAGTTTTACCTATCCTAGCCATGACTGCAGGGGAGTAAATCCCACTGAACTCAATAAGCATGCCAATGATCAGACCTGCTTTCCTCTCCTTCCCTCCCTTCTCCTCCATTCTTCCTCTCCTCCTCTTCCCCTGCCCACTCCAGGCCTTCCTTCCCACTGTCATTTTTACCTATCCTAACCATGATTGCACGGGAGTAAATCCCACTGAACTGAATAAGCATGCAAATGATCAATCCATTCTCTGCAAACTTGCACAGGATCTCATTTCTTATCTCCCAGCTTAAAAAGCAGAGAAATTCACGAATAGGCAAAAAACCTTGCAGTTTAAGAGTGTACCTATAGCCAACAGATATTTCTAATCAAACTTTAAAAAGCAGGGAAATTGGGCAGCTATAGTGAATGCACCAGAGGAGGAGGAGACCTAACTTCCTCTCAGAGATATTGTACTGCCCTACACATTTGTCAAAATGCAAACACAATTGGGTTGGTCTTTCACAGTTCAATCCATTTCCTGTGTAGCTTGGAAGAATTTGGTAATGTGCCCCTGACCATATGGTGAGTGGTGGCAACACCTGCAATCAGAACAGAAACAAGACATGTACTGTGCTGATCTCGTTTTAGCAGGGAGGAAGCAACAATATTAAAACAGTTGATACCGTTCAGATAGTCACTTTAAATATGTTCGATTTTCTTTACAATTTTAGTGAAGTTTCCAATAGTAAATCATTTTCTTTTGTTTCTGTTTCTGTGAATATATGAATTACAGCAACACTTTGTAACACTAAAAAAAAGGTCCAAAACCAAATGTGGAATGATGGCACTGACTGTTCTGCAGAATAGTTTCCAATGGACATGAGGAGTGTCTCAGTTTGCACAAGATAAAACAGTGGGAGGTGAATTATATTCTAGCAAATTTCTAGGTGTGCTCTATGTTTTTAATTGACCATGCCCACCTTTCCTTAAGTGGAGTAGTTTAAGCATAGCAGGCTGAAAACATGCATCTTGGGTAGGCCAAGTTTGTTTTTTCCAACAGCTAGAGTCATTGCTTAAGTAGCAACATATTGTAATCAGTCTGATTTTACATCAAACTGCAGTTTCAGATTCAACTGTTAATGCACCCAAAATAGAAATACAGCATAACCTACAGTTTGAAACGCAAAAGGCTATCTTCGCCATCATATGACATTGACCAATAAAACGGCGTTGAAATTAATAAAAATAAATACGATACAGATTTCTAGGACAAATAATGAAATATTTATTTATTTTATTTATTTATTATTTCAATTTATATACCGCCCTTAGCAGAATAGCTCTCAGGGCGGTGAACAAACAAGATAAAATACAATATATCATAATAAAAATCATAAAAACATATACAAACAAACAACAACAAAAACACTACAAAAACACAATACGACAAAAATTAAAAAATACGGATTAAAAGATTAAAATGGTTAAGAAAATTTAAAATGCCTGGGAGCATAAAAAGGTCTTTACCTGGCGCCGAAAAGATAGAAGTGTAGGCGCCAGGCGTACCTCTTCGGGGAGGCTGTTCCACAACTCAGGGGCCACCACAGAAAAGGCCCTAGATCTAGTAACCACCCTCCGGGCTTCCCGATGGGTTGGTACCCGGAGGAGGGCCTTAGATTCTGAACGAAGTGAACGGGTAGGTTCGTATCGAGAGAGGCGTTCCACAAGGTATTG
The DNA here is from genome assembly GCF_030035675.1 of Rhineura floridana. NCBI lineage: Eukaryota > Metazoa > Chordata > Lepidosauria > Squamata > Rhineuridae > Rhineura > Rhineura floridana. The sequence goes on from NC_084480.1 coordinate 48,028,536, forward strand.
AGGTCCCACGCCGTGTAAGGCTTTATAGGTAAGAACCAGCACCTTGAATCTCGCCCGGAAGCAAATAGGAAGCCAGTGCAGACGCGCCAAGACAGGTGTTATATGCGAAGACCGACTGGTCCTCGTCAATAGTCTGGCAGCCGCGTTCTGCACCAGCTGAAGCTTCCAAATTGTCTTCAAGGGCAGCCCTACGTAGAGCGCATTACAGTAATCCAATCTTGAAGTTACCAGAGCGTGAACAACGGAGGTGAGGTCGTCCCTGTCCAGATAGGGGCGTAGTTGGGCTACCAGACGAAGATGGTAAAACGCATTCCGTGCCACCGAGGCCACTTGGGCCTCGAGAGACAGGGAAGAGTCGAGAAGAACCCCCAAACTACGTACCTGTTCCTTCAGGGGGAGTGTAACCCCATCCAGAACAGGGTTAACATCCACCATCTGAGCAGGGAAGGCATTCACCAACAATGTCTCGGTCTTGTCTGGATTGAGTCTCAGTTTATTAGCTCTCATCCAGTCCATTATCGCGGTCAGGCAACGGTTCAGCACATCAACAGACTCACCTGAAGAAGATGAAAAGGAGAAATAGAGCTGCGTGTCATCAGCATACTGATGGCAACGCACTCCAAAACTCCTGATGACTGCACCCAGCGGCTGCATGTAGATGTTGAAAAGCATGGGGGACAAAACCGACCCCTGAGGGACTCTGCAATGGAGAGTCCATGGTGTCGAGTGATGTTCCCCAAGCACTACCTTCTGGTGACGATCCGCGAAGTAGGAGCGGAACCACTGCCAAGCAGTGCCCCCGACACCCAACTCCGCGAGTCTCCCCAGAAGGATACCATGGTCGATGGTATCAAACGCCGCTGAGAGATCAAGGAGAATCAACAGAGTCACACTCCCCCTGTCCCTCTCCCGACACAGGTCATCATACAGGGCGACCAAGGCTGTTTCGGTGCCAAAACCGGGCCTGAAACCGGATTGAAACGGATCTAGATAATCGGTTTCATCCAAGAGCACCTGGAGTTGGCTGGCAACCACCCGCTCCAAAACCTTGCCCAAAAAAGGGACATTCGCCACCGGTCTATAGTTGTTTAAATTATCTGGGTCCAAGGAGGGTTTCTTTAAAAGAGGTCTCACTACTGCCTCCTTGAGGTTACCAGGGACCACTCCCTCCCTCAAGGAGGCATTAACCACCTCCTTGGCCCAACCGGTGGTTCCAGCCCTGCCAGCTTTCACTAGCCAAGATGGGCAAGGATCCAGAACAGACGTGGTCGCCCGAACCATTCCAAGCACCTTGTCCACTTCCTCGAGCTGCACCAACTGAAACTCATCCAATAAAGAAAGACAAGGCCGTGCTCCGGACACTTCAATGGATTCATCTGTCACAACATCAGAGTCAAGGTCCCTGCGGATACATGCAATCTTATCTTGAAAGTGTCCAGCAATTTCATTACAGCGGGCCTCAGATGTTTCCATAGTATCGTGGGGGCCAGAGTGTAAGAGCCCTCGCACGACTTTAAAAAGCTCCGCTGGGCGGCTTAAAGATGATCTAATAGAGGCAACAAAATAGAGCTTCTTTGCTGTCCTTACCGCTTTTGTATACAACTTATTGGTGGCACTTACCAAGGCATGATTGTATCCACTGGGAGTTTTCCTCCATCTGCACTCCAGCCTCCTCCTCTCATGTTTCATCGCTCTCAGCTCCGGGGTATACCACGGAGCTGTATGAGCTCTACAGCGAAGGGGGCGTGCGGGAGCGATCGTGTCAATAGCCCGGGTCATTTCTGTATTCCACAGTGCGACCAGGGCCTCGACAGGAGCACCGGTCCTATCAGCCGGAAAATCTCCCAGAGCCCTCTGAAAACCTACGGGATCCATCCGGCTCCGGGAGCGGATCAACTTAATAGATCCTCCACCTTTGCAGAGGGAAAGAGCCGCTGTAAGTCTAAATCTCAGCAAGCGGTGATCTGTCCATGACAATGGGGTAGATGAAAAACACCCCACCATCAGATCACCATCTCCATGTCCAGTGGCGAAGATCAAATCGAGAGTATGTCCCGACACATGTGTTGGGCCAGTAGAAAATTGAGACAGCCCCATTGTTGTCATGGAGGCAATGAAGTCCTGAGCTGCGCCAGATAAGACAGCCTCGGCATGGACGTTGAAATCCCCCAGTACCAAAAGTCTAGGGGACCTCAAAAGGACCTCTGAGACTATCTCTGTCAGCTCAGCTAAGGAAGCTGTTGGGCAGCAAGGTGGACGGTACACCAACAGTATTCCTAGTCTGTCTCCCTGGCCCAACACAAGGTGGAGACATTCCAAACCAGTCGCCGTCTGGACAGGGTGCTTGGTGAGAGGAAAAGAACTCCTGTAGACCACAGCGACCCCCCCTCCCCGGCCCTCAGATCTACCACAGTGCTGAACCAAATACCCGGGTGGACAAAGCTGGGAAAGAGCAACTCCTCCCTGATCAGCCACCCAGGTCTCGGTTATACATGCCAGGTCAGCACCCTCCTCCAGAATTAAATCATGGACAAGTGAGGTTTTATTATGTACCGACCTAGCATTCAAAAGCAGCACTTGGAGATCCAAGAGCTGGCTGATAGGACAACCAACAATCCTGTGGATATGAGGAGAACCGGAACAAGGCACAGACACAATTTGTCTGGGATGAGTTCGCCTTACCTGGCCTGTTCTCCTCCTAACGCCATACCTCCCATTACCCGTCACTACGTTAATTGGGGGCCCCGAGAGCCCCCCCACGAAGGATGGAATCTTATCTCCCAGGCACATGTTAAAAATACACAAAACCACACAGACAAGCAAGCATACCAATCATTCACCCCACATTAGCCCCCACACACACCCAAACAAAACGTTAAAATGAGTTAATCCTTGTCAAGCAGCGATGGCAGTCTCAAGTCTCAAGTAATAATTTTCTAGGTTAGATTCCCTGTAGAAACACTAGTAACAAAGAAAAGAAGCAAAGTAAAAACATCAACAAACATACAAAAATGTAATTCTCCATCTTTGGAGGTGGCAGGTGTTGCCACCACTTAGCATATGTTCAGAGGCACATGTCACCAAATTCTTCCAAGCTACACAGCATGTCGATTGGACTGTGAAAGACCAAGCCAAATTGTGTTTGCATTTTGACAAATATGTAGGGCAGTACAATATCTCAGAGAAGAGGTCAGGTCTCCTTCTCCCCTGGTGCATTCACTATAGCTGCCCAATTTAAAGTTTGATAGAAATGTCTGTTGGCTATAGTAAGCTCTTAAACTGCAAGGTTTTTTTTGCCTATTAGTGAATCTCTTTAGTTTAGAGTTGTGGATGCACTAGGATATTAATAATTAATGCTGCCACACACCCAACAATTTTGTATCACCATTCTTCTCCTTTCTTTCAATAAACAAAAGCTCTGCTGTAGCCTGGTTTCGATCTACATTTCCTGGGTTACACACACTATTTAGGCAAATTTCAGGGCCAAGTGCCTGGTTTATTCTCTAACAAAATATCCTCCTCCTCTCCAGGAAGCATGTTTAAAGGGATATGTGGGGGGTAGGTTCACACATGAGAATTCCCAAAAGACATGTGTGTAACACTGTTACACTTGGCAACCCCCCCAAATAAAATAAAATGGGGAGCAGGGATTCAGGGAAAGAATATTTGCCAGAGAAAGATTTGAATGGGTTTCGATGACCAAGTTTAGTATAGACAACAATGAGTTTTCCAGCACCCTAGAGACTAGCAGTGTAATCCTGACCATGCCTACTCAGAGGTAAATCCTATTGAATTAACTTGGGCTTACTTCCAGGTAAGTGGGGTCAGGATTGCCACGTTAAAGTGTAATCTTAGCCCCCTTACTTGAGAGTAAACCCTAATGACCTCAGTGTGACTTATTTCCAAGTAGTCATGTACAGGGTTGCACTGACAGGCTGCAATCTTATGCTTTCACACTTACTTGGAAGTAAGGTGACAAATGCATGAAGATGATTTCTAGTAGGAGGGATGAAAGCTTCACAAGTTGGAGTGAAAACACCCAGGAAACAGTGAAACATACATCTCATATCAAGGTGTTCTCATTACACATATTCTTCCTTTAGTCACCCAACCTTCATTTCCCTCTCTATGTTGAAATCCAAGCCCCTCAAGGCAGAGGCTTATCCTCTTGGGTTTAGGAAAGCACGATGCACAGTGATGTCTCTATCTCTGGAAAGGGGTGGCTAACCTGTGACTCTTCGGATGTTGTCAGACTGCAACTCCCATCATCTGTGACCACTGGCCATACCAGAGGGCCACACCTGCTCTAGAGCTTGCAGTACACAAGTGAGAGCTTCGCAATGGGAACTCTAAGAAAAGGACACTGTACAAAAACACCAAAGGCTAACAACAGATATAGGAAGGGCAGATGACTTCCCAGAAACCCTTACAAATCTCTTTCCTCAGGTCTTGAGTCACAAAGGTCCACTTATAAGCTCCACTGCTGTAACTAGAACTGTAAGAGCAAGTTAGCCAACACAGATGAGTGTGGGAGGTGGGTGGGACCATACTTTATATTTTTTTAATTTATTTATTATTTGATTTATATGCCTCCCTTCCTCCCAGCAGGAGCCCAGGGCAGCACAATTTTAATGCTCTCCCTCCATCTTCCACATCTGTTTCCAATACTTGATTAAGCTAACAGAGCAAAATCTCAACTCTGAGACCAGGGCTGGCGCCAGGCATGCTAGCACCCTTGGACACCAGCCTGCCCGGCACCCGCCTCACCTACCTACCTTCCACGATAGCGTCAATTCCCAACCCTGCCACGGATCACGGAGAGATGGCTCCCAGGCACCCCCCTTACTGCTGCGCAGGCCCACAACCCCCACCTGCATGGCCCACCTACCTCTCCCTTGATGTAAATGCTGCTCACACTGCGAGGACAAGCCTGCCATCAACCAAGATGGCGGCCAAAGCTTCCCTCCACTGCCATCTTGGTTGATGGCACGCATGCATGCCACACATGCACATACCTGTCATCAACCAAGATGGCAGAAGGGGAAGAGAGCGCTACATATCCACCCTAAAGAGGGGCCCTTCAGGGGCCCTTCAGGGGCCCTCAGCCAGGGCCCCATGTGGCCACCCTCTAGCACCAGCCCTGTCTGAGACTGTGGACCAAACCAGATGCAACTTTATTACATATTTTGTCACTGTGTAGCTTTTTTAAAACAACAACTAAATAACCAGCACAAGAAGGGACCATGCCAGATCAGGACCATGGTGTTGGACATCCATGGGTAGGAGAACATCAAAAGGCCCAGTGTCCATGGCCTTCCTTCTCCCATGGGAAAAAAACCACAACTTCCCAAGCAAGCTTGCTGTTTATGGTTTATTTTGGACAGGTAGTTACATCACTCTCCACTTCCCCACTGAGGGTCCTTTTCCAGTCCTGGGAGAGCACTAAGCTGAGGCCTCACCCCTTGTCCTGTGGCCTTCTAGCCTCTCAAGGTCTCTGGCAGGCCCTTCTCCCTCTCAGGCTGACGATTGTGACGCCCTTCCCTGGCTCTCCCTGTCAGGTTCCTACCTGCTCGTGGCTACTGCCTTTCACTAGGCACCACCAGGGACTCCACCAGTCCGGACTGTCCTTTTTTATGGTTTCTCTCTCTGCTTTTGCACAGATCTCAATAGATCCCCCTGCTAGGCAGCACCACCAGTCACGTTCTACAACCAATGTTCCCAGAGACCTTGCCTGAGTCTCTCTATCCGGTTACATTCGTGACTGCGTGCCTATGCTGTTCCCAACCCCCTTGTATCAATGCAGATAACTCATAACGGGGTGGCTCTGGATACTTATAATGTTATCTTCTCCTCTTCACCGCTGCCACCATTTGTTACTGTTTCCCTTCAGCCTTGGTTATTACCTTACCCTCCCTTCTGGTCTGTGAAACCCCAGCCAAGGATCAGGCCTCTGGTAAACCAAAATAGTATTTATTAAATAACATTAATAACAAGATAACTTTGATAATGATCTACAAGCTTATGGTTTCATCTATTACTGTGATATTTGACTTATTACTAATCCGAACTCCACCACCCTCTTTCTCCACACTCTCCTGACATACACCAACTCACACCCACCTCCCAACTCCACCAAAACAACCCACTCACGTCCACCCAGATTCAACTGTCATCCTTCCATTTATACTCTCAGCCATCCAAACACTCAGCCAATCATCCAGCATTGTACTGCTCATTTACGCCCCCCTCCTCTTTCATTCCACTTACCATGTATCTTCTATACAAACAGCACTTACCATATATACATTAATACAGGAACATCACATTTCCCCCCCCTTAAAAATAAAGGCAGAGTATTATTCCTGCTCTAGGATTCATACGCCGCGTTAACAATAAAACCAAGTCTTTATGGGGAAAATGTCTTTTTTGTTCCTACGTCTGCGTCACGTCACTGCAGTCCCAGCCACCTGCCTTGACAGTCCATCGGCCAATACATTCTCCTTGCCTTTTATGAACTGGAAGTCCACTTGATAGTCTTGTAGAGCCCAGGACCACCTCTGCAGCATAGTGTTATGGTTTTTCATAGTCTGCAACCATAACAAGGCCCGATGGTCAGTCGTCACCGTAAATCTTCGTCCTCACACATATGGGCGCAACTTGTTCAGTCCCCACACGACCGCTAGGCACTCCTTTTGGACCGACGAATAGTTTTTCTCCCTCGACGTCAGCTTGCGACTCTGATACGCCACTGGATGTCTGGTGCCTTCTCTCTCCTGCAGCAAGAAGACTCCCAGCGCGAGGTCTGACGCATCCGTAGCCACGATGAATGGTTGCTCATAGTCTGGTGCTATTAATATAGGTCCTTGGCACAAGGCTTGCTTCAGCAGATCAAAAGCCTACTGACATTCATCCGTCCATACCACACGCTCAGAACACTTTTTCTTTGTCAACTCATGCAAGGGGGTTGCTATTTCCCCAAAATCTTTCACAAACTTTCTATAAAAACCAGCCACACCTAGAAATGCCCTAACTTGTTTTTTAGTTAAGGGGATAGGCCACGATTGTATTGCCTCCACGTTGCTCCATAAGGGGGTGATTTTCCCACTCCCCACCTTATGTCCTAAATAGATTACTTCCTTCAGCCCAAACTGGCATTTCTTAGCTTTTATTGTGAGGCCTGCTTTTCTTAATGCCTCTAATACTGTTGTCAGGTGTTGGACATGCTCAGGCACCGACTTGCTAAAAATGGCCACGTCATCGATATAGGCCACTGCAAAATCTGACATGCCTCGCAACACAGTATTAATTAGCCTCTGAAACAAACTTGGTGAGTTCCTTAGTCCCATGGGTAAAGTCACAAACTCATATAACCCATCTGGTGTACTGAACACAGTTTTGGCTCTGGATTGTTCGTCTAGTTCCATCTGCCAAAATCCTTTACAGAGGTCTATCGTAGAGATAATGGTTGCTGCCCCCAATAACTCTAACATTGCGTCTACCCTAGGCATAGGATACGCATCTGGGACCGTAATTTTATTGATTAACCGATAATCAATACAAAATCTTGTAGTTCCATCTTTTCTCGGAACCAGGACAATACTTGAGGCCCAGGGACTGATGGATTCCCTGATCACTCCTAGTTCCAGCATCTCTTCGACCTCCTTTTTAATTTCACTCAAAACTTTCCCATTCACACGGTATGGAACAGATCTGATTGGGGCATGATTTCCAGTATCAATGGAATGTCTGGCTATACTGGTTCGGCCAGGTTTATTACTAAAGAGATTCCCATAGTTTTTCAAAACTCTCAGAATCTCTTCCTTTACTTCTTCTTTCACCTCCTCCGACCATTCCACTTGATCTACCCCTCCTTTGTCTTTGCTTTCCTGTACCAAATCTGGAAGTTCAGGCCCACTTCCCTCAGGGAATAAGGTAACTTGCAACACCTTTGCATCCCTGGTATGGTAAGGTTTCAACGTATTTACATGAACCACTTTGTTTTTGTTTAATTGGTCTGTGGTAATTACATACGTCACTGTGTCAAGCTTTTCTCTTATGGTATATGGTCCCTCCCAGTTAGCCTGTAATTTATCATGTTTCCTGGGTATGAATGCCATAACCATATCTCCCACATCATACACACGTTCCCTGGCTGTTCTGTCATACCAGTAACTTTGCTTCTCCTGAGCTTGACTCAAATTCTTTTGTACAGCTTCCATCATTGATGTTAATTTGCTGCGGAAGTCTAATACAAAATCAACTACAGATGTTTTGTACTCTCCCAGGGTTCCTTCCCATGAATTTTTTGACAGTTCCAAAGGTCCCCTCCCCTCACTTTTCTAGTGAACATCAGTCCAAAGGGTGAGAAGCCTGTTGACTCCTGAGGGACTTCTCTGTACGCGAATAAGAAGCACCCCAAACGTTCATCCCAGTCTTGTGGGTGATCTTGAACATAACTTCTTATCATGCCCTTCAGAACCCCATTAAATCTCTCAGTCAATCCGTTAGTGGCTGGATGGTAAATAGTGGTCTTTAGATGTTTTAGACCACAACACTTCCACATACATTGCATCACTTCTCCCATGAATACACTACCTTGATCCGTCAGCACTTCATGAGGGAAACCCAGCCTCATAAAGATTTTTAACAAAGCCTCTGCCACTACAGGGGCTTTTACGGATCTTAATGCTTCCGCGTCTGGGTACCTAGTGGCAAAATCCACCACCACCAATAGATATTTCTTGCCATACCTTGTGGGTTTGGAAAAAGGGCCCACCAAATCTACTCCCACTCTATAAAAGGGTTGTCCAATTATAGGAAGGGGCTTTAAGGGTGCCTTAGTCTTTACTCCACTCTTTCCCACCTTTTGGCATATACCACAAGATAGACAGTGTTGTTTTACATCTTTGGAGATACTTGGCCAATAATAGTGTGCAGCCAATCTCCTCTTGGTCTTTTTTATTCCCAGATGTCCTGCACATGGGACATCGTGGGCTACCTCTAGCAATCTGGTTCTGTATTTGCTAGGTACTATCAATTGCTTCACTGGTTCACATTCATCCTTTCTCTCAGCAGGCATCCACAGTCTATATAAAATCCCATTCTCACACACAATTTGATTCCTCAGCTTGTCAGTAAAGGGAATATTTTGTGTCAGGGCTTGCTCCTTTATTTGCTTCAAACTTGTATCCCTATTCAGTTCTTCTCTGAACTGCTCTGCCTCTTCACTAGAGACCATTTGATACAAGTTGTTTCTTTCAGCAGGCCTTCCAGGGGTTGCTATGGTGACCGTAGGCTCGAAAACAGGTTCCACCCTGTTTCCTTCAGCCCCTTTTAACATGGCTTCTGTTTCTCTGCCAAGTTGTTGTCTGGTTACCACATATATTTTTCCTTGTGCCCCCATTACATCTCTTCCCAGTATCACTGGTTCTTGTTGTTGGGCATTAATACCCACTTTATATTTTCCCTCTCTGCCTCTCCACTGCATTTTCACTAGGGCCATGGGTAAGCTTTCTGGTTTACCCCTCACTCCTTGGATAGTCACCGTTTCCTGAGGTAATATTTCCTCAGATTTTATTAAATGTGGTGACTTCCCAGGAGGATTGCTCCGCCTGTGACTGCCTTTTGAGACGAGCTCCCGTCTCAGAGGAAGCTTTTTCAGTTTTAAAACCAGTCAGAAGTTTTTTTTGACTGGGGAAAATTCTCTCCCAGGCAAGGGAGAAACGTAGAGATCATCCACGAAGCTTTGTTGTGTTTGCTGGGGACTGGAATTCATTAGGTTCGTCTATGAAAGAAGGTAGCCAGCAGCGTCGGACGGAGCCAGGGATTACAAGCAAGCTCAAACTGATTAAGCGAGGCGTTTTTTTTTCTTTAAAGAAAAACGTATTAACAGGCAAGCATCCTTCTGTCTACCCTTATCATTTTGTTATCGTTACAGTAAAAGAGATTTGTTAAAGGATCAGCAACAAAGAATCCCTGGGTGAGTTATAACTTTCTCTCATATACACGGAATTAAGGAGGAAGAAAATCGAAATAGCCTATCTTTGTTTTTTATTGCAAAAAGCTGGCATGGAATTGAGCATTTTAAAGATACAAACGGATGAGGGGCATCTAGTCTAAAGAGGAAATCTGATTTTATGACATTTGAGTATTAAGTGTCTAGGACTATTTTTTCTGGTCTACTTTTTTTTTTTTACGAATCTGCTTATTCTCTATGCCACTAATTATTTGAATGCTGTGAACCAAATTTGTTTTGTACTTTTGGACACATAAGAGATAAGGCGGTTTGTGCTGTCTAGAGGGTGATGTCAGCAGGCTTGGAGGATTAACTCCTTTGTGACTGGAAAAAGAAATAAACTGTTCTTTGCTTGGGAATAGTTAAGAATGACAATCAAGAAGGTGGCTGAGACCCTGGATGTACAGGAAGGGGTTCTCTATCTAGATATGTTTCAGAAAATAATGAATGAGATTAAGCTGGTGAGACAGGAGTTGAGACAGAGCAGACAAGAGATGAAAAGTGGATTTGGCAAAATGAGACAGGAGCTGAAGGAAATTCAGGATTCTGTGAGAGGGGAGGTGGATGAGACCAAAGATTTGGCTGGACAAATAAAAGAAGATGAAAGAAAAATTAAAGGAAAGGTTCAAGCCCTGGAGATTGGAATAGATATATCAAATATGGACTTGGAAAAAGATTTGGATTTTATGGCTGTGATGGATTCTGGAGACAAATATTACTGTTTGGAATTCACCGCTGTCCTTGAAGGAATTGGTGAAGAGATTAGAGATAAAGATATCAACGGTTCAAAAAAATTCCTGGATTGGAAGGATTTGATGGAACTTGTAATGGAGAAAGTTTACAGAATTAATTCCAGATGTGTGACAATGGAAAAACTCTTGGGAGATGTGCTGATGCATCCTGTGGAAAGGAGGAGCAGAGATGCAGCTTTACAACAACATTTCAGTGGTACATTCGGAATTGATGGCAAGGAAATATTTGTGATTAAAGAAATTCCTATCAGACTTTTATTATATGACTATGACAGCAAGATTATTATAGGTGCAAGGATGGAAGATGGAATTAACACTGAGAATGGCTATTGAAACTACTGGACCTAGCAGACTTGATGAGATGGATTAATTGACATGTTTATTTGGAGAAAAATCGATGGATATATTTCTCAAGGAGTGGAAGCCTCTCTTTGACTTTTTGAGGAAAGAATAAAGTGATGTTAACGAGATTTGATGATTAATTATGATAACTACTGGAGGAAAGTGATTTTGTAATATATTAAAGAGACAAGTTTGTTATATATTATAGACCTATAACTGATCTGCGACAAATCGGAAGTCAACATTTTATTTTATTGTATTAGTTATTAATTTGTTTTTGTTTTGTTTTGTTTTGTTGTTATGTTTTTTGAAACTTTGAATAAAAATTAATGATAAAAAAAGATTTTATTAAATCTGGCCTCAGTAACGTCTGAGCGGCACCAGTATCAAGCAATGCCCAATAATTTGCCCCTTGTACACTCACTTCCTCTCTCAGACTTGAATCAAGGTCTTTTACTTCTGTCCAGTTTATCTGGCAGAACTGAACCTTTTTCGTTGTTAGATCTTTTGGTTCTGTTTTTACTGCCGTTGCCTGAGCAGGATTACTAATGGGGTTGGCAACCTCACATTGAAAACGTAGGTGCCCCGGTCTACCACATTTATAGCAGAATTTCTCCTCCATTTTAGGGTACACAGATCCACTCTGGGGTGTCCTGTGCCCTTCCGATTTTACTGGAGGACTCACTCGCTGTGGCACCACATCCTTTTTGCCGCCATTATATGGTCTGGGTTTAAACTCTCTTGATGTTTTCCCCACCCAGCCAGTTCTGTTGGAGGCAAAGTGATCCACCATCTCTGCGGCCTCCTGCACCAATGTAGGGGAACGGTCTTTGACAAGGAGCCTTATTTCTGGTGGTAACTGATGGAATAACTGATCCAGTATCATGAGGCTTTTCACCTCTTCCACTGACTGAGCTTTGGCACTACTCATCCACTTTCCAAATATATCCATCAACTTTGCTCCCAGTTCAACAAAAGACCTCCCTGCTTGGATCTGACAGTTTCGGAACAACTTTCTAAAAGAGTCAGGTACCAGTCTGAACCTTTTGTATACTGCCTCTTTAAACTCGGCATATGTGACGGGCTTGTCTGAGGGGAAATATTGGTATACCTCTGCCAATTCCCCTTTGATCAGGTTTGACAAATATTGCATATATTTATCCTCTGGTAGACCTCACATTTCAGCTGCCTTTTCAAAGGTGCTGAGGTAAATTTGTGGATCTTGTCCCGGCTCAAACACCGCAAAATCTTTTGGTGTAACCTTTATTTTGGTTTCATTTTTGTCCTTTCTTGTTTCATCAGAATGAAACTTCTCTCTTTCAAACTTTAACTTTTCCACCTGTATTTCAGCATCCACTTTCATTCTTTCAGTATCCATCCTCAATCTCTCAATTTCCAACTCCCGCTGTTTTTCCTTCTCTGCACCTTCCATCCTCAGTATCATCATCTCAATCTCCCTGTCCATATCTTTTTCCTCACGTTCCTTATCTTTTTCCTCACATTCCTTATCTTAACTTCTCTCTCAAATACTCTATATAAGCGGGATTGCTTGAGTATCCTTCTGGGGTCTCTTCCCTGACAGGTTGTTTTTGCTGGACAGTTGTAAAAGCTATTAGTGCTACCCTCAGTTCATCTACCCCTTTACCCTCGTGAGGTAAATTGAATGTTATGCACTCCTCCACCAGCTCCTCTCTTTTCATTTTTATATATTCAGCCATGGTGTTGGAGTTCACTCACTCTTTTCCACACACTCTTTGCCAGTCACTCTCACAAGTAATCTTTATTTGTTATTTCTGTTTGCCACACCACTGTTAGGGACTCTCTTTTGTTCGTATCTGGACTCTCTTTTGTTCGTATCCCACTGCTACAGCCAACACCTGTGACGCCCTTCCCTGGCTCTCCCTGTCAGGTTCCTACCTGCTCGTGGCTACTGCCTTTCACTAGACACCACCAGGGACTCCACCAGTCCAGACTGTCCTTTTTTATGGTTTCTCTCTCCGCTCTAGTACAGATCTCAATAGATCCCCCTGCTAGGCAGCACCACCAGTCACGTTCTACAACCAATGTTCCCAGAGACCTTGCCTGAGTCTCTCTATCCGGTTACATTCGTGACTGCGTGCCTATGCTGTTCCCAACCCCCTTGTATCAATGCAGATAACTCATAACTCGGGGTTGCTCTGGATACTTATAATGTTATCTTCTCCTCTTCACCGCTACCACCATTTGTTACTGTTTCCCTTCAGCCTTGGTTATTACCTTACCCTCCCTTCTGGTCTGTGAAACCCCAGCCAAGGATCAGGCCTTCAGTAAACCAAAATAGTATTTATTAAATAACATTAATAACAAGATAACTTTGATAATGATCTACAAGCTTATGGTTTCATCTATTACTGTGATATTTGACTTATTACTAATCCGAACTCCACCTCCCTCTTTCTCCACACTCTCCTGACACACACCAACTCACACCCACCTCCAAACTCCACCAAAACAACCCACTCACGCCCACCCAGATTCAACTGTCATTCTTCCATTTATACTCTCAGCCATCCAAACACTCAGCCAATCATCCAGCATTGTACTGCTCATTTACTCCCCCCTCCTCTTTCATTCCACTTACCATGTATCTTCTATACAAACAGCACTTACCATATATACATTAATATAGGAACATCACAAAGACCACCCCCAGCTTCCTTCAGGCTTTCTCTTATATAGGCTTCTGAAGGCTCCCTATCAACAGTTGAGTTTCTCTTCCCCTCCAGCTGTTCCTCCTTTGGCTTGTCTCCTACCCTTCTTCCTCAGCCAGTTCAGTTGACTGGGGACCTGATTCTGAATCCACATAAGGCCAAAGCCAAGGGGCCAGTGGGGCAGTCCCTGGTGGTTCTTCAGTGTGTGTGTGTGTCTAACCTTCTGTGGTTCTGATCAAAATCAGATTCACACACATTCTTATTCTGGGAGGAAAGAACTAGCACAGTTGAGATTTTGCTCCGTTAGTCCAGGTTGTATCCAGTAGCAGTCTGATGCAGAGGAAATCCACTGAAAATAATGGGCATTACTAACTTGGCTCCATTATAGGGTTGCCAGGCTCAGGGCCTGCGAATGATTATGTATCTTTAAGAGAAGAGAAAATTCAGCCAAGTGCAGGTGTTCTTGCAACACTGTAATGGGAAAAACCACAAGGTGAAATTCTTCCTTCCTCCTGCACAACTGTTAAAGATACAGAAGACCTCTTGGAAGCTTGGCCTGGCAACCAAGAGGTCTTCTGTATCTTTAAAAGTTGTGTAGGGGGAAGGGAGAATCTCACCTTGTGGTTTTTCCCATTACAGTGTTGCAAGAAAACCTGCACTTGGCTGAATTTTCTCTTCTCTTAAAGATACAGAATCATTCTCAGGTCCTGAGCCTGGCAATCCTACTTCCTTCTCAGCCAGTGCTGCTCAAGGCCTTTGATATAATTTGCCAAGCCAGTTCTTTGTTCTTTGACACACAGTCTCTGGTTGGCCTACTGCACCAGCTAAGGGAAAGTGAAGGAGTGCTATAAAACACCCCAGGCTGGGCTTGTTGGTGGAGTTCAAGTCCAGCTAGACTCTCTCTCTCCCCAAGTGCAGGTGCAGCAAGAGGATGTACAACAAATGCACAAGCAACTGTAGAATATTCCTTGTCAGACAACTACAAAAACACACCCTCCATGACTTGGCTCTGTGTTGAACCAAACTGTTCAGTAGGCATGATTTTGAATCCTACTATAAAAAAGGTCTTACATACAGCAAAATATTTCAAGAACTAGTTTTGAAAATGTTTGGTTTTGCTAAAACTAAGGTATGGAAGGAATCTGAAATAGTGAATTGCTTCCATGCCTTGATCTCAGATCCATCTCATTTTGTTTATTTTTTAAAAAAACTTTCACTGAAACTTCCAAGGGAGTTTACAAAAACAAGATAGAATGCACAAATAAAATATAACATATTTAAAAACAAATATGCATGTAAAACCTAGAAGAATAAAAAAAAAGTTTTTGCCTGGTGATGAAAGCCTTTGGTTGTTTATTATTATAATAAGGGCCGGTTCCAAAGGGTGGCCAGGTGGGGCCCTGGCCAAGGGCCCCTGGGGCTACAAGGGCCTCTCCACTCCCCTTCTGCAATTTGCGGCAGGATCACACGTGTGAGCATCCCTGCCATGAGCCAAGATGGTGGCAGAGGCTTCAGCTCCTTAGGGAAACCTTGTCTGCCATCTTGGTTAAGGGCAGCACTGCACGCGCAACCGCAGAACAATGAAGAAAGATAGGTTAAGCAAGCGAATGGCAGGGGCTCTGAAGCGATCCTGCTGCAAATTGTGGAAGGGGAGCGCTGGGGCCTGGGGCAGGCTTGTGCCCAAGGGCCCCAGCATATCTGGGGCCAGGCCTGATTATCATCATCCGTATTGTTGCACGCCTCCCCCAATCCCTGAGCAGTGAGATTTCAGGGGTCCCTGCGCTTCTCCAGGGTTTGGTTTCCTTTGGGAAGAAGGTCAGCAGAGACTGCAGTGTCTTTATGAAATATGGTTTATTTATTTACACACATTCCAACCTGAGCTCAAGGATGGAGGGGTTCAATGCATCAGCAGTCTAATATCCAGCTTTTCCATCTGGGTTGCAGGAGGCACCCCAAAGGCCATGGTGCAGAGAGCCAGTCACTCTGCCTGCCTTCCAGTTCCCAGCAATTCTCTAGACACACTAAAACGACAAGCACAACTTCTGCTAGCTGCCAGGAGGGGGGGGGAGGCTCTCCTGAAGAGTTTCAATGACAAAAGGGTCTCCCTGACCCATTCACCATTGCTAGGCAACTGATCAGCCCATTATCTTACCTGGCCAATGTATTTGGTTAAGAAAAGACTCATTTGACCAGCAGAGAGCTCCTCATTCCAAAGCACAGGATTCCAAATCAGAGGCTGGAAAGGGGACCCACAGGAATCATCCATCCCAACCCCCATGCTCATAACAATATTTATTGTCCACCCTTCACCCAGAGGTCCCAGGGCGGGTTACAACAACCTTAAAATACAGTGTTAAAAACAATTAAAAACAAAAACCAGAACCACAAAATAGGGTGGGTCTTAAACATACACGTCTCAGGTGTCAAAGGCCAGGGTAAAGAGGTACATCTTCAGTATTTGCCTAAAGCTGTACAATGAGGTTGCCAGACACACCTCAGTGAGGAGAGAGTTCCACAACTTAGGGCACAATCCAACTCACCTTTCCATCAGGTTGGGGTGAGTTGGATGCTGTAGATTCCTGGCTGCGCCAGGCTCCACCGGCAGCAGCCCTCTGCCATGGCGCCACCAGGAGCCTACTTATGTTGCTGGGGATCTGCCAGGGACAGCATCCCGGTGGATAGAGGGAAGCTCTGAAAATGGGCATCCTGGGGTGGTGGTGGGAGGAGCCGGGGGTACTTATGCAAGATCCTCCTCATGTTCAGACCCCTCCCTGGGTCCCGATCCCCCCACATTTGGCCGATCTGTTGGCCAAAAGAGTGCAGTAAAATAATTTTAATTATTACCCATTATGGCCTATGGGGAGCGCTTACTCCCTGGGAGGTCTGATTATCAGAGCTGGTGCTTCCTGGTTGGCTCATGCACGCAGCTCCCCATGGAGCCAGCATTTAGGCATGCTGGCTTCTAAGCAGGAGGAGGACCCCACAGAGCTTTCTGCCGCCACCCCCCCTCTACTGGCTTCCTGGCATTTGGATTGCTCTCCCCAGTGCTGCCACAAAATATGATGTCTCCTGGGCTGCCGCCACCCAAGCTTCTGGGGGTGTTGAAACTACCAAAAGGGCCCTCTCTACTGATTTCAACACTGAGAGGTTCTGTAGGAATGCAGGTGGTTTTTCAGATATTTAGGACCTAAGTCATTTAGGGCTGTAAACATTAGTGTGAGCACCTTAATTGAGCCCCAGAAACAAACTGGCAACTAATACAGCTGTTTTAAAAGAGGATTTATATGAATCTAAAAGCAACCCCAACCAGTAATCTACCTGCTGCATTTTGGACCAGTTGAAGTTTCCGAGTCATCTTCAACAGTAGTCCCACATAGAGTGCATTGTAATAATCTCATCTGGAAGTTACCACAGCACGGAATGAGTTTAATTTGGCTTTAATATATATATATATTTTCTTGGCCTGTTCCAAACATTGGTTCTTTAACTTTTAAGAGATAATATTAACCTGTGACATTTTTGTTTGTATTGAGATATCTACTGGTTCTGCTTTGCTCCTGCAAAGATTTTTCTGATAGCCTGATAACTTCTGAGAAACTTACCACAGTACATCATAATTTACTTTATGCCTATAAATCCCACCTGTTCTGTTCCCAATGTTCCATTTTCCATTTTTTCCCCAACCAGCAAATCTCCAAACACACTGAGGAGTACCAGTAGAAGTGCGAGCTTGATGAAAGCACAAAGGAAGAGATTGCAAGCAGCATCCTTTCTCAAGCACTCACTCATCAACACCTAATCACAAGAATGACCAATTACAGCTGCTTCCTATTAGGCATTACCACCCCCATGTTTGTTTGGTCTCACAGTCTTGCAATAACCACAAAGCATTCATGTGGTACTACTGTTCTAGTGCTATTACACAGTGGTGCCATCAGAGCAGGATTTTAGAGCAGACAACATTCAGGTTGTCACTCAGTACACAGAATGAGCAGTGTGGTTGCCAGATCCATCAGGGCTGACTGACCACATTCTGAAATAAGTAAAGTAATTCACTAATACGCAAAACACCTTGTGGTTTAAGATTGTACCTATAGCCAACAGATATTTCTATCAAACTTTAAAAAGCAGGGAAATTGGGCACCTACAGTGAATGCAACAAGTGTTGCCACCACTCACGACATGCTCAGAGGCACGTTACCAAATTCTCCCAAGGTACATAGGAAGTGGATTGGACTGTGAAAGACCAACCCAAATTGTGTTTGTATATTTACAAATTTGTAGGGCAGTACAATATCTCAGAGAGGAGGTCAGGTCCCCTGCTCCCCTGGTGCATTCACTATAGCTGCCCAATTTCCGTTTTTTAAAGTTTGATAGAAATATCTGTTGGCTATAGGTACAATCTTAAACCGCAAGGTTTTTTGCCTATTAGTGAATTTCTCTGCTTTTTAATCCGGGAGGTAAAAAATGCAAACACAATTTGGGTTGGTCTTTCCCAGTCCAATCTGGATGATCATTTGCATGCTTATTGAGTTCAATGGGATTTACTCATGTGCAATCATGCTTAAGATAGGTAAAACTGATCATGGAGGAGGGGGAGCGGCAAAGGAAGGGGGAGGAAAGAGGGAGGGGATATGAGGGAAGAGGAGGAGGGGAGGGCAGGTTTGATCATTTGCATGCTTTTTGAGTTCAGTGGGATTTACTGCTGGGCAATCATGTTTAGGATAGATGGAACTGACCGGGGGAGGGGAGGAGATTGGGTGGGTGGGCGAGGGGTGGGCACTGATCATAGGGAAAGTCCCTTTCCTTTCCAAAAGGAAAACACTGTGAACAGTATCATTGATTTTCAGGGTTTCCCCCACCTTTTTATTCTACAGCATGCACATGTAGTCTCCCACCCAAATTTAAACCAAAGCTGTCCCTGGCCACATCCACACCAGACAATCATGGCTTCCCCCAATTTCACTTTAGACAGTCTTCTCCCAAAGAATCTTGGTAAGTGTAGTTAGTGAAGGGTGCTGAGAGTTGCTAGGAAACGCCCTGTTCCCCTCACAGAGCTTCAATCAGAGCAGCTAACTGTTAAACCACTCTGGCCACTGGAGCTCTCTCAGGGGAACAGGAGTCTCCTCTCAGCACCCTTCACAAACTACACTTCCCAGGATTCTCTGGGGGAAGCCAGGATTGTCTAAAGTGAAATCAAAGTCTGGTGTGGGTGTGGCCCCCTGATTAGGCAAGCCCAGCAGCTGTGTATCTGGCTTTTAGAACACTGACGGTTCTTACTGAGCATGCCCAACATTATCATTGAGTTCAAACCAAAGTTTATTAAATTAATTAAAAATCAGGCAGGCATTTTTTTAACTTTTAAACTGCAGAAGATGAAGGTCAGAGTATGGGACAAAGTCACTAATAGGATTACAGGTGCTCTGTGAACATGGCTGATTTTTAATGAATTTTAACAGATTATGACAGTGATTCTCAAACGGTGCGCCCAGGCACACTGGTGTGCCCTAAGAGGTGGCTAGGTGTGCCTCAAATATTATGAAAGTATATTTTAAAAATGAGAAGAAACCCATTTGTATAGGGTAAGTAATAGTTTTCTATAGTTTATTTCTATTCATAGTTTAAAATATAATAATATATTTTTAATTTTGTACACAAAGTGCACCAGAAAATTTTTATATGTTTTACAGTGCGCCGCAAACCAAAAAAGTTTGAGAACCACTGGATTATGAGAACTCTGACAGAAAAAAGTCCAAAAGGGGTCTGGTTTTTCTTTCTCTCTTTTTACACTTTGAACTCTCAATTCTCCCTGACTGTTTTGTGTATCACCGTGAAAATTTAGAGGGTTGTTAAGCAAGCGTTTCTGAATTCAGACTCTGGGCTGGTCCCAGACATGCCAGGGCCCTTGGGCACAGGATGGCTGCCGCAGATTGAACAGCGAAAGCTTTGGAGCCCCTGCCATTCCTTCGCTCAACCTACCTTTCTCGGCTGTTATGTGCGGCTGCACGTGCAGCACTGCCCTTCACCAAGATGGTGGCCAAGGTTTCCCTAAGGGGTTGAAGCCTCGACTGCCATCTTGGTTAAGGGCAGCACTGCCTATGCAGCCGCACAACACAGCCGAGAAAGGTAGGTTGAGCGAGGGAATGGCAGGGGTAACAAAGCTCTCCTGCCACAAATCGCAGAAGGGGAGTGCAGGGGCCCCTGTAGTTCCAAGGGTCCTCAGCCAGGGCCCAACCTGGCTGCCCTTTGGAGCTGGCCCTGCAGAACGGTATGTTTTGTAAGGTTTTGTTTTGAAATGAGCTTATGGAAAGCAGCAGAATGGCATGGGGGGTATTTTCAATTTAACATTGCGGAATGCGAAAAATCCATGCTGATTGTAGTATACAGCCACTCTCGTGGCTATATAATCTGTGTTACCACAAAGAGAGTGGGGGGGGATTAAGCTGTTATGTCTGGAGTAAAAGAACAACAACATCCACCATCCCTTTATTATGATGAAAATGTCACAAGTGAGCAAGCTTTTAAGTCTCTCCACGCTCTTTGTCAGACTGAATGTTACACAAAGGAGGGGAGGGTACTAAAGCCATAACATCTGCATTGGTCAAAAGGTCGTTTTTGTTGTGTAGTCTCAGAAATGGTTTAACTATCTAAGCATAGCTATGAGGGTTCTTCCGAAGAGCTCTTGCAGTTCAGAATCTACCACTGATACCTCTGAGTGAGGAGGTCAATGCCCCTCCAAGTATTTGTCAGCAAACTATGCGTTAGTAGTGCCCCCCCAGTTATTCACATCACACCTATTCACACACCTGTTGTGTTAGTAATATGACATATAAAAGAACTGTAATGAAACAGCAATTATTATAATATAGTGATGTTGTAAGCACCTCTAGAACAACAGAGTAGTTACCAGTAGTTTTAATTTATTTTAATATTGGATTTTTAAATTGTTGTACCCCACCCTGGTACCTCAAGAAGGGCAGATAAGAAACCTAATTAATAATTACGATAGTCAACAGGGCTTAGTGAAGGAAACAAAACTTACAGTGCAATCCTAGCCATTAGAAATAAGTCCTATTGAGTTCAGTGGGGCTTACTCCCAAGTAAGTGAGGTTAGGATTGCAGTTGGGTTAGTCCTTCTATTTGTATACCACTTTTCCATACATATTACACTAAAAGTAGTTTAACAAAGCACAACAAAAGGCAGATCTGAAGAGACACCTGAGTAAAATACATCACTGTACATAATAACTCCATATAAAATACAGTTCAAAACATTTTCACAATAACATACAAAATAAAATAAAACATTCCTAAATACTGTATGAGAATATCCTCTGGTCTAGGTGATGGTAGCAGCAGAATAACTCCTTTAAAGAGCTATAAAACAGGTGTGTGGAACCTTTGATCTTCTAGATGTTGCTGAACTATATTTCCCATCATCCCTGGTCATTGGCCATGCTTGCTGGGCTCATAGGAGCTGTAGTTCAGTGGTAAATGGTGGGCCAAAGGCTTCCCACATTGGGTGCATGGGTGGCAGGTTCATTCTTCAGTCCCGGATGTTATTAGGAACAGGCCAAAACTCTCTTACCTAGGTGGTAAATGGTAGCCAGAAAACCCCTTTCCTTTGGCCACAGTAGTCATGTTTAAAGAAAACTACTGCAAATATTTTGCACCTGGGAGCTTTGATAGTGTATTTTCTGTTACAGGCCTTTGAGAAAATATGAGCTGCGCTGCTATGGTTGAAATGTCAACCACTTGAAGCAATAGGTGGGATAAAAAATTTAAATATTACAGTGCAATCCTATGCGTATCACTTTATCTTTAAACCAGACCATGCAGCCCTTCAAAGGCAGGAGTCTCCTTTGTAAAGTAAGACACATGGCCACCCAATTTCCAAGAACAAAGCCAGACAGATGAATCAAAGGGGCATTGGTACACTGGGGGATGGGGAACAGGCAGCCATCCTTCTTCTAAGTCCTATTAAATTCAGTGGGATTTATTCCCAGGTAAGTGGGATTCAGATTGCAGCCTTCTCCATCCCCCAGCATATGAATGCCCCTTTGGTTCCTCTGTCTGCCTTGTCCTTGGAAATAGGGTAGCCATGTGTCTTACTTTACAGAGGAGACTCCTCTCTTTGAAGGGCTGCCTAGTCTGGTTTGAAGATAAAGATTCCTAAGAAGGGAGAGCAGGAGCCTTGAGAAATTGCTCATCAACAACACTTGGACAGCAGACTGAGCAGGTACATAGGATCACAGTCTTCCATTCTATAGTGATATGTATTATATGTCTGTTTAAATTGTAGAAATTATTTCTAAATTTGGATTGATGCATGTAAATTAGAATCAGTACTTCTTATGCAGATCTGTGTCCTCTTTTGTCCTTTTATATGGTGATGCATTTCTTCTTATTTTTTGGCAAATTCATTATTTTTATATTTAATCAGAAGGCTTAATTTATATATATTGCTTAATCTGAAAAACCTCCAAGCAGTTTACATCAAACAATATAAAACATAAGAAAATGTTGATAAAATCAAACTTCAAGAACAAGGAGGCATAATAAAATTTAACAAATATGGATAAAATCAACAGTTTCAAAACAGATATACGTGTGCAAATTGTACACTTTAAATGTGTAACTATAAATGTGTAAAGCCCATTCTATCAGGCTGTTTCAGTGGGAGACATAAGAAGCAGGGCTCATTCCATCAGCTTTGCAAAAGGCCAGCTTCATCAGGTACCTCCCACCCCATATCACCTGGCCATTATAAGAACTACTATTTAAGAACTGGTGCCTGACTTTGCTTTTTCCCTCTTCCTCCTTTGTCCCTTTTCTTTCATTTTTTTAAGATTGTAAGCCTGAGAGCAGGAATGGTCTTACTTTAATTAATTGTATGTAAGCCACTCTGGGAGCCTTTTTGGCTGAAGAGCAGGGCACAAATGCTACAAATATGCAATGTACACCCTACTTGGAAGAGTACAACAAACCGTGGCCAGCAATATATTGTGCTAGGCAGATTTCAATGGGAAGGGACAATCACTTGTTTCCTGAAGCAGCTCTTTTGATCAGGGTTGGCTCCATATTTGAGGTGACCTTTGCAGAAATGCCCTCTAATGGGTTCCTCCCATGCCAGTGGGCTCATAGTACCCTTATATTGGGGACATTGTGGGAAATTCCAATAGCAGCTTCCAGATTGCCATTGGTATTGGTGGATGTCATTGCATTTGCTACAATGCCTCAAAGAAATGCCACACTGAGGGCAACAGTGGCTTCCAGACCCAAATACTCAATACCCATAAGATCAGGGCACTAGTTAAAGGGGGTGTCAGGGAAGGCATAAACAGTGAGCCCTGCTAGGGGCCTGACAGCTGCCAAAAGACACCATGGTGTGATGCTGGGTCTGTATTGGGTCCTAGTCTTGCATTATAAAGGTTTGTCTAATTTTAGTGACATGCCATATCCTGAAAAAAATGTGTCTGTCTAATAATGATAACATGCATGCAATGTCCATATAATATGATATAGAAGTTGGTCTATCTCATTCTGTGTAGCACAACAAATTGTATTTATTTATATTTATTAGATTTATATCATGTCCTTCCCATTAGGAGCCCAGGGGGCTTGTATGATCAAGCTAAGTACTGAGTTTTGCATCTGGTATCTCAATTCACAATTTTGATTCAATTTGAAGGGTTCACACATTCTCCAGCAGAAGCTGGTTCACTGCAATGCATCACTTCTGTTTGAAACTGATTTCCAGAAATGTTTGAAATATTAACATTTTGCCAACATTTTGGTTTTGAGACTTTTTGTTTTGGCAGGGTTTGACACTTTGATAGCTGTCTGATACACAGAAAATTAGCAGGTGATTTCCATAATTAATTTTAATGCCAGCAAAGGCTTCTTCTAAATTTCTGACTATTGAGTGCTCTAGGCAGCCTAAACACATGGAGATGATTATGGGTATGGAAGTGGCTTAGTTTTAACAACAATTATTTCTTTTATTTTAAATATAGCTGGAACAGATGTAGGAGGAAGAGAGTACTCAGTTCACCTGAAGGAGAGGAGTTACTTTTTGATTACAAATAAGGCTAAAATCTGCAATCTATATATACTAGTCAAGTCCTTGTGTGGTTACCAAACAAGGACTTCT
Source organism: Rhineura floridana (assembly GCF_030035675.1). Taxonomy (NCBI): domain Eukaryota; kingdom Metazoa; phylum Chordata; class Lepidosauria; order Squamata; family Rhineuridae; genus Rhineura; species Rhineura floridana. The sequence goes on from NC_084480.1 coordinate 48,052,488, forward strand.
CTGCAAGATGATATATATATTCTTTTTATATTGAATAAAATAAAATATTTTTCAAATAAAATAAATACCGATTGTTCTTGGTTAAATGGGTTATGGTTCCAGTTTGGAAAAAGGGTGGGGTATAAATAAAGATAATGATAATGATAATAATAAACTCCACATTCTACTTGAAACCCAAATATTTTGTTACTAATCCAGATTCCACCAATAAAATATGATGTAACCTCCTCCTGGGCTTCTTTTTTACTATTTTCCTGCTGTCCTTTCCAAGTGTTCCTGTGGTAAACCAATGGTGTGAATCAGCTACCACGAATACAAGTTGTAGACTGGATTTCTCCTGCAGCTCATCATCCATAAAGAGAGGATTTGTGCTTGCTGTTTCACATAATTAGTTTTCCATATAAGTTTAAAGTTGTAAAAAAGAATAGTTGCAGGGCTCCTGTGTTTTTATAAGCTGTTTTTATAAACAAGGGGGATGGGGGAAGGCATTGTTTGTTTAGCGACAGTCATGTAGCTGTTAAAGGAATAGAAGCTATGTTCTAAAACTGCGTCAACACTTTTGTGTGCAAGGAAGAGAAAAGGTTCGCACAGATTGAAAGGATCATTAAAACTAACTAAACGAGAATTTATCCTGTGAAACTAAAAACACATCGTTGGCCTACGTACAATGGAGTTAGATCAGCCAGTGCCCCTGAACCTGCTGTGATTTACTCCCTCAGAAACATACATGCCTATTAATACTATTTACTCCCAGGTAGATTGCATGGCAGAAACCCAAGTTATGCAACTTGCTTTGATTCAGAGATCTTGATAAGTGAATGTTTTCTCTGTCGGCCAGCATCTTCCTCGGGCTCTGCCCAGCTAGTTGGTAACACTCGATCATCACTTATTTATTTATATTTTCTTTATTTTTTTTTCGAGGCCGCCGCCTTTCATATTTACCTCTTCCGAGACTTTTCCTCGCGCCATGTCTTATAAAGTGGCCTAAACAACAGCAACGCTTTAAATAACTAAATAAATATTTTGACTACTCTTACATTTGATAACACCTCTCGCGATACACGCTTCCTGCCTCGGCCAATAATTGCACGGAGGACTACGACCCCCAAAATGCACTGGGCTTCTCCTCAGAGATTGTCGAGGCTCGGAAGGATTGTCTGAGGAGCATGGTTTCGGGGTTCGTGTTTCGTAGCGAGGAGGAATTCCCTTCGTGAAAGCGAAGAGAAAATCCCTTAGAAGGAGTGTGAGGGGTGAAAGTAGCCATGGAAGAGGGAAGCGCCATCTCTGATGCCGACAGCGATGAGACGATAGTTGAGGGGTCCGTGGCGGAGAGCGATTTAGAAGAAGAGGAGCACCGTGGACAGAGGTGACCAACACACACGCACACAGTACTCTCTCCTCACTTTACAACTACTTGCGCAAACACTTCACAGAGGTATCATCCATTACACTGTAGGGTCGACTGCATATGTTTCTACTGAGAAGTAAGCCCCACTGAGTTTAAAGAGACTTACTCTCAGAAAAGTGTTTGTGTAGTACTGCTGCCCGAAAGTGTTTTGGTCCTGTAATAAAAACCGCCATTGACCAAAATATACATTCTTCTCCTGTTCTGCATCCACATGCGTAGTAAAGTCCCTATGTGTGGCTCCCCACCCCCAAGCCGGTAAAAATGCCAGATTTGTGCCTACTGTTTCTCAGATGCACCACAGACAGAAAAGTCAGTTTATGCTCCCAAACATAAACCACCAACAGAATTTAAATGTGCTTTTTATGACCCACATTTGGACAGTCTTCAGCCAACTCTTTCAGATACTTTAATTAGGGTTCACTCTAGTTGCTTAGGAGTGGGCTATGCCCCCATGTTGAGTTAACTAATAAAAAGACTGAAAAGAGTTTGTGAGGTAATGTAAGGGTGCAGTGGTGTCAACAGTCTGTGCAATTCAATTCCACCACACACTTCCATAATTCACAAATATGTCATGTGAATAAGGCTTCTGCATTAAGCTCATGATTCTATATCGCAATGGCAAAATCTCAAAAGAGTTTTTTGCCTGCTTTTGGTAAGGTCTGAACCTAACCAGCTTCTCTCCCTTGTCTTTTCCTCATCGCAGGCAAGCTTACCACAGCTCCTTAAACCCTTTCCACCAGCTGAACCAAAGGCTTTACTCTTGGAGGACTGTAGCCAGCATATTCTTCCTTTTAAAAACTAATTAATTTAATAAATAATTTGAGTCTGTAGAGCTGAAGGAACAGGAAAATAGTTTAATGCACACTCCATCCCACATGCTCCAAGGGAAATCTCACACCCACTGTATTCCTAGTGTAAAAGTAGAACAGTGTACAAGCCTAGCATAATGATTGAGTAAGTAGTTTCAATTATATCTGATGCTTCTTTGGGGCAGATAGGGAGAGTATAAAGATAGGAAGCAACATTGAGAATAAAATACATTTCTTGGAAGTGCATCCTTAAATCTGGTCTGAAGGCACAAGAGGCTACTGTGACGTCCTTCCCTGGTTCTCCCTATCAGGTTCCCACCTGCTTGTGGCTACTGCCTTTCACTAGGCACCACCAGGGATACCACCAGTCCGGACCGTCCTTTATATGGTTTCTCACTCCGCTCTAGCACAGATCTCACTAGATCCCCCTGCTAGGCAGCACCACCAGTCACATCCTATAACCAATATTCCCAGAGACTTTGCCTGAGTCTCTCTCTAGCTGGTTACTTTTGTGACTGTGTGCTTATGCTGTTCCCAACCCCCTTGTATCTTTATAGATAACGCATACAACTCTGGGTACTTGAATTGTTATTATTCCTCCCTTCACCGCTGCCACCATTAGATACTGTTTCTGTTCAGCCTTGGTAATTACCTTGTCCTCCCTTCTGGTATGTATATCCCCCAGCCAAGGATCAGGCCTTTGGTAAACCAAATAAGTATTTATTAAATATCAGAAATAACAAGATTGGTTTTAGAATGTTTCACAAGCGTATGATTTCATCTATTCCTGTTTTGTACTTGACTTATTATTAATCAGAACTCCAACTCCCTCTTTCTCCACACTCCTGACCTCCACCCTCAAACACCTCTTTCTCCACACTCCCAACATCCACCCAGATTCAACTGTCATTCTTCCATTTATACTCCCAGCCATTCAAACGCTCAGCCAATCATCCAGCATTCTACTGCTCATGTACTCCCCCCTCCTCTTTAACTCCACTTACCATATGTCTTCTATATAAACAGCACTTACCATATTTACACTATAAGCAGGAACATCACAGCTACCATCTTGCTGAAGCTAAGCAGGTCTGGGCTTCATCAATGCCTGGATGGGAGACTGTGTGGGAACCACATGTATGCTGCCTTGGGTTCTATGATGAAAGAAAGGTGGGGTGTAAATGTAATATATAAATATTTTGCTCCAGATGCATGGGCAAAAAAACACTTCCTTCCAGATATTCCTTGACAATTCTATGCCTTCGTTTATGGATATTATTGTTCCCTGAGAAATACAGTTATTGTTAAAGGCAGCATGCATTACCTCAGATAGGGCCAGTCAACATAGTGCTGTCCAGATGTTGTTTGAGAGTACAGCTTCCATTAGTCTCAGTCAAAACATCTGCAGGACACCAGATTGGGAAAGTCTGGTGCAATAGAACATCCTCAGAGTCAGCTAAACATGCCTCTTTCCTAAGTATGTTTGTGAACCTCTCCTGCAATGGTGGTAGTAGAGGGTAGCCCAGGGTGGCAGAGCCCCAGGTCTTTTGTGCTGGGATCTGGGCCACCTGTCCCTTTTAAAAACTTTGCTTACAGGGCAGCTAGGCACAATACAAGGCACAATGCTGGTGAGACATTAGTCATCTGCCACCCTTACTTACTGAGAGGCATCTAGACATATAAATTAGCATATGCAGATTTCTCTCCTAAGCCTGTTTCCCAAGTCTTTTTAAATACCTACCAACATTGCCATTCTGCACCTCTGAAGTAGGCCAGAGATCAACAAAAATCCTGGCTTCCTCATGCGTTGTGGGAACATGTAAATATAGCTGGCACCTGAGGTCAGGTCAAAGATGCTTGCTGGGTTGGAATCAATTGACTTGGGACTTTGTAGGACCACCGAGATTCTTTTCATGGTGTTTGTATAAATAGGTGCCAGAATCCTGCAGTCATGAGTTGTATTTTCTGGCAGCAGTCCATTTAATAAATAAGTGTGTGATATGAAAGGTCAGTGAAATCCCATTTTTGTGTGTATGTATATATATTTCCACATAGTAGACTTAGCTAGTGGGAATGTCAGCTTAAAATAAAAATAAAAAGTTTAGGCATAGTTTTTAGCTGAAGCTCAGTGTAGGATTCAGTTATAGGTTATAAAGGGCAGCATATATACTGAGTGTAAGGGTAGGCAAGTTACAAGCCTGAGATTTCAGTTTGAAAACACTTAAAAGCTGTCAAGAATAGCTAACTTTGAGTTAAAGTTGGTCAAGCTAAAATGGTTTAGCTAGAGGGAATTCTGGGAGCTTGTTGATCCCTGGGACACTCTGCTGGAGAAGTCCAAGGCTTCAGTGCCAGACAGGCAATTTGTAAATGTCAAGAAAATGCAACTGAACCTTATCTGTTATCTCTTATCTGCTTCCTGAGATCAAAATCAGGGAGAGTGGGTATTGCAGATCAGGACCCCTGGATGGGACTGACTTGCCCCCCTTATCTTCGAAGGAGGTGATCATGGAAGGGGTGCCTGGGATGGCTAATTGGCCCCCTCCCTGTTGCCAGCTAAATCCCATAAAAATGAAGGGTGATCCTTCAGTTACTTGTTCCTGTTCCCTAATTCCAATTACATCAACCTCCCTGATGATGCTGTTTGGGAACCAGGCGTTACTGAAGTAAGTGACCTAGTTAGGTTAGGCAGAGGTTTGTTGTTTTCTTTTGTCTGTTTGAATCTCTCACTATTGTTATGCCAGTGTATCTCTTGTTAGCAATTAGCTTTTAAGGAAACAGATGCTGCTCTCTTTTTGTGTGTACCTTTCTTTTCTTTTAAATAAACTATCCTTTTATTAATGGGGTGTATTGCTTGGGGCTAATGACTCTCAATTCAGTCCTTGATCGTTGAACCCTACTGACTACTGTTGGTTAATGTGGGTTAATGCTCTAGAGCAGAAGGAGTAACAATAGGTCTGCTCCAGGATCTCAGTTAGCACTCTGTGGTCCCCTTCCTCAGAGTAGGGAGCTAAAAAGAGGGGTGGTGGCAGTTCTACCGCAAAATTAATCCTGGAAGAGGGAGAGTTTGCCTGGGAAGCAGTGGCCCAAGGGAATTGGGACTGTTCTCAGAAGCAAATAATCTCCTTGGGGTGCTGAGGTCAAGAGACCCCAGGGAGAAAATCTTTGACAAAAGCTAGTTACATTTTATTTAAAAACCTAGAATGTTAGCTTTCAGTTCAGTTTTAGAAATAATTAAAAACTAGAGTATAACTTACAACTCAAAACTTCTGTTATATGCCTTCAGATCAATTATGACTTATGGCAACCCTATGGATATTTTGGATATATTCATAGGGTTTTCAGGTGAGAGGTATTCAGAAGTGGTTTACCATTGCCTTCCTCGAAGCCTAAGGCACCCGGTATTCCCAGGCCATCTCCCATCCAATTACTAATCAGGCCTGACCCTGCTTAGCTTCTGAGATCAGACAAGATCGGGCGTGTTCAAGGTAGTATGGCCGTAATGTCAAGAATAGCTAACTTTGGTCAAGCTGAAATGGATCAACCAGAGAGAATTCTGGGAGCCTGTGGTTCCCTACAACTCTCTACTGGGGGAGACCCGAAACTCAATGTCACAGTCAATTTGCAACGTTGCAAGGAGATGCATCTGATCCTTAGCTGTTATCCCTTATTGGCTTCCTGGGATTAAAAGTCAGGAAGAGGGGGTGTTGTAGATCAGGACCCCTGGATGATGCTGTCTAGCTCCCTTATCTTCAAAGACTTCAAAGGAGTAGATCCTGGCAGGGGCAAAATATGGCCATTTGCTTTCCCCCCTCCTTGTTGACCGATAAACCCCATAAAAATGAAGGATGCTCCTTCAGACGTAGTTCCCCTATTTCCATCTACCTCGACTCGCTGAAGTGGGACAGAGAAGCCCTTTGGGAACCAGGCAACTCTGCAGTAAGTATAGGATCTGAGCTTAGATAGACTTTTGTTGTATTCCTTTGTCTATATTGAACCTCTCCCCTTTGTTATGCCAATGTACCTCGTGTAACCCGTCTGAGGGTGATTAGCTTTGGGGAAACAAACCGCTGCTCTCTTTTGTATATATCATCTTATTTACTTTTAAATAAACTATCTTTTTATAAGTGGTGTGTATTGGCTTGGAACTAAAGATTCTAAATCTAGTCCTTGATCGCTGAACGCTACTAGTTACCTTTATTAATGAGGGTTAATCCCATCAGTATTCACAAAGGCCTCTGAGATCCCTTCTGTCAGAGATAGAAACCCGGAAGAAGGGTGGTGGCAGTACTACCGTTAGTAATTGCTCCTGAAGGAGGGAGAGCTTTTGCCTGAGAAGCAGAGACCCAGGAGAGTTGGGACTGTTCTCGGAAGCAAAGGACCACCCTTGGGGAACTAAGGACAAGGGATCCCAGGGGGACAATTCTTTGACAGTAGTAGAGGGTAACTTACACTTAAAAAAAAAAACTCAATTCAACCTCAGTGTGGGCTTGGTTTAATGCTATTCAGTGCAGCATATAAACTTAAGGATAGGCCTCAGTCCAAGTTAAAGCTCAGCTTCTGGTTTGTTTTCAAAATAAGTGAAAATATAGTTCAGTTTTAAAACTTGCATATGGAGTTGCATCTTTGCATTCCCAGAGGCACTTCAGTTGCTCATATCCTCACCATAATTGGCATCCCATGTGACAGTTCCTCCGCTCATGGAGAATGAGGGTCTTGGGGAATGAGGGTGTTACTCAGAGGAAAAGAGAATAATATATTAGAAAGATCCCATTCCTCAGAGGATGATACACCTCTGATCACTGATAGGGAATTTAATCACACCTCTGATCACTGATAGGCAATTTGATCACTAGGGTGACATAAATAGTTGGGCTTGTGATGGGTGTGCACACCACATGATGATTTGCCTGCCTGGTATGAAGGTTGTGGATGTCATGTATTTTCTATAGCCTAGTAGATAAGTTTCGGATAAATCATCTCTAAGGAATGGGGGTGAAAATGTTTATGATTGTCTGAATGAGAGATGGGTAGAACAAGGCAATGAAAATGCAGCAGCACATGGTAGCAATTCAAAGAGACCAAAGCAAATGCCAAAGATATTTAGAGAGAGAGATACCATGTGCAGGTGTTCGTATGCTAAAGGTAGAAGCCTCTGAACAAAGATGAGTGAGCTGCAGTGCTTTGCTTTAAAGGAGACCATAACTGGCCATACTGCTGATGGGAGCACAGGGATGGCAACATGTGACACCACTCTTAAAACATCTGCACTGGCTGCCTATACACTGCTGAGCCAGGTTCAAGGTCCTTGTATTAATTTACAAAGCCCTGAACAACTTGGGTCATCTTGGGGACCACCTGAACCCTTATATCCCAGCTCAGTCACTAAGATCATCTGCAGGAGCAGCTTTGGTTGTCTCCCAAGTTGGCAAGGCTCACTTAACATTGACACAAGCCTTCAGCGGCATTGACCCAATTCTCTAGAATGCTCTGCCAACATTTAGCAGGCCTAAACGCCTGCTGAAAACCTTTCCGTTCCGCTAAGCTTATACAGGCAATTAAGAAGATGTCTTTTTGCAATAGTTAACCTCTGTTTTTACTGTATTTTTAAATGGTTTTTATTGTACTTTTAAAAAACTTGTTGTAAACCACTTGGATGGATTTAAAGGAAATAGTGGTATACAAATTATACAGCCACAAGATTATACAATAGCCAGCATGGATTTTTCACATTGGGCCATGCCATTCTGCTGCTTCCCATAAGCTAATTAAAAAAAATCTTACAAAATGTATAGTCCTGAACTCAGAAACGCTTGCTTAACAATCCTTTAAGTTTTCATGGCGATACACCAAACACTCAGAGAAGCTAGACTTTAAAGTCTGAATCTTGAGTAAAAAAAATCCAGATTTTTTTCTGTCACTGGTCTTATTATTTGTTGAAATTAATTAAAAATCAGCCATGTTAACAGAATACCTGTACTCCTATTACCAACCTTGCCCCATACTCTGACCTTCATGTTCTGCACTTTAAAAGTAAAAAAAAAAAGCATTACTGATTTTTAATTAATTTAAGAAAGTTTTCACTAGAATCTATGATAGCATAGGCATGCCGAGTAAGAACCAACTGTCAGTGTTCTAAAAGCCAGTTTGGCTTGACTAATCAGGAGGCCACACCCATACCAGACATATATTCCACAGTCATGGCTTCCCCCAGAGAATCCTGGAAAGTGTAGTTTGTGAAGGTTTCTGAGAGTTGTTAGGAATTCCTATTCCTCTGACAGAGCTCCAGTGGCCAGAGTGGTTTAATAGTCAGCCCCTCTTCCCAAAGAATTCTGGGGATTATAGAACTCAACAGGACTTACTTCTGAATAGATATTGTTAGGATTGTGCTGTTGGTAAGGCTTGACTAGGGATTCTCTGCATCAGCAGTGGGTTTAAGGGGGCTGAGCTGAGCACATGGAACCACTATTATTGCTTTTATGGATGTAAGGGAGTGAGGGCAGAGGTAAATGAAATGCAAATAAAAAAGAAAAACAAAAGACAGTGATGATTCCCTAAATGCAATACCATACCAACCACAACAAGTTTCCTATGAGTAAGGCAGAAAACTCAGCATCCCACAACCAGTCAGGGTTCCTAACCAAAAAACAAAACTAAAAAAACCTGGCAGCCAATCAGCCAAGGTCACAGAAATCCCCATGCAGCACAACCTGACCTGGAGGCCGCAGTTAGTGCAGAATGCTATAGCACAATGGCTGACATGAGTGCTAAAGGACAGGAGTGGTTGGCATCCAAAGACAGCAGGAGAAAAAAGGAGGGGAAACCCCAAGATGCTGAAGGAATGGATTTGTTGAATGGAAAATCCAAATCGATTTTATTAAAAAGGAAGAAGCCCAATGCGTTTTGGCCACTCAAGACGTGGCCTTCATCAGGGGCTATAAGTAAAACCATACAATACATCTTTTAGTGGCATAATTTAGTGACATGAGTGACACCCTGTCAGCACATAACATCTCTGCTTTGAAATCTGCACTGGTTGTCAATTTGCTATCAGGCCGAGTTCAAGGTGTACTTTCCATGTTACGGGTGCCACATAGTACTTGTTCTGCTCTTATATGAAATCGATCCTTTAGTGTGGCAGCACCTACACTTTGGAACTCTGTGCCTATTGACATTAGGCAGGTGCCTTCATTGTACTCTTTTTGACACCTGCTAAAAACATTTTTTGTTTAGGCAAGCCTACTCAGGCATGTAAAAACTGTTATGCATTTTATCTGTTTTTAACTCATTGTTGGTATTATTGTTTTGAATGTTTTTAAATACCTGTTTTTAACTTTTTGCCAATAAGTTTATTGTTTTAATTCATTTTGTAAACTTCTTTGAGGTTTTTTACAATAAAGTGGTATATAAATGTTGTAAGTAAAATACATAAATAAATTTCATTGTCTCTATGGCCCTTGGGTCCCTTTCCTCTTTAAAGAACAAAAGAATCTGCCTTATACCGACTCAGGCCATTTGGTACTATCTAGCTCAGTATTTATGACATGGCATGAAGAGCATTGGCTTTTCAGGATTCCAGGCAATAGTCTTTTCCAGAGATTGGATTTTGGACCTTTGCATGCAAAGTATGTGCTCTACCACTGAGCTACAGCCCTTCCCCTGTTTAAAAATTATCTTTTTAAATAGCTCTTTTCAGTTCACTAATGAATGCACAACATGCCTAGGGCAGATCCACACTATTCATTTAAAGCGCATTCAACACCCATTTGAAGGACATGAATCCCACCACAGAATCATGGGAATTGTAATTTGTTAAGGGTGGTGGAAACGATAACTGTGAGGGGGAAGCTACACTTGCCAGGATTCCTTATGGGAAGTCACGTGCTTTAAATGCTAATTGGATGTGCTTTAAATGTATTATGTGGATCTGCATTACTTCATAAACTTTGCCTGAATATAAATTATTTTAATTATTTTTTTTAAATGGAAATCAGCTACAAAGTTTACTTGGTGAGCATGGACTACTCACCATCTCTCAACCTAACCTGTCCCTCAGGGTGAAAACAATGGAGGGGGACCATGACCACCCCAAGTAAGAAGAGCACACTTAAAATGTAGAGGAAATGATAATGTACAACCCTAGTGTGCAATCAGATACATGCTGAGACATAGTATGAAGAAATATTTATATAAGCATGCATGTCAAAGATGTTTATTATTTACACAACCTATAAAGGTATTTATAGTGCAATCCTGTGCATGTACTCAGAAGCAAGTCCCAATGTATTCAAACAGGGAAGCGTGCACAGGACTGCAACCTTAAATAATAAGGAACTTCACTCACCAAACCCAAAATTCAGAATCATGTCACTTTAAGCTGTGTTGCAACCAGGGCTGTGGAGTCGGTACACCAAACCTTCAACACCGACTCGTTTATTTTTCTACTGTCCGACTCTGACTCCGACTCCACCCAAAATTGCTTCCGACTCCACAGCCCTGGAAAGCGCTGTAAATGTGTTTTTAAATTGGAAGCTCTCGTAGGAGCATTTTTATCGCTGCCTCAATATGCGCTGATCTTGGCATCACAGCATTTGTCTTCATCTGGGTCCTGTGTCATACACTGACACACAAAATGTTTTCCATTTTGAGTTATGGTGAAATGCTCAACTACAGCTGACTTCATGGGAAGGTTCTTTGACATTTTGAATTTATATTTTAAAAAATTTGTCAGTCAAAATTTATTTTGAAGCTGGAGTCGGTACATTTCTACTGACTCTGACTCTGACTCCACCCAAAATTGCTTCTGACTCCACGACTCCGACTCCACAGCCCTGTTTTCAACTGTTTTATAGTTGTTTTATGGTTATTGGATTTTAAATTGATTTATTTCTTGGTGTAAGCTGCCTTGGTTTCCGACCCTACGTCACAGGGTTGTTGGAAAGATTCCATGTACACACACACTGGAGATGTAAAAATACATACACCCTATATAATAGTTTATTGTCAAAACCAGTTGGTCATTGCAGAACATTTTTTTTAAAAAAAAAAATCTGTTAGTTTCTTACCGAATAAAAGCAGTTATGTTTGGATTAAGGGTGGGTGATAAATTGTAATTCTAATAATAATTCTAAGTAAGCCCTGCCTAGTTGCTTAAAAAAATATTGGAGGGGGAAGAAAGATTTACAATACAATCCTTTGCCATGTTCACTCAAAAGTGCCATTGATTTACAGCTCAATCCTAACCATGTCTCAAAAGCAAGTCCTACTGAATTAAGTGGGGTTTACTTCCAGGTGTGTGGGCTTAGCATTGCAGCTTTACTCCCGGAAAAGTGGGTAATGGATTAAAATTTCATATTGGGAAGGTTTTCAAAACAGGCTATGAATTATACAAATAAACTACCCTCTTCAACAGCCCAGTAAAATTTAAACTTGTTTGACTTCTTATAATTAGAAAAGTATAACATATTATACACTCACTCAACTTCTGATGTGCAGACAAAAAGGAAAAGGAAACTGTTTTCAATATTTGCAATGGGTTCTAGCTCTTGCCTGGAGGTCATCAAATCTCTTGTCAATCACAACCCTGACTTCACTTATTGGCTAAAAACCAATAATGGGAACAGCTGCAGCACTAGCGGGACTGAAGAAGACCTGCCCTGGGAGTGAGTCTCAGAGTATCTGGATGCTTGCTGCTTGCCCCTCTGGGTTGCTGTCTTTTGAGACAGCTGATGTCCCTGGTATAGAAAGTGCCCTTGTGGTAAAGGTGCGATAGAGACGTTAGCGCATGTTTTACTCCATTGTGAATATTATAAGGAATCTAGAAGCCAACTAATTAAACCTTTAATTACCCACTTACCTGGAAGAAGTGAACCTGTCTATGTTGAGTACCTTCTTGCGGACCATTCACCTCACATAACTGAATTTGTAGCTAAGTTTTGTGCTGCAGCTATTAACATCAGGAAACTATTAACTTCAGAAAACTAATATATTAGCACCCATGTATTGTGTTTTATAATTTTATTTTGTATACTGGTATATTTTTGTATACTTCTACTCTTGGTCATCGACCGTAATAAAAATTGACTGACTGACTGATGTCCCTGGTAAGTGCTGCAAGGACTGGGACCCTCTGCCTGATCCTGGCTCCAGAGAGAGGCTGCAGTTAATCTTGCAGCCTCTTGCATCAGCTCCTGGCTGGGTCAGGGGGCATAAAAGCTTGGCTGCCCTTGGGGATCTCCTTAGGGAGTCCCAAGGGCGAGGGCGCTACCCTCTTCTATTTATTTTTTTCTTTTTTCCTAGCCAATATGGAGGAGATTGGTAGTGGGGAGCGCGTATGGCTCATGTGCAGTTCCTGAGCAGGGTGAGAGCCTGTGCAGTGAACTGAATGACAGGAGAAAGTTGCCAGATGCCTTCAGAGTGAGAGCCTGTAACTGGCAGAAGGCTGGCCCTCCCTGGGTGTGAGACAGAGGGGGAATAGATGTGCCCTGTGTGAAAAATATTGAGTGTGTCTCACTGGTCTCAATTCTCCCAGAGGCCTACTGGGATAATTGGCTCAGATAGGTTTTGTTGGTGGGCTCTTGTTGGGTCCATATCTGGTGTTTAGGAGGAGTCTTAGTAGGGAGGGTCATGTGTGATGCCACGTTAATTTCAGTGATCACGGGAAGAGGGAAGTATAGCTATGGGAGGTGAATTACCATAGAAGACGAGGGCAAGGCTATCTACGCCTTGTTCCTCCCTCCCACTCCTCTCATGGATGGGTTCCTCATTGCGCATCTGCTGTGCCCATTGGCTTGTGTGTGTTGTTTAACGCCAACAACGCTTGTGTGTTGTTTAATGCCAACAACGCTTGTGTGTGTTGTTTAACGCCAACAACACTTGTGTGTGCTGTTGTTTAACACCGTGTGGTGGTGAGGGTGGCAAAGAAGGCCCGCTTCTCTGCCTCCGTCGCATCCTCAAGTAACTGTCCGGTGGAGTTTTTCTGTATTGTCAGGGGTCTGTTGACAGCTCCAGGAAATGAAGTCTTAGATTCTTCGGAGGCCCACTGTGAATTGCTTGCAAGGCACTTTGAGGGTAAAGTTGCTCACTTCCGTAGCAGTCCTGATGCCCCCTCCACATCTACTGTAGTCCCCAGTGAGGTGTCCAGTGAGGTGTCAGTTGATGCGGCCTGCTGACGTAAATGTGATGCTGCTGCCAGGAACGTGTCCTCTCGACCCTTGCCCTTCTTGGCTTATTAAAGCTTGCCGAGGGGGTTTGACCAAGTGGATCCAATGCATCATTGCAGGATGGAGTGGTTCCAGCCACCCTGAAAGAGGTGGTGATCTGACCACTCCTGAAAAAGCCCACCCTGGACCCATTGGACTGGTCAATTGCCGACTGGTTGCAAATACCCCCTTTTTAGGGAAGGTGATTGAGAGGGTTGTGGTGCAGCAATTGCAAGTACTGTTGGATGAAACAGATTCTCTTGACTCATTCCAGTCTGGGTCTATTTCAGTCTCTGAATAAAACTCTGTAGGAAGGACACAGAAGGGTGTACTAGAGGAGAGTCTAGAGGGTCAGATCTCTCCAGAATGCTCAAGAGATATTAAAAAAAACTCCATAATAGGAGCTCAGCTATAATGTATTCTGCAGATGAGGAAAGGTACCTCCAAGACCGACAGGATGCTAGCATGGTTAATGAGCAGAGTGAAGGAAGGTATTGGAGTCCAGAGGGTTTCTTTCAAAAAGTGTTGCCCAAATGAGAAGAATAAAAAGGAACACACAAGAAATGCAAGCAGACAGGAAGGCAGAGGTGGGGAACCTTTTTCAGCCTGAGGGCCACACTCCCTTCTAGGCAACATTCCAAGGTCCACATTCCAGTAAAGGCAGGGCCAGAGACAAAAGCAGATGCAACAACCAATGTAAACCTTTGTACAGTAGGCACACATTCCTCTCTATCCATCCAGATAAGCAGGAGGCATTGTCAGAATTCAAGGACATATTCTAGCCAGGCAAAAACACTTTGGGTATGGAATAGAACCAGTGAAGGGTGTGCCTTGGGAAAAGTTTTGAGAACCAGACAAGAGTCCTGGAGGGCCACACTTGATTTCCTCGTCTGAAGTTCCCTGCCCCTGCAATAATGGATACAAAAAAAGAATTCAAGGAACACATTGGTAAAAACATGAAGACCAATGTCCCCAAAATTATTTAAATTTATCAATAGCAGCAGGAAACGATCTGGGGAGATAGTTGGACCTTTGAATGCCAAGGGAGTCAAAGGTGTGCTAGAGGAAGGGGAGAAATTGCAGAGAAACTAAATGAATTATTTGTATCTGTCTTCACTGCAGAAAGTTTAGGGCAGATCTCCATGCCTGAACTAACTTCCTTAGGATACGAGTCTGAGACAAATAGTAGTGACCAGATGTATACTCCTGTCGGGGCATTCCAGGATGCTATCCTATTACTTTTTTTGCAGGCGGTCCCTTCATGGCTCCCGCCAGTCCACCACCCCCGCCACCACAGAGAAGGAGAAGGCAGGAGAGGAGACCGCTCTGGGCTGAATAATAGAGCATATGCTGCGGCAACAGCCTCCCCAAGCAGAGCCAGACTGCAGAGGAGGAACAGAAAGAAGAAGCACTGCACTGTGGGGCAACAGACAGGCTGCAGGCTGGGATTGGTGAAAGATTTACCTAATTCTAACTGTGGGAGGGGGGTCAGAATTAAGCTGATATTGGCCCACCCCAACCTGCAGCCTCTCTTGTCCCGTGGTGTGGTGAATCATAGAACAGTAGAATTGGAAGTCTATAAGGCCATCAAGTCCAACCCCATGTTTGATGCAGGAATGCAACTTAAAGCATACTCGGCAGTTAGCTGTCCAGCTATCTCTTGAATGCCTCCAGTGATTGAGAGCCCACCACCTCCCTAGGTTATTGGTTCCATTGTCATACTGCTCTAACAGTTAAGATGTTTTTCCTGACGTTCAGTCAAAATCTAGCTTCATCTAACTTGAGTCCATTATTCCATGTCCTGCACTCTGGAATGATTGAGAAGAGATCTTAGTCTTTCCCTACGCGACAACCTTTCAAGTACTTGAAGAATGCTATCATATCTCCCCTCAGTCTTTTCTTCTCAAAGCTGAACATGCCCAGTTCTTTCAGTCTCTCCTCATAGGGCTTTGTTTCAAGTCCTCTGATCATCCTTGTTGCCCTCCTCTGAACCTGTTCCAGTTTGTCTGCATCCTTCTTAAATTGTGATATCCAGAACTGGACACAGTACTCAAGATGAGGCCCAACCAGTGCTGAATAGAGGGGAAATAGTACTTCATGTTATTTGGAAACTATACTTCTGTTAATGCAACCTAAAATAGCATTTGCCTTTTTTGCAGCCACATCACACTGTTGGCTCATATTTAGTTTGTGATCAACCACAACTCCAAGATCCTTCTTGCATGTAGTATTGCTGAGTCAAGTATCCCGCATCTTATAACTGTGCACTTGGTTTCTTTTTCCTAGGTGTAGAACTTATCTTTGTTAAATTATTCTTTCTTTTGTATTCATCCCAATGCTCCAGCATATCAAGATCACTGTGAATTTTGTTTCTGTCGTCCAACGTATTAGCTATCCATCTCAATTTTGCATCATCTGAAAATTTGATAAGTATTCCCTGCACCACCACATCCAAGTCATTAATAAAAATGTAGAAGAGCACTGGGGGACCGAGCCCTGCAGTGACCCATTCATTACTTCCCCCAGTGCTCGGTCCTGGGCCCAGGGCTCTTCAACATTTTTATAAATGATTAACATTAATCATGGATGGGTTCCTCGTTGCTCATCTGCTGTGCCCGCTGGCCTGTGTGTGTTGTAGTTTAACAACAGATCGGTACACAATAAGACCACTCTCATCCATGATTTGATTGTGGATTAAGGTGCTGATTTGGTGTGCATTACTGAGATCTGGGTGGGTGAGCTGGGAGCAGTTGATCTGACCCAGCTTTGCCCATCTGGATACTCGGTGCAACACCAGCACAGGCTGCAGGGACGAGGAGGAGGAGTTGCTGTGGTCTACAGAACTTCCAGTTCTGTCACCAGGAAACCACTCTGTCTTGGAGGTGGCTGTGAGGGCCTGTACCTGGTGTTTTTTATTTATTTATTTATTAAATTTATTAGTCGCCCATCTGTTGGGCAGTGGAGACAGTAAACTAGGGTTGCTGCTGGTGTACTGTCCACCCTGCTGCCCGGCAGCTTCTCTGACTGAGCTTGCGGAGGCCGTCTCGGCTGTAGTGTTGGAGGAGCCCAGAACGATAGTGCTGGGTGATTTCAATGTCCATGCTAAGGCTGCCTCTAGTGTTCTGGCTCAGGACTTCATGGCCTACATGACAACCAAGGGGGTGTCTCAAGTTGTCAATGGCCCAACACATAGGGCAGGGCACACCCTCAACTTGGTTTTTGCTCCAGATGGAGGAAGGGGTGGTCTGGGGATGGGGGGGTGGATGTCACCCCATTGTCATGGTCAGATCACTTCTTGGTGAAGTTTAGAATTATTGCTCTGATCCTTCCCTGCCCTTCTTGGCTTATTAAAGCTTGCTGAGGGTGTTTGACCAGGTGGATCCAGGGTGTGGTCAATGCATCATTGCGGGAGGGAGTGGTTCCAGCCGCCTTGAAAGAGACAGTGATCCGATCACTCCTGAAAAATCCCACCCTGGACGCATTGGTTTGTGACAACGTCCGACCGGTTGCAAATACCCCCTTTTTAGGGTAGGTGATTGAGAGGGTTGTGGCGCAGCAGTTGCAGGTACTCTTGGATGAAACAGATTATCCTGACCCATCCCAGTCTGGGTTCAGGCCTGGTTATGGGACTGAATCGGCCTTGGTCACCCTGATGGATGACCTTTATCAGGAGAAGGACAGGGGGAGTGCGACCCTGTTACTCTTACTTGATCTCTCAGCGGCTTTTGATACCATTGTCCATGGTATCCTTCTGGGCCGACTTGGTAGGATGGGTATTGGAGGCACTGTTTTACAGTGGTTCCGATCCTATCTCCAGGGTCGCTCTCAGAGAATAGCATTGCATGACTGTCTTTTGGCCCCCTGGTAGTTGTGCTGTGTGCTGTCTCTGGGTACCATCTTGTCCCCCATGCTGTTTAACATCTATATGAAGCCCTTGGGAGCAGTCATCAGGAGATTTGGGGTGAGTTGTCAGCAGTATGCTGACGATACCCAGATCTATTTCTCTATAACATCTGAATTGGGAGAGGCCATGGAAGCCCTGGACTGCTGCCCGGACTCATAGGTGGGCTGAATGAGGGCCAATAAACTGAGCCTGAATCCTAGCAAGATGGAGGCGCTGTGGGTTGGTGGTTGCTGAGTTCAGATAATTGGTCAGTTGCCTTCTTTTGATGGGGTCGTACTCCCACTGAAAGAGCAGGTGTGTAGTCTGGGGGTGCTCCTGGATCCATCTTTGTCTCTAGAGGTCCAGGTAACCTCAGTGGCTAGGAGTGCCTTTTATCAGCTTCGGCAGGTAAGGCAGTTGTGGCCGTTTCTGGACCGGGATAGCCTGACTGCTGTTGTCCACGCACTGGTAACCTCCAGGCTGCATTACTGTAATACAGTCTATGTGGGGCTGCCCTTGAGGTTGGTCCGGAAGCTGCATCTGGTGCAAAATGCGGCAGTGAGACTGCTCACTGGGGCAGGGTATCTCCAACATGTCACCCGGCTGCTGAAAGAATTGTGCTGGCTGCCCATTTGCTACTGGGCCAAGTTCAAGGTCCTAGTTTTAGTGTACAAAGCCCTATACAGGTTGGGACCAGGATACCTGAAAGACCGTCTTACCCCTTATATACCCAGTCGATCACTGTGCTCTGCAGGTGAGGGCCTCCTGCAGATACCATCTTATCAGGAGGTTCGTTCTGCACAATATAGGAAGCAGACCTTTAGTGTGGTGGCACCTACCCTGTGGAATTCCCTCCCTTTGAATATTAGGCAGGCGTCATCTCTGCTATCTTTTCGATGCTTTTTGAAGACTTTCCAGTTTCAACAAGCTTTTTAAGTTGAGACCTATCCCATTCTGCGTCTGTGTTGGAATTGCTTTTTAATATGTTTTTTTAAAACAATATGTTTTTTAACCCTTTTTAAAAGATGTTTTAAAAACCTTTTTAAAAAATGTTTTTAAGGTTTTGTTTTGGAGTATTTTAGGGTCTGTTTTTATGATGTTTTGATGAGTTTTTAGCGCTTCTGCTGGGAGGAAGGGCGGGATATAAATCAAATGAATGAATGAATGATTTTTATTAATGTTTCCTCTTTCTATTCCTTTTCCTCCTCTGTGATCTGGCTCTGCTGGGAAGGCCATTGCCAAGGCATCAGCTCTGTCATTTGGCCCCAGGGAGGAGGGCTCTTCTCCTGCTCCCTTCTTCTCTCTGGTGGCAGGTGGGTGGTGGATCAGCGGCTGTAGGTCCCATCACTAGAATCCCTTGCATGCTGATTGGCTTCCACCGTCTGTTGTTGTGGGGAGTTGAGAGAGAGAGAAGTCTATGGAAAGGCAAGGAGGGTGAACAGCCATGCCCAGGTATTTACTTTCTAATTCTTTAGCCTGAGGTTCCCAAAGTGTGGGCCTTACCTCTTTGGTCCCATGGCTTGGGCTTATTTTTTTTTAAAAACTGCTGGAGGTTGGGGGTTAGCTGGGAGGGTGGGGAGTAATATCACTGTAAGCTCAGGCTGCCAGCCAGCAGGGAGCTATTGGGGAGACTGGGGCTTGCATTTTTAAAAAAAGGTGTTGAGGGAAGGATGGAGTAGTGGGTGGAGTAGTGCAGGTTTAGGATGCTGTTGTCTGCCAGTGAGATGGAGCTGGTGGCAGGTGCATCCTTACCCCAGGGAGGATCTTTTCTGAAGGGAGGGTTGCTCAAGTAGTGTGTGTGTAAGAGAGAGAGAGAAAGAGGCTGTGGGGGGCTTGGCTGTGTGGGCGTTACTGCGAGGTGGTATGGCATGATTCATGAAGGGACCATTCATTTCTAAATTTGCCACTGCACTACTGGTGGTGACAAGAGATGAGGTTCTAAATTTTACTGACAAATTAAAAATGAAAAAGTCACTGGATCCAGATGGCATCCACACAAGATTTCTCAGAGAACTCAGATGTAAAATTGGTGACACTTTCTAACAAAAATATGTAACTTTGTCCCTAAAATATTGGAAATTACAGACCAGTTAGTTTAACCTCTGTTCTGGGAAAACTGATGGAAAGCATTATTTAAGATAGAATTACAAAGTCTCACTGAAGCAGAACTTTGGCAGATGCAATCAATATGAGGCACATTGTCAGGTAGACAAATAATAGAGAATTCATGTGGGAATTAATTACTCTCTAATGGCTGCATTCCTAAAACAATTTAGATAGTAAGCCCGATCAGACACAGTGGGGCCTTCTGAGTAAACATTCATAAAATTGCACTCTAAGGCTTCTACTGTAGCTCAAGCACACTCACTCTTCTGGAATGAGCGGTCATTATGGATTGCATGCTTGGAAATGTCATTGACTTGAGAGTTGTAGCATTATCTTTCCCCCCGCCCCTTCCAATTAATATGTGGCCAGGAGACAAGAGATTTACTACTTTTCATCCCCTGCTTCCTGCTCACGTTCCCAGTCTTCTAAGATACAATGCGAAATGGGGCCAGGCAGGTCTCCAGGTCATAATTTCAAACACAAGAGCTTTCTTCAAGCTGAGATTCTTAAGATTCAGACTAGGAATGGTGATAGCTTTAATATATCAGTGAAAACCAATTAACAACCACACTTTAAATCATCTTTTGTTCATGCACAAGATGCAATAGGGTAGAGCATTTTTATTGTTTGGAAGTGCATTTTATAGATATAGTAGAGATCCAGCCCAGTCTTAGTAACTGTGAGACAGCTCCAGGTTATTTTTTTTTACAAGTAGTACACATTTGCATGGTGAGAACAGTTACATAAATATGCATTGAATATCACATTTTGCTTACCCAGAAGGTGTACCAAAAGTACTGAAGGATGTTTGATTATGTTAAGTAACTAATTGAGTAATGTAATTCACTACATTATCCATTTTGCTAAATGAGTTTTAAAGAAAGGAACAGGTTACTTCATGCAAGTATGGAAGAAATGAATACATTTGGTGCTTTGCATGAAAAGATACATGAAATATTTCGTTTATGTACATCTTGCAAATCATGGAATTATGAAGGCTAGTAGTGATTGTTATCCATTCTAGTTCTGGTATTGCATCTATGTATCTCCTTTCATTAGATAACTCTTGGAAACCTCAAACATTGCAGACAGTGTACAAGTAGACCTTCATTTTTATGTAAAAATTGGGTCATCATTCCATTTAAAAGTGGCATTATCTGCTATTGTAATCTTGAGCTATACTTAGTTTATTATTTTAAATCCTGATCCAGCAGAACTTAATTCTGGCCATATTCTGCTGTTAGGACAAATATTTATTTATTTATTTATTTCATTTTTAAACCGCCCATAGCGAATAGCTCTCTGGGCGGTGAACAAAACAAGATTAAAATACAATATTACAATAAAATTACAATAAAATCAGCAACAAGTTAAACGGAAAAAAAATTAAATGAAACACATTGAACATTAAAATGCCTGGGAGTATAGCCAGGTCTTAACCTGGCGCCTAAAAGAAAGTACCGAAGGCGCCAGGCGTATCTCCACAGGTAGGCTGTTCCACAGTTCGGGGGCCACTACAGAAAAGGCCCTAGATCTAATAACAATCCTCCGGGCATCCTGATGAGTTGGTACCCGGAGGAGGGCCTTGGATATTGAACGAAGTGAACGGGTAGGTTCATAGCGGGAGAGGCGTTCCACAAGGTATTGTGGTCCCACACCATGTAAGGCTTTATAGGTCAAAACCAGCACCTTGAATCTGGCTCGGAAACAAATAGGCAGCCAGTGCAGGCGGGCCAGGACAGGTGTTATATGCGCAGACCAGCGGGTCCTCGTTAACAACCTGGCTGCCGCATTTTGCACTAGCTGAAGTTTCCGAACGGTCTTCAAGGGCAGCCCTACGTAGAGCGCATTACAGTAGTCCAGTCTAGAGGTTACCAGAGCGTGAACAACTGAGGCGAGATCGTCACTGTCCAGATAGGGGCATAAATACAACATATTTATGTGCTGAACTCCATGTATTCATGGATAATGATTAAAATATTTTATAGAATCATAAAATAGTAGAGTTAGAAGAGGTCTATAAGGCCAGCAAGCCCAAGCCCCTGCTCACTATAGGAATCCAATCTAAAAGCACACCTGAAAGGTAGCTCCAGCTGCCTCTTGAATGCCTTCAATGTTGGAGAGCCCATGGTTGCACTGTTGTACTGCTCTAAAAATTAAGAAGTGTTTCCTGATGTTCATCTTCCTGTAACTTGAGCCCAATATTCCATGTCCTGCACTCTGGGATGATCAAGTGTATGTGTGTGTGTGTTATGTGCCTTCAAGTCGATTACAACTTATGGCAACCCTATGAATCAGCAACCTCCAGTAGCATCTGTTATAAACCACACTGTTCAGATCTTGTAAGTTCAGGTCTGTGGCTTCCTTTATGGAATCAATCCATCTCTTGTTTGGTCTTCATCTTTTTCTACTCCCTTCTGTTTTTCCCAGCATTCTTGTCTTTTCTAGTGAATCCTGTCTTCTCATTATGTGTCCAAAGTATGATAACCTCTGTTTCATCATTTTAACTTCTAGTGATAGTTCTGGTTTAGTTTGTTCAGTTTGTTCTAACACCCAATTATTTGTCTTTTTCACAGTCCATGGTATACGCAAAGCTTTCCTCCAACACCACATTTCAAATGAGCTGGATTTTTCCATGTCTTGCACTCTGGGATGATCGAGTGTGACAACCTTTTAAGTACTTGAAAAATGTTATCATATCTCCCCTTAGTCTTCTCTTCTCAAGGCTAAACATGCCCAGTTCTTTCAGTCTCTCCTCATAGGACTTTGTTTCCAGTCCCTGATCATCCTTGTTACCCTTCTGTGCTAAATTACTTATAATTTACTTTCATAAACTAATCTGCATCAACCCAAGGCAAATGTGCCCGAGGATGGTGACTTCCACATTCTGTGTGCAGAAGCCAAATAGATAGGTGGATGAATCTTACTTTATCACTGGCAACATCTTTCACTGCACTTCAGGGCAGCAGGCTACCTTAGGGAGGGCAGGGCAGGTTGCGTGCAACACACAGCTCTTTCCTCTAATACCTTGCTGCTGCTCACTAGGTGCTCGTTAACTGCTTTATCTGGCATTTGTTCACTGCCCACTCAAAACAAATGCTGCAAAGCAGCATCACCAGCATATGAACAGAGCAATACAAATACAATGCCTTCTGGAGTACTTGCTCACTTATTCAGGGGCCTTTCCCATCAGTGCTGTCGGCAAAACATTGAGAGACAGCCCACTAATTCAGTCCAAAAACAAGCAATCATTGCTACTGGCAAAATGTTGGCTCAATAGGATGGGAATGGTGGTGGTGATGATGGGGACTCGGGTGAATGGCCGTGGGGCTACCCAAAGTCACAGCATCTCCTGCCTGAGGTGGTTACCTTACTCTACCTAATGGTAGGGCTAGTTTTTATCCAATGCATAAAAACTTCAGCTCTGATCCTTGTAGGGGGGAATGAAAACCTCTTTTCCAGTTGACAAAAGGCAAACTAGAGAAATAAATCTAAATAAAAAGCAAGATTTGAGAGATACTAATGTATATTGAATCAGAGAAATTCCTTTTAAATAAGAGAGCTAGCATATCTGGTTCTAAACTGGGCCTGGTTTTTCACAATAATAATAGGTGTGGGGGGGAAATGAACAGGGATGATTTAATACAATACGTTCTCGAAAGACTTAAATTTTCAATTCTCATCTGTTCATACATTTAAACATGTGAGCAAATATTTGCTGGGTTACCTCTGCAAGAAATTGCATCAAAATGAATGGAGGTACTTATAATCAATGTAATTAAAATGTAATCGGAAAATTGTGACATTAATCCAATGATTATAACTTTAATCCAAAAATGTAATCATCTAGTTTTGCAATTCTTCATGTCACATAACTCATCAACTGTGTTGATGGGGCTCTTGGAATTTTGTCCATTTTTCCATTCTTCCTATGATGATATTATTTTATCTTAATTACAGGGATTATAGGGAACATGTCACACAATGTTGCAGCATGAAGTGTTCCTGTTTACTGTTCTAGTCAGTCAATCGGTCATTCCCTCTTCCAGGATCCTTCATTCCCCCTTCTCTGCACACCCTTTCTTTCCATTTCCCCCTTCCAACCATGTGTTAGCATTTGATAGTCAACTTATTTTTTTATACCTCTGCAGACCTTGGAATTTCCTCTGTGTCTTCCTTTTATGGGTAGGTGGTGCTGTTTTAGTTACAAAAATAATGAAAATAGAAGGGCTGATTAAGGCTATGCACATCATTTATTTATTTGATTAATAGAAATTGAGTACTGCTTAGTCACAAAAACCTCTAAGAGTTTTACATAAAATATAAAATAAATATTAAAATTATTGCTAAAAATTAGAAGTTAAAAACAAGTTGACCTAAGAAATTCAAAATATACATTATAAAATAATATTACATATTAAAATGCATGTCAACTTTACATAGCTAGGTAGGAAGCAAAGTGAGCATAATAACATGCATAATTTTTTTTGGTGTGTGTGTGTAAATGTGTGTGTGTGCGTATGTAATTATATATACTTAATTGGCCTAAATAGTAAATTTTGAGGCTGGCCTGAAAAATGGTAACTTTCACTGGCACTTCCACAGGAAAATGGCAAAATACAAATTCCTTGTTGGAAATTATGTCAAATGGTTTATGACAAATGTGATATATGAACATCTGAAGCTGCCATACTGAGTCACATTGATTCATCTAGTCTGATATTGTCTAGCAACAGCTCTTTGGAGTATCAAGTAAAGGTCTTTCCCACCAGCTATGTTAACTACATACCCCAGGTCCTTTTTCCATTACCTGTTACTTAATCCTTTCAGCTGGACATACTGGAGATTGAACCTGGGATTTTCTGCGTGTGAAGTTTGCACTTTGCTGCTGAACTATGACCCTTTCCTAAATACTACTTTTTAATGGCAGTTTTCTGTTTTCAGTTTTTCTGAAGTTTGGGCTCCACACAAACAATGGGTGTGCATGTGAAGTTATTCATCCCTAGCCTAAGCAGCCTGTGTTCCCATGCTGGCTGCACAGGAGGGGGCACAGTCAGCATGAAAATGCAGACTTGCTAGCCTCTTAGGCTACTACTAATTTCTGTGCGGTATGGTGGGCGAAAATTGGCAAAAGCTGGGGATCCCCTTGTGTGAGTGGGTGTACCTTCTACTTCTGCTTGGAGCTCTTTGGATCCAAGACATAATTTGTGATGGCCCTTGCAATTGAAGTCAAGACTAATACGTGTTTGTTTTTTAGGTTATCTCTACTTTGTAAGAATATAACATTGGCAACAGAAAATGGCATCGCTGCAGAAATAGGTAACATAAGTGAAGGTAAGAAATTAAACCAGAACTATCACTAGAACTGAAGTACATTAACATGTCTGTTGCACTATGGCGACCCTATGAATCAGCGACCTCCAAGAGCATCTGTTATAACCCCCACTGGTCAGATCTTGTAAGTTCAGGTCTGTGGCTTCCTTTATGGAATCAATCCATCTCTTGTTTGGTCTTCCTCTTTTTCTACTCCATTCTGTTTTTCTCAGCATTCTTGTCTTTTCTAGTGAATCATGTCTTCTCATTATGTGTCCAGAGTATGATAACTCAGTTTCATCATTTTAACTTCTAGTGATAGTTCTGGTTTAATTTGTTCTAACACCCAATTATTTGTCTTTTTCGCAGTCCATGGTATCTGCAAAGCTCTCCTCCAACACTACATTTCAAATTAGTTGATTTTTCTCTTACCCACTTTTTTCACTGTCCAGCTTTGACATCCATACAATTTAAAAAAAACAACAGGCCTTTTGCAGTTAGGAAAGTGATGTGGAAATGCATTGAAATGTCTGGGATGAGCAAATG
Organism: Rhineura floridana; assembly: GCF_030035675.1. Lineage (NCBI taxonomy): Eukaryota > Metazoa > Chordata > Lepidosauria > Squamata > Rhineuridae > Rhineura > Rhineura floridana. The sequence goes on from NC_084480.1 coordinate 48,077,751, forward strand.
ATTAACAGGAAGATGTATAAATACCCCACAAACAAATCAGAATAAAGACTGGATATAGTCTAATCCATAGGTCTTCAGCTATTGGGTTGGGAACCACAGGTGGATCGTGAGGCCACATCAGGTGAGTCGTGGCAAAGCTTTTATCACTGATATCGGCAAGGCTGGCCCCCTTTCCAGTGAATGCACAGGGTCAAGGGTTATTGCTTTCTCCTTTCTTCTGTATCTACATGGAGTCCTTGAATGTCAAACATTAGTTCATCATTCTAAGCTCACAGGGTATCAACAATAGTTATCAGTGCAGGCAGAAGATAGAGGAGACCCCACTCCAGAATTCTTGAGTCTTGGGAGGTACCAGAAATTTTCTATTTGGGAGTCAGACTTCAAACAGCAGAACGGTCTTTATAATATATGCTATTTATTCATAACTTGCACACTACAGCTAATAAAATGCATTCTAAGTGGCGTTAGCCATCATTGCAGAAACAGAAAAATAGAAATATGAGTTTTCTCTTGTCCATTTTTTCCACTGTCCAACTTTCACATCCATACATAGAGACTGGGAATACTGTGGTCTGAATGATCCAATTATCCAATGTATGCTTGCAATTTGATCTCTGGTACCTCTTCCCTTTCTAAATCCAGCTTGGACATCTGGCATTTCTTGCTCCATATGTGGTAAGATATTATATTATGCATAATTTCAGCAATGAACATTACCAAAGTCTTGCATTTCCAGAATATTCAGAATAGGCAAGTGAAGCTATTATTATTTATTTATTTTATTTTATTCGATTTTTATACCGCCCAAAGCCTGAGGCTCTCAGGGTGGTGTACAGCATAAAGTGAATACAAGGCAAAAATACAATAAAATGACAATAAAACACTAAAAACATACATTTAAGTATTTAATGGCCTGGTATATATTAACAACAATAAAATATGTTAAAATGCCTGGGAAAATAAAAAGGTTTTAACCTGGCGCCGAAAGGATCGAAGTGTAGGCGCCAGGCGCACCTCGTCGGGAAGACTATTGCATAGTTCGGGGGCCACCACTGAAAAGGCCCTAGATCTTGTTACAACCCTCCGAGCCACTTTGTGAGTCGGAGCTCGGAGGAGGGCCTTTGATGTTGAACATAGTGATCAGGTAGGTTCATATCGAGAGAGGCGTTCCGCCAGGTATTGTGGTCCCGCACCGTGTAAGGCTTTATAAGTCAAAACTAGCACTTTGAATTTAGCCGGGAAACAAATAGGTAGCCAGTGTAAACGCGCCAGAACAAGTGTTATATGTGCGGACCGTCTGGTCCTTGTCAACAGTCTGGCTGCTGCGTTTTGCACTAGCTGTAGTTTCCGGACTGTTTTCAAAGGCAGCCCCACGTAGATCGCATTGCAGTAGTCCAATCTAGAGGTTACCAGAGCATGCACAACTGAGGCGAGGTCGTCACTGTCCAGATAGGGACGTAGCTGGGCTACCAACCGAAGGTGGTAGAACGCATTCCGTGCCACCGAGGCTACCTGAGCCTCAAGAGACAGGAATGGATCGAAAAGAACCCCCAAGCTACGAACCTGTTCCTTCAAGGGGAGTGTAACCCCATCCAGAACAGGTTGGACATCCACCGTCTGGGCCGAGAAGGCACCCACCAACAGCGTCTTGTCTTGTCAGGATTGAGCTTCAGTTTATTAGCTCTCATCCAATCCATTATCGCGGCCAGGCAACGGTTCAGCACATTAACAGCCTCACCTGATGAAGATGAAAAGGAGAAATAGAGTTGCATGTCATCAGCATACTGGTGACAACGCACTCCAAAACTCCTAATGACTGCACCCAGCGGCTTCATGTAGATGTTAAAAAGCATGGGGGACAGAACCGATCCCTGCGAGACTCCACAATGGAGAGTCCAGGGTATCGAGCAGTGCTCCCCAAGCCCTACCTTCTGGAGACGATCCACCAAGTAGGAGCGGAGCCACTTCCAAGCGGTACCTCCAACTCCCAACTCCGTGAGTCTCTCCAGAAGGATACCATGGTCGATGGTATCAAAAGCCGCTGAGAGATCCAGGAGAATCAACAGAGTTACATTCCCCTGTCTCTCTCCCGACAAAGGTCATCATACAGGGCGACCAAGGCCGTTTCAGTGCCGAAACCGGGCCTAAAACCGGATTGAGATGGATCAAGATAATCGGTTTCATCCAAGAGCACCTGGAGCTGGCTGGCAACCACCCGTTCCAAGACCTTGCCCAAAAATGGAATGTTCGCTACCGGTCTGTAGTTGTTCAAATTATCTGGGTCCAAGGAAGGTTTCTTCAGGAGTGGTCTTACTACTGCCTCTTTTAGACGACTAGGGACCACTCCCTCTCTCAAGGAGGCATTTATCACTTCCCTGGCCCATCCGGCTGTTTCAACCCTGGCAGCTTTCACTAACCAAGAAGGGCAAGGATCTAGAGCAGAAGTGGTTGCACGCACCAGTCCAAGTACCTTGTCCACTTCCTCAAGGTGTACCAACTGAAACTCATCCAATAAATGAGGACAAGACCGTGCTCTGGATACCTCATTAGGTTCAACTGCCATAATATTGGAGTCTAAGTCCCGACGGATGCATAAGATTTTATCTTGGAAGTGCCCAGTGAACTCATTACAGTGGGTTACCGATGGTTCTCTGATATCCTGAGGGCTAGAATGTAAAAGCCCTCGGACGATTCTAAAGAGCTCCGCTGGACGGTTGAGAGATGGTTTAATGGTGGCAGCGAAATATCGCTTTTTCGCTGCCCTCACCGCTTCTGTATACAATTTTGTAGAGGCACTTACCAAGGCATGATTGCATCCGTCAGGAGTACGCCTCCATCTGCACTCAAGCCTCCTCTCTTGTTTCATCGCTCTCAGCTCCGGGGTATACCACGGAGCTGCATGAGCTCGACATGGGAGAGGACGCGCAGGAGCGATCGTGTCCACGGCCCGGGTCATTTCCGTATTCCACAGTTTGAACAGGGCTTTGACAGGAGCGCCAGTCTTATCAGCCGGAAAATCCCCCAGAGCCCTTTGGAAACCCTGAGGATCCATTAGTCTCCGAGGTCGGACCATCTTAATAGGTCCCCCACCCTTGCGTAGGGAGAGGGTTGCTGTAAGCCTAAACTTCAACAAGCGGTGATCTGTCCATGACAATGGGGTCGATGAAAAACTCCCCACCTCCAGGTCACCATCTCCATGTCCAGTGGCAAAGATCAAATCAAGAGTATGCCCCGACACATGCGTTGGGCTAGTAGCAAATTATTTATTTATTTATTTATTTATTAAATTTATATACCGCCCGACTAGTGATAGCTCTCTGGGCGGTGAACATAAAATTGAGACAGCCCCATGGTTGCCATGGAGGCCATGAAGTCCTGAGCCGCCCCAGATAAAGCAGCCTCGGCATGGATGTTGAAGTCTCCCAGTACCAATAGTCTGGGGGACTTCAGCAATACCTCCGAGACTACCTCTGTCAGCTCAGTTAGGGAAGCTGTTGGGCAGCAGGGTGGGCGGTACACCAACAGTATTCCCAGTCTGTCTCCTTGACCCAGCACAAGGTGGAGGCACTCCCAGCCAGTCGTCACTTGGACAGGGTGCTTGATGAGCGAGAGAGAACTCCTATAGGCCACAGCTACCCCACCTCCCCAACCCTCGGATCTACCACAGTGTTGAACCATATACCCAGGTGGGCAAAGCTGGGAGAGAGTAACTCCTCCCTGATCACCCACCCAGGTCTCGGTTACACATGCCAGGTCGGCACCCTCATCAACAATTAAGTCGTGGACGAGGGAGATTTTATTATGTACCGACCTGGCGTTCAGTAGCAACACTTGGAGATCCGAGGGCTGGCTGATAGGACAACCAACAATCCTGTGGATGTGAGGAGGACCGGAACAAGGAATAGGCACAACTTGTCTGGGACGAGTTCCCCTTAACTGGCATGTTCTCCTCACAACACCATACCTCCCATTACCCGTCACTACATTAATTGGGGCCCCCAAAAGTCCCCCCGCTCGGCACAAGGTCCTCTCTCCCAGGCACATAATAAAATACACAAAGACTCACACTCACGTACTCATATACTCAGACACATTCATTCACACACAACACAGTACACAACAAACATAAATTCAAACTCACACATTCAAATAAAACTCATTTAAACGCATTAACACAAACCACAATTAAAACAATAGCAACAGGCGTTAAAACACTCAACATTCAAACAGACGGTCTGGTATGGCCAGGATGGTAGTAGGCCAAGATGATGACAGCAACCGGAGCTGAGGTAATAGTAGCAGCAACGTCCACGTTCACGACGTCGACAACAGCAGCCTGTCCCACATGAGATGACAACAATAACCAGAAACCGCAGCAACGATGATGATGGCACGCACCTCGAGAAGGGACCCACAGCAACAGCCGAATCCCGCCGATCTACATCCAGCAATAATGATGACAATAGTGGCGACGGCAACGCCCACACCCAGGCAAGCGGCAGATGACAGCAAATAATGGCGACGGTCGCGACGATAACAACAGCGACAGCACCCGCAGCCAGGCGAACAACAATGCCCGCCCAAGCAGCAACGACGGCAGCAGCACCCAGACAAGCGGCGGCGGCAAAGAGGCAGGGCGACCCGGCGGCGGCAACGGCAGCGCCCACACACCAGCCACGCAGCAACGGCCCGGCCTGGCCCGCCGCGCCGCAGCAGCCGGCCACGGCAGCCGCCGCACCCTGAACAACAGCAGCGGCGGCAGCCAAAACCCGAGACCGCAGCGCCACGGCGGCCGAAACCGCAAACGACGAAGTCATACAAAGCACAGGCAGTGGGAGCAATGATGACCCAGCCCACCCCAACACGGCGACAGCAGGCGGGGCGACAGGCAACGCCGACAAACCGCGCCGACAGCACACAAAGTGAGTCATTGCAGGGCAAGATACAGCAGAGCTGTATCCATTTCTGCCTTTTGGTGCCACCTATCTCTGTGAGCAAAGCTTATCAACAATGATAACCCTCAAGATAAAACAGTTAAGCCATACCAAATTAGCTGCAAATTAGCCTTTCTAATTTCACCCCTCACTGGAATGAAATCAGGAACAAACATGCCCAGGTATCCCACTGAAATTGTGAGAAAAAACCCACACTGATTTTCAGTCTCTTCTCAGCCTTTGACTAATATCAAGTGTAAAAATCACTGGTTTTTATTTAGTAGTAACGCTAAGGTAACATTGTATATTGCTTTCTGAATTGCCATTTCAGGATTAGTAATGTGCCTTATTAACACAATTAAGTGTACATAGCCATGAAACTCACTGGGTGACCTTGGGCCAGTCACTGCCTCTCAGCCTCAGAGGAAGGCAATGGTAAACCCTCTCTGAATACCCCATACCAAGAAAACCCTATTCATAGGGTTGCCATAAGTCGGAATCGACTTGAAGGCACTCCACTTCCTTCCAAGTGTAAATCAGATGTGAAAATATGGAGTGGGTCTCGTGTTGCAAATTGGGAGTCAAAGGTGGGTCTTAGGTCTAAACCAGTTTGGCTTTCTGTAAGCAAAGGAGGAAGAATGCTCAATGAACAGATTGTCAAAAAAGTTGTAATATGTTTGGACTTATGCTGGTGCTGCCCTTCATCCTGATAGATTCTGAGGTGGTGTGCAATAATTAAAAAATAGAGTATAATAAAACATCAAATCACACATTCTTGGTAACACAATAAAACTGAGAGGCAACAAAACTATAAAGCAAGGAGAGGCAGTGAAACCAATCTAAATGTGTTTAACGTGTTGTGAACCGCTTTGATGGTTTTAACGAAATACAAATAGCTTTATAAATAAATAAATAAATAAAAATCCCCTGGCCAAATAAAACGGCTTGATCTGGTACTAAAAATATTGTAATATTGTTAATGTTGCATCAGTTGAACTGGCGGGTGTTCCAAACTCTGGTTCTATCATCACAGAAAAGTCCCTTTCCTGTATCAGTGGTTTAAGATTGCTTGACAAAACCACTGAGCAGGATCTCCAATGGTTTTTGGACCCATGGGTGCATTTGGAATTTTGGGAGAGTGCTTTTGGGCACAACCACCTCTGATTGCTTCTGTCCCTCTTTCCCCAGGCCAGTGCCCCTCCCGTACACACTCCCATGCACGCACGTACACAAATACACACACACTTTCCCAAGGCATCTGGGTAAAAATCTGATCCAGTAGCACTAGAACTGACCCTCTTGAATATGGATCTTGAATTTGCACGATTTTACACAGGGTCCCTCACTCCACAAAAACCAAAAAATTAAAGCTTAAAAGTGGTAAACTGCACAGTAAATATCAGATCCAGTACTTGCCAGCACCACAGAAACAATCCAAGGCAAGGATCATCATGGATCTTCATGCTTTTTACATAGAATTACAACAAAACTACCAACAAATCACAGAACACATCTGTGTACATAGACTTGATTTGTTATTTGATGGTGGTTTTAAGAGGAATTATGAGTATGCATACTTTATATCATGTTTTTGCACCATGGCTGTGTTGGAAAGCACAGATAGATGTGATCTGTGATTTGATAATGATAGTAGTGGAGAACCTATGGAAAAAATATGCAGTTTCAAGAGGATCTGTTTTACTGGATTCAACTTGTGTATGTGTGTGTTCCATCTCTCGGGCACTCCATTCTCTCCCTCCCTGACACTCTGTTTCCCCACCTGCTCTACTCTCCCAGGCTGCTCCCCTTTCTCGCACATCTTGTCAATCACTGCTTTCTGTCCTGTGGCTCAGATGCTGATCTGAGCCTTGGAAAGCACATCAAGCTGAAAGTGGGACTTGGAAAAATCATCACTTTTCCAACTTCTCTCCGCTGTATGTGCTTTTCAAAGAGCAGAAAGGTAACCACCTTCTCCACCTCTTAAGAAAGGGGAAATGAGCAGGGCAGGGGAAGGCTCAGAGGTTTCATGGGTGCTGGGGAAGTCCTCAAGGGCATCATTCAGAGCTCCCAATCCATTCAAGTTTAGCTTTGAGAGTGATGACACATGTAATATTTTTATAGCGGAGGTGCCTTCAATCCAAAATCCTTTTTTACTCCGGGGTTGAGCTCGGGGGTGGAGGGGAAGGTTCTGCAAGTCTGAAGCAGAAACTGGCTGATCCTTAGTGATGTCACCTTGAAGCAGTTTGCAATGAATAAGGCAACAAACAGAGCATGGAAAAGTTACTTTTTTAAAACTACAACTCCCATCAGCCCCAGCCAGCATGGCCACTGGATTTGGCTGATGGGAGTTGTAGTTCAAAAAAAGTAACTTTTCCAAGCTCTGGCAATGAACTAATAGAAAACCACATACAATGCTTTTTAAAAATGCAGATAACCCGAAGGAAACCCAATGAGAAGGGCCAGACTGATTCCTGAACCAGTGTTTATTTTGCTGGTATGCAGTCTATAATTTCAGTTGTGAATCCAGGCTCACCTACTACTGAGGGATGCACCATGAGATGTTGTGCTATATTACATCTTGATTCATTTCAAAACAACCATTGTTTTAAGCCTTTAAATGGACGATCTTCCACGAATTAATTGACACACCCTGGATTCCTTTGCATCTGCACTGCTAGAGCTATTGATTGATTCAGATGAATGTAGTCTTTGCTTGGTCGACCTGTTTCAATCCCTAGTTATTTCCTAGAGATTAACACATGCAATTATGGAATTGGTTCAGTATAACTTCCAGATTTAACAAAAACAACCAATTTGTCACCTGTGTCTCTTAAAGTGAAAACAGCTGACAATACTTGACTCATGCTATGCACTAGAAGAAAATGAGGCCTCCTAGGAAGAAAAAATAGATAATGTCTTTGGGTCAGCAGGAATACCTTCAAGATTTTTTGGGTATACTGAAAATTGAAATGGGGATGGCTCCAGTTCTTTTTGGGTCTATGAAAAAGAGACTACCTTCCCCACTCCTAGTGTAACAATGTATTATGCTCTCACCACCATGATCCTTGTGACATCCTCCCTTTTGGCTTACTGTGTGCTGGGAAACCAATAGGAAGAGTGTATTAGTGATCACACTGGGTCTGTGGTTCAGACTGGTGATACATCAAACATCTTTGGCCCCTGGCAGCTGTAGGGCCTTGCTGGGGACTTGGTCTGCTGAGACTGAAGTCCCTAACTATTAAAAAAACCAGGAAAATTCCCTTATTTTTATTTCTGCACTGACATTTTTAATTAAAAAATCAGGCAAAGGCTTTAGGATTAATAAACACTGACACAATTCTGTGTTCTTCTGTATCCATAGATTGTATGCTCTACATAAGATAATGGGAAGTAGGGATATTTCTGTGAAATGGGGTAGGGAGTTAATATTGGGACATCAGTAACCCGAATTACTACCAAGATCCCAAGTCTCTGCTACAGAATGTATTGAAATGCCACTTAGGGTTTTCTCCTGGCCCCAATTCTGCAGTTATAGTGCTAGTTCACAGAATATGTATGTTATGGGGCACTACTTCTTGTATAACCTTGTTCATCAATAGTTCTAGGATTTAAAAAGCTTTATTTCAGAAAAAAAGTTAAGGTTTTACAAGTTCATGCATGCTCTGAAAAGTATGGAAATGGTATAACAGAAACATAGAATAGTAGAGTTGGAAGGGGCCTATAAGGCCATCGAGTCCAACCCCCTGCTCAATGCAGGAATCCAAATCAGAGCATTCCTGACAGATGGCTGTCCAGCTGCCTCTTGAATGCCTCTAGTGTCGGAGAGCCCACTACCTCTCTAGGTAATTGGTTCCATTGTCGTATGGCTCTAACAGGAAGTTTTTCCTGATGTCCAGTCGAAATCTGGCTTCCTGCAACTTCAGCCCATTATTCCATGTCCAGCACTCTGAGAGGATCGAGAAGAGATCCCAGCCCTCCTCTATGTGACAACCTTTCATGTACTTGAAGAGTGCTATCATATCTCCCCTCAGTCTTCTCTTCTCGAGGCTAAACATGCCCAGTTCTTTCAGTCTCTCCTCATAGGCTTTATTTCCAGTCCCCTGATCATCTTTGTTGCCCTCCTCTGAACCCGTTCCAATTTGTCTGCATCCTTCTTGAAGTGTGGAGACCAGAACTGGACACAGTATTCAAGATGAGGCCTAACCAGTGCTGAATAGAGGGAAAATAGTACTTCACGCGATTTGGAAACTATACTTCTGTTAATGCAGCCTAATATAGCATTTGTCTTTTTTGCAGCCACATCACACTGTTGGCTCATATTCAACTTGTGATCAACGACAATTCCAAGATCCTTCTCACATGTTGTATTGCTGAGCCAAGTATCCCCCATCTTATAACTGTGCATTTGGTTTCTTTTTCCTAAGTGTAGAACTTTGCATTTATCCCTGTTGAATTTCATTCTGTTGTTTACAGCCCAATGCTCCAGCCCATCAAGGTCCCTTTGAATTTTGTTTCTGTCTTCCACGGTATTAGCTATGCCCCCCAACTTGGTAAGTTAAGGCTTCTGTATGAAAGGACCTTCAATTCATCAGAGGCTTTCATGAATGAACAAGAGGTTTCTTTGCTTATTCACCCTTTCTTCTGTAGCACCTTGAACCCCCTCTCATGCTGTTTCAAAGGATGCCCACCCTTCCCATGCAGGTTTTCTGGTGCTCAAGGGGTTGCAGGGGGAAAGGGGAATGAGTGAAAATTGCTTTTCTTCCATTAGTGGGCATTGGAAGTGCTATTTCTATGGGTAGGACTCCCACTCAAAGGATCTTTATTTATTTAATTAATTATAAAAGTATTTCTGTATCACCATATCTGTCCTCCCCGAAACCACTGAAGACAGACTTGGACGCTGAGGTGAGTTTTTCTTTAGTAGCTTTAATGAATAAAGTAAATTCGGAGCGCTTCATGAATCAGGTTACAGATTACATAGACTTCAGTCTCATAAATTGAATGGAAGACACGACTATACTGCACTAAGATGTTGTCACAGCAAGCAAACATGCCCCCTCACTGACCTTAAATAAGGATAGACGGGGACCCTACTTGCATGGTCTGCAAGTCACTACGGAGTACACGGACATACTTCTCCTCAGAGGGATAGTGAGAGCTCGCTGGGATTGCTGGTGCAAACGCCTATCGATCCGGGGTGTGGGTGGCCGGGCCAACTCATAAAAGGCCTCCTCAACAGTAGGGGGAGGACTACACTGCGATGATGGCAAAGTGGGCAGAGGAAGAGGGTGAGAGATGGGTGAAGAGTCCTTCTCTTGGCAGGGATGGGCTTCCTCGCTGGTAATAGTACACTGTGCCAGCTATCTAGAAGTTGTGGTTAATGAAAAGATTTCACAGTTACCGAGTACACTTGAAATGGGAATAAACTAGAGTCATGAAGTATGTATGTGACATTCAGAGGGTACTTATCACATGCTCTGAAAACCCCTCCTCACTATATGTTAATCTCCATATATGGTTATGAATAGATGCATTTGCTTTGCCTATATAACTGTGTAATTATGACATGGGCAGAGAGACTTTTTTTGTGTTCAGGCAGCTGGCACTGGGCTCTCTCCTGATGTACATCAGTATTTTATTTATTGCAATAAACTTGTCCAATTGATTGCTTCTCCTAAATTTGATGGTGAAGAGAGTTTCCTTCCACATGTACAACATTAAAACATAAAACACCTTTAAAAACAATAGTCTTTAGGTCTAACACCTTGTAATCAATAAAGGTTTTCTACAATCTCACATATTATGCCTGCTTACAACTTAAATCACTTCCAGACACCCTGTTTATTGAGCATTCATTCTGATTTGTTTTCATAAAGTGTACAGGGAGGTTAGATGGCATGTCAAGCAATTGTTGTTCCACTTTTTCCAGTGCATTTCCCCATCACTCTTCTTATTGCAAAAAGTCTGATGCAAGGGGTGGGGGAAGCAGGTTTGTTCTGCAGGAGCACTAATCAACTGTAATTGCACAAACTTGTATATAATTGACTCTTACCCAAAATCATTGACAGTCTGGAAGCTCTTAAGCATTATACACCTACACTTTGCTTTGTTTTTTCTTCAAATGCAAATGCTTTTTCAGATTTGTTTTCATTGAGGTTTGGAAGAAACACCTTTTGATCCAGTTTACATTTCACATTAAACCATAGCTGTGATATCCATACAGTAGCTGTGTTCTGTTATGGTAACATTCCTGAGCAAGGGACATTTGTTTAAAATGTGAGCTATCCAGTTACAACTTTATTCCACTTGCCACTCTTTCTGTCCACTCACTTTTACTGTATTTCAAGCTATCTGATACATTATATTTGCTAGATGAAAATTTTAAAAGTGGCAGCTCATTCCTGCCTTTCTTCTTACTATCATCCGTAGTATTTGAACAAGCAGCATGTGAGTTGGGTGGTTATTTTACGTTGTTGGGTGATTTTTGTGGATGAACAATTTTAGTATATTTGTTTCATTTTAACAGATTCAGTTGCGTATTTTTTGTGCTATTATGCCTGTGAAACGGTATATACATTGAATAAAATGAACTAAACTGAATTTGTGCTTCTCTAGAGCTGCAATCTTAAGGACACTTACTAGGGAATAAGTTCCATTGACATAATGAGATTGTCTTCTAAGTAGACATATATAGGATTAGGGTGGATTGATTTAAAGAGAAACCCTTGATTTAAATCAAGTTTGTAACTTACAGTTCTTCACATATTTCTTAAGCAATGGTACAAATCTTACTACTAAAACAAATTAATTTACAACACACTATAGCATTTTACAAGGTACACTTTTAGTAATTGTTTAGACAATTTGATTTTTATTAATTTAGCAACATAATTTAGCACATAATATGCCTGTGTCAAGCTGCAGACACTTGTTTTTTTAGAAAACAAATATAGAATGGAGTTCCTTAGGGAAGCTGAGTTATGCTGAAGTAAAACAGGGAATGGACTTACGGCATCACCATTATGGTCCTGCCATGATGTTCCAAAATAAGGGGGCATGTTGTGTAATATAGAATAAGAAAATGTCGCCCAGTGGCAACTCTTAACTGTATCTTTCTGTACTGTAACTTAGGTTATAGGTTCTAAACCTAGTTAAGGGTGCAATCTAACTTGTATTTATGCCAGGCTAAGGGGAGTTGGATATGATGGACCCCTGGGCAGGGTCCTGGCTCAGCCAGGCTCCTCTGGACTCTGTTGGCAGAAGCCCCTCACCCCGGCTCAGTCGGGGGGTCCACCGGGAAAGCCCAGCCTGCCGAAGGGGGTGCTGGTGGAAGCTGGTGGAAGGCCTAAAGGCATTCTGGGGGCATGTTGGAGAAGGGGCTGGGGGGGATTTATGCAACATCCAATTCCTGTTTGGAGCGCCCCTGCAGGCCCCAATCCAAGCCAAAGCTACGCAGAGAAAAAGGTCAGCCTAAGAAAATAATTGCAATGGAAGTCTATAGATACGCTTATTCCCTGGTAGGGGTATTGCCCAAGGAAGGAATTTATTCAAAATATTCATAGATGGGGTCTCTGTTATGCCCAGAAACCATGACATATAGGAATATAGGAACTGGAAGCTGAGTCTGTATTGTTCCCTCCCCCCCAGCTTCTCCACTGTTCTTTTATATTCTGCCTCCAACTGTCCTTCTCTGTACAGTAGAGCCCCACTCATACAGCGGGTTATGTTGCAGACCCCCGCCTAAAAGCGAAACCAGCCCAAAAGCGGAACTCCTCCAATAAAATGGTACCCGATGCCCGAAAAATGCCATAAAAGCTGTACAAGCGCCATATGAGTGGGGTCTTACTCTAATTTTAGCTGCCGTATTAATGGAACGCTGAAAAGTGGGGCCCTACTGTACTGTCTGTATCCTAATTCCTTTGCCTTGTGTGGCCCAGTTCCACCACCCACCTCATAAACTCAGAACAACAATCCCATTCCCATCCAACCTGTGTTGTTGCACATGTAACTTTAGTCACAGAAACTGAAAGTCCAGAACTTAAAAGAAGCAGGAGTTAAGCAGGGCAGAGCCATTTTCATGAGATGAAAAACTGAAACGAATGCCCATGTTTGATTGGTAGGAATGAGAGACAAACTTCCTATTGTATTAAAAAAAATTAGATCTGCTTTTAAAAAAATCCAGTTTTTTTTTAATCAGTTTTTTATCCACCCTTTATAGGATTGTGCTGTAAAGTAAGACCTTTTAAAGGGCTGAGCTACATGTCCAGCAAGATCATGTAGTAGAGTCCTGCCTGGATTGTACCACCATTGATACCACTGTTTTGTAAAGATATGCAGAGAAGTTAAAGCATATTATCTATTCTTTCTTCTGCTTTATTGTAATTTTGAACTCAAGGTTTGAAGAAATAACTGCAAATATTTGATACAAAGTTCATTTCAGAGCTGCAATTTTTAATAATGCATTTGTTCTGTGTGTAGGGAGGTGATTAAAATGATGCAGTCATTTGCATTAATTGTCTTTGTTTGTGATTTGTAGAAAAGTTATCTCCAGAGATTGAGTTTATTTGTAAACACAGCATTAACCTCCAAATCCCAGGGCTCACAGACCTGATTAATCTGGTGGGTACGTGTTCAGGTACAATACACTAACTCTGATTTAAGTTTAAACAATATTTGAAAAGCTTGCGATAAAAAAACTTTTGTTCACAGTTTTTGTGTAGAGAACAGCAAACAGTGGTACAAAGCTGCTGCAACGTAGGATCCATTCTAGATAACAATATCCTGGAAAATAATCTGTATTAAAAGTAGTGACAAAGAAGAAGCCGCCTAATTAAGGTTCCAAACATTTTGCCTTCCCTTCACTGATGTAATGGAAATGGTAGCCTTGCTGAAGGGGAAAAAGTTATTTCCAGGCTTGTGTACAGTCTTTTAAAACTGCAGCACATATGAACTCCAGCAGTAGTATGGAAAGGTATACAAATCAGTACTAAATAGATCACCAAAAAGTCTCAGAAAAGGATGGGGCAAATCTGTATGAATTTATGAAAGAAAAGTTGGAACCTACAGCCATTGAGAGTTCCTGCTAAAGCAGAGGATGCTCAAATGGAAAAAATAGTCAGCAAAAATTAAGGCTGCAATGTTGCAAGGTTATATCTACCCTTTATGTGGCAAATGTGTTTGCTGCATGTACATCAGCATTTCCTACAGCAAATGTTTCAAGTGTGGGCAAGAAGGACACACTAGTGTACATGTGTCCAGGGACTGTAGTTTTCAAATGTGAACACATGTATGTTTTCTACTTCCTGCAGAAACCCTTGTGTAAAGTATAAATCTGTCCTTACTAGCTGAGCTTAGTGGGACTTACTTCCGAGTAAACATGCTTAGTACCAGGCTGTAAAGCTTTCATAATTTCTTTACACTTGATCTATCAATGGCCACCTTAGTCAGAGGCATTATGCTTCTGAACACCAGTTGCTGGAAGCTGCAGGAGAGGAGAGTGGTCTTGCACTCAGGTCCGGCTTGCAGACTGCCATGGGCATCTGGTTGGCCACTGTGAGAACAGGATGCTAGGATAGATGGGCCACTGGCTTGATCTAGCAGGCCCTTGTTATGTTCTTATGGGTATAAGGTTGCAGCCTAAATGGGACATCATGCATGAAGTTACTATACATGTAGATTGTTGATAGAATGGCCAGTAAGTACTTATAGGTTTCCTGATATGCTCCCTATGCATATTTATATCATAAGTGGTGGAGTTGTTAGGAGGCACAAGATTATTAGAAAAAGATAATAGAAATTATTTTGCAGATTTTTGGATTTAGTTTTGTAGTGAATATTTTAATGACTGTTTAATGCCATGAGGAGATTATATTTATGTTCAAAGGTATTGCTATCAGCAGAATGTTTCTGGGCATATTACTGGAAAAATCCTTGTTTCTACAATAAACGAATGGTATTTTTAAGTGCCTAAGTTTGGCAGAAATTGAAAACTGACAAATGCTATTAATAAAAGAACTGGATCTCAATTGGGTAATCTGGCAAATAACTGGAAATGTTGTATTCATTATTGGAATCAGCACTGTGGACAGATTAGATAGGAATTTGCTTTAGTAATTCCTTTTTTATCTGTTGAAAATATATTTAATAAAAAGCAATTCCTAAACAATTTTTATGATAGATAATGTTTTTTCATAAAATTATGACTAATATGTAAATATGCTCAGTTATTAATGATCAGTTAACTAATATGAACTAAAGGCAGCCCTACTAATTCAACTTTCCTGGATCAGCATTCTAGGACCTTCCCCACAGAGTTATTCAAAAAACAGCCTAGTTACATTTAGGAATAGATGAATCTATCAATTTCAGTTCTCTTAAGTTTCTCATTTTTCTATTCTTAAATTCAGTACTCCACATTTCTGCAGCAGTTTACAAATTTAAAAGAAAAAGGCCTCATGAAAATTCATCAGCATTTTAGTGTGAACTTTTACCAATAAACTCAATTTGTATGCAATTTTGACTGATACACACATTTGTGCAAGCAATTTCACCTAAATGATGCATTTTATGTTATTTTTACTACTATATGCATTTTGTGCACATTTCTTCTATAATATATGCATTTCGTACATATTGTTTGGTTGAAGAACTAAATCACAAAATTCAGTGCAGATTTCAAAGAATAGCTGTGTTTCAGTTCACATATTGGTCCAAGAAGTGCAAATCAGGTTGTTTCTCATTAAAATACAACAAAAATGAATTTCTGCTCTATCCCAAGTCATATATCCCTTTAGGCGGAAGACTCTCACGTTCTTTTTGAGAGAGTGTAGCAGCAAACTCTATTGCAGAGTTTGCAAACTCTTACAAGTCTACAATTTTTTTTCCTGTCCTGCACATAGCTGATTGCTATTGCTGATGCGAATGCTGAATGGACTAAAGCTGTGCCAGGATTGCAGGTACAAAGAAAGAGAATAGCTGAAAAGCGCACTGAGAATGATTTATTGGCCCAGTCTGTTTCATTTTAAGTCTAGTGACTCTTCTTCAGGACAACAAATTCAGTCCGCTCACAAGACAATCCAAACAGTTTTGGATTCTTATAAGGTGTAAAAGACTTCTGGTTATTATTTGAATGGATTGGACTTGTTTCTTCTGAATTTTTGAAATATGTTGGGCCAGTAAATTCTCAATGCACCTTTGTCATCTCTCTTTCTTCCTTAAGTGATACAAGCATTTTTTTATTTTATTTATTTATTTATTTTATTTTATTCAGCTTATATCCCACCCGACTAGCAAACAGCTCTCTGGGCGGCAAACATAAAAACATATACAATAATAAAATTACAAGATCAATATAACAAATATAAAAGTACACCATCTAAAATAAAAATTACAACATTTACATAAATAACTGCATGTGGCATCATGTTTGACCAGTGACACGCTTGCTCCCATTTCCAAATGTCTGTTAATTTAAAATCCATTTTAACAGCTTTCTCATCTCTGTCTGCTAATGGGTAAGTTCTTTATGTCTGGGAAGGGTAGACTTCATGCTTGCAGGATCTACTTTGTATTTTTACTAGGACCTTGAGGTACACTAATTGGAGCCTAGCGCAAAATAGAGGTGGTGGTGGTGAGGAGCAATGTATTCTTAGAATTAAGGAATTCTGAACACATGTTCACCCAGAAATGTGTATGATGTACCAGAACTGAGATCAGTCCTGTCACACAAAAATCTTCTTGTTCCACTCTCCCACACCACACTTTCTTCAACTCAGCAACCTAGTTTAGAAGGGAAGGGGAGCCTTTTTGTTGTTGCTATTATTAAACAAATAGAAGTCAGAATCCCTACTGATCTACTGCAGTTACTCAGAGCTACTAGTTGACCTCAATCACTTTCTGCCCACCCCTGCTCTATTTTGTATATCCCCAATAAATCTTACTGAAATTTTTTTACACATCTTTATCATTAGTAACACTATGCCAGGAATAGCCAATGTGGTGCCCTCCATATATTGCTGGGCTACAATCCCCATTATCCCTGGCACTGATGGGCATTGGAGTTCAACACCTGAGGGGCACCATGTTGGCTACCTTTGGACTGTGCCCTTTCCTTCAGCACTGCCCTTGTTGGCTGTGTGTAATTTGTGTGCTTGATTTAGTTTAAAGCAACACCACAGCAGCAGAGTAACAGCAGATGTTGAAATGCGAGTGTGCCAGCGTGTGTGTGCGTTTACCTAAGAAAGCAGGCTTTTACCCTGCATCAGCATCACTGAGACTGGAGACTTAGTAAAATAAGAAAAGCTACTTTATTTATAGAAATACATTGTAGATAGAAAAGCATACCTAGTTCTAACTAACTAACTAAGTTGGAGGCATAACGCCCTGGTGTAGGGGTTAGCCTCATGGCTTGGACAGAGAGCAGAGACAAAGGCAGGAGCGACAGAAGAAAGTCAGAGCATCACAGGTAAAGGTAAACAAGCCTATCCATCTGGAGGACCCTAGCTCTATCTCCCTTCTGGAGCATAAACAAAAAGAACAAAACAGGAGTTGCTCTTGCCCCACTTCCAACAGCCTTGACATTTCATTAGTCTTTTTAGGTATGTGAGTGATATTTAGTGCTAGTCCTACTCAGAGTAGACCCGTTGAAGTTAATAGGCATGACTAACTTAGGTTCATTAATTTCACTGGGTCTACTCTGAGTAGGACTTAGTTGAATAGAGTCCTATGTTTCTTTTTTTAATAGACTGCATACCGGCCTCCAATGTTGGAGTGCACATAATTTTTTTCTTTAAGAAAAAACAAATATATAGGCAATTTCCTCACAGCAGCACAGGTACCCACACCTGTTAATTAGCTGCTAATTGTTAATTAGTGGATCCAATCAGGATGCATACATAATGTGCCAAAATCCCGGCCTATGCATCAACCTTCATTGAAATTTTAATCCTGGTTCTGTTTGCTCAGTAGCAACCCAGTGGAACAAGGAGGAAAACATAAGCTCAAAATTGTAACTGAAACGAATATTCCAGTTTATAGATGCACAAAGGTTAATGATATTATGGGATTGATAGAGAATGAAGCAAAGATAATGCTTTGACATTACAGCAACTTAAAGTAACCTGGAAAATTATCTTAAAGCAATATGATATATTTATTTATTTATTATTTAATTTGTATCCCGCCCTTCCTCCCAGCAGGAGCCCAGGGCGGCAAACAAAGCGTTAAAACACTTTAAAACATCATAAAAACAGATCTTAAAATACATTAAAACAAAATAGTGTTAAAAACATTTTTAAAAAACAACTTTTAAAAAGGGTTAAAAACATTAAAAAAACATATTGAGCATATATATATTTGCATAAGCTAATTAATTAAGACAATAAAAATATGAACTAACAGAACCATATATTTTCCTCTTAACTCCTTCCAGCCCCAAAGGCAGTTTCCCTCCACACAAGAAGAACCTCTAACTCACCAGAATCTGAGTACTTCTTTTATACTGACCAGCAAACTGGATCAGGAGGTTGGAATTATCCATTAAATTTACTTTTAATTATTATGGATGGACCCCCATAATACGTAGCCATTCATAGACTATGAATTATCATAATCCATCTAGGAGGGGGATGAAGAGGAGCATCTGAGACCCCTGCATCAGTGATTTTCTAATCGATGCCCTTTTACATGTTATTTTTGCATGCATGTATGTTATTATTTCACTTAGATATTGTTTTGTCTATTAGGCAGCTCTGTATCAGCTTCCTATCAGAACCTCTTCTAACCTGGCATCAGAAAGTGACAATTGTTTGCAGATATCCAAGCAAAAATGACCCACACAGCACAAAAGTGTCATCCATCTTGGTTTATCATGGTTTCACCATTGCTCTACTCTATGCATCCACTTTTAATCTGACTGCCATATATAGACTTTCTGTCCCCTAAAAGTATTGTCAAATGACCATTGTTTTCTTTTTCTGGCATATGGCAAAAGTGCATAGACAATAAATTTCTAAAGGGAATATATATATATTTACAAAATTTGCTGAAAGTGTGATCTCCCAGCAACAGACATGCTACATGGAGGAAAGGTGTCATAATCCTATTCAACAAAACTACACATTTAATGTGTGAAAAAAGCCAGTCATGGTGAAAAGTTCTCTCTCTCTTGAACTGAAATTAGTGGGCAAATGGCAAATACAGGAACACTTAATATAGGCTTGCAGAAAGATAATAACCATTTTATACATGAATAACATATAACAAGATAGTTATAGTGCAATATAGTATAATTTCAGAGTGTGGTCCTAGTCTAATCCGTATTTCAGGTGTTATAGCCTACCATATCTAGTACTTTTTAGTAAATCAACAACTTTGTTATGCAATCATACTGAAAAGCTAGAAAACTGACAGTACGATCCTATTAATGTCTTCTTAGAGAAATAAGTCACATTGAGTTCAGTGGGACTTACTTGGGTAAGCTGATAAGGGACTGCTGCTTTACTGTTTTTTTCCTCTGTGCTAATAATAAACGTTTTTTCTTCCAGCTAAATCAAGAGAGGAACAAAATGGTAGGATCTCAGTCTCTGCTCCAGTAAGTGTTACATAACCCTGACAAACCCTACAAGTGACTTTTCAAAGTCTAAATTTCCACCTGTGCTATCTGCTGGATGCAGCATTCCATTGAGTGTCAAGCATGCAGTAAAAAAAAGTAGCACCTTTGATTAAATATAAAGAGAGAGCTCAAAATACGTAGGTTATCAACAAATTGTGCACTGATATATTGTTCCTCCCTGCTGGATAGGCTGGTTGCTACTGTTACTATCATATCTTCCTGTTGGCAAATGTTTTCCAAGGCCAGTTGCCTGACAGAGGAGGAAGTTGCATTGCTTCCATCTCAGGTACCCAGCTGTGGGGTGCTTTCTTTCTGTACTCACCTGCCCCCTCATTACTGCCACCTCCTCTTCCTGAAAAAGAAAGTGCCTACAGCTGGATGCCTGTGATGGAAGCAAATGGCGCAACTCCTCCCATTTCAGTCAACTGGCTGTGGGTTTCTTCATTCCCCAACAGGAGGAACTAGTAGTAAAGGCAGTAGCTACCTAGTTTGCAAACCAGTGGGGAGGAGCAAGATGACATTCTAGTGTTGGATTTGCTGGAAAGTTACACATATACATGGAAGGAGGGAGCATTCACAGTGCTTTGAGCTTTTTATATTTTGTCTGTACGTGCTTCTTTTAAAAGTGATAGACAACAGTCCACTGCATATATACAAATTCTTTTAATATGAAGTAGTTCACTCCTTTTCAGGAGTGGGTAAAACCAAAATTCCTCATCTTCTTTGTTTGTCAGGACAGAATCCCACAAATGAATTTCTAGATATCACCGTAACAGTCTATTTAGAAATAGAGAGCACCACATTTTCAGAATTCATATGCTTAGGTCTTGATCGTATCTTAATGTCAGATGACTTTTTGATTGCTATCTATTCAAGTACATCCAGCTTGGCCTTGGGTTTTGCCTTAAGTTTTTGCCCTTTGTGTTTCTTACAACATCTGTTTTGCTAACTATTTTCTTGCATGCTTTTTCATTTGAAACAAAATCACCATGCTCTCCTGTTTCTCCAATACTCAGAAAACATTATGGATAAACTGTCTATCATTGAAATAGCTCAAGTTTCAAGAGTTTAGTCAGAGAGGTATTATGTTCTGTAATCAGCAAAAAAAATTGTAGATTTGATGTTAGAATTAAGGCTTTAGTTTTTCCTTTGGGAAAGAAAAATCCATGATTCTTCTGAAGCCACTATTTGTATGCTAAAGATGACTGCTATTGTGATTCATTGACTTGGGTCTGTTAGAGCTTTACCTAAAATTTGACTGTGAATATAAACTAAAACAAACCAAGGGTCATTCACCAACAACAATCCATTGCTTCAGATGGGCATTGTTTCTGGGCAACGAGCAAGCATTGATTTGTTTTAACTACGCATTGGTACTATGTGTGACCTCAGTACCCTTCCTTCTCTGTGATTTGTTTCTCCGACACCCAGACACTCACCAAGCTACAAAGGCACAAATCAAGGGCAGCCAGAAATGCTAAGCCATGGATTGTTCAATAAGCCACAAACTATGTGTAAAGCAGGCCTTTGTCTGCTTAGGACCCAATTCCCAGCTCCACTGTTGTGATATTGGTTGGTTGACTAGAATGGTTAGCTAACCATTGTTGTATGACAAAACATATTTCTTAAGAGATACGGACACCTAGGTAATTTTTTAAAGTGGGCCGATTTGTTTTATTAGCAGCCAAACTTGAACAGATTTTTATGTAATATAGTAGGCAGAAATTGTGAAAATTAGAATATCAGAAAGTCCAGTTTTCTGTTTTTGATGTTAACCTGACATTATTCTGTGTAATTTGTTTTTATATATGTTGCATGTTACTTTGTGAAGACTGTACAATAAAAACTACTGGTAGTTTCATTCTTCAAATATTCTTGGTAGCTGGTGGCAGTTTTACAAGAATAAAGGACATTTGGGCCAAGGTGACTTTCATTTATTACAGCAGCACCTGTTTTAGGAAGTTGCGTAATGTGGCTAATGGTCCAGTTGTGATTGCTGTTTTGGATCTCAGAAAGGAAGGTTTTCCAGAGATAGATGTTGCGCCCCAGGTGCAAGGGGAGTTAGATCAGGGAGAGGAGTCAGATGAGGATGAGGCCCCTGGGGACATTGTAGAAAGGGGGGCTCTGTCAGCCCACAGGCTCCCTCGCCCATCCTTCCTGTCGAGGCAGATCCCGCCCCGTCTGCGAGTTCCCCGTGTGAGCCATTGGGAAGTGAACCTTTGCGCACGCCAACCCCACCCACGTCAGAATCCCCACCTGGCACTTCAAATGCTTCCCTGCCAACCAGCTTCCTGCTCCCTGAGGTTGCGCCGTCACCTAGCAAAGCCCCACTATCGGATGGGACAGCTGAGGCTCGCTCCCCCTCACCCCACGTGAGAAGGTGTGAGAAGAGACTCTCAGAGGGTAGAACTGTGGAGGAGCCGGCAGTTATAGGCCAAGACCTTCCCTACTTAAGCAGGTGTCCACCCTGACTTCAGTGCTGAGTCAACTCTCCCCACATGCTGCAGAGACTGCTTAGTTAGGCTAGTTAGGGCAAGTAGTGAGTCAGAGTAGACAGGTGAATGAAGCACACTGCTTTAGATGTAACCATCACACTAATAAACAAGAATTAAACCAAGCCTCGCCTCTGTCTCGGGCTCTGGGCAGGACAATAGGAAACATAACTTTTTCAGTTCCTCCAATTTCCTGAGTTTTGTTATTGATGATTCCTTTTTCTTTGCCCATTGGTGGAAAAGCTTGGCCATGGAATACTTGTAGCCCATCTGGGCCATCCTGGCCTTCACCCCTTTCCAGTTTTCAGAGTTGGGAGTTACAGAGCTCCCCATTAATGTCAGCAGTGCAGGCTCTGGTCCATCTTCTGAATGAGGGCTCCCACAGTCTTCGGAATCCATAGCAGACTATAGCCTCCTACTCCAACCATTCTCAGATATGTTCTTGGTCTGTCTAGGATGACGACATCATCAGAATGTGCCTATAACAATGCCCTTGGTCACGCCTGATCAGAAAAGCTTTTATTCCTTCAGATGATAATACCCAGAGTTAGAGCTATTTTATAATTATTAATAATAATTATTTTTTGCAGTATTGTTGTATATTTATCCTCCTGGATTATTTCTTTCTTTTTCGTAATCATTGTTTTAATGATTTTCCTGTGTCTCTTTTGGTGTGCATGCAAAAAGCCTTGTTTGTTGCATAGTAAATTGAACTGATCCTGGTCAGGCCAGTATGGAGATATGCAGTAGCCATTGCTAGCTTGTGGATGTTTTAGTATACTCCTGCAACATCCCAGCCATTGTTGAGCATCTGGAGTTTCTGAACTGCTGCTCTCATTGCAGCAAACCCTCTAAAGGAGAGAGGCAAGTCATATGACAATACGGGCATGTCTCCTGGCCCTGCTAGCATGATTGCCAGCCTTTACCTTGGGGCCTTGTTATGCAGTACAACACATGCCATCACAACCTTAGCTACCTTCCCAGTGTAGTGGAGATGAGAAGTATATCTTCAAGTTTCTGGAATTATCTGGGGCTCGACCAACTCCCCTCCCTGCTCCTCCTGGGGAATCTGGGGCTCAACACCAATACTGTATATGCTTACTTGGAAGAAAGTCCAGTATACTCACTGGGACTTACTCCCAAGTAAATGTGATTAAGATTGCAGCATTAGTCTCCTTGATTTCAACTTTTTAAAGTTTTAGATAGGAATAAAACTTTTTTTCTATAAAGGCTTGGCGTATTGTACATTTTCTTTTAGAAATAGCTAGCGAATATTAAGCACTTTAGAAATCCTAATGATTTCATGCATCTGTGTGAACCAAGTTTTTCCAATAAATGCATTTATGGACTGATGTGTGTGAATAAGTGTGAAGTTGTCTGAGTAAGTCGGGTATTCAAATCAGGCCTAAAACATCCAGTGATAGAAAGTAAATTAATCTTAAATTTTTTTCTTTTCTTTTCTAGAGCTGGGATAAACTGTCCAGTCATTGCTATGGATATTTGCCAGCTTGACTGTCCACGAGCTGCTACTGCACATGGAGAAGACGAGCATTTTATCTGTATGATTTATAGAATGAAGAGTAACATGTTTAAGTATAGTTATTTATTCAGTTTGCAGAAAATATTAAAAAGTGGAAAACAGGTATTTACATGGATCTATATACAGCACAGTAAGGAACTAAGTGGCTTCTGAAGCTTCAGTTTCTTGGAGTTTGTAGTTGGCCTCCCATTGCTGCATTCTGTGCAGTGGCTTTACCTGATACCTATTAGCCTGGTCACCTAAAACTTTGCAAGGTAGTGCTGGTAGTGCAGTCCATGAAGAGGAAGGGTGTCTGAATCCAGTGTAAGATTGTGTCTTTTCTCAGCAGTACTGCTTCCTATAATTCTGGATTTGCTCTAAACTGCCAACACAGGAGTCTCCTATATGGATGTCCTAGTGGTAACTGTTTCCCATAAGCCCTGTTCTCATGTTCATGGTGAATACATGTGGACTTGAACTGGGGAGGGCTCACATACACAATCCACCCCGAATGTCTCCATGTATGCCAACTCCACTTCAGACCTTCTCACATTTGGCACAGAGGTCTGAAGGGGGATTCTAAGTGCATTTGGGTTAACGTGCTTAGAATTTCCCCTGCAGTCAGGAACCTGGATAATGGAGAGTTCATGACTGCGAGAAGGATTCTAAGCACACTCACACATTACACATTTAGAATCCCTCTTCAAGCTTTCATGCTGAACGTGGGAAGTTGTGAAGTTGAACAAGAGAATGTGGGAATGTTGGAGGTGTACCATGAGCCCACATATGTTTGTCCCAAACACCTGAATAGTGCTATAGTTGCCTTACAAAGCAGGGAACAAACTTTCATGTTCATCAGTACTTTAATTCAGGTTAGATGTTAAGCAAAATTATACAGGTAGTGGCTGTATACTATAGCCAGCATGGATTTTTCACATTCCACAATGTTAAATTGAAAATACCCCCATGCTATTCTGATGTTTCCCATAAGCTCATTTCAAAATAAAACCTTACAAACCTTATAGTCCTGAACTAAGAAACACTTGCTTAACAACTCTCCTAATGTTCATGGCGATACACAAAACAGTCAGAGAGAATCGAGAGTTCAAAGTGTAAAAAGAGAGAGAGAAAAACCAGACCCCTTTTGGACTTTTTTCTGTCAGAGTTGTCATCAATTGTTGAAATTAATTAAAACCAAGCTGTGTTCACTGAGTACCTGTAATCCTATTACTGACCTTGTCCAATACTCTGACCTTCATCTTTTGCAGTTTAAAAGTTAAAAAAATGCCTGGCTGATTTTTAATTAAT
Organism: Rhineura floridana; assembly: GCF_030035675.1. NCBI lineage: Eukaryota > Metazoa > Chordata > Lepidosauria > Squamata > Rhineuridae > Rhineura > Rhineura floridana. Next base: position 48,102,615 of record NC_084480.1, read on the forward strand.
TTAAGAAATTTTACATTGAACTCAGTGATGACACCGGGCATGCTCAGTAAGAGCCAACTGTCAGTGTTCTAAAAGCCAGACCCACAGCTTCTTGGCTTGGCTAATCAGGGCCACACCCACGCCAGACCTTTATTTCACTTTAGACAGTCATGGCTTTCCCCAAAGAATCCTAGGAAGTGTAGTTTGTGAAGGGTGCTGAGAGGAGACTCCTATTCCACTGAGAAAGCACCAGTAGCCAGAGTGGTTTAACAGTTAGCCACTCTGATTGAAGGTCTGTGAGGGGACCAGGGCTTCTCCTAGCAACTCTCAGCACCCTTCACTAACTACACTTCCCAAGATTCTTTGAGAGAAGCCATGACTGTCTAAGGTGAAATGAAGGTCTGGTGTGGATGTGGCCAGGGACAGCTTTGGTTTAAATTTGGGGGGAGGCTACATGTGCCTGCTGTAGAATAAAAAATTGGGGGAAACCCTGAAAAAGAATGATACTATTCACAATGTTTCCCTTTTGGAAAGGAAAGGGGCTTCACCTCTGCCCAATGCCCACCCACCCAATCTCCTCCCCTCCTCCTCTCCCTGCCCTTCCCCCAGGTCTATTTCACCTATCCTAAACATGATTGCACAGAAATAAATCACATTGAACTCAATAAGCATGCAAATGATCAAACCTGTCGTCCCCTCCTCCTTCCTCCCATCACTTCCCCTTTGCTCCTTCCCTTCCCCTTCCTTTGCCCCTCCCCTTCCAATGCCCCCCTCCTTCTACTCCCCTCTCCCCTCCCTTTCCTCCTTCCTTCTCCTCTCCCCCTCCTATTACCTATCCTAACCATGATTGCATGGGAGTAAATCCTATTGAACTCAATAAACATGCAAATGATCAGACCTGCCTATCCCCTCCTTCCCCTCCCTTCCTCCTCCCCTCCCCGCTTCCTTCTTCCTCCTCCCCTACCCACTCCAGCCCTCCCTCCCTCCTTCCCTCCCTGGTCAGTTTTACCTATCCTAAGCATGATTGCTTGGGTGTAAATCCCACTGAACTCAATAAACATGGAAATGATCAAACCTGCCCTTCTCCCCCCTCCTGCCTGCTCCTCTCTCCCTCCTCCCCTCTGCCCCTCCCTCCCTCCTCCTCCTCCCCTCTCCATCCCCTATGGTCAGTTTCACCTATCCTAAGCATAATGGCAGGGGAGTAAAACCCACTGAACTCAATAAGCATTCAAATGATCAATCTACTCTCAGCAAACTTGCACAGGATCCCATTTCTTACCTCCTGGATTAAAAAGCAGAGAAATTCACTAATAGGCAAACAACCCTGCAGTTTAAGAATGTACCTATAGCCCACAGATATTTCTATCAAACTTTAAAAATCAGGCACATGTTACCAAATTCTTCCAAGCTACACAGGAAGAGGATTGGACTATGAAAGACCAACCCAAATGGTGTTTGCATTTTTACAAATTTGTACGGTAGTGCAATATCTCAGAGAGGAGGTCAGATCTCCTGCTCCCCTGGCGCATTCACTATAGCTGCCCAATTTCCCTGTTTTTTAAAGTTTGATAGAAATATCTGCTGGCTATAAGATACATTCTTAAACCGCAAGGTTTTTTGCTTATTAGTGAATAACATTCTAAAGCACAGTGGAAAAGTCTGCAATTTGTAACTGTTTTGTAATGGAATGGTTGCAGAAAGATCTTATTTCTTATATCTTTATAAAAATGTATACCCTGTGTTTTTCAACACAGATGTATTACACAAGGCCATTTACTTCTATTAAAATAACAATATTTTTAAAAATCAGAAATATAATAAGCACAGTATATCAGTCACAAGTTAATAGTATGAGAACTAAATCAGCCAACTTGTCAAAAGGTTCCTGGGGTAAAGCAGCAATGGTTGCTCTCCCTTTCAAAATAAAAAAGCCATCAGCCAGGTCCAAACTAGATGTCATGTGGAAACTCCAGGACTAGAACTTGCCATGCCTCTAATAAGAAGACAATAAGAAGAAATCCCAAGTTGTTTTAGGGTCACTCCATGGGGAAGTCTAACCCTCTTGTGCTAACTGGCCTGATCCAAATCGCCCTCCATCTAGAAGATGCTATTAGTCATAGAGGGGGAAATGCAAAGACATAAACATTGTGCCTGTAAGGGCCAACCTAGGCACGTGCTTGTTGTGTAAACAGCAGCTACGGGTAAGCCTGATCAGCCTTGGGACCATAGGGAGTGGGAAGGGTAAATGTTACTTTTGTCTTCCTTCCATGGTACTGACAAAAATCACCTCTCCAAAGTTGCCATTTGTGTTTCAGTGTAAGCTCTCACTGGTGCAAATGGAAACTGCTGGAGACCAGTCCTACTCATTAAGCTAGAGATTATTTTAAGTGGCACACGAGATATAAAGTCAATAGAAGCCTTATTAGGCAGTCTTACCTAGTGAATGGAGGCCATGCTTTTCCCATAGGCTCTTCTTCCTCCACTTCCAGGATCCCCTTTCTGGATGGCTGAATTTGCTATTACCCAAGTTTGCCACTTGGCAAGGAAGAGAGTAAATCACAGAGTTTTAAAAGATGCTTAAAGTGATATGCAATAAAAGAAAGTTAAAAATTCACTTATTTACTATTGTTTTAGGTTTAGATTCTGAAGTGCCTGGATTTCCGGAAACATCAGACAGAAATGTAGGTCTGTTAATGTTTTTTCCTGATTGTATCCATATAGTCACCTTGTTTCAGTTCAGTTGTAGCTTATGGAACATTTTTTTCAGTAAAGGTAAGAACGAATTTTATCCATTTTTAATATAATAACTGTAATCTTAACAAATATAGTGCTTTAAACATTTAGATGGAGATTGTTCTTGCTGTTTTATGCCCATAGGGGGTATATAATGATATAGTACCTTAATAGCGCAGGAGTTATTGCAATACATTCTTTCAAGGCCTTGTATTGTGTAATCAGTTGTAACAGGTCAGACTTGCCACACAGTCCATTTAGCATTGAAAATGATCTTATGTAATTTGCTGCTGCAGCTCCGGTAGTCTTGCTATGAGCACTGAACTAGCGTGACATTAATTGCATGAATAAAATTAACTTGCACAGTTCTTATTACGTAAATAGCAGCATTGGGACTGTGGGGAATGGGGAGGGAAGTTAAACTTTTTCTTTCTGTGCTGTGCTCCCAACAAAAATAGTTTTTATTTGCATTTCAAGGAAGCATGTTTTTGTTGGGACCATGGCAGGGAGATAAAAAGTTAAACTTTGTGCACTTGTGACACCCCATCGTTTACTCATACACAGAAGGCACCAAGCAGTGCATGGCAATGACCAACCTTCTGATGTCACCCTATCCAGGATGTACACAAAAGACAACTGGGTAACTACAAAGACAGTATGCCACCTATGAAGATCACCATGGTATAGTGAACAGGAGGCTGGCATGTCTAATAACCACATACTCCAGGTTTCTCCATAGACAAAGTTTTGATTTCCCTGGCATCCATCCAAACACAGTTACAGCAGTGCCTATATGAGGGTCACAAGTTTTTGCCAAGGGAGAGGCCACTTGGCAAGGATGAGATAAGCAGTGAGAATTAACAAGCTGTGGCAAAATGAGATTTTGCTGCGGTGGGGAAGGTTTGTGCCCTAAATTGGAGGGGAAGGATGTTGAACTATAGAATGACTGGCCATGGACCTACAACCCCACTGAGGTAATTGTGTCATCATTGCTATCCATCCACAGTTCCCATGTTCACTCTGTAGATTCCCAGTCTCTGTTAGTATTGTTCCAGCAAACCTTCCATATTCAACCCTACTCCACTGCTTGGCTTTTCATACCAGCAGTACAAAGGAAAGAGCAAGAAGACTATTGGAGCCCACTGTTGGAGCCCACCCATGCTGGTGCTCTAGTGGTATGTCTCAGACCAAGTTGCAGACCTCCAGTTGTATTAAGAAAAGGGATTCCCTTCAGATTTTTACAGTGGGTTATATGTTTTCTGGGTAGCTTCTCTGGCTAATTACAGGACCCAACCAAAATGGATTGTTTGGTATTCTTGTATAGTACTTTATGTTATGCACTACTTTGATATTTTATGTAAAAACTTTTATCAATCAATCATTTATTTACATATTTATTGCATTTATATAGCTCCCATTAATTCACTCCTCTGGGCAGTTTACAACATTATTAAAAATAGAAAAGACAAGCCATAGAAAATTAAAATGATAGAGCAATTTATAAACAATACAAATCAACCTACAAAACCATCTAAAGGCCAGCAGAAATGCACACACTTAGTTTTCCATAGGAAGTGGGCCATCACTGTGGGAAATAGTTCCACCTATCGTGCGAAGGCAAGAATGTTTTTGAAGTCAAGACTAGGGACGTCATGCCCCTCCCACTCTCCAGTTCATTCTTGCCTTCGTACGAACAAGATTGGAATTTCACGTAGCATTTAGCTAAGTCTCGTATTTCTTTGTCTTTTTCTCTTCAAAACCTTTTTTCTGTTTTTTTGTGTCTAGCCTACTGAGGATCCCCTCAGAGACCGCGGCTGCGGCTCTCTTCCCCCTTTCCTCAGGGCTATTTAATTTCTTTTATTCCCTTGATCGGGGTGCTCCCTCTGAGACCGCGGCTGCGGCTCTCTTTATTTTTGCAGTTTCAAGCCCCCTCCCCCCCTCGTAGCCAGGGGGCTCCCTCAGTGACCGCGGCTGCGGTTCTCCTTTTGATCGCTTTTGATCGCTTGTGAGGGAAGGGGAATCCCCCTCCCTCCCCCCCCTGATCGTTGCCGCGGCTGCGGCTGATCCGATCTCAGCGGGAGCTTGCAGCTGCGGCTCCCGCCGTTACTCTTTTACCGCAGATCGCCCTCGCTAGGTGGCTTAAATCCCACTGCGAAGGGCTTTACAGACCGCGACGGCGGCTCTCTCTGCGGCGGCTGCCGTTTTTTCCTTTACCTGCTCTTCCAGAGTTTTTCCAACCGCTACTGCGGCTTTCGGCGAGTCCGTGCTGGCCAGCCCTTCCCCCAGTTCGCTTGCGACGGCCGCCATTGCTCCTTCTCCCTCAGCCCCCTTTTGATCGTTTTTTCCCGCCCGTTTTTTTCCGGGCGCCATTTTTTGAAATTCAAAATTCCCGCCTTTTTTGTTACCATCTATTTAGCTTCGGATACCTCCCCTGCAGGCTATCTATCTGTATGTTTGTGTATATGTGCTGCTGACAAACTTACACAAGGCTGATTTACACACATTTTTACTGTGGCTGTAATCATAGTGGCTGAATTGTATTATTAAGGCTGGAGCTCCAATCCTAGTGGGCTGGATTGTATTATCAAGGCTGGAGCTTTAATCCTAGTGGCTGGATTACATTATCAAGGCTGGAGTTTTAATCCTAGTGGCTGGATTACATTATCAAAGCTGGAGCTTTAATCCTAGTGGCTGGATTACATTATCAAGGCTGGAGCTTTAATATCAGTGGCTGACTTGTATTAAATCTGATTTACATTACATATCCTGCCCCCTATGGGGCCGTGAACAAGCCAAACCCAGCCTACAGCACTAATCTGAGTGTGCCAACTCTAAAACAGCCTATATTATATTAACGTTGATACCTCTGTGCATTCTGCCCCCTCTGTGGCAGTGCATTCGCCATCTGCCAGTGTATCCTACCCCCTCCGTGGTAGTACGCTGTGCCAGTTCGGGTCTTTACATCCTGCCCCCTCCGTGGCAGTGTACTGCACCCAGGTTCATATAAGATGGCAGAACAGCCAGGCATGTCACCATCAACACACATGGTGCCAGATCAGCCAGACATGCCACAATCAGCCAAGCCACAACATACTAACACGTCTAAGACCAGACATGCCAAAGCACTGGCTAAGACAAAACATCTTTCCAGCCATAGTAAACCAAAGCGCCCTCGTTATGTCTCTGTGCCAACAACCACCACAGCACAGACACACATAAGTGATATTTTCCATTCTCCTGCTACGGCCTCTGACGAGGAAGAGTTTGTTGGCTTTCCCCCTCACGGTTCGCCTAACGAACCTACCTCTGGCTTACCGCCTCAGACATCTGTTCCAATAGCCCACCAGGCACATACATCTCACACATCTGGTCTGCAGCTGTCTCCTGATTTCCTCTCCCAACTCCAAGCCATGCTGGCTTATTTCACACAAATGCAGTCACTACCACAGGTTCCTGCCATACCCCCACTCAACATGGACCAACGCGCGTTCCATGCTGCTCATCCTTCCTGCTCGCCAGATCCCTTCGATGTAGCCAGAGGCAGATGTACGGACGAAGCCTCGTATGCGGAGGAGTTAACTTTCACTGACCATGTTGAAGGAGACGACTGGAGCGACTATTCAGATCATGAGGAGGATACATCGTATCGCTTGTTCAATACCTCAGATTACCAACCGCTCGCACGTAGGGTACTTCATACCCTTGGTCTCCAGACTGCGCCCTCAACTTCGTCCGCTCCAACTCTCAAAGGGGCCAAGGTCCTCAAATCCCCTGCACCTACTGAACACTACATCCCGGTGCCGGACCCAATTGCCAAATTAGCTTCCGAAGAATGGGCCCACCCGCTCAAAGCTCGACGCTTCAAGAACATGGCTGACAGACTTTACGCCCTAGCCCCAGACTTCGCCACCAAGTTAGATGTCCCTGGCATAGATGAACCGATCGCTCGCCTCGTTTCACGATCTATCTTGCCCAGGGAAGGGGAATCCCACCTAAAAGATACTACTGAACGTCGAATAGACTTCGCCCTCCGCAAGAACCACGAGGCCACTGCCCTAGCCATGCGTGCCTCCGCCTCAGCCTCCATCTTCTCCAGAGCATCTATGATGTGGCTGGATGACCTTCTAGAGGATGATAACCCTGATCCTGTCGCCTTCAAAAGAGCACTATTGAAGTTACGTAAGACAGCAGCCTTTGTGGCCGATGCCACTTTGGATGCCACCCAATTAGGGGCACGAGCCATGACGACTCAAATAGTCGCTCGTCGCACCCTCTGGCTTCGCCACTGGCAAGCTGATTCAGCGGCCAGATTGAACCTGTCCAAGGCTCCTTACTCCGGATCTCTACTCTTCGGTGAGGAAGCTCTAAAGGCAGTTCTGGTTGATCCAAAAGACGCCCACAAACCGGTTCTAGCCACAGTCAAGAACATCGACCACAGGCCCTTCAGGCGATTTCCCTCCTTTCGTTCTAACCAGCCCTTTCGAGGAACGCGACCAGGAGGACGAGGCCGCGATTTCAGACCCTATGATTCCAATGCATTCAGGGGCTCCTGGAACCGACGCCCCCAGGGCAGAGGTCAGTACCAAGGGCGCAGGGGCAACTCATCGTCCTCATATAGGGGAGGTCCTCGCCTACACAAGTAGTATTAACGCCATCCCCATAGGTGGCAGATTACTTAATTTTGGAGATCGATGGCTGCGCCTTACTACGGTCCCCTGGATCAGGGACCTCTTCACTTATGGCTATACCATAGAGTTCTGGGCAACCCCATCAGACAGATTCCACCCGTCTCCTTGCCCAAGGGCACCAGCCAGGCACAACATCATGCAGACAACTATACATCACCTCTTGCACATAGCGGCAATAGAGCCAGTTCCCACAACTGAGAGATCGGAAGGGGTGTACTCCCTCCTATTTGCTGTGCCAAAACGAGATTTATCTTGGAGGGCGGTATTGGATCTCAAGTTTGTTAACCGTTTTGTAACATACCGCAGGTTCAAAATGGAATCTCTCCATTCCATTACCGAAAGTCTGCATGAAGGAGACTTCCTGGCTTCTATCGACCTTAAGGAAGCGTATCTCCATGTACCCATTTGCATAGCCCACAGAAAGTTTCTTCGGTTTGCCTTTGACCACCAACATTTTCAATACAGAGCGATGCCATTTGGCCTCTCCTCTGCTCCAAGAGTATTTTCCAAGGTGCTACTCATCCTAGTGGCTTACCTTCGGACCCAAGGGGTTCATATCTACCCATATTTGGATGATCTGCTTATACGGGCCAAATCTGAAGAGCTGGCTCATCATCATTTAATGATCACCCTCAATGTTTTGCAGACCTACGGCTGGCTTGTCAACTTCGACAAAAGCCATCTCCAACCAACCCAACGCCTACTACATCTTGGGGCAATGTTGGACACCCTGCAGGCAATGGTCTTCCTGTCTCCAGATCGCATCACTGCCATCACAAGCATCGCAAGGTCCCTGATGCAACAAACATCCGCAGACGTCATGCTTCTCGCCAGAGCGCTCGGGATGTTTATCTCCACAATCCACATTGTGCCCTGGGCTCGAGCTCACACTCGGCCCCTTCAGTGGTCTCTGTTGCCTTTTCAAAAAGACACTGCCACCTCCAACCATCGCAAAGTTCGTTTGAGCCCCGCTCTGCGCCTCTCCTTCCGCTGGTGGACCAAGGTTCAACACCTCTCCAAGGGTACGTCGTTCAGAGAACCCCGCAGAACCGTCGTGACCACAGACGCCAGCCTCATAGGTTGGGGAGCCCACTGCAACTCCCAGTACGTTCAGGGGGTTTGGCCCAACGCAGAGCGATCTCGAAGCATCAACTGGCTGGAACTAAAGGCTGTCCACTTGGCTCTATGTCATTTTCAGTCTCTGTTCCCTTTGCATCATGTGCTCATTCGAACAGACAACACGTGTGTAAAATCACATTTGAACAGACAGGGGGGCACCAGGTCTCGTCCTCTGCAGGACTTAGCCTCCCACATCTTTGTCTGGGCAGAACAACATCTACAATCCCTGAAAGCAGAGCACCTCAGAGGGATTTTGAATGTGACAGCAGACTGGCTCAGCAGACAACAGGTCTTCCCGGGAGAATGGAAACTTCATCCAGCCATTTTCCATCGTCTCCAGTGTCGGTTCGGCGCCCTCTCAGTCGACCTGTTTGCTTCCAGTCACAATTGCCAGCTTCCAAGGTACTTTGCCCGATACCTGGACTCAACAGCAGAAGCAGTCGATGCTCTGACAACACCGTGGCCAGACGGTCTATTGTACGCCTTTCCTCCCATACCATTGTTAGCCAAAACCTTGAGGAAGGCGCGAACCGAAAGGGCACAGCTGGTTCTGATAGCACCATTTTGGCCACGCCGACCGTGGTTCTCAGATCTTCTGGCAATGTCAATGATGGATCCTTGGACACTTCCAGTAACGCCAGACCTCCTATCCCAGGGTCCAGTACTGCACCAGGACCCTACTTGGCTCAATCTAACAGCGTGGCGTTTGAACGGAGACACTTGAGGTCAGCTGGACTGTCTGACGCTGTGATTGATATTATTTTGGCCTCGAGAAGACCATCAACCACTCGAATTTATCAACATACCTGGGTGGCTTTTTCCAAGTGGTGTCAGTCCCACCACCACGATCCATCCCAGGCCAATGTGCACCAGGTACTCCAATTTCTCCAAAGTGGCTTTATGATGGGACTTCGACCCAACACTCTACGTAGACATGTGTCTACTCTGTCATCCATTCTCTCAGTGTCCTCTCCTGGAGATCATATTTCCTCACATCCGTTCATCAAACGTTTTTTGAGGGGAGTCGCCCTACGCTCTCCGGCTGTTGTCCATTGGTTCCCCTCATGGAGTTTGCCGAAAGTTCTGCAGGCTTTGCAACGCCCTCCATTTGAACCCATCAGGACTGTGCCCCTACGCATACTGTCCTTAAAGGTCCTGTTTCTGATTGCAATCATATCTGCCAGACGCGTTTCGGAGTTGGGCGCATTGTCTTCTGCTAGACACCTCTGCGTCTTCCATAAGGACTCTGTTGTGCTGAAGACTGACCCTTCCTTTCGTCCCAAGGTCGATTCAGTTTTTCATTGCAACCAGGACATTGTGTTGCCTTCCTTTTGCCCAAATCCTACCCATCCTCTTGAAAAGGCTTGGCATTCGTTAGATGTCCGGAGGGCTCTCAAGACCTACCTGTCTAGGACCCAAGAGATTCGACGAACGGAGTCTCTGTTTGTATCCTTTCATCCAAGGTCTATGGGACATAAAGTATCCAATCCTACCTTATCCCATTGGTTAAGGGCATGCATTACTTTAGCATACGAGTCCCTGAAGCTGTCAGTTCCAGCTAGTATAACGGCTCATTCTACCAGATCAGCTGCCACCTCGGCTGCTTTTGCCACTAATGCTCCTGTTGCCGATATTTGTAGGGCCGCAGTCTGGTCTTCCCCACACTCGTTTATAAGGCATTATAAAATTGATCGTTATGCCTCTGCTGATGCTTCTTTTGGCAGACGAGTGTTGCAACAGGTTCTTAATGAGGATTAACATGTGGGTGGTCCCTCCCTATATGGGTTGCTTTGGTACATCCCACAGTGATGGCCCACTTCCTATGGAAAATGTACCATTGGTCTCACCTGAAAGGTGATTTTCATAGGAAGGGGCCATCACGACCCTCCCAGTTGGAGGATTACTAGTGATTTTATCAATGGGTTACATGTTATTGTTTCCATATTATATTTAAATGTAAGAGTGAAGTCAAGACTTTTAGTTCCGTTATGTTATGTAGTTATGTTAGAGTCATGTTGTTATGCATGTGACTATTATGTTATTTTCCTGGCGGGCCTGTTGGCCTTGTTCTTGTATTTTTAGATATCTCTTTTAGACTTGCTACGAATGAACTGGAGAGTGGGAGGGGCATGACGTCCCTAGTCTTGACTTCAAAAACATTCTTGCCTTCGCACGATAGGTGGAACTATTTCCCACAGTGATGGCCCCTTCCTATGAAAATCACCTTTCAGGTGAGACCAATGGTACATTTCACCAGTAGAACTTTATCAGGTTCCTTCACACCATAAGAAGAATTGTACTATAACAATAAATGAACGATATATACTGAGAATGTACATATTTTTATCAGAGCTTGGAAAAGTTACTTTTTTTGAACTACAACTCCCATCAGCCCCAGCCAGCATGGCCACTGGATTGGGCTAATGGGAGTTGTTGTTCAAACAAGTAACTTTTCCAAGCTCTGATTTTTATATGTAAATGTAAAAGGGTGCTGATGTTTTAGGATTGTGGATGTAAGCTCCCAGGAAGGAGACTGAGCGATCATAGATGACAAACAACTGAACGTTGAACATTTTAGCACAATATGCTGTAGCAGGGTTTGTTTTTTTAAGAATCCTGAAACCATAATGTAAACATACGATTTAGAAAACTGTACTGTTCTGGTTGTCTCATTTCAAAAGGGATATAATAAAGATGGGGAAAGTACAAAAAACAGCTGTTAAAATTATGAGGAAGAAGGAGCACGTTCTTTATGAGAAAAGCTTAACAAATTGGCACTTTTGAATGTTAAGTTAGCATTTTTTTTATCATTTAGTTTCCAGAGCCATTAAATGATGAAGACTCTCCAGAAATAAGCCTTCTTTCAGGTATGGATGTAATAAAGGCACCATCAAACAATTCAATTCTGCAACGTACAGAGATGTCAGAGATTTTTCAAAGTGTCAATAAGGAAGATATGACAGAAAATACTCTTGAAACAATGACATCTAGTATAACTTCAAATAAAATAATGGCTGTAAAGTCTGAAGATTTAATGGAGCCACTGAGTGATTCTGAGACCCTCCAAATGCTTGACATGTTGGAATATCAGAATGATGCTATTCCTACGGATACATCTGTAAATAAGGAGAGCAATGCTTTGCCAGTAGAGCTTCTCACGGCACTGAACTCCTTGTCAGAATCTGTAGCAGCATCTCTCTGTTTGCCAGCAGACAAGGGAAGTAGGTACATCACTACAGAGAAAGAACCAACACCAGACCAAACAGAAGATGGTTGCACACAGATAACAGATACACATTTAAAACCTCAGCTTCTTTTGAAACATCTTGAAGGAATAGAAGCTTTAACGATGACCACGTTGCCACATCCTTCAGAGGAACAAGTATGTGTGCTTTAAAATTGAAATGTTAACTTCACTGTAATATATGTTCTAAACCATCTTATGTCCCAGTTAGCATTTTCTTCTTAGCTGTATAGTTGTTTAAAGTGGCATACTATCCTTTGATAACTCAAAGTTACTGGCATTGTTAGAATAATCCAAAATAGAAGAGATGGGCTCTGGTACTACGTATATGATTTGTTTGAGTGCTCAATCATTTTGGAGAATATATCTCCTTCCTCAGGAGCTAAAAACACAAACATTCAAATAGACAAAATTAATGTCTTGGAGACAACACAGTGATCATTGATACAAACAGCATTTTACAGATCACATTTAATGTTAAAACTGGCCTTTTTTTCAAAAAAACCCACACTTTTACTTTGATTATAAGTGGTTGCAAAATAAAATATTACTATGTCCTAGGGTTTAGCTAGACCTTATTTCACCACTACATAGCTACTTAAAAACTCCTACCCCAAAAACACAAACAGACATTACCTTGTACTGATCTGTGGAGCTGTATATTTCCTTTGTTCTGTCCAAACAATAAAAATATTTTTCCAAAGTCCCATACTGAACACAATTCCAAAACCAAACTTTCCTGTAATATGCACAATATTCTGCTGATATTCTTCCCGAGTGTTTTGGATTCAGATCTCAGCTGTGTAACTATTACACTTGTGAAATCTACTGATTCTGCTAAAACTTAATAGCTCACATATACAGTTATCAATAACAGTAAACCAATTCTTATATGAAAAATCTTTTTTCTTCTTGTATTTATTTAAATCCAGAAAAATCCAAAATCTCATTTAATCCTAGAGGTCCCAAACTTTTCAGAGAAATGATCCAAAACAGCTCCCTCTTGCTAAGTAATTTGTCATGCCACCAATTATTTCAGTAGCCCCAAATGTAATATAATTTGGTTTATGTTGTTGTTCAACAAAATGCCTGGCCAAAGGGGGACCCATTATTTGGTGTCTTAGATTGAACAGATGTTCCCCAATGTCTTTCCAATGAAGATCCAATTGCAAGGACAAGAGATCAAATAAATCACTTCTGTAGTGAAGAAATAAATCACTTCTGCAAGTGAAGAAATCCAGAATTTGAATATGATTCCCAGTGCTGGGATTGATGAATATATTTTTCTTTTTAGTAAACTTGCAACATGTGCAGTGGCCACACAGATGATGTCCTGTTGGGTTGGATGTATGAAATACCATTGATTGACTATTTTTATTGCCACTCCTTGCATGTTTTGTGTGGACTAACCAGTCCTTGAGATTTTTTTGTTCTTTTGAATGCTTGTGTTTTAAGCCTGGCAAATCCTGAACCAAATGCCAATTAGAGCAAATACACATTTGGAGTCTCTTAATGACCAGATTAAATAGGAGAACAGAGGCTGTTCAGTTGTGCATTGTTCTTTTTTGAGGACAAAACAGAGTGTCATGTTTACAAAGAGCTCTATTCATGGCTGTTCTCACAGGATATTTTTTGTCATAAAAATGTTGTGCTAAGGATTGGGATTCCTGGATATAATTTTGGTTTCTTGAGCAACTGGTGCTTTATTTTCAAAAATTGACTGTATGGTAAATTGTTCCTAAGATAAGCAGGATGGTAACAATCATACTTAAGGAAAGTTATAGCGATAGGTTTGTTCTAAGTGGTAGTTATTAGGCCCCCTTTTTAGCTATATTTTTATTGTTTTTTAAAACTGAACAGAAAAACAATTCATGGATGGGAAGTATATAATGCAGTTTAAAAGTGGGGAGAAATTGATAATGATATATAAAAAGGGGAAGGGAGTAACAGTGCCAGCAACACCAATTAGTTATACATTACCAGTTCTTACATAACTCCATGAAAATACAAAGTTATGAAGAACTTCAATTAGTGACTAGTTTGACCAGGCCAGAAGTGTAACTGAGAGGGTGGCGGTTTCTGGGTACAAACATCCTTACCAAGGAAAGTTAGGAAAGGCCACCACATTTCATCAACTTTAATTATTCCTCAACTAAGTTTACTTTGTTGAGTAAGCTTCTCTAATAAAGCCAACTCCCAAACCTTACGCCACCACCCATCCATAGTAAATGAAGCATTATGTTTCCAGTGGTGAGCAATTTTTGCTGTGGCGAGAAGAAACAGAACTAGAGATTTATTGGACAATTGTAATATATTTTTGGGAAAGATAGAAAACAACGCCAGCTGGGGGTCTGGAAATATAATTTGCATAACAATATTAGAAATTTCCTGAAGGACGCTGTGCCAAAAAGCCTTTATCACAGGACACCCCCACCACATATGGAAGAAAGAGCCTACTTGGTGACATCCTGTCCAACACTGCATAGTTTTGGTCAAGTTCATTCTGCAAAGTTTTACAGGAGTGAAGTACCACTGTGTAATCATCTGCAGTAAGGACTCACAAACTCTAGCTGAAATGGTACAAAGAGGAGACTTGCTGCCCAATCCTCCTCTTCAATAATTACCCCTAGGTCCTCTTCCCACAGAGCTTTCAAGTTGTCTGTAAATTCCATAGAACCCGAGAGAAGGCCTTTATATATAACTGACAATGAACCTCTTAAGTTTCCAAGTGTCCCTATACAGAGACTATCATAGAATGTAAGCTTACGTAATGGCCCTGATCGAGTAATAGTCTTACAAAATTGTTGTATCTGCATAATCTGAAACCAATTAGTTTTGACTTCCCCCACCTTCGTTTTAATTTGATCCATTCTCAGTAAATTACCATATTCGAATAAATCCACAAGGTGGTATAATCCCTTCTCTCTCCATCCCCTAAATTGACCATATTTCAGTGGATCTTGAAACTTCATATGTTCTAAAAAGGGGAAGCTTGGTGAGATTATTGGAGCTATCAATTGAACCCATCTCTTCCATATTCATAGAGACTTTCACGAAAAAAGGTTTTCAATTCCCAACAGTAGCTTATTGGACATAGTACAAAAAGGTAATTCTCTCCCATGAGGTGTACTCTCATCCACCTCCATTGCAAGCCATTCCACTGATGTCCTGCCCCTAATTACATATATTAGCTGCTTTAGATTGCAAGCATCATAGTAAAATCGTGGGTTGGGAATACCCAGGCCTCCCACACTTTGATGTCTATAACAGGTATTACTATTTTGCCTTGCTTGTTTTCCTCCATGGATGAAATTGTCTAGTAGCTTTTGCCAGTTTTTAAGTTCCTTCAGGCTAATCCAAATAGGAAGGGTTTGAAATAGATATAGGAACTTAGGCAGCATCGTCATTTTCACCACAGCAATTCGACCATGCCATGAGAGGTTTACGTTTTTCCATTTTTGTAAATCTTGTTTTGCTTGTTTCAGAAATGGAGAGAAGTTACATTTTTTAAGTTGACAAGGGTCTTTAGTAAGAACCATGCCAAAGTAGACAATGCTACCCTGTTGGAGAGCTAAACCCGCTTTCTGAGCAATCTCCTGTTGCAAGTCCAATGACATCATAATACACAATAATGCTGACTTAGAGTAGTTAACTTCTAGTCCAAAAACTTTCGCAAAGCATTGTAGTTAATGTTTTAATTCTAGAACTGCAACCAAGGGATTGCTTAAAAATAGAAGAACGTCATCTGCAAAAAGGCCAATAGTGTGGATCTGTCCTCTCACCTTTACACCTGTAATCATTGGATCATCTCTGATTGTATTGGCCAGAGTTTCAATTGCCAGAATAAACAATAGAGGAGACAACCTTGTCACATGCCTCTGCTTAGAGCAAAAGAAGGGGAATCCACACCATTGACTAGTATCACAGCTGAGACTTCAGAATATATTTCTCGAGTCACACTCAGCAATCTGTTCCCAAATTGCATAAACTCCAAAACTTTTGTCATAAATATCCATTCTACATGGTCGAATGCTTTGAGGGTATCTAATGAAAGTAGGACGATTGGAACCTTCTTACTACTACCAAAGTGTTATAACATCAAGTGCCCTATGTACTGTGTTCGCTATTTGTTGTTATCAAAGAATTGTCCCCCTGGGGTCCCTTGCCCTCAGCACCCCAAGGGGGGTTCTTTGCTTCCGAGAACAGTCCCAACCCTTTGGGTCTCTGCTTCTCAGGCAAACTAACCCTCCTTCAAGATTAAATCTATGGTAGAACTGCCACCCCCCCTCTTTCTAGCTCCCTTCTCTGAGCAAGGGGATCTCGGAGAGCTACATGAGTTCTAAGGGTATTAACCCACATTAATCAACAGTAATCAGTAGCGTCCAGCAGTCAAAGACTGGATTTAGAACCATTAGCTTCAAGTAATACACACCAATTATAAAAGGGTAGTTTATTTAAAAGAAAAGGAAGGTATATACAAAAAGAGAACATCATTTGTTTCCTCAAAGCTAGTCACCCTGAGCTGGGCTACAAGAGATACATTGGCATAACAAAGGTGAGAGGTTCAATACAGACAAAGAATATAACAAAGAGCTTGCTAAGCTAAGATCCTATACTCACAGTCAAATAGCCTGGTCCCCAACAGCTTTTCCCTGTAAACTTCAGCGAGTCAAGATAGATGGAAATAGGAAACAATAATTGAAAGAACATCCTTCATTTTTATGGGGTTTACCGGTTAACGGGGGGGGGCAGTTAGCCATATTCCGCCCCTGCTGGGATCAACTCCTTTGAAGATAAGGGGGCTAGACAGCCCCACCCAGGTGTCCTGATCTATAACACCCCCTCTTCCTGACTTTTGATCTCAGGAAGCCGATAAGAGATAACAGCTAAGGTTCAGTTGCATCTTCTTGCAATGTTGCAAATTGTCTGTCTGGCACAGCCGAAGATCTCCCTCAGTAGGGTGTCCTAGGGATCCACAGACTCCCAGAATTCTCTCTGGTTGACCCATTTCAGCTTGACCAAAGTTAGCTATTCTTGACAGTCGTTTAGGGACGAAACCTTTCTGATCTGCTTTCACATAGTCCCCGTTATTAGACCCTTTATAGATTTTGACTATAAAGTCCAACGAATTGACCATTTGGGTGCTAAATGTTATCTCAAAACTGAGATTGGAATCTTTCACATGGACCCATTGAAAAACAATTTCTCAATTCATTATGTGTACCTCTCCAGGTCATAAATATGTCATCTATGTATCGTAGGCATGAGAACATATTTCTGCCATGTGGATTGTTAGCAAAAAAGAACTGTTGTTCAAAGTGTATATATAAATTAGCAACCTCTGGAGCCATGGAGCATCCCATGACTACCCCCTTGATCTGCCAAAATAACTTTTTATTAAATGAAAAATATTTTTTCTGTAATGCTATATCAGCCAAGGAGATCAAAAAATGAGTTAGCGGATTTTGTGTTTCAGTGTTTGTAGGATCTTATGGGATGCTTGTATATAAAGATCTGACATCCATAGTGACTAAAGTATCTCCTGGCTGTTTCCGGATGGAACTGTTTTTTTACAGGAAATATGTGGAATCCCGAATATATGATCTCATGGATGGAATGAAACATTTTAAGAAATAGTCAACATCTGAGATACTGGTTCTAATATAAAATTATTGCCTGAAACTATAGGGTGATGTGGGGGAGAATTTACACCTTTATGAATCTTTGGCAACACATAAAATGAAGGGATCCTTGGATTTTTCTTAGACAAAAGGTCAAACTCAGATGGACTAATTCAGCCTATGCGGCCCTCCTCCAAAATATCCTTGATTTGTGTACTTATTTCTTTTGTGGGATTAAATTCAATTGGTGTATATGAAGTCTTATCTTGTAGTTGGCAAAGGACCTCTGCCTTATAGTCCTTACCATTTTGAATAACAATTGCACCCCCTTATCTGCCTCCTTGATAATATCAGCATTTTTTTTTACAATTATAGCACATTCATTTCTATTTTGGTCATATTATGCCATGGTCTATATTCGGCTGCTTCCAAAACCTCAAGTTGTTGAAGAATTTGTCATTCGCATAGTTGAATACATGGTCAAGGTGACATGAATGTAGAAGGAGTTCTGAGTTTTGGCTATGGATCCTGGCATGCAGTACCTTGCTTTTGGAAATAATATTTCAATTTCATGTTTTAGAAAAATCAGAACAAGTCAAAATGTGTGTGTACTAGATTGTGTTTTGGAGTGGAGACAAAGGAGAGAGCTTTCCCCATTACTCTCTTTTCTGTTTCTGATTGATCTTTGTCTGATAAATGGACAACTACGGTTTCCTTCTCCTTAGGCAGAATACTCTTCCAGATGTCTTTTTTGGCCCTTCCGCTGTGTATCTAGACATTCTGGTCTCCTGGGGGGTCTTGAAAAGAATGATGCCATGTAAAGCTTGTTGAAACATTACTATTTTCTCCCATGGATGACTTCCAGTCTATATATTATGCTGATGAATCATAATGTTGTGCAAAAGTGACTCTCTTTTTGGATCTTTGGAGCCACAAATACATGTGATTATTATCATAGTCTTCTTTGTCTCTATTGCTTGTGTTTAAATTCCTTAAGTTCTTCATGAAACATTTTTAGATCTTAATCCATAGAGATTAATTTGTGATCAAAATCTTTAAAACTGTGAGATGTTGGAAAGCAATGACTTCCTCATCCATGCTAGCTTGTATTGGCTCATTCGCCTTTAAAAAGGTTAATAAAATCATTATGTCCTGTGAGCATTTATTAAGTACAACACACCATTTTTTGAAAAATCTTGACTGTGTCGAAACATGCCTTGTTTCTTTATGAATTCTAAGACCTTGTAGAATTCGCAGATGCCTGCGATTGAGAGTTGAAGCATGAAGTTCATTTTTTATTTTGTTCTTATACACCTTCATTAAATTATTCCATGAAGAAAGATGGAGGATATGGAGAGTAATTTATCCAGATGCTCTTTAGAAAAACTGTATGTGTTGTCCCATTCCATTACTGGAAAAATGTGGCAAGAACAAAGAGGGGAAAAAGTACAGAGTGCTGATCCAAAAGAGAAGAGACGGGCTCTAGTGCTATGTGTATTCTTTATTTGAGTGCTCTACATACTCAATACATCTCCTTCTCCAGGAGCTAAAAACACAAATATACTATATTGTTAGGATAAGCATCTTTACTTCTTTTCTACAATCTTGTATATCTGTGATATTATCTGTTTATAAATTCATCTTATTGTAAGTTTAGAGTTTAACTGATCTTTCTAATTCTTTCCTTCTCCCCCCCCCCGCAGTCCACTGTACCCCTGAAAACCTTCCCCAGAGGGTCAGGGGCCCCTCTTGAACAGGGAACGCCCCATAATTGGGTGAAGGGATCTTACTCCAGTAATAGCACCACTTATGCAAGAGCCCTCTGTATGTTAATCTTTGGATACAAACCATATATAGCAATATCTTGTCTCTATTAATTATATTAGAAACCTAAGAAGCTGCCTTATACTAAGTCAGACCATTGGTCTGTCTAGCTCAGTATGATCTATACTGACTGGCACCAGTTCTCCAGAGTTTCAGACATGGAGTCTTTCTCAGTTATACATAGAGATGCTGGGAACTGAACTGCATATAAAGCAAGGGCCCTGGCATTGCACTTCCTCTTACCTGATATGAGATGTAAGTGTTGTTGAACCAATTGGGGACAGCAATCAAAATGCTATAAAATTCAATATATATATATGGACAATTGCCAAGAAAATCCAACACACATTTCCTTTCAAAAGAGGAAACTTCCCAAAGATGAGATTGATAAAAAGGAAGTTGAAAGGCAAAGTCAAGAGAGTCAAATCTCCCCAAAATGGTTGGCAGTGTTTAAAATGCTTAAACCACTATATTAGAAACTCAGCTAGAATATATTGTATACTGCGGATCAGGAAAGACAGCACCAAGTCCAAGAGTGTGGTTAAGAAGCAGATTAAAAGAACTATTGGAGGCAAGAAGGCTTCCTTTAGAAAATAGAAGTCATATCTAAATGAGGAGAACAAAAAGGAACACAAACTTTGGGAAAAGAAATGAAAGCAGACAATACAACATGCTAAACAAGAATTTGAGGAGCGCATTGATAAAAACATAAAGCACCTACACACACAGAGAGATTAAAAGACATTAGTAACAGGAGACAGTCATGTCTGGTGTTACCTCTTTGTTCTGTACCCCTGATTTCCTCAAGTAGTCAATGTGTCATCTCCAAATGTTGTTGGGAGCTTTATGTTTTTATCAATCAATAAGGATTGCTCAACTTGTTTCATTTGTTTGTCCTTAACACTTCTTCTCAAATTGGGCTTAAGAAGATCCAACCTTGAATGCAAAGTATGACCCAAGAATAACAATGCAGGTGTTTAGTTTGTTGTTGCTGTGTAGACTTGTAACAGTGTGGAGTCTCTCCTAGTTTCTCTTTGTATCATCTCTGCTGTGATGGGAAGACTCTCAATCTCCATGAGAGACAACATGTCAAAAGAATCTCCATCTGATGCATTTTTTTTCAGATTTTTCATCCTCTAGAGGTAAACGAGACAATCCATCTGCATTTGAATGACTGTGCGTCCTCTTAAATTCTATTCTGTATCCGTGCCCTCCCAGAAACGATTCCCACAGCTGTATTTGGGCGCTGCTGTCAGCAGAATCCCTTTTTGTGGATTGAAGATGGACAGTACTGGCTGGTGGCCATTGATGAATGTAAACTCTCTCCCATATAAGTACTGATTGAAACCTTTCACCCCCCAAACCAAACTCAGTGCTTTCCTGTCTATCTGTGCGTAATTTCTCTCTGCAGCTGTGAGTGAACGTGATGCAAAAGTTGTTGTGTATTCGTTGCCATCTTCCATGACATGTGATATAACTGCACCAATGCCATATGGCAATCACAGTTTCACTGGTAGATGTGGGTTATAGTGCGTGATCACAGTATCTGATCTCACAATTTTCTTCACTTCCTAGAAAGCTTGTTCGCACTGTTTCATCCACTGCCATGTTCTTCCCACTTGTCATTTCATTGGCGATCACTCATGGCCGAGTAAGATTGTCTTCCAAGATAAGGTCTTTAACTGTGGCTTTGTAAGTGACTGTGGAGGCCAATTCTGGATCCACACAGCCTCCCACAGTGAGGACATCGGTTTCCAGATGGAAGATGGTCGCAATGAGGATTTGTAACAAGGTATTCAAGGGGTATAGCACAGAAGATAAGTTTGGCAGGAATCTGTTACAATAATTAATGAATCCTAAGAAGGATCATAGCTGGGACACATCTTTTGGCCTTGGTGCATTTACAACTGCTTGGATTTTGTCTGCACACTCATGTAGGCCTTGCGCATCAATAGTGTGACCACAGTATGTAATGCTAGGTTTAAAAAACTTACATTTGTCACATCATGCTCTGAGTCTGTAGTCTGCCAATCTCTGCAGAGGTGTCTTGAGGTTTTGTAGATGCATCCCATCATTCTCTCCGGTGACAATGATGTCATCTAAATAGCACTGAGTGCCTAGACAGCCTTGTAGCACCTGATCTGTGGCTCTCTGACAAAGCACTGGTGCTGATGCTATTCCAAAAACAAGTCTGTTAAATGATATAGCCCTTTGTGTGTATTTATGGTGAGAAACGTCTTAGAATCATCTTCCATGTTCATTTGTAAATATGCCTCTGCTAGATCTATTTTGCTGAAACGTTCCCCAGCTAGGTTAGCAAAAATGTCCTCAATTCTGGGCAATTAATACTGCTCAGCACATAATATTCTGACAGCGCCAGTCTTCTTCGCTACAGGAACCACAGGTGTAGCCCATGGGCTCCAATCAATTTAAAAAAAAATTCCCTCGGCTTCCATGCAAGCCAGCTCAGTTTCCACCTTTTAGTGTATGGCATATGGAACTGGACGGGCCTTGTGAAACTTGGGTGTGGCATCCTCCTGTAGTACTATTTTACCTTTGATGTGCCTTAGTGTGCCGATGCCAGCTTCGAACACAGGTGCAGCAGCATCCAACACCTTTTTCAGCTTACTTTCAGTCGACTACAACATGGAGAGCGTGGTGTGCAGACTGTTGATGGCACTCCAATCCAGCTGCAGCTTCCTCAGTCAATCATGACCTGAGTGCTGGTCCACCTGTTTTCAGAACATATAAGTCCAATATCTTTTGTTGGTTGTTATATCTCACAGTTACAGGTGTCATTCCAATGGGAATTATCTTTTCTCAACTATATGTTTGCAACTGTAGTTCTGAAGCCTTTAGTTCAGCATGTCTGAAATGCTGCTCAAATTCATGCTGTGATGTAACTGATACAGCCAAACCAGTGTCCAGTTACATTGATATTGTTTTGCCATTCACTACTGGAGTAAGATGATCCCCCGTGGCGCAGAGTGGTAAGCGGTGGTAATGCAGCCGAAAGCTCTGCTCACGGCCGGCGTTTGATTCCAACGGAAGGAGGAAGTCGAATCTCCGGTAAAAGGGGTCGAGGTCCACTCAGCCTTCCATCCATCCGTGGTCGGTAAAATGAGTACCCGGCATACGCTGGGGGTAAAGAAAGGCTGGGGAAGGAACTGGCAAACCCACCCCATATATACGGTCTGCCTAGTAAACGTTGCAAGACGTCACCCTAAGAGTTGGAAACGACTTGCACTACAGGTGCAGGGACACCTTTACCTTTTTTACTGGAGTAAGCCATATTGCATGTCTTATTCTACCCTTTATATTACAGATTTTCAGGCTATCTAGCCCTGTTTCACCTCCATTATCAGGTTTTTCCTCTACAGCATGCACTTCTGCACTTTTTTTAAAGTGGTAGCTTGATCGATTGTCTTTGTCATTAGCAAATGGTTGCCTTTTACCTGAGCAACAGACTCTCTGAATATGTCCCAGCTTATTGTGCACAATTCACTTCTAAATCTGCATTGAGCTCGTGCGTGTGAACCCTTGCCACAACGCTAGCACAATTCATTTGAACCTGCTGTCCTCTGTTTACACATTATTACAAGCTTGTTCACATTTGCTTTCATTCCTGATTGCAACTCTATTGCATCTTTGGTAGCAGTTTCCATAGATACAGCAATTTCAATTGCTCTCTTAAATGTTAAGTCTGCCTCTGTGAATGCTTCCTTTCAGAATTCCACAGACTAGCCGGTCTCGCAATGCATCATTTAGCCCCTCACCAAATTGGCAACACTCAGATAATCTTTTAAGTTCAGCTGCAGATGTTGCAGTGGACTCTCTCTCTTTCTGGTTTTGTTTATGAAATCTGAAATGCTCTGCAATCAGTAATGGTTTTGGTGCCAAATGCTCCTGCATTATTTTCACTAATTCTGCAAAGCTGCATAGTGAAGGTTTTCGTGGAGCAGTCAAACTTCTCAGTAAACTGTATGCGTTGCCTCCCAAAAAGCTCAGTAAAGCTGGCACTCTTTTTTCAGCAGCAATCTCATTTGCTTCAAAATACTGTTCAATCCTCTGTGTATAGTGTTCAATCATCTGTTGCATGATCAAAGATATCAGTCTTTCCAATACAGCTAGCCATCCTGTTGTGGCCTTGTTTTTTTTTTTTCTTTACTCACTGTGACCAAGTTTCTTTCTCCTTCTCTCCCCAGAGATGAAGTTAGGCCTAGAGCTTTAATGATTTTATCCTCATCATCACTGTTAAGTCCTCCTGCTGCACTTTAGCCAAAAAGACACAGGAGTCAAAGTTTTCTGTTGCCAGCATTTTCTTTACTGAATATTCTAGAACAAGAAGAAAGAACAGGAAGAAAAACCCACAGGGGGCATGCCTGAATGTGTTTTCCAGGCAGCCCTAAATAATCACTGGCAGAAAATAGATTAAAGACATACTCAATCACAATCATAATAACACTGACCCAATACACTGTAGCCATGTTTGGCAGAATTTGTCTCCCAACAGATATCAGGGTAATTGAAATCCCCCATTACCACTACATTATGCCTCCTTGAAACACTGGCAATTTGCTATTCAAACGTTTCATCCTTGTCTTCTCCTTGATTGGGTGGTCTGTAGTAGACTCCAACCAACACATTCCTTTTATTCCTTGCCCCATTCATTTTAATCCAGATACTCTTGGTGGAGCTACCAAGCTCATCCTTCTGTATTTCTGTGCAGGGATATATATTTTTAACATATAACATGACTCTGCCTCCCTTTCTATTCCTTCTGTTCTTTTTGAACAAGTTATATCCTTCAATTGCTGTATTCCAGTAATGGGAGTCATCAAGTTTCAGTTATACCTAGTTGCATTTACTCTCCTGTATTAAAGGTTCAAGTTTGCTCTGTTTGTTTCCCGTACTCTAGGTATTAGTATACAGACATTGAAGACCATGGGCTTCCTTCCTACATTTTTGTATAGACTATTGCTGGGCCCAAAAGAGCTCCCAGTACACACAGCTGCTCCTAGTTGCACTCAGCAGCTATCAGGCCATGCCCCTTCAGCCAGCAGCTACCAGGCCACACCCCTTCCAGTCAAGCTGTTATGGAGCTCTTCAGAGCACATGGCCAGATCACATGCCTTCAGAGGCCTTATCCTAATGTCATTATGCAAATCTATGGTGCGACTGCGTACAGTTCTGGTTGCTTCACCTCAAAAAGGATATTATAGAGCTGTAAAGGTTCAGAAAAGGGCAACCAAATGCTCAAGGGATTGGGGGAGCTCCTCTATGAGTAGGTATGGGGATGAAATTCTATTCAGTTCACAGTGAAAGGAAAGGCAAACCTACCTAATGTGTACTTTCTGATACAATAGGTGAATCGAAACACAGCTGTCTTTCAAAGTTTGCGCTTCTCTGAATTTTGCAGTGTAGTTCTCCAGTTAAGCAATGTGTATAAAAAGGCATTCTGTTAGGGAAAAGTGCTTTGGAAAAACATGTATATTATACAAAAAATTACATACAAAAATGTTAGAATTTTGTACTAAAATGATGAATTTTCATGGGGACTTTTTTTGTAATGAAAACTGATGTTGAAATGTGGTGAACTAAATTTACAATTAGAAAAATGAGAAACTAAAATGGACAGATTTGCCCATCCCTACTTATGAGAAAAAGTTATATCATTTCGCCTTTTTTAGTTTAGAAAAAAGGTGAGGTATATAAAAGTATGCATGGTGTGGAGAAAGTGGATAAGGATCATTCTTTTTCTCTGTCTCATAATACTAGAACTCAGGGCTATTCAATGAAACTGTTGAAAGCTACAGGACAAACGAGAGTACATCTTTGCACAGTTAAACTGAAATTTTGCTCCCACAAGATGTAATGATGGCCACCAACTCAGAGGACTTTCAAAGAGGATTAGACAAATTTGTGGAGGATAAGGCTACTAGAGATGGGGGAGAAAAATGAATGTGTTAGTGGAAATGATATACAACAATGCATTATGTTAGAATAAATTTCTTGCAAAAATATACACATTAGTCAAAACTGCATACAAAAATGATTTTCCGGTTGGTCTGGAAGCTGCAGCTGGTGCAAAATGTGGTTGCGCGACTGCTCACTGGGGCAGGGTATCACCAACTTGTTACCCTGCTGCTGAAAGAATTGTATTGGCTGCCCATTAGCTACAGGGCCAATTTCAAGGTTCTGGTTTTGATATATAAAGTGCTTGGGTAGCTTGGGTCCAGGATACCTGAAATATAATCTTACTCCTTATATATCCAGTTGATCACTGCTCTCTGTAGGTGAGGGCCTCCTACAGATACCATCTTATCAGGAGGTCCGTTTCACACAACATAGGAAACGGACCTTTACTGTTGTGGCACTGACACTTTGGAATTCCCTCTCCTTAAATATTAGAGAGGCACCATCTCTGTTATCTTTTTGGCACCTACTGAAGACCTTCCTGTTTCAACAAGACTTTTAAGTAGAGACCTTATCCCAGTCTACATTTGTGCTGGAATGGTTTTTTAAGATACTTTTTAAGTTTTTTTAAAAAAAATGTTTTTAATATGTTTTGTTTTAATATGTTTTAAAGCCTTTTGTTTTTATGATGTTTAAAGTGCTTTTAGTGTTTTTGTTTGCCACCCTGGGCTCCTTCTGGGAAGAAGTATTGGGTATAAATTTAATAAACAAATAAATGAATGAATAAATAAATGTATTGGGATAGATTCGCACTAAGATGCTGAAATGTGGACTAAATTTAAGAATGGAAAAATGAGAAACTGAGAGAACCAAAATGGCCAGATCTTTCCATCCCTAGTGGCTACTAACCTTGATAAGATATGTTTTACCACCACTGTTGGAGGCAGTATGGCTTTAAATACCAGTTGCTGAGAATCACAAGTGGGCAGAGTGCTGCTGGATTCTGGTTCTGCTTTGGGTCTTTGCATAGACAATCAGGTTGGCCACAGTGAGAACTGGATGCTGGACTAGATGGGCCTTTGGCCTGATACAGCATGGCTTTCCATAAGTTATTATGTAACAAAGCAATAGTTATGCAGAACATAGGTAGCGACAGGGAAAGAAGCATCAGAGTTTTTTTCCCCCAGGTTGGTTGCTCTAGGGAATGAGGAAGATAAGTAGCAGCAGAGTACCCTAATTACTTGAACTGTCATAATTTGCAAATGTGAAGTCAGATAACTGGTTTGTGCTAATTTGTACTGCAAAATTGTTTTAAGAACTGGCTTAACTAGTTGCTTTTTGCTTGAATGGGGCAAAGAAGATGACATGTCATTAAGTGGGATGTGCTATTAGCAAACATTGCTTAGGAGGAAGTAACATTGCGCAACATTTCATGTCACTGATATTGATAATGAATCTTGACATTCAGAAGCTATACTGGGAAATTTAGACTTATGTCTTAAGAAGACTGCTCTCTTCTAAGGCAGGGATAGACAGCCTGTTGGACTCTCAACTGCATTCATTATGCGGGCTGAGACTGATGGGAGTTAGAATCCATCAACAGCTGAAGGGGCACAGAGTCCCCATTCTTATTTCATTATCATGTTTTTTTCCATATCTGTAGTTCAGTTCTAAGGTGTCATAACACTGGACATATCTGAAGATGACTCAAACTGTAAAATATGGTGTCTTCTAAGTGGAAGTGCTAGTTAGAGCCATATTACACCTCTTCTTAAAGATTTGCATCAGCTGCCAGTACTGTTCCAGTCCAAATTTGAGCTTCTACAGTTGACCTATAAAGCTGTAAATCACTTGGAACCTAAATACCTGAAGTAGTGCGTCTTCTGACTTAGTCCTGCCCAAGAGTTAAGACTGACCAGAGAGGCCCTCACAAGTGTCTTCCATTCAATTCAGTTCACATTTAAAGCAGAGTCTATCAAATTCACACTTTCTGAAACAATATGAGAACCGAAACACAGCCATCCTTCAAAATTCGTGGTGAATTTTGCAATGCAGTTCTCCAGCCAAACAATGTTAATAAAAATTCATATATTAGGTTAAAGGGTGCATAAAAATGAATGTATTGGTGAAAATAACATACACGTATGTGTACATTAGTCAAACCTGCATGCAAAATGTGTTTATTAGGATACATTCACACTAAAATGTTGAAGAATATTCATGAGGATTAAAAGAGAATTGTAAATTGCTGCAGAAACGTGGAGAACTGAATTTAAAATTGGAAAAATGAGAAACTGAGAGAGCCATAACGAACAGTGGGATTTTTACATGTGCTGGTGACACGTGTGGAAGTTCTGCATGGTGATATCCCAGTTTTGGAACTCCCTACCCCTTGAAATTCAGCTGGCATTGTTGCTGTTGTCATCAACAGTTCAAAGTGTGGCTGTTTACATAGTATTTTGGGAGTTAACATTAATGTTTGGCTGATAGTTTTGTGTGTAAAGTGCTGGAGTTCTACATTTTTCTGATTTTATGGCTATTGATACTGTTATATTAATGAAATAATCTTCTAATGAAGAGTGGGATGTAAATAGTCTAAAGAAGTAAAATAAATTTACACCACTAACTTGTTTTTGTTGTTGTTATGTGCTTTCAAGTCAATTATGACTTATGGCAAACCTATGAACCAGCAACCTCCAATAGCATCTTTCATGAACCACCCTGTTCAAATCTTGTAAGTTCAGGTCTGTAGCTTCCTTTATGGAATCAGGCCATCTCTTGTTTGACCTTCCTCTTTTTCTACTCCTTTCTGTTTTTCCCAGCATTCTTGTCTTTTCTAGTCAATCATGTCTTCTCATGATGTGTCCAAAGTATGATAACCTCAGTTTCATCATTTTAGCTTCTAATTATAGTTCTGGTTTAATTTGTTCTAACACCCAATTATTTGTCTTTTTCGCTGTCCATGATATGCGCAAAGCGCTTCTCCAACACCACATTTCAAATGAGTTGATTTTTCTCTTATCTGCTTTTTTCACTGTCCACCTTCCACATCCATACATGGAGATTGGGAATACCATGGTCTGAATGATCCTGACTTTAGTGTTCAGTGATACATCTTTGCATTTGAGGACGTTTTCTAGTTCTCTCATAGCTGCCCTCCCCATTCCTAGCTTTTTCTAATTTCTTGACTATTCTCTCCATTGTGGTTAATGACTGTGCTGAGGTAATGATAATCCTTGACAAGTTCAGTGTCTTCATTGTCAACTTTAAAATTACATAAATCTTTTGTTGTCGTTACGAAATCGGTTTCTCCATATTCTGTCCTTACAGTAGCCTCTTGTCCAGAGTATAGGTTGCCCATCAGGACAATCACATGCTGTGGCACCCCCATTTCTTTTAAAGCATTCCATAGTTTTTCATGATTTACACAATCAAAGCCTTTGCTGTAATCTATAAAACAGGGTTCCTTCTAAAATTCCCTGGTCCATTCCATTATCCAACGTATGTTTGCGATATGATCTCTGGTGCCTCTTCCCTTTCTAAATCCAGCTTGGATGTCTGGCATTTCTTGCTCCATGTATGGTAAGAGTATTTGTTGTAGAATCTTGAGCATTACTTTACTTGCATGGGATATTAAGGCAATAGTTCAATGATTACCCCATTCCTTGTGATCCCCTTTCTTTGGAATTGGGATATATATTGAACTCTTCCAATCTGTGGGCCATTGTTTAGTTTTCCATATTTCTTGACAATTTTTTGTCAAAATTTGGACAGATTGAATCTCAGTAACTTGTAGCAACTGTATTGGTATGGCATCTGTTCCTGATGATTTGTTTCTTCCAAGTATTTTGAGAGCAGCTTTCACCTCACATTCTAATATTTCTGGTTCTTCATCACACGGTTCCTCCATGAATGAATCTGTCATCCTTGCATCTCTTTTATAGAGTTCTTCAGTGTATTGCTTCCATCTTCCTTTTATTTCATTTCGGTCACTTAGTGTGTTCCCCTGTTGATTATTCAACATCCCTACCCTTGGTTTAAATTTCCCTTTCATTTCTCTAATCTTTTGGAATAGGGCTCTTGTTCTCTCCTTTTTGTTGTGCTCTTCTATTTCTATAGAAGATTCCAGTTGTTTTCCGGGCCCAATTCAAGGTGTTGGTATTAACCTTTAAATCCCTATACAGTCTCGGCCCAGTTTATCTTACGGAGCGCCTTCAACGCCACCAATTACGCCGCCCGACAAGATCAGCCACTCAAGGCCTTCTCTCAATCCCGCCGACAAAAACAGCTAGATTGGCGGGTACAAGAGAGAGGGCATTCTCAGTGGCGGCCCCCACTCTCTGGAACTCCCTCCCACAAGATCTCCGGCACGCCTCTTCCCTAAATGTATTCCGTAAAGCCTTAAAGACCTGGCTCTTTCAACAGGCCTTTGGGATCTCCGGGGAGGGTTAATTACTGTGACTGAAATGCCTCCTACCCTGTTTTAATATTGTTGCTGCTGTATTGTTCTCATACTGTTTTTATTGTATTATTGTATTTTATCTCATTGTGTTTTAACTGTTTTGTACGTCGCCTAGAGTGGCCTTTGGCCAGATAGGCGACACAGAAATTAAATTTATTATTATTATTATTATACAATAACTATTGTAATAGTTTTCTTTGTCCCTACGTACTAGTTGCTGTATTGTTGCATTTAGGATTCTAACCATGTTTCTATCTGCTTTTGCTGTTGCTTTCCTTCTCTCTTTAACCATTTTAAGAGTTTCTTCAGTCATCCATTGAGATCTTTCTCTCTTTTCAACTGGAGGTATTGTCTTTTTGCATTCTTTCCTGACAATGTTCTTCTGGTTGTCTGTCAACTAAGTTTAAAGCCTCATATCTGTTCCTTATTTGATCTTTATATTCTTCTGGGATTTTATTTAAATTGTATTTTGGCATTATGATTGCTTTGTTGTTCTTTAGCTTTACTCTGATTTTACACCACTAACTTAAACTGGTTTAATTGTCAACTCCTCTCCTCAGGGTACCCTATGGCCTATGTTTCTGTAAGGTGCACTAACAAAAAATTCTCATCCTCCTCACCAAACTACACTTCCCAGGATACTTTGAGGGATGAAAAGCCAAAGCAATTTAATGGCTATTAAACCCAGTTGCCTACATGTAGTGTAGTTATGCCCTTTTGTGTAACAAATGGCACTGTGATGGCATATTTGTAAGGTGACTTTTTGCAACCACCTTGTAACTAGATGGATTTTAGTCTTGCGAATGATATGTCACTGAGCTTGTAGGATGAACTTAAGTAGAAACCCATATACAATTTACTCTGTACGCTGTAATGTCAGTCCTAGATCTGAATGTGAAGACCCTGGTGAATCTGCACCACAAGGTAATGGTAAAAAGTTACAACATGTAAGTAAGAAGTCATTCTGAAACTAGCTTCGTTGGAAGAGATGTCTGTCATTCTTTGGTGAATAGTCGTTGTTATTTATAAAAAAATGTGTCCTGTCCCTATATGCTGTTTTCTAAGGCCACAGAAAATACAGAGGTAGCTTTTTGAAGGATACTATTAAGCTTTAGAAGCAGCATTCTCTCATATGAATATGTATGTATTCCAAGCAATCATATATCTGCTGCAGTGAACGTTACTTGCTCAGAGATTCTGTCTTCAGAAGAAATAAACAGGAAACCTGTTTTCACTTAAATCTTCCAGATGGTCACAATGCTGGATATTTATAATAGTATTCTTTTTATACACCTTAAATAGTTATGTGAATGAATAATAACTGAAAATTGTTACATTTCATCAGTTTTAAAATGTATTGTTCATAACATCTAGTTTTGTATTAAAGAATCATTTGCACTGAAGCTTCAGATATGTTTGCAAAAAGGTAGCAAGTCCTGTCTATAAAATATTTTAGATTCTAAAGTAATTGGATATGTGAAGGAAATGCAATGTGATACTCTTTTCTCCCCAAAAGCCCCATCCATCTAAATGAAGAAATACAGGATTATGTAACTAGAAAAGACACCGGTCTACATATACATTGTGCAGCTCTGTTATCTCTTTTATTTTGAAGGAACTGACATCTAAATTATGATTGAGAAGAATTTAGGGGTTTATGGTAAGAGACAGTCTCATTATAATTTGCCTAAACTGATGTTGCTTGTCCTTGAAGTTCCCTAAATTTGACATAGTGATTTCATGGTTTATATTTTTAAAACAGAAATTAAATTATGTGTAGAAGTCCCAGTCTGTTTTATCACTCTGTACTGATGATTTTGAGCTCTTTTATAATTGTTTTTTTTTTACAGATTGACTGTAATCAGAATATGCACCAACTAAACTGTTCAGATCATCAGAATATGTCTTCTCATGACACGCCAGCTAAAAAAGCAAATTCCATTTTAAATAATGCAAGTTCACATGAACAAACTGTCAATGTAACTTCATATACAAAAAGGAAGTCAGCCCGAAAAAGAAAGGAGTTTACTTTGAATGATGTTGATGCTGCTTCCAATTGCCATCAATTTCTGGAAGGGATGCAACAGAAAATACACAGTTATGAGACTCGGACAAGAACATCAGCTAAAGTTTTTGAGTATGATACACGTTTTTGCTGTGGTTAGTGGGAAAGGCTTACATTAAATATAACATTTTATGTCTCCTGGGATGTTAAAAAAGTATAATTTCCATGTAAAGTTTGAATGAGACTAAATACAGTTTTCCTTATCCTTTGTAAGAAATTTGATTTAAAATGTATATAGACATCACATTATGTTAAATGCAGTTGGTAATTTAAAACCCTTTATTTGTCAGCAGATCTAACATTCAAGATAAGGCAAATGAGTGTTCACAGATGGGAACTGGCTCATGCCACTTCTCATCTGAGGATGTGAATACCAAAGTTGAGCAAGTGAGGAAAAGCCAGAGGATTGCCAAGAAAAGAAGTAAGTAGGTTTTTTTAATCTTCTGTTTAAAGCCAGAATGCAACACACTTTTTTTTCTTAATAGGTCACTGGGGCAAAGTGTCCCAGCTCATGTTACCATTTCCAAGCATTATCTGAATCTCTGCATCCTTCCCCCTTGCACTGGATTGGAAGATAGCAATTATTTTACGTGGATTGGAAGAAATGATCCCAACCAAAAGCAGTATTTCATTCAAGTAAAGGAGGGCTTATTTTTCCAGATCCAGGTATATAAGCAAGAAAGATTTACTCTTGCAGATTAGTGTTACCATGGCATGTCACCCTCCATCAAGTGTAAGGGCCAAACTACAAATTGCTCATAATGCAACTACATACCAAGCTTTGTTTTCCTTATTTTAAATAAATAAAATGTAACTCTGGTAAGTGGGTATAAGATCATTATTATTACTCCTTTATTTATTTCTCTTCAACCACAAGAGTCTCAAGACAACTTACATTGACACAGATTGCAGTAAAATTGGTTATTTTTGCCACCCCAACTCTGTAGACAATGTGTTCATAATATTTCTTCTTAAGATCTTTTGTCCTGTTACATCTTCAGATATAAATACTATAAAACTACTATTTTTTTAATCCTTTTGTTGTATATATTTCTCAGGACAAGCCACTTCTAAGAATTGTTCCAATGATTCCTCACGTAACTACATTTCATTGTCAAAAATCAATAGAAGAGACATTTTTGGTCAGACATTATTACACAGAGCTGCTATGAAAGGTGACCTAGATGATATATGTGCAATGATAAAAGCTGGTGCAAATGTAAATGCTCAGGATTATGCAGGTGAGCATAGTCTCCTGTGTAAAATTCACTTGATAGGCTAAAAATATATAATGTATGTCATCAACGTTGAACAAGACACAACTTAATAAGTGAATGTGCTTATCATTTGTTCAGTGATATGCCAGCATTCTAAGTAAGTATGCTTAGGATTGGAGTTGTGATTTATGTTGATCTAGGATTTTGTAAAACATAAATGATTGGAGGGGAAATAAATAAATAGCTCTCTGTTACAATAAGCCAATTTTTTCACTATCTTGTAACTATAGTTTTGGAATAAGTGGAAATTTGTGAAAAGTTAAAATTTGCTCTTGTTGAAATTTAACAACAGTTACACTGTTGATTTGCACAATTCGTTTTGGATTCAAATCTGGCAGTATAATTCACAATCACAATCTGATATGCTAGGGGTTTGGAGAATCTGTGGCCTTCCAGATATTGTTGAACTCTAACTCACATTAGCCCCAGCCACCATGGTGAATAGTCAGGGATGACTGGTCAGTATTCAAGAATGATGGAAGTTGTAGTCCTGCAACATCTGGAGAGCCTCAGGTTCTCCATCCCTGCTATATGCCAGTTATGCTGGTAAAGGGAGAGATAGACTATCACTGCTGTCCTCTACCTGGTTCAACCCGGGAGAGGAGGGGAAAATGCACAACAGAAAAAATACAGAGAATGGCATAAAAACAGAAGACACGATCCTAGTGTCCCTAGAGATGCTGCAAAAGCCCAACAGTTGGAGACTGTGCTGGCAATAATGCCCACATGCTGCCCATGCAGAGGCAGCCAGTGAACTCATGACAATGCTCCCCCACCAGCACATACAACATGCAAAGCAATGACACAGAGACCTATTCAAGGAAGGTGAGACCCTTTTCCTAAGTAGTCAAGGGAAGGCCAGGACACACAACAAGAGGTGCCACAGCCACACAATGCCAGCAGCAACCACCAGTGGCTCACTGCCTAGGGCACGAGGCAAGGAAGCAAGAGTTAGGAGTTTGAGCCCCACCAGGAGGAAGGGGGCAATGTGCTCTCACTCACCTTTTCCATATCTGGCTAAAGACAACTCTGACACGCACAAAAGAAAGGGAGGTCCTGGGATGTGAGGCCATGCTGTAAACTCCACATAACAGCTCCCTAACAACGTAGGCTGCCTCCAGATGTCCTATTAATTCAGCAGTCATCCTGATTTGCTTTCACAAAGCTTACATGGTGCTTAAACTATGTCCGGTCTTTATTGAGCATTCACTCTGATTTGTTTATGGGGCAGTTATATGACAATGTGTATTCATCCTGCATTCATCCTGATTTGCTTGCAGGGTGTTAATATTTTTCCCCATTAATAATTTGTTCGTACCACTCTTTTCACAAACCTAATGTTTTGGTTTGCACTTGACTCCCTCCCACAGAACTTGCAGTCTGGAGGCAACTGTAGCCACTGCAGCTGTCATAAGACATCTTGGGGCACTGGTTTTCTTGTCTTCTCACCACCCCAACTTCAAGGACTAGTCATGGTATCCATGAGGCAGGGGCTGCAGGAAAAGTCCTAGTCAGATAAAATCGTTTTTATTTTACAATGCAGAGAGTCCTAGTTTTTAATTCATGGTGCAATCCCAGACTAGGAAAAGTGCCACCTGAGTGCTCAGCCACTGCTCATGCCTCAGTCTCACATCCAATGACTGTGAGTATACATACTATTTCCTCTTTGTGGTTGCACTGGAACTGTGTGTGTCTGGTGACAGCCTCTTCTATGCCATGCATATGAGATGTGATACTGCAAGGCAAAAGTGCTCTTGAGTGTTTGCCCTGTAGTGGCAATGGTGGGAGTGGAGTTCTTGGCCTTTGCCAACAGAGAGCATACCTGCCTGTGGTTCTGAGTGGAAGTCACTTCTCCCTGCTGTTGAAGATGGGGGGAAGAGCATTAAAGCAATACAATTCACAGGGCATACCGAGTATTTATATATAGCAAAAGATAGAAGACAGTTACAGCAGTCATACTTTATAACATGGCTGCTCTTCTGTTGCTTACCTTTTTGGGATGCTCTGTCCTGGCACCCTTGGAGTGGAGTTTGGTACTGGATGTTTGTATCTGGGGTCCAAAGGCAAGGTATTGGAGTACCAAGCAGAAAAGTGAAAGCAATGTGCTCATGTGTGTGGTGAGGCCAGGCCGGTTTGTGAAAAGGTATCAATTTGTAATCCCCTTGCAAGCTCATAAGTATGCATAATATGTGGCCACAGAAATATAGCTCTCTAACTCAGTTAAAACCACATCATGTGCATCAGCTGTGATGGATGGTTGTCTAATAACTATCCCATTTCATACTATTAGAACTCAGTCTCACAGAGCAATTCTATGCCCCCGAGGACAAAGTTCCACTGAGTTCATTGAAGCTTATTTCCTAGCAAGGGTGCAATTTAAATAATGAAATCAGCTCTAATATTACATAGAACAGAAGAAGAACATGCTGGATCAGGCCAATGGCCCATCCAGTCCAGCATCCTGATCTCACAGTAGCCAATGGGAAATTCGCAAGCAGGACCTGAGTGCAAAGAGCAAAAATAGCATGGTGCTTGCTGTTTGATATTGCTAGGGTCCCCTGGAATAGCTGGAAAGAATAAGTTCAGAAGGTCTCTGCGTGAAGGAGAGGTTGTGAGCAGAGCACGGATGGCTTGTCACTAGAGGTGAGGGAGAATTTGATTCAGTTTGCATTTAAAGGCAATGCAGTTTCCAAAACAATACGCAAACAAAAACACAGCCATTCTTTGAAATCTGCTCTTCTCCAAATTTTGCCATGCAGTTCTTCTGGCAAGTAATGTGTATGCAAATCAGAGCTTGGAAGTAACTAGTTACAAGTAACGAATTACTTGTAATTCAGTACTTTTTTGAGTAACGAGTGGGTAATTCCTTTACATTTCGATTGTAATAGAACTAGGAGTAATTTTACTACTTTTGTGGAGTAATTGTAACGTTTCCAGAATTACTTTTGGGCATTACTCGGGGGGGAGCAGGGGACGTCTTCTGCTCCTCTGATTTGTGGATGAAGATCATGTACCTCGAACTGGGCTTCTGTGCAGTGCCTCTCTTTCCTCGTGCTCTGTGGATGGGCAGGAGGCGACGAGGGAGGAGGCTGAGAGTGAGACGGGGTGGAGTGGAGAAAACAATTATTTATAAAAATAGATAGTGATGGTGAAGAATGGAGTGGAGGGGGAAATGAACCAGAGGTCAAGGACATGGATAAAGGAGGAGAAGGAGGCAGCAGCAGAATGGAGATAAAGGTGGAGGTGAAATATGACAACGTGTGTGAGTGAGTGTGAGTGTATGAGTGTGTGTGTGTGTGTGTGTGTGTGTGTGTGTGTGTGTGTGTGTGTGTGTGTGTGTGTGTGTGTGTGTGTGTGTGTGTGTGTGTGTGTGTGTGTGAGAATACTGTGTTTGCACTTGGCACACAAAGTGGCCTCCACCACCCTCTTTGGCTACTGTGCTGCATATGCAGTATTGTAACTTTTTTGCATCTCAGGGGAAAATGTTTGCTTGGGTGGGTGTCCCTTAGTTGGTGGCAGGGCAGGGTCTGGGAGGTGGATAAGTGAGAGAGATTATGCTGGCTGGCTGAGTGGGGGGGAGGGGGGGTTGCACTTGGTTTGACGTGCAAAGATCTGAGTAGTGGTCTCTGCCTGTCTCCCCACCATCCTTACCAGTGGAGAGACCACAATTGCTATCTTACGGATAAAAGGAATTATTCTACTACCTCTGTATGTGTTCGTTTATTTTTAATGTTGTTTTAGGCTACTTAGATGCGCAGCACTAGGTGTTTTTTAAAAAAAGTAACTGAAATGTAATTGTAGTGATTACTTTTGAGAAAAAGCAAAGTAATCAGTTACTTTCAGAGCAATTGCAATTGTAACGGTAATTACTACTTTTTTGAGTCATGTAACTGTAACTGTAATTTATTACTTTTTAAAAGTAATCTTCCACGCTCTGATGCAAATACA
The DNA here is from genome assembly GCF_030035675.1 of Rhineura floridana. Classification (NCBI taxonomy): domain Eukaryota; kingdom Metazoa; phylum Chordata; class Lepidosauria; order Squamata; family Rhineuridae; genus Rhineura; species Rhineura floridana. Next base: position 48,139,491 of record NC_084480.1, read on the forward strand.
TATACTAGGGTAAAGTGCAAAAATGCATGTATTGGCAAAAATAACATAAAATGCATGATATTAGGGGAAATTGTTTTGCAAAATTCTGTATATTAGGCAAAATTGTATATAAAATGTATCATTAGGAGAAATTTGCACTAAAATGCTGATGAATTTTCATAAGGACTTTTTTTTTTAGAAAAATTGCAAACTGGTATGGAAATATAGAGAACTGAAATGAGAAACCAAAATGATCAGGTTCACCCATCTGTGCTATACTGTACTGTACTATAATAGCTGGTGTTAGATTGGTGCACTGGCCAGTTGCTAACTATATTATCATAGCTGTTATTTAATTAGAGTCTGATATGATACAGCCATTTTTGAAAGTGATGGAAACCAATATGAACATTACTGTGCAAGGGGGATATATAAGTCATTAGAAAATAATTGTCCCATTTGGATAAAATTAAATATTTTTCTATGCTATAGGTTGGACTCCCCTACATGAAGCCAGTGTTGCTGGTTTTTTTGAGGCAACAAATGAGTTTTTAAAAGCTGGGGCTGGTGTTAACTGTAAAGGAAGTGAACAAGTAACACCACTGCATGATGCAGTTAAAGAGGGTCACTACAAGGTAATGGTTCTGTATTTGAAAATTCATAGCAATTTGTATTTTACAACAATGTTAGGCATAGTGCTGAAAGAAATCAAATAAACACATCTGTTTCATTCCTTATAGTGATTAAGACCAAAGTAGACATAATGGCACAGACCTGGCTTGTCCCCCTCCATGTCTGCCCTCTGATTCACTCCCCCACTCCAAGGTGTACTCCCTATACCAGAAGTAAGCCTGGCATGTTGCAAAGGTAGAGGAGCACAGTTATAATGAGAAGCATCTGTAGTGCTTTGGAAACAACCACTGATGCTATCCAATAAAGCTTTGACTGCTGCAGCAGTTTATCTGTGGGAATGAGGATTAGCAGAAAGGGTTGCATTTGATGGATTGGACTCTAATCCAGGAAAGCTTGTACCATAATACCTTTTTTAGTTTTTAAGGTGCCACAGGGCTCTTTGTTGTTTTTGTTGCAACTAACATGACTGCTCCTCCAAAAGGAATTGTTTCCTATAATGATTTTAACAATTTATTACATTGGCTGTCTTCAGAATGGGACTCCCAATAGGGTGGTGCTGTAGAGGGCAGGGGTTTTCCTTTACTGCACATCATCAGTAGGACTTGATCCATCTCTTCAGGAGCCATATTTCTTAAGGCCCAGGTTTGTTAAACTGGGAATGTGATTTTTGTTTGGGGTGCAACAGATTTGGGTACAATTTGTATTTGTACAAATTGGTCCAATTTGTAGACAAGTTCAACTAACTGGGACAAGAAAGGGCATCCATTTAATGGAAGGGGCCATAGTTTGTTTGTTTGTTTGTTTGTTTGTTTATTACTTAATTTATATCCCACCCTTCCTCCCAGCAGGAGCCCAGGGCTGCAAACAAAAGCAGTAAAAACACTTTAAAACATCATAAAAACAGACCCTAAAATACATTAAAACAAAACAACAGGGCAACACCCAGTGGCAGCACCATCATAGGCCCCAGGATGGTTGATACTAGGGAAACTACTTTTTTAGGTACTTGGGTCCCAAGCCATTTAGGGCTTTGTACAAGCTGTATAACACCTTGAATTGGGCCAGGTAGTTCACTGGCAGCTAGTGTAGCACTTTTTGGGCCAGTGACACATTGCTGCATTGGGCTACCCCACTTACCAACTTAGCCACATTCTGCACCAGCTGCAGCCTCGGCTGTCTTCAACAGCAGCCCAATGTAGAAAACATTATAGTAGTCCAGCTATAGCTGGTGGAGCATTCCTGGAGCGGTCAGGAGCAGGAAGAGATAGAATGGGACCCAGGATAGGGGCTCAGTGGCTTGCAACAGGGGGGTATTGAAGCAGAAGGCAATGACAGCTCCACCCCCTTAGCTCCAGTTACAACAGAAGAAATGCTGTCTGACTAGGAGCCCACCCCTTTTCCTCCCCTTCTCCCTTCCTCTTCACCCAAGCTGCCACTGCTCCGCAGGCCTTCTCTAGAGGAGGGGGAATCACAGGCTCAACCTGAGCCAGAGTCAGAGGTTCTTGATGAGGTGCCACCATTGCCCAGGACACGCAGTCAGATACATAGACTGTGAACCAGCCATAGCTGAGTGTAAGCACTCCTAGTCATAGAAGCCACTTGCTCAGCTATAGCAGGATAGCCTGGCCTCAGATGTCCATACTCTGGTGACCTTGTCCAGTCCATCACTGTTTCCAGACACTGGTCCAACACCTTCACAGCCTCTTGTGATTCAGATAAAATGGAGAGACATTCTAGCCAGACAAAAGCCTTCAAGGAGGGCACAGAGCAGGACTTTTGAGGGGTGTGTCCTGAGAAAAGGGGTGTGGTCTGGGGGAGATATGGCATGGGGAGCATCCCAACGGCCAAAACGAGAAGCTAGAGGATCACATTTGGCCCCTGGACCTGAAGTTCCCCAATCCTACTATATCCCAGAGGCTCATGTGCATTTGTTGTTGTTCCATGGTTTCCATGGATATCTATTATCTGTTGTGTATGACAGCATCCTGTTTGGGGGGGGGAGACATTTCTCCTGTCTCAGGCCTTGGCAACATTAAGCAATACCAGGCAGACCTAGTAGTTACCTTACAAAGGAGCTTCTTTATCTCCTCATTTGAGCTCCTGTCTTGCACCATCTAGTGGAAAAAGGAAGAAAGTACTTTTCATCTAGATTTTCCATGTGGTTCAGGCCTAAGTTCTCCTCATTCATTGGCGATCACTCGTGGCTGAGTAAGATTGTCTTCCAGGATAAGGCCTTTAATGGTGGGTCCGTAAGTGACTGTGGAGGCCAATTCTGGATCCACACAGCCTCCCACTGTGAGGACATAGGTTTCCAGATGGAAGATGGTCATGAGGAGGATTGCCACATTCCAAAATTCATTTGTCTTTTGCGACATCTAAGTGGTGACCCCACTGGACATGGTGATCCAGTCAGGGAGAGAGATGAGGCAGACTATGTTTAGGGCACCTTTTCTAGCCCCCTCCCCATACGGGGTAAGCAGAGTGGATCCTGAATAGGACTGCTCAGTCATGGATACAGCTGCCGAACTACTCAACTGCCTCAGTCCTTGAGCCAGGACAACTGAGTCTGTATTCATCACCCATGTGCCGGTCCATGACTAGGGGCTTCCGGATTTCACAGTCCTGCCCCCATTGCCATTCGCCGATCGCCATGGGACTTTTGGTTTGGTTTGGTTGGAAGATGCCTGTGCGTGAATTTGTTTTATGTGGGGAGATAGGTGCACGACAATCAACACACAATCTTGACAGAAAAAGGCTTTGATCCAATGGCATGGATACCACGACAATTGGAAGTCTTTTATCTGCTGTAGCCTTCATCCGCCTTCACAGCCGTTGTAACATACACATTGTTATCCTCCACCTGTTCTGCCATTGAGGATATTCTTGGATCATTCATTGTCTGGTTCCTCTCCCTTGACCTTACCGCCATGGGTGACTCTGCTGGGAGTACAAGACTCCTGATGGCATTGCTCACAGAGCTCATTGGAACACGCAAGCTGGAGTCCAACAACCTCTGGCAGGCCACACTCTAGCATATTTTAATCACATTATGTGGATTTATTTTATAACTGTTGTAGTCCTTCTCACCCCTCTTTTTGTGACAGTTGCACAAATCAGAATAGTAGTGGCTAAATTTGATTTTGGGGAGCTAACAAGACAGAATGCTGCACATGCTCAGTGGTCTGCAGAGCTGTGGAATGCTGAGAGTGCCAGTTTCTAGGGACCTCCGCTCCCTTCTCCTGTACATTGAAATAAAGTGCTCAAGCTCCAAAACCTGAGGCCTTCAGCCCTGTATAACTACAGTGGGGGAAAGTTACCTGAGATGAGAATGAAAAAAGCTGTTCTTTTCTCCACCTGAACCTTCTACTCCTCATCAAATCCAAAGTGTGCTCTTGTTCCACACTGTCTGAGCTCTGAAGAAGAGCACTCCTGTTAGGGGCTAAGGGTGAGCCTCAACATTTTGTTGCAGGATCTTATTTGCTTATATTATATTTGTAACTAGGAAATTGCAAAGAACAGCATAGGTTTTTGGCTTTTATTTGTTATTGCAGCAACACCTGTGGCTGTTCTGTATGATGAGGAAGAAATGGAAAGTGAAAGTTCTTGGAACAAAATTTTCAGATTCATTTTTACCTCCAGGTGGCAGAGTTGCTGCTTTGGTATGGAGCTGATCCATTGTTAAAAAATGAGAGAGGGAAGAGTCCCTTAGAAGAAGCAGCTGCTGACAGGCATATGAGGAAACTACTTGAAAGTTGTATAGCTAAATCTCGTAGGTCAGCATCAGGTAGGAAAGAGCTATATTTACATTTACACTAAGAATGAGGGACAAATTTGATTTGGTTCACATTAAAAGCAGAATTTGTCAAATCCACACTTTCCAAAACAATATGAGAACCAAAACACAATGATCCTTCAAAAGTCACACTTATCTTAATTTTGTGATGCAGTTCTACCAAACAATGTTTAAAAACATACATGTGTTAGAAGAAAATGTTCATAAAAATGAGTATACTAATGAAAATAATATACAAAATTGCATGATATTAGGAGAAATTGCTTGCAAAAATGTGTATGTTAGTCAAAACTACAAATGTGTTTAGTAGAATAAATTCACACTAAATTGCTGAAGGATTTTCATTAGTGTTTGTTTTTTTTAAAATTGCAAACTGCTGAAGAACTGAATTTAAAGATTGGAGAAATGAGAAATGGAGAGAACCAAAACTGACAGATCTTTCCATCTCTAATTGTCACTCATTCACAAAAGAAGAACTACAGGAAAGGGATTTTCCTATAAATTTGTGCTTTGTTTTGCATGCAGATCTGGGCCTTAATGACAGAGCACCAATCCATGAGAATATAGCAGAACAAAATGATATGTGTATTTGTGTTTGGATTAGGTAGGAACTGCTTTCAAAGTCACACCATGAAATTTGTAATACATAAGGTATGCTCTGTGGCGCAGAGTGGTAAGCGGCGGTAACGCAGCCGAAGCTCTGCTCATGGCCAGAGTTCAATTCCAACGGAAGGAGGAAGTCGAATCTCCAGTAAAAGGGGTCGAGGTACACTCAGCCTTCCATCCATCCGTGGTCGGGAAAATGAGTACCCGGCATACGCTGGGGGGTAAAGAAAGACCAGGGAAGGACCTGGCAATCCCACCCCATATATACGGTCAGCCTAGCAAACGTCGCAAGACGTCACCCTAAGAGTCGGAAACGACTCGCACTAGAAGTGCGGGGACACCTTTGCCTTTTTAAGGTATGCAATGGAAGCAAGATATTTTTCTTAGTATTTTTTAGTGTTTCAGTTCTAGTAATGCTTTCCTTACATTTTGTTTTTCAATGGTGCAGTAAGCAAGTATCAAGCTTTATCATCCAACTATCCCTTAGTTATGAAGATTAACATTTACGTTAACTATTCCTCCAGATTTGGGTGGTACTTCCAATTTTTGGTAAATCAAAACCTCCATCTCAGATTAATATTCATGGAATAAAAAAAACTGATGTTCAACAGTTGTTCAACAATTTTACAATAAAGTTCAGAAATTGGTGTGTGTGTGTTCCTGTATGGTGTTGAGGGTGGTTAGAATCCAAGTATTCCATCATATCGTAAGTGCGAAGCAGCTGTCACATACATTGTTTTGACCTATGCAGTTTTGTGATGTGCCAAGATATGAAACATTGGATTCCTTCGACTGGCAGAAAAATAACACCTGGGTAAAACATGGCATCCCCAATCAACAGATAGCCCCCCAAACGTTCCTCCTCCTGAGTTGTGAGGTTCTACAAATATGATTAGTATTATCAGCCAGCAAGGGCAGGCTTTTTCCAAGCCTCTGAGCTACAAGACTCCTGTTGCATGGTGAGGGCCATTGTGCAACATCATTAGCAACAAAGTGGGGCAGCCAGCACTTAACAAAGCCATGGGAAGATGAGTGTCTCAGCTGGAAGAGTCCAACCAGGTTAGGATAATTGCAGTGGGACACAGCTCTACTTTCAGCCAGACTACTTTTCCATTTGCTAGGTCTCTTCCCATTGTGCTCTCTTTCCTGTTGTTGTTGCCCTGCCTCCAAGACATTGTATTGGGAGTCAAGCCACATTTCACATGTGCTGCCTGGACTCTTCCACTGTGAAACTTGCATGGGGATTTAGGAAAAGGTTTGACAGAACCTGTCGCTTTGGGTGATTGACAACTGATGCAACATTTAAAAGCAGAGCTCAGATCCTAGCTTGCTTCCAGTTTTGCAATGGAAATGACAGATGTATAACACATGTCAGTGAATTGTATGATTGCTCAGCTGCCAGTCACAATCTCTATCCTAGCTTTGGGCAATCTATGAGAAGTTCGCTAGAAAAGACAATAATGCTGGGAAAAATAGCAGGGAGTAGGAAAAGAGGAAGGCCAAACAAGAGATGGATTGATTCCATAAAGGAAGCCACAGACCTGAACTTACAAGATCTGAGCAGGGTGGTTCATGACAGATGCTCTTGGAGGTCGCTGATTCATAGGGTCGCCATAAGTCGTAATCGTCTTGAAGGCACATAACAACAAACAACAACAAATGTTTATAGGGTAACATTCAATGCTAGTACTACAAGAATAGACCCATTGACTACAACTAATAGACTTAGTTGACTACAATCCACACCTTAATTAATTCATAACCTTGTATATGTTTGTGTGTGTGCTATTAAAATCAGTCTTCAAAAATAACCTGATCCAAATAACTTCCTTCTTATTTATTTTTAGCTGAAAGACTTGTAGAAAGCCCAAGTAGTGACCAAAGTAGAATGGAGAGCCACCCTAAGGTAAAAGTTAATAATGACTTTTCAATATAGAAGTATTTTAAGCTATTGTAATGTAAACTGGACAAGCAGAGGATTTCTGAAATAATCTTCAGAGCCAAAACCATAATAATTAATTTATAACTGCCGATATCAGATGCATTTAATCAGAGGCACTGCCAGGTTTAAGCTTATCTTTTGTCGCCCCCGACTCTGGCTGCTCTGCTCTTCTCCCTAGGAAAGGGAAAGGCGCTACTGCTTACCTTAAATGAACAAGGCGGCCAAGGGCTGCTTTGTTCTTTATTTTTACCCTTTTAAAAAAGAAAGGGCTCTACTGTTCACATCAGTATGCGCCCCTCTACACCTGTTCCCTCCGCCTACACATCCTAGAAGGGCTGCAGCTCTAGACTCAATGCAGCATTGCTTTGAAGCCACTCCAGGACGTGTGGCAAGAGAGATGCAGCCATTCACACTTCTTGGAGTGGCTCTGGAGCTGAAGCCCTTCTAGGAAGTTTAGGCAGAGGGAATGCTATGAGCTATGCAAGACCCTCTTTTAAAGGTTAAAAAAATAGTGAGAAACCTCAGCTACCTTGTACATGTAAAGTAAGTGGCATCCCCTCTCCCAAGGTTTAAGCCTCTTCAGCCACTTGAGGGCCTCCTGGGCTGTGCAGGGTCCTGTGGGTGACATGGAGCCTGTGCCCCTTTTTGTGAACCTGGTGGTGCCACAGCATTTAACACAATGTGGAAATTATTTTTATTCCCCTGTGGTAATGCAAAATCTTTTTGTTTCTGTATTATTATCAAAACCCATTCATTTGAATAAATATTTCATAGGCACTAGCAAATGCTTCCTGGTATGTTTCTCTTCTATTAATCACAGTGTTTTGCTTTTTCAGGTAAAAAGGAGCTCAGGTGAGAGCATTCAGCATTCAACTGTGGAAAAAACAAAGATACTAAAGCAACACAGTGTAAAGCTGGAACAAAATAAGAAAAAAGGGACCCCACAGAGTAATTTTGCTTCCAGACTACACAATAGGTGTTCACCATTAAATGCAACCACATTTGAAGGTACATGTCTGGCTTCAAAGGCAAAACAGTCAGTCAGAGAAGGACCACCATCTTTTTGGGGTACATCAAGTGACAAAAGAAGAATAAATGGCCAAAGAAAGGGCATACACGATGGTCTTTCAAATAGCCTTTCTTTCCCAGAAGGAATAGTTGGATCCTCAGGTTATAACCAGTATAATTCAAACAGAACTTGTGATACTGGAGAAGAATGTAGCATGGCTGTGGGGTCAGAAATACAGCAAGAGAGTGACTTCAATAATAGTGATAATGACTGTCTATCAGAAAGGAAAGAGCCTCTTAAAAGCTCTGAGCTGGCAGGAACAACAAAAGATCAAGTAACTAATTCCTGTGTTGTCACATCACTGAATCTTGTAGACAAATCTACTTTACCTTCTGAAACTGAGATAGTAAATGAGCCTAATATCGACTTTACCCACCTTTTATGCAAAGACATCAGATTGCCCCTGCAGGAGGAAAGACAGTGTGCCATGAAACCTAGTAGTGGGTCCCCTTGTTTTAAAGTTGGTACTTTAGGTGACAACCTTCATACTAATGAAATGATGCTTGTCTGGACAGTAAGAGAAGCCATTAATCCTGCTTATAATAAAAACAGACCACCGGTCCAATACTTGCATTCTGAAAGCTCTGTAGATCAAGTTAACCTGGACTGCCACAGAAATGTAGTCTTGGAGCATGAACTGAGTGTTAAAGAACCTGTAACTGAACCTATTTATTTAGAAGAAAATCCATTAGAGGCAAAAAGCACAACTACCACATTGATGCAAGAAATTGCACATCTTAGTGATTCAGATTATACAGTCCTTTCTGGAGAGTACACTTTAAATGCAGATCAAAACTCAGATACAAACACCTTTAGAGCTGCTGGAATCTGTCATGAACAAACAGTTCACGTTAGTATAGAAATATCCTCAACTTTTTCACAGGGTATTAATAGAGTTGATGTTTCTGAAAGTCCTGACACTTATAGTGTCAGTGAGCAAAGATTTTTAACTCCTCCTGTGCATGAAGGCATTATGATGGGGCCAAGAACAGAAGGAAATGTTGGAAGATGCTGCCTTGAGAGAACAGAAAATGGTGGCAGGATGGACAATAACACATTCCTGCCTTTACAGATGCTGGACAAAAATCCATTCCAAGGTATCTGTTCAAAGAGAGACTGCTGCAAATGCAGCGATACGAGAAAAAGAGGCCCATATAAAGACAGGGGAGAGAGAAAAAGACAGTCATTCATCTAACTTCTGTTGTGATTATTTTCAGTGCAGCATTAACTTTTTTATTTACTGTTGACTGATGTTGTTTTAGAATCTTTTTATCACTTTTTAATCATAACCCTTGAAATGATTAATTGAAGGGCAATATAAAATGATTTTAATTTATTAACTAAATTACTTATTTAAATATTTTATATATCACTCAATGCCACTTTTTCTAGGCAGAAAATTAAAATACATCCCTGATCTAACAGTGCAAAAGAGTCCTCTTTAAAAAGCAGGAATTGCACCAATCAGCTGTTCAGTGAGAAGGGATTGTGAGACAGAGGGAATAAATTGGTTGCCTCCAGTTCTCATCCCTAAATGCCTAGTAGGTGCAATTATGGCTTTTTGAAGAAAGTTTGGTATTCATAACCCCTGCTGTTGGACTGGGAAGGAAAAGTGTATGCAGAGTACCAATCTGCATATATAGTGCCTTATCCAGCTAGGGATAGGAATGCAGATGCCTGCTTTCATGTATACATGGCCTTTTGGCTTGATACAGACATGTAGTTGTAATATAAACCAATATAAAGGTGATTTAAATTTAAATTACAGGGTTTTCCCATGAAACACTGGAGGAATTAGTCTTATGAGCATGGTGAGGGAAATTCCTGGGCATCTTACAGATCACTTTCATAGGATACCTTGTTTCTCATTTTCTATGCAAAGATTAGGGATATACTTTATTTCTCCAGTGGGCACCAGGACACCCCCAAGTGGGTATTGTGTTCCTTGCTAGTGCTTGAGGCAGGAAAGAGTTAACACTCCAAACCAACCGTTAATGCGGCCCCTCCCACGGAGTGCTAGTTCGTTTTCCTGCCTCGCTTGAGCAGTACTGATTTTTGCCTTGCTCTTCAGTCTGGCCAAGTTATATCGTTATCTTTTTCTCTATTTATGTTATTTATTAGCAGCCAATGTTCACTTAACTCTTCTCTCAGTGTTGTGTATAGGTGTTAGTCCTAAGATTAATTAGTACAATGTTTTCTCCTCAGAAATGAATTTCTCTGTGATTTTTCCAATTAATGCATTCCCTTAGTGATATTTCCCTCACTTAATGGTTTTCCGGGTAGATTTTCCTCACTAATGAATTTCTCTGTGATTTTCAATTTATGCATTCCGTTAATATTTTCCTCATTTAATGAATTTCCGGGGAGGTTTTCCTCAGTAATAAATTTCTCTGTGGATTTTTCTGTTAATGATATTTCCCTACGTTCATGAATTCCGGGGTGATTTTCCCTCGTTTAATTATTTGCACAGTAGCTTTCTTCCCATTATAAATTGGTCTTTCCTGCTGAAAGCGAAATGCCTAAGGAGCAAAAAAGTGTCTCTTCAAGGCTTTCCAAACAAACGGTTGCAGCGCTTGGTGCGGTAGCACCTACAGCTCGCTCGCATGAACCAGCCGTTAAAAAGATGAGCCGTTGCAGCGCTCTCGAAGACGGTCGCCATTTTAATCAAACAGCCTCACAGGCACCGCACGGCCCAATCACTCTTGCGGTAGCACAGAGAACGGCCGTTAATCAACATGCACTTGTTTCCCCTGTAAGCAATGAGGTATCAGAGCAATCAGGGTGGAAAAATTTAAAAGCATTCAATGATACTGCATCCCCTGTAGCTGGTGCGGTAGCACTGCAATCAGGACGTCAAAGTATGGAAGCAGTTAAAGGTGCAGAAAAACTTGTCAGCACTGCGGTAGCAGAGCAATCAGGACGCAAGCATATGACTAAAACAAAACATACAGTTAGCCATACAGCAGAGCAATCAGGAAGGGTTGCTGCTGAGGGAGCCACAGAATATAAGAAAAATGCTTCCTTACAAAGCAGAAGGGCGCTGTATCTAGGACAGCAATCACAGCAGTTGAGTACAGTAAATGCTGAATTTCCCTCACAGCAGGAGGAGATTCCAGATCCTTCAGTCCTTTTTTGCTCAGATTCTGAGGAAAATGATGAGGAATTTACAGGTTTTAATATTCATCACCCTGAGGTTCCACAGAGCACTGGGGCTTTAGAGCCTGTAAGTGATATTGCAGCTAATGAGCACAGTCATAAACAGCAGCACAGAGTTTTGCATGAGAGAACTAATCATAACCAGCATCAATTCAACTCCACACAGATGGCCTCTCTTGTCACCTCGTGTTCAGATCAGGAACTTCAACAGGTGAAGTCTTTTCATTTAGGAGCTGCAGAATTAAATTATATTAGAAAGGCTCTCATGGGTGATATATCAGCAGAACTAGCTGCTTTTCGCCAATCTTTTCAAGTGGTTCCTGTACAGGCACAACAGCGCAGTCATGCACCAGGACAAAGTCACTGGCAACACAATATACGACAGTGCAGTGATCAGATGAATCAGGCAGGTTTCCCTGAAATTGAGCAACATGAGCTCCACACTGAACTTGCAAATGGATCACCAGATCCACATGATGTGGCCAGGGGTAGAGCACAGGGCTTATTAGCTGACAGACCAGACAGATCAAAGTTTGCTAGGCAACAGTTTATGCACGATGATTCAGTGCTTGATTTCGAAGACGAATCAGATGAATGGAGTGATACTTCACAACCAGAAGAGCACCACTCCAATAGGTTGTTTCATAGCACTTACTATACACCTCTGCTATGCAAGGCTATGGCGGCTTTAGATTTGAATGATGTTGTTACAGAACAGGCACCTTCTACCTCCAGAGGAGCATCTGTCCTTCCGGAAACAAAGTCTACCGATAAGGTCATTAAGGTACCATCACTGCTCAGACAAATAGTGAAATCTGAATGGGACTCACCAGTTCAGTTTACCAAGTCAATGACGTATGCTAAGAAACTATCCTTATTGGAGCCAGAGTTTATGGAGCAGCTGAAAACTCCAGACATTGATTCTCCAATTTCTGCCTTAGTTTCTAGAAACTTCCTTTTAAGAGAAGAGGATGCTCAATTGAAAGATCTCACAGAACAAAAGTTAGATATGGCACTTAAAAAGGTCCATGAAGCGTCAGCCTTGTCGGTACGTGCATCTATAGCAGCATCTGTGTTTTCAAGGGCTGCATTATTGTGGTTAGATGAAGTTTTGGAAAATTCAGATCAAGACCAAGACAGACTTAGGAAAACAATTTTGAAGGTATCAAGGACACAGGCTTTCATTGCAGATGCAACAATGGATGCTACTCAATTTGCAGCTAGAGCCATGGCTGCTGAAGTTGTAGTTAGGCGTATTTTGTGGCTTCGTCATTGGGAGACGGACGTTTCTTCTCGCATGGTGTTGGCGACAGAACCGTATGCAGGCAAGAAATTATTTGGTGAAAATGTGCTCAGTAAAGTACTAGTTGAAACAAGAGACAAGAAGAAGGCAATGCCAGTAACAAGTAAAAGACGAGATGACAGGCGACCTTTTCGCCGTTTTCAGCCATACCAGTCCTTTCGTCCATCTAGGTTTGGAGGAAGGGGGCGAGATTTCCGTGTTAACAGACAAGTTTGGGGTCGTCCAAGATTCCAGTTGCGCAACCAACAACAATCAGCAGCACGAAATACATTCTCAGCTACCCACAGAGGTGGAAGGCAACAAAGACAATTCTGGCTTATTGCAGATACCAGTGGGAGGCCGCCTGCTGAAATTTGCACACATTTGGCAGATGACAACATCAGACCGCTGGGTAAAGAGTGCTCTATAGTATGGGTATCAGATAGAGTTTCAGGCTACGCCTCCAAACAGATTTCTCCCGTCACCTGTTTCGGCACATCCCGAGAAGCGCAGGCTACTACAACAGGCAATACAACATCTGTTGCAGATAGCAGCCATAGAACCGGTTCAGCAGCACCAGAAATTTCAAGGGGTTTATTCTGTTCTCTTTCTTGTGCCCAAAAAAGGAAACAATTGGAGAGCGGTGCTCGATCTAAAATTTCTAAACAGATTTGTCAGATACCGGAAATTTCGCATGGAAACATTGGTGTCCATAAAAGAAGCTATTCAGCCTTGAGACTTCCTAGCTTCCATAGATCTAACCGAAGCATATTTACATGTGCCAATCCATCCGCAGCACCGCAAGTTCCTCCGCTTCATTTATAACAATCAACACTATCAGTACAGGGCAATGCCCTTTGGCTTGGCGTCAGCACCAAGGGTCTTCACAAAAATTCTGGTGACTCTTGTCGCGCATCTCCGTCAACATGGGTTGAATCTTTACCCATATTTAGACGACATTCTGATTCGTTCACACACAGCACAGTCAGCTTATCAGGACATTCACACCATACTAGCAGTTCTCCACGATCACGGATTCTTAGTCAACATACCCAAGAGTCATTTGTTCCCTCAACAACATTTACAACATTTGGGAGCAATGATAGATACGGAACTGGAGACAATTTCTCTTTCAGAAGACAGAGTTCAAAAGATAAAATTGGCTGTTCAACCATTGTTAGCGAAGCCTGCAGAGGACTTAATGGTCTTAGCACAGGTTTTAGGCATGCTTGTTTCCTCTATCCAAGTTACGCCATGGGCCAGATTTCATGTTCGTCCTCTACAATGGACACTGTTACCATACCAGTGGCAGATAGCACATTCCGTGCATCTCCAGGTTCCTCTGACGTTATGATTGAGAACCACTCTTCATTGGTGGACAAAGGATTGCAATCTGCGCAGAGGACTTTCCTTAAAGGACCCACCACATGAGACTGTCACATCAGATGCGAGTCTCCAGGGGTGGGGAGCTCACTGCAGAGGTCAAATCCTGCAGGGATCTTGGTCCCCTCACGAATCAAACCAAAGCATCAACTTACTAGAACTTCAGGCAGCACAGTTGGCGCTGCAACATTTTGTGCCTTTATTCTATCTCAAACGTGCTGCTGAGAACAGACAACTGTGTGAAAGCATTCATAAATCGTCAAGGAGGGACGAAGTCACTGGTTCTTCATCAGGAGGCATCTCTACTAATTTCCTGGGCAGAGCACACGCTCCAATCATTGACAGCGGAATATATAAAGGGAGTAGAGAATGTACAAGCGGACTGGTTAAGCAGACAACAGATGTTGCCGGGAGAGTGGCAGTTGCACAAAGATGTGTTCAAACAGATACGCAGCAGGTTCGAAAGGATGGATGTGGACCTTTTCGCTTCAGATGTCAATCATCAACTGAAGAGGTATTACACTCGCTATCCATCTCTCAGAGCAGAGGATGTAGATGTCCTAAATTCTCCTTGGCCGAAGGCAACACTGCATCTTTTCCCTCCTTTTCCATTGCTATCTCGGGTAATGAAAAAGGTAAGGATGGAGAGGGCCAATGTTGTTCTACTAGCACCAGATTGGCCAAGGAGGCCATGGTTCTCAGAGCTAGTCAACCTATCTGTCGAGCCCCCATGGCGTCTGCCTCTTCGACCAGATTTGCTGCTACAAGGACCGCTTCGCCACCCCGATCTCCAATGGTTGAGCTTAACCGCATGGAAATTGAGCGGGGCAAACTGCTGAGGGCTGGATTACCAACGGAAGTGGTAACCACAATATTGGCATCTAGAAGACAGTCCACAATAAGAAGCTACCAGTATACCTGGGCGGCCTTTTTGAAATGGTGTAATAGGAATCATGTTACACCTAGGAAGTCGGGAATTACAGAGGTGTTATCCTTTTTAAATGCTGGTTTGAAGAATGGGTTGAGACCCAATACTTTGAGACGACAAGCGTCTGCGTTGTCAACAGTCCTGTCTAAGTCTTCTTATGCATCACTGGGAGCTCATCCCTATATGAAACAATTTCTAAGAGGGGCTTCACTATTGTCGGCACCTGTTCATCATCGTTTTCCAACATGGAATCTTCACAAGGTCTTGGCAGCTCTTCAAAAACTGCCATTTGAACCATTGAAAACGTCTACATTACGAATACTTTCCTTCAAAGTATTATTTCTCATAGCAATCACATCAGCTTGACGAGTATCTGAACTTGGAGCTCTCTGGGTGGCAAAACATCTATGTATCTTCCATACTGACAGAGTCATTTTTTTTTTTTTCAATAATTTTTATTCAGATTTTCATAAAACATACAAGACAAAATCATAAAACATTCAAAGACAAAAAACAAAATCAAAAATAGTTAAACAAAAAGAAAAAAAGAAAAAAAAAACAAAAATAAAAAATAAAGAGTAAAATATTGACTTCCCATTTGTCAAAGATCAAATCAGTTATAAGTCTATAATATATAACAATCCTGTCTCTTAAGTCATATTATAAAATCACTTTCCTCCAGTAGTTATCTTACTTAATCATCAAATCTCATAAACATTACTTTATTCTTTCCACAAAAAGTCAAAGAGAGGTTTCAATTCTTTAAGAAATATATCTATCAATTTTTTTTTCCAGATAAGCATATCGATTAATCCATCTCATTACTAATTATGATAATCTTATTGTCATAACCATAGTCAAAATAAACATTTCAATTAATCCATCACATCAGAATCTGTTAGGTTCAATAATTTCAGTAGCCATTGTTCTATTATCTCTATTAGTTCCATTTTCCATCTTCCATCTTCAGTAGTCTTGTTAAGTCCAGTAATTTCAATATCCAATCTTCCATTATCAGTATTCCATAATAATCTTGCTGTCAAAGCCATAGTCATATAGTAAGAGTCTGATGGGGATTACCTCTATCCCAAATATTTTCTTGCCATCCATTCTGAATAGGTTGCTGAAATACTGCTGTAAAATCATATCTCTGTTCTTTTTTTCAAAATACACTGGGTCATCTCTTAAAAGTTTTTCCATTGTCACATGGCTGCAGTTAATTCCATAGATTTTCTCTATATTGGGCTCCATCACATCATTCCAGTCCAGAAGATTATCCATGCCATTGATAACTTTATCTCTAGAATCTTCATTCATTTCTTCAGAGATAACATTGAGTTCCAAACAATAGATTTTATTTCTAAAGTCCATAGACTCCAAATCTTGTTCCTGTTCCACGTTGGTTCCAATCTCCGGGATCTCCTCTCTCACAGGGACCCCTATTCCAGTCTCCAGGGTCACCTCTCTCACAGGGACCCCTGTTCCAATCTCCGGGGTCTCCTCTCTCACAGGGACCCCTTCCAGGGTCACCTCTCTCACAGGGACCCTTATATCTTTAATCTCCTGCTTCATTTTACTCAATTCAATTTTCATTATCTCAATCTCATCCATTATTTTCTGAAACATAGTTATTTCCAGATTTTCAGCCACTTTCTTAATTGCCATTTTAAAAGAAAAATATAGGAAAACCACTTCTTATTTCAGCAACAATTAGGTTAATACTCCAAACTTGGTGACATCACAGTATAAACAGAGCAGACAGCCTTATCTCTCCAATAGTTAAGTAAACAAAATGCAGTTCCCAGGATCGAAACAATTAATGGCAATCGTCAAGAAACAGATTCGTCAAAATAAAATAGACCAAAAAGAGAGTAGTCTCAAAACAGTATAATATTTTTCAAAATAAAAATCTGGAATAGAAATCCCTCTTCTGTGTATATCTTTAGAATGCAAATCCAGGACAGCTTTTTGCAACAAAAACAGAGATAAGCTATTAATTAGTGCGTAGCAGAGAGAAGTTATGGCTCCCCAGTGAGATGTCAAAAACTGATCAATCTGGCAAATCTCTTTTAAACAGCAACAATTTAAGTCAAGTAAAAGAAAAATATAGAAAGAAGGGTGCTTGCCTGTTAGTGCGTTCTCTCTTAGAAGATAAGGTGAACGTTCGCTTTATCAGATAGAGCTTGCTGTTAAAAATCCGTCCCACCTTCGTCGGCTGGACCTCGTCCCATAAATTAATGAGATCTGGTCGTCCCAACAAAAATAGGCTTTGAGGTTAATCTCTTCGTTTCTCCCTACCCGGGAGAAGTTTAATCAGTCAAAAAAAAAAAGAAAAAACTGACTGATATATCTGAATAAGCTTCTTTTGAGGCAGGAGCCCGTCTCAAAAGCAGGCACAGGCTAAGTCACCCTTCCCGGAAGTCACTGAGTCACAGAGTCATTTTGAGAACAGATTCTACTTTCGTTCCAAAAGTTAATTCAGCCTTTCACTGTCAGCAGGAAATAGTATTGCCAACATTTTGTCCTTCGCCAAAGCATCCTCTAGAGCACGCTTGGCATTCATTGGATGTGAGGAGAGCACTTAAAGTATATATAAATAGGACTAGGCCAATAAGGCAAACTGATTCTTTGTTTGTTTCTTACCACCCAGCTACTCTCGGTAAAAAGGTGTCCTCCTCTACGTTGGCGAGATGGATTAAGGGCTGCATTGCCTTAGCATACAGTTCTCTCAACATACCATTACCTTCAGGCATCCTTGCTCATTCCACTAGAGCAGCAGCTGCCACTGCAGCTTATTCAACAAATGCATCTCTTCAAGAAATATGTAGAGCGGCCACTTGGGCAAACCCTAACACTTTTACTAAACATTATAAAATAGATATTTATGCTTCAGCTGAAGCAGCCTTTGGGAGGCGAGTTATTCAGCAGGTCCTGAGTGATCATTGAACATTTATATACCCACCCAATCAATACGTCAGCTCTGGAACATCCCACTTGGGGGTGTCCTGGTGCCCACTGGAGAAGGAACTGTTTTACTCACCAGAAAGGTGTTTCTCAGTGGGCGCCAGGACACCGCCAAGGCCCACCCTGGGATACACACGACAGGAAACATGATAATAAAACGGGTGGACACTGAAGAGTCAATGATCACTCCTATCCCATGTATCATTCAGTGGAGTTGGCAGTCGCTCTGAGTAGAGACTGTATAGTTGTTTTTTACAACTTAAGTGTACAATGTATGTTTTCATGATAATTACAGTTAATGTTGTCACAGTTTTTTAGATTTGTATAAGTTTATATTTTAAGCTTGGCCAGACGGCAAACTAGCACTCTGTGGGAGGGGCCACATTAATGGTCGTTTTGGAGTGTTAACTCTTTCCTGCCTCAAGCACTAGCAAGGAACACAATACCCACTTGGCGGTGTCCTGGCGCCCTCTGAGAAACACCTTTCTGGTGAGTAAAACGGTTCCTTTTTTTGCAAAGAATTAAATCAGTAACCTACTCTACAATAGCATTACCATTACATGTGACCACAGTTTGAAAACCCTATGAACAGAGTATCCAAAATGCAACACGAGATAGTGCTGGAAGATGAGACCCCCAGGTCAGAAGGCACTCACCGAGCTACTGGGGAAGAACAAAGGACAAGTACGAGTAGCGCTGTGACTAATGATGCAGCTGGGTCAAAGCCGAAAGGAAGCCTAGAGGCTGATGCACACGGATACGAAAGGAGAGCATGGAGTTGTGCAACGCACACAATAGGAACATGGAATGTAAGACGCATGAACCAGGGAAAGTTGGAAATTGTCAAGCAAGAAATGGAACACATCAACATAATACTTGGTGTGAGCGAACTAAAATGGATGGGAATGGGACATTTTCAATCAGGCAACTACAAAATATTTTATGCAAGAAATGAGAAATTAAGAAGAAATGGGGTTGCTTTAATAGTGAGAAGTGATGTAGCAAAAGCAATTAGGAGCTACAACGCAAGGTCTGAGCAAGTGATATCAATGAGATTAAATGGGAAACCTATCAACATATCCATCATCCAAGTCTATGCTCTGACGTCAAACGCAAAAGAAGAGGAATTGGAGAGATTTTACGCAAAAGTACAAGAAGAAATTGATCACACACCAAAACAAGATGTGCTGATAGTCATGGGGGATTGGAATGCAAAAGTAGGGAACAGAGAAGAACTAGGAATTGTGGGGAAATGGGGCCTAGGAGACAGAAATAAAGCAGGAGAAAGACATTGAATTCTGTGAAGCCAATAATTTGTTTCTTGCAAACACATTTTTTGAGCAACCGAAAAAACGACTGTACACATGGACATCACCAAATGGTCAATATAGGAATCAAATTGATTAAATGATTGGTAGCAGAAGATGGAGAAGTTCCATACTTTCTGCGAAAACAAGACCAGGAGCAGACTGTGGTACAGATCATGAACTGATTGTATCGAAAATCAGAGTAAAGCTAAAGAAGACCAACAAAGCACTCATAATGCCAAAATACAATTTAAATAACATCCCAGAAGAATATAAAGATCAAATAAGGAACAGATTTGAGGCTTTAAACTTAGTTGACAGAGAACCAGAAGAACTATGGAATGAAGTCAGAGACGTTATCAGGGAAGAATGTAAAAAGATAATACCACTAGTTAAAAAGAGAGAAAGACCTGAATTGGATGACTGAAGAAACTCTTAAAATGGTTAAAGAGAGAAGGAAAGCAAAAGCAAAAGGAGATAGAAACACGGTCAGAACCCTAAATGCAACAATACAACGACTAGTATGTAGGGACAAAGAGAACTATTACAATAGTTACTGTATAGAAATAGAAGAGCACAACAAAAAGGGTAAAACAAGAGCCCTGTTCCAAAAGATTAGAGAAATGAAAGGGAAATTTAAACCAAGAGTAGGGATGTTGAATAATCAACAGGGGAACACACTGACTGAACAAGATGAAATAAAAGGAAGATGGAAGCAATACACTGAAGAACTCTACAAAAGAGATGCCCGGATGACAGATTCATTCACGGAGGAACCGTATGATGAAGAACCAGAAATTTTAGAATGCGAGGCAAAAGCTGCTCTTAAAATGCTTGGAAGAAACAAATCACCAGGAATAGATGGCATACCAATAGAGTTGCTACAAGCTACTGAGACTGAATCTGTCCAAATTTTGACAAAAATCTTTCAAGAAATATGGAAAACTAAACAATGGCCCACAGACTGGAAGCGTTCCATATACATTCCAATTCCAAAGAAAGGGGATCCCAGGGAATGCAGTAATTATCGAACTATTGCCTTAATATCCCATGCAAGTAAAGTAATGCTCAAGTTTCTACAACAAAGGGTCTTACCATATATGGAGCAAGAAATGGCAGATGTCCAAGCTGGATTTAGAAAGGGAAGAGGCACCAGAGATCACATCACAAACATATGGTGGATAATGGAACGGACCAAGGAATTTCAGAAGAAAATCACCCTGTGCTTTATAGATTACAGCAAAGCCTTTGACTGTGTAGATCATGAAAAACTATGGAATGAAGAAATGGGGGTGCCACAGCATCTGATTGTCCTGATGCACAACCTATACTCTGCACAAGAGTGAGACAGGGGTGTATTTTATCACCCTATTTATTTAATCTATGTGCAGAACATATCATACGGAAAGCAGGATTGGACCAAGATGGAGGTGTGAAAACTGGAGGGAGAAATATCAATAATTTAAGATATGCAGATGATACCATACTACTAGCAGAAACCAGTAATGATTTGAAACAAATGGTGATGAAAGTTAAAGAGAAAAGCACAAAAGCAGGACTATAGCTGAACGTCAAAAAGACTAAAGTAATGACAACAGAAGATTTATGTAACTTTAAAGTTGACAATGAGGACATTGAACTTGTCAAGGATTATCAATACCTTGGCACAGTCATTAACCAAAATGGAGACAATAGTCAAGAAATCAGATGAAGGCTAGGACTGGGGAGGGCAGCTATGAGAGAACAAGAAAAGTTCTTCAAATGCAAAGATGTATCACTGAACACTAAAGTCAGGATCATTCAGACCATGGTATTTCCGATCTCTATATATGGATGTGAAAGTTGGACAGTGAAAAGAGCGGACAAGAGAAAAATCAACTCATTTGAAATGTGGTGTTGGAGGAGAGCTTTGCGGATACCATGGAGTGCAAAAAAGACCGATGATAGGGTGTTAGAACAAATTAAACCAGACCTATCACTAGAAGCTAAAATGATGAAACTGGGGTTATCATACTTTGGATACATCATGAGAAGACATGATTCACTAGAAAAGATAATAACTCTTGGAAAAACAGGAGTAGAAAAAGAGGAAGGCCAAACAAGAGATTGATTGATTCCATAAAGGAAGCCACAGACCTGAACTTACAAGATCTGAACAGGGTGGTTCGCCATAAGTCGCAGTCAACTTGGAGGCACATAACAACAACAACAAAGTCTAACAATGATCATTTTAATCAATATTATGACATTCTAAAGTACACTGAAACTTTGGCCTGATTCACACATCATATTAAACCATATTTACAATGAACTATGATTTAATGTGGACAAGTAGCATGCGATTGAATGCTGATTAAATTGCAGGTGCTTCATACTGCTGCTGCAGCTGCTGCTACCATGCTGCCTAGAAACGAGGCACAGTAAAGAGCTGCATGACCAAGATAAGGCCATGGGAACACACTTTCCCTTAGATAAAAAAGTGTATAAAAAGCCAGGTTGTATAGCACTCAGGACCCCTCAGCTTTGCTGGAGTGGGGTGTGTGTGAAAGAATGCAGGAGAACCATCCATCTATGACATCTGATGGGTGATGTATCATGACATGTATTTCCGTGTACTTTGTAACTTTGGCTCTGTGACTTAAGAGTTTAACTCAGTCCATCTATTGTAACTTGTTTTAACTAAGGTGTGCCTTCAGAATCTTTTACTTTGATGTTAAATGGATATCCAGCAACCTCTTTCATGCTGATATATATATTTCTGTTTTTCTGTTTCTGCAGTGATGGTTAAGGCCACCTAGCATGCATTTTATTAGTTGTAGTATGCAAGATATGAATAAATGGCATATATTATAAAGACTGTTCTGCTGTGTGAAGTCTGACTCCCAAACAGAAATTTCTGGTACCTCCCAAGCTTCAAGAATTCTTCAGTGGGTCTCCTCTATCTTCTGCCTACACTAGACAACTGCTGTTGATAACCTGTGAGCTTAGGTGAACTAACATTCGACATACAAGGACTCTAGATACAGAGGAAGGGAGAAAGCATTCACAGTACATTCACAGGCCTTGCAGATATCACCCCCAAACAAATCATGAGTGATAAGGCAAGAACAAACCTTGGTTTCTTCTCTCTCTCTCTTTGGAGAGAAATGAACCATGATCCCAGGTTTGAGTGACACAAAAAACCCAGCAGGAGCAGGGGAGGAGTGAAGCATCCACAGTTTCAGCAGCATGCACCAGTGTGCTGCTTGTTCACATTAAACCATAGTTTATTTTAACTATGTGGCATGTGAAACAGGCCATCTTTCCTTTCAGAGATGTTATTTGGTTTTTACAGAAGAATTAGTAATAATTTTCTGTGAAATCTTAAAAGATTTGGTGAACATTTCAAGCTCATCAGGAAGGTCATACTAATTACATCTGCAATAATATACCATATGGAATTGTCATTAACATTGTTCATGGAGATTCTACACTTTTTTATTCAACAGATAAATCACTGCAAACTGAGATCCTTGGAAGATGTTACAGTGAGAAAAGTGAAAAAGAAAATTCAAATATTATACCTTTACAAGTGAATGAACTAGAAACTATCCAAAGTAAAATAATGGAAGGTAAAATCAATGAGAATTATACTACTGCTGGAGCACAAATGTGTATTTTGGCATATCCTTCACAGTTTAATCCAACTGAAGAACTGCAAATACCACATGCATTAGGTAAGACATGGGTGGCTAACCTGTGGCCCTCTAGATGTTGCTGAACTCCAACTCCCAACATTCCATTGGCCATACTGATTGGAGCCGATGGGAGTTGTAGTTCAGCAATATATGGAGGGACAGAAGTTAGCCACTCCTGAGGTAAGCAGTTAAAATTATTCCAGAAATTAATGCTATGGTTGACTCTACCAGATTTTCCCTGTCACTTTGGACTTTTATTTTATTTATTTATTTATTACATTTATTAGTCGCCCATCTGGCTGGCTGTCCAGCCACTCTGGGCGACGTACAAAATAAAAACATACAAATACATTAAAACATTAAAAATCTCAACAATAATAGTAAAACCTAACCCACCCCAAAAGCCTGCCTGAAGAGCCAGGTCTTCAAGGCCCGGCGGAAGCTCATCATAGAGGGGGCATGGCGGAGATCATTTGGGAGGGAATTCCACAAAGTGGGGGCCACAGTTGAAAAAGCCCTCTCCCTAGTTCTCACCAGTCTAGCTATTTTAACTGGTGGGATAGAGAGAAGGCCTTTTGAGGCTGATCTTGTTGAGTGGCATCTCTGATGTTGGAGGCGCTCCTTCAGATAGACTGGGCCGAAACCGTATAGGGTTTTAAAGGTCAGAACCAACACCTTGAATTGGGCCTGGAAAACAACCAGTAACCAGTGCAACTCCTTCAGCACTAGAGTGATGTGATTTTGCCGGCGGCTGCCTTTAATCAGGCGAGCCGCCGCATACTGTACCAGTTGCAGCTTCCGGACCGTTTTCAAGGGTAACCCCACATAGAGCACATTACAGTAGTCTAGGTGAGAGGAGACCAGGGCATGTACCACAGATGGGAGCAGAAGGTTGGGAAGGTAGGGGCACAGCCTCTGTATCAGCTGGAGTTGATACAGCACCGCCCGGCTCACAGCCAAGACCTGAGCCTCCATGGACAGCTGGGAGTCAAGAATGACCCCCAGGCTGCAGACCTGGTCTTTCAGGGGCAATTGTACCCCATTGAGCACCAGGTCAGCATCTCCCAACCTTCCCTTGTCTCCCACAAACAGTACCTCGGTTTTGTCAAACATACCCTGAGGCACAGTTGGGAGTGGGCCCATACAGCCCTCCATCTCTTCCTTCATCATTTTAAGAAGATTACCAGGATATCCCACATATATTTGAATGTGGAATTTCCTTGACCTTTTACATATAAACACAGGTATGTTTGGTGGGCATGTTCTTGATTTTTTCTTTTTATCTTAAACTTCCCCGGGTTCATTAGTTGTAGATGGAAAAAGATGGATCACTCTGCAATACAACTGAGCCTCCTTTTGTTACTTCTTCACATGTGTGGTATGAAGTATGTATATTTGTGCCTTATTTAGTTTTAATCACTTTTAAGTTGTTGCACTTCTGTTTTTTTCTAATTTTATTATCTGTTGGGAACATATTATAAGGCTTTAAGAACTCAGGGTGCTTATAAATTCAGTGTATAAAAATATGATGTTTGATAGTGTAACATTCATTAGTGTTATCAGAACACCAACAAATGTTATGCTAACTTTAGAAGACTTAATTGTTTCAGAAATAAAATTTTGTTTAAACAAGTAAAGTCCAAAATATGGTTAATGTTGACATTAAAAATGTAAATGTACTGCCTTCAAGTCAATTCCGACTTATGGTGACCCTATAAATAGGGTTTTTGTCGTAAGCGGTATTCAGAGGTGGTTTACCATTGCCTTCCTCTGAAAGGCAGAGAGTTGAGAGGCAGTGACTGGCCCAAATGTCACCCATATGCTTCATGGCTGTGTGGGAATTCGAACTCTGGTCTCCCAGGTCGTAGTCCAACACTCTTAACCATACATATTCACATGAGGAAGCAGCAGAGTCTTTACCATTGTGTGAATATTTTACATCAATGTATCTGAAAGCACATTTTGGCAACTGATGTTTCTTTTAAAAAAAGGAATGATCAGTTATGAGTGGAATCTAGCACTTGGTGTAAAAGAGCATCCCAAAATATTTTACATATTTGTAAAATATGCCCTCCCCACTACCAATGTCCTCTAGATTGGTTAAGAAAAAGAGAAAGAAATAGAAGGGGGTAGCACCCTCACCCTTGAGAGTCCCTAAGGGACTCCTTTACTGTCGCCCATTTGGTGGTAACCCCACCTATGGCAGACTTGCTGCCCAAGTCTGACCCAGCCAGGAGCTGATGCAAGATTAACTGTAGCTTCTCTGGAGCCAGGGTCAGGCAGGGAGTCCCAATCCTTGCAGCACTTACCAGGGACTTCAGCTGTCTCAAAAGACAGCAACCCAGAGGAGCAAGCAGCAAGCACCCAGATGCTCAAATACTCAAATTCACATTTTCCAGAACAATATGAGAACTGAAAAACAGCCATCCTTTGAAATGTGAACTTATTCAAAGTTTGCCATTCAGTTTAATAATAATAATAATAATAATAATAATAAATTTTAATTCTAGGCCGCCTGTCTGGCCGCACAAGCGGCCACTCTAGGCGGAGTACAAGTTCAAGTAAAATACAACATACAAACTACATAAAAACCCAAGAACTACAATATAAAACGAAACCGAACCCACCCATAGCTAAAACCAATAAAATTAGGCTACCCCAGGGATCTTGTAGGCCTGCCTGAATAGCCAGGTTTTCAAGGCTTGGTGAAAACTTGGCAGGGAGGGGGCATGGCGAAGATCATAAGGGAGAGTGTTCCAGAGGGTGGGGGCCAACCAAACAGTGTTTACAAAAATGCATGTGTTAGGGAAAAATGAATATATGAGTGAAAATAACATACAAAAATGCATTATATTATGAGAAATTGCTTGCAAAAATGGGTACATTAGTTAAAGCTACCTACAAAAATGTGTTTAATAGGAGACATTTGCACTAAAATGTTGGATAATTTTCATGAGTATTATTTTTTTTAAACATCTGCAAATTGCTGTAGAAATATGGAGAACTGAATTTCAGATTGGAAAAATGAGAAACTGAGAGAACCAAAATGGACAGATCTTTCCATCCTTAATTGTCATTATGTAAATGTACTGCCTTCAAGTCGATTCTGACTTATGGTGACCCTATGAATAGGGTTTTCATGAGGCTGAGAGGCAGTGACTGGCCCAAGGTCACCCAGTGAGCTTCGTGGCTATGTAGGGATTTGAACCCTAGTCTCCCAGGTCGTAGTCCAACACCTTAACCACTACACCACCATACATTAAAACTCATTGTTTTCCATAGGAGGAATGCCATCATGCGGGTTATAGCTCCACCTATCATCCAAAGGCAAGAATGTTTCTGAAGTCAAGACTAGGGGCGTCAGGCCCCTCCCACTCCCCAGTTCATTCTTGCCTTCGTCCATGCAAGATATATAGCTAGCTCTAGATAAGTGTTTGTGTATTGTGTGACAGAGTGCGGAGTTCTTTGTGTGTGCATCTCACGTTGTTCCCTTCCCTCTGTCTTGTCATTTACAACTGTTTGTGTTGTCATTCCTGGGGAATTCCTTGGGGAGGTTCTTCCCAGGACAGAGCCTAACGGCTTTTTAGAGAGACCGTGGCGGACGCAGCTTTAACTAGGAACTGTGGCTGCAGTTTTCTACCCAGCTCCGCTGCCTCCTTTTTGTGCCCTTACGATCGGGAGCCTGCGGCTGCGGCTTCCCTTTGTCTTTGGCTTTTCTCCGGGGCAGCTTTTTCAATCTCCCCCGCCAGGAGCCTGCGACTGCAGCTCTCTGCCTTCCACTTTAGCCAATTCTGCTAGTTGGGCTGCCTTGCCTCCCCCGACTCATTCGTGGCGCTTAATATC
Organism: Rhineura floridana; assembly: GCF_030035675.1. Lineage (NCBI taxonomy): Eukaryota > Metazoa > Chordata > Lepidosauria > Squamata > Rhineuridae > Rhineura > Rhineura floridana. The sequence goes on from NC_084480.1 coordinate 48,166,053, forward strand.
TCGCCGAGTCGATCGCTGCAGTCTGCAGCTGCGGCTTACCTTTTTCCCGATATTTCTTCTGCTACGGGGAGTTCGCTGGCCCCTCTGCCTCCTTCACGGAGGCTTACCTACCTGATTTTTACAGCCGCGATTCCGTTCCCAACCCCGCGGCTGTAGAACTATTTAAAGACATCTTTTTGCAGCTGAAATTTTCTTACAGCCCCCTTTCAGCTAGTAGCACTCCTCGCTGTCCGCCATTGCTCCTTCCTTATATAAACCGTTGTTACTGTGCAACGTATCTGCCATTTTTGATTAAAATTTTCCCGCTTTTTTCACAGGCGCCATTTTGTTTGCTCCCTTTTTTCCCGCCCTTACTGTTTAGTCTATTTCGTCTTAACAGGGGGCCTAGCTTGAAAGAGCTGTGACTGGCAGTGAGTGTGTGTGCTGCAGATAGAACCCTATCATACCAACAGGTTCTTCCTACTAAATCTAGCTGCCTATTGCAACTATTCAACTATTGAATCTACATATTCTCATTGACTGTCTCAAGGCTGTGGCTATGAACTAGGCTGTTTGATTTGTACATTCTGCCCCACTCGTGGCCGTGTACTAAGACTGTGGTTATTGTGCAACACTGCCATACTGTGCAAAGCTGTTGGAAGGGTACATTCTGCCCCATCCGTGGTCGTGTACCAAGGCTGCTGATACTGCAAAGCTGTTTGATCTGTGCATTCTGCCCCACTCGTGGCCGTGTACTAAGACTGTTCATATTGTACATTCTGCCCCACCCGTGGCCGTGTACCACTGCTGTATCAATTGTACATTCTGCCCCATCCGTGGCCATGTACTTAGCCATCTGCCAGTGCATTCTGCCCCACTCGTGTGCCGTGTACTGAGCTTGTTTGGGTCTGTGCATTCTGCCCCATCCGTGGCGGTGTACTGATACCCCTTAAAAAGTATATGATGGCTAAACAGCCAGAGGCAACCCAGGCAACCAAGCCAAAACCATCTAAAGCGGCCAAGCATAAGCATTCCAAAGTGGTTGCCAAAACTAAACATCTTTCCAGCCACAGCACATCCAAGCGACCATGCTATGTCTCTGCTCCAGTTCCCGAGAGAACAACTCATGAACAGTTAACGACTCTATTTCATTCTCCTGCTGTTTCTTCTGATGAGGAGGACTTTGCTGGTTTTCCTGACCAACCAACGGTTAGCCAACCTGGGGCTTACTCATCTTCGCTGCCTGTGGGGCCGTCCATACCGTCGCCTCTACAAGAGCAATCCTCTACATCACCGGAGCTACAGCTGTCTCATGAGTTCATATCGCAACTTCAAGGCATGCTGTCGTTCTTCGCTCAGAGACAGTTACCATCACAAGACCCCACTATCCCCCAGCACAGTGGGGGTCACATTGTACACAATGAGACTAATCCATCATGCTCCCCAAATCCTTTTGACATAGCCAGGGGCAGGTTTGTGGATGAATTTTCTTGTGGGAAGGAGTCCCCATTCGCCCTACAAGCCGACGGAGACGAACGGAGTGACCAGTCAGAACATGAGCAGGATACATCTTATCGTCTCTTTGACGCCTCAGATTATCAACCTCTTGCGCGCAGAGTATTAAAAACACTTGGTCTTCAATCTACGCAAACTGCAGCTGCCACTCCCGCTATAAAAGGGGCCAGGGTGTTGAAATCCCCCACACCAGCAGAGCACTATCTGCCTGTGCCAGATCCCATTGCTAAACTGGCCAAGGACGAACTGTCTCACCCCTTACAAGCACATCGCTTTACTGCCCTTGCGGACAGACTTTATTCTTTGGCTCCGGACTTTACCAACAGACTGGCCGTCCCTGGCATAGACGAGCCGATTTCCAGCCTAGTTTCCAGATCCCTTTTGCCAAGGGAAGGAGGTTCTCATTTAAAGGACGCCACTGAGCGGAGACTGGACTTTGCCTTACGCAAGAATCATGAGGCCACCGCCTTCTCTATGTGTGCCTCTACCTCAGCCTCAATTTTTTCCAGGGCAGCGATGATGTGGTTGGATGACCTCTTAGAGGATCCTAATCCAGACCCTGTTTCTCTGCGAAGATCATTGATAAAATTGCGCAAGACAGCTGCTTTTGTCGCTGATGCCACCTTGGACGCCAATCAGCTCTGCGCACGCGCTATGGCAGCTCAGGTTGTTGCCCGACGGACCCTCTGGCTTCGTCACTGGCAAGCTGATTCTACGGCCAAAGTTAATCTATCATGGGCACCTTATTCTGGCTCATTATTCTTTGGCGAGGAAGCCCTAAAGGCAGTGCTTGTTGACCCCATGGAGGCTCGAAAGCCTGTCTTGGCCACATTCAGAAACATTGAGCGCAGACCTTTCAGACGTTTTGCCTCATACCCCATGTCTCAGCCCTTTCGAGGAACGCGGCCCGGCGGACGAGGCCGTGATTTCCCAACATACGATTTCCACTCCTCCAGGGGAGTCTGGAACAGATGCTTCCCAGGCAGAGGTCAGTACCAGGGGTGCAGAGGTTCCTCAACGTCCTCATACAGGGGAGGGTCTCGCCAGCGCAGACAGTACTAGCGCAGTACCGGTTGGGGGCAGATTGCTTATGTTCGGAGAACATTGGCTGCGTCTGACTCAGGTCTCCTGGATCAGAGAACTTTTTTGTTATGAATATGCAATTGAGTTTTGGGCAACACCTTCAGACAAGTTTCATCCCTCCCCTTGTCCCAGGGCACCAGTCAGGCACTGCATCATGCAGACTGCCATACATCACCTCTTGGACATAGTGGCGATAGAGCCAGTCCCTACAACAGAGAGGTCGGAAGGGGTGTACTCCCTCCTATTTGCTGTGCCTAAACGAGATCTGTCATGGAGGGCGGTATTGGACCTCAAGTTCATTAACCATTTCGTAAAGTATCGAAGGTTCAAAATGGAATCCCTCCACTCCATTACAGAAAGCCTGCATGAAGGAGACTTCCTGGCTTCTATCGACCTAAAGGAAGCGTATCTCCATGTGCCTATTTGCATAGCCCACAGAAAATTCCTTCGGTTTGCCTTTGGCTCCCAGCATTTCCAATATCGAGCGATGCCCTTCGGTCTCTCGTATGCCCTGAGAGTATTTACCAAGGTGCTACTCATACTAGTGGCTTACTTCCGGCTTCAAGGGGTCCACATCTACCCCTATCTGGACGATCTTCTAATACGGGCGAGTTCCAGGGAGCTGGCTCATCACCATATAAAGCTCACGCTCCATGTCTTACAGGCCCACGGCTGGCTAGTCAACTTCGACAAAAGCCATCTCCAACCAACCCAACGTCTACAGCATCTCGGGGCGATGTTGGACACCCTGCAGGCGACAGTGTTCTTGTCCCCAGATCGCATAACTGCTATCACAGACATCGCAAGATCTCTGCACAAAACATCTGCAGACGTCATGCTTCTAGCCAGGGCTCTCAGAATGTTGGTGTCCACCATCCATATTGTTCCATGGGCTCGAGCTCATACTCGCCATCTACAGTGGGCTTTGCTACCGTTCCAGCAGGACATTGCCACCTCAAATCATCGCACAATTCCCTTGAGCCCCGCACTGCGCCTGTCATTTCACTGGTGGACGAGGGTCCAACATCTTACCAAGGGCACTCCGTTCAGAGAACCCCGCAGGACTGTTGTCACCACGGATGCCAGTCTACTTGGCTGGGGAGCCCATTGCAACTCCCAGTTTGTTCAAGGAGTTTGGACCATAGTAGAGCAGGCTCAGAGCATCAATTGGCTGGAGCTAAAGGCTGTCCACTTAGCTCTGGTTCATTTTCAATCTCTGTCTCCCTTGGACCATGTTCTCATTCGAATGGACAACACGTGTGCAAAATCACATTTAAACAGACAGGGGGGCACCAGGTCCCACGCTCTGCAGAACCTGGCTTACCTCATCTTCGACTGGGCAGAACAACATCTACAATCCCTGAAAGCAGAACATCTCAGAGGGATTTGGAATGTGACAGCAGACTGGCTCAGCAGACAACAGGTCATTCCGGGAGAATGGAAACTTCATCCGTCCATTTTCCATCTTCTCCATGTCGGTTCGGCGTCTTCTCAGTCAATCTATTTGCTTCCAGTCGCAATTGCCAGCTACCCAGGTACTTCGCACGATACCTGGACATGACAGCGGAAGCTGTGGATGCTCTGTCAATACTGTGGCCGGGTGGCCTATTGTATGCCTTCCCTCCAATACCACTGGTAGCCAGAACCTTGAGGAAGGCACGGCTGGTTCTGATAGCACCTTATTGGCCCCGTCGACCGTGGTTTTCGGATCTCCTCGCAATGTCAGTGACGGATCCTTGGACACTCCCAGTCAGGCCAGACCTTCTATCCCAGGGCCCAGTATGGCATCAGGACCCCACTTGGCTTAACCTAACAGCGTGGCTTTTGAACGGCGACATTTGAGGTCGGCTGGACTGTCTGACGCTGTTATTGACATTATCTTAGCCTCAAGACGACCATCCAGCACCCATATATATCAACATACTTGGGTGGCATTTTCCAGGTGGTGTCAGACTCAGCACCTCGAGCTTTCACAGGCTACAATACAACAGGTGCTGCAATATCTTCATAGGGGCCTCATGATGGGACTCAGACCCAACACATTGCGTCGACATGCGTCCACTCTGTCGTCCATTCTCTCTGTGTCCTCCACTGGTGCCCCTATTGCCTCACATCCATTCATCAAACGCTTCCTCAGAGGCACTGCTCTACGCTCACCGGCTGTAGTCCACTGTTTTCCCTCATGGAGTTTGTCAAAGGTGCTGCAGGCTTTACAACGCCCTCCGTTTGAGCCCCTCAGGACTGTGCCTTTACGTCTGTTGTCATTCAAGGTCCTGTTCCTGATCGCGATCACTTCTGCAAGATGAGTTTCGGAACTGGGCGCATTGTCTTCTGCCCGCCATCTCTGTGTCTTTCACAAGGACTCTGTTGTGCTGAAAACTGATCCTTCCTTCCGTCCCAAGGTCAATTCAGTTTTCCACTGCAACCAGGACATTGTTCTTCCTTCATTTTGTCCGAATACTACCCATCCTCTCGAGAAGGCTTGGCATTCGTTGGATGTCCGGAGGGCACTCAAGACCTACCTGTCCAGGACCCAGGAGATACAACGAACCGAGTCTTTGTTTGTATCCTTTCATCCAAGGTCTATGGGGCATAAAGTAGCTAATTCCACCTTATCCCGCTGGTTGCGTGCATGTATTACTTTAGCTTATGAGTCCCTTAAGCTTCCAGTTCCAGCTAGTATAACAGCTCATTCCACTAGGTCAGCGGCCACTACAGCTGCTTTTGCTACCAACGCTCCTGTTGCTGATATTTGCAGAGCTGCTGTTTGGTCTACCCCACACTCATTTATAAGGCATTATAAAATAGACCGTTATGCTTCTGCCGATGCCTCTTTTGGCAGACGAGTGTTGCAACAGGTTCTTAATGATGATTAGCATGTGGATGGTCCCTCCCTGTTATGGGTTGCTTTGGTACATCCCGCATGATGGCATACCTCCTATGGAAAATGGACCATTGGTGTCACCTGAAGGGTGATTTTCATAGGAGGAATGCCATCACGACCCTCCCAGTTGGAGGAAATTTGGATGCCTAGTTGGAGGATACCTAGATTTCTTTTCTAGGGTTTTTATATATTCCTGTTACGCTATTTTATTACATTCACTAGTGAAGTCAAGACTGCTATTAATGTTATATCACTATGTTAGAGTCATGTTATTCTGAATACTGTTATTGTATTATGTCTTGCTGGTAGGCCAGTTGGCCCTTTTTTCCTCCACTTTTAGATATCTCTCTGGACATTATCTTTCAACATTCAAACATTATAAAAAAATTCATTATGATATATCCCTGATCATTAACATCAGACTGGAATCTTATAATTTGAGCTATGTGGCTCAAACTGAACAAAATCTTGTAATAGCCATTACAAAGTAGCTTAAACATAAAACTCTCTCATCCCCCCAGAAAAACACAAAGACATTGCCCTGTACTGACCTGTGGAGCTATATCTCCTTAGCTTTGTCAAAGCAATGCAAATTCTTTATCCAAGCCCCACACTGAATAAGATGCCAGTCTGATGTTAATGATCAGGGATATATCATAATGGAAAAAAAAATTAAATGTTTTTTAAGTGATGTATACAGAATGTGGTCTCTAAAAGTACTCTGCTATGTTTGAGACCATGGTGCTGTCTCCATGATATTAATTTGAGTTTGTTTGAATGTTTTTAGCTCCTGAGGAAGGAAAGTATTTCCAAAACGTGTAGAGCACTACAATAAATTCTACTCGGAACCAGAGCTTGCCTCTCCTTTTGGGCTGTTCTATACAACAAGACCCCCAAAATGAGGGAAGGCTGCAGGCTGGGTATTTATATCATCCAATAGCCCCAGACTGGCCATCTCAGCTTACCTGACTTTTGAGGCCAGGAAGATTACTGAGTGTGGCTGACTGTGTGAAACTCTCTCAGGTGGCCTTGTTGTTGCAAGAAGCCTGTGTCTGACTATAGAAGTTCCTAGTTCATAGCTGGCAGTTACATCTTGAACACATTTTTCTCTACACTGTGATCCGTTTTTGAAACTTGTAACATATGTGTACTTAAGCTACTATTATGTTAACTTGGCACATACATAATTTCTACATATTTTGAAACTATAATTATGATTTCTTGATTTAGCAGGAAGAGAGTTATGCAATTCTAGGTCTAGAAAAATCCATAGCTGTTGTGATTGCTCTGAAAAGGATAACTCGGTTTCACAACCCAATTCATCTAGACAAAGCTGTGACACAGTGAGTATGAATAGTTAAACAAGTTATGTTTACAATAAGTAGCATCACGTGTGGCCTGGATGAAGCTATTGCATCATAAGTAGTGTTATGTGAAGTTCCTGTAGCACCTTTTGGCCAAAAAGACCGCAAAGACAGTTAACAAAAGTTAACAAAAACACAGTATTCAAAAAACACAATAAGATTACACAACTTACACAAGTTTTTTTAAAAAACAATTCAATAACAGAAAGAGCCTAAAACCCAGACAAATCTCCTTTTCTGCATGAAAGCAAAAAACAGTCCTCCCCAAATGCTAGGGGCAACCTTACTCCCAAGAGAGTTGCTTCCCCCTTGGGCAGCCAGTTCTGAAACTGGGAGATGTGGAAAAGCTCTTGCCCAATTGTTCCAAGCACAGTCTCTCCCCTGCAGCAGGACTTCCCAGGCAGCAGCTCCTTGTAAGGGTTCAAGGCAGGGAGTGTAGTGAAGCTGATGCAAAATGCCGTTCTACACACACAATATGTATTTCACTTAGCAAGCGTGTTCTACATCTCATGCTACACCAGTGCACAAGAACAGTTAGACTAAATCTAAAACTATTCTATTTGTGCTAGTATTTATGCCACTAGAAACATTATAGAACCTATGTATTATAGCATGTCATGAACTGTTCCACTCACTAGTGCTGGTGAAAGTGTATGAGAAACAGTGCTTCACTTTTTGTTCACGGTTCTTTGGATCAGATCTCATGTTTTACAAATAGTAGCAGCATGAACCTTCATAACAGTAAGTTCTTGTTGTACATCTTTTCTGTATGAGTTTTTCCTTGTAAATTGTGTGCAGCTGTCCGACCCAGTGTTTTGCTCTGATTCGGGTACAATACCCAATCGCTTCTCACATTCTCATGTTTTAGTTCAATTCCAGACTGCCTGTGTTGAAAAAGTTAATTATTTAATGGGGGCATGGCTAGCCTGGTGCCAAGATGGCTGCTTAACCCTGGATCTCGGTGATATTCCTCATTTATTTTTTACTGCGAATGGATGATTGTCTATACCTTTCATGGCCTGTGAGTGGCATCAGTTGGGGGACTTAGAGGAGATCACAAATGCCGTAATTTTAGTTCTCCTAGCTTTCAACATCCCTGTTCTGCAACATTGTAACTTTTGACAGCTCAGTGGGGGGGTGAACCTGACACACTCAACATGGCGACTAATAAAGTGAAGGCAGGGAAACTCAAAGGCCACTGCTGAACTCTCTTCAGCAGACAAATGCAACAAATGCAAATTAACTTTATGGAGAGTTGGCAAGCTGCTCTCAAACCCCTTGAACAGTCATTTAAGGATTTGACCACCCAAGTTGCCGAAATTGCTACAACCGCTGATGAAGTTTTTGAGCTGGCTTTAAGACCAAAGATCAGAACAGACAAGTTAACATATCAAGTACTAGATCTCCAATTTAAACTGGAAGATCAGCAGGATCATAATCGCAGGCAGAATCTGCACATACATGGGGCCCCGGAAGAGACTGAAAAAGGAGATATGATTTCTTTTATTGTTGAATTACTTATGCAACTCCACCTCACAGAACCTGTAGCAGAAGCTGATATTGAAAGGGCTCACCATGCTCTGTGCCGTAAATCACAGGATGGTGGTCCTTCAGGGACATTGTTATTCACTTTGAGGGATTTCACAAGCGAGAATTAATCTATGCTGCACTGCGAAAGCTTAAACGGATTTCCTATGAAAATGCTGAATTGCAGATTTTTCAAGATGTCTGCCCTGATACCCTGCTGTGCCGCAAGGGTTTCAGGCCGTTCACTGAGATTCTGCAAAAAGCTAACATCTCCTACTGCTGGGTTTACCCTTTCAAGCTTATGATTCGTCGAGGAGACCGTTTTTATACAGTTTCAACGATAGATCAAGCATCTGTTTTATTACACAATCTTGGGCTTGAGCTCCTGAACCTACCATCTGAATCCTCACACAATAGAAATACACTTTCACCTTCAGCTGAATGGTCTAGCCGAAAGAACCGGGGCGCTTCTAAATCTACACCTCCTAGACATTCTGCAGATCAAATTGCTGTCTTCTCTTCCAAACCCAACTGAATTTTCTAACAGACAACCTCCATCCTTTTTATAAGTTTGCTATTCTAAGGAATGTTGATGCTTAACTTTGGACTCTTTCTCTGCCACTATCCCAGTGCTGGCAGAGTCGATTTGTGGGCAATCCTGGGATGCATTTCCAGATTGTGAGGCTGCAAAGTCTCCCCCATGATATGGGTTGACTAGTTGTTCTAATTGTTTAGGTCTTGTTGTGTTCTTAAAAGTTTTTTGTCACTCCATGCCCTCTCAGAGTCGCATTATTCTTCCCATTCTTACCAATCCAACCTTCAGCTATAACAAACTTAGGAAATGTCTGGACTAAAACTGTTTTCCCTTAATGTGAATGGATTGGGGACTCCTGTGAAGCGTGCTAGAATCAGAACTTTATTACCGAAGGCAAATCCTGATAACGCCTTTTTGCAAGAAACTCATCAAGAAGATTTTTATGCTGGTTCCCAAACAACAATTCATATCAATGGATTTGATTCCCCTTTTATTAATTTAACAAGAGGTACCAAGCAGGAATGCCCTTTATCTCCTATATTATTTGCAATTGCAATAGAGGTACTGGCTGATAAGCTTAGAGCAGACCCTAATATTAAAGGTTTGGTTATTAATGGCCAAGAGCACCTTATCAACCTCTTTGCAGATAACATACTCCTGTTTTTATGAGAACCTCATGACACGCTCCTACAGCAACAAACCCATTTAGTTAATTTTAAAGAAGTGGCTGGATTAGAAATCAACTACAGAAAGTCAGAACGTTTTTGCATCAATTTCCCCTTACGAGCGCTGGCTCACTTGAGTGATGTATTTGGTCTTCCGCTGGTGTTTGGTGGCTTTAAATATCTAGGGGTTACTATTACCAAAGACTTAAAACAATTAAAAAAGTGTAATGTCGATCCATTATACGAGCAATTAAAACTGAGCTTTATTCTTGGAATTTTTTTCCCCTTTTTTGGCTTGGCAGAGTGGCTGCAGTGAAAATGGCCATTATGCTCAAATTCCAATTCCTCCTCCAAACTCTCCTCATTTATCTCCCTGAGACACTCCTCCAGCAATGGCAACAAGTGCTTGACTCTTACTGTAATGGCAGTGAACGTTTATGCTTGTAAAGCAGTTCTGTATCGCTCAAGTAATAAGAGAGGTTTGGGCATGCCAAATCTGCAACTATATTATGCAGCATCGCAGATTAAACAACTAGCTCAGACGATTCATTTTGATCTAAGTATACCTTGGATTTCAATGGAAAGTACTTCGGAAGTGAAATGCCCATCAGCATGATCACTCCCTTTGTTACCACTGTCTAAATGTGCTCTTTCCTCAATCACACACCCTTTCTTGAATGCCACCTTGAAAATCTGGACTCGATGGGTCCGCAAACTAGTGCCTTGGCCGTCCCCTCTTCTTCCATTCCTAGATCACCCCAAATTTTGTCACATTGACTAATATAGGCAATCAGAAGTTTAGGAGCAGATGGGATTGCTAATGATGTGACATCTGTTTGATGAGGACGTCCTTTACAAATTTTTCAGTTGGAAAAACATCTCTCTGGGTTGAGTTAACTAGTATAGAATTTTACAACTATCCTCCTTTGTAAACACAATTTACAAAGCAGAAGGTTTGCCACTTTCTTTGACATCCTATGAAGCCCTGTGTGAACAAGGAGCTTCTAGCCCAAAAGGTGCTATCTCTATAATTTATAGCATCCTATTAGAGTTTAAATATGGAAAAGAAAATTCGGCTCATAAAGCTTGGGCTAAAGATCTGGGGAGGGAAATCACAGAAGAGGAATGGAGTGGTAAATAGGTAGGCCCACACTCAAGAGCCACCTCAGCCCTCATCAAAAAATGATTTGAAAGTTATATATCGGTGGTACCTTACTCCGGTCAAACTGAACTATATCAATTCCTCCCTCTCCCCCTGTGCTGGAGGGGATGCCCAATCCGTGGTTCTTTCCTATATTTATGATTGGATTGTAATAAAGTGAATGAGTGATTTTTTGAAATTGCTAGTGAAGTTCTTAAAGCTACAATTATCCTGGATCCAGCCTTGGCACTTCTTTTCCTTAAAGGGGGTTCCATTGTTCCTAAAACTCAGGTGTCTCTCCTATCCAGATTCCTACCTGCAGCGAGGCCTGAAATAGCCAAAAATTGGAAGGGGGCAGAACATTAATCGATAAAAAATTAGTTTTTAATTCTATTATTCTGCTTTCTGGTATTCTTTCTGTTTTATATATAAAGCTTCTGTTGCTGAATGTACTCTTTCTATTTTATATAGAATATGTTTATTGTACTTTGTTGTTTTACTCGTTTGTTGTTACATTTACTAAAAAACTCAATAAAACAGTATTCACAAAAAAACCAATGATTTAATAATGATTTGTATTTAACAGCATGAGTCCATCAATGAATTATTGCATGACATAGAAGACAAGCAGGATAGACTTTTGCTCTTTGAATTAAGAAGCCAAAGAGATGCAGGTAGGATAAATCATATAACCAATGAAAAATTGGCTATGTATGTGTTCTGTTACCCTGGGGTAGCCAAATTTTGGTAACTCAAAAGTCATGCCTTGGATTCATGTTTGTATACACTGTAAAGAATCCTGATGTGAATTCTAATTCTGGTAAACGTATATTGAACAAGACCAAACTTCTGAAGTTGGGGGTGGGGGGATTTTCCTATCTTCTGTGGAAGCTGGCTAGAATTCAAGTATCCCATCATATAACATAAGTGCAAAGCAGCTGTTCGTATAACCCCTCAGAGTGAAAGCACTGTCTTGCAGCACATGCCAACCCCAAGACACTTTTGGGTTCCTGTGTTCTTTGAAAGCTCAGAATTTATTTGTAGAAAAATAACATCAGCTCAGAACATAGCATCCACAATCAGCAAATAACCCACAAAACATTTTTGCCTTCCAAGTGTCCACAGATATTCCCCAACCTGATGCAGTCCAGATGCTTTAAATTACAACTCCCATCAGCCCCAGCCAATATGGCCAGTGGTCAGGGATGACTGGAGTTGTACCCCCAAAACATTTGGAGGGCATGAAGTTGGGAAAGTCTGAATTAAGCACCAGCAGTCAGCTAGATCAGGTCAGTTTAGTTTCTGTTCAAGGAAATTAGGGTCCCTTACCAGGTAAGGGGAACCTGTAGCCTTCCAGATGTTGTTAGACTCCAGCCCCAGTCATTTCTAATCATTGGCCATGCTGGCTGGGGCTGATAGAGTCCAACAACATCTGGAGGGCCACAGGTTCCCCTCCCTGGTAGAGACTCTGCTGCTTCCTCATGTGAATATCCTGCTGATCTTTTACTCCTGAGGAACATCTGTGTAGCTTTGCCCATACATATGCTTAGGAGGCCCTTGATGTCTTCACCTCTGGCTGACCTATGTGTGGTATTATGTCTTTCACAGTGATATGGTCACACCTGTTAGAGCTGGAGCTGAAATATTCATTTTCCAATAGTATGCTCTATTCAGCTGTACTTTCAAATCAACGTTTCACCACAGCAGTTCATAGAATTGGGCTTCATGCAACTCAGTGGGACGCTTCTGAGTAAACAAACATAGGATTGCACTGTTAACGATCTTCTATAATGCTTCAGGGCCAGACTGGAATTTACTTGGGAAATCTTCTCATCCTAGGCTAGTTGCAGCTCAGTCTACACATATTTACCCAGAATTAAGGCACACTGTGTTCACTTCCAGTTATTTTCAAGTAGGTGTCAAAATGTCACCTGAGCCACCCCCCTAACCCCAGAGCCACCCCATGCTTCTCCTTACCAGGGCTGAGTTAATCCCATCACCAACCCTGTAAAGTAGGTAGACTGCCACCACCCCTTAACTTGGGTTCCCACTCTAAGTCAAGGGGAACCCAGAGCACCAACTAGACTGACAGAGATTCCTAAGAGCAAGAGCAAAACTTTACACTCACTACTCTGGAGCTTCCAGCCAAACCCAATCCAGTAGTCAGTAGCTTTGTAGTCAAGGTGGTGGTTTCAGAGCCACAGCGCCAATAACACACTCCAAGTATGAGGTAATTTATTAAATATAATAAAAGTACATATAAAAGAGCAGCATACAAATCTCTTTGAGCCCAGTACTCTGAAACAGAGTTAGGCATAGTCAACACCTAGACAAAATACAATGAGAAAGTTCAACACAAACCCAAAATAACAAAGCTTACCTAGTCCAAGTTAGAATACTCACAAAAGAGAAAAGTATAAGGGCCGGTCTCCCCTTGGCTCCTTATACCACTAGACATCACATAGATAGGTCAAGATGAAATGGGAACAATTTGGTAAAAACTTCTCCCTCTTTTATGGGAATTTGCCCAGCAACAGTGAGATGGCCAATTAGCCAGTCATGGCACCGCTGAGTGATGGAATTGTCCAAGGGTTCACCACAAGGCCAGGTCTACTAATTTACGGCTACTCAGGCCTCCTGACCTTGGTACCAGGCAGTACAGATAAGATCAAGCTGCCTCCTTTCTCAGCTAACGAGTTGCAGCTGGACTATGAGAAGCCCTGATTTTTCCCAATTTCGAGCATCCCAGGAATCTATGCAGAATATTCTCCACAATCTTTTTAGGCTGAGCCATTTTACTTTGGCCAACCTTGCTGTTCTTGACAGTAGGGGTACACAGGATTGCAGCCTTGCAGGATATTCTAAAGCATGTTTACTCAGATGTAAGTTCCATTAGACTCAGTGAAACTTATTCCCTACTAAATATGTTTAGGATTACACCCTGGCAGCATAGTCTTATAAATATCTACTTAGAAGTAAGGCCCATTGGGTTCAATGGGCATTACTCCCAGGTAAATATGCTTAGGATTGTAACTTTAGAGTGCTCTACAGGTCTACTCAGAAGTTCAGTTAAATGGAGGTAGGTAAGTGGAGCCTTCAGCTGCAATCCTATGTACCCCTCACAAGGGAATAAGTCCTTTTGGAAACAATGGGACTTAGGTATGAGTAAACAACATGTATAGGATTGTGCTGTTAATCGCTTATTAAACAAGTGTTCTGTGACACAAAGGTATTTCTAAGAAAATGTAATTATGACTTACCTTGCAAAGGGAAAAGTTCATTTTTGCCATTCTTTGTTTGCAATTAATTTACCTATAACTTGTAATTGAGATATGGTGGAGATACAGGAAGCAGAGGTGTAGTCCTTAAAGATAGCTCTCCTAAAGAAGAAGAGGCCCTATTAATGGTGCTACCTGTTTGGCACTGATTCGTGACAGGGTGTTCTTGGTAACAGACCCCCATTAATGAAATCCCTCTTTGGTAAGTGCATCTGTTTCCCTCATTGTCAGCATTCAGGAGGAATTTACAAACATTCCATTTCATCCAGGCATTTGATGACAGAAAGATAGTTGTTCCTGGTTGAAATGATTAGCTTTGAAGATATTTGTTTACTTTTACTTTAAAAAAAAAAATAATTATATTGTTTTGCTCTTTTGTTGTTTGCTGTCTTTATTTCCTTTGGGGAGAAGGACAGAATAGAAATGTAATTATAAATAAATAAATAATCTTTTTAATATTGGCATTGCTTTTTTATTAATTTATTGCATAAAAATTGTGTAGTAGCAGAATTGTAAAGTGATTTGTGGAATGAAATTTGCTACAAAAAGCTTATGAAACAATAGTAGCTGATTTCTCTGCCACATTTAATATTGCAACATTTTTGTTTTAAAATGAGACATGTCAGTTTAGAGTATTAACTCTTAACTCTGCAAATGTTGAACAGATCTATATATCCAAGACCTATCTCAGATACAGAACATTTTGAATGCTCTACTTGCCAAACAGAAATCAGAAAGGGATGCCCTTGCTAAGAAATACAGGTAAGCAGAAAAAAAACTGTGTTAAGAACATAGCTATTTGCACTTGTGTTTTCTTTTTTACAAAACAGAACACTGAACACATTTTTACTTCGAAATCAAGCAAATTGTAGTATGCAAACAAAATTCTCAGGCGCTTCATTGATTTTAGACTTTGTATAGTTCCCATTGACTTGAATCAAACTTGGTTCTACAAAAGGTAGCAAAGAATCTGGTACTGCATAGGCATCTGGATCCTATGTTTTTAGCTGTAGTGAGAATTACGCTTTATTTACATTTTAAGAAATAAAAAACTTAAACAAAAGATTTCAAAACTCAATTCTGCCTTTTTAAAAATGTTTGTTAGCTTTGTTTAGACTGGTGAAAAAGACTTTTGTTCATTATTAAGAATTTGTTCTTTATGAATTTTGATACAAATTGACTTATCTGCACCTCCTGGAAAAATATGCAGATCTAAACTCTGTTATTCTTTTTAATGTTACACTTCTTTGAATATTGTGATGCATTTCTCTGTTTTAAAAACATACCAAATGATGCATTTTAGGAAAAAATGGATTTAGACATGGATATTTTTGATAAAATATGAAATACAAATTTTAATGCAGATTATTTTTTAAAGAAATTTGCAATATTAATGCAGAAAGACAGGGAATGGACTTACAAATGAGTACATGTGAAACTGACAGGGAGAGGAAATAGGCTATCCCTATTCATTAAGCTTAGAGGTAAGCCATGTGCTTGAATGGCTGGGTCCTTTAAAAAATATCTATTTCTGTAGTAATTTTTTTATGGAAGTTCATCTTGTGTTCTCAATAACTAGATTTTTACATTTGATTTCAGAACTTCTGTGGAATGTTTTAAACAGGGAGCACTGAGGGAACAGATAGCAAAGCTTGTTTCCAGACAGAAGAGCCTTTTACTTATGGCACAAAAACAGAAAGCACTAGGCCGGAAAATACAGAACTATAAGAATGCAAAAAAAGAGTCTTCAAGTAAAGCAAAACACCTCCTAAGCACATTAATTCCTTGTGAAGGCAACAACACAGAAGATGGTGCTTCTGGTAAAACAGCGCTCTGCCCTGATGTAGTTGTAAGCCTTGAAACCAGCAGGATCAGAGACAATATTTTTTTAGATCAAGAGTCCAGCCAATATCCAAATAGATCTCTGAATATGTCAGGTGGAAACGGAAAAGGAATTAGAGGGGAAAAAGTTGATCTAGAAGATTTGGTGTCTGAAAACAATCTCAGGGAAAACAGCACTGAGGAGGTAACAAAGATAACACATTCAAAGTCCTCTGATACTATAGTTCAGGCAACGTTGTCTTCAGAACCTGTTGGTTGCTTTACTCAACAAATATACCTAGAAGATACTGATTGTATATCAGTGGCATTGCAAAGAAACAAACCCCTAAGAGTATGTACACTGAACAGTTCAGCAACTGGAAGTATTGTCAATAATAATATCAATCAGCGAACCACTGAAAGTCAATATGTTTGCACTAATGAGCCTTTGCAGCAATGTTCAAACATAAGTGAGGATTTGCAAATTCAACCAGAATTAGCATCTACAGACAGCTATCTTGCTATTCATCAAAAAAACATACCAAACAATCAAATCTCACTTAATGCTAATTTAGAGCCTACAAGGCTATTTTCTCATGCACTATTACAAAACAGCTCAAATTCTTCTCCGTGTTCCAACAGTCAGAATTCTGAAAAGCAATTAAACTTCAAAGCAAACAGAAGAGAAAAAAATCAGCTACTACATCTGCTTGAACTGGGAAAAATTAAGCCAGGAGATGATGTTTTAGAATTCACACTGCAGGTAAATCATTCACTTGCAAAGCAATGTAAATATTAATGAAAAATGTATGAAATATAAACATCAAGTATTGCATTATTTACAAAAGCTATTTGATCATTCAGTTCAACATGCTAAAGCATATTAAAGACTAACATATTTATTATGACGTAAGCTTTACTGCATGAAATTTTATCCTAAGTTGCACAAACGTGGTTGGAGATGAATTGTGAGGTCAAGAGGAAGTGAAATTCAGAAAAGTACAGAAGGCAATAATTACATTATTTATAGTAGTCATTCACAAGAAAGTGTTGTGTTGATAACACAGATATCCTGGCATTGGTAAGTCAACTAACACATGTAGTATAAAAATTGGTTATGTTGATTCAGTCACAAGTGATAGCATTGAACCTCTTGATGAATTTTAATTCAGCTAGATCATGCCTATACCTGCAACATAGGATAACACTTCAAGCATCTGATGAATACATTTTTAGTCTTTAAGGTGCCACAAGACAAGGATGAGCAGACTTTGGAATAGGTGGATTCCCTACTCTGACATAAGTCCTCCATCCCTATTCAGCTGGGTTCACATGAAGCTGGCCAAGCTGTTGTGGGGGATGGGTGGGGCAGGGGGAGATTTATCCTGTTCAGCTCAGGGATGGGGGAGACTTACTCCAAACTCCATTCAGCTCAGTCGCACGACCCAGCAACCTCATAGATGTTACACCTGCAAAAAAGGGTTGTATAAGTCAAACTCTATTTTAAAGACTGGTTTCCCTCTGCCAGGCTTGGACAGCTCAGCCAGCAGTAACCCCACTGAGTTTGGAATAGGGTAAATTACACTGGCATAATTTACCCCAGTGTAAATTGTGCTGGCTTCGTATAGTTTGGATTGTTCTGGGAGAGGGCTACCCTTCTGGAAATTTAGAAAATTTGTAAAATATATAATATACATAATTTTCTGCTGAAATGGTTCTCATTTACAGTATACTTAGTAGTTAAATCAGGGCCACCAGAGCTCCTTCTGCTGAATGCCTTCTGTGCTGAGAGGACAACTGCCCTTTGAACTTCTTTTTCTTTTCAGGATGGCTTCTCTGGTTGTGAAAGGTAGCATGAGTGAACTTGCTCATGTGAATCTTCTCTCAGCCATTTTCTGAAAGCAGAAAGCTCCAAACTAATGACTGGTGTAGAAAAATTAGCACAGCTCATAAGTGGGATTTTCTCTGTGGGTCCGTTTAACTCCAGCGGGCCAAAAAACCTGTCTTGTTCCTATCCAAATGACCCTGTGAACTGAAACTGTTTTAAACAGATTGAGGAAATGTGCTATGCAATGTTGAGAGAGGTTGTACACTGTCTAGCCTGCCTTTTGTCTCTGGTTTCCAAAGCTTGGACTGGGGCATCAGCCATGACGGGTGGAAACCAATGTTGCACAAGCAGACTTTTTCTTCCTTTCCAGCCTCCTGTCACCCCAAATAGGGTCCCCAAGCTTTTAATCATTGTCTGGATTGTTTGCCATAGATATAGTATGTTAACTGAAGTAATATGTAAAACTCATGTTGTCTTGGAGTCAGAGTACTTATGGCCTAATTTAATTGAGACTTAATGGACACTTTATTAATTGACACTTTGTCAACTTACTAATGAAGATACAGTCCATTATTAGTGACAGGAGTGCAGTAACTAGTGAGCGTAAAATAAGTTCAGATTTTAATTTTGCAAACTCAGTTTTATCATCATCACAATAATAATGTAACTGCTATAAAGCCATATATTTTCCACAGATATGCAAGGTGGCAATGGGACTACTCTGCCACTACAATATAAATTTTGCTTTGGATATTAAATGTGTATAACTATTGACAGAAAGCTTGGGGGGGAACCTCTCCTCAAGAAGCTTAATTTGTATTTTCACTGGCTCGTTAATATATGAAGATCCACTTTTGACAATTATTTGGGCCAGTTTTTTAGTGTAGAAAATGTTTTTTAGTGTGGGTTAGCAGAAAAAGGATGGGATTTTTCAGGTGAGACTCCAGGCCTCTTTTGATTATAGACATCTTAGCAGTTGATCAGCTTTAGAGCTTATGAAATTGTGAGAGCTTTTGGAACCTTCACTGAATCTTTCAAATGCAGTAATTTTTTTCATTTACCGTTGAACAGTGGATGAATCTACTTAATGTCAATGGTGCTAGTTTCCTTCCCTCCCCCAGCCTTGGCCCTAAGTAATGCAGGGTTTGGTTTTTTAAAGAAGCTGAATGTTTGCACATTTTAATCATATTTAGGGGATTATAATTCTGAATAGTTTTCTTTTCTCTCTAAATTTAGGATTCTAAACACAAAGCCAGTCTTTTGGGAAATGGTAAAGTGAAAACTGGCAACAACTCAGTTTACCAAAATCTAGTTCAGTGGATTAAAGCACTATTGGGAAATGACATTTCTGTAAATTGGAAATATGCATACAGTAAGGTAGGTTTACTTTTATTCTTAATAGGTGACTGAAAAGTTAATCTTCCTCCTGAGGTGTTCATTTCACTAGGTTTCCTGATCTTGGAACAGACTGTTAGTATTATGGTCAAGTGCAAATTTGAAGAAGATTTGGAATCTCTTTAGGGATTCTAAAATGTTTTTTAGGCTGCAGTCCTATACCCATTTACCAGCAAGTTAATCTGGTGAAATCAATGGGAGTTACTTGTGAGTGGGCTTGTATAGGATTGTAGTGATACTGTGAAAGCAGAAGAGGCATTTTTCATGTGACATTCTTGGCAATGTAGGTTTTGTTTTTGAATTATGCACGTGGGATATTGCATTTCATTTATTTTATAGCATCCTCCCAACCATTTGAATTTAGTTTAGGCCAGAGGTCACAATCTGTTGGGGCTAGTGGACAGATCTGTAAACTGAAGAAATTGTTGTAGCACTACACACACGTATACACACACCTATAAACCAGTTAAGCATCCTGTTCTGTTGTCTACAACAGAATGCTTATTTCAAGCCTAATTTCAGCAGGAGAGGAAGAGGGGACCCTATGAGTACCAGGAGAGACCACTGCAGGTCTCTGTACAGCCATGATGGCAACCCCTGGCTTAGCTGGTCTGTGGGATGAAGTTCCATCAGGGCCTGATAGTGTAACTGTGCCAAGTTGTTGGGTAGTAGTAGTTTGTCTGAGCAGAGGGAGGCAGACAAGGGGCCTTATTTATATATTTGCAAAATTTTCTGTACTGCACATTACAAAAAAATATAGTGGTGAACAGCATAAAATCAACAATAACATGACATTCATGAAACGAGTACAAAATACATCACAAATCAGTAGATCAGCTTAATACATCAACATAATTGGATCACCTCGCAGGGAAAGCCTGGGTGAACAGATGAGTTTTCAGCAGGCATCTAAATACTAATACTGTAGGTGCCTACCTGATATTTATTGCGAGTGTATTCCAAAGGGCAATATTTATTACATTAAGCTTTTCCTCTACCAATCCCAGTGTGACAGTGGGGCTGCATATTTCCAGGTGAAGCATCAAATAAATGATTGGAAAACCTGTCACATAGCTCAAATCATAGACATTTTAGTGGCCTGGTTCACATGTCACATTAAGCCAAACCATAGCTTAGTGCAAAAATACACAAGCATACAAGTTCCCAGAGAGGAGGTCACAGCCATTTTGTCTCCCTGGTCCTTTTACTGCTGTGTCCAAACCTAGACTTGTGGTTAAGCTGTCTCCAAACTAACCATGAGCTATAACCAAGGTTTGTTTTTGATTGCAGTTCATGGATAGGACTGGAGAGAGCCAAATCAGGAGCTTGGGTTCAGATGACATGTTAAGCAAAACCTTGATTAGCTCAGCATGGTGCGGCAGCAAAAAGGACTGTAGAAGAGCAAAGGGGCTGCAAGCTTCTCAAACAGTCCACATTGTTACGCTAAACCAAACTTTGTGTGAACCTGACCCTCCAAATTGTATGTTACTCAACATGTGCAGTTGTTTTTTAAGTTCAGAAGTGCTACACTTTGGGGAGAAATCAATAACTGATGATTTGTTTTTTTAAAAAACAATTCATATTCTGAAAAAAGCTTTCATTCTTTTTTTAAAGGGAAGCTGTCATGTCATAAATTAAAATGTTTATTAAAAAACAAGTGAACAAAAAAACTGTTGCAGAACATTGTTATATTGTGCAGTCTTCTGCATTTGGCTTGAGTTTTTTTTTTATTCTATACTCGGTTTGCAGGAAATGTACAAAACAAATCCATCACTTTGACATAGGCTCAATATTTGTTGATACATTATAAAAAAAGAAAATAAATAACATCTTCAGTGACTGATATATATTTGCCTGTATATAGGTCACATACAGTGGAACTCTGTTATCAAAAATTATTGCTGAAGTCCATGTTTCTAAGGAGCTGGAATTACAACAAAAAAAGCTATTTGGTATGTGCTGACTGAAGTGTGAATTCCATTTAGATGAAAATGCCCCCCAAAAGAACAGGGTTTGTAAGTGCTCTGACTTCTACCACACTTCTTTTCTGTCTTTAATCATAAATCATGGTCATAACAGCATTTTTTAGTAGAGCAATACATGTGCCTCAAAACTGCGAACAAGACAGTTTTCCTGCTTTGGAAATGCTATGGCTTGATGTGACTCTCTCCTGACCTAAGCTAGTGAGTTAACCTATATTGGTTGGAGCTTCCATAATTACTAAATGAGTTAATGGCTTAATTAAACTTGTCTTTGCTGAAAACTTAGTGAATTAATCCAGTGTTTGCGTGATTGGGAGATGGATTTTTTAGATGTACTGTCCTCTAGTTTTTCTTGGGGATAAGAAGCACTGGCTGTAGTCAAAATGGTTCATGTACACACAAGGAAGGCACTATTGCTGATTAAAATATCTGTGTCCAGTTTGTGCTTAGAGTTACAGATATTGGATAAGGCAATGTTAAATACAAATTTGGGACTATTTATAGACTCCTAAGTGATAATTTGTATTTTTCAATATTAGATTTAGTGAAAACTTTTAAAGTTATGTCCAAGTATGATCCCAATACTGATAAGCAAAATCAATAAATGATACTGCTCTATTTGCTAGCAATGTCAAAAACTGTGAGATTTCTACCATACACTGTCTACCAAATGCTGCCATTTGCCTGGGAGGAAAGGTAATTTTATTGGAAAGGAATATAACCCTTTCTCTTAGCTTGTATTCCTCTAGTCTGCTTCACATACAGAGAAGCACAGCCCCCCTCCCCCCCCAATCTATCTGATAGGAACAAAGTATCAGGCCTGGGACTTAGTTTTGTAATAGGCTGCTGTGCGGTCCAAGTTCAACACAAGTAGGTGCTAATAAGACTGGCCAGTGGCAGGTGATATATTCACAGACAGGCTGGGAGGCTGATACCAGATGAGGCAAACAGGAACAAAGAGCCAGAGGCAGCAAGATGTAACTGTGGGCAAGTGGGAAGTCAGATACTGCCCAGAGGATATGATTAAACGGTTAATGATAGGGTTGCCATAAGTCTGGATCGACTTGAAGGCAGTCCATTTCCATTTCAAATCCCAAAAATAAACAAAATACTGTATCAGGCAGGGTATGGAAGTATATTCATGATGCTACTCAAAGAGACAAGTTGCTCAGACTGAGGAGCTGGCTTGAAATAAAAGGTGTGCTCCTGGACTCAGCCTTAAACGTGGAGGCCCAGGTTTCTGCGGTGGCCATGAATGCTTTTGCACAGTTAAGATTAGTGCGCCAACTGCGCCCGTTCCTGGAGTCGTCTGATCTGGCTATGGTGACACATGCCTTAGTTACATCTCGCTTAGACTACTGTAACACGCTCTACGTGGGGCTGCCTTTGAAGACTGTTCGGAAACTTCAGCTGGTGCAACGAGCTAAAGCCAAAATGTTAATTGGGGCTGGTTACAGGGACCATACAACTCCCCTGCTGCAACAGCTCCACTGGTTGCCAGTCTGTTTCCGGACACAATTCAAAGTGCTGGTTATGACCTATAAAGCCCTATACGGCTTAGGTCCAGGCTATCTGTCAGACCGTATCTCCCTATATGAACCTGCCCGGGCCCTGAGATCTTCAGGAGAGACCCTTCTCACGATCCCAACACCTTCACAAGTGCGACTGGTGGGGACACGAGATAGGGCCTTTTCGTTGGCTGCCCCTAGGCTCTGGAACTCCCTCCCTAGGGAGGCAAGAATGTCCTCCTCTGTGCAGTCTTTCCGCCGACAGCTAAAGACATTTTTCTTCCGGCAGGCCTTTGGAACTGAAGGTTTTAAGGGGAGTGACTGAAGAGGATGCTGTATGTTGTTGTTTTGCCTGTATGCTCCTAAACTGGGTTGCAGTATTTTAAGAGTAATTGGTTTTAACATCTTAATAGTTTAATCCTGTTTTAATGCTGATTTTATATGTTTTATATTTTTATAGGTTCTTAATGATGTGTACTTGTTTTTATCTGGAAGCCGCCTTGAGTTCCAGTTTGGAAAAAGGGCGGGGTATAAATAAAGATAATAATAATAATAATAATTTTATAGGACCTGGTATGTTTCTTTTGGCTTTTTTTTTTCCATTAATTTTTATTCAAAATTTTAAACACAAAAAACAAAACAAAACAAAAATAATTAAACAATAACATAAAATGTTGACTTCTGATTTATCGCAGATCAGTTATAAGTCTACAATATATAACAATCCTGTCTCCTAAATTATATTATAAAATCACTTTCCTCCAGTAGTTATCTTAATTAATCATCAAATCTCATAAACATTACTTTATTCTTCCCACAAAAAGTCAAAGAGAGGTTTCAGTTCCTTGAGAGATATATCTTTCAGTTTTTCTCCAAATAAACATGTCGATTAATCCATCTCATTCAAATCTATTAGGTCCAATAATTTCAATAGCCATTTTTCCATTATCAATATTAATTCCATCTTCCATCTTCAGTAATCCTGTTAAGTCCAGTAATTTCAGTAACCATTCTTCCATTATCAATAATCCTATTAAGTCCAATAATTTCAGTAGCCATTCTTCCATTATCAGTATCCCATAATAATCTTATCATAGCTATAGTCCAAATAAACATATAGATTGATCCATCTCGTCAAACCAGTTTGATCCAATAATTTCAATAGCCATTCTTCCAATATCAATATTGATTCCATCTTCCATCTTCAATAGTCCTGTTCAGTCCAGTATTTTCAGTATCCATCTTCCATTATCAGTATCCCATATTAATCTTGCTGTCATAGCCATAGTCATATAATAAGAGTCTGATGGGAATTTCCTTTATCACAAATCTTTTCTTGCCATCAATTCTGAATATGTTGCTGAAATATTGTTGTAAAGTCATATCTCTATTCTTCTTTTTTACAAAATGCACTGGCTCATCTCTTAAGAATTTTTCCATTGTCACATATCTGTAGTCAATTCCATAGATTTTTTCTATATCAAGCTCCATCACATCATTCCAGTCCAAAAAATTATCCAAGACATTGATAACTTTATCTCTATTATCTTCATTAATTTCTTCAGAGACAACGTTAAGTTCCAAACAGTAAGCTTTATTTCTAGTATCCATAAACTCCAGATCTTTTTCCAATTCTACAGTTTCTTTTGGCTTTTGAGGTCAATTGATTAAGTTTAAGCTGAAGGGTCAGCCTTCCATAGAAATGGGATCTGTTGGCCAGTGCTGGTTCAAAACCATTCCTGCAACCTAACAGGCAGGTATTCATTCGAGTTTGTTCTTTGTCCACTAGCTGCTTTTACCAATTTGTTCTTTCCCTCACAAAAAAAACAAAACAAAACAAAAAAAACCCTGATGTTAATATTGATATATTAAAAGGAAAATACTGATATTTTAGAGGTAATTTTTTAAAAAAGTTTTCAAAAATAGCCACAAAAAATCACTACATAAAAATCTGATCCACGATTGAAAAGAAGAAAATTAATGGAAAATTCTGTACCAAATCCAAATTGGGTGGAATTCTAGCACATCCCCAGCCTCACGGAATCTGGCCACTGACTGAGGAACCAGTGGCATACAAAGTAAAGTACTGAATACCCTAGTTCAAGACTGTGGCTGGCACCTTATACAGATATATTTTGACACTTTACAACCAGGGAGAAACTCTACAGGATGCGATTACAGCCGAGGTGTTGCTGAATTGTGCTGTTGTAGTCATAAGACCTCTTCCTCCCAGGATGTGGATAATATACAGCAGAAAGTTGCACCTTTTTCTCAAGAAATGGAAATCCTCCCATCCTCTGAAACAGAAGCTGATGAGATAATGCCAGAAGTCAGTGAAATAAGTAAGTTTTTTTGTTTTTTAATCCAATATTATTTCTTGAACAGCAAGTATGTTCCACCACTTCTGAATCTGTTTAGAATTTCAATGGGGCTTAAATGAGCTTAGGTTTGTGTAGGTTATACCTATTAGATATGATCAAGAGACTCATAATACAACTTACAGTTATATCAGAGTGTTTTTTTCAAGAGTTTTCCATTTAGTTTTAAGTCCCTGAAGTTTTAATGAATTTGACCCTGGTGCCTACCCTATTAATATACATTTATAACCCGTTATCCTAAATATTTGTAATTCCTAAAGAAAACTACTTTTTAGACAAAAATAAACCCCAAACCGAGGGGCTTAGGAAACGTTGCTCCCAGAATTTTTTTACTTCCCATGTTCAATTCTGATTCTCAAATTAGAGCCAAAAGTCTCAAAATAAGCATTATCCTGTTAAAGGCTTATCAAATAAATACATTTCTATATTTCTTGCTCAGAAACTTCACTTCCTTCTAAATGTTCCAGGCTGTAGTCTTTCCTTACCATTTTCTGTTGCACTAGCCTATGTCAGAGAAACTC
The DNA here is from genome assembly GCF_030035675.1 of Rhineura floridana. Lineage (NCBI taxonomy): Eukaryota > Metazoa > Chordata > Lepidosauria > Squamata > Rhineuridae > Rhineura > Rhineura floridana. Next base: position 48,191,457 of record NC_084480.1, read on the forward strand.
AGGATGAGTTCTCCCAAACAGAAGATGAAGTAGTAAATAATGTGTACAAACTGTACCACTTAGACTGTGGGCAAGGACTAGCAATGGGCTCCATTTCTGCAATAATCAGATTTGCTATTGGATTATTTATTATTTCTGATATTCTCTATATTTGCGGAGAGAATTTTGAAGTAGCAACTCTTTGCACCTGGTTTCCAACCCATTCTTTTTTCAGATTCCTTTTTTTAAAAATTGGCTTTGAAATCATTGATAGAGCGAGTAATACTTTTATTGATCTACTTTCTCTGTAAGCTTTTCAAATGTATTTTCCCTTTCACTTATGTCACTGAAGTGTTGATTATATCTGACAGACAGAAAGCAGCAGGGGGGAATGAGGTGTTGATTGTAGGGGGGAGACACTGATTTGATTATCTGCCTTAATCTGCTGCACAATGCCCTTGAAAAGGAATGTAAACAGGCAATGATTACAGAGTTCAGAATAAAGATTGATACCAGTGTAGACTTGTGAATAAATAGTGATTATAATATCGATAATTCTCTGCAAAGCAAAAAAAAAATTGGAGCAAATCGGAAAAATGAAAAGATATTGGAGGAAAAAGGAATTGAATCATTAATGACCACCAGGGAGGCACACTTAAAACAAAATGTAAAAAAGGAGATAATTCCATCCTTAGTGAGGATTCACATGACTGAATGCATCATCATGAATAAACCCTCCCCCTGCATGTAAAGAAACAAGCTCCCTGACATTCTCCGACATGTTAGTTTTCAGTATCGATGAATATTTTTCATGGAGGACCATTCCATCCTACAAGACTCCACTTGCAGTCTGAAGTGGCACTGCCCTTATACAGGTTTGCCTCCTCATCAGTTTGTGAGAACAAGTCCTCAACAAATCATTGAGGTGTTGGAGGGAGCCTAAGCTGTCTAGGCCAACATCCTTCTTGATGCAGGAACTCTAGAGCATCCCCAATAGATTACTGTTTAGCCCCTGCCTGAAAGAGGGAGGTAGAGCCCACCACCCCCATAGGTAACTGGTCCCATTGTCAAACTTCTCTAAGAAGATTCTTCAATGTTATACAAAAATTTACTCCCCTGTAATTTAAGTTCACAAACCAATTCAAGAATGAAAAGTTGTTGTAAGACCACAGAAAGCTTGTTTTGTCACAAACTCTGTAGAATTTTGGTGGTGTGGGATTAATACAGACTTTTGATGTTGGCATCAAAAAATAAACTCAGTTTGCCATTTCCCTGGATTTAAACCCTTCTTACATTTTTTCTTTCCGCAAAGCACACATTTTCTGTTTCCTGCTTCAGGGCCTGTGCTATTAAACCTTTACATTGCCTTTACATATCCTATGGTCTTTCCTAATCCAGTTTAGTCCAAATTTAAAAGAAACAGATTTTACAAAGCTTTACATTTGCTGTGCAATATAATAAAATATGTGTATGATTAAGTATATCTGCACACACAATAGACACATACATATTGGATAATCAGGAACGAATGCCAAAGCCAAAACAGAACATTTAATTATCTAAACATATGGTTGCAACCTGCATCCTCTTAGAGATACTAAACATCTATTATTATTCTCCTGCTACCCTGATGCATTCACTATAGGTGCCCAATTTCCTTGCTTTTTAAAGTTTGATAGAAATATCTGTTGGCTATAGGTACGTTCTTAAACCGAAAGGTTTTTTGCCTATTAGTGAATTTCTCTGCTTTTTAATCCAGGAGATAAGAAATGGGATCCTGTGCAAGTTTGCTGAGAATGGATTGATCATTTGCATGCTTATTAAGTTCAGTGGGATTTACTTCCCTGCAATCATGCTTAGGATAGGTGAAAATGATCACAGGAGATGGGATGGGGAGGAGGGGGAAGGGAGCAGGCAGGAGAGGGAAGAGGGGGCAGATTTGATCATTTGCATGTTGGTTGAGTTCAGTGGGATTTACTCCTGTGCAATCATGCTTAGGATAGTTGAAACTGACCATGGGGAGGAAGGCCTGGAGTGGGCAGAGTAGGAGGAAAAAGGAAGAGGGAAGGGGAGGAAGAAGGGAGGAGGACAGAAGAGGAGAGGGGAAGGATGGGTAAAGGAGGTCTGATGATTTGCATGCATATTGAGTTCAGTGGAATTTACTCCCGTGCAATCATGGTTAGGATAGGTAAAACTGGCCATGGGGGAGGTGAAGGGAACAGTAGAGAGAAGGAGGAAGGGGGGAGAGGGGAGCAGAAGGAGGGGGAGGGGAAAGGAGGGGATTGGAAGGAGAGGGGGAAGGAGTGAAGGAAGGGGGGAGGGGCAAAAGGGAGGTGTTATGTGTCCGTTTCCCCAGAGAAGATGCTCTAGAAGCAGATCCATTTCTTTGTGTCTTCCAAACATACACACAACCCAACCATGGACCATCTTAGAAAACTTGCAATGATTCTTCTTATGGTGGTCAAATGTCCATTAAGCACACACAGAGAATAATATATGGCATCCAAATAAGTGTCCAGGCGAAGTTGGTGTTTATAAAAATTAAATTCAAATGTAGCAAGGGTGTTAAGATCTTCAGACCATTGTGTACTAGATGGTGGGAAATTATTCTTCCAGGCTTGGAGTATAAGCCTCTTAGCAACCATAATAGTTTGTAGGGTGCATTTTTGTTGTCTTGCTGTTAATCCCTATGCCACAGGAAAAGAATTTAAAAGTACATCAACATCCACAAATATCAAGGATTGTGCCATTACAAAGTTAATACAGACAACAGCATCAGACTGAAAATGCTACTGGACATGCCCACATCATATGCCTCAGTGAGGCATTTCCAGCATTACACTGCTGAATTAATCTGAATTAGACAATGCCATCCTGTAGAGATGTTGCAGAGTTCAGTGTACCCGAAATATCAGTTTTTGCTGAGTCAGTCTCAAGTTTAAATCTACGAAAACATTCTGTATAGATTCTAAAGCAATTTTCCATTGTTTAGGTGGATAGAACATTCTAATTCCATTATTTCCTAAACACTTGAACTGCTACTTTGCAGGATTCTAGTAAACATTTCTGAAGAGTAGTTATGGGTTTGGTTGTCTGTGAAGATCCAATTATTCCTTTCAGCAATTTAGAGGATTTTGAAACACTCAAAGCAGACAGACTATAGACACCAACAGGTGCTGTAATTGAAATTATTGCCATTCAGCATTCACTAGTAGATCGTAACTAAACTGCAATATAGAAAACTGCAAAAATTCTCTATCTGTTCCTATTAGATGATATGTATGGTATTGATAATTTCCCTTCTTGAGCATAGTGGAACTTGCTAGCCAACAGGGACAATTGATTAAAAACATTAATGGGCAGATAAACTGTAACTAGAAAACATTTGTCCAAAGCTACTTATAACTGGAACTTAAGTGGGAGTCACAAAGAGGCTGACCTGTCAGTTGTGGGAGCTTGGTTTGACTAGGCCTTGCTAAGAGAGATTTTGGAACTGGGCTTTTGAGTTTGCCTTTAATATCTCACCTCTTGGGAAGGAGAAAGTTTAAAGCAATCCTTATACTTCATGCTTGATATTTAAATATAGTGTGTTTCTTCTTTCTAACAGAAGCTTCCTACCACTTTAATTCCTCAGCAAGACCCAGGAGGTTTCTACAGTTCAACAGCAGAGCGTTAATAAAGGATGAAGAATTTATGCCAGGTCATATAATGGATCAATACTGGAACTTTTATGTCCATTGCAAGAATTTTGGATTTTAAATAAAACATCCTGAAAGATAAATGTTTTCTTTCCCTATCTAGTAAAATGTAGAATTTGGAGAAGAGGCTTGTTTTGCTTTTTTGAAGTTTTGTTACTGAGCCTTGCGTATAGTTATATTCCAACAGATTTAAACAGTCAGAGCTTTTAGTAGGAGATTAGGGGGAGAAAAAGGACTCTCAGCGTAAGTATAGTTTATATGCTTTAGAATGGTACACCCCTGCCGTGTAGCTACAGTTGCTATGGACTAGCCATAGTACACCTTATCATGGCTAAGAAAAGTCTGCTTGGATGGCTTAAAGACAAAAATAGTCAGGATTGCACTGGTTGTGGTTATTGAAGCACACTGACAGAAGGTTAACAACATTTCAGGTGCCACAGGCATTGAGTTGTGGCTTGAACTCTAGTCTGTAGGTCACCAAGAAATGTTTAGTCTGCTTATCTTTAGTCAAAGTGTCAGTATCTGCCAATTTTGACATGCCAACCCTATGTAAAGGGCAATGAACAAATGATTGTATCTAAGAAAGAAGACATATTTTTAGCAGTACAGGACTCTTTCAGTCTCAAGGATTATTACAAAAAGCAAGTCTTACCTCAGTGTGAATCTCATCTGCCTGAACACATCATAATACAAAGATTCACAGAGCTTTAAAAAGAGAGAGAAACAGACATACATATTTTTGAAGTAATTCCTTTGGGTGTGTTCACATTGAGCTGGTCCCAATGTAAATCTGGTCATGTGGTTCCTTTCCCCTTCCATCTCATATGCAAATTTGTTAGCATTAACTGTGATTAATGTGGATACCAACACAGCCCTGGTTAAGGCCAGCAGGAGAATTTGTATGAAAGAAGGGAAGGACTGGGGAAGAAAGTACTGAGTTTTATTCACCTCCACCCAACATTGTAAAGTGATTGCAGTCTTTGCACTGGCCTATTCAGATATAAAAACATACTTATTACATGGTAAATAACTCAGTATTTTGAAATACACAGAAGTGAAGCCTTAATTCTCAGTGTCATTCAAAAATATTCAGGGGTATTCAAATACAATGCAAAAATATTTTTATTCATTTTGATTATATTTTCTTTATACTGTGCACTATCCTCTGGAGGTATGATATTTGTCTTACACTTACCAAAAAAGCAGGAAATATTTCAAATATGCCTGCTATAATCGACATTGAAAATAATATGGGCCCTTTTCACTTGTTGGATTAAAAACATTTTAAAAATGTGAAATGATTGTTAACTCACTTGTCCTGAATTGCTGACAGTATCATCTGCAGCAGTTTTTCTACTGATGATTTGATCTGAGTATAAGCTGGTGTACTGAAGTGACTGCTTAGGCAAAAAATATCAGACATCACATAGATGTGGGAACAGTCTGTAGTAAGAAAACATAATTACTTTCCTTCCTGTTAACACAGTTAGAAAGAATGTCTAAGGTTTCAAATGGCAAAATTGTCATGAAATGAAGTTACATTAGTTTAATGAATAAGGTATTTAAATTAGGGTTATTTATGTAGGCTGCAATCCAGTCCACACTTACCTGGGAGTAAGTCCCACTGAACCCAGTGGAGCGTACTTCTGAACAGACATGTATTGGATTGCAGCCTTAGTCTGATTTACTTGCCCTTTCAGATCCTGTTACGTTTTAATTACTTTTCTCTTTTGTTATAGCAAACATAATGAAAATACTTGTTGAAAGTGAGCAGTGGTTCATATTCATGTTTTGCCTGTGCAGTAGAATATTTTACTGCCTGGGAAATGTACAAAAAATTATCTGAATATTAGATTTACTTCACTGTAATTGGTTGTTCTTTTCTTTTATGTAAGGTACCTCATAAATTAGTAATATCAACTGCAAGGTCTTGTAACATTTTGGATTAGCTTTATTCTTACAGGAGAACATAAAATCAAGATTGGACATGATGTGTAGGAAGTAAAAACAGTGGCTCGCAAACTGCCTTCTAGGTACTAGATAGACAGTAAAGAACATTTTACTCACCTGAAGGTTAAAGAATATACTGATCTTTTAAAAGAAGCTGAACTGTTGATCAAGAAAGCTGTCCTTGAATAGCCTAATGGTGTTCTTGCCCTCAGCCTATGCTCACTTAACAGGGAGTAAGTCTTGTTTAAACAATTGAGACATTTCTGGGTAAATGTTCATACATAGGAGATGAGCATGGGACTGGAATCCTGCATGGATGGTAAGAGTGGCTTGTGGGAAGGTCTTCGAGCAAAGGCAACTGGTGGGGAGACGTGTTTAATACTGCCTTCTTTCAGTTCCTTTATTGCAAATTGCAGAAGCCTACAAGATCTCCAAAGATTTGGCACCAGAACTAAAAAGTGTCTTGTACCCATTTGTCTGATCTTATGCAATTATGGCACAGAAAGTCCTCTGAAGTTGATCCGAAAGCTCAGACAAGTTTGTATAGAAGAAGATAGTTCTTGAGAAAGTTTGGGGAAGGGCTATGGCTCAGTGGTAGAACACCTGCTTTCCATACAGAACCCCCAGCTCCAGGTAGGGCTAGGAGAGACCACTGCCTGAAATTGTAAGAGAACTGCTGCCAGTCAGTGTAGATAGTACTGAGTTAGATGGACCAATAGTCTGACTTGGTATAAGGCAGCTTCCTGTGTGTTCCTATGTTGAAGTAATCTGCTGCTAGCCTATTATGAGTTTTAAAAAGCTAACACCACCACTTTAAATTGAGCCCACAAACAACAACATAAATGAACATAGAACTTTGTATGTTCTGAGTGTCAGGCACCAGACAACATTTTAGTTTCTGGGCTGCTTTGAAAGGCATCTCCATATGGACAGCACTACAGTAGTCCAGCCAGGAGGTAACTAGGGCATTTCTCTAAGAAATGTCACAACTGGCAAGCCAGGTGAATCTAGTAAAAAGCAATTCCAGTAACTGAAGACATCAATGAATCCAGAGAAAGTATGGGGTTCAGGAGTACCTCCAAACTGCACCTTTGCGGGAAGAGTGCCCACTCAAAACAGGTTAGATCTTCTCCCAGATCATTCAAACTCCTGATAAACAGCACCATCATCTTGTCTATGTTAAGCTTTCATTTGTTTACCTTCCTTCACGAATAGACACACTAGGCTGCATTCTTACCACCTGCATTGCCTTCTTAAGATCAGAATAGAGGTAAAGCATTAACAATTAATTTTACCAAATTCTTCCAAGCTACACAGGAAGTGTATTGGACTGTGAAAGACCAACCCAAACTGTGTTTGCGTTTTTACAAATTTATAGGGCAGTACAATGTCTCAGAGAGGAGGTCAGGTCTCCTGCTCCCCTGGTGCATTCACTATAGCTGCCCAATTTCTCCACTTTTAAAAGTTTAATAGAAATATCTGTTGGCTATAGGTATGTTCTTAAACTGAAAGGTTTTTTGCCTATTAATGAATTTCTCTGCTTTTTAATCCAGGAGGTAAGAAATGGGATCCTGTGCAAGTTTGCTGAGAATGGATTGATCATTTGCATGCTTATTGAGTTCAATGGGATTTACTCCTCTGCAATCATGCTAAGCATAGGTGAAACTGACAGAGGGAGAGAGGGCTGGAGTGGGCAAGGGAGGGAGAGAGGGGGAGGGGAAAGGCATGTCCAATCATTTGCATGCTTATTGAGTTTTACTCCCATGCAATCATGCTTAGGATAGGTGAAAGTGACCACTGGGGAGGAGGAGAAGAAGAGAGGGAAGCGGAAAGGGGAGCAAGGGGAGAGACAAGAGGGGTGAAGGAAGGGAGCGGGAAGGGGCAAGAGGGAGAGGATAGGAGGGAGGAAGAGGGCAGGTTTGATCATTTGCATGTTTATTGAGTTCAGTGAGATTTACTCCTCTGCAATCATGCTTAGGATAGGTGAAACTGACCTGGGGGAGGGGCAGGGAGGAGAAAGGGGAAGGCTGTGGCAGAAGGGGGGGAGATTGGGTGAGTGTGCACTGAGCAGAGGGAAAGCCCCTTTCCAAAAGGAAAACATTGTGAACAGTATTCTTTTTCAGGCTTCCCCCCACCTTTTTATTCTACAGCAGACACATGTAGTCTCTCACCCAAATTTAAACCAAAGCTGTCATTGGCCACATCTGCACCAGACCTTTATTTCATTTTAGACAGTCAAGGTTTCCCCCAAAGAATCCTGTGAAGTGTAGTTTGTGAAGTGTGCTAAGAGCTGCTAGGAGACGCCCTATTCCCCTCACAGCACTACAATCCCCAGAAGAGGGGCTGATTGTTAAACCATGTAGTAAGGAAACCATGTAGTAAGGAAGCCAAGCCACAAATCACATGGTCTTCGATGCACAGAGCATGGGAAACAAGCACGACGAACTTGAACTCTTAATATAGGAGGGTAATTACGACTTAATAGGCATAACTGAAACTTGGTCGGATGACTCCCATGACTGGAATACAACAATTGAAGGATACAACTTGTTCAAAAAGAACAGAAAGAATAAAAAGGGAGGTGGAGTTGCACTATATGTTAAAAATACGTATCTCTGCAAAGAAATACAGGAAGATGAGCTTGGTAGCTCCACTGAGAGTATCTGGGTTAAAATTAACAGGGCAAGTAATAAAAGGAATGTGGTACTTGGAGTCTACTACCGACCACCCAATCAAGGAGAAGACAAGAATGTAACTTTTGAAAAGCAAATTGCCAATGTTTCGAGGAGGCATGATGTAGTAGTAATGGGAGACTTACATTATCCCAATATCTGTTGGGAGACAAACTCTGCCAAACACTGCCCCTCCAAGAAATTTCTGACTTGTGTTGGAGATAACTTTCTCCTACAGAAACTGGAGGAAGCATCCAGACGATCAGCTATCCTGGACTTGATTCTAATCTATAGAGATGATTTGGTGGATGACGTAGCAGGTACGGGAATTCTGGGGGAAAGTGACCACACCATACTTGAATTCTTGATATTAACAGAAGCAAAAGCTGAGAGTAGCCATACGCGCACCCTTGACTTCAGGAAAGCTGATTTTAACCAACTCAGAACAATTGTAAGTATGGTTCCATGGCAAGCAACCCTAATGGGAAAAGGACAAGAAGGAGGAACCGGGGAACTACAGACCAGTCAGCCTAACATCAATCCCTGGACAAACTCTGGTGCAGATTATAAAGCAGTCAATCTGTAAGCACCTTGAAAACAATGCAGTGATTACTAGGAGCCAACATGGATTTATGAAGAACAAATCCTGCCAAACTAATCTTAACAAATTTTTTGATTGGGTAACCTTCCTTGTAGACTGTGGGAATGCTGTGGACATAATATATCTGTACCTTCAGCAAAGCTTTTGACAAAGTGCCCCATGATATTCTGACTAGCAAGGTAGCTAAATTTGGGCTGGATGGAACAACTATCTGGTGGATCCACAGTTGGCTCCACAATCGTACTCAAAGAGTGCTTATCAATGGTTCTTTCTCAAACTGGACGGAAGTAACAAGTGGGGTACAACAGGGCTTGTTCCTGGGCCCAGTGCTCTTCAACATTATGATTGACTTGGATTAGGAGGTACAGAGCATGTTTATCAAATTTGCAGATGATACAAAATTGGAGGCACAGCTAATACCATGGAAGACAGAAACAAAATTCAAAGGGACCTTGATAGGTTGGAGCACTGTGCTGAAAACAACAGAATGAAATTCAGCAGGGATAAATGCAAAGTTTTACACTTAGGAAAAAGAAACCAAATGCACATTTACAAGATGGGGGATACTTGGCTCAGCAATACGACATGTGAGAAGGATCTTGGAATTGTTGTTGATCACAAGCTGAATATGAGCCAACAGTGCGATGTGGCTGCAAAAAAGGCAAATGCTGTATTAGGCTGCATTGACAGAAGCTATTCAGCACTGGTTAGGCCTCATCTTGAATACTGCATCCAGTTCTGATCTCCACACTTCAGGAAGGATGCAGACAAACTGCAACAGGTTCAGAGCAGGGCAACAAGGATGATCAGGTGACTGGAAACAAAGTCTTATTTATTTATTTATTATTTTATTTATACCCTGTCCTTCCTTCCAGTAGGCGCCCAGGGCGGCAAACAGAAACACTAAAAACACTTTAAAACATCATAAAAAGACCTTAAAATACATTAAAACAAAACAATGTTAAAAACATTAAAAAAAACTTTTAAAACATCTTTTTAAAAAAGGGTTAAAGATATTAAAAGACATATTATGAGGAGAGACTGAAAGAACTGGGCATCTTTAGCCTGGAGAAGAGAAGACTGAGGGGAGATATGATAGCACTCTTCAAGTACATGAAAGGTTGTAACACAGAGGAGTGCTGGGATCTCTTCTTGATCGTCCCAGAGTGTAGGACATGGAATAATTGGCTCAAATTGCAGGAAGCCAGATTTCAACTGGACATCAGGAAAAACTTCCTAACTATTAGAGTCATACAACAGTGTGTTAATGTGTAGAGCTCGTATGGCTCCATGGTATACTCCAGAGCTGACAGCGATGAAACAATATAGGAGATGGCTTGAGTGCAGATGGAGGCGAACTCCTAGTGGATGAAGTTATACACTGGTAAGTGCCTATGGTAAGCTGTATTTAGGGGCAGTGAGGGCAGCAAAACAACAATATTTTGCTGCCACTATCAAATCATTAATCTGCCGCCCAACGGAGCTCTTCAGAGTTGTCCGGAGGCTATTACACTCTAGCTCCAGGGACATGGTAGAACCATCTGAGGCCCACTGTAATGAATTTGCTAGGCACTTCTAGGATAAAATCTTTAGCATCCGCCAGGACTTAGACTCCAGTGTTATAGCAGGTGAATCAAGCGAGGTATCCAGAGCACAGCCTTGTCCCGATTTCTTGGATGAGTTTCAGTTGGTGCAGCTTGAGGACGTTGACAAGGTGCTTGGACAGGTTCGTGCAACCACTTCTGTGCTAGATCTTTGCCCTTCTTGGCTAATAAAAGCTAGCAGGGATGGAACAGCTGGCTGGGGCAGGGAAGTGATTAATGTCTCTCTGCGAGAGGGGGTGGTCCCTGGCTGCCTGAAAGAGGCGGTAGTGAGACCACTCCTGAATAGACCCTCCCTGGACCCAGAAAATCTTAATAACTATAGGCTGGTAGCAAATGTTCCATTCCTGGGCAAGGTCCTTGAACGAGTGGTTGCAGGCCTGCTCCAGACACTCTTGGATGAGACCGATTATCTGGATCCATTTCAGTCAGGTTTCAGGCCTAGTTTTGGTACGGAAACAGCCTTGGTCGCCCTGTATGATGACCTTTGTCAGGAGAGAGACAGGGGGAGTGTGACTCTGTTGATTCTCCTTGATCTCTCAGCGGCTTTCGATACCATCGACCTTGGTATCCTTCTGGGGAGACTAGCTGAGTTGGGAGTGGGAGGTACTGCATTGTGGTGGTTTTATTTATTTATTTATTTATTTTATTACATTTTTAGACCGCCCTATAGCAATAAGCTCCCAGGGCGGTGTACAGCATAATAAAACAGGTTAAAATACAAAAACACAATAAAACATAATTAAAAATTTTCAATTTTAAATTCAAATTTAAAATTTTTTAAAATGCCTGGGCGAAGAGGTAGGTCTTTACCTGGCGCCGAAAAGATAGCAAAGAAGGCGCCAGGCGTATCTCATCAGGGAGGGCGTTCCATAGTTCGGGGGCCACCACTGAGAAGGCCCTAGCTCTAGTTATCGTTCTCCGTGCCTCCCTATGCGTTGGGACACGGAGAAGGGCCTTCGACGTCCAGCGCAGCGACCGGGTAGGTACATAGCGGGAGAGGCGTTCCGCCAGGTATTGCGGTCCGATGCCGTTAAGGGCTTTATAGGTAAGAACCAACACTTTGAATCTGGCCCGGAAACATATTGGTAGCCAGTGCAGCTGGGCCAGGACAGGTGTTATATGATCAAATTTTTTTGTCCCAGTAAGAACTCTGGCCGCAGCATTCTGCACCAGCTGAAGTTTCCGAACCGTCTTCAGAGGTAACCCTACGTAGAGTGCATTACAGTAGTCCAATCTAGAGGTTACCAGAGCATGGATAACTGTGGCAAGGTTCTCCCTATCCAGATAGGGTCGTAGTTGGGCTACCAGCCGAAGCTGGTAGAACGCATTCCGTGCCACCGAGGCTACTTGAGCCTCCAGTGACAGGAGCGGATCTAATAAGACCCCCAAACTACGGACCTGCTCCTTTAGGGGGAGTGTAACCCCATCTAGGGCAGGTCGGACATCAACCATCTGGGCACAGAGCCCCCCCACCAACAGCATCTCAGTCTTGTCAGGATTGAGTCTCAGTTTATTAGCTCTCATCCAGTCCATTATCGCGGCCAGGCAGTGGTTTAGTACATTAACAGCCTCACCTGAAGAAGATGAAAAGGAGAAGTAGAGCTGCGTATCATCAGCATATTGCTGGAAACGCACTCCAAATCTCCTAATGACCTCGCCCAGCGGCTTCATATAGATATTAAAGAGCATGGGGGACAGAACTGAACCCTGTGGGACCCCATACTGGAGTATCCAGGGACTCGAGTAATGCTCCCCAAGCACCAGCTTCTGGAGACGATTCTTGAGGTAGGAGCACAGCCACCGCCAAGCAGTGCCTCCAACTCCTAAGTCCGCAAGACGTCCCAGAAGGATACCATGGTCGATGGTATCAAAAGCCGCTGAGAGATCAAGGAGAACCAACAGAGTTACACTCCCTCTGTCTTTCTCCCGACAGAGGTCATCATACAGGGCGACCAAGGCTGTTTCTGTACCAAACCCCGGCCGAAAGCCCGATTGACATGGATCCAGATAATCAGTTTCATCCAAGAGAGCCTGGAGCTGGTGAGCGACCACACGCTCTAAAACCTTGCCCAGGAACGGAACATTTGCTACCGGCCTATAGTTGTCAAGATTTTCAGGGTCCAAGGAGGTTTTCTTTAGGAGCGGTCTCACCACCGCCTGTTTCAGGCAGGGTGGTACCACTCCCTCTCATAAAGAGGCATTGATCACCTCCTTGGCCCATCCGGCTGTTCCGTTCCTGCTAGCTTTTATTAGCCATGAGGGGCAAGGATCCAGAGCAGAAGTGGTCGCCCGCACCTGTCCAAGCACCTTGTCCACGTCCTCGAGCTGAACCAACTGAAATTCATCCAATAAAACAAGACAGGACTGTGCTCCGGACACCTCATTAGGCTCAACTGCTACAATATTGGAGTCAAGGTCCCGGCGGATGTTTGCGATCTTATCTTGGAAGTGTCTCGCAAACTCATTACAGCGGGCTATTGATGGTATTATTGCGTTCTGAGGACCAGAGTGTAAAAGTCCCCGAACAACCTTATAAAGTTCCGCTGGGCGGTTAGAAGATGACTGAATGGAGGCAGCAAAGTACTGCTTCTTCGCTGCCCTCACCGCCTTCACATAGAGCTTGGTAGAGATCTTCACAAGTGCAAGACCACAGCCATCGGGAGTTCGTCTCCATTTGCACTCAAGCCGTCTCCTTTCTTGCTTCATCACTCTTAGCTCCGGGGTAAACCACGGAGCCAATTGAGCTCTGCAGAGGAGAGGGCGCACCGGGGCGATCGTGTCAACTGCCCGGGTCATTTCCGTATTCCACAGATTGACCAGGGTTTCAACAGGAGCGTCAGTTTTATCAGCCGGAAAACTCCCCAGAGCCTTCTGAAAACCTTCAGGATTCATTAGTCTCCGGGGGCGGACCATCTTAATAGGTCCTCCACCCTTGCAGAGGGGAGAAAACATTGTGAGCCTACACCTCAATAGGCGATGATCTGTCCATGACAGAGGAATAGATGTAAAATCCCTCACTCCCAGATCACCATCCCCTGCTCCAGTAGCAAAAATTAAGTCTAGAGTGTGCCCCGAAATATGCGTAGGGCCAGTAACAAATTGAGACAGCCCCATGGCTGTCATGGAGACCATGAAGTCCTGAGCCGCCCCAGACAAAGCGGTCTCGGCATGAATGTTGAGATCCCCCAATACCATAAATTTGGGGGATCGCAACACCAAACCCGAGACCACCTCCGTCAGCTCAGTTAGGGAGGCTGTTGGGCAGCAGGGTGGACGGTACACCAACAGTATTCCCAGTCTGTCTCGCTGGCCCAACGTAATATGGAGACACTCCAGACCATTAGCTACCTGGATAGGGTGCCTAATGAGAGGGATGGAACTTCTATAGACCACAGCGATTCCCCCTCCCCGACCCTCGGATCTACCCAGATGCTGAACCGAGTACCCAGGTGGGCACAGCTGGGAGAGATTAATGCCTCCCAGATCGCTCACCCATGTCTCAGTAATAAACACCAGATCGGCCGCCTCATCCACAATTAAATCATGGATGAGGGAAGCTTTATTATTTACCGATCTGGCATTAAGAAGCAGCAACTGGAGATCCGAGAGTTGGCTGATAGAACTACCAGCAATCCTGTGGATGTGGGGAGGACCGGAACACGGTACAGCCACCAATTGTCTGTGCCGAGTTCCCCTCAACCAGCATGTCCTCCTCACAACGCCATACCTCCCATTACCCGTCACTACGCTAACAGGAGCCCCCTCTGGTCCCCCCTCCCAATACCCTATCCTCCCGCCCAGGCACATAATAAAATAAAATAAAAATAAAATAAAAATACACACACACTCACAACATACAGTCGTACAAACATCCACTCATTCCATTCAGGTCTACACAACAACCACAGTCCCGTGCTCCATGCGTACCAACGCAGCTCTCAAACCGTTCTTCCCGGGAAAAGCGCCACCTGGAGCCTGGTCCTACGAGGTGCCACGTGCAGAGCAGGAGCCCAAGAAGGAGAGAGCAGAGATGTTGACCAAGCAGCAGCAGCAAAGCAGGCAGATGGCTCTCCCTCCCTGGGCGGTGATGGTCCTCTTCCCTTGCAGGCACTGGATCTCCCAAGCCCCCTCAGCCAGCCGGCTTATATATCCCTCCAGAGAAGGGACAGGTGGAACAGTATCAGGCACAGCTGGCTGAGTACCTGGGGCCTGGTCCTGCAAGGTGCCCACGTGCAGAGCAGGAGCCCAAGAAGGAGAGAGCAGAGATGTTGGCCAAGCAGCAGCAGCAAAGCAGGCAGCTGGCTCTCCCTCCCTGGGCGGTGATGGTCCTCTTCCCTTGCAGGCACTGGATCTGGTTCCGCTCCTACCTGGCAGGTCGCCTCCAGAAGGTGGTGCTTGGGGAACATTGCTCGGCACCCTGGACTCTCCAGTATGGGGTTCCGCAGGGGTCAGTTCTGTCCCCCATGCTGTTCAACATCTACATGAAACCGTTGGGTGCGGTCATCCAGAGCTTTGGAGTGTGTTGCCATCAGTATGTTGATGACACGCAGCTCTATTTCTCCTTTTCATCTTCAGGTGAGGCTGTCAATCTGCTGAACCGGTGCCTGGCTGCGACAATGGACTGGATGAAGGCTAATAAACTGAGGCTCAATCCAGACAAGACTGAGATGCTGCTAGTGGGTGGTTCTTCTGACCAGATGGTGGATGTCCAACCTATTCTGGATGGGGTTGCACTCCCCCTGAAGGAGCAGGTTCGTAGCTTGGGGGTTCTCCTAGAATCATCTCTGTCACTTGAGGCTCAGGTAGCCTCGGTGGCACGGAGTACCTTCTACCAACTTCGGTTGGTGGCCCAACTACGTCCCCATCTGGACAGGGATAACCTGGCATCAGTTGTCCATGCTCTGGTAACCTGTAAATTAGATTACTGCAATGCACTCTATGTGGGGCTGCCTTTGAAGACGGTTCGGAAACTGCAGCTTGTGCAAAATGCAGCAGCCAGATTGGTAACAGGGACCAGACGGTTTGAACATATAAAACCGATTCTGCCCCGCTTGCATTGGCTGCCTGTATGTTTCCAAGCTCAATTCAAGGTGCTGGTTTTGACCTATAAAGCCTTACACGGCTTGGGACCACAATACTTGATGGAACGCCTCTCCCGATATGAACCCACCCGTACACTACGGTCAAGATCAAAGGCCCTCCTCCGGGTGCCTACTCGGAGGAAAGCTGGGAGTTTGGCAACAAGGGAGAGGGCCTTCTCAGTGGTGGCCCCCAAATTATGGACTGATCCGCCTGACGCCAACACTGTTATATTTTCGGCGCCAGGTCAAGACTTTCCTCTTCTCCCAGGCATCTTAGTATGTGTTTTAAATTGTTTTTATATTGTTTTAAATTTTAAATTTGTGTTTTAAATTGTTTTTAAAATATGTTTTAAATTGTATATTTGTTTTAATGTTTTTGATTGATGTAAACTGCCCAGACAGCTTCGGCTATGGGGCGGTATAGAAGTGCAATAAATAAATAAATAAATAACCTAGAGAGGTAGTGGGCTCTCCAACACTGGAGACATTCAAGAGGCATCTGAACAGCCATCTGTCGGGAATGCTTTGATTTGGATTTCTGCATTGAGCACGGGGTTGGACTTGATGGCCTTATAGGCCCATTCCAACTCTACTACTCTATGATTCTGGCCACTGGAGCTCTGTCAGGGGAATAGGAGTGTCCTAACAACTCTCAGCACCCTTCACAAACTACACTTCCCAGGATTCTTTGGGGAAAATCATGACTGTCAAGTGAAATAAATGTTGGGCGTGGGTGTGGCCCCGATTAGCCACGCCGAACAGTTGTGACTCTGGCTTTTAGAACTCTGACAGTTGGTTCTTACGAGCATGCCCTGTGCTATCATAGTCCAATGTTAAATTTGTTAAACTAATTAAAAATCAGCCAGGCATTTTTTTAAACTTTAGAAGATGATGGTCAGAGTACGCGGCAAGGTCAGTATTAGGATTACAGGTACTCTGTGAACATGGTTGATTTTTAATTTCAACAAATTATGAGACCACTGACAAAAAAATCCAACGGGTCTGGATTTCCTCCCCCTCATTTTACGCTTTGAACTCTCTCTTGTGTGTCGCCATAAAAACTTAGAGGGTTTTTTAGCAAACATTTCTGAGCGCAGGACTATGTTTTGTAAGGTTTTGTTTTTAAATTAGCTAATGGGAACCAGCAGAATGGCATGAGGGAGTATTTTCAATTTAACGTTCCAGAATGCAAAAAATCCATGCTGGCTATAGTATAGGGACACTCTTGTAATTGAGACTGGTTGTCACCAAAAGCGTTTTGATATTAAGAAAAAGAGATTGTACTTGCTACAAAATGCCTACAGAATACCAACTCAAGGAGCGGAGGGTTTCCCCCAAGAGAGGAGCAATAACCCACTAGTTATTACTTTTATGGATTTGTAGACAAATCCCAAGTTCCACTTTTTATGACTAATAGTATTTGTCAATGAAATACTATCCTCTAGCGGGAAGAGATTTTAAGAAGTCCAGCTTCCTAAAAAGAGCCCAGTGGAATACTGGAGCCTTTCCAAATTTGCAACTAGTGGAATTAGAAAGAAGCAAACTGATTACAACACTCATGCAACTCCTCTCCCCCAGTCCTGGTCACAGAGCAAAAGTTGGAGCGAAAACGGGTTAATCGGCTGCTGCTCGACCAGTGTTCGAGATCTCTCTGTGCCTGGACGCTGCTTTGTCGCCCGCCGACTTGCCAGCCACCGCCGAGCCGTTTCTTCTACGCGACCTTCAAAGTTGCCTGGTCGAACATTTCGCAGACTCGCGCTCGGTTTTGCCCGTGTGTTGATTAAGTTCCGAGAGGGCGGATTCACTTAGCGCCAACGCAGGACTGATGTTAAATGTCAACCGGCAGAGGCATGGGGTTTTTTCCTTTTCAAAAAATAAAAAGGCACGATGGAGGCAGAGACGGGAAAGGCGTTCCTACAAAGATTTCCAAAGATTATTTGCATATCTAGGTCACCTAGACGGCAAGAGAAAAGCATTATTGGAGGTGCAACACTGCAAGGATGGGTGCTGCAGCAGCAGGGCTGGAGGCCGGGCAAGACGAGAGGAGAGGAAGAAGAGGATTCGCTTTAGCAAAAGGCAACAGCTCAGCATTGCATTGCATTGCCTTTACTTTATTTCGACAGTTGTAAAAGCGAACTGCACTGTTAAAATTTGGCAGCTCAGGGCGGGGGAAGGCCGAGAGGGTTTCTCTCGCCTTACCTTCCCGCTTTTCCCATTAAAAAATCGCGGAGGGCGGGGGAAGGGAGAGGGCAGGGGAAGGGAGAGGAGTTGAAGGTTCCGGGCAAAGTTCTCCAACATGCCTGTGCGCTGTCGCGGGACATAACAAATATGTCTTCGTCGCTCGGTAAGGACACCTTCCTCCTGCCCCGAGTGGGGAGAAGGAGAAACAATGGAGAGCGGGCGCCTTTGAGTGTTCCTGGCCGGTTCTGACTGAAAATTGTCACGTTGCTCCTGTTTTGGTTTCTTTCGGGCGGTAGCAGCAGCAGCAGCAGCGGCCGTCTGGCTCTTCCTCCTTAGGGGTGGAGGAGGTACCGGGCGTCCCTCCTTCTCCGACCACGTCATGGGGTCCTCTCCTTTGCGGGAGCAACTGCTCCTTCTCCCACAGACATATACATGTGCTGGGTGCGCGACCAGGCCAGGTGTAAACATCTGACCTGCCTGCCTTCATAGCAGCGTCTCACACCGCCGGGACTGGAACAGGCTGGCCCTTCGCCGACGCGCTCTCGTAAGTGGCGTTCGCCTTCCAAGAGAGAGAAAAACTTTTTGTTATTGCTCTTTGCCTGCTTCTGTTTCCCTGTTCTGTCCCGCTTGAGGCAGCGGCAACCGAGTTCCCTGAGGGCTAGAAAGAGGAAACCGGCTTGGAGGCGGGTGCGGGGAGGCACTAAGGGACTGTTTGTCTCAAAAAGGAGGCACCAAAGGGCGGGCGAAGGCACAGCCTTTCGACCTTTTCATCTTCCAGAGCAGAACTCGGCGCTACAAACTTGTGCAGCCTGCGCCCAAACTACGCTTTAGGAAGCCCCATTGCTTTGTGACAAGCAAACACGTGTAGGAAGAGTGCAACGTCAGAGTAGTTGCTTCCGCGGAAGAACCCAGCGTGGAGAAAAAATTTGAGCCTGAGGTCTGGCGAGAACCAAGGACGGGCCGGTTGTCCTGAGAGTTTGCTTAGAGTAGTCGACTATGGCTGGTTGCTTGCATTCCTTCCGCTTTCCTTCTCTCATTTTTTGCATGTGATCTCCGTCTTTGCTCCTTAGCGCTCAGCTGTTTTGCAAGTAGGCTGGTAGGTCTTGGGCGTTTCCTATGGCCGCAGAAGATGCTGCTTCCTGTTCCAAAATTTCACCATAGGCTGCTCAACTTTGGCGTAACTCCAACGCATTCAGCTTGCCTCACAATGGAACTTTCGCTTTTGAGCACGGCCACACCTGGGAGGTTGCTTAGTATAGAGTCGTTCACTGTGCGATGAAGGAAAGCTTGCTGCCTTCCTGTGGCGAGAGGCTTTTGGTTTTAACAGCTGAGTGATGAGGTGCATAATCAACAGGTGCAGCTCGCATGCATCTCCTACTGCATGCTTGGAGAAGACCTTCACTTGATGATTTTTTGTCTCTCCTGCAGTTGCTAAAAGCACAAGGCCTCTTGTCTTTATAAAAAAGCTATTCTCATCAGTTTCTGCCTGGCACTGTTTCCTGAAGGTACTGGGTTCAAGTGTGCAATGCCCAGCACCTGAGCACACCCATGATCCTCTGCCCATCCATATAAGGAATATGTAGACAACTTGTGGACCATGTGCTACTAGGATAGTAAAATTAAACTGATCATTTATGCATTTATTTTTCTTAGTATTACTGTAATACCAATATCACACCATAACACTTTAACAAACTATAAGAAGACAGGTTCTTGCTGCAAGGAGCGTGTTTTGTTGTTGTTATATGCCTTCAAGTTGATTTTGACTTATGGCAACCCTATGAATCAGTGACCTCCAATAACATCTGTTATACACTACCCTGTTCAGATCTTGTAAGTTCAGGTCTGTGGCTTTCTTTATGAAATCGATCAATCTCTTGTTTGGCCTTCCTCTTTTTCTACTCCCATCTGTTTTCCCCAGCGTTATTGTCTTTTCTAGTGAATCATGTCTTCTCATGATGTGTCCAAAGTATGATAATCTCAGTTTCATAATTTTAGCTTCTAGTGATAGTTCTGGTTTAATTTGTTCTAACACCCAATTATTTTGTCTTTTTTGCAGGCCATGGTATGCACAAAGCTCTTCTCCAATGCCACATTTCAAATGCGTTGACTTATATCCGCTTTTTTCACTGTCCAACTTTCACATCCATACATAGTGATTGGGAATACCATGGTCTGAATGATCCTGACTTCAGTG
The DNA here is from genome assembly GCF_030035675.1 of Rhineura floridana. Taxonomy (NCBI): domain Eukaryota; kingdom Metazoa; phylum Chordata; class Lepidosauria; order Squamata; family Rhineuridae; genus Rhineura; species Rhineura floridana. The sequence goes on from NC_084480.1 coordinate 48,211,420, forward strand.
TTCAGTGATACATCTTTGCATTTGAGGACCTTTTCCAGTTCTCTCATAGCCGCCCTCCCCAGTCCTAGCCTTCTTCTGATTTCTTAACTATTGTCTCCATTTTGGTTAATGACTGTGTCAAAGTTCAATGTCCTCATTGTCCACTTTAAAGTTACATAAATCTTCTGTTGTCATTACTTTAGTCTTCTTGACATTCAGCTATAGTCCTGCTTTTGTGCTTTCCTCTTTAACTTTCATCAGCATTGGTTTCTGCTAGTAGTATGGTATCATCTGCATATCTTAAATTATTGATGTTTCTCTCTCCAATTTTCACACCTCCTTCATCTTGGTCCACCCCGCTTTCCATATGATATGTTCTGTATATAGATTAAACAAATAGGGTGATAAAATAAACCCCTGTCTCACACCCTTTCTGATGGGGAACCAGTCGGTTTCTCCATATTCTGTCCTTACAGTAGCCTCTTGTCCAGAGTATAGGTTGCACATCGAGACAATCAGATGCTGTGGCACCCCCATTTCTTTTAAAGCATTCCATAGTTTTTCATGATCTACACAGTCAAAGGCTTTGCTGTAATCTATAAAGCACCTGGTGATTTCCTAAAATTTGGCCCAGGGAAGCCTAGAAGATGGAGCTTTATCACAAATTTCTTGATTACAGCTAAAATACTGTTAGATGTGTGTCTCTGGAAACTGTGAACAATTTTCTCAATGAATAAACATCCAAATTCCTGTGAGGGTGCCCCATAAAGAGAGAACAAAACCCCAAAGTTTACTGTAGCGCAGTGGTCAAGAGAATTCAGTTGACTGTGAGCTCCCAAATCTTGTTCCCCCTCCCTCCCACGCACCCACCCACCCACCCAAAAATGTTCTGTTCTATTTTGTGTCACAAACCTCAAGTTTTGTGCTACCATCACAAGGAGTAGCAAACTCCCTGGCTCAAATCTAATTGCAGCCGATGGGCTCACTAGGGAGCTTTTAGGTAATCCATTGTTTCTCAGACTCGGCACCTCCCCTATCTGCAAAATATGGTGATAATACTGACCTATCTTGCAGAATTGTTGAATTGATTACTGAGAATGTACTTGAAGCCCTCTGAATATGATAATTGGTAAGTCTTGTTGCTATTATTAAGAATGTCATGAATATATATGTGGTCAAATTAAATAAACTTTTCAGCACATTTCTGTGCATGTTTACTCAAAAGTAACATCACTTCGTACAATGCAACCATAGGTGATTATTTGCATTAAAATTTACATGTGCATAAAACACACACACGCACACACTAATTCTGAAGAAACATGCTTTGTTTTTGGATAACACAGATGTGTATCATACCACGTGTCTTCTCAGAAGACGAATTCCTTCTGTATGAGAGAAAATAAGAAATGTCTATTTTATGATGATGCATTCCTACCTGCATTTCTTATAAATACTTGTATTGAAAATAACAACTTTTCTTTTTAATCTGTTGCCTGGTTAATTTGGGAACATCATTTTTTGGTTGATAAAAAGTTTTAAGTTGATTAATTCTTTAAATCAATATTGCAGCCCTACAAATATAAGGATTTTTTAATTGGGTTCATAGAAGACTATAGCATCATACATTATGAGTCACATGTTCAATGAGCATACATGGAAGGGCAGCTTCTGCCCCCCTATCTACACGTTAATTGAATGTGTGAAGAGGACTTCCACACATGCAGCTGTTTGCATAAGGGGCCTGTTCAGGAATTCAGTGAAAATACAGATGGGAGTGAGTGGAGCCTGCTGTCATTTCTGCCCCTCCCCCTGCTGGCACATTAATTGCATATGAAAAGGACTATTGTGCCTAAGGCTCTGATCCTATAATCATACATATACTTGCTAGGAAGAAAACCCCATTTCACTCAGTGGGACTCAATTCTAAATAAAATCCAGCTATAAATTTGCTTTTCCCAATTTTATACATTTTAGCTAAATGAATTTTGTCTTCCTGCTGCAAATCGCAGTTGTCTGTCCAGTGGCAGTTCTTTCTGTTGTAGAGGAGCTCAGGAGTACTGAGGGCTAGGCTGCCATGGCAAAGTTTGCCTTGTAGCAAGGCAAACAAAGGTGTGGGGCAATCAAACTCTGTTGTTGACTCTTCAGAAACGCTGTGTTTCACTTCTGGTTTGGTTAATGACGCTGCATTTTGTGTAGTACACTGTGAGTAAGGTAATGTCCCTACTATCTAAACTCAAAGCAGTTCAGAGGAGAGGAACTAAATAAGGAAACGCATTATGTCTAGTGTGGTGGGCTTTGATAGCATGTTTTTTTTTAATGTTCTGAAAGAGTGGGAGATTAAATACATGTTATATACAAGTGACATAGTGGACTTGAAACAGAGACTGCCTAATTGTGAGAGCAAATTAGATAAAATCAGAAAAAACCTACCTAGATAACTTGTGAGATTAACTTCTTGGAGGCTTTTAATGAGATACTTATAATAGGGGAAAAGAACAAAATTGGTCCTCAGCCAGATAGGTTCATGGACCAGTTCCTTACCTGCAATCTTAACAGGGTTAGGATGATGATGAATAGGTCCCTCTGACTTTGAGGTTCTGTGATTCCCAAACACAACAGCCCACCACATAATGCTTGGGATGGGGCATAGCAAAAGGGAAGCATTGTATTACCCAAACTTGTAACAAGTCTCTGGCTTGAATTGAATATAGTCTCTTGCTTAAAGACCAACATGAACGTTTAGCATTGCAGATGTTAGTCACTTGGGATTGTCTACAACAGGACTGTAACCAATGTGATGCCCTCCAGATGTTGTCGGAGAACTCCCATAATCCCTGACTGTAGGTCATGATGGCTGGGGCTGATGGGAACTGGAGTTCAACAACATCTGGAGGGCACCATGTTGGCTACCCCTGGTCTGCAATGAGGTTTTGCTGTAGTGGACAGTACTTCCCCTCTCTCAAGGGGAAGTCACCTAATTTTTGCCATACTTTCTACACACTGCAGCCCTCTTTTCTCCTAAAAGCTGCTCATGCTGGCTGGCTGGGGGACTGTCTGGAACAGTATGGGATATTGTGCAGTGGGACAGGGGGGAACTGGCAAAAACTGGATGCCCTGCCTGACACACATATAAACACTTTCCACTAGTGCGCAGTCTCCGATTACACACTTAGTTTTTCATTTTCCTGTAATATTATGTCCCTCTCCAGTGCTTGCAAATTATGAGTTACGTGGCATTTATTACTAGGTGTGGTTAAATGGATTAAATTTTGGACTTGGAAACCCTAGACTCATTAGGTGATCTTTGCCTAGTCAGCTTCAGTTTCTCATCTACATTATGCAAACATTACTTGCTTGTTTGCAGAGTTGTGAGCAGACATTGTAAAGTGCTTTTGGATATCAAAAGTACAATATAGATCTTTTCAAACTGAGATATTTTCCCGGAATTGATCTTTAAAATCAAACTTCCTAATAAATGGCCCTGATAAAATAAAAGGACAGAGGTGTTGTTGTTTTTAATGCTCCATGTGCTGAACACCCAAGTCTCATTAATTACTACTATTAATCATAATTAATTCTATTAATCATTCCTTGGCTTTTAAAGCTGCAGAATTTTAATTGTACCATGTCATTTGGAAAGGATGTATGAAATCTTTGTTAGAATAATTTTCACACAGGTACAAATTCATATACATCACTGGCTTCACTTTGTTACTAGAACAGCAAGTATGGACTGAGATGGCAAAAAAACCTCTATTGTCTCTCTCTATATTTTAGTGACATTTCACTGGCTTCAACAGAGTAACTGTGAATTGGAAAGTTTTGCTTCTCTCCCTTTTTCCATTTTCGAGTGGCCCCTCTGAGCACATGAAGCTGCTTTATTGGTCCATCTAGTTCAGCAGTATTTATTCCAACTGAATTCCCAGGTCTGTCTCAGCCCAATAGCCTGACATCCTTTTAACAGGAGTTGCCAGGGATTTAACATGGATCCCTGTGTACCACTGAGCTGTGGCTTGCTCCTTATTGCCCTTATAGTTGTGCTTTTAATAGCAGCTCAATGTGCACACATTAACTGGTGATAAAATTTCTCCATGTTGCCTGCTGATTTCTGCACATCAAACACAGGAGCAAGCTAGGTGCTCAGTTGGCAACCCTAGCTTTGAACAAAAGTAGACAAGTATTTTATTCAAAGACAGGATGTGCAAAAGATATCCCTGGAGGCTTCTTGCAGAAAAATTTGAACTTTAAGTATATATTCATTGCTGTAAGACTAATTTTAAAAAATGAAGAACTGGTTTTACAGCCCATAACTAGGTATTAATCACATTTCCTCCCTGTTATCTGACAGTATTCCTCTGTTCTGACCTGCTGCATTGGCACTTTCAGCTTCCATTATCAAATCCTTTTTTTAAAGTTAGGATCATGCTGAATAAACGTACACATAGTCAACAAAGAACCTAAATTTTCACATCAGTCAGTATTTGTCTCTTGTGATTCTCATTGTATTAGGCTTTGTAGAACTTGAAATCTGTACTCTTAATAATCAAAGGCAGCAGTCCTATACATACTTGCCTTGGAGTAGGTCTCATTGACCTCAGTGGGACTTACTTCTGAGTAGACATGCACAGGATTACACTGCCAGGATAGCATTTATCCTTTTTAAGAACCAGAAGATTTTTCTACAATAGTGATGTGTGTTGGGAGGAGAAATAACAACATAATATTATGCCTCGTGTTAACCAGGAGAGCTTTTGAGAGTAAGGCTGGAAGCCCACGCTGCAAGGGAAACACAGGATCCAAATGTGGGGCAGGCAAGAGATGGGTGCTTGATTCTTCCGCATCTCCTGGTTTTTTCCTTGTGAATCCTTGCTAAGCAGTATTTAATCTCCTGTCCTCCAGCTGGGTTCCAAAATCAGAAACAAACCTGGCTGAGGGAAAATCAACTAGTGTGGGGGGTTGTGCAGGAAAGACTTGATAGGTACAGGACAATATAGATCCTGGTCCACACTAGACATTTAAAGCACCTGGCATTATCCAAAGAATCCTGGGAACTGTCAGGGTGCTGGGAATTGGAGCTCTGTGAAGGGTAAACTACAGTTCCTAGGATTCTTTGGGGTAAGCCACGTGGTTTAAATGTTTAGATGTAACCTAAATCTTAATTATTAAAGCTTGCATCCAATTCTGCTCAGAGTATACCCATTGAAATTATGGTCCTAACGTAGTCATGTCCACTAATTTCAATGAGTCTCCTCTGCATAGGACTAATACTGGGTGCAGCCCTAAGAATCTTTAAATTTTAAATAAAATTAAATGTTAAATAATGATTTTTCCCTCCCCATATTTGAATTTTTAAAGCTAACATGGGTTTGGAGTTATGCATTTGCCAAAACATCTACCTAAGAAGAGACACTAGGGCAAAGGTGGGGAACTGTGATTCTCCAGATGTTATTCTACTCCAGCTCCCATCAGCACCAGCTAGCATAACCAATAGTCAGGGATGATGGGAGTTGTAGTCCTCCAGATGCTGGAGCACAGGTTCCCCATCCCTGCTGTAAGGAATTGGAACCCTCTCTGCAAGGTGCAGAAATCATGCCAAAATTCCTGAAGAAGCTCTACTGTCTCTAAGGATCCCACATACTGCATCCATATTGTTTTGATTCTCTTAGATTTTTGCATCAGCAACTATCAATAGTATCCATTGTAAATGTTGTTGCAGACACCCACAATGGAAAATTAAGACGACTCTGATTTAAGCTAAATATAAATTCACTAATAGGCAAAATACCTTGCGGTTTAAGAACATATCTATAGCCAACATTTAAAAAGCAGGGAAATTGGACAGCTATAGTGAATGCACCAGAGGAGAAGGAGACCTGACCTCTCTGAGATATTGTACTGTCCTACAAATTTGTCAAAATGCAAACACAATCTGGGTTGGTCTTTCACAATCCAATCCACTTACTGGGTAGCTTGGAAGAATTTGGTAACGTGCCTCTGAGCATTTGTTTTCCAAAGTTTTGGGTGTCTTCCCCATTGACTGTAATGAGGAAACCATCAAGGCTATAACTTTGTTTTGGCAGAATTGAATAAAATTGCAAGTGTTTTAGTCCCCGCTGAGGAGGTAATGCCTATCAGACAGATAGGTTCAGGGAGTTTGGTTCAAGGTTTGGACAAATGTTTGGGGCATCTATAAAAGGAATTACCTTCCTTCACTGTGGTTCTGTGGGCAGTTTGCTGTGCTCATGTGTGTCTCTGTTTTTCACACATGCACATGCTGTACATACACACAGTGTTATTTCTGTGCTTGGCCCAAACCTTTTGGGCACAGCACCAGCATGGGGAAAAACATCCATAGGGTGTAATAGAACCTTTAGTGCGTGTACCTGCTGATATGTTTTGACTGATCACATTATACATTTAAAGCACTCTTACGCAACTTTAATAGTCAAGAATACTGGGAACTGCAGTTTATTAACAGTGATGATGGTTTTTAGGGGACCCCTCACAGCTACAGTTCCTGGCATCCTTAAAAATTACAGGCCCTAGTATTGTCTGGGGAAAACCATGATTGTTAAAATAGTATAAGGGTGCTTTACATGTATGGTGTGAATGTAATTATATATAGATGGAGGGCTAGACAGGGACATGAACGTGCACACAGGCTTCTGATTCTGTTTAACAAGTGTGGCCTGGTAGTGTATACATGTCGAGATTTGGGGCGGGGGAAGGCTAAGAGGAAAATGCAGGCTTCTGTTATTCCCTGTGATCAGGTCCTATGCTCATTTGTGGAAGGATCAGGTCCTTTGTCATTCTGGTTAATTTATAATTGGAGGAATTACGGGATAATTCTAAATATCAAAAGCCTTTTGCAATCAGTTTGGAAACTGAATGAACAAGTGGGACCTGCAATAAAATAAAATGTTGTAGTATGGAGTGCTTCTGTTTAGGGTTCTGGCCAGGCAGCCATTCTGCTTTCAGGATACTTCATTCTATTATCTTCCCCATGGTTTCCCATCCCACTAAGAATCAGTCAGCATTCTGTCACCATTGAGCATGCTTAGTCCTTATTAGGCTGATTTTGGATACCCTCCCCTTAGATGTTTTTTCTTTTCTCTTTTTCCTTTTGCAAACATTGGGGTTTCCCAGAGCATGCTGTTAACTTCCCTCATGTGGGTGGATGTTTTGGCAACATAAGGATTGGGCACTTGGAAAATTGAATTCACTGTTAGCATATATGATTGACTGTCTGGAAGAATTAAGGGATACATTGCAGAAGAAAATTCTTATTAGTTAATGAATTGATTATCCGAATGAAATTGCCCAATTATCATTTGAAGGAATTAAGGGACAACTTAATCATTAATAATGGAAATGAACCAACAGACTGTTTAGCCATGGGATTAATCTTTTTCTATAGTTAATTAAATATTGCAAATTGATTTAAGATCATGAAGGTTTAATTAGATTTGAGTGGTGGAAACAAGAACTCATATTTTGTCTCAAAAGATGAATGTTAGAAAAACAGGAAAACAAATGGAGGCAATGATGGAAATGATATATCCTAATTTAAAGTAAAAACAGAAAGTTCACAATCAGGACCAAAAATTGATAGACCACACCATGATAGTAGAATTTATTTTCTTGTCTTTTTTAGTGCATTCTCGCTTTACCCATAACCTATTTTTCTCTTTTTTTATTTGTGTGTGTTTTAAGCACTACACCTTAATAATGAACTTTAAAAAATGCAATGTTAAATTTAAAATGTAAGTTTTAATGTTTGTTGTTGTTATGTGCCTTCAAGTCGATTACGACTGTAGGGTAACAATTTGTGCAAGTAATGGTGATAGAAGAAAACTTTCACCTAAGACATGCCAAATACATTTTTGGGGGGGGGGATCTGGGAAGGATGAAAAAAAAAATTCTAAAAGCTGCCTTAAATGGTGTCATCCATCATGCTCCTTGAAACACCAAAAGAAAGGCAGTAATGATAGGCTGCCAGGTTGAGATTCCATTGCAAGTCACACATGAGTTGAAAGGTCCAAATAGCAGATGCTTGTTTATTAAAGGTGTAAAAATTCTATGATATATACCAAACACTAGGGAAGCAGAATTTTAAGGCTACTTTTCCTGAGAGTAAGCCCCATTACACATACTCAGAAGTAAATCTGAAACCTATTCAAAAAGTAGAAACTGGACTGAAGAAAAAGTTACAATTGCTGGATACTTCACCAGTATGTTCTGTGTTGCTATAAAAAGGCAAAGGTGTCCCCGCACTTGTAGCGCGACTTGTTTCCGACTCTTAGGGTGACGTCTTGCAACGTTTACTAGGCAGACCGTATATATGGGGTGGGATTGCCAGTTCCTTCCCCGGCCTTTCTTTACCCCCCAGCATATGCCAGGTACTCATTTTACCAACCATGGATGGATGGAAGGCTGAGTGGACCTCAACCCCTTTTACCGGAGATTCGACTTCCTCCTTCCGTTGGAATCGAACTCCAGCTGTGAGCAGAGCTTTCGGCTGCATTACCGCCGCTTACCACTCTGCTTTGCTATACAAAGCTAATAAAAACTCAGAAAACTTAAGTATTATCTAAAGCATTATGGCAGCCTTTCCCAACCAGTGTGCCTCCAGATGTTGTTGGACCACAACTCCCATCAGCCTCAGCCAGCATTGCCAACGGCTGAGGCTGATGGGAGTTGTGGTCCAACAACATCTGGAGGCACACCGGTTGGGAAAGGCTGCATTATGGACTGGGCTACTTACAGCACCCCTCCTCAAGCATGTTTACTTATAAGGAGCGAGTCCCTCTGAGTTCAGTTGGACCTAGTCCCCATTAGGTGTTAGGATTATAGCTGCCTTGGTTGATAGTTGGTGATTTTACGATCTATTAAAAAGAAACATATTACTCAGAAAGGTGTATTCAAGAACAGTTTACATTTTTACATCCTTAAATATAGACCTGGTTTGTATATCATATTAAACTATAGGTAGAAATAATCTATAGTCTAACAAGAGCTTGTCACACTGCTCATTAATGCCCACTTTGGTCCTCCCTTGCACTTGCCTTTGCCACAACATTATGTGTGAAACAGCACTCATGATTTGTTTCTCTTCAGACAAACCATGAGCAGTAAGCCAAGAACAAACCCTGGCCTCCTTTCATGGCTTGTTTGGAGAGAAACAAACTATAAGCGCTGGTTTGCACACAATGATAAGCCAGCCTCTGGTTTGTTTCCCTCCCATCACAGCAAAGACAAGAGAGGAGGAGAAATGAAGGAGGCACTAATGACCAGTGTGCACCAGCTTGCTACTCATTCTTGTTAAACAATAGTTTATTTAACATTCTAAAAATGTTTTTAAAGATGGTCTGTTTTAATACGTTTTAAATGGTTGTTGTGTTTCAATATATTTTAAAGTCTGTTTTTATGATGTTTTACAGTGTTTTTGTTTGCTGCCCTGGGCTCCTACTAGGAGAAAGGGCAGGATATAAATCAAATCAATCAATAAATATTTATAACTATGGTTTAACGAGACATGCAAACCAGGCCATAGTAAGCAGTATGGAAGACATAAAGAATGGGGTTAGTGATCTCTGCTGTCTATATATGATGTTGGCAAAGCAGGGGAAAGTGGAAATCTCCAGCAATATTATTACCTTGCCATAGGGATTGAGAGAAGCATCTAAACAAGAAACTGATTTTTTCTTCATTACAAGTGTTACTCATGGAACAGTTATGAGTAAATGTAAATGTACTGCCTTCAAGGCGATTCCGACTTATGGCGACCCTATGAATAGGGTTTTCATGAGGCTGAAAGGCAGCGACTGGCCCAAGGTCACCCAGTAAACTTCATGGCTATGTGGGGATTCAAACTCTGGTCTCCCAGGTCATAGCCCAACACCTTAACCACTACACCACACAACTATAGACTAAAAAACATTCAAGGGATATGTGAGGGGACATTGTACAAGTTTGTCTCTTGTAAGGGAGAAATATCAGGAAAACCCAGCATAAAGTGAATGATTAATAGGTAAAATACAGGCCTGACCTAAGACGTTTTGACGCCTCAGGAGAACAGACAAATGCTATCCAACTATCTTGCGAGTTTGTTGATAATAGTAGTAAATAGTAGTAAGATTTTAGTAATATACTGGGGGGGGGAAAGTGCTGTCCAGTACAAGTGTGTTGCTCACTAGGAGTAGGGTCTGGCAAACAATGTTAGTAAGTTATCATTAATAAGTTAACACTGATTGATTAGTTAGGAGTTGATCTTTCAGTGTGACAGCGCCTATGCTTTGGAACTCCTTGCCTGCTAACATTAGGCAGCCATCTCATTATACTGTTGTACTATCCAGATATGTAATATCGTATTTGTTTTTAAATATTGCAGATTTTATCTGTGTATTATTGATAATAGTATATTTTTCTGTACGCTGCTTAAGATTTTTTTTAGTAAGCAATTTATACATTTGTCTAAATAAATAAAACATTTCCAAACATCTGTGGAAATGGACAAATCTTACAGGATACTCAATGGAGCCCATTTATTGTAGGCTGGAATTATCAATGATGTAATAAATGCCCAAGAAGTAATGTCAGTTAGACATGTCTTTTCTTAATTATTCAATATTTCTTGTTTTGTATGTATATTTTAATTTGTCTCAATAAATTATTTTATAGTTAAGATAATCATTGGTCAAAACATTTTTTGTCTAAAACATAGATTAATAAGGAGTAGAGCAGGTGACTTGAGATCAGAGAATATCTTTTCCCTGTAGCTTGCCCTTGTGCAAAATCTGCAGCTCCAATATTCAGCTCTATACCTATTCACTGTACTTTTCTGTACCCATGAAACACCTCCACAAGCAATCTTGCCTAGTCATTTCAATGGAGACAGCACGTCTGTACATGCAAAGGGATGCACAGACATAGCTGTGTATGATAGTGATAGGAATTTTTTTTCATATATTGGTATGTGCATCAGAACTTCCATAATGCCAAGGAACTCTTTCCCCACTCCCATTAATTACTTTTGCTGATCATGATGGCATCCCTGAAATTAAAACTCTTTCATTTCTAATTGTATTAGCACTAGTAATGCAAGAGTTTATTGTTTTGTTGGGTAATTGTCTGTAGGGTGAAAGAATCTTGTTCTCTTCTCTTGTTGCTACAAGTACATTTTACCAAGAAAAGTGGTAAAATAAATAGATTAAAGACAGTTGAAACGAGACAATTATTGTTAGTAGGTCTCTAAGTAACAGGTGTTTTTTTTTAAATCCAATTACTTCAGCAGCTGTCTTTAAAAAACCCCTATGCTTTAATTTTGACTCATCGCAACCAATGTGGTGAAAATGGACTGCCTTCAAGTCGATCACAACTTATGGCAACCTTATGAATAGGGATTTCATGGTAAGCAGTATTCAGAGGGGGTTTACCATTGCCTCCCTCTGAGGCTAGTCCTCCCCAGCTGTCTAGGGCCTGCTCAGCTTGCCACAGCTGCACAAGCCAGCCCGTTCCTTGTCTGCAACTGTCAGCTGGGGGGCAACTGGGCTCCTTGGGACTATGCAGCTTGCCCTCGGCTGCACAGGTGGCAGGGCATGTAACCCCTGAGCCAGTCGCTGTGGGGGTGATCTTTAGCTGGCCCTTGACACCCAGGAGACACAAGCGGGGATTTGAACTCGCAGACTCTACCAATGCGGTACTCATATAATAAAACAGAAATGCCTTTGTAGCACTATACAAGGCCAGAGCCTGCTCCCGCATGACATACTGGTATATATGAACTCTAAGAATTGTTTTCTAAAGTACAGTTCAATGTGGGATTCAAAATTCACATTGTTATGTTAGTTTAGGAGACTATGTTAAGACATCTTAACCCCCTTTTTCTTTGATCTTCACAGAAAGAAAAGCTTCTCCTTCATCCTTGCATAGAAATAGCTGCATAATTAACCAGAAATGTGACTAGAGCAGCATTGATACAAAAATGGGAAATAACTATTCAGATGTAACCAATCAGATTACATAGTGACTACAAAGTATCCTACAATCCATCACAAAGAAAACAGGATACGGAGGAATACAAAAGGTAGGTCTACAAATGTGTCTAAAACTTGCTGCATATTACAGCTGGGATAGTAAAACATCTTAACAGAAAAATTAGTGAAAGGCTTAATTCTTACCTGCAGAATGCGGTGGGGTGGGAGCATCCCGTACAATGTGGATATGGGGACAAGGAGTTATGGTGGTTAATACTAATTAGATCACCAATGAGTGTTCCAGTGGCAGAGAGTGGGGTGAATTATCCTAAATCTGGAATGTTTCTGTTTGATTGTTCATATAATGTACTAGGAAAGTCCTGTGTGCAGCAGGAGTTCAAGTCTGGGGGAATACGTGAGGTTTGTGTGAAACAATTGAGAAAATACTGTACAACAAATGAAAGATGTAGCAAGGCAATAAACTGAAAAGCACTGAATTACAGGAAAGCGAGGAGGAAACTTGCATCATATATAATAGTTGTATTCCATGCAAGGCTGATATATGAGAGATCAGTTCAAAGATCACTCCACAAGAATCCAAATGCTTAAGTATGATTAAAAGAAGATCAAGCAAACAAACTAGATAACACTCCCATAGAAATTAGAGCTCAGTGGCAGAGTTTATTAAACAATTACATTTTTCTGAAGCACACAAATTTCAAGATACTAAGAACTTAAAAACAGGTGAAGATTATTAGTAACTCACCATACTCAAACATAAGATTTAACTATAGATTTCAAAGAGACAGTATCGTGTTGTGGATAGAGTGTTGGACTTTGAATGAGGAGACCAGGTTCAAATTGCTGCTCAGCCACAATATGTAGGAACACAGTAGGCTGCCTTAAATGAAGTCAGACCATCTAGCTCAGCTGTCTACACTGACTAGCGGCGGCTTTCCAGAGTTTCAGGTAGGTGATATTCCCAGCCCTGCCTAGATATGGGACCTTCTGCATGCAAAGCACTGAGCTTCATCCCCTCCCATAGATTATGATTGTGTGCCAGTCACTATCTTTCAGCCCAACCATTGAGGGTTCTTGTAAAAATAGGGACAACATATATACCGCCCTAAGCTGCTTAAATGAAGGGCAGGATAAAAATGTGATTTATAAATTTCAGATTTAAAGTTTGCTATTTAAAATGCTGGAATGCAACATGTAGATAGGAGTACGAGTCTTTGTGATTCTCTACCATTCACAGAAACCGCATCTTAACAAGACTAATAAAAGAACTAAGTTCCAAAATACAAAAGTAACTAGTCATAGAATTGAATTTTAAATTGTGCCAGTGACTCTTTTGAGCAGAAAGGGGAACAAGTTGGGAAAACTGGAAAATCAGGCAAACCTGAGTAAAGCCAATTATTGACATTTTTTTTAGCAACACAGTTCCTGAGTAATCTGACAATAGCTGAATATATAATAGGCACATAAACTCATTACAGCATTATGTATCAGCACATACATACATTTACTCAATATTGAAATAATCAAATTGTGCATGGTCTTGAACATTTAGTCAGCATATGAAGACGGTATTAAGTACCCTTGCTTTGTTTTCTAGAGAAAAACTTACTAAAAACAACCCTGGGGTGCAGAATGATGCACGTTGTAGTCACTTTATCTGTTGAAGGCTTCATATATGGGTAATCATAGCAAAATACAGGAAGAAACAGCCCTTCCCTGATAATACTTAGAATACCCTGGAAGTTAAAAGGTAGCACAAGGATAATACATGGCAGCAGGGCGGGTGGGACTTGGGCTGTGGCTCAAGAAAGTAGTCAAGGAGGTGAGTGTTTACACTGTCCACATTGTTGTGAGTGTCCTTAGGGCTTAACATGTTTTGTTGGTTGCCTTGCTGCAGTAGAGTCCACTGTTTTACTGGGAACCAAAATGCTGGAGTGTGTGTGTGGGAGTGGCCAGACAACTTTGGATAGAAGAGTCCTGGGTGACATAACCCAGCACACACCCTTTTGTGACTCTTCCTCTTCCTGTTTGGGATTCTGGCTCTGACTGGGCTTTTTTGGGAAGGAAAGGGGCAGGCTCAGACGTCAGTGCTTCCCTAATGCCGCTTTCTGGCTGGTGTTTCATTTAAGTGATGGGGAAGGGTTGCTTGGGAGGTCTTGATACTTGGTCTAACTTTCTGGTGCTTCTGCTGCAATAGGCTGATGAGAGCAACGTGTCCAGATTCATGACAGCAGGAACAAACATATTTGGGGTTGATTCAGAGGTGTTTGGAAACAACAGGAAGGGGAGTTAACTGGTTATATTCTGTTGGTCCTACATGAGGAAATAAGCAGTTAGGAGAAGAAAGTAGCTATGTGCTACCAGGCTTCTTCTCAGCTCAGACTTGGCCTGGTTTAAGGAGTTCTGCCTTGTTAGTTATATAACTAGTATTATATACTAACTTTTCCTTGGCAGTCTCCTGGCCCTAGTGCTGTGTTGGGAACTCTTCAGTGTTTCTGCCACCTGAGGAAGGAGGTTATGACTCAATTTCCTATGCCCTGTATACATCCTAACATGAAAAAGCCAAATGGTTGGTTTCCTTAGCCTTCAATCATTTGTAAATTTGCTAGAAATAGCAGCATGTTTATGGCACAAGTATATTAGTAATGCATTTGAAATGGATAAAATGAGGATAGGCAAGGAAGCAAAATCATTATGATAATGATGAAGTTGGAAGATTACATGTTTAGATCTAGAGCTGCTATATTTTCCTGTTAGTATAGTAAACCCTGAGTGTCGGTACTGAGATCCTGCAAGGGCTAAAAGTGATGCGTAGGCAACAGCATTTTTTTAATGAGATGTAAAGGTTAGAGTGTTGGACTTTTACCTGGGAGACCAGGGTTTGAATCCCCACCCAAACATTTAAAATGTTTTAATAATGTGTTTTATATTGCTGTGACCCGCCTAGTACCTACTGGCAAAGGGCTGGTGTTATTGTTATTAACAGCAACAACAAAGTTCACTGGGTGACCTTGGGCCAGGCACAGCCTCTCAACTTAACCTACCTCACAGGGTTGTTGTAAGGATAAATGGAGAGGGGATAACAATGTACACCACTTTGAGCTCCTTGAAGGAAAGATGAGATATAAATGTTGTTATGTTCTGCTTTATTTCTAGGCCGCCTTTTGGCCAAAAAGGCCCCCAAGGCGGCTTACACACGAATAGAAAAACACAAATACAAATAAAAACAATACAATTTATAAAAATTCAAGTCAACAAAATCATAGCATATCTAAAAAGCAACAGCAGCTAAAAACCAAAAGAACTCATCTTCCTGATAAAGGACAGTCTCCAGAAAAATGTCACTAAGAGCAGGGTTGAGGGGGCAAAGCAGGTGGAAAAGCTTGCCCCTGACGGTCCAAGCACAGTCTCACCCCTGCAGCAGTCATGTAAATGTAAATCATCATCATCATCTGAGTCCTAGCTTGTAACAAACATGTTTTTGTGCTGTGCAGAAGCAGCTTCAGATAATTAGGTCTAGATTAAGAATCCCCATGGATCTGGAATAAACAAGACAAAATTACAATTTTAGCAAGGATTTGAAAATCCTTAACAATCTCTCCTTCATTCCCACAGAAACTGCATTTTAAACATAGCATGAAGAGAGATGAAGCATTTATTTATTTTTTGGTAGCATGAAGGAAATTCATAAAACTGCCATAGACACAGGCAATATTATTTTTACTGTAGATTTGCTTTCATCAGTGTAGTTATTCCATGCTCCCCTTGTCCTGAAATAATGACAATTCTTGCTCATTTATATAAATAAGGGATTCATGTGGCCTTGTGAGAGATGCATGCACATGTGTGTATACACATACAGTCATATGGCTGACCTGTATATTTGCACAAAATGTTTCCATACTTTGTTGGGGGTGGGGTGGGGGGTAGAACTAGAGGAAACCTTGCCTGTTACCAGTTGAGATATTTAAAGATTTCTGACTCAGCTGAGGTGATAATGTGATTAAAATACTTTAATATCATTTAGCACCTCTTGCCCAGAAAAATGACTAAGGTGTAATGCCTGTTTACATCATGCAGTGCATTCATACTTACATGAGGAAACAAGACGCAGATGGAATTCTTCAAAGACTGAGAGCCAGTTTACAGTCCAATCCTACGTATGTCTACTTGGAACAAGCCCTATGTTGTTCAGTGAGGCTTACTTACAAGCAAATGTGCTTTCAGTCCAGTCCTACCTACAGTGTCTTTCAAAAGTAATCAGACCCCTGACCAATGCTCTCGTATTACTGAATTACAAACGGTACATTGTAATTTCGTTCTGTATGATATTTTATTTTGAAACACTGAAACTCAAAATCAATTATTGTAAGGTGACATTGGTTTTATGTTGGGAAATGTTTGTAAGAAACATTAAAAACTGAAACATGTTGCTTGCATAAGTACTCAATCCATACACATTAATATTTGGTAGAGCCACCTTTTGCTGCAATTACAACTTTACGGCTTTTAGGGTAGGTATGAACCAGCTTTACACACAGTGTCGGAGGGATTTTAGCCCATTCTTCTTGGCAGATTCACTCCAGGTTGTTCAGGTTGGTTGGACATTGCTTGTGGACTGCAGTTTTTAAAGAGCACCATAGATTCTCAATGGGATTGAGATCAGGACTTTGACTGGGCCACTGTAGGACAGTGACCTTTTTGTTCTTGAGCCACTCCAATGTTGCTTTGGTCTTGTGCTTGGGATCATTGTTCTGCTGAAAAGTGAATTTCCTCCCAAGCTTCAGTTTTTGAGTGGATTGAAGCAGGTTCTCTTGCAGTATTTCCCAGTATCTTTCTCCATCCATTCTTCCTTCAGTTTTAGCAAGATGCCCAGTCCCTGCTGATGAAAAGCATCCCCATAGCATGATGCTGCCCCCGCCATACTTCACTGTAGAGATAGTGTGTCTTGAGGCATGAGCAATGTTAGGTTTCCGCCATGT
Organism: Rhineura floridana; assembly: GCF_030035675.1. Taxonomy (NCBI): domain Eukaryota; kingdom Metazoa; phylum Chordata; class Lepidosauria; order Squamata; family Rhineuridae; genus Rhineura; species Rhineura floridana. The sequence continues at coordinate 48,228,380 of NC_084480.1, forward strand.
ATGGCACTTTGAGTTTTGGCCAGAAAGCTGTCTTGATCTCATCTGACCACAAAATCTTTTCCCACATTGCAGCTGGGGCACTCTCATGCTCGGCAAACTCCAGAGGTGCTTTCAGATGGCACTTTTTGAGTAATGGCTTCTTTCTTGCTGCCCTCCCATACAGGCCAGTGTTATGCAGAGTTCTTGATATGGTTGCCAGGGGCACCATTATTGCACTCGCAGCTGCTAAACTCTGTAGCTCCTTCAAAGTGATTGTTGGCCTCTCTGTGGCTTCTCTCACAAGTCTCCTTTTTGTTTGAGCACTGAGTTTTGAGGGACTACCTTTTCTTCACAGTGCCTGGGTGGTGTGATGCAGCTTCCACTTATTGATTATTGATTCAACTGTGCTCACTGGGATAACCAAACACTTGGATATTATTTTGTACCCTTTTCCTAATCTATGCATTTGTATTACATTGTCTCTCACTTCTGTAGAATGCTCTTTGGTCTTCATTTTCCTTCAGATCCACAGCCTGATGAATGATCTTCAACAGTGGTATTTTTATCCTGACAGCACCTGTAATGTTTCACAGGTGGAGGCCAATGGTAAGGTAATTGTGTCCTCAATGGGGCAATTTCTTTAATCAGTGTAAACTGGGAACTTCCATGGCACAGGGGCTGAATACCTACGCAATACTTTTTCATTTTTTTTATGTTTCTTACAAACATTGCTAGACTTAAAACCAATGTCACCTTACAATAATTGATTTTGCATTTCAGTGTTTCAAAATAAAATATCATACAGAACGAAATTACAATGTACCATTTGTAATTTAGTAATAGGAGAGCATTGGTCAGGGGTCTGATTACTTTTGCAAGACACTGTATATCTACTCAGAATAAGCCCATTAGTAGATGAGCATATGATTGCACTCTTAAGGCTGCAATCCTGTGTTCATTCACCTGGAAATAAGCCTTATTGAATTCAGTGGGACTTACTTCTGAGTTGACATGTATAGGATTGTGTTGTAAGTGTGGAAGACAATATTGGATAAGGATTTGTGATTTCAGTAACAGCAACCTACATCACAGCACTGTTATGAGGACAAAGAAATAAAAAGACACCCAAGCATTTAAATAAATGAGGATTGATTATAACTTGAATAGGAATCCAAAGTATATGTTTTTCTTAGGAAAATGATGAGCTTAATTTCCATGTGACTCTAGCCCTGTTTACATATCCATCTTCTGGGCTTAATAACAAGTAAGGGGTAACCAGTGCACTACCCCACTACCCAGCTCTGTCCTGTCACCATCCACAAGTTGAGAGGCAACTTTCAGTGAGGAGAATGTAAGAAGAGTCCTGCTGGTTCAGTCTAAAGCCTATCTAGTCAAGCATCCTGTTCTAACAGTGGCCACCCAGATGCCAATGGGAAGCTCACAAGCAGCACCAGAGTGCAACACCCTCTTTCCCACTTATGATTCCCAGCAACTGGTATTGAGGCATACTGCCTTGAACAGCGGAAGTCGGACATAGCCACTATGCCTAGTAGTCATTGATAGCCTTCTTCTGCATGAATTTACCTAATCCCCTTTTAGATCTGTCCAAGCTGGTGGCCAACATTATATTTGTGGTAGTGAATTCCATAGTTTAACCATGTGATGTGTCTGTCCTGAATCTACCAACATTCAGCTTCATTGGATACCCCCAAATTCTAGTATTATGAGAGAGGGAGAAATAAATTATCCACTTTCTCCAAACTGTGTGTAGGCTCACACACAGTTAACTCAACATCTGCTATAGGCTCCATGTGTGATGTAGAGCTCTGATTTTCCAGGTTCTAAATTGTGCTAGAAGCTGACATGAATAGAGCAGGCTCCCAGCTGCAGATGATCACAGTTCAACTTGTGTCAGGTGACAAGGACAGTGGCAGAAGGTGGAAATGACTTGCTCATCCCTGCTCTGCTCATTCACATGTTGTTTTAATTGAAGAAGATGAACAACTGAATAGGGCTTGCAGTTTTGAAAGTTGTGGTCTCAAGCCTCATGTGACTTACCACAGAATGGCTATCCAGTTTACCCAGTCAGAAATGGGAACCTGATGTAGTAATTTGGAAAAGTAAAAAATGGCTGTACCATTTCCTTGTACATGGGAGGCCAACAAAAAAATAACTAATCCACCCAACTGGACTTACATAATCTGTGCTGATTGGGGAAAAAATACACTTACAGCTGTGGGTAGAATATCAAGGCAGTAGCACAGCCCCTAAAATATATGGGTGGATAGCACATTGACTCTTTGTGCCAACCTGTTGTTAGAAACTAAAAATGACTGTCTGTTTTGGATTGTAAGCTTTCTAAAGACAGGAACCTATCTATTTATCCAGACGCGTAGATGTTGATCTGTTTTAAATCTCTTTAGTTAGTAGCTGTTTAATTGTTTTAGATATATTTTTAATTATTTGGTTTCAACTGTTTTACTGATTTTTTAAAAATATTTTTTGTAAATCGTTTAGAAGTTTTTACATTCAAGCAGTATATAAATTTTGTTAAATAAATAAATAAAATATTCATTTTTTACTATGTAACTGGGTAATGTACCATGTTCACTAATAGTGCTGTGCTGTTTTAAGACCTTTTTAGTTTATAAATATACTTACAAAAGAGAAGCATTTTCAAAATAGCTAGAAATGTGAAAGTGAAGATTTACAAGGATGTCAGATTCTTGTATATATTTGGTCACAAAATATCCAGTAGTGTACTACTACTACTGCTACTACTACTACTACTACTACTAATAATAATAAATACTATGACATTGTGTTAAAATACTATGTTTTCTTTTAATATCTTTGCAATTATTTTCTCTCATGAAATGCCACCCTTATCTTCCTTCTTTGTGCTTCATTTTTTATTTTATCTAGTCAGCATTTTTATATTCTACCCTTCAGGGTAAAAGTCCCAGGGTGACTCACATACTAAAATAAGAAAATAAATAAAAATAATACTAAAAAAACACAAAAAGCAGCAGAACACTGCAGATCAGTAAGATGCAACAGAAGTGTACAACAGCAATTAAAACCATCTTGCTGGAAAGCCTGGGCAATTTTTGTTTTGTTTAAAAGGCCTTTTAAAAATCATGTTTATTTCATATATTTCTACCTGCCTTTTATGGCAAACCTTCACAAGAGAGCTTACAATAAAAATGTTTGAACAAACATATTTTTAAACACACATACAAAAATAAGGGACCAAAAGTAAGATTAATTAAAAAGTTTTGGACAAAAACTTCTTCAGAGGTTGCTTGAGGGTCACAAGAGAAAGGGACACATGGAGTTTACAGGAGAGGGGTCAGTACTAAAAAGAACCTGTCCCTGGTACCTGTCAGCATCATCTAATTTAGCAACAGGTGAGTATAGAGATAAATTATGTATCTTCTGGCAATAGTTCCATCTAAGGCAGCTTTTTCTTGAATCTGTTCCCAGCCAATTTCTGCATCTGCGTTCTGGTACTCTGGAATACATAAATAGGCACACAGAAAAGTAATGTTTAAGTCATAGTGCAGCTCCTTCACAACATGCGCATCTCATAGTTTAACTTACATATCACCTGCTGTACTTGAGCTTGAAAAAAGGCTTAAACAGCACTTGGTTTTTAACTGTGTTGCCTCCAAGCTGTGGCTTTAACATTTTGAGGTGCAAATATCTAGGTAAAGGGTGCCTGTCCATTTTTGCTGTCAAGTATTTTCCCTGAAAGCAAATTATCACAAACCCCCAGATCTTACAGAATATAATCTTCCTCTTCTTATTGCAGCCTTTCCCAACCAGTGTGCCTCCAGGTGTTGTTGGACCACAATTCCCATCTTTCCTGACCATTGGCAATGCTGGCTGAGTCTGATGGGAGTTGTGGTCCAACAACATCTGGAGGCACCCTGGTTGGGAAAGGCTGCCTTATTGGAAGGTCCAAGTGTTAAGTAGCCGTAGGATCAAGAACAGCGTAGATCCTCATTCTGCGACAGATTTGAGATTGTGTATTTAGAGACACATGGTCTCATGCATCATGGAAAACCTTGATGCTACTTTGGAAAAACTGATGCTAAATCACTCGGGTTTTTCAGTAAACCAGGATGTCTAAAGATGGTGTTGTTTTTAGAATATGTTGCCACGTAGTTAAATTTAGGCTTCTGGGATTTATACAGTGAAATGGCCTGCTAGGACAACTTAGTGTACAACCAAAGATGTGGCTATATCCAACACTTATTCCAGAGCTATTCAGAAATTATCTTGGTTCACCGTTTATGTATTCATCAGTTTGTTTGAGCTCAAAGCTCAACTTGTAACAGGTTTTGCATAATAAGAGTGTACAATGCTTCCTCTGTACAGTATTTGCTGAACAAGGCATTGTATTGCCAATTTCTGTGTTTCCTCTGCTGACAGTGTGTTGCTGAACTGTCTCTTTCAAGAAATGTGTGAGGAGCTAGCCCAGCTGCCTGGTATTTCCCTTGCTGCTGACTGCATGCCCAGGCACTTTAAGTGAGAGGACTCCTCATGAGTAAGGGAATGCTGGAGGCTTCAGCGTATATGAAGAGTTTCATTTAAAGGCAGAGGGAAACTACACCAAGGTGTGGGTTCCTCTCTGTATTTTACTTAATAATAAATGTTTCCTGGAAATGTTGCTACTAAAAGCAAATAGTTGGGTGTGGATCATTACATCCCCTTTTTTTATAAGAACAGAACTAGAGCACAGTTGTTTTAAAAACATCCATTGTTCTTTCTCCTCCTCCCCACTTTATGAAGCTGAAGTATTGGCACAACTTTGTGGTTAGTATTCACCTGTCATTCCACATCACTGTTTGTACAAATTATTTATGGTTTATGCTGTGATGTTTCTCAACAGCCCCTCAGATAAAATACCTGTTAGCACACACACACAAAGAGAGAAAGTTCTTACTTTTAAGGAAATGGGGAAGAAAAGTAATCCTAGACCAAAATTGTATAGAAAGACAGTGATAGTCAAAATATCAGTGCTTTAAAATGCTATAACAAACCCCACCCACAAAGGGATAGCCCTCCAGTTGTTTTGGATTACAGCTTCCATCAGACCTGCTCAACATGAACAATGGTCAAGGATGAGTTGTAGTCTGATACATCTGGAGGGCACCATGCTGGCTACCCTTGGTATACAGCAATAAAAATGTACTGGGTATTTTGCCAGGGATGGGAACCTGTAGCCTTCCAGATGTTGTTGGACTACAACTCCCATCATCCCCAACCACTGACCATGTTGTCTATGGTTGATGGAGCCCAACATCACCTGGAGGGCCACAGGTTCCCCATCTCTAATTTATATAAAAAAAGTAAAGGGGGCCATATTGGCCCCAAAGAAAAATGCCAAAAATCCATATTAGAGCATCTTTATTGGGACAATCAAAAACTCACAAAATAGCAGGCAAGCTTTCACGTTCTCTAGAACTCTTCATCAGACAATATGATAAACAATACAAGTTGGCAGGTGGGGGGAGTTGGCTGTTGCGTCTACATCTAATAAGAGTCATCAGATGGAGTGTGGAAGGAGGTAGCAGACATTCAAATGAGGTGCTCTTTTAGGTGATATGCAGGTTTCAGGCTGCCTCTTGTGGAGGAGAAACATTTACATGTTTTTTCTTTTCTCTTAATAATGTTATTTGTTATTTAATTTTGAGAATTGCATTATTGTAATGATGTATTATGATGTGTTATATTCGTGTTTTTGTAAGCTGCCTTGAAGGTCTTTTGACGATAAGGCAGGGTATAAATTTAATAAATAAATAAAGACCATTTTTGTTGGCCTAATAGAGATATTGCCCTTATATGGATTTTTACTATTCATAATTATTCTTTGTGAAGAGCTGGTCTAATGTCTTTTGAAGTTTTATTCATAGAATCCAGTGCACCAGCAAAATCCTTTGTTAGCTATATAGATGTTTCCCCAAAGTGGTATATTTTAACTGTAACATTCAGCCACTATGCATAATGCCAAATCCCATCTTTTTTCTTGCTTGTTCTGTAGTGTCAGCTCTTCACTGAGACAGCAGTGTCGGTGGGGGTGCAGGCAGGGCTGGAGATTCCTTGGTAATTGCCAGGCCGTAAGTCCTCAGCTGGCAGCTTGGCTATAAATCTGCCAGGCTAGCAGGGAGGAAGCAAGATAAGGGCAGAGGCCGTTCAAAGCTTACGTGCCAAGCCAGAAATCCAGAAGAGACATTAGTGAAGGTCCGGGTCTAGTTTGCCGAGAGATCAGTCCAAGTCAAGGTTCAGGGGATAGGAAGACACGCCTGACGTTGTAGTCAGCAACAAGCTGAAGCCAAGGTTTGACTTTTAAGGAGCAGGTTTGTCAGCATGTGTGAGCCATCAGCCTTTTGGCCTTAAGTGGACAGGCCTGCCCCTCTTCTGCCTGACCTTCTGTTGTCTACGTTCTGCAGGTGAGGGGGGAGTATCCTGTTCACTCTCTGCATCTGGCTGAAGGTCTTCAGCTGTGTCTGGGGTGCTCTGCAGCTGAGGGGGAGAAGGAGCTGGGTTCTCAGTTTCCTCCATTTCTCCTTCTGGGTCTGCTGCTTCTGGGTCTGCTGCTTCTGGGTCTGCTGCTTCTGGGTCTGCTGCTTCTGGGTCTGCTGCTTCTGGGTCTGCTGCTGTTACTCCCGAGTCATCCTTGTCTAATGAGTCCTCTGACGGGGCCATGACATGTAGTAGCACCAGGATCACTGTTGATAGGAGGCTCACTGTCAGGTGTAACACTGCTTTTTCATCACTAAGAGGAGCAGGGCACACTGGGGGATGGAGGGTGTCTGTCTCCTACACTGAGGACAGCCTGGTTTTTTATTCTGTCTGTCAAATCAATGGATATTTCACTAGTTTAAAATAGTAACCCCAACAGTAATTTTGACAACTCATACTTTGTTTCATTTACTTCAGGCTGTAGAAGGAAATGTTCAGACTTTGGATCGAGGAAACAAAGTTTGGCATAAAGTTAATGTTATCTTATTTTGTTGGTGATGGTTTGAGATAACTATATGGAAACGTAGAAGCATCCCATTAACCTGTTATCATTAAAGCTGCAGTCTTGGCAGCATTTTCTCATATGTGAAAAGTATAGAATTGTCTTTAATTTGCCATTCCTGGCTGTATCCCTTTCTTTTTGCAGAATGAAGAAACATAAGTGCTCTTATAATTATCCAACACGCCGGAATCTCTTGATCCTATTTTTAACAGTGTGGCTGCTCTTGCTTCTGAAACTTCTCAAAGTTGAGCAACTGTTTTTTCCTCACAAAGATATTTACTTAGTAGAACCCTTGTTAAGCACATCACCATTTGTGAAAAACAGGTATACTTTTTCCAGAAAAGATACCCAGTATGATATTAACTGTTCCTTCATATACAACCAGGAACCTGTGGAGATTGGAAAGTCTTTAGAGATAAAGAAAAAATCTATTATTGATTTAGATGATGAAGATGTTGTAACAATGACTAGTGACTGTCAGGTATACCGTGCAATTAGAAGATATCACCTAAAACCTCTTTCTGTGAAAGAGGAAAAATTTCCAATAGCTTATTCTCTGGTTGTTCACAAAGATGCCATAATGGTTGAGAGGCTGATCCATACGATATACAGCCATCAAAATGTTTACTGTATCCATTATGACAAAAAGTCATCTAGCACTTTCAAGAATGCTTTGGATAATCTAGCCAAATGTTTCCCCAATATTTTCATTGCATCCAAATTGGAAGTGGTGGAATATGCCTCTATTTCAAGGCTCCAAGCAGATTTGAATTGCTTAAATGATTTGCTTAAGTCCTCCATTCCATGGAAGTATGTAATCAATTTATGCGGCCAAGATTTTCCTCTGAGATCAAACTTCGAGCTGGTATCTGAACTTAAGAAATTAAATGGAGGAAACATGCTGGAGACTGTCAAACCAAGCAGCAGTAAAAAGGAAAGATTTACCTATCACTATGAACTTCAGAAAAGTCCTTATGAATACATGAAGATGCCTGTGAAGACTAATGTCTCTAAGGACCGGCCACCCCACAATATTGAAGTTTTTGTAGGCAGTGCCTATTTTGTGTTATGTCGAGCGTTTGTAGAATATGTCCTCGAAAGTTCCATTGCTCAAGATTTTTTTGAATGGTCAAAGGACACTTACTCACCTGATGAACATTTCTGGGCAACCCTTGTTCGTGTTCCTGGAACACCTGGACAAGTTTCAAGGACAGCTCAGGATATCACAGATCTTCAGAGCAAAACTCGTTTAGTAAAATGGAACTACCTTGAGGACCATCTCTATCCTCCCTGTACTGGTACTCATCTCCGCAGTGTGTGCATCTATGGAGCTGCAGAACTGAAATGGCTTATCAGCTATGGACACTGGTTTGCCAATAAAGTTGACTCAAAAGTGGATCCAGTTTTAATAAAATGTTTGGCAGAAAAACTTGCAGATCAGCAGAAGGAATGGGTTGGCTTATCTTCTGAAAAACTTTTTATGCATAGGACGCTTACAGATGTCTCATAACAATATAGCATTGAAGGCATATAACAACAACAATATTTGACTTTTGCAACTTTTAAAATATTAAATTGCTGGATTGAGCCATATCACTCATCAGATGCAACTCTCTTTATGTGCAATTAAAGAATAGGTGTATTAGGTGAGCAGCTGTCCCTGGAGCATCCTTGGAGCAGAGGTGGGACATTGAAAGTGAGATGCACCCGGCAGTGCTTAAAAGACCAAAGAACCTGATTCTTGCTGGCTTAATCCAGTGGTTCTCAATATTTTTGAACTTGGCATCCCCTTACACATTTACTTTACCTTCTGTCACCAGCATCCCAAAACCCTAGACCAACACAGAGTATTCTTGTATGTTATCACGTGCATACAAACTGCATGCAAGGACCTATAGACAGAGGGTACTAATCCATTAACATTAGAAGAAAAAAAGAAGAGGACAGCTCTGACTCCCCTCCCACCAAAAAAATAAGCAGGGAAACATGGTTGAAACAAAGCAACAGTTATTCCCAAACCAGTTTATGATGATGAAGCAGCACAGAATAATAAAACCCACAAATTGAATGAAGCTCAGTCCTCCACTAGGGGTATTCAACCTACTCAGGTCTTGGCTGGTGTTGGTCAGAATGAGCTTTATGTCTCTTCATTTCATCCCCTCCAGGAGGCGCCCACTGTATAGTTTGAGAACCACTGGTTTAACCCACATAAAGGACTAGGTCAGATTCTACTCATGATTATGCCTATACTCTCCATGCTTACAATAGTACTTTATCTTGAACTTTGTATAGTCATTACATTGCACTTTGTACAGCCATTTGATTATTCCTATGCAAAGTGATTGTAAAATGTTACCAAATCCACTCGGTGCTGTTAAAGCTGAATGCATCTGGAGGCCAAGAGTGCACAATCAAGGATCATGTTAATTAAAGTTACATGCCATGCCTTTGATAGATGATTTTATTATTTATATTGTTGTGTCTTTCCACGCTGGCTGAGTAGCTCTGGAATAGTGTTTTTCTGGTTCTCACGTTCCTTCTGTGCCCGTGCAGCTATTCTGATCTACAAGATGGTCCAAGAAATTGTACACCATAGAATCAGAATAGTAAATGTTTGAATTGTAGTCTAACAGTGAGGTTCCTATAGTGGGTATCTCTTTGAACCAACTTGTATATATACTTCCGTATACATCTTCTCTGTGCAATAATAATTCTCACCTAGAGTTTGTACGAAGATCCTCTGTGGCGCAGAGTGGTAAGCGGCGGTAACGCAGCTGAAGCTCTGCTCACGGCCAGAGTTTGATTCCAACAGAAGGAGGAAGTCGAATCTCCGGTAAAAGGGGTCAAGCTCCACTCAGCCTTCCATCCATCCATGGTCGGTAAAATGAGTACCCGGCATACGCTGGGGAGTAAAGAAAGGCCGTGGAAGGAACTGGCAAACCCACCCCATATATACGGTCTGCCTAGTAAATGTAGCAAGATGTCACCCTAAGAGTCGGAAACGACTCGCACTATAAGTGCGGGGACACCTTTAACTTTTTTCTAGAGTTTGTACAAATTATTTTGTGAGATGATGTTGCAACTGTAACTTTTCAGTTGTAGGGGATACAGATATCTCCCCTCTAAGTCATGCCAGCATGCAAGCTGCAATTGATTTTTAAATATAATTCTCTCTCCTTGCTAGCACTAGCATTGCTAATGAGATTCTACATGTGAGACAGTGTACAACTGTTATGCGCATCTGTTAGATAGTACATGGAACATCACTGATGACAAGATACACTTCCTAGCCAAACCTGTGAAAATTTTGTTAGGAGTTTTTAGGATTTGTTTTAATTTTGCTTAATGGTTTTTAGTTCTTTCCAGGCATGTTGGTTCTCTGCTAGTTCATGTGAGTGTTTATGCAGACAAAGGTTGCAAAACTGAGCAGATTCCTTCTTTCCTCCTCTCACTTTTTCTTTGAAAGATATACTCTTCCCTCTCAATTTTAACTCTCTCATATGCCTTACCCCTCCCCCATAAATGATATTCCCTCCATCAAAGTTTGTGTTTGTACATGTTTCTTGTATTAATCTTGTATTATGTTTCTTACAATACAGGTGCAGTATCTGATCTATAAAAACCAGAGCAATAGAGATGAAGTTACTCCCATTTTTCACAACAATGATCTATAGTCTTCTGCTTACAAACCTCTCATTCTTATTTGTAAAGAATATTTTAAAAACATCCACACTTTTTCAAAAGAAAATCTATATACAAATTAAAGCATATACATAAAATGAGTAGGAAACAAAATCTATAGCACAGAGAATAAAATCAGTGTCACACATGTGAATGTTAAGGACAATTGATTAAAAAAAGGCATGGCCTAGTGAACACTTTGAAATTAAGCCCTCTAAGGGCCTGTGTATGTTAAGAAAAATGTGTATAATCTGTGTTGCCTCAAGATTAAAAAGTGTACTAAAGAGAGAGGTGGTTTGCCCAAGGGCAATAAGATATAAATTGGTCCTCTGGTTGGAATTCAAATTCTACCTTTAGGGTGAAGCCTCTCTGTGCATTTTCTTCACCATAATTTTGTTTCAGGATTATTATCTGTTAGGTTTTAAAAGTCAAGTCAATACAGTTTTCATAATATGGGTGAGCCCTTGGTTATGCTAAGCCAGTATTAGTTCCTTTTTTAAAAAGTGGAACTATACAGTGCAGAAGAAGAACATGCTGATGCTAATTTCTTGAGCAACAAATTATATGTTGCTCTTAGCACGGTCACTCTTTACCTTCCTTCTGCTATACAAATAGGTTAGAACTTAATCATAATTTCTGTGTGTGCATCTACAGGTAAAATCTAAGAGGGGTGAGGTAAATGTATTCTCTCCATGTATCCAATCTCAGCAAGCCACATAACACTTACATTTAGCATGTGCACATTTAATTCTCCCTCTTTAATTTCTCATGAAGATAAAGAACTTTTTACACTCAAAGCACTGGTCTGCCACTGAGCTGCTTCCATGAGCCTACCTGAAAAAAAATTGGCAACCTACCTTCAAGTGGTGACAAAGATAAGTGGCACCTAGCTTTTTCACAAACAGATCAACAAGAAAATGGAGAGGGAGAAAGGCCATATAGGTTCACAGACTTCTCCCTGAGAGAGAGAGATATCAGGGTGCTTATAGCAATGTTGTTTTTGCAAAACAGGTAAAATACAATCTTTATTGGATCACTGAATTAAAAAAATGATTGATCTCCTAAAAGGTATTGCTTTGTCTATTGAGTGTCTTTCTGAAGTCCAGAACAGAGGGAATCAGCACAAAGCATAGAGCATCTGGTTTTGAACAGAGGTACAAATATCTCAGTTTGTAGATATTTGCTACATAGTCCACAAAGCATATACACTGGAAGAGGTAAGCAGGATGATTTGCACCTATTTGCCCTTATGTAGAGTGGTCCACATCATACCATTGTGTAAAAATAATCCTACTAGATTAAATGGAGATATCTGTACCTCTCAAAAATCATCTCATTTGCTCTCTCTCTCCAGCTTACTCATAAAACAACTCTTACTTTAGTTCAAACATGATTTTTTGAGAAATTAATCAGCAAAGTTTCCTGGAACTGCTCAAGAGAAGGTGAAAGCATAATGCCTCTGACTATACTGGCAGAGCACAGCCATCATGGCTAGTAGCCATTGATAGCCTTATCCTCCATGAATAGGTCTCTGTCATGGCTATCCATTTTGTATGTTTTTAAATTCACATTTTGTTGTTTGTTGTGTTGCTTTTAATTACTTGAGATGTTTTTATTAAATTTTGTACATCACCTTGAAAATATATACATATATATATATATATATGGAAGGTGAAATAATAATTCAGTCCTTGCCTCCCTTGCATTTTTCTATTAGTTGCCTCTGAGAGTTACATTCATGGAGGTAACTCTCAGTGGGATCCAGTAGGTACCACCTCTATTAGTTCACTCAGTCAAGGAAATACTTGGGCTGAGGTGACTTACAGCCACATTGGCAGCCAGACTACCTGCCAGCCAGCCATTCATTCATTTGAGGATGTCATAGCAGCAGCCACTGTAAACATTTCGGCAATGTAGAAGTTTCCCTTTTTAGAAATGGATCCAGAAGCCTAAATAACATAAGTGTGAACCACTTCTTCATCTGCTCTACCTGCCATAATGTCTGATGCCATCCTCGGAGAAAATCCAGCTGAGTGTCACAGAGGTTAATGGTGAATTTTCATTACAGCCACCAAATCTAACATTTAGTGCTTCAAAGCATCCATCTAAATGGGGGAAAATTGGGATAGTCCAATGAAGTAAAATTAAGCTTTGGAAGCTTTTGCCAACAAAACGATAACTTAAGACAGAAAATGAATGTTCAGGCATACCCATAAAATGGTAATTGTATTACAATTCTGCTTATAATGGAAATAAAATACACCTAGCGTGAGGGAGAAGAAAAGGGAACACCAGTGTTTACTTTTCTCTGCTGCTATTTTATTTGATTTTGGAATAAAATCGTTGTTAAATAGAAGGTAAAAGAAACTGAAGAAGAAGTCTCCCTCTTGGTTTGAGAAAATCTATTAAACTATGTTACAGTGTATTATTTGAATATGAAGATGGGTCTGATGAAAGGTAGCATCTCCTGTGCATTATTGTGCATTAGTAGCTTGGCACTGGAGACAAGAGAAGGTTGGGAAACATCGGCCTGATACTTAATGGGGTAAGATTACCCCTGAAAGACCAGGTCCGCAGTCTTGGGGTGATCCTTGACTCCGGGCTGACTATGGAGGCCCAGGTTTCATCGGTGTGCCGAGCAGCTTGTGGTCAATTGCGTCTCATACGAAGGCTGCAACCCTACCTTCCTGTACATCAGCTCCCACTCGTAGTACATGCTCTGGTCACCTCTCGTTTAGATTACTGCAATGCGCTCTACGTGGGGTTACCCTTGAAAACAGTCCGGAAATTACAGCTGGTACAAAATACGGCGGCTCGTTTACTTACGAATAGCCGCCGTTATGATCATATTACTCCAGTGCTCTACAATCTACACTGGCTTCCAGTTGCTTTCCGGGCTCAATTCAAGGTGTTGGTATTAACCTTTAAAGCCCTGTACGGTGTCGGCCCAGTATATCTGATGGAGCGCCTCCACCGTCACAAATTGAGCCGCCCTACAAGATCTGCCACGCAGGGCCTTCTCTCAGTCCTACCAACTAAAGTGGCTAGGTTGGTGAGGACTCGAGAGCTTTTTCTGTGGCGGCCCCCTCGATCTGGAACTCCCTCCCAATAGATCTTCGTCATGCCCCTTCCCTGGATATATTTCGCCGGGGCCTGAAGACTTGGCTTTTTAATCAGGCCTTCGTAACCTTTGAGACCTCTAAGGTGAATCAGCCTTGAACTAAAATGTTGATAAATCTATCATACTGTAAACTTGTATTGTACTGTACTGACTATATTTATTATTGTATTTTATCGTGTTTTATTGTTCGCCACCTAGAGTGGCCATCGGCCAGATAGGCGGCTTATAAATTAAAGTTTATTATTATTATTATTATTATTATTTGTACTTATGTGTTGGTGTGTCTTCAAGAGCAAATTACTTCTGCATAAATGATATGGCTAAGTCTTCAGTAACACAAACCCGAGAATCTACCTCTCTTCTTTCTTCTATTCAAGATTTTTTTTGGGGGGGGAGTCCTTGAAAGCACAATTGACACTGAAGGCTCAGAAAATAGATAATTTATTTTTAGGAAAGTCCTCCATTAAGTCATTGTTCCTCTGCACTATATGCTTATCTGTTTCTAACCTTCCAACATCCTCTTCCTGAGTTTCAGTTCCAAACATTCCAGATTCAAAACAACACCCCTCAGAATGGCAAACTATTTTCATTACTATTTTAAATTGTATGAAATGGTGGAGGACAGACTTCTGAAACTAAGCTGCATGGGGCTGATAGCTTCTGCTGGCTGCTGCTCCTGTGTGAAGCTAACTGCAAAGATTCATGTTTAGAACTGGAAGCTTGGCCCAAACATTCAAAATCTGACTTTAATCCAAAGGAACTCAAGTAGGGGATCTAATTTCCACTGACCCTTTCTTTCAATTGCAACCTCCATGGCATTCCTGAATTCCCCCCATTCCTCAAGAACAACTTTTGGGGGTGCAATGAGAAGAAGAGAATGGGTACGCTTTCTTTTGGAAGAGGAACTATGTTTGTAATTGTTAGGATTCAGCCCAGTATAGATAATAGATTAAAGTGTTAGATTAGATTTTAGTATTGCTGCCCAGCTTTTATGTCCATGGACAAAGAAAGCAGGTTACAGGATTAAAACGGTAAGACATTAAAACAACAATCCTCATGTTTAAATTTATTTATGTATTTATTACATTTATATCCCACTATTCCTTCCAAAGAAACCCAAGTCTTGTCTCTTTCTCTCAAGATGTGGGTTATATCTAGGGTGCAGTCGTCCGGGGTCTCAGGGGGTCTTAGACCCTTTACTTTTTGGGGAGCAGGGTCCCTGTGTCTCCAGCTTCCTATGAGCCAATCAGTATGAAAGGGGAGTGTGTTAGCCACTGAGAAGAGTTCTCTAACATGCTTCCTAGTCCTTTCCTGCTAATTGGAGACAATCAGAGTGAAAGGAGGTGAGTCAGCCACTGAGAAGACTTTTCAGTAGCTAACACTCCCCCCTTTCATGCTTATTGGCTCCTAAGGAAGTCTGTTGTTGTGGGAGAAGGCATTAACAAGGATCTCATTTAGCCAAAAAAGGGGGAGGGGCAGGGCTATGACCATGATGAAAGGATCCTGCACTTCTAAATTTGCCACCATACTACTGGGTATGCCTGCCCTTTTTGTACTTCTAGCTGTGTGTGTGTGTTTCCTTCTCCCTTCCTAGGCTGAGCATGTAAACTGTGGAGTGCTTTGTTTTGAAAACAATCCACCAGCTTCCTGACTGCCATGTTTTCATATACACTTCCCCTGTAAGGTCTGTTTCAAAGGAGCAGAAATTCCTGAGTTCATTTTTTCTGATTTGTGCAAGACCATACTTTGAGAAGAAAGAGTCTGATCTAATAAAAAACAAAGCAATTTAAAATCCCATTGAATTAAATAGGAGAGAGTTAAATGAACCAATTAGTCAATTATAATACTGATATACCACCCTTCACTCTTCATTTAGTTTCAAGGCCGTTTACAAAACTAAAATACTGAGAAACAATAAATGACATAACAGCTGGATTTTAAAAAAGCAGTCGGTATGAAGAAACACTTTTGGCTACAGTCCTACACACTCTTAAGGAAGCCCCAGCTCAATAGCACTTACTTCTGAGTAGATCAGCTTTCAAAGACAGGAGGAAATCCTAGAGCTTGTCTAGGACAAGCATTAACACCATTATCTGGCTATAATTCTTAACTTGACGGAGCGAAAAATGGATCGCACATAACTCTGGACTGTTTAGCTGTTTAAATAGTTTATGAAGTTTCCACAGCACAGGTTAATTAACGCTTAACCCCGGCTTGTTTCTCCGGCCGGTTATAATGAAAGATTAAAGGAATGAAGCAGCATTTATTTATCGTGAAAACTCTTAGTTTACGTCGGAAAGATATAAGTAGTTAAAATATATGTTGGCAAAACACCAGGAGCTGCAGGAAAAACTCTCCCGACGCCGTCAGCCGGAAACGGAAGTGTCCTACTTCTGAGTAGATAGATATAGGGTTGCTCTGAAAAATACTTTAAAAGCTTTGGGGAAAGCACGGGTTTTTTGCCTGGCACTCAGTGAGCCTCCCTTGAGAGGGCATTTATAGATCATGGCCCATCACAGCTAGAATGACAGGTAAAAGTCTTAAGCTGTTTAGGGCTTTAAAAGCAAGCACCAGCATTTTGAATATGACCCAGAAGCACACTCAAAACCAGTTAAACTCTTTCAAAAGGGGATGCCCCAATTAAAATTCTTGTAGTGGTATTCTATGCCAATTTGAATTTTAAAACTTTTCAAAGGCACACACAATGCATTGTAATAATCCAATCAGAGGTTGCCAGGGCATGGATAATTGTGACCAGACTATCCCTATCCAGGAAAAGCTGCGGCTAGTAAACCAGCAGAAACTGGCAATAGGCATTCTTGTGTCATCCTTGACCGTTGGCTGTGCTGGCTTGGGCTGATGGGAGTTATAGTCCACAACATCAGGCTGGGGGAAGGTTGATATAGATACTGAAAAGCTTGGATGACAAAATGGAACTTTGCAGGACTACATGGCAGAAATGCCCAGAGGTTCCCACTAGGACATCTCTGCAAGAAGGATCACTGTATTCTCAACTGGGAGAGCCCGTCCAGAGGGGTGCCATAGTCAGTGTTGGTATCAAAAGTTACATGTTTTAACTTTTTTATTTAAAAGAATAGATGCCATGCATGCTGAACTCTTGCTGGATCTGGATAGAGGAAGGAAGGTCCGTCAGTTACAGTGGCACTCCGGCAGATGATGGTATCACTCCTGCTATGAAAGAAGTCCCACAGATATCCTCTTTCCCCTCTTCCTGCTCCAATACACCACTAAAGAGGGAGCTACCAAGAGTCTGAATTGGTTCATGGTGTAGTTTTCCCTGCTCTACTAGACTGATGTTAAGCATATTTTAAAACGTGGATTCTCTCCTGCTCCCATCATCTTATTGCTCGGTCATACAGCCACAAGAGTGGCTGTATACTATACCCTGCCAACAAAAAAGAGAGGGTTCCTGATGTAACCACAAATACACACCAAAAAAGTCACATGTTACATGAGGGCATATCATCCTCACAAGAAGACAGTGGATGAGCTACAGTATTGGTAACTTACATATATTGCATTCTCTTCAGTAGAGATATTTGTGAAAAACTCAAGGCTGGCAGCTGAAATTTGAGTATTATGAATGTCTGAAGAAGTACTGGAACAGTTTAGCAATCCAGAATAACTGTCATCTTTGTATTATTGTGTCATTTTCCATTGTCATCATTGTATATTCCATACTCACTGTGGCGGCATTTTGCATTGTTACATATTGTTGTTTCAGGTCCCGTCTTGGGCCTTTCAATATATTTATTCTGTTATTCACAGTCATTGTGCTTGTTTTTATTGTTTTGTTAGTTTTCATTTTAGCTGCATGCCACAGTGCTTTTCATTTTCCTCTGCAATTTTGGGTAGTTTTTTTTTGTGTGTATTTGTGTGTACTATAGCCAGCATGGATTTTTTTTCCATTTCGCAATGTTAAATCAAAAATACCCCCCATGCCATTCTGATGCTTCCCATAAGCTCATTTCAAAACAAAACCTTACAAAACCTATAGTCCTGAACTCAGAAATGCTTGCTTAACAATCCTCTAAGTTTTTATGGTGATACACAAGAGAATAGAGAGTTCTGATTGAAGCTCTGTGAGTGGAACAGGGCCCCTCCTAGCAGCTCTCAGCATCCTTCACTAACTACACTTCCCAGGATTCTTTGGGAGAAGCCATGACTATCTAAAAGGAAATAAAGGTCTGGTGTGGATATGAACAGGGACAGCTTTGGTTTAATTTTGGGTGGGAGGCTACATGTGCCTTCTGTAGAATAAAAAGGTGGGGGAAACCCTGAAAAAGAATGATGCTGTTTTCCTTTTGGAAAGGAAAGGGGCTTCCCCTCTGCCCAGCGCCCACCCAGCCAATCTCCTCTCCTCCCCCTTGGCTTGGAAGAATTTGGTAACATGCCTCTGAGCATATGGTGTGTGGTGGTAACACCTGCAATCAGCCGAAAGAACAGAAATAAGACATGTGCTGTGCTGATCTTGTTTTAGCAGGGAGGAAGCAACTGTATTAAAACAGTTGATATAGTTCAGATAGTCACTTTAAATATGTTTGATTTACTTTGCAATTTTAGTGAATTTTCCTATTGTAAATCATTTTCTTTTGCTTCTGTTTCTGTGAATATATGAAGTACAGCAATACCTTGCAACACTAAAAAAAAGCTCCCCAAAACAATTGTGGAATAATGGCACTGACTGTTCTGTAGAATCGTTTCAAATGAACATGAAGAGGGTCTCAGTTTGCACAGGATAAAACAGTGGGAGGTGAAATATATTCTAGCAAATTTCTAGGTGTGCTCTATGTTTTTAATTGACCATGCCCACCATTCCTTAAGTGGAGTAGTTTAAGCATAGCAGGCTGAAAACATGCATCTTGCGTAGGCCTTGTTTTTCCAACAGCTAGATTCATTGCTTAAGTAGCATCATATTGTAATCAGTCTGATTTTACATCAAACTGCAGTTTCAGATTCAACTGTTAATGCACCCAAAAAAGAAATAGAGCATAACCTCCAATTTGAAACACAAAAGGCTGTCTTCACCATCATATGACACTGACCAATAAAAAGGATTTGAAAATAATAAAAATAAATTTGACACAGGTTTCTAGGATTAATAATGAGGGAAATAAAAATTTCTGGATTAGATTCCCTGTAGAAACACTAGTAACACAGGAAAGAAGCAAAGTAAGAACACCAACAAACATACAAAAATGTAATTCTCCATCTTTGGAGGTGGCAGGTGTTGCCACCACGCACCATATGCTCAGAGGCACATGTTACCAAATTCTTCCAAGCTACACAGGAAGTGGATTGGACTGTGAAAGAGCAACCCAAATTTGCATTTTGACAAATGTGTAATGTCTCAGAGAGGAGGTCAGGTGTCCTGCTCCCCTGGTACATTCACTATAGCTGCCCAATTTCCCTGCTTTTTAAAGTTTGATAGAAATACCTGTTGGCAGTAGGTACGTTCTTAAACTGCAAGGGTTTTTTTGCCTATTAGTGAATTTATTGTAGGTACAAAACCTCAGCATAGTACAGTATAAAGGTGTGAAATTCTGGGGGGTGAGTGACAAAATCACTCAGGAAAAAAAGGAATTTAGTGTCATAGCTTAATGATAATTAGAGCACCTTTTTGTATAATTGCAGGCTCCATTGTTTACTGCAGCAAGATAAACATTGCACAGAGCTCCTAAACAGTCCTTGTCAGCCCAGGCTATTGTTCTCAGAACAGTGCTGGTGTTCTCGGTTCCTTCTCTAAATCAAGACAGATGTTGCAGATGTGCTAATCTCATTCTGACCTAGTCAACTATTCCTTATGTTGCAGTGGCCATTTATTTCCTGCTAGTGTAGGACTTCTTGTTAGAAGGGCTGCAGAGTTTCTGAGTGTGTTATAGCACACATTAGCAGAAAATCAGCTAATGAAGTTTTTCCCATCCCTTCACGCTTTGTACAAACGTTTTTTATTTACAAGGACAGCATAACTAAAGGCTGTCTTACAAGGCAGCAGAACCACTACTACACTTCAGATATTCTGTGTCTTTCACATCTGTTCAGACAACTTGCAGCTCTCTGCCTGTCTCTCCAAAACGGCTATTTCTTAGGAACATAGCAAGATGCCTTTTGCTGAGTCAGGCCATTAGAGCATCTGGTTCAGATGATGTACAAAAGGGATGGTTAATCTTCTGGACTGAGGACTGCATTGATGCATGACCAACCCTCTGAAGGCAGAATAATAAAGATGGTATTATTATTGTTGTTGTTGTTATACCCTGGACTTCAGGAAAGCTGATTTTAACCAACTCAGAACAATTGTAAGTACAGTTCCATGGCAAGTGACCCTAATGAGAAAAGGAGTCCAAGATGGGTGGGAGTTTCTAAAAAATGAAATTCTGAAAGCGCAATGGCAAGCAATTCCAACAAGGAAAAAAGAGGGAAAACAGCAGAAGAAGCCAATGTGGCTTCACAAAAAGCTTAGAGATGGCCTGAAAACAAAAAAGGACACATACAGGAAGTGGAAAGAAAGGAAGAGTACAGGCAGGTATCACAGAATTGCAGGGATGGTGTCAGGAAGGCTAAAGATGAGAATAAGCTGAGGTTAGCGAGAGATGCTAAAAGCAACAAAAAAGCTTTCCTCGGGTACGTCCATAGTAAAAGACAGAAAAAGGAAATGGTAGCACAGCTACTCAAAGAGGATGGCAAAATGATAACAAATGACAAAGAAAAGGCAGAAGTGCTCAATTCCTATTTTGGCTCAGTCTTCTCCCAAAAAAGGGTCTATGACCCTCCCGGAAAACATGAAGTAGAAGGGACAGAATTGGAACTTGAGATTGATAGACAAACAGTCAAGAAATACCTAATCACTTTGAATGAGGAGAGCTAATGTTGTCCCTATCTTCAAAAAGGGCAAAAAGGAGGAACCAGGGAACTACAGACCACTCAGCCTAACGTCAATCCCTGGAAAAACTCTGGAACAGATTATAAAGCAGTCAATCTGTAAACACCTTAAAAACAATACAGTGATTACTAGGAGCCAACATGGATCCTGCTAAACTAATCTTATCTCATTTTTTGATCAGGTAACCTCCCTTGTAGACTGTGGGAATGCTGTGGGCATAATATATCTCGATTTCAGCAAAGCTTTTGACAAAGTGCCCCATGATATTCTGATTAGCAAACTAGCTAAATGTGGGCTGGATGGAACAACTATCAGGTGGATCCACAGCTGGCTCTGGAATCATACTCAAAGAGTGCTTATCAATGGTTCTCAAACTGGGTGGAAGTAACGAGTGGGGAACCACAGGGCTCGGTCCGGGGCCCAGTGCTCTTCAATATATTTATTAACACTTGGATGAAAAGGTACAGAGCATGCTTATGAAATTTGCCAATAATACAAAATTGTGGGGCACAGCTAATACTGTAGAAGACAAAAACAAAATTCAAAGGGACCTTGATAGGCTGGAGCATTGGGCTGAAAAATACAGAATGAAATTCAGGGGATAAATGCAAAGTTTTACACCTAGGAAAAAGAAACCAAATGCACAGTTATAAGATGAGGGATACTTGCCTCAGCAATACAACATGTGAGAAGGATCTTGGAATTGTCATTGATCACAAACTGAATATGAGCCAACAGTGCGATGTGGCTGCAAAAAAGGCAAATGCTATATTAGGCTACATTAACAGAAGTATAGTCTCCAAATTGTGTGAAGTATTAGTTCCCCTCTATTCAGCACTGGTTAGTCCTCATCTTGAGTACTGCATCCAGTTCTGGTCTCCGCACTTCAAGAAGGATGCAGACAGACTGGAACAGGTTCAGAGGAGAGCAACAAGGATGATCAGGGGACTGGAAACAAAGCCCTATGAGGAGAGACTGAAAGAACTGGGCATGTTTAGCCTGGAGAAGAGAAGACTGAGGGGAGATATGATAGCACTCTTCAAGTACATGAAAGGTTGTCACACAGAGGAGGGCCGGGATCTCTTCTCAATCGTCCCAGGGTGCAGGACACGGAATAATGTGCTCAAGTTGCAGGAAGCCAGATTTCGACTGGACATCAGGAAAAACTTCCTAACTTTTAGAACCATACGACAATGGAACCAATTACCTAGAGATGTAGTGGGCTCTTCGACACTGGAGGCATTCAAGAGGCAGCTGGACAGCCATCTATTGGGAATGCTTTGATTTGGATTCCTGCATTGAGCAGGGGGTTGGACTTGATGGCCTTATAGGCCCCTTCCAACTCTATGATTCTATGATGATGATGATGATTACCCACCCTTCACCCTAAGGTCCCAGGGCAGGTTACAACTATTTAAAAAACATATAACTGAAAACAGTTAAAAACAACTCAAACAATATCACAGAAAAAAGGGTAGGTTCTAAAAATATACATCTCAGGTGTTGAAGGCCATGGTAAAGAGGTGTGTCTTCAGCATTTGCCAAAAGTTGAACAATTAAGTTGCGAGATGCATCTTGGTGGGGAGGGTGTTCCACAGCCTAGGGGCTGCCACAGAGAATGCTCTCTCCCAGGCCACCACCATTCCCAAACTTCTGAGGGTGGCAGAACTACCAAAAGGGCCCCCTCTGTTGATCTCAACACCTAAGAGGGTCTGTAGGGAATGAGGCAGTCTTGCAGATATTTGGGACCTAAGTCATTTAGGGCTTTAAACACTAGTGTGAGCACCTTGAACTGGACCTGGAAATGAACTGGCAACCAATGCAGCTGTTTTAAAACGGGTATATGAACAGAAAAGGGAACCCCAGGCAGTAATCTGGCTGCCGCATTTTGGACCAGTTGACATTTCCAAGTCATCTTCAAGGGCAGCCCCACATAGAGCTCATTGCAACAATCCAGTCTGGAAGTTACCAGAGCATGCAGCACTGCAGCCAAGTCATCTCTGTCCAAAAGGAGCCAAAGCTGGAGAAACCAGCTGGAGCTGGAAAAAGGGACTCCTAGCCACTAAGGCCACCTGAACATCCCGTGATAGTGTTGGATCAAGGAGTATCCCCATACTGCGGACCTGCTCCTTCAAGAAAAGAACAACTCAAACCAGAATAGGCCATCTTCCCACCTCCTGGACATGAGAACTCTGGTCACATAACACCTCTGTCTTTTCAGAATTCAGCCTTAATTTATTGGCCCACATCCAGTCCATTGCTGCAGCCAAATATCAGTTCAGAACATCAACTGCCTCTCCTGATTCAGATGGAATAGAGAGGTAGAGCTGAGTGTCATCTGCATATTGATGGCACCTGACTCCAAATCTCCTGATGACAGCTCCCAGTGGCTTCATATAACTCTTAAATAGCCTGGGGGACAAGATGAAACTCTGCGGAACACCACAGGATAATTCCCATGGTGCTGAACAGTAGCTCCCATAACTACTTCTTAGAAGTGGCTCTAGAAGTATGAGTGGAACCACTGAAGCACAGTGCCCCCAACCCCCACCTCCTCAAGACATTCCAGAAGGATACCATAGTCAACAGTATCAAAAGCCACTGAGAGATTGCGGAGAACAAGCCCGGTCGCAATTCCTCCTTTCTCTCTCCCGACAGATGCCATCAACCAAGGCGACCAAGGCAGTTGCAGATGACCAAGGGAGACTGGAAACAGGGACTGGCATGGAACAGGTTGCCTGCCTGAGAAGAAGCACATGGAAAGGCTCATCCCACTGCCACCTTAAGGCAGCAAAACCAGCTTCCAATTACATTGTAGCTTCTTCTATATGGTTGCAATAGGCCATTCAGATATCCCCCTAAAGTAGGGATGGGGAAGCTTTGGTCCTCCAGAAGATGTTGGAGTCCAGTTCCACCATCCCTGACCAATGCTGGCTTGGGCTGATGGGAGTTGGGAGTCCAACAACATCTGGAGGCTGCTATGTTCACTAGCCCTGGGTTAGGAGATAGTTGACAGTCACTACGTCTGTGCAATCCCAAGCTTGTTTATGCAGAAGTAAGTCCTGTTGGGCTCAAACTAGTAAGTTGTGCATGAATGCAGTATTTTTTTGGAGACCTTTGGGTAAAAAATATGACTAAGAAATCTAAACAACATCAACAATAATAATTTGCCACCCTGGGTTCCTGCTGGGAGGAAGAGCAGGATTAATTAATTAATTAAAATATTGCCCTACCTGTGTCTGGGCTTCATGTAATCAAGCCTCACTGTGCACTTCTCGATTTGCTTCTAAGCGTCCTAAAAGGCACTGTACGCAAAGTACTAGAGTCACTTTTTTTAAAAAAAAAAAAGGTAAAAGCCAGTCACCTTCCAACACCTCTTTTGTATTAATCAAGCCAAGGACAATTGTCTCTCTTTCATTTGGATCTGGTAAATGCCCTTCCAGAATCACCCTTTCTATTATAATCTCTTTACTACCCTTCCTCCATGGGAGCCCAAGGAAGTGAACAACATAAAAACAAATCCAGTCCATACAATGATTAAAACATCTCTAAAATACATCTCTAAAACCAATTACACTTAACAATACGAGCTGCTGCTTTTGCGCATCAAGGCTCCATCCACCCAAATCTCTACCTGCTGCCCTCACATGCCAAAAGTCTCCAGAGTTCTGCCTTCCCATCATGAGTTCTCTGTGGGTTTCCAGAGTTTCAGAGTCCTTGCTTCTTTTTCTCCCTGAGTCTCCCCTTTCCCTTACCTAAGTTTATGCACTAACAGTTGGTGCCTACATGCACCTCAGATCTGTGTCTCCTCTTCCAGTATTCAGAAAGAATGGAAGCAGAAGGATGGGTAATTAATTGCTTCTTCTTTTGTCTTTCAACTTCTTTTTCTCTGCCTTTTCTAAAGTCTTACTGCAATTTCCCCATTCTTTACACTTCCTCTGAAGCCAAAAGCCACACCACGCAGCTATACTACCCCTCCTTCTTTTCCTTCCTCTTTCTTCCCGTGAAACCTCATAGTTACCTATATTATTTCAATAAATGCCTCCTTTTCTAGAAAAGCTCTGATTTGTCTCCATTGCTTCCCTGGATACTTTAGAAGGACACTCCTCTACCTAGACAAAGCAACCTGAGTATTACTCATGATTAGCTCCTGTGTGTTTTGACCATCTGTGTCAGGGGTGGCGCTGATGGGAGTTGT
Source organism: Rhineura floridana (assembly GCF_030035675.1). Taxonomy (NCBI): domain Eukaryota; kingdom Metazoa; phylum Chordata; class Lepidosauria; order Squamata; family Rhineuridae; genus Rhineura; species Rhineura floridana. Next base: position 48,253,296 of record NC_084480.1, read on the forward strand.
AGTTCAGCAACATCTGGAAGGCCAAAAGTTCCCCACCCCTGATCTATGTAGTAGCAGTCAGCATTTGATAATATCAAGCATACAGCAATCAGCATTTGACAGTGGAAATGCAGTAGGAATCAGTATTTGATAGCTGATTGCACTAGAATGTAGTAAGCTTTATTTGTTCATGCATTCTTCAGCTGAATTTTGAAACATGACATCAAGTTGCAGATCTAACATTTTAATTCTGAGATCAAAATTTGTCATTCAAAAAATTCAACTGTTGAAGTTTTACATATGTTCTGGATATTTACATTTTGCAAAATTTTGTTACTCTCAAGAGCTTGCTGCATGCATCCCAGCCTATGTTCTTGACCTGCCTCCTTGCCTTTAGCTTCATACTGTTCTGTTTTCCTAGTCTAAGCTTCTGAACTGATTTCTCAGCTGTAACCTTGCATTGGTTAAACTCTGGCTTTGGTCCCCTATCCCTTGCACTGCCCATTTTCCCTCCCTGCCTACTTCACAACTTACCTGGAGTCCTACTTACTACAGCAAGTAAGAGAGGACAGCTGAATAAATGGTGGCTGCAGAGTTTCCTGCTTTATTGGGGGATTTAAAGGCATAACATCACTCTCTGGGGTACAGCCTGGCATGTCCATCTATCTTTTGTGGCATTTGAGTACTTTCTTTCTGGGCCAGTGGGACCCACTGAATTTCCATCACTCACTATGATGACATTCCACCTTCTATGATGTGGGGCTTCTCTGAATTAGAGTCTCAAGTCCCCAAAATGACAACACCTGGAGCAGCTTTATTAGAGATGACACAAAATAAGCAAAGCTTTGTCAAGTTCCAGAGTTCACAACACCACAACAGTTTGAGGTACTGAATGTTCATGGCAGAGTTCTGTCACTGGCCTTCCCACTAATGAAAAATATGAACACTGAAAGTCCTCACATGCATGCTTGTCACTCAGTGACTGAACCTGGCATCACCTATATTAATAACTTTCTATGAATAATTCCTCATCCATGATTTTAAATAGTGATAGTTCACACATTCAGCTGTGAATAATTGAGTGTTGAGTAATCAGGTGACGAAATCTGGTGTGTGCAAAGCAATTCACAGGAAGTTCTCACTACTAAAAATTACTGTACAATAATAATAAATAAATGAAGATCTCTCTGCAGTTCCTATGTTTGCATATTCCTGTGTCTCCCACACAGAATATGTAGCTTTCCTTGAATAAACATTTGATTTGTTCCTTTTAGTGCTCCTTAGCATACACCCTCAAATGGCATACATTTGGTAAATAATGGAACAACAACTAATGAGATATTTATTTTGGGATACAGAAGTTTGTTTTGCTTCAATAATTTATGGAAACGAGCCATCTTTGGACTTGAGCCATGGGAAAGCCAGCCTTGCACATCACAATGTCACGATGAGATTTTTCTCTGTTTTGTTTTTTAATAACAACATCTGTCCCATATTTTCTTTTTGTTGTGAACACATACAAAGAGATGTTATTCATTCAATTTTGGACTTTACATCTAGTGTCTAATATGTGCATTATTTCCCCTTTTGCAAAGGCAGTTCTGAGAGGTTTTCTGCCATGATTTGACACTGCAACGCTAATATACAATCAGCAGCATCTTTTCTGTTTTATTCAAGATTATTCTCCAGCAGGACTCCAGGAGCTCACACAGTTGTTTCTCTTGTTTCTGAAGACAGAGATAATTAACGTGTATTTCAAGCTTTAATAAGGTCTGAAGGCACATGAGGCCACCATCTGTTTGACACAAAAAACGTGTGGGTCTGGTCAGTACCCGAGTGGCTGATTGCCTGGGAAGGAACTGCATATATGCCACTTTGGGTTCCATGGTGGAAGAAAGGTGGGATATAAATGTAAGGCCATCATATTGATTGAATACATTACTATTCCACCTTTCCTCCAAGGACCTCAAGATGGCCTACAAACATAGTTCTCCCCTCCCGGTTTTATCCTCACAACAACCCAGTGAGGTAGGTTAGGCTGGGAGACAATAACTGGCCCAATATTAAGATAACCGGCCATGATATTAAGCAAACAAAAACATGAGCATAATAGATATTTCCTTCTGATGCATCTTGGGGGCCAAACTACACATGACATTAGTCACATGTTTAAATAAGTGTGCTTAACCCAACTGCTTTTTTGGGTGTGTGGGTTGGGAAGCAGTCTGCAGAATCCTGATCCAGAATGTGTTGCCAAGCTGGATTAAAGCCCCACATTGGTTTTCTGCTAAACATAGTACCCTACCTGGAGGCTATTTGGAGGTGGTATTTGCTGTAAACAGCACTTGGGTGTGTGTGTGGAAAAAATGATTTTAAGCTTAAAACTGATGTAGGGTTCCAATCCTGATCAGGAGCACATTTGGGATCAGGGCCTTGATCTTGCTTTTTCCTCAAAATAAATATAGCCAGATGAAGCATGCTTGTTGTAGTTTGGCCCCCAAGTTGCTCAAAACTTTGGAAAATTAAGGGAGGACATGTCGTAATGATAGGGTTGTATGTGTGGAATAATTTCCACTAAACTATGCATTAACCCTATGCTTCAGAGATTCCATCTTTGCTCTGCTTAGACGTATATGTAACTGCTGTGCTCTGACCTATGTGTAACAGATGCAGAAGCGAGAAAAACAAAAGACTTCAAAAGTTCTGTGACATTTAAACTGCCTAGCTGCTGTAACCACAAGATACTGAAAAAAACATGTTTTTGTAACTTTCCATTGCCTATCATAAAGGGAAAGTGCTTGCTTCTATATGAATCATATACCTATAAAAGATGCTGTTTTAACTTGAACAGGCAGAGAGCGGGTGGTTACAGTCTGGGTTGCTAACTGTAATTTCTGTTCTCTCCCTGATGCTCGTATCTCTGTTTTATAATAAAAGTTTCCTGATGACCTGGTCTCCAAAGTCTCTGGTGGATTTCCACAATAATCACTTGGTACCATGAATCGGATAAAAACTGAAAGCAGAAAGTGGCAAGCATCCAAAAAGCTGAGATTAAAAAAGGGGGGAAATCCCAAAATGCTGGAAAATGTGGGGTTTGTTTTTTTTAAAAGCCCAGCATGTTTCAGCCACTATATGGTCTGGCCGTCGTCAGGGCTATAAATAAAATTGCCCAAACACACTATATTATTATGCATAATAAGCAAAGTACATTACAGCATGAAATCATATTCTACATAAACTAATCTGTACAAACAAATGTCTTTACACTTACTACACTTACATGGACTGGTCTATAATATTCTTTTCTAGCACGATTGCTTGAAATGATAGACGACCACAAAGAAGAATACTCATGAGCATACTTGTAGATATGCATCCCTACGTCTCTTTATTCTTGTGTTACTAATTGATCATAAGGGAATTGCATGCAACTGAGGACAAAGAATATGGGAGAGATCATCTGTATTTGTTGAAACTTACAGGAGAAAAAGAAATTCCAGCCCCTCATTAAGACCACCAGGGGTCAGCATCTTTAGTTCCAAAATCCACACTATTTCCTTAATAAAATACTACTTTTCCCCCAACTTACTTTTTCTAAAACCCGAAACTTAAAATCAGCAAAGGAGTGATAACATCTTGTAAAATGCTCCACTAAGGGCCCCCCAGATCTCTTGGGCTCAGGTTTTCCCCTATATGTCTTTTGACATTCCTTGATGTTTGGCCTATACAAAGTTTTTGGCAACTGCACTGAATCACATAAATGACATTGGCAGTATTGCATGTAGAAAATTAATTCAAAGTGTATTTCTTGTGATTGACAGGGTTGACAAACTCTGTCATCTTCCATGCGAATCTGCAATAGACACAATGCCCACAGGGATAATTACCCTTAGGTACATTTATGCCCGGTATAGTGTTGAAAACTGAGTGATTGTTGTCCCTAAATTCACTTCTAACCAAAATATCCCTCATGTTCCTGGTACTCTTGAAGGAGATCATGGGTTTCTCACGACATCCAGGTACAATATGCCAATGCCTTTTAATGCTACTTTGTAGTCTATTAGTGACATGATTTAAAGTCAAATTGCAATTCAAATGATTGGAAGTTGTTTTGATCGTTTGTTGCAAAAGGTCAGTGCATTCTATTAGGGAAGCTTTCCTAAAATTATCCTCAACAACATTCTTCGGATAACCCCTCTCAAATAATTTCCCCCCCCCAGAATATTGGATTGCTGTATAAAATCCCTTTCAGAGGAACAATTGCATTTGATCCTTAAAAATTGACTGTATGGTAAGTTCTGTCTTAGCGGTCTGGGGTGGGAGCTATCCAACCTTAGATAAGTGGTTCTATCTGTGGGTTTTCTGTATGTGGAAGTGCACAGATGATCACCTTGTTTCTTAATTAGTAAATTTAGAAAATTGATTTCTTCTAGACTGTGATGGAAATCAAATTGGATATTAACACACCTGCGGTTCACCTATTCAAAGAAACTGCACAGATGTTCAACAGATCCCCTCCAAATTAGAAACACATCGTCTATAAACCTCCACCAACATTCAACCTCAGATCCCACACCTGCTCATGTCCGGAGGACTGCGGATTGCTTCCCACTGACCCCTGGTGTGCCAAAACCTGAAGGTAAGAGACCTTTTAAATCTCTAATGTTGCTAATTGGGGTTTTGGAAGAAGGCTACCCGTAGGCTTCGTACCCTTGAGGGAGAGCTGGGATTCAACCTTTTATATAGACAGGTCAGTGCAAGCCTGAGGCATCTATAATTAAATCTGTCTGACTGTTAAAGTAGCTGCTACTCTGTGGAACTGCTTCTGAATTTGGCCTGTCTGGAAGAATAAGTCTGCACAAACAGAACACACCACTTGTTATTCCCATTATATGAATGCAAAAATGAGTCCCAATTGTGTGGTTATCTGGAATTGGGCCAGTGCAAATTCTGAAACCATCTGCAGCCGCACCAAGCCCATGGCTGTTGACCAACAGTGTCTTGAAGCAAGGGCAGATGGGGAGTGAATAGTTACTGGAATACTGAGAGGTTGAGTGAGAAAACAAATCTGTTATTTTATACTACTTCCCTTCCAGTACATGAGTCTTATAGCTCTGCTGTCCAAGGACGCCTAGTCTCAGTCGTAAAACAAGGCTACAGCTAGGCTTCTGTGACTTTGGGAACTTCCTTGTGTGTCTGTCCCCTTTCCTCCCCTTGTCTCTGATTGAGCCTGGCGTTGGTTGAAAGATGGGCCCAGGATGTATGTGCTTGGTCTCAGGCGACAGATGGGCTCAACACAATACAACCCCACCTCAATAAGCCAATTCTGTGTTGTGAGAGTGGTCTGGTTTGACAATTGGAACTGGTCAATCTAAACAAGTTCCAGTCCCTCCTAAAGGGATTCCGGCCTATTTTGTGTATAAAAAATATTCTTCAAAGACCTGTAAATTTCTGGGAAAATGGAACTGGTGTACCTGGGATGACCCCATTAAGCAGCTTCCAATTGAAGGGTCTTTGATCTGGACAAAACAGTGCACTTGCAAGGCGCACTGCAATCTCATGGTTCCAAGACACATCAAACTCAGTGGGTCATATTTTTTGATTGGTACTCAGAGGCCTCCAAAAGATGCACAGAATCTCAGACACATATTCTTTGAGATTCTCATGAAAAATTGAAATTACAGTTGAAGCAAGCTCGGGGGAAATTGGCCTCTCCCCCAAATTTGAATTGCCAGCAATTATATCCATCCCTGATGGGGCCCTTAATGGTCATACCCTCAGTTAGAAGACATCCTAGACATGTGCACCAATGTGGCAATGGCCCCTCCAATGAACCCCACCACCTCACCATCTTCATATTCCTCCTGGTCCCCAGCTATTCAATGGGCTCCACAACCCGCAACCCCACAAACGTCTTCAACCAGTCCCTCCTGTTTGTCTTCCAGTCCAGGATGGGAAGCATACCCAGGGACTAAGGATACTTCAGTAGTTCTGACCAAGTCTCCTTATTACCTGTGGTCCAGAAACTCCGGTCCCATTAAAGGAGAACAAGCCCCTTTGCAGCATGCTGGTAGTATGGACAATTTAATGGCCCCTTTGAAAGAGGTATGTGGTAATGGAACCATGGTGGCAAACACCATCATAATCCATCCACCCTGGACCCCTGCTGACCTCCATAATTTGATCCTGCATTTTCCAAAAATTTGAGAAAATCCAGCCAAATTCAAGGAGGAATTAGAGACTGTTATAAATTGTTATAATCCCACTTGGGCTGATATCATGGAATCATAGAATAGTAGAGTTGGAAGGGGCCTATAAGGCCATCAAGCCCAACCCCCTGCTCAATGCAGGAATCCAAATCAAAGCATTCCCGACAGATGGCTGCCGCCCAGCTTCCTCTTGAATGCCTCCAATATAAATGAACTCCTTCATTCAGTACTTCCTAAAGAAACAGCCCAACACTTAAATGCAGTGGCCCAATGGCCTGACCATGACCCCAGTATAGGCCAACCCCTGGTCACTCATAGAGAAAGATTATTGGAATCCATTGGCATTGTCTGTCCTAGAAAAACTGACTGGGCAAAGATAAAAGCTTGCAAGCAGATTGAGAGGATCCAGCAGATTATTTGTAGCGCCTTAAAGACACTTTTGAAAGACATTCAGAAATGGAGGACCTCTTGGTAAATGGACATTCAGCACTTGCCTTCTGTTTTGTTGAAGGCCTATTACCCAAAACATCAGAACAGATTGAAAATGTAGTTATTACCTGAGAAGGAAAGACCCTTGAGGAACTTTTATCAGCTGCATAACATTTCCACAAGAAAATTGAAAAGGCTAAAAAGCTGGTGAATGCAAGCTAATGGCCCTCCAAATTCAAGGCTAGACTCTCCAGAATAACAGACTCCTAATCCAGCAAGGGAGAGGAAGGGGTGCTTCACGTGGGTTAGGAACTCTAGAGGCCCTAGTAGAGGCAGATCTGCCCCCATAGAATCTAGTAAATATGAGACTCAGTGCAACTATTGGAGGCAGGAGGGACACTGGTATTCTTAATCCCCACATGGACCAGGGCATTCAGGATTTGCAGTGCCTGTTCCTCCGCCACTACCAGTTCCCCTTCATTACATTTCTGACAATGCTGAGGAGTTTAAAGATTAGGATTGCCTAGAGGAATGTAACATCACTGCTCCAGTTTTGACCCTACACCCCTCAGGCCCTTATGTTACTTGCTCTATTAACAACCAAGCTCCTTCATGCCTTGCAGACACTGGTGTATCTCGCTCCATCTCTGTGCACTTCTGAATTTCCTTCTGTCTCAGCCTCAAGTAAGGTCATCAATGCCATAGGCATTGAGGGTCACACTATACTTCACCTTGTCTACACTCCCTGTCTGTCTTGATCCAATTTCCAATTTTCAGAATCCAATTTCTGAACAACATGCCTTTCTCCTTAGTCCATCCTGACCTGTTAATCTCCTGGGAGGGATTTGTTGTGAAAGTTGGGCTGCACAATTTATTGTTCCCCTGATGGCAACTATTTAGAGGTGCCTGAGCAACAACATTGGGACATTTTGGCCCATTAACAGAATCTGGAAAACCCCAACCCAACACTTCCTTGTTGCAATAGAAACTGTTGGATAGGGTTCCTCCCCAACTTTGGTCTACGCATTCTAATGAAGCAGGCCAAATTTTAAGTGCAGAGCCAGTGTGTATCACTGTTGACCTGACCAAACCATTCGTATGCATGCATTAATATCCCATCTCCAAGGAACCCAAGGCTGGTATCAATTGCATCCTGGATTCCTTACTCAAACAAGGTATTGTTGTCCCTACACATAGCCCATGTAACACCTATCCTTTCCATGAAAAAAACAAGGAAGGACACTTGGCACTTTGTTCAGGGCTTGTGTGCCATAAATACCTCAGTCTATCCACTTTTCCTGTTGTTCCCAATCCTGTCACTGTTATTTCTTATATACCTTCCACTGCTACCTATTTTACAGCCGTAGGCCTCTGCTCTGCTTTCTTTTCTATCCCTATCCATCCTGATAGTTTTTGTTCGTGTTCAGTTTTCAAGGACTCCAATATAAGTGGACTAGCCTGCCTCAGGGATACATAGAGTCTTCCACCTTGTTTTCCCAAATTTTGAATCAGGATCTTGACTCCATAGTGTTCCCGAGTGGCTCCATCCTGGTACAATATGTGGATGATTTTTTATTGGCTAGTCCCTGTCTAGAAACCTGTAAAACTAACTGGTTCTTCTTTGTGCTCTTACTGAATGTGGATATAAAGCCTCTAAATCCAAGTTACAACTCTGTCAGCCCAAGGTCCATTATCTCAGTCATGAAATTTCGGCTGGCCAATACCACTTATCTGACTCTAGAATTAAGGCTATTCTTTCTGTTCCCAAGCCTACCACTCGCAAACAAATGCGAAGATTTTTAGGCATGACTAGATACTGTAGACAATGGCTATGCTTTTATCATTAACCCCCTGCAACAAATGACTCTTGATTCCACTCCTGAGCCCCTGCAATGGACTGAGAATGACAATAAAGCCTTTACCCAGATGAAATAAGCCCTGGCATCTGCCCCTGCTTTAGGTATTCCTGACTATATTATTTTTATTTATTGATTGATAAATCTTTATTTACTAAACCTTTCACACTGTTTTGTCATGAAAAAGAATGGTTTGCTTAGGGCTTCCTCACAAAAACATGGGGACAAACATCAACCTATAGCTTATTACAGATTCTTTCTGGATCCTGTGGTTTCTGGACTACCACCCTGTCTTTGTTCAGTAGCCTCCGCTGCCTTCCTAATAGAAAAGGCAGAGACTCTTGCTTTGGTCAGCCCCTTGTTGTGGCTGTCCCACATGCTGTGACTGCTCTATTGCTTCAAAGCACAATCCAGCACATCTCTAACTCTAGACTCACCTGATACGAAAAACTGCTTTTATCTGCTGCTAATGTGACTTTTACCCATTGCTCTGTTTTGAACCCAGCCTCACTGTTACCTGCCCCCATGGACTGACACCCTCATGACTGTCTTACTGTTACTGAGCAATTGCTAATCCCTCACCTGGACTTAAAAGGTTTTCCAATGCAGAAACCTGATCTAATTCTTTACACCGATGGCTCCTGCTTGCAAGATGAGAAGGAACAATTGGTTGCAGGCTATGCAGTCTGTACTCAGTACCAAATCTTAGAAGCTTACCAACTCCCAAATGTTAATTTTCCTCAAAAGTCAGAGCTTTTTGCCCTCACCTGAACCTGTATCCTTGCAAAGGACCAGGCTGCTACCACTTACACTGACTCCAGGTGTGCCTTTGGTGTAATACACGACTTTGGACAGTTGTGGGAACAAAGAGGCTTCCTCACATCCGCAGGAACCCATACTAGCAATGGTTGTTACATTAATGTTCTTTTACAAGCTCTTTTATTACTATCTGCCTTTGCTATTGTGAAATGTAAAGCTCATGATTCTTCTTCCGATGATGTTGCATGTGGAAATGCCCTAGCTGACCATGCAGCTAGGAATACAGCCCTTCCTGGTCCTCAGGCTCCTAATGATGTTTTGATTTGTTTTTCAGATGACCAGTCAGCATTGGCCACACTGACTAATCTCACACGTCTTCAAGATCTGGCCCCAGAAAGCAAGAAAAATGACTGGTTCTGCAAGGGATGCATTCTGCACCCCGATGCTTTGTGGCACCACCTGGACGGCCACCTGGTTGTGCCAAAATCGCTTTTACCTTACCTTGCTTGGTGACCCATTCAGTGGCCCACACAAGCAAAGGGGGGATGATAGCTGCAGTACAGTGTGATTGGTTTGCCCCAAATTTTTCCTGCATGGCACAGCAGTACTGTAGTATATGCCCTACCTCCCTGGCTCACAACATTGGCCAGTGGGTTAAACACATCCAAATAGTGCACCCCCTTCTTCAAATGGACTTCATACAGATGCCTAAGTGTTGCTCCTTCAAGTACATTTTAGTTATTATTGACATGTTTTCAGGTTGGATTGAAGCATACCCTTGTGCCCACACAGATTCTACCACTGTGGCCAAAAAGCTTCTTAAGGAATTCATCCCTTGGTTTGGGTTGCCCTTGATACTGAACAGTGACCATGGAACTCACTTCACAGGCCAAGTATGGTAGTTCAACATCTTTGTAAGGCCCTTAACGTACAACAACACTTACCTTGTACTTATCATCCGCAATCTAGTGGTGTGGTAGAAAGATGGAGTTTGGATCTGAAGACTAGAATGTCCAAAATCTGTGCTGAAATATGTTTGAAATAGCCTGATGCATTGCCCCTTGCCCTCATGCACATCCCCTCTACTGTGAATCGCAAACATGGTCTCACACCACATGAAATTTTGACAGGACATCCTATGCGCATGCCAACCACACACCCATGTGCACAATTTGACATACAGCTCATTGATGAATTGATCCTAATTTACTGCAAGGCCTTAAGGAAATGTGTCAGATCTATCCATTCACAGATCCAGGAAGCATTGCCTTGCCTAGCAGAAGGTCAGTGCCATCCTCTGGAGCCAGGAGACTGGGTGTATATAAAGGTCCACCAGTGAAAGAACATGCTTCAGCCCAGGTGGAGGGATCCCTTCCAGGTGCTGCTGACTACAAACGCTGCTGTTAAGTGTCAAGGACACCAGACGTGAATTCATGCATCGCACTGCGAGAAGGTACTACAGCTGCTGGATACAGAAGCAGCAGAACTTCGCCCCAGACCTGCACTTCCTGAGGCCCAGGACAAAGACCCTCAGGACCTCCCACCGGCTAGTGGGAAGGAGCACAAAAATACACCTTGCTATAACCTCCAACCCAGACTGATGACCTGAGTGCGCTACCCTTGCTGAATCCCATCCCCTGCACTCCCCAAAGTGCCATAATAATGCACTCTAAAGCCCAGCAGTGAACCTAGCACCAGCTGGTGAACATAAAGGCAAGATGATGGCAACTGAAACAGCTCAACAAAGACCCTACCACTCTAGCCCAGAAAAAAGAGACTTGCTGCCTAGATCCTACCCTCCTGGGTGGATGTAGCTCATTGTTCCTCTGCTGGGTTCTTCCATAGAGTTCCACAGAGTCAAATATATAGGCAAATATTGATGATATTCAGTAATGAGTATGTTACAGCTTGAAAATTCAACAGGAGGCTTCAGATACATTAAACTTTGTGCAATTCTGGTAAGCTGATGCAAGAAAAGAAAAAACAGCTTTTAGGGGAAGGATCTTGCTACGGTGGGGTCTAAGCAAAGGTCAGAAGGGCTTGGGGCTTGGCTGTTGACCCACCAACTAAGGAATGGACTTTGACCACCCCAGTGCCAAGGTCAGAGCTAAACGAGATTGTGGGGACAGTTGGACTTTTGAGAGGGGCTAGAAAACAGCCTAAGAGACTTGTGTACCATGCAAACATCTTCATCCGCTTTGTGGGAGAAATGGCTAAGAAATCCAAGGTTTCCAATTGTTGGATTTGTAGCCATGTGCCCATATATGTGGGAGGGAGAATTCCCATTATTTTTACCCCGCCCTTTTTCCAAAGCTGGAACTCAGGGCGGCTTACAAGTAAAAAAACGAATACATATAATAAAAACATACAAAACCCTGCAATTAAAATTAAATTAAACTATATATGACATTAAAACCTTTAAACATACACTTAAAATTGTTAAAAACAGTTTACAGTAAAACAATACCGCACACCTCTTAAATGCTATCCTTAAATTGGGTTGCCATATTGCCCGGTTAGCCGGGTTTTACCCGGATTCTTTGCATGCCACCCAGAGCCTGGTTAGCCCCTTAGGTGGCCCAGATTCTCAGCTTTAATTAAAAAAAAAGTTTCTAGGTCCCCCCCCATTTATCTGAAAATCTCATAAATTGGGTAAGTATATACATTTCAGTTTTTTCCCCTCTTGTGTGCAGGAGTCAGATCCTGGGCAGTGTTTTGAAAACCTTCCCAATACTTGCTTTTGTAAAAGCAATGCTAATCCCATATGCCCAGAGTAAATCCCATTGAATTCAGTAGGACTTACTTTTAAGTAGACATGGTTATGTATGTGCTGAAAATCAATGGGACTTTGGAGTGAATGTAAAAAAGAATTGTGTTTGTGTTCTAACTCTTTCTGTCCCCCTCTCCAGTCTTATTTTAAAGCAAGTAGGCAGGGCTTACTTAGGTATTACAGTTTTTATTCTGTAGGAAACTAATACTGATTTTTTAAAACTAATACTGATTTTTCTGCAATGACCAGCTGGTTTGACAATAAACTATTATATGGGCTGTATGTATTTATATATCTGCAGTGTGTGTGTGTATGGAGTCTTTCCAACAACCCTGTGAGGTAGGGTTGGAAACCAAGGCAGCTCACAACAAGAAATAAAGCCATTTAAAATCCAATAACCATAAAGACAAGTATGAACAGTTGCAAAACAGCGTAAAGTGGCATGATTTGGAATTTTGGGTTGTGTGAATGAAGTTGCTTATCACTTGAGGTTGCATTTCTGTCCCTGTTTGAGTAAGCCCCACTGAATACACTGGGACTTGCTTCTGAATAAATAAACCTAGGATTGCACTATAAATATCTTTACGGTTTGTGTAAATAATAAATATATTTGATAGTCATGCTTATATAAATATTTCTTCATTTATCCTATTTTTGGTTTTCGGTTAGGAATCTTGACTGGTTGTGAGATGCTTAGTTTTCTGCCTTACTCATAGGAATCTTGTTGTGGTTGGTATGGTATTGCATTTAAGAAATCATGGTACGAAATGGCCTGAATCAGGATAAGGCAGATTCCTTGGTTCCTAAAAGTGGGAAGAGACTCAAGGGCCACAGTGACTCCAACATTTATTTATGTATTTTTATTTACAACATTTATATACCGCTTTATTGTAAAAAAATCTCAAAGCAGTTTACAGAAAGAATTAAAACAATAAAATTATTGGCAAAAGCGTTAAGGACAGATACTTAAAAACATTCAAAATAATAAAACCAACAATGAGTTAAAAACAGATTTAAAAACACAATAGCTCCACATGCCTGGAGAGGCTTGCCTCAAGAAAACTGATTTTAGCAGGTGCTGAAAAGAGGCATCTGCCTAATATCAAGAGGCAAGGAGTTCCAAAGCGTAGGTGCTGCCACTTTACAGGACTGATTTCTTACAAGAGCAGAACAAGTACTATGTGGCACCCATAACATGGAAAGCACAGCTTGAACTTGGCCTGGTAGCAAATCAGCAGCCAATGCAGATTTCAGAGCAGAGGTATTATGTACTGATAGGATCTCACTCATGTCAGCAATTGTGCTGCAGCATTCTGCATTAACTGCAGTCCCCAGGTCAGGTTGTGCTGCATGGGGATTTCTGTGACCTTGGCTGACTGGCTGCTAGGATTTTTTCTGGTTTGGGTTTTTGGTTATGAATCCTGACTGGTTGTGGGATGCTGAGTTTTCTGCCTTACTCATAGGAATCTATGATATTACATTTAGGAAAGTGTTACTGCCTTTTGTGTTGTGTTTTTCCTATTTGCATTTCACTTATCTTTAACCTTACTCTGTTACAGCCATAGAAGCAACAGCAGCATATGCAAGATAATTAACTCCCATTAGTGATAAGAGCAAGAATTTATAATTATTATTTTAATTAAAACAAGAGGCTTATCAGTACTTTGAAGAGGACCAGATATTGATTTTCTTTCTGAGCCCAGGACTGGGTCTTTCATGATGCCCGGTGGGGGGGGGGAGCAGGAGAGTAGTCGATAAAACAGACATCCTGGCATTGGTAATCTAAGTAGCAAGGTATGTGTGGGCAGGCCCAGTTTCATTTTGAATAGGGAGGTGGAACCTGTGTAGATGTGGTTGATCAAAGGGAGAAGAAATTTTGAGTTAAGCAAAGCTCTGCTTTTATAAAACCTAAGAAACATACAGATACTTTGAATGTCTGAGTGCCTGCACCAGTGGAATACTAGAGGAACTTGTAAAACTTGCTGCAACAGTATTTAGAACTGAGCATGTGGTGTGAAAGACTCCTTTTCCTAACATTTTGGCTTCTTGTTTTTCTCCACCCACCACATCTCTGAAATATATCGTATATGTAATGGTTAACCGTACTGCTGCCCTGACTTACTTTATGTTTGTTGCTATTTTGTGTTTTTATTATGTTTTTATATTGATTGTGTATTTTTGTTTTTATTATATTTGTAAGCTGTGCTGAGCTCTGTTTTTAACAGCAGAAGGGCAGGATATAAATCCTCTTAATCAATCAATCAATATTCCATAGTGTTGGAAACTAGAGTCTAGGCATTTAAGGCTGAAAATGTTGCTTTTTAAAAAAAGATTTCTCACATCTTTCCCCAGTTTTTTGTGGTAATTCCTAGGCACAAAAACAAAACAACTGGACAATCGAAATATTAATAGGCAAATAACAGGCAAATAATAGGCAAATAATATGCATACTATGCAAATTAGCCTGCCCGGATTTGTGGAACTGGAATATGGCAACCCTATCCTTAAACATCTTCTCTTCCAAAGGCCTGTCGGAATAAAAAGGTCTTTACCTGCCGACGAAAGGACAGGAGGGAGGGGGCCATTCTTGCCTCCCTCGGAAGGGAGTTCCAAAGCCTGAGGGCAGCCACCAAAAAGGCCCTATCCCGTGTCCCCACCAATCGTGCTTGTGAAGGTGTTGGCACTGAGAGAAGGGCCTCTCCTGAGGATCACGGGGCCCGGCCAGGGTCATATAGGGAGATACGGTCTGACAAATAGCCTGGACCTAGGCCGTTTAGGGCTTTAAAGGTCATAACCATCACTTTGAATTGTGCCCGGAAGCAAACTGGGAGCCAGTGGAGCTGTTGTAACAGGGGGGTTGTATAATCTCTGTAACCAGCCCCAGTTAGCACTCTGGCTGCAGCTCGTTATACCAATTGAAGCTTCTGAGCAGTCTTCAAAGGCAGCCCCACGTAGAGCGCATTACAGTAATCTAAACGGGATGTAACTAAGGCATGTGTCATGATGATGAATTTTCATTAAGTTTTTTTTAAATCCACAAATTGCAGCAGAAATGAGGAGAACTGAATTTAAGAATGGAAAAAAGAGAAAATGAGAGAACTGAAATTGCCAGGTTTTTCTATCTCTAGTATACACTCTTGTTTACTTAGCACACACTGCACTGAGCCCACCGCTAGCTTGGGAACCAGTTTACACACAACATTAGCCATAATCCATATCTATCCCTGTATCTATTCTGTCATGAAATATTGCATTTTGGTGCATTTCTGCCCAAACCAGCTTCCATCTGAATTGAGAAAAAGAATAACTTACTTGTGTTGTAAGTTGGCAATGTAGTGTACACAACCAAAAATACCTTTTCAGTGTTTCCTGATATGCAAAGACTCTGACAATGTTAAGCTTCTGGAAGAAAAGATTTTCAGAATTGTGAAGCTTCCACAAACAATGTCTTTCTATCTCCTTTGTTGACATAAAGATGTGCAACCAATGGGATAATCAGAAGTCTGTTCTCAGAGGATCTGAAAAACCGTGAATGGCACTCAGAAAAAGCTGGGGCCAAGTAGTCTAGGACTTTTGGGGCTGAAACCAGCATCTTGAATTGTGGCTGGAAAGTTGCAGGAAACTGATCCTGATCCTCAAATATCAATGCAACCTGCTTCTGGTGATCTATCACTATTGCGAGGTGTTCTGCACAAAGTCTAGCTACCTAGAAGTACTGAGCAGCTGCACACAGGGTGGCCTTGAGCAAAAACTGATGACAATAATCTCCAAAATAATACAAATATGCATTAACCTTTCATTAATATGCAAATATACAATACAAATAATGCAAATATGCATTATTTGTACAATAATGCAAATATGCATTATTTGTACAATAATGCAAATATGCATTAACCTTTCCCCATAGGTGGGGGAACCTGTGCATTTGAAGAAACTTACAATGCAAAAACTTACTTTTTTCAGAAGTAAGCAAATAAAGTCAAGGTGTAATCAGACATGATACGATTCTAAAAACTATATAGAAATGAATAGTGGAAAAAATAGTCTTTGCTAATAGCCGACAGAATACACAATAATGCCCAATTTCAAATGCACATGCACTTTACTACACAGGGAGTGATATGAATTGTTAGCTCTATAGACAAAATATACATAACACTCCCAGTGGCAACACGGCAATAAAATGCAGAGGTGTACAAATACAGAAATATAAAATGCAAATGTAAAATGCACAACAAATCTCAAATACTATGCCAAATATGCCAAAATATGCCAACCGTGTTTCGACTTGATTCAAGTCTTCATCAGTGGCATTTATTCAGAGAGCTATTAGAATCATATCATGTCTGATTAGACCTTGACTTTCTTTGCTTTTCTTTATCTGGTCTCTGGTCAAGGAGTATTTTCTCCATGTGAGGTTTTTGTTTTCAGAAGCAAGCCCAGACTCAGTTTATTGGCCCTCATTCAGTCCACCACCGAGTCCAGGCAGTGACCCAGGGCTTGCACGGCCTCTCCTGATTCAGATGTTACAGAGAAATAGAGCTGGGTATCATAGGAAACGGACCTTTAATGTGGTGGCACCTACCCTGTGGAATTCTCTCCCCTTAAATATTAGGCAGGCGTCATCTCTGTTATCTTTTCAGCGCCTATTGAAGACCTTCCTCTTTCAACAAGCCTTTTAAGTTGAGACCTATCCCAATCTGCATCTGTGTTGGAATTGCTTTTTAATATATTCTTAAACCTTTTAAAAATGTTTTTAATTTTAGATGATGTTTTGAAAGCTTTTTTAAGAAACGTTTTTAAAGATGCTTTGTTTTAATGTGTTTTAAAGTTTATTTTCATGACGTTTTGTTTGCCGCCCTGGGCTCCTGTTGGGAGGAAGGGGGGGATATAATTCAAATAATAAAAATAAAATAAATAAATACATAATGTCTCTCAGGTTGTCAGGCTACATAGGACAGTGGTTCCCAATTTTTCCCCCTAAGGACCACTTGAAAATTGCTGAGGGTCTTGGCCGACCACTTAATGATTTTTCTGCCTCTTGTAGTGATCATAATGCATTAAATACTATATGATTTTAATTGTATTTTAGTTTGATTGCTTATTTTATTTCTTAAATTGTATTTTATTGTATTACAATTTGCATTCCATAGAAGTCAGATTGTAAAACTATAAAACACAATGTAAGAAATAAAATATGATTAAAAATCAATGCAAATATTTAATGCAATGGATGTGCTATCTCTTATTTTCATCCACAAACCTAAACACACTGTGGACTACCTGAATGAAGCTCATGGACCACTGGTGGTCAGCAGACCACAGTTTGGGAACCCCTGACATAGGATAAAGAAAAGCTGTCCACAGAAGCTTGTAAATGATAAGGCTGGTGTTGTCCTCTCAAACCAAAACCAATTCATAAGGCCCAATTACATGATACGTGAACCATGTGGTTGACTTTTAATAGGTGATTTGTTTTGTTTAATAGAAGTTGTGAGGGGGTTTCATCTGGATTGGGACTGCAGCACATGGGGGGGCGGGTAGGCTTGAATCTTTTCCCCATGTTTATTTATTTATTCATTATTTGATTTATATCCCACCCTTCCTCCCAGCAGGAGCCCAGGGCAGCAGTGTTGTGGTCCACTGCCTCATGTTGGCAGTGGCAGCAGCTTCTGCCCAGCAGCAAATAGCAGTTTTGAACAGGAGCAGGATTTTCATTATGACTGCTGCATTCAAGTGGGGTGGGGGAAGGGTTAATTCCACCCCCTGTAGGCTCAGTCTTGTGAGTGCCATGAAGCTCAGGATGGTGGTGGTGGGTGAATTTCCCATATAGTAAGTTACTAGCCAATTTGTTTGGCTGGAGCAGGTCTTCTTCGGTCTGCATATCTTTGCACAATGAGACTTTCCGGCTGTAATCTGCTGTTTGGGTTTGTTATTGCTGAGTCTCTAGTAATAATGGGCTGCATTTTTTCATGTATTAAACTGTGTACAATTCTTGCTTTCATTAGCAAATCGGCAGACTGGAGGCCCTTGAATGGTTGCATTGTTCATTTATTATTACACATTCTTTAAAAAGAGAGAGAGGTGGCATACTTCTAGACAAATACCAAGCTTCAGAAAACTATGTGATTCATAGCTCTGTACTTAAAGAGGGACTTCTGCATTTGTTTTTTCCTAACAGAATCCCCCACTTTTTCATAGAAAATTGCATTAGAAAATCAAAAGCAGTTTGTGATGCAGTATGGCTGGATCTCTCTTAAGAGACTGTGCTTTTTAACAAAATGCACATACTGTATTCAGGTGCTGTAATTGTATCCACAGATTCTGTGTAACTTTTATTGCTTTGTAGAGAGACCTGTTTTCATTCTGGTAATCACTTCTACAAACAGTAACACTATATGTTTGTTAGCCTATTTTCAAAAGACATTGATTTTCCTTGGTTCTCAAATCAAACAAAGTCAAAGTTGTTCATACAGACCCTGGATTAACTGGATGGGAGCCCTTTAAACATATGTATGAAAAAGAAGTTAAGTATTTGTCTAATTACTTAAGAGTACTTAGCTATTTATTCCAGGATAGTCCTGTTAGTCTGTTAGAGCAAGTGCACAAAAAGAGTCTTGTAGCACCTTACTCTGTGAAATCGTATGCAGATGTGCTCAAAAGTAAGTCAAAAGTACCCCCTCTAGGATGCACACTTTAATGTGGTGAGGGGGTTTGAGAGTGTTGAAGAAGCTGAGAGCAATGCCGTCAGGAGTCTAGAGCAACAGGCTAGACTCCTAGCAGGGGCACCCAAGGAGGAATAGTCAAAGCTGAGACACCAGACTAAGATGCATCCAAACTCAGAGGAAGACAATGGTAAGCCACCTCTGAATACCTCTTACCATGAAAACCCTATGAACAGAGTATCCAAAATGCAACACGAAATAGTGCTGGAAGATGAGACCCCAGGTCAGAAGGCACTCAACGAGCTACTGGGGAAGAACAAAGGATGAGTAGCGCTGTGACTAATGACGCAGCTGGGTCAAAGCCACAAGGAAGCTCAGAGGCTGATGCGCACAGATGCGAAAGGAGAGTCCTGAGTTGTACGATGCACACAACAGAAACATGGAATGTGAGAAGCATGAACCAGGGAAAGTTAGAAATTGTCAAGCAAGAAATGGAACGCATCAACATCACAATACTTGGCCTGAGTGAATTAAAATGGACGGGAATAGGACATTTTCAATCAGGCAACTACAAAATATTTTATGCAGGAAATGATAAATTAAGAAGAAAGGGGGTTGTTTTAATAGTGAGAAGTGATGTAGCAAAGCAATTAGAAGCTACAACGCAAGGTCTGAGTGAGTTATATCACTGAGATTAAATGGGAAATCTATTAACATAGCCATCATCCAAGTCTATGCTCCAATGGCAAACGCAGAAGAGGAATTGGAGAGATTTTATGCAGAAGTACAGGAAGAAATTGATCACACACCGAAACAAGATGTGCTGATAATCATGGGGGACTGGAATGCAAAAGAAGGGAACAGAGACGAACTAGGAATTGTGGGGAAATAGGGCTTAGGAGACAGAAATGAAGCAAGAGAAAGACTTATTGAATTCTGTGAAGCCAATAATTAGATTCTTGCAAACACAATTTTTGAGCAACTGAAAAGACAACTGTACATGTGGACATCACCAAATGGTCAATATAGGAATCAAATTGATTATATAATTGGTAACAGAAGATGGAGAAGTTCCATACTTCCTGCAAAAACAAGACAAGGAGCAGACTGCAGTACAGATCATGAACTGGTAGTATCGAAAATCAGAGTAAAGCTAAAGAAGAACAAAGCAATCATAATGCCAAAATACAATTTAAATAACATTCCAAAAGAATATAAAGTTCAAATAAGGAACAGGTTTGAGGCTTTAAATTTAGTTGACAGAGAACCAGAAGAACTATGGAGTGAAGTCAGAGACATTATCAGGGAAGAATGCAAAAAGGCACTACCTCTAATTAAAAAGAGAGAAAGATCTCAATGGATGACGGAAGAAACTCTTAAAATGGTTAAAGAGAGAAGGAAAGCAAAAGCGAAAGGGGAAACACGGTCAGAACCCTAAATGCAACAATACAATGACTAGTACGTAAGGACAAAGAGAACTATTACAATAGTTACTGTATAGAAATAGAAGAGGACAACAAAAAGGATAGAACAAGAGCACTATTCCAAAAGATTAGAGAAATGAAAGGCAAATTTAAACCAAGGGTAGGGATGCTGAATAATCAACAGGGGAACACTCTGACTGACCGAGATGAAATAAAGGGAACATGGAAGCAATACACTGAAGAACTCTGTAAAAGAGATGCCAGGATGACAGATTCATTTATGGAGGAATCATATGACGAAGAACCAGAAATTTTAGAATGTGAGGTGAAAACTGCTCTTAAAATACATGGAAGAAACAAATCACCAGGAACAGAGGGCATACCAACAGAGTTGCTACAAACTACTGACACTGAATCTGTTCAAATTTTGACAAAAAATTGCCAAGAAGTACAGAAAACTAAACAATGGCCCACAGACTGGAACCGTTCAATATACATCCCAATTCCAAAAACAGGGGATCCCAAGGAATGCAGTAAATTATAAAACTATTGCCTTAATATCCCATGCAAGTAAAGTAATGCTCAAGATTCTACGACAAAGGCTCTTACCATTTATGGAACGAGAAATGCCAGACGTTGAAGCTGGATTTAGAAAGGGAAGAGGCACCAGAGATCATATTGCAGACATACGTTGGATAATGGAACGGACTAAAGAATTTCAGAAGGAAATCACCCTGTGCTTTATAGATTACAGCAAAGCCTTTGATTGTGAAGATCATGAAAAGCTATGGAATGCTTTAAAAGAAATGGGGGTGCCTCAGCATGTGATTGTCCTGATGCGCAACCTATACTCTGGACAAGAGGCTACTGTAAGGACAGAATATGGAGAAACTGATTGGTTCTCCATTGAAAAGGGTGTGAGACAGGGGTATATTTTATCACCCTATTTGTTTAATCTATACACAGAACATATCATACGGAAAGTGGGATTGGACCAAGATGAAGGAGGTGTGAAAACTGGAGGGAGAAATATTAATAATTTAAGATATGCAGACAATACCATACTACTAGCAGAAACCAGTAATGATTTGAAACGGATGCTGATGAAAGTTAAAGAGGAAAGCACAAAAGCAGGACTACAGCTGAACATCAAGAAGACTAAAGTAATGACAACAGAAGATTTATGTAACTTTAAAGTTGACAATGAGGTCATTGAACTTGTCTAGGATTATCAATACCTTGACACAGTCATTAACCACAATGGAGACAATAGTCAAGAAATCAGAAGAAGGCTAGGATTGTGGAGGGCAGCTATGACAGAACTAGAAAAAGTCCTCAAATGCAAAGATGTATCACTGAACACTAAAGTCAGGATCATTCAGACCATGGTATTCCCAATCTCTATGTATGGATGTGAAAGTTGGACAGTGAAAAAAGTGGATAAAAGAAAAATCAACTTATTTGAAATGTGGTGTTGGAGGAGAGCTTTGCACATACCATAGACTGCGAAAAAGACAAATAATTGGGTGTCAGAACAAATTAAACCAGTACTGTCACTAGAAGCTAAAATGATGAAACTGAGGTTATCATACTTTGGACATATAATGAGAAGACATGATTCACTAGAAAATACAATAATGCTGGGAAAAACAGAAGGGAGTAGAAAAAGAGGAATGCCAAACAGGAGATGGATTGATTTCATAAAGGAGCTTGGAAAAGTTACTTTTTTGAACTACAACTCCCATCAGCCCAATCCAGTGGCCATGCTGGCTGGGGCTGATGGGAGTTGTAGTTCAAAAAAGTAACTTTTCCAAGCTCTGACCTGAACTTACAAGATCTGAACAAGGTGGTTCATGACAGATGCTCTTGGAGGTCACTGATTCATAGGGTCGCCATAAGTCGTAATTGACTTGAAGGCACATAACAACAACAAGTCAAAAGTAAGCTGACGCGATTTACTCCTATGTACTGTAGGTGTGCATAGGACTGTAACCTTAGCTTGCAATCCTGGGCATGCTCACTTGGGAAACCACTGAACAGGGTGATGCTTTCTTCTGATCTGAGTAAACACCCTTGGGTTGCAGTGTGACATAATCTTTCATGATTTAGACTGCAATCTTATATATATGTACCTTGGACTAAGTCCCACTGCACTCTCTGGGACTTAGGTCTGAGTAGAAATCTGTAGGACTAGAGTAGAGCCATGTCTACTCAGAAATAAGTCTTACAGTATTCAGTGAGATTGACTTGCAGGAAAATGTCCATAGGATTGCAGCATAAAGACTACTTCATCAGAAGCATGACATGTTACTGATACTTGAAGATATGGTTTTATTGTTTTTCTAGAATTTGTAAGATAAGGTTTTACAGTTTTGTAGAAATGATTTTATTGCTTTTGGAAATTGAGGTTGGGGTTTTATCCTGTTTTTAACTTGTATATTGCTTTGATGGCAGTTTATAAATCCATTAAATAAATGAATTTTATCAGTTTGCATAAATACACACTACACTTGATCTTAGCCAAAAGGCCGTTGGTTTGATAAAGAGTGTCTGGTACTTAAGAGGAAATTCAGAAGGGCTTATCATCAATACAGGAAGGACAACTCTAAAGTGCTGCCACCAGAATACTATGTTTTTAAAAGACAATATAAACAACTGATAATTATGAAAAAGAGGCAGGCAACCAAAAATGGATGGAAGGCCTTGATAAATGCCTCTACAAATAATAATTCTAAGCTGTTCTGGTCTCTAGTCACAGACGCTCTAGCTTCATCGAAGTCACCCCACTGTAATATCTCCCCCCAAATATGGGAACAATATTTTTCTGAGATGTTTGTGGACACAAGGGATTTTTCACTGAATAGTTTGTCCAGTGTAGATCTTGATGTTCTTCCATCTTGGCCTCCGGTAACACAGAGGGAGGTAAAATCTCTGATCTGTCGTCTCAAGTCTGGGAAGGCCCCGGGATCCGATGCCATACCCCCTGAGTTGTTGAGGATCAACAAAGAATGGCGGGCCCCTTTACTGGCCAATTTATTTACCCAAATTAACCACTTGGGCAAATTTCACTCGGCCTGGCTCGAGGCCATTGTGATCCCAGTCTATAAGAAAGGGGATAGAGACAAACCTTCCAACTATAGGCCCATTAGTCTACTATCTGTAGTGGGTAAGCTGTATACCAGCTACCTTAATACGAGATTGGCTTCCTGGCTAGAAGAGGAGGATATTCTGGGAAGGGAACAGGCAGGCTTCCGGAAGGGCAGATCTACGATCGACCATTGCTTAGTATTAAATCATTTGGCAGAAAAGTACAGGAGCTCCTTCGGCAATGGCCTGTCTGTCGCCTTCATAAATCTCAAGTCTGCCTTTGATTCTATTCCTAGGGATAAGCTATCGGCTAAACTATCCCAAACAACCATGGACAAAAGACTTCTTTTTTTTGATCTCTCGTCTTTATAAACATACCACGCTTCGGGTAACATGCGGAGCGGATGGTAGTTTAACTAAATCCATCCCTGCTCCCAAAGGGGTCAGACAGGGATGCATATTAGCTCCTACATTATTTAATCTTTTCCTGAACGACCTGAGTAAAAGCTGCCTCTCTACTGATTTTCATCCACCCAAGCTGGCTGACTCAAGATACCCACTCCTGCTTTACGCCAATGACGCTGTTCTTATGTCCTTATCCAAAATAGGCCTGAAATGTTTATTGCGTGCTTTCATGGCCTATTGTACTGCCAATTCTCTAATTATAAACCTTAGTAAAACAAAAATCATGGTTTTTTCCCGGCATCCGCTTTCGTGTAATTGGACAGTTAATGGCCAGCAGATAGAGCAAGTTAAGCAATATAGATATTTGGGGGTCATATTCCACTCTACCCTCTCTTGGACTACCCATATACACTCTGCAGTCTTCACTGCGCAAAACACCGCTAAGGCCATTCTCTGCTTTTTTTATACCAAAGGTGGTCAGTACATACCAGCGGCCATCCAGGTATTCAAGTAGAAAATCCTGCCCCAATTACTCTATGGAGTGCCAATCTGGGTTCTGAGCCTTAATTATAAAATTGAAACAGTCCTTTCCTCCTTTTTATGATCAATTTTTGGCATGCCACGTTGTGTTCCTGCGGCCGGCCTTCATCTTGAAACAGGATTAGCATCAGTTGAATGCACGGCCTGGTCTCTTGCTTTGAGGTATTGGCCTAAGGTGGCCTACACTGGCCCTTTCCTGGGCTATTTAAATCTTCTTTGGAATGATGTCTTTTCTAGTGCTTGGTCAAAAAGTTTCCATGCTAAATTATCCATGCTTGGTTTCTCACTGGATTATCTATCTACTTTAGAGCCTGTGGTAGCTAAGCAGATAATAAAGAAGCGAATTAAAGATGTAGATTTCCAACATTCTATGACAAATGCCTCCAAATCTTGCTCGCCTATTCATTCAGAACTGGGTTTTGCTTTCCCAAATTTTGCTATGTATCTAGAAACTTTGACAATCCCAAAATACCGTCATGCTTTTTCTAGGGCAAGATTCAATTGCCTATTTTCGGCAATTTATTTATTTATTTATTTTTATTTAGTTAGTTTCATTTTTAGACCGCCCATAGCTAGTAGCTCTCTGGGCGGTGTACAAACAGGATTAAAATACAATAGAATAATAAAATCAGTAACACATAGCAGCAAATTAAACATGAAACATGAAACATTAAAATGCCTGGGAGTATAACCAGGTCTTAACCTGGCGCCTAAAAGAAAGTACCGTAGGCGCCAGGCGTATCTCCTCAGGTAGGCTGTTCCACAGTTCGGGGGCCACTACAGAAAAGGCCCTAGATCTAACAACATTCCTCCGGGCTTCCTGATGAGTTGGTACCCGGAGGAGGGCCTTAGATACTGAACGAAGTGGACGGGTAGGTTCATAGCGGGAGAGGCGTTCCACAAGGTATTGCGGTCCCACACCGTATAAGGCTTTATAGGTCAAAACCAGCACCTTGAATCTAGCTCGGAAACAGATGGGTAGCCAGTGCAGGCAGGCCAGGACAGGTGTTATATGCGCAGACCGATGGGTCCTCGTCAGCAGCCTGGCTGCCGCATTTTGCACTAGCTGGAGTTTCCGAACAGTCTTCAAGGGCAGCCCTACGTAGAGCGCATTACAGTAGTCCAATCTAGAACTTACCAGAGCGTGAACAACTGAGGCGAGATCGTCACTGTCCAGATAGGGGCGTAGTTGGGCTACTAGGCGAAGATGGTAAAACGCATTCTGTGCCACCGAGACCACCTGAGCCTCAAGCGACAAGGAAGGGTCAAAAAGGACCCCCAAACTACGAACCTGTTCCTTCAAGGGGAGTGTAACCCCATCTAGAACAGGATGAACATCCAGCATCTGGGCAGGTAAAGGGCTCACCAACAGTGCCTCGGTCTTGTCTGGATTGAGTTTCAGTTTATTAGCTCTCATTCAGTCCATTATCGCGGTCAAGCAACGGTTCAGCACATCAACAGCCTCACCTGAAGAAGGTGAAAAGGAGAAGTAGAGCTGCGTGTCATCAGCGTACTGATGACAACGCACTCCAAAACTCCTGATGACCGCACCCAGAGGCTGCATGTAGATGTTGAAAAGCATGGGGGACAGAACCGACCCCTGAGGGACTCCACAATGGAGAGTCCAGGGTGTCGAGCAGTGTTCCCCAAGCACTACCTTCTGGCGACGGTCCACCAAGTAGGAGCAGAGCCACTGCCAAGCAGTGCCCCCAACTCCCAGCTCCGCGAGCCTCCCCAGAAGGATACCATGGTCGATGGTATCAAACGCCGCTGAGAGATCAAGGAGAATCAACAGGGTCACACTCCCCCTCTCCCTCTCCCGACAAAGGTCATCATACAGGGCGACCAAGGCTGTTTCAGTGCCAAAACCGGACCTAAAACCGAATTGAAACGGATCCAGATAATCGGTTTCATCCAAAAGCGCCTGGAGCTGGCCAGCGACAACCCGCTCCAAGACCTTGCCCAAAAAAGGGACATTAGCCACCGGTCTACAGTTGTTCAAAACATCTGGGTCCAAAGAAGGTTTCTTTAAAAGAGGTCTCACTACTGCCTCCTTGAGACTACCAGGGACTACTCCCTCTCTCAAGGAGGCGTTTATCACCTCTTTGGCCCAGCCGGTGGTCACAGCCCTGCCGGCCTTCACCAGCCAAGATGGGCAAGGGTCCAGAGCAGAGGTGGTCGCCCGCACCATTCCAAGCACGTCCACTTCCTCGAGCTGCACCAACTGAAATTCATCCAACAATGAAGGACAAGACCGTGTTCTGGACACTTCAGTGTAATAATCTGTCATAACATCAGAGTCTAAGTCCCAACGGATGCATACAATCTTATCCTGGAAGTGCTCCGCAAATTCATTGCAGCGGGCTTCCGATGTTTCCTTGGTATCATGAGGGCCAGAATGTAAAAGCCCTCGTACCACCCTAAAAAGCTCCGCTGGGCGCCAGAGGGATGATCTGATGGTGGCAGCAAAATAGGACTTTTTTGCTGCCCTAACCGCTTTTACATACAACTTAGTGGAACCACTTACCAAAGAATGATTACATCCGTCAGGAGTTCGCCTCCACCTGCACTCTAGCCTCCTTCTCTCTTGCTTCATCACTCTCAGCTCCGGGGTATACCACGGTGCTGTATGAGCTCTGCACCGAAGGGGGCGTGCGGGAGTGATCATGTCAATGGCCCAGGTCATCTCCGTATTCCACAGATCGACCATGGCCTCGACAGGAGCGCCAGTGCTATCAGCCGGAAAAACTCCCAGAGCGTTCTGGAAAGCAACAGGATCCATCAGCCTCCGGGAGCGGACAAACTTAATAGGTCCCCCACCTCTGCAGAGGGAAAGGGCTGTCGTGAGTCTAAAACTCAGCAAGCGGTGATCTGTCCATGACAATGGAGTAGATGAAAAATACCCCACCCTCAGATCACCATCTCCATGACCAGTGGCGAAGATCAAATCAAGAGTATGTCCTGATACATGTGTCGGGCCAGTAACAATTTGAGACAGCCCCATGGTTGTCATGGAGGCCATGAAGTCCTGAGCCGCCCCAGACAAGACAGCCTCGGCATGAATGTTGAAATCCCCCAGTACCACAAGTCTGGGGGACTTCAACAATACCTCCGAGACTATCTCCGTCAGCTCAGCTAGGGAAGCCGTTGGGCAGCAAGGTGGGCGGTACACCAACAGTATTCCCAGTCTGTCTCCTTGGCCCAGCACTAGGCAATACTAGAAGGCCACTACCAGAATATTTATTTATTTATTTAACTTGTATACTGCCCCATAGCCAAAGCTCTCTGGGTGGTTTACAATAACTAAAAACAAATACAATTTAAAATACATCTTTTAAAAAACAATTTAAAACACAATTTAAATTTTTTAAACAATATAGAACACATACTAAAATGCCTGGGAGAAGAGGAAAGTCTTGACCTGGCGCCGAAAAGATAACAGTGTTGGTG
The DNA here is from genome assembly GCF_030035675.1 of Rhineura floridana. Taxonomy (NCBI): domain Eukaryota; kingdom Metazoa; phylum Chordata; class Lepidosauria; order Squamata; family Rhineuridae; genus Rhineura; species Rhineura floridana. The sequence continues at coordinate 48,280,872 of NC_084480.1, forward strand.
CCAGGCACACCTCGTCAGCAAGATCATTCCATAATTTGGGGGCCACCACTGAGAAGGCCCTCTCCCTTGTTGCTATTCTCCGAGCTTCCCTCGGAGTAGGCACCCGGAGGAGGGCCTTTGATCTTGAACATAGTGTACGGGTGGGATTTAGACCTTATCTAAATCGTATATGTCCCTGCAGGCTTGCCAATGTTGAATCTTTGATTCATATCTTTTTTTCTCTGTACTTTTTATAAGGTTGAACATAAAAGATTTTTAATTCCCATCATGGAAAAGTTCCCTGGCAGGTCTCTAAATTGGCTTTTAAAATATTTGTTGGCTGATACAGAAAAGTCCATCACTGTGTGTGTAGCCAAATTCATTTATTCTACCCAAGTTATACGTAGGAAGATTTCTTACAGTTAACCATGTTTTATCTTAACTTTGTATTGTTATTTATATTCTATGTAATGTGTATGTGGTTTTTTAGTCTGTTCAACTAATCAATTCTTGTACATTGGGTCTTTGACCGCATAATAAAATTTGATTGATTGATTGATAAATATATAAGCTCACATAGGTAAAGAGAAAAAAAGATATTGGGGCCAAGGCTGATGAGATTCAAAACATATAGTCTGCAAGAAGCCAATGCAAAGTGCAAATACATATAAGACAAGCATAGTGACCATTCACAGCAGCAGACTCCTTGGGGCAGGTAACTGTAAATGTTACTTACATTAGTTACAACTAGCAAGTGAGTGTGGCATAGTAGGATCCAATACACTAATTCCCACTCAGCCATGAAGCTCACTGGGTGACCTTGGGCCAGTCCTTATCTTCCAGCCTGGCCTATCTCACAGGATTGTTGTTGTGAGGATAAAATAAGGAGTGGGAGAACCATGTACACAACCTCGAGCTCCTTGGAGGAAAGTTTGGATATAAATGCAATAAATAAATTATATGTATATTATATGTATTAAAGTATTCTATAATACTTTACAACATTACATTAGCGGTTATACTTAGAGTTGCATCATGTGCTCTTAATCCCGTTGCAATTGCTTACCTGTTTTATACTGTGACAAAAATAGGTAGAAAGGCCTCAGTTTACTTTTGTTCAAAACCTCAAGCTGGACTGAATTTGAAACGTGCACAATGAGCATGCAAGCACTGAATTGTTGATGCAGTTCAGAGCCTGTTTCTGACTCAGAAGAGCATCCAGTATTTAAAGGTAACCAAACCCATCCTCCCATTGCATCACTTCCTCTGACAGATAGCTTGTGTATGCAATTTATGCAATTTGATTGGGATTGCAACCTTAGGTTTAACTGTTAATGTAATCTTTTATCTTTGGATGCTATCTTCTGTTGATTAAGCAGTAAAATGCATGCGAATTCATAGAGGAAGCAAATTCGTTTGTGAACTAATTTCCACAAAAGAACTTACAAAGGACAGCTAATTGGAATGGAAGTACAGCAAGAGATTAAAAGTATTGTTCCTTGTTAGTGCCTTTGTGGCTTCTTTGATCCTAGTAGTCAGAACAATGTAATAACTACTTTTGTGGAAAACTATCAATGCCTAGAAAACACAACATGAACTACAGGCATACCCCACCTAACGTTGCTTCACTTAACCTTGCCTCGCAATAACATACGTGCCCCATACGTCCCCATACCCCGCTTAACGTTCGCAATAACATACATTTGATTGGCATGACGCCGCTGCCATCTAGTGGTGATTGCGTGCAGTACAAGTGAAGACACCCCCCTTTTCCAAAAAATAGAAATTGTAAGTTACAAGTTTGTACAGAATGTTTAGTGATTCCAATGTATATCTGTCTTTTTCAGCCCCTGATGAAGGCTATATAAGATTAGCCGAAACGCATTGGGCTTTTTTTATACAATTTTAATTTACACAAATGGAATAAAACTGTGACTTTTTACTTACGCTTTTTCGTCATTCTGGGTTATCCCCCTCCATTCAACTGTTTCATTGAATGACATCCACTCTTTACCTACCACATGTAGCCTCCCACCCAAATTTAAGCCAAAGCTGTCCCTGGCCACATCCACACCAGACCTTTATTTCACTTTAGACGGTCATGGCTTCTCCCAAAGAATCCTGGGAAGTGTAATTACTGAAGGGTGCCGAGAGTTGCTAGGAGATGCCCTGTTCCCCTCACAGAGCTTCCACCAGAGCAGCTGACTGTTAAACCACTCTGGCCACTGGACCTCTGTTGGGAATAGGAGTCTTCTCTCAGCACGCTTCACAAACTCCACTTCCCAGGATTCTTTGGGAGAAGCAATGACTGCCTAAAGTGAAATAAAGGTCTGGTGTGGGTGTTGCCCCCTGATTAGGCAAGCCCAGCAGCTGTGAGTCTGGCTTTTAGAAAACTGACAGTTGGTTCTTACTGAGCATGCCTAGCCTTATCATTGACTTCAATGCTATATTTCTTAAATTAATTAAAAATCAGCCAGACATGTTTTTAACTTTTAAACTGCAGAATATGAAGGTCAGAGTATGGGGCAAGGTCAGTAATAGGATTACAGGTACTCTGTGAACTTGGCTGATTTTTAATTAATTTCAAGAAATTATGAGAACTCTGACATAAAAAAGTCCAAAAAGGGTCTGTTTTTTCTCTCTCTCTTTTTACAGTTTGAACTCTAGATTCTCTCTGACTGTTTTGTGTATTGCCATGAAAATTTAGAGGGTTGTTAGCATTTCTGAGTTCAGGAGTATAAATTTTGTAAGGTTTTGTTTTGAAATAAGCTTATGGGAAGCATCAGAATGGCATGGGGGTATTTTTGATTTAACATTGCAGAATGTGAAAAATCCATGCTGACTATAGTATACAGCCACAAGAACCAGTGTAAAAAAAATCTTCAGGGAGATCTTGGCACTCCCTGCTTCACTCTCTTATGTGGAACCACTTTCTTGAGGACATGATGAAGGTTTAGCAATTCTAGTGGAAAACTAGAGTTATTGAGTTTCAGTGCAATATCTGATAACAAGAATAGATTTATTTATTGTCCAATAGATTCAGATTGTGGTTTGTGAGGCTATCTTGCTCTCATTTTGAGATTGTTAATGTGCAGTTTGTTTTAAAATATCAGAGGATGATGATGAAGCATCACACCAGTGAAAATGGAAATGGACTGCCTTTAAGTCGATCCTGACTTATGGCAACCCTATGAATAGGGTTTTCATGGTAAGCGTTATTCAGAGGGGGTTTACCATTGCCTTCCTCTGAGGCTGAGAGGTAGTGACTGGCCCAAGGTCACCCAGGGAGCTTCATGGTTGTGTGGGGATTCGAACCCTGGTCTCCCAGGTCATAATCCAACACTCTAACCACTACACCACACTGGCTCTCAATGCAGGCTTAATTCAAAGTTAAGACCAGAGAACGTCAAAACCTTTGGAGGGAATTACAAAATGGACTGACCACATTATTTCATAAAAGAAAGGAGATGCGCAGGAACCAGGGGAGGGGGCTGTATAATAACCACAAATTAACTTTAATGCTGAGTGGCATTTTAATTGCATTGCATTTTCAAAATACATTGTTCCAGGAAACTGCTATCCTTGCATATATATTTTATAATATTGGTCAAAACAATTATTATAATACACTCCAAAGTACATTTCTTTGAAATTAAGCAGGGCTTAATTCTTGTTAGTCCCGAAACCTATTGTTATAGGATTTCAGGGTTGGTCTGGATGATGTCTTTTTGTCCTCTTTGAGTTTGAATCTGTATAGAAGAAGTTAGCAGAGAAACCTGCTGAACTAGTCAATCCAGTTTATTGGCCTGATGGGCACAAAAAAATGTGGTCCAGAGTAGTCCTCTTGCTATGGGAACTCTTTCAGGAGAGAGGCCCTCCTCCCCCCTCACCTGGCTGGAAACTCCCCCCCCCGGAGCCAAGTGTGGCCTGTGTGTGTTAGAGTTAGTCTGAGGTAAAGCTGGGTTTTAGTCTGAACTTTCGGGGAGTCATATTGAGAAAACCTACATTTTTGTTTTACAAACGCATAAGTGTGTATGAAGCCAGAGTCTTTAGTAAAAAGTTCAGCATGGAGATCAGTTCTCTGGAGCCATTCACCTGGACTTGGTAATGGGAGCCCAAGAGATGCAACACTAGAGACAACCACTAACCCTTAATACAAAAGTGAGGGACAACTGTGTAGTAGATGATAACCCCAACTAGCTTTCTCTTGATCCAGCTTCTTATACAACCCAGCTTTCCCCACTGAAGCCTTAAAGCCAGGGTTGCCACTGTGGTGTCTGAAGGTACCTCCTATGGCACCTGCAAAAGGTCCCTGTAAGTATCCCTTCAACAATCCACAATGCAGGAGAGACTGCTCATCTTGCTCAGTTCCTGTTGGCACTAGCTTGGCCTCTCCTACATTGAACATGCCCCCTGAAACATGCCCACATTCATTGGACAGGATTAGACATCCACCCTTGTTTTATGTTCTGAAAAGTGCAGAGTTTATCACTGTGAGCAAGTATGACGATGGCTGATATACTGTAGGTGCTTTTCTTCCCATTGGTGGGGAGGACTGATGGGGGATACACACCCACACCATTTTGTGGTCCTATCTCTTTTTCTGCTCTTTTAGATGTGGCAAGCATTTTGTGTAATGCCACACCTCCACAGCAGCCATTTTGCGGCTGTCGCCTGTGGCTAGGGTTGCCATATTCCAGTTCCACAAATCTGGGCAGACTAATTCGCATATTATGTAGATTATTTGCTAATTATGCAAATTAAGCATGTTAATGGTTGTGTTGTCCAGTTGTTTTGGTTTTGTGCCTAGTAATTACCACCAGGATGTGAAGAATATTTTTTTTTAAAAAAATTACATTTTCAGCATTAAATGCCTTAGACTCTAGTTTCCAACACTATGGAATAGTTATTAAGAGGATTTATATTCTGCCCTTCCACTGTTAAAAACAGAGCTCAGAGCAGCTAACAAACATAATAAAAATACACAATAAGTATAAAAATAAATAATAATAATAACAATAATTTAATTTGTGGGTCACCTATCTGGCCAAAGGCCACTCTAGGCGACGTACAATTTAACAACAATACATTACATCATAATAAAATACATCATAAAATACAATATAACAATAAAACAATAAAACAGTTCCAGTACAGAGTAGTAGGCTATTCGTCGTAAAAATTTAACCCTCCCCGTAAGTCCCAAAGGCCTGTCTGAAGAGCCAGGTCTTCAAAGCTTGGCGGAATACATTCAGGGAAGGGGCATGTCGAAGGTCATACGGGAGGGAGTTCCAGAGAGTGGGGGCCGCCACTGAAAATGCCCTCTCTCTTGTCCCCGCCAACCTAGCTGTTTTAGTTGGCGGGATTGAGAGAAGGTCCTGTGCGGCTGATCTTGTTGGGCGGCATGGTTGGTGGCGCTGGAGGCGCTCCATCAGATAAACTGGGCCGAGACCGTATAGGGATTTAAAGGTTAATACCAACACCTTCAATTGGGCCCGGAAAATAACTGGAAGCCAGTGTAGGTCGAACAACACTGGGGTGATGTGTTCCCGGCGGTGACAGTTTGTAAGTAGTTGAGCCGCAGCATTTTGTATAAGTTGTAATTTCCGGACCGTTTTCAAGGGTAACCCCACGTAGAGCGCATTACAGTAATCCAACCGAGAGGTGACCAGGGCATGTACCACCAGTGGGAGCTGATGAGCAGGAAGGTAGGGCTGCAGTCTACGAATGAGGTGTAATTGATACCAAGCTGCCCGGCTCACTGCCGAAATCTGAGCCTCCATGGACAGCTTGGAATCAAGAACAACCCCAAGGCTGCGGACCTGGTCTTTCAGGGGCAATTTCACCCCGTCGAACACCAGGTCAACATCTCCCAGCCTTCCCTTGTCTCCCACGAGTAGCACCTCAGTCTTATCAGGATTCAACTTCAGCCTGTTCCTTCCCATCCATCCACTCACGGATTCCAGGCACTTGGACATGGTCTCCACAGCAGACTCTGGTGAAGATTTAAACGAGAGATAGAGCTGAGTGTCATCCGCATATTGGTGACACTGCAGCCCAAATCTCCTGATGATTGTCCCCAGCGGCTTCATATAGATATTAAATAGCATGGGAGAGAGGATAGAGCCCTGTGGCACACCACAATTGAGAGGCCAAGGGTCTGAAACCTCGTCCCCCAATGCTACCTGTTGATGCCTGTCGGAAAGAAAGGAATGGAACCACCATAGTACAGTGCCTCCTGTTCCCGATTCCTCCAGGCGATGTAAAAGGATACTGTGGTCGACAGTATCAAAAGCCGCTGAGAGATCGAGGAGGACAAGAAAGGTGAATTCTCCCCTATCTAATGCCCTCCTCATATCATCAACCAGAGCGATAAAACACAAAACAGGAACAAACATAAAACAGGTCAATCAAAACAGCACTATAAAAACCCAGCATAAAACAAAAAGCTGTCAAAGCATCAATTAAAAGCACTATTCTGTCAAAGAGGTTGTCTGTACCAACAGGAAACGTGAAATGAACACACCATTACAACTTGTAATGCACATGGAAATACATATATCAATATTATCAGTTCAGTCAATCATCTTATCTAAAGAGAGTAGTGTCTGAGCATGTAAAAAGTGTCTTTAGTACACCGATTCTCACAGACAAGATCAGGGAGAGGGAAAATACAGCCTTCTATGATAAAGGTTGGAACTTGATGGAGATTTGACTGTAGGCACCTCTTTTTTTTCAAAAAAAATCAAATAAAAACATGCAGTGAATTTGAGAGACCTGGCAAGCTGTGCTAACATTAGTCAGGGCAGCTGTTCCATTCTACCTGGTCTCAAGGGGGGGGGATTCCAACCTTCTAGGAGGAAGCGTGGGATATGAATTTGATATAAATTTAAAAATAAATAAATAAATAAATAAAATAAGAACAATGGACGGTGGGAATAGGTTGATTTCTCACAAAATGGGCAGAAAGCTGCCTCTACATTTTGCCTTGTATCTCTGGATTCACAACGGCTAGAGACTTGCTTTTTTTTAATGACTCGGAATCGGGCCACCTAGTGGGCTAAACAGGCACTGGATAGCATGGCTAGAATCCAGGTAAAACCCAGCTAACCAAGCAATACGGCAAACCTACTTGTGGCACGTTCTCAAAATTCCAAATGTCCCCACTGGGCCCAAGAGGTTGGCAACCTGCCTTAAAGGACTGGAACTGCCTTCAAGTTGATCCCACAGCTACACAACCCCGCCCCTTCCTTGTCCGCAACTGCCAGCTGGGAGGCAACTGGGCTCCTTGGGACTATGCAGCTTGCTCACGGCTGCACAGGTGGCAGGGCACATAACCCCTGAGTCACTCACTGTGGGGGTGATCTTTAGCTGGCCCTTGACACCCAGGAGACACGAGTGGGGATTTGAACTCACAGACTCTGGACTCCCAGCCAGGCTTTCCTCTCCACTGTGTTATATCAGCTGTCCTTAAAGGACCTAGAATCCCTTTATGTTAGTGTAGAGCAGCTTTTCCCAACCAGTGTGCCTCCAGATGTTGTTGGACCACAATTCCCACCTTTCCTGACCATTGGCAATGCTGGCTGAGGCTGATGGGAGTTGTGGTCCAACAACATCTGGAGGCACACTGGTTGGGAAAGGCTGGTGTAGAGAGTGAATGCTAGCTTTTTCGTCCTTCCGCCGCCCCCCACCAAGAAGTGAATTTCAAAGTTGATTTATTCGAATTCAGAATATTTCCTTCACACTCTTCCCATTTTGTAGTTCTATAATAAATTAAGCAAAAACCACAAATACAAATGTCACTTCTTTTGACAGCTGAACTGCTACACCTGTTCATATTACATAAAGGGTTGTATCAATGTTTTACTCTGAGTATGGCTTGTACTCAGTAAGTATACTGACATGTTGTCAGACTCACATATTTAAAACATTGATTTAAATGTTATAATTCTTCCCACACAGTTTTGACCAGTCACTAAGTGGAAACACAGAAAATGTATCCTCCTGTATTGTTCCAATGCTCTGATTTTTTAACGCTAATGGTTGGTTTGTGTACTTTAGTTTTATTTTATTTTATTTTATGCTTTGTATTACTGCTTTGTGTTATATTGGAAACTGTCCTGGGATCACTGTGTGGAATGAATGGTCTAAAAATTTGGTAATTAAAATAAAAAATTCCATCCACTTCCTTCGGATGAGCTTTTTAAATATGATAATGACATGGTACAGACTACAGAGAGCTAGGTTAAACATGAGCTCATATGCAAATTAAGTTCAACAATGAAGTTTTCCTACACATATCCGATTTAAATGAGTGGGAATTGTTCAAGAGCATGGTAGTTACATGAGCTGGATAGTGACCTAAATACCTAAAGATGACAACAGTTTACCTAGCAGGGGAGCTTGTACACCCTGAAACCATCTTATCTCAAGAAGTTCATGTTTCTATTTACCTCCACCCCTTTAATTACTAAGATGCTAGGTACATTTAGTTCAAGGCACATTTTTCAGAAGTGCGACATGTTAATGATCTCACCTGTTGAAAACTGTCTAATTTACTATTACTTTAAAAGTCAACAAAATTACTTAATGAATACATTGGGCCTATATTACACATCAAAAACCCAAGAGCATTTTAAAAAGTATATTATTAATTGAGAATTTTCAAGTTTTGAAATACAGAATGCATCACAAGCAGGTGATCATTATTCAACTTCAAATTTAAGACTGTTTTTCAATATTCCTCATCTGGCATATCTATCTGTTCTTCTCTCTGCATATAGAAAGACAGCATATCGTGGAGAACACATTGAATCTTTGGAATGGGATCTATGTGAATAAGTAGTGTGTGTGGATACAAAAGAGTTAGAAAGTAAGTGGCATGGTATGCGTGTCATTAGCACGAGATGTGTGTGTTTGAGGGACTAGGATATATGTGGGAAAGGTAAATTTTAAAAAAAGGCATTACGGAAAAACAAAGTAACCCTCTGTGATTTGTGTGTATGTGCAGGTGGCTATTTAATAGCCTGCTAATTGCTATCATATCACATCCTCTCAACTGGCTAATTTGTGTACTACCTTTATTTTCTCCCAACTCTTCGGAAGTCATCTTATTGTTAAAGAGCCGTGAACAGTGCAATGAAATAATTGTATTATTTAATAAACTAAACATGAGTCAGCAATGCAATGCAATAGCTAAAAAGGCTGGCACAATCCTAGCGAAATTGACAGAAGCATAGTGTCCAGGTAAGGAAAAGTAATAGTACCACTCTGTTGTGCTTTGGTAAGAGCTCACCTAGAGTACAGTGTCTAATTCTGGGAACCGCAGTTTAAGAAGAATATTGACAAACTGGCATGTGCCCAGAGGAGGAAACAAAAATGGTAACAAGTCCTGCGAGGAAAGATTAAATAAATCGTGCATGGGACAAGAGACCATTAAGGCTGCATACACGTTATTCTAAAATCAATGAAGAATGAGTTCTTGCTTTTTCTACCTAGTCCACACACAATCTAGATCTATGACATATTTTTTGCCCCTGAAAAGCTCTTGTTGACAAATTGTTTCATTCCAAAAATAAAAGTTCATTGCAGCTTGATTCTGCATTACCACACAATGTGTCTGTTTGAAAACACATGTAAGTAGTCCCAGCAATAGGGGCTGTGTTCACACCTGCCCAATTATATTCATAGGCATATACCAAGATTGCAAGGGGACGTTTTTAAACTCATATCAAGTAATCATATTCACCTGTCTGGATGGTGGTAGGATCTACAATCAATCTAGGTTAGCAGCATATTGAAGATTATCATAAACAGTATCTTGTTAAGAAAAACTACCCTTTGGAATTCCCTCCCCTTAAATATTAGATAGGCACCATTTCTGTTATTTTTTTGGCACCTACTGAATGCCCTCTTTCAACAAGCCTTTTAAGTAGAGACCTTACAAGCCCTAGCCAGCAGGAGAGGACTAGCCTCAGAGGGAGGCAATGGTAAACCCCCTTTGAATACTGCTTACCATGAAAACCATATTCATAGGGTAGCCATAAGTCGGGATTGACTTGAAGGCAGTCCATTTCTATTTCTTATCCCAGTCTGCATTTGAATTGTTTTAATGTTTTTAAAGCTTTTTTAAAAAAATGTTTTTAAAGATTTTTTTTACATTTTTTTCTTTCTTTTTTTTTAAATATTCACATAATACGCAAAGAATAGTACATTACATATAAAAGTACTACTCAGTCTATCACTATCCACATACAATACAAATTTCTTAACATTGGTTATTAGGCAGTTTTAGATAATAATTATTTAACAAGAGGACAGATTCCAGATCTCCATAGAAACTATTGTAGCCATAAGCTGTTAAAGGCAATTGGAACCTGTATTGGTGCTGATGTTTTGTTTGTATGTGTAATAAAACACGACCATTCTGTAGCAAAACCATCTTTTTTCTTTTGTCCTCTTGCTACTGTCAAACGTTGAGTAAGTTTCTCTGAGAGCGCTATTTCCCATACTATGCTATACCACTTCCCAATGTTTAATCCTTTTGCCTCTTTCCAGCATTTAGCTATCAACATGCGTGCTGCTATTAAGAGATACTCAATTTGCTTTTTATGTGATATGGTTTAGTTTTGGCCATCAAATTTATTAAGTAATGCCAATTCCGGTGTTTTTATTACTTTCATTCCCACTATAATGGATATTTCTTCAAAAACCTCCGTCCAGAATCTTTGAATACGTTCACAGTCCCACCACATGTGAACATAGGATCTGCGGACCCCACATCCTCTCCAGCACAATGGTGAGTAGGACTTGTATATCCTTGCTATAATGGATGGCAAGTACCATTTTTGTAAGATTTTGAGTGATATTTCTGTGTATTTAGCTGATATGGCTTTAAAAGAAAATTTCCCCCACATTTTTGTCCTGTATTCTTGATCAATTTTGATAGCCCAGTGAGATTCCAGCAAGTTTGTAGCCCTTGTTGTGATCCTAAATCCTGTTTAAGTAGCAATCTATATAGGGTAGTTATTAGCCCTTTATCTTTTTCTAGTATGTTAACTACCATTCTTTCAAAATCTGTCAAGTTTCTGGTGCCTTGCTGTATGACGTGTTGCTTTCTAATAAATGTAGATAGTTGATACCACGCTAACCATGTAATATTTGAATTCTTCAATGATGTCCTCCAGACAGTCTTGGATATGGGTAATAAGTCAGTATAATAATGCATTAATCTGTAGAGTTGATTATCTTTTAATGCCTTTTTATTTATCTTTCTCTCTTTTAGGTAAAAGTCCGGGTGTCCACAAATTGGTATCAGTGGGGATATCCCTGGCATCAATGATTCCTTTCTATATTTCCAGACCTTTAGTATGGGATTAATGCTTATTTATTTTATTAATTTTATTTTATTAATTAGATTTATATACCGCCCCATAGCCGAAGCTCTCTGGGCGGTTCACAACATAAACATCCAATATACAATTAAAATATATATTAAACAACTTAAAAATAATTATACTAGAAACCTAAACATAATTAAACACATAAGCAGCTACAAAACTCAACACTAAAATATTAAATATTAAAAAAGTATTAAATTGGTTGAAATATGGCTTGTATGTTGTTGTTGTATTCCCTTTTTAATTTCTTTTTTAATAAAAGGTAATACTGCAAGATCTATGTCTTGAAATAAAGACTTTTCTATACATACCCAATATTTTTCTTGAGAATCATTGATTATGGACACCAAGTGTCTAAGCTGATAAGCTTCATAATATAGTTTCAATAGGGGTATTCTCCATCCTCCTTCTTCTACCCTCCTGTATCTCACGTTTTTGATGTCCTAGGTCTTTTACTTCTAAAGATAAATGTGTCAATTGTTGATTGCCATATTTTAAAAAAATTTGGTCCAATATCAGTGGGTAATACATAGAACAAGCACGTAAATGTTGGCACCACCGTCATCTTTATAACTGATATTCGGCTCATTAGCGACAAGTTCATTTTATTCCATCTTTTAATATCTGCTGTTACTTGTTTCCAGATTCTTCCATAATTTAATTGAAAGGATTTGTTCATATTTTTTGAAATTTGAACTCCTAAATAGCGGAATGACTTGTGAACTAATGGGATTTTAAGTTGATTAGACATGTCAATTTGATCTTTGGGAGGTATATTGTAACATAACAAATCTGATTTTGTGTAATTGACTTTCAGTCCTGATGCATGTTGGAAATGTTCTAGTTCCTCTTTGATATATCTCATACTTGTTTTTGGATTTTCTAGCATAAGTACCATGTCATCAGCATACAAATTTATTAAATGAGTTTGATTTTTAATTGGCACTCCCTTGATGTTATCATTTCTTAATTTGTCTGCTAAAAATTCAATTATCAGATCACATGTAAAACATGTGAAAATTCTGGGCCAAATTTGTATACTTGTGGAATATTTAACAAAAAAATTAGGTTTACACTATCAAAGGCCTTATAGAGGTCTAGAGCCAAGATTGCTAGTGATATTTTTTAATTTTTTGCATGAGTGATTACACTTTATACTCTTCTAATGGGATCTGCTATATGCTTTTGGGGATAAACCCAAACTGGTCTGGATGAATTATTTTCCCTATCATTGTCTTTAATCTATTTGCCCATATAGTAGCAAAGATTTTATAGTCCACATTTAATAATGAAATGGGCCGATATGAATCTGGAAGTTCTGGGGCTTTACCAGGTTTTAGTAAGAGAATTATCCTTGATTGTTTCCAAGTATCCGGTAGTTGTGTTCCCTGTAATATTGCATTAAAAACTTCTGAAAGTTGTGGAATCAGTAATTCAGCATATGCTTTATAAAATTCAGCTGTAAAGCATCAGGTCCTGGTGCTTTATTAGACTTCAATTTTTTTATAGCATTTTTTATTTCTTCTACTGATATAGGCTGTTCTAAATATGTTGACTGCTCCCTTGTTAGGCCAGTAATCTTACTTCCTTGTTGGTACTCTTTTATAAATTCTCTGTCTATATTTGTTCCTTTGTATAAGTTTTCATAATACTTGGTTAATATTTTCCTCATTTCATTTGCGCTATACGTTTTTATGCCTTCCTTAGTTGTTAAAGCTACAATTCTATTACTATTTTTCTTTTTTTTTACTCTATTTGCTAACATTCTTGATCCCTTTCCATCAAATTCATATTTTTGTTTAACATAGAACAAATCTACCATTGTTTTGTCAATATCTAGCAGGTTTAGTTCTGTTCTTTTCCATTTTTTGTCTAATAACTTGTGAACCAGTACCTTTATATTGTGCTGTTAGAACTTCTACAGTTTTTTCTAATTCTGATTTCTGTTTTTTAGTATTATTTCGAATAATGGCCATTTCTTTAATATACTGCCCTCTAGTTACTGCTTTTATGCAATCCCATCTCACCCCTCCTGAAGTGTCATTAATATGATTTTCCCTGAAACAGTTTACTATCCCCTCCTGTATTCTACTTTTACATTCCTGTCTTGCTATTAGGGTAGGGTGTAATCGCCATATTGGTGTTGTTTTTTCTTTGGCGCATGCTGCCATCTCCAGGAGCACTGGGGCATGGTCAGATATGTTTATTTGGCCTATATGCATCCTGACTAACCATGGTAGTAGACCCTTTGTAACCATTATTGTATCCAGTCTCGAAAATGAACCATGGGGTCATGAGTAAAATGTGTGTGTGTAGTCTTTTGGGTAGAGTTCTGCCCATGTTTCGTAGAGTTCATATTTTTGTAAAATTTTCATGCATTTCATTACTTGCTTATGGTGTTGAGATTCATCGCTAATTTGTTTAATATTATTCACATCTCTGACTGCTACTGCACCTTGTAAATTCCAGTTAATGTCCCCTCCTATCAATAATTCTGTTTCTGTAAATTTATGTAATTTTCTTAGGGTTCTATCTAAAAAAGTTAGTTGATTTGTGTTTGGGCTATATATTGACGCTAATGTAATTTTTGTTAGTCTATTCAGAATTCCTTCCACAAAAATAAATCCTCCTTCCTTATCTTTCATTATTTTTGTCTCTTTGAAGTTGATTTCAGTCTTGATTAATATTGCTACCCCTCTTGCTTTGCAGGATCCTTTAGCTATAAATATTTCCCCCATTGTTTACTGTTGAATATACCGCCCTTTGAAGTTTCCTTATGGGTTTCTTGTAGCATCATTATTTTTGGCTTCAGATCCCTGATCAATTTGAACATCCTGGCTCTTTTTATAACACTGCCTAACCCTTTAATGTTAAATGAGACTGTTTTTAGATCAGCCATAGAGATTGCATAACTATTAAGAGTTTTTATTCCTTTCTCAGATTTCTTTTTTAATATCTTTCCCAGTGAACTTCCCCTAACAATTAACCTCCCCCCTCCCCCCTTCCCAACTGAATTAGATTCAACCATTGGATTAACAAATAGTAAACACGGCAACCAATCTTCCCCCCACCAAAAAGAAAAAAATATATGTTGCCCCTCAGGAGTGCTGCAAGCACCTTCCCGCAATATGAACTTCTTAAACTAAAGAAAGAAAAAGGAGAAAAAAAGAAAAAGAAAAAAGAAAATGAAAAGGGTATATGAAAATGATGAGGCGAACAATTTACATCTATTTGTGGCATAGATCTGACTATGTGAGAGAAGAGTCCCTCTAGCCCTTTGTTCAAAAACAAAAACAGAAAATAGTATAGTCCCAAACCTCAAACATCAAAGGGATGGAGCGACTCCCTTACGAGGAAAGGTTGCAGCATTTGGGGCTTTTTAGTTTAGAGAAAAGGCGGGTCAGAGGAGACATGATAGAAGTGTATAAAATTATGCATGGCATTGAGAAAGTGGATAGAGAAAAGTTCTTCTCCCTCTCTCATAATACTAGAACTCGTGGACATTCAAAGAAGCTGAATGTTGGAAGATTCAGGACAGACAAAAGGAAGTACTTCTTTACTCAGCGCATAGTTAAACTATGGAATTTGCTCCCACAAGATGCAGTAATGGCCACCAGCTTGGACGGCTTTAAAAGAAGATTAGACAAATTCATGGAGGACAGGGCTATCAATGGCTACTAGCCATGATGGCTGTGCTCTGCCACCCTAGTCAGAGGCAGCATGCTTCTGAAAACCAGTTGCCGGAAGCCTCAGGAGGGGAGAGTGTTCTTGCACTCGGGTCCTGCTTGCAGGCTTCCCCCAGGCACCTGGTTGGCCACTGTGAGAACAGGATGCTGGACTAGATGGGCCACTGGCCTGATCCAGCAGGCTCTTCTTATGTTCTTATGTTAAGTGACTGCTAGGATTCAATGTTCATTAATAAAAGTCCTTCCAGGTTATCTCTTTCGACGTGATGTTTCTCTGAGCCGACGACATGGAATGCCTCCTGTTGCCTTCCCTTGTCCGCTTTTGGGCTTATCAGAATGTTTTCTTTGCACCCGCTCCCATTCCTCCTCTGCCTCCTCCACGCCAGATTTATTGCTGACTCCTTGTTTTCCAGAGTCCTCTTCTGAAACTCCTTCAGGGAGGTAAAAATGCAGGGTTTTAAATAACTGCACGGCTTCTTTTTCTGTTGTCACAATATGGGTGGCCCCCTTGCTGGGGACCACTAATTTGAATGGGAAGCCCCATGAATAATGAATTCCCGCTTCTTGTAACTTTAAGGTGAAGGGGCATAGTCCTCTGCACATTTGTAGTGTTTCTGGGGCTAAGTCCTGCAGTATCATAACAAGTGTACCTTGGTATTGTATGTCTTTTAATTCCCTCAGTTTTTTCATTAATGCTTCCTTTTTATTATAATGACCAAAACATATGATTAAGTCTTGTGATGTATTTCTTTTCTTTGGCCCCAATGCACAATGGACTCTTTCAAAACCATCAGAATCAATGGGGAAATCAGGCAATAATGAAGTCAACCATTTTGCCACGAAAGTTTTTGCATCATTTTCTTCCAGATCCTCAGCTATTCAGCGAAGGCGCATGTTACAACGTCGATTTCGGTTTTCCTGGTCAATCAGTTTTAATTTAATTTCAGATATTTGCTTCTTTAATATTTTATATTTCTCCTCTTGTGCTGATACCTTTTCCATTGCACTCGCAGCAGTTTTTTTCCACTTCCACCACTTTCTGCTTTAAATCCCCTAGTTTAGCATCCAAAATTTGTATCCAAGTATCCTTAAGTTCTAGTTTAAATTGTTTTAAGTATTGTAAAATTTCTTCCTTCATTTCTATATTTGTAATCTCCGGAGGAGTTGAAGACTCACTCCTCCCTTGCTCGTCTCTACAACGCTGAGACACTCCGGATGCCATTTCCTCTACAGAGCTGCCGTGTATCGCTCGCCGTTCTTGTGTCTTATCTTGCAGCTTGAAATAAGCAGTAACTTTTTTTTGCTTTTTAGTCAAGTCTGTTGACATTCCCCTCGCATTCCTTCAGAGTTTCATTTAACTCAAGCTGCTTTTTCTCTGGTTTGGAATTGTTTTGTTAATTGGGCTATGGAGCTCCTCTCTCATGCCACCATACAATCGGCGTCCAAGCTCCGCCTCAAGATGTTTTGTTTTAATATGTTTTTAAGGATGTTTTGTTTTGATATATTTTAAAGTTTTTATGATGTTTGAGAGTGTTTTTAGTGCTTTTATTTGATGCCCTGGGCTGCTATTGGGAGGAAGGACGGGATATAAATCTAATAAAATAACTATATTTTTGTGCTACAAACAGGTAAGTGTGCACATAGCCTATGAGTCAAGATAGTCATCTTCAAATATTTGAAGGGCTGTTACACAGATGATGGAGAATTTTTTTTTGCTGTTGTTCCAGATGATAGGACCCAAACTAAAGTATTCACACTTACATGAAAGGGTTTTGACTAAATATTGGGAAGAACTTCCTGATGGTACAAGAAGTTTGAGAAGAGTGGAACAGACCATCTTGGAAAATGGTAGACTCTTGTTCATTAGAGGTTTTTAAGCAGAGGCTGGACAGCCACCTATCAGGGATGCTGTAGCAGCAGATTTCCTGCATTTTCAGGGGATTGGCAATGATTGCTAGAAGTGTTTTGAAGTCTCCCTGCAGTATGCCTCTGAATACCAGTTGCCGGATATCACTAGAGGAAAGAGTGCTGTTGTATTCTGATCCTGCTTGGAGGCTTCCCAGAGGCATCTGGTTGGTCACTGTGAGAAGATGCTGGACTAGATGGGCCTTTGGCCTGAACCATTAGGCTCTTCTTCATAGAGAAGGAACTTATGTGTGTCCATGTATATTTGGAGCAATGTCATAATGAATGGGAATGGTAGCATCAAATACTCAGATAGGCCCAAACTTTCTTTAAAGGTTCATATGAAAGTTGGGAAATTTCATTTGATTTGATAGCACTTTGAGATGTCTTGCAATAATAATAATAATAATAATAATAATCCCATTAAATAAAAATATTGAATATTCAATCAGTGAAGCATTCTTAATTTACAAACTAAGTAACAAATCATGTTCATCTCAGCAGCATTGTAACCATAGACTGAGTTCTATTTCAAACATTCTTGCAAATATGGACCTGGGAACTAGTAACCAACTTCAGCCTCCTGAGTAACTGTGCTTGTGTGCAGACACATTAAGTAGGCTGGAAAACTTTTGTGTAAGCCTCATAAACACTTACCCTTTTGGATTGTAAGAGGACATGTGCTTACCTTGGTCCTTTCTCATAAAATGCACAGCTAAGAAGAAAGGCATAAGGTTGGAAAGGATTCCCCCTCTGACCTATAACAGGATCCTTAAGTTATCTTTATTTAGTGAACTAGCAAGCGTTCTAGAATGTTCTCTATAATTATTCCATTATTTCACATTTTCAGGGAAGTGAAACTATAGAGCTAGAAAGAAAACTTAAATATGAAAAACTTTACAATGGGCCAAATGGGGCAGATGCTTTTAAACTTAAAACTGACTCAGAAGAAATATATAAAATGCAAACCTGTAAAAACTTGAAACACCACCACACATTGTAAACAGCCCTATTGTAATTGAGGCTGAAGTTCTATATGTTTGCTAGGGAGTAAAGCCCATTAAACCAAGTGGGATTTATCTTCTGAGTAAACATTTGCTGGATCAAGCTGTAGATCCCAATGGTTCTATAAAATTTACTCAATTAGTAAACAGGCATAGATTGCAGATTGAGTTAATCCCATTCAGCAAAGTGATATTTGTTTCTGCGTAAACATACTTTTCTCCTATGTTATCCTAGGCCAGCTTTATGGACTGTTTAAATGCATGGGAATTATTAACAACTACCATCACTAGCACTTGCTGTTTATGTTTATCAGTGCAGTAAATAGCATACATATATTTTCAAAAACCACACACAGTGCTGAGTGGTTGAAACAGAAAGAATATGGTTTCCTCAAGGCCCAACCCTCCTTTACTGTAAATCCTTCCTTCTAAGTGTCAATCTTGTCTCCAATAAATTTTGATGCATTTTCCATTACAAATTTAACAAAGGCTCTGTCTTTAATATTATGGTTCCCGCTACTCTGGCCAAGCAACACAAAGTGCAATGTTGCCCTCTCAAAATGTCCCTGTCCTCTTCTTCCATCGCTGTGTTTCTTTACTGCCTGCCCCTTACTGGCACTCATCAGTCATATTGTTCTCTGGAATATTTGCAGCCATTGCTGTAGAACACTGCAGCAATAAATTGGGAATATTTCTTTCTCTCCCTCCCCCCCCTTTTTTTTCTTTTTAAAAAGGGAGGGTCTATGTTGTGCCAGCATTTCCCTTCAGTTGGCATTCATAAATAATTCACTCAGCTGTGCAGTCTCTGGAGCACGACAAAAGGAAGGCTTGGATTGATTTGGGGCATAAGGTCTCGTTTGTCCCCGGATTTCTTTTGTTGTTGTAGTAACAGCAGCAGCAGCTTCTCGCCAGCTGGGAGATGCGCTGAGGAGGGCGAGCAGCAAGGGAGCTCGGAGTGGGTGCAGCTTGAAAGCTCCAGACGTTGCAGAATGAGTGCGTCAGAAACAGGGAGAGGAAAGGGGAGACCAGAAGGGGAGGGACGGCGATGATGCTATCGGGCGCCCAGCAGCGACGTCGAGAAGAGCAGAAGGTGAGCCGAGGTGGACTCTTTAGTTACCAACGCAGCCCCCTTCCAGCCACGACCACCCCTGCACCTTTTCTTGCAGCCCCAGAGGACCTAGATTTGCCCGAGGTGAGTGATGGTAGCGGCAAGTGGGGGTGCTAAAGGCGACGGGGCAGCTTTGGGCTGATGACAACCTGCTGGTTCGGCTCCTGCCACCGCTCGCCACTCTTCCCCCTGGCAATCCAGGTCTGGCTGAGAGGCTGGCGAGCATCAGATTTCCCAGGGGAGCGGAGCCAGCATTACCAATCTCGGCGTAATGGTGGTCCGCGATGGGGTTTTGATTCCTCCAGAGGAAGTGACTGAGTTTATCGTCCTGTAAACCAGGTAGACGAGAAACGCCAGCGACTGGGCTTCTGGGCGCGGGGGATGTCGGCTGCTTGCTGGTCTCTCTCTGTGTGTGTTTTTACGCGCGCGCACGCCCACCCTCTCCATGTTCTGTAGGCCTTTCTACGCCTGCTAGGTAGGAGCGTGTGTATTCGAGTGGCGGCATCCCCCATGTGCCCTGCAGGATCCGGGCGCTTCCGATCCTCCCCTGGGAACGACCAAAGGATTTTCTCACGCCCGCTCACAATCCATCGCCTTGCTTTTTTTTGCACGCCCCCGGCTCCAGTTAGCGCGTCCTCTGGGTAGCGCTGAAAGCCCGCGTGCGTGTGGAGCTTTTTCATGCCGGCCTCAGCTGTAAAGAATGAATTAAATCCGCTCTCCGGACAGAGTAGTAGGCGTAGGGTTTAGATTGGGCGGTCGTTGTCATTGAACGAAAGGTATGCAGATATGATTTCGTGGAGCCGAGCGTAAACCGGCCAAATGCTTAATGGCCAAGACTGGCTTTCTGTTCTAGTGGTTTTAAACCCCTCCCCCCTCTTCTATTTTCCAGTACTGCGATATTGTGTGTAGGCCAGTACTATAATTGTAGCGCGAGTGGTGATGCCTGTTATTGCCTCGGGTTCGTTTAAGCTTGTTGGAGGGAGGGGTGATGGACGTCACGCTTCGGGTGTATTTTCGAAAATCTGTGGAGAGAGTATATTTTTGAAACGTTGATCTAAGAGAGGATTGAATGGCTTGCTTTTTCTAGCGAATTGTTTACATTGGTCGTAGGTAGAGACTTTAAGCCTGTAGGATCTACTTTGTGTTCAAGGTCCATCGCTCAGGTGCAAAACAGTGGAATCAGTCGTCTATATTATTAGATTTCTTATCCATCCCTCTCTTTACCGTAAGGTCCCAGGGTGGGTTACAACGATAAAGCCAAGTGTAAAAACAATTAAATACAGTTCCATGTATAAAACAAAAGCAGTTTCATATATAGAATAACACAAACATTTAAAAATGGCTTCATATAGAAAAACAGTTAACAATAGTTCCAGTACAGATGCAGACTGGAATAAAGATCTCCACTAAAAAGGCTTGTTGAAAGAGGAAGGTTGTCAGTAGGCACTGAAAAGACAAGAGAGATAGTGCCTGTTTGGTTTGTAATGGAAGGGAATTCTAAAGGCTAGGTGCCACCACACTAAAGGCCCAATTCCTATATTGTAATGGACCTCCTGGTAAGATGTTATCTGTAGGAGGTCCTCTCCTGCAGAGTGCAGTAATCAGTTGGGTATATAAGGGGTGAGACTAGGTATCCTGGTCAGAAGTGGTGTAGGGCTTTGTACCCCAGAATTAGCGCCTTGAACTTGGGCTGCAATCCAGTGCACACTTTCCTGGGAGTAAGTCCCATTGAACCAGTGGAGCTTACTTTTGAGTAGACATGTATTGAATTGTAGTCTTAGCTTGGTAGCTAATTGACAGCCAGTGTAATTCTTGCATGGTGGCCCCTGAGCCATACACTGAAATAACCTGTATGTATGTGAGTTACTGCAGATCAGGGGTTTTAACATAAAACTCTAAAGCTGCCTAATAGAACTGCACAAAGTCAAAGGCAAACAGTTAATCATATTTTATAGTAGAAGAATTTAACACATACCAGACTAGTCATGACAGAAGTGTGTGTGTGTGTATACACACACATACCTTACTTGCAATTTTACTTGTGTTAAATTATTGAAAGTAAGAAAAACCTGTTGATCTACCACAAATTGCCCAGAGATCTAGATTCTGATCTACCTCTTACCTGTCCCTGGCTTCCATGAAAGTATGGGACAGAGTCTTTTAACAAGTAACAGGTTTGCTTTCCAATTTATATAGGGTTTATAGGAATTGGTAGTCTGACACATGAGTACAGTATGTCTACTCAGAATCAATTCCTGTTACAGAATGCAGTTTAAATTTTGGTAAATCGTTTATCTGGTGATTTCCAAAGTGTGTGGTAGATAGTTTCTAGGGAGGTCTGGATCTTGAGGATTTGTGGGTGCATGTGTTATTTTTATTTTAGGAGCAAGATTATTTTGTCTTTGCTGTAGTGCTCTGAGTTTGACTTGTGTGCTTCATACCTGTTTGTAGCAACATCCCATGCTGTCTTTGCTGGTCTAATAAACTGAGGTATGCTACTAAAAACCAATGTGGCTGTGCCCCTCTCGTGTCTGCTTGCATTTGTGCATCTCTGTGTGAAAGGGAGCACCCTGCACAGGCATCATAAATGAAGAATGTGTTTCCACAGCAGATATCCCTGAGCTTTTCCAGTTTGTGTGGTGACTACTTGCAATATCTGTAATACTAAGGGATTTGTGCCCCTGTCCCTTGGACAAACCATCTGCTTTGCCTCCCCCCATATGGCTCTTGTACCAACCCTTTTTCATTGTATCAGCTTGCCTCAGGCAGATCATATGTTTTACACTTTTGTCTCAAATTTGAAGAGTCTCATATTTTTATAGTCTTTGGAATCAGTTTTCTTACCAAGATGGACAACTTCTGTGCTGTTGCAGAATTCTGTGTTGAGTTCTAAGAATGATTTGGGCTCTAATTCTAAATATATTAGCATGCAAACTGATTTTACACAAGGGCTTTGGCTGTTTCAAATTGCAACATCACTAATAATTGCAATGGCATGAAGAGCTGTCCTCCCTGTATTATTTAAAGCACCACACACACTGATAGTGGTGTTTTGCTGCTGTATATAGGACCACCTCCTACCACTCTTTTAAAGCACGTGAATGGTATTAGAGTAAGGGCTTAGTTGAGTAATAACATCTTAAAAGTAAGAGCTGATGTTCAAAAGATTGGAAGGGGGAATGGTCTTTCCTTCTTTGGCTAAGAACCTTTGTTGAAGGGTGGCCAGATGCAAAGGAAGGCAGGGCTCCTCTACAATTAGTTATTGGGTAGGAGAGGGCATTTCAGCAGGTGTTACAATGGCAGCTTCATTGCACCCCTGCTGAAATCCCCTCTTCTACACAGTTATTAAGTCCTTGTTTACATTTATTTATTTATTTATTTATTTCAATTTTTATACCGCCCATAGCAAAGCTCTCTGGGCGGTGTACATCAAGTAAACACTTTACATTCAATTTAAAACCACCTGGTCATCAAATCAACAATTTAAACATACAACAAAAACTAAGATTAACATAATTAAACCCATTAAATACAAGTCAAAAAGTAATTAGAAAAAGATGAACATATAACTATCTTTACAACATTAAATACAAAATACTAAAATATTAAAATACTAAAAATACTAAAACGCCTGGGTAAAGAGGAAGGTTTTCACCTGGCGCTGAAAAGTAGTAATGTAGGCGCCAGGCATACCTCGCCAGGAAGGGTGTTCCATAGTTCGGGGGCCACTACCGAGAAGGCCCTCTTTCTTGTAATTGCCTTCCGGGCGTCTTTCTGAGTAGGCACCCGGAGGAGGGCCTTCGATGTTGAGTGCAGTGTACGGGTAGGTTCATATCGGGAGACACATTCCATCAGGTATTGCGGGCCCGTGCCGTGTAAGGCTTTATAGGTTAAAACCAGCACCTTGAATCAAGCCCGGAAACATATAGGCAGCCAGTGCAAGCGGGCCAGAATCGGTGTCACATGTTCCGACCGCTTGGTCCCAGTTATTAATCTGGCCACTGCATTCTGCACAAGCTGCAGTTTCCGAACTGTCTTCAAGGGCAGCCCCACGTATAGTGCATTGCAGTAGTCCAATTTCGAGGTTACCAGAGCATGAACAACTGAAGCAAGATGTTCCCTGTCCAGATACGGGCGTAGCTGGGCTACCAGCCTAAGTTGGTAAAAAGCACTCCGTGCCACCGAGGCCACCTGCGCCTCAAGTGACAAGGACGGGTCCAAAAGGACTCCCAAGCTGCGCACCTGCTCCTTCAGGGGGAGTGTAACCTCATCCAGAACAGGTTGAACATCCATCTGGTCAGGGGATCCATTTACTAACAGCATCTCAGTCTTGTCTGGATTGAGCTTCAATTTGTTCGTTCTCATCCAGTCCATTATCGCGGCCAAGCATCGGTTTAGCACCTTGACGGCCTCACCTGAAGAAGATGAAAAGGAGAAGTAGAGCTGCGTATCATCAGCGTACTGATGAGAACGCACTCCAAAACTCCTGATGACAGCACCCAGCGGCTTCATATAGATGTTCAAGAGCATGGGGGACAGAACTGATCCCTGCGGAACTCCATATTGGGGCGCCCAGGGTATCGAGTAGTGCTCCCCAAGCACTACTTTCTGGAGACGACCTGCCAGATAGGAGCGGAACCACTGCCAAGCAGTACCTCCAACTCCCAAATCCGCAAGCCTCCCCAGAAGGATGCCATGGTCGATGGTATCAAAAGCCGCTGAGAGATCAAGGAGAATCAACAGGGTTACACTCCCCCTGTCTTTCTCCCGACAAAGGTCATCATACAGGGCGACCAAGGTCGTCTCCATGCCAAAACCGGGCCTGAAACCCGATTGAAATGGATCCAGATAATCGGTCTCATCCAACAGTGCCTGGAGCTGGGATGCAACCACCCTTTCCAGAACCTTACCCAGGAATGGCACATTTGCTACCGGCCTATAGTTATTCAAATTATCTGGGTCCAGGGAAGATTTCTTCAAAAGTGGTCTCACCACCGCCGCCTTAAGGCAGTGCGGGACCACTCCCTCACATAGTGAGGCATTAATCACTTCCCTGGCCCAGCTGGCAGTGCCATCCCTGCTAGCTTTTATTAGCCAAGAGGGGCAAGGATCTAACACAGAAGTGGTTGCACGCACCTGTCCAAGCACCTTGTCAACGTCCTCAAGCTGCACCAATTGAAACTCATCCAATAAAATATGACCAGACTGTGCTCCGGAGACCTCATTTGATTCCACTGCTATAACATTGGAGTCTAAGTCCTGACGGATGCAAGAGATTTTATTCTGGAAGTGGTTGGCAAATTCGTCACAGCGAGCTTTAGAAGATTCAATCACGTCCTTAGGGCCAGAATGTAAGAGTCCTTTGACAGTTTGAAAAAGCTCTGCTGGACGGGAAATAGAAGATTGAATAGAGGCAGTGATATGTTGTTTCTTTGCTGCCCGCACTGCCCCAAAATACGTCTTATTATAAGCATTCACCAGTGTAAAGTTGCATTCGTCAGGAGTCCGTCTCCATCTGCACTCAAGCCGTCTCCTATACGGTTTCATTGCCCTCAGCTCCGGAGTATACCATGGAGCTGTATGAGCTCTACAAAGAAGAGGGTGCACAGGAGCGATCATGTCAGCTGCCCGGGTCATTTCCGCATTCCACAGATCGACCAGGGTGTCGACATTAGCGCCAGCCTTATCAGCCGGAAAACTCGCCAGAGCTTTTTGAAAACCATCAGGATCCAGCAGTCTCCGGGGGCGGACCATCTTAATAGGTCCCCCACCCTTGCAGAGGGGGAAAGTCGTCGCGAGTCTAAACCTCAACAAGCAGTGATCTGTCCATGACAAAGGAGCTGATGTAAGGCTCCCTATATACAGATCACTATCATCATGTCCTGTAGCAAAAATCAGGTCCAGAGTGTGACCTGCCACATGAGTTGGGCCGGTGGTGTATTGGGACAGCCCCATGGTCGTCATGGAGACCATGAAGTCCTGAGCCGCCCCAGATAAGATGGCCTCGGCATGAATGTTGACATCGCCCAGTACCGATAGTCTAGGAGATCTCAACAAAACCTCCGAGACCACCTCCGTCAGCTCAATCAGGGAGTCTGTTAGGCAGCGGGGTGGGCGGTACACTAACAGGATCCCCAATCTGTCCCTCTGGCCCAGCTCAAGGTGCAAACACTCAAGGCCAGTAGTTACATGGACATGGTGCTTGAAGAGGAGGATAGAACTCCTATAGACCACAGCAACCCCCCCTCCCCGGCCCTCAGATCTACCGTGATGCTGTACTGAGTAGCCTGGTGGGCACAGCTGAGAGAGACCAACTCCTCCCTGCTCACCCACCCAGGTCTCAGTTATGCATGCCAGATCGGCTGCCTCATCCACAATTAAATCATGGATGAGGGCGGTCTTATTATGTACCGATCTGGCATTAAAAAGCAGCATCCGGAGATCAGAGAGCTGGCTGATAGGACATCCCGCATACCTGTGGATGTGTGGAGGACCGGAACACGGGACAGCCGTCAATTGCCTGGGCCTTGTTCCCCTCACCTGGCGTTCCCCTCACATCTGGTCACCTTAGTTCTAAGGTACATTCTCGGTTTGTATGGGTATGCTAGAGAGGCCTACTGGGCCTAGAAATGTGAGACTTGGGGTAGGGTAGGAGCTTGAAAAATATGAGTGGATAGGTAGGCAGGAAGGACACCCACCCCAATTTTTCCAGTTTTTCAGGAAATGCTGTAAAAAAGAAAGAAAAATCTTCTAGGTATTGTTTCTTTTGGAATGAGTGAAATGCCTTTTAGGGGAAGAATTTTTATTAACTCAAAATGTTTAGTATGAAAATTTTAGTATAAGACAAAATACAGCATTAAAGAAAGCTAATTCCTGTGTATAGTGTAGATGTATACAGAAATTGTCTAAGATGCATTTCTTTGCTACAGGATGCCACCATCTTCATGGGAGGAGCACAGAGGGTCTTAGTTGCTTATTAATTGCCTGTTTGCCTCCTCCTCCTGATCAGGTTTGATCTAGCTAGGAGATATTAGAAACAAGGGCATCTTCTGTCCTTTTTATAAATGGTCAAACCTTTCACCTCTTGTTACACAGGTACCCTATGTAGCAGGATGCAGCAGTTTGCAGCTTTCTCTCTAGTATTGGCATGTTTGCAATTTTTTATGTACAAACCTACGGCATTTATACTCTTAAGATTGCAATCCTATGCATGCTTACCTGGGAATAAGCTCCACTAAGCAAAGAGGATCTTATTTTTTAGTTTGTTGCTGTTATGTGCCTTCAAGTTGATTATGACTTATGGCGACCCTATGAATCAGTGACCTCCAAGAGCATCTGTCATGAACCACCCTGTTCAGATCTTGTAAGTTCAGGTCTGTGGCTTCCTTTATGAAATCAATCCATCTCTTGTTTGGCCTTCCTCTTTTTCTACTCCCTTCTGTTTTTCCTTTTCATCTTAGCTTCTAGTGACAGTTCTGGTTGAATTTGTTCTAACACCCAATTATTTGTCTTTTTCGCAGTCCATGGTATGCGCAAAGCTCTCTTCCAACACCACATTTCAAATGAGTTGATTTTTCTCTTATCCACCTTTTTCACTGCCCAACTTTCACACCCATACATAGATATCGGGAATACCATGGTGTGACTGATCCTGACTTTAGTATTCAGTGATACATATTTGCATTTGAGGACCTTTTCTAGTTCTGTCATAGCTGCCCTCCCCATTCCTAGTCTTCTTCTGATTTCTTGACTACCGTCTCCATTTTGGTTAATGACTGCCGAGGTATTGATAATCCTTGACAAGTTCAATGACCTCATTGTCAACATTAAAGTTACATAAATCTTCTGTTGTCATTACTTTGGTCTTTTTGACGTTCAGCTGTAGCCCTGCTTTTGTGCTTTCCTCCAACTTTCATCAGCATTCGTTTCAAATCATTACTGGTTTCTGCTAGTAGTTTGGTATCGTCTGCATATCTTAAATCATTGATATTTCTCCTTCCAATTTTCACACCTCCTTCGTCTTGGTCCAATCCCGCTTTCCGTATGATATGTTCTCGTACAGATTCAACAAATAGGGTGATAAAATACACCCCTGTGCCACACCCTTTCCGACTGGGAACCAGTTGGTTTCTCCATATTCTATCCTTACAGTACCCTCTTGTCCAGAGTATAGGCTGCGCATCAGGACAATCGGATGATGTGGCACCCCCATTTCTTTTAAAGCATTCCATAGTTTTTCATGATCTACACAGTCAAAGGCTTTGCTGTAATCTATAAAGCACAGGGTGATTTCCTTCTGAAATTCCTTGCTCCTTTCCATTATCCAACATATGTTTGTAATATGATCTCTGGTGCCTCTTCCCTTTCTAAATCCAGCTTGGAGGTCTGGCATTTCTCATTCCATATATGGCAAGAGCCTTTGTTGTAGAATCTTGAGCATTACTTTACTTGCATGGGATATTAAGGCAATAGTTTGATAATTACTGCATTCCCTGGGATCCCCTTTCTTTGGAATTGGGATATACCGTATATTCCGGCGTATAAGACGACTGGGCGTATAAGACGACCCCCAACTTTTCCAGTTAAAATATAGAGTTTGGGATATACTCGCCGTATAAGACTACCCCTGCTTATGACATGCAGGTACTTAGCAGGAAAACTGTCACTTATAAACTTATAAATATTAATATTTGGATTGTCCAGTTGTTTTGTTTTTGTGCCTAGGAATTACCACCAAAAACTGGGGAAAGATGTGAGAAATCTTTTTTTAAAAATCAACATTAAATGCCTAGACTCTAGTTTCCAACACTATGGAGTATTTATTGATTGATTAAGAGAATTTATATCCTGCCCTTTTGCTGTTAAAAACAGAGCTCAGCACAGCTTACAAATATAGTAAAAACAATTAAAATACACAATCAGAGAAAAACAAGCCAAAATGTTAGGAAAAGGAGTCTTTCACACCACATGCTCAGTTCTAAATACTGTTGCAGCAAGTTTTACAAGTTCCTCCAGTATTCCACTGGTGCAGGCACTCAGACATTCAAAGTACTGTATGTTTCTTAGGTTTTATAAAAGCAGAGCTTTGCTTAACTCAAAATTTCTTCTCCCTTTGATAACCACATCTACACAGGTTCCACCTCCATACTCAAAATGAAACTGAGCCTGGAAGTGTACAACAACCCCACACATACCTTGCTAATTCGATTGCCAGGATGTCTGTCTTATCGACTACTCTCCTGCTCCCCCCCCACACACACACACACCGGGCATCATGAAAGACCCAGTCCTGGGCTCAGAAAGAAAATAAATATCTTCAAAGTATTGATAAGCCTCTTGTTTTAATTGAAATAATAATTATAAATTCTTGTTCTTATCACTAATGGGAGTTAATTATCTTGCATATGCTGCTGTTGCTTCTATGGCTGTAATGGAGTGAGGTTAAAGATAAGTGAAATGCAAATAGGGAAAAAAATACAGAAGGCAGTAACATTTTCCTAAATGTAATACCATACCAACCACAACAAGATTCCTATAAGGCAAAAAACTAAGCATCTCACAACCAGCCAGTCAGGATTCCTAACCAAAAACCAAAAATAGGATAAATGAAGAAATATTTATATAAGCATAACTATCAAATATATTTATTATTTACACAAACTGTAAAGATATTTATAGTGCAATCCTAAATTTATTTATTCAGAAGCAAGTCCCAGAGTATTCAATGGGGCTTACTCAAACAAGGACAGAAATGCAACCTCAAGTGATAAGCAACTTCATTCACACAACCCAAAATTCCGAATCATGCCACTTTACACTGTTTTGCAACTGTTTATACTTGTTTTTATGGTTACTGGATTTTAAATGGCTTTATTTCTTTTTGTGAGCTGCCTTGGTTTCCAACCCTACCTCACAGGGGTGTTGGAAAGACTCCATACACACACACACACACTGCAGATGTATAAATACATACAGCCCATATAATAGTTTATTGTCAAACCAATTGGTCATTGCAGAAAAATCAGTATTAGTTTTTTAAAAATCAGTATTAGTTTCCTACAGAATAAAAACTGCAATGCCTAAGTAAGCCCTGCCTACTTGCTTTAAAATAGGACTGGGGGGGGGCAGAAAGAGAACACAATTCTTTTTTACATTCACTCCAACGTCCCATTGATTTTCAGCACATTCATAATCATGTCTACTCAAAAGTAATTCCTACTGAATTCAATAGGATTTACTCTGGACATATGGGATTAGCACTGTTTTTACCCCCAAAAGCAACTATTGGGAAGGTTTTCAAAACACTGCCCAGGATCTGACTCCTACACACAACAGGGGGAAAAACTGAAATGTATATACCTACCCAATTTATGAGATTTTCAGATAAACAGGAGGGGAAACCACCATTTTCTGGCCTCGCAATGAAGTTTTGCAGACACTGTCACCAGACAAACACTTCACTGATTGGCTGAAATCCTGAACGGGCGGGGTTAAAGCTACAAAGTGCTATACAGTAGTTTAAAAAAAGATTTAACCGGGGGGGGGTGCCTGACGTTTTTATACATATCTCGAGAACCGCACCACCTAGAAACTTAATTTTTTTTTAAATGAAAGCTGAGAATCCGGGCCACCTAAGGGGCTAGCCGGGCGCCGGGTGGCATGCTTAGAATCTGGGTAAAATCCGGCTATCCGGGCAATATGGCAACCCTAATAAGACGACACCCGGCGTATAAGACGACACCCGGCGTATAAGACGACACCCGGCGTATAAGACGACACCCGGCGTATAAGACGACACCCGGCGTATAAGACGACACCCGGCGTATAAGACGACACCCGGCGTATAAGACGACACCCGGCGTATAAGACGACCCCCAACTTTGGAGAAGATTTTCCAGGGTTAAAAAGTCGTCTTATACGCCGGAATATACGGTATATTGAACGCTTCCAGTCTGTGGGCCATTGTTTAGTTTTCCATATTTCTTGACAACTTTTTGTCAAAATTTGGACAGATTCAGTCTCAGTAGCTTGTAGCAACTCTATTGGTATGCCATCTGTTTCCTGGTGCTTTGTTTCTTCCAAGTATTCTAAGAGCAGCTTTTACCTCACATTCTAAAATTTCTGGTTGTTCATCATATGATTCTTCCATGAATGATTCTTCCATGAATGAATCTCTCATCCTTGCTGCTCTTTTATAGAGTTCTTCAATGTATTGCTTCCATCTTCCTTTTATTTCATCTTGGTCAGTCAGTGTGTTCCCCTGTTGGTTATTCAACATCCCTACTCTTGGTTTAAATTTCCCTTTCATTTCTCTAATCTTTTGGAATAGGGCCCTTGTTCTTCCCTTTTTGTTGTCCTCTTCTATTTCTATACAGTAACTATTGTAATAGTTTTCTTTGTCCCCATGTACTAGTCGCTGTATTGTTGCATTTAGAGTTCTGACCATGTTTCTGTCTCCTTTTGCTTTTGCTTTCCTTTTCTCTTTAACCATTTTAAGAGTTTCTTCAGTCATCCATTGAGGTCCTTCTCTCTTTTTAACTAGATATATTGTCTTTTTGCATTCTTCCCTGATCATGTCTCTGACTTCACTCCATAGTTCTTCTGGCTCTCTGTCAACTAAGTTTAAAGCCTCAAATCTGTTCCTTATTTGATCTTTATATTCTTCTGGGATATTATCTAAATTGTATTTTGGCATTATGATTGCTTTGTTCTTCTTTAGCTTTACTCTGTTTTCCGATACGACCAGTTCATGATCTGTACTGCAGTCTGCTCCTGGTCTTGTTTTTGCAGAAAGTATGGAATCTTCTGTTACCAATTATATAATCAGTTTAGTTCCTATATTGACCATCTGGTGATGTCCACGTGTACAGTCGTCTTTTCAGTTGCTCAAAAAATGTATTTGCAAGAAACAAATTATTGGCTTCACAGAATTCAATTAAGTCTTTCGCCTGCTTCATTTCCGTCTCCTCCTAAGCCCCACTTCCCCACAATTCCTAGTTCTTCTCTGTTCCCTACTTTTGCATTCCAGTCCCCCATGATTATCACATTTTGTTTTGGTTTAGTAAACATATGTAAATTCCATAAATAAGCCAAATAGTACATTCTTACATGCTAACTAAACTATAAGTGATGCATTTTATGTTGAATCTTTACTGCTTTGGGTTTGACAATAAAGTAAGTATTGCATACATTTAATTCCAAATGCTCTCCCAAAAGTCCCCTCTCCCCAAAGGGGAAACAGATTTTCAAGATTTCCAGAAATTTTACATCTGTCATTGGGCCTAACAATGCAAATTGAGGGTGTATCCTAGAACAGTAATCTTTAGCATTTTCAGATGTGGGACCCAATTTTACCCAGAAGATGCATTGGGGCTTAATTTTTGACTGGTGCCCCATCTGTCTTTTACAAGTAAAGCAGTGTTATACTACTTTAAACAGTCATGGCTTCCCCGAAAGAATGCTTAGGAACTGTAGCTTGTTTAGGGTGCTGAGAGTTGTTAGGAGACCCCTATCTCCTTCATAGAACTACAATTCTCAGAGTGATTTAACAGTCAATCCCTCTTCCTAGGGAATTCTGGTAATTGTAGGTCTGTGAGGATAATAGGGATCTCCCAGTAACTCTCAGCATCCTTAACAAGCTGCAGTTCCCAGGATTCTTTGGAGGAAACCGGCTGTTTAAAGGGGTATTCTATTGCTTTAAATGTACATTGCAGATAGGGCTGATATATAGATATAAAAGTTATAAACCACCTTTTCATCCAAAAAATAGATTTCAGGGCAGTATACAAATAAATTTAAAACTATAAATATATCATGAAACAAAACAATAGCATAAAACAAAGCACTAGCATAATAGAGTTAAGAGGAATAAAATCATTCAACCAGTTAAAAATGCTATTCACTAATAGGCAAAAAAACACCACTCACCATATGCTCAGAGGCACATGTTACTAAATTCTTCCAAGCTACTCAGCAAGTGGAATGGATTGTGAAAGACCAACCCAATTGTGTTGGTATTTTGACAACTTTGTAGGGCAGTCCAATATCTCAGAGAGGAGTTCAGGTCTCCTGCTCCCCTGGTCCATTCACTATAGCTGCCCAATTTCCCTGCTTTTTAAAGTTTGATAGAAATATCTGTTGGCTATAGGTGCATTCTTAAACCACAAGGTTTTTTTGCCTATTAGTGGATTTCCCTGGTTTTTAATCCGGGAGGTAAGAAATGGGATCCTGTGCAAGTTTGCTGAGAATGGATTGATCATTTACATGCTTATTGAGTTCAGTGGGATTTACTCCTCTGCAGTCATGCTTAGGATAGGTGAAACTGATCAGAGGGAAGGGAGGAGGAGGAGGGGGAGGGGAGAAGGACAGATGTGATCATCTGCATGTTTATTGAGTTCAGTGGAATTTACTCCTGTGCAATCATGCTTAGGATAGGTGAAACTGACCGGGGGGCAGGAGGGACAGAGGGCTGAAGTGGGCAGGGAAGGAGGAAGGGAGAGGAGAGGGGAAAGAGGGCAAGGCAGGTCTGATCATTTGCATGCTTATTGAGTTCAATTGGATTTACTCCTATGCAATCATGATTAGGATAGGTAAAACTGACCATGGGGGAGGGGGAGAGGGAGGGGGAAGGACCATATTAGAGGGTCGCAAAGGAAGGGGGAGAGGAGGGCAGGTTTGATCATTTGCATGCTTATGGAGTTGTATTTATTTCCATGCAATCATGCTGAAGATAGGTAAAACTGACCATGGGGGGGAGGAGGGGGAAGGGGAAGGAGAAAGAGGGGATTGGAAGGGGAGGGGGAGGGAAGAGCAAAGGAAGGGAGAGGGAAGGGGCAAGAGGGAGGGGGATAGGAGGGAGGAGAAGGGAGGGAGGGTTTGGTCATTTGCATACTTTTTGAGTTCAATGGGATTTATTTCTGTGCAATCATGTTTGAAAATGGAAATGGACTGCCTTCAAGTCGACTGGACCTATGGCGACCCTTTGAATAGGGTTTTCATGGTAAATGATATTCAGATGTGGTTTTACCATTGCCTTCCTCTGAGGCTGAGAGGCAGTGACTGGCCCAAGGTCACCCAGTGAGCTTCATGGCTGTGTGGGGATTCGAACCCCCGTCTCCCAGGCCGTAGTATAACACTGACCTGAGGGGGAGGGGAGGAGATTGGGTGGGTGGGCACTGGGCAGAAGGGAAGCCCCTTTCCTTTCCAAAAGGAAAACATTGTGAACAGTATCATTGCTTTTCAGGGTTTCCCCCACCTTTTTATTCTACAGAAGGTACATATAGCCTCCCACTAGGGTTGCCAGGTTCAGGGCCTGAGACTGATCCTTTATCTTCAGGAGAAGAGAATGTCAGCCAAGTGTAGGTGTTCTTGCAACCGTGTAATGGGAAAAACCACAAGGTGGAATTCTCCCTTCCCCCTGCACAACTTTTAAAGATACAGAAGACCTCCTGGAGGCCGGGCCTGGCAACCAAGAGGTCTTCTGTATCTTTAAAAGTTGTGCAGGGGGAAGGGAGAATTCCACCTTGTGGTTTTTCCCATTACAATGTTGCAAGAACACCTGCACTTGGCTGACTTTCACTTCTCCTAAAGATACAGGATCAGTCTCAGGCCCTGAACCTGGCAACCCTACCTCCCACCCAAATTTAAAACAAAGCTGTCCCTGGCCACATCCACACCAGGCCTCTTTTACACTTTGGACAATCATGGCTTCTCTCAAAGAATCCTGGAAAGTGTAGTTAGTGAACAGTGCTGAGAGTTGCTAGGAGACGCCCTGTTCCCATCACAGACCTTCAATCAGAGTGGCTAACTGTTAAACCACTCTGGCCACTGGAGCTTTCTCAGTGGAATAGGAGTCTCCTCTCAGCACCCTTCACAAACTACACTTCCTAGGATTCTTTGAGGGAAGCCATGACTGTCTCACATGAAATCAAAGTCTGATGTGGGTGTGGCCCCCTGATTAGGCAAGCCCAGCAGCTGTGAGTCTGGCTTTTAGAACACTGACAGTTGGTTCTTACTGAGCATGCCAGACACTATGATTTCAAGCCAAAATTTCTTAAATTAATTAAAAATCAGCCAGGCATTTTTTTAACTTTTAAACTGCAAAAGATGAAGATCAGAGTATGGGGCAGTACAGACATACCCCGCTTAACGTTGCCTCACTATAACGTACGTGCTCCATTCGTCCCCATACCCTGCTTTATTGGCATGACGCCACTGCCATCTAGTGGCGATTGCGTGCAGTACAAGTGAAGACAATTGCTTCACTTAAAGGTTATTTTCGCTTAAAGTATACTCTCCGGTCCCATTGCATTCGTTAAAGTGGGGTATGCCTGTATTAGGATTACAGGTACTCTGTGAACAGGGCTGATTTTTACTTAATTTCAACAGATTATGAGAAGTCTGACAGAAAAAAGGACTCTGGATTTTTTCTTTCTCTTTTTACAGTTTGAACTCTCTATTCTCTCTGACTGTTTTGTGTATCGCCATGAAAATTGAGAGGGTTGTTAAGCAAGCATTTCTGAGTTCAGGACTAAGTTTGGTAAGGTTTTATTTTGAAATGAGCTTATGGGAAGGATCAGAATGGCATGGGGGGTATTTTCAATTTAACATTGCGGAATGTGAAAAATCCCCGCTGGCTATAGTATACAGCCACTCCTGTGGCTGTATAATAATCTAAAATGCGTGGGCAAGTTAAAAGGTTTTAACCTGGTGCTGAAAAGAATGCAGTATCAGCAGCAGACATACCTTTTTGCATTCCACTAGTCAGAGTGTTACCACAGAGAAGGTCCTATGTAATGCTGATGTTGCCACTCACCTTAAATCAGGCTGTGATCCAGTTCTGGGCCCTAATCCGTCAGTTGATGACCAGTGCCCTAAAACAAATATCTTGCAAGAGAAGATCAGCCTCAGTATGTCATTAAGAAACATAGTTGTTTCCAAACTCGCTTCCAATTTTCTTGTCATGGAACAAAACCAATCTCATCATTAGGAAGCATGAATTGTAGCTGTCTTAGTAGGTCTGGCAGAATAATTTTGACAAGAGGTGTATCGTGCATCCATTAACCTCAGTAAACTTCTTCTAGGTCCTAATACTTTTTTTTCTTTTTCTTTTCCCAGTATAAACTATCTGGCCACATCACATCCCCAGGGACTGCATTTGTTTCATTGAGTATTCTCTTACTTTCTCTAATCTATCTATATCCAGTTTCCACTGTGTGGGGAGCAAAATTCCTAAGAAAAGAAAAGTTGTGTAACAGAGATACTCTATGCCTGTCAGGATAGTAAGCATTTTGTAAACTGTTCATTTATTTGCCATTCTAGCAGCTAGAACATAATGTGTATCTGGTGCAAAATCTACAAGGGTTATAAATGGCAGTTGTCTTGCAGAAAGATGACTGCTTATATCATCGCTATGTAGATGTTTAAAATAAGTAAAGGGATTTCCTTGCAGAAATGACTTGTCATTTAAATCCAAATCATCCTTCCTTGGAAGGAAATCCCTCTGTTCATTGGGACCTGCTTCCTAATGGCTGAGGACTACCATTCCAATTCAACTGTGTGCCGTAAGTTTGCAGTGGAAGAAAGCTGTACACAGCAATGATTGATTGACTGTCACTCTATAAGTTATGTCATTAAGAAACACAATTGCCCCAAATTTTTGGAGTGGTTTTGAACTTTGTGTGTGTAAAAACCACAGATTTGGATCCTAAGATAAGGATGTTCACACAAGGAACGTTTCCTATCCCTCTGTAGTCACCTGCACCACTTGAAAAGCCTCATTATAGGGTCAGGGGACCTTCCTGAATGATGTGAGATGGGATATTGTGGGCAGCTGGGGCATGGGGGGTTGCTCAAAGTTGGGCAGACCAAATCCCTGCCCCCCAGGAACCTCCTGTGTCCTAGGAGGGCCCCCTTCCTCTCCAGGGTGGCTTTTCATGGGACCCAGGTGGCTACAAGGGGAAGAGAGTATGGGAAACGTTCTGTGAACTTCCTTAAGGTGATTTGTCTAAGGATGCAAACCGCAATTTTTAAAATAAGGATACACATGCATGTGGCACTTAAAAATAAATAAATAAAAATATCAGGAGGGTTGACTAAAACATGGAGAAGGGATTGGTGGTGCAAGAGTTGCAGTTGAACCATAATTCAGTCTGTATCAATCAAACTTATTTTTTTGGCGGGGGGGAAACAGGCTCATCCCATGGTGGTGGCATTAAAACTGAATTGATTTT
Source organism: Rhineura floridana (assembly GCF_030035675.1). Lineage (NCBI taxonomy): Eukaryota > Metazoa > Chordata > Lepidosauria > Squamata > Rhineuridae > Rhineura > Rhineura floridana. The sequence goes on from NC_084480.1 coordinate 48,317,184, forward strand.
TGTCAGACACTTAGCAAGGACCAAAAACCAAGAGAATGATGAAGACAAACAATATAAAAGAAATCTCGCAGCATTTTTCACAGATTTCTTTTATGTTTGCTCATTGAGCAATTTCTTGCTCATTGACTGATCAGGTCATACATATATACACAATAAAAACAGGAAAACAGCAGCAAAAGAGGTACATATGGAATGCATTAGCATAATACAATCTGATTGTAAAATGTTCCATTACAAAGTCTCAATAATGTATGTTAACATATATTATCATCTACTTCTGCTTCCCTAGAAACAATTTGAAAATGTGGCTGTTATATGATGTGTAGTGATCTGTACAAGTCAGTAGGAATAGAATGACACTTAGAGAGGAATTGGTACCGATCCCTACCATTAAGGGCTCAAGGCATTGAGTCCTCCAATCTAGATATAGGGGGCATTCCATTAAGAAATGTACCAGATCCTCAGTCTTGAGGCATCCAGTTGGACAATATCTAGACACTCCATACTGAGCCCCTTCCCCTCCATCAGTTGCAAGGAGTTCAATCTGCGTTTAGTCAGGATCCATCTCAACTTGTCGGCGAATAAGGGACAAATATGGATGCACCTTCCCAGGAAGGATAGCAAGATCTTTCTATATAGTATTGGAGCAGCATTCACCTGCAAGTGCCATCGTGGTCTGAGTATCGCCTTCAGCCAACCATCTAGAGACCTCCTCTCAGGCGACATCACAGCCCCTCATAATCAAGTGAGGTGGCGAAGAGCCAAATATAGAGATAAGTGAACACATCATAGCCCAAGAATCCCTCTCCATGTCCTCATATGCCAAAAGAACCAGAGGTGACACCAGCTGGAAGACTAACTTTAGCCAAAATAAAATGGCTGCTTTTTGGGTGAATATTCCCACTGAGTGATAAGCTGTTTCTGATCGAACAGCTGCCTTAGAGGTAGATCTAGGTACCCCCAACAGTCTGGAGAGGAATTTGTGCTGTACTGGTTCCAGTGCTGCCCTATCTCAATGAACCCACATGGGTGCTCCGTACAACATATGGGAAAGTAGTTACCCTTATAAAGCTCTACCTGCTTGGTCCAACAGAGAAACAAAGGGCAGCATTAGCCGCAGCATTCAAGCATACAGACCAAGATCCTGAGCTTTTAAATGTAACACCCAAGTATTTAAACATATTGATTTGTTCAAGCAATTGATGATTATGACTATGTTACATTTATATCCCACTCTTCCTTCCAAAGAGAGCCCAGATTATCTAATTGCCTTTGATATTTCTTCTTCCTCTTCCCCAAAACTTAGATTGTTGCTTTGGCATAATTAACCTGTGACGATTCTGACAAAAATAATCACTTCCACATGTGTAAATTCACTGAAAGTAAAAAGTGAATTGCCAAGTTATCTTGGAGTGCAGGTTTGGGCGGTGGAGAGATGGATGGGATGGAACTGCTTTCTGTGAAATGTTAATTGTAAAATTGCTGATGATGTATAATAATGGAGAAGACCCAAGCTGAAAATGATGACAGTATTTGCTTTCAGACTGCATATTTCAGCTTCAGTAACTAAGAGAATCTCGGGTCACACTTGTTCTCCAACTGTGGATGATTGCATAGTGATGGTAGTGTCAGCTGGTTCAGTGTTATCCTAGCAAATTATTCTTTTGTTGGGTAACAACAACTCTTAAGCAGCAGTTGTAATGGAATTGCAGACCCTTGATTTGAATAGCATAGACAGGGATGGGGAAACCTGTGGCCTTCCAGATGATGTTGGACTACAACTTCCATTATCCCTGACCATTGGCCATGTTGGTTGGGGGTGATGGGAGTTGTAGTCCAACAACATCTGGAGGGCCACAGGATGCCATCTGTGGCTTAAGAGAATGAGCAGTGAACAGAAAGTCCCATTTCTGATTGGAATTTACTATTACTGGTCCACTAAAAAACCTTGCAACACAGTCCACCATACAGATTTTTGTATGTATTTATAAGTAGAACTTACATTTGTGCCATACATGTATTTTTATAGATACATATGTAATGCAGAACTTACATGCCACAGTGCATTATTTCATTTATACATCTCACCAGCAAATCTTGTTCATTCTGTGGATTCATTGGAACAGACTAACTTGGGGAGACTGGGCCCTACAAAGGGACTGGATTGGGACAAAGGGTTTTATTGCATTGCATGTGTTAATTAGCTTAGCAATGGTAGGGTATTTTTGTTATCAACAACTGTTTTTTGTGTGGATAGTAAATGCCAATAACAATTTATCAGCATCTGTACTTCTCAGTTTCATTTCTTTCTTTAGTTTAATACATTTATATCCTGCTTTATAGTGAATTTCTCACAAGGCAGCAAACAGTAATATAAAAAGAAACATAATAATATATTAAAACATTACAATAAAACACAGAAAATAAATACAGAATACTCATAGACAAAACAGTAAATCTCAACAGACGTAAAACAGTAACCAGCCCAATTACTAAGATATTGCCAAGCTATAATCGTCTGACTTCACGGCTTACATACTCGCCCCGCGTGTGTGTATACTGTATCCATGCAACTGTGATTAACAAAACAGTTTTTTATTGTACTACCAAAACGTTTCGGCTTCCCCCTTCATCAGCTTCTAACATACAATACATACATATTTTTAGGTGATTAATGGAATCCTTATAGGGATCCAGAGCAAGCTTGGGTGATGTTCTGTATGTTGCTTTCAAAACTGTGTATATGTGTATATATATCTACATAAACACACACATACAACTCAGAATAATGCTTTATGCATCTGATGCAGTGGAGTATAGTACATGGAAGCTTGTGCCATAATATGTTTTTAGTTTTTAAGGTGTCCAAGACTCCTTGTTTATTTTTCTGGTACAAAAGAGTTAAGCTTGAAATAATTCTTGATGTTAATCTTCACCAGCCTGGTGCCTTCCAGATGTTGGACTACAACTTTCAGCAGCACAGCTAGTAGGGCACCAGGTTGGTGAAAGTTGCCTTATGTGAAATAATGCCATGTGGCTACAATGCCCTTTCCCAAGCAGGCTTCAGATAGCTGTTACTTTAGGGAATCCTGCATTAACCAATTCTGTTTGACAAACGGAAGTTAGAAATACATACGTCTGTGTACTTTGGTTTGCAAAATAAAAAAAACAAGAGTGAATATCTGAAGTACAGGTTTGTCTACACGCCTGGTGTCTAACTAGGGATGTGCTTAGAGATGTGAAGGCCCGGGGGGGGGGGGAATGAAAAATTTTTTTGGGGGGGAATATTTTTTTCTGTTCTTTTCTAAAGCCTTTTTTGTTTTTTTTCCAAAAAATTGAAAAAAATTGAAAAAATGGATTATGGAATGTTTTATTTTAGCACGATGAATAAAATGTTTCATTGAATCTTGCCCCCCCCTTTTCTCAGTTCTTTTAATGGGAATGGATGCTTTATGTCTGCTTGACACTTTGGAGGACTAGTGGAGACATAAATAATTTTCTTTGTTATTAATGTTGATGGTTTTGTTCTGTTTTTTTAATTGTTTTTTGCCTGCTCCTCATAAACTGGCAAAACGAAAGAGGTTCCTTACAGTTCAGGAGCTTGTAGATCCATTTGTTACCAAAAAAAAGTAAAAATTAAAAAAACTAAATTCAATTTGTAATAATTGTTTGAGTAAAATGTACTTTTAATATACCACATGAGATAATTTTATGCCAAACCAACTTGTACATAATTACATTTGATGTTCCTGAAGTAACAAAGTGACTTTCAATCTGTAAAAAGTGCTAATACTGCATTTTTTCCAAAAAGTTCCATTTTTTCCTGAAAAAAAAAGTGGGGGGAAAACAGTTTTTTTCCATGGCTTCAAAATTTCCAGAAATTTTACATCTCTAGATGTGCTAGAATTCTACCGAATTTGGAGTTGATACTGAATTTTCAATTAATTTGCTTATTCTCTATAATTACAGATTAGATTTTTAAGTAGCAATTTTCTGTGGTTATTTTTGAAAATGGCTTTTAAAAAAATTCTTCCTCTAAAATATTGATATTAATAACAATAATTTTATCAATATTTCCTTTCAAAACATTGATATTAATACCATTTTTTGTGAGGGAAAAATGGATTGGTAAAAGCAGCAGATAGCAGACAAAGGACAAACTCAATTCGATACCAGCCTGTTAGGTCGATGGAACCGACACTGGCCAATGGATCCCAACCCTATGTTCAACACAGTTGCCACTTGTCACATATGGCAAAATGGTTATTGACATGTGGCTAATTAGTGCTTTACTTTTACCACCTATTTTTCTAAAATCAATTTTTAATAAAATTATTTTATACTTATTGGGGTGGTGGCCCAGGAGAGGGCATTCTCTGTGGTGTCCCCTAAGTTGTAGAAGTCCCTCTCCACCGACATGCATCTGGCAACTTACTGTACAGTTTTACACAAACACTGAAGATGCACCTGAGACATGAATTTTTACCCACTCCATTTTGGGGTTTTTTTTACATTGTTTTTAATGTCATGTTTTAAAATGGTTGTAACCTGCCCTGGGACCTTTGGGTGAAGGGTGGGTGATGATTATGATGATAGTAATAATAATACATGTACCAGTTCAAAAATGTGTCTACCCTCTACCTTAACAATCCTTGGGTCTTACATGCTGCAAAATGGATGTTGACGTCTACAATTTTCAACTGTCTCGTGAGGCTTCTTTGTGGAGGCATCTATTTGAGACTGATGTGATTTTACTTCAAAGCACTTAGTACTAGAAAGATGATTCAATTATTATGATGTGGTCTCATATTGTAAATCAAAATGAGTTTGCCGTTCTAAATATATTTCCAAAACTTTCAATTTTTGGTTCAACGTGGCTCTGTGAATCCAACTTTTTCAGCAGTAAAAATGGTGAAATCAAAATATAGGTCGCAAATATTGGACGGAAATTTGGAGGTGGAGTTGAGATGTTGTCTGACTGATTTTATGCCTGATTTCCCTGCACCACTTCATGAAAAGATCTGTCAGAGACTCACTAATTCTATCATTAAATAAGTCAAAACATTATTGTGGATTTTTCTGTCCTCTAAAACAGTTGTTTGGGGTTTTTTTGGTTATGTGGCAAAAATGCTAGTACATTTGCCACAATTTTGACTAGTATGAGAAAACTTTGATGCTGCTGGGTTTTGCAAATAAGGTGTTATTCTAGGGATGGGGTGGGATATGTCAGGCCAGGGGGCCAAATGTACCTATCTGGCCCTCAGGACTGTCCTCAGCCCACACCAGTCACTGGCCCTCCTTCACACTCTCCTTGAGTGGTTTGCCTGACTGGAACATCCTCAAACTTTGATATGCCTCTTGTTTGTCTAGATGGAGGATAGAGAAGGGTGTGCGAGTATATAGAAACTGGCCTACTCTTCCAATATAAAATGCATGTGCATTGCGGTGATCACTTTTGCTTCTGACCCTGCCCGTTGGCATGTGCCTCCTCTAGGTGCACAGAAAGGGAAGCAGCCCTTGGGCTGAAAAAGTTTCCCTACCCCGGTGCTATGCCAAGGATCCAGCATATGTTTCTTGACTTGGGCTTTTTCTGAATTGGAAGAATGTGGAAGCTTCCCTTTGAAGTTTCTTGATTATTCGCATATACAACCATTCTCTGGACTAGTATGCTTTTAATCTCAAGGGTTCTTTCCCATGCCTTTAAAAGAGCTCAGTATTTCAATGAGTGAAGTGCAAGTCCTCTTCCGAATTATGCAGCGTAGCCTTTAAGGAGGCATCTATGTAGAGGTCCTGACCCTAGAAGGGTCCCAGGGTTCTGCCATTGCACCATATCCATTCCTAGCCTTTTTTGCTGCTGCCACCTGCTTCGGCGGTATTCGAAGCATTTAAACTGTTCTGAAGACCTAAGGAGCTATGTGCATTCATAAGAATCATTAAGCATAGTTACCACCACATGTGTGTACCATACAGACTCTGTGTCTGGGATGGAGAAAAATCTCTCTCTCTTTAAAGTCTTACTTCTCATTTAAATCACACTCGAAGGGTAGTATCTCAGGATGATACCTGAGTATTTTCAGGACCCTCCCTATTCCTGTGTCTGATTTGTTTAAAACTGTTTTCTCATCTACTTGGTCCTGAAATAAGTGATTTAGCTGGTTCATGATTTATTTCCACTTAATGGTTGTTGAAGAAATTATTGACCCTTTTCTTTTCCCTTTGTAATTCAACATGATGCATCTTTGTACTGTTACAGGTCAGAGCTGCCTTTCTACTGAACTTATTTTTCAGATGAATACTAAAAACAAAAAATTGTTTTCTAGGATTTAAAAATAATAAAAAAAAAACATAAGGGCAATGAGTATGCCAAGTGCTCTTTCTCAGGTATCAAAAATGGTCTTGTGACTGTGCCTTGAATAAATAGTTCCTTTATATAATTTAAAATACATTGGGACAGCTGAAGACTGAGGAGGAGGATTGGGCATTAATTCATTTCACTTTGAATTCAGATCAAAGGCTATACAGGCGGTCCCCACTTATACGGCAGGTTCCATTCTGGACTGCCGCCGTAAAGTGGAACCCATTGACAATAATGGGGCGTATTGCACGAAAATGACATCAAAATGGTGCGAGATGGAAAAAAACCGCCGTAAAAGCGGAACAAGCGCCTTAATGCAGGGACTTTCCTTAATTGAAAGCCGCCGCATTAGTGAATTGCTGTAAAGCGAAGCGCTGTAAAGCGGGGCCCTACTGTAGCTTGTTTCTCTTACTAATCCAGAGCAGCATAAGCTCTTTTGGAGAGATTACAAATAATATGGTGGATGCATTAATCTGGGTTGCTTGGTAGATGTTGACAACTTATTTTTAAACTGTACAGTTAAGACATTGTTTGGCTGTACTAAGTTCTAGGGAAGATCTTACTTCTCCCTTCCCCCAATTTTAGTGCCTACATAAAAGTGCTGGAGAGGGTTGCCTGTGGATATGGAGTGAGGCGACATCAATATATTGATGACCTCCCTCTTTTCCATCTGCTCCAGATGAGGTGGCATTATATTTCATTACACTGTCATGACAAATATGTCTGAACTTTGCACATACAGATGCTTCTGACGGAGGAAACGCTGTTCCTAACAAAGTTAATGTATTAATTGCTATTGGCCATAATTGCCTAATTTTCAAGTTAATGTTTTCTTATGCGAGTGTGTACTTTGGACGCAAAAAGTGTATTGAAAGTGGAAGAAATGAAGCTCTTATCTCTCTCCTTTCCTGGTACAGTAGGGCCCCGCTTATACGGCAGGTTCTGTTCTGGACCCCCGCTGTAAAGCGGAAATCGCCGTAAGGCGGAACCCCATTGACTTTAATGGGGCATGTTCGCGAAAATGACGTGAAAATACCGCAAAAGTGGCAAAAGCGGTTTTTTAAAGAGGGGAGGAAAGTCGCCGCATTAGCGGAATGCCAGGAAGCAGAGCACCGGGAAGCGGGGCCCTACTGTACAGTATTGGAATATATTGGAAGTAACCAAAAATGATTTGTAATGAACAACTCTTTCCATTGATTTTCACTAATCGAAGTTTGGTCATTAATGTGCTGCCATTGAACTGTGTTCACAGTTCTTTAGATTTTGTGGTGATTACATTCATAACACTATAGCAGATGATATTTGGGTATAGAATGATGACTCCCCCACCCCCAGCATTAAAGTTAAAAATTTTGAGCCAAGATGAGCTGGATTCTGCAATCTGTACAAATCATGCAAATTATTGAGCATATTTGCATCATTTTTTACTTGTGCAAACTGTGTTCTGTGGTTGTTGCTGTTTTGCATAATTTCTGCCTTTTTTTCTACTCACGGGAGAGGAAAGGACATGTCTCCCAACTATGGATGAAAAGATCTGTCTGTTTCAGTTCTCTCAGTTTCTCATTTTTCAAATGTTAAATTCAGTTCTCTACATTTCTACAGTGATCTGTGAATTTTTAAAAAAAAATCTTCATGAAAATTCTCCACCATTTTAGTGCGAATTTATCCAAATAAACACATTTTTGTAGGCAATTTTGACAAAGGTACATGTTTTTGCATGCCATTTCTCATTTCATGCCTTTTTGTGTGTTATTTTCACTCATGTATTTCATTTTTATGCACACTTTCCCCAATATATGCATTTTTTGTAAATGTTGTTTAGTTGGGAAACTGCATCCCAAAATTCTAATAAATGTGAATTTCAAAGGAGGGCTGTGTTTCGGTTCTCATATTGTTTCAGAAATTGCGAATTTGATAAATTCTGCTTGAAATGCGAACGGAATCAAAATTCTCACCCATCCCTACTCTCAACCCCAACAAATCTTCATCAGCACCTCTGTGGTCTCACATTTCAGCAGTCATTGTCTACGCAAGCATATCTTTGCAGCCATGTAGGCTAGATGCTTGTCTGTCAGAGCTGAATTCTGTGCCTGTTACCACATTCTGTGATTTCCCTCTCTTGTGTCCTTGCACAACCACAGCCCTTTTTTTTCCCTAGGTAAATCTCTTTAGCTCATCATTTATGAGGATAGTTCTGTAAACAACCATACTGATTTTGAAAATGTTGGATTCGGGATGCCTATGCTCATTTATTTTGTGTTGCATTGAATTAAAGAAGCCACAACAATGGCATATTCTGTTAATGAAGTACATGCTGTTTGTAGCATAGGTACTTTGTATGGCCGCAGAGAATGTAGAAAGTCTGTGGCTATTACAAGGGAAAGCAGGCGACTTAGTACAAAGAACCTTTTAATGCTATTACGTAAGTGTGTATGATGGGTGGTTTACATTACAGGGTGATAAAACGAGTGCATGCTCGTTTCAGAGAGACAGAAGTGCAGTACTCCTCATTAAATAATTGGTTGTTTTTGCAGTTATTGAAATTATTCTCTCTTCCCTTTTTTAATTTCCGTTTTGCATGAATGGTCATGAAAACTTGGGTTGCTTAAGGCTACATTGCATTTGTTCAGTCAGCCAAAATATTCACTTGACCAATTGGGTAGTTATCTCATGAACAGAGCACAATCCAGAGTTTATGACGAGGATTTGTTCTGACAGTTTTACTGTCATGCAGAGCACAGAGGTTTAAAACAAGAGGAAGGGAAAAGCATGCTCCTCGTCTTCATAAGAGGAATTGATACTGTTGAATTGTCAGAGAGATTGCAAGATGCTTGCCAGCAAACAGCTGCTTCTGTCTTGCTCAAATATGTGCTAATTTAAATATATGCCATTTTAAAGGCTTATTATATAGCTTCAAAAGATAGCCAAGCAATGACAAACTCATGTCTTTCTGGAATTGACTAGGTGGCAATTTTTTAAATAACCCTTGCCAATATGGATAAAACATTGGTAGCTTTTGAATTAGGATTATAGTTGTGCCTTCTGAAATTCTTAGTATTTTTACTGAGCATAAAGTTGAGAGTGGAATTTGCTTATTGCCACATGTTTACTTTTGTAACAGATGATGATAAGGGCTGGAAAAATTCTATGCCCTGTTTAAAGTGCAGCAGTAATTATAAAATTATTAATTTTGATGAACACCTTTTCTTTGAACTGTGTGTATCATCAGATTTATTTGTCCTATCAAACCATGAAAGCAAAAGTAATGTATTTGACCTGAGAATTGTGAAGGGTTGATATAGGAGAATTTACATTTCTTACTTTTTCTTGCTGCATATATTGAAATGAAATACAATAACAAAAATTCTCAGGGTTAAGATTCATTTGGATTTTCTGGTTCTGTAAAAGAAACAACAACTCAGGAAGAATTCTGGAATTGTATTCCTAAAATGCAACTGGGTTGCTTCTGGTTCATTATGTACACACAAATGAATTATGTTTTTCTTCTTCCGGAATGTGTCTGTCACTGAAAATAAAGCCAGAGTGCAGTCAAGCACTTGCTGCTCTCCGTTTTCTCCTTCATTTCTGCTTTATTCTAAAAATGTTAGGAATGATGATGACCTGGAGGGTTTTTGCTGAGACAGGTGGTTTGCATATCTCACTGTATAACCATGATGGAAACTTCAATTGTAACATGCTGGTTCTTACTCCCTCCCCCTTTGCTTGGATGTGCTTTTAATTATTTTTTAAACAAACCTATATTTTATTTCATTTCTACTCCTCTTATGAGTGTTTAGGTCTAGATAATGGTCTTGAAAACACAATGGACTTGTATTTTTAGAGTTGAGCAGGTATTAATACTGCAAGCTGTCTGAATGGACAACTGTTTTGGAGCCACACCTTTAGTCACTCTACGGTCTTTGGAAGAAGAGCAGAATGTAAATGTGACGGATATGAAGCTGCTAATCTGCTTCATCAAACCATCACTAGTTCCTGGTGCTACCTAATACGATTTTCTCCTTAATCCTACCTTAATTGTCTTTTTATGGCAATACACCTACATAGGTTCTGGGTCATCCTTGACAGTCTGTCGCTTTCATAGATGCGAAGCTGCCAATATATTCTCTACCTTCAGTTGAGATTGGAAAAAGTAGCTGCAGGTATTCTTCAAAGCTTTGAGTGAGTGAGTGTCTGAGTGTGTTTATATCCTTACATATAATACATACATATATCCTGCCTAATAAAATTCCCGGGTAGCTTATATTATCAATAAAGTATTAAAAATACAGCAATCAATGTTGCCTTACATGAAGCACTGCCACTTTTATAATGTACAACTGTACTTGGTGGTGGCTGGTGTCCCAATGTCAGTGGGGCAGTGGAATCTACTCTGGGTTTTAGTCTAAATTTTCAAGAAGCTTTCAAGAAGGTGTGTTCAGCCTCTCATTTGCAGACTGAGGTTTGTGGAGATTCCCCACCCCACACATTTTGGGTAGCTGCGCAAATTCAGCCTCAGTGCTAGCCAGTTTGAGAAATCATGTAGAATTGTTCTCGCAAGCTATTTCATTATAAAGAAGTGTTCTGGGCAGCTGTCAGTCCGGAAGATTTTACCTAGAACAGGAGTGGGTTGTTTAGTCTTGTCTGCGATACATTTTCCTGCCCCCCTCCTAATCCCTGTGGTCTATGTGTGTAAAATCTACAAAGTAATGGTGCACATACAGAATCTCTTTAACGGTTTAAGAAATCTGTCTAAGTGATCCTGAGTACGCACACTTGTTCAAGAGCATAAGTGTGCTAGTTTGTTGAGAAGAATCCAGCAACCAGCAGACAGTATGTGGCTGAGAAGAAATTGGGACATTGGTCTACGTAATATCCTGTCTGCTGAGTCCTTGCCTAGAACGATGGAACAAACCAAACTATGTCCACTATCTATTGGTTACATCTCAGTTGCTCCAGTGTGAGGCAGTTGTAATAAAATCACATCAGAATAATAGATAAGCAATGCAAGCAAACACCATGCGAAACAGAAGAAAGTAAAATGGCAGAGTGCATGTGGCCTGGATCCCCTTGAGCTGCAATTGTATACTACCCACTTACCTGAACTTACAAGATCTGAACAGGGTGGCTCATGACAGATGCCATTGGAGGACGCTGATTCATAGGGTCGCCATAAGTCGTAATCGACTTGAAGGCGCATAACACCAAAACCTGGGAGTTGGCTCCATTGAACTCCATGGGACTTACGTCTGAGTACCCTGGATTGCAGCATTTGACTATGTACTAAAGATTATCATTTTTATAGAGCAATGGGAATTATTTCTTCTTAATGCTGCTGTGGCACTTGCTTTGATATAGCAAAGGCAGCTTGGCAATAGTACAAATAAAAAGTGTCCTGCTTGCTGGGAGATGCATGTTTTGGGCTTTTTCTAGGTTCTGTGTACAGTGCTACAAAACTGCAGTACTGAAGATATGGGGCCATCCATACCTGACTGTTCAATCTAGAATTGCCAAGAAGAGTGAACAAATAATTGTTTTGTTTTCAATGGAGGATCTGGATTTGGGTTAGCTAACTTGTGGTCCTTCAGATGTTGCAGTCTGACAGTTCCCTGGCCAGTGGCCATGCTGGCTGGGACTGATAAGAGCTGTAGTTCAGCAGCAACTGAAGGGCCACAGGTTAGTCACTCCTGATCCAGATGCCCCCCTTTCCCCCCTTCAAACTCGTCAAGATTCCTTCCTCACCACTGCTAAACAGGCTTACATCACTGGCACGTCTGTGTGGATATATTTTAGCATGGCTGCTCCCCTGTCTCATTGGGATGGTCCTGTGATGTGTGCTCTGCTTAAGCATTACAACCAAGCCTCTTCTACCTGGATGATCTGTCCATTATCTTTTGCTTCCACCTAGTAGCTGGTGTCCTTGAACTTTGGAAGTTTCCCTCAATATTATCCTAGTGCATTCTTCGAAATCCTTTCTATTTTTTTCCTGGGCATAAGAGCATAAAAAGAGCTTGCTGGATCAGGCCTGTGGCCCATTTAGTCCCTCATCCTGTTCTCTCAGTGGCCAACCAGAGATGCCCATGTCAAGCCCACAAGCAGGACCTTAGTGCAGGAGCACTTGTCCCTCCTGCGATTTCCAGCAACTGGTATGTGAAAGCACACTGCCTCCTACCATATGCTATACTGTATTATCATTATTGTGATATCTAGTAGTATAGCACTATTCAGCTATGACTGTAAATAAAAATGACCATGGTCCTTTGATGCATTGGGTGATTTTGGACTTTTTTTGTTAACAAAATATACAGAATCAACTCAAAAGTAATTGTAATCTTAATTCTAGTATGCAGCTAGGGAAATGGTCACCGGGAGTCATAGGCACACAGCAGTGGAAGAGCTGCAGTGATTCCTGGTGGCAGCCACAGTAAAATGGTAAATGCTGATGATGTACCCCTGGTGGTTGAGCCCGGATGAGGGGCTTCTGCTCAGCCAGGGGTCTGCCATATTCAATTCCCCTCACCCCTGTGCAAATAGCAGTTTGATTGTACCATTAATCTCTCCACTGCTGAGTTTACTAACAAATACGATGATCAGTGGTAAATACTGATGGTTAGGGACTTGGTAAAATGCATTTTGAAAGTCCAAGTAGCAAGATTGCAGCCAACACGTTTGCCCACATGTAACATGAGTAGAATGGAAAGATCTGTCACTTTTGATTTCTTCATCTTTCCAATCTTAAATTGAGTTCTGCAGCAATTTGCATTTCTTTTAAAAAAAAACAACTCCATGAACATCTTTCAGTGTTTCAGTGTGAATTTCTCCTGCTGAACACACTTTTGTGTGAAGTTTTGACTAAACACATTTTTTTGCAAGGGATTTCTCCTAATATGATACATTTTTATTTATTTATTTATTTATTTTATTTATTTTGGATGTGTTCACTAATATATACATTTTTCTGCACGTTTCCCCTAAAATACACATTTTTGTAAACATTGGTTGGTGGGAGAAGTGTGAATTTTGAAGGATGGCCATGTTTTGATTCTCCTATTGTTTTGGAAAGTGCATATTTGATAAATTTGGCTTTTAATTTAAACTGAATCAAATTTCTGCCCCATCGCTAACATGAGGCACAAGATATTAATACATCTTTAGTGGTACTCACTTTGCAATAAGAAGGTAAAGTTCTATCTAGTGCAAACTGCTGTTTGCAGAATGTTCTTAAATACAAAGTGGCTAAGAAGGTGCAAGCCCAACCTTAATATCACCTTGTAGAACTGGGCCACATTAAATGATTAAAATAATGTTCATACTCCTGTTCCTTTAAAAATAGCAGAAGAGATTGGAAATGGAGAGCCTGTAGAAGAGAGCTGCTCTGTCGTTGGCAGAGGATATGATTAGGAAATGGCTCCTTTCTGTGTTCTTCCTATTTGTTTGTTTGTTTATTTATTTAAATATTTTATACTGCCTTTGTCTCAATGTTGTGTATAAATATCACCAATATTAAAATCACCATCAAGATATCACTGAGAACCCAGACAAAGTTAAAATAAGGTGAAATAAAATAACACTGGAGTTGAGCATCTGCAAAGGCAGGAAACATAAATGTGTTTTTAACAGTCGCTGGAACAATATTAATGTTGCTGCTCATCTCAGATGAAATGGGTCCCTAATGAGGATGCCACCACAGAAAAAGCCCCTACCTTTGGGTTCCTGCCAAGCAAACATCCAGAGGCCATAGCCCAACCAAGAGGGTCTCATCAGTGGATTGTAACAATAATGTAGGACCATAAAAAGAAAAGGGAGTCCTTCAGGTATCCAAGGCCCATCCCAATTCCTATGCCCTATGATCAGGAGAACTATGCCTCAGAATTGGTCTTTCATTGTAAGATGTCTTGTTCCTTTTTAGAAAGGCAAGATAAGTCATTCAGAAATTCATTTCTTCTGCTTCTAAATGTGCATTTAGCATTGCTGCCATGGGAGGTTTCTGTGAAAGCCATAGAATTCTAACAGAAGCCAAGCTATATTGCATGCATTAGTATTTATTTGTTAAATATTTGTCTTAGCATAATCCATATATGGATTCCATTCCCCTTTGTCTTAGAGGTGCCCTGGTGTGAGTGTGTGGGTTGATAGCAGTGAGTAGCTATAAGTACTCCAATCTGAGATGTAAGCATTCTGTTACAGTTTTCAATCACTAGTTCATAGGTCTGTATTCAATTTATAATCCTAGTGTTTAGCATGGGAAAAGAATTAGAAGCTTTATTCCTTTCTTTTGCCAGCAGAGTCTACCTATCCTAGTTAATTTGGCTTGTGCTTGGCACAAATATAATGCAGTCTTCAAATAATAATCCACCCACCTCCCTAGTGTAGAAAGGCTTTGTTGCCACCGCTTTGTGGTTGGGACTTTTAAAAGGGATTGCCTACAGCAGAGGTCATAAACCATTTTGGACCTGGGGGCACATTTCGAAATCTAAGAAACTAGATGGGGCATCACAAAATATCATTTACACACAAGAACAATTCCAATGCTCAGAACTATTCCCCAAACAGGTAGAAAAACAAAAAAAGGAGGAAACATCTCTCCCTCCCAAAAAAGACAATCCCTCCCAACCGAACAACCAAAAAATAAAAGCAAAATAAAATAAAATGGGAGGGGCAGGAGTCCCAGCGTGTGTGTATCTGAGAGTGCAGTGGAGCCCATGAACACCGTGTTGGGGATCCCAAGCCTAGAATGACTCACAGTCATATATGTGAGTAGAGATGCTTGTTTTTTGCTGGACTAGACTGAGATGTAATTGCAGTCCTATACTAAATTTGGCAGTCCTGAAGAGTATGGACATTTAAAATAAAAGTTGGATTCTTATGATTTAGTTGCATGTCTACAGTAGTAACCCTGTGTATTTTCTGTTTCAAGGGGATGGCCTTCCCTGTGGATTTGCTAGATAACTACAGTCATGAAGACCTGGAGAGTTCTGGAGAAGATTATCTGTCTGATCTTAGGTGCGGGGATCCAGAAAACCCAGAGTTCCTGTCTCTTGCCAATAATGTCAAAGTAAGACTTAAGAATTAACTTGGTGTCTTGCTATTTTATATGTCTGTTAACAATGGATTTTAGTTATATAGTTTAGATGACTTTAAAAATTCTACTCCCCAAAGTCTCTTACTCCCCTATCATTGGTTAGATAGATGAGATATATGTGTGGCATGGGTCTCAGACCCTGTGTCCTGGAGGAACTAAAGGCTCAGTTGTCATCTCCCAGGCGGAACAAAAACACCAAAGGAGATTCAAGAAAACTGAACATGACCACCACCCGAAAGAATCACTCAAAATGTCCAATCTCTGTGGATTTTTTCCTCCTTAATCTAATACCATGGCCAGACCTTCATTTTAATATTCTGGCATGTCCTTGGGAAATTGATACACAGCAAAGCAGAGTGAGAGCCAGTGTCTGTTTTTTTAAAAACCTTTGAATACTGAACAAATGAGCCTGTTTTCCCATTCTGTAGTATATTTTAATGTGTTACTGTGCTAACAATTTACAGCAAAAGAACATTCAATGATAAACTTTTTTTTCTCCTCCCCACCTTTCCTCCAAGATTCCAATTTGCTTATCAACAGTAGGCTTCGTTCCACTTTATGGCGGAGAGGAAAGACACAAAGTCCTTGCTTTGTTTGCGCCAGAGGATTCACTCAAAGGTTTCACTTCAGTTTTCATCTCAGTATTGTAGCATTCTGCTCAGAGTCATTCTTTTTTCTGTGCCTACTTATTTCTTGTACTTGCTCCTGAAGATCTCATGTCATTGTGGTTTTGAGAATCATAATATTTTGAGGTGGAACTGAAGCCAGAGCCTAAAGCTTTTGCAGAGGGAGAATGCTCAGCTTGTTCCCACCTGTGTTTGGGCCTGTAAGAAGGCCCATTGCCTGTTTATCATGTGGCTTTATGGGCTGTCACAGATTACACAATCTAAGGCGGTTGTCCCAGAGAACATCTTTGGCTGCTGAATGGATTAGTGATCCCATACCTTTTCTTGATTGTTCTGGGAACAGGAGCAGTTTGCTATTACTAAATGGAAGCAAGGAGCTTGTAGTCTGGTTCAGATGTAACTATGGTAGGCTGTTACAAGCATGAGATTTGGGCTCATCAGTTTCCAAGAATGGAAGAAGTTAGAAGTTTTTGTTCCTGGCTGTTCTAGACTTCAGTGTCCCTTTTTTGTTCCAAACTACAGTTTCCCAAGTTCAGATTAAACAGGAAACTGCAATTTAGAGCAAGTCATAAAAAGAAGCTTTAAATCTCTTCTCCTTGCACACACAGCAGTGGGGGGAGTGTTCTGGCTCATCCTCATAACAGACTGTGGTTTGTTGTTGCAGCTTGAACCAGGGCGTATGTTTTTCATCACTACTGTAAAGGCCAGCTAGCCTCACCTCTCTCTACTCTGTCCTTCCTACTGAACCCTTTTGGTTAAGGCTTGATAAACAGTGAGGGCTTCCCTTGGCTCAGGAGCCTGATCCACCTGAGAGTAAACAGCCTCCTTTAATTTTCCTTTTGAGGTCTGCTTGTTTAGAAGCTGGGGGGGAAGGGGAACGACCATGTTTTGGGTCCATGTGATCAGAGAAATCAGTGCCCCTTGTATGTAAAAGCCATGAATCTTTCTACAGAAGAAATATTGTGGACATTTGAGCTATGGGGATAACCCAGATGTTAGCTTCCTAAGTTGTGGTGACTGCTTTATGAAACATTCACTGAACTGCCAAGGATGAAATGTAGTGTTTGTGGGTATACTTTGGGCAAGTGTTCATTATAAAATTCTGGACATGAATAAAAGTAACCCTTAGAGTGCAGTCCTGACACTTCTGAAGACGACAGCTTATGGGGGACAGAGATTAAGATGGTATGTGGGTGCCTTCCACCAGCAGAGAGGGGCACTGCTAATGTGTGGGGGGGCATGGGGGAGACTCCACTGCAGCAGCCCTAGCTGTAGCAAGCAGACACCCCCCTCAAAACAGCAGGATGGTATAGGACTTGGGCAGCTTTGGATGCAAAACCCTGCAGATCCCCCAGGGGGCCCAATCCTCCAGTCCCTCAGCTACACCAACCTGGATCTGGCATAGCCCAAAGAAGAAAGAGCCAGCCCTTCACTTTCCACCCTGGCTGGCATGAGCTGTCAGGGCTTGGCATGCAGCGGTGCATCCACCATTCCTCCTGGCTCCAAGCTGCATCTTCTCTATACATTTAAAGCATTGTGATACTGGGCTCCTACTGGGAGGAAGGGCGGGATATAAATCTAATAAATAAAAGTGATACCACTTTAACAGCCGTGGCTTCCCCCAAAGGTCTGTTGAAATGGTATAATGCTTTAAATGTATAGGATTGTATTCAACTAAGTCCTTCTCAGAGTAGACCCACTGAAATCAATGAACCTAAATTAGTCATAGCTGTTGACTTCAGTGGGTCTACTCTGAGTAGGACTAGCACTGAATACCATCCCATAGCGCCATGTGGCCGCTGTTATAGTAGTAGCATGGAGGTACCCAATCTTATAACCAAGTAAATTTGCTAAATAAAATTAAGACAATTAGAAGCCAACAATATCCAGGCTTCATATTTCACTTTTCTCATTCAAGCGGTTGCCCTGTTCCTTGCTGATCAGTGGTGGACTATTGATGATATTGTGAGAACATCTGTCCCTTCTAGAGAAGGACTTTTGCAGGTAAGCAGTGCTCTTGTTCTGTTAATTGTGTGTGTGAGCTGTTCTAGGATTCTATAGGCCATCTATAAGCATGTATACACTACACATTTAAGGTGGCTTAACTGATGTGACTTTTTCTCTGGCAGCTGTAGTTTTTTGTGAATGGTCAAATTCATTTTGTAGTGAGCATTATTTTGTTGGAAAGGTGGGATGTAACTTTAACATGTAACAAGTAAATATAGTGTGGGTCTGATCCAGAGCTTGGAAAAGTTACTTTTTTGAACTACAACTCCCATCAGCCCAATCCAGTGGCCATTCTGGCTGGGACTGATGGGAGTTGTAGTTCAAAAAAGTAACTTTTCCAAGCTCTGATCTGCTTGTTGGTGCCTGTTCGATTGCATTCCATTGAAGTGGCAGGCAGTTCTGTTTCGGGTTAGTTATTTTCTGCTTTCTTTTGCTTTTACCATTCCATTTCCTCTCTCCCCCCAAATAATATTGTTAACAGTGTTTTCCTTCTGAAAAGAAAGCAGCTTTCCATATACCCAGTGCCTACCCAATGAATTCCCCTCCCCTCCCCCCAAATGGTATTAGAACCTCCCACACACCCCAGCCCTGGGAGAAACCTGGAGATCTCTTCAATGCAAACCAAACACACAGACTGGTCAGTTGCACCTTAGCCTGGCAAAGGCACAGGTTTGTCAGTTTACCCAAAGCAAACAGGCATGTTGATCAGTTTCACCTTAGGAAAGCCAAGGCACAAGGTTTATCAGTTTAAGGTTGGCAAAGCGAACACAGAGGTTGCAAAGCAAAGAGCAAGCTGAACAAAGCAAACAAACTGGCTGCAAAGCAAAGAGCAGCTGAGCAAAGCAAAGAGTTGGGCTACAAAGCAAAGATACAGGCTTGTCAGTTTCTCATCAACGAAATTAAATTCGATTCCTGTTTTTAAAAAAACGTTATGTTGGGAAAAGCCAGGGAAACTTGCAGCATTCAGGATCAGTTCGCAAACATCGTGAACTATTGGGAAGTCTAGTACCAAGTTTGATTTTAGTGAAATTCATGCCCTCCCTAGTCCCTGTTAGGTTTCATCTAATCTCTGATTTTTATTGGAGTGGTGTGTGTGTATCTGTATATATACATAATCAGCAGAGTGCAGAAATGAATAGTCTGGTAAGACTGGTGGTTGAAAGAATAAAGAAGGTTTATTGCTTATGGGAAATAAAGCCATTCTGAGTACAGGCATACATGTGGCTATTATGAGCCATGAGATTAACACTAATACCAAGAAGAAGTAAGGAAAGAAAGCCTGAGAAAAACAAACTACATATCAGCAAGTAGTTACTAAAGAAGGAATAAGTAAGGGAATGATAGGTTGCCTTTCTGTCTGTTGCCCCCACCTCCCTGGTTCAGGTTACATGTATATACATTGGTGCTTAACTCCCAACCATTTTATGGTGTATGTGCTGTGTTCCTATTTTAGAAAGTTTTACAGATCATAAATCATTTGAGGTGGCTTACAAATAAACATAAAGCTAACAGAATAATATAGTAAATGTATAGTAAAATAAGCCTGCACCACAAAACCCAAACATATTTTTTAGAACTGCTTTCTGCTATCTCAAAAGAAGGAATATGGATTTCAGCAATTTTGGAATAAAATGTTTTCTTCAATAACTGCATTAAATTGTATTCTTCCTATGTGGTTTACATAGGTGAAGTCCATTGGGGAGAGAATAGCTCTTTATGTGCTAAATAGAATAATTTATCGCAAGCAAGAAATTGAGAAAAATGAATACCCGTTCCTTTGTCATGGTAGCCACGATTATGCGAAAGTTTTATGGAAGAAAGGAGAGGCAATTGGTTTTTATTCTGTTAAGCTTCCAGGTAAGACTTCCGTTTCAAATAAAATAACAAAACACCATTTAATGCGAGGCATAGAGAAACAAGTCCATCTTTTTATATCATTTGAGAAACATGTCCCTAGTTCTGCATTTCTATGTTTGCGGAGGGTGACGGCGGCAAAGGAGGGCTTTACCAATTTATAATGATAAAACATCTATCTACTTGACATTGACATTTGTTGAAGGTTATGTATCATGAAGGGATATATGCATCTATGTTGCACTCTTATAGGAACAGAGGAACTTGCCTTAGTCCATTGCTCTGTCTAGCTCAGTGTTGTCTACACCGACTGGCAATGGCTCTTCAGGGTTTCAGGCAGGAGTCTTTCCTAGTCCTGGAGATTTATCTTTTTTTTTTTAATTGTAAGTATGTTTATGCTGCCCTTAAATCACATTCCTAGGGTGGTATAGAGAAGGGGGAAATTACAATTAAAATGTAAATACAAAAAGCAAAAAAAGCTAAAAGCTATAAAATTATAAAGGCAGCGAAAAACAGTAACAAGGATTAAAATTGCATTTATAAAGCTTAGGAAAATAAAGAGGTCTTTGCCTGACACTGAAATGACAATAAAGTAGACTCCAAGTGAAACTCTGGGAGAGAGCTTTCCATAGTTGTGGTGCCATCACTGAGGAGGCCCTTCAGGTAGTTGCATCAAGTGATGGAGGACACGCACAGAAGGCCCTCTATGAGCACTAACACAAGTGAGAGTGAGGCATTTCCAGGGTTTTCCAGATTGGGTAATTGGGAACAGAAATTCAGGCCACAAAATGAAAAAGCTTTAATCATAACGGGGGATACAGTTACCAAGCAAAAATGGATCACTAAAGTCTAATGTTGCACCTTCAGTGAAGGGGGATAGCTTGTCCTCCAATATTCGGGTAGAGTCAAATCTTGAACTTTTTCTAAGGCAAAGCTTCATCAGTGGAACAGGCAGACCATCTGTTGCCCACCAAGTTCTTCTTTTAAAACCTTGTCTGGAGCTAATTGTGTTGTATGTTCTCACTCCTTTACCTTCTCTTGTAAGAAGGCAGTGATTTCTGTTCCAACCTGTCTTCAACATGATCAGCATGGTTTTTGTTCTGTTGTAATTCGGTTTCCATCAATTGTTATTTATCTCATAGTTAGTTCACTTTTTAACGTAACCGATGTAATTATTTATACAAGTTATGAATTTAACGTAATTAATCATGTAATTATTTCCACATTTCAGGACCCCAGGTAACAAAAATAAGAGACTGTTGTATAAGCATACACAAATATGTGGGTGCATACATTTTAAAAATCAAATTATACAAGGCCTATTTGACTGAAAATCAGGAAAAAAATCCTGTTAGAGCAGTACAACAGTGGAACCCATTACCTAGGGAGGTAGTGGGCTCTCCAGTACCGGAGGCATTCAAGAGGTGGCTAGACAGCTATCAGTCTGGAATGTTTTAAGTTGGATTCCTGTATTGAACAGGGGTTTGGACTTGATGGCCTTATAGGCCCCTTCCAACTCTCCCATTCCGTGATTCTGTTCTAGGCTGAAGCCACTAAATAAACAAAAGCCAAGGCCACTGTATAAGCAACAAGAAACCTCTCCAAATAATAATCACGGTTATTGGATCTTGGACTCGATGGCCTTATAGGCCCCTTCCAACTTTATGATTCTGTGATCTCTAAGATTGCATGTCATTTTGTACTTCTTCAGATACGGATTGGAGAATATGCATGGGTGGCAGCCTTTTAACCCCTAATTGGCTCAATTATATATTTTTTAGATATTTCTTCCTTTCATTGAAGATATTCACCCATTGAATAATATGGAAGTACTTATAAAAACATGATTAATGATATAATCAAAATACCTGCTGAAATTCTGCTACCAGCACCTGGGCATTTGCGTACAACCAAGCGGCCGTAACTCCAAACATTGCACTGTACAAGATAAAGAGATTTAAATTTCTAAAATGATGCAATACCTTATTTTTTTTTCTGTGAAATTCAACTCCAAACCTGTGGTCCAAAAAATTAAGAATTATCTATTCATAGAAGAGGGCTGAATATGTTGAGAAGTTGCTTACAGGGCAAAATTTGGCTGAGTTAAAATTATGTGGTAGAGGAGGACAATCTATATATTTACAACAGGTGAGATTCTCATAAGTGGCTACTCCATGCAAGCAAATTACCAGCTCTAAAATATAACAATTGTTTAAGGGAAACACATCTAATAATCTAGCAAGGTCAGATACAGTAATGCAAAACATTTACAAAAATACAGTCACATCTGTTTTATCATTTAACCCAGCTGGAGACATGGTATTCAAAGCGTATATCCAAAATGCCTCTCGCTGCAAGAGTAACAAATCTAATTAAATTCTTTTATGTGGAATAGGTTAAATCCTAAAAACCCCCACAAAAATTCAATCAGAAGGCCTGTGGTTGTTGTCCAGAAAATGCATGGTTAATGGAACTTCCAAATTCCCAGTGTGGATGGTAGATTTATGTTCTGCAATCCTCACTTTAAGTGACTTGGTGGTCTGACCAACGTATAGTTTTGCACATGGGCACCCAATTACATATACAACATAATTTGAATTGCAGTTGGTGAGATTTCAACACATTTCCTGTTATCCGCTGGATGAACAAATTCTTTAATTTCTATACTTTGAGCATAACAAACACAGTGCTCACACTTATCCAGATGGATCATGTGACCAAGGTGTCATATATAGAATATCTAAACAGGCTTAAAAGGCAGTTCCATGTATAGCACGTTACAGTAGTCTACGCTGAAGATAACCAGTATCGTGGATAACTGAAGCCAGGCTATCTCTGTCTAGGCAGGATTGTAGCAGGTATACAAGCTTGATAAGGTAAAAGACATTTTGTGCTACATAAAGCAACTTGTGCCTCTAGCAGCATAGATGGATCAAGGAGCACCCTCAAGCTTCACACGTTCAGAGAGGGTGAAACCTCATTTAACACAGAAGGAACGCTACTTCATTGGATAGATAAACCACTGCTCTCAGTACTTCTGTTTTGAGTTTCAGTTGATTGGCCCCCATCTAGTCCATTGCTGAGGCCAGGCATTGATTTAGCACCTGAATTTGATGAAAAGGAGAGAGTTGGGTCATCCATGTATTGGTAACACCTAACCCAAACACCTTTAGATGACCATGTGACGCCCTTCCCTGGCTCTCCCTGTCAGGTTCCTACCTGCTTGTGGCTACTGCCTGTCACTAGGCACCACCAGGGACTCCACCAGTCCGGACTGTCCTTTTTTATGGTTTCTCTCTCCGCTCTAGCACAGACCTCACCAGATCCCCCTGCTAGGCAGCACCACCAGTCACGTCCTATAACCAGTATTCCCAGAGACTCTGCCTGAGTCTCTCTATCAGGTTACCTCTGTGACTGTGTGCTTAAGCTGTCCCCAATCCCTTTGATCTTTATATGAAAAGCATACAACTCTGGGTTGCTCTGGATACTTGTGGTGTTATATTCTTCCCTTCACCGCTGCCACCAATTGTTACAGTTTCCCTTCAGCCTTGGTAAGCACCTTGCCCTCCCTTCTGGTCTGTATATTCCCCAGCCAAGGATCAGGCCTCCGGTAAACCAAAATAGTGTTTATTAAATATTAGAAATAACAAGATCACTTTATAAAGGCACATAAGCATATGGTTTCATCTATTCCTGTGGTACTTGTCTTAGTATTAATCCGAACTCCACACTTTCCTCACATCCACCAACTCTCCACACAATCTCCTCTCAAAAACCCCACCAAACACCTCTCAAACAACCCACCAACATCCACCCAGATTCAACTGTCATCCTTCCATTTATACTCTCAACCATCCTAACACTCAGCCAATCATCCAGCATTCTACTGCTCATTTACTCCACTTACCACATATCTTCTATACAAACAGTACTTACCATATATACATTAATACAGGAACATAAGAACATAAGAAGAGCCTGCTGGATCAGGTCAGTGGCCCATCTAGTCCAGCATCCTGTTCTCACAGTGGCCTACCAGGTGCAGACCTCAGTCAGCAGTTTTATGCAGATACTAAATTTATTTATTTAATAAATCTATATCCCGCCTTTCCTCCCAGTAGGAGCCCAGGGCAGCAAACAAACACAGTAAAAACACTCTAAAACATCATAAAAACATACCTTAAATATATTAAAACATCTTTAAAAACATATTAAAAAGCAATTCCAACACAGATGCAGACTGGGATAAAGTCTCTACTTAAAAGGCTTGTTGAAAAAGGAAGGTCTTTAGTAGGTGCCAAAAAGATAATAGAGATGGTGCCTGTCTAATATTTAAGGGGAGGGAATTCCAAAGGGTAGGTGCCACCACATTAAAGGTCCGCTTCCTAGGTTGTGCGGAACAGAGCTCCTGATAAGATGGTATCTGCAGGAGGCCCCCCACCTGCAGAGTGTAGTGAACGACTGGGTATATAACGGGTAAGAAGATCTTTCAGGTATCCTGGTCCCAAGCTGTATGGGGATTTGTACGGTAAAACCAGAAACTTGGAACTTAGCCCAGTAGCTAATGGGCAGCCAGTGCATACCCTGCCCCAGTGAGTAGTCACCCCATCGCAGTTTGCATCAGCTGCAGTTTCCGGACCAACCTCAAGGGCAGCCCCACATAGAGTGCATTACAGTAATCCAGCCTAAATGTTACCAGTGCATGGGCAACAGTGGCTAGTCTATCCTGGTTCAGAAATCCTGGTCTTACCAGCCGCAGCTGTCTTACCAGCCGAAGCTGGTAAAAGGCACTCCTAGCCACTGAGGTTACCTGGGCCTCTAGCTACAAAGATGGATCCAGGAGCACCCCCAGACTACGAACCTGCTCTTTCAGAGGGAGTATGACCCTATCCAAAGCAGGTAACTGACCAATTATCCAAACTTGGGAACCACCAACCCACAGTGCCCCCATCTTGCTAAAGATACAGCCTCAGTTTATTGATGGGACAGCCACATGGTTGTCATGAAGTTCTGAGCTGCTCCCATTAAGGCAGTCTCACCATGCATGAGGTTCTCCAAGATTAATATCCTGGGAGTTCAGAACATCAAACTCAAGACCAGGTCAGGCGGGAAGACTGCTCTGTAGTGGGGTGGGCAGTATACCAGCAGAATCATACTCTCTCTTGATTGGCAAACACAAGATACAAACACCCAAAACTGGAAACCAACTGGACAGGAAGTGGAGAGAGAGAAAATTCTTTATAAAACACAGCCATACTACTTCCTGGCCTCGAGCCTTTGCTGATACTGAATTGGGCAACTCAGATGGACACTGCAGAGAAAGCCTGCCCAGATCATTAAACTGGGTTTTACTGCAGAGGAAGATGAGATGACATCTCAAGGGAAAGGTGTCTGGACTGAACCTGGGACCTTTTGCGTGAAAAGCATGTGCTCTACCACTGAACTAGGAGCTCTCTGTTTATGGCCATCTTCTTTCCCTTGCCCTCAAATACTTTTTCACTATAGTTCTGCCTTTTAGGTAATGAAGAGTGCGAGTGAGAGCAAACGGTTCAACTCACTTGGGGTACTTTTGCATGGGTTTATTGTTTATTCTGTGATTTATTTGGAGATATACTGGAAACAGTATCTTCAACTTACCCTGGATGGCGTACTTTCAGGAAAGCCAGTCCTTCATTAAAGTAGTACCAGCTTTTCCATAACGCCACTGACATACATGGCGTCGCCTCCTTTGAGCTTCTTGGTTGAACTGAGAGGCTGGAATGCTTCTCTGCAAGTAAGCCTATTGCTGGTAGAAGTTCCAGCGTGCCATTTCAGTTGCTCCTCTGCTACTACTCTTGCGTGTGCTGCAACATACACAGGCACAAAAGGGGCACAAATAAAAACAAAGCTAATTATAACAAAAGAGTCTGGTGCAGACTTTCCTTTATCTTGTAAAGAGATGGGGAAATTCCCTGTGGTTCAGTATTGTAATTTAAAAAAAAAATTATTTTAACGTATTGCCAGTCTTGATACACAAATAAGCATATAATAGATGTCTGCAGAACTAGAGTGGAGCCATTGTAGTTGCTGCACTTTTTGGGCTGAGTGGACTAATTTCTAGGGATGTTGGTTGCTAAGTGCAAAATGTTACATAGCCTTGTCAACTGTTGGAAACTTGATATTTGGCCAGATGGGCTTCCAGTCTGCTCTGGCTTGCCAAATCTTAGGGGAAGGCAATAAGCAGATGGCAGTCTTTTGTGTGTGTTTTGTTTTGACCTTTGTGAACTTAAATGCGCCATTTTGAAGTATATATGGAGTTTCTAGTTGGTTTCAGGGATTTATATAACCTCTTGGATGTTTTTAAGTTGTGCCCCTTCATGGCCAGGAAAATGATTATCACACAATTATCCCAAGTAAATTAACAGCCTCAAGCATGGCACCCCTCGTCATCCCCAGAGACTGGAATTCAGGAGGTTAAGGCTCTGCAGTAGGTTGCTTTGGAAAAATTTGGATGTCTAAAGCTTGCCGCTCTCTAATTGCATTCCAGATTTGTGAGGTTAGCCTGGCACTTCCTGAATCAAGAGTATTGTGGTAGGAATGGAAAGGTTAAAGTTGACTCTTCCCAATATTAAAGCAGGACTACGAACAATATATTAGAGACCTCTTGAACCCAAAGGGCAAATAAAAGTTTTGAGATGAATACAGCAGAGGTTACATACCTGGGCAACAGTGAAGTTTTTAGAGAAGATGGTGTAAGAACTTTTTGGTGTGCATAACCAAAAATGTAAGTTGCAGAGTCTTTGAGTTAGTCAGCTGAGGATTTTGGAGAGGTCTTAGAATGATGCTGATGTTATAGAAATATGGGAAGTACAGGAGGTAAAGGTCGTTTTGGGTACACGAACAGAAGCAATGCTAATTGGAGCTGCTGTTATGATTGCAGGAAGCATATGTAGTGCCTTTCTTACCCAGAGCTACCAGCTTCCAGTCCTTGACACAATGTTTGTGAGGAAGAAACATAGAGGGAAAGAGTTTGGACTACTCATGCTGGAAGATTTTGTGGATTCTTTCAAAGAAGATGCCCTTGGCCTGCGGTTCCCACTCACATCATTTATGCGTGTTGGTAAGCCCTTTAGTTACTCTTTATTGCCTCCATGTAGTTTATTGTTGTTGATGATGAAAGTGATTATTAGTTGTCCCATAACATGAGTGTCCATTTTATATTGTTTTAAAATTCAGCTTCTGTTATTTTTTGTGTGCTGTTTGTAAGTTTGTTTTTATTTAGAGTTTGTACATTGCCTTGAGACACATATATGTGGAAAGCATGAATAACTAATAATCATAATACAATCAAAGTTTAAATAAAATAAGCCACAAATCATTAACTGCACTTAAATTCACTCAAGTCATATGGAGAGCTAAGAGCAATACAGTCACAATAAAAGGAGAGACAAAATAAGAACTTCAGTCTTACATAAAATGGTAATGAGAGGATATTAAAAGGCCTGCGTGTACAGAAAAGTCTGCTTGGTGCCAAAAAGCCTGGTGCATAGGACCAAAACCAAAATTCACATTCCTGACTGTCCCACATTTGTTTAGTTTCTACACAAGCTAAGGCTTTTAGCCAAGTGGCACCGGTAATTCGGAACTGTTCCAGTTTAAATTAGACAGGCGCCCACAATTCTGATACTTCATGGCCTCCTGAAAACGTTTTTGTTTCTCCAAGCTTTTGTAGGCAGAGTTTGATGCAGTGATGGTTATTTGTCTTCTATTTTATGGTATATGATTTTCTTGAACACTGCTTTGATATTTTTTAAAAAGTTGGCACTTTATCTGTATTTCTAAGAATATGTATAAACATTTCTCCTCCTGCAACCCCCCCCAACCCCTCCCAAACTAGCCATTGAGACTTGTAAATGTAGAACTCAAAGGCGTGAATGCAGAAGGAAGTGGACAGAGTGCTCTTAACCTGGTGCATAGGAGCCAGGCAATCCTCTCAAGAAAATGTTCCAGAAGGGGGAGCACTACTTAGGCCTCCTTTTTTGTAGCTTCCTTTTGCGCTTTAGGTCTAAGTGTCACCTGGAGACTTAGCAAACCCAAAAGCATGCTGTGTATGTATGTGTGTGTGTGATGTCTGTGACAGTAAATAGGAACTGTGCAGGTTTCCTGGAAGTATTTGGCCTGCCAGTTTTCTAGACTCTCTCTAAATCTAGAGCAGTGGTTCTTAACCTTTTTTAGGTCACTGACCCATTTGAGAATCTGATGAAAGCTGTAGACCCCCATAAATAAATAAATGTATTTATTGCATTGGAGAATGATTTCTTTTGTGGGCCCGGTTCACAGACCCTCTGAAGCCCATTAGTGGACTCCTTAGGGGCCCATGGACCACAGCTTAAGAACCCCTGATCTAGAGTAAGTATAGAAAAAAGGCAGAAAGTAAATTAACAAGAAAAAACAGAGGAAAAGGCAAGATGTAACCATATCTTAGATACATGAAATATATCCTATATCATGATTGGGAAACTTGTGGTCCTCCAGATATGTCCCAGCTCCCATCAGCCCAAGCCAGTATGGCCAGTGGTCAGGGATGGTTGGAGCTGTAGTCCAGCAACATCCAGAAGGCCACAGGTTTTCCACTCTTGTCGCTGTATGTTTTCTCTCTGCCTTGCAGTGATGGCTGGTGGCTCCAAGTCAGTGGGGCAGTGGAATCCATTCCAGGTTTTAGTCTGAACTTTCAAGGAGCTGTCCAAGGTGCTGTCCAAAGTGCTATGCCTTAGACAGCTTCTTGAAAGTTCAGACTAACACCTGGAGTGGATTCCACTGCCCCACTGACATGGAGCCACCAGCCGCCACTGCTTCCTTGAACTGACTGTAGCCATCAGACTCCCCGTTTCCTTCTGCAGTCATGACTGTGAGTTCTACATTTTCGAATCTCAGTGGCTAGCATGGCGATTTTTTTTTCTAGGCTGTGGAGATGATGAATGTGAGTCATGGTTTTGGTCCTTGTATAATTTTTCTGCTTCTGAGGGTAGAAACACACTCACTGTTCTGCTGGTTCCAGTGCGTCTCCACCTCTGTCTTCTGAAAATGGGCACACGACACTACTCAAACCCCGCCCCTTTTTACTGTAAAACCTGGTGGGAGCAGCCTGAAAGCGTTCTTTTACATTCATGTCTAAGAGATTTCGCAATTGATCGGCAGATCAATCCATTTCTCCTCCAGGTGTGGCTGATGGAAATGCTTTGATCTGGCGACTAGTGTGTTTACAGCCTAACTCTCAAACCGAGTAGGAACTGAGCGCATCAGAACCTGGGAGATGCCTGAAAATGGTATCTGCACACTACTTGGGGGATGGGTGTTGGGAGGTGGATAGGTATTTTATGTAAATATTTCATTCCTCAGTTATCTGACTGTATCCTTTGCATTCTTGTTAGCTTTATTTAAATTAGCCTTGCCTGTATCTTTATGCATACTTCAAAGACATACCCAGAATAGCTATTCTGAAATTCTTGGGCCCTAAATTTGTTTATTTATTTATTTATTACATTTATACCCTGCCTTTCTTTTCATCATAGAAACCCAAGGCGGCTTACTTATGGTTCCCAGGCGGTCTCCCATCCAGGCATTGACCAGACCTGACCCTGCTTAGCTTCAGCAGGGAGCTGGCCTTATGTGCCAAAGTATTGCAGATCTGCTCACCATTCTCCAGTGCCAGGGTCCTGAGTTTTATTTACACTGGTGGTGTTTCATGGATGCTGAAACTCCTGTTACTTCAGCAATGTTTTCAATTATATACTATTAGCAGACTCTTACTTGGCATTGCTTGTGAATTCTAAGAAACAAAAAAATCAGTGTAGTCTGTTATCTTGATTCAGAATGGCATCTAATTGTATCCAAATATAAAAAACCTGTTCCTTACCTTGATCTCAGGTACCATAATGCAAAATTTGGTTACTATATCCTGAGCCCAAATGCATAGAGAACAAACAACTTTTTAAAATATATAGTAAATAAAAGGTGACTTCATCTTATTTTTGTTCATGGAGGCAAAAAAATATACGATGTACAGATGTAGGCTGCTAAGTGCGTATCATAAAACTAATTGTGATTATTTACATAAGGCAGTGGTGTGGTCTTGCACATAGTGTAAAAAAAAAGCAAAATATGATTTAAGGGTCACTATCCTGTTTTGTGACATGGCTGCTTCTCTGTAACATTTCCTCAAAGGGAATTTTTTTAGATAAGTGTGTTTTCATGTTGAGGAAGAAGAGTATTTCATAAAATTCTGTATTTATTAATTTATTAAATTTATATCCCATCCTTCTTCCCCAAAGGAACCCAGGGTGATATGTGCTGAACCTGTTCATTATGAGCTGAACCTGTTTTGTTCATATTTTTCCCAGCTTGCCAGAAGTATTTTGAAAGGTACCCAGGGGATCATGACCTTCTGTGGGAAGTTGAAGGAATTGGCCACTGGCATCAGCGGAAACCAGTAGCTACCATATTGCAGAGAGAGAGTTTCAAATATATAGGTATGATGGCATGGGGCACAATGTCAGGGGGAGGAGGTGCTGAAAAATGCACTGTTGCCAATGCATACCTTAGTGAGAGGATATTTTAAACTAGTGTCTGCATATTCCTTTAAAATCTTTTTCTAAGAACAGAAGGCTCACAGAAAGAAAGCAACAATTCCCAGGTTGAAGGTAGCTTTCTGCAGACTGCCGTGGACAACACAACAAGTGAACAAGCATCAGAGCCCAGAGAAGCACAGCTAAGTGTAGGTACACAAACTAAACTGTATAGTTTACAACTTGTGAATGTACTTTGTTAAAAAAAAAATCATGTGTGTTCGGTTTTTAAGTTTTTATTTTTAATTTTGAGCAGTTTTATTGTAATATGTAATAAATTACAGCGAAGTTGAATGAGAAGGGCCATAGCTCAATGGTAGGGCCTCTTCCTTGCATGCAGAAGGTCCCAGGTTCAACTCCCGACATCACCAAGTAGGGCTGGGGAAGACTGAAAACCTGGAGAGCTGCTGCCAATATAAGGCAGCTTCCTGTGTTTCTCTGTAATGGGAGAGGACGCTAAAAGCAGTTTTGCTTTGAATTGCGCTTTCTGTTTCTCTCTTCCCATTCCATATTTGGCAATACTCTATAATTAAAAAATCGTGTTTGGAAAAGTTGTGTGAAGGGCCATTGCTGTAAGTGTGCCTCAGATGGCCCAGGTCCAGTGACCCACCCAGAGATTATTGCTGGCAAGTAAGCACTGGGTCTGGGTCTATCATGATTTATTGTTATTATTTTATTATTATCGTCATTGTCATGCTATCTGTGTACTTGGCACTTTACAAAGAATAGGTATGAGAGGTCCCTTCTCCCAGTCAAACACGGAGAAAGGAGGGAATGGAGAGTTGGGCAGTCAGGGGAAGAATGGGATTATTTCAGTTACATCAGGTCATATTTAACATAGCACTAAGCAAATATTTATGTTAGTGCAAGGATTTCTCCTTGCTCAGTGAAACATTCTCCCCTTCTCCTCCTCCCCCCCCCCAAATCTATTCTGGGTTCTCCTTCAACTCTGTGTGAAGGAGATTTGGGAACAGCATGAGGAGGGAAGAGAGGAAGTTGCGCTGCACTGGTTGTAATCCTTGCACATGCACAATTATTTCATTGGAATACTGCCCATGTACTGTGGTTTAGTTCCACTGTAAGGCATAGGGAGGGGCTAGCGGGATGAAGGAGCAGCAGTTACTGAGGAAACAGGAGAAAGAAAGCCAGGAGGAAGTGAGACAATGAATGCAAATGAGATTAGGAGAGAGAATAAATGTATGGTGTGAATGTGGCCCTTGAGGACTCCAGGAACTGCCAGAGGCCTCTGAAGGGCCTGTGTGTGCCCTGATTGCTTGAACTCTGGATTCTGCCAGAGATGTCCATTTCAAAGATTATGGAACACAAAGACCCTCATTCCATTATTATTCCACTTTAAACAGTCATGGCTTTCCCCCAAAGAATCTTGGGAAGTGTAGTGCGTGAAGGGTGCTGAGAGCTGTTAGGAGATCTCTTTTCCCCCTCACAGACCTCCAATCTCCAGAGTTCTCTGGGAAGAGGGACTGACTGTTAAATCACTCTGAGAAGCATAGCTGTGTGAGGGGAATAGGGATCTCCTAACAACTCTCATCACCCTTCCCCCCCCAGGACTCTTTGGGGGAAGACATGACTGTTTAAGGTGGAATAATAGTGGAATAAATGTAGCCCAGGTGGGTGATACCTTAGACAGGAGACTGGGGGTGATAAAGTGGGGGGACACTTGCACTCAATCTCATACATCTGTTACCTGTGAAAAAAGGAAGCAACTGTGGCACAGCTTGTGTTTTTAATGGTGGGGGGATTGAGCACCTCCCTCTCCCATGGAGTGGATGAGGGAAGGCAGCAGCTCTAACCATCTTGGCATTTCTTACAAAGAAATAGCAGGGCCTCTTCCTTTCTGAGGTGTTCTTTATCTTGAGAAAGAGTTGCCTTTGCAAGACACACTGGGAGACCAGGGTTCGAATCCCCACACAGCCATGAAGCTCACTGGGTGACCTTGGACCAGTCACTGCCTCTCAGCCTCAGAGGAAGGCAATGGTAAACCCCCTCTGAATACTGCTTACCATGAAAACCCTCTTCATAGGGTCACCATAAGTCGGAAGCTACCTGAAGGCAGTTCATTTCCATTTTCTTCCCTTCAGTCCAGCCAGAGGAGGACTGAGTTAGGAGCCTTTTTTTTTTGCCTCTGGCAGAAAGAAGCTTGAGGTGACCACTGCAATCTTCCAAGTTTTAACTTGCTGCCCTTGACCTTCAGCGTCACCCAGATCTACCAGCAAATGTCCACATGATATTCCTTAAGGAGAGTAGGCCAAGGAGTTTAAGGGGGAGTGGAGCGGATTTGTTTCTTGCTCTGTCTGCATCCCTCTTCTTTTTTGCTTCAAAACTGCTCAGTGTGTGTAAAAAGTTCCAGCTGTGTGGCATTTCAGATACAACACATGAAAAGAGTGAGAGAATACATTACAGCATATGTGGATTCAGTATTGACATCTACAGAAATACACATTGACAACCAAGGGAGTTAATGTAACTTTTATCAAAAACCAAATGGTGTGTTTAATTGAACAATACTATGAATGAGAGAAGGTGTACCAACAGTGTTATAACTTTAAGGATCTTCAGTAGTGTTTTTTTTTTAAGTTTGGTGTTTCTCTCTTCTAGGCTGATACTCATAAAAACAAAGATGGCTTAGATGTATGTGAAGGTACTTCGCAAGGTAAAAAAAAATTCAGCTTGCGTGTTTTCTGTTAAATCTTTCTTGCAGTCCATATACTTCCATCATCTACTGATCTTTGTGTGCTTCACTTTAATGAATACCTCTGCACTGAGGTGATGCAAGGCCAAATATAGCAGCCAAAAATTGTGCATGAAAAAGGGGCACTTTTGAACTCACTTCAGTATAGTGCTTAGTATTACAACCTGTGTATTCCTAGTTTTTTATTGTATAAAGTTTCAGCACATAATGCAGATGAAGAGTACAATCCAAATAAGAACTAAGATTCAGATGACATAATTTGCACAGCAGGAAATACAGAACAGAATAGTTTATTTTCCTTAAAATAAATATATACTTAAAAAATTCCAAAAGATTTTTAATATCTTGTCTGACTGCACATGTTGATTGTTCTGCAAGTACCAAAAAGTTGTTAGAAACTTTTCCAGTTATAACAGAAATTCTTAGTTTCCTAGTACATTCCCAACCTTCTCTGACTCTGACTAAATGAATGAGTTTAACCGTAGAGGATTTGCCAAATAGGTTCTACTCATCCTCTGCTGTAGGTCCATTTACTTGTTTCCACTTGCTGCAACTTGAACTCACTGCTATCAAAAGAGTATTTAACAGTGCATGTTTTGTTCAAAGACTCCCCAGCATCAATTCTGTGCATGCTTAACTAGGAAGAACTCCCTTTGAACTCAGTAGAGCTTGTTTCTGAGTTTACGTGTATGGAATGCACCATGGATCTTGTGTATATACCCCAGCATTAATCTTATAAGAGCAAAAGGTGTTCTTAATTTAACGAATACTTGAATGATAGTGTTAGCTGCCTATTGGATAGCTCATTATCATGTTTGTTTTGGAGAATGGGCAGGTACTTTATCATGTTAAAGTCCATAGTTCTTTGTGATGCACCTATCTAAACTTATAAATGCATATTTTAAAACCTTGTTGACGACACTGAAGGAGGAGCCACTATCTATACTAAAACAATAGAAGAAGCCACTGCCTATACCAAAATAGTAAAAGTGGTAAGAAAATGCACTTCAGATTCCTGGGAGCCATCATCAGATTTTTTAGATGGCTATACAAAGTTGTAAAATATTTTTAATTTCTAGCACCAACAGCAAAATTTTAGTGCCATCAGGTTTGTAGGCATGTTCAAGCTTTGTGACATTATTTATCTGCATTCACAGCTAAATTTGCGGGGGGGTTTCTTCCCCCAGAACTTAATGCTACTCAGCTTTCTAATAGATCAAGAAGCAATAATCTCAAACGTCCTAAGTTGGGGAAAAGGACCCAAGAACCTGAAATTCTTGGTGAAGATATCAACATTTCGCAAACATCAGAAAGCAGGTATAAGTATGTGTGTAGTATAAGAAATATAGAGTCTCTGCGGATGTACTGATTTGTATAAAGGAATAGCTTGTATAATTGGGTAGTATTGAAATAATCTTGATATGTTGAACTAGGCTTTTAGATAGCAATGAAATTCAATCAGCTAAGGTAGCTCTGCTGTGGAAATTGTTCCATGATGTTTCTAGTTTCACTTTTGTGTTCTGACATGTTAACTGGCCATCATCTTGGTCCGGCTTCCACTTGGGGCCATCAAGCAAATAATTAAACCAATCATATACCTTTAAAAGTCAGACCTGTACTAAAATGTGTTGAGAATTTTCAATTTAGTAAATAAATATATAGGTTTGTTGTATCCAGTGTAGCACTGAGTCACGGTGCTGGCATCACAAGGATTTCCACTTGTGCAATAGGATTTTCCTCCCCCTGTGCTCCCCCATCTGTTCTAGCAATTACTCTAGCCATCCAGAACAGATCTGGGGAGGGCGTAGAAAGTGGGGAAGCCTGTTTGTTGTTGTTATTGTCATCCATTGTTGTCGTCATTATTACTGTTCAATTTACTGCCTGCCTTTCACCGTAAGGTCGCCAGGCGGGTTAGAACAATTTAAAATACAATATTAAAGACAGTTTACAACCAAGGGATATTTGTTGAAAGGAAAGGCTCATCTAATATTTTTTCTTTGCCGTTCTCTGTCATTAACCTACCCGAACCAGAATAGAGTCAACATACTGATTAAAGTTTTTAATCCTGATTTTTCACCCGTCTAGATTCTGACTGTGTAATCCTATGCATGTCGGCTCAGAATTAACTCACACCGAGTTCAATGGGAATGGGGCTTATTCCCACTTTAGTGGATATAGGATTGAAGCCCTCCCAAGCAAACGGAAATGCGGGTCTGCTTGTTGGAAGG
Source organism: Rhineura floridana (assembly GCF_030035675.1). NCBI lineage: Eukaryota > Metazoa > Chordata > Lepidosauria > Squamata > Rhineuridae > Rhineura > Rhineura floridana. The sequence goes on from NC_084480.1 coordinate 48,352,647, forward strand.
AGTTCCGATTGTGTCAAGGTGTTTCCTAGTAGAGAAGAGCATTGCTAGCAGGGTGGGCATCTCTACTGTGGAAGCCCCTATTGCGCCTGCAGAAAGCTCCAGACACTTAGCTCTGGCGATATTGGCCTTAGGCCCCCAAATGGGGTGTTCCAGGGGTGTAGGGTGGATCAGGCTTCCTCATCCATGCCAGCCTGGAGTTGGCATAAATAATTTCCCGTCATTGAAACCAGTGTGAGAATTTTTTTTAAATGTCTGTTGCTCCCTCCCCCCTCTTCCTGCCCTGGCTGCCACAAGTTGGCAGGATTCTGGAAGTGGCGGTGGATCTGCCACTTTCCACCTTGCCTGACTTCAGTTAGGACTGCACTCTTTGTTTGTTTGTTAAATTTCTTTCACCATTCCTCCGAAAGGACCCCAGGGCATCAAACACATATACAATCAAAACATTTTAAAACATGTAAATCGCATAGAAATAGGAATGCTTTTAAATTCATCCTGAAAGTTAGTAATGAGGGAAACAATGCACCTTGCCACAGCAGGCATTCCACAAATGGGGAACTGCCACCGAGAAGGTCCTATCACGGATCAACTTGAACTGGACAATACCCAGTGGCGGTGGTGGTTGGTTGACGTTAGGGAAAGTATCTTTTTAGGTATTTGGGTTTCTAGTGGTTTTGGATTTTGTATGCTAGTAGTAAAATTGAATTGAGGCCATTTAACACTTTCGGGACCTGTGACACATGGTCCCACTGTATAAGTATGTGTAATCCATATGCTTAGAAACAAAGAGAATTATAAAAAAATTGATGTTTAAATTCTGTTCTAGGCCGGCATGAGATAGGAGGTAAGAAACACAAGAAATATATTCCAAATGAAAGATTTCCTTGATTTTTACGGCACATTGAATGTTCTGGCTTGTCTTGTCTATACGTATCACTAATTGATTTATTATCAGTTGCTCAGTTATTTTCCACCTAATTGCATTTGTACACTACAGAAATCATGTGCATTTCAGTATTACAAAGTTCTTGAGTATTTACATTGCTTTTTGTTGCTGCTGCGCAGACTGGAACAGGTTGCACATGTATCTGAAAGTTCAGAACAGTTGATAGAGCAGATGGAAGAAAATGTGGTTGAAAGTGAGCAGGAGGTGTTAGTTGAAAATCAAAAACAACAAGCCCAAGAAGCACCACAGCTATGTCCTGCATCTGAGAAGCAGAATGATAAAGAGGTATGCTTATATTAAGGGCAATCTTTAGATTAGACTGTCTGTCCAAGGCCCTATTCTGACAACCCTTTTCCTACCCAGTATGAGAGAGGAGTTAGCTGTGGCCTGCTGTGTGCCATTACTTTCTACTTGGGCAGAGAAGGCAGTCTGTGAACGGAGAAAATAATCTAGAAAGATTTTGGATGCATAAAACCCTTCATTGTACCAATTCATATATTACTGGTTAAGGATGTGCATTCTTTGCAAGTCTTCTTTGACTCGCGTAGAAAAGGGGCTGTCTGACTTTTCCTGCTTGTATCCAACTGTGCTGTTTATAATGTTAAGACTCGTGTCACTGATGAATAAAATTCTGTTAATTCTACATCAGTAAAAGTGGCTTTGCACCATTTTGATGTGCACATGTTGTCTTAGGAAGTGGATGTAGAGCCACTTAATGGAGAGCTAATGGAAGATGCTATCAAGGTGTCGATAGTGACTGAAGGGCAAACAGCAAGTGAAGTTGTGGACGGAGAATCAAAGTTGCCATCAGAAAATCCAGAGGAAACAACTTTAACTTTACTTGTCCCATTAATCCTTGATTCTTCAGTAAAATCCACTGAAGACAGTGATGACAATATTTCTGATAAGGTGAGGGAAATTCAAAACAATGCTTAAGATTTTCATCTCCATTGTGTTGGCACAATCACTTGATAATATTAGAATTTCATTTCTGAAGAGTGCTGGAACATGGTAGAAATTATTTATACCCTATTAAACTTTGGTGTTTATCACTATTATACAACAGGTGTGGGGAACCCTTCCAGATGTTTCTGAACTGCAGTTCTCACCATCCCTGGCCATTGGCCGTGCGTGTTGGAACTGATGGGATTCGTAGTTCAGCAACATCTAGAAGGCCCAAGGTTCCGCGTACTTACTTTATTTTTAATTAGTATTAAATTTATATCCCACCCTCTTTCTCACAAAGAGGTCCAGGGCAGCACATTTTGTACATTACAGATTATGATGTTTCAGTTTCCACTGTATTTTATGAAAACTTTCCCTGCCATCCATCCATGTTCCTAACCCATTCTCTTTATGTAGCCATTGGAGCAGTATTCCCAAACCTTGGATTTTCACCTGCTGCTGGACTACAACCCCTATAACCCTTGACCATTGGCCATGCTGGCTGGGGATGATAGGGTTTGGAGTCCAGCAACTTCTGGGGATCCAAGATTGGGAAAGGTTGCTTTTAGAGGTTTCTGAAGATCCTGGGGGATGAGGAGGTCTTGGGAACATTAATTCCAGTTTTGCATCTTCTTCATTGATTGCCTGTTTATTTCCAGGCTCAATTTGAAATGCTGGCTTTAGGCCTAATGCCCTCAACTGTTTTGGGCCAGATAACTTCAGGGTTTGACTGCTCCCGTATGAGCCTGCTTGCAACTTAAGATCAGCATCTTGAGGCTCTCTGCATGTGGTCCTAAGCTTACGTGAAACCTGATGAATGGGTAACTGTGGCAGGGGCCTTTCATTGTTGGTGTACTGAGATTGTGGAAAATGCTGCCTGTGGATTCCTTGTCTTTTGAACATTGAGATCTTTATTGAAGGCATTTTTCCCTGCCATTATGTGCTTGGCTTTAATCTGCTGTTCTCAACTTGGTTTTTATCTGCTGCTGTTTCTGATTGCTTTGTTGTGAGATAATTATGTGTGGTTGATATTTGTTTCGCTCTTTATAAATTTACAAACTCCTTGGGACAGAAAAGCAGGATAAAAATTCTTGAGTTCTAATCGAATGGTAATAGATACACTATTTTCTTTGTGTGTGTCTGCAAAAGCCAAAAATTACCTGCTCCCTTTTTTTGGGTGACAGAGTACTGCATTCATTCACACTTTGCTTCCCTGGTTAGTACATAGCCTTATACAGAGTCAGAACAATAGGCCACCTAGCTCAGTACTGTCTACACTGACTGGCAGCAAGTCTCCCAGGAGTTCAGGTAGGGATGCAGTCCACCTTAAACTGAAAATCTCAGGGATTGAAACACAGGATTTTCTGCATGCAAAGCACAGGGGTCCCGACGCCAACCATTTTGGGGCAGTGAGCATATTTGGAGTTTTGAGAGAGGTTGCCATGTTTGTGTGTATGTGGCATGACATGATTGGCTGTCATGGGGGCATGGCATGAAATAAAATGAATGCCACATCAAAAAGTACTAGGATTCCAAATGGTGCAGGCATGCTCCCATTAGTCCTTCACCCAATCGGGGAGGAGGGGGGAAGGCACCTATGTAAGCCACCGTTATGTTCACTCACAGATATTGGGAGGGAGGAAGGGTGTCCAGTCCTGGCATCCCATGAGATGTGGCCATGTTTCAGAGTGTGTGTTCCATCAAGGACAGATTGTGTCAGTGCAAACAGGAACTGAGCAGGAAAAGTGAATAACCTTTTGTGCATTGTAGATTTTTGAGATCTTTACTTAGATATTTTGCAGGCACCATGGGAGGTACTGGCAGCCACACTGGCACCTGTAAGCACCACATTGTGACCTATGCTCTACCTTGAGCTATGGCCCTTCCCCAGCTTGGGCCCTTCCCCAACATGGAATCTTGATGAGATTTGATTTTTTCCCTCTCTGTTCAGTTTATGTATATTCTGCACAAATACTATGTTGGAATGAAACTTTTGTTATCCTGAGCATCCTGGTTTTGTACTTGTGTGTATGTATATATCACTTCCTACATCATTCAGGATGGTTCCATGGATCTAAGCCTTTATTTTATTAACGAAATTATGGGGAGATAAATTGAAAAAGCATAGGTGGAATTTGTGAAGTCAAAAGACATACATAGTCAGATATTCTGTTGTGGGGATAACAATGGAGAAGTTTAGTTCACATTTTTGAATGGCCTATCCTAATTAATTCATCCCAGATTAATACAGGGACCAGCATGTAATTATCCTTCATGTTTTGCAGTTCTCTAATATATTACTTGCTTAAAAAATATTTTCGGTTTTTATGCATTTTGATATTTTAGGATAAAATATGTTTAGAAATCCATATATTTCTAAATATATTTGTATTTTTATTTTGTTATACACTGCCCTGATGTATTGCAAGAGGGCAGTATATAAATACTTTTACAATTTAAATAAATTGTGATAAAATATATATTTACATGAATGTATTGTGATAAAATACTATTTAAACATACTTTTACAAGGATTTTTTTTTAAAAAAATGCAGAGATTAATGCAGAAAATGGGAAAATGTGGACTTACAAATGGACGCATGTGAAATAGACCATCCCTAGTGAGTGGGTGGGGTGTCTGTGTCCCTGCATAGCTCTTCCCCCCCCTTGACACAGTGCAAACATAATAAATTGCAGAATATTTGCAAATTGATTTGCATAATCTTGCCAAGTTGCAGAATTGGTAACTGGCCCAAGGTGACCAACTGAGCTTCATGGCTGACTGAATGGATGATTTGAACCTGGGTGTCCCCCAGTCCTATCCTGACACTCTGTAACCACTATGTCACACTACCTCTGTAGGTATGAGAGATTATCCCAAACTAATAGAAAATATTTGAATTAGCATGTGCGGTTAGACAAGATTGGGAAGAATAGAACTAATTTTATCCTTACCCTATTCTTATTTCAGCCCATACTCTGTAAGTAATTGTGGTTATAACAGTTGCTGGAAATGGCAGGAGGGGAAAGTGCCGTTGTGCTCAGGTCCTGGTTGCTGGCTTCCCAGAGGCATCTGGTTGGCCACTGAGGATGCTGGACTAGATGGACCATTGGCCTGAACCAGCAGGCCTCTTGTTATCTTCTCATATGGTGATTTTGAGAGCCACGTTGTAGACCTGGCTCTGGATCTTCCACCTTGTGGCATTGGGTTTGTTGCTATTTCCTTTGCCTTGGGCTTCTATCAGTTCACCACCCTGTGTCGCAGAGGCATTGTGAGGATTAACAAGACAATCAAGTAGACCGATTGACAAGCTCCTGGAGGCCAGGAACCAAATGTGGCCCTCCAATTACCTCTCTGTCTAGCCCAGCCTTTCCCAACCAGTGTGCCTCCAGGTGTTGTTGGACCACAATTCCCATCTTTCCTGACCATTGGCAATCCTGGCTGAGGCTGATGGCAGTTGTAGTCCAACAACATCTGGAGGCACACTGGTTGGGAAAGGCTGGTCTAGCCCTTGGGACTCTCCTCTGCACACACACTCTCCCCAGGATGCAACCGTACTGCCCCCTGTTCTGCAATCTCCTTGAGTGCTTTTATTTATTTATTACCCGCCCTTCACCATAAGTGGAGCTCCTAGGGTGGGTTACAGTACAATATATAGTTACAAAAATGGGTAAAACATTGACAATTATAAAAATGAGTAAAACCCTTCCAAATGGAACAGAACCTGCCTGGCTGGAGGATAAAGAGGGATGAATGTATGTGAGAAACTCTGGCTTTTGCATGGTTGGAATGTAGCCTACTGTACAAAAGTAAGAATCTCACTTGTGGCTCCCAGAAGGGAATGGGGCGGCTCTTGGGACGAAAAAGGATCCCCCTCCCAACTTATAAAATGGCTAATGATAGTTTGATTTTACCCATCAGTTTGACAACATGGCAGATGCTGAAATGCCTCCAGAAGAGGAACAACAAACGAGACAAAGGAAAAGGACACTTGTTCAGAATTCAGATCCTGTTGCTGCCGCAGAAAAGGAAGAACCTGCCAACAATGGTCTTTCGAACTCTGTAGCAACAGCTGAGGCTCTGGAAGACACCCTGTCTGAGAATGTGTCTCCTAACACAACTTCGTCCATGGAAGATCAAAGCGAGGAGGGAGGATCTGATTCTCCAGAGGCCCCTGTTGTTCTAGGTCAGGGTGCTTTAGTGATGGTTGAACTGGAGGATATCTCATACCCGCATCACCCAGAGGGGCAAAAGAACCAACTGGATGAACAGTCTGAAGAGTCAGCTGAGCCTGCGTCTGAGAGAGCTGCAGATAGCAGTTCAGAGGATGTGGAAATTGAGGTGCCCGTAGTAGACAGGCGGACCTTACGAAGAAAGGCCAAAGGATACAAAGGACCACCCAAGAAAAAAGGAAAGCTAATTTGAAAAGAGAAACATCTTCACCTAGTTGGATCATTTGCTGTGTTGTATTTTTCTTTCTTTCTTTTTTAAAAAAACAAGCTATGAAACTACATGGACCACCAGGGCACACACATTGTATTCGAACCCCCAAATCACTCCATTTCCCCCAATTAGTTATTTATTTTGTGTGTTTAACCACTATATGAGGAGAATGTATTGGGTATGAAAGTAAATGGCCAGTCATGTTAAAAATAAGATGGAAGAACCCATTTTAGCCCAGTTTGTTTAGGCACAAAAACTTTGCCTCAAGCCACATTAGAGATGTTGAAAAGCCAAATTGCATCTTGCACTGTAAATTCCTAAGCTTCCTGATGTGGCTCTTGATTTGCAAGCCACTATTTACAGTAACTGAAGTGAGTTCAAGTGCTACCCATTCTCCACTGTGTTTTTATTATATGTCAGATACTTCTCCAGTTCTAGCTTAGAGAACGTGCCATTAGTCTGCTCCGCATGATATGGAAGTATTAATCACACACCCTGGTAACTTCATAGGCTTATCAGGTACAGATGCTATGACTATAGTTATTTTTCAGAGACTGTATCATTATTTTGTAGCAAATTAAAAGCCTGTTTTGTAATAAGAGAAATACAGGATATCTGACATTATTTCTGCTTAGTTGTGAACATCCTTCCCTACTGAATCTTTGGCTCTTCATGGATGCTATACCCATGTTCATTAAACCAAGTGTTAATCAGCCTTTCCCAACCAGTGTGCCTCCAGATGTTGTTGGACCACAACTCCCATCAGCCTCAGCCAGCATTGCCTATGGTTAAGAAAAATGGGAATTGTGGTCCAACAACATCTGGAGGCACACTGGTTGGGAAAGGCTGTGTTAGATGTTCCCAACTATGGACCTGAATTCTCAGTTTTGTATTGGAGTCGTCTTGTTTTTTCACCTGTGAATAAAGCAGATTGTTTCTTTTCACGAATGAAGCTTCTAATATACTGGCTAGAAAACTGAACAATAATTAAAAATAAGTAAGATAAGAACCTCAGATTTGTATGGTTATATCTTTTTATAAGTAATGGCAATTGGCAAGGTTCATCAAGAATGTCTTAAATTTGAGGTAATTTCTCTTTTAGTGTGTATTAATAAAAAGGTTCACTTGAATAGCATTCAGAGATTTTGATTTTAATGTGTTGACAATTGGTCTGTTTTGGCTTTCTGGTTGTACAAACTTTCCGGCTATTTTCTAATAGCTCAGTGGACTGCCGTTTTTTTAAAAAAAGCCTCTTACTTTTTCTTGTCTTGACAAAATAGCTGTTTGGTTTTTTTAAAAGCATGTCATGGGAAGCTTTGGATTTGAAGTGTATAGAATTGCTGAGTTGAATCTGGATTTTCAGGATGTTTTTTTCTACCAATGTACATTTTGTATATTGTGCATTAGAAGTGTACGTGCAGCAATTTTAGTTGTTTGTAAGAAAATATATTCAAGTGAACCTTCAGCATTTCTAATGTTTGATTAAACACTTTCTTACAAAGCACATAACTGTTTAAGGCTTATCTCTTGTATTAAGAATTTTTTTGTAAAATAAGACACCATGACAATTGAAGAATTGTCTACAGTTTTTTGCTATCTCATTAGGACTGGAATTTTTGATGGAAATTGGGGGGGTAGACTTTGCGTACAGAGTTTTAACAAATATAGGATATGAATGTTAGGTGTATTGGGCTACACATTAATAATTAACACATTAATTTCATGGGACTTTACCATTCTTGCTCTGTAAGTCAAAACTACGTTTTGTGTAGTGACTCAAACCTGTATTCTGGATTGTAGTGATTCAATTATAACTGTTTTTAAATCAGTGTATTTTCCCCCAAATCATACATTGGTCTTGCTGCATTTAATGCCTTAGAACTTTGTTAGTGGAGTCAATTTTTGTCTTCATTCCGTAATTTAAATCGGTCTGTAGTAGCATCTTAACATTTATTTCTTCTTTGATTGTTCAGCTTCTCCACCCTGCTAGGGTCTCACCATAAGGAAATTTTAAGGTGCTTTAATCTTCATGGCAGTGGTTTCAGGACCATGCCTTTGGTTGCTTTGTGTATAAATTGGAGTAATAAGTTTTTCTCTTTTTATCCAAACATGGGAAAGATTTTCCTGTCTGGAATACCCTGATGTGTGAATTGTTCCGAGTTATTCTTGTTTACATTCATTTAATCAAAATAAGAATGTGTCTCACATCATGCTTTGTTTACAAAATGTAGCTTTAATATGTTTACTAGAGAGCTTAGGAGAGTTAAATGGAGTATCTAAATCAGCCTTTGTGACCTGGTGCTCTCCAAATATTTTGGACTACAACTCCCATTAGCCCCAGGTAGCACATGCTGCCTGGGGTTGATGGGAGTTGTAATCCCAAACATCCAGAGGGCACCAGGTTCACAAAGGCTGATCTAAGTATGAAGACCTAAGTATGGGTAATGTGTAGCCTGGTTATAGCTTCACTCTTCCTGATGGAGCCACAGCTGGATGGCCACATTCTGGTTACTTCCCAACTAAATTTTTGTTCCTCTTCATTAGCTCCTTTTACTACTACACAGCTAGAAACATCAAATTACTAGAACTATGCTGAAAGATCAGTTAAGAACAGGCTTGTAAAACTAAATGAAACAAGACTATGCCATTGAAATGTTACGCAGCTTAAAACAAGTTCTTGAAGGGTTATTGTTCAGCATTGAAGTTTTGTAGGCAACCTTAAAAGACCTATGATGCTTGCAAAGAAAAAAGGACCAAATTCTTTGTGACTAAAACATGATGTGGGATATTGCATACAATCCAAATGCAGTATTATCATTTCCTTTTTTTAATTGCAGGATACAGCCTAAAGAATGTTAGTTTGTGAACTCAACTTTGCTTATATCTGTGCAGTTCTACAGGATCTCAATATTTGTTTGGATGTCTTACTGTTTCTCCTAATGCCTACAACGTGCTTTTAGATCCCACGCTCCACCATTTTCAAAAGGTTTTATTTCATGCAGAACTGCTTTACTGAATTCATTGCATGAAACATGTAGGACTTCCTCTTGTGTTAGGAATAAAGCCTTTTAACGTTTAGCTGAACAGAAGCTTTTTGCAGTCTTTTTGTTTATGCACACTGCCCAAGTTTTCCCAGAACCTTTAGTGCTATTATCTTGGTTCACAAAGAAAAGCAATATACACTTCAGGTTTCAGATCCATACTTGTTTTCAAGATCATTGCAGCGTTCAAGCTTCAGTTTAAGGCACTTGTCTCAAACATGGCATTAGATGTTCTGTGGACTTGTTATGTTTGTTAATCTCTTTATGTGATACTGTTGTACACTAGTGTTCTTATTTGATGTCTTTCAGTTTGACCCTTCCTAGTAGCAGTATAAATTATTTGATTGTGTTTCAATAGTAATTAAAGTTATTTTGTAATTTCCTCATTGGTTTTAATGGCTTGAAGTCTTCTAAATGTTTTTTATTTGCATCCATCTATTTAATATTTATCCCCAAACCCAATGATAGTCTCAGTAGGCTGGAGTAGCTCATATGGTGTCCTTCAGGTGGTGTTGGCTCCAACTCTCGTCAGACCTAGCCAATAGCTATGTAATCCAGCAACTGCTGCAAGGTACCATATTGAGTGCCTATGCAGGAGGCCAAGAGGCACCTGCTGCTTCCTCTGCTATACCTTGTAGATAGGCCCCCTCATACAGCCATGGCCATTGATATGGCTTCTACATCAAGATAGGCATTGGATTATATTATCTGTATTGAATGAAAACACTGTTCTAATGAATCCACTCTAGGCCTATGTATGACTTCTGTCAATACAATCTTGTGATAACAGTTCATTCATATGAGGAAAAGCTAATCCAAACAAACCATTTCTACAAACTAATATGCCAGCATCCATCATGTTTGGTATGCTAGTGTAGAAATTGTGCTCGTTATGACTTGTTGGCTTCATGCTGCAATGCATCATCTCCTATCTCAGTAACAGCCATCACCACCAGGCCCCCACCCCACTTATTGTCGCAGCTGGACAATACGTTCGCTAGAACCAATCAAAACATCACAAAATTGTGACAAGCTTTTGAGGGCTCCAGACCTCTTGAAAAAGGTAAGATGTTACACAAAGCAGGGACTGGGGGTGGGGGAAATAGGCTCTATGTTGTAGGCATGAGATCACCTTAGTTCCAAAATGGAGACTGTGGGTTAAATGAGTCCTCCCCATGTATAGATACCAGCTAAATACCCTTTGGATTCTGAGAGAAAGAAGCAATGGCTGCTTCCAATTCCTGAGAAAATTAAGTCTGATTTGTAACCCACCCCTTTCCCAACATTAAATAAAACACACTGGGTAGGCAAAAACAGAATTAAAGAGAAGCATGGTAGTCTTGAACTTACCAAAGCCAGGAATTTAATTTTGAATGTATAACTAGGAAACAGAGTCAACTGAAGCTAGTGTATAGTTTTACGTACTGGATGGAGGGGATGTAACTGTCAAAATGCAAAGACCATCTTCTGGTGGGAGAAAATCATCCCTCTGGAGGCTGCTGAAAAATCCAAGCTCTTCTAGAATTCTGTTTACTCTGTCAGACTAAAAACAAAATTTTTAAGATACCTTCCACGAAATAAATCGCCCATCTTCTAAGTTTTAAGCTTAGTCTTGCTGTCTTGTATAGCTTGCAATCAATGATTGGTCTTGTTAAACGTGCTGCAACACTTGTCCACACCAACAAACTACTGCTTGGCCTTCTAAGTAGTATTTTCATAGAATTCTGTCTCTTCTATGCATTTCTAAATTTCCTTAAAACTAGGCATAGTAGAAAGGTTCCCTGCCCACTTCATGAATGTGGGAGGGGATCATGCACCCTCCATCCCTGCCTGTGTGAAGGGGAGATGTGTGTAAGGCTCCTCTACTGAAGGGCAAATCCTAGGACCATCACAATTCTTTCTTGGCCTGGAAGAAGCCTGCATATATATGTCGCCAAACTTATGGCCAGGGGCACAGCAGGTCCATGCACTGCCATGGCCAATGACTACAATCCTACTCCCTCCTTAATGTGTTCATAAACACTGACAATCGTGTGAATCCACTCCCCTGTGTGTGTATCACACCTGTTTCACTTGTCTTTTAGGTCTCTGACGTTAACTACGTGATAATACTCTTCCCCTTTCTGTTCCATTCTAATTTACTATTACTTATACTTATACATCTGCCAAGAATCACTCCAGCAAGTCATGACCATTTGTAATTACAGGATTAGTTAAGTTTTGACCCACATTGGTTTCCTTTATTATTGGTGGTAATCAGTAAAAAATAGTTCTCAGACTGTCTGTCTTCAGATGCTGATGCTTTGACACAAGTTCTTTATCTGCAAATGTTTTGAGGCAGTCTTGTTTCTCCTTAGAAAAATTATTGTGCATATTCAAGACTAATATGCCACTTAGACAAGCAGAACTGCATTAATGCACCCATCATTTTCTGGATTGTTGGTTACTTGTGCATATTTTCCTGAAAAAGGAAACAAATTAAGAATATTTACTAAAATGAGATTAAGATACTACCCTCATGCATTTATTGTCCATACACCTTGGTAGATGACTTAGCATCTAGTGAAGTTCTCTCTTTCCCCATGGGTGGCACAAGGAAATGAGCTAGTCAACCTTGCCCCTCAGTCTGTAGTGGAGATTTGAGAAGCCTCCATTGTTACCACTCCCTGGAATATGCCTCATCTGAGAGATGCAAAGTGTTAAGGGGGAGGCCAGTTAAGCAGAAGTGTTAATGATCCACAGCACTAAGCCATCCTTTCACAAAAAAATGAAAAGTTACAAGCAATCTTGTCTCCACATCTGTGATAAATGTGCTTATTGAATGCAAAAATCAAAACCTCTCAAAGGCAAGAGTTAGAGCTAAAAATAGGATAGGACAAAAAAGACATCTAAACGGGACCTAGGAAGAGGTGCTGTTCTTAGCAGAGTAAGTTGGGAGGAAAAAGAACTTAAGGATGTGAAATCCAAAGGGAAGGCTCTGTACAGGAATACCCCGCTATACGGACCTTCACTTTATGGACACTCGTGAGTACGGACATATTTACAGTAGCACCATTCCCGTTTACGTACGCTGGCTTCGCAAGAACGGACACTTAACGGCATGACGCCACTGCCCGATCAGTTTCCAACTACAAACTTGTGTACAGTACATACTGTTAAAATAAGGCCTACAGTATTTATTTTAGTTATAAATGTGTTAATTACATCAGTTATGCCCATATATGACGACTGCAGGGCGTTACATGCATCGATAAGTGAAAAAAGGTAGTGCTTCACTTTAAGTACATTTTCGGTTTACGTACTCACGTATTCCTGTATCGCTGATGGGAACTAACCCATTACATCTTTAAGAGCAGGGCTCCAGTATGCTGTAAATTCTGAATCGTAATCTAAAATTATTTTTCTTGTATAGCATCATTAAGCTAGCTTGATTCTGTGGCTCTTATCCAGCAGGCACAACCATTTGAGCATATCCTTCCACCAAGCTCAAAGTTAAGAAAGCTTCATATCCAAGTGCAAATTCAGTCAGTTCTACAAACACTAAAACTAAATTTGGGCAATGCAGTGTTAAACATTTAATATAATGGCAGTCAGTTTGACTGGAAGCATTCTTCATTAAGATCAATCGCAATCTAGTTTCAGAATGAACTGGGTCAAGAGGGGATTAAGCTACTGTATTCTGGATACAATTTTTGACTACATAGAGGAGCAGAAATGAACTAAAATCTAGACAGGCCTGAAGCCTACACAACAAGACATGCAAGGTAGATACTGTTTTTGGCTATGATTGACAGAACTGGCCAAGGGAAACCATATATAAATAGGGACAGCAATCTTTTGTTCCCTTCATATCTATTGCACATTAGGCTATTTATCAGGGTCATAGCAGGCAAGGTGGTTGAATTTTTCTTCTCCCTACTGCAGTCCTGAGGAAAATCCCTCCTTTGAACATGCTATTAGCTTTGGGAGGAAATCTCCCATTGGTGCTATTTAAAAAAAAGCACAAAATTCTTACACATTAAATGCAACAAATCTATCATGATTCAGCCCATATACATACACACTGCCTGACAGTATTCAAGATTTAGAGCTTGTAACTGGTATTGGGATACTTACCCCAGACTACTTTGCCTCCTTGTGTCACAAGACCAAGCTCACTCACATTCACCTCGATGACTGTACCTTTCGTGATTACCCCCAAAGATGTGTACAGAGGAGAAGAGGGATTCTTTTTTACACCAAGAATAGGTAGACAAAAAGTGGCTTTAAGTTCAGGATGTGTTACATGGGCCTTCTTGAATCGTAAACCCTGTTAGGTAACAATAGATGAGTGTAAATACTAGATTCTTCAGTAAAAGTTGAGATGAAAATGTAACTAGTCATGATTGCACTTCAGGAATCAGGTTAACAGTGCACAACATTAGAGGTGGCTCTTTATTAGGCATTGGTATTAAGTGTTAGCTCATTTTGTACTATAAATTACTGTGCTAACCAATGCCTGGAAATTAACAAAGCTCTTTACAGTCTACCTTCTGAGGTGCTGACAAATAATATATCTGTTCAAGGAAAAATATATTATTGTTAAAACTACCACTGCTTTCTTGAGAGATGATAATCACGAAGTAAACAATGAATTATCTACAGAACAAACTAAAATTTACCATTGGCCGAATGAATCGTTCATATTTTGGAGGCTTTCGAGTAAAGCCATCCCCAACAAAACACACTTTAGTAACCATTCTCTTCCATGCCTTCTTCTTTCTCTTTCCTGTACGGATCACCTTGAGCACTTCTGTCTCTCCCTGGGCACGGACTTTGGGTACAGGAACCTCCCATTTCCCCTGCAAAGAAATAGTGCGAGTATTGTTAGGACTGCTAAAGATGAGCAACTGGAATGAACATAATAACTAGTTAAGAATAGCTACTTTTTAAAATTGGCAGCCATTACAACCTAAGAACTACTATAGTACTGCAGGGGTCTGCAGATTTTTGCTTGGCTTCATAACCAATCATCATTTGTCCTTACAACCAACACTTTGCCTTAAGTCCTCTGCTCATGCCAGAGGGCTACAGCGGGGCAGAGGGGAGCGTCTCATACCATGGGCTCTGAAACAGGCAGAAAAGATCCATTGTTTCTATGTGTTCCAAAACAGAGTATGGCATGAGACTCCGTCCATAATTAGCTGGGTTTTGGAGCTGGCACAAGCAGAGCATGTATTTTACGGAGCTTCTGTCTTCTCCATAGTTCAATGCAATAGAGTGCTGCAACCTCTCCACCCCCACCTGCTCAGGGTTGTACACAGCTTTGGCTTCTGCCTATTTCAAATCTCAAATGGCTAGAGTCTGCAGAGCACACGGCAGAAAGGATCTACGCTGCTACTGCATGTCATGCCTTATCAAAGGCCCCTCCATCAAAGAAGTAAGGCCCATAATTATCTTAATGTGTTTTTAGAGGGTTGAATCCAATGCTGTCAGTATGCAAGCAGAACAGGACTTCATCTGCTCTGGAGAGTTAGGGGAACCTCCAGAACAGATCTGGGGGATGAGCAGGGGACTGCCAAAGAAAGGAAAGGGAAAATACTGCTGTGACTGGAAGTCTCGCACAACAATGGATTCTACCCAGAAAGTTCAGTTCTGCCAACTAGGTCTTGATATATCCATACAACCATAAGTCAAAAAACACCCATGCACTCATGAGTAGAAGTTAACCAGCTTTTGGGGTAATGTTATGTAGCAGGGAGTTGCTAAAGTACTAGTACACAAGCTGTAACTTTCCCTTGTCAAGCCCAATAATTTCTCATTGGATACGCAAGAGCATCTGCCTATTTAAAACAGAAAATAGAGAAGAACGTGTATATTGAACACCTTGAATAGATACTAGAGCCACCAGCTTGCAAAGTAGTATTTTAGAAACTTGGTAAATAGTGATAACTTTTATATCTCCATTACTTACAGCTTTTTCTTTTCGCTTCTGTTTAATCATGTTGGAGAGAACTTTAGCTCGGGATTGGCCCTCTCTGTCCAGCAGATACGCTGGCACAGCTCCTTCTGGGGTTTTTTCATCATTTTTCTGCTTGGTATTTCTCTTTTCATGCATTTTAATACTAGGGAAATAGAATGTATATAGATTATTTTTTAAAAAAATGGAAAAGCAGTAACTGAAAGGTTGGAATCAAAGCAAAATGAAAATAGTTTTGGAAAACATGTTTTATACTAGTTACAATGTTTTTACAAATGAGGGAAGTGACCAAATCATCTTAACAGAACAGGCTATACAGTGTTATTGACAACTGAAAACTAAAAGTTGCCTGAGATAGTTACATAGAAAACAAAAGTGTAAATTCTGTCACAGGTATATAAAACACTAGAATCAACATTTCACTATACCAAAGTAGTTCAGTTGTACAAAAAACTCCACTCACGTCTTTTTCATCTGTATCTTCTCTGCATGGCGCTGTTTATGATAGAGCTTAGCTTTCAGCCCAATCATTTTCTTGGCTTTCTTTGAGCGTTCATGAGCCTCACGGCCCTCTTTCTTCCTCTTCTTCTCATGGTAATCCAAGCGATAACCATATCGCTTCCGGTGTAACTCTATGTATTCGTTTTGTGGCTGCAAAGTGCAATGAAACATTATGTTTAGACAGCTTTTTAAACTACACTAAATATTTGTACGAGCTTTCTTTGCTATCTTTGAACATACAATAAGCATATAATTCCATCTAAGAAATACTTTGTAACTCATATTGACAACTCTACATCTTTTATACTTCAGTTAAAATCCTTGTTATGGAGTAACACTTTCACACCAGAAAAGTTTCAATAAGAAAAATTCCTTATTCATTTAAAGAAGTTCAATTTACTTCAATATCAGTCTAAGAAAGAATCTTTATAGAAGCATGGCATTGGATTAGTGAATTCATGCCATACTGAGATCCTGCTATACAATTTTATTTTAGCTGATTGTGTACTTGTTACAGGCACTAGAATCAGTATCTAAAAGAAGCCAGGTTCAAAGCCCAAAAACTGCCCAAGCACAGTCAGCTGTTAGCCATAGGAGGAAATAAGCCCCACTGAATTTATTGGGACTAAGAGTGCAGCCCCATGCTAGTCTACTCAGAAGTAAGCCCATTGAAAGTGTGCATTAGGACTGCAGTCTCACTTCCCAAGTTACTGTAGGTGGGAGTGCACCAGGGCAGCCAGCCCAAACCAAGATTTTATTTTTTTAAAGAGACACATACCACCAAAACAGGCACACATACACAGAAATTTACCATGTGTCCATTTTCAATATTTCTGTCCTAGTTGTTTCCAGAAAAGAGAAAAACCATCACCTAGATGTCCCACAACTTGAAAAGTATGGAGCAAAAAGAGACCATAGATTTCCTTCAAATCCTTTTCAGTGATGTAGACCAGTTGTGGGGAACCTTTGGACCTCCAGCTGTTGCTGACTTATAATTCAAATCAGCCCCAACAAACGTGGCCAATGGCCAGGAATGATCGGAGTAGTAATGCAGCAACACCAGAGGGCCAAAGGCTCCCCCCCCCATGCAGACAAAGTTATCAAGTGGCTTGTGGTTTGTTTTGTCATTAGATATGGTGTATGAAATCCTACATGTGTCTACTCAGAGGTCAATTCCACTGAGTTCAATAGTTTACTTTCAAGTAAGTGGGTATCAAATTGCAGCCTCAGTGATATAAAATTAGATTTGTATTGTCTAAATAATAATGATAATCATTGTAAATTGTTTGGATTTTGATTTATTCTAAATGCAGTAAGACCACAAGAACCCTCCCGGATCAAACTAAAGGCCCATTTAAACCAGCATTCTGTTCTCACGGTGGCCACCAGATCCTCTGGGAAGCCCACAAGCAGGCCACAAGTGCAACAGCACTCTCCCCGTTTTATACTGCGTCCGACGTGGAGGGAGAACAAAGTCATGACACGTCTCCTAGCCACTGATAGCCTTACTCTCCTTGAATTTGTCTAGCCTTCTTTTAATAAACACATAAATAAATTTGCTTTATATTAGTGCCGAAAGTTACCTACAGACGGCTAAAGGCGACTTATGAAAGTAACACTGTAATTTAATAATAATAATAGACTCCCGTCAGTCCTGTTTCGTTGACCGTCTCAGGAGCCCCTTGAGTCCCGCCGCCCTCCCTTGAAGAACCCGTCACCAGCGAAGGGCTTTTACTCAACGCCGAACCAAGCCCCCCACCTCCCCTTCCTGCTGCTCACCATGACTGCTTACTCCCTCGGAACGAGACTCACGGTGGGCGCTCAGCGCTCGTCCGTCCCGGCTGCCGAACTCAAAAGGAAAGGAAGGTTCCACCGCCAAGTGAATCCGTTCTACAACCGATCCCGTTTTTTATCATTCCGCGTGTTAGTGAATAGACCCAGATGTTGGCCCCCTTCTCGAGGCCACCACGCGCTTTTTTCCCTGCTCAGCATGGAGTCCGGAAAAAAACAGAGAACCTGATTTACGAAGAAAAAGCCAAAGTATCCAACATTTTTTATCACTCCTATAAAGTCTACACACAGCCGTCCGGAACGAATGAGTAGGAAGGGAGAACTAGAAACGCGACAATCCGGTGGAAGTAGCGCGTGTCCCATGTTGGGTCTAAGTTGGAAGTTGCTGGGTATAGACACGCTCCCTAGCATTGCTCTTTCTGTCCTTCTGACTCTCTTAACAGGAACGTAAGGAACGGTGATTTCTCTTAATAGCAATCTGGCAGAGGCTGCGTTTTGGCTACCGAGTAGTCGTTTCTTAAAAGGAATGTTTGGACTGTTTCCTCAGGAAAAACGGTTTAATTGGTTGTCTATTTGCGTTAACGAGAATTTAGTCATCGATTTCAATAGGATACTTAGACTTGACTCAGCTATGCGCCTTCTTCCATAGCAGTTGCTTATGTTATCAGGGTAGTAGACAAGTATGCTGCGAGATACCAGGAAAATGTTACTGGGTTCCCTCAAAGTATGTGTTTACAGCAAGGTAAGTTTTTTTAATAGATTTTTTTTAATTAGAAAAGGACAGTAATGGTTAATAGTAAGTACATAAAGTGACCCATTTTCAATATACTTGTTTATTTCTGTTTACTTCCCGTTTAATATCTCAAAGTGATTTCACAATGAAAGCATCAACAATATTAAAAACAGTTTCATATGTAAAAACAATTCTGAATGTGATAACACTTTAAAATCAGCTGCAGTCTGGGATAAAGATCTTCCATTGAGAAGGCTTCTTGAAAAAGTAAGGCCCTTCGTTAGGTGACAAAAACACAATAAAGATGGTCTCTGTCTGATGTGGACCTGGAGGGAATTTCAACAGAGTTGGTGCCACCGCTCTATAAAGGCCCAATTCCTGCATTATAGGGAATGGAACTCTGATAGCATGGTATCTGTAGGCAGCCCTTTCCTGCAGGGTGCAGTGATCGGTTGGGTTTATAAGAGGTGAGGTGATCATTTAGATATCCTGGTGCCAATCAGTATGGGGCTTTGTACTCTAGAACCAACACATTGAACTTAGCTTGGCAGCTGACCAGTGGTGTAATACGGTGCCAGTAGTCTGTCCCAGCAAGCAGTTGAGCCACAGCTTTTTGAACTAGCTGCAGCTTCTGGGTTAAGTTCAAGATCAGCTGTGCATAGAGCACATTTCTGTAATCCAACCTGGAGGTTACCAGTGCATGAATGACAGTAGTCAAGCTACCCTGGTCCAGAAAGACAAAGTTGGTGAAAGACACTCTTAGCCACTTGGGTCTCTAGTGATAGATCCAGGAGTACCTGCTCCTTATGAGTACATTTTTGACCAGTTTTATGAATTATCTTGATGGATTTTGTTAAAATACTGTGTTTGGTTGGCCTAGAGACTGTATCTGTGACTTACACTTAGGATAGCTAAAATTAGTCAGTGTAGCATGATCTGCAAAAATCAACATTATTCTTGTATTTGACTGTGGTATGTAACATGTTTTTAAACTTGCAAAAGTTATTTTAAAGTGTTTTTGCTTTCCCTAATGGTGATTTTCCTGTTCAAAGTGTATTTACTGCAGAAAACCAAGAGTTCTAGCTATAAAATGCTTCAAAGGCTCTTTGAATCTTCAAAGGAAGTACAGCTATCCAGCAGGTAATTCCCCTGTCCCCTCCCCAACTTGCATTTTTGATATATCGAAAATCCACTATAGTACTATAGAGAAAAGGCAATGAGATGTACTGTACTTACTAAAACATATTTCTATCTTGTCACATGTTGCTGTATGTAAAAGTACTATATAGCTGGAACAGACTGTGGAATTATTCTTATAGCTGATAACAAGAATAGAGGGAGCAGCTTTATACCAAGTCAGACTATCTAATTCAATATTGTCTCCAAAGGTTTAAGAGAGCATGTGGGGTGTGTCTCTCTGCCCTATCTGGAGATGCCAGAGATTGAACCTTGTGCATGCAAAGCATATACTGTATACCACTTAGAGAAAGCATGATAAGAAAATAATGCTTTTAACACAATTTGATTAACATGAGATTTGTAGCCTGCTTTTAAACTGTAAAGCAGCTTGAACCATCCATAAAGTACAGCACTACCATTAGAAACCGTGAACTTTAAACAAACCAAATGTCTCCCATACATGAAGCATGTTTAGTTCCTCTGAACAGGAGAGAAAAGATTACTAGAACAGATAACTCGACAAATGTTGCAGAGATTCTCTGAGAGCATTCCTCCCCCCCCCCAGCAATCCTTTGTATGGAGTTTCTCATACGTTAAATGAATGATAGAATCTTATATGAGGCCAAGCTGGTAGAACATGAGACTCTGAAGGATACTTTCAGGATAGTTCCCGAGTATTCTGTTGAATACTGTAAAAATGAATGTCTTTGATGTATATGGTTTCCATGCACAGGTAGCTCTATGCAATATACCTGCACATGTGTTGTTGGGGAGATCCTTCATGTAGTCCACAAGGATGTGTGCAGTATACCTGCACTATAAATGCATTGATAAATAGATTATTGGTGTTGTTAGCTCTGTCTTTGCTGATCATCCTTTGGGGAATGGTAAATAGGTTAGTACTTTCAGAGCTGATGATCTCATCAACCAGAGAAACGTGGGGAGTGGGGTGGAGATAAGGGGAGACCCTCATATTCAGTAGCCTGTTCAAGAGGATCTTTGATAGAGACTGGTGTATGTGTGGTGTGAAACATCACTTCTGCTCATTGAAATCATTATAAATATGGCCACTTTTCCTTTAACAGGAGATGTAAAATCTTTGCGCTCTATTATTACTCCACCAATCTCAAAGTAAGTAATAGGTTTCTCTATATTTTTTAATTTTATTTTTCATATTTATTATCTGCCCTTCACACATTGGCCCTAGAGCAGGTTACATCATTATTTCATTGAATCAAATTCATTCAGGAAAACCACAAGAAATATTACACTAAGGCCAGGGTAGGGAACCTCAGGCCTGGGGGCTGGATGTGGCCCTCCAGGCCTCTCCATTTGGCCCTTTGAACTCTCCCTAGGCTGCACCCCTCTGCAGCTCTGCTCCATGGTTTCTTTGCATTTTGTCTGGCTGGAAGGTGTCACTGAACTATAATGCCTCCTGTCTGGGTGAAGGATGGAGAGAGGTGTGTGTAGAAACCTCTGACTTCTACATGACTGGAATGTAGCCTGTTGTACAAAGGTAACTGTCAAAGCCATTGCTCTGCCTGTTTTTGCCTCTGACCCTGCTCACCACTGGTACATGCCTCCTCACCAGGTTTGCTATAAGCAAATGTGGCCCTTGGGCTGAAAAATGTTTCCCAGTCCTGCACTGAAACTGTAAAATTCACCATGCAGTGAAAGCAGGCAGGATCACTGGACTTGTCATTTCCAAAAGCCCCTGGGCGAAGAAGTACATCTTGACCTGCCTGCAAAAAGCATATAAGTGAGAGCAAGTGTCACTCTCCTATTTGCAAATTGTGATTTAAGAGGAGGGAGGAATGTTTTAGTGTGGTGTCGTACGCTACAAATGAGTTCCATTGTTCAACATTTGTAGAACTACATTAGAAAGCTGTGGTCCTGTTAACAGTATGTGTGACTTGAAGATATTGCATATTTACAACACAGTGAGTTGATGTGGCTTTGGCTAAATGTCCTTTGACATTTCTCTGACTCATTCTTATATTTCAAAAAAGTACCGTTGGTGGTCAAAGAACAGTTGATAGTAGAGGAAAAAGAGGGTTTACTGAAAAACCATAAATATGATACACCAAAAATTATGAACGTTATTGTATTTTCTTTTTATTTCTTTCTTCATAAAAAACTTTCTTCTTCATAAAACAGCCCAACGCGTTTCGGTGAATAACAGTAAGAAAGAGACGTGAATAGGAGAAGTGAAGTCCCCTGACGAAGGCTACTAACAAAAGCCGAAACACGTTGGGCTGTTTTATGAAGAAGAAAGTTTTTTATGAAGAAAGAAATAAAAAGAAAATACAATAACGTTCATAATTTTTGGTGTATCATATTTATGGTTTTTCAGTAAACCCTCTTTTTCCTCTACTATCATTCTTATATTTCCCCATGATAATTGTGACTAGTGAGATTTTTTTTACCCCAGGATTATACAGAGGAATAGGGTTGAAATACAGTTCATGAACAGATTAGCAGAGTTCCTTTTTTATATTTGTAAAATTACAGTTGCAGTAAATGAAATACTAAATAATATATAATAACTGCTAAATGAAAAGTCTTTTCTTAAACAGAATCCGCAACATTGGTATCATGGCTCACATAGATGCAGGAAAAACAACTACCACAGAGAGGATGCTGTATTATTCTGGGTACACAAGACACCTTGGAGGTTAGTTAACAAAATCTGAATCAGTTTAACATCTGTTTTATCATCCCTATTTATAGAAAACTTATTTAAGGCATTTTACAGCCCAGGTTAAGTTGGTTACCACTTAGCTTGTGCAAACTAGGCAGTCTCCCATCCTTCAACATATCTAGTGGTCCTCTTATTTTGTCACTTTGTGGGGTCCCTCTCCATTGTTGCTGGATAATATTCTGTTTGCTTCACTGTACTTTCCCAGGGAGGTCTGTTTGCTGCCTGTCCTGTATTTGGCACAAGGAAGATTTATGGCGTACAAGTCCATGGAGATTATGGGGCTCTGTTTGTGGGGTGCTTTGTGGTTCTGTCCTGTACATGTCGGGGAATGTGTGCTGTTTGTCCTACTGGGCTCTGTACTGATACTTAAATTTGAGTTATCACTTATACTTTTAAAATGCACCCTTGTATGCATACATAGTGGAGTTTTGATCTGGCATCAGAGATGAGCTGCTTACCAACTTTAACCCCACCCTGACTTTCTTGCAATGCACCCTACCCCTGCACATCTGTGTAGCACCTTGCACAGTTCATTTGTAAATTCACATGGACAACCCAAGTTCCTTGCATTATTCCAAGGAATTGGATCTCTGGTTGCATTAGTGCAAGGGCCTGGTGCCCTTATACCAGGCCACATTATTGGCATCCTATCCAGCTTACACAGTCTTTGACATTTGGTAGGACTGAGGCCTTAGGCATTTTGGTTTGATGATGATGATGATGGGACTGCCTTCAAGTCGATCCCAACTTATGTTGACCCTATGAAGAGGGTTTTCATGGTAAACGGTATTCAGAGGGGGTTTACCATTGCCTTCCTCTGAGGCTGAGAGGCAGTGACTGACCCAAGGTCACCCAGTGGGTGTGTGGGGATTCGAACCCTGGTCTCCCAGGTCCTAGTCCAACACTGTAACCACTACGCCACACTTTTTATTATTATTATTAGTAGTAGTAGTAGTAGTATTGTTATTGTTGTTATTATTATTATTTACTTGTTACCTGAAGGTGTCCAAGCAACTTTCCCATGATGCATTGTATTTTATTCTCATAAAATGACTCGAGAGCTAAAATTATTTCACAGTGACCAAACTGAAAAGGGTTACTTTCTTTACATTAACCAGACGTTGATGATGGGGACACAGTAACAGATTTCATGGTACAGGAGCGAGAACGTGGCATTACCATTCAATCTGCTGCTGTAACTTTTGACTGGAAGGGCTATAGAATCAACCTGATAGACACACCGGGTACGTTATTTTGAGTGTGCTTGCTTCCTTTTGAAGAGCAATTATGGCAAAGTAAGTTCAGATGGCATTGAAAATATATATGTGGTTTGAAAGTTTTGATGAAGTTTTTGAACATAGTTCCCCTGGGATCTTCACCTTTTGTCACCTCTATTAAAAATAATAGGAGCTGTGCAAGAATTCAACAGTTCCCTGTGCAGGAGAAATTCCTGCTGGTTTTTTACAATTGGCATAAAAAGCCTCCATCATTAAAAATATCTATTTCGTAATGTAACTGACTAAATCCACGAAAGGCCATATACTCCCATTAACAATTTGATTCATTTTTTGTTTATTATCATTTAACCTATTTGACATTTTATACCACTTAATATAATATCGCTAACAAAACAAGAACAGCAATAAAATTTCCTGAAAACTAGATAAAATCAAAATACAACTGTATATCACAGGTAAAACTGATCAATGTACAAAGAAATTAGAGTCAGAGTCCAGAAACGCTTGAGTAAACTTAAGTTTTTAAGAAGCATTTAATAGCCATTACTGTCTGCATCTCACAAATTACCTGAAGCAGGGCATTCCAGAGGGTGGGTGTTATCACCGAGGAGGCCCACTTCCATGTTGTCACCAAGTGACAATCCACTAGTCATGGAATGATCTGCCACATCATCTTGGTGTGATCTTAAATATCAGCTTGGTCTGTACCACAGGTGGTGGTTTGGTAGGTGTCCTTGTCCCAAGTTGTTTAGGACTTGAAATATCAGCAACAAAACCTTAACAGGCAGCCAGTGCAGATCTTTCAATCCACTGAGCATCCCAGTAGCTGCATTTTGCACCAACTGCAGCTTCTGAACCAAGCATAAGGGTAGCCTCACACGCAGCACATTACAGTAGTCTAATTGTGATGTTAGCAATGCATGGACCACAGTGGCAACGGTATCCCTGTTTAGGAATGATCATAGTTGTGCACCAGGTAAAGTTGGTAATGGGCAAGCCACTGAATTCACCTGACCCTCTAGTGACAGTAATGTAGCTAAGAGCAGCCCTAAACTCCTGCTCCTTCAGAAGAAGTGCAACCCCATCCAGAGGTGGTACACAACTCAGTTCTGGGACCTGAGAACTGCCCATCATAGGATCTCTGTTTTGTCAGGATTCAGTCACAATTTATTAGGCCTCATTCAGTCACAATTTATTAGTCCTGACTGTACCCAGGCACTGGTTTAGGACAAGCATAGCCTCCCCTGATTCAAATGTTAGTTATAGAGAAACAGAGCTGGATATTGTCAACATAGTGGTGACACCTTGCCCCGCATCTACTCCCCCCACTCACAGCTTCATATAGCTATTAAATAGCACTGTGGACAAAATCATACCCTGAGGCACCCTGCAGATCAACTACTAGGGGGCTGAGGCATAGTCACTCAATACTCTGTGCGGCTTCCCTTGCACTTGATCTGGAAATTGCAGTTCGTGCAGAATGCTGCAGCCAGATTGCTGACGGGAATATAACACCTCTGCCCAGAGATCTGCATTGGTTGCCAATTTGTTACTGGGCCAAGTTCAAGGAGTTACTACTAGTATATAAAGCCCTTAATGGTTTGGGACCAATTTACTTGCAAGACTGCCTTTCCCTCTATGTGCCAACTCAAGCACTTTGCTTTGCGGAACAGGCACTGTTATAGTTGCTACATAATACTTGTTCCAAACTTGTAAGAAATTGTTATTTTAGTATGGCAGCACCACTCTTTGAAACTCCCTGCCTATTGACATCAGGTAGGCACCTTCGCTGTATTCTTATTGATGCCTGTTTAAAACTTCTGTTTAGGCAAGTCTGTCCAGATACATAGATGTTGATCTGTTATAATCTTTTTAGTTAGTAGCTGTTTTAATTGTTTAAAATATGTTTTTGTTTTAACTGTTTTATTGATTGATTTTTTTTTTGTAAACCACTTAGAGGTCTTTACATTCAAGCGGTATATAAATAAATAAATGCTCTCTGGAATGGACCCCATAAATAGCAGCAAAACTACTGTGAAACAATATGCCATACTCATTTATCAGGCTGACCAAGGAAGATTCTGCCCTAAAACTGGGCCCTAACACAGACTGGAATGGGGGTAGATAATTATCAGTTTCATTTCAACAGTACCTTTGTGGTGGTTTTAGACTGAGTGCCTATTCATGAGAAACCAGTAAAAAATTATTAGTTGAAGAAATGTTGCCTTTCTAATATTGCTAAAATATTGCAAAAGACTGTAGTTACTTTTCTTGTGCACTGGATGTTAGGTCACGTGGACTTTACAGTGGAGGTGGAACGTTCCCTGAGAGTACTGGATGGGGCAGTGGCTGTATTTGATGCCTCAGCTGGTGTTGAGGTAAAAATGACTTGACAGTGTGCTGTGCCTTTGCTTTGGGTTAGCTCTGTTTCTATGGCCTTGATTTTAATTTGTAAGAAACTAGGGCCTAGATGCTCATTTCCACCAATAAATGCCTGTATTGCATTATAAGGAATGTTTATGCCTTGGATCTCATGTGGCTCTAGTCTTTTTCTATTTTATTTCAGTATTTATGGGCCATCTTTCAGGGATTAACCCTCCTGAGGTGGTCCAGGGGAAGGTGCCCCAGTCCCGTGAATGTGCCTGCCATCTGACCCTCTGCATTTCTCATTTGTTTGTTTCATTCCCTGACTTCTCCATATCCTATCTTATCGGCCTTATTATGAACTTTCTCATTAGGAGCCATGGCCACTTCTATGATTTGTACATTGCAAGTGTTAAAGAGGTGTTTATGTGATTGTGGGTGGTAGCAGACATCCAGTGAGCTGAAAAGGCTTGACACTTTCATCTTTGCCTTAGGCTCAGTCTCTGACAGTGTGGAGACAAGCAGACAAACACCACATACCACGAATTTGCTTCTTAAATAAGATGGACAAAAATGGAGCAAGGTACTAAGATGGCTATTTCTTTTCAGGGCCAGTGAAGTAAGGGAAAGCTGATACATTGGAGTACATGGGAGGATTGTTTCTAATTATCAGTCATATGGGTTAATGACAGATTAATGTTATGGGCAGTATTCAGTGCTAGTACTACTCAGAGTAGACCCATTGAAGTTAATGGACACAACTAACTTGGGTTCATTCATTTCAGTGGGTATACTCTGAGTAGGACTTAGCTGAATACCACCGTATTTAGTAGTTGCTTTATTTCCTTTTAAATGAGGATTGCAAATGGTCATTGCCTGGTTGCATGGGATGAGAGAAAACTGCCTCCTAGTCACAAGACAGGGTAATTCTATAAAAGTTGCTTGATTCATTCTTTGAGTCTACAGATGACTAAGATATCCTGTTTGGAAAGGTGGGCTTGAAAAGGAAGTTGTGAGTTAATAACTTCTGTGGATAATTGCAAGGCTGTTTTTAAATGTTCAGAAGATACATATGAAGGGTGGTATTCACTGCCAGTCCTACTCAGAGTAGACCCATTGAAGTTAATAAACATGACTAACATAGGCGCATTCGTTTCAGTGGGTCTACTCTGAGCAAGGCTTGGTTGAACATGACCCAAGTTCTGTATAACTGGCATCCCAGTCCTCTCATGTCTGTGGAATGTCCTGACTAATATACATATAGTCCCTTCAACAGAGGTTTTCAGACAGGATCTAAAGTTCCGTTAATTTTGGGTTGTTTTCTGTTAGACTGATATTGAGCATGGCTGTTTTCAGGTCCGGCGCCAGAGAACGGCCAGGTCAGGCCCTGACCGAGGGCCCCTCCTTAGGGTGGATGGGTGGGTAGCTCTCTCTTCTGCGATCCATGTCAGCATCAGCACCCGACCCTGTGGCGGATCGCAGAGAGGGAGCTCCCAGGCATCCCCTACTACCACGCAGACCTGCAATGCCCGCCTGCACTTACCTCTCCCTTGAAGTAAATGCTGGTTGTGCTGTGGGCACAAGCTTGCCATCAACCAAGATGGCAGCTGAGGTTTCCTTAAGGGACTGATGCTTCTGCTGCCATCTTGGTTGATGGCAGGTATGCACACGCGTATCATGTATTCATGCCATCAACCAAGATGGCAGCAGAGGCATCAGCCCCTTAGGGAAGCCTCAGCTGCCATCTTGGTTGATGGCAGGCATGTGCGCACAGCATGGGCAATGTTCACTTCAAGGGAAAAGTAAGTAGGTGTAGCGTGCTTGGGGGTGCCATGGTGCCCAAGGGCCCCTGCATGCCTGGTGCCAGCCCTGGCTGTTTTTAAATATGTTTTATATTGGCTGGAAATAGTTTTAAATATTTTAAAGATTATTGTGCCGGTTGTTGTCAGAGGACCCCTATTATTACGTTGTGGGTGGGCAGCAGTTTTCTGTGTCAGCAAAAGCAGCAGTGCCTGTTGATGTTCAGGCCTAGGATCTACTTTTGTGTTAATACAACTGCACATGTGGTGGATGTGCTGTGCGTGATGGGCCTTGCTGCTGGTGTCAGCCAGAGGTTCAGTCCTTAGCATCTTTTATCCTAACTTAATGAACTGTTAGGCTTGCTAGTGCATATTATTTAAAGATGAAATCTTTTGTGGGGGGCTAACCCCCCCCCCGATTATTCAATGAGTTGGGAGGGTTGATATTGAGTTTGAGAGTTCGCAATCTGGGTAGTTGCTCAGATATTTCGTTTTCTGGGGTGTTTTGGCTAAGTTGTTGTATGTTTTGCTTAGTTCCCTATCTATGACTCGGGGGTTTTTGGGGGGCAGGGTGAGTCATATATCAGATAAATATAAGGAACAATTTTCTCTCTAAGAATAATAATTTGTCTCTAGTTTCACCCATGCAGTTGAGAGTATCAGGCAGAAATTGAAGGCTAGCCCTCTGCTTTTACAGGTAATGTGAAATAAGCTGTTTATATTCAAATAATTAACTTTGCTTGTTGTTTGAATAATGTTGCTTTTCTAATTTTGGTGTTACCTTCATACTGCTGTGTCTTAGTTCATTGACTTTGGGTTTATTGTTGTCTCTTCCACTCTTTACCCTCCCCCCCCCGGCTGTATTCAGTTGCCAATTGGAGAGGCAAAGACCTTTAGAGGAATAGTTGATGTGGTGACCATGGACCAAGTTACTTGGGAAGCTGCAACTGGATTGGATGATGGAAAGATTTTTAAGCGGAAACCCTTGAAAGAAACTGATGATCCTGACTTGCTAAGGGATGCCAGGGATGCAAGAAATTCCTTAATAGAACAAGTAAAGTTCTAAAGTAAATATAACATAAATCAGTCAAAACCTTATCTGGCAGTAAGTTCTATTTAACACAGCAGAGCTTACTTTGAAGTATTGCAGATTGAACTATTCACCTCTTAGTTATTTGGTTTCCAAGATAGTTATTCCATTTGACAATCTTTGAGCCTTCCTGAACTGGAAAGTATCATAAGAGACCTGTGCATGTGTTTGATCTTCACCACAAGCAGATATGGAAAGCATTTGATGAGTAGTGTATCTTGCTATGGAAAACTTTTTTTCAAAAAAACATGATGTATTGCTTTTTTATCTTTTCAGATGTTTGCAATATTAGAACAGATTAAATGTATACATTATCGGATTTATTTATTTCTCATTTTGGAGGTGTTCCCATGGGTAGTTAAACATATTAATTGATGTATATTTCAGTTTGAAGTGACTGATCATTGATAGTCTCTAAAGCAGGAAAGGGAAACCTGTGGCCCTCCCGATGTCAGTGGACTCCAACTCCCATTAGACCCAGCCAACCTGGCCAGTGCTCAGGAATGATGGGAAATGGAGTTGAACAATATATGAAAGGCCACAGGTTCCCCATTCCTGCTGTGAATGTTTTTTTTTGTAGGAGTTAACTGCTTTTCCTGAATCCTCAATTGTTCTTTACGGGTAGAATTTTCCTATTTTAGAGCCAGCAAGGTATACTGAACATCTGTCTTCAGAACATGGCAGTACAACATCATGTTCTTCAAGTGGTGGATTTGATATGCAATATCCTTACTGCTTCCTGTCTGTGGAAAGTAGCTACTGGTTTTGGTTCAACATAAATGGTTATTTACATTTAACCTTTACTCCAAGAAGCTCAAAGCAGCATAAGGTTGAAGGAGAGTAATTGGCTCAAGGTAACCTAGTGAACTTTACTCTAAGGAGCTCAAAACAGCATAAGGTTGAAAGAGAGTAATTGGCCCAAGGTAACCTAGTGAACTTTATGACTGAGTAGGGAGTTTAATTTGGGCCTCCCCAGTCCTAGTCTGATGCTAACAGCTTCACCTAGTTGGCTCCTTAACATGGTCCAGTATAAACAATGTTGCATGTTTAGTAAGTCAAGTGGAGCTGGGGGACCATTGACCTCTGGATGTTCCTGAACTATAACTCCCATCATCCCTGGCCATTGGCTATGTTTGCTGAGGCTGGTGAAAGCTGTAGTTCAGCAGAATCTGCAGGGCCACAGGTTCCCCAACCCTGAGGGAAAGGATAAGTAATGCACTCTGCCTGTTGTGGTTTACAGTAATTTACTTGTAGCTTTTCATTCTCTGAGAAAAGCCTTAACTGCATGTGGGAGTTTCCTTCCCCCACTTAGCCCTCATTCTCCCTGGGTTAGAGTTAAATAAGCTTAAAAAATGAAGTCACAGTTATGAACATTTATATTTTCAATTTGTTCATAACATTAACATTCTAAATAATCTTGCAATTATTTATAAAATTCTCTTTTGCCTGCTAATTAGAGTTTGTTTGGAGATAGTTAAACAGACATTTGGGGAACTAACTTGAAGAGTGTAATGGCAGCAGTACAGAAATGCTTTCTCTTTATCAGGTGGCAGATCTGGATGACGAATTTGCTGAGCTGGTCCTTGGGGACTTCAGTGAAAGTTTTGATTCATTACCAGCCGATAAGGTACATAGCATAGGTTGTTTATTGTATGTGCTGGATATCGGTAAAGCTTTTTATTTGTTTTACTTGCGCATAACAGAGTAGAGTGTATTTTTTGCTGCATGTATGATGCATCCAATGTATTCTTGTAGGGAATGATAGGATACTATGCCAAACTGGCTTGCAGGAATGTGTTTTGTAAAGTGGAGAGAGGAGGTTGTGGCAGGCAGAGAAGGAGGGAAGACGAGACATGTTGGTATTTGCAAATCATCAATAAACAGGCACTCCCCCCCCCAACTGACTGGATAGTTACTACCTGTTTTCATGTCAGTATTTCAGTGTAAATAAAATTTCTATACAGGCCAGCATGCAGAGCCACACAGCTGGTTCAGTGTGTCCAAGGGGGCTTTGAATTGGCATGCTTCAGACAGTGACACACAGCCCCATTACAAGCAGTTTGAGACACAGTTGAGGCGGGGAGGGTGACTGGGGTCTAGTCTGTAAAGAAAATGTTTTTTAAAAACCCTCTATTGGGTGTGCTTTAGTCTTTGGGCAGGCCTTTTGTAGCAGTCTCCCAGCCTAAATGTTTAAAAACAGTAGCACTGGGGTGTACATTGTAAAGCTGAATTTCATATTGGTATTAAAGCATTTCTGGCATAAAGAAGGCAATTCTTTCTAGAAACTGCATGGCTTTATGGGAAGACAACAAAATGTTTAAGAATGATATCCTGTGTCTTTCCTTTTCAGTTTAGTCAGTGGGTAATGACACTTGGGTTGAAACAAAAGCCACAAACCAAATCCATATAAACAAAAGGGAGTTACAAAGCAATAGAAGAGGAATAGCAGCCCATATGCAACAATAATATAAGCCCTGAGGTCAAGTATATAAGGTCCAAGCATATTCAGGAAGGTTTTCTTAGTGCTTGCAGGGTGAAGACGGATGAGTGTGGCCATAAAGCTTTGTTTTTACAGTGGCTTGAGAACAGAATCTGGCAGAAGAGAAATTTTCTGGGGTCTTTGATAAATATCACATCATGCATACCAAGCAGAAGCCCATAACTTAGTCTTTTGTGATAAGGATATGGAATAGTGTATATGATAAGTACCTTGATCACCACAACAGAGTGCCATCTAAAGAGGCAAATCAAAATCAGTGTTTAATCTTTATATACTTCCTTACAGCAAGCCTGTATCTCTGTGTAAAATTGACTCTTAAGTAGATCACTGTTAAAATTGGGAATCTTTTTGATTTCTGCAGTTGCATTCTGCTGTGCGAAGAGTAACTCTAGCCCAGAAAGCAGTACCTGTGTTCTGTGGAAGCGCACTGAAAAATAAAGGTGTTCAGCCATTACTGGATGCAATCACCTGGTATCTGCCTGCACCAGATGAATGCAGCTATGACTTCCTGTGAGTAAGAATATGACTTGCTTTAATTAATTTCAGCATACATTTGAAAACCTATGAAACAAACAATTTTATTAACATCTTACAGGTGTTAATGGATAGGCTGGGGTCTTGTGAAGGAGAGGGACATGTGGAGATGTATAGATATGGGAAGCATACACAGGCCACACCCTGCAAGTAGCAGCTGATGTGCTGCAGTGTGCAACGCATGGCCAAGGACTCCTGTAATCCCTGTGCAAACTCCTACCCATATATTATTCATATAGCCAGTGAGAATATCCTGTTTGTTTGGGGTTTTTTTTAGCATTCAGAATATCAGTAAATATTGTGTCCTGCTTGAGTCAATGTGCAGCTAAATGTTATATATTTTCCTTTCACTCTTCTATGGCTTTGTTTTTCAGGCAGTGGTATAAAGATGACTTGTGCGCTCTAGCGTTTAAAGTTCTCCATGACAAACAACGTGGGCCATTGGTCTTCTTGCGTGTTTACTCTGGCACAATGAAGCCTCAGTCAGCTGTCTATAACATTAACAAAAACTGCACGTGAGTGTGAAGGGTGAGGAAAAGTGCATGAGCATAACGGTATGGATGCCTCTATAGGAGGAATGTCTAACCTGAGCCATCCGTTGCAGGGAGAGAATGAGTCGCCTGCTTCTGCCTTTTGCTGATCAGCAAATAGAAATCTCTTCACTAACGGCTGGCAATATCGGCCTCACTGTTGGACTGAAACAGGTGAAGAAATATGAATTCTAAACCTTTTTGTAAAATTGCTTCAAAATTAATGTGGAGAATTGCTACCGTTTTGCTGATTTAACTTCAGTTTTTACCAATGACATTGGCAATCTAGTAATTTTTTAATTTTTTATGACGTAAGTTTTTCATTCGCTCTGTTAGGGAATCCCTCTGTAGCTATAAGTAGACTAGCACGTGAAGGCTCCACTTGCCATAAGAAAGAAGTTTCTGTCTCATTTTTAAATTTCTCAGTATTCTGCTTTATTCTGGCAAAGAAAAAATATTAGAGAAG
Organism: Rhineura floridana; assembly: GCF_030035675.1. Taxonomy (NCBI): domain Eukaryota; kingdom Metazoa; phylum Chordata; class Lepidosauria; order Squamata; family Rhineuridae; genus Rhineura; species Rhineura floridana. The sequence continues at coordinate 48,385,405 of NC_084480.1, forward strand.
GTGGGTTGATGCGTAACAAAGAACCTGCTCTAACTGCTGTCATTGCAAATTGACTTATCAATAACAGGGGAAAGACAACTTTAAGTAATTGGCTAACTTTCTGTGCTTTTTCATGATAAAACCAATTATTTGTTGACATATGATATGTTATTTGCTTTTTGCCATGCATTAAGAGTGCCACTGGCGACACCATTGTCTCATCAAAGGCTTCTGCAGTGGCTGCAGCTCGACAAGCTGGAAGAAATGTGGGGTCAAAGCATGGTCAAACCAGTGAAGCAGAGAATCTTCTCTTGGCCGGCGTTGAGATTCCAGATCCAGTCTTCTTTTGTACAATAGAGCCACCTTCCATGGCCAGGCAACCAGGTGTGATGCTTTTACTAAGCCCCCTGATGTACTCTTAACCTATGCATAGTCCTGAAGAAATTGGGTGTTCTGTTGTGTTTCTCAAATCTCAGTGTGATCAAGACTTATTAAAAAGGCCCAGTGTTCTCATTTAGAGCCAACAGGTAGGGTATGGAGAGATGAATGTGCTTTGGAAGTTTATAGAAAGGTTTTAAACTATTGAACGAAATGCCTAATTCAGATTCTAGGGATAGGATATAAAGATTTACTGAACTAGTTCTGTACTCCCAAGGATGGACATAATCAGCAGTCCCATGTTGCATGGCAAAAGATTTATTGAAATTGACTTGGGAGTGTTAAAAGCTTATGATACACCATAGTGTTTGAAGGGAGAGAGAAAAGTATAATTGAGACAGCATAACTCTAAAGTAGCTCTTTGGGTGATCATAGAATTGTAGAGTTGGAAGGGGCCTATAGGGTCATCTAGTCCAACCTCCTGCTCAATGCAGGAATCCAAATTAAGGCATACCTAAGCAGAGCTTGGAAAAGTTACTTTTTTGAACTACAACTCCCATCAGCCCCAGCCAGCATGGCCACTGGATTGGGCTGATGGGAGTTGTAGTTCAAAAAAGTAACTTTTCCAAGCTCTGTACCTAAGAGGTGGCTGTCCAGCCACCTCTTGAATGCCTCCATTGTTGGAGAACCCACCATCTCCCTAGGAAATTGGTTCCATTGTCATACCGCTCCAACAGGAAGTTTTTCCCAATGTTCAGTCAAAATCTGGCTTCCTGCAACTTGAGCCCCTTATTCCAGGTTCTGCACTCTGGAAAGATCAAGAAGAGATCCTGGCTCTCCTCTGTGTGACAACCTCATGACACCTCAGTTTTGAATTATTTACCTTCCTTTGGTCTATCTTTCATTGGAAGCCAGAATCTTTTAAGTATAGCTACAGAGACATTAATAGATTGATTTAGCAAAGCTACTTTAGTTGTAGCTGGAAAGGTTTGCTAATCCAGTATATTGCTAATTACTCTAACCTATTTTTGATGGAAGGGGAGCAGGAATAATTTATTGGTGATACGGCATCCTTTAACTGGAGCCTGCCTTTTCACTCTTCTACCTTTAATTTCCTCAGATTACTTAAATCTACATGAGAGTCTAATTAAAAGCCAAATGTGCTCTTCATACGTAATAAAGTCAATGTTTTTTACTCTAGATCTGGATAATGCCTTGACTTGTCTGCAGCGTGAGGATCCAAGTCTGAAAGTTAAGACAGATGCAGACACTGGGCAAGTAAGTGTTCATTACTACACTTCTCTCTGTATATTCATATCTATGCTGCCTTGACTGTGTTTTTAATCACTGTGGATGTAATTGCCATTACACTCTCTTAGGGTATATCTACATTACAGACTTGAATTGATGTAACTGCCATGGCTTTCCCTTGAAATGCTGCAGATTTTTGTTTTCTGCAAGGGCTTTAGCATCATTCTTTTGCCCTCATAAATACACAATAGTACTAATAGTACTGGTTCTGTAGGGGAACCCATTATGATTAAACTAGTTTAACACTAATTTACATTTCTAACTTCACCTTATAAACATCTATTTTTAAGAAATCCATATCTTAGTAAAATATGATTGTAGGAAATTCCCAGAGCAACTTCTGGTGATATAAATATTGCAACTTTATTTTTAGAGCTCCTTTAAACGCTGTGATATTTTACTGCATACAACTTGATTCAGCACCAGTTGACTTCTTTAGGAAGTTGTTTTGATATGTTAAGAAACCCTATATTTATAGTGTGTGATACTATTTCTGTCAATATTGAAAGAGAAATGAAGCTGTATGAATGCTACTAGTGCAAAGGATATTCTTGAGTTTTTGCCTTGCTCTATGATATCAATACCATGCATATTTCTTAAACTGGTAATGTTAATATTTACTTGCATTATGTTGTAGATTATGAAGCTAGCCTTATATACTTTATTTTTAAATCAAGAAAAGGTTATAAACTCATATATTCACTTTAAAGTATGTTACTTCTTCTGCTGTATTGTGTAAGCCACTAATTTTCCACTTCCAACCCATATCTCACTTCTGGTTTGCAAACAGAAATGCTCATGTACTTTTGAGATGTGTAAAGCAACAACAGAGTTTAAGCTAATCTATTTTGCACAAGTGTTTTGATTATTCTCAGTTGAGTTCAATGGGTGATCCTGAACCAATGTATACTGAAGTCTATTATGTTGCTGTTCTCCTTGACCCAGATCTATCCATCAGTATTGACCTTTTTGGACAAGAATAAAAGTAGCACACTTCTATACCCAGTGCCTTTGATGTAACTGTTACGAATCCTTTCACATTTTTGCCAGACTATCCTTTGTGGCATGGGAGAGCTGCACATTGAGATCATTCATGATCGAATCAAATGTGAATATGGACTTGAGACCTATCTTGGACCTCTTCAAGTAGCTTACCGAGAAACAATCCAAAACTCTGCTCAAGCTATAGGTAAAAGTAATTATCCTCTCGGACCTGCAAGTGAATAACTTAAAACTTCTTCAGCAGGAAGTTCAGCATGATCTGTGGGGTGTACTTTATTATTTGCAGATACTCTGGACAGAATGCTAGGAGAAAAACGACATCAGGTGACTGTAGAATTGGAGGTGAGACCATGGGTGGGAGAAACATCAGCAACAGCACCAGTCATTGAATATGCCGAGAATATCTATGACTCGCTTCAGCCAGACCTTCAGGAAGCTATAGCAAATGGAATCCGTATCTCGTACCTTCAAGGTAAAAGAGCCACTTCAGTACTTGTTTTGAATTTATTAGAATTGTGGTGTGTTTAAGTATGTAGCTCAAGCCGAGACACCTTCATGAGATAGATCCAACATAATGATCAGAATCTTCCTCCCCCCTCTTGTCATTCCATGCCCCCCATTTCCTCCCCTCCCCTTCCCTCCATATTTTGTTCAGTGTATGATTGCAAGCGGTATTAAAAACTGCAAAAAAAAAAGCTTTTTGAAAATTTTACGTGAGAAATTTTAAGGACGCTTTTCCAAATATACTAACTATATAGTAGCATGGCCTGAAACCTCACATCTTTCCAAAGCTAAAAACAAAAACCTCTTAAGAGTTCTGACCTCATTAATAACAGCTAGAATAATCTCTCTTTAATAAATAGTAAAATCTTGTCTGTGATGGAACCTACAAGGCTGAGTAAACAGACTTTGTATTTGACAGAAAATTCTCCAACGCCCTGTAAAAACGTTCGGTGAGCATGGCTAGAGACATCTGGCTTTAGTCAGACTTGGGCAGTCAGGTCAAGGGATCAAATACCTTAAATATCAAGTAAATGTATATATGGCAAAAGGATATAAATATGGATCCAAACTCCCTACAGTCCTCTGTTTTACTCTGTTCCTTTTTTAAAGACAAGAAACAACAAGGCTGCTGCTCTTCTGTGTCTGGGGCTCTTTGCCAGCGGTGTCCCCAGTTAGCTTCCAAATGATAGAAGGGTTCACAGGGTGGGCCTAGATGGACCTCTATGATGAGGCTGCTTTTACTCCTTCTATGACCAGTAAGAAGACCCAAGCAACAGGAAATACATGGCCATACCATGCTATCTTTAGGTTTAGATAATCTAGTTTTATTCTGTTGTAAATGGGCTTCAGCTAATAAAGGTGAGTCAACAGGGTATTTTGTGTGTTATTTCAGGCATGGCCTTAGTAATAGTGATTCTAAAGGCGCAGAGTGGTAAGCGGCAGTAACGCAGCCAAAGCTCTGCTCATGGCCGGAGTTCAATTCCAATGGAAGGAGGAAGTCGAATCTCTGGTAAAAGGGGTCGAGGTCCACTCAGCCTTCCATCCATCCGTGGTCGGTAAAATGAGTACCCGGCATACGCTGGGGGTTAAAGAAAGGCTGGGGAAGGACCTGGCAATCCCACCCCATATATATGGTCTGCCTAGTAAACGTCGCAAGACGTCACCCTGAGTCAGAAACGACTCGCACTACAAGTGCCGGGACACCTTTACCTTTTTTAAAGGTTAAGCAATGGGATGGTAAGACATGCATCTAATTTGCAGGCATCAGATGTTTCTAGGACCGTAGCTCAGTGGTGGATTATGTGTTTTGCATGCAAAATGTCTTAGATTCAATCCCCAGCATGTCCAGGTAGGGCTAAGAGAGACTCCGGTCTGCTGTCTTGGGAGAGCCTCTGCCATCAAATGAACTGATGGTCTCACTCAGTTTAACGCAAGTTCCTATGTTCCTAGTTACTGTCAATGCCAAATAAACACTAGGCAGAAGTTAAGAAATGTCATCGTCATGTGAAAAGTTCATTCAGTTTTAAAATGCTAATGCATGGTTTGTATTTTCATCTTGTAGGACCACTTCTGGGATTTCCAGTTCAAGATGTAGTAGTGACAGTGCATGCAGTGGCTGTAAACTCTGATACGTCTCTGACAATGGTTTCTGCTTGTGTTTCTCGTTGCATGCAAAAGGTATTGGAGTCAATGGTCTTGTTTGTGCCATTTATAGCAGTCTTCCAATAAACGGAACTACAGAAGGTGGGGGGTGGTAAATGGTCTCCCTCAGTGGTATAATGTGTTGGTGGCATCTTTTGGAGTCCTTTGAATCATGCCCATGTTAAAAAATGAGATTGAATATACGTCTTATTTTTACTTCTGCTGATATTTTCATGTACAACCAGCAAAGGTGTCACTACAAGATAATCTTGTAATATGTTAGTGTCAAGCATATATTGATGATAGTACTAAAGCCTTTAAGAATGTTCTAATTTGCTTGTTAGGCTCTAAAAAAAGCTGATAAACAATTGCTGGAGCCTTTCATGAACCTGGAGATAACAGTGGGTGAAAATCATCTTGGTATAGTACTTGGTGACCTTGCACAGAGAAGAGGCAGCATTCAGGAAATTCAGAGTCGCCACGATAACAAAGTTGTAATTGCATCTGTTCCACTAGCAGAAATGATGGTATGTGCTTAAGCTCAAACTGATACTGCATATTTATTTTGTTTGATGGGGGTGTTTTGTAGTTCACAAGACATGCCTACACTACAAATGTGAAGTTCAACTACTGTAGCTTTCCATAAGGAAAAGTGGGAACTGTAATTTTTGATAGTGCTGAGGCCTAGGAAATAGACCCATCATAAGAAGTGAGATTCAGCTTACTTTGAATCTTCATTGTAAAACATGACCATTCTTGGACTTCTAGGAAGCTACTCCCAGTTTTCTGCTGTCATGAGCAGAGGCAGGTTGTGATCAAGCTCCTTTATGGAAACAGCCTAATCACTTGCAACAGTAGCCTCCTTAAAGCTGGGACAGGAACTCCTCCTGGGCTATAAGCTCTCAGAGCAGAAGCCAAAACCCCACCTGGGGCAACAGGAAGACGCTCCAGAACAAGGGCAAAGCAGCATCTTGTGTAGCTAATCTCCTGTACAACCTTCACCTTGTTCAGCCAGCAGTTTACTCTCTCCGGCTGATCCTACTATTGGACTGTTAGTGACAGTAGCAGGTGTGGAAAACAAGAAAACTGACAGTTAAAAATTATTTACATTTGTAGTATAAACAGAACAGCTCTTACAGCATATGAAGATGCCTTATTCTGTGACAGCTGGGAGGGTCCATCTGGCTTGGTTCATACTGTCCAGCTTGATTGGCAGCAGCACTCTTAAGAGGCAGTCTTTCCCAGCCTTAACTGGAGCGACAGCATGCAAAGCATGTGGTCTATCACAGTTATCACTTCTCGTCTAAGAATTAAAAACTATGGTTTTAGTGGAATGCATTTTTCTTGTTTCAGTTTGAAGTAGTTGCCTTTATACAATTTACTACTGGCCAACTTTTATAAAAGTAACTAATATGTATATATTGGTTTTGTTCTAGGGTTATTCAACAGCTTTGCGCTCCTTGACATCTGGGTCTGCTACGTTTACTTTGGAACTGGCAAACTATCAAGCAATGAACCTTCCTGAGCAAACAGCTCTGCTTAGGAAGATGACTGGTTTGGCATAATATGAAGATAGATGAACAAGGACTTGCTCTGGTCTCTTTGAGGAAGCAGTAGATCTTTGTTGATTTGCTACTGTCAGAGTACATAGCTTCAACTTAACATACATTCAATGAGATTAAATAACTATCTTGTAAAATACTTTCTGTCTACAAACTTTGTTTTGTGATTTGAACAAGGTACTCCACTGAAGTAATAAAACTGGAAACTCAACTGTTTACCTCTTCTAGGCTACTGTATTATTACAGTTTCCTGAAAAGGACATGCACTAACAGCTGTGTACTTTCAATTAATAGGAAGAAGGCTTTGAATATCGTGGCGCATACATTCCCAAAGAATGATAAAATGTATATACCTATGCTGAGGGAAGTAACCTATCCCATGCCAGAAGTTATGCCTGCTGCCAGGAGAACGGCTTCTAATTAAATAAGTTGTAACCTTTGAATTCTACAGCCATACTATCCTGAACACACCTGATCTCGGAAGCTAAGCAGGGTGAGGCCTGGTTAGTACTTGGATGGGAGACTGCCTGGGAATATCAGGTACCGTAGGCTTAGAGGAAGGCAATGGTAAACCACCTCTGAATACCTCTTTACCATGAAAACCCTACGAGTATATATATATATATAAAAGATTCATAGGGTCGGTGTAAGTTATAATCGACTGGAAGGCATATAACAACCACCCTTGAATTGTAGCAGCAGAGACTTTGCCTCATAATTCTGTACCCGCTTCAGGCCTAACCTAAGCAGGATCATTCTTTTCACTCATGCAGATCGATTCCTCCACCTGCAACACATACATCTGTCTTACAGATTACATAGTTTTTAAAATAAATGACAGATTCCTATCAGTTTTAATTTTGCTAAAAAATTCAGTAGCATCTATTTTGTAACATCTAAAAGATACAAGTGTAGAATTCCAGCATCTCAAAATTAAAACAGAGTGCTCCAGTGCAATATTCAACTAGGAATGTGCAGATTTCTTTCCCAGAAAGGCACTTCTGGCGATGTACTATCCTACCGCTGTTACGGGTCTCTTGCTTCTTCCCTGCAGTATCCAACAAACAAAGGTGCAGCTGCTATTCCACGCCTGCGGGAGATAGAAGAGTATGATTTCCCCTTTTGAGATAACAAAGTACCATCAAACCAGTACTAATTAGGCTTGCTAAATGGCTTAGTGAAATGCGACCCAGTGGCTGTGCTAGTAGATCTCGGGTTCCTAGGAATCAATGAAAAGAGCCAGGCAAACCCTGCGTTGTAGTTATGCTACCAAGTGTGTTTTGTTTGGACATACATAGTCTTACTTTTCTAATAGGGTAAATTCTACATAGCTGTCCCAATTTTTAAAAAAGGAAATAAAACTTTTGATATGGGGCAGGGAAGTTAGAGATGTGGACTGTTACTGTTAGTGTGTGCCACAGTAAGTAGAATAAGGGGGTGTGGGCGCTCTTTTAGCTGACATTAACTCCCAATGAAGCCATGCTACGGCTGGATTCAAATACTGCTTTAAAGTAGAGCTAAAATGAGACTGGGGAGTCTCTTGAGCAGCTATCAAATAAGCGGGGACGACGACTGGATCTGGCCTGCTCACAGGATCCTTATCTCCCCAACCCCTGCAAGCCAAGTTTGACAGGAGCTGATAATGTGTGGCATGTGTGATCCCTCAAAGTCTTCATCATGTTTCTGTAAAGCCACATTAGGGGTATGGTGAGCCATTGCATGGAGCACTCACTGGGTCAGGTTGCCAACTTATTGGGGGGGGGGAGAAGAGAGAAGTGAACTTTTCTTTTAAACGAGACAATACTTGGACACATGGTCAGTTCAGTAGTATGCACTATAATCACAATGGTACCAGTGATGAAAACTGGCTTTTCAATGGCAAAGGAGAAAATACCGCTCAGGTTAAATAAGATGTCTCACAGGAAAAAAGTAGAAGTGGATATTTTGAAGTAGTTTTTATCACAAGAAACAACTGGAGAGGGGTGGTAGCTAATCCATTCAATTTTACTTCAGTACACCTTTTCTGATTCTGCAATTCTGGTTGACTATCAGAGCATATGAACAATGTATGAAGTGAAAATACTATGCAACTTAGCAGTATGATCCTATACATAATTACTCAGAAGTAAGTCAGGGTCTTACTGCCAGCTTATTGTGTAAAGGACTGCAACTAGAGTTATCCCAATACTTTTCAAAGGAAATGTGAAAATCAAGTAAGCTGGTATCTGTCAATATTCCTGAACATTTCATGAGAACAAAGCCAGTTTCTAAATGCGGCTACACACAGAACCAATGCATAAAATGATTGTTTTACACCAAGCCTGTTTAGGACTGAAGTAACTGCAACCTTTGATACTTGCAGAGAGAATTTTCATGGAACTGCACTGCTAAATTATACTACAAAGTACTTAGTTACTTAATTTTCTTACCTTAGCATGCGACAACGATGTTCATTAAGCCTGTTATAAGCGTCTGCAATATCAGTTACATTTTTATTGCTCCAGAGTCTCTCACCAACAGCACTTGCCCGAGGCCTGGAGTTACAAAAAGATGAATAGAAGACTTTGTTTAAATTGGATGTGCTACTGTCCCTTCAGAATAATTTGATTAAAAAGTATTTGCAACAGGAACGTTATGACTATATTCAATTTCTTAAAAAATCTGTGCCCCTTTATCACACTGAGTTATACAGCTTTGTTCGACATAAAAAGTGAGGCCAAAGCAGACTTGAGACCCAGCATGATAAATAGCATACTAGCTCAGCCTTCCCAGCCTAGTGCCCTCCCATTTTCATCATCCCAGTCATGTTGGCTGAGGCTGATGGAATTTGTAGAGGGCACAGATTGGGAAAGGGTGCACTACGTTACCATGCCAATCGGGCTACAATTGCAGCTCCGAACCACCAGTACTCCTTCCCAGGACATTTAGACAGAATTAATATGAAGGGAAGACGAGACCTCTGGGAAATAAACTTTTGAAAACTTGATGTAAGTTGCTCTGTGTTAAAGCCAGACATCAGCATCAATAAGATTAGATCAGGGCTACTGAACATTTGTGATAATAAAAAAAAACACTAGACAAGTGATGAACTGTACCAGAGTCTTGGTGTGAGATTAGTTGCATCCACATATTCTCCCCAAAGACAGGCTTCGCCACCAAGCACCAACTCCTTCTGTGATGGCCACCCTGTGTCTGAAGGAAAAGGAAAAAAAGTATTTGATTATTTCATACTTTAAAAAATAGGCTTAGTCTGATACAAGAACAGCATTTTGCTTCAGACATTAAAAACTCTTGCACTTGAGTAGTGTGGCTGTGGGGAAGTAGTCATCTGTGTTACTGAGATAACTCACATGCCAAACTTTAACGTCATTTTTTTTAACAAAATCCAGAGTAAGTTGCAACCTAGTATCTAATCATGACTATATTTAAAGTGAAGAACACAAAGAACCCAGATGAGCACAATATTGGCAGTGCTATTTTTTCATTTTGTGGCTCAATACCTATTCTTAAACTTTGTCATTCTAACAGAATGAATCACTGTAGCAAGAACAGAAATGAATAAAAAACATTATTTCCTGTGATCAATCTTCCCAAAAAGTAAACGTTTGTCTTGCCTGTTTAAAACAGACTAGAATGTCATCTCCACTGACAAACTAGAGAGAGAACTTGGATAAAAGGAGTGTGGATGAGTGAACAGGAATATAATCTTATCAATTCATTAATTTAAACTGGAAGATACAGCAGCAGAGACATGCAACTTTCTCACTGGAATCAATGGGAATTAAATATGCCTGTCTTTGATTAGGTCATGCTCATAGAAAAAAAAGCAACAAACCAAAGAAGTCTAGTGGCTCGACGCTGTAGTATTTTATCCAATCCTGGCCGTAACTAATGAGGTCCAGGTACCATGGTGCTGCCAGGATTGCACGATACCCTTCTTTGGTTACTCGTCTTAATTCTTCTTGATACTGGCTTCTAATCCACACTTCAACTATTGTGTCTGGCTGTAGCTGAAGATATCAAACACGCATGGGTTTTAGACAGCAGTCAAACAATCTATCCTAGCGCAGTGTCTGCAACTTCTCCACATCTCTCCAAAGCATATGCAGATAGGTAGCATGCCACAGTATTTCAAGGATATGGTTATGTGCACCTCCCATATTCCTATCCAACCAATGTGACTCTGTTGAGTCCCATGGGGATTCATCAACATATTGGTTCTATACCCATTAGAGCTGGGGCTGGGAACCTCTGAGCTGTAGGCCAACTTTGGCCAGGCTGGGTTCCCATGTTGGCTTGTGTGGCCACTTTCCCCAAACCACACCCACCTGCCCCACAGCAGACATCCTCACGTCAGCTGTGGGGTAGGTAGAAGTGTGGTTGGATCAGCTGTGCTACCGAGTTCTCCATGGGGAACTTGATTGTGCAGCCAGTCCTTGCAGAAAGCCAGCTGCATGCTTGGTGCTTGGGCCCGACATCCAGCACTGTGGTTCCTAAGTGCCTGAACAACCAGCTGGCTGTCAGGCACTTAGGAAGCACTCCACAAGGGACTTTTGACAGGTGGGCAAGGCAACCCATCTGTCAATCATCTGCTATTATAATGATGCCAGATGTTTGACAGGTGGGTTGTCCCAAAGGAGTGGGATATAGATACAGATCTGGCCTACCAGGTCAAAAAGGTTCCCCACCCCCGCACTAGAGGAAGGATTGCTCCGTGCTATTTAAAGCCTATTTTGGAATATAGTCACAAAAGTTTTTTTTAGGCTCCGCTGGATTTTAGGTGTTAAAGCAAGTATCACTCCCTTTGTTAACAATGTTCAAGGATGAGTGCTCATTATCATGTAGCTCCCTGAGTAGTTAACAAGGACAGGACAGAAATCTCTATATAAATAAATAAATAGTACCACCCATGAAGAAAAGGCTCAGGGGAAGCAGGGGTTTTTCAGAAGTACTACTTTTTAAAAAAATTCTGAAGCGAGCAACATTACCCTCATGTGAAGTGGAGGGGAGCGGGGTAGAATGCATGCGGACATATATGGAGAGGAGGTGGCCGGTCTACAAAGTTGCCCATTCATAGCACAAGCTGCATTTTGACTGCTTAGGGTAAATGACTGTGCTAGCTCTGAGTTATATGGGGAGGACAGAAGCAGGGAGGTCACAGAGAGATGGCTGGGAGCAGGAGGGAAGCCAGATGGATACAGAGCAAAGAGGAGAACAGAAGAGCGGAATGAAATGGGAGGCACAGAAAGGAATGAGGAAGAGTAAGACATGGAGGAGAAGGAAAGAGATGTGAGTGGCTGTGTGGAGAATCCTAGGGACATGGATCATCCTTGCACTTCCTTGCTTGCTTGGCAGCTGGGCACAGCCTAAGTGGAATGGGGCAGGGTGGGCCCCAGCCTTCCTTCCAAGGGTCCCCCTGCCTCACCTATTTGGGGACCCCTTTGGGCTGCCCTCCAATATTCTAAGCAAACAGGCTCAGAACTACCTGATAGGAGCAGGGGCGCTCCTTTCTCTCTCCATATTTCCAAGCACAGCCAAAGACCTTTGACTGATCCTTTCCTTAGTTAGTCCTCTTCAACTCCACCTTGCTTGGTTGTGGCCCCCTTCAACTGACCTCACCCCACCCCCCTCAGCATGACGTCAGCCCATAAATCACCCTAGACAGGACCAAGCAATTCTCATGCCTGCCTGCCACCTGCCTACCTTTGCTCTTTATAGTTTCTCCTTCAGTTTAAGTTATAGTTAAGTTATAGTTCCCTAGTAGAGAAGGCAGGCTAGCTGGCAGCTTAAACAGAAGCACTTCTGTCTGAGGTGAGGATCCACATCAATATCTTGTTGGGGGGTCCCACTTGTGCAAATGGTTTGCCAATATTTCGGTTTTGCATTAAGACTTGTTCCTCAGTTTAGGCAGCACCAGTTCAAAATTTTTACAAGTTTCAAGTGACCCAACAGAGTTTACTGGATCACTTGAAAAAAATTAATTGGTATTGCCTAAAATAAGGAGCGACCCTTAACATAAAAACAGAGCAGGCTTAGAGACGCAAACATTCTGTTTTTTTAGAGGTCAATTTTGCATAATAAAATCTACAAGACTGATGCAGTTTCACAAAGAAGTTAGGAGACAAATAAAACAAGAATGCAACAGAGAGTATATGACCTTGACTACATCATACTATGTAGTATGTATTTTTGAGCAAGTTACATTACAAGTCAAATTTAGTAGAAGAAATATAGTTCCTTCTTATATTGTCTTGATGAAAACTATCCCTAGATTAGATCACATAATTCTGAAAGGGCTTAAATATACAGATAGCTGAGTCTAGAGAACCTTTGGGGCTCTACTGAAGTCTTCTGAGTTACTCCAGCATATGAACATTATTGCAGAATAGAACAGATAATCTATCAGACTTTACCTTCACTCCATTATCAAAGACTTCCTGCCATACTATGGAATTCTTCTTAAGAGAAGACACTATATCCAATATTCTAGGATGAAAGGATATTTTAAAAATGTTATGTACTTGCAATTTATTCCATGTATACCCCCACGTTTCAGCCAATACTGGGTCCCAACAATGAAGAACAGCAAGTTACTAGCACTCATGCTGGCAGTGATATACTATAAAACATGCAGGGACTGTCTGCCAGTCTCCAGTGTTCAAGAACTGAAGCAACTGAGAAAATGCCCACCCCCACCCCAGCATCCAGCATCACATACACCTTTCTGCATACCGTTTTCTAGCGGTCCTCTCTTACTTACACCTCTCTTCCCTTACTTATACCTCGCCAATCTTTCCAGCCACTACACTGCTTCTTGCCAAACATAATATATTACATTAAAAATTATAAACAAAAATTTAACTCTTAAAAAATGCTTTGGGCCAAAATACAAATTGAGTTAACTTTTTCTTGTTGCAGAATTTGATTGCAAACCAACAGAATTAAGTCATGGATTTCAATGAGCTTAATATAGTGGTGATTTTTGCAGGGATAAAGGAGCGAGTAGGAGAAACAGCAAGAACACAATAGTCATGTTCACACATAAGGTTGTGCCTCCATGTGCCTGAGTGAAGCTCCTTGTGCATACTCCCCCTCCCCTCCTCCCATGTGGCTGAGAGGAGAACTTCTGCCAATTTCGTTTTGCTTTTAAAGAATCTTCAGGTTGATGATATATACACACCAGGGATCTTGGTGTAAAACAAACTCTAGCCAGCTTCTAAACAAGCCAACTGCAAATGATAGGTTAGAAATTAACAACTCTTACTTGTTTTAAACTATGATTTCTAGTTCACACATAATGCTAAGCCAGGATTCTTTGAAACTGTAAATAAACTCAGCAGAAATCTTTTTCCTGACTGCACAGAAGGGAAGCTTCACTTGGGCTTACAATAGGGTCAGCGCTGTGTAGGAGCCAAGCCAATAAACAGTCTTTCTTAAAAGAGAAAGAAACTCACTGCTGAATATAGTAGGATTCCAATTTACTATAGTTACTCCAAAACCCTTGCTTCTTCATGAATTCGGTCACATCAGGATTGGACTGCCTATAAGGGAAGAGAGAAACACAATTATGTTTCTTGCAAAGGTCGACAGTATGCTAGAGATGTATTAATGGGGCTGGGTCCTGAGGCTTCTGCACTAGAAAAGAATATGCTACTCACTGACCCCAGAATCCTCCCATTTATTCAGAACTCTCACCCCTTATGAACAGGGAATCTATGGCAGAGGACAGCTAAAACCAATGGCTGTAGGAAAGAAGGCACAATTAATAATGATGGAATAATGGTGCCCCCTGGCTCCACAACAGATGAGCAAGAGAAACAAAATCCAAGTAATTCAGATAAGGTCAGTTTATAGTAACACCGTTTATGGTGAGATTTTGTAACTTGCATAGGAAAATAAAAACACGGAGGCAAGATGGTCAGTAGTGGCAAGCCATGGTAGCAGCCAGATTTGTGACTGAACAAGCCAGATCACAGCCTACTCGACATGTATGGTAACCCACCAGTGTTTTGATAAGCGTCCTGTTTTTGAGTATCAGGTATGCATCAAATGATTCACAAGAGGGTGGTATATAAATACCTTTATATGATAAATAAAAATAAAACAGAGGAAAAAGTGGTTGATGGGAAGTGTCAATCGGTTGTCAAACCGAAACACTTGGCTGTGTTTGGTTCATATCGCACAGTTTCTACATGTCAGTGCTACTTTATCCAAAGACTGAAGCTATTACCACTTCAGGGGCTGAGGAGTTATTGCAATCACACCCTACTTGTGAACTCATCCAGACCACTGGAACGGTTGCTGAGCTAGATCAGGGGTGGTTAACCCAAGCAATTTTTTTCTGCTCCCTCTAGATCCCATCAATTTTGGTGGCAGCAGCAGCAAAAAGGAAAAGAAAAATTAAAGCAGAGACAGCACTGGCAGTGGAGAGGTTTAAACCTCTCTGCCCGGCCCCATGGCAAATCCCCCTCCCCATATCCAGATCAATCATTTGGTGAACAGGAAGGAGGCAACAGCCCTTTCTCCTCAGTGGATCTGCACATTTGGTCCCACCCATTCAGCAGCGGCTGGTCGCTCCATGTCAGTGGGGCAATGCTTCAGCACCTTGGACAGCTCCTTGGAAGTTCAGACTACAGCCTGGAGCAGATTCCACTGCCCCACTGACATGGAGCCACCAGCTGCCACTGCACTCACCAATGGCATGCAGCCCCTGTAGGACAGGTCAATGATAAATGCGGCCCTTGGGGCAAAAATGGATAGCCACCCCTGAGCTTGGTGAACTAGTCATCTGCTCCAGCACTGCAGTTCTTCTCAACAGTTATGTGTGTGCAGACGTTCTAAGGCAGCCAGAACCTATGCGGTGCTGAGAATTCTCTTATTCCTTCACCCACCTCCTAAGCATATCCAGGCCATGATCCAGCCAAAGTGGACCATTTGCAAGTCCCACTGATTTTCAAAATTCTTTAAATGTCTGTTGTATTCTGCTGTGATTTTCATCCATACGTTCTTCCAACAGACCTCGGTCCCAAACTCAGGAAAACTGGTAGAATCCAAACCACTACAGAGACAAGCCTCCACCCACACAATACTGAACTTCCCATTTTGTCTAACAAACCACAAAGTCAGGGGAACATAACCTCCAACATAATACAAGAGATAATAGTACGGGGAGGGGGGGATCCAGAGCATGCACAACTGAAAGGCTCTAAGGATCCTGGCCTGTATTATTATTATCCTTTCTGTCACAGTTTCCAGCTCGACAGATTTCAAATGTATAAGCAGTTAGGCTCTTAATGTTAACACTGTACCAACAACTGAAGTCCACCTCATCTCCTCCTAAGTGGACGAAGTCATCAGGAAATACACTGCCAATTTCTTTGAATAATTTCGCCATGAAATCATAAGTCGAATTCAAAACAGGGTTTATAGGCCCATAAGTCCCACTCAAATGTTCTCCATTGTAGCATGGTGTGAGGACATCTTTTTGCCCTTAAATAAAACATGCACAAACAAGATTAACTTCAGAAGATGCATATTATTTTGCACCATACAAAGCTACAACTCTTATATTTGTTTTAAAAACAATTCCAAGAATTTAAATAAATTTTTATATAGTCAAGAACACAAATAATGTTTTTTCAAGGTTGTTTAAAAATTGCACGCATCACGGTTAATACAATTTATACAGATTATCAGATTTTGAAAACTATGACTCACAAGTGGTTTGCATTCACTTGACACATTTGTCATTTTATTCTAGAGATTGGCACTTTCTGTCCCACATTCAGGGCTACTGAACATTAGTTTCCCTACTGAATGCTTGTTTCCACTTCCTTGAGTCTTCTAAATTTTAATTCTTGACATTGGTAGAAATGATGTCTATACTAGGAACATAGAAAGCTGCCTCATACTAAGGCAGACCACTGGTCTGTTTAACTCAGTATTGTACAGCCACAAGAGTGGCTGTTACACTATGGCCAGCATGGATTTTTCGCATTCCGCAATGTTAAACCCCCCATGCCATTCTGATTCTTCCCATAAGTTCATTTTAAAAAAAAAACTTACACAACTTATAGTCCTGAACTCAGAAATGCTTAACAACCCTCTAAGTTTTCATGGCAATACACAAAACAGTCAGAGAGAATCAAGAGTTCAAAGTGTAAAAGAGAGAGAAAAACAGACCCCTGTTGGACTTTTTTCTGTCAGAGTTCTCATAACGGGTTGAAATTAATTAAAAATCAGCCATGTTCACAGAGTACCTGTAGTCCTATTAGTGACCTTGCCCCATACTCTGACCTTCATCTTCTGCAGTTTTAAAGTTTTAAAAATGCATGGCTGATTTTTAATTAATTTAAGAAATTTAACGTTAAAGTCAATGATAAGGCCAGGCATGCTCAGTAAGAACCAACTGTCAGTGTTCTAAAAGCCAGATTCACAGCAGCTGGACTTGCCTAATCAGGGGGC
The DNA here is from genome assembly GCF_030035675.1 of Rhineura floridana. Lineage (NCBI taxonomy): Eukaryota > Metazoa > Chordata > Lepidosauria > Squamata > Rhineuridae > Rhineura > Rhineura floridana. The sequence goes on from NC_084480.1 coordinate 48,402,246, forward strand.
CACATCTACGCCATACCTTTATTTCACTTTAGACAGTCATAGCTTCCCCCAAAGAATCCTGGGAAGTGTAGTTTGTGAAGGGTGCTGAGAGAAGACTCCTATTCCCCTGACAAACTTCCAGTGGCCAGAGTGGTTTAACAGTCAGCTGCTCTGATTGAAGCTCTGTGAGGGGAACAGGGCGTCTCCTAGCAACTCTCAGCACCCTTCACTTATTACACTTCCCAGGATTCTTTGGGAGAAGCCATTACTGTCTAAAGAGAAATAAAGGTCTGGTGTGGATGTGGCCAGGGACAGCTTTGGTTTAAATTTGGGTGGGATGGTATATGTGCCTGCTGTACAATAAAAAGGTAGGGAATTGTCTATATTGACCAGCAGTGGTTCTTTATTGTTCACAATACTATTTTACTAGATGGCAGAGTCTGTCATCAACATGAATAATTTATCAGCATATAGTACAAAGGCAGGTTTATCCCAACATTAAGAAGCTCAACCCACATTTAGGCTATCAGTTCTTCAACAGGAAAGATTTAAAGGCCAAACCCGGAAACAGTTAAATTATATGCAGTGTGGTAAAACGTGAACTGTTTTGGATTTAAATTATACTTCCTAATAAATCTGCACTTGCACTCAATTACTTTTGTTTGCTTGTTTCATATTGAGACGGTGCACTCAGCTATTTCCTACAACAGGTTCACTATCAAAAGCATTTCAGAATACATATCTTACCTTTCCCCCAAGATGCTGTATGTCCTGGGGTATCAAATTCTGGGATAACTCTAATCCCTCGTAACCGAGCATATTCTATCACGAGACGGACATCAGTAGGAGTGTAAACATGATTATATGAATAGGACCCCTGTGAAAATGTCCACACACAATTCTTCCTGGCATCACATTGTAAAAGATGTCAGTAAGGCTGAACAGCAGATTGAACTTGACTGCAGAATCCTGTTACATCTCTCAAGGATTGGTAATATTGAGCAATTTCAATGTCCCCCTCAGTGGGGATAAGTTGGCAGTGTTCCAGATGCAATTTGAAATTAAGTTGCAGCTGATATGGCTAAGGTGTTATTGTTTCAAGGCTAAGAAAATAAAGATGTTGTACAAAAGTCGGGGTGATGGCTGATTTTTAACACACACCTCAGTCTATTGTATAAAGCCGACTGAGAAAAGCACACAAAAATGGGGAAATCACCAATGCTACCTGGGTTATTTAAACTGAACTGTTGGGCCACTGTGGGAAAACAAGATGCTGGATTAGGTGGCCTTTCGTCTGATCAAGGAGGACTCCTCTTACATTTAAAAGGAAGAGTCATGGGAAAATTTCCACACTAGCAAACAGAAAGAAATCTTACAAATTCCCTGTTCCATTACAGTGGTGCTCTTGCAGTCATGCTGCAAAGTGCTGATCCCTTAAGGAACAGAAGGCAGTGCTTTGACTGTACCAAGTGCGCCCTCTGTGCTTGCAGCATATCACTGAACTTTTGTTGTCTTTTCTGCAACAGACTCAACATGGTTACCCCTATGACACTTGTGATAATGTTGTTCCAAAAAAGAATGGGCAGGACCCTCCGGACTGTTTTCTCGGATGACTTTATCATTTTGCCAGGGATGCGGAACCTGTGGTCCTTCAGTATGCTGGCTAGGACTGATTGGAGTTGAAGGCCAACGAAGTCTGGAGGGCCACAGGTCCCTCATCCCTGCATTATGGCTTTTGCATAGCAACTTATGCAACATAATATATTTTAGAGTTCAAGTTCTGAAAAAGCTTTTTATTTAATAATAATAATAATAATAATAATAATAATAATAATAATAATAATAGGCAGGGGATTTTCAGAAGGTTCCATGTGACATTTACTTACCTGGGCACTCAGTTCAGGAAAAGTGATACTATGATAAGGAAAGGATTGGTCATCTACAATGTGCCAATGCAGGACATTGAACTTGTTAAATGCCATAGCATCCTAAGACATAGAAGGCAAGATGGTGTTTCAGTTAGGCGCTTTGCATAGACAAGCAAATAGTTTTTAAAGGAGGATTTTTATCTTTCACTCAGCAAAGTTTGCTTTCAGTAATTATATTCTTCAGTGGTATAGCGACCTCATCACTGCTTTTCAAACTCCTACATTATTCCCAATTCTGAAAAACTGTAATGAAACAAAGCCTTTACCCCAAATCCTAAATAGATTTACATTAAACTTGCTCTTAAGTGCTACTGCATTGCTCTTTATCCCTCGCTATTTGATTTCTATGCAGCTAGCAAACCCAATGGTAACAGCCTGGCAGCAATACAGTTGCCAAAGCAAGTGTTCAAGGTCCTTTCCAGTTACTGTAGTATATCCCAGATGAGAGCGCACAGCCATTAACTAACTACCCAGATGCTTACAATGAGAGAGGAATCACTGTCTCCAAGCACTGAGTTAAATCCATTTGCTTGAAACAGCTATTTGTGACCCAGAAAGGACAAAATATACTGAACTGAAAGGGAGCCCCACTCAGGTGTCTGCATCTGATTTTCTGAGATCTCTCCTTCTTCCTCAGCCACCCCATTCAGCCTTTTTTGATAAAGGCACCATCCTTTGCCAAGGAACCTGTGGGCATTCAGGGACAGCCACATTATGTGCCCTGATTTCAGGGGTCAGAAGATGCTCCATTCTTCCTGCTGGGGCTGGTTTGTGTCCCACCCATATTCATTTGGCATCTCTGTGTGAGATGCAAGGATGCACTCTGATGAGGCAGCTAGGATGCCAGGGGATGTAGTCAATGTTTGCGAGCCGTAGAGTAACAGTCCTGCTGAGGCTTCTCCAGTCAGCTGGATGCCTGCCCTCCATTTGCTCAGCCCCAAAAGTGCCAGCAGCCCTCCTGGAAAATATTTTTGCTGCCCTTAATTTTTTTTTAAAAAAATAAGCGTAATAATAAGCGCAGGAGTTGTCAAGGAAAGAAGAGGTGTGTAAAAGTCAGTTTCTGTCCATCTCCTTCCATGGACCTCTGTGTCCAATTCACACATTGGACTAAGGCTAGCACTAGTTTAGTTAGCAACAGGGAACAGAGCTTTTCCCCCACCTGGTGGCCTCCAGATGTTTTGGACTAGGCTGGGGTTGATGGGAGTTGGGGGTCCAACAACATCTGGAGGGCACAATGTGGGGGAAGCTTCGGTAAGCATTGTCTAGGTAGGTTGACAAAATGAGCAACTTGTTCCTTCAAACATAGGAGCCTAAATCCAGCACAGCCATGCTTAAACCCATCAAGTTCAATGAGCTTAAACATGTTTAACTCTATGTTGAATTTAGGGTCAAGTGTGCTACTCCATTCTCTTCTTAGGGAGAAGAAAACATCACAGAAGGTTTTCCTAAAACTCTGCCTTGTGATTTATTATGCAATGTTTCTAGAAAAGATTCCTGAACAACCAGAGCCTGAGAGATAGTGTTGTCCCTTGGAAGATACAAACATGGGCAGGAACAGTTTTTTCCATGCTCATTCTAAGTCAGAAAAGCAGACTTCTCAGCACTGGTCTCTAGAAAGCACAACTTCTGTTAAGAGTTTGAAAGCAGTATGGACACATCTCCAATCTGCCCCCAAATGCCCGTATTATTACTTCTGCAAGCTGGAATGTTTCACACCGTGCCAGCAGTAACACTTTAAGCTAGAACTTTTGCTGCTCTTTCTTTGGGGATCAAAATGGAAGTGTGCTCAAATGTGTGTAACACCTCACCCTGCCAGATGTTTTAATGTTCATGCCCTGTCTCTGCAAGAAATCTAAACTACGCTGTGCAGTGCAATCTTATGCATATCAACTCACAAGAAAGTTCTGCTGAGGTCAATAGACTTTACTCTGAAGTAAGCATGCATAAGATTGCAGTCTTAATTTGCTATATGAGTACAGTATAGCCAGGATATGTCTTAGAGGAGAAATAGAACAGTGTGCTTATAGACCAGGCATAGGAAACCTGTCACCTTTAAGACGCTGCTGGACTCCCAACTCCCATCAGCTCCAGCTAATATGACCAGTAGTCAGGAGCGATGGGAATTTTAATCATGCAATTTCTGGAGGGCCACAGGTAACCCATCCCAGTCTGTAGCGCATCATCTGCCATAACCAGCAATTGCAGCTGCAGATGCCTTTCTGGATGACAGTCCTATATATTGCAGGACATTCAGCCATTTTGCTGCTAACATGGTAAACATTTCAAGTGATTTTAACATTAATCATAGTAAGGACAAAGATAGTTTCATTTCTCTTGACTTCCTTTAATAATTTAAAATTATTTAAAATTGTATAGTATCAGAAGACAGGAGGAGGTGACTATGACAGTTGCCACTCTTACCAAATTCATTAGGATAGTTTTCAAAGGCAGAAAATGCCTTGAAGTATCGAGCAAGATCCCTCGGTGAGCAAATCTTGGGGAGTCAGCAATAAAGGATTGATTGATAAAGAACTATTTAAATAAAGGAGAGGAAGAAAATGTTCAACAGATTGTTCAATTAATTTTTGTGGTAAGATACTATAGCATGCACAGGAAAAAAATAATTTATATGATGCATCCCACTATAAGACCGTATTAAACCTGTCACAAAAATATTTATGTAGATTTCCAAGATAATTTGTCACAGAAAAGAAATGTAATAATGTCTTCCTTCAATATTTATATTTGAACTTGTTTCCCATCCCATTCCACAGGGCCAGGGTAACAAAACAACTTGGTTAAAAAAAATGATTAACTAGACAAACTACTGCAAGTTCAGCCCCCAAATGCTTTAGGCTTTAGTAAAACCAAACAGAAGAGACATTTATGGGATAGCAGCCGGGGCAAGTGATGGTCTCTGTTCATATTTAGTTTACAAATGGACTTGATTGACTTTAGATAACACAATGAGGCTTAGGGACACTTTAAGGTACCTGATGCCCAAGTTGCAGAGGCTATACCATCATCTGACAATCAATGAAACTAGTTATCTCCCAGGATCTCAAAATGAAGTGTACTGACCAAGTGTTTTTAAGAATATAGAGAAAAATAACTACTGGCGTCTTTGCCAAGAAGTGTAACTAAAGCAACAGACTGCACAGCAGACATACAAGTTTGCAAAACTTGTCAGAAATTAAGAAAAAATGGAATTGTCAAGCTCTTCTGCTTCAATAATGGAGTACAAATCATAACAAAGCCAACATACTACCAGTGATCCTTGAGGGATACATTTATCCATGACGGCAATGCAAGTATAGGCTTCCTACAGACTCCCTTTAGCATTTGAGCCTTTATCAGATGCTGCCATTATTTTCTGAAGCCCATCTTAAAAAAAATAAGTAGAAACTTACTATGCCGTTTAAAATGAAAACTGACAGATACCCAGAATACCACACTGGAATCACAGTTCTATAGCTTGACATGGAGCTCCAGCCATGCAGTTAGCTAATGAGAACAGGCAACCAGGGTTATTTCAGGAAGGCTATAGGGAGCCAGTGCAGATTCTGAAGCAAGGCTTTAATTTGCTCCTGGTAGCCCATTCTCTCTTACATTGCAGCTTCCAAAGTCTCTGAACCAACCTCACAGCACAGTGCAGCCAAACCTGAAAGCATCAGTAGCAGTTGCTAAAGCTCAAACTTGTGGAAAAGTCCAAATGTATGAACAGCAGTCTGCTGTACCATGAAGAAAAACACTCACACTTCCATAGTCATCTTCATTTACTAACTGGCTGAATGTTTCTAAACCTGAAAGTCAAACATATTGCCAAATATGAATAACAGTTCAAAATGCAACTGATGTCATGCAGCAGCCACTTTGGACTTTCCAATGAAGTGGCGAGAACTAGAAAGCACAAGTGACTAGCACATTCTCTTGCTAAGCTTCTTGGTCTCATCCAAAGGTTGGGAGGGCGGGGTTGGGAGATAAGAGTGTATCCCATGTGCGGGATGTTTGTTCTCCTTATCCTAGGACAAAATGTCCCTGAAAGGAACATGCACTTTGTCTTTGGACAAAGTCCGAAAGTGCAAGTCTTTCATTTGCTTCCTTTCTCACCACTTCCTCTGAATGCCTGGAGTGATTCCCTCCCACAAAAAATAGTCCTGAATATAAGATGGTGGTCTTCATTGACTAATTTCTCAAACACACAAAGCACTTAGGGCTGATTTACACACCAAAATATTGGACTCATTTTTCAACCAAGACAGCATTTCTGTTTCACCAGATTGAACAAGCACCTCTGCAAGACAGGTCATATCAATCTGGGCTCTGTCAAGAGCATAAATTGCTGATATCCTCACATGATCTGTGTTGAAAAATCAGCCAAGTTCATCACACATGAAAAATATGTGAAAGCTTTTTTTTTAAAATTACATTATAAAGATCTAAGAATTATGAATGGTGTGTGTGGAGATACACCAAGTTCTAGAACTCAAGTCATCTAATGAAAACTAATCTGAAGGGAATTTAGGACAGACAAAAGGAAAAACTTCATAGAATGCAAACTTGCAACAGGGGTGGGGCACATCTAGCTCTCCAGTTGTTACTGGACCCCAACTCCCATCAGCTCCAGCCTGCATGGCCAATGGCCAGGGATGATGGGTGCTGTAGTCCAACAACATCTGCAGAACCGCAGGTTCCCCACCCCTGACTTACAGAATTTATTGGCCACAACATATGGCAATTGCCACTGGACTAGATGGTTTTAAAAGAGGATTAGACAAATGCATGGGGGATAGCTAAATGGAACCTCAGTGTATAGGGAAAGTATTCCTCCAAATACCAACTCTTGGGGACAAATGGGGTGTGGGGGCTATTTTCTTCATACCCTGTTGTGGACTTCCCAGAATCATCTGGGCCCTTGGCCTTTATCTTATTACTCACCTCTTAATGCTCCCCAAACTTTGTCTGCCTTCAGCACAGCTGTAGGTTCTGATACTTGGAGCTGATCTTTAAGAGAAAATGACAATTAATTCTGAGTTGCAGTAATAAAAATTATGAAAAGAACAGTTTGCTTAAAGACAAACAATTCTAAGAATATTGACTACAGTCTTGCACAAAGGCTGCTTGTACCCAAATGAAGTCAATGGGACTTAAGCAATCTCTGCTTGGATCCTCAGCTAAGTTGTTTTATTTAACAAATTTTATATACCACTTAAATGTAAAGATATCTAAGCGGTTTACAAAATCATTAAAATTATCAATAAAACAGTTAAAAACAAATAATTAAAGACATACTTAAAACAATTAAAACAGCTACTAACTAAAACAATTATTGATCTTTTGATTGATCACACATCTCTGTGTCTGGATAAGCTTGCCTAAATAAAAAGGTTTTAAGAGGGTACCGAAAGGAACACAACAAAGGCACCTGTCTATGTCAATAGGCAGGGAGATCCAAAGAGTAGGTGCTGCCACACTAAAAGAACTATTTTTGACAAATGCAGAACAAGTATTATGTGGCACCTCTAACAGTGCCTGTTCCATACATTGAAGTGCTTGAACGGACACATATGGGGTAAAGCAGTCTTGCAAGTAAACTGGTTCGAGCTTTTAGCAGCTTTATATACCACTAGTAACACCTTGAATTTGGCCCGGTAACAAATTGGCAACAGATCTCTGAGCAGAGGTGTTACATGCTGACAGGGTCCCATTCCCGTCAGCAATCTGGCTGCAGCATTCTGCACAAATTGCAGTTTCAGGGTCAAGTCAATAGAAGCCCCACACAGAGTGCACTGCAGAAATCTACTCTTTGAAGTACCAATGCCTGCACTACTGTGGCCAAGCTCTCCCAGTCCAGGAATGGGCGTAGTTATCTCATCAGATGCAGCTGATAAAAGGCAGTTCTAGCCACTGAGGCTACCTGGACCTCTAGTGGCAGAGCTGGATCCAGAAGCACCCCCAGACTGTATACCTGCTCCTTCAGGGCAAGTGCAACCCTGTCCAGGGAAGGCAATTAACCAAAGTTAATATAAGGAAGTTCATGGAAGGCAAGCTGTCCATCCCTTCTTTGCCCTTCAGTAACTGCTGTGTCCTATGAAAAGCTTTTCTGGAGGGCGGCCCTCTTGAACAATTTCGAATGGTGCGTGTGGGGATTGCAGAGGGAAGGAGGGCATGGGAAATTTTCCTTTCATTAACTTCTTTAACTTACGTTAGGATCTAAGACCAATTTTGAGCAATTTCCCCTCTGCCCAATCCACATTATTCAACAACACACATATTTCCTGATAGGCTTTTGGATAGCCAAAAGACAAAAGAGCTTTTGTATGAAAAAACATGACATCTGACAACGGCTAGGAAGAGATGGGAAATTTTCTTCCACAAATTCCTTTAGTCACTGGTTCTTCAGCCTTGGGTCCCCAGATGTTGTCAGACTACAACTCCCATCAACCCCTGCCAGCTTAGCCAATGGCCAAGGATGATGGAAGTTATAGTCCAACAACATCTGGGAACCCAAAGTTGAAGAACAGGGCCTTAACGCATCTTAGGATCCAAGCCTATGTGCTGGATTGCAGCCATTATAATCAACTGGCTGCTATAACTTCTGGATTTTTTAAAAAAGAAATGATGACCATGAGCACAATGGGACATTGGAGAATATTTTTAGATATTTTTATAATTGTTATGTTCAGTTTGTTTTATTTATTCTGTTATTCTGTTATGTACACTGTTGAGATTTATTGTTTAGTTATGTTTATTTAAAATGTGATGTATTGTTTTTCCTTTTAATTAAACCAAATATAAATTGTATATTATATATTGTATATTGATTTTTATGTTGTAAACCACCCAGAGAGCTTCGGCTATGGAGCGGTATAGAAATTTAATTTAATGATGATGATGATGATGATGATGATAATAATAATAATAGCAATTAAGGAAATATAAAAGTTAACTCTAGTTCACTTAGGGTCTTCATGTAACCATAAAAGGACTTCTAGGAATAAAGATTCCAAAAGATTAGAGAAATTAGAAGGAAATTTAAACCACGAGTAGGGATGTTGAATAATCAACAGGGGAACACACTGACTGACCGAGATGAAATAAAAGGAAGATGGAAGCAATACAATGAAGAACTCTATCAAAGAAATGCCAGGATGACGGATTCATTCATGGAGGAACTGTATGATGAAGAACCAGAAATCTTAGAATGTGAGGTGAAAGCTGTTCTTAAAATTCTTGGAAGAAACAAAGCACCAGGAAACAGATGGCATACGAATAGAGTTGCTACAAGCTACTGAGACTGAATATGTCCAAAATTTGAGAAAAAATTGTCAACCAATATAGAAAACTAAACAATGGCCCACAGACTGGAAGAGTTCAATTCCAATTCCAAAGAAAGGAGATCCCAGGGAATGCAGTAATTATCAAACTATTGCCTTAATATCCCATGCAAGTAAAGTAATGCTCAAGCTGGATTTAGAAAGGGAAGAGGTACCAAAGAACATATCGCAAACATACGTTGGATAATGGAAAGGACCAAGGAATTTCAGAAGAAAATCACCCTGTGCTTTGTAGATTACAGCAAAGCCTTTGACTGTGTAGATCATGAAAAACTATGGAATGCTTTAAAAGAAATGGGGATGCCACAGCATCTGATTGTCCAGATGAGCAACCTATACACTGGACAAGAGGCTACTGTAAGGACAGAATATGGAGAAACCAATTGGTTCCCCATCGGAAAGGGTGTGAGACAGGGGTGTATTTAATCACCCTATTTGTTTAACCTATACACAGAACATATCATACAGAAAGTGGGATTGGACCAAGATGAAGGAGGTATGAAAACTGGAGGGAGAAACATCAATAATTTAAGATATGCAGACGATAACAAAGTACTAGCAGAAACCAGTAATGATTTGAAATGAATGCTGATGAAAGTTAAAGAGGAAAGCACAAAAGCAGGACTACAGCTGAACATCAAGAAGACTAAAGTAATGACAACAGAAGATTTTACAGTTGGCAATGAGAACATTGAACTTATCAATACCTTGGCACAATCATTAACCAATCATTAACCAAAATGGAGACAGTAGTCAAGCAATCAGAAGAAGGCTAGGACTGGGGAGGGCAGCTGTGAGAGAACTAGAAAAGGTCCTCAAATGTAAAGATGTATCACTGAACACTAAAGTCAGGATCATTCAGACCATTGCATTCCCGATCTCTATGTATGGTTATGAAAGTTGGACAATTAAAAAAGCAGATAAGAAAAAGATCAACTCATTTGAAATGTGGTGTAAGAGGAGAGCTTTCCACATACCATGGATCGCGAAAAAGACAAATAATTGGGTGTTAGAACAAATTAAACCAGAACTGTCACTAGAAGGTAAAATGATGAAACTGAGGTTATCATACTTTAGACACATCATGAGAAGACATGATTCACTAGAAAAGACAATGCTGGGAAAAACAGAAGGGAGCAGAAAAAGAAGAAGACCAAACAAGAGATGGATTAATTCCATAAAGGAAGCTACAGACCTGAATTTATAAGATCTGAACAGGGTGGTTCATGACAGATGCCATTGGAGGTCAATGATTCATAGGGTTGCCATAAGTCATAGTCGACTTGAAGGCACATAACAACAACAGGAATAAAGATTTATTCAAGTCAGGCCTGCATAACTTGTGACCCATTAAACCAAACACAGCATCCTGAGCGTAACATACAGTGGCCACCTGCCCAGGGCTTAACAGCTCCTCTGTGGTTGCAGTCCCGGGTACACAGCTATACCAACAACAACAAACCTCCTGATAGGGCTGTAGAGGAAGCAGTCATTTCTACTAACCTTCTTAAAAACAGTAGCAATGCCCAACAAAAATGCAAGGGGAATTGTGCTGTTATTTTAGAAAACACTTCTCCTTTTTTCATGTTTCAGAGATTCCCATGCATCATCACACTTATGCAAGGCTATCAATTAAAATTAAATCAAATGTCATGTCATCTTCACATCCAGTGATCTCTTACACAAGAATGGGGAACCTCCTGTGGCAGATTGCAACAGGCTAACTTATTTTGTCGCAGGTTCCACTGTGTTCCTCTAAACTTCCAATTATCTAAATGCATTCAGTTTCAGTTCATGAGGCAAAATCAGCAATCTGGCTGCATACAGGATTAGTCCATGAAGTACTGACAAGTGTCAAGCATTAAACCATTTTTCCTGATTATCCAGAATCCAGAATGAATCCAGCTACCAGTGAGTCACATTCAAGACATTTTTTGAGCTAAGCCAAGCTATTTTCTTCAACTACTCACATAACGAATGGTTAAAAAAATGGCACAATATAGGAAATGGACCTTTAGCATAGTGGCACCTACCCTTTGGAATTCTCTCCCCTTAAATATTAGACAAGCTCTATCTCTGTTATCTTTTTGGCACCTACTGAAGACCTTCCTTTTTCAACAAGCCTTTTAAGCAGAGACCTTATCCCAGTCTATGTCTGTGTTGGAATTGCTTTTTAAGATGTTTTTAAACCCTTTTTAAAAATGTTTTTAAAGATGTTTTGTTTTAATACATTTTAAAGTCTTGTTTTTATAATGTTTTAAAGTGTTTTAGTGCTTTTGTTTGCCGGCCTGGGCTCCTACTGGGAGGAGGGGCGGGATATAATCAAAAAATTAAATAAAGGTCATTATCACAGTCAACTCTGTATGCTAATGTTCAATACAAGGCAAACCAATGCGAGAAAGATGCTGATCTATGAAAGTGTGGGGAACCTTCAGCCTTCCAGATGTTGCAGGACTCCAACCCTCATCAGTCCCAGCTAGCATGGTCAAGATCAAGGGTCATGTGAATTGGCAGTCCATTAACATTTGGAGTGCCACAGTTTCTCCACCCTGATCTACAGAATGCTGCAATGAATCCACAGTTGGAAAGAAAGGAGTTACACACATCTATACCATCAGATACTCACAGGCCTCATCTGATGTGACACCTGGGTATTTATCGCATTCAGAATCTTCTGAAGTAATAATGACCTGAAGCGAAGATAGCTCTGTTTCCAAAAGAGGTTTCTTATCGTCATATTTCTGCCATTTGGAACACCCAAACATGTATTCATAGTACCTGGAAGTGAATACAAAGGGCATAAAAAGATGTTATGCAATGTTTTCTCTCTGCCAGCTGTCAAAGAATTGTCCCCCTGGGGTCCCTTGTCCTCAGCGCCCCAAGGGGGGTTATTCGCTTCCGAGAACAGTCCCAACTCCTTTGGGTCTCTGCTTCCCAGGCAAATCCTTCTCCCTTTCAGACCTAAACTCCCAGTAGTTCTGCCACCACCCCTCTTCCTGGTTACATTCTCTGAGAGAGGGGATCTCAGAGAGCTATGTGAGTTCTAAGGGTATTAACCCACATTAATCAACAGTAATCAGTAGCGGTCAGCGATCAAAGACTAGATTTACAATCATTAGTTTCAAGTCAATACACACCATCTATAAAAGAGTAGTTTATTTAAAAGAAAAGAAAGGTATATACAATAAGAGAGCAGCAATTGTTTCCTTAAAGCTAATCACCCTCAGCTGGGCTACACCAGATGTTGTTGTTGTTATGTGCCTCCAAGTCGACTACGACTTATGGTGACCCTATGAACCAGTGACCTCCAACAGTACCTGTCATGCACCACCCCGTTCAGATCTTATAAGTTCAGGTCTGTGGCTTCCTTTATGGAATCAATCCATCTCTTGTTTGGCCTTCCTCTTTTTCTACTTCCTTCTGTTTTTGCAAGCATTATTATATTTTCTAATAAATCATGTCTTCTCATCATGTGACCAAAGTATGATAACCTCAGTTTCATCATTTTAGCTTCTAGTGATAGTTCTGGTTTAATTTGTTCTAACACCCAATTATTTGTCTTTTTCGCAGTCCATGGCATCTGCAAAGCTCTTCTCCAACACCACATTTCAAATGAGTTGATTTTTCTCTTATCTGCTTTTTTCACTGTCCAACTTTCACATCCATACATAGAGATCGGGAATACCATGGTCCGCATGATCCTGACTTTAGTGTTCAGTGATACATCTTTACATTTGAGGACCTTTTCTAGTTCTCTCACAGCTGCCCTCCCCAGTCCTAAGCCTTCTAATTTCTTGACTATTGTCTCCATTTTGGTTAATGATTGTGCCAAGATATTGATAATCCTTGACAAGTTCAATGACCTCATTGTCAACATTAAAGTTGCATAAATCTTCTGTTGTCATTACTTCAGTCTTTTTGACGTTCAGCTGTAGTCCTGCTTTTGTGCTTTCCTCTTAAACTTTCATCAGCATTCGTTTCAAATCATTACTGGTTTCTGCTAGTAGTATGGTATCATCTGCATATCTTAAATTACTGATATTTCTCCCTCCAATTTTCACACCTCCTTCATCTTGGTCCAGTCCCGCTTTCCGTATGATATGTTCTGCGTACAGATTAAACAAATAGGGTGATAAAATACACCCCTGTCTCACACCCTTTCCGATGGGGAACCAATCGGTTTCTCCATATTCTGTCCTTACAGTAGCCTCTTGTCCAGAGTATAGGTTGCGCATCAGGACAATCAGATGCTGTGGCACCCCATTTCTTTTAAAGCATTCCATAGTTTTTCATGATCTACACAGTCAAAGGCTTTGCTGTAATCTATAAAGCACAGGGTGATTTTCTTCTGAAATTCCTTGGTCCGTTCCATTATCCAATGTATGCTTGCGATATGATCTCTGGTGCCTCTTCCCTTTCTAAATCCAGCTTGGACCTCTAGCATTTCTCGCTCCATATATGGCAAGAGCCTTTGTTGTAGAATCTTGAGCATTACTTTACTTGCATGGGATATTAAGGCAATAGTTCAGTAATTACTGCATTCCCTGGGATCTCCTTTCTTTGGAATTGGGACATATATTGAACGCTTCCAGTCTGTGGGCCATTGTTTAGTTTTCCATATTTCCTGACAGATTTTAGTCAAAATTTGGACTGATTCAGTCTCAGTAGCTTGTAGCAACTCTATTGGTATGCCATATATTCCCGGTGATTTACAGCATGAAGATAACAAAGCACTTTCTAAACTTAGATCCTATACTCACAGTAGAATAGCCTGGTCCCCAAACGGCTTTTCCCTGTCAAACTTCAGGCGAGTCGGGTAGATGGAAATAGGGAACAAAGACTGAAGGAGCATCCTTCATTTTTATGGAGTTTATCAGTCAACAAGGAGGGGGGAGGCAATTAGCCATCCCGCCCCTGCCGTGATCCACTCCTTTGAAGCCTTTGAAGATAAGGGGGCTAGACAGAATCACCCAGGGGTCCTGATCTACAACACCCCCTCTTCCTGACTTTTCATATCAGGAAGCCGATAAGGGATAACAGCTAAGGTTTAGTTGCATCTTCTTGCAAGGTTGCAAATTGTCTGTCTGACACTGAGCCACGGATCTCCCCCAGTAGGGTGTCCTAGGGAAACACAGGCTCCCACAATTCTCTCTGGTTGACCCATTTCAGCTTAACCAAAGTTAGCTATTCTTGACACCAGTGTCAAAAATAGGGGGAGGTTCCCACTGGACAGATTCAGCTGCACAGGTTTACTCTAGATTATTTATTTATAGCAGTGGTGGCTAACCTGTGACCCTACCGATGTTATTGGACAACTTCTCCCATCATCCCTGACCACCAACATTGAGAGGTTACCAGGTTAAAGAAATGGTTCCTTATTTAGTCTTGCAGAAAGCACAAAAAGGATGGCTGCAGTTTTTAAACGCCATCTTGCATTTCAAACTAATATGGAGTGGAATTTGAGGGATGGATACATTTTGCAGATTCATATGTCAGTATGACAATATGCGTCCAATGACAATAAGCAAGTCAGTTTTATATATTTTGAGAAAGTGTGGTGTAGTGGTTAAGGTGTTGGACTATGACCTGGGAGACCAGGGTTCGAATCCCCACATAGCCATGAAGCTGTGTTCCAGCTGTCACTGCGTCCCAGCCTCAGAGGAAAGAAATCCCCCTCTGAATACTGCTTACCATGAAAACCCTATTCACAGGGTCGCCATAAGTCGGAATTGACTTGAAGGCACTCCATTTCATTTTTCATCTCCTCAGCAGCCTTATTTAGACCAGCAGTTTTTTTAACTGTCTTCAAGAAAATCCTGGGATTTCTGGGAATTTTATCAGGAGTTTAACTGAGAAAGTTATGGGAACACCAGAAACTGCCTTAAACCAAGTGAGACCATTGGTCCATCTAGCTCAGTACAGCCTACACTGACTGGCAGTGGCTCTCTAAGGTTTCAGGATGGAGTCTTTCCCAGCCCTACCTGGAAATTCTGTTGACAGGATCTGGGGCCTTCTGCATGCAAAGCATGTGTTCTGCCACTGAGCTATATAGCCCTTCCTCAAATGTCAATCTTTCCTGATGGACAGTAATCTCTTATTATTAATCTTCTCTGGATATGTGCAGTTCCAGGATAGTGTTGGGTGCACACTATTAATTTATACAGCACAACCTAGAGGTCTGAACAGTTTACTGCATGAACTGACTGTGCCCCCTAAGATCATACCCAAGAGTACACAATGTACAAGAGTGGCACAACAAGACAAGTCTGTACACACATAAACTTGATCTTTGTATTGGATCTTGACAACCTTCCACACTACGTTGGCTGCACCCACACAAGATCAAGTCCCACAATCCTAAACATTGCCCATTTTGTTTCCTCTACTGTTTGTAGTTGTATCCACTGTATTAGGAGGATGTGCTCCCCTTTTTGTTTGTAATACTTTAAACTATGTGTTGAAAACTAATACAGTGTTATGTTTTTTAAAAGTTTGAAAACCACTGTTTTACTTCATTAGGATCCAAAGGTTATCATTTTATGTTTTTAATCTTAACATGGTCATTCCTTGTTTGTGTAAACAGGTGTGTTCATGGTACTTCTGCTCACATCTTCTGTCACTGAATAATTCACATGACACTAGCCACAATCCACAAAGCCACATGCTAAGCCAATGGGCCTAAGCACACCTAACTCTGTGCTACATTGTGGCCACAGAACTCCACCAACCAGACAACCCTGAAAGAGTAAACATCCACTGACAACCCTGATAATATTTATATGATCATCATTTATCCTGCGATGAAAGAGGCAACTCAAGAACCTTTGATCCAGTCAAAGGATGTTGACTCTCAGACCACTTCAACCTATGTGCTTAGGTTAGCCAAGAAATAATTATTGTGCAATTATCCCATTCCACAGTGAAGAGAGCAAGTAGCATTAGCAAGCCACTACCTGGTGACTGTTGGTCCCTTGCAGAACACTGGAAACCTTCAACATCAAAATTTAAAATTTCCCTATGAAAACACATCTTTTTACATTTTTGATGCTAGAAATTACAAAACATTCTGTACAACTCTGCTGTTGAGAATAGATCAACTATCCATATTAGGCACAGGGTACCGAGTGAGCAAATGGAAGACAGGAAAGAATACATTACCTGTAAAAACAGTTTAGGCAAGGGAATTCAGAGCAGATGCAAATGGTCATGGCAGAGTACTGCAGGTATGACAGGCTGTTCCTGTCATATTTCCCTTGCCAACACAACACTTCAAAGGTATGGGAGCTCCACATCCACTTGTATCCGTCCATTCAGAGACCAACACTTACTATAATTGCTATAGGATAGCTCTCTCTCAGCTTGGAGGTAGCCACCTTTTTTCTTTCTGTCAGGGCTTTTGTGTCTTTATTTAATTAATTAATTTCTACCCCATCCTTCCTCCCAAAGGGCCATAAACAACAAAGCAGCAAAACAGAGCAATTTAAAAACAGTATCAAGAACATTTAAAAACACTTAACAGCTAATAACTTCAAAGTTGCCAGGAACTCTATCTTTTAGCCACAAATGCCTTGGTGAACAGGAATGTTTTAAAATTCCTTCTGATGTTAATAATGAGGGAGACAGATGCGCCTCACCAGGGAAGGCATTCCATAAACAGGGAACCGCTACCCAAAAGGTCCTGTCGTAGGCCAATGTAAACTGGCCAGCAGCAGCACCACCAATAGAGCCTCCCCTGCCAATCATATGGCCAGAGATGGTTGATAGTTCAGTCTTCCACTCAAGTATTAGTCTGATCACAACTGGCAACAAGGAATTCAATGCAGGTGAGTGGGCTGGCAGCAATGGGACTGAGCTCTCCATCCTTCCTCTGTGGTCAAGAGGGGTTCCTCTGCCAGCCCCCAGCAGGCTAATAACTTTTGGGAGCTTATTGACATGGCTGTTTTAATTGGTGCAAAACACACAGATATACAGGAAGTGAAGATTTCCCCACTGCTTCACCACCTTACCAGAGATAACTGCACAGATCTATCAAGACTCAAGAGTAATGTGTCCCAACGAGATTAGACACGGGCAATGCGCCTCTGTTGGAGGTAAATAGCAGACTCCAGGCAATCACCTTCACGCTCTACTGTGACTGGTGAGAGGCATCTAGACACAGGCTGCAGGACTAGATGGTCCTCTGCAATAACAATTCTTACTTTCACTTCATCTCCACGTCAGGAAATGCTTCATCTATCCAATTTTTACATGCTGTGAAAACACAACAGCTCTTCCAGGAGAGAAGGGAGAGAGTTGGTAACCCGACTGGCCCCTTGTAGAAAGAGCAACCAACTCAGAGGGAGACTGGGCTAGGAAAGAGCAGCTCTCCGTTCGGGTTCGGTGCCCAGTCCCGGAGGGCATCCGCCATATGGAAAAGGCTTTCAGCTCACCTCCGGAAGGCATCCTGCAACAAAGAGCAACTCGGCCCCGCCGAGGACTCCGGACCATGGACGATCTGGAACCGGCTGGGAGCCAACTGTAGCCGGGCCGCCGAGACGCGAAGCGAGCGGGGTAAGGGCCAGAGGGAGCCGAAGGGGGACGCGGCCGGCGGCGTTTCCCGGTTCAAGAAGAGCAGCTGTGGCTGGGCTTCGGGCTCCACGTGTGGGTGATGCACGGACGCGGCAGCCAGCGTCGCGGAGACCCACAGCAGCACCCCGAGCAGCTCCATGGCTCCGCCCGACTCTGCCTTGGCTTCTCGCCACGGAGGAACAAGGCTCAGCGGCAGTCACCTGACGGACGGGAGGCAGGCTCTCCCTGCCCGCGCCCAACACGGCCTTCCTCATCCCGCTCGCCCTCAGGAGGGGCAAGCCGGGCCCCTTTGCTGAGGAGTTGCGGCTCGACAGTCAGTGTGTTCTGGGGTCGCCTGGAAGTCGCAGAAACGGGGCTTTCCTCAGTGCCTGCCTTGGGCAGTCTCATGAGAGGAAGCCTATTTCTGCCACCACCGGCCAAGGAGACCCGAACACTCTGGAAGTGCCCTGACCAAACAATGGTCGCTCCCTCTCCTTCCCTCGGCCATTGTTTTGTCTTGTCAGGGCCGTACCAGACTATTCCTTAGCCGCCTGTGGCGTTGGAACGAGATGTGTCCGGAGACAACCCAAGACATTTTAGGCCCAGAGGCAAAATCTCCTAATAAACAATAACAACTCCAGTAATAATGGTAATAATGATCAGCAATAAAACATGAATGAACCGACTAGGGCCTGTCCTGGGCCGGCTATCACTCTCACGCTGCTCTTGTCTCTTGATATATGGGGGAAGGGCCATAAAAAAATTAATCATTGCAATGTGACAGACCTGTTTTTATATGTGAGCACAATACATGTTGGTAACCAAACTTGCTAGTTTTTTTTAATAAATGCACCTATTGTACCCCATTAACTTTTTGAAATAAACTCAGGTCCCCCACTCTGCAGTTACCAAAATACCAGTTATCGCCAAGCAATATTATAATATGTACTTATAGCAAGATTCATATAATAGAAATCTATCATATTGTGATTATTTATTATTATCTGGGTACTTCCTAAAGATGAGGACTATATATGTATGTGTGTGCGCATGTGTGTGGATGCATGCATTTTGGCTGTCACCTTTTATTTCTCTATGGCTGCATTCACACCATACATTTATTCCACTATTATGTCACTTTAAACAGTCATGCCTTCCCCCAAAGAAGCCTGGGAAGTGTAGTTTGTGAAGGGTGCTGAGAGTTGTTAAGAGACTCCTATTCCCCTTACAGAGCTACAGTTGCTAGATTGGTTTAACAGCCTGTCCCTTTTTCCAGAGAACTCTGGGAATTCTAAGGGTCTCCTAACAACTCTCAGCACCATTCACACACTACAGTTTCCAAGATTCTTTGTGGGAAGCCATGACTATTTACAGTGGAATAATAGTAGAATACGTGTATGGGGCAAATGTAGCTTACTTGTTTTCTTTTTTTTTTCCTCGACAAAGGTACACTTTGACCAGATTTATCTTTAACAGGTGCATCATACCTTTATACCATAAAACATGTATTTCAAACTATTTAAACCCCTTATCAAAGTTTGGCACTCTTGTTACATTTATAATATACATTCTGTTTGCAGTATATAACCATGCCCATTGTATTTAAGGAAGATTTCTTAAGCCCTTTTCTAATAAACCTGAAAGTGTGTAGAGTCATCACATGAAAGTAATCAGGATTATAGCAGCTGTTGCGACTGATCTCTGCCAATTAATTGTGCCTTTGTGTACAATGGATCTCGACGTACAATCTCGTACTCTGCAAAATGCACAGAAGAATTATCAGCTTGTGATGTGGAGTCAGACACAGTGTGTGATTCCAAACCAACCTCCCACACATTGATTCTGTTCTGAAATGGGCTAAATTAACTGAGAAAGTTCATGGCAATGCGTAACAGCACATGTAATACGAGCGGTTACATGAAAAGAGGGGGAGTCAAGGGAAAGCAAGGAAATGTATCTGTTAGTCCTGAGTAATGATTCTGCTAGAGACAAGCAAACACATGACCTCAGTACAGATTAGATTTTCCACCTTTGCCCTTTTATAGCCATATAATAGTAGCTTTCCTCTCATTGCATTTCCATGTCAGCAAAAGCTACAGCTGCTGAGTTTCTGCCTGTTATGTTAAGGTATGAAATCTCCCCCCCCCCCCCGTTGAGAAATAAGATGGAAATCTTTACACAGGGTATGGTGGGATGCATCTTCCAGTCCTGGGAGCATACCAAATTGCTACCAGTCCAAGAACTCTGGAAGGTATCAGCAAAGAGAAGTGTTGTCAATGCCTCTGCTCATTGTATTGTGTATAGGGATGGGTGAGAAAATCTATTCAGTTTGCATTTCAATTCAAATCTATCAAATGTGTACTTTCTGAAACAATACAAGAACTGAAATACAGCCACCCTTCAAAATTCACACTTATTCAAATTTTTCAGTGCAGTTTGTTAACCAAACAATGTTTACAAACGTGCATATGTTAGAGGACAGTATGCATATAAGTGAAAAAATAGGAAATTGCTGCAGAAATGTGGAGCACTGATTTTAAGACTGGAAAAATGAGCAAGATGAACTGGAATTGACAGATCCTTCCATCCCTAGCAAAGAGTAGTGTTGTCAATGTCCCTGCCCACTGTGCTGTGAATGAGGTTGGAGTTCATTTAATAGTAGCTTGTGTCTTTGTTTTGAGAAAGCATCTACGGGTAGAACCACACTCACTGTACTGCTAGTTCCAGTGTATCTCCACCTCTCTCTTCTGAAAATCAGAACGATGCTACTCAAACCCCACCCCTTTTTCCTGTAAAAACCTGGTGAGAGCCACTTGAGTCTTGTTTTTTTAATTCTCTTCTATGAGATTCCACAACTGATCGGCAGATCAACCGGTTTCCCCTCTGGGTGTGGCTAATGGAAACGCTTTGATCCCGCAATTAGTGTGTTTACAGCCCTAGTTAGTGTTTGCTAGGGGCTCTTCCTGTTTTAGGAAGAAAAAGTCCAAGGCACCATTGCTTCTGTGACTCATTTCAGGTGTTTGTAACATGTTTTCAGTATTGTGTTTACACATATATATAAAGCTATTAAAAGATGGGTGTATTATTTGTTTACAGAGATTGTTTAGTTGCTGTGCTTGTTAAGCTCTATATTAAGAAATAGACTCAATCCAGAGAGCACCTTTGTACCGAAGGACTTGAAGTGGGAAAGTCAAGCCTTGGAGCTCAAATCCTCAGACATGCCCAAAAGAGTTATCTGGATTGGGATATTGTTTTTAGCCATTTCTAGCCATTATGATTGCACAGACACGTTCGAATATATAATGGCAAAATGTTCTGTGTGTTCTTAAATTGCCCATCCTGCCAAAATTGCCCGTTATGAAAAAAAATTAAAGAAAAATTAGTCAGATTTGCTTAGAAATAATAACATTATTAAGACAATAAATACTTGATTTGCTTTTGCTAGTTTCTGAATCTGAGATCTTCTTAATGCTGCAGTCAGGTTTCAAATTTATGTCTGCAACCTGAAGTAAGAATCTAGGGATTTGATCAAATTTTGACCACAATATCCCCCTGTCCCTGGTTATGTTCATGGGATTAACCTGTGTTTTGATTCTGAACCAACCAGGTGAGAGATCAGGCAGTTGCCCTTACAGGATAAATACCAGCTTTCACCATTTGGCGACCGCATTCATTCAGAAAAAATGTCACCCCAAAATAACAAGACAATTAGACCTCAGTTTCATTATTAGTTTAAAAACTCTGGAATTCTAATATTTGTATTTACTTTTTTAAAACAGTGCTTTACTAATTGATGGACACAGCTTCATCCATCTATGCAACACTTAATTTGGCATTTTAAACAGTGTTTCGTTCTCTTGGTTTTGAGATGGCTAAGGACAGGATTTCCCACACTTCTGAGTCCATTGAGTCCTCGATGAACTTATGTTGCCATTGACCCCAACCCAAATTCGTAGGAATGTAAATGAAATAAAGTCCAAAATATCAATATGTAATCAACATTTATTAATCATCAGTCGCCATTATTAGAAATCATAAAATGTAAAAAATAAGGACATAAAACAAGTGAAAATAATGATGCTATAACTTTTATGAGGCTAATTAATTTTTTCACACTATACCTCATAACTTTTCCCACCCTAGACCCTTTTTGATCCCTTTCAACTCCTAGATCTTTATTCATCCTCTGCACAGTCCCATTGACCTCAGGGGATCAATATCAGCCTCTCTGGGAAATCCTGGCTAAGAAGAAATGTATGATGACTAAAAATATACATAAGTCAGGTTTACTTGAGAGCCTTAGACGTTTATCCTATAACGTGTTGCATGTGGATAATTCACACTAGCTTCTTGGAGGCCTTCTCTCCCTTTGGCCATTGTGGCTTATGCCATGCCTGTGTTTGGAGGAGCCACTTCTTCCTTATCCATAATCTCAACTCTTTCTTTTCTTCAGTTTTTCAAACCCATGTCTTCCTCATAGTTTTCTCTGGACCGTCATAGACATAGCTGTTATATTTTTTTCCTGCTCCTTTCACAAACCCTACCATCTGCTTTTGCTTTTGCCTTTCCTTACACCTCTAGATGTTATTGGTCTACAACTCCCATCATCCTTGACTATTGGCCATGCTACTGGGGCTGTGGGAGCTGGAGTCTTAACAACATCTGGAGGGCACTGTGTTGGTTAATCCTGGCTTATGCCATAGTTTTAAAAACAAGAGTCTTGTAACACTTTAAATGTGTTACTCTACTATGGCTTCAGCACATTCATGGGGAAATTTCATTCCATTCACTGCTATCTCCACAGTTAGGACTTCAGCCTTGGGGTGGCTGCCAATGTTACTCTACTGCTGCGCAGAGATAATCTTTAAGCAGAAAAATGCACATATGCACATATGTATTAAAAGCAGCAGTGTTTTTCCCTTTTTTTTGGCTGATGCAAACAGTTGCTGCTCAGTCCCTAAATATGCAATTGGAAGAAATCTTTAGTCACATTGCCTTTCATAAAATATGGCACACAGGTACCCTTCAAGAACAAAAAAGATCTGCCCTATTTGTCAATTATATCCATGTTGAGAAAAAGCAATACATGATTAAAACTGCAACCCTGTGCACAGTAACCTAAGCCCAGCTAAACTCAACGGGACTTCCCAAGTATACATACATTAGTAAGATTGCATGGTTTGTGGTTCTCATATTCTAAGGCCCCTAAGAAGATTCCTTGTAATAATTATGTTTCATATGGAGTATATTTAATGCTAAATGGTAGTGGCAGTAATCATCCACCACTGGTTGACATATTTTCATGACATTGTTATCTGGTAAGGGAATGTACTTAGGATAATATTAGCAGCTTCATATCAATCCAGGGTAGAGCATACAGTGTATGTTACTATTTAATGGTTCAGCAAAACCAGAGGTCTGCCATGCCCCTTCTATGATAAGCTTCCGCTGGGCCTTGAAGACCTGGCTCTTCAGGCAGGCTTTTGGGGTGGGTTAGGTTTCTTACTGTTATGGTTTTAAATTTTAATGTTTTAATGTATTGTTTTATCTTGTACGTCGCCCAGAGTGGCTGGACAACCAGCCAGATGGGCGACTAATAAATTAAATAAATAAATAAATAAATAAATTAATAATAATAATAATAATAAATAATCCTGAGCTGGCACTTCTTCTTTGCACTTGAATTTTCCCTCTGGGCCCAATCCTCACTATGGTCCAGAAGGAGAGGGCAAGGCAATTGGAAGGTGATGCTCCTCTTTGCTCTCATTCACTGCTTGTGCTTTGACTGAGATGCCAGGTGAACAAGCAGCAACAGCGAGAAAGATCAAGGGCTTCGGAGGTCTTGAATGGGCCCTTGCTAGGGTATTGGCCTTGGCAGGTGTCTGATTATGCTGATTCCTGATGCCAGCCCTGAGAGAGACCATATCCACCCCAAAAATTAGCTGAGCAGTCCTTTCCAATTGGCTGTTGCTTGCTGCATAAGATCTGAAAGCACATGAGGCCACCATCTTATCTGCTAAAATAATTTTAAACTCCCCCCCCCAAAAAAAAAGTGTCCAGAGGAAGGGAATCTGCACTTGGCAGGGCAGAGATTCTCACTTAATTTCTTGGCAGAAGGGTCCCACAGAATATACTGGATCTGGAGAGAATCAGAGGTATGATCATGGAAGTGACAGAGGTGTGCAACAGTCTCCTGATTTTATTGTTTGTATACTGGAATATAGACAGCCAGTGTGGTGTAGTGGTTAAGATGCTGGACTATGACCTGGGAGACCAGGGTTTGATTCCCCACACAGCCATGAAGCTCGCTGGGTGACCTTGGGCCAGTCACTGCCTCTCAGCCTCAGAGGGAGGCAATGGCAAACCCCCTCTGAATACCGCTTACCATGAAAACCCTCTTCATAGGGTCGCCATAAGTCGGAATCGACTTGAAGGCAGTACACACACACACACACATACTGGAATATTATAGATTTTCATGGGGTTGGTGTAGGACTCTGATTTGCCTTTCCCGATCTTAGCCTGGCTAAAATACTTTGCAAAAGAAAGTAGAATGCACATTTATTAACGGAGGCCTTTTAAACTTGTGCTTTAAATCAAACCCTAGCCTAGGCCTTTGCTGTTTTAGTGTGGTTTTAAATAAACCTTATGCCCTTGATCTTTTACTGTGGTTTTAAGCTAGAGCAAAAGCTTCCTGTTTTAAAAAAAACCTCCTGGGGCAAGTGCTGGTAGAGATGCAGTGGACTGAGCCGGCGTTAACATCAGGAGTAGCTAATGTGGCACCCCCCCAGATGTTGTTGGATTGCAACTCCCATAATCCCATTGACCATGCTGCTTAGGGCTGATGGGAGTTAGAGCTCAGTGGCAGAGCATCTGCTTTGCATGCAGAAAGTCCCAGGTTCAACCCCTGGCATCTCCAGGTAGAGCTGGGAGAGTCTTCTGCCTGCAGCCTCTGAGAGCTCCTGCCAGTCACTGTACAATACTGAGCTAGGTGGACCAATGGTCTAGGTCAGTACCCCTGGTTTACACTGTGGTGGTGAGTGAAGTAGCTGCATAAGAAAGGGTGTAAGAGCACCTCCTGCAGCTGCTGCCACCATATTGCTGGCTTGCTCTGCTACCACCATCAAATGCACTTTCCTTAGGTCAAGAGAACCTGTGGCTTTGGAGGAAGAATCACATGCATGTGCCCTGCAGTCTTCCACGCAGAAGCCTGTGACGTCAATAAACGGACTCCTTCCTTAGCAGACCTGAATGGGCTAAGAAGGTCAACCATGTGCACTAACATGAAGATGCTGGTGTTTTCCATAAATAAATATACACATGAATAAATAAATACAACAGTAATACTGGCAACCAGCTCCCAAAACTGGCTTTTGCACACACAAAAAAATCTGTCAAAAAGACCACAGATTAGTTCCAGAATTCTAGTCAGTTTGGCAACTTTACACATCATAGCATGTCAGTGCTGGGGGTTAATAGCACCTGACTTACACTGCTGAAGGCCAAAGTGATGCCAGAAGCAAACATGGCAACCGAAGTAATGAACATACTTAGACTGGTGAGTTGGCTGTGTGTCCTTGACTAAAGTGTAAATATTTTGAGGAAGAGACTTATTAATATTATAAATAGTATTCGGAGAAGTCCTCTGTCCTTTGATTATAAATGATACACAAGGAGTTTGGCAAACATGGAAACCTGTTTGTAGGTCACACTACACCCACTTAGAACTTTTGTGAATCATTTTGAAGGTTCCAAATGAGAAGGCGAGGTATTCTTCAGCAGTCAGTGTAAAATCTCAAGCACTAGGTGGCAATACAGTCTTACAAATCTTGTAGGCTGTTTTCAGTTCACTCCAGGTAGGAAAAACAATGAAACAAAGAACAGTGTTGAAATGATCAGGGTTTGGTTAAGTGCACAGAATTTGTTCATCTGCCCTCAGCAGCCTCCCATTCTCCACCCTCAGCTTTATGGCTTATTTTGAAACATGTCCTGGAATCTTGCATTACTGTTCACAGATATCTGCAGCTCTTTGTAAAATAGGGTGGCCAGATGCTTGAAAAAAAAAGGACAAGCCTCCACTGTTGTGCTGAAGAGGGAATTTCAGCAGGTGCAGAGCATATCATGCCAGCTACACCTTTTGAAATGCCCTCTTCATCATAACAAACAGGCAGGAGCCCTGTCCTCTTTTGCATCTGTCCAGAGGTGAAGACAGGCCTCATAGAATCATGGCATAGTAGAGTTGGAAGGGGCCTATGTGACGCCCTTCCCTGGCTCTCCCTGTCAGGTTCCTACCTGCGCGTGGCTACTGCCTGTCCCTAGGCACCACCAGGGACTCCACCAGTCCGGACTGTCCTTTATTTTATTTTTTCTCTCCCCGCTCTAGCACAGATCTCAACAGATCCCCCTGCTAGGCAGCACCACCAGTCACGTCCTAATACCAGTATTCCCAGAGACTCAGAATACTTGTGGTGTTATTCTCTTCACCGCTGCCACCATTTGTTACAGTTTCCCTTCAGCCTTGGTCATTACCTTACCCTCCCTTCTGGTCTGTGAAACCCCAGCCAAGGATCAGGCCTTTGGTAAACCAAATTAAGTATTTATTAAATATAACAAAGATAACAAGATTAACAAGATTTCTTCTTAAGGCACATAAGCATATGGTTTTACTCAATACTAATCCGAACTCCACCCCTCTCCTTCTCCACGCTCTCCTGACAAACAACTCTCTCAAAAACCCACCAAAGCAACCCACTCACTTTCATCACCTCCCAGATTCCACTCTCACTCTTCCTTTTATATGTTCAGCCATTTTAAACACTCAGCCAATCATCTAGCATTCTACTGCCCATTCACTCCCCCTCCTCTTTCACTCCACTTACCATGTATCTTCTAAACAACCAACACTTACCATATATACATTAATATAGGAACATCACAGCCTATAAGACCATTGAGTCCAATTCAATGCAAAAATTCAGCTTGAAACATCCCCAACAGGTGGCTGTCCAGCTGCCTCTTGAATGCCTCCAGTGTTGGAGAGCCCCCCATCTCCCTAGGTCATCAGTTCCATTGCAGTACCTCTCTATCAGTTAGGAAGTTTTTCTGATGTTCAGTTCTAGTTTTGGTGTACAAAGCCCTATACAGCTTGGACCAGGATACCTGAAAGACTGTCTTATACCTTATATACCCAGTCGATCACTGTGATCTGCAGGTGAGGGCCTCCTGCAGATACCATCTTATCAAGAGGTCCGTTCTGCACAGCATAGGAAATGGACCTTTAGTGTGGTGGCACCTACCCTGTGGAACTCCCTACCCTTAAATATTAGACAGGTGTCATCTCTGTTATCTTTTCAGTGCCTATTGAAGACCTTCCTCTTTCAAGAAGCCTTTTAAGTTGAGACCTTATCCCAGTCTGCTGCTGTGTTGGAATTGCTTTTTAATATGCTTTTAAACCTTTTTTTAAAAAAAAACAATATGTTTTTAACTTTTTTTAAAAAGTCTTCAAAGCTTTTTTAAAAATGCTTTTAAAGTTGTTTTGTTTTAATGTATTTTAATGTCTGTTTTTATGATGTTTTAAAGTGTTTTTAGTGCTTTTGTTTGCCTCCTGCTGGGAGGAAGGGCGGGATATAAATCAAATAATAAATAAATAAATAAAATCTGACCTCCAGATGTTGGCATCAGAAGTAGCTCACTGGGTGAGGTGGAGTTGCTACATTTGCTTCCCAGCAAATGGATTGCTGTTGCTTACTGGGAAGGAGAGGACAGGCAGGGAGGTCGGTGAGGTAGACTTGGTTCTAACCAATAGAGATGATTTGGTGGATGAAGTGGCAGTTATGGGAACTCTGGGGGAAAGTGACCACAACATACTTGAATTCTTGATTGTAAAGGAAGCAAAAGCTGAGAGTAGCCATACAGGAAAGCTGATTTCAATAAACTCAGAACAATTGTAAGTATGGTTCCATGGCAAGCGACCCTAATGAGAAAAGGAGTCCAAGATGGGTGGGAGTTTCTAAAAAAGGAAATTCTAAAAGCGCAATGGCAAGCAATTCCAACAAGGAAAAAGGGAGGAAAACAGCAGCAGAAGCCAATGTGGCTACACAAAAAGCTTAGAGATGACCTGAAAACAAAAAAAGACACATACAGGAAGTGGAAAGAAGGCCAGGCCACAAAGGAAGAGTACAGGGAGGTATCACAGAATTGCAGTGATGGTGTCAGGAAGGCTAAAGCTGAGAATGAGTTGAGGTTAGCGAGGGATGCTAAAAGCAACAAAAAAGCTTTCTTCAGTTACATCCATAGTAAAAGACAGAAAAGAAATGGTGGCACAGCTACTCAATGAGGATGGCAAAATGATAACAGATGACAAAGAAAAGGCAGAAGTGCTCAATTCCTACTTTGGCTCAGTCTTCTCCCAAAAAAGGGTCTATGACCCCCCTGGGAAATATGAAGTAGAAGGGGCAGGACTGGAGCTTGAGCTTGACAGACAGATGGTCAAGGAATACCTAATCACTTTGAACGAGTTCAAATCTCTAGGGCCCGATAAACTGCATCCTGGAGTATTGAAGGAACTGGCTGAAGAACTCTCAGGACTGCTCTCTATTATCTTTGCAAAATCGTGGAGGACCGGTGAAGTGCCGGATGACTGGAGGAGAGCTAATGTTGTCCCTATCTTCAAAAAGGGCAAAAAGGAGGAACCAGGGAACTACAGACCAGTCAGCCTAACATCAATCCCTGGAAGAACTCTGCAGCAGATTATAAAGCAGTCAATCTGTAAGCACCTTGAAAACAATGCAGTGATTACTAGGAGCCAACACAGATTTATGAAGAAGAAATCCTGCCAAACTAATCTTATCTCATTTTTTTATTGGGTAACCTCCCTTGTAGACTGTGGGAATGCTGTGGACATAATATATCTCGACTTCAGCAAAGCTTTTGACAAAGTGCCCCATGATATTCTGATTAGCAAGCTAGCTAAATGTGGGATAGATGGAACAACTATCAGGTGGATCCACAGCTGGCTCTAGAATCGTACTCAAAGAGTGCTTATCAACGGTTCCTTCTCAAACTGGGTGGAAGTAACAAGTGGGGTACCACAAGGCTCGGTCCTGGGCCCAGTGCTCTTCAACATTTTTATTAACAACTTGGATGAGGAGGTACAGAGCATGCTTATCAAATTTGCAGATGATACAAAATTGGGGGGCATAGCTAATGCCGTGGAAGACAGAAACAAAATTCAAAGGGACCTTGATAGGCTGGAGCATTGGGCTGAAAACAACAGAATGAAATTCAACAGGGATAAATGCAAAGTTCTACACTTAGGAAAAAGAAACCAAATGCACAGTTATAAGATGGGGGATACTTGGCTCAGCCATATGACATGTGAGTAGGATCTTGGAATTGTCATTGATCACAAGCTGAATATGAGTCAACAGTGTGATGTGGCTGCAAAAAAGGCAAACACTATATTAGGCTGCATTAACAGAAGTATAGTTAGGCACTAGGTTAATACTGTGTCCAGTTCTGGTCTCCACACTTCAAGAAGGATGCAGACAAACTGGAACAGGTTCAGAGGAGGGCAACAAGGATGATTAGGGGACTGGAAACCAAGCCCTATGAGGAGAGACTGAAAGAACTGGGCATGTTTAGCCTGGAGAAGAGAAGACTGAGGGGAGATATGATAGCACTCTTCAAGTACATGAAAGGTTGTCACACAGAGGAGCACCGGGATCTCTTCTCAATCATCCTAGAGTGCAGGACACGGAATAATGGGCTCAAGTTGCAGGAAGCCAGATTTCGACTGGACATCAGGAAAAACTTCCTAACTGTTAGAGCCATACGACAATGGAACCAATTACCTAGAGAGGTAGTGGGCTCTCCGACACTGGAGGCATTCAAGATGCAGCTGGACAGCCATCTGTTGGGAATGCTTTGATTTGGATTCCTGCATTGAGCAGGGGGTTGGACTTGATGGCCTTATAGGCCCCTTCCAACTCTACTATTCTATGATTCTATGAGGTGCAAGCACTCCAACGGAGCCCATCTAGCACTCCTGCTGGTGCATTTGCACTGCGCTAGCCTCCCTGCCACCTTGCCCCTCCCCTTCTTGGTAAGCGATCCACCTGCCAGAAAGCTAGCATAGCAGCTAAGCCTCGCCCCACGAGACTCTTCTGATTGTCATAGCAAAGCAGTCAGGGATGATGAGAGCTGTAGTTGAGCATCTGTAAGTCCACAGGTTCCTTATCCCTGTCCTGGGTAGGGATAGGCGAGAAATTTGATTCCGTTTTCTTTTCAAGCCAAATCTATCAAATATGTACTTTCTGAAACAATATGAGAACTGAAACACAGCCATCCTTTGAAATTTGTACTTAAACAAATTTTACAATGCAGTTCGCCGACCAAACAATGTTTACAAAAATGCATATGTGAGGGAAAAGTGTGCATATAAATGAATATATGAATGAAAATGCAGAAAATGCATGATATGACAAGAAATTGCTTGCAAAACTGTACTTCAGTCAAAACTGCCTATAAAAATGTATTTATTAGGAGAAATTTGCACTAAAATGCTGGAGAATTGTCATGAGGATTTTTTTTAAAAGAAATTGCAAATTGTTGCAGAAATGTGGAGAACTGAATTTAAAATGGGAAAAATTAGAAACTGAGAGAAGTGAAATTGACAGAACTGGGAGGAGCATTCAGTCATGTAAACCCCACCTGCAGTCTGATATCATACTGTCAAGACAAGGTGGTGTGCTCTCCCCATCTCCACAGTATCCTCACAACCCTGTGAGGTAGGTTAGGTTGAGAGCTGATGACTGGTCCAAGGTCACACAGTGAATATGACAGCCAAGTGGAGATTCAAACCCTGGTCTCCCAAGTCATAGTCTCTCTCACCTCACCACAAACCACACTTGTCCTGAGAACTGCATCTCTGGCACTTTGCAAATTGTGTCTCACTCTATCTCTTCTCCATACTCTGATCATTGTTATAATCAGTGGATTGAAGCAGAGATTCCAAGCCATTACCTCCCATTCTTGTGCTGCAAGTTAACCTTGCTCACCTGTCAAGCTTGTCAGGCAAAACCATAGAACAGACTCTATTCATACTCATCAAGACATCCGGACTCATTAAGGTTATTATTACCACTTTTAATTTTCAGTGGAGGTGATGAATAATAGCAGGAAACTATTACACACCTAACTGAGAAATCTGACACAACAGAAAGAGCCAGAGCATGATGGCCTAGTAGTTGTCTGTTTGAATTTATTGTCTCCATTTCCAAGATGATGATGAGATGTATAATTGTGTACCTAGAGAAGTGTTTCCAAAACTTCTGATGGTAAAAGCACAGTCTTACTGAATTAAAAAGAGATGCACATCACCCTTATGCCCCCAAAGGTCTACTTTTACAATATTTTCTAGAGGTGCCTTCCCTGACAGCTGGTAATCCTGCTGCATGAGTGACTTAATCACACCAGATGGAGAGATACTTCCACTAGAAGCTCATTGGAAACTGATTGGAAGGAGACTATAGATAAGAGTCCTCTCCTGTCATTACAAATACAAGGAAGGTTCCAAACTGTGCTGAGCACAGAAGGTTTCCTGCTCTACTTGAGTTGTAGATACCACCTTATCAGGAGGTCAGTTCCTCACACATAGGAAACGGACCTTTAGTGTAGTGGCGTCTACCCTTTGGAATTCCCTCCCCTTAAATATTAGACAGGCACCATCTCTGTTATCTTTTTGGCACCTACTGAACACCTTCCTCTTTCAACAAGCCTTTTAAGTGGAGACCTTATTCCAGTCTGCATCTGTGTTGGAATTGCTTTTTAATATATTTTAAACCTTTTTAAAAAAATGTTTTTAAAGTTTTTTTTTAATGTTTTAATATGTTTTTAATGGTTGTTTTTTAATGTATTTTGAAGTCTGTTTTTATGATGTTTTAAAGTGTTTTTAGTGCTTTTGTTTGCCGCCCTGGGCTCCTGCTGGGAGAAAGGGTGGGATATAAATCAAATAAATAAATAAGAATAAATAAATAAGACAATGAAAATGACAATGGAGGAGGATGGAGCTAGCACACTTATCCCACTGATCCCATTCAGTGTTTACTTCCTGGTTTTTGTAATGTCTGAACTCTGAACAGAGCTCAGGGCAAAGCAGTTAATCATTGTCAGGAATAGCTGGGATCTGTAAATAGCTGCCTCATGTGGTAGGCCACTGAACTAGAGATAGCAACTTCCTAGTGAAGTACCCTCATTGGACTGACTCTACCCACCCAGGTTGGCCATTGGATCCTCTTGGCCAGTAAATAACATAATATATTCCATATTGAGTTTTGTTTGAGCAACAAAATCTCAAGCTTTGCTGTGTCCTTGCTTGGTGTTTGGTTCTGACTTCTGGTATGTTTTTTGGTCCTGCCTGCTGGTTTGTCCTGGAGTTCCTGATTCCTGGATTAGCTCACTCAGCCCAGCCCTGACAACCGCAGTGGGCCACCTTATCCTCTGAGTAGATAGTTTGGACTGTGTTGCCAAGGAGTTCAGCCTAGTGACCATTTTATGTATATATTACTTTGACTCCAAGAAGCTTCATTTTCTAAGTTACAGTGTAAGGCAAGTGTTTACGCACACATGACAAAGGACATAAGAAGAGCCCTGCTGAATCAGGCCAAAGGCTGATCTAGTCCAGCAACCTCACAATGGCCAATCAGATGCAAGCAGGACCCAGGTGCAACACTGTTCTCCCTACTTGCGATTCCCAGCAACTGAGATTCAGAGGCATACTGCCACCAAAAGTGGAGGCAGAACACAGCCATTATGGCTAATAGCCATTGATAGTCATTAGGTATGGGGTTCGCTGTTTGGTTCTGGCCTGTATTTTAGTTTTTGCGACTGGCTTGTGGTGCCAATCTGCAACATTTTCCTCCTGATTTTTCTTTTGCTATTTCTGATATGCTTGTAATAGCTAACGAAATTGCTAATGCTGTTGGTTATTTTTCTACCAATGGTCTCTTAGGTTTTCTGCTTAAATTTAAATTAGGCAGATAATCTCTGCCCCTTGCCTCAGGTTACTGCAGTGCTGACCAAAGATGTTAATGGTGATTGTTATCACCTCATTGAGACAGAACCTCAAACACATTGCAGCACTTCAGAACAAAGCTGTTTCCATTAATAACAATATCAAATAGCCACGGATTTGTTTTTTTAAAAAGCCGGTGTCACTGACAGTCGCAAACATTAATCAAACCCGATCCGAAGACATACAGAATTTACAGATTCTGACAAAATTCGGTAACAAAACTGAAAATGCCGAAATTCATCCCCATCTCTAATGGTCATTGAAGTGAGCAGTGGCACAAGCTAGCCGCCCTCTTCAAGTGGAGTTGCCTTGAAAGGTGGTTTGACATCTTTGAACAAATCAATAAAAATAGGAAAAGAATAAGATAAGGAGCACAGTGTGTGAGACTGTAAAAAAAAATGACATATTATGCATGGCAGAATAGTAACAGTACTTTATTAAAATATACTGGCCTGGTAATGCATTAAATTAAAATTGCTTTTTGCAGTAATGGTCCATTTCACAAATAAATAAGGTTCATAAATAAGGAACAGGTGCACAAACACAGCAATAATGCTTCTTCCTTTTGGAAGTGATCCTTCATGCTGCTATATGCAGAGAGATCTCCTGGCGTAATACAAAGCACATCTCTGTGTGAAAAGACTATGTTCGACTATGTGGCCATGGCCAGCCATCTGCTTTGCCATGCTGCGGTAATGTTAAACAGTCATAAAGCTACATTGGCGACACAGAACAGGTTTACATCTGCATTGAATCTCAAGAACATAACAAAGTAGCCCTAGTGCATGGCTGAACCTGTACAATATCTTAGAGGAGTTGAAAACAGTGACAGATTGCCTCCAACTATGTGGAAGAAAAATCCATCAGTTCTCCTGATGTAATTTAATTTCCAGAATCATCCCATGTGGGGATGCACAGTCTCTCTAACAAAAAGGTTGGGGAAGTCACAGGGGTGGAAACAAGCTTGACTTTATGGAAATGAACAAGCAGTTCTACAGGGAAATGCTTGGATTTTTTTTTAACTTGCTGCAAAACGAAGAAGTATCTGTAAAAGGGAAGGGAAGGATTCCACCCCCACCCCACGGCATCCTAATCTAGGATGGTAACAAGGAAATACAACAAAAACTCTATTTCACAAGAGACATGAAGTTTGCTTGTGAATTCTGGATTAATTCTGATCAGCTGTTGAGTTGTTTATGTTACTGTGGATTTAATATGTAAATGTTATCAGGAACAGCTTAACAGCAATAACTGTGGCGACATTCCTTCTCTGCTACCCTAAAGCCTAAAGACCCCCCACTTCCTGCCAAAAAAAAAAATCTCTAGGGGACCTGAGTGGTATTATGATGCCTCAGCAATGGAATCCAGAGTTCAGATAAAATGCTGTAAAGGCCATGTTCAGGGTGCCAGTTTAGAGATAAGCCAGGAAGCAGATGAGTAAATACATAGAGATTAGCACTATAAGAGCTCATTCCATACCTGAATGATGTATTGTTGTAATAGTAACACCAGAGTTAACTGCCTTAAAGGAGCAGGTGCAATCCTAGAAGCCTTTGCAAATCTCACACCCTGGTAGCAGATCTTGGAAAAGTTACTTTTTTGAACTACAACTCCCATCAGCCCCAGCCAGCATGGCCACTGGATTGGGCTGATGGGAGTTGTAGTTCAAAAAAGTAACTTTTCCAAGCTCTGGCATACTTATCAAGCTTCCCCAATCGTGTCCTTCACATTCTTTTTTCTATAGTTCCCATCATTCTTGTCCATGCTGGCTGTGGCTGATGGAAACTGTAGTCCAAAACCTCTGGAGGGCACCAGGTTGGTGAAAACTGCTATATATAGCTTGAAGCTTTGGCTTTCTGTAGCGATGGGGCTAAAACACCAGAGATGAAAGGCAAGTGACTCCTTTTCAGGCAGGCTACCATGATAGTACAGAGAGTTAGGAGCCTAGGACTCAGGCATCATGCTATAGTTAGCAGTGGGCAAGTATGCTGACTGGATTCAGGACCTTAACCCCTTGCCCTGCGCCCCTCCCACACTACAATGTTGTTTGTAGTCCTGCCCATATTCATCATGATTCCAGATGTGAAGGCAGTGTAGAACTGTCCTCCACTATACCAAAGAAAGTGGTGATGATGGGAGCCTGTGATGGTATTTCATGCAGCCCGTGGTGTATCTGATAGTTCCTGCCCTTCCATCCTCCTGAATCATACCTGGTGAGAGGTGGAGGCCACACAGAGCTTTCAAAACGCATCCCAGGGAGAGGAGAATGCTTTGAAAGCAGGGATCTGGCTGGACCCAGGCTTTTAACCAGCTTCTCTGCCTGGGCAGGGAATGGAGGTGGTGGGGCAGGGCAGCTGGCTGCTTCCTTTGTGATGGCAACAGCAGCTGTGCAGCTTTGGGGCAGGTGCTGCCTGGGGACAAAGAAAGAAAAGAGAGTGTCAGAAAATAAGAGAACATAAGAACATGGATCAGATCAGTGGCCTATCTGGTCCATCCTCCTGTTCTCACAATAGCCAACCAGATGCCAATGGGAAGCCAGCAAGCAGGACCTGAATGCAAGAGCACTCCCCTCTCCTGCAGTTTCCAGCAACTGGTATTCAGAAGCATGCCACCTCTGACTGTGGAGGCAGAGCATAGCCATCATGCCTAGTAGTCATTGATATTGATCCCCCATCCTCCTTTAAAGCCATCCACATTTGTGGCCATCACTGCCTCCTGTGGGAGCAAATTTCATCGTTTAGGTATGCTTGCATGAAGAAGTAAGAACATAAGAAGAGCCTGCTCAATCAGGCCAATGGCTCATCTAGTCCAGCATCCTGTTCTCATAGTGGCCAACCAGATGCCCATGGGAAGCCTGCAAGCAGGACCTGAGTATAAGAGCACTCTCCTCTCCTGCAGCTTCTGGCAACTGTTTTTCAGAAGCATCCTTCGTCTGACTATGGTGACAGAGCACAACCACCATAGCTAGTAGCCACTGATAGCCTTATCCTCCACGAATTTGTCCAATTTTCTTTTAAAGCCATTCAAGTTGGTGGCTATCACTGCCTCTTGTGGGAGCAAATTCCATAGTTTAACTATGTGCTGCCTGAAGAAGTAATTTCTTTTGTCTGTCCTGAATCTTCCAACATTCAGCTTCATTGAATGTCCATGAGTTGTTATGAGAGAGGGAGAAAAACTTTTGTCTGTCCACTTTCTCCATGCCATGCATAATTTTATACATTTCTAGCATTCCACCTCTGACTCGCCTTTTCTCTGAACTAAAAAGCCCCAAATGCTGCAACCTTTTGTCATAGGGGAGTCACTCCATCCCCTTGAGTATTTTGATTACCCTTTTCTGAACCTTTTCCAATCTGCAAGGGAAAAGGTAACAGCAGAAAGAGAGAGAGAAAAGGGTGTGGCAGAAAAAGAGAAAAAAGGAGTAAGAAAGAGGGGAGGTCGAAGCTTGTGTCATAAAGACAGAGTTTTGCCCACTTTTGCTCTGGCTCCTCCCACAATTGGTTACCCCTCCCAACAGATTTTTCTCATGCGTTTCTGGCCCTTCATTGAAAAAAGGTTCCCTGTTCCTGCCCTAAAATTTCTGCCCCAAAGCATGGGTAGGTAATGCTCCTGATACACTATAGGTCTTCACCTAGTGGGTCGGCCCACTGCTGGGTCACAGCCTGACCTAAGGTGGGTCACACCAGCAACACAATCACTATACAAATATGTGGTTAAAACTGAATACAGTAGGGCCCCGCTAATACGGCGGGTTAGGGACCAGGCCCCCGCCATAAAGCAGAAATCGCCATAAAGCAGAACCCATTGACTATAATGGGCCACGAAAATGTCATAAAACGCTGTAAAAGCGCAAAATCGGCTTTAAAATGGGGAATTTCCCCTAATTGAAAGCCGCTGCATCAGCGGAACGCCGCAAAATGGAATGCCGGTAAGCGGGCCCTACTGTACAGGGTAAAAATACGTGGTAAAAAAAGTGGATCCTCAACTTTATGTGTGGGCTAAATGTGGGTCTTTTGAAAAGATTGAAGACTACTGTGAGGCACGTTGCACATTTAGGAAAGGAAGAGACATGAAGAAAAAGCATATCGCAAATAACACTCTTGGCAGCAGTGTTTTCTGGGGAGAAAAGAGTTGTGCTGGACATGTTCAGATCAGAGCCCCTGTGATGCAGTGGATGGCATCCCAGGATCGGACTGGAGGAAATCCAGACTCACATTGCCTCTCTGCCATAAAGTTTATTGGTACCTTTGAGCCTCCCTCTATCTCTGTCTTGTCTGCCTCACAGGGTAGTTGTGAGAATAAAATGAAAGCAGGGAGAAGATCTATGCATGTCACCCTGAGCTCTTTGGTAGGACAGAATAAACAAAATTCTGTATATGTTCTATAAAAATAATCCCTGATCCTACCCTCATGAACTCCACTGAGTGGCTCTAGGCAATGCTGTTTTGTTTTTGCTAAGAGCAGCCAGAAGGCCTCCTAGTGTAGAATAGGGATAGGGTGCAGGGGGGGTATTATTTGATCCATTTTGCTGCATTACAGCCCTGAGGCAGTTCCCCCTCCCAAGGGGCTGTTGGCACTGGAGGAGAAAAGATACAGGCTTCCATTGTGACTGTATGTTCTTGCACCATGGCAAATCAGTGAGGCAGTTAGGTCATTTTAGACTCTGGACTCAATGGTCTTACGTTCTGTTTAGATGGGAATGTGTATTACTCATTCCACTGGCTTCAAAATGTGGTAAAAGAGCCTGCTGCTTTTGGCAACCCTTCTGTTCATTCTGTTGAATGCAGCCTTTGGCTTCTGCCCCAGAATCCTGCCCTGATGGCACCACTGGGGCAGGCATTTCTAAATGAGACTGATTATCTGGATCCATTCCAGTATGGGTTCAGGCCTGGGTTTGGGACCAAATCAGCCTTGGTCCCCCTGATGGATGACCTTTAGAGAAAGAACAGGGGGAGTGCAACCCTGCTCCTCCTGCTCAATCTCTCAGTGGCTTTCGATACCATTGACCATGGTATCCTTCTGGACTAGCTCTGTGGTATGGGCACTGGGCTTTCAGCACTTAGGACAGCTCCA
This sequence comes from Rhineura floridana, assembly GCF_030035675.1. NCBI lineage: Eukaryota > Metazoa > Chordata > Lepidosauria > Squamata > Rhineuridae > Rhineura > Rhineura floridana. The sequence goes on from NC_084480.1 coordinate 48,440,180, forward strand.
TGAAAGTTTTGACTAAACACCAGACCGGATTCACTGCCCCACTGACATTGGAGCCACCAGTCTCCACTGTATAGTGTGAATCAGGTTATTGCTGGACCCTATACGTTTACATATGGCAGTCAGGTTAGAAGTGGATGCACAGAATAGAGCAGCCAGAGTGAAGCCATGATGAATTAAGATGGAGGCCAAGTTCATGTTGTGCCTGTAATTTCTGGCTGAAGACTGCTTGCAATTTTGTGGACATTGCAGTTTCTATTGCCAGAACAGAGCTTCTGATAAGAAGTTGGTACGAAGCTGCTGGATAGCCAAAACAATATCTAAGTGAAAGAATAACATATGTGTGTTCAGCTGACATTATGCAAAAGCACACTGCTTGGAAAATCACTGATGCAAGGGTCCCAGGTACTAATTTTATCCCCTTCCCAGACAGATTATGGTAATTCATGGTCTGCGTATCATGGGATTCCACTCACAATTACTGAAATTCATATTCAGTTATTAGATAATTCCCACCTCCTGATTCAAGTTTGCTGGGTGATATAAAGGTATGTATTTAAGTTAGAAAAAAAGTTTTTCTTTGGGGGGGTTGCCTTTGGATTACTTTTTCATCTTTTCTTGCTGATATCTGCTCTGCTGTGCTCTGCTGTGCTCTGCCCTAATTTCACATGCTTTGCCAAGCTGACGGCATCAGGTCTACTCACTAGTAGGTGACTATATCTGTCTTTAGTCTAATATTCTAGGAAATGTAAGAGAAAAAAATAAACAAGTAGTGGGCTGGAGGAGGTTAGGAGGACAATATATGAATTATTCTGTTAGTACATATTTTATTGTTTTCATTAATTAGCTTATGCAAATATATATCACATCACTTTAAGATATTTTCCAAGTTATTTTAAGTTGCTGTAGTTTCAAGTATTATCTTGGTTTTATTCTCCATCACTCCTATAACACCATTTAATTTATGCAAACTTTGCCAATGTAACTTTCAGATATTTTATTTTGTTCCATCATTTGATTGTATCATGGTTTTTCATTATAAAATCTAATTCTTATGAACTTCACACCTTTAATAAGCCAGTGCATTTGTTTAAGTGATAATATGGAGTTTGTGGTTATGAGTAATAGATTGTGCTTTCCTCCTTGTTCCACTGGGTTGCTGCTGAGCAAACAGGAGATGTATCTAATGAAGGTTGATACATAGGCCAGAATTGGCATGTAATGCATGGGCCCTGATTGGATCCACTAATTGACATTTAGAACCTTATACTACAATACATAATGTTGTGTAGCACCATAGGTTATAATGATGATATTGCAGAGAAGGAGGCCACTGTGTACATTGGGCTAAAAGCAACTTTTTATGTAATAAAATTATAAGTGAATTAAATGAAGGTCCCCATCAGACAACAGTTAACTGTTTCCTATAGCTTAACCTCATCCCTCACTTCTTCAAATAAATAAACTTCAATCAACTGCTCAGCAACACGTGTGTCTACAAGTTATAAAACATCTGGAAAATTAGGCTAAATGGAGAAAACAGCACTATGTTAAGAGTACCTGGCATCCATACAAACTCTTCATAATGCACAATTTTATGGTCCAGATGTTGTATTTATGTGTTATGAAGAAAGGAGGCATGTTCACTCATACCTTTTATTACATTTAAAATGTAAGGTATATTTTAATAACTCACAATGGGAATTGTATCACAGTGATTAGAGGTTGTCAATATGTCACACATAAATCTTCAAAAAGGGAGTGCATCTGCTAGAAAACAATAGGTATAATTTGAATGGAAGTTTAACTGTATGCTTATGGTGAGCTGGCAAAGTTGGGAGAATACTTCTTTATAGATTTCCACTGACTATTCCAGTAAAGGTGATCCATGAATCCTTTTGATCTTGCAGTTGTTTATGTCCTGCGTAGGTCTGTGTTCTGTTACATTTACAGCCCTATGAAATAATTACTTCTTTATACTTATTCTTCAGCCTTTCCCATTTTCTCATTCGGATAATAACTTTGCACGAAAGCCACCTGCAAAATCTCTAGTTTTAAAGACCTCCATGGGGGTTTCTGCAGGATGAATTTAACGTGTGGGTCCTAAAGAGCTAGTCTAAATCCGCTCAGCCTACCTTAGCTCGTGACTGCTGTTTTCCAAGCACACTTTAAAAGTCAATAGTAAGGTGAGTTCTTTTTTTTATTCTTGTCTTCTTTTCTTATCTCTCCAGTTTTCTGCTATATTCTGCATCACACATTATGGTTTGTAGTCAGAAGATCCCAGGTTCAAATTCCTAGCATCTCTGGTTAAAAGGATCTCAGGTAGCAAGCTGTGGGAAAGACCTCTGTCCAAGGCCCTTGAGAGCTTCTGCTTGTAAGAGTAGACAGAACGGAGGGAGGCCTTGTCTAAGGCAGGTTCCTATAAACATAAGAAAAACCCTGCATGACAGTGGGAGCAGGAAGCTGGGCCAGCCCAAGACATTTTGCTCCACGAGGTGGAACACTAACTGGCTCCTTGAGGCTGGGCAAGTTATTTTGTAGCTGAGGCTGAGCAAGTTATTCAGAGCACAACCCTCAGCCTGCTTTTGAAGCCAGGGGACAGGTTGGGATGGCATGTTATTGCTACTCTGCCAGCCTTTGACAGAGAAGAATGTCGCTAGTTTGAGCCACAGTGCAGGTCCCAGTTTTGCCCAGCTGGATGGGAAGCTACGGCCAATGGTCCCACCTCTGGTAAGCCATTGGAAAGCCCTGAAATGGAGCGTTTCTGTGACAAGGCACCAGCAGCCTAGATCCAAAGTCCCACAGATTCCACATGGGGTCCAGTCCTCAGCTGTGCCAGCCTGGAAGCTGGAGCAATGAACAGCGAAACAAACACCCACCATCTTCTGCCTTGGCCAGCAGAATCCAGCAGTGCCAAGGATACAGTGATGGATCCGCTGCTCTGCCCTGGTGCTCCCTGGTCAGGAATGCTGTTAGGCACCTGAGACAGAAAGTCCCAAAACCTCCTCTCCCTGGGAGTAAATACACACAATAGGAACAGAGAACTATAGGAAGGTCCCTTATACTGTGTGGACCACTGGTCCCCCTAGCTCAGTATTGTCGACACTGACTTGCAGCGGCTCTCCAGGGTCTCTTGCAGGAATCTCTCTCAGCCCTACCTAGAGGTTCTGGGGACTGAACCTGGGACCTTCGGCACGCGAGCCACATGCTCTACCACTGAGCTACAGCCCTTAATTGTAACAACAACCAACGCTTGTAACAAGTAACCTGAACCAGTGCGGGGTGATAAGACAGAAAGGCAACCTATTCTTCCCTCACTGATTCCTTCTTTAGTAACTATTGGTTGGTTGGTTTTTAATCAGGCTTTCCTTCCTTCCTCTTCCTTACTAGTCAGTCAGAGATAGAGTCCGTGAGTGCAAGCCTCGTGGCTCTATGGTGGCCACACCTTTGTAGTCTAAATGACTTTATTTCCCAGTAGATACATCTTTATTCTTTCGACTAAAAGTCTTACCAGACTATTTATTTCTGCACTCTGCTGCAATAATTACCAAATTCCAATGCATGGGAGAAGGCATAAAGATTTATGTGGGAGAAAGGAATGAGGGAGGGCCCTAGCTTAGTGACAGAGCACACACATTACATGCAGAAGGTAGCAGGTTCACTTCCCGGCACCTCCAGATACTTCTGGGGAAGACCCTCTCGGCTAAGACCCTGGACAGGCACAACCAATTGGAATAGTCAGTACCAAGCCAGAAGGAGCAATGACTCCATATAAGGCATCTCCATACATTCTTTGAGATAGAACACGAGGAGGAATCAGAGAGGTTGAAGGAGGAGGGTAGGGGGGTTGAGGGTAGGGATGCGCTAGAATTCTACCCAATTCAGATTTGGTACCAGATTTTCCATTAATTTGCTTATTCTCTATCGTTGGGGATTGGGATTTTATGTAGCAATTTTCCATGGCTATTTTCGAAAACTGATTTTTAAAAAAAATTTTTTAAAAAAATGATTAAGAACAATCATTTTATTGCTATTTCCTTTCATTCATTGATGTTTCCTTTAACATTATCAATATTTCTTTTCAAATTAGAGATAGTTCCTTTAGAATTATTGATATTAATCAATATGGGGCCCCTGCCTCTGACATTCCTCCTCCTCCTCCTCTACATCACAGCAGCAGCAGCCTCTCCTCCTTCTGGTGTACTTTGCTGCTGCTTTAGCAGTGGCAGTGAGACCCTTCATCTCCAATCTCCCTACTTTGCTCTAGCAAGGGAGGAGCTGGGAGCCACATTGGGTGGGCAGGAGGAGGCAGGGCCAGCCAGCCAGCAGTGCTGCCAGACATGGCTGCTGCCATCAGGTGTGGGGTCTCCCAAAGTGGGGGTCCAGGATAGTCACCCATATTCATTCCCCTCAGGAGTGGCCCTGTAAGAATATGAAGGTGGGACATTAAGAGGCAGTATCAGGAAACGCGGCAGACACAGTTGCACTTTATGTCAGGAGGGAAGAGAAATTTGATTCAGTTCACATTTGAACTTAACGAATTTGCAAGTTCCAAAGCAATGTGTGAATCAAAATACAGCCATCCTTCACATTTTAACCTTCTCCAAATTTTATAATGCACTTCTCCAGCCAAGTAACGTCTACAAAAATGCATATACTATCATAAAGTGTGCATAAAAATGCATTTATATATGAAAAAACATATAAACGTGTTATATTAAGGAAAATTGCTTCAGAAAAATGTGTAAGGCAAAACTGCATACGGAAATATATATTAGGAGAAATTCGCACTAAGATGCTGATGAATTTTCATGAGGATTTTTTTTTAATTCCACTGATGTAGAACTTTGGAGAACTGAATTTAAGAATGGAAAGAAAACAAAATGGACAGATTCAACCATCCCTATTGTGCCTCTATTTTTTTCCTCCCAGTCTGGATTAGGGTTGCCAACTGTTCCCCACAAAAACACAACCACTGTCTTGGCCTGCACCTCTTTCTTTTAACAGAGGTCTGACATACAGAAACCAGCAGTGATGTTTTTCATGGCATAGAGCTACACACGATCCTTTACTAATTGCTGCCCATCAAATGGCTATTCAACGCAGAGCAACAGGGGCTATTCAAAAATGGCAGACTTAGCCTGGATCATGCAGAAGCTGATTTCAGTGGCATCTTTAATAATTGGGCACTATTTATTGTGTACAGCTGGTATAGCACAGTGGGGAGGAGAGCCTGGCTGGGAGTCCAGAGTCTGTGAGTTTAAATCCCTGCTCATGTCTCCTGGGTGTCAAGGGCCAGCTAAAGATCACCCCCACAGGGAGTGGCTCAGGGGTTACGTGCCACGTATCTGTGGGCAAGGTGCATAGTCCCAAGGAGCCCAGTTGCCCCCCAGCTGGCAGTTGCGGACAAGGAAGGGGCTGACTTGTGCAGCTGTGGCAAGCTGAGCAGGCCCTAGCCAGCTGGGGAGGACTAGCCTCAGAGGGAGGCATGGTAAACCCCCTCTGAATACCGCTTACCATGAACTCCCTATTTATAGGGTAGCCATAAGTCAGGATCGACTTTAAGGCAGTCCATTTCCATTTATTGTGTACTCCTGCACCTTTAATAGTTGTGTAGAAGAAGGAATTTGAGCAGGTACAGCTTGGCCTTCAAGCTCCAGAGTTGAAATCCCCTCTTCAACTTTTAAAGGTGTGAGAGGCCTGTGCCCTTTTTCATCTAACCACTTTAGCTGGTGCCTCAGTACCCACAAGTCCAACAGGCACAAAGGAACAGGGATTCCCAAACTTTGGTCGATGGACCACTGGTGGTTCATGGCCTGTCTACATTAAATGCTCATGCTGATTTTTAATTGCATTTTCATTGCTTCTTTTATTTCTTATGCTGCACTTTATTGTATCACAATTTGAATTCTATGGAATGCAAATTGTAACACTATAAAAAACAATTTAAGAAATAAAAAAGCAATAAAAATACAATTAAAAATCAATCAGCATCTAACCCAGCACATTATAATTGCTACAAATGGCCAGAAAATCATTAAGTGGTCCACCAAGACCCTCAGCAATTTTCAAGTGGTCCATGGGGGAAGAAAAGTTTGGAAACCACTGTGCTAGAAGATTAGCAGCATTGTCATAAATCATACACAGCCTCAGTTATCTTGGAATTGTGACACTAAATCTCATGAAACTTTGTTCTTTTGCAGTACTGCTTCCTTTGTTTCATTGCTAACTATGCCACCCCAGGCTCCTGCTGGGAGGAAGGGCGGGATATAAATAAAATAATATATAAAGAAAATAAACTATTTCTACTACCAATGAGGCAATTTCTGTGCTGTCTTCATTGTTCATTGGCTGTTTTCTCCTTTCACATCTGCTCTTTGTACTCATATCTGAAAACATTAGGGGGCGCTCTTGTTACATCCCAAACTCTAAAGTCATGTACAATCGACTTTTTCACAGCAACGTTGCTGTCAGAAGGACGGAGATAAACATGTCGACCATTTCCCCTGCCCGCCTAGGCTTGGTACTTCACATATTTTAAGAGGGAAGTACAAAAAAGAGAGGACATTTAGTGAACACGTTAGATCAGTGCATTTGTTTGAAATTATTTAGGACCTATTTCCTCCCCTGGTGCCAACACCTCCAATGAAAATTAGGAGTTTTGATACCCCCTGAAATGTTTCTAGGCACAACTGAAGTGTTAGGGCCAGAATACTCTTAATACTGCTTCACAGTTTGATTTGGGTGTGTGTATATATATCAATGTACTGTTTTTGTTAATTACATTCACTTTAATTGTCAGCCCCCCCAAAAAAAGAAGAAGGTAGGAAAGGGGTGGAGAGTGGGAAGGTCATATACCTGAATCCCAGAGATATGGAAAATAGCTTTGATTGCTCATTGGTGATGGAGAAGCACTCTACATGTGCTCAAAGGTGCCATTTTCTCTGTTATTACATCACATATTTTAGGGCTGAGACCTTGCATTTAGAATAATTTCCAGGCCTTGACCATGACTTGGATTAAACCTGTTTGCTTTACTAGAAGAAAGATTGAAGCAGAGGTATGCCACAACAGAGCAAAGAATAACTTGGCTACAATGGAATTGCAGTGGTCAGGCTAACAATTCCATAGAACCATTTATGAATCACTACTACATGCTTTTGGTATGGATTTTTTAAAAGTTATTTTCTGGGCAACTTACAGAGAATATTAAAACAATCCAAATCCATAAAATACAAATGCAGCACAAAACGTTAAACAGCAGAGAATAAAGCATACCTTTCATCCTACCACACCACAGAATATTAATAGCCCATTTCACAGGCAGTGCCTTGAGGCTGAAATATTCTTCTGTTTCCCCAAGGCTACCCGCTAAGCAAGAGTAGCCAATGCTAAGTGAGATGGCCAAGGCAGCTTCCTGTGCTGAGTTTCTAAGGCATTGTTGACAGGATCCCATCTAAGGTGACTATCATGCTCCACATGGTTTTGCCATTGCACCCAGAGCATGCGACATGGCAGCTACCGTGGTACTGGTGTCAGGCCAGCACTGCCACAGCACAACATAGCTTTTGGTGTTCTTACCTAAAGGGTTATCATTGCATTGTGTTTGCCCTTATAAAGCCAGTTTCCATTAGCTGCCTCCTGTGGCATGTCATAGAATCATAGAATAGTAGAGTTGGAAGGGGCCTATAAGGCCATCAAGTCCAACCCCCTGCTCAATGCAAGAATCCAAATGAAAGCATTCCCGACAGATGGCTGTCCAGCTGCCTCTTGAATGCCTCCAGTGTCGGAGAGCCAACTACCTCTCTAGGTAATTGGTTCCATTGTCATATGGCTCTAACAGGAAGTTTTTCCTGATGTCCAGTCGAAATCTGGCTTCCTGCAACTTGAGCCCATTATTCCGTGTCCTGCACTCTGGGACGATCGAGAAGAGATCCCAGCCCTCCTCTATGTGACGTTTTATGTACTTGAAAAGTGCTATCATATCTCCCCTCAGTCTTCTCTTCTCCAGGCTAAACATGCCCAGTTCTTTCAGTCTCTCCTCATAGGGCTTTTTTTCCAGTCCCCTGATAATCTTTGTTGCCCTTCTCTGAACCTGTTCCGGTTTGTCTGCATCCTTCTTGAAGTGCGGAGACCATAACTGGACGCAGTATTCAAGATGAGGCCTAACCAGTGCTGAATAGAGGTGAACTAGTACTTCACGCGATTTGGAAACTATACTTCTGTTAATGCAGCCTAATATAGCATTTGCCTTTTTTTGCATAGAAGGGAATAGAGGGGAACTAATACTTCATGTTAGTAGCATACAGGCATTTTCATCATAAAGTACCTAGGACTGCAGGGTTATTTTATTGTGCAGTGCCTTGACAGCACCATAGAAATTGTAAGCTGCTTTATGCTAAGGAAGCTGCCTTATACCAAGTCACACCATTGGTCCATCTAGCTTATACTGTCGACTCTGACTGGCAGCAGTTCTTCAGGTTTTCAGATAATGGTTTCTCCCAGGCCTACCTGGAGATGCTGGGGATTGCACCTGGGACCTTCTGGATGCAAAGCGAAAGCTGCACCAACTGAGCTACAGCCCTTCTCCATGAAAAAGAGTGGCATGGAAATGAAATGGATAATTACTAAAACCTTGATATTAAGCATCATCAAATGCTGGGGTGAGCCAATAAATCTTTAGCAATGCCGAAAATGCATCAAAGTTGGTGCTTGTCACCTTGCCATATTTCAGAAAAGAGATAATTCCTTAGCTGGATGCAACATTAGAAAAGGCCTTCCCCAGGTTGCCACAAGATAAATTTCAGCAGGCTGTAGAACAAGGAGGGCCCCATCCAAAGATCTCATGTGTATTGGCAGGTCTCTAAGGGAGAAGATGTTCTCCTGGGTAACCACTTTTTTTTTAAGGCTTTAAAGCCTTAAACTTGGATTGGTAGCAAATTGGTAGCCAGTGCAGTTCTTCTAGAAATGGTATCACATCCTCATGGCAGTAGCTGCACTCAGCAACCTAACTGCTGCATTCTGCACAGGCTGCAGTGGCCAGACCGGCCTTATAAGGGGTTATTAATGGCAGCCCCACAATGGCTGTACCTGGTGTACCATATACCAGCTGAAGCTGGTAAAAGGCATTCCCAGCCACCACAGCTACTTAGATCTTGAATGACAACAACACCCCCAAACTATTCACTTGTGCCTTTGGGGAGTGCAACTCATCCAGAACAGGGAACCTGCCCAGTTACTGGACCTGGGAATGATCCTGCCACGGGGTCTCTACCTTATTGGGAATCAGTTTCAGCCAGAGCTTGGTAAAATTACTTTTTTTGAACTACAACTCCTATTAGCCCAATCCAGTGGCCATGCTGGCTGGGGCTGATGGGAGTTGTAGTTCAAAAAAAGTAACTTTTCCAAGCTCTGGTTTCAGCTTACTGTCCCTCAATCAGCCCACTACTGTGTCTAGGCACCTATCCAGGACTTGCATGGCCACACCTGATTCAGATCATGTAACAGAGAAATTGTGCTGGGTGTTATCAGCATGCATATTTGCATGCATGAGGAAAGATACAGATCGTTTTTTCCCATGAAATGAAAAGAAGCTGGGCACCCCAGTTTTTAATGGAAAAAAACAGCTAGTAGGAAAATATTTCAGCACCTTCCCCATCAGCTTCCACTCCTTGGGTAGAGACACACTCACTGTTCTGCCAGTTCCAGCGCGTTTCCGCCTCTTTTCTGAAAATGGGGGCACATGACGCTAGTCAAACCCTGCCCCTTTTTACTGTAAAACTGGGTGGGATCAGCTCAAGTGTTTTCAAAAATTCGCTTGAAACAGATTTCGCAACAGATCGGCAGATTAACCTGTTGCTCCTTCAGGTGTGGCCAATGGAAATGCTTTGCTGTAGGTGACTAGTGTGCTCACAGCCCTTATCACAGCCTCCTGAGGCTGCTTTTCATTTTTTTTTAAAAAAAAGCTCCCAACCTGCTGAGTGAACATTACACACATCTGTAATGTCTCATTTGGCCCTGAGAGAAAAAGTTTGACAATGGAATTTGCAGCACACTTGCAAATCCTACATTTCAGTGCATTGCTTATGACTGACTCAGGACAGCAAAACCTATTTTAGATTATGGGAGGCAATAATAGGACTGCTATCTAAACACAGATTTTCACACGGTCTTATGTAACTATTGCTTTCTATGTTCTTCAATGAACCAGTACTTGCCTCATTATATAGAGCAGGCTGTACTGTTTTCATTTCCAAACGGCTTTGAATTGAGTGCTTTAATTAAACCAATATATACACATACATTTTGCTCCCTACGGATCTTTTCTTTCAGGTGCAAACATGTCTGGACATGCTTGAAAGGTCTGCATATTGCCAAACAGTATACAAACTCCAAATATCAACACTTTGCCGCTTTCAGCAGCAATCAGATGTGTAATTTAATTAAAAGCCAATCACCTGGTTTTCAAACTAAACTAAAAACTCTCAGGTTTATGAAGGTTACGCAGTTTTACTGATTCCAATCAATAGACTGTATAGATGTGTTTTATTGATCATGTTATGCAAAGCCTTTCAAAGGCCTGCCAGCAAAACATGTGAAGTAGTTAGTTAGAGGCTTAGGGTTACCACATCTAATCAATAGAATACAAAAATGATGGCCACAATCCTGAAACCTGCTGCCACTAATGGACCTTCTCATGAACAAGTGGTTTCACAATCATTACTAATGTATGAAATTGCGTTGTTGGAAATGGAAGCGCAAGGTACCAAGTTTACATCTTATTCCTGGGGTAGAAATAAACATTTGCGACAGTTTTCATTTACAGTAATGCCTAACTTCTTTGTGTGAATGTTATTTTTCATTGATAGCTTAGTTATATAAATCAGGGAGGAGGAATTTGTGACCCTCCAGATGTTGCTGGACTCCGACTCCCATCATCCTTGACTGTTGGCCATGCTGGCTGTGGCTGATGGGAGTTGGAGTCCAGCAACATCAGACGGTCACAGATTCCCCATTCCGGCTATAAACAGAGAGTTCAGAATAGCCTTATAGGAACACAATGTTCTTGATTGAAGGGACTATTGAAGTTCTTGCACTTGGAAGGTTGCATCCAATGTTAGTCACAGAGTAAACATTACTAATTTACGTCCATTGATTTAAATAGGTTTACTCTGTGCAGAACTTTGTTGGATGCAACAACCCAGGGTTTTTTGCAAGCCATGAGAATATTGCCTTCTGCTCTGGAATGAAAGTTGCTAATGTGGGATAAAAACTGGAAAGTGGGAGCCATTTTAAAGCTGAATGCATAGCATGGTGCAATGGCAGGCATTTTGGCTAGGATATGTCCTTGAGTGTCAGTGTGTCTCAGCTTTACATGCTTCACAGGGTTGTTGTGAGGATAAAACATTATTGTGTGAACTCCTTGGACAATGGCAGGCAGCCATACTATAACTGGAAATGTGTGTCGTAGCTTTAAAACATCTGAAGACGTTTAAGCGGAAGATGTTGCAATGACTCTTGCCTATGTCTTTGGCTGTCCCAGCCCTCACTTGTCTGTTGTGAGGCACACTTGGAGTCCGGCTTGCTGCAGCAGGTGGAGAAAGAAGGTAGACAAAAGGCTGGTTAGCACTAAGGAACGGGAGGAAAAGTGGCAACAGTAGTAACTCCCACTTGTTCTGTCAATGTAAAGCTACAATTCCAATCCTCAAATCGTAGTCTGGCAATAGTAGAGGAAGGACAGGGTATACATTTAAGAAATGAATGCATAAATATACCCATTACAGTGCGGGATGCAAAATGTGATTCAAGCATTGCTTGTGAAACTCCATCAGACTTTCATTTGTATGTTAAAGCAGGGCCCAAGAACAAACAGCTGTGAAGTAGCCTGTGTTGATGGGCTAGCTGCAGTTTTTGCACTCCTGCGTAAAACTATTTGCCAGGGTGTGTATGTCAGGGGGATTAGAGAGTGCATGCTCTTTGTCAAAGCAACCAGGATAATGCTCATTGCTACCCTTGTTCTAACACAAGATAAATAATGTGAGCAGAATTCAATGACATTTTTGCATTAAAGGATTAGCTGTAGCACAAGGGGATTTACCCTTTCTCCTCCATCCGTGGGCACCCCACATCATCCCCAAATTTGTTCTGGAGGGTTGGAAGAACAGATTTAGGGAGAGGTGAGGCGAGGTGAGGGGGGAATATTTCCTTTGCAATCTGCATAGCACTCGGGTGAATAAAACCCTGTGTGATGTTCAGTAGGCTATGCACTCAAATATCTATCCCCATTTTCCCAAACTCGTCCTACAGCTAGAGCAGAGCTTGGAAGTAATTCGTTACAAGTAACGAATTACTTGTAATTCATTACTTTTTTGAGGAATGAGTGGGTAATTCCTTTACATTTTGATTGTAATAGAAGTAGGAGTAATTTTATTACTTTTGTGGAGTAATTGTAATGTTTCTAGCATTGCTTTTGGGCATCACTTGGGGGGGGAAGCAGGGAAAATCTTCTGCTCCTTTGACTTGTGGATGAAAATCATGTGCTTCAAACTGGGCTTCTGTGCAGCCTTGCTCTTCTGTCATGCTCTGTGGGTGGGTAGGAGGCAACGAGGGAGGAGGTGGAGAGTGAGACGGGGTGGAATGGAGAAAACAATTGTTTAAAAAAATGGATGGTGGTGGAGAAGAATGGAGTGGAGGGAGAAAGGAGCCAGAGGGCAAGAACATGGATAAAGGAGGAGCAGGAGGCAGCAGCAGAATAGAGATAAAGAACTGTGGAGGTGAAAGATGACAACATGTGTGTGTGTGAGAGAGAGAGAGAGAGAGTGTGTGTGTGTGTGTGAATACTGTGTTTGCACTTGGCACACAAAGTGGCCTCCACCACCACCCCTCTGGCTACTGTGCTGCATTTGCAGTATTTTAACTTTTTTGCATCTCAGGGAAAATGTTTGCTTGGGTGTGTCTCTTAGTTGGTGGCATGGTAGGGCAGGGTCCAGGAGGTGGTTAAGTGAGAGAGATTATGCTTGCTGGCTGAGTGGGGAGGGGGGGTTGCACTTGGTTTGACATGCAAAGATCTGAGTAGTGGCCTCTGCCTCCCTCTCCCACCCCCTTACCAGCGGAGAGACCACCACTGCTATCTTATGGGAAAAAATAATTATTCTACTACCTCTGTGTGTGCATGTGTGTTTATTTTTAATGTTGTTTTAGGCTACTTAGTAGGGTTGCCAGGTTCAGGGCAATCAAGAGGTCTTCTGTATCTTTAAAAGTTGTGCAGGGCGAAGGGAGAATTCCACCTTGTGGTTTTTCCCATTACAGGGTTGCAAGAACACCTGCACTTGGCTGACTTTCTCTTCTCCTAAGATACAGGGTCAGTCTCAGGCCCTGAACCTGGCAACCCTACTACTTAGATGTGCAGCAGCCAAGGCCAGCACCTTGTAGGCATCTCTGAAATGTAATTGTAGTGATTAGTTTTGAGAAAAAGTAATCAGTTACTTTCAGAGCAATTGTAATTGTAACGGTAATTACTACTTTTTTGGGCCATGCAGTAACTGTAACTGTAATTTATTACTTTTTAAACGTAATCTTCCAAGCTCTGAGTTAGAGTTAGCAAGAGGGTAATGAAAGTTCTTCATCAACTCGATTGCCTAGGCAATCAGAATGTATTTCCTCTTCCCTTCAGAGTAAGGAAAAGGGAAGGGCTTCATCTGCCCTTAGTGACACTGACACACAATGAAATCTGATTGGTTATTTAGCAATATGGCATAATTGTGTTTGCTACATGATCCCTGAGTGGTTGGAACAATGCTGTAAAGAAGAAATTTTAAGATAAAAATCAATGCAGCCAGAGCAGCAGCCCATTGGGAAAACAAAGGCTGCAAACAGGCATGGAAAACGTGAATAAGTGGAAAGTAGGGATTTTTTTTAAGGGGATGACCTCTCGTCCCTTCCTTAAAAACAAAACAAAACACAAATTTTGCACTGAAAATGAAACTCGCACAAATTTGACTTTGCACAAACCAGAAGAGTGCCTCAGAAGCGAAAAGAAGTACAGCTAGACAGCAGGAAAAAGTGGAACTGTAAAATGAAAGAATTACAAAACAGATCCAATGTAGACATAATGACCAGCTTGATTCAAAAATTTGCCTCAAATATATAAATAGTCCTCTAGAATTACATTTCTGTATAAGCAACTTGCCACAGGGATATTGCAGTTATTAAAAGGAAGGAACTAGATTACAACAGCTGGGATCTACAACAAAATGTTACAGGAGTGCTTCTGTACAGGGTTTCAGCCAACCAGCCATGCCCTTTTGCAGAATATTCCATTCCATTTCCCCTTCCTCCCCAGTTTTCCCTTTCAGCAGTCAACATTCTGTGGCCACTCAGTATGCTCAATTCTCATTGGGCTGTTTTGCTGTTAAGTAACCCCACCCATGAGTCACACCCCATTTTTTGCTATCAATTATACCCTCAAAGGCTAATTGAGCTACAATTACATGTGTTTGTGTGTAATATGTAGTCTCTGTATAGGACTGTAGCCTCAGTCATGAGGCTGCCATTTTATAAACTTCACATTATAAACAAACAATACAAACATATATAGGTAAGGCCTACTGAAATAAATCAAAATTATATATAAGTAAAATAGGATTGGAACCCAACGATGGAGTTAGCATATTATGCTGATTTTTTCCAAAGTGTATTTTTTAAATCACAATTTATATACTATACTTTTGAATCATAGTCTGGAAAATATCAGTGTCCTTCTTTACATAAATAGGGAAAACAATGAGCCAAAACATTTCATGCTTTTGCTGCCAAAATTCCCAAAGTTGCGATCACTAGATTATATTAAGGTTTTCCAGAAAAAACACACACCAGGACAATTCTTCCTACTTCTTCATCCTCTGAATATATTATAAGTCACCATCTTCATCCTCAACCTTTACATCATGCTTAGAAGTGGTCAAAGCACTTCAGTAATGTTTACAAGAGCCCTGTAAGGTAGGTCAGTTTGATCACCCCCATTTTGAAAATTAGGAGCTGGAGCTGTTTTATACAGACCTAACAAATGCTGCTAAATTTATCTAGACCAGCCTTACTACTTCCTAGTCTGACAGTACAGTATCATGTCTATGAATCATGTTTGCACTACACTGATGCAGTTCCAGTAACATGTCATTGTTGATATTTCCCAGAATCAAGCATGTTTTCTCTTTGTCTGGCTTCCAGTGCTTACAAAACATGGATAATGGAAAATTTAATTGTCTATGTGTCTTTAGGAACCACAGTTCTATATACTTCCTTAAAAGGGACAATTCTGGAGAATTGCACAGGGCCATTCTTCGTTCATTGAATTCTAGCTTCTTGCCCATCTCAGGGTTTTTTGTTCCCTAGCTCAGCTTCGTCCATTTTCCCTTGCCACCCGGACTTTTGGAACTGTCTCCCGGAGCATTTGCAGACTGTTCCTTCAATTACTGTTTTCAAATCTCAGCTAAAAACCTTTCTTTTTTCCAAAGCCTTTGGGATCTCAGTTTAGGTTTTACCTTTATAATTCTGTATAACCAGAGTATGTGAACCTGAAGTGTCTGTCTTGTTCTCAGGGCCAGCACCAGGCATGACTGGGCCCTTGGACACCAGCCTGCCCCGGACCCACAGGGTCAGAAGACTGAACACCCCCGCCTGATACAGGTGTTGCGGGGCATAAATAAGCCTGCCCACCTGAGCTACCTACCTGTCGCGTCAACCCCTTAGGGACGCCCCTGATGGCCATTGGTCAAAGTAAACAAATAATCCTGATGCAAAAGTTTGCTTTCTGTATCAGCTTTCTCTCTGCTTAGTTCACAGAAGGAACAAGCGCATTAGTACTACACATTACAGAGTAAGCATTACCATAAAAATGTGGCAACTCAAAGGAAAGGGCACTCAAAGAGCAACATATTTATCTCTGCAGAATAGTCCATCCAGCATGCAACAAATGAGATCCATTTGCTTTGATTCAAGCAATGCCACCTATTGGCTGGGAAAAACTTCGACAGGCTAGGAAAAGTGCTTTGGTTGCAGCCAAACTACTGAAGTGAAAACAGAGTTTGGGAGCAAGTCAGTGAGGTCTCTTTTGTTTTTTTGTTTTTGTAGGATTGGTTGCTTCCTTAAAGAGAAGATATATCCATATCAAAACCAGCAGGATCATAAGAAGTTCCAGGCAGATGGAATCACAACCAAATGCTTTGTTCTTTAGGCTTTATCTGCCTTTTAAACTGTATCATATCACCTTAAACAGTCATGGCTCCCCCCCCCGAATTCTGGGAACTGTAGTTTGTGAAGGCTGCAGAGAGTTGTTGGGAGTTCCCTATTCCCCTCACAGACCTACCGTTTTCAGAGTTCCCTGGGAAGAGAGATTGACTGCTAAACGACTCTGAGAATTGTAGCTCTGTGAGGGGAATAGAGGGTCTCCTAACAACTTTGGGTATGGGGTAAAGCCATCAGAACCACTTTATTCTACCATTTAGGACTGCTACCTGGTACTGTTGACCAGGACTGTGTTTCCTTATATTCTTTATTTATTTATTATTTGATTTATATCCTGCCCTTCCAGCGGGAGCCCATGGTGGTGAACAAAAGCACCAAAAACACTTTAAAACATCATAAGAACAGACTTTAAAATACATTAAAACAAAACATCTTTAAAAACAATTTTTTAAAAAAAGCTTTCAAGACATCTTAAAAAAAGGTTAAAAACATATTATTATTATTTTTTTTAAAAGGTTTAAAAACGTCTTAAAAAGCAATTCCAACACAGACGCAGACTAGGATAAGGTCTCAACTTAAAAGGCTTGTTGAAAGAAGAAGGTCTTCAATAGGCATCAAAAAGATAACAGAGGTGCCATGCCTGTCTAATATTTAAGGGGAGGGAATTCCACAGGGTAGGTGCCACCACACTAAAGGTCCGTTTCCTGTGTTGTGCAGAACGGGCCTCCTGATAAGATGGTATCTGCAGGAGACCCTCACCTGCAGAGTGCAGTGATCAACTGGGTATATAAGGGATAAGACAATCTTTCAGGTATCCTGGTCCCAAGCTATATAGGGCTTTGTATACCAGGACTAGAGCCTTGAACTTGGCCCGGTAGCAAATGGGTAGCCAGTGCAATTCTTTCAGCAGCGGGTGACATGTTGGCAGTACCCTGCCCCAATGAACAGTCTCGCTGGCGCATTTGCACCAGCTGCAGCTTCCAGACCAACCTCAAGGGCAGCCCCACATAGAGTGCATTACAGTAATCCTGGAGGTTACGAGTGCGTGGACAACTGCTGGGAGGAAGGGCAGGATATTAATCAAATAAATAAATAAAATAAAAAACAGTGGTCAGGCTATCCCAGTCCAGAAATGGCTGCAGCTGTCTTACCAGCCAGAGCTGGTAAAAGTCACTCCTAGCAACTGAGGTCACCTGGGCCTCTAGCAACAAAGATGGGTCCAGGAGCACCCCCAGACTACGGACCTCCTCTTTCAGAAGGGGTACAACCCCATCCAAAGCAGGCAACTGACCAATTATCTGAACTCGGGAACCACCAACCCACAGCGCCTCCATCTTGCTAGGATTCAGACTCAGTTTATTGCCCTCATCCAGCCCACCACTGAGTCCAGGCAGCGGTCCAGGGCTTGCACAGCCTCTCCTGATTCAGAAACCTGTAAAACAGTGCCTCCAATACCTATCTCACCAAATCAGCCCAGAAGAATACCATGGTCAATGGTATCAAAAGCCGCTGAGAGATCAAGTAAGAGTAACAGGATTGCACTCCCCCTGTCCTTCTCCCGATAAAGGTCATCCATCAGGGCGACCAAGGCCAATTCAGTCCCATAACCAGGCCTGAACCCAGACTGGAACAGGTCAAGATAATTTGTTTCATCCAAGAGTACTTGCAATTGCTGCGTCACAACCCTCTCAATCACCTTCCCTAAGAAGGGGGTATTTGCGACTGGTTTGTAATTGTTGCAAACCAGTGGGTCCAGAGTGGGCTTTTTCAGAAGCGGTCGAATCACCAGTCAAATCACCGCCTTTCAGGTGGTTGGAACCACTCCCTCCCTCAATGATGTGTTGACCACACCCTGGATCTACTTGGTCAACCCCCCTCAGCAAGCGTTAATAAGTCAAAAAGGGTAAGGATCAAGAGGACATGTTGCTGGCCACATCATCACAAGCACCTTGTCTACAACATCAGGCCACATCAACTGAAACCATTCCCAAGAAATTGCAGGAGACATTGCACTGGACACCTCATTGGGGACTACAGTAGATGTGGATGGGGCATCAAGACTGCTACAGAGGCGAGCAACTTTACCCTCAAAGTTCCTTGCAAACAATTCACAGTGGGCCTCCAAAGGGTCTAAAACTCCATTTCCTGGAGTTGATGTCAACAGATCCCTGACAATAAAGAAAAGCTCCACTGGATGGCTACTTGAGGATGTGATGGAGACAGAGAAGTGGGCCTTCTTCGCTGCCTTCATCACAGCACAATAGGCATGGTTATGATGTTTTACTCGTACCCGATCAGCCTCACAGCACGTCTTTCTTTCACCACTTGCGCTCTAGCAGTCATCCAGCCTGTTTCATTGCCCTTAACTCACTGGTGTACCAAGGTGCAAACCGGGCTCCACAATGCTGGAGAGGGTGCCTGGGGGCAACTGTGTCAAGAGCCCAACGCGCCTCGCTGTTCCACAGCGTGATAAAGACTTCAACAGGGTCACCTGCTCTATCTACTGGGAACTCCCCCAGGGCATTCAGGAATCCAGTGGATTCCATTAGGCTCTGGGGGTGGACCATCTTAATCTATCCACCACCCCTGCAGGGAAAGATAGGAGCCATAAGTCTAAACTTCACCAGGAAGTGATCTGACCATGACAATGGGGTGACATCCATCCCCCTATCTCCCTTCCTCCATCTGGAGCAAAAACCAAGTTGAGGGTGTGCCCTGCCCTATGCACCAGGCCAGTGACAACTTGAGACAGCCCCATGGTCGTCATGGAGGCCATGAATTCCCGAGCTGGAACACAAGAAGCAGCCTCAGTGTGGACATTGAAATCACCTAGGACTATTGTTCTGGGCTCCTGCAATACCACAGCTGAGATGGCCTCCGCCAGCTCAGTCAGAGAAGCTGCCGGGCAACATGGTGGACGATACACCAACAGCAACCCTAGTTTCCTGTCTCCTTGGCCTGACACCAGGTGCAGGCCCTCACAGCCAGCTCAAAAACAGAGTGGCTTCCTGGTTACAGAAATGGAACTTCTGTAGACCACAGCAACTCCTCCTCCCTATCCCTGCAGCCTGTGCTGGTGTTGCACCGAGTATCCAGGTGGGCAAAGTTGGGTCAGATCAACTCCTCCAAGCTCATCCACCCAGGTCTCGGTAATTGGCACCTTCACCCACAATCAAATCATATATGAGTGTGGTCTTATTGTGTACCGATCTGGCGTTAAACAACACACACAGGCCAGTGGGCATAGCAGATAAGCAACGAGGACCCCATCCATGAGAGGTGTGGCAGCAAGGAACAAGGCTTAGACATGATGCATGTATGTTTACATGCAGGGGTTCATTAAGAAAAACATAATCCAGGAATGGAAGTTACATGAGCAGGGGTGGAAAGTGTGAGGTGGGAATAGACATGGAAGGAGATGAGGTACAATCTGGAAAAAGAGGTTGCAGAAAGTTTGGAGGCAGCGGGCCTGATGTGGCTTTACATGCTGAGGAATGGAGGCGAAGAACTTATGCTGTATTCAAGTTGTTGCTATGCAATGAACTTGAATCAAAGGCTACATCTCTACAGCAATGGCCTCTGATCTGTTTGGTGCTCTTGAATACAACTTGAATGCAGGATGTCCCTGGAGAACATCAAGGGTATTTTCCTTATATGCTAAAAGCGAGGACCAGCCATGCAAACAAACTGCATAAACTGCAAATTGGCTGTGTGAACGGGCAGAGGTGCCAGAATTGGCTAAAGTTCACTGATTATATGGACTGCAGGAATCTGAGGTGGATGGGAACATAAGAAGAGCCAATGGCCCATCTCCTCCAGCATCCTGTTCTCACAGTGGCTGACTATACGCACACAAGGAGAACCGGAGCAAAAGAGCACCCTCCCCACTTGTGATTCCCAGGAATGGGCATTCAGGGGCCTATTGCCTCACACAGTGGAGGTCCAAGTGTGCTAGGCACATGTGGCTTTTTCACTGTAAACTCCCCTGCTATCCATAATTTACTCTCAGATTGGTGCCTCTGCTTTCATATGTTGGGGACAATGCTGAACAGCTCCCCTCCCTCCCCCCCCCGTTGAGATTTCTGCGTGTATTTTAATTCTGCAGCGACCACGAGCCAAGCTAGCATGAAACCGCCTCTGGAGGCTGGCCACAATCCTCCGGGCTTCCCCACACGCTCGCCTCACTCGGAGATGAAGGGAAGCTTTCTCCCCCGCCTTTCTGCGTAGCCCCCCCCCCCGGCATGTGACACCCTGGCTCCAGCCCCGGGAGCCTCTCGGCGGCTTCGCTTCCCCGCCCGTCCCCAGTTCGCTTCCTCTCCCGCCCCCTGCGTGTCACTCGTGCTCTTTGCATATGTGGCCCTCCCCGCAGCCCCATATACCCTCTCCCTCGCGCCAGCCGAGGCCAGAGGAGGAGCAGGAGGCGAGGCAGCGGTGTGCACGCTGCGGCCCAGCCTCCTTTTGCCAGCGCGAGCCGCCCGCCTTCTCTTGCCGCAGCGGCACCACAGCCACCGCCAAGCCCTGCCTGCTTCACTCACAGACACGCTGAGGCGGTCGGCCAAGGAGGACCGCGCTGCTTCTCTTGCCTTGAAGAGGAAAGACAGCCGCTCTCGGCTCGGGCGAAGGAGGCTGAAGGACGCACACAGAGAGGGAGGGTGGCACAGAGGCATCCGCTAAAACTGGGGCGAGGAGAAAAGACCGGCCCCGGCTCCCGCTCTCCTTTCGCTGCTTCCATGCCGTGAGCTGCCCTGGTCTGAGGAGGCAGGACTGGAGGCGACCCCGTGGAAGCGCCGTCTGTAAGTTTGAGCCTCTTCCTTCCGACCTGTTGCAGCGAGCATTGGTTTGCTCAAGGGCAGGCTGTACCCTGTCTTGGTGGGTCGATGGGCCAAAGAGGGAAGGTTGCCATTGAACTCGGTTAGGATCGGTGAGCTTTGCATCTTCTGTCCGGCTTGAGGGGAGCCCTTGCGTGCTGCCCGCCCGATCCTATGCATGCTTCCTCAGAACTAAGTTCCACTGAATTCAGTCGGACGTGCCCAAACGTGAACGGATGGGATTGCGCCTTTAGCCCTGAGACATGACCCTTGTGCGTTTTGAGTCCCAGGGCTAAGACCGGCAACGTATGCTTTTGGGCTTGCACGGAGTTATGTACCCCTCAGAAGTAGCCTCCACAAGGGAGGGCGGGGGTTGGTGGGAAGCGGACCGGATGATTGCGGGTCAGGAGGTGCAAGGGATAGAGCCCCTGTAGTTTTTAATTTTGAAATTAAGCTGTGTGTGGCTAGTGTGTGGTGTGTCATGCGCCTGGGGTTTCATTCTTTGGGGACAACTATAAGCCTACAGAAAGGGAGCTGGGTTGGAGACGGGCACGTTTCTTTCTTTTTCCGTCCCACAGGAAGAGGGAGGCTCAGAGGGTGTGCTGCTTGCTTCCTTCCTCCCGCTTCCCAGGGATGGCTCTGGTTTCCCCCCCTCCCCGCTTCACTTCAAAGCAAAGGGAAGTGAGAGGCAGCCGTTGACAGAGCTTTTGTATTTTGTAGAGGCGCGCTTGGCGCGGTGGTCTTCCATGCGACTGCAGAACGTGCGAGGAAGTTAGCTGTACATGTTTAACATTTCAGGCGTCAAAGTTCAAGAGAATTTTGATGGACGGACCCTCAAAATAAAAACGTGATAATTGAAACGTAAAATAAATCTCGCGCACATACTACCCTATATCACTGGGAAATTTGAAGTGTGTGTTGAAGATTACCATACCGAAATTTCAATAATGAGAGAGAGAGAGACAGAGGAAGGTATACATATTTTATTTAATTTTATGAAATTGGGATTTTATCCATTGTGCTGTGATGGTCTGAAACAAAGGAAACTTCAAAGTAAAGGATATTGGGCAATCCTAGATGTCACTTTTTCAGTTGTAGGTGGTCACTGTAAATGGAAATGGACTGCCTTCAAGTGCGACCCTGTGAATAGGGCTTTCGTGGTAAGTGGTATTCAGAAGTGGTTTACCATTGCTCTCTGAGGCTAAGAGGCAGTGATTGGCCCAAGGTCACCCAGTGAGTTTCATGGCTGTGTTGGGATTCGAACGCTGGTCTCCCAGGTCCTAGTCCAACACTCTAACCCAGTGGTTCTCAAACATTTTTGGTTAACGGCGCACTGTAAAACATATAAAAAATTTTTGGCGCACATCATGTACAAAATTAAAAATATATTAATATATTTTAAACTATGAATAAAAATAACTTAAACCATAGAAAACTATTACTTACCCTATACAAATGGGTTTCTTCTCATTTTTAAAATATACTTTCATAATATTTGAGGCACAATTAGCCACCTCTTAGGGCGCACCAGTGTGCCTGGGCGCACCGTTTGAGAATCAGTGCTCTAACCATTATGCCACACTGGCTTTCTGTGGTCACTGTGAAGAGGTCTTTTTATAAGAAATCTTCACCTGACTAAAATCCTATGAAAAAGATTATCCAAGCAAAAACTTTTAATGCTAGTTCAAGAAAGCAGATTAATCTGTATTATGCTATGTTTATTGGAAACCTGATAAGAAGATACAGTAGTGACAGATATTTGTACATTGAACATCCGTATTACTATGGATCTGTTTCTGGTAAATCCAGATCAGGAGGACCCTGGAAACCAAAATTGGTTAAATAAACAACAGAGTGGAATCTTTCCCTAGCAGTATATATGAGCACATGTAAAAAAGAATGATGCTATTTGCTTAGTAATTGAGTCCATCCCTCATGCAGCTTCTTTGACGTTTGAGAGAGGGCTGTGCATAGGAAGTAAAAGGTGATTTTTTTGCCTTAGGGTGTTTTCTTTTTAATTTGGTAGGGTATTATTGCTGCATATGAAACACAGAAGGTTAGTAAGGGAATACCCTTTATTGGAAAAGCTGCTTAGAAAAAGGTATGTGCAAATGTTGAGTTTTTCCAGATTTCATCCTAAGACCAAAGAATTGGTCTTTGCAACTTGACTGTGCTTATACTATGCTTATGCAGTGTGTGTTCTGCAAGTTGCTCAGGAATAAATCCATGCCCACACTTACACACATATATATCAGCTGAATTATTGAATAGTCACTGAAGATAACATTTCAATAACATGTTCGTTTTGTCTCTACCTGTGCTAAGAAATTATTACTCATAATCAATTCTTTGCTAATTTCCTTATTGGCTTGGCCAAGACTCCCAGTTGCCACAATTTTTCTTTGGAGATGAAGTAGAACCTCCAAGTTCAAAGGCAATATACCTATGAATACCAGATGCTGGGGGACAAACAATAGATGATAGCCATTGCCATCATGACTTACTTGTGAGCTTGCAAAATCAGCTGAATTATTGAGTGGTCACTGATGTTTGTAGGCTGGTGCTGGAAACAGACTGGACTGGTCCAGCAAAGTGTTATGTTCTGAAAAGCTTTAAGAGAATGCTGAGCATGAGCTATCAGTCAGTTGTATAGTTGCTTTGACATGCTTCTTATTGAATTCCTAATAATGCAGCAGTGTTTCAGTTTGAGATGTACTCTTTATGTGCAGTTTACATGTTGTTAATTTTATGGGAGAAATTACCTTAAAGGGTGTTGCCTCATTTTTTTGTTCAGTTTTTTTGCAAGTTATCTTTGCTAAAATATTTGTGGCTTGCATAATTTGCAGCAACAAATGAAAGGAGCAGTGTTTCAACTGTTAGTTTTAAACGCAATACAGCTACACTTATCCTAGTGGATTGTAGGACACCCCAAATGTCCAGATAATCTAACATTCATATAAATGAAATGGAGCCATGTGGGAGATAGCTGGTCAGGCATAAGGTCTGAGGTTTTATAACAGCGTTCTGTTGCATTCTTATGGGATGAAATTGTGCACATTAGAAACCAGATATATTTATTTAGGTATTATTTCATAAATAACAATAATTTGTGATTCAAAGTGTATTTTGATAGTTATTGTAGGAAGTGTATAAGGGATAAACATTTGGAAATTGTGCATTTTTATGAGGACATGGATTGTTACAGATTCAGGATCTCCTATGTGATGCTGAATAGTCACACCTAGGAGAGTAATTTTTTTTATTTCATTTTGCTTTGACAATATTAATAATTTACTACATAGAACTAGACCTGCTGCAGGTGCACTTTAACAAGTATTTGTTTTTAAATATAATTTAAATTCGCATTTCTGCTATTGAAGTGGTGTGCACCACACACTAAGCCAAACCTTGGCTTAGCAAGATCATGCAACTGGGTGGGCTTGGAGACTATGAGCTCACAACCGCTTTGCTCCTCCCTGATCTTGTTTGCTCCTGTGCTGCACTGAACTAAGCCAACACGTTGCCTGTCTCATGGTTGAGCTATCTCATCACTAATCATGAGCTGTAACCAAGGTTTGCTTTTTGCAGAAGCAAAAGGAACCAAGGAGGAGCAAAGCAGCTGTGAACTCCTCTCTGTGAGCCTGCACATTTATGTAGTCTTACTAAACCAAGGTTTGACTTAGTGTGTTGTGCAAACTGGGCCAGTATAGTATGTGTTGAGCTACAGACTTCCTGCCTAGGACTCTATGAAGGTTTGATCCCATCATAAGCAGACTACTATGTCTGCCTAGAGTCTATTTCACACGCATGAAGGATTCTATCTTTGCAGAGGTCAAGGCAAGATTTTTTATAGGGTCAGATCTGGGAAGTTTCTTTCTTAATTGATGTTTGCTTGCTTGATGCTTCAAGTGTCTCAGATGCCCTAGGCTTTATTTCCTCCTGTTTTCTGCTTGTGACATAAATCTAGCCCCAGATGGTTTTCTGCAGTAGGTTGAAATGAGAATGAGTTCCTTCTAGATGTGTGATGCCAATTGAGTGCAGTGATTGGGGACACCCTCCTTCTGGCATTACTATATTCTAAATATGAATTAGACCAATCAGGAAAAACTAAGGTAGTTTCACAGTATGTATCAGGTTCCAGCTGCAAGTTTTCACCTGATGATTCCAACTGATGGAGAGATAACATCTTCTAACTTTCCGGTAGGTAAAGCAGGGCTCCTTGAGGCAACAAGGTAAATGCTCACCCAAGATTAGCTTCTTTGGCTCTTGAATGTCAGATTAATCGTTGCTTGTTTGTCAGATAATGTGCTTAACTATAACAGCTAATAACAATTTTATTCAGTGTGTCTAATCTGATATATATATGATGAGACAATGCAATCTTAAACATGTTAACTCTGAAATAAAATCCATGTAGAATTAATGTGGCTTACTCAGTGGTAAATGTGCTTTGATTGCAGCCTAAGTTGATATTTGGTGATATTATTCTTGATTACTGCTACTGTTCCATGTTTCAGGGTAAACACACTTACTATTCTGCCAGTTCCAGAGCGTCTCCACTTCTCCCTTCTGAAAACAGGGGTACATGACGCTAGTCAAACCTGCCACTTTTTACTGTAAAACCTGGTGGGAGCAGCTTGAGTGCGTTTTATGTTTAAATTCAGGTTCAAAGAGAACTTGCAACTGATTGGCAGATCAACCCATTCCTCTTCCAGGTGTGGTTAATAGAAACGCTTTGCTCTGGTGACAAATGTGTTCACAGCCTTAGTTAATGCAGAAATGGTAAACGTTATACTAGGAATGAAGATTATGTGACTGCTTTGCAAAGTGTAACCCAGAAATATATTTACAGTGCTGTTCAATCTATACAAAGGCCACTAAGCAACCAAAAATCCAGATAATAAAAAGATTACTACATGTTCGACCATCAAGGTATGCCATAGTGCTACCTGTACATTATAGCTGGCCATTGACAGATTTCTCCTCAAATTGAGGCTATGCTTCACAAATCAAAGATACTTTGTTCTGAGAAAATAGTATTAAGATTGGGCTGCAAAGCTTGAAAACCTTCTGGTTTCGGAACAGTTTCCACAAATGCTTACCAGAGGACAGCACCTATGCTAGAAGAGCTGCCAGAGCTAGAATGACAGACAATGCTGTTTCCATGATGCAGTACTAAACAGGGGGCTTTTCAAAGGAGGAGAACCCTTGTCTCTCGTAAGGGGCAGAGCAATCCAGCACAACCCTGATCTGTGATGCAGGAGGTTTGTATGAGGTGGAAGGATCCCTCCACCCAGCACTGCCGGCCTCCATCAGCAGAGGAAACTCGCCAGCAAGGAACACCCCAGCACACCCATTCAAGTGGCGGGCTCATGAGAGCTACTATGGGTAGTATTACCACTGGATTTTGAGCCGGCCTTACTGCCATCATCATGTGATGGGAGTGGGCTCAATCTGGACCTTTTTGCTGCATGTGCCTGAGAAGTGGCACAGTGAAGGGGAATTTTTACCTGCCTTCCCAACTTCTGCCCTGGCCGGCACAAGTAGCAAGACTCTGACTGTGGCAGTGGTTGCAACGCTCCATCAGGCCCCACCACTGCAGGCCAGGGGCTAGGATTGCAGACTAACTACTCTATTATGTGTGGGGGACGGGGGCAGGTTGATAGCCTGTTTCTGTCTGGGCTGTTTCCTCCCCTGTAGTGGCCCCTCACTTTTTCTCCGAGGGAACTAGGGTATTGTGGGTGGCATTCAATGCTGGTCCTACTCAGAGTAGACCCAATGAAGTTAATAAATATGACTAACTTGGGTTCATTAATTTCAGTGAGTTCACTCTGAGTAGGACTTAGTTGAATATAACCCTGTGTTTCTAATCAAACATTATGGACATCTTGTATTGCAAAAGAGGCCTACTCTTCTAGAGCTTGGAGTTCTGTATGTCTAGGGCCTGGCTGCAGCCTTTCAGATGCCATGCCTGACTCATCTCCCAGCAGCAGATTAATGAATAGTTTCTCTTTCTTCTGTGGACACTTTCTGGTTGGGTGACAGGCTTAGTCTTGTGGGAAAGTTTCATGGAGATCATGACAGATTGTATCTTCCTGCTCTCCCAACTTCCTTCACTCCTACCTTTTGAGTGTGGAGACTTACTTGGGCTCTTTTGTGGGGTGGGGTGGTTTCTATGAAACTTGATTCAAAGCTGGTCTGACCTGTACAGCAAGTAGACCTAACCCCACTGGACTCTAAACTCTCTTATGAGTGAAAGAGCTTTCCACTGTGGTCAAGGTGGGTTGAAACTTCCACTCAGCTGCTTTCTGTCCTATCTGTGTTCTCTTGGTGCCACAATGCCTCCTATCTTGTGTGCCTTCCTAATAGGACAAAATGTGCCAACTTGAACCTAGAATTGATAATAAAGATAAGGCTGCAAGACTATTTTGTTAGGGTGCTGGCCTGTAGATTCATGTTGTCACAGCCCTATGTCCCTATCTTGTCCCCACATTTTAGCCTCTTAGCTGAATCTAGATTCCTACTTTATTCTGAGTTAATCCCAAGGGTTTGCTCTGCTGGCGGGGAAGGGTAGTATGAACATATATGCTTTCTTGAAACATACTCCTCTTGAGATTAATACAATAATTTGTGCTCTAAAAATGGGAGGATACTTGCAAAATTGGGGCTCTACTTTTTTTTAGGATATATTTTGCTCTTTCTTAGGATATGTGCTTGTTGTTTTTATGTGGCTTCAAATCGATTATGACTTATGGCGACCCTATGAATCAGTGACCTCCAAGAGCATGAGCTACCCTGTTCAGATCTTGTAAGTTCAAGTCTGTGGCTTCCTTTATGGAATCAATCCATCTCTTGTTTGGCCTTCCTCTTTTTCTACTCCCTTCTGTTTTTCCCAGCATTATGGTCTTTTCTAGTGAATCAGGTCTTCTCATTATGTGTCCAAAGTATGATAATCTCAGTTTTATAATTTTAGCTTCTAGTGACAGTTCTGGTTTAATTTGTTCTAACACCCAATTATTGGTCTTTTTTGCAGTCCATGATATGTGCTACTCATAACATAATGATCCATGTTTGCCTTTCATTTTACATACCTTTTTGTGGAACAGTCTTATCAGGACACCATCTTAATGAGGTTAATTTGTGGATGCTGGTGTTCCAAGCAGTATTTTTACATTCCTTAATGTATTGTGTCTTGTTCCTTTTCCTGCTATGATTCAGAGCAGGAGAATGTTTTAAATATGTGTATCTGCATAATTAGTGGATCAGCTGCTCTATACTGGGGAGGTGCAACAAGAATCAGAATTGCTTCTTTTTTCCCTCTTCCTGACTTACAGTGCCACCATATATTGCCATGAAAGTAGGAGATCTGGTTTGCCAAGATAAACCTGCTGTCTTGAGCAACAATTTTCAGAATGTGCCAGTTAAGGAATGTGTGTTTAAAAAATGCAAACAGGCACAACGTTCTGTGTCGTCAGCTTCTGTTTAACATTACTCAGAATACTGTTGTGCTTCGCATGGGGAGGGAGGAGATAACATAATTGTTGTTGTTGTTAAAATGACTTACACTGTTCTCGTAAGACTTAACTATTTTTTTTAATTTTAGGTGTGGAAGAAAATGTCCGTCAGCATGCATGAGAATCGCAAATCTAGAGCCAGCACTGGCTCCATAAACATATATTTATTCCACAAATCTTCATATGCTGACAGTGTCCTCACTCATTTGAATCTTCTGCGCCAACAGCGTCTTTTTACAGATGTGCTTCTCCATGCTGGGAACAAGTCATTCCCTTGCCATAGAGCTGTCCTAGCAGCTTGCAGTCGCTACTTTGAAGCCATGTTCAGTGGAGGACTCAAAGAGAGCCAATCCAGTGAAGTCAACTTCCATAATTCCATCCACCCAGAGGTTCTAGAACTTCTCCTGGACTATGCTTACTCCTCAAGAGTCATCATCAATGAAGAAAATGCAGAGTCTCTTTTAGAGGCAGGTGACATGTTGGAGTTTCAAGACATCAGAGATGCTTGTGCAGAATTCTTGGAGAAGAACCTTCATCCTACTAACTGCCTTGGTATGCTGCTTCTGTCGGATGCTCATCAATGTACCAAACTTTATGAGCTCTCTTGGAGGATGTGCTTAAGCAACTTCCAGGCTATTAGCAAAAGTGAAGATTTTCTCCAGCTCCCAAAAGACATGGTTGTACAGCTCTTGTCTAGTGAAGAATTAGAGACTGAAGATGAGAGGCTGGTGTATGAGTCCACCATGAACTGGATTAACTATGATCTGAATAAACGCCATTGCTGTCTACCAGAACTGTTGCAAACTGTGAGACTGGCTCTTTTGCCAGCCATCTATCTAATGGAGAACGTTGCTACTGAGGAGCTTATCACCAAGCAGAGAAAGAGCAAAGAGATAGTTGAAGAAGCAATAAGGTGCAAATTGAAGATTTTGCAGAATGATGGTGTAGTCACCAGTTTGTGTGCGAGGCCTCGAAAAACTGGTCATGCTCTATTTCTTTTGGGAGGACAAACCTTTATGTGTGACAAGTTGTACCTGGTTGACCAAAAAGCAAAGGAGATCATCCCAAAAGCTGACATCCCAAGCCCGAGAAAAGAGTTTAGCGCATGTGCTATCGGCTGTAAAGTCTATATTACTGGTGGCCGGGGATCTGAAAATGGAGTCTCTAAAGATGTTTGGGTGTACGATACACTTCATGAAGAGTGGTCCAAGGCTGCTCCCATGCTAGTAGCTCGGTTTGGCCATGGTTCTGCTGAACTCAAACATTGTCTTTATGTTGTAGGAGGGCATACAGCAGCCACTGGTTGCCTTCCAGCTTCTCCTTCAGTATCCTTAAAGCAAGTAGAACAGTATGATCCTGTGACCAACAAATGGACGATGGTTGCTCCACTTCGAGAAGGAGTAAGCAATGCAGCTGTAGTCAGTGCAAAGCTAAAGCTGTTTGCTTTTGGTGGTACTAGTGTCAGCCATGATAAGCTACCCAAAGTTCAGTGTTATGACCTTTGTGAAAACAGATGGACAGTACCAGCCACCTGCCCCCAGCCCTGGCGATACACAGCTGCAGCTGTTCTGGGCAACCAGATTTTTATTATGGGTGGAGATACTGAATTCTCTGCATGCTCAGCTTATAAATTCAACAGTGAAACTTACCAGTGGACTAAAGTGGGAGACGTTACAGCTAAGAGAATGAGCTGCCATGCAGTAGCATCAGGAAACAAGTTGTATGTTGTTGGGGGATATTTTGGCATCCAGAGATGCAAAACACTAGATTGCTATGATCCTACTCTAGATGTATGGAACAGCATAACCACAGTGCCCTACTCCTTAATTCCCACTGCATTTGTGAGCACGTGGAAGCATCTCCCTTCTTAACAGCATGTGTGCCTATACAGGTAAGAAACCACATCTGCAAATTACAGTGGCTTTTTTACATTCATATAGCTATATCATCTATAAGCTCAAGAGATTAAATGTTCACTACAATGCTTTTTCTTAGCAGAATAGGAAACAAAAAAGCCTGGCATGATTCAGCCAATGCCGTATCATGTTGACAGAATCAGGAATAGAACCCCACTTTCTTAATTAAACCTCATGACTTGCAATATAGGATTAGTTTGTACAAGATGTTTTGTTCAGTGCTGTGAGCAATCCTAATGGTCCCCAGTTATACATTTGTGTGGGCAATATAATTATGAACTGGTCAGTCACAGATAACAACTGTTAGTAATTCATGGTATGGGAATTGCTTTTAGATGTATTCATGGTTGCTTGCTTTACACATGTTTATGCAAGTATGTGCTTGAGGGTAGTTGGGGACTGCTTGCATATAGATTACAAAATATTCAAACTTTTTTTTTCTAATACTGGATAGCATTGTCAGAACTATATGAGATTAACATAAAATGGTCCACTAGACTCCTATTATTTCTAAGATTGTTTTGTTAACTGTGCTACTTGGAAATAAGTTAAATAGAAATCAGTAGGGCTAATTACAAGAAAATGTATTTCCATTTATGGTGCAACCAGGATAGTTAGTAACTTGAAAGTACAAATGGGCAGATATCGTTTGCATGGACTATCTTTTTTGAAAAGGCCTTTGGGATATAACGTTAGAGAAAAATGTTGTGCACCCATATAGCTGAATTTGGTGGGATCAGGGTTATTTATAACATTTAAATAGAAAGCATCTCCTCTGGAGGAGAGGGAAAAGAATTAGCTCGTGTGTCTGATGCAGAATCATGCTGACCTTACATTCATACAAATAGCTCATGTAATAATTTGCTCTGCAACTCAAAAGAGTGTTCCAAAGCCCATAAATTGTTTTATAGTTAAGTGCAGCAGCCCAGGTTTGTACCTGATGATGTGGGCAGAAGCATTGCTGGTGACTTCAGTGGAATGGCATCTGCTTACAAGCAACTCTGAATCTGAATCAGCTCATGCAGGTGCTCATACAGTTTTCCTGCTGTTGGTGCAAACATTTTTTTCTCTTATGATTTTTCCTCCCATTTTGGAATGCCAATAAAACCTTCCTTGCTATTTATACTTTTCTTAACAGTTGGCCAGTGAATGTGTAAATTTAATTCAAAGTGTTAACCACTTTTTTGCTGTTTCAAAACTGTAAAGTTTATTTCAAAGTTAATTTGAAATCCTAAATCTACTTAACTTGAACTCAGGACCAAGTTTGTTTTCATGTTTTCTGGAACAGTGGTACCTAAACTGTTTTTTCCCATGGACCACTTGAAAATTGCTGAGGGTCTTGGCAGACCACTTAATTATTTTTCTGCTTGTTGTAGGAATTGTAATGTGCTGTGCTAGATGCTGTATGATTTTAATTGTATTTTTATTGCTTTTATTTTTTATATATTGTATTTTGTTTGGGAATATGTGCCCTAGAATGTGCATAGCCCGATCCAATTCATAGCTTTTAAAAAGCAGACTACATATTAACTAGTAGTGGGACTACTCCAGTGTAAGTAGCCCCGAGAACTGCAATTCATGTTACAAGATGCTTGAACTGTAATTTCTTCTGGCATTTGGAAACTGCATAATAGATCTGTAAAGCCAACCCATAAAGACTCCTTGGTATTCTCTTCTTGCAAAGGTTAAAATGGCAAGATTAGAAGGACATAGCTGAGTAACTCTTGCAATAAAAGTAGGACAACCTATTATATAACAAAGAAGGATAGCCATTGGGGATAGCTATAAACCATAATTGCAAATCAGGCCATTGAAGTGCAAGGAAATCAGCCAATATGGTTGCAGGATCATAACCTTAATTCCAAAGAATTCAGGATAGCATATGAAGTTTTCCTATTCTTATCCTCTACAACCTTGTGAATTAATCATCGTCTCCCTGCCCCCTGGTCACAATGCTCCTACTGCTCTGCTCTTGTATCTCTGTAACTTTTAAAAGTCTAGCAGGGATGGGGAACCTTTTACAGCCTGAGGGCAGTATTTCCTCCTGGGCAACCTTCCAGGACTAAAGTCAAAAGTGGATGGAGCTAGCTGCAAAGGTAGGAGGAGCAGTAGATGTTTGTATGCCACCTTGAGCCTCTTGGAGGAAAGGTGGGATATAAATGCAATAAATAAATACCTTTGTACAGTAGGTTACATTTCAGCCATATAAAAAACCATATTCCCTATGCACATACACATTTCTCCAATCTCCATCCAGGCAAATGAGACATTCTCTGATATCACTTGAATGTGAAAATAACTTACATGCCAAAGGCTAATTGCAAATGTCCCATCACTAAAACAATTAAGCAAAAATGATAATCATCTGCCTTCTTAGAGCCCAGTAATGAGAGAGCTGGCCGCAATTCTTCAAATCACACTATTTGTAGTCTGTTGTTTTAGTTGTTATTGACGCAATCATCTTGCTAGAATCAAATTTTTCCACTTAGAATTGTGCCCAGAGGAATGCTGGTGCGGTCCTTTCTCTGAATTGTTCCAAAAATAACAATTATAATATGAATGTATAATATGTGCCCATTCAGAGGGTTGCCTTTTCACGTTAGTAAGGGCAGAGAGCAAATTTGCTTGCTGTGCTGCCTATCTCCGCCCCCACCTTCCAAGCTATTCCTTAGCTTCTGTAATACATTAAGATAACTGTAGAGTGTAATGTCTAGGGCTGTATATACATCCAGCAAGTATATCTCTTTTCTTTTTTATCTTTTTTTACTGTCTCCTGCTGCTCTGTCAGTGGGAGGGAGGGACAGAAAGGAAATTACTTCTAATTGAGCTCTGTTTTCATGGTGTTGTGTGGCCCCAGCCTGACAGCAGTTAGGAAGATCTTGAGTCTGCTTTGTCTCTTCTCTCAGACTTGCAGACTCTTGAGTAGCCCCCACACACAGGAAAAAAATCCATGTGTAAACTATACATGAAGACTGGCTTTTCAATGGTTGGAGCAGAACTTGGGAGGGGAAAAAGTAACACACCACTCATAGGAATTTGTAGACAACTCTAATCAACAAGAAATTTTTCATAAATAAGAAAGGGACTCTGTCTTTAATCTGCAAGAGATGTTGAGCTAGGGCTGCAGTGTTATCTTGAATGTACCCTTCCATACTGAGGTTCTTTCACAGTGCTTTTACTGTAATTTAAGGTTGAATTCAGCTTTCAGTAACACCCATGTACATTCAAATCAGTTGCACCAAGTTATCTGGAGCAGTTTTGCAATTACCCCAGCGGAAATCCCATCAAACTTTGCCTGGTACATTCTGGCAGAGCTATTAATTGCTGCTTTAAAAGCCTGCGTGGTGCCTGGTTTGAAAACTGGCTCTGAGCATAATAATGAAGTGAGAAGGTGGGGTATGCTGCTGCATCCAAAGCCAATTTTTTGCACTGAATAAACAACATACAGCAAAAAAGGCTTCAATGGAGAGGCACTGAAGCATACTATATTGTCACATGACAAAGCACAATGAAGCAGAGTTCTGACATAATGAATAGCAGAAACCTTTTAAATAAGGGGATTAATATGTCTGCCATTCATATGCTGAATCAGTTTTATTCAGGATTCTCCATGGTTAACAGAGGGCATCGGTTGGAGATTTTCTTCTCCAACAGGTTGCCTCCCCCCCCTTTGCTAGTTTGATTTGGCTCCTGGCCAAAATGGCTATCTTGCTGCTGCTTGCAGCTTTGCATTAGATGAATTTTTATTCGGTCTCTGGCATATTATCTGTTCATATAACTCATGGGAATGTGTGATACTGAACTGATCCGTCATGCTAAATGACTGTCCCCCCCCCCCCAGTTATTTATATTAAGCAGAAACTTTTGCTGCGAATACTCTCAGAATAAAGCTTAACAATGCAATCCTTTGCATCTTTACCCAGAAGTAAACTCCGTTAAGTTGAATAGGACTTACTCCAAGGTAAATTTGTATAGAATTGCAGCCAATTGGAGTTGTAGAGTCTGGCTTTAAACAAGTTTAATATTTTGTCGTTGTAGTCAATGAGCTGTCAGCTGCTAGCTATTGCACAGGTGCCAGCATGTTTGATAAGCTAGACCTGAAGTTTATTTTTTTTTTTAAAAAAAAGTCTTATGGCAGGGATTCCCAAACTGTGGTCCCTGAACCACCAGTGGGTCCACATTCTTCATTCAGGTGGTCCATGGTGCACCCGCATTAAATATTCATATTGATTTCTAATTATGTTTTTATGGCTTCTGTTTTATTCTATGGAATACAAATTGTAATACAATAAAATACAACAGAGGAAATACAAGACCCAATAAAAATACAATTTAAAACCATACGGCATCTACCATAGCGCATTACAATTGCTACAACAGGCCAGAAAAATTATTTAAGTGGTCCACCAAGACCCTCAGCAATCTGCAAGTGGTCTGTGGGGCAAACTGTCTTCTGGTATGTTATTTTTATCAAAATCCTTTAAACCTTGTTCTTTCTCTCCTTTTTTTAGCTTATTCCATTATTTGGTGAAGAAACGTTGGAACTTCTACCTTGGAGAAGCAGCTTTAATGAAGAAAAACTGTTTGGTTTTATTTTGTGTTTGAAGAAAATGTTCTGCACCTTCCAAATTCTTAAAAGCTGGAAATGAAGGAATGGGAGGGGGAATATTGTCTTCAGTATATCAGCCCATGGTTTAACTATGAATGAATGAACCTATGATCCTTGTGTTAGTAATTGTGGATTAATGTCAAGTGTAATCAGCCCTTCAAAGCAGGGGGATGGGGGAGGCCTGAACTCTTCAGAGCTGCACAACACAGCACAAACCCTCAATTTTCATGGACTTTGCTGTTTGTGTGCAAAATTTGAAATGGTTGTCACCTCCCTTTTGTGACAACTTGAAGTGTCAGCAGCAGCTGCAGAGGAAACAGGCCAGGTCTGAAGCAGCAAGATGTCTTTGTGAATGAAGATGCAGCTGAATCCCCCACCAGAGGGAAGAACTTGTTTTCCTAGGCAGTGTCTAGAGCATCAGTTTAAATTTTTAAATGGCTGAGCTGCATTGTTGTAGCTGCAGTGAGTAATCTACTACTTGCTAAGGAGTGGCACACCTATTAAAAAGAAAAGAAAAAAGTTTTGCAGCATTTGTGGGTGAAGGGAAATAACTCATTTTTCCACTACCCCCACATATTTTATTTCCTCTTGTATTTATTCATTACAACTGTCCTACTCTTAAATTGTGACTTGTTGTAGATATAGCTATTTATTGTTCAGTGCTTGCATGCGGAAACAATGCCTAGAGTGGTTTTCAAGTTATAAGGGCTTATGTGAATCGTATGTGTTGCACATTCTGTGGTCTCTGACTTGCTTGGCTGCACAAAAAAATGCTGAGTGATACTTGAGGTAAGGCGAATGAGGTAGGGGTCAGAAATTGAAGGATTACAAGATAGCATCTTAAATTACACATACACTGAAGGAAGAAGCCAAGGAGGTTACTTTCTCAGGCCACTGACTCCCTACGTTACATGCAGTGTGGCTTGCCAGCCAGTGGTATCCCTGTTACACTTTTCCTCGCCATACCTTTTTGAATGAACTCATCTGGAAGCAGACACAATCACTTAACAGCTTTCTTCTTGTGCAGCCCCATCGCTACTGGAAAAGAGGGGGAGCCCATGCAGAATTTCTTTGCACAGAGCCCTGTTTATGGCATTATCTAGCATTTATTTTGTTTATTTATTTATTTATATTTAGCTGATGGGATGTTTACCATTGACCCACTTCATCCAACCAAGGGAAGTATTTCTGATTCAAATTTGGAACAAAATACATAAGAGGGGAGAGGGATTTTTTGTTTATTTGTTTAGCCTTTAAAAAAAAATAACACTGACTTTGTCCACCCCCTTTTGAATTGAAATTGTAATCACACATGCACACACACATACTCAGCCACTCCATCATCAATATCTTACAAGGTTAGGCCTATTATTAGGAATGACAAATGAGAAAAAGTTACTAAGTCCTTAAATATTTGTATTAGTTCCTCAGTCAGTTAGTAAGTTATGCTTTCAAATGCATTGTACCTAGAAGTGTCACATAGTATCATGATCAAAATTCTCCCCCTCTAATTAATTTTCTTAATGTATTCTTACTTTCAAGTCTGATCATTCCATTCTTGTTTTTTACAGTGTGTTCCTTTGCCAGACTTTTAGTTGTGCTATTCATGAGAATTGATGCAGCCCAAACAGCATAAAGCTGCCAGTCCTCATTGTGATTGCTTGTCTTGTCTTAATGGTGTATAAGCAAATTACTTTAAAATGCATGCATGCATGCCTAAAAGGAATGAAGATGATTATGATGATGCTTGCTTACATGATGATAATAATGATGATGTAGCTCATCTCTTGCCCTCTTACCATATGGAACAATACTTACAGTATTCTTAGAGTGCATTCCTATGTGTTTACACAGAAGTAAACTCCACTGTGTTCAGTGGGTCTTTCTTTATAGTAAGTACATTTAGGATGGCAGCATCAGTCTTAAGAATTTTCTCATGCTGCCATGGGCTAATTTTTCTGACTCTCAATATGTGCATTTCTTAGGTATTATCTTTAATGAGAAATGGATGTGTGTGCAATTTTGCAAATAGTGAATTGTGGTTCTTAATATGGCTAGCAGAAAGGTTTTTAAGAAACTCTGTAAACTACACGATCCTTACATTTTGATTTGCAGACCACTGCTTTGCATTCTTTTGACAAGATCTCTTATTTTCTGATACTACAATTACAGCTATAACAAGGAAGGCTGTTTTACAGGATTCCAGAATAAAACTGCTTCTGAACTCTGATTCAAATGTACTGAGTGCCTGGGGTGAAGGAAAAGAGAAGGTGTTGCTAGGTTTGTGCAGGTTAACATCTTAGATGTTAACATCATTTTAGTCAAGATGCAAATATTAAGGGCCAGCACACTTGGGACAGCTGCACTGAACTGCAAAAGTTGTGATTTACTACCGGCCACTCTTTGCTGTGGAAAAGGCTGTTGTCATTTACTGATAATTAGTTTAAAGATCACTGCTGAAATTTGCTGTGAAAAAGATTCTACACAGCAGCAACATAAAATGCCAATGGGAAGACCTTTTTAAGAAATAATTATGAAATAAACCCTTTTCCAAATAATGCACAGCTGATGGTTTCAAACTTGGAAAAAGCTGTAAAACATTACTTTTACAAAAAGTCCACCCAAATTAAATGTTTATATAAAGTCTACCACTGCAAATCCTTTGTGCCGGAGTTCCTCTCGCATTAAATTTGGAAGTCTCTCTGTCCTTATATGCATATAAAGTAACCCATAAAGCATGGCTGAACTGTAAGAGTTTTGGTATTCACTTACCACAGGCCCAAGGTGTTTTGAGTAAATGACCAAAAATCCCTTGTTTTCTTTGTTGAGAGAAGTGACAGAATTCTGTCTGCAGCAGCTCTCTATATAGCTGTTTAGCTTATGACACAAATCTGATTTGTAATAACATCCAATTTCCTAAAGCACCCAAAGATTCTACAGTTGTATTTCAAAGCAGTGGTTTGCTTTCAAGTCCTTGGATTTAATTCTTGGGTATAGGCTGAGGAAAACTGAAAATCAGGGTGGGCCTCTAGCCCTGCAGGCAAATAGTTTGGGCTCCCATTCTTTGCATAGACGTGGGAATCCTGGCTCACTATGTGGGGATTCCAGTCCGAAAAACAGCCCACACTTCTGAGACAAATACAGTTCACACAAGAGTACACACAAAACCCATGGCATAAGACGAGAAAAGTTCTTATTTTGTGGGCTGGTTGCTGTGGAAACGTGGAACAAAGGACAGCCTACCACTTCTGGTATAATTGTGTAGGCCCTTTTCTCTAGGCCTGACACCTGTCTGGATAAGAGTGATTAGAGCTGAATAGTGTCCCTTGTCTTATAATTGAAGATGTGGTTCACGTACCAAAAATAAGGGAGGAAAGTTGTATAAGAAGTAAAATGTCTATGTTGTGTCTCTTTGCTACTACATTTTGAGATTTTGTAAAACTGCATTTTTTTCACAATGTGAAACTGAAGGTCAATAAATTATTAGAGAGTTTCTCTTTAATGAACAAGTTCTGAGGTTTAATTTCTCCTTGCAGAAATGTTTGGATCCATTTAAACCTTGTGTCTTAATAAAAAGGGCATCTCCAAGAAGGAGTTCACTGATTTGCTTTAAATGTCTGCTTCAGTTACACTTGGAATGCTCCCCTTTGTTATGTCCTGTCACTCTTGCTATGAACTAGCACTGAAAGTTCAACAGCTAAAATGACAGAAGCTTTAAGACAGCTCTGTGGACAGGAAATGCAAGAGTTTGTAAAATCCCCCTGCCCCATAGCTCTTGAAGCATGGCTTAGTGACTGACATTACTTCAGAAGGAAATTATACATCAAATCCTGCAGTGTTATTCCTGAGGGGAAGAAGAGAAAAGGTCTTGCGGGTTTCTATAAAATGCATGCCTTTTCATTTTTAATGTGTTGTAAATAATGTTGAGTTTCCTGTTTCCTTAGTACACATCCAGTTAGGGATGAACCCATTTTCCCCATTCTGTTCATTTGAGTTCATTCTACTGTGCAATTCACAATACTAGTTTAATCTTAGGAGAGTTCATGGAAGGCCCTTAACATGTGGTTCAGAGTTGCGTGGGCAAGCCCTGTCTCCTGCATCTGTACACTAGCACCATGCTCCCCTATTGCCTGAGCATTCATGCTCACTCAGGAGGAATTCTTGCATACCAAGGTACATGTGTAGGAAGGACTATATACGAGGAGAACTTCTAACAGCTTGGATGAGGAATGTGGCAGTGGGCAGGGCTTCTCCACATAGCCCTTGTGACCACACCTTTCAAGGTGGGTGGGTGGGGTCATGTGAACCCCACTTAGGAAAATGCCTAAAATAAAGTATCAAATTGGAGCATTAGCAGTTGGCTGCAGTTTTCAGTTCATTTGCATGCCCTTCCTGTGTGACTGCTAATCACATGCTTCCTGATAAAAACATTGCAAAAAAGGAATTGTAAGGTGATAGTATATATGGCTGTAAGAAGATTTTACATGGTTGTATCAAGATTCTGTGTAGTGTTTTATTAACTTGGACATGGACTCTTGTTGCTACAATTGTTGCATCGCAACATAAAGATAGCTTTATTTTACATTGTTTTACCCATTCACAGAGGTGCACAGGTAAAACTGCACAAAAAAATCCTAATGCAATCATGGACAATCTGCTCAGAAAATAGGTAACAATTTTTTTCCAACATGTTAATCTTCATGTAATCATATGGAGATGGATTTTTTAAGCAATATTCATTGGTATGGGAGGTAAGGCAAAGAAATAGAAAATGTAAATAGTATGCACAGCATTCTGTTAAAAACACAGAAATAATAAACACAATGGTGAATTATTAAAGCATTGGTTCCACTGCAGAAATAAGAGACCATGAGATTCAAAACAGTGAAATCTAGGGAGAAATTTGGATGAGTAGAACTTCAGAAGAATGTCTAGTCTTCCAGTTAACAAACTCTGAGATCTAATTAAAGATAAGCATGTTTAAGGCCCAAGAACTTACATTTCTATCCAACTGAAATTTTAATTAAAAATTACTTAATTTTGGCTAAATCACATACAACATTTCAAATCTTTCAATGAAACCAGACCATATTCCTAAGGTAAAATAATTATTCCACCAAAGTTAACAAGTTTACCATTCTCACTAGTAGAGACTGGATTTAAGTCCAGAGCTGGGTACACATAAAATTCACTACAGCACTAAAAACAATCCTTTTTCTTGTATAAGAAGACTGAGGGAGATCTAGGATATTTTTATAAAAGACAGAAGATCAAATCTCAAGTGACCTTATTTTGAGGGACACGCCTTTATTTAAAACAACCCAACAACAATAGGACTCTTGTTCTCAGGATTCATAAATGTGATCAAATCAGAAGCTGAAGAACGCAGACTAACTAAAATAAACAACAGAGTATCATAACAGTACAGGATACTTCTATTTTAACCTTTCTTAGATGCAACTTTTCCTTCACATATTTTCACATATTAAAGACAGATTTTTCATTGTTCTCAGATGGATGTCCAGGATTTGAACATTTCACTGTGAATGGTTTTAATGTTTCTTGCAAATTAACTGATTGAAGCAATGGTGACAAAACTAAGATATGTTGGAAGCACGTTAATAATGCAGAAGGGGAGTCTGTACAAAGGGGACCTGGCCAGATGCCTTGCACACCAGCTGAGACCAAAGCCATTCACAGAGATTACATATGCACAATTATTTTTTAAAAAATTAAACTGACTATACATTCCAATGAAACATGTTTTATGTGCTTCTTATCTCAAAGATGAAAATACACAGCTTCAGTTTCATTCTAGGAGTAAGCAGCACTGCTTCCTAACTACCAAAGACAACAACCAGTAGGATCCCTAGCTCAGCCAAAGGGGTGATGGCAGAAAGAAGCCAGCACTTCAACCTAGATGCCTTGAGTTCATGGCACCTCTAGAAGTGCTGCGGTGATAAAGTGGTGGTACTATCATTATGATTATTATTGCCCACCCTTCACCAGTAGTCCCAGGGTGGGTTACAGAAATTTAAATTACAGTATTGAAACAGTTCAAACACATTTCAGTCACAAGACTAGGGTGGGTCCTGAAAACATACAAAGTGCCAAAGGCCAAAGTAAAGAGGTGCATGTTTAGCATTCACCAAATGTTGAACAAAGAAGGTGCCAGGTGCACGTCTGTAGGTAGGGAATTCTGTGACTCTGGCTACCACAGAGAAAGCTTGCTCCTGGGCCACTATCCCCCACATTTCTGAGGGTGGCAGCACTACCAAGAAGGCCCCCTCTGCTGATAGTAACACCCAAGAGGGTCTGTAGGGAAGGAGGCGGTCTCTAAGATATTTGGGGTCTGAGTCGTTTAGGGCTTTAAATGCTAGCATAAGCACCTTGAATAGGGCTCGGAAACAAATTAACAACCAATGCAACTGTTTTAGAACAGGTTATATGAGTACTAAAAGGAACCTCAGCCAGTAATCTGGCTGCTACATTTTGGACCAGTTGAAGTTTCCAAGTCATCTTCAGGGGTAGCCCCACACAGAGCACATTGCAATAATCCAATCTGGAAGTTACCAGAGAATGGAGTACTGTTGCCAAGTCATCTCTGTCCAAAAGGCCATAGCTCGCAAACCAGCTGGAGCTGGAAATAGTCACTCCTAGCCACCGAGGCCACCTGAGCCTTCAGTGACAATGTTGGATCCAGGAGCACAGCCAAGCTATGAACCTGCTCCTTCCGGGGAGTGTAACCCCATCCAGAACAGTCCATCTTCCAATCTCTTGAACTTGAAAACTTAGAACACATAACACCTCTGTCTTTTCAGGATTCAGTTTCAATTTGTTGGTCCACACCCAGCCCATCACTACCATGCAGAGGTTCTCCAGCACCACATCCAAGACTACATCCCCATTCTGTCTCTCTGGCCCAACATTGTGTCCCTGGAACCCAGACACACTGTAAATTAGTCTCCTGGCAAGGGAGATGGAATTTTTATGGATGATAGTGACCTGCCTGCCCCTTTGGCCTAGACTGGCGCTGCACTGAGTATTCAGGCAGATGCAGCTAGGCTATCACAGGGCCACTGAGCTCATCTGCCCAGGTCTTGTTTATGTATGTCAAGTTGGCGCCCTCATCCATGATCAAATCAGGGATAATAGATGTTTTCTGCTGGACAGACCTGGCTTTCAGCAGCAACACCACCAGACCAGTGCATTTGACCGGCACCCCTAGATTCTGAGACCCAGTGGGTGAAGCAGAGGGGGCAAGGGCTTTGATGTAACTAGCCCTTCTTCTCCCCCCTGTAAATTTTGCCCACTTCCATACCTACCCCTACCTACCATCACAGAGATGGCAGTCTCATTCCCCTCCTCCTCCAGTCCCTGCCCCTGTTGCATCCTCTTCAAGAAGGTTATGATAAAGTATCAATCAATCATTAATGAGAAGGGTAGAAGACCACAAAGAGAAACTAATCCAGGAAAGCAAACCACTCCTGCACCTGTTCTGTCAGAAGGTCCATCACTGATCATATAATCCATTAAATAATTGTGCAAGAATCTCCAGCCTTTGAAGCAGATTTTCTCACGTGCTTTTACATCAAATATTCTAGGGCCATAACCACATGAGATCTCCACATTCTTCCAGTTT
Organism: Rhineura floridana; assembly: GCF_030035675.1. NCBI lineage: Eukaryota > Metazoa > Chordata > Lepidosauria > Squamata > Rhineuridae > Rhineura > Rhineura floridana. The sequence goes on from NC_084480.1 coordinate 48,482,908, forward strand.
GATATTGATGCTAAATTAAATTGTAGAAAACAGTACCCAGAAGATGTACAACGTGGTACAGGGTTTGGCATACCATTGAGCAAACACCCCTCTTAATGTAGACCAGCCTGGTGCCCTCCAACTGCTTTTTGGGTGCAGCTCCCATTATCCGTGGCCATTGCCCATGCTGGCTTGGGCCGGTGGGAGTTTCAGTTCAAGACATCTGTACAGCACCAAGTTGGGGAAAGCTGATGTAGACTGCCTCATCCTGGTTTATCTTATGGTCTCATGCAACTGCGGTGCAGAAAAGGTACAGGACTGGTTCAGGCTATGCATGGGTGTCACATAGTTTCCAGAGGCTGGGTATGTTGAATGAGTGACATTAGTAAGATCACCATGCAAACTGTATTTGGGCATTATCTGTACCTTCTTGTTTAGATGGAGAAGAAAAAAAAACACTGCAAAAGCCAAAGGTATAAATCCAGTGTACTGAAGGAAATCTAAAAATATGGATATCATTTTTTAATTTAAAATATTTCTTAACCACCCTGCACCAGACAATTCCAGGGTGGTGTGCAAAGGCATCTGATTTCATTATCCATTCTCAAAGCTTCAAAGTTTTGAGACAATGCCTTTTCATCAGGGGAAACTGGAAAACATGGATGAAAAAAATAATAAAAAGTGTCATATAGCTAAATACAATTAAGATAAACCTTTCAAGACAAGGACAGCCAAAGCATTTAAATACAGAGACATTTAAAACAGTATTATAAAGATATCACATAAAACATGCCTTTCAAATTATTTATAAGCTGTAATAATTCAAGATAATTATAAATCTGGAAAACAGGCACAACATGTTATTTTTCTACTTTTTACAGTGTTCTGCCCTCCCAAAAAAGTTGTATGTCACAGATTTATTATTTTATTTAATTATTACATCTGATGAATAATTTGAAAGACATGTTAAATGTGATATCTTTATAATTTTGTTATCTGTAAGACACGAGAAAATATTTCATAAACTCAAAGTATAGCAACTTGCTACACTGGTTTTCCTCCAACCCCAAGATCCTTGGTACCTCAGCTCAAGTCTTGTTTGCTTGTTTGTTAAATGTATAACCCCCTTTCCATAAAATATGCCCAAGGTGACTAGCAATAATAAAATCCACAGTTTAAAAATGACCAATCCATATAACAAATAAGCAATATCACAATTAAATTGTCTAAAAGTATGATAATAGCAGTTACCAAATGGCAGCCAGTGAAAAAACATTATTAAATTTAAAATGAAGATTTAAATACAAAGCAAAAAAAAAAAAGTAATCTGCAGAATAGGCCCAAAGGCAGAAGGCCATCAAGAAGGGGCTAAACAAGACTCCCTTAGTACAGAATGTGAAGTCTGGGCACACCCAGTGAGAAGATACTTTATTAATTCCCTATCAAATCCAAGACAGAGAGAAGGTCTTCTTCAGAAGATCTCAAAACCTGGACAGGCTAGAAGAGGAGAAGGCAGTCCTTCAGCAGGTTGGTCCCAAGCTGTATAAGTCACAACCAGCACTTTGAATTGTGCCTGGAAACAAACTGTCACCCAGCATAACTGTTGTAACCTAGGAATGATACACTCTTTATAATCGGCCCTGGTCAAGGACCTGGCTGCAGCAAGGTGTTGTATGGAACAGAATAAAGGCAACCTTCTCCAAAAATAAGCCAAGGCCAATCACTGTGTTAATGTACAACAGGACACACTTTCTCTCTAGGGCAGGAATGGCTAATCTTCTTCAGCCTGAGGACTGCATTCATTATTGGCCAACCCTTTGATGGCTGCTTACCAGCAGTGGGCATGGCCAAAGTGAACCCATTGATGCCAACAGGGCCTTTTTTTTTCTAAGCCTAACATTGTAATCATGGTGGTGGTGGTACCCTTCCATATGCTGTGTTCCCAGTGAACATTGCCTCTTCTTCATGCTTCTAATTAAATAAAGAAAACAATAGCAACATGACTGCAAGCTAGGCAAGTAACATCACATGTAGTTACGCCTTCAAATTGCCTTATAGTGAGTCAACTTACTGGTCCATATTGTACTATCTATTCTGCTCTGGGGTGCTCCTCCAATGTCTTCCAACCCAGCCAACTGGTATCTTTTAACAAGAGATATCAAGCACTGGAACTAGGATCTTCTACATTCAAAGCATGCACTTGCCAACTGAGGTAAGCACAGGAACCAGGCTCCCTTTGTATAAATGCATGATGCCATTTGTTTCATTGCCTAAACTGTGCATATTGACGAGGCCATCTGTCTTGTATGTGACTTCCATAATAGTTCACAAACAGACATCTTTTTTTTCTTTTTCTTTTTGCTGAAGACCATACAGTTAAGTGTGTGAGCCAACCTCAGGAGCAGAAATCTGCATAATGTGTTTAGTTTAGTAAATTACAGACCCCTTATAATCAGGTTTAGGCTAGGTTTTTGGACTAATAGTGCTTTGACAATCCCGGGGAACTAAATTAGGCAAAATTTTCTCTCCTATGTTACTTTGCTCAGTCACCTTAGCAACCATAATCTTTATCTCTGAAGAGATGGGGAGCCATGAAAGAAGGAAAGAAGGAGAAACTACAGCAACAACTCTCACTAATGCTCTTCTTATGTCATCAGAATTTAGCTGCTATTATTTTGCACTTGCATGCTATATGCCCTCTGACGTTGGGTGCTGGTGCTGCATAGCTTTTATGCCTCCCTTTCTGATGCTTTAATTTCACAGAAAATCTCATGACTGGCTTCATGCTGGGTGCTACTAAAATGAAATATTTCAGTGGAATTATACAATCTAGAATTAAACAGCCACAAGAGTGGCTGTATACTATAGTCAGCATGGATTTTTTGCAATCCACAATGTTAAATTGAAAATACCCCTATGCCATTCTGATGCTTTCCATAAGCTCATTTCAAAACAAAACCTTACAAAACAGATAGTCATGAACTCAGAAATGTTTGCTTAACAACCCTCTAAATTTTCATGGTGATACACAAAACAGTCAGAGAGAAATGAGAATTCAAAGTGTAAAAAAAGAGAGAGAAAAACCCAGACCCCTGTTGGACTTTTTTCTGTCAGAGTTCTCACAATTTGTTGAAATCAATTCAAAATCAGCCATGTTCACAGAGTACCTGTCATCCTATTACTGACCTTGACCCATACTCTGACCTTCTGCAGTTTAAAAGTTTAAAAAACGCATGGCTGATTTTTAATTAATTTAAGAAATTTAGCATTGAACTCAATTATAAGCCTGGGCATGCTCAGTAAGAACCAACTGTCAGTGTTCTAAAAGCCAGACTCACAGTTGCTTGGCCTGCCTAATCAGGGGGCCCCACCCACACCAGACTTTTATTTCACTTTAGACAGTCATGGCTTCCCCCAGAGAATCCTGGGAAGTGTAGTTTGTGAAGGGTGCTGAGAGGAGACTGCTATTCCCCTTACAGAGCTCCAGTGACCAGAGTGGTTTAACAGTCATCCGCTCTGATTGAAGCTCTGTGAGTGGAATAGGGCATCTCCTATTTATTTATTTATTTATTGAATTTATTAGTCGCCCATCTGGAAGGTTGTCCAACCACTCTGGGCAACATACAGCCAAGAATATACAATTACATTAAACAGTAACATAAAAACATTAACAGATTAAAATCACAACCGTTCTCTAAAGAACCAACAGAACCTAACCCATCTCAAAAGCCTGTTTGAACAGCCAGGTCTTTAACGCCTGGCGAAAACTCAACAGAGAGGGGGCCTGGCGGAGGTCATTTGGTAAAGAGTTCCATAAGGTGGGGGCTACAATTGAAAAAGCTCTCACTCTAGTCCTCACCAGCGTAGCTACTTTGACTGGTGGGATAACGAGTAGGCCTTTTCAGGCTGATCTTGTTGAGCGGCACCCACGATGGTTCTGAAGGCGTTCCTTTAAGTAAGTTGGACCGGCACTATATAAGGTCTTAAAGGTTAAGGCTAATACCTTGAATTGGGCCCAAAAAACTACCGGTAGCCGGTGCAGCTCCTTCAGCACCTTCCGGTAGGGTTGCCAGGTCAGAAGCAACCCAAAACCTGAGATTTGAGGGGTGAGCCCTAGTGATGTCATGGGTCAGGCCCTAGTGATGTCATTAAGCATGATACATTAAGCATCAATCACAGTTGCTTGGAGCATACAATTAAAAAAAATCGGATTGGAAATTAAGATAGAAATCTTAGCTAAAAGATGGAGCATGGGAACATTTAATCTAGCCTACTTGCTTTCAGCAAGAAGGGTTAAGTGCCTTCAGGCCAGGCCAGTCATCAGAAGGTCACTGTAGGGACAAAGGAGCTTAGTGTTGTGGAGATGTTAGATGAGAGCTTTGGGGAGTAAAGATGGATGCTCCTGAAGGCTGCAATTCTAAACACACTTACTAAGGGATTAAGCTCCATAGAACTCAACAGGACTGACTTCCAAGTAGATATAGTTTGGATTGTGCTGTTGGTAAACCTTGACTAGGGTTTTTCTGGAAAGACATCCATATCCAAGCAGGGTTGGCAACACCCTGCCTGGAATGCCCTGCCCTTATCTTTTAATGTGGCTGCTCCAAACTTCTATACAGATTTGACCCTTCACTTCAGAAAGAGGTCTGAGAAATGAGTAAGAGTAAGAAGTATCTTTTAAAATTGTTCTTTTCAATTCACTCTTGAATGCACATCATACCTAGAGCAGATCCACACCATTCCTTTAAAGCACCATTCAACACCCATTTGAAGCACATGAATCCCATCACAGAATCATGGGAACTGCAGTTTGTTAAGAGTGGTGAGAACTATAACTGTGAGGGGGAAACAACACTTCCCAGGATTCTTTAGGGGACGTTGTGTGCTTTAAATGCGAGTTGGATGTGCTTTAAACATATTGTGTGAATCCACTTAATAAATTTGCCTGCATGTAAATTGTTTTAATTAATTTTTCAAAATGGAAATGAGCTATAAAGTGTAGTGGGTGACCATGGGCTACTCACCATCTCTCAGCCTATCTGCCCCTCAGGATGAAAACAATGGAGAACCATGATTACCCCAAGGCATACTTAAAATGTAAAGGAAGTATTGTACAACCATAGTGTGAAATTGGATACTTATTGGGACACAGTATGACAAGGTATTTATATAAGCATGACTATCAAATATGTTTATTATTTATACAACCTGTACAGATATTTATAGTGCAATCCTATGTTTGTTTACTCAGAAGCAGGTCCCAATGTATTCAATGGGGCTTACTTAACCAGGGAAAACTGTACCCTGAAGTGATAAGGAACTTGTTCTTTTAACAAGCCTTTTAAGTTGAGACCTTATCCCAGTCTGTGTCTGTGTTAGAATTGCTTTTTAATATGTTTTTAAACCTTTTCTTTTAAAAAATGTTTTTAAAGCTTTTAAAAATGTTTTTAAAGATGTTTTGTTTTAATATATTTTAAAGTCTGTTTTTACGATTTTAAAAGTGTTTTTAGTGCTTTTGTTTGCTGCCCTGAGCTCCTACTGGGAGGAAGGGTGGGATATAAATCAAATAAAAATAAATAAAAATAAATAAACTTCATTCATTCAACCCTAAATTCAGAATCATGACACTGTTAGCTGTTTTGTAACTGTTTATACTTGCTTTATGGTTATTGGTTTTTAAAGTGATTCATTCTTATTGTGAGCTGCCTTGGTTTCCAATCACCAACCCTACCTCACAGGGGTGTTGGACAGGACACACACACAGAGAGAGGTGTAAAAATATACCCCATATAATCCTAACCATGTCTGCTCAAAAGTAAGTCCTAATGGAGTATTGGATTAAATACTTTCATATTTCACAGCCCAGGGTCTGACTCTTGCACAGAAGAGAAAAAAAACCTTTAAACCATATTACTTACACAAACTGCAAAATCTGAAAGCCTCCATTTTCTGACATTTAAATTAAGCTTAGGCATGCCTGGATCAAGAAGTCACAACCTGGGTTCATTTATTTGCTACAATCCTGAAAGGGTGGGGTTAGAGCCTGAGCTTGAACAAGTTACTTTTTTTAACTACAACTCCCATCAGCCCCAGCCAGCATGGCCACTGGATTGGGCTGATGGGAGTTGTAGTTAGAGCTAGGAGCTGTTCTAAACATCTGTAAAACAGATTTAACAGTCGTGCGGGGGGTGGTTGACGTTTTGGTGTATATCTCGGGAACCAGACCACCTAGAAACGTAATTTTTTTTTAAATTGAAGCTGAGAGTCCGGAGATTAAGGGGTGCTAGCCAGAGAGCTGGAGGGGTCCTGCAAAAACCTGAGACTCTGGCCAAAAACCGGAGATCTGGTAACCCTACCTTCCAGACCGTTTTCACGAGTAACCCCACATAAAGCACATTACAATCTCCTAGCAACTCTCAGCACCCTTCACTAACTACATTTCCCAGGATTCTTTGGGAGAAGCCATGACTGTGTAAAGTGAAATAAAGGTCTGGTGTGGATGTGGCCAGGGACAGCTTTGGTTTAAATTTGGATGGGAGGCTACATGTGCCTGCTGTAGAAAAAAAATGTGGAGGAAACCCTGAAAAAGAATGATACTGTTCACAATGTTTTCCTTTTGGAAAGGAAAGGGGCTTCCCCTCTGCCCAGTGACCACCCATCCAATCTCCTCCCCTCCCTCCCCTTTCTGCCTCTCCCCCAGGTCAGTTTCACCTCTCCTAAGCATGAATCCCACAGAACTCAAAAAGCATGCAAATGATTAAACCTGCCCTCCCCTCCTCCTCCCCCCTCCTATCCCCTCCCTCTTGCCCCTTTCTTGCCCCTTTCCTCCCCCTTCCTTCACCCCTCCCTTCCCCTCCCCATCCCCTTTCAATTCCCTCCTCCCCCTCATTCCCCTCCCCCTCCCCCATGGTCAGTTTTATCTACCCTAAGCATGATTGCATGGGAGTAAATCCCATTGAACTCAATCAGCATGCAAATGATCAAACTTGCCCTCGCCTCCTCCTCCCTCCCACCAACTCACAGCACATGTCTTGTTTGTGTTATTTGGGCTGATTGCAGTTGTTGCCACCACTCACCATATGCTCAGAGGCACATGTTACCAAATTATTCCAAGCTACACAGGAAGTGGATTAGACTGTGAAAGACCAACCCAAATGGTGTTTGCATTTTGACCAATCTGTAGAGCAGTACAATATCTCACAGAGGAGTTTAGGTCTCCTGCTCCCCTGGTGTATTCACTATAGCTGCCCAATTTCCCTCCTTTTTAAAGTTTTATAGAAATATCTGTGGGCTATAGGTACGTTCTTAAGCTGCAAGGTTTTTTGCCTATTAGTGAATATAAATGAGAATTGTTAACACAGTGGTTGCACCTCCAGCCAGAATAGCTGAGAGTGTTTTGCCAGACTGTTGGTACTTCTGTGTCGTTGTGATGGTCCGCTGCCAAAACCTGGCAAGGTGAGGCAACTCCCAAGGACTGTTCATGGATGGAAAGTTGAGGGGCCTTAACATGAGTCCTTCCTTAATCTATCCTCTACACTCTTCTCAGGAGGGGAGGCTCAAGGACAACCCAGGGGATAGCGGGAAGGAACAAAATAGGATGGGCATGTGTCCTACTTTTCAGAGGACAGTCCTCTGTTTGAAGTGCTGTCTGGTCCAACTCACATTTTATAGATAAAGAACTCAATGAAAAGAGATGGGGGCCTTGAAGTTGCCTGTCAACGGTTAGCACCTGGTCAACAGATTGAGGCCCCATCTGCACTATACATTTAAAGCAGTATCATACCACCCTTCCTCCCACCATAGTTATGGCTTTCCCCAAAGAATCCTGGGAACTGTAGTTTATTGAGGGTGCTGAGAGTTGTTAGGATATGCCTATCCCCCCCAAGAGATTTACAATTCCCAGAGTTCGCTAGAAAGAGGAAGTGATTGTTAAATCATTCTGGGAACTGTAGCTCTGTGGGAGGGAATAGGGTTTTCCTAATAATTCTCAGGATCCTTAATAAATTACAGTTGCCAGGATTCTTTAAGCCAGTGTTTCCCAAAGTGTGGTACGCGTACCCCTGGTGGTACGCGAAAGGGTTTCAAGGACTCCGTGGCCGAATGTGTTCTTTTTGTACTTAATCATTGGGTTTTAGCGGCAAAAAACGTGTGCGTGAATTCTTTTAAGAGAAAATACAGTTCTTGTGATTTCTCCAGTTTCTCACACAATCATGTGAGGGAAGATCAATATAATAATAACAGTGGTTTATCCCGATGTTATTCAACACGTAGTCTCTTTTGCTCTCAATGCATTCCTTGTCTTTTCATGCACCCCTCCAGTTTCTCATAAGACTCGGACTCCCTCGCAATGGCTTTGGCCACCAAAAAACGCTTCTACAAACAGACAGATGGTACCACAAAGATATTTATGCGTATGCTTGACTACAAAAATGTCCACACTGGGAAGCGGGGAAGTGGGTTTTTTTCTCTATCTTCAGTCCTGCAGCGGCCATCTCGCCAGCCACTTCCCCCTTGGGGAATCTCCCGCTCTTTGGCTGCAGAGTGGTTTTTCCCCGCATCCTGCCTGGCCTGCCCGCTCATCAGCTGTGAATTTTAATTTTAATACCAAAAAAGTATTACTCTTTATTTCCAGAATGTTTTTTTTTAATAATAGTTATTTTAATTATTAGTATATGAATTATTTCTATATTTTTGAATATATATTTTTGTTATATAAATATTATTTCTATTATTAAAATGTTTATTACTTTGTATTTATTTTTTTACAAACATTTCATATAAAATTATAGGAATTACGAATGTGTTATAATACCTTACCCCTCTCCCAATTATTTTTGTGAAAGTTGGGTACGCCGGTAAAATCAATGTCTCAAAAGGGGTACATGCATGTTGAAAGTTTGGGAAACACTGCTTTAAGCCATGACTGTTTAAAGTGGTATGATGATGCTTTAAATGTATAGTGCAGATGAAGCCTGAGCAGACATATAGGTCATAGTCTTCACCATTTTGATGAGAGGTATTGTTTTTAAATTATAGAATTATTTATAAATTTGGAGCTTTCCATATAAATTAGCATATGCAAATTGTATGCAAAACTGTGCCGCAGTCTTCACTACTTTGGAGAGTGGTACTGTATTTCTATTTACATTATAGTAATTATTTCTACATTTGATCTAGCTGAATAAATTAACATATGCAAAATGTATGTAAATCTGTGTTCTCTTTTGTGGTGGTGTGTAAGTGGCAACCCTAGAATGGGACCTTAGTACTTTCCATCTCTGCAACCCAATACCAATCTAAAAATACTATTATGCTAAAACTACAAGTCCCACTCCTGTCAGGTTTCCTTGTTTGCTTATTGACAGAAATCCTCAATGTATGTATAGGAGCAAAAGTGCAGTCACCCGGAAATAGGAGAGAGCAAGAGTGCACTGCAACCAGATAAAGAGCCTAGCTTGGTGGTTTTATAGTTGGCTCAAGGAAGACACCCTTATTCTTTCAGAACAATGGTTATTTTTTAGTTATCTGAAGACTTGATAGCCATCTTGATAAGAAACACAGAGATATAGGAGCCCACTGACAGCAGTGCTGTTGCAGGTTTACAGTATTACCCAGCATGATATGGTGACTTTAGATAATGAAAAATATAAGCCTATGTAAGCAGTGACTGCTAAGGAACGGAAAACAATTCTGGCTTTTCATTTTAAAGCCATCTTTCCATGTTAATATACTCCCTCCCTTCATTATTATTTTTTTAAATAAAGAACAAGATCCAAGCAAACAGCTGTCTGAGGGCGTTGTAAATTTGTGTGACTTAACATTCCTTCAAATGTCCTTCCTTTGGTGCATATGTCAAACACCTACATATGATGAGTCTAGATCTGCTAGGCACAAACCCATGAAATTGCTGAACATTATGTACCCTTATTGCTGTGAGAAAAACTAGCAAAAGCCCCATAAAATTGATTTAGCTCTTTGTCCAGTTTTAGCATGAATACTGGGCTTGATTCATACATTAGTTGCCAGTCATGTCTACTGTGTGCACACATTTTTCTTCTGATTGACCTCTGCATTTAACCTTAGGCCCTAATATCTATGCATCTCCTCTACACATTTTACAGTGTTCACCATAGCAGACATTGGTGGCTGCAATATAAAGTGTGCATTGGCCCTCCAATATTTTAATATTCTGTCTGATTGGCCTTCGGAAATCACTTTTACCTTATCATACTACAGTAGCAAATAATTCTGCTGTGTCCCATACTGTAAATGCTGAGACAATTTCAGCCAGATGACAATTTTGTATTGAAACATGTGGACATACATATTATTTATTCATTTCATTTTACTTATACCCCACTTTAAAACATATACAAAGTGATGAACAAAGTAAGTAATAAAAACACAGTAAGAAATCAGTAAAACTGCAGTCAGTATATGTCACTGGTGGTTAGTCTTGTAGCAGAGAGCTACAACCTACAAGCTTGTGTGATATGTAGTTGAACCTGAAGCTTGACGTGTCTACTCTGCACCCTTCCTTCAGTCATCTTCCCTTTGGGATCCCTGCCTAGTTTCCCTACCTCATAATGGGATCTATTTCCAGTCCTTAGTCTGCCCTATTCCTGTTTCTAGAACCTGTGTGAGGTTTAAAATCTAGTCAAAATGACAACTTGCTCTTCCCTCACAAAATTTGGGTTGCAAATATTCTGACAGTTCCCCCCCCCCAGCAGTTAGAATGTTCATAAACACTGCATACCATCAATTAACCAGTGTCAGGGGTTTCACTACCAGAAATGCAATACATGGACAAAATGAGGCTTCACTGCCAGAAGCACAGCTGGATGGCATATAGTCTAGTCATAGAAGTTCCCTCCTATGAGGAACTCCAAAAGAAAATTTTAAAAAATGTCCTGATATGGCAGGGCATTACTGGTAAACACAGGCCCTGTTTTTCTTTTTAAAGGGCTGCAGCTGGCATAGCACAGTGGACAGGACAGCTTGGATGGGAGTCCAGAGTCTGAGAGTTCAAATCCCCGCTCGTGTCTCCTGGGTGTCAAGGGCCAGCTAAAGATCACCCCCACAGTGAGTGGCTCAGGGGTTATGTGCCATGCAGCCGTGGGCAAGCTGCATAGTCCCAAGGAGCCCAGTTGCCCTCCAGCTGGCAGTTGCAGACGAGGAAGGGGCTGGCTTGTGCAGCTGTGGCAAGCTGAGCAGGCCTTAGCCAGCTGGGGAGGACTAGCCTCAGAGGGAGGCAATGGTAAACCCCCTCTGAATACCACTTACCATGAAATCCCTATTCATAGGGTCGTCATAAGTCAGGATTGACTTGAAGGCAGTCCATTTCCATTTTATTTTTATTTATTTATTTTATTATTTGATTTATATCACACCCTTCCTTCCAGCAGAAGCCCAGGGCGGCACTTGTATTTGCTTAAGCACTTCCTCTCCATCTTGATCATGTTTCTGTCTGCATCGGAGTGGGGACATCCCTCCCCAGAAAGGTGTGTCTGGCAACTTCACTGTATAGTTTTTTGTGAATGCTGGAGATGCACCTCCAAGGCCAGGGGCCACTGAAGGGCCCCTCCTTAGGGTGAGAGGGTAGCTCTCCTGTTCTGTGGCAGCGTTGGGTTCTGACCCTGCCGTGGATCATGGAGAGGGAGCTCCCAGGCACCCTTGCAATACAGACAGTGCAGGCTTCAGTAAGCCTGCAAGCAGTCCCACCTAACTCTCTCGTCTCTGAAAATGCTGTGTGTGCTATCTGTGAATATGACTGCCATCAACCAGGATGGTGGTGGGGGCTTCCCTCAGGGGCTTTCACCCCTGCTGCCATCTTGGTTAATGGCAGACATGCACCCTACGCATGCACACCATGCATATAACACGATGTGAGATGAGGTAGGTGGGATGCGCGGGCAGATGCTATTGGCCTGGGCAGGCTGGTGCCCAAGGGCCCACTGCCCAGTCATGCCTGGCACTAGCCCTGTGCACCTCTTTACCTTGGCCTTTGATGTATATTTTAGGACACATCCTTTTTTTTGGTGATATTGTGATTTTAAGTTGTTTTAAATTGTTTTCAGCTGTGTATTTTACTGTTGTAACCTGCCCTGGGACCTCAGGGTGAAGTGCAGGTAATAAATCAAAACAGTAACAACAACAGTGGTAGATACCTTATCCCCATTGCCAAGAATAATGTCAGTCCACATGACATTGTTGTTGTTTTTTAAGCTTCTGGGTACCTTTTCTCTTATTCCCTCTTCTTGTGATAAAAGGCAAAAGAGATGCAAGGGAAGCGCTCATGCAGAAAAGCCCTACATTTACTGTTCTACTGTTTGTTTACACGTGAGTGTGATTATTCCATAATCTGACGGGGGGATCTCAAAATATTATAAAATAATCTATAATTGGCTAGTGTATCTTTATGAACAGAATAATCTGCTATGGTAATTTAAAAAATCAACCCCGCTTTTTGGAGCTTGGAGAAAAACAATAGAAGCTGAGTCTCGCTGAATTCAGGCTACAGCTCTGAGAAATGGAAGGGGGGGTTGCCCCTATCTGATTAGCAGCCTTATTTGTCGGCATCTGGACACAGGTCTAGAGTCAGGATCTGTGGCCACCTATAAATTCTCAAGCATTATAACCAGATCTTGACCTCTCAGGAGTGCCTTGTTTTCACTCAAAAAGGTTTCTGAGAAACCAGACCACCTAATACAGGGGAAGGTCTGAATGAAAGCCTTGTCAGGGAATGGATTAAAGATCCAGCAGGCCTTGCCACTATGGGGCTGTTTGCAAGGGCTTTTAATGCTCTGCAGCAAAGGCGGAAGGTGGTCCCTTTCAGTTTATCTAGACACACAGGAAGATTGGAATTCCCAGCAGGTACTAAGATGAGATGTTGCTTGGGTTGAACTATCTGTCTTGTCTGTAGCTGTTGCCAGATACACCAACTTTATTTTTCTCATTGTTTTTTAAAGATTCCCCCCAAATGCTGCTGCCAGCAAAAGATGTCAAGTGAGAATGAGGGGGGAGAGGGAAGAGAACCCTCTTTGTGCAAATATGTGGCTGAAAGCAGGCACAGATAAAGGACCTGAAATGTGTTGAGTCAATTTTGCTGCGTTTAATGCTAGGCCTGAAAATTCAGGTTTTTTTCTGATAGGAAGAAATCCTTTTTACTGCTATTGAAATTAAGTGCACCTAACCATGAACCAGTTTGAGGCTGATAACCCCAGAACAAGCCCTGCTGAAACAAATGGGACTTACTTCCTATTACTTACTTTAAAATAATGTCTTTAGGATCAGGAAAAAAAATTAGGACTATCCTGTTTTGTATTAGGAAGAAACCTTGTAATGCATTGAAGTAGTTTTTCCAGCTGCCTAGATGTTTCAGTGAGATCCAGCCCCTGCAGGGAAGGACCTGGCAAAAGCTTACAGGCCAAAACTACAAATGAAGAGAGAGCACTGTAGTATTCCAGGCTGCGATAAGTGCCAAGCAACTAGGAAGAGTGGAAATCTGAGGGCAAAATGTAACATTGAGTTTGCACAGGTGCTCACGATTCAGAATTAACCAGTGTGGGATGAGGCAAAGTGGTATTTATTTATTTAATTTATACCCCGCCCTTTCCCCCAAAGGAGCCCATGATGGTGGGGGCTTTCACCCTTTGCCGTCACCATGGTTCCAACTGGAATGCCCCCCCCCGACCTGCTATTTGCGATGGAAGGGAAAAAATTTGGTGGCATATTTCAACAGCTATAATGTCACATTCTGGTCATAACTTTGCAGGTTGTTAATATAACAGCAATTTATTCAGCAATGATGGAAGAACATTGATGCTCGCTTTGATTTCTTTAGCTGTTTTACTGATAATTCAGTAATAAGGTGGCCACATATTCTCTGGGCTGTCTACAGAGGACAGCCCTTTATTTTAACAAACCCTCTGTCTCTAAGAAGAAGCCATCTGTCGGGAATGCTTTGATTTGGATTCTTGCATTGAGCAGGGGGTTGGGCTGGATGGCCTTATAGGCCCCTTCCAGCTCTACTATTCTATGATTCTAAGAGAGAGCAGGAGCTTTGAAGTTGTCAGTCAGCTGTTAGCACCCACAGCAGACTAAGCTGGCATGCAGGCCTCTTCATTACAGTCTTCTCTGCTGTAGTGAGATGTATTTTTCTTTAAATTGTAGTAATTAGGTTGTATTCAGCTAAGTCCACCAACTGAAAGTATGGAACCTAAGCTAGTCATGTGTATTAACTTCAGTGGCTCTACTCGGAGTAGGACTAGCACTGAATGGCATCTATTATTTCTAAATTTGCATTTTTACATACAAATTAGTGTATACACGTTTTATGCATATCTCTGTCATATTCTGTCCTCTGGTGTTTTGTATGAGTGGTTGCCCTACTCAATAAACAGTTAATCACACACACACAGGTAGTCTTGAGTCTGCAAACCCATGTCTCAGCCCCTGTTATGAACTCTAATGGTAGCACTCTTTTGACCGATAATAATCTAATTCTGGAAAAGCAGGCAGAACTGTTTAAAAACATCCTGAATCATGACTCGTTTATCAGCAAAAAGGCTATACAGGAATTACCTCAGCATGATATAATCAGCTTCTGGCCCAGGACTCTTATATAACTGAAACTGAAGAACCCATTAAATAATTACTTACGGAAAGGCACCTGGTGCTGTTGCAGTGATGCCACCTGAGACTGATTCAAACTATCCCCAAATATCATGTTTTAGCATCTTGCTGATTTCACCCCACCCCTCAACAAATGTGGCACCAAGAAATGATACTTGAAGCGCATAAAGAAACCTCATCGTTTGGTGGCATGAAAGGGAAGGAAATTGGTTCATCTGAAATACAAAGGGATTTCCTTATTAGCTACAAATGGAAAGAATCACACATCACGAGCTAAGTGCCATTACTTTCTGACCTATGCTGATGGAGAGATTTTGAACGTGTCTACCAAGGTGGTTCTAGGAAAGGCAGAGGCAGTCCAAAGATTGTGCTATTCATTCATTACCTTCCCAACAAAGACTCCTAAGTAGCCTTCCCCAACCTGGTGCTGGCTGGGACTGATGGGATTTGTAGTCCAAAACATGTGAACGGCATAAACTGGGGCAGGCTACTCTCAAGGCAGCTCACAATCAGTTAAGAGCATACAAAACTTCCATGAAGTGAAAACTAGTGTAGTGGTTAGAGTGGATAAGGAATCAGGTGGTCCTCAAGGAACTTTGGGCCCTAAACAACTTGGCCCCATAATACCTTAAGGACTGCCTGATTCTTTATACTCGACCTTGATCACTGATACCTTCTGATAGGGCACTTTTGATAGTCCCCCACACTTGTGAGGTTTAGTCTTTACCAAGGACTGAGCCTTTTGTGTGGCAGGCCCTGACCTGTGGAACTCCTTGCCAATAGAGTCTGGCAGAAGTCATCCCTCTCTTCTTTTAGATGCCTTTTGACTACTGTACTGTTCAGACAAGCCTTTGAATGTGAATTTTTAATTTACCGACCAGTCTTTATTAACGTTATTGCAGTATTATATTTTATGTGGTATACTGCATCACCATCATCATAATCAATAATAATAAATGAATGAATGAATGAATGAAGTGTCAGATTGGGACTAGGAAGACTAATGTTCAAATCCCCACACAGCCATGAATCTCACTGGGTGACCTGAGACCAGTCTCTGTCTGTCTGTCTGTCTGTCTCTCTCTCTCTCTCAAATCACAATAAAGCAGAATAAAATATCATGTCTATCAATGCCTACTACTAGTCCCAGTAGCTATATGGGACCTCCACGTTCAGAGGCCACAGAATACCACTGGCTATGAAGCAACAATGGGAGAGGGCAATGGCCTTCGTGTCCTGCTTATAGGCTTCTCAGAGGCATCTTATTGGCTACAGCAGGAAGAAGAATGTTGGCCGCGTTGGGCTTTCAGTCTGATCATCTGTCAGGGTCTTTCTTCTGTTCTTAGTACCAACTCAGTATGAAGGAACTATGCTAATGAATAAACAGCTGCCAGCACAAAAGCTTGCAGAAATAAATGTGCAAAGTATCCCTCTAAAAGAAGCCAGAGGACAAGTTAGGTGGCCTTCTTGAGCTAGGCATTTCACAGAACAATGACCACCAGCAAGACTAGGGTTGCCAAGTCAGAAGCATCCCAAACCCTGAGATTTCAGGGGCTGGCCCTAGTGATGTCACGGGGCAGGCCTTAGTGATGTCATTAAGCATGATACATTAAGCATCAGCCACAGTTGCTTAGAACATACAAAAAATTCTCTGATTGGAAATTAAAGTAGAAATTTTAGCTAAATGAGGGTGTTCCAGATCCAGCTGAACTGACTCAATCATTCCTTCTCACCTGCTTAGGGAGCCTGGGTAGGGCACATTTAATCTAGCCTATTTGCTTCTGGAAAGAAGGGTTTAAGTGCCCTCAGGCCAGGCCAGTCAATAGAAGGCCATTGTAAGAAGAAGGGAGCCTAGTGTTGTGCAGATGTTAAATGAGAGCACTCAGGAGTAAAGATGGATGCTCCTGAAGTCTGCAACTCTAAACATACTTACTAAGGGTCTAAGATCCGTAGAACTAAACAGGACTTACTTCTGAATAGATATGGTGAGGATTGTGCTGTTGGGAAGGCTTGACTAGGGATCCTCTGCAAAGATATCAGTATCAAAGCAAGGTTGGCAACTCCCTGCCTGCAATGCCCTGCCTGCCTTTTAATATGGCTGCTCCAAACTTCTTTATAGATTTGACCCTTCACTGCAGAGAGAGGTTTTGAGAAATGAGTAAGTGTTAAGAAGATTCTCTACCCTTTCCTGCCTACCCTGTGGGCTGCTATAAACTCACTTTAACAGCCAACATAATTCCAGTGAGTAATAATTGTCAGAGAGAAAACACACAGGCAGTTGATTGGGAACAACAGTAATTGAAGCCACATTTCCCAGTATGTGAATTCTCTTTTACCACTACTGGGCAAGAAACAATCCATCATGCAAACAACAAGGTGCATCAGCAGTGGGTTTAAAAGGATTGAGCTGAGCACATGGAACCACTGTTGTTGCTTCCTGGATGTAAGGGAGCGAGGGCAGAGGTAAATGAAATGCAAATAGAAAAATAAAAATAAAAGACAATGCTGATGATTTCTTAAATGCAATACCATACCAACCACAACAGATTCCTATGAGTAAGGCAGAAAACTCAGCATCCCACAACCAGTCCAGGTTCCTAACCAAAACTAAAAAAATCCTGGCAGCCAGTCAGTCAAGGTCACAGAAATCCCCATGCACCACAACCTGACCCGGGGGCTGCAGTTAGTGCAGAATGCTGTGGAACAACTGCTGACATGAGTGAGATCCTATCAGCACATAATACCTCTGCTCTCAAATCTGTACTGGTTGCTTATTTGCCAGCAGACCAAGTTCAAGGTGTGCTTTCCATGTTCCAGGTGCCACATAGTACTTGTTTTGCTCTTGTAAGAAATCAATCCTTTAATGTGTGTGGCAGCACCTAGGATTTGGAACTCCCTGCCTTATTGACATTAGGCAGGCACCTTCATTGTACTCTGTTTGTTTAGGCAAGCTTATCCAGGCATGTAGAAGCTACTATGTTTTTTATCTGTTTTCAACTCATTGTTGATTTTATTATTTTGAATGTTTCTAAATACCTGTCTTTAACTGTTTTTGCCAATAATTTTATTGTTTTAATTCCTTCTGTAAACCATTTTGAGTGGTTTTTTTTACAATAAAGTGGTATATAAATGTTGTAAATAAAATGCATAAATAAATTTCAGAGTCACTGTGGCCCTTGGGTCTCTTTCCTCTTTTAGGAACAAAGAAATCTGCCTTATACTAACACCGGCCATTTGGTACCATCTAGCTCAATACTGATGACATGGACTAGCATTGACTCTCCAAGATTCCAGGCAATAGTATTTTCCAGAGGTTGGATTCTGGACCTTTTCATGCAAAGTATGTGCCCTACCAGTGAGCTACAGCCCTTCCCCTGTTTAAAAAAACGTTCATTTAAAACATTCAACACAAGATTGAAGCACATGAATTCCACCACCGAATCATGGGAACTGCAGTTTGTTAACAGTGGTGGGAACTATAACTATGAGGGGGAAACTACACTTCCCAGGAATCTTTGGGGGAAGTCATGCCCTTTAAATGTGAGTTGGATGTGTTTAAAATGTATTGTGTGGATCTGCTTCATAAACTTTGCCTGCATGTAAATCATTTTAATTCATTTTTTAAATGGAAATCAGCTACAAAGTTTACTGGGTGACCATGGGCTATGCACCATCTCTCAGCCTAATCTGTCCCTCAGAGTGAAAACAACAGAGGGGGACCATGACCACCCCGAGGAAAATGGGCACACTTAAAATGTAGATAAAATAATAATGTAAAACCATATTGTGAAATCAGATACTTATTGGGACATAAGTATTTATATACGCTTGACTGTCAAATATGTTTATTTACACAAACTGTGAAGATATTTATAGTGCAATCCTATGCATGTTTACTCAGCAGCAGGTTCCAATGTATTCAATGAGGCTTACTCAAACAGGGAAGTGTGCACAAGACTGCAACCTCAAGAGATAAGGAACTTCACTTACCCAATCTAAAATTCAGAATCATGCCACTTTAAGCTGTTCTGCAACTGTTTTATACTTGTTTTATGGTTATTGGATTTTAAAGGAATTTATTTCTTGTTGTGAGCTGCCTTGGTTTTCAGCCCTACCTCACAGGGTTGTTGGAAATACTCCACACACACACACACACACACACTGGAGATGTTAAAAGTACATACACTCCATATAATAGTTTATTGTCAAAACCAGTTGGTCATTGCAGAACATTTTAACAAAATAAAATCAGTATTAGTTTCCTACAAAATGAAAGTAGTGACACCTAAGTAAGCCCTGCCTAATTGCTTTAAATAAATAGGATTGGAGAAGGAGAGAAAGATTTACAACACAAGCAATCCTTTCCTATGCTCATTCCCATTGATCAAGTCCCATTGATTTACAACACAATCCTCACCATATCTACTCAAAAGTAAGTCCTGTTGAATTCAGTGGGGTTTACTCCTGGTATGTGGTTAGTATTAGTATAGAATTAAAGCTTCATATTGAGAAGATTTTCAAAACAGGCTATGAATTAGATAAATAAACTGCCCTGTTCAACAACCCAGGAAAATTTAAACTTTTTTGACTCCTCATTGTAATGGCATCATAAGCTGCATGTACACTTCTTTTAAATTTCTGTTCAAAAAGTAATTGAAAGATAAAATGTATAATATGCTATTTTTGCAAGTAATTTAAAAAACCATGCATGTATACTTTTATTATAATCATAACTGAAATTGTTTACAGTAAACAATTGCCTACCAAGATCCTGCTGTGATTTGTTTTGTTTGACATCTCCTGACCTACACACACAGAAAAGGACTTTTGCTACTGCTGAAAGCTACAAACTTACTCAATTTATGAGATTTTCAGAAAAGCAGGAAAAGACAACAGTTTTTTGAACTTGCCATGGGTTGTAGCTATTGCCTGGAGATCAACAAATCCCTTGTCAATCACAACCCCGACTTCACTTATTGGCTACAAACCTGAAAGGGCAGGGTTAGAGCAGCCAGCTACGAGGTCATTTAACAGAAGTTGTGGAGGGCCAGCTTACTTTTTGGTGTATATCTCTTGAACCAGACCACCTAGAAAGTTAGGGTTTTTTTAAGTGAAAGCTGAGAGTCCAGAGATTGGGGTGATGTATCCGCAGACCAGGAGATGACCCCAAAAATCCAGAGTCTCCAGGCAAAAACCGGAGACCTGGCAACCCTAAGCAAGACAGTTCTCTTAATCTCTAAAGTACTTCACTGAAAAATCTTAGAATCTGTGGGGGACACATATGGGAACATACACTGCACACATTCCGTGTTTTGGCATGTTTTTGGGGGTGTGTGTGGAATACATCAGGTGCAATAGAGGCATAAAGAACAAAACACTTTAAATTCTATTTGTTTAATTTATAGAGGCATTTAAATGTTTTTATATGTTCTAAATGTTTTCGGATGATTTTTAAGATAAGATAAAAACAGATTTAAAACCATTTAAAACCATCTTAAAAACACTGTATTGTTTTAACATTTTGTTATTTGCTGCACCTCCTTTGACAGGAAGGGCGGGATACAAATTGAATTTATCGTGTTTGTGATGGACCTGGTCCTTAACTGTGTCCAGGGTTCAAGAAGATCTTCTAAGGGAAAAGTAGGCCTGATGGCATTCTGGTAAAAAGACACATTATACAAAAACAACTGTGTAAGACAGGAGTGGGAAACCTCAGGCCTGGACGCCAAATGTGGTCTTCCAAGGCTTTCTAGCCAGCCCTCAGGATTCTTCCTGGCCATGTTCTCTCCCCATGCTACACCCCTCACAGGCTCTGTTCTGCACCCTCTTGGACTGCGCTTTCCCTTGAACTTGAATTTGCCCTTGAACTATGATCATGCCTCTTGCTTGCTTTGATGGAGGATGGAAATAGGTGCACGTATATAGAAACTTCTGCCTTTTGTGTGGCTGGTGAGAGTCACAACCATTTTTCTGAACCCTTTTGCCTTTGGTCCCTGGAATGTTCCCCACAAGGAAATGCAACCCTCAGGCTGAAACATGTTCCCCACCCCCACCCCCCACCAGGCAAGATTTTCTGTAAAGGCAGTTTTTGCTTCTTTGTGTAGCAATGAAAGGAGGAGAGTTAAGACTGCAAGTTGCAGAGAGAGAAGCAGTGGTTGCTTGTTTATCAGCATTGCATAACAGAAATCAAACACAAACCACAGGGAAGGTAGTTTTTTCCTGCCTAAGGAAAAAAATTTTTTTTCCCAGAGACAGGCTTCTCTATGGTTATTCTTGGCCGCATAACCTGTAGGCTGACTAACCTTGCTCCTTGCCACAAGTACAAATAAGCTATAGGCAGACCGGTGGTACGAACAACATCGCAATAGCTGTGAGGCCTACGCCACTTGTCAGACATACCACATTTTAATAACATCCTTCCTGGTATTTTAAAAGCTTTTAATCACAGGGCAATTTTCTTTGAATGCAGTCGTTGTTTTAATCAACTTGTGCATATGTAGTACATTGTTATAAACTCTCATAAAACAGTACATAAAATTGTGTTTGGAGTGTACTACTAAATCAGAATCGCCAATAATGAAGTCCCTTATCAGAAGACCCCCCCCCCCGAAAAGTCTTGGCCAGGCCTATTAAAAATGTACTTGATCTGAAATGAAAGAATTTGTCAATCTGAACGGCATGGGAGAACCTCAATCTCAGGCATCAGTCAAATGAAGGATAACTGCTACTGGTGGGGAGAGAAAGTAGAGGAGATGGACAGTGTGTGGCTCTTTAATTCTCAGGAGGCCAGAATGAAGGGCTCCTGCTTTACATACTGGATTTAAAAAAAAATCACTCCCAATTTCTCTAGCAGCAGTTTTCAACGATTCTAGGGTAAATAATATTTTTACAAGCAAAAATCCATTAGGCACTGTCAAACTTTTATTGCATATATAGAACATAAGCCATTACAGAAAATCCATTGGCAGCTGATGGGAAGGAGATTTCCCTGGCTGTGTTTTACCCCACTTCAGGTGATTGACAAGCAGCCCTGGCTTCTATGAGATGGAGAGAAAGTAACACTGAATGGCTGGTGGTCTAATTTTCCTGCAAATATTAATATGTACTGCAGCTAGAACATAGGAAGCTGCCTTATATTGAGTTAGCCATTGGTCCATCTAGCTCAGGTGTGACGAACGTTTGGCCCTCTAGATGTTGCTGAACTACAACTCGGCAAGCATGGCCAATTGCGAGGGATGATGGGAGTTGTAGTCCAGCAACACCTCTCCAGAGTTTGACAAAGAGACTTTCTCAGTCCTACTTGGAGTTGCCAGAGATTGAATCTGGGACCTTTTGAATGCAGAGTAGATGCTCTACCATTCCACTGAGCTTTTCTTATCTATCTATGGACAAACATTTTTGACAGAGGAATAAAATTAAAATCTATTGAAAAACCTTTTCATTACTCTCTTGCTGAAATATATTTCAATAATATATTGAATGTCTTCATGTGAGCCCCTCTCCTCAATCTGAATAATGGAGTGGCCTTGCCCCGTTGAAAGGGATAATGAATTTTTGATTTATTCTCACACTTGCTTATGGATCCAGCAGTTAAATAAATAAAAAAGTTAGATAGCAAGAAAATAGAAGGACAAAGATGGAGCCCAGCCCTGCTGGAACAAATGAATTTCCAAAGCGTTGTACCTACTCCGTGGCCCAAATACGCAAATTTTGCAGTAAGAATTCTTTGTTACTTATTATCCTGAGCTTGTGGTTTTCCAGATGACACTTTAGTCAGTGCCTCTTGGGAGCACTTGGGAGGTGACGAATCATATTTAGTCTAAATAAATAAATAAATAATTTTAAAAAACATTTAAAAGTCCTGTTAGTTATCTCAGTGAATTTGCCATTGTTAGGGAAAATATTAACTCTGTACTCTTCCTTACTATTCTACCTGTAAAAGTAAAATACAGTAGTAAAAAGTATATATATCATTTTAAACATGAAACCAGATCATTCTGCTTTCCACAGCCCTCCCAACAGTCTCCCCTTTAGCTACAGGCCTAAGACAACTCATCTAAGGAATCAATCCCTAGTGCACACTAAACTGGGAGTAAGCTCAATTGCACACAAATGCAATTTATGCATCTAAATAATCAGGCCAGATTAAGATTGGCTAAGCGTTGGAGTTGTACTAATTTGTGGGGGTGAAAAACATGGCCCGTCACAATATAAAGATGCATCATTTTGGTTAAAGGAAGGAAAATTTGATGCCTATGATACAAGCGCGAAGTCCCCTTTTACAGTCATTTTATACTTCCTATATCTTAACAACAGCAATGTTAGTAGTAGTAGTAGTAGTGGTAATAATAATAATAATAATAATTTATTGAGAGTTTTAATATCTTTGTAAACCGATAAAAGGGTTTTTTTTTTTTACAATCAAGTGTTATATAACTAGAATAAATAAATACATACATAAGTTAGGCTGAGAGTTGGTGACTTTCCCAAGGCAGGAAGTGAGCAAAACCAATGATTAGTTGATTTAAAATGTGAAACTGTACATGCTCAGTGCATTTTTTTTAAGTTATCAAGGGTGGCAAAATGTTTTTTGTGTGTGTGTTGTGCTGAGAGTTGTGAAACTCCAGAGGCTCAGAGTATGTTTTTTTAAACCACAGAAGCTTATACCATAATAAATTTGTTAGTCTTTAAGATACCATAAGACTTATTTTGTGTTACCTTATTTCACATCTTCCTTCTTGGGCTAAGGGGTATTTTGATAACTTGGGGTATTTGGGGAACTGCACCAGAGCTGCCAAACACCTTAATCTGGCCGTCTCTACCCCCATTAATATGGGAAATTTGGGACAATGCCTGGACATTTATTTTTGAAGACCTGAGCCATTTACTCTAGGAACTTAAGAGTATGAGGGGCTGAGAGTTAAAGGTTTTCAAAAATATTCCTTTTAAGTGATTTACTGTGCCATGTGGAATACCTGCAAAAGGAGTTGAACACCCTAGGAAGTTGCTAAGGAACCAAAGTTACTGCATCATTGACTATCCAATGAGAGATCGTTCTAATGATGTAATGCTTCTGTTTGGTCTATGCCGATATTGTTTCAGAGGAAGCCAGGATGCAGTATTGTTCTGAAAACATGGGAACAATTCTACCTGATTCAACTTGAATTAACTGTTTAGAAACAATTGAGGCAAGTTTGGTTCTGCTCACTGCACAGCTGTTATTCTAAGACAGAAGTCGTAGTATTGTCTCCATAAAAGCACATCCATGTCCAAAGAAATACAGATGTAGTAATAGAGTTCATCTAAGGTTAAAAGCTGAACTATATTTTAAGCATACCGTGGGAGTTGCTCAAAATAGCATCCCCAGTGATGAACTCCATGTCTCCATGGCATAAC
Organism: Rhineura floridana; assembly: GCF_030035675.1. Taxonomy (NCBI): domain Eukaryota; kingdom Metazoa; phylum Chordata; class Lepidosauria; order Squamata; family Rhineuridae; genus Rhineura; species Rhineura floridana. The sequence goes on from NC_084480.1 coordinate 48,506,917, forward strand.
ATGTTGGAGTATTCACTGTATATAATTGCATAATAAGTTTCTCTGCTCCTGCAGGTATCAGTCCCTGATGGAAAATGGGGATGGAGAAACTCTGAGTGTGGTGTAGTAGTTAGAATGTTGGACAAGGACCTGGTTCAAATCCCACTCAGCAATGATGCTCATTGGGTAAGCTTGGGCCACTCTCTGCCTCTCAACTTAACCTATCTTACAAGGTTGTTGTAAGGACAAAATGAGGGAGATAAGGGTGTACACCACCTTGAGCAATTTGTAGGAAAGGCATGGAAAAAAATAAATAATGCTGTGTCATGTATTCCTAGATATTATGGCAAAGAGAAGGAGAACTCAGTCCAGGATATTTTGGATAGCATCACCATGGCAAGCATGATGGTCAGCCTGGTTCTAACTCTGGGCAAATGTATGCTTGTCCTCTTCTCTAAGGCATCTTCATTAATTAAAATCTAGACCAAAATTCTGTATGTAGTCTAATGCATACGTGCAGGGTATATCAAAAGGAGTGGAGAGACCCATAGAATCATAGAGTTGGAAGGGGCCTTGTAGGCCATCGAGTCCAACCCCCTGCTCACAGCAGGAAATCCACAGCTAGAGCATCTCCCGCAGATAGCTGTCCAGCCTCTGCTTGAAGACATCCAGCGAAGGAGATCCCACCACCTCCCTAGGCAGTCGGTTCCATTGCCGAACTGCCCTTACTGTCAAGAAGTTCCTTCTAATGTCCAATCTGAATCTACGCTCCTGCAACTTAAAATCATTAGACCTAGTCCTACCCTCTGGGGCAGCAGTGAACAAATCTGTACCCTCCTCTATGTGCAAATCTCCATGCGCAAATGAATGCATGCACAGATAGGCTCCCAGGATTGATTAGACAAGCTGTTGTGGGCAGAGGAACTCTGTAAGCTCATTTGAGTTACCATGCCTAGAACGGATTTCTAGTTGGGCTATAAAGCTTCAGTGTGACTTATGTAGCATGGAAATTGGGCCAGCAACAAAATGTTGTAGTGTGGATGTTGCTATTCACTGTTCTAGTCAGTCAGCCATGCCATCCTCCACCATATTCCATTTAATTCTCCATCCCACAAAGTTCCCAGTTCCTTCCCCCAGCAGTCAGTCAGTATTCCATGACTAGTGATTACATTCTGATCTCCTGGGACTGTCCCTCCCCCCCCCCGGCTTTTTCCATAATTTTTTTGTACTTCTGAAAACTTTGTGGTTTTGCAAACCTGTTGATACATTCCTCTTGTGTGTAGATTATGCCATTTTGGTTACATAAGCAAATGTTCAGCATTAATGCCTGAACATCAGAAATAGAAAAGACGATGAATGTATGACACTGTCTTATAACCGAGTCAGATCATTGATCCATTTAACCAGTGGATGAGTTTGGGCATCACGGTCAACCAATCTGTAGCCAAAGCTTTTTCTAGGTTTATTTTTGGTTCAGAGGAAACACTAAGCCAGGGATCATGGTCCCCAACACTAGTGGGGAGGACCCAAGAGGGATCATTTGGTTTATGCACAGGAAACCATGAACTATGTCACATCCAAACACTGCCAGAGTTGTCTGTTTTGACTGTTAGCTGCTCTCTTCCCATTTCCAGCCCTTTTATTTGAGATCCCTTTAACTGAAGATGCCAAAGATTGAACCTGAGGCCAAGTCACTTGGGACTGAAATAAGATTTTCTGCCTATCAGTTGGAACTTGGAGTGGTCTAAAATAAATATCAGCATTACACTATACAGTACATAAAATAGTATCCTTAGTAGATAAAGGAATATATATGTTGCTGTACTGTTATATGTATATGGTTATATTGCAACTTAAAAAAAATCCCCATTGTTCACCATTACTTTTACTTTCAATGAATATAACAATATATATAACAAATAGAAGAGTGGTCCTGAAATCTGTTCCTTGTGAAACTAATACTAAACATTTCTACTTCAAGACAACATCTTATATAATCACCGCAGGATCTCTTCGGTTTTTATAAGAATGCAATTCTTAAGGCTGTTCTCAAAAAGCACAAGAAGTCATGTAATATCACAGCAGTTAGATAGCAACTGATGTAATTACATGACATGCCAATTACTTTGTGTTTGGCATTCTTATCTGGATAATTTCAGCATTCAGACATAAATTTAACAGAAAGCTAAAAAAAGAGAGCAATGTTAGTTACTTGGTGAGTGATCTGAGGCTTTCCACGTGAAATTTGTTCCTACTTTAACATTAAAGACAAAGAATTGAAGAAGGGCCTATGAAGAAAAAAGAATGGTGTAATGCAGGAGGACTGATGCTTGGTGGCCTTTTATCTCTTGTGCAAATGATAGTAATATCTTGATACATCACGTGCAGTAATGTGACAGCCTTGGCAACTTGATGGCCAAATTGTAGCATTGCGCCTTTCTTACTTATGTCTTCTACAGGGGCCAGTGTGACAAATGCAGCAGCAGAAGCAACAACAAAGGGAAGTCAAGTCATCTTTATGTGCAGTGACACAAAAATACAGGGAAGAGCCATAGCTCAGGAGTAGAACATATGCTTTGCATGCAGAAGGTTCCACAAATACTAACAGATACAGCAGAAGAAAAAATATGTCAAGATAGCAATCCTGTTTCATGCAATCTATTCCACCTTCACACAATAATTAAAAACAAAAAAACTTAAATAACAAAAGATCATCCATTACAGCATCCACAAAAACTAATTTCTCTTTGAAAATTATAAGGATGCTTTTTAAAAAAACAAAAATCCTCTTTGAGTTCTAGGAGTTACCTTACAAAAAATAAACAATTCTGTCAAAAATAAAGTTGAAGTTGATTACCCTAAGAGTGGGTTTTTACGGGTAATTAAGTGTTGCTGTAACCCACCCTGGGACCTCTGGGTGAAGGGCAGGTAATAAATTCAAATAACAATAACAATTTGTATATGGGCTATCAATAAAGAACAGAACCCTTGCAATATGGTGCTATAGGATCTTCTGCTTCCAAAATATGAGTTTATTAACTGTTGTGCCTTTTTGTTCCCCATTAGGGAACAAAACAAAACAGTCATTCCGAATCCCTGCGACTCATGTTGTATCTACAACTTCCCTGTACTAGCCAGAATTGTTTATATGGGGGCAGCTGTCAGCCTGCCCACTGTTCATTTGTGAATGTAATCAAATCATACCAGGCTAGAGTGAAGGTGTCTTATGTCCTGTAGATAATTTTCTTTTTTCAGTTAGTTTCTCCTGAGGGCCACATGCCACATCTGGGCATACCACATATCTAGATTAAGACTCTGAAGTTCTTTCCAAATTTTAGCTATGACTGCCCTTGCTGCAGTGAGAAAGTGATAAATTAAATCTTTGTTTTTATGGTTTTTAATTCTGGTGAGTGGACATGTTGAGGAGAGCTAGCTATCGCTTCATTTCCATCATCTGGTTCACTGTGGTTTGTATTTCCCTAAAAACTGATTCCTAGAAATCCTGAGCCTGAAGACATGACCACCACATATGAAAGAAAAGGTCTATTCTCCACAGCCCCCCCCAATATAATTTTAATAAAGTTTTATTTATTCTGGATAATTTAAATGGGGTCATGTATCAGCGGTGAATCAATTTTAGATTCTGTCCTCTGATCTGAGCAGATTTTGCCTTATGTGGTGGTTGGTCCATATGGCATCCCACTGATTTTTTCAATCTCATGTTGGAGATCTTTTTCCACTGGGTTTTTAGTGTGGCAGTAGTACCCGTGTCAATGCCTACTAATGTTTTACATGCAATAGAAACTTGCCAGTTATTACTAGGTTTTTCCATCATCAAATTAGCTTCCTACTTCATCAAGTCCCTTAATGCCATGCCTTTGACGTCACCAATATCTAAAAAGGATGAGATTTGCCTCCACGTTGACCAGGGGATTGGTATGTTTTGCAGCTGTTTTGTTATGTCTTGCTGTGACAATGGCTATTGTCTTTATAAAAATCCTTTAATCTGTACAGGTTTTTGCTCTTCCACCCTTTCATTTTGTAAGTTCTGGCTGTGCTTATAAAAGACAGATGAAACAAAACTGGGATCAGAGGGGATATTGCCAGGCCCGGCCTCCAAGAGGTCTTCTGTATCTTTAAAAGTTGTGCAGGGCGAAGGGAGAATTCCACCTTGTCGTTTTTCCCATTACAGTGTTGCAAGAACACCTGCACTTGGCTGACATTCTCTTCTCCTAAAGATACAGGGTCAGTCTCAGGCCATGAACATGGCAACCCGAGGACTTTCCTCCTTGTCCTTTCTGTTGAGATAGTGGCATCAATATGTGATACTAATATGAAGTTGGTTGGGGGCAAATGCAATTGCCTACAATCTGCGCTCACTCTCTGTCGAGTCTGATGCTAGAAACACCACCACAAGCAATGACTGTTATTGCAAAGGGTTCTTCCATTGGTCAACCCCTGCCCATTATAGTGCCAGCCAACCATTTAGAGAGCAAGCATTATTCAAAATCTCCTAAACCTAGGACTGCAATCATTTTTTTTGGGGGGGGGAGCTAATTTCTACAAAGTCCAGTTCACGTCCACAACCCACCACATAAAAACATATGAAAACAAGAAAACCTATGCACTAGCTTTGAACCCTTTCAAGTTATGATATTAGTATATCTATACAAATGTTGTATCTGTGCAACAGCTGGGAAGCATGCCTTTTCTTTGTTAAGTATACCAAAGTGGTTTAAAAGCATTTTAAAACATGAATGAGTATGCCATTTGTAATAAATTAGGCCCGTTGCTTTTAATTAAAGAGACCAACTGATAATTTCAGCCATGTTTATGCAATTCTTTTTTCCATGACACTTTTAAATCTCTTGCTCTTTGTTTTTCTTTGACTGAAAGGCTTAAGAAACAGTCTTTAATTAACTAACTGAAACAAGCCTCCCAACACTGAGAACTAGGTTAAGAAAATCCTTTCAATTACTGGAACTAGATTTAAGTTTGATGGTGAATATAGTTAAATACCCTCTTTAAATTGGGTCTTAATTAAAAGTGGTGAGGTGCTGTGAAGTCCCTTTATTTACATGAGCAACCAGTTTGAGCTGAGACTTTGGCTTTGGTGGAATCTGTGGGAATTCACTTTCAACCCTTCTCTTATTTAAGAATTAAACAAAGGACATTAGTTAAAATAGGAAGGGATTGACCAAACATAGGGTTGGCTATGCAAATCCCATGATTTCCTCTGGTCCAGAGGCAAATGGATGTCTTGCAATTAGCTCTAGTCTTATGGTTGTTATAACAACTCAACAATATGCTTATAATAATCCAACAATTCATATGAAGCTCATATGAAGCAGGAAATTCAGTATTTGCATTATGTAAAATTCCAGATTTTACATGTTTGTACATTAACTGCACAATCCTAGGCATGTCTACTCAAAAGTAAGTCCTACTGAGCTGAATAGTACAGTAGGGCCCCGCTTTGCGGTGCTCCACTTTGCAGTGTTCCACCGATACAGCGGTTGTCAATTGCAGAAAGGCCCCACTTCTACAGCGCTTGTTCCACTTTTACGGTGTTTTTCGGGCATTGGGCACCATTTTAGACAATGTTAGTCAATGCATTCTGCTTTACAGCAGATTTCGCTTTACGGCGTCGGTCCGGAATGGAACCTGCCGTCTGAGCAGGGCCCTACTGTACTTACTTCCAGTAAAGTAATTACAGGATTATGTGACATATTTTTTATTTCAATTTTTTTATTGTTAAAAACAAAATTATGCGGCCAAAATCATTGAACCTTCATCTCCAGTCTTTCCTTTCCTGGCTTCCAAGAGGTTTCCAGTGACTTTGTTATAGCAATCACTCTTTTGAATACTATATAACTTTCCTTCTTTGGCCTAGCATGCCTTAGTGCTGCATCCTATGATGGTGCATGGGGGGGTTGTAGGGGGGAGGAGAGCAAGGGGAAATCCCATTGTTTAACAGTAGCCTGTTCCACTCACCCAACAGCAGCATTGGATCCATTCTTATGTGTGCAAACAACTTCCTTTTTTTCTGTCACACAAAAAGTAATGCTTATGTTAGCCTATAAGAAAAACTCCAAATCCATATTAAACTAATATCTGTATTAAGCAAATCAAAATGTCACAAAATAGTGTACTATCTGGATTGCACACTATTTTGTGCTGTTTTGATTAGCCTAATAAAAGTATTGCCTTAATATGGATTTTGGAATTTCCCTTTTCTTTTATGTCAAGTAGTAGTGAAACCTCTTCTCAGTGGATAAAGGAAAGTTTTACCCAGTGTTCCTGATCAGGAAAAAAAGTAAAAGTAATAGAAAATGCAGAGCCCAAAGTTAAAAATTCCCTAGGCATAAAGCTTTTGCTCCAGATACTTATATCTCAAAGAACTCTTGTTTCCATTTACAATTTGCTCTTGCTTCTTCTTCCTCCCAGCAGCCAGCAGGAAGGCTGGCTAAGCAATTGCCTTTCATCTGCATAATATGCCTTTAAAAAAGGTAAAGGTGTCCCCACACTTACAGTGCGAGTTGTTTCCGACTCTTAGGGTGATGTCTTGCAACGTTTACTAGGCAGACCATATATATGGGGTGGGATTGCCAGGTCCTTCCCCGGCCTTTCTTTACCCCCCAGCGTATGCTGGGTACTCATTTTACCGACCATGGATGGATGGAAGGCTGAGTGGACCTTGACCCCTTTTATTGGAGATTCGACTTCCTCCTTCCGTTGGAATCGAACTCCGGCCATGAGCAGAGCTTCAGCTGCGTTACCACCGCTTACCACTCTGCGCCACGGAGGGTCTTTGATATGCCTTTAGCTGGAAGCAAAATTTCACTTCAGCAGTCATAGCCAGAGCATCACCGTCAAACTAAACAGGCATATCCAGTGTCATTTATCCAAGGGTTTAATTTGCAAAGGAAATTGTACAAATCACATACACACATATTGGATTTTGTTTAAAAAAAATGCTGTGTTTGTCTTTTCTTAGGAAAACAACGTCATTACATTATTAAAATGCAAATGGCCCATTCAATTGCATTACTCCAGTATAAACTGGGAATAAGGGAACTGTGTGCTCCTATAAGAGAAGAATCAGACTTGGGCAGTTTTTCAGGCCATGCCACTGTTTTACTCTTGCATCTATGGAGAGAGGAAAACTCCACAAGCTGACCTTCTAAGATTATTAAGAATATTATGAACATGAAACACTCTTTTTTCACCACTATGGTCCATGTTTATTATTATTATTATTATTATTATTATTGTTGTTGTTGTTGTTGTTGTTGTTATTGTTATTGTTATTATATACCTCCCCATAGCCGAAGCTGTCTGGGCGGTTTACAGCAAAAACAATAAAAAGAAATATACAAATTTTAAAACACAAAAAACAATTTAAAAACACAATTTAAAAAACATTAAAAACAATTTAAAGTTTCTTATAACCTCAGTGTTTCAAGAGTACATGCTGGATTTCATTTTTAAAACATTTCTTATGCTACTGCCTCCTCCAGAAAGCCCAGTTCTATTTTTGTAATGCGTAAATATTCATAAACCATTTATGTTTTATGGGGGAGTTTAGCATTTAAATTCCTGTTTCTTCCATCCTGTCAAGCACACTTTCATATAATGAGAGCCACTTGTCTCCTACCATCAAAGAAATGTTGAAGCCTTCTCACAATCTGTTTTGGCAGGATGTCAACAAACTCAATCACTTCTTCAGTGCAAAATATAATTTGCGACTGCATTTAATCCAAGGAAGAGACAGAACAGAGTCGATCCGGTGAAGGTTTCAGTCAATGATGTTGCAAGGGACATGTTAAATGCAAAGTCTTGGACCACAATCCAGAAAAAAACATGACCAGGGAGCTTTAAGTATCTACTGGAGCTTTAGATTGGTATATCTCAATAATTCAGTAATAATTGGGTGTTGGAACAAATTAAACCAGAACTATCCCTAGAAGCTAAAATGATAAAACTGAGGTTATCATACTTTGGACACATCATGAGAAGACATGATTCACTACAAAAGACAATAATGCTGGGAAAAACAGAAGAGAGTAGAAAAAGAGGAAGGCCAAACAAGAGATGGATTGCTTCCATAAAGGAAGCCACAGACCTGAACTTATAAGATCTGAGCAGGGTGATTCATGACAGATGCCATTGGAGGTCACTGATTCATAGGGTCGCCATAAGTCATAGTCAACTTGAAGGCACATAACAACATCTCAAGAAGGAGCCCCATATTCCACATGGAAAACTGCTTTTGAAACTTGCATGGCTTGTGTACAAACTTTGCATGGTTTATGAACAAGCCATTGGGCATGCCTAAAGTAATATCTGGAATTATGGCCCTTTTACTTTAGGGAAGGAGTAGGCAACCTATGACCCAGGAGTCGCATGCAGACCTTGACCTAATTTCATGTGGCTGGCAAGGAGGGGGAAATGGGAGGGGGCAAAGTTGAGGCAGTCAGAGAGGGAGAAAAAGGGGTGGCTGAAAGAGACAGAAAAAAAAATTAGATCATAAGAGCCCTGCTACATCAGGCCAAAGGCCAATCCAGTCCAGCATTCTCTTCTTATAGGGGCAACCAGATGCCTATGGAAAGCCTATCAGCAGGACCTGAGTGCAACAGCACTCTTCACTTGCAGTTCTCTGAAACTGGTATTCAGAGACACAGCGCTTCCAGCTGTGGAAAAAAGAGGCAGACAGAGAAAGAAAGAAAATAATGTTTTCTATTGTTGATTCTGTGCTTTAGAGCCAGACTAGAAGTTTGCAAGAGGTTTTCCCCAAAAGTGGTATAGGAGAATTGTATATGAACATCAAACCTCAATTCCTGGCCTTCTGAAAGAACTGGAATTTCTATATGAATGTGTCTTAGAAACATAACATTATTTTTTTGAATATTAACACTAACAGCACAATTTAGTATAAATTGTTGCTTGGCCGCACTTGTCTCATGCCCTTTATTCAAGACAACCATTATTTCTCTCCAAGATCCTGGTTCATAATCCAACTGGAGGCTGTTTACATTTTCTGTAAGTGACATCATCCTGTAAACTCCTTTTAAATGAAAATCACATCAAAATGCAGAGTATACCTTGCTTTGGCTTTGGGATCACTGACCTGCAAACTCCTGGATGATCCCTGTGTTGTGAGGAGAGCGCTGGGTCCACAGTTGTGATGCCTTCCTTGTCTCAGAAAAATCTAAAGGTCAGTAACCTTTTTCTTTCTGACCTTTTAACTGTCTCTAGTCGGCCATGAAGACCGAAATGCCATTTTCTTTCAGATTCTTGGGGAGCTTCAGGCCTCTTTGGATTTAATTCTCCCTGAGAGATGTGCTCTCATAAATTCAGGTCACTGATATTGCAACAGGAACTTTCAGTCATGTGTGAGAGGAGGAACGTTTTGGGTATCTGTGCATTTGGTATTACATGACAAAAAACAGCAAAAGCGTTGAGTATCAGCATCTCTCTCTGAGCAGGCAAGATCAGTAGTATAGTGGCAAGTTCAGAAGTTCAGGGTCCCTTCATGTTAGTTACTGCCACTCCCCGTCCCCTTATTTTGCTGCTGGGTTGAGAATGTTAACCCCTTCTCCCATAGCAACAGATATCCCTAGGAGCCAATAAGCATGAAAGGGGAGAGTGTTAGCTGCTGAAAAGAGTCTTCTCAATGGGTGACTCACCTCCTTTTACTCTGATTGGCTCCAATTAGCAGGAAAGGACAAGGAAGCATGTTAGAGACTCCTCTCAGTGGCTAACACACTCCCCTTTCATGATGATTGTCTCATAGGATGCTGAAGACATAGGGATCCTGCTGGGACCCTGCTTCCAAAAAAGTAAAGGGTATAAGACTCCCCAAGACCCTGGATGATTATACTCCTGGGCAAGATATCCCAGTTTTCTCATCTGCTTTCATTTCCAGAGAGATGGTCTCTGTATCAACTCTGTGCAAATATTCATTTGCAGGACCATAGCTCAGTGGTAGAGCATCTGCTTTGCATGCAGAAGGCAACAAGTTCAACCCCCAGCATCTCAAGGTTCAGCTGGGAATAGCCCTTGTCTGAAATCCTGGAAAGTCTCTGCCAGTCAGTATATAATGTTGAGTGAGATGGACAAATTGTCTGACTCAGCATAAGGCAGCTTCCAATGTTCCTCTGAGCATAAATGAACATGTGGAGGGAAGGAGAAAAGGGGTGGCATTCACTGGCCATGTCCATATCATCCACAAGTTCACTAGGCACAAGAGCCTACAGAGTGAGTACACTCAAATAGAATAATAGAATAGTAGAGTTGGAAGGCCATTGAGTTCAACTCCCTGCTGAATGCATGAAACCAAATTAAAGCATACCAGACAGATGGCTGTCCAGCTGCCTCTTGAATGCCTCTACTGTTTGAGAGCCCACCACCTCCCTAGGTAATTGGTTTAATTGTCATACCACTCTAACAGTTAGGAAGTTTTTCCTGATGTTCAGTTGAAATCTGGCTTCCTGCAACTTGAGCCCATTATTCCGTGTATTGCACTGTGGGATGATCGAGAAGAGATCCTGGCCCTCCTCTGTGTGGCAACCTTTCAAGTATTGAACACTGCTATCACATCTCCCCTCAGTCTTCTCTTCTCAAGGCTAAACATGCCCAGTTCTTTCAGTCTCTCCTTATAGGACTTTGTTTCCAGTCCCCTGATCATCCTCGTTGCCCGCCTCTGAACCTGTTAATTTGTCTGCATCCTTCTTAAATGTGGTATCCCGAACTGGACGCAGTACTCAAGATGAGTGCTAAATAGAGGGAAACTCGTACTTCACTTGGAAACTATACTTCTGTTAATGCAGCCTAAAATAGCATTTGCCTTTTTTTGCAGCCACATTGCACTGTTGGCTCATATTCAGCTTGTGATCAACAATAATTCCAAGATCCTTCTCCTATGTAGTGTATGTAGTATATAATACACATAGGCTCCTTATGTGCGATTTGTACCCTGCAAATATGGAGGGTAGGGATTGCTCATGCATGTTGATTTGTATTTATGTGCAATGCACTTGAGGAGATGGGAGTTTGGACAGGGAAATTGAGTACAACTTCATCCCTTTACTTCCATGTGCTCCACCGGGGAGGGAGTTACTAATTCAACTGGGGAAATAAGCACAAGATGTGGACATGGAACTCCTTCCTCCAATTCTTTTCCCCATTTTAAATTGCTCCCCTCAAGCTGCTATTTATTCTATGGGGGTGAGGTGGGGTGTGGGATCTTTGCATGATATGGGCACATGAAAAATATTCTCAACTCATATGTGAAATTTCCCCAATGAGATTTGCACCCACTGGCTGCATAGAGTAAAAAAAAAAGAGAGACAGAGAGAGAGAGAGAGAGAATGTTGGGTGATCAGTTGTTTTATGCCCACTTTATGATATAGTTTGGGCCTGAGTGAGCTATCAGAAAAGATGGAGCCTTTCTTTCTTTCTTTCTTTCTTTCTTTACATATGTAATCAGAGGGGTAATAAAGGGATTTTTTTAAAAAAAGGAAGGACCCATTTATCAAACATTCATCTAACCACATGATATAAAACAGCTCCTGCTGAAGCGAGCACACATTACGTATATCATGAAGAGGAAAGTAGGGCCCCTTGTAAGTCAGCAGGTTGCTGAAGTTCTTAATGTGTCCAGAGAGAAGGAAAGTGGTTTTTATTTTCTACTTGGCAGTCAGCAGCTCCGTGAAGGAAGCTTGGATTTTTTTAGGAGCAGCAGTTGTTATTTACTTCTTTTGCTCAATCCTGTCAACATGACAGTAGAATGAGGCCTTTTCACACAATCATACATTTTTTAAGCAGTCATGGTGCACATGTTGTTTTTGTCTAGCTAGTGGTATATCTCATTTATTTAATTACTTAGGCTGTATACACACCATACATTTAAAGCACATTTCCCCCTTCCCAAAAAATCCTGGGAACTGTAGTTTGTTAAGGGTGTTGAAAAGTGTAGATCTGTGGGGTAAACTACAATTCCCAAGATTCTTTTTTTTTTAAGGAGGGAAATGTGCTTTAAATGTATGGTATGCATGCAGCCATAGTTTATATCCTTCACCTTCAACATATGTTTTACAGCTGACAGAAGAGTAAGAAATAAAAAAAACAGTTTACAATAGTGATGACAATAATAATCAGTAGTGGCATGTGTGGTGGGCGGAGCCACTGAGTATTGTGCTGCATACTTGTATGAGGCTGGGGCAGGGTGGCGGTGATGTTGGGGTCACATGGTTGCACTGATGGGATTGCCACTACCAATCCATGCTGGTGCAATCACATGGTCCCAACCTTGCTGCTGCCCTGTCCTAACTCTGTTCCTGTAGAAACATTGGAAGAGCCCTGCTGGATCAGGCCAATGGCTAGGAATGGAAGGATCTGTCCATTTTGGTTCTCTCCGTTTCTCATTTTTCCAGTCTTAAATTCAGTTCTCCAGATTTCTGCTGCAATTTTCTGTTTTTAAAAAAAAAATATTGATGAAAATTCACTAGCATTTTGGTGTGAATTTCTCCTAATAAATATATTTTTGTGTGCAGTTTTGAGTAACACACACATTTATGCAGGCAATATTTTCCAATATAATGCATTTTGTATGTTATTTTTACTAGTATATTAATTTTGATGCACACTTTCCCCTAGTATATGCACTTTGTAACCATTGATTGGTTGGAGAACTGCATCATAAAATTTGGATAAGGGCAAATATCAAAGGATGACTGTGTTTCAGTTCTCATATTGTTTCAGAAAGTGCAAATTTGATAGATTCACCTTTAAATGCGAACTAAATCAAATTTCTTCCCCGTCTCTACTAATGGTCCATCTAGTCCAGCATCTTGTTATCACAGTGGCCAGCCAGATGACTATGGGGAGCCTGAAAGAAGAATCTGAGCACAATGGCACTCTCCTCACTTGTGATTCAAAGCAGCAGCTATGCCATTGTCAGGAGGGTTGCTCAACAGCTCTGCCTCACCACAAGGCTACTACTGATGCTGATGCTGATAATATAAAGTAAACAAACTAATACAGAAAATAAAAATTGATCAAAAAACAACAAACTAAAATAGCAAGAGCCACTTTAAATAGATGGTAAAATCAAGCTGTCCTCTGTTTAAGAAAATAAAAGAAGCTTACATTAGCAGTTCTTAAAAGCCTGGGAAAACAGAAATGTGTTTGCTTGGTGTCTAAATGATAGTAATCAGGTCTCTGGGTAGGCCTGATTGGGGAGGGCATTCCAAAGGTGAGCTATTTTGTATATGAGAGAGTGCAACTCATATCTCAGAAGCTGCATCCATAGCTTTGTAATTAGGGTATGGATTATGGTTATGCAAGTGCTGTCATTGCTTTGTAGACATATTCTGAGACGCTGCTTGTGACTGGTGACACAAGTCATCTCCCCTGTTCACCTACATTCCATTACTTGCTTGAAATACTTGCTCAGCTATAACCACACCATTTTGTGAATGTTGTTTAGAAGTTGTGCACAGTTCCTAGATAGCACTGTCAAATGTGATCTCAATATTTCACACAAGATAAAGAGCACAAGTGATGTTCCTTCTCTTAGATGTGCTTCTTCAGTTCCATAGACCCAGAATAGATGAAACATTTGCCATAGGATTGCCTAACCTTGGCTTGGATTTTTGACAACAAATCACAGTTTTCTGTGTGTATGGGAACCAGAATGGGATGAGTGCAGACAGGTAAGGTGGGTCTGACTTTTCCCATAGAATATGGTCTCCTCCATCAAGTGCCATTTGCTTTCAAAGGTGCCATTGCAGTAAATGGCACTTTGGAGGACAGATAACAGGTGGGCGGATTTTCAGTGACAAAACAGCATAGGTGGAGGTATTAAGGGGTGGGAAGACATCATCATCTGACTCCTCCAGTTGGATGGAGCCTGATAATAGTTGATCTTTATCTTGATGAAAAATGATATACAAATAATTGAATGGGAAGGGGAAGAAAGTGAGAAGGGATGAAATGATCGAGGCATTATGGAAGAAAGAGGTGAGAAAATGTGAAAACAAAGGAACTTCTCAGCTAAAATGTATGCTGCATACATAATTCCATGGACAAACACCTGCTTTGAATGCAGAAGGTCTTAGGTCCAATCTTTACTGTGTAAGGTGCACCACCAGCAGGGAAACCAAGGCAGCAGAGATTTCCACTGCCAGTCAAGGGAGGACCTCTGCAGCTGATCTCCCTCTCTGTGGGTTCATAGAGAGGAAGGTCCACACTATCCTATGGCACCTGGGATGCCCTCTCAGGGACAATAGGACTGCATCCTTACAGCACAAACCTGGATATGTCTATTCAGATATGTCTTTAGGATTGCAGGCTTAGATTACTTTCTGTAGTTCCTTTGTCATGGACAGATCACTACCTGGTGGGGTTTAGACTCACTGGGACTCGGAACCTCTGCAGGGGTGGGGGACCGATTAGGATGGTCCGCCCCAGGAGGCTGATGGATCCGGATGGTTTCCAGATGGCTCTTGGGGATTTCCCTGCCACCTCGGCAGGCAATTCTGTCAAAGCTCTGGTTGACCTCTGGAATGGGGAAATGGCCAGGGCGGTGGACATGATCGCTCCTGAGCGTCCCCTCTCACGAAGTGGAGCCAAACCAGCCCCTTGGTTTACCAAGGAGCTGGCGGTGATGAAACGAATGAGACGGAGACTAGAGCGACGTTGGCGGAAGACTCGGAGCGAGTCTGACCGAACACGGGCTAGAGCCTCCTTGAAGGCCTACTCCGTGGCAGTGCGGGCAGCAAAGAAATCATTCTTTTCTGCCACCATTGCATCTGCAGGGAGCTGTCCAGTGGAGCTGTTTCGAGTGGTCAGGGGTCTTTTACATTCTGCCCCCCGAGAGGGTAATATAAATCACTCAACAGCCCACTGTCAAGAGTTTGCACAGCACTTTGCAGATAAAGTCGCTCAGATTCGTTCCGACTTAGACGCTATAATTGATACAGTCTCAGGGGATGTAACTTTGGCTCCTGTCTGTCCAATAATGATGGATTCTTTTCAATTTGTACAGCCCGAGGATGTGGACAAGATCCTTGGAGAGGTGAGAGCCACCACATGTCTGCTAGACCCTTGCCCTTCCTGGCTTATAAATAGTGCCAGAGAGGGACTGGCTGAGTGTGTGGGGGGAGTGGTTAATGCCTCCTTACACCAAGGCAGAGTTCCAGGTTGCCTAAAGGAAGCAGTTGTAAGGCCTTTGTTAAAAAAGCCCTCCCTGGACCCTCCATAATGGATAATTACCGGCCAGTGTCCAATATTCCATTTTTGGGTAAGGTAATAGAGCGTGTGGTAGCCTCCCAGCTCCAGGGATTCTTGGATGAAACAGATTATCTGGATCCATTTCAATCTGGTTTCAGGCCTGGTTATGGGACGGAGACGGCTTTGGTCGCCTTGGTGGACGACCTACGCAGAGAACTGGACAGGGGGAGTGTATCCCTGTTGGTTCTGCTGGACCTCTCAGCGGCTTTTGATACCATCGACCATGGTATTCTTCTGGGCCGCCTTCCTGGGATAGGACTTGGGGGCACTGTTTTGCAGTGGCTCCATTACTTCCTGGAGGGACGAACCCAGAAAGTGGTGCTGGGGAGTTCCTGTTCGACCCCTTGGCCATTGACCTGTGGGGTCCCTCAGGGCTCAGTTTTATCCCCTATGCTATTTAACATCTACATGAAACCACTGGGAGAGGTTGTCCGGGGGTTTGGGGTTCGGTGCCATCAGTATGCTGATGACACCCAACTCTATGTCTTCTTTCCACCTAATTCCAAGGAAGCTGTCTCTGTTTTAAACCACTGTCTGGCATCAGTGGTGGACTGGATGAGGGTGAACAAATTGAAGCTTAATCCAGACAAGACAGAGGTGCTCCTGGTCAGTCGTAAGGCGAATCAGGGAATAGGGATACAGCCTGTGCTGGATGGGGTTACACTCCCCCTGAAGACACAGGTTCGCAGTTTGGGTGTGCTCCTGGACTCAGCGTTAAATTTGGAGTCCCAGGTTTCTGCAGTGGCCAGGAGTGCTTTTGCACAATTAAGATTAGTGCGCCAACTGCGCCCGTTCCTTGAGCTGTCTGATCTGACCACGGTGACACATGCCTTAGTTACATCCCGTTTAGATTACTGTAACATGCTCTATGTGGGGCTGCCTCTGAAGACTGTTCGGAAACTTCAGTTGGTACAGTGTGCTGCAGCCAGAATGCTAACTGGGGCTGGTTACAGGGACCGTACTACCCCCCTGTTAAAAAAGCTCCACTGGTTGTCAGTCTGTTTCAGGACACAATTCAAAGTGCTGGTGTTGACCTATAAAGCCCTATATGGCTTAGGTCCAGGCTATTTATCAGACCGTATCTCCCTGTATGAGCCTGCCCGGGCCCTGAGATCCTCAGGAGAGGCCCTTCTCTCAATACCCACATCTTCTCAAGTACGACTAGTGGGGACGCGTGAGAGGGCCTTCTTGGTGGCTGCCCCTAGGCTTTGGAATTCCCTTCCTAGGGAGGTAAGAATGACCCCCTCTTTGCAGTCCTTCCACCGACAAACAAAGACCTTCTTATTCCAACAAGCCTTTGGAAGTGAAGGCTGTTAAGGATAGCGTGTGAAGGGTGCTGCATTGCTAATGTCTATTATATCATTTTTAAACTAGTTTGAACTTTTTAAGCTATATGTGTGTATGGTTTTAATATTGGAAATAGTTTAATCTTATTTTAATGTAGACTTTGTATGTTTTTAATTATATGTATTTTTTATCTGGAAGCTGCCATGAGTTCCAGTTTTGGAAAAATGGCGGGGTATAAATAAAGATAATAATAATAATTACAAAAATATGTTAAAGCAAAATTTTAAAAAAACATGCTAGCTGTTATTCCTCTGTTGCAAACTTGACTTGGCCCCAGAGTTTTGCTAACCAGATACACTGTTTCAAGGAATTGCTTGAAGTGTGAAATAGAAAAATGATGACTTATCAAGGGCGGCAGTGTGACTTTAAATACTGGATAGCTTTAAAGCCACACTTAATTTTATTCTAAAAATGAGTTTGCCTCTGGTTAATGATTGGTAATTTCCAGACGGAACTTTTACCTATGATAAACTCCTTGATTACACACAAGATAAAAATGCTAAGTGAAGGAGATAAATTAAAAATGTCCACAAAACTGCCAGCAACTCTCCTCTCCAATGTTTGCTTTGTGGCTTTTGATAACAACAAAAAGAAACTCATACCAGTTCAGAGAAGCAGGAAAATAAATGAATAATCTAGGGGACCACTGCTTCCCATCATTGCTTAATACGTGACCATGTTTGCACATTGTTACTATGTTTTTGCATATGTTACTATGGGTAATTACTACTAATTTTTTTTTTTTGCATATGTGGATTTGTCCATAGTCATTATTGTCAACCGGATATAGGCACCAGCTTTGCTCAAACATGAGCAGCTGTCTGTAGCAACGGTGTGCTCTGGTGTGGATCATGATGCCTCTTATAAGGCCTCCTTAAATGACAATGTGAACTGATTTAATCAGAGCCCTACAAAGCAGTGAGGTTGGTTTCCTGATAATTTATGGAGTGGTGTCTTAGTATGGCTGTCAGCCTTTGGGCTATTTAGCGAGTCCTTTTCTTACCACTGGCCCTGTGTGTTTAAAATGCAAAAGAAAAAGAAAAACAACGTTCTACAAATAATTCAATAGTAGCTGTCAGGAATTGCATAACGGGGCAGAAGAGAGAGGATTCCCAACGTTCTGTCAATTTCAGAAACTCCCCAACCGACAAGATCAAGATGACACACAAACCAGCATCATGAATTACATAACACTTGCATTTGCTCTGTGAACATGTTCCAATATAGCGAAAGGGTGGGAAACCTTTTTGCAGCCTGAGGGCCACATCCTCTCATGGGAAACCTTCTGGGGTTCACATGTCAGGGGCAGGTGGGATGAAAGGCAAGGGTGGGCAGATCAGTGGATGAAACTCATACAGTAGATCACTTTCAAGCTACGCAGGTTTCTATGCTCACCCACTCACAGCCTCCATTCAGGCAAGCAAGGATGGAGCCAGACAAAATTGTTCAAGGAGTGCATGGAGAATTTGGCCCCTGGGCTGAGGTTCCCCACTCCTAGTGTAGTATATATGTATCTGGCACTATGTTTGCATTAAAATGACCCCAGAAAGTACTTGTTTTGAAAGCATTGAAGCAGTGTTGATTATGTAGAAGCACTTGTGGCTTTATATTCCCGTTATCATGTAATGTAAAGGAATGGAGCACCTTTCAGATAGTCAATGAATATGTGGAGGGGAGATAGATCTGGATTGTGCTATTCCTGCTCCCAAAGCCCAACTAGTCATTTGAAGATCTGCATAGGGTCTATGGACATGTAAATGTACATAATGCTTTGCTCACATGATTGGGAATCTTGCTTTTTCAGGTTTCCTGATCATGTGGAGAGAACACACTGTGTGTGTTTACCTATACAATTGTAGAATAGATGCAGCCTTCAAATGAGATGACACTGTGCACAATTTCTTTTCTTCCCTCCACATGTCCACTGAACCTGAATTCAATGGGACTTACTCCCCGATAAGAGTGTATATGATTGCTGCCTAACTCACTCATAAGAACATAAGAACATAAGAAGAGCCTGCTGGATCAGGCCAGTGGCCCATCTAGTCCAGCATCCTGTTCTCACAGTGGCCAACCAGGTGCCTGGGGGAAGCCCGCAAGCAGGACCCGAGTGCAAGAACACTCTCCCCTCCTGAGGCTTCCAGCAACTGGTTTTCAGAAGCATGCTGCCTCTGACTGGGGTGGCAGAGCACAGCCATCACAGCTAGTAGCCATTGATAGCCCTGTCCTCCATGAATTTGTCTAATCTTCTTTTAAAGCCATCCAAGCTGGTGGCCATTACTGCATCTTGTGGGAGCAAATTCCATAGTTTAACTATGCGCTGAGTAAAGAAGTACTTCCTTTTGTCTGTCCTGAATCTTCCAACTCCCATGGGAATAAACCGTACTTACAAGTGCATAACTTTGGCAGGATCATACCATGTTTGGAATGCAGCCATAGGCAGACTTTAGGATTTCTTGCTCATTCCTTATTGGACATCTGTTGCAGTGTAATGATATTTTGGAAGGTCTTTGTCAGTGATTTTAACAAACTTGCTATTGATGGGTCTTTATTGCTGTTCCTATGCTTTTATTTTTCTCTTTTTTGCTGCTGTATTCCTACTTTTAAGTAATGATGGTTCAATGGTTTATTAATCTTGATTGTCTTTCAGCCCTGTAGCCAGCCTTCCTTGTTAGTTGGGGCATTTGGGAGAGCCGCATAATACCAGCCAATCCCCTCCTCTCACTGGTGGAGAGGATGTGAGGGGTAGGCCAGGGGAAGGGAAATGTAGAGACCTTTCCCGTCACTCCTCCTCCATGCAGAGGGTGTATTAGCTTACATAATGGGCTATGCAAAGGTCAAGTGAACAGAACATTTAGTATGAACACTAGGAATTAAATGACGAACATATTTTTTGTTTCATAAGAAAAAAGGATACTAAACTGACAGTGAACAAGGGAATACCAAAAGGTTTAGTTCCTTCTTAGTGGTCCCTCCTTCTAGTCTTGTTATTGACCTTTAGATTTTCCTTTGTCCTGGTTCCTATACAAAGGACTAACTAAGCAACTGGAAATTAACTGTGGAAGGCAATATGATCTTTTTTCTGGTTGCTTGGTTGATTATTCTGCCTAGAAACCATAAAAAGGTCTCATGCTGAGCTGCACACATTGGGAAAATTAGAAATACGGCCTGAGTTATAGCCTAGGTGGTCAGCCAGTGAGCTAACTGTAGTGTGCACAGCAGTGTTGCTATTCCTCTAGGGCTGTTTTCATCCTTTGTCATCAAGTACTCAAGAAAAATAAGAAAAAATAGCCACTATGATTGTGAGTATAGTGAGAGCTTTAAAGAGTAAAAGATAGATATTTTTTCAGATCACTTTAAGTTATCTCTTTATTTCAACTTTTAGCAATAAGCACCCAATCCTGCTGTACTCATCATAATAACTACAGACCAAACGCTTACTACAGGGAAACAAAAATGCTTCTTTGTTGCTGGCTTGATAGAGAACATAACTATGGGTCATGTATGTTACTATACAGGCTATTTTTTCCAGGATCACTTAAGTAATTATAGGGCGATTGCGATAATGAAAATTCTGCCTTCAATCAAGGTAAGTTTTGAGTTAGCAGACTTTTGGGGACTTTTCCAGATGAAGCTTTTGTTATGCATTTGTCCTGCTTTATTTACTGCATTTTTCAGAAGGTCTTATACTTAAATTCCTCCTGTTCATGAATCAAGCTGTCATTCTTAACATGGAGGCTGTCATTGTCTGTCATGTCACAAATGAAAAACACAATTAGATAAAAAAAATCTGGGGGGGGGACCAAACCACAGCTCTTGGGGGGAGGGAGGGCACCCATTTGCCCTTCCCTGGCTACAGGGCTGTTGTCTTTTCATTAAATTTTTAATCTGTCTATATTGTTAGCTAACTTGAACTTTTTGAAAATGGAAAATAAAAATGTTATAACACACATACATACATATATATAAATTGACTGCAGTCCATTACAGAATTTGGTGCACATATGTCGATTGATGTAAATGCACCTGTCTGGGTGTTGGATTATGGATATTTGCCCTAATCCAGCAAGAGAGGTCTGTATACAAAGCAGATTTCCACACATGTATCAGACACCAAGGCACATTCCCAAATGCAAACTCTGTATGGAACATAAACAGTAGTGTAGTGGCAAATTCAGAAGTGTAGGGTTCCTTAATGATAGTCACAGCTACACCCCCTCACAGCCACACCCCTTCTAAGATTATACAACCTAATATTATAGAATAACCTCGCAAGGTTTGAATATTGCTTTCTTCTTCTCTGTCCTTGTTAATGCCTTCTCTCACAACAGATGTCCCTAGGAGCCAATCAGCATAAAAGGGGAATGTGTTAACTACTGAGAAGAGTCTTCTCAGTGGCTAACTCATCTCCTTTCACTCTGATTGGTTCCAATCAGCAGGAAAGGACAAGGAAGCATGCTAGAAGACTCTTCTCAATGGCCAACACATCCTCTTTTCATGCTGATTGGCTCATAGGATACTGGAGACATTGGGACCCTGCTCCCAAAAAAGTAAAGAGTGTAAGACCCCTGGAGACTCTGGACAACTACACCCCTGAAAATAAATGGAATAATACCCATCTGGATTCCTTGGACTGGGTGGATGTGGATGCATATCTCAATGTGGAGCCAGTAGCTTTTGTGCAACTAGTTAGCAATAACTACAGCTAAACTAGGGCCACTGACCCTCACAGGGGTTTCAGCCACAGAGCTCTTTGTTTCTCTGACTCTAAAATCGATATGCCTTGTCATTTGCTCAATAACTCTACTGATTTATAATCTTAGATTTTATACACTGGGGTCCCATGTCCCCATGACATGAGGAATGAAAGAAATGAAAATGTCATTTATTTATTCCATACGTGGGTGAATTATGGGTCTACAAGTGTGTCCTGCTACAGAATGAAACAGGTTTCCCTTGACAGATTGCTTTGCTACTGTATTTTGTTTCATTTTCCATTGAATTGTACTAAGCAAACTCTGTTCTGCTTTAAGTTGTAATATGACTTTCCCTAGCAACACAATCATATCAGTCACCCAAAGTCTTTTAAGCATATGTTTAAAATGAAACAAGTTCAATGGACATTTTTCAGGTTGACCCCAAACCCCACATATGTAGCAATCAGAATATTATGATAAACAAATGGAACACAAAGGGTTAATCTTTCTTAATGCTTCTTGCTTTGCTTTTGTTGAAACAGACCTGCCTTTTTTTATACGGATGGGTGACATACATTTGGTTTCAGTCATTCTAACATTGGATATTTATAGATGGGTTTTCTGCTTCTGCTTCTCCTGCAACTGCCCTGACCTCTTGGATTAGAGAAGAATACTGAAACTAAGCAATAAATAAATAAAATTAATGCACTAGCATCACAGATCCTGCAGTTGTGCAAGTCCTTTCTCCCTGACCCATGCTACCCTTTAAACTTTATTTATGATTGCATTTATATCCTACCTTTCTTCCAAAGAGCTCAAGGTGGCATATAAACATGGCTCTCCTCCACTTGATTTTATCCTCACAACGCTGTGAGGTAGGTCATGCTGAGAGATACAGTTATTGGCCCAAGGTCAATTAATGATGGATTGGGCTGAAGCCAGTGGTGTGTGGGACTAGAGCAAAAAATGGATGGGGCCATCCATTTCTTTCTCTTTGCTACCCCATCTTTCTCTCTCCCCCTGCTCAGTGGGCTAACAAGGAGAGGCAAGAGGTCGAACTGATCACTTGCAAAGGGCTTTCCCCCTACTTTCCATCACCACCAACCCTTGCCCACAGACACCATGGTGTCCACGAAAGCCTTGGGTGGGGTCTCCAGGGGTAGCCCAGAATCTAAGCTTTCATTTTTTAAAAAAATAAGTCTCTAGCCCTCTTAGAAAGTATGGGCTCATCTACATGGAAGCATTTCTTCATAGGAAATACACTGCATTTACCTTCATAATAGATTTGCACCGTCCACAGTTCCTGCTCAATGTTAGCAGCCAATCGCTTTTTCTCATTCACGAAAGTAGGCATTCCTCTGAGGAGAATCATTCTTGTGGTCCCGCCCTCTAATTATACATTTCCACTCCCTCTGGTTGCTAAGTGTCTGAGAATGCTCAGTCTGTTCCACTAGCTGTGTAGGTTCCTTTAAAAAACAACAACTGAAAATTCGAATATCTGTGTTTTCCATGCCTATGGTTGGTAGGATACAGCTGAAATACAAATCTTTGTTTGAATAATATCATGCTTTTGCGCACAAGTTAGGGGAAAAAGAAATAAAGGCACTATTTGCAGCAACATAAAAAAGGCCAGCAGAATGGAGGAGAGCAACCGGAAGTTGCTTCTCAGCTTATAGGAAACAAAATTAAAGAAGGGAGGAGGAGACAGTGGGCGTGGAGAGGGGAACGATTGACAAACCCACCTAAAAGCATCAGAGCAAATCGTCTGCAAGCACTAGAGAAACGGAGTGGAGATTTTTTTGGTCTCCCCTCTTCATATTATCAGCAACTTGGGTTAGTATGGATTTACAGGGAGAAAACGGCATGATAGTTTCTGTTTGCCGGTAACATCATGTGAACCATGCAAATTTAAGGAGATGTGAGTACCATCGAACACACAGAAAACCACTGTGTAGATGAGCCCTAAATTAGGGAGAAAAATGTTCAGGTGCTCTTCAAAGCAATTTCTGTGAAATGAGCTAGCCTGGCTGCTCCTGCCTGTCAGTCTTATTAGCCAATGAGTGAAGTCAGAGCTGTGATTGATAGGTGAGTTGTTTGGCAGCCTAAGTTTTGGTTTAGGGTTGGTATGGGGAAAAAACAGGGTTCTTGTGCCTTTAACAGCTGTGTGGCAGGCAGAAATTCAACTGGTCAAGCATTTTCTAGTATGGAAATACAATTATGGGGAATGCTTCCCCATGACTACTTTCTAATTTTGTGTTATGCTCCTTGTGGTAGCCATTTTGTGTTATGCCATGCCCCCATGGCAGCCATTTTGTGACATCTGTCCCCAGCACTCTCTGAAAATTTGCAGTGTGTCTTCTGGTTCAAAAAGGTTGGCAACCTCTGCATTACATCATTCTTTTCAGCTACCCCTCTATTTTTCCTCACCTACCTCCTTCTGGATTCCCCCACCTACATAAAATTAAGCCAATGGTCACATATAGCCTACCCCTGCACATAGATAACTGCAATATCAAGGGATGACTTCAAGGTGTGAATGAACCATTGCAAAAGTTCATAATGTGCAGTATAAACACATGGCACTCCATGTCATATGAAACCCAATAATTTTCACTGGAGTCCGTCTGCATATCTAGCTGCCAGTCATTTCCTGGGAAGATTCATACCTTTGTAAGATTGTCTCTCAACATCCATGAATTGTGATTAAGGCTGCAATCTTGTGCATGCACACCTGGGAGTAAGTCCCACTAAACTCACAGTACTCTACTTTTGTTTACATTGTTTGGAAGTTTTGCTTTTGAGTAGACATGCAAAGGATTGCACTATAAAAAACCTAAAGCCTTTCTCTGGAACACTGTTTCAGTCAGTGGTGACTGCTGCCCATTGGGACTTGGAGGGAGACAGGCAGACAAGCCAACAGGAGGTAGAGCTGGAGCCAATGACAGGCAGAGCCAACTAATTCTAGTTTTGTTCCATCTTCCGCCCTGTCGAGTTCTACAAAGGGACAACACTGAAACTAAAGAGGAAGAAGCTGACAGGCACGGCCACCCCCTGAACAGGATGTAAGAAGGTAGGTAGGTAGGTAGGTGGGGGCCGGCTGAGGGCAGATGCAGGTTGGTGAGACAGCTCATTTCTTGGATGTCCATTCCTCATAAGAACATAAGAAGAGCCTGCTGGATCAGGCCAGTGGCCCATCTAGTCCAGCATCCTGTTCTCACAGTGGCCAACCAGGTGCCTGGGGGAAGCCCGCAAGCAGGACCCGAGTGCAAGAACACTCTCCCCTCCTGAGGCTTCCGGCAACTGGTTTTCAGAAGCATGCTGCCTCTGACTAGGGTGGCAGAGCACAGCCATCACTTACATTACTTCTGAAAGAAATCCCAGCAAAAACCATAATATTCTCTCTCTTTTTAAGCCTCCTTTAGTGAAATCTCCATAATAAATACTTTTTTGCCATTACTTCTTTTGCCAGCTATGGAAACAGTTCTGTATGCTCTGAAAGGTACAAATCTAAGTGGCTCATTATTATTATTCTTGTAACCCAAAGAGAAAATAAATATATACTTTCCCATACCTTTTTTTAAAAAAAGACACATTGGCAGAGCAATCTTAACTATAGGAAGCCAGGAGTAAGTTACCCCTATTTCAAACTCCTTTCAGAAGCTGGGCTGCTGCCAACTGAGAAGGCCCCCAAACCTGGTAGAGGAAAAACAAGCCTTTAAAATGGAGTTTGACTTACACTAACACTTTTTGCCAGTGTAGCTTCTGCTGGGTTGCTAGGTCATGTGACTGAGCTGAAAGTAGTATGGAACGGGTAACTCTCCTTACCACACCCCTTTTTCGGGACTTATTCTGGCCTTGGCTGAGCCGGCTTCAGCTGAGCCAGGATGGAGGATTTACACCTGTGTATCTCTGGCTGACTTGGGATGAGGGGCTTCAGCTGGCTCAGCCGGAGATCTGCCTATTCCAAACCTGCCGCATCCTTGCAGGTTTTGGGTGTGGGCTGCTACCTTAGTTTTGTTGCACATGAACAACCTAAAACACTGTGCCCATATATTATTTATTTATTTGTTTATTTATTTTATTTATTGTATTTATATACCGCCCCATAGCCGAAGCTCTCTGGGCGGTTTACAGTACCTAAAAACACTAAAAACACATATACAAATTTAAAACACATCTTTTAAAAACAATTTAAAACACAATTTAAACATTTAAAACAATTTAAAAACACATGCTAAAATGCCTGGGAGAAAAGGAGAGTCTTGACCTGGTGCTGCAAAGATAACAGTGATGGTGCCAGGCGCACCTCATCAGGTACATCATTCCATAATTTGGGGGCCTCCACTGAGAAGGTCCTCTCCCTTGTTGCCACCCTCCAAGCTTCCCTCAGAGTAGGCACCCGGAGGAGGGCCTTAGATGTTGAGCATAGTGTACGGGTTGGTTCGTATCGGGAGAGGCATTCCATCAGGTATTGTGGTCCCAAGCTGTATAAGGCTTTATAGGTTAAAACCAGCACCTTGAATCGAGTTCGGAAACATACAGGCAGCCAATGCAAGCAGGCCAGAATTGGTTTTATATGTTCGGACCGTCTGGTCCCTGTTACCAATCTGGCCGCTGCATTTTGCACAAGCTGCAGTTTCCGAACCGTCTTCAAAGGCAGCCCCACATAGAGTGCATTGCAGTAATCTAACTTGGAGGTTACCAGAGCATGGACAACTGAAGCCAGGTTATCCCTGTCCAGATAGGGGTGCAGCTGCGCCACCAACCGAAGTTGATAGAAGGCACTCTGTGCCACCAAGGCTACCTGAGCCTCAAGTGACAGAGATGGTTCTAGGAGAACCCCCAAGCTACGAACCTGCTCCTTCAGGGGGAGTGCAACCCCATCCAGGACTGGTTGGACATTCACCATCCAGTCAGAAGAACCACCCACTAGCAGCATCTCAGTCTTGTCTAGATTGAGCCTCAGTTTATTAGCCCTCATCCAGTCCATTGTCGCAGCCCGGCACTGGTTCAGCACATTGACAGCCTCACCTGAAGAAGATGAAAAGGAGAAATAGAGCTGCGTGTCATCAGCGTACTGATGGCAACGCACTCCAAAGCTCCGGATGACCGAACCCCATGGTTTCATGTAGATGTTGAACAGCATGGGGGACAGAACTGACCCCTGTGGAACCCCATACTGGGGAGTCCAGGGTACCGAGCAATGTTCCCCAAGCACCACCTTCTGGAGGTGACCTGCCAAGTAGGAGTGGAACCACTGCCATGCAGTACCTCCCACTCTCAACTCAGCCAGTCTTCCCAGAAGGATACCATGGTTGATGGTATCAAAATCCGCTGAGAGATCAAGGAGAATCAAAAGAGTCACACTCCCCCTGTCTCTCTCCCAGCATAGGTCATCATACATGGTGACCAAGGCTGTTTCCATGCCAAAACCAGGCCTGAAACCAGACTGAGATGGCTTTATATGCCACCTTTCAGGGCAAAGTCCTCCCAAGGTGACTTACAAAAGATAATTGAAACCACAGCTAGTGTGGTGTAGTGGTTAGAATGTTGGGCTAGGACCTGGGAGACCAGAGTTCAAATCCCCACTCAGCCATGAAGCCTACCTTAGGCTAGTCACAGTCTCTCAGCCTACCCTACCTCATTGGGTTATTGTGAGGATACAAATGAGGAGGATGGGAACTATGTATACCAGCTTGAGTTCCTTAGAGGAAAGGTGGGATATGAATGTAATAATATATGAAATAAAGCAAGATTTAAAATACAAATTAACAAACCAGTTGTATAGTATGGGAGCTGAGCAATCCTGTAACTAGGAATTCTCCAGCTCTTTCTCTCTGCTGGTAGAGTGGCACTTCCACCATTTCCAAGGAATGTTCAGCAAGTGAATGTTTAACATCTATATGAAGCCCTCGGAAGCGGTCATCAGGAGATTTGGGGCGAGGTGTCAGCAGTATGTTGATGATACCCAGCTCTATTTCTCTGTAACATCTGAATTGGGAGAGGCCATGCAAGTCCTGGACCGGTGCCTAGACTCGGCGGTGGGCTGGATGAGGGACAATAAACTGAGTCTGAATCCTAGCCAGACGGAGGCACTGTAGGTTGGTGGTAGGGATGGGTGAGAATTTCGATTCAGTTCACATTTCAAGCAGAATATATCAAATTTGCACTTTCCAAAACAATATAAGAACCGAAACACAGCCATCTCTCAAAATCAGCATTTATTAGAATTTTGGGATGCAGTTCACCAACTAAACAATATTTACAAAAATGTATATATTGGGAAGTGTGCAGAATAATGAATATATGAGTGAAAATACCATGCAAAAAAAATGATACGTTGAGAAATGGCTTGCAAAAATGTGTACCTTTTTCAAAACTGCCTACAAAAATGTGTTTATTTGGAGAAATTAACACTAAAATGGTGGAGAATTTTCATTAGGATTTTTTAGAAAAAAATGCAGATTGCTGCAGAAATGTAGAGTACTGAATTTAACATTAGAAAAGTGAGAAACTGACAGATCTGAAACTAATAGATATTTCCATCCCTAGTTGATGGTTTATGAGTTTGGATAATTGGTCAGTTGCCTGCTTTGGATGGGGTCATACTCCCTCTGAAAGAGCATGTTCATAATCTGGGGGTGCTCTGTGACGCCCTTCCCTGGCTCTCCCTGTCAGGTTCCTACTTGCTCGTAGCTACTGCCTGTCACTAGGCACCACCAGGGACTCCACCAGTCCGGACTGTCCTTTTTTATGGTTTCTCTCCCCGCTCTAGCACAGATCTCAACAGATCCCCCTGCTAGGCAACCACCAGTCACGTCCTAATACCAGTATTCCCAGAGACTCAGAATACTTGTGGTGTTATTCTCTTCACCGCTGCCACCATTTGTTACAGTTTCCCTTCAGTCTTGGTTATTACCTTACCCTCCCTTCTGGTCTGTGAAACCCCAGCCAAGGATCAGGCCTTTGGTAAACCAAATTAAGTATTTATTAAATATAACAAAGATAACAAAGATAACAAGATTTCTTCATAAGGCACATAAGCATATGGTTTTATCTAATACTAATCTGAACTCCACCCCCCTCCTTCTCCACGCTCTCCTGGCAAACAACTCTCTAAAACCCACCAAAACAACCCACTCACTTTCATCACATCACATCCACCCAGATTCCACTGTCACTCTTCCTTTTATACGCTCAGCCATTTTAAACACTCAGCCAATCATCCAGCATTCTACTGCCCATTCACTCCCCCTCCTCTTTCACTCCACTTACCATGTATCTTCTATTCAAACAGCACTTACTCTATTTACACTAATACAGGATCATCACATTTCCCCCCCTTTAACATAACGGCAGAGTATTATTCCTGCTCCACGATTTATATGTCGCGTTAACAATTAAAACAAGTCTCTCTGGGGAAAGTGTCTTTCTTTGTTCCTCCGTCTGGTCACGTCACTGCAGTCCCAGCCACCTGCCTTGACAGTCCATCGGCCAATACATTGTCCTTGCCTTTGATGAACTGGAAGTCCACTTGATAGTCTTGTAGGGCCCAGGACCACCTCTGCAGCATAGTGTTATGGTTTTTCATAGTCTGCAACCATAACAAGGCCCGATGATCCGTTGTTACCGTGAATCTTCGTCCCCACACGTATGGGCAACTTGTTCAGTCCCCACACAACCACTAGGCACTCCTTTTGGACTGACGAATAGTTTTTCTCCCTCGGCGTCAGCTTGCGACTCAGATACGCCACTGGATGTCTGGTGCCTTCTTTCTCCTGCAGCAAGACGACTCCCAGCGTGAGGTCTGACGCATCTGTAGCCACGATGAATGGTTGCTCATAGTCTGGTGCTATTAATATGGGTCCTTGGCACAAGGCTTGCTTCAGCAGATCAAAAGCCTTCTGACATTCATCCGTCCATATCACCCGCTCAGAACACTTCTTCTTTGTTAATTCATGCAAGGGGGTTGCTATTTCCCCAAAATTTCTCACAAACTTCCTATAAAAACCAGCCACACCTAGAAATGCCCTTACTTGTTTTTTGGTTAAGGGGATAGGCCACGCTTGTATTGCCTCCACCTTGCTCTATAAGGGGGTGATTTTCCCACTCCCCACCCCATGTCCTACACAGATTACTTCACTCACAACTTACCCATTCACACGGTATGGCATAGATCTGATTGGGGCATGATCTCCAGTATTAATGGAATGTTTGGCTATACTGGTTCGGCCAGGTTTATTACTAAAGAGATTCCCATAGTTTTTCAAAACTCTCAGAATCTCTTCTTTTACTTCCTCCTTCACCTCTTCTGACCATTCCACTTGATCTACCCCTCCTTTGTCTTTGCTTTCCTGTACCAAATCCAGAAGTTCAGGCCCACTTCCCTCAGGGAATAAGGTAACTTGCAACACCTGTGCATCCCTGGTATGGTAAGGCTTTAACATATTTACATGAACCACTTTGCTTTTGTTTAATTGGTCTGTGGTGATTACATATGTCACTGTGTCAAGCCTTTCTCTGATGGTATATGGTCCTTCCCAGTTAGCCTGTAATTTGTCATGTTTCCTGGGTATGAACGCCATAACCATATCTCCCACATCATACACACGTTCCCTGGCTGTTCTGTCATACCAGTAACTTTGCTTCTGCTGTGCTTGACTGAGATTCTCTTTCACAACTTCCATCATTGATGTTAATTTATTGCGGAATTCCAATACAAAATCTACTACAGATGTTTTGTACTCTCCCAGGGTTCCTTCCCATGAATTTTTTAACAGTTCCAAAGGTCCCCTCACTTTTCTAGTAAACATTAGTTCAAAGGGTGAGAAGCCTGTTGACTCCTGAGGCACTTCTCTGTATGCAAATAAGAAGCATCCCAAACATTCATCCCAGTCTTGTGGGTGATCTTGAACATAGCTTCTTATCATGCCCTTCAAAACTCCATTGAATCTCTCAGTTAGCCCATTAGTGGCGGGATGGTAAGTAGTGGTCTTTAGATGTTTTAGACCACAACATTTCCACATACATTGCATCACTTCTCCCATGAATACACTGCCTTGATCCGTCAGCACTTCATGAGGGAAACCCAGCCTCATAAAGATTTTTAATAAAGCCTCTGCCACTACAGGGGCTTCTACAGATCTTAGTGCTTCTGCGTCTGGGTACCTGGTGGCAAAATCCACCACCACCACTAGATATTTCTTGCCATGCCTTGTGGGTTTGGAAAAAGGGCCCACCAAATCTACTCCCACTCTATAAAAGGGTTGTCCAATTATAGGAAGGGGCTTTAAGGGTGCCTTAGTCTTTACTTCACTTTTTCCCACCTTTTGGCATATACCACAAGATAGACAATGTTGTTTTACATCTTTGGAGATGTTTGGCCAATAATAGTGTGCAGCCAATCTCCTCTTGGTCTTTTTTATTCCCAGATGTCCTGCACATGGGACATCGTGGGCTACCTCTAGCAATCTGGTTCTGTATTTGCTAGGTACTATCAATTGCTTCACTGGTTCACATTCATCCTTTCTCTCAGCAGGCATCCACAGTCTATATAAAATCCCATTCTCACACACAACTTGATTCCTCAGCTTGTCAGTGAAAGGAATCTGTTGGGTCAGGGCTTGTTCCTTTATTTGGTTCAAACTTATGTCTTTATGCAGCCCTGAATTGATCTGCTTCTTCCCCAGAGACCACTTGATACAGTTTGTCTCCTTCAGCAGACCTGCTAGGGGTTGCTATGGTGACCTGAGGCTGGCTAACAGATTCCACCCTGTTCTTTTCAGCCTGTGTTAACATGGCTTCTGTTTCTTTGCCAAGCTGCTGTCTGGTCACCACATATATTTTTCCTTGTGCCCCCATAACATCTCTTCCCAGTATCACTGGTTCTTGTTGTTGGGCATTAATACCGACTTTATATTCTCCCCCTTTTCCTCTCCACTCCATTTTCACTAGGGCCATAGGCAAGCTTTCTGGTTGTCCCCTCACTCCTTGGATAGTCACTGTTTCCTGAGGTAATATTTCCTCAGATTTTATTAAATCTGGCCTCAGTAATGTCTGAGTGGCACCAGTATCAAGCAATGCCCAATAATTTGCCCCTTGAACACACACTTCCTCTCTTAGACTCGAATCCAAGTCTTTTACTTCTGTCCAGTTTATCTGGCAGAACTGAACCTTTTTTGCTGTTAGCTCTTTTGGTTCTATCTTTACTGCCCTTGTCTGAGCAGGATTACTAATGGGGTTGGCAACCTCACATTGAAAACGTAGGTGCCCCGGTCTACCACATTTGTAGCATAATTTCTCCTCACTTTTAGGGTACACAGATCCACTCTGGGGTGTCCTGTGCCCTTCAGATTTTATTGGAGGACTCACTCGCTGTGGTACCACATCCCTTCTGCCAGCATTATATGGTCTGGGTTTAAAATCTCTTGATGTTTTCCCCACCCAGCCAGTTCTATTGGAGGCAAAGTGATCCGCCATCTCGGCGGTCTCCTGCACCGATGTAGGGGAACAGTCTTTGACAAGGAGCCTTATTTCTGGTGGTAACTGATGATATAATTGATCCAGTATCATGAGGCTTTTCACCTCCTCCGCAGACTGAGCTTTTGCACTTGTCAGCCATTTCCCAAATATGTCCATCAGTTTTGCCCCCAGCTGCAAGAAAGACCTACCTGTCTGTATCTGGCAGTTTCTGAAAAGCTTTCTAAAATAATCAGGCCCCAGTCTGAATCTTTTGTAGACTGCCTCTTTAAACTCAGCATAGGTGACGGGCCTGAGGGGAAATATTGGTATACCTCTGCCAATTCCCCTTTGATCAGGTTTGATAAATACTGCATGTATTTATCTTCAGGTAGCCCCCACAACTGAGCTGCCTTTTCAAAGGTTGTGAGATAAATTTGAGGATCTTGACCAGGCTCATAGACAGCAAAGTCCTTTGGAGTAATTTTTATTTTTGCTCCATCTCTGTCTTTCCTTGTCTCCTAAGAGTGAAATTTCTCTCTATCCGATTTTAATCTTTCCCCTTGTATCTCCGCATCCACTCTCATTCTCTCAGTTTCCATCCTCAGTCTCTCAGTTTCCAACTCCCTCTGTTTATCTTTTTCCTCAGCTTCCATCCTCAATCTCTCAGTTTCCAACTCTCGCTGTTTATCTTTCCCATCAGCTTCCATCCTCAATCTCTCAGTTTCCAACTCATGTTCCCATCTTAACTTCTCTCTCACTCTATATAAGTGGGATTGCTTAAGTATCCTTCTGGGATCTCTTCCCTGACAGGTTGTTTTTGCTGGGCAGTTGCAAATCCTATAAGTGCTACCCTCAATTCATCTACCCCTTTACCCTCGTGAGGTAAATTGAATGTTATGCACTTCTCCACCAGCTCCTCTCTTTTCATTTTTATATATTCAGCCATGGTGTTTGAGTTCACTCACTCTTTGCCACACACTCTTTGCCAGTCACTCTCACAAGTAATCTTGTTTTGTTATTTCTGTTTGCCACACCACTGTTAGGGATTCTCTAGTATTCGTACCACCGCTACAGCCAACACCTGTGACGTAGTCTCCTTTGTTCGGATCCCACCGCTACTGCCACCACATGTGACGCCCTTCCCTGGCTCTCCCTGTCAGGTTCCTACCTGCTCGTGGCTACTGCCTGTCACTAGGCACCACCAGGGACTCCACCAGTCCGGACTGTCCTTTTTTATGGTTTCTCTCCCCGCTCTAGCACAGATCTCAACAGATCCCCCTGCTAGGCAGCACCACCAGTCACGTCCTAATACCAGTATTCCCAGAGACTCAGAATACTTGTGGTGTTATTCTCTTCACCGCTGCCACCATTTGTTACAGTTTCCCTTCAGTCTTGGTTATTACCTTACCCTCCCTTCTGGTCTGTGAAACCCCAGCCAAGGATCAGGCCTTTGGTAAACCAAATTAAGTATTTATTAAATATAACAAAGATAACAAGATTTCTTCATAAGGCACATAAGCATATGGTTTTATCTAATACTAATCTGAACTCCACCCCTCTCCTTCTCCACGCTCTCCTGGCAAACAACTCTAAAACCCACCAAAACAACCCACTCACTTTCATCACATCACATCCACCCAGATCCCACTGTCACTCTTCCTTTTATACGCTTAGCCATTTTAAACACTCAGCCAATCATCCAGCATTCTACTGCCCATTCACTCCCCCTCCTCTTTCACTCCACTTACCATGTATCTTCTATTCAAACAGCACTTACCCTATTTACACTAATACAGGATCATCACATACTCCTGGATCCATCTTTGTCACTTAAGGCCCAGGTGACCTCAGTGATTAGGAGCTGTGGACGTTTCTGGATTGGGATAGCCTGACCACTGCTGTCCATGCCAGGCTGGATTACAGCAATGAGTTCTATGTGGAGCTGCCCTTGAGGTTGGTCCGGAAGCTGCAGCTGGTACAAAATGCAGCGTTGTGACTGCTCACTGGAGCAGGGTATCACCAACATATCACCTAGCTGCTGAAAGAATTGCACTGGCTGCCCATCAGGCACTGGGCTAAGTTCAGCATTCCAGTTTTGGTGTACAAAGCCCTGTACAGCTTGGGACTGAGATACCTGAAAGATCATCGTACCCATTATATACCTAGTTGATCACTACGCTCTGCAGGTGAGGGCCTCCTGCAGATGCCATTTTATCAGAAGGTATATTCCACTCGACATAGGAAGCAGACCTTTAGTGTTGTAGCACCTATCCTTTGGAATTCTCTCCCTTTAAATATTAGACAGGCGCCATCTCTGTTATTTTTTTCGGTGCCTACTGAAGAGCTTCCTCTTTCAACAAGCTTTTGAAGTAGAGACCGTATCCCAGTCTGCGTCTGTGTTGGAATTGCTTTTTAAGATGTTTTTAAAGGTTTTTTAAAAAGATGTTTTAAAGATGTTTTGCTTTAATATGTTTATAAAGATGCTTTATTTTAATATATTTTAAAGTCTATTTTATGATGTTTTAGAGTTTTTTTAGTGTTTTTATTTGCTGACCTCGGCTCCTATTGGGAAGAAGGGCAGGATATAAATTTAATAAAATAAATAAGTGGATCTCAGGGATGGGATTGCACCCTAATGCTGCAACCCTATGAATGCCTATTCAGAAGTAATACCCACTGAGTTCAATAGACCTTACTCCCACTTGCTTATAGGATTGCAACTATTTTAAGTGCATTCCATATGTTGAGAGTGGATTCAGTATTACACAATCCCAATGTATCTAAATTTACCATCTATTGTCATAAAAATCCAGTGTCAATATTTTTCTTGTTAATAAATTTATAACAGTCTGATGATGCACTCCTATATTTGCTCAGAAGCAAGTCAATTCCGACTTATGGCGACCCTATGAATAGGGTTTTCATGGTAAGCGGTATTCAGAGGGGGTTTACCATTGCCTTCCTCTGAGGCTGAGAGGCAGTGACTGGCCCAAGGTCACCCAGTGAGCTCCATGGCTGTGTGGGGATTCGAACCCTGGTCTCCCAGGTTGTAGTCAAACACTCTAACCACTACGCCAAACTGGCTTTCAAGTCTCATTGGACTGAAGCCTGAGATATATATGGCCTACTTCAGGGAATTGCATGTCTGCAAGTCTGCAAGTCTGCTCATAGATACTCAGGACAAGCTGTTACATAGAGATGCACGAAATTCTTAACTGAGTGTTTAGGAACTGCAGCTGAGTGAAGTTTTAGATAGATTGATAGAAAGCAAATGGAGGCCTCAGATTCCATATATATCACTAGATGTGGGGTTTTCCCTCCAAGCTGCACTCTGCCACAGAGCTGAGTGACATCCTCGGTGTCACCCCAAAATAAGTGGATGACTGAGATGGGATTTGAAGCCATCCATGTGGGAATGTAGTAATTATCGAACTATTACCTTAATATTCCATGCAAGTAAAGTAATGCTCAAGATTCTACAACAGAAAGCTCTTACCATATATGGAGCAAGAAATGCCAGACGTCCAAGCTGGATTTAGAAAGGGAAGAGGCACCAGAGATCATATCGCAAACATATGTTGGATAATGGAAAGGAGCAAGGAATTTCAGAAGAAAATCACCCTGTGCTTTATAGATTACAGCAAAACCTTTGACTGTGTAGATCATGAAAAACTATGGAATGCTTTAAAAGAAATGGGGGTGCCACAGCATCTGCTTGTCCTGATGCGCAACCTATACTCTGGACAAGAGGCTACTGTAAGGACAGAATATGGCCGATTGGTTCCCAATCGAAAAGGGTGTGAGACCTATTTGTTTAATCTGTAAGCAGAATGTATCATACGGAAAGCGGGATTGGACCAAGATGAAGGTGTGAAAATTGGAGGGAGAAATATCAATAAGTTAAGATATGCAGACGATACCATACTACTAACAGAAACCAGTAATGATTTGAAACGAATGCTGATGAAAGTTAAAGAAGAGAAAAGCGCAAAAGCAGGACTACAGCTGAACGTCAAAGAGACTAAAGTAATAACAGAAGATTTATGTAACTTTAAAGTTGACAATGAGGACACTGAATTTGTCAAGGATTATCAGTACCTCCGCACAGTCATTAACCACAATGGAGACAATAGTCAAGAAATCAGAAGAAGGCTAGGACTGGGGAAGGCAGCTATGAGAGAACTAGAAAACATCCTCAAATGCAAAGATGTATCACTGAACACTAAAGTCAGGATCATTCAGACCACGGTATTCCCGTTCTCTATGTATGGATGTGAAAGTTGGACAGTGAAAAAAGCAGATAAGAGAAAAATCAGCTCATTTGAAATGTGGTGTTGGAGGAGCGGTTTGCGCATACCATGGACTGCGAAAAAGACAAATAATTGGGTGTTAGAACAAATTAAACCAGAACTGTCACTAGAAGCTAAAATGATGAAACTGAGGTTCTCATACTTTGGACACATCATGAGAAGACCTGATTCACTAGAAAAGATAATAATGCTGGGAAAAATAGAAGGGGGTAGGAAAAGAGGAAGGCCAAACAAGGGATGGATTGTTTCCATAAAGGAAGCCACAGACCTGAATTTAGAAGATCTGAACAGGGTGATTCATGACAGATGCTCTTGGAGGTCACTGATTCATAGGGTCAACATAAGTCATAATTGACTTGAAGGCACATAACAACAATAAGTGGGCCATTGCAGTAAGTGAAATCCAGACCTCTACAATCCACACTGCCACTTGTTCTTAAGCCATTATTTGATGGCACCACAGTTTTACCACGGTAACATCTATGTAAGCATAGCTACCTTCTAGTTTTTAATTTATTTTTTATTTTGGGGCCTATGTCCCCAAAATGTTCTGTGACTTGTAGTTCTATTGTATACATGAGGGACGTGTGGAGACCTTTTTGCCTACAGGAAGAGGAACATTGTTGTCGCTTAGAGAAAGAGAGCAGCTGTGGCTGCTACTTTGGTTCTTACACACAGCATTTGTTCCAGCTGCCCAGGGAGTGAGAGCTATTATTGCTGTTTGCTCCTGTCTTCTTTTGATTGTCATCATTGCTGCGCTTCTCATTGAACTGCTTGTACTGGGAAGATCTGCTGCTGGGCATAATGAAGATGGCGGCGTAAGAGCTCGCTACGGCTGGAGCTCCGCCACCATATGTTTCTTTTAACACCTTTTAATCACCTTTTAGCATTATTTTTGGGATCAGGAACGCCTCCCCTCCGTTTTATAACTTGCAATAAGTTTGGCTGTATTTTAATTTGTTTGTTTGTTTGTCTGTTGTTGTGTGAATGAGATTGAGTGAATGTGTGTTTGTGTTTATGTTGTTTAAGTGTTTTGCTGTATTAGATTTATTTTAAGATGTGCTTGGGAGAACATGCCTTGGGCCTCGCAGGGAGATTTTCGGGGGCCCCAATTAACGTTGTGACGGGTAATGGGAGGTATGGCATTGGGAGGAGAACGTGCCAGGTAAGGGGAACTCGTCCCAGACAAGTTGTGTCTGTGCCTTGTTCCGGTTCTCCTCCTATCCACAGGACTGTTGGTTGTACTGTCAGCCAGCTCTCGGATCTCCAGGTGCTGCTTTTAAATGCTAGGTCGGTCGTTAATAAAAAACCCCTTATCCACGATTTGATTGTGGAGAAGGGTGCCGACCTTGTGTGTATTACCGAAAACTGGGTGGGTGAGCAGGGAGGAGTTGCTCTTTCCCAGCTTTGCCCACCTGGGTATTCGGTGCAGCACTGTGGTAGATCTGAGGGCCGGGGAGGCGGGGTTGCTGTGGTCTATCGGAGTTCTTTCTCTCTCACTAAGCACCCTGTCCAGACGGTGACTGGTTTGGAGTGTCTTCATCTTGTGCTGGGCCAAGGAGACAGATTGGGAATACTATTGGTGTACCGCCCACCTTGCTGCCCAATGGCTTCCCTAGCTGAGCTGATGGAGATAGTCTCGGAGGTATTGTTGAGATCCCCCAGACTTGTGGTACTGGGGGATGTCAACATTCATGCCGAGGCTGTCTTGTTTGGGGCAGCTCAGGACTTCATGGCCTCCATGACAACCATGGGGCTGTCTCAAGTTGCTACTGGCCGACGCATATATCAGGACATACTCTTGATTTGATCTTCACCACTGGTCATGGAGATGGTGATCTGAGGGTGGGGTATTTTTCATCTACTCCATTGTCATGGACAGATCACCGCTTGCTGAGCTTTAGACTCACGGCAACCCTTTCCCTCTGCAGAGGTGGGGGACCTATTAAGTTGGTCTGCTCCCGGAGGCTTATGGATCCTGTTGCTTTCCAGAACGCTCTGGGAGTTTTTCCGGCTGATAGCACTGGCGCTCCTGTCGAGGCCATGGTCGATCTGTGGAATGCGGAGATGACCCGGGCCATTGACATGATCGCTCCCGCGCGCCCCCTTCGGTGCAGAACTCAAACAGCACCGTGGTATACCCCGGAGCTGAGAGTGATGAAGCAACAGAGAAGGAGGCTAGAGTGCAGGTGGAGGCGAACTCCTGACAGATGTAATCATTCTTTGGTGAGTGCTTCCACTAAGTTGTATGTAAAAGCGGTTAGGGCGGCAAAAAAGTCCTATTTTGCTGCCACCATTAGATCATCTCTTTGCCGCCCAGCGGAGCTTTTTAGGGTGGTACGAGGGCTTTTACATTCTGGCCCTCCTGATACTAAGGAAACATCGGAAGCTCGCTGCAACGAATTTGCGGAGCACTTCCAGGATAAGATTGCTTGCATCCGTCGGGACTTAGACTCTGATGTTATGACAGATGACTCCATTGAAGTGTCCATAGCGCGGTCTTGTCCTTCATTGTTGGATGAGTTTCAGTTGGTGCAGCTCGAGGAAGTGGACAAGGTGCTTGGAATGGTGCGGGCGACCACGTCTGCCCTTGATCCTTGCCCATCTTGGCTGGTGAAGGCCAGCAGGGCTGTAACCAC
The DNA here is from genome assembly GCF_030035675.1 of Rhineura floridana. Taxonomy (NCBI): domain Eukaryota; kingdom Metazoa; phylum Chordata; class Lepidosauria; order Squamata; family Rhineuridae; genus Rhineura; species Rhineura floridana. The sequence continues at coordinate 48,545,647 of NC_084480.1, forward strand.
CGGCTGGGCCAAAGAGGTGATAAACGCCTCCTTGAGAGAGGGAGTAGTCCCTGGTAGTCTCAAGGAGGCAGTAGTGAGACCTCTTCTAAAGAAACCTTCTTTGGACCCAGATATTTTGAACAACTATAGACCGGTGGCAAATGTCCCTTTTTTGGGCAAGGTCCTGGAGCGGATGGTCGCCGGCCAGCTCCAGGCGCTCTTGGATGAAACCGATTATCTGGATCTGTTTCAATCCGGTTTTAGGCCTGGTTTTGGCACTGAAACAGCCTTGGTCGCCCTGTATGATGACCTTTGTCGGGAGAGGGACAGGGGGAGTGTGACCCTGTTGATTCTCCTTGATCTCTCAGCGGCGTTTGATACCATCGACCATGGTATCCTTCTGGGGAGGCTCGCGGAGTTGGGAGTTGGGGGCACTGCTTGGCAGTGGCTCTGCTCCTACTTAGCGGATCGTCGCCAGAAGGTAGTGCTTGGGGAACATTGCTCGACACCTTGGACACTCCATTGTGGAGTCCCTCAGGGGTCGGTCTTGTCCCCCATGCTCTTTAACATCTACATGCAGCCTCTGGGTGCGGTCATCAGGAGTTTTGGAGTGTGTTGCCATCAGTACACTGATGACACGCAACTCTACTTCTCCTTTTCACCTTCTTCAGGTGAGGCTGTTGATGTGCTGAACCGTTGCCTGACCGCGATAATGGACTGGATGAGAGCTAATAAACTGAAACTTAATCCAGACAAGACTGAGACACTGTTGGTGAGCTCTTTACCTGCCCAGATGGTGGATGTTCATCCTGTTCTAGATGGGGTTACACTCCCCTTGAAGGAACAGGTTCGTAGCTTGGGGGTCCTTTTTGACCCTTCCTTGTCGCTTGAGGCTCAAGTGGCCTCGGTGGCACGGAATGCATTTTACCATCTTCGCTTAGTAGCCCAACTACGCCCCTATCTGGACAGTGACGATCTCGCCTCAGTTGTTCATGCTCTGGTAACCTCTAGACTGGACTACTGTAATGCGCTCTACGTAGGGCTGCCCTTGAAGACCGTTCGGAAACTTCAGCTAGTGCAAAATGCGGCAGCCAGGTTGTTAACGAGGACCCGGTGGTCTGCGCATATAACACCTGTCCTGGCCCGCCTGCACTGGCTGCCTATTTGTTTCCGAGCCAGATTCAAGGTGCTGGTTTTGACCTATAAAGCCTTACACGGTGTGGGACCACAATACCTTGTGGAACGCCTCTCCCGCTATGAACCTACCCGTTCACTTTGTTCAATATCCAAGGCCCTCCTCCGGGTACCAACTCATCAGGATGCCCAGAGGATTGTTATTAGATTTAGGGTCTTTTCTGTGGTGGCCCCCGAACTGTGGAACAGCCTACCTGTGGAGATACACCTGGCGCCTTCGGTACTTTCTTTTAGGTGCCAGGTTAAGACCTGGTTATACTCCCAGGCATTTTAATGTTCAATGTGTTTCATTTAATTTTTTTTCCGTTTAACTTGTTGCTGATTTTATTGTAATTTTATTGTAATATTGTATTTTAATCTTGTTTTGTTCACTGCCCAGAGAGCTATTCGCTATGGGCGGTTTAAAAATGAAATAAATGAAAATAAATGAAATGTCTACTCAGAAGTAAGCCACACTGCATTCAATGGGACTAATTCCAAAGTGAGTATAAAGCTGCAGCCTTAGAAGCTCACTTCTAGCATTTCAAATTTTAGCTGGTCCATTAACAATATTGCCTTCCTTGCTCTGTGTTTTTCTGCATTTGTCCAAAGTAAACAGATTTCCTCTGCCCTCCGGTTCAGACTTCATAATTTATGATCTTACACTCTCATTCTCTTTAGCTGAAGATTTTTTTCTTTTCTAGCTATGACTATTATCATCTTTACTTTAACAGTACTGTTTTCTCCCTGGTCCATGGAGGGACAACTGTTGCAAAACATCAAGGAGTCAAAAGTCTCCGTTTCTGACAGCAACAGGAAATGCTAAGCACTGATACTGCCCTAGCTTCCAAGACTTATTTAATTACTGTGTAAAAAAGGGAAGATTAAACCAATTTAGTTGAATTGGGCAAGCCCTCAATGAGAAAGGGGAAATGTTTAAGCAGAGCAACATGCCCTGGGCTATTCCTGCCGCAGTTACAAGCTACAGTTGAGATAATAAGTTAATTTTAAAAGACGTTGTAAAGGAAATGACTCAGGCATGAATTCTTTTGCTTCTAGACTTTTTCTTGTTGCTAAAATCAGTAATGCTAGATTATATTTTTTTCCAAAACAATAGTATTTGGGCAGGTAATAACTTCACAGGTACAGCAGTTATTTCCTGGATACCCAGCTGGCACATTTCAAAGGCCCTCTTAATGAGGGAATTAAATAGCCATAAAGAGTGTGTATGTACTTCCTCTTGCTCAAGGAAAGAAGACACCAAAGTGAAAAATTTAGAACTCATTAATAAGTTTCTCCCTCCCCCTGCATTGTTCTCATCAAAGGTCTGTAAAGTAAAGAGGGTAGAACGGACACACTGCAATCTTGTATCAATGACAAGAGGTCAAGGCATCATAGAAATTGGCCCTAGTCTGATAACAGTTAATTGAATTGTCATCCCTTCAAAATTAATGGGATCCTCAGGGCTGGGCTATAGACAGCATTGTAGAGTGAGTCAGATTACAAGGACAAACCAGAGCTCAGCAAGACCTTGCTGCACAAGCAAAGTACCAGGATGGCAGGAAGCCCTTTTATACACCTTCATACCCAGGAGGAGCCAATGGCCAGTCTGGTAGGTGGAGCCAGTCCAGAGTCTGGAAGATTCTTCATGGAGAGGCTGTAGTTATGCACTTTACCACATGGGGCAGTGGTCAACCATTCCTCAGGGATTTAGGTTAAATTGTAACTTATACTATTGATTTCAAATTAAACCTTCTCTGGATAGGGGTCGTTGCCTGTGGATGGAAACTAGCAGTGGAACATGACGAGGTAGTAGAGAAATGGTGCTGCCTTCTTGGCATCATCAATGCTAGCTCTCACTGGGTTTGGGCAGGATGGGGTTAGGGCAGGGGACCTCTACACTGGCCGTGTCTGTATTCCACTAACCCAGAGATCTCCCATCCTTGCTGCCTCCCCACACCCTCCCTCTCCTGGAAAGCAGCAATGCCAACAATGCTGGGACGGTGGCGCTGCCATTCCACCCCCTCTTATCTCCCTCATGCACTGCTGTTGCTGGAAACTTAGACAGACTGTATAGTCAATAAAATTTTGCACAACCCCATGGAATGAGCACACGTTACTCCTGTAACAGGCAAGACTCCTCATCTCATGAAACACCAGGATATTGCCTGAAAACACATGAGGCCATCACCTTGCTGAAGCTAAACTGCTCTGGATCTGGTCAGTCCTTGGATGGGACACTGCCTAGAAACCACAAACCTTGGGTTCGATGGTGGAGAAAAAGGTAGGATGTAAATGTAAGGAAATAAATAAAGATTGTATTGATTTCTACATTTGTATCTTGCTTTTCTTCTAAGAAGTGCAATAAGATGTTTTAGCCTCATGTGAATCAAGTGAGGCAAAGTTAGGCAGAGAAAAGGTTTCACGCTGGGATTTCTACATCTATGCCCAACACTCTTGCTCAGAAATACACCATTCAAATCACTCTAATGGGCCCACATACCTGTACATATTTTCACTGACTCAGAGGGACTGTATTCCTGTCGTCGTCACAGAGACGTACTCTTGTGACCATTTTTAACTCAGTGTTTTCTTGTTAACTCAGTCTCTTCACCCCCCCTTTTGTCTTTCTGTGCCCCATCGTGCGTCATGTGTTCTGACTCTGCCCGGGTATGACTTTGAACCACCCCTTCTCTTAATTGTTGTTATGAGTCCCAAAGAGCTCCACAGAGGAGACCTGGGACCTGGGGAGGGGCCCAGTGGTCTGCAGGGAGGCCCTGATGATGCCGAAGATTTTCCTAGTTTGCTGAGCGATAGCCCTGCCCCTGAGGTGAGGTCTGCAGTGGATGAGGCGGAGTTGCCTGGCGAAACCCCGACTACCCTGCCTCCAGAGTGTTCACTGTCTCCTGAGCCAACTCCTGACCTGCGCACCTGTCATAGATGTGTCTGTGGATTGGTGTGAGTGCTTGGAGGTGAAGCCCAGGGATGAACAAGCCAGGGGATGTCCAGCTCCATTGCCAAGGATGTGCCACTGCCTGCACAGGTACAAAGAGACCGAGCCCCCTTTCCAGCCTACTCGTAAGAGTGCCCGGTTGCTTGGCCCGTCCTAATCTGAGAGACAGTTCCTGGGCAAGTAGTGTGCTCGCCCCAATCCTATTTATGGGGTCCTTGGGAATTTGTCAAATTCTGGCAATGTCTTCGCTTGAGCCGCCATGCTTAGTAGAGATCCATAGATCTGTAATCTGATCTATGTACCGCTCACATGTTAAGTTTCACATTAAAGGTAACGGAGAACAACACGTCAGTGATCTTGAGGCTGATTCCGAAGGAGGTAGCTAGGACAATTGCCCCTTTCTTCTTCATAGCATTCTGTCTTTAGTCCCCTTTTAAACAGCGATCCATACTGAGAGCTCAATGCATGCATGGTTATGTGTGTGTGCAGGGATTGGGCAAACTTTGAAAATTGCCACTATGACTGCCATTCAGTGCCTGGAAGGGGCTTTTATGCTCTCTGCACACCTCAACATGTGCTCACTTTTCTCTGTTTTCTTACACTATCGAATGTGTCCCATCTGTTATTTCTTCTTCTCTTTCCTAGACGAGATTCTCTGTACCCCTATTTCTCAGCTAATCCCTTCTTTATTCCCTTTCCCTGTTCATAGCCCGATTTTGACAGACACCTCCTCTTCTCTCTGCAGCTTATAGACCTCTCTCTGCTGTTTCCCATCTCTGCCACCAACTTTCCCCAGTCTCTGTTACTCTTTCCTCCATCCACAGGTATCTTTGCATTCTTATCCCTGTGTTATATTCCTTTTTCTTTTCCTACCATACAGATAGCTCTGTCCCTCCTTTCTCAGCTATCCTCCCTCCCATGGGCCCCAGGGGGCATTGCTAACTACTTAACAGAGTCAGGGCACAGGCCCATGACATAAATTTGCATAACACTTGCATATGCTAATTTATATGTATAGATGCACATTTAGGACAACTTGGAGAACCAAATTCTAGCTCTTTCTGTCAAGACTGCCTATTGGGTGCTGGCAGGATTTTCTGGATGTAGCACTCTGTACATGGATTGGGCCCTCCATACCCACAATCTGTTGGCAAGATGTATATATTAAAACTAAAACAAGTCTTCTCCAACACCAGCATCTCCTCCCTCTTTCTCACATTTCTAGGCCACCTACTTCCTTTCCCATCTAATCCAGACATTGCCCAGGTTTTCCCTGACCCCAAAGGCTGGGGCCTGTTTTGCATATTTAACCCTTCTGAATTTCTGTTCTATAAGTGTTTGCCTTTTTATACTGCTGTTTTACTGGTTTTAGGTTGTGTTTTTGTGTTAACATTTGATATATTGTTTCTTGCAGTATATAATGCTTTTAAATAAAATAAATCCAGCTACTGTGTGAGCCTTTGGGGCAAGTTAGGATGGTGGGTGGCTGCGTCTCACCAGAATCCCACTTTTTATGTGCCTAGCCACCCTGTAAACAAAGGCTTTTTTAAAAAAATGAATTTTGTAAAAAGGGGTTAAGGGGCAGAAGATCCAGGGTCCAACACAAAAGACTTGGATTATGGGCCTCCTATGCTACTGCCTACCTATGGCCATACTACCCTGAACACGCCTGATCTTGCCTGATCTCGGAAGCTAAGCAGGGTCAGGTCTGGTTAGTACTTGGATGGGAGACCACCTGGGAATACCAAGTGCCATAGGCTTAGAGGAAGGCAATGGTAAACCACCTCTGAATACCTTTTACCATGAAAACCCTATATATAAATCATAATCAACTTGAAGGCATATAACAACAAAACAATGCTACCACCTAACAATACCCCAGATGGATCTCATGTTATCTCCTTTCTCTGTCTGCATCTCACAGTGCACTCTCTTCTTTTTGTACTTCCATAGATCTCAGTGCAATCCATCTCTTTCACTCCTATTTTTCTCCTTGCCCATCCCATATGTCTCTCTGAATTTCCAGCTTCTCCTTCTTCCTTCACTATCTATTTTTGTTCGGTTTCTGCCACTCCCACATTATATCTATATTATATCTGCTACACAAGTGAAGGGGTCTCAGATATAGGTGGGTTGTCTAAAGAGGCTGGCTGGCAGGTTGCAATAGACTGGGAAAACTGATACCAGCTCCATGTTTCTTGGAGACCTGGGTGTAGAATGATATGGTCCATATAATCACTTACAGTAGAATGATATGATCTATTACTGTGCCACTTGAGTGGAATGTGACACTTTACACTGTAGGTGTGAGAGATGCCATTTTTCTTCCTGTAAGTACATAACTTGGGTTGGATCTACTCACTGAAATCAATGGACTTAAGTTAATCATTGCTAATCAGTACTTAAGTCCCATTGATTTCAATGGATCTACTCTAAGCCTAACTAATTCTGGATCCAATCCTAGCACATCAGGAAGGAAAGTTTGTTTTCAGCCTGCTCTTTGTTGCCTTAAATTTTCTACCGAGGAGTTAAAAAAAGTGGGGGGGGATTCACAAATGAGACCCCCTATCTACCATCTGAAGTGGTGTGGTCCATTAAAAAACTCTTGCCACTGCATTCCCACAACATTTTGCCACATAGGTAGCCCAGACCTGAATCCATGGAGAAGAGGAGGAATGGTGATGTAGGATGGGGTTGGCCCACCTTTAGAATTCTCACAAAGATGTGGAATAGTGTCATACATAGTGGGTACTTGAAAGTCCCCCAGGGGGCTGCAAATAGGGAAGGGGCCACAATCAGCCCGTAGGTCTTCAGTTGTGCAGGCTGACTCTAGGACAGAAGGGGAGATAAGTATTACAATAATAGCAAGCACAGATTACAACATCATCGGCCATGTAATATCCTTTCATTTATTTTTGTAACAGCTTTGCTAAGAGTGAAACCTTGAGCAGTCCTCATACAGAATTTCATGGTATTGGTGGTATCCTGTTACTGTTATTAAAAACTGTTGTCTTTGCAAAAAAACAACAACCAAAAAAACTGTTGGCTGAATATCATGAGAAGCATTGTGATATTGATTTACAAAAATTGCACCAACAACTTTCTGGTATTGGAGAGAACAGCAAAAATGCTTGAAAGAGAACTACTCTTTATCTATCACACTGTTTACTTATCTGTTGGCAAGAGATCAAAAGTGAAGAAATCAGAGTACATAATAGGGAGCAGATTCAAAACAAGTCTGTGAGAACTAACAGCAGTCACTGTGATGTTTAGCTTCTCTTCATGAGAAATGTATGAACCGTAAACCTTATAAACACGGGGGGGGGGGGAAATCTTAGCCTTTCATTCCAGCATCTCATGACCAACAGCTGTTGTAATTAAATATAACTACATAACATATATCTAAAAAAATAGACATTTATCTTAGAAAACACAAAATAGGCCAAAAGTACGTATTTCTTGAATGGTCACTGGAACATACTGGGGTGTTATTTTATGACTTCCAGAGGTATAGCTGTGTTGGGAGATAGAGAGGTTGTGGCAAAAGCAAGGAGTTTTACAGCACCTCAAGGTAACAAATTATTATTAAGGCTACAAACTGTTACCGGTTAAATCAGGAGGTGCTTCAGATGTTGTTGGACTCCAACTCCCATCAGCCCTAGACAGCATAGCCAATGGTCAGGGATAATGGGAGCAGTAGTCAAGCAACATCTGGAGGGCCACAAGTTGCCCATCCCTGGTTTAAAGAGAGAACATGGGAAATGGCTTTAAAAATGTGGGAGACAAATTCCTGGAGGATACATCTATCAATTACTATTAACTGGGAGAACTAAGTGGAATACCAGTATACCAGATGTTGGGGCAATCAATGGTGGAAGAGCTGTTGCCTTCATGCCTTGCCTATGTAGGCTTCATGGAAGTTTCATACTGGTCACTATTTATTCCTTGCCACTTCTGCTGCCCCCCCCCAAATAAATCAGACTAATGCAAGTGTTCAATAGAACATTAAAAAATACCTTGAGTTGTTGCTTTTTTTTATTTGATAGAACACTCAAACCAGTCCAAACAGGGTGCACAAAGGGATACTGGCCCCATTTTGAATTGGAGCAAGCGTTGATTTTGAACTGGAGTCACCATATTTAAGAAGGTCTCCCTGTTCAAACCCTCTCCCCACTGCTAAACAGAATACTAGATTAGATGGAATTTGAGCCTTGTCTAGCAAGGCTTTTTTATGATCTTATTATCTACTCCTAGATAATGTGAGAGTCTGAAAAGTCCCAGAGAGAGAAGAGAGAACAGAGAGAGGATAGACCTTCATACTTTTGCAAATTCACTTTTACAAAAACTGTATTCTCTTTAAACTTGGGTCACTTTGTTTACACATGGAATCACATGGAAGCCACTTTCAATTACTATTAGGAGGTGGTGAGCTGTTATCACAAAAGTACTTTTCAAATATTCTAACATGCTGACAGTGACAAAAGGTCAAGGTGAGTGGGATTGTGGTGGTAAGATCCACCACAAGTTATGCATATTCACCAGACCACGGGTAGCCAACAAGATATCCTCCACATATTTGTTAGACTGCAACTCCCATAATTCCTGAGCATTTGCCATGCTGGCTAGCGGTGATGGGAGTTGGAGTCCAACAACATCTGGAGGGCACTACAGTGGCTCTTTCTGCATTAGTCTAGACCAGCCTTTCCCAACTGGTGTGCCTCCAGGTGTTGTTGGACCACAGCTCCCATCAGCCTCAGCCATTGGCAATGCTGGCTGAGGCTGATGGGAGTTGTGGTCCAACAACATCTGGAGGCACACTGGATGGGAAAGGCTGGTCTAGATCATCTGTACAGTCCCCAGCCACATGTTTGAGCCCACAAATATACAGTTTGTACATTTCAATTACTCCAATTCAAAATGGGGCCAGTATCCCTTTGTGCACCCTGTTTGGGCTGGTTTGAGTGTTCTGTCAAATAAAAATAAAATGTACAGTTTGTACATTTGTAGGAAGGATGATACACTCTGTAGTGAATGCATATAGATTAGAGGTGGGAGGGCCTGCTTTCACAATCCCAGTTCTCCCACCCATGTATGTGCTTTCAAACATGCTACAATAGATAGTGTTACACGGTAAATTATTCCTGTGCCAGTGCTGACCACCTGGTAGTGCTGAATTTCATCTCTCTCAGTACAAGAATCAAAGAGGAAGCTGTGAACAGCTGTATATAAATTAGGGATGCCAAGTCTACTGTTTTCACACAGGGACTCCAGTTTTGGGGGGTCCTCTCTGGGTCTTTGGGTGAGTCACCTTAATTTTAGCACTTGTAGCTTTCATTTTTTAAAAAAAAATTAAGTTCGAGGTAGTCTGGTTCAAAACATATACACCAAAATGTCAGCCACCTCACCCCTGCAACTTCTGTTAGTACCGGCTGCTCTAATCCCTGCCCTTTCAGGTTTTTAGTCAATAAGTGAAGTCAGGCTTGTGACTGACAAGATTTGTTGACCTCCAGGCAATACCTAAGCCCCATTTCAAATTCTGAGAATAGTTTCCTTTTCCTGCTTGTCTCACATCAGGACTTCAGTAAATATATAGCTTTCAGCAGCATAAACAGTACTTTCTCTGTACAGGATTGGGACTTGCTTCTGAGGAAACATGCATGGGATTGCATTACAACAGAAGATCCTAGAAGGATCTTGGTGGGCATACACAGTAAACAATTTTAGTTATAATTATAATAAAAGTGTACATGCAGTTTTTTTAATTACTTGCAAAAATGGCATATTATACATTTCATCTTTCAAAGAATTTTTGAACAGAAGTTTTTAAAAGTGTATATGCTGCAGTGTTACATTTTTCTAATGAATAAGTCAAATAAATTTAAATCTTACTGTACTGTTGAAGAGGGCAGGTTATTTGTTTTATTCATAACATGTTTTGAAAACTTTCCTGATAAAGCTGTAGTGCTAATTCCACATACCTGGGAATTAACCCCACTGAATTCAGTAGGACTTACTTTTGAGTAGACATGGTGAGGATTGTGCTGAAAATCAATGGGACTTTTGAGTGGACATAGAAAAATATTGTGTTGTAAATCTGTCTCTCCCCTCTGATCCTTTTTTTTTTTAAAGCAGGCAGGGCTTACTTAGGTGTCACTGCTCTTATTTGGCAGAAAACTAATACTGTAAAAAATGTTCTGCAGTGGCCACTGGTTTTGACAATAAACTATTACATGGGATGTATGTATTTTTACATCTTCAGTGTGTGTGTCAACAACCCTATGAGGTAGGGTTGGAAATCAAGGCAGCTCACAACAAGAGATAAAGCCATTTAAAATCCAAAACCATAAAAAAGTATAAAACAGCTGCAAACAGCTTAAAGTGGCATGATTCTGAATTTTGGATTGGGTAAGTAAAGTTCCTTATCACTGAATTGCAGCCTGTGCTTGCTTCCCTGTCTGAGCAAGCCCCATTGAATACTTTGTGACTTGCTTCTGAATAAACATGCATAGGATTGCACTATAAATATCTTTACAGGTTGTGTGAATAATAAACATCTTTGACATTCATGCTTATATAAATATTTCTTCCTACTTATGTCTTGATATGTATCTGATTTCACACTATGGTTGTAAATTATTATTTACAAATTATTGCTTCCTCTACATTTCAAGTGTGCCCTTCTTCCTTGGGATGGTCATGGTCCCCCTCTGTTGTTTTCACCCTGAGGGGCAGATTAGGCTGAGAGATCGTGCGTAGCCCATGGTCACTAAGTAAACTTTGTAGCTTATTTCCATTTTAAAATTTAATTAAAATGATTTACATGCAGGCAAGGTTTATGAAGTAATGCAGATCCATATAATACATTGAAAGCACATCCAACTCACATTTAAAGTGCATGACTTCTCCCAAAGGATCCTGGGAAGTGTAGTTTCCCCCTCACAGTTAGAGTTCCCACCACCCATAACAAACTACATTCCCCATGATTCTCTGGTGGGATTCATGTGCTTCAAATGTATGTTGAATTATTTTTAAATGCATGGTGTGGATCTGCCCTAGTATGCTGTGCATTCATTAGTGAATTGAAAAGAACAATTTTAAAAGATACTTTTTAAAACAAGGCTGTAACTCAGTGGTAGGGCACAAGCTTTGCATGCAAAGGTCCAAAATTCAATATCTGGAAGAGTCTATTGCCTGGAATCCTAGAGAGCCAATGCTAGTCCATGTCATCAGTACTGAGCTAGATGGTATCAAATGCCCAGACAGGTATAAGGCAGATTCCTTTGTGCCTAAAAGAGGAAAGAGACCCAAGGGCCACAGTGACTAAAAAGTTATTTATGTATTTTGTTTACAACATTTATATACCACTTTATTATAAAAAACTTCAAAGCAATTTATAGAAGGAATTAAAACAATAATATTATTGGCAAAAACAGTTAAAGACAGGTATTTAAAAACATTTAAAATAATCAACAATAAGTTAAAAACAGAAAAAAACATTAATATCTTCTACATGCCTAAACAAAAATGTTTTTAGCAGGTGCTAAAATGAGCACAATGAAGCGCCTGCCTAATGTAAAGAGGCAGGGAGTTTCAAAGCGTAGGTACGGCCACACTAAAGGATTAATTTCGTACAAGAGCAGAACAAGTACTATATGGAACCCATAACATGGAAAACACACCTTGAAATTGGCCTGGTAGCAAATCGGCAACCAGTGCAGACTTCAGAGCAGAGGTATTATGTGGTGATATGATCTCACTCATGTCAGCAATCATTCTGCAGCATTCTGCACTAAGTGCAGCCCCTAGGTCAGGTTGTGCTACTTGGGGATTTCTGTGACCTTGGCTGACTGGCTGCTAGGATTTTTTTAATTTTGGTTAGGAACCCTGACTCATTGTGGGATGCTGAGTTTTCTGTCTTACTCATAGGAATCTTGTTGTGGTTGGTATGGTATTGCATTTAGGAAATCATCACAGTCTTTTTCTTTTTCTATTTGCTTTTCATTTACCTCTGACCATACTCCCTTACATCCATAGAAGCAACAACAGTGGTTCCATGTGGTCAGCAAAACCCCCTTAAACTCACTGATGATGCATCTTGTTATTTGCATGATGGTTTCTTTCTTGCCCAATAGTGGTAAAACAGAATTCACATACTGGGAAGTATGGCTTCAATTGCTGTTATTCCCAATCTACTGTCTGTGAATGTAGACCAAACCATGTGTGTTTTCCTTCTGTCAATTATAACTCACTGGAATTTGGTTGGCTGTCAAAGTGAGTTTATAGCAGCCCACAGAGTAGGCAGGAAAGAGTAGAGAATTTTCTTAACTCTTACTCATTTCTCAGACCTCTCTCTGCAGTGAAGGGTCAAGTCTGTAAAGAAGTTTGGAGCAGCCGCATTAAAAGGCAGGCAGGGTATTCCAGGCAGGGGGTTGCCAACCCTGCTTTCATATGGATATCTTTGCAGAGGATCCCAAGTCAAGCCTTACCAACAACACAATCCTAAGCATATATACTCAGAAGTAAATCCTATTGAGTTCTATGTGCCATAGTCCCTTAGTAAGTGTGTTTAGCATTGCAGCTTCAGGGGCATCCATCTTTACTCCTGAGTGCTCCCATCTAACATCTCCACAACACTAGGCTTTCTTCCTACAATGGCCTTTTGGTGACTGGCCTAGCCTGAGGGCACTTAAACCCTTCTTGCCAGAAGCAAGCAGGCTACATTAAATGTTCCTTACCCAGGCTCTCTAAGCAGGTGAGAAGGAATGATCCCATCATTTCAGCTGGACCTGGAAACACCTTCATTTAGCTAAGATTTCTAAATTTCCAATCAGATAATTTTTTTTGTTTGTGATATGCTCCAAGCAACTGTGGTTGATGTTTAATGTATCATGCTTAATGACATCACTAGGGCCTCCCCCATGACATCATTAGGGCCTGCTCCCATGATATCACTAAGGCCCACTCCTGGAATCTCAGGTTTTGGGATGCTTCTGACCTGGCAACCCTATGGCTTACTCCATGATAACTAAACTTCATGTGGAATTATTTAAAGTATAAGTTGTAAAATAGCCTCCATGTTTCCTTTTTTCAGGACTAAACTTTACTTTTTTTCACTGAAAACACAATGCTTTAAGAACTCATTGCTATTTGTATGTAAAAATACACACTTAAAAAATGTATATATCATACAGAAGAAACAACAATACAGTTGACTGGAAGAATGATTTTGTTTTTTCTGTCAAACCAAATGCAAGAATGCATCTATATATCCCATATCCTGCTTTAGAAGAATTAGGGTTTCATTCATTAACAGCATAACTCCCTGGAGCCAAGCTTCCTGTAGTGTGTGATAGCACCATCACATTTTAAATTATCTGGTGATATTAGTTCAAAGTTTGTGAACAATGCTATAAACAATAGGGGGAAAAAATCACCAGCCCCTTCTATGGCAGGAGGAGGGAACCCTTTTTGAACTGAGAACTGCATTACCCCAATGAAAAGCTGTCAGAAGCCACATTCCAGTAGCCAGCTGAGCCAGACCCACACACACAAACATACACAATCCCACACACAGCAGTTTTCTATGGAAACAGAGCTATACATTTAATTCTGCACTCAGGATTCACCTTCCATTTTCTCCATACAGCTTCCCCCCCCCAACCATTCATAAAAGGAAAATAAATGTTCTCCAATACCCTTTATCTTTTATCTGTCCTATGCAAAAGGCCAAAAGAATCAACTGAGTAATCTCTGAAGATGAATGCAAATGAAATCAATGCACAGCTGATCGGTAAGCCCTGTCTTACAGGTAAAGACACAAACTTCAATAAACTGAGTCTTACTTGTACACTTGTTAAGTCAGACCCATTACATCCATATTCTCTTTCTTTATAGTAAATATTAACACAATCTGAAAGTAGGGGTGGGGGAGAATTAAGGGGTCACAAAAGAGCTGTTGGCTCTAACATTCTCCTTAGTGTAGTCAGGAGGAAATCCAGAAGGCTGTAAACAAATACAAAAGGCCTTTTGGGCCTGTCACTTGAATAGCCAAGGGCCCAATTAACACCTTATTGTGAGGATTAGGCATTAAGGGTGATTGCAGCAAGGCCCTTTAAATTAGTACTCTTGTTTGTAGTTCAAAGTGTGACTACATGGCATTTTGCAAGGGAAGTGGAGATCAAAGAACCTGCAGAACAAATACATTACATGAAGGTAAATTCCAGCTGATATAGGAAACCAGCTCTAAAGCTCTTCTCCAAAGAGTGTCTAATACTTTGGCACAAAGTAGCATGTGGGAGTGTGAGCGCTACAAAAGACAGGCTGACAAAGGGGAAAAACACCTCCTCTCAAGTGATTGAATGATTTCAGAGCAACCCATTCATTTTGCCTGACCATAGGATGGCTGATTGCTGTGTCAGCAGGTTCATTAGGAGGCACTTTATATTTCAGGGGATGGTTCCCAACTCAGCTGACACCCTTTGCTTGGATCCAAGGGTTATTTAAAAAAGCCTATGCGAGGCTTCTTTATTAGTCTGGCTGTTTTAAAGATGATTAAAAGAACCAATTGACCAACTAAATATTGTTGATGTTCAGATATATGAATTAGGTCACATATTTTTCATCAGTATTATTTATTTATTACATTTATATCCTGCCCTTCCTCCCAGAAGAAGCCCAGGACGGCAAACAAAAACACTAAAAGCACTCTAAAACATCCTGAAAACAAAAAAACTTTAAAACATATTGAAACAAAACATCTTAAAAACAGCTTTTGAAAAACATCTTTAAAAACATCTTAAAAATCAGTTCTGATACAGACGCAGACTGGGATAAGGTCTCTACTTAAAAGGCTTGTTGAAAGAGGAAGGTCTTTATAAGTTTGGATACAACAACAGGAGGTTAAATCCATTGGTTAAATAAAACCGGGAAATCAAAACAGTATAAAGTATAACCACTGCTACTGAAAGTTTTTGTTTCCTTTTTGTGTTTGTTATTATGACTAGGGCGGGAATCCTAACTCCATTTACCTGGGAGGAATTAAATAGGACTTTGGAGTAGATGTGGCTAGAATTGTGATGTAATTTAAAGTATAATTCCTCTCAACAGACTTAGGTTGCAATTCTTTACCCGCTTACCTGGCAGTACACCCCACTGAGTGCAATGAAACTTATTTCTGAGTGGGCATGTATAGGAATGCACAGTCACAGTCACAGTCACAACTAAGTTTACCTGGATTGGCGCTATAGGTTTTTTTCAGCCTGTTAGTATATTCTTGGGAAAGTAATTCTAATGCCAAGTAAACTTAGGGAAGAAAATGGATGTTATAGCTGAGTTAGGGTGCAGCTGACAAGACAGTTCAAAAGGGGTACATTTTGATTTGTCCTGGACCAACCTGGAAATCCATCATTTCCATTTAGTTTTGATGTATTTTAAGGACTTAAATACCTTGCCCTTCAACATGTACCACCAGACAGCTTACAAAAAATTAAAATGACAATATTTAGTATATGAAAATGGGCAAAAAAAATTATGTGGGCATTCTAAATATTCCCTCTCACACCCATATCTGTTCACATTTTTAGATTGGCCCTCACTTTAGGGTGCAACTCTATACACACTTACCTGGAGTTAGTCCCATTAAACTCTTATGAGCCTTACGTCTGTATAGACATGCATAGGGTTGCACTCGGAATATGTTTTCTTGGGAAGACTGTAGAATTGCTTTCCCTGATACTTTTTACTTTATTATGTCATTTACGAGTGAAGAACCTTTGAAATGAGCACCGCTGTAAGTCCTTAGCTTACTTCAAGGCCACTTCTAATTCAGGAAAAAAAGACCATGTTTAGCTAAAGCAAATGTTTTGACATAAACTGACAAGAGCCAGGAAACTGACACTTCATGGTGACCCTGAATAACTCTCTGGCCTGGTGAGTGCTTTTGTTTCCCAAGTGGAGCCAGTTAAAGAGAGAGCCTCAAATGCAGCTTTTGAATGTCCAAGCTTTTGCTATGTAATCAGAGCAGTGTTTAAAAAACCTTCTTTCTGCCTATAATATTAATGCAAAAAAGGTACTGTTTATTTACAGTAACAAGTATTGCTTTTCTGGAAAGAGAGAGCTGTTGAAACCAGCATTCACCCAAATGAGTTTCTGGCAGGAAAGGATCCTTTGTATTTTTGCTCACTAGGGTCAGCTTCCCCCTTTAGGATGCACACCTTAATGTGGTGAGGGGGTATGAGAGTGTGGAAGAAGCTGAGAGCAATGCCATCAGGAGTCTAGACCAAGAGGCTAGACTTTTAGCAGGGGCACCCATGGCGGAATGGTCAAAGCTGAGACACCAGACTAAGATGCATCCGAACTCAGAAGAAGGCAATGGTAAACCACCTCTGAATACCTCTTACCATGAAAACCCTATGAACAGAGTATCCAAAATGCAACACGAGATAGTGCTGGAAGATGAGACCCCCAGGTCAGAAGGCACTCACCGAGCTACTGGGGAAGAACAAAGGACAAGTACGAGTAGCGCTGTGACTGACGCAGCTAGGTCAAAGCCAAAAGGAAGCCCAGAGGCTGATGCGCACAGATGCGAAAGGAGAGTCCGGAGTTGTACCATGCACACAATAGGAACATGGAATGTGAGAAGCATGAACCAGGGGAAGTTAGAAATTGTCAAGCAAGAAATGGAGCGTATCAACATTACAATACTTGGCGTGAGCGAATTAAAATGGACTGGAATGGGACATTTTCAATCAGGCAACTACAAAATATTTTATGCAGGAAATGAGAAATCAAGAAGAAACGGGTTGCTTTAATAGTGAGAAGTGATGTAGCAAAAGCAATTAGGAGCTACAACGCAAGGTCTGAGCGAGTGATATCAATGAGATTAAACGGGAAACATATTAACATAACCATCATCCAAGTCTACGCTCCAACATCAAACACAGAAGAAGAAGAATTGGAGAGATTTTACGCAGAAGTACAGGAGGAAATTGATCACACACTAAAACAAGATATGATGATAATCATGGGGGACTGGAATGCAAAAGTAGGGAACAGAGAAGAACTAGGAATTGTGGGGAAATGGGGCTTAGGTGACAGAAATGAAGCAGGAGAAAGGCTTATTGAATTCTGTGAAGCCAATGATTTGTTTCTTACCAACACATTTTTTGAGCAACCAAAAAGACTACTGTACATGTGGACATCACCAGATGGTTAATATAGGAATCAAATTGATTATATAATTGGAAACAGAAGATGGAGAAGTTCCATACTTTCTGCAAAAACAAGACCAGGAGCAGACTGCGGTACAGATCATGAACTGGTCGTATCGAAAATCAGAGTAAAGCTAAAGAAGAACAACAAAGCACTCATAATGCCAAAATACAATTTAAATAACATCCCAGAAGAATATAAAGAGCAAAAAAGGAACAGGTTTGAGGCTTTAAACTTAGTTGACAGAGATCCAGAAGAACTATGGACTGAAGTCAGGGACATTATCAGGGAAGAATGCAAGAAGACAATACCTCGTGTTAAAAAGAGAGAAAGACCTCAATGGATGACTGAAGAAACTCTTAAAATGGTTAAAGAGAGAAGGAAAGCAAAAGCAAAAGGAGATAGAAACACGGTCAGAACCCTAAATGCAACTATACAACGACTAGTACGTAGGGACAAAGAAAACTATTACAATAGTTATTGTACAGAAATAGAAAAGGACAACAAAATGGGAAGAACAAGAGCCCTATTCCAAAAGATTAGAGAAATGAAAGGGAAATTTAAACCACGAGTAGGGCTGTTGAATAAGCAACAGGGAAACACACTGACTGACTGAGATGAAATAAAAGGAAGATGGAAGCAATACACTGAAGAACTCTGTAAAAGAGATGACAGGATGACAGATTCATTCATGGAGGAACCATATGATGAAGAACCAGAAATTTTAGAATGTGAGGTCAAAGCTGCTCTTAAAATTCTTGGAAGAAACAAATCACCAGGAATAGACGGCATACCAACAGAGTTGCTACAAGCTACTGAGACTGAATCTGTCAAAATTTTGACAAAAATTTGTCAAGAAATATGGAAAACTAAACAATGGCCCACAGACTGGAAGCATTCAATGTATATCCCACTTCCAAAGAAAGGGGATCCCAGAGAATGCTGTAATTACTGAACTGTTGCCTTAATAACCCATGCAAGTAAAGTAATGCTCAGGATTCTACAACAAAGGCTCTTACCATATATGGAACGAGAAATGCCAAACTTCCAAGCTGGATTTAGAAAGAGAAGAGGCACCAGAGATCATATTGCAAACATACGTTGGATAATGGAAAGGAGCAAGGAATTTCAGAAGAAAATCACCCTGTGCTTTATAGATTACAGCAAAACCTTTGACTGTGTAGATCATGAAAAACTATAGAATGCTTTAAAAGAAATGGGGGTGCCACAGCATCTGCTTGTCCTGATGCGCAACCTATACTCTGGACAAGAGGCTACTGTAAGGACAGAATATGGAGAAACCAAGTGGTTCCCCATCGGAAAGGGTGTGAGACAGGGTTGTATTTTATCACCCTATTTGTTTAATCTGTACGCAGAATGTATCATACGGAAAGCGGGATTGGACCAAGATGAAGCAGGTGTGAAAATTGGAGGGAGAAACATCAATAATTTAAAATATGCAGATGATACCATACTCTTAGCAAAACCCAGTAATGATTTGAAACGAATGCTGATGAAAGTTAAAGAGGAAAGCACAAAAGCAGGACTACAGCTGTACGTCAAAAAGACTAAAGTAATGACAACAGAAGATTTATGTAACTTTACAGTTGACAATGAGGACACTGAACTTGTCAAGGATTATCAATACCTCGGCACAGTCATTAACCAAAATGGAGACAATAGTCAAGAAATCAGAAGAAGGCTAGGACTGGAGAGGACAGCTGTGAGAGAACTAGAAAAGGTCCTCAAATGCAAAGATGTATCACTGAATACTAAAGTCAGGATCATTCACACAATGGTATTCCCAATCTCTATGTATGGATGTGAAAGTTGGACAGTGAAAAAGGCAGATAAGAGAAAAATCAACTCATTTGAAATGTGGTGCTGGTGGAGAGCTTTGCGCATACCATGGACTGCGAAAAAGACAAATAATTGGGTGTTAGAACAAATTAAACCAGAACTGTCACTAGAAGCTAAAATGATGAAACTGAGGTTATCATACTTTGGACACATCATGAGAAGACATGATTCACTACAAAAGACAATAATGCTGGGAAAATAGCAGGGAGTAGAAAAAGAGGAAGGCAAAACAAGAGATGGATTGATTACATAAAGGAAGCCACAGACCTGAACTTACAAGATCTGAGCTGGGTGGTTCATGACAGATGCTCTTGGAGGTCGCTGATTCATAGGGTCGCCATAAGTCGTAATCGACTTGGAGGCACATAACAACAACAACAGGGTCAGCTTCCTTGAAAAGAATAAAACAAAACTGCTTAGTTCTGTGAATGCTGTTACTCCAAATACGTTTAGTAATGACCTTGTTTCTTTCTGGGAGATTGGAGCATTGCTATTTCTGTCAAAAGATCCAATCAGAAAAACCTTTAAAAGTCTATTTTCAAAGAACAACAAACAGATTTATAGGGACATTAGCAGGAAAATCATTGTTGTTATTTTCACTGTGCTGCAATATTGGGGTAATTGGAGTATCTTTGGATGACTTATGGATAATTTCCTCCTTTAAGATGCATGCAGGAAAGCATGCAACCCCCATTAACCTTACTGAGAGTTAATCCCTCCCTGGAGGTCAATGAAGTTTCATCAGGGATGGATTTACTCCCATGGGATAGGAATACTTTGGAGAATTCACAGAAGAACTACTCTGCACTTTAGGTAATAGAGGTTTTGTAGGAAAGGCAAATGAGATTGACTCCCTTGAGGACACACATGGGAGTGACAGGTTTTCATTACTACATTGGTTTCACAGGAATTAAAAGGATAAAAGAAATCATCACAAAAATAAGGAAAGTCTTTTAAAACTGGAGTTTGCTCCTAAAAACAACCCCATCCGAAAGAAATTGGCTATTCCATGAATGCTTGCATGCCTGCAACTCTCCATGGGGTGGACACAGTTTCTGTGTGGTTGTTACATGTCACCTTGTTGGTTTTCCCTTGGATTGGCCAACCTATTTGAATGCAGTTCACTGTGATTGAAGTGCTTTATACTCTGTATTTTGTTGTTATGTGCCTTCAAGACAACTACGATTTATGGCGACCCTATGAATCAGCGACCTCCAAGAGCATCTGTCGTGAACCACCCTGTTCAGATCTTGTAACCTCAGGTCTGTGGCTTCCTTTATGGAATCAATCCATCTCTTGTTCGGCCTTCCTCTTTTTCTACTCCCTTCTGTTTTTCCCAGCATTATTGTCTTTTCTAGTGAATCATGTCTTCTTGACTACTGTCTCCATTTTGGTAAATGACTGTGCCAAGGTATTGATAATCCTTGACAAGTTCAATGTCCTCGTTCTCAACTTTCCATCCATGTACTGCCTTCAAGTTGACTTATGGCGACCCCATTAACAGGGTTTTCATGAGGCTGAGAGGCAGTGACTGGCCCAAGGTCACCCACTGAACTTCATGGCTATGTGGGGTTCGAACCCTGGTCTCCCAGGACATAGTCCAACACCTTAACCACTACACCACACTGGCTCTCACCCCATTGCAGTATTGTTGCATTTAGGGTTCTGACCATATTTCTATCTCCTTTTGCTTTTGCTTTCCTTCTCTCTTTAACCATTTTAAGAGTTTCTTCAGACATCCATTGAGGTCTTTCTTTTTAACACGAGGTATTGTCTTTTTGCATTCTTCCCTCATAATATCTCTGACTTCACTCCATAGTTCTTCTGGATCTCTGTCAACTAAGTTTAAAGCCTCAAACCTGTTCCTTATTTGATCTTTATATTCTTCTGGGATGTTATTTAAATTGTATTTTGGCATTATGAGTGCTTTGTTGTTCTTCTTTAGCTTTACTCTGATTTTCAATACAACCAGTTCATGATCTGTACTGCAGTCTGCTCCTGGTCTTGTTTTCGCAGAAAGTATGGAACTTCTCCATCTTCTGTTACCAATTATATAATCGATTTGATTCCCATTTGGTGATGTCCACGTGTAGTCGTCTTTTCAGTTGCTCAAAAAAAGTGTTCGTAAGAAACAAATTATTGGCTTCACAGAATTCAATAAGTCTCCTGCTCCATTTCTGTCTCCTAAGTCCCATTTCCCCACAATTCCTAGTTCTTCTTTCTTCCCTACTTTTGCATTCCAGTCCCCCATGTTTATCAGAATATCTTGTTTTGGTGTGTGATCAATTTCTTCTTGTACTTCTGCGTAAAATCTCTCCAATTCCTCTTCTTCTGCGTTTGACTTCGGAGCATAGACTTGGATGATGGTTATGTTGATAGGTTTCCCATTTAATCTCATTGATATCACTTGCTCAGACCTTGCGTTGTAGCTCCTAATTGCTTTTGCTACATCACTTCTCACTATTAAAGCAACCCCATTTTTTTGTAGTTGCCTGATTGAAAATGCCCATTCCCGTCCATTTTAATTCGCTCACGCCAAGTATTGTAATGTTGTTACGATCCATTTCTTGCTTGACAATTTCTAATTTTCCCTGGTTAATGCTTCTCACATTCCATGTTCCTATTCTGTAAGACATACAACTCTGGACTCTCCTTTCGCATCTGTGAGCATCAGCCTCTGGGCTTCCTTTCGGCTTTGACCCAGCTGTGTCTTTAATCATAGCACTACTCGTACTTGTCCTTTGTTCTTCTTCTGATCTTAACTAACAGGGACAAATTGGTCACGAGAATTAAAGTGGTCGGTACCCTCGGGGAAAGTGACCACGTAATGCTGGAATTCGTGATTCTGGGGAAAGCCAAAGAAGAATATAGTCAAATATGGACCTTGGATTTCAGGAAAGCCGATTTTAGCAAGCTCAGGGAAATGATGGGTAGGATCCCGTGGCTAGATAGACTAAAGAAAAAAGGAGCCCAAGAAGCGTGGGAGTTCATGAAGAAGGTATTACAAAAAGCGCAATCGCAAACAATTCCAAAGAGGAAAAAAAACGGAAGACAGCAGAAAAAGCCAATGTGGCTACACGGAAGACTGGTGGAGGAGGTCAAAACAAAAAAGAGCATGTATAAAGAATGGAAGGAAGGACGCATCACCAAGGAAGAGTACTGACAAACGGCTCGGGCTTGCAGGAATAGTGTAAGGAAAGCTAAAACCCAGAATGAGCTGAGGCTGGCGAGGGAAGCGAGGAACAACAAAAAGGGTTTTTTCAGATATGTTCGAAGCAAGAGAAAGACCAAGGAAACGGTGGGTCTGCTGCTCAATGAGGATGGCAAAATGTTGACAGATAACAAGGAAAAGGCAGAACTCCTCAATGCCTATTTTGCCTCCGTTTTCTCCCAAAAAGGGAACGCTGTGAAACCTTGCATCGGTAGCAATCTCAGTAAGGGGTCGGGATTGCAGTTCAAGATTGATAAGGAGATAGTCAGGAAATACCTAGTTAACCTAAATGAGTTCAAATCTCTAGGGCCTGGTGAACTGCATCCCAGAGTATTGAAGGAACTTGCTGATGTACTCTCGGAACCTCTTGCCATCATCCCGCTCTTTAGAAAGGGTAAAAAAGAAGATCCGGGGAATTATAGGCCGGTCAGTCTGACTTCAATACCGGGAAAGATATTAAAACAGATAATAAAAGAGTCCATTGGCAACTATCTAGATGACAATGCTGTGATTGGTAGGAGCCAGCATGGGTTTGTCAAGAAAAAATCCTGTCAAACTAATCTCATCTCTTTTTTTGATCGGGTCACTAGCTTAGTAGATGGTGGAAATGCTGTAGATGTCATCTATCTAGATTTCAGCAAAGCGTTTGATAAAGTCCCCCACGACCTTTTGATTAGCAAACTGGTCAAATGCAGACTAGATGGAAATACTGTCAGGTGGATTCACAACTGGTTGGAAAACCGTACTCAAAGAGTGGTAGTCGGTGGCTCTGCTTCGGACTGGAAGGAGGTTTCCAGTGGAGTGCCACAGGGTTCTGTCCTGGGGCCGATACTCTTCAACATTTTTATCAATGACTTAGATGATGGGGTGGAGGGAATCCATATTAAGTTTGCGGATGACACGAAACTGGGAGGGATAGCTAACACAATGGAAGACAGGAATAAAATCCAAAGGGACCTGGATAGACTAGAAAATTGGGCTGAAATTAATAAAATGAAATTCAATAAAGACAAATGCAAGATTCTGCACTTAGGCCACAAAAACAAAATGCATGGGTACAGGATGGGAAATACCCGGCTTAGCAGTAGTGCGTGTGAGAAGGACCTTGGAATTGTAGAGGATCGCAGGTTGAACATGACCCAGTAGTGTGATGCTGTGGCAAAAAAGGCAAACACGGTTTTGGGCTGCATAAACAGAGCTATAGTTTCCAGGTCGAGGGAAGTAATAGTCCCACTATATTCTGCATTAGTCAGGCCTCATCTGGAATACTGTGTTCAGTTCTGGGCACCTCATTTTAAGAAGGATATAGACAAGTTAGAGTGGGTTCAGAAGAGGGCGACGAGGATGATAGCCGGTATGGAGAACAAGTCTTATGAGGAAAGGTTGAAGGAACTTGGCATGTTCAGTCTGGTGAAGAGAAGGCTCAGGGGTGACATGATTGCACTCTTTAAGTACCTGAAGGGCTGTCACATAGAGGAGGGTACAGATTTGTTCTCTGCTGCCCCAGAGGGTAGGACTAGGTCTAATGGTTTTAAGTTGCAAGAGCGTAGATTCAGACTGGATATTAGAAGGAACTTCTTGACAGTAAGGGTGGTTTGGCAATGGAACCGACTGCCTAGGGAGGTGGTGGGATCCCCTTCACTGGATGTCTTCAAGCAGAGGCTGGATGGCTGTCTGCGGGAGATGCTCTAGCTGTGGATTTCCTGCTGTGAGCAGGGGGTTGGACTCGATGGCCTACAAGGCTCCTTCCAACTCTATGATTCTGTGATTCTTTCCCAGTAGCTTGGTGAGTGCCTTCTGACCTGGGGGTCTCATCTTCCAGCACTATCTCGTGTTGCATTTTGGATACTCTGTTCATAGGGTTTTCGTGGTAAGAGATATTCAGAAGTGGTTTACCATTGCCTTCCTCTGAGTTTGGATGCATCTTAGTCTGTTGTCTCAGCTTTGACCATTCCGCCTTGGGTGCCCCTGCTAGGAGTCTAGCCTCTTGGTCTAGACTCCTGACGGCATTGCTCTCAGCTTCTTCAACACTCTCAAACCCCCTCACCACGTTAAGGTGTGCATCCTAGTGGAGGACTCTGTATTTTAGGAACACAATAAGCTGCTTAATACTGAGTCAGGCCACTGATCCACCTAGCTCAGCTCTCCAGGGTTTCAGACAGGGGTCTCTCCCAGTCTTACCTTGAGATGCTGGGGACTGGACCTGGGACCTTTTGCATGCAAAACATGTGCTCTACATTGAGTCATGGTCCTTCCCTATGTTTTGTTTTCCCCAGTTCCAGGCAAGGGGAACCAGTGAGCCAGTGTGGTTTTAGTAGTTGGAGTGTTGGACCAGGACCACGGCGACCAGGATTCAAATCCCCACTCAGCCATGAAGCTTGCTGGGTGACCTTAAGCCAGTCACAGTCTCTCAACCTAACCTACCTCATAGCATTGTTGTGAGGGTAAAATGGAGAGGGAGGCAGTCTGTAGCCAGGGGAAGCAAATGGGGACACCTCCCCCAGAGTTGTCCTTTACCCCATCCCAGGTGTTTTTTTGGAAATCATCTTCTTGTTAATTTGTGACATGCCAGTCAATGACAATCTCCATTTAAAGAATGACATATTGTTTTAAGAACAGGAGCTATTTAAGAATAGGACCCTCTGAAAAATTCAGTGAATAAGGCAGGGTGAGTGCACAACAAAAGCCTCATCTGGAAGAGCCACAAAAGCATACTCACTCAAGAGACTTTCCCTGACTGAGGTTGGACTTTTCATTATCACAATCACCTTATCATTATTTAAGTGATCCTGAAAAAACAGCCTGTATAGTAACATTCATGATCCTTGAAGAGTTAAATATTAGAATGTTGTATTATGAGCTACAGTTAGATTCTACCCCTTGTGCTGGAGACTCTATCTACTCTCTGAATGGAGGAGGAGTAAAAGGGGAGGTCATGGCCTTTGCCTTCCCCTGGCTGGGCCCTCACATCCTCTCCACCAATGTGTGTGTGTGGACTGGCTGGTCCAAAGTGCCCCTCCTCCCCAAATGCCCCACCTAGAAATGTGGCTGCCCCATCTAACAAGGAAGGCTGGCTAGAAGGCTGGAGGGAGGAGAACCACATACGCCACCTTGAGGTCTCTGGAGACGATTTCAGATCCCACAAAAACTACAGCAAATCAAAGTAGTATCTACAGCAGAATCATAAATGTAATGATAAATGAAAAGCTATAGTTTATCCAGCTTCTGGAGGGCTGATTTGGCTTGGTGAATAACAGTCATGCAGATCTGGGTTAATCCCAGTGTGATTTGGCATATAATGTGAGCTTCAAGTCTCTCTGTGGCAAATCGACACTTTACTCTTCTTATGTAAAGGCAAGCTGTTATGATAACTGTCCCATCCAACAGTGGGAGCTGCAGCCAAAACCTGTTTGACAAGGAACTGGGATACACAGCTCTAAGTTATAGGTCCAGTAACTGAGGAAAGAGTCAAAGCAGTCAAACAAACAAAACTCTATGAATCATTCCAACAAGGACTTTATGTTCTCTCGAATAGTTTGGATATTGTTTCAAAACACAGTCTACAAAGAAAAGAAGGAAAAATGGGTGCTGTTTACCAAAGCTTCAAAGACCAAGGGCTAGCTGCAAGGCATTCTTCTGACTCTGAGGTGAGAGAATGAGGCTAATTGTATATAACCCCCTCCTCCCCCAGTTAATAGACACAGTGGTACCTTTGTATGATTTTCGTGACTTAGGGTAAAAATAGATGAGGAAGAGATCTGTGATCGGATCTCATAACTGTTTTTTTAAGTTAAAACCAGCTTGTGGATGGGCCCTCTCAGTTATGACGGACCATGATTCCCTACTGGATTCTTTGGTGGGACTATTTGGCTATGTGAAGTCCACAGTGTCACCAGCCAATGTGGTAATGATTATCCATCTGATGGCAGCCAAAACAGTTGTATCTCATAAGTGGAAACCATGTGATGCAGCTCCTCAGAGGGAATGGATGATAAGAATTTGGGATATATTTCATCTGGACCAAGTTATTAATATTATTAGGGCAGGGGTAGCCCATTTGGTGCTCTTCAGATTTGTGGACTACAACTCCCATCAGCCCCAGCCAGTATGACCAATAGCCAGGGATGATGGGAGTTGTAGTCCAGGAATCTGGAGGGCACCATATTGGTTGTCCCTGTATTAGACACAGAAAAAGAAGACACATGGAAAGTCATTTTGTCGGGAAATTGCCATATATTAGAATGCATTGGAATAATAAGGTTCATGGATGATGTGCAACTAAGTGTGGTTCTAGGGGAATTGTCATGAAAACACTGGAGACTTTTTATTCATTTTTTCCTAAATCTATCCTTGTAATTTTTTTTTCTTCTTCAATGTTATTGTTTTTATCCTTATTGTAAACAGTGGTTCCAAACCTTTTTTCTCATGGACCATTTGAAATTTGCTGAAGGTCTTGGCAGACCACTTAATGATTTTTCTCCCTATTGTAGCAATTGTAATGTGCTGTGCTAGATACTGTATGGTTTTTAGTTGTATTTTTACAGACAGACCACAGACCACAGACCACAGTTTGGGAACCCCTGTTGTAATGTATTTAATGCCTATAATAAAATTAAGTTTGAATGAAAAAACAAACACCTCTTTCCCCAGCACCACCACCCTCTTCAAAAGTGGAGCTCTCCCCAGCTGCTTTTAAGTTTTAACCATACATAATGAATTTCCTGCCTCAGTTCTGTTTTGCCCCTCACTGCTCACCCTAAGATATGAAGCAACGGAAAGACAGATGGGCTGTTTCAAACAGTGAGCTGATCCTCCAGGCTGCGATCTTGTCAGAGGGAACAATAAACTGGCTGTCAAGAGTGAATTCACAGGATAATATATATATATTATTATTATTTATTAGATTTATATCCTGCCCTTCCTCCCAGTAGGAGCCCATGGCAGCATAGACAGTGGTGAGATCCTTTATGTTTTTCCAGTGCCGAAGCCAGAATAGCACTGCTGAAAAGTGATAACAAGGCCTGTTTATGGCTGTTCAGAAATAAAACCCAAGCATTTCTTTCATTTAGTGCTGTTTGTAAGGGTGGGGTAAGAGGAAGCTAGTTCTAGTATTTTGGCATCCTAGGCAGGAGTGGCTCATCAAGTGGGGTTGAGCTACTATCCTAGCTTCCCAGCAAATGGGTCCCAGTGATTTTCTGGGAGAGAGAAGTGGAGATTGGCTCTGCCAGTGTGTTTGTACTGTGCTGACTTCCCTGTTGCCTCACATCTCCCCCTCCTGGTAAGCAATAGCAACCCACCTGCCAGGAAGCTAATATTGTGGCAAGCCACTTCTGATCCTAGATGAACCTATAAAATGCCCCCATCCCATCTTGGATCACAAAGTTGATGGGCCTGGCTCGGTGGCTTGTTGAGTTCCATCATCTGACACTCTAATAGGCCGGTGTTCTGGGGAAGCTTGGAATACTTCAAGATGCTTATTGGGGTTTTGCAATGAAAAGGAAGGATAGGCTTTCCTGACGGACAGCCTGAATACACTGCCGACCTTCTCCTCTGGTAATGCACAGCTACAGGAGTCTGTTGACTGTGTTCTAGTGTGAACTCTTGTAATTGATACAAGACAATGGGGAAACCGCATTGGCTTGTCTGGCATTCTCTGTGGAACCCTGGAAGCTGCTTTTATACCAGGTGAAACAATTTGCCCATCTAACCCAGTGTTATCTACTCCAGGGGTCACTTTCCTTTTGGGGCCTATGGTCATATTTGCACCCACCACCACAACCGCACACACAGCACAACCTCTCCTACAACAGAAGGCTTCTTCAATGGAGGAAGGGCGAAGGGGTGGGGAGGACAGGACCCTGTGGACATCAAGGAAAGCCTCTATGTGTGCATGTGTGCCTGGGGTTGGCGACCCATGGTCTACTCTGACTGGAAGCAGCTCCCAGCAGAAGTCTTTCATATCACCTGCTACCTAATCCTGTAAACTTGAAAAGCTAGAAATCTTCTGCAAAGCACGTGCTCTGCCACTGCGCCATGGTCCTTCCCAGAGCTTGGAAGATTACTTTTAAAAAGTAATAAATTACAGTTACAATTACTTGGCCCAAAAAGTAGTAATTACCGTTACAATTACAATTGCTCTGAAAGTAACTGATTACTTTACTTTTTCTCAGAAGTAATCACTACAATTACATTTCAGTTACTTTTTAAAAAAACTCCTACAAGGTGCTGGCCTTGGCTGCTGCACATCTAAGAAGCCTAAAACAATATTAAAAATAAACACACACACACAGGGGGTAGTAGAATAAAAAAATTTATCCATAAGATTAACATAATGGCATAACAGAATCTCACATCCCCCCAAGCAATGAAGATACCCCAACTCTTGAAATCAAATTTTACACTTGAAATGCTTTTATAATATGTTTCTGTTATGTCTCAAAAGAACAAGATGCTCAAAGAGCATGTCAGACAAGGAATGTCTTTTTACAGTCATTACGTTGCCACCAGTACTGAACAGGCGTTCTACTGCGGCGCTTGAAGGCATGCCTGTGTTGTGCTGCAAAAAACACCGCAGCACACGTGGAAAGCCATGGAGTGATGACACTTCCCTGCTGGGAGACCTCAGGTACCTCACCAGTTCCTCCTCAGCAGTGTCCACTGCTGACTTCTTGCCCTGGGGCAGAAAGTTAAAGAAGTCATCTTCTAAGTCATCTCCTTCCTGGTCTTTATCTGAAGACTGATCACTGTCCTCATTAAGTACACCCATCTTTATTTCAGCTTTCAACAAGGCTTCCATTGTGTATCTAAGAAAGAGAGAGGATATGTTAACACATATATGTTGGAAACCATCATCTGCTCTTCATTTCCTGATGCTTGTCATGTCCCCTGGTTCAGGGTCCAGCCTGAGCCTGTGGATGATGACATGGAAGGTAGGAAGGTGACCAAGTCACCACACTCATGGGGCAGCACAGCAGACCCTTAAGGATTACCTGCAGCAACCCAAGGTTGTGATGAGGAGCCCCAGGAAGAAAAGGCCCAGCCCCTGCCTACCACCTTAAGCCCTCTGATGCCTCCCTTGAGACAACATTTCCCTTGGAGTAATCCACCCAAAGGGCTTCCCTAATGTTCTTACTTGTTGGTATGGGTGGCAGCCTGACACGATTCCAGCCAATCTAGTTTGAAGCGAGGGTGTAGGCAGGCTGCCAGAAGAAGCCTCTTGTCCTCCCAGATAGCTGCAAACCGCTTTCTTAGGGCTTCGCGCACACCTCTCAGCAGCTGAAAACAGTATGTGTACCTCTCAGGTTTGTTTTCCAGTCCTTCTAACTTGCGGTCCAGATTGCAGAGCATTGGTAGCAAATACCCCATGAACATGCCGTTCTCCCGTTGCAGGATATCTAGGGACTGGGCTAGTGGCTCCATAATCTCTGTGTATTCCTGTACCACTTCAATCTCAGCAGCTGTGATCCTGGACAAGGAGCAGCGGTCCATTATGGCATGCATTTTTAGTGGCACAGTTGACAGGAGCTCATGTAGTTGCTTCAACGCATCAAAGGTGGAATTCCACCTGGTCTTATTCGGTACCTTCAGATACACACCACATTGCGCATGGATATACTCAGCAATCTGGGCTGACTGGTTCTGCTTGGACCACAACTTGCTGCACTTTCCCATCAAGGAACGAAACTGTTTCTTGAAAGGACCAAGAAGACTACTTTTGGAGGAGTCAGAAAGCATGGCCTCTATGTCTTGTGTTGCCACAAGGTTGAGGGTGTGGCTAGCACATCTCTGGTGTGGTGGTAAAACAAAATCCTCTCCTGAGTCTGCAGCTTCTTCCTCTGCCTCAGGTCCTGTGTCCAGGATCTCACAGATAGGCACAAACTCCACCTCAGCCTTCTCCTCCTCCTGGTTATCACCATCATCGTCACTGGTGCTTGCAGCTTCCACTGGTTCTTTGGCCATGAAAACTCTGAACGCTTTCACAAAGTTGGAGCCATTGTCTGTAGTAGTGCACATAACTTTGTTGTGGATCCTGTACTGCACATGTACATCATGCAGTGCTTTTGAAAGGACATCGTATGCATGGCGCCCCTTCAGACGCTTACAAGCCAAGGCCCCGACCTCACGTTTCAGGGTAGTTGGGTTGATCCAGTGGGCTGTTACCCCAAAGTAACTCTTTTTACCATTGGTCCAACAATCTGCAGTGGTTGCTATATATGCCACAGCACCCATTCGGTTTGCAAGAGTTTCTCTCATGTGGCATGCTCTCTTCTCAATTCTGTCTCTCAGAGTCTTGGCACATATGATGGTGAGATCTTTGGGAGTCCAATGCGAACCAGATTAATGAATGATGGTTTGTCCACAGTCTGAAGTGGTAATGTCTCCTCTACAAAGAAATCAATGATTCTCCTGTCGAGATTGCTCTGGGTGACAGGCCAGATCCCCACCTCTCAAGCGTTGTCTGCTGCTGCTTCAGCATTTTGGGAGGAGGGGTGTCATGCATTGGTTCAGGAAGGCCACGTCTCCTTGCCTTTATTGCTTCTTCAATTGCTCTCAGCTTCTCAGGGTGTGCCCTCTGAGGAAGAAGAACAAAGCATGAATCCAAGAAAAAATGGAAGAGGAACTTCACAATTTAAACATAAATAGACAATGGACACTCTTTGAGGACCAGCATGACAAAGGCTTACCTCAAAATGTTTCTTCACATTGGATGAGGAGGAAACAGCTGATCTCAGATTTTTGATCCTTGGAAGGCAGTAATTGCATCGTACAACAACATTTTTCCTACTCTGGCTCACAAATGTACAAGCTTTCTCAAAGCCAAACCATGGTACTTGCTGTTCTGCAGATGTGGCTGTGGGCAACTGGCACTGCTTCATGCCCTCCTCCTCATCGTGTACAGGGCCTCCTTTCTGAACCTCACTTTCTAGTTTTGCCTCCTCAGGATCAACAAGCTGTGACTCAAGTGGCCGCACTAACTGACTGCTGCTCTCAGCAGCAAAACCTGCAACAGGCGTCTCTGTAATAAACAAGAGATAATGCTCCTATATGGGTGAACTTCAGCTGTGATGTGCCCCCATCTCTTCCCCATGCTGCAAGATCCCCCAGTCAGAGTGGAAGTAAGCAGGTCGATAGCACAATTAAAAGAGATCCTATTTGCATCATTTTTGCTCGCTGAATAACCCTGCCTGGGCCAGTCTAACCTACTATCTCACAGGGTTGTTGTGAGAACAAAATGAGACTAGGGTTCAAATCCCCACATAGCCATGAAGCTCACTGGGTGACCTTGGGCCAGTCACTGCCTCTCAGTCTCATGAAAACCCTATTCATAGGGTCACCATAAGTTGGAATCAACTTGAAGGCGGTACATATATTTTTTATTTTGAATATGATGATTATGATAATAAATATGCAGCATTTCAAATTAATTCTGTATGAGAAGCATTCCATGCCAAGCTTGGAAAACCAAGGATGAGGTATAAAATGTAGACAAAAATACTTTTGACAAAATGCCGTTTATCTTTTATATCTATATCTATAATTAGCAATACAGCTGAATGATGTATGTAAAGTATTTTTCTTTCCCTTTTCTTTTTTATTAATATTTTAGTACTACTGCTAAAGTTCTGATGAAAGAATAAAGCATTCATTAGCCAAATTCTAATGATTAGAACACATCACATAAATTCCACTGAAGTTGGAGTTTTTGCCATAGAAAATGAAAAAAACATATAACCTATGATAGCCCAATAGACAATCAGAACTAATATAAAACCCTATTGCTTCTCATTTGCAAATCTTGCAAGATCTAAGGTAACTCTAGATCATGTGAGTTCAGGTGATGCATGTTATGTACATTTGTATAGATATTAGCAGAGATTGTCAACAGTCTATCTCTCTCTGGGACTGGGAATCTCTCTCTTTCTCACAGAACATGAGTTTGAGAGCTGGGGGACTGAGAGGAGGAGCTGCAAGGGCCCTACTTCTTACTTCATCTCTGCCAAGAACAAAAAAATCAGCCTTAAGCCATTTATTATACGCCTCATGATTTTTTATTTTTATTTATTATTATTATTATTATTACTGAGACAGTTTTTGTCCCACATACAATTCAGTCTTGTGATTAAACAGGACAAAAATACAAATAAAAAGAAAGATGGAGTTCAAATAAATATACAATAAAAAGCTAGCCGGCATTTTAAAAGGCAGGAGTGCTCTGTCTGGATAAATACAGCACACAGGTAGGCATGGGAACAAGGGGGAGAGTTCAAAAAGGGGGGGAAGGAAGAGAAGTAGTTACTTTTTTGAACTACAGCTCCCATCAGCCTAATCCAGTGGCCATGTTGCCTAGGGCTGATGGGAGTTGTAGTTCAAAAAAGTAACTTTTCCAAGCTCTGAGTAGGCCGAAGTTTCGGAAGTGCCTTGTGATTGATGGAGGGGGCGGCAGAGGCAAGGAGAGGCAGTGGGGGGGCAGAACAGTGCCACGGCGGTGGGGCGGTGGGGCAGAATGGTGCCATGGGGGGGCACACACACACACACACGCACACACACAAATCATCATCACTCACCTCCTGTTGGAAGGCAGAGCTGGGGTCCCAATCCCGGGAAGCTGGATCCCGGAGAGTTGGGAGAAGAGTATTCGGATGGATGGCAGAGGGAAGGGGGAGGAACTTCCCCCCTTTGGAGCGAAGACGAAACAGAGGAACTGCCAATGATAAGGTCGCTTAGCAACGGGGAGCCTGAGCCCTCCCTGGACATTCTCACGCCTCCCCCTCTTTCAGGCTCAGAGCAAGAGGGGAAAGAGGGAGGGCTGCTCACAGCCGAAAAGCGGGGAGGCAGTTTACCATCAGCTCCTCCCCTAACCCCCATCCTGGAATCGGAAACTTCAGAAGAGGAGGGGGTGATGCTTCCCCCCTCACCGCGCACACGCAGACAGCTGAAAAGACAGGAGAGAAGGGGGGAAGGTGGGCAGTACCTGAGGGGCAGTTAAGGAGGAGCGAAAGATTGCGCGCCCGTTTGGCCCCTTCTTAAAGAACAGGCGGGAAGAAGTCCCTTGCTCTGTCAACTTTCTCCCAATGCCACAGGACCTATATCCCTGTATTGCTTCATGAGAAGACGCAGTCTGTTTGGACATTACCCTAATAAAACACGAATTAACTACAGCCGTTGGTCTGGTTCCTGAGTCACATCCTGGGCCTGACAGCTTGACAGAGCCACCTAAATCACCCTCAACGCTCTCTTCACTTGACTGGGACAAGATGTCAAAGGGAGCAGCGGGGGGGACGAACCCCACTTCTGAGACGGAAGAAGTGGAACTCTTGAGGACTAAGGTAGCTGATTTGCAGACGGATGTTCAAGTCCTGCTAGCAGCAGTCAAGGCGCTGAAGACAGATAATCAAACCTTGAAGGCCACGATAGACCAGATGCGAACAGCCCCTCCAGCTGCCGTAGTAAAGGTTCCCATTGGATTGCCCCCAAAATACGCGGGACAAAGTGATCAGTTGGCAACCTTCGTGGCTCAATGTGAGTTATATCTGGATGTCAGGCACACGGAATTTCCAGACGATGGGGCTAAAGTAGCTTTCGTGATTAGCCTCCTGGAGGGAGAAGCTGCAAAATGGGTGACTCCCTGAGGGACAGTTAAGGAGGAGCGAAAGATTGCGCGCCCGTTTGGCCCCTTCTTAAAGAACAGGCGGGAAGAAGTCCCTTGCTCTGTCAACTTTCTCCCAATGCCACAGGACCTATATCCCTGTATTGCTTCATGAGAAGACGCAGTCTTTGTTTGGACATTACCCTAATAAAACACGAATTAACTACAGCCGTTGGTCTGGTTCCTGAGTCACATCCTGGGCCTGACACCTCCACAGCTCTTCGCCATTCTGCTGCTGCCTTCTCCTCCGTTGTCCTTGCCCTGGCTTTTTCCTCCGGTGTCCATTTTGTCCTCTCAGACGCTAGCAGGCCCTGCCTATTCACCTCTTCCCTCGTGCATCCTAACACAGATCACGAGGGAAGAGAGAGTCTGTGCAGAGGTCCAATCAGTGAGAGGCACATGTCTTGTGTTAACCAATCAGAGACTCCAGCCGAAAACACACACACCGGGGCACACACACACACAAATCATCGTCACTCACCTCCACAGCTCTTCGCCATTCTGCCTTCCTTGCCCTGGCTTTTTCCTCCGGCGTCCATTTTTTCCTCTCAGAGTCAGACGCTAGCAGGCTCCCCCTGCCTATTCATCTCTTCTATCGTGCCTCCTAACACAGATCACGAGGGAAGAGACAGTCTGCGCAGAGGTCCAATCAGTGTGAGGCACATGTCTTGTGTTAACCAATCACAGCCAGGAGCTGACTTCCCCTTGTTCCCGCCCCCAAGTAACGTCCAACCTAATGTGGAAACGTTAAAGTTGAAGCTGAAAAGTAGGGAAATTACTATTCGTTCCGTTACCCACTCGTTATTTAAAATTGTAACGAATTACAAGTAACTCGTTAAAAATAACGAGGTACTTCCAAGCTCTGGTCCTTCCCTAGTGTGAATGGACAATGCATTTCAAAAACTTGCCCCAGAGTCGTTTGCTTATTTTTATTTTTTGCTGTGCAACAAACTTGTCAGCATAGTTTAAACCATAGTTTTGCCCATCTGCCACACCGCCACCATCAAGAAAGGCATGTTAGCCCTTTGTGTGTCAACAAAGCATGATGAGCCTAGGGTGAGGCCCTGTCTGAGACCTCACTATTTGTGTACATAATAGAAGTTTGCCACACTTTATAAAAATCGTCCAGCTGTGATTTAAAGAGCCAGACCTGACAGGATCGCTTTTCTAAGATAGCAATAAATCACATTTTGATATCATATTCCTAGGATAACATTATCTGCAAGGTTCCGATGTTTCGAAATAACCAGGCAGTCCCCATTAACATGAAAGTGGGCAAATCCTTAAACAAATCCTTACTTACTCCATCATAAATACCAAATAGGGCCAACTCTATGGATCTGGTTTCATGCATTGTCTGTTACCTTTGACAGGGCTTCCACAATGGATGCCCATGTGGAAATAGTTTCCTAAAAGTTGAAAGTTTGAAAAACACTGCTTTAGATGAAGCTGTCAGCTGATCTTATTGGGTTTTCCAGCTTACCTACTCCTATCTCAGTGTCGGACTTAAAGGGTCACTTCTGTTGCTTGCCTATTTCTCATTTCCATGTAGCACTATCTTTTCTGGTTTTGCTGTATTCTTGCAATTTCTGAGCCAGGAAAGCATATGCACTAAGGTACACATAAGTGAGAAGTTATACAGCTCCAAGCGGCCCAATAGGTCACTTGTTAGCAGGCTGGTTTTGCATGAGGTTATGACTGCACCTATCTCCTTCCTTACATCCATAGATTGCTTAGGGTGGGCTGGGGAACTTCCAGGTTTTATTGGACTACCATGATTCACTGGCCATGCCGGTGGCACCTGATGGGAGTTGGAGCCCAACAACATCTGGAGGGCCACATCCCTGATTTAAGACCCTTGTTGTTTATGCCACTTCTTTCTAAGGGTAGTTAAACGGCCACATGAACAGTGCCTTATCTCTGGTGGCACCTAGGGTGTGGAATTCTGACCACTGGGCAGTCTGTCTCACTGAATGACTGTGAAGGCCTTTCCCTTTCAAAGGGCTTTTGGAACAGTGTGAAGTGAATTCCTATATATATGTGTGCACGTGTGTGTAAAATGTAAATGTGTTACCTGCCCTTCACCCAAAGATCCCAGGGCGGGTTACAACAGTTTAAAAATACATGATTAAGAACATTTAAAAACAACCTAACATCACATTTTAATATAATTATTATATTAATATTTATTATAAATAATATTAATAGGGCTAGAAAGCAAGTAAACAAACAATGAGTAGAGAATATAGCATCAAGGGGTAAAGGTTCTAATCTGCAGGGAAGCTGTTGCATTGTACAGACACAAAAGCAGACACTGCACAAATCCTTACCTGTTACACGTAATTGGCTCTAGGCTGCTTGTGTGTTGGATTTCACCCACTTGTTTTGAGGGAATGCTAGCCAAAACTGATGCTTTGCCAGATGAATGCAGAAATGTCCCTGCTGAAGTATTCAGAGGATATGGGCACTTTATCAGCTTTTGGGATGAATTAATCCCTTGTTCTGTAGAAAGAGCTCTTTCCCCATAATTCTAAATTAACTTTGCTAGAGCTATTCCACACAGAACTTTTCGCTCTTTCCACTCAGCCCACAACAGGCACTTAGAGAAACTGTTTTCTCTGGAAATGGTTTGACTTGACTTCTGAGTTGTAGATTGTGTAGCCACTTACGCAGCACCAAAAAATAGGACAAAAGGGGACAGAGATTTGCATAATATCTCCGGATGCTAATTTATATGTATAGATGAAGATTTAGAAATAATTGCCTATGTGCTTGTTCGGGTGTTGTTGATGGGCACCTTCAGCCCCCCTCCACTCCTTCCTTAGGGCTCTTTAAACTGGACTAGGCCTGGGTAGACTTTCAACTAGAGGCCTCCCTTCAAATAGGGGAACAATCCCCTGGAAGCCCTTCAAATAGAGGGCTGTCCTCTGTAAAGTCAGACATGACGACTCTAGTAGTTTTGATTTTGGTGTTGTGGCTGTCTTGTGAAGTGCAAAGAGAAAAGAGAAGTTATGGAATTACATTGAATGAACTCTGAATGCTTGTGCATTACTCTCGTGTAGCTGTAAGGTTAAATGATGCTGTGGGTTACTGCACGGCTGGAACTAGGGTGGGGCTGCATGTGGGGCCCTTGACCTGGATACCTGATTCAAGGGGGCACCAAAACCATGATTAATGTTATGTGTATGTCTACCTATATATTAATATACACATACACATTATTTACAATTTTTTAATTTTAATAATGTGTTATGTGAGATTATTGGGAATGGGTAGTACCGAATGTTATTGGGAGTGTAGGCAAGAGGCACTTGCAACAAAAATAATATGTAAAGTTACTGATGTAATAAACATCAGAATAATTATGATTTTTTCATGTTCCTGATTTAATTGCTATGCTAATGTTACCACAATTAAAACAAGCATTTAAATGATATGTACATGTTTATAATTTTGTTACAACTGTTGTTAATTTTGTATAAAATACAGGGTTGCTTGTGGGGGGGTGTTTCATGTCATTTGCGGCAGGGCACCAAACAACCAAGTTCCAGCCCTGTGCTACTGTGGCCTAATAGTAGCATGAATACACAGTTTGATCATTTTTTTTGATACAATAATGATGCTCAGCCATTTTGAATGGTCACTCATTCAGTCTCAGTTGCTTTTCTTGCCTGGGGACAGAAGAGGTGCTTTGTTCTGCAGCAAGGGCTACTCACCTATTATGCCTTAGGCTTTTGTGAGGTCATTCCTTTGGGGAAGATTTTGTCCTCTGAATGCAGCCATAGTGGGCTATTGTTGGAAGACTTGGCAGGGCAGGGAGCTACATAGGTCGTGACACTGTCTAAAGTGATCGTGTCCAAGCCATACAGAGAGAAATTGCCATTTTTGTGTGCTAGCCTCCTGCTGGCAAAAAGCACCAAGGTCTTTTGTTCCCAGCTGAAGACTCCTTTCCCCTCAGCCACTGGTCTTAAAGATTGGCCCATAAGAACAAAATAAGGAGTTGGTAAAAGAAGAAGTATTCCTTAAGAATGGGAGGAAGTCACAAAGACATGAATGACAGGAATCGTCTGCCAAGAGACAGCTGGTGTTAGGAGCATTTGCCTGTTCAAACAGAAACAATTGTCCTTGGTATTTGAGGAGCTGGTTATTCATTAGATCTGTTTCCATTGGGGTTAATGAACTTACCGGGCTGCATCCTGTGTCTCTTTTAAACAGTGGACATTATGCAAGGAAATACAGTAGCAGGAGAGTGTGTATGCACGTCCATGGGGATTATATTTTAAAATTTGATATGATTCAAGCATGTTTAAGAAAACAAAGGTATGTGCCAGGACTTAAGCCTTGCGCAACCAAAAGCAGAGAATCGTTTTTGGCCCAAGGGCACATTCACCTGCAGCTAATTCTCCAGGGTTCACAGTGCCCTGCACTCTTGCACACAGAGGACTCATGCATATCCAAAAGCATGCCCAGCCGCGTGCAGATCAGCTGAGGAGTGTGTTGTTACCCTCGCCTCACTCATCAGGGATATAACTTGTTCAAAAAGAATAGAAGCAATAGAAACGGAGGTGGAGTCGCACTATATGTTAAAAGTATATATCCCTGCACAGAAATATATATCCCTGCACAAAAATCCACCGAGAGCATCTGGATTAAAATAAATGGGGCAAGGAATACAAGGAATATGGTGATTAGAGTCTACAAGGAATATGGTGATTAGAGTCTACTACCGACCACCGAATCAAGGAGAAGACAAGGATGAAACTTTTGCAAAGTAAATTGCCAGTGTTTTGAGGATTGTAGTACTAATGGGGGACTTCAATTACCCCAATATCTGTTGGGAGCCAAATTCTGCCACACACTGCCCATCCAAGAA
Source organism: Rhineura floridana (assembly GCF_030035675.1). Classification (NCBI taxonomy): domain Eukaryota; kingdom Metazoa; phylum Chordata; class Lepidosauria; order Squamata; family Rhineuridae; genus Rhineura; species Rhineura floridana. The sequence continues at coordinate 48,584,552 of NC_084480.1, forward strand.
ATTCCTGACGTGTTGGAGATAACTTTCTCCTACAGAAAGTGGAGGAAGCAACTACAGGATCAGCTATCTTTGACTTGATTCTAACCAACAGAGGACTTGGTGGATGAAGTGGCAGTTACTGGAACTCTGGGGGAAAGTGACCACGCTATACTAGAGTTCTTGATTGTAAAGGAAGCAAAAGCTGAGAGTAGCCATATGAGAAGCAAAAGCTGAGAGTAGTCTTACTCTTCTGGACTTCAGGAAAGCCAATTTTAATAAACTCAGAATGATAGTAAGTATGGTTCCATGGCAAGCGACCCTCATGAGAAAAGGAGTCCAAGATGGGTGGGAGTTTCTAAAAGAGGAAATTCTAAAGGCACAATGGCAAACAATTCCATCAAGGTAAAAAGAGGGAAGACAGCAGAAGTAGCCAAAGTGGCTTCACAGAAAGCTTAGAGATGACCTGAAAACAAAAAGGACACATACAGGAATTGGAAGGAAGGCCAGACCACAAAGAAGAGTATAGATAGGTAGCACGGAATTGCAGGGATGGCGTCAGGAAGGCTAAAGCTGAGAATGAGCTGAGGTTACTGAGAGATGCCAAAAGCAACAAAAAAGCTTTCTTCAGGTACATCCATAGTAAAAGACAGAGAAAAGAAATGGTGGCACAGCTACTCAATGAGGATGGCAAAATGATAACAGATGACAAAGAAAAGGCAGAAGTGCTCAATTCCTACTTTGGGTCAGTCTTCTCCCAAAAGAGGATCTACGGTCATCCTGGGAAATGTGAAGCTGAAGGGGCAAGACTGCATCTTGAGATTGAGAGACAAATGGTCAAGGAATACCTAATCAATTTGAACAAGTTCAAATCTCCAGGGCCCTATGAACTGCATCCTAGAGTATTGAAGGAACTGGCTGAAGAACTCTCAGAACCACTGTCTATTTTGCAAAATCGTGGAAGATGTACACCGCCCAGAGAGCCTTCGGGCTTAGGGCGGTATATAAATTAAATAAAATAAATTAAATTAAATTAATTAATAAAGATGGGTGAAGTGCCGGATGACTGAAGGAGGGCTAATATCCCAATCTTCAAAAAGGGCAAAAAGGAGGAACCTGGGAACTACAGACCAGTCAGCCTGACATCGATCCCTGGGAAAATGCTGCAACAGATTATAAAGCGGTCAATCTGTAAGCACCTTAAAAACAATGCAGTGATTATGAGAAGCCAACATGGATTTATCAAGAACAAATCCTGCTGGACTTATCTCATTTTTTGACTGGGTAACCTTCCCGGTAGACTGTGGGAATGCTGTGAACATAATATGGTCCCAGGCAATGGTCTGAACGCGCATAAGACCAGCTCCCTGCTGAAGCTAAGCAGGGTGTCTGGTCAGTGCCTGGATGGGAGACTGCCTGGAAACCATATGTAAGCTGCCTTGGGTTTCTATCAGGAAAAGAAAGGCGGGGTATAAATGTTATAAATACATAAATAATAAATAAATATATCTTGACTTTAGCAAAGTTTTTGACAAAGTGCCCCATGACATTCTGATTAGCAAGCTAGCTAAATGTGGACTGGATGGAACAACTATCAGTGTCCTGCCCAAACTCAAAGAAAGACTCAGATATGGCTGTGGTTTTTCTTTTATTGTAGTAAGAGACAGTTTCAATTCAGTGTGCTTCATGAATCTACCTACGGCTTACTCGGAACTCAGCATCTCTCTAGGACTAACTAGGCCAGCCTTTCCCAATTAGTGGGCCACCAGATGTTGTTGGACCACAATTCCCATCTTTCCTGACCATTGGCAATGCTGGCTGAGGCTGATGGGAGTTGTGGTCCAACAACATCTGGAGGCACACTGGTTGGGAAAGGCTGAACTAGGCAGAACTTCGTGGCACTAAGATGTTGACTCAGCAACTACTCCCCCCCTCACTTAGCTTACGTAAGGCTGAGCACCCTGCTTGTGTGTGCCAACTGTCACTGTTGGAAGCATGAGCGCTGGCGAAGACTCCGCCTCAATTGTGTCTGTTGAATCTTCCACCGCATTTGCCTCCTGGCATGAGATGAAGGCGGAGCCTCTGTCACTGTCCTGTCTTCCCCCTCCAAGGAAGAAGAGCTGTCTGCTGGTAATGTGGGAATAGGGAGAGGGGAAGCATCAGGTGGGGAAACAACCGGCTGGTCAGGTTGACTCTCCACAGGGGAATCTGTAGCTGCTGGGGTTGAACTGTCAAAGTCCAGAGCTGGGGCGCCTTCTGAACTCCACCTCCTCCATTCTCGTCCATCCACCCCTCTCACAACATAATTCCCCCTCCTTGTTGAGCCTCCCCTCACCCTGGAGGCTTGGGTTTGCCAGGGTATCGTTCATGGAACTCTCTCACCAACTCTGGAGCATGGACTTCCTATGCTGCCTCCCAGGATATTTTCTCTGGCCCAAAATCCTCCAGTGGATCAAATACTGCAACTTTCCTTGGCACTGGCAGGAGTTGAGGATCTGTTCCACCTCATATTCCTGTTGCCTGTTGACAATTACTGGCAGCAGTGGGGCGTCGGGCACCCAGTAGGGATTTGGTGGTTCTTCTGGGGTTAGTAACGAATGGTGGAACACTGGGTGAATCTTCATGGAGGTGGGCAAGCATACACAGAATGCTACCAGGTTAATCTGTGCCTCTACTTCAAAGGGCCTCATCCCCCTAGCCCCTAGTTTGTGACAAGGCACATGCATTGGCAAATAACTCATAGATAGCCATACTCTTATCTCCCACCTGTATCTCAGTGCCGGGCTGATGGTGCTGGTTGGCAACTCTCTTATAGGTGGCCTTAGCCTGTGCCGATTGCTCTTGTAACAGCTGCTACATTGCCTGCAACTCTGGCACAAACTCTGCCGCTGCAGGTACTGCCAGGGTTGAGTTAGGAGTGGGGAAAGTGCGAGGGTGGTAGCCAATATTGGCAAAAAAAGGGAGTCTGCTTGGTAGAGGCATGCACAGAATTATTGGAGGCAAACTCAGCCAGGGGCAATAAAGACCCCCGATTGTCATGCTGATCATTGATATAACAGCAGAGATACTGCTCCAGGATGGCATTCACTTTCTCTGTTTGCCCATCCATCTAGGGGTGGTATGACAAAGATGTAGTCGTAGTTCAATCTGTAGCAGCTGCAACAGGGCACGCCACAATCGGGCAGTGAACTGGGGACCCCGATCCGAGACTAGGCTGGTTGGGAGCCCGTGCAACCGGAAAATGTGCTGAATAAACAATTGTGCAGTTTCTCAGGCTGTTAGTACACCAGCACATGGAATAGTCCAAAAGGGATGACCAGGTACTCGAAGTAGCCATACCAAATCTTGAAGGCAGTTTTCCACTCATCCCCTTCCCTGAGCTTGACAAGGTTGTAGGCTCTGCACAGGTCCAGTTTAGTGGAGATCTTGGCCATTCACAGTAGCTCCAGCATCTCGTTGGTGAGGGGACTTTGGTAGTTGTTCGGGATGGTGATTTTATTCAGCTCCTGTACTCATGGTAGGGGCGAAGTTCCCCACTTTTCTTTTTGACAAATAGTAAAGGAGCCCCAGCAGGAGACTTTGAGAGTCAAATAAACTCTCACTGCAGCTTGACATCCAGGAAGTCTCTTAGTGCAGCCAACTCTGGCTCGGACAATGAATATATGTGTCCAGAGAGAACTCGGGCCCCTGGGAGCAAGTCTATGGCACAGTCATAGGGCCGATGGGGTGGCAACTGGTCAGCATCCTTCTTGTCAAAGATGTCCCGATAATCTTGGGAAGCCTCCTTGGATGGGGGTGGGGCAGCCACTGCCACTGATGCTGTGGCCTCAGTAGGCTGGCAGTGCTGTTTGCAATAGTCCAATGGGAACATCACAGTTGCTTCCCCCCAAGAGCTTGTAGAATCATGTTGTGTTAACCAGGTCATTCCCAAGACCACCATGAATTGGGCAGGGCAGCAGAGTAAAAGGACAGTTGCTCTACATGCCCATGTAGCTCCACTTGCAACCGTACAGTTCCCTGGGTGACTGCTACTGACATCGGGGCTGTCTGTCTATGGTTTCCACAGACAGGGGAGTCTTGAGCGTGGTGATTGGGATGCTGTGTTATTTAGCAAAGTCCAAGTCCATAAAGTTACTGGACACCCCCAAATCGACCATGGCAAACACTTGGATGCTTTGGCCTGAGGGCAAGCCTAGATGGATTGGCAGATGTAAGGCAGACTTTGGCAGGAGAGGGCTGACTTGACGTCCCTGGCTTACAGTAAATTCCTGCTCATGGATCTCTACAACAGCTGGGATTTGGAGTTATCCTGCTCCAGGGTCTTCTCCGACTTAGAGGGACAAGTCTTTGTGATGTATCCTGCCTTCCCACAGTAGAGACACAACCCCTCTCTCTGCGCTTTTCTTTCTCTGCCTCAGTCAGGCACGGCCGCATCACCCCTATCTGCATGGGTTCCACCCCCGACTGGGTGGAGGTTCCTACACTGGATGAGAAGCGCATGTGAGGGAGTAGTGTGGGAGGCAAGGCTCGGGCTGCCTCAGCCTTGCATTCTAGGTGACAACCTTCAAGTCTGCTGTCTATCTGCAGGCACAGTTGGATGAGCTCTGATGGTGTCTGGTGGCAGGGTTCATGCCAATTCATCGGGGATCTTGCTGCTGAGGCCATTATGGTATAGGTACATCAAAGCAGACTCATTCCAGTTCATCTCTTGGGCCAGGATATGAAAGGTGTTGGTATAAGTCCTGACAAAATTCTTGCCCTGCTGCAGGGTTCCCAATTGGCAGGCCAAGATGGCCTTCCACTGGGGGTCCCGAAAGATTTCTGCCATGGCCTCAACAAAGTTATCATACTGGGCTTGCACGAGGTTATTCTGAAGCAACAGAGGTGTTGTCCACTGGGCAGCCTCCCCTTCCAGGGGGGTGATGATGAAGAGCACTTTCAAGGAGTTGTTGGGAAAATCCGACTGCCACACGTAGATGTAAAGTTCATACTGAGCAATGAACATGGTGAGCTGCTTTTTCTTCCCACTATAACAGAAGGGCAGCCCCACAGGCATCTTAACATGAGGTGCAGGTACTGGTGTGGCTGGAGCAGCCCCCTGCTGCAGGACTGACACATGATTCCCAAAGTGTCAGTTGCAGGTGCAAGGTCTGATTCTGCATTCAGAGGACTTGGGTCTCGGCTTGGAGTTTCTGGAGTTCGGTTAACACTCTGTCCAACCCCTCCAGCAGAGCTCACGAAAATCAGGTGGATCCACAGTTGGTTCCAGAATCGTACTCGAAGAGTGCTTATCAATGGTTCCTTCTCAGACTGGGGGGAGGTAATGAACGGGGTACTGCAGGGCTTGGTCCTGGGCCCAGTGCTCTCCAACATTTTTATTAATGACTTGGATGAGGAGGTGCAGGGAATGCTTACCAGATTTGCAGATGATACAAAATTGGGAGGGATAACTAATACCTTGGAAGACAGAAACAAAATTCAAGGGGATCTTGATAGGCTGGAGCACTGAGCTGAAAAAAACAATGGAATTTAACAGAGATGTGCAAAGTTCTACACCTAGGAAAAAGAAACCAAATGCTCAATTATAATACGGGGGATACTTGGCTCAGCAATACTACATGTGAGAAGGCTCTTGGAATTGTTGTTGATCACAAGCTGAACATGAACCAACAGTGTGATGTGGCTGCAGATAAGGCAAATTTTATTTTAGGCTGCATTAACAGAAGTATAGTTTCCAAATCGCGTGAAGTATTGGCTCCCCTCTATTCTGCACTTGTTAGGCATCATCCCGAGTACTGCGTCCAGTTCTGGACACCACATTTTAAGAAGGATGCAGACAAACTGAAATGGGTTCAGAGTAGGGCAACAAGGATGGTCAAGGGACTGGAAACAACCCCCTACGAGAAGAGATGGAAAGAACTGGGCATGTTTAGCCTTGATAAGACAAAAGTGAGGGGAGATATTATAGCACTCTTCAAGTACTTGAAAGTTGCCACACAGAAGAGGGCCGGGGTCTCTTCTTGATTGTCCCAGAGTGCAGGACATGGCATAATGGGCTCAAGTTACAGGAAGCCAGATTTCAACTGGATATCAGGAAAAACTTCCTGTTAGAGCGGTACGACAATGGAACCAATTACCTAGGGAGGTGGTGGCTCTCCAACACTGGAGGCATTCAAAAGGCAGCTGGACAGCCACCTGTCAGGTATATTTGAATACACAGAGCAGGGGGTTGGACTCAATGGCCTTATAGGCTCCTTCCAACTCTATGATTTTGTCCTATGATTCTATCAAATGATCCATCCAATAACAGGGAAGTGGTGATTTCCATCCCCATCAGGATGCTGGGTTGGGCAGAGAGGTTTAAACCTCACTTCTAATGCTCACCCCAATGGCTTGATTAATTTAATCCCCCACTTTGGCACCTGCCCAAATCAGTTAGGCCTGGGGGGGGGGACTTTTTTCAGTGGAGGAACATTAGGCCACCTCTGGCGTTTAAAACCTGAGATATATATTTTAGGATCCACCCCATTCTCTTGACTCTAACGGTTTTTAATACTGTATTTTTACATTGTTGTAACCCACCAAATTGGGAGCCCCGAGCAGTGTAGAGACTTACTTTCTCTAATGAAAGCTGTACATTTTGGAAAGGCTCTGAAATATTCCTGAGCAGAGCTGATTCCCCACCCCCGCCCCCTGCCTCCTTGTGGCTGTGTCCCTGGCCAACACACACAATCAAGCAGATGGGCTGAAAATACAGCTTATCTGTAATCATTTAGCACTGAATATTTGGAACAGCGGTGCTGAAGCGGCTTCACCCACATACTTCACTCCATTCATTGTGCTTTGCCTGGTGGCCAGTGCATGCTACAATTACACTTGGGAATGTTTTCTGTTTAATTTATGTAATGTAGACTTTAGGTTGTGGTGGTTCCCTGCTTGTGGAAAGCGAGCCTTGTGCCTGGTTTGCTTTGAATGCGAGCTTCCAGTATTGAATGTCAACATCAAGGGAAACCAAGGCCATTTGTTTGCAGTGTTGTGTTATAATGGTGAAGTAGACAGACAATTGGTTTGTCAGATCTCAAATGTTTTGTGGATACTGCTGCTACTGTTTAGCACAGGTAGGCTTATATGAAAATCCTGTAAGTTGGGTCAGTATTATTATCCCTATAATGCAATTGGGGGGGGGCAGGGAGTAAGCGGAGATTGAGAGGTAGTGGCTTTCCTAGAGTTACCTAGAAAAAACATTGAAGAGTCTTGTGGCACCTTAAAGTCTAACACATTTATTATGGCACAAGCTTTCATGGACTATGGTCCTCTTTATCAGATGCATAACTGTAGTGGACTGTAGCCTTTTAAAAAACTTTCCTTAAAAGGACTTGCACGACTGCCTTACCCCATAAGTGCACACTTGAGCACTTCGCTCTGTGGAACAAGCAGCGTTGCAGGTGCCGCATAATACTAATTCCGCACTTGTAAGAAATTGTTATTTTAGTGTGGCAGCACCTACTCTTTGGAACTCCCTGCCTATTGACATCAGGCAGGCACCTTCGCTGTATTCCTTTCAGTGCCAGCTGAAAACATTTCTGTTTAGGCAAGCCTTTCCAGACACACAGATGTTGATTAAAAATCTTTTTAGTTAGTAGCTGTTTAAATATGTTTTAATTATTGGTTTTTAACTGTTTAATTGATAATTTTAATGTTTTTTTTAAAAAAACACTTATATATTTTTACATTCAAGTACATTTTGGTAAATAAAAAGTAAAAATAAAAAAAGCTTTTGATAGGAGATATGAATGAAGGTAGTTAACTTGGGTATGGTTATTATTTTATATTTTATACTGGTGGTTTTAGGGTTGTCATGTTGATGACTATGCATTTTAAAAGGTTTTATGAAATGGCTTTGGAATTTAAAACCTTGTAATATGCTTTGTGGAGGATTTCCTCAAAAGGTAGAGTGGAGTTTATTTATCTTATAAATAAAATAAAAATAGATAGCCCACAAAAGCTTATGCTTTAATAAATTTGTTATATTTTAAGGTTTCAAGGTTGTTTTTGCTCTAAGAGACTCACATGGCTAGGCCTCAGGAAGATGTAGCGTATTCAGTTTGTTCAGGTGCACATAACTTTCTGGCAGAAACCAGGTTTGAAATAGGGATTTCCTGCTTTGTGGGCCAATCTATTATAGCTATTATACTATGCAGGGCTGGTCCAGGTTTGAGGGAGCCTTGGCAATGGCTCCTTGGCTGCCATGTTAAATTTCCCACAATGGAGCAATCCTGTGCCAGGTGCTCTGGGGCATTATGGCAAATGTGGGTTGACAGGCAACTTCTACACCCACCAGGGATGGTCCAAGCATCCCTGGCATTGGCTGGGGTGGATGTGTTGTAATGTCCTGCAGCAACCCCTGTCTGTCTGTCCATCCAGCACTTTCCTTGGACCAAACACTCGATTGCTCAAAGACTGGATAGGCCCATTTCAAGCAACCCCCTCCCAATACAGTCTTTTCTCCTTAGTTAAGTCTGTCTGACAGGAACTCTTCCAATTTACACCTCTTCTGCCTCCCTCTCTAGGCAAAGTGACAATTGCCCCAAACACCCATCTCCAAAGGTTTCCTGCACGCATGACCTGCCTCATCTGTTCCAGGTCCTTTCCCCATTGCTTGGATTCCCCCATGCACCCTTCTGCCAGCCGAGGTATAGTTAGTGAGTGTTACTGGTTTTTGTCTTTATCAGACCATCTTGAAGAACTATGTAAGTTGAACCTTGTAACTTGCTCATGTGTGAGGTTAGCTAGATGCTATGTTTCTGTATGATTTTTACTTGTGCTCTGCTTATCTCTCTTCTCCCTTCCTTTCTCCCCCTCCCTTGCTCATTATTTTTAAAATTAACTCTTTATTGTTTTGGAATACTAGAGGTTGGCTGGCTGCTTTAGATCACTAGGGTTTATTTTATTTATTTATTTAAAATATTTCTATCCCGCCCTGCTATGCTATAATAGGGCACTCAGGGTGGCTTACAAAAATAAAATCAAACACGTACATAATAAAATTGTAAACAATAAAATCACAAAAACATTAAAATAAATTAAACACATAAAATAAAATACAATTAAAATACATAAAATACTACATATATATATATATATATATATATATATATATATATATATATATTAGGGAGTGGTACTAAAGGGGACTACAAGGGTAAAATTTAATGTAGAAGGCATAAAATCAGTGTCAGGCTCTACCTTCAGTCCCTCCCAAAGGCTCTCCAGAACAAGATCGTTTTCAGAAGTCTCCGGAAAACCTTCAGGGAGGGAGCAGAGTGGACTTCTTGGGGTAGGGTGTTCCAAAGCTTGGGGGCCACAGCTGAAAAAGCTCTCTCCCACGTGCCTCAGTCTAACGTCTTTCTTTCACTCCAGGCATGCAGAGGACACCAGAGGCAGATGATCTTAAATCCCAGACAGGTACATATGGGTTCCCCTATGAGCCAGGCTGCTCTGGCAACATGATCCAAGGTTTGGCCCAACAGGGAATCAGGAGAGGATGAGCTGACTCTTACATCCAGTGGCAGTCAGACACAGTCTGTTGGCAGTTTCCCATGATAAGTACTTGAAGGCTGTGGATGTCCCAACAGCCCTCTAGCTTTGAGGCTTATAAGTAGGTTGGCAGTGGTGGTACTACTTAAAGGTGGGGAAGCGGGTGGTGCTTTATACCCTCTCCCAGGGTAGATGCATGCATAGGGCTCCATGACAGCATGGGTGCCAGCACCTGCCTGAGGATGCAGGGTGCTGATGCTGGCTGTGATATTGCACAGACTCAAATCTCAACACACCAATTACAGTAGCTAAGAATTATGACTTTTGCAAAGGGGGTGGTTTGGGAGAGGGTCCAATAAAAGAAATTCAATATAAATGCAAAACATGCCCTGTGTTTTGCATAAGAAACCCAGGTTATTAAAAGACTTTGTTCAATCCATGGTCCATGGATGATGCAAGTAGTGAAATTTCACCTGTTTGGAAGTGTTCATTGCCAGATTTTACTGTTTGGAATGTTACAGAGGTAAGATCAAAATGCTTTGCCCTGCCATTTGGTGGTCCAGCTTCATAAATGTGTTGGAGAAAAGGCTAGGAGCATGCCAAGAGCAATCTGGTTTAGTGTAAATGTATAACTGACTTGATCCTGAACAGGCCTTGTCGCTCTTCCCAACTCAGCCACTGACCTGTGGCATGACTGCCAGAAGCCCAGGTCAAGGCTTTAATCAGGGTCAAGCCAGGTCAGGAACCAAAAGGTCAGGAATCGTGAGAGAGATCATAGCTAATACTGAGGAGCTGTGCCAGGTCAAGAGCTAGGAGAATGGGGGCATATGCAAGAATCTAAGGCAAAAGTTGAGGTCAGAAGTCTGTGCTGAGCTTGTAAGCCAGAGTTCAGATCCAGGAGAGAAGGCAGACAGAAGAAGGACCAGAACTAGGGCAGAACTCAGGCAGGAGGAAAAACAGTAGAATTATGGCGAGGAATAAGGTAGGCCTTAGAAGCACATGGCAATATTTTAAGTCATTTTCCAAAGCATTGTTTAATGGTTTTCTTGCATTTCTGATGTCTGCAATTTGAATGTAAAATAGTGGGCGAGTTCACATATTTGAATGTGACCAATATGTGCAAATGACATTGACGGTGTGACACATCATGTGTACAATGAGGCATGTGATGCTCCCGGATTCCTCCAGTCTTTCCACCCCACCTTTTTTAAGTGGAAGATTTGTACGAATTGGGCTAACATATCTAGATATGCATGATATATCCATGCCCTGTTCGGGTGCATTGATCTGCTGCTGCTTTGTGCATAGTGTGAACCAGGTTCTGCATTGGCTAGAATGTGCACTTGAGTTTAGGAAAACTTTCCACACACTATCTTACATGACCAACCTTTACAAATTAAGCTTGCTAGACTAGACTAGGCTAGACTAAAATTGTTCTGCCAGATTAAATGTTAAGGTCCACACATGAGAGCCACAAAAAACCTTCCATGTGGTGGGGAAGCTGCATGGGAAATAACATTTGTAACATCTTAATATGTGATTAAGGTTGATAAGAGAAAGCATCTCTATGTCAGGGTTCTGCTTCTAATCTTAGATGGCTATTTGTGCAGCACAGGAAGGTGCCTTATACTGTTTGTCCATGTTACGCAATATTATCTACTCTCACTGGCAGGAATAGCCAACATGGTGCCTTCCTGATGTTGTTGGACTACAGTTCCCAACATCCCTGACCATTGACCATACTGGCTGAGGCTGTTGGAAATTGGAGTCTGGCAACATTTGGGGAACACTTCATTGACTCTCCTTAGGTAAAGGTCTTGAGTCTTATCAACTGCAACCAGGACCATTTAAACTGAAGGTAGGATAGACTGAACCTGGGATCTTCAGCATGCAATGCAAGTGCTCTGCCACTGACCTGTGGTCTCTCCCCATAGCTCAGCATAATACTTCATACGATGCTTCACATATTGAGTCCTGACCACATCCCCCCACGGGTTTCCTGCCTTAACATTTGAATCCGTTTTTTATACTGTTTTTTTAATGTATCCCACCTTTCAACTTTATTTATTTTATTTATTTTTATTTATTATTCGATTTATATCCCACCCTTCCTCCCAGCAGGAGCCCAGGGCGACAAACAAAAGCACGAAAAACACTTTAAAACATAAAAACAGACTTTAAAATACATTAAAACAAAACATCTTTAAAAACATTTTTTTTAAAGTTTTCAAAACATCTTTATAAAAAAAAAGGTTAAAAACATTTTTTTAAAAAAAGAGGTTTAAAAAACATATTAAAAAGCAATTCCAACACAGACACAGATGCAGATACAGACGTTTAACCTTTAAAAGTTTATAAGGTAGATAACAAATGGTCAATTAATTCTGCATACACAGGCACAATAAAATAGTAATAGCAATAGCATAATCTATGTTGATCAGGTGTGGGGAACTTTTGGGCCTCCAGATGTTGCTGAACTACAATTTCCATCACCCTTGGCCATGCTTGCTGGGGCAGACAGGAGTGGTAGTTCAGCAACATCTGGATTGCCAAAAGTTCCCCGCATCTGATGTAGAGTTTGCTCTACAAAGTGCGTATATGACAGGTCTGTGCTCCAAGGTGCTGTAGCTGAGTTTTAGAGCACCTGCTTTGCATGCGGAAGATCACAGTTTCAATCCCCAGGATCTTCAGGTAGGGCTGTAAGTGTCTTCTGCCTGAATTTCTGGAGAGCTGCTGCTGCCGCCAGTCAGTGTAGACCAGCCTTTCCCAACTAGTGGGCCACCAGATATTGTTGGACCACAATTCCCATCTTTCCTGACCATTGGCAATGCTGGCTGAGGCTGATGGGAGTTGTGGTCCAACAACATCTGGTGGCCCATTAGTTGGGAAAGGCTGGATGGACCAGTAGTCTAACTCAGTATAAGGCAGCTTCCTAGGTTCCTTTGTTCCTAAGGGGCTTGAAATCTAAAATAGACACAGGGAAACAGCAGAGGAAGAAGAAAAAGAGAGGGATACATAGGCAGAGGAAGGACATGTGCTTACTCAATTACACAGAATTTGGTTTAGGTACAATAAGACTAGGAAGACGATCCAAAGGATTCCCAGAAAAGGTTAATTTTAGGGTGGTGATTGTATAGATGCATTCTGGGAAGGAAAATGGGTTGAGAAATTTCAGGGAGCAGGAGACCTTTGGACGGGTGAGCTGAATGAGCAAAGGTCACAAGAAGGGACATGTTGGGAACTAAGCACAGAGAGATCAAGAAAGGCCATAGAAGATATTGAAGGTGAAAATAAGAAATTTGTGCATTATCCGTGAATAAATGGGAAGCCAATGAAGGGGTTTAAGGAAGGGAGTCACACAGTCAGAGTAATGAGAGAGGTGAATAATTTTGGCAGCAGAGTGCTGGATTGATGTTAGCAGATGAAGGTGAGACAACAGAAGACAGTGGAGAAGAATATTGTTGTAGTCAAGGTGGGGTATGATCAGGACAAGGACAAGAGTTTTTACTGAAGGGACAGAGAGAAAGGGCCATATTTTTATAATGTAAAGGAGGAAGGGATATGACTTGGCAACAGACTGAATTTGGAAGCAAAGGAGAGAGAAGAGTCAAACAGAAAATGAAGGCTTTTTGCCTGATTGACAAGGTGGATGGTGCCATTGTCAATGGAAAAGGAGAGAAAATGAAGACAAGAGGGCTTGGGAGGAGAGATGAAAAGTTCAGTTTTGGACATATTAAGCTTGAGACAATGTTGAAGGATCCAAGGAGAACTATCAGAACACACATAAAAACAAAGAAATCATTTTAATGAAAACAAAGGAATAAAGCAGAAGGAATGGTAGAATCACCATTGCAATTAACCGGGCAGCAACATTATCTAATGAAAAATCATATATATATATAGTTATATGGATAAACAGAGAGAGAGGGGGGGGAGACAGAGAGGGGGAGAGAGAGAATTAGCTCTAAAACAGCATGCTTGGGTTTCAGGAACAAGAAGTTAAGAAGACTGCCAAGGGTCCAGGTTCAATCTACATAGGACAAGGATGGATATATTTTCCACTTCTCTCAGGGGGTGAAATATATAGCACTGGAAATATGAGACCTGAGACCTGGGAATCCTCTCTGATCTTCAGTGGGCTCATAAAAGGAAACACATATCTAGTGAATGAGCAATCAGGGATTCTCCAATGCGAGCCAGGGGTTCTCAAAAGACACCCCAATGTTGAATTCCAAGCAGAATAACCCCCCCACACACATACACACAGTTTGAAAACCAAGATCCTCTTTGGAGTGTTTAATGATGCTTCGCTCCATAGCAATGTCTTGGAGATGCTTTGTGGCAAGCTAAATCAGTCACCCCTGGCTACAACTTAATCCATTGAAAAGTAGGGAGAACTCCCCACTTGCATATAACCAGCAGCTCTCATACAAGATCTTCTTTGTCTTCATGATAACCAAATCCTGTCTTCTTTCTAGCACCCCCAGTTCTCTGACAGGCCTAATGCTAATGGGCATTGATGAAATTAGAAAAACTCAGCAGGATGTAAGGACTTAATACAATAATAAACTTACTTTAATACAACAGTGCAGATTCATTCTTCGTTTAATTTGTATGAAATTCCATTGTATTACATCTAGGATTATTTGGTCTAATACATTTTAATAGTGTGCTTAAGGTATTCCTTATTGCCTACGATTCATTTTGTTACAATATTTATCACGTAGCGTTTGGCACAAATTGTTGTTTATTTTTGGTGGAAATCCTGCATATCCCAGGGTGTGTAATATTTTAATGGACTAGAGAGAGCCAGGAATGTTTTTTTAAAAATGAATCTAATTTGGTTAAATGATACAATATTTCCCCTTCTCTCAGGCTAAGATTAATCCTTCCAGGAAACACTTTGTCTTGGGCACTTGATATGCAAACTCCAAATCTTTGAAAGGTTTAGCCAATAGCAATACAAGTTTAACTTTGAATGTGCTTTGTGTAGAGATGGATTTAATTATCTTGAGTTATGCGGTAAGAAACTGCTGGGGCTTCCTCTCTTTTTTCATCGGTAGCTTTATAAGCATTTAAATCTGTCAAACAAAACCAGTACATAGTCCCAAATACATAAAATCTACTGTCCAAGCAAATAAAACACTAATATTATTCTACAAATAACATATGCAAGGAATCATATTAAGCTTGAGCTGTCGCAAAGGAAGTGGTGAGCTCGCTTATGAAAGATGCAGCCCGTTGCCAGGGAAGCCTCAGCATTATTCAATTAATGGTGCCATTTGGCTGATCCAGAGTTGACAGTTGGTGCAATGAAGGATGTGGTTCACCCTGGCCCTTGCATCCATTAGATGTATGGGAGGTATTGGAGATCTGTTGGACTATTCTCTGGTTTTGGCTTTTTGCTTTGTTTTGTTACATTGTATCCCTTTGCCAGGTGTGCTCTTGGTCTACTTACCCCTTTCTCACTGGATATGCTGACCTGGACTGTAGACAAAGGAGTTCTGCTAAGCAAACTGCCAAGTTTTGGTTTGCCTTAACTTCACCTCTGAAGTTAACTTCAGAGTTAACCTCTGCCTTAACTTCACCTCTAAATCAGAGGTGCCATATTTAGAGACATAGGAAGATGCCTTCTACTGAGTCAGACTGTTTTTCCATCTAGTTCAGTACTGTCAACACTGACTGGCAGTAGCTCTCCAGGACTCAGACAGGGGGACATTCCCTGCTCTACCTGGAGATGTTGGGAATTGAACCAGGTACCTTATGCATGCAAAGCAGATGCTCTACCACTGAGAGACAGCCTTTTCCCATCCCACTCCCCAAATTTTGGCGCCTGGGCAGGATCTGGGAGCAACATCTTCCAGAACAGGTGGTGTAGGCAGGGGACGGAGAGCAGTTTTGGGTTTTTGTTGGCTAATTTGAGTGTGAACCCAGCAGATTTTATTTTATTAGTCCAGGGACAGAGCTCAGCAGTTTTGGTAGGCCCTGAAGTTGGTAGCCATCATAAAAGCAGTCTATTTACCTAGTGTACAGTTTAATAAAGGTTGAGGGGGGGAATGACTTTGCTTTTCTGGCAACAGGCCCAAAAGCAACACTTTTCTCTCTGTGAGCAAGTGTGATGATGGCTGATGTAGATATCTTTTCCCATTGATGGGGGGGGGGAGCAATACCTGCACCTTTTTGTGGTCCTGTCTCTTTTTCTGCTCTTTTAGATGTGGCCATCACTTTGTATTATGTGGCACCCCCATCACCTCCATTTTGTATTGTCACACCCCCAAGGGCAGCCATGTCATGACTGGCACCCACAGCACTTTCAAAACATTCCAAATGTGCCTATGGGCCCAAAAAGGTTGGTGACCCCTGAACTATGGTTTAAAACAAACATGGTTTCATGTGAATGAGAGGTGTGGTGGTGCACGCTGTTCAAAAGTTCCTCATTCTGTGAATGAAACAAGCCAGAATCTGCGCTGTAATGTTGTCCAAACCTGGACTCCTAGTATGTTTTCCACAAGTGGTAAGCCAAGAACAAACCTTGGTTACTGCTTGTGGTTTGTTGGGCGAGAAACAAACGACAAGCCTGGATTTGGATAACACAACAACCCAGACTCTGGTTTCTTTCATTCACAGCACAGAGCAGCTGAAACTGGATGGAGTGCTATGGGAACCTTTGAGTCACTGTGGTTTAATAATGATGTGCAAACTAGGCCAGTATGTGGATTCATGCTGCTGTTCTTCCCTACTCGTTAACTTTTTGTTGTCCTGCTATAGGCCCAACAAACATTTCAATGTCCCATCACTGTGCACTGAACAAGGCTAAAAAAATACTGACGAATGCTGAACACATACACATAACAAAATCTGTACAGTCAGTGATGAACAGAAATCTACACATTTCTTTCTTTCCTTAATTTATAACTTTTATTTTTTACGGTGTCTGGTGCTGATGATAACCATAAGTACCAAAAGCTCCAAATCAGTGACCAGCACAGATCAAGTTTGATTTATAAAGATGATTTATATACTGTCCTTTACACAAGCCACTCCTACAAAGTCAGGTAAGATAAACATATTCCAAAAACAACAATTCTTAAAATACACAACACAGCAACTCATAAAAACTCACTAAGTAGCAATTTACTAAAGCAACTAATCAATTGGGCTGCAGTTTAGCTTAGTAACACCAGACTAGAGCAGTCTGAATTCAATGGCACTTTTCCAGAGCAAGGAGTCTGAAAATGGCTGTGTAAGTGTGTTATTTTATAAATGCAGTTTATTCCAGCTGAGAAAGGCACTCAGAATTTGCAAACAAGCTATCTGGCTGACAGAGTCTGGCACAAGGGAAGCATCAGGGTTGACGTGTTTCCACTGAATGTGCAGAGATCAGACCAAAGAAGCAGAGGGGTCAGGCTGTCTGGAGGTGGGGGCTGCCAGAAATGCAGGTCATGTGGCTTTTGGCCGGGAGAAGCGTATTCAGGCTTTCTGGAGAATAATCGGGTGTTTTTGTGTGCATGAAAACGTGTGTGTGAAAACAGCCATATGCAAATCAAAGGCAGGGTTAATTTCTCTGATTCTATGTAAACTTGATCTGTGCTGGTCACTGATTTGGAGCTTTTGGTACTTATGGTTATCATCAGCACCAGACACCGTTAAAAATAAAAGTTATGTATTAAGGATTTTTTTTAAAAAGAAAACAAATGGTTTTCTTTTTCCTCCAAAAATTAATGTGAATAGTGTGTATGGGTGTGAGAATGATTTCATTGCCTCCTGTAAAGAAAATAATTGCTAAAAATGCAATTAAGATTTGGAACTATTTAATGCCAGATGGAGTCAGCTGAATCTGTGTTTGCTACAGATACCTGGGAATTCCTGTATAGGTAGTCATTAAACTGCTAAGAGCTGCTGAAAAGCTGAAGGTTTTCATGTTTCTAACAATTTCTTCAAGACCAGCCATTGTCAACCTGGTGCCCTTCAGATGTTCTGGACTACAGCTCCCATCAGCCTCAGCCAGGAGAGCTGGGAGTTGTATCTGGAGGCCACTAGGTTGGCAAAGGCTGTTCTAGATCAACTTTCAGCTGGAATGGGCCTGGCCCTCCCATTGGTCACAATGAGACCTTTGTAGCCATCAAATAAAGGATTGCGGAATAGCTTTAGTGAGAAATCAAAGATAAATACTACTCATATCCCTGATGGGATAAAGGCAAAAATGAACTGCATTTGAAAGGAACTTGGCACAATTCCTTCTGCCTTGATGTTAGGAAAGCTCTTGTTTATAGCTGTGGGTAATGTGTGTGATTAGGGAGTCCTTTAATTAGTCTGACTGACTAGAGTAGACCAAACAGATGCCTTGATCATTGGTTTCATTTCTCTTACAATGTATTATAGATTCAACAGCATATTGCTGTCATCATGAACTAGTTTTCTTTCCAAATGTGTCAGGGTGGCCACTTACGCATCACCAAAAAAGAGAACAAAGGAAGATACAGATTTGTATAAAACTTGCAGCCTAATTTATATGTAAAGATACAAATTTGGAAATAATGACTATAATTTAAATAGAAATATAAAACATCCACAAAGTGAGGAAGACTTGTGAGGTGACCTGTTGCCTTTTCAGTCTGCTGTCCAGGTGCTAATGGTGGATGGAAAATATCAAGGGCTCTGCTCTCCCATCTTTGGGCTCTTTATATTTCATTTGGACTTGACCAGACAGCTTCAAATAGGGATGTCCTTCAAATAGAGGACTGTCCTCTGTAAGGTAGGACACACAGACACCTTATGAATGAAAGTGGGATGAATGTGCATAAAATGGTCTTCTGCAAATTGCTGCAGAAATGTGGAGAAGTGAATTTAAGACTGGAAAAATGTGAAACAGACAAAAATAAAACTGACACATCCCTAATTGTAATACATTTGAAAAACTTTAAAATGAGTGGCTACTATACAATAATGATAATAACTTTTTTTTTATAACGCCCCTTCCACCAAAGGGCAGCACACCAAACATATACAATTAAAATAACAATACCTAAATTAATGTAACAACTCCAAATATCAGTCACTGTTGTGAAAGGCACTGAACGCCATCATCAAAACCAAATCATGTATTCTCCTATAAACCAGGTCCCCACCCCAAGCCCTCTCAACCACAATCAATTAGCCCATTTGTTTACTCCAGCAAGTCAAAAATAAGGTTTTCAAAATGGGAAAAATCCTCCTGCAGCCGAAGCGCCTGTGTCACCAAATCCTGAAAAGTTTGCAACCGTAACAGGGCGGTTCACGTCAGCAGAATAACCAGTAACCTGTGACCCACAGATCTCATGCCACACCAATCAGGATGCCAGATAACAGGGAAGATTGGAATGGAGGGCCTTATAGGACCCAAGTCCGATCCTTGCAGAACACCCACTATCAGTGGAAAAGCCTTTGAAATTGAGCCTCAAAATGAAACAGAAAAACAGCAATAGATAAAAAAGAACCAAACCAAGATAAAGCATTGCCTAATTCCCCAAGATGGCAACTGCAGCAGCAATAACTGATGGTCAAGGGTATCAAATGCTGCAGACAAATCCAATAAAATCAATACAGATGTCTGACGCTGAGCTTTAGCCACTAAAGTATCATTCATAATATATGCCAGAGCTGTCTCTGTAGAGTGGCCTGGCCAAAATCCAGATTCAAATGGATCAAAGTGATCATGGGCAGTTAAATAAGGCATCAATTGGGAGAGGGCTACTCTCTCCAACATTTTAGAAAGAAATGGGAGAAGAGACACAGGACCATAACTAGCACACACCAAGGGATCCAAGGAAGATTTCTTAGTAGAGGACAAAGAAGGGCATGCTTAAAACAGTCTGGGAAAATACCAGTGGAGAATGAACAATTCACCAAATGAGTTATAAAGGACAGGGAAAGGGGCAAAAAAGATGAGTGCAGGAATAAGGGAAAAGGATAAGCAGGATGGGAGTAGAAGAAGACAGAATAATCTGACCCACGGTCAGCTCAGTAACAGGAGAGAAGTCAAACCCTACCCATGATGACAAATTCATAGCCTGGGCCAATGGACTTGGCAAGTTGACCGGTGGTAGTGGTGGCAAGACCCCCGCACCAAAAATGAATTAGCAGTCATAGTCACCTTCTGGAAGAAAAAAGAAGCCCGGTCACTCGCTGAAAGGCTCTGAGCTAAAGGCCTCTCATCCTGATCAGCCTCTGGACTCAATAAAATCTTAAAGGTGGGAAATAACTGCTGTGGCAAAAGAGATTGAGGCTGAATCTTCTTCTGTAAATAGGACTGCTAAAATACGTCCAAATGATGGTAATAGGCTGTGAGAGCAGCCCTCAGGGACTGGCGCAAATTGGCTGATGGATTCTGCTTCCACCGCCTCTCCAACCGGCGTATGGTGGTCTATTCCAGATGCAACCCTGCGCGCAGTGAAGGACGATGGTGATGTTATAATACCGGGTAGGTTCTGGAAGGTGCCACCAGTTCCAAGGCGGCTGTAGTTACAGTGTTAAACTGACAAGCCAAGCTGTCAGAATCTAATATACCACCTGCCGAATTCTGGCCCTCTTCCTTACCCGCAATCTCCCTCTTATATAGCTCCTATTCACTTGAGTTCAACCCATGTGATGATTTTTCTGTGTTTCATACTATGCATTTTTCATGCTCTTAACAAATAGCAGTGACTGTATGAAAAGCCAATATATGTCCTACACATTTGACTAATGAAATATATCTAATATATATTAGATATAATACAAGCATATTTTCAAATCTTTGTCACATATACCATTGGTATAGTTAAGTACTATCTTTTGAGCATATTTATTGACAGTAGTATTCAAACCCCCCCCCTGCAAATAACATTAGTCGTAGGAAGGTACACCAATGTTAGGCTGCAATCCTAAACATACTTACCTGGGAGTAAATTCCACTGAGTTTAGGAGGCCTTCCTTCCAATTAAACATGCATAGGATTTTACTGTTGAGTTATGTGGGAACTAAATGTTATACAACAATTATATAGTACAAATTCACTACAAAACTTCCAGTTTTACTGTGTTTTGCTACTTATTCACTTACATGAATAAAATGAACTTAGCAGCAACTATCCTAACAAAGGAAAATATACTGAAAAATTGCAACCCACCTTGACCTCTACGAATGAATTGGCTAGACATTTGAATAAATGTACTAACAAATGAAGTTTGATTTTACAGGATGAAGAACATCTGACCATTTAACTATTGGTTTTATGACCATATATCAAAATACTTCTGATCCAAGGAGGTGGGTGAGGGACAATAGTTGTTCAATTACATTAGCCATATTACAGATATTGCCCATCTGGCATTCTGTTATCTTAGTACATTGTTTCTAGATCACTTTTGTTTAATGACTGAAATATGAACAGTTCCATATATTAAATCTAATTTGAATTGTCACATATAACAGCTGCTTGACACTGGCATATCAGTTTCTGCAGATATGGAGCGATTATTCCTAATCCAGTGCCTTGATCTGTAACTTGTTATAGTGCCAGACATGAATTCAGCTGTGCATTTCATGACATTACTGTGCAGAATTATTTGTATTCTGAATGACTAGAAAAATAAAGCCTCTGTGTGTAAGCTAAGAGCTTTGGCCGACACACAAACTTTTGTTAAACCCTAAGGGTTTGCTAGTATGCAGGCCAATTGTGGATAGTTGTACTATGTTTATTACAATAAAAAATGTTAATACTCTAAGGTGGAAACAGTCCAAACGGCTTCATCTAGGATGGCAGAATCAATATTTCTAACACAAGGAACATTGCAGAACTGTGAAAATGCAAAGTATGTCAGTCATAAACTGATCACAAAGATTATCACAATCTTTTCTTTCTTGTTTTGGTATTGTTCTCATGTTTGAGCACTAGGGAGGAACTCATAAATGACTTGATGGAAGTTGCTTACACTTTTAAAAATCATAGTGTTGAAAACCATATTATCTTGGGTATGGCCAAAAAAATCTTTTAACTGTGTTAGTCTCCCTGTTACTGAAGTGTAGATAATGATGAATCGAAATGTAGTAACATTTAGGTTAGCTTCAGTCTTCCTCAAGTTAATATTTAGAGACAGAGAGGCTATGGTTCAAGGCTAATTATAGTGATTTAGCTCTGTCTACTTTAGGGTTATATTCTCAAGCAACTTTGAAGTTGCATTAAGCTAATTTAGTTGCATTAAGCTATCTCCCAATTTCATCTTTTAAAAAGTATCAATAGCTGGGAATTGTACTGAAGAGCAATGTCCAATTTTAGTGCAATTCAGTTTGATGGAAAGAAAATTATGCGGATTTCCTGAAGTTTCAAATCTCATTTACTTCATTAGCTAAAAGAACATTCTGAGACAACAGTTCATGCTTGTAGAACAAAAGAATAACAACGTATTAGATCCCATAGGTGATGTTAAAGCAACTCATGCATTTGTGATCTCTGTCAGAGGGATTCATAGTCAATTTATTTCTTGAATTACCTCGTTATATTAATATGATTAGGAACATAGGAACTGAGTCAGACTGATCCATCTAGGTCAATATTTCCTACACCACCAAGCAGCAGCTCTGCAGGGTTTTAGACATGAAGTTTCTTCCAGCCTTACCTGAAGATGCCAGGAATTGAAGATGGGACAAGTGTGCAAAGTAGATGCTCTACTACTGGCCTATAGCCCTAATCCAAAAACTCATTTTGAGGGCTGACTTTCATTTAGATTGCAGTGAGTTAGCTGCTTTGCTATGTATGAATCCCTGGCTCAGAATCGGATTGTCTATGATTGATTTAGCAATGGGTTCCCCACAATCATGTGGTGTGCTACTGGCAAGAGGCAGCTCCTTTCCAGCCGTGCTCCACTCCAGAGATAGAGATTTGATTTCCGAGTTATAACTATAGAATTAAACATTTAACCCAGGGGTGGGGAACCTTTGGCCCTCCAGGGGCTGCTGAACTACAACTCCCATCATGCCTGGCTGCTGGCCATGCTTGCTCAAGTTGATAGGAGCTGTAGTTCAGCAACTTTGGAGGGCCAAAGGTTCCCATCCCCTGATTTAACATAAGACAAGGACAGGGTGTGTTCCAAAATGCTGTGGGATGTTAACCCTAAGGTGACTATTTCATTTATTTTTGTAAGAAAAGGTTTGGTAAGATTGTATTAAAAACAGTGGTTTATAAATATTCCAGGACTATTCCACCCAAAGCTGGAATGAATAACTGATATATCTATCCAGCAACAAATAGCTTCAAAATCTGGGCAGTTTAAAAGAATATGACAACCAAAGCTTTGCTGAAAAAGTATTTATTATAACAATTTATTTTACTGGAGAAAGCTGAGATAAATGAACGTCTCGTGAATATGATAAAGCTGCACTCAGAATAAAATGAGCAATTTTTACTCCTGTTTTTGAGGACCAAACTATATAAGGGGACATACGTAAAGGGATCACAAAATTATGCTGAATTTTGTCCCATAGGGGAAAAGATTCAGGTAATCCTCTCTTTTCCCCAGATTTTTTGTCCTTGAGTTCAGAATAAGGGGGTGGGGGGGTGGAGGGATGGCAGGAACAGCTTGTAGCTAGAAACCTGCCAGAAAGGCTAAGAATGCCAACAAACTGACTGCACTCTCTTTAATGGGAAATGCTGGGAGGAAAAGGGTAATGAAGTCTACCTTTCCCTGTGAGCTTCTGCTTTAGAGTGCAGCAACTGCAGCTGCATTTTGTTTTGTGAAAGAAAGAAAAAATGTTGGAAACAAACTCCATGTGATTGAGTGTGATGGATAGCTTGGCCCTAAATTGTCCATTCTAGCAGAGCTCTTCCTCAATGCTACCCTGTAAACCCAGAGTAAAGGTTAGCTGCCATTAAAAAAACCCATAAGAGCCCTGCTAGATTAGGCCAAAGGCCCATCTAGTCCAGCACTCTATTATTAATAATTGCTGTTGCTGTTGTTAATTACATTTATATTCTGCCCTTCCTCCCGAAGGAGCCCAGGGCGGCAAACCTAAGTCTTCTCACGGTGGACTACCAAATGTCCATGGGAAGTCCATAAGCAGAACCTGAATGTGATAGCATTCTGCTCTTGACCTGTAACTCCCAGTGACAGGTATTCAGAGCCATACTGCCCTGGCCTCAGTCGCCTCAGCCTCTCAGCAACCCCTGCAAAAGGAAGCAAGAAAAGGCTGCTGGTTGACATGATCCCTAGACGTTGACTGTTTTTTATAACACCCTTGCAAGATTTTGAAGAAGACCCTTCGCAATCAATGGCCTTCCCTACTTTACTATACACACAGTCTGCATCTGTGTTGGAATTGCTTTTTAATATGTTCTTAAACCTTCTTTTTAAAAATGTTTTTAATCTTAGAAGATCTTTAAAAAAATTTTTTTGTTAAAGATGTTTTGTTTTAATGTATTTTAAACTTTGCTTTTATGATGTTTTAAAGTTTTTAGTGCTTTTGTTTGCTGCCCTGGGCTCCTGCTGGGAGGAAGGGCAGGATATAAGTCAAATAATAAATAAATACATACATGCATACTATAGTTTCTTTAACATGGACAAGAAAAATCATCCTCCCAAAGCTGGCTTTCTTCTGGCTAGTGTTTGCAAGATCATTACTCATGCTAATATGAAACATTGTGCACTGAAAGAGCTTGTCATACCTCAGCTTATTTTATGCTACAACAGTGTTTTCAGCTGCATCTCATTTATGGAAATGAAATAGACCAGAACTACTGGCACCAAGTAATTAGTCTTCCACCCAGGAGGGGCTTGATTGCATTTTGTCAGTCACCTTCCAGCCATGCAGTGCTGATGTGGCTGCAACACACACTTGTTTGCAAACCAGATCGCGGTGGCAGGTTCAGCCTTTGTAATTAACAAATGAAATACAGAGCAAGGAGCAAAGTGATTTTGGCAAGTCTGTCGCTATGCAAATTTAATGTTGAGTAAGAATCAATGTATTAAAATATCAAGGCAAACTCTTTCCTCCTTAACTCAGGATTAATTAGGTGGCTTCTGTGGAGCTGGTATCAGAAATGAGAAAAAGATAGCAACTTAATCTCTTTGCCTCTCTCTGTATCCTTGTTATATAAGGGTAACAAGTTTCACCAGAACTGCAACAACAACAAAGGCTGAATAAGCGCCTACTAAGCTAACACCCTGGTTCTAAATATGTTTATTTGAAGAACCATGAAGTTCAGCATAGTTTACTTCCTCTTAAGTGTGATGAGTATTGCATCTGAATATAATGCGTTGGATTCATACTAAATTAGATTAACTTGGTTCCCACTGAAATAAATTGTACTTAAATCATGGCCAGCCAGTCCCATTGATTTCAGTAGGATCTAACTCTGGATTAAACTCAATGAATATGGTATTGGGTAGGAAAGGAACCAATGGGCCATCTTTGCCTATGCCCTGCTCTGTGGCAGATTCCTGAATGCCAAACAGATGCCTGCTTATCGTTAATGAAGGACTGTATTTCACAACTTCACCAGGCACCTTGTTTCATTACTTAATTTTGAAGAAATCAACAAGAAGTAATTACCTTACAGCTGTATTCACACCATCCTCTTTAGATCTGCCTCGTTTTTGCCCATCTCACTTATTTCATTTCTGTGTCTATATGCACTAACCTTTCTTCATTCAGGGTTGTCCTGCAATGAACAGAAGTTTGACTTCACCCACTTTCATGGATCCCATAAATGTGGGCTTGTTCCTACTGTTGTTTTTTTGAGGTGCCCAAGAAGATGCTCAATAGATATGGCTGATTTCTGAGCCAGTTTACATGTTACCCTCATCGTGACATGTGGTACCCTGGGAGCGTCCTGCTCTTGAACCATATCAACATCCTGACATTGTTTTTTATTTATTTATGTCAACTGTATGTTCTGCTTTTTGAGGAAATTCTTCAACAAAGCAGCCGACAATCTTCAGACCATTACATCCTGGATTTTACCACCCCTGATGTCAAATGTCATTGTCATACTTCCAAGTTAGGGAAACAGCCTAAGAACATAAGAAGAGCCTGCTGGATCAGGCCAAAGGACCATCTAGTCCAGCACTCTGTTCCCACAGTGGCCAACCAGGTGCCCCTGGTAAGCCTGTAAGCAAAACCTGAGCATAAGAACATTAGGGCTGTGCAACTGATTTGTCCCAATCCCAAAATGAATTAGGCTGATTTATACTGATTTGTGCCAAATCTGCATTGGGTTGAGGAAGCTACAAATGGCAATAGACCTGAATCACATAAACCTGAACCAATTTGTACAGATTTTGCTGAACCGGAAGTAGAAAACAGTCTCTCTAAATCAGACATACTGCTGCCAAAGTGTTGCAATTATTAATTTTTAGATTAGGCTTGCATATTGTTTACAACTGCGTTCGGCTTCTTGTGACTTGTCTTTATTAGTACTTTTGTCTTTTCTGTGTGCATCAGTAAGTCTTGTGAGTACATTGTACACAGTCAGTACGCAAGCAGCATACATCAAGTATAATATTACATACATCAGTCTTTTTTTAAAAAAGTATTTTATTTTTGGGGGGGGAAATAATTTTTAAAGTTGGCTGACATGAAAATCCCTGGAGCTATCTGTCTGAAATCTGGCAGTGTTAATTTCCTCTCGAGGGGCTACCACGTCTCCAAATATTCTGCATCTATGTTAAAAAAACAAGAAACTTATGGCCATTTTGGTTTCCCAATGCAAGTCCACGGGATTTTTGAAGATTTTTTTTTTTCCGAATCCAGAGGTTGGGTTGGGGCCAATCTGAATTGCTGTATTGGGCCTTGCATTAGATAAGGGTGTGTGTGGTCAGCCCTAAAGAGTAGAGCTGTGCACAGCCCCTTGATCTACCCCATGGCTCTGATCTGGGGGGGCATCAGGCCAGCCCACCCTGGGTTAACCTGGGAACCACCCACCCTGCCTCAAATCCACTTCTGAATAAGTTTGGGGTTGGAACTAATGTTTAATTAGGGTACAACCCCCCCCCTAATTAAACATATGGCTGGAGGTGAGGTGAGGGAAAGAGCTGTTGGGTTGACTGGAGAGGGCGATCCTGGGTGCTGCTGCTTTGCAAGCCGCAGTCCTTCAGGTGTTGAGCCAAGGCACTGATCCTGTAAGGCCACGGCACTCAGGCAGAAAGGAGAGTTGCACCGTTAGACCTACTTTTTCAGTCTCGGTCAGCCCTTTACATGGAGTTTCCTTCTGATGGCTGCCTCTTCTTCCTGCCTGATGCCACACCCTGACAGCCCCAGACCACTCTGGGTCATCCATCTTAACCTATAGCGATCTGTGGCTCAGCTCAACTCGGCTAAGGCCCCAAACCCTCCAGATTGGCCTGAGCCTTGGCCAAATGCGGTGCACAGTCTTATTAAACAGCATTTTCCCCACCGCCAGCTCCCAGCAACTGGTATTCAGAGGCATACTGCCACCGACAGTGGAGGTAGAACATTGTGGCTAGTAGCTATGATAGCCTTATCCTCCATGATTGCCTTGACTCATGAAACGAATTATGATAAATAATACTGACCTTGCAACACGAGGATCCCGATCCCGATGGTGAGTATAATGTCTAGACTGCCTCTGTTCCCCACCCCCAGCAGATAGTTTACATGCTGCCTTTTAAACCTAATTCTTCTTGTACAAAGACACCATTGTGCTAAAGCAGCCAGGTGAAACTATGTAACATTCTGGAAATTTCCATCAAGTTGCCCACTGGGGAGTTATGGTATTTGGCTGCTCTTCGACAAAACATGCAAAGGGTTTAAAAAATGGGAGAAGGATTTTGGCAGCACACATAAAAATGAACATGCTTACCTGAATGCTAACCTAAGAAACATGGAAGTAAAAGACAGGATGGGAGATAGTATGGAAGGGGGGCAAACTGAGGAGAAAATGGATTGGGTGGAAAGGAAGAAGTAATCACTCTCCTCAGAGCACTGTGATTGAGAGCGCAATGGAGTTTGCTGCTGGGAAGGTAGTGCAATGCCTGTTTTCCGGATTGCAAAATAATCCAGAAAGAAAAGGATTAATTGAGACTGAGCAGGCAATGCTATGGAAACAGCACAAGTTACTTCTAGTAGTAAGAGAAACAGATTGCATGCAAAGGGGTCAATGTGAATTCAACCACACACTGGCTATGATGCAGGGAGCCCCTTGCATAAAGTGCTTATGCGCATGCTAAGGTAGGTCTCTGATCTGATTCTTGCCAGTTCCCCTCTCTGCCCATGCCACATCCCAGACTGTTCTGCAGGGTCTTCTGACACCCTCCATGTCTTCTAGCACATGCACGCATGTGCGCACACACACCCCTTTTCAAGGGCAAAAGGGCAGCAGCAGGAAGGAGGAGGTGTGAAAGCCCCAGCTGGGTGAGCAGAACTCGGCTCACACTTGCCTTGATGCAAACCTCCATCTTCCTTTAACTGTAAACAGTGGTGGCTGGTGCCCGTTGGGACTGGTGGGGTAGAAGGCAGGGGGACCAACAGTAGGTGGCGCCAAGGCCCATGACAGGCAGGGGCAACGAATTCTGATTTGGTCTCCCTCCTCCTCCCTGCTGAGTTCTACAAAGGCAATCCTGAGACTGAGGAGGAGGAAGCTGATAGACAGGTCCACCCTCCAACTGGTTGTAAGTAAGCTAGTATGCAAACAGAGGCTGGCAGGGGTGGGGCAATGCCTGATTTGCCCTAATGGACCAGCCTCCATGTAAGAGAAGGACATGCAATTGGCAAAGTTCAGATGCATAGCAAATCATGGCCCAGGTTCATTAGAACTGGGCTCTCTTTTCAGGGTCATAAGTGCAGGCTGCTGCAGCTGCCCTGTGGAAGCCCTGAAGAAAGAGATTGCACAAGAACAAGTACAGGATGCTTGTTTTCCACAAGAACAAGTACAGTTTCAGCTCATGTCAATATAACTTGTGCAAGAAACGTTCTTGCACTGTGAAGTTCAGACTTGCTTATCTCTCACTATCCTGGAAAAGAAATATATATATGTACACACACACACAGATGCACAGAAAAGAATCTTCCTAGAGTTGTTCTATTATGTATTCTTGAACAGCACAATACTAAAGATTCAAGTGTATAGGAATCAGATTTGGAACATAATTCAATATATGTTAGGCTATATAATTCCAAATAATCTTAAAAACACCACTTTTGGACTGTTTAAAAGATATAGTCCATGTAGGTGATTTAGAATCTTTTGACTGCAGCAAGATTAATATAGCAAAAGCCTGGAAACAAAAAGCACCTTCACCCATTCTAGAGTGATATAAGAGGAGTTTTAAGATAATGTGTATCCTTATAATTTAACCTATTGTAAGATCATAGTATGTTTATGTAATTCATGAAGTTAATCATGCGATGTAAAAACAACAACATGTGGATCTAGCAAGACAGCATCTTAAAACCAAGTGGGACATAGATATCCACATCAGATTTTGTCCCTGAAAAACCTAAGAAAGAAAGAAAAAGAGAGAGGAGGTTGCAAGAGGGTCTCTCACACTTGATAACCCTGATCACGGAGACCTAGTACTAACACACGGTTTACATTCCAATGGAAGCTAGGGTGGCCAGGTGTACTGCTTTATATAGGACAATCCTCTGTTCGAAAGGCTGTCAGAGGCCTGCCCTCTATTTGAAGGGCTGACTGGTCCAAGTGCAATTTAAAGATAAAATGTGTTAAAAAGGGAGTGCAGGGGCCTTCAGGTGATCCATCAACAGTTAGCACCAGGACACAGCCTGAGCAGGCATACAGATCACTGACTTCTCTGCTATGGTGAGATGTTCTGTATTGGTATTTAAATGGCAGTAACTATGTCTAAATTTTCATCCATATGTATAAATTACCATATGCAAAGATTATGCACACCTGTGCCCTCTTTCTTATTGGCTGAAGCATTAAGTGATGCTGATGCTGTCTAGGGATGTCCAGGGTCAGAGACTATGAACAGAGACATAGACACACTCACTGTTCTGCCAGTTCCAGTGTGTCTCCACTTCTCTTTTCTGAAAGCAGGGGCACACAAAGCTAGTTAAACCCCACTGCTTTTTACTGTAAAACCTGGTGGGATCAGCTCAAGTATATATTTTTTTAAAATTCAGCTTCAAACAGATTTTACAACTGATCAGCAGATCAACCTGTTGCTCCTCCAGGTGTAGCCAATGGTAACACTTTGCTGTAGGCCAGTGGTTCCCAACCTGGGGGCCGTGACCCCAAGAGGGGCCGTGAAGTAATGGGGGGTCGGGCGTGTGAACAGTAAAGAAATGAATTTTTTAAAAATAGTCTTCCCTCCCTAGATGCTGTCTGCTCCCCACTGCCGCTGCAGATGATACCTTCCCGTTGCTCCAAACAAGAGGG
This sequence comes from Rhineura floridana, assembly GCF_030035675.1. Classification (NCBI taxonomy): domain Eukaryota; kingdom Metazoa; phylum Chordata; class Lepidosauria; order Squamata; family Rhineuridae; genus Rhineura; species Rhineura floridana. The sequence goes on from NC_084480.1 coordinate 48,614,439, forward strand.
GAGGACTTTTGCTGAAGCGGCAGAGTGTCTTTCAGGTGCACCGAGAGTAGGTGTCTGCCTATAAAACACGTCACAGATGGCAAAAGAGGCTGAGGGCAGGGCTACCAGGAAGAAGAGGGGTTTATTATCACCGACTTGCATCTCCTCACATTGCCACTGCTGACGATGCCCTTGCTCAGAACAAGAGGAGAGGTCTTTTCATGAAGCAAAAAGAAGCAAGGCTGCAAGGAAAGGCTGCTTTTCCCCTTCCTTCCTGGCAGCCAGACTACCTGCCTTTCTTGGCTCCTGCTTCACTGCCACCTCTTTTAAAAATTCTTATTTGTGAGGCCGCCCAGATCTCGCCTTCAGTCCAGACACAGCAAAGAAACAGTGAGGAAGCTCAGGACTTGCTCACCCTCCATTTCTGAGGCTAGGTGTGTGTGCCAGCATCCCTCCATTCTTCCACCTACACTCCACTCCCCCAATCTCTCCAAGACGCTGCAGCAGTTGAGGGCTTCCCCCCTCCCACGTGTCCGAATGCATGCATGCATGCTTGCAGGAGGGGCAGGTGTGTTTTTGTGTGTGCGCATGCACTGATCTGTCTTCTGCTTCACTTTCATTCCTCAAGTGCACACTAAGCAAGTCATCACTTCTGATGCTCATCCCAAGGCCTAAGAGCACTAACCTCCCCTCCTCAATCTGTGCACCTTGTTGCATCCCCATCATCAACACATTGCTGCTTCTTGATTGTTATTAAAAGAAAAAAAGTTCAGCAGGTTGGCTGAGGCTGGGATCCTGGTATTGCAGCAGAAGTGTATTTATTTATTTAATTATTATTGCATTTATATCCCACCTTTCCTCCAAGTTGCTCAAGGTGGTGCACATGCCCCCGCCTTCCATTTTATCCTTACACCATCCCCAGGCTGAGAGACTATGTCTGGCCCAGGGTCACCCAGTGGGCTTCATGGCTGAGTGGGGATTTAAACCTGGTTCTTAGTCCAACACTGTAACCCACTGGTGTTGGGAGACAGGACCGTACATCTTCAGATGGGGGGGGGAATCCCAATTTGATTGGTTCTTTGCATTAAGAAAAGAGAACAACATTTCCCTGTCTTCAGGGAGCTTTTAATGGAAAGGGATATTTGGAGATATGATTTTGCCAAGCACCATTTTTTCAATTAACAGAGACTAAAATTACAATTAGCGGTGGGGGGGTCACAAACGTTTTTGAGCTTACAAAGGGGGTCCCATACTCATAAAGGTTAGGAACCACTGCTGTAGGTGACCAGTGCACTCACAACCTATGTTAAGCTCTGCATTGTGCAGGTAGGCCCCACAAGTAGGATACACATTAAATTAAATGGAAATGTCATATGTGAAAAGGTAGCAATGTAGGCTTAGCGGGTATTGTTAGCTGTCCATTTTTTTTATGGTGGTAAAATGTCACAAAGCTTTCACCCTAAGGGTGTCAGAAGATAGCTCTGAAATCAAAAACAGACTGGTGTATGTCCCTCTGGTTCCTTAGGAACATGGGTTAGAAATCCCATTTTATAAGGCAGCACTTTGTTTATACTATGTATTCTCCCCCGCTTTTTATCAGGCTCAGTGGTGCTTTCCCACTGCTTACTGGCACGTTCCACACCATGACTGTTACTTGTATAATTCTCCTATTTTGCTCAGCTCTGTATATATCCCTGCACCAGCTAAAAAAAAAAAAAAAGTAAAATGTGTGTACAATGCTGTTTTCTAGGTGTTTGTGGTGGAAATGTTCACACCTGGAACAACAACAGGCAGATTGTTTTTGGCATCTGATAAGCACACCAAAGTAGGGATTTGGTTTTTTTGGACTGAGTTTATTTTGATGTTGAAATGTTCCATGCTGTTGATAGATCCCTTCTGCCATCTTGCTTGCTTGTCCTTGTGACACCCACACAGTCGAAAACCCTCATGCTTTTCTTAGTCTAATTAAAACAGGTGTGCTGCTTACTGTGATGTATTCTAAAATTTTGTCGAATGAGAAGAATACTGAATAGGGAGCAGCTGAATGAGAGTTTGTTCACATTCACTAGTTTGTAGCCCAGCAGATAGAATGATGGGGTGAAGTGAACTGAGCTGAGTAGGTCATCTGGATTAGATTGATAACACCCTCCTCTGACTAAGAGCTGTCATTTTGCATTAAGTAAACAGGCTCCTTAATTTATAGCATTACTTCCCAATGCAGTGCCCTAGTCACTGGTTGTGCAATTGCTGTTTGTTACAGCTTGTTTCTGGGAAGAGTACTAGGACAACTTATTTGCCTCAGGATAAAATTCATCTCAGAGTGAAGGGGAGTGTGGATATAAAACCTATGCTGTTTTTACTTTTCTAGCTGGGCTATGCATGTGGTCTAATAGTTGTTAAATTTGCTTATGGCTTGGTTTAGATACTGTTAAATCTATGACCCTAATGTATTCTTGTGCACCACCCCAATCTATGAGAGATGAGAGATCTCCTCGGGTCCCTGTGCTTACCCAGGGTTTGGTTTCCTTGGAAAGAAGGTCAGTGGAGACCGTGCTGTCTTTATGAAATATGGTTTATTTATTTACACACATTCCAACCTGAGCTTAAGATGGAGGGGTTCAAAGCACCAGCAGCCCAATAGATCTTGCTTTTCCATCAGGCTTACAAGATGCATCCTAAAGCCATGGTGCAGGGAGCCAGCCTCTCTGCCTGTTTCCATCTCCCAGCCTTTCCTCAGACTCAACTCACACAAGCCTCTCTTTTTGCTCTCAGGAGGGGGGGGCTCTCCTGAAGAATTTCAATAACAATAGGATCTCCCTAGCCCATTCACCAGTTAATGGGCACTTGATAGCCCCATTAACCCGCCTGGCCACTCTATTAGATTAACAAAAGAGACTCATCTGACCAACGGAGCAGGTTTCTCCTCTGCAGAGCCCACCTCCAGGTGCAGGGTTCCAAATCAGAGGCTGGAAGGGGACCCGTAGAAATCATCCACCTCAACCCCAAACCCATAACAGTATGTTTGCCTATTTTAATTTATTAACAATGTAGTGCTTTTGAGGGGGTCAAAATGTTCCCCTTCACACACAAAAATCCTTGCTTACTGCCTTTCATTTCCTTAACAGATGCTGGTTAAATACTAAGTCATCTTCTTCCTGGGCATTGCAACCCTAATCAGTTTGAGATCACATAGTGAGCAGGATGATGTCATAATGCTATACAGCCAATCAGATCTGGTGATGTGAAGACAACTGAAAGTGAAGGCAATGCTTCTTAGATCAGCATTACCCTCGCTCTGAATGGGTAAACCCTATCACCCCTTCCCCCTTTTGCAGTATCTTTTAACAAATCATGGAATGGGTGTGCAAGTATGCATGGAAAACATCCCTTCTTGTCGCAGCCATAGTAAAATCTTCTACACCGAGCATTCCTATGAATATGGTAGCATGGAGGAAGCAACATCTGAGCAACACGGATAGCCACCACAATATATGTGAGAATAGGTGTCTATTTTTTATCTGTTCTGTTCATGTGAATTGCCACCAGAAAGCAGCTGTCATGAATGCTTGGGTTAAATATAAATATTACTTACCATCATATCAACAGGGGCATTCAGTGTGGGGGATTTTACAGTATTTGATCAGGGCCTCTCTATTTATTTATATCAGGGATAAGGAACATTTTTCAGCTAGAGGGCCACATTCGGAAGATGGCTACGGGTGAGGGAGCTATGGTTGACGGAGCTCTTCTACAGACGGCTTTTACGGAGTAATTTCCCCCCCCCACTGGAAGCTGCAATGTTTGGGAGTGCATAGGAAAGATGGGGGAGCCCCCCTCCCTTCTTTCCATACTTTCTGTACTGCCTCCCTTGTTATTTGACCTGAATTGGACACTAGCTACCGTCATGTCCCAGAGACTTTACCTACATCAGGCCGCCGCCGCCTCTCATGGTGGAGAGCGCCAAGATGGGCTGGACGCAGAGGCAGGCGGGAGCCGGAGACTGGCGGGTCGGGTGTTGCGGCCTGACCTTGGAAGACGACATTGCTGTGATAATCTTTCGGCTTCTGAGGAGTGGGAGGCGCCCCTGTGGCGGCTGTCGTTTTACCATGCGGCCTCTGTTTATTTTGCCTGTTATCAGTCGCGTTTACACCCTGGCTCCTCTGCCTTGGCTTCCTTGAGAACTGTCCTGTTTGTTTTGATTTTGACGGGCCTGTTGTCCCGCCCCTCTCTTTCTTGGAGTTGCTGGATGTTAAGATCGGGGGAGGATGTTGCTTTACATCTTGCAAATGAACTATTGCCATGCTGGTTCGATGCTTACACCAGGAAACTCCATCGGTAGTTACACCTCCGGACTACACAGGAGAGAAGCCCTATTATTGTTGGAACTTGTTGCTTTTACGTTATTGTTAGTTTTTATTGTTAGTCTCTTAATGTTTTGATGTTTACATGTTCTGCTTTGTACGTCGCTTAGAGTGGCTGACAATTCAGCCAGATAAGCGACTAATTAGTCGAATAAATAAATAAATAAATAAATAAATTCCCTTCTGGGTAGCCTTCTGTGGGCCACATGCCTGTGGCAGGGAGGGCCAATGGCAAAAGTGGGTGGAGCAACTAATGTAATTTTTTATTTGATCGATTGATTAAATTTATGTCTCGCCCTTCCTCCCAGATTGTACCTTTGTACAATATACTAATTTCTGTGCATATTCACACCCAACATCTATTTTTCATCCAGACAAGCAAAAAGATGAAGGGAACACCCCAGCCAGGAAAAAACATTCAGGATATAAGAGGTGTGGCCTGGGTCCAAGTAATGTGGCCTAAGGAGAGTTCTGAGGGCCAGATAGAATGGCCTGGTGGATTGCATTTGGCCCCCAGGCCTGACTTCCCTATTCCTGATTGATATTAAAGTTAAGGAGAGTTTGCTCTTTGGAGAGAGCATGTAATATAGCTCTGTAGACATGTTGAAAAAGAAAGTCACTGCTGCATACATAGGGCTAGCAAGGGTTTTGCAGAAAGAGTAGGACTGTCAAGTCAGAAGCATCCCAAACCCTGAAATTTCAGGGGCAGGCCCTAATGATGTCACGGGTAGGGTTGCCAGCTCTCCGGTTTTTGCCCGAAGATTCTGGATGTTTGGGGACCACTCTGGGTCTCGGGGTGAGTCACCTCAATCACTGGACTTTCAGCTTTCATTTAAAAAAAATAGGTTTCTAGGTGGTCTGGTTCAAGAGAGATACACCAAAATGTCACCCCCCCCGCAACTTCTGTTAAATGTGCTGGCTGCTCTAACCCTGCCCTTTCACGTTTGTACCCAATAAGTGAAGTCAGGGTTGTGATTGACAAGGGAATAGCATTGCAAGGCCAGAAAACTTGTTTTTTCCTACTTGTCTGAGAATCTCATAAACTGAGTAAGCTTTCTTGTGTGCAGGAGATCTAGATGCCATTACAATGTGTTATGCTTTTCTAATTATGAGAAGTCAAACAAGTCAAAGAGAAATCCCTATGCAGCACAACCTGACCGGGGGCTGCAGTTAGTGCAGAATGCTGCAGCATGATTGCTGACATGAGTGAGACCCTATCTGCACATAATATCTCTGCTCTGAAATCTGTACTGGTTGCTGATTTGTTACTAGACCAAGTTCAAGATGTGCTTTCCCTGTTAAGGATGCCACTTACTACTTGTTCTGCTCTTGTAAGAAATTGATCCTTTAGTGTGGCAGTACCTACTCTTTGGAAATCCCTACCTATTGACATTAAGCAGGAGCCTTCATTTTATTCTTTTTGGCACCTGCTAAAAACATTTTTGTTTAGGCAAGCCTAACCAGGCATGTAGAAGCTATTATGCTTATATCTGTTTTTAATTCATTGTTAGTATTATTATTTTGAATTTTTAGAAATACCTGTGTTTAACTGTTTTTGCTTTTATACTTTTATTGTTTTAATTGCTTCTGTAAACCGCTTTGAGATTTTTTACAATAAAGCAGTATATAAATGTTGTAAATAAAATACATAAATAAATTTCAGAGTCACCGTAGCCCTTGGGTCTCTTTCCACTTTTATGAACAAAGGAATCTGCCTTGTACTGACTCAGGCCATTTGGTACCATCTAGCTCAGTACTGATGACATGGACTAGCATTGGCTCTCCAGGATTCTAGGCAATAGTCTTTTCCACAGATTGAATTTTGAACCTTTGCGTGCAAAGTATGTGCCCTACCACTGAGCTATAGCCATTCCCCTGTTTAAAAAAGTATTTTTTAAATTTGTTATTTTCAATTCACTAATGAATGAACAGCATTAGTGCAGATCCACACCACTCATTTAAAGCACATTCAACACATATTTAAAGCACATGAATCCCACCACAGAATCATGGGAACTGTAGTTTGTTAAGGGTGATGGGAACTATGACTGTGAGGGGGAAACTACACTTCCCGGGATTCTTGGGGGGAAGTCATGTGCTTCAAATGTGAGCTGAATGTGCTTTAAATGTATTGTGTGGATCTACTTCATAAACTTTGCCTGCATGTAAATCTTCTTAATTTTTTAAAATGGAAATCAGCTACAAAGTTTACTGGGTGACCATGGACTACTCACCATCTCTCAGCCTTACTCAAACAGGGAAGTGTGCACAGGACAGCAACCTCAGGTGATAAGGAATTTAACTCACACAATCCAAAATTCAGAATCATGCCACTTTAAGCTGTTTTGTAACTATTTTATACTTGTTTTTATGGTTATTGGATTTTAAAGGGATTTATTTCTTGTTGTGAGCTGCTTGGTTTCCAATCAGCAACCCTACTTCACAGGGTTATTGGAAAGACTCCATATACATATACACACATTAAGATGTAAAATACAACCCCCCCCATATAATAGTTTATTGTCAAAACAAGTTGGTCATTTCAGGACTTTTTTAGTTTCCTACCAAATAAAAGCAGTGACACCTAAATAAGCCCTGCTTAATTGCTTAAAAATAGGATTGGAGGGGGAAAGATTTACACCACAATCTTTTGCTATGTTCACTCAGAAATCCCACTGATTTACAGCACAATCCTAAATAAGTAAGGAAGTCCTGTTGAATTCAATGGTTTAATCCCAGGTATGTGGGATGAGCATTGCAGCTTTACTCCCAGAAAAGTTAGTATAGGATTAAAGCTTCATATTGGGAAGGGTTTGAAAACAGGCTATGAATTAGACAAATAAACTGCCCTCTTCAACAGCCCAGGAAAATGTAAACTTATTTGACTCCTTATAATTAGAAAAGTCAGGGTGCTTCATGACAGATGCTCTTGGAGGTCACTGAGTCATAGGGTCGCCATAAGTCGTAGTCGACAACAACAACACTTTGTAATTGTATTTACACTTTTTAAATTTCTGTTTAAAAATTGTTTGAAAGACAAAATGTATAAAATGCTATTTTTGCAAGTAATTAAAAAACCCTGCATGTACACTTTTATTATAATAACTGAAATTGTTTACTGTGCATGCCTATCAAGATACTGCTGTAATCTTCTGTTCTAGATCTCCTGCTCGATTATTGTGCAGTAATTGTTGTAAACTGCCCAGAGAGCTTCGCCTATGGGGCGGTATACAAATGTAATAAAATAAATAAATAAATAAATAACGAAAGAAAGAAAGAAAGAAAGAAAGAAAGAAAGAAAGAAAGAAAGAAAGAAAAAGAAAAAGGCACTCTTGTTGCTGCTGCAATAATAGAAAAAGGCACTCTTGTTGCTGCTGAAAGCTATAAACTTTGACTTGTGATATGCAGATAAGCAGGAAAAGGAAGCTATTTTCAGGAATTGCAATGGGTTCTTGCTATTGCCTGGAGGTCAACAAATCCGTCGTCAACCATAACTCTGACTTCACATATTGGCTAAAAACCTGACAGGTCGGGGATTCAAGCAGCCGGCTATTAGCTCATTTAACAGAAGTTGCGGGGCGGCAGTAGCTAACATTTTAGTATATATCTCTTCAACTGGACCACCTAGGAACTTAACTTTTTTTTAATGAAAGCTAAGAGTCTGGAGATTGGGGTGACTCACCTGGAGATCCAGAGGGTACCCCCAAAAACCAGAATCTCTGGGTGAAAACTGGAGACCTTTGAAATGAAATGAAATTTATCATCCCTCATCTTCCAGGGTGAGGGAGGAGAGAGAGAGATGCTGAAAGAATGGATAGGAGAGGGAGAGAAAGAGAGGGAGAGAGAGAGAGGTCTGAAGTATAACCAGCTGTAGAGCACAGTAAGGGGGACTTTTGTCTGGACCTCTCCTGAGCCAAAAAGACACTCTGACAGCATTGTGGCTATTCTGTTTTTGGCAGCATGAAAGTGAGCTGCGCAACTGCCACTCCCTTTTGTTGAAGGATTAGTCACTTAGTAGTTCCAAGTTCTCCAAAGCAAAGGCCGCCTACAGATTGTTGCTGTTTGGTGGGTGGGATTCAATCATGTAGCAGCAAATTTAGGTTGTGCAATGAAAATGGATGCAGTGCTCTAGCACCACAAACTTGCTTCCCTCCCCCCCAAAATATTTGAACTTTTTTGCGGTATGCCAAGTGATGAGAAAATGCACTGTAAAGCATGGGATAGCAATCTCTTGATGCAATATTGTCTAACCTCTCTGCTAAACAAATCAGAATGAATAGTCAATAAACAGCTCATCTGGAAGACCCCAAAGATTTTTTTAAAAAAAGTAGATCCAGTGTAGTGTAATGGTTAGGGTGTTAGACTAAGACCTGGGAGACCAAGGTTCGAATCCCCACTCAGCCATGAAGCTCACTGGGTGACGTTGGGCCACTTACTGCCTCTCAGCCTAACCTACCTCACAGGGTTGTTGTGAGGATCAAATGGGAAGGGGGAGAATTAGATACGCCACCATGAGCTCCTTGGAGGAAAGGTGGGATAGAAATGTAATAAATAACAACAACAACAACAACAATAATAATAATAATAATAATAATTATTATTATTCCCTGGCACTTGACAAATTAAGCATTAAAATCCTATCTACATAGATAGATCTTTCAAGCCAGTTTATATTTTCTTCTTATTTTATATTTTAAAAATTTGAATCCTGCCTTTTCACCAAGTGGTCAAGGAAGCCATGATCCTGAATCTGATGGACCTGAAACTGCATTTGGCCCTATAAACTGAGGGCCATCACCAAATACCCTCTCAGTGGTCACCAATCTAAAAGATGTATTTGTTTATTAAAAACATTTATATACCGCTTAATCATTTGCATTTCTAAGCAATGTACATAAAATAAACAATAAGATCATCATAAAGCCAACTACATTAAAATGCCTGCAGGAACAAGAAAGTCTTAGCCATGCACCCAAAGTTCAGCAAAGAGGGTGCCTGTCTAATCTCAGTTGGGAGGGAGTTCCACAGGTTTAGGCTTACTACACTGAACAGAGCTTGGAAGATTACTTTAAAAAAGTAATAAATTACAGATACAATTACTTGGCCCAAAAAGTAGTAATTACCGTTATAATTGCAATTGCTCTGAAAGTAACTGATTACTTTACTTTTTCTCAAAAGTAATCACTACAATTACATTTCAGTTACTTTTTAAAAAAAACTCCTACAAGGTGCTGGCCTTGGCTGCTGCACATCTAAGAAGCCTAAAACAATATTAAAAATAAACACACACACACAGGGGGTAGTAGAATAAAAAAATTTATCCGTAAGATTAACATAATGGCATAACAGAATCTCACATCCCCCCAAGCAATGAAGATACCCCAACTCTTGAAATCAAATTTTACACTTGAAATGCTTTTATAATATGTTTCTGTTATGTCTCAAAAGAACAAGATGCTCAAAGAGCATGTCAGACAAGGAATGTCTTTTTACAGTCATTACGTTGCCACCAGTACTGAACAGGCGTTCTACTGCGGCGCTTGAAGGCATGCCTGTGTTGTGCTGCAAAAAACACTGCAGCACACGTGGAAAGCCATGGAGTGATGACACTTCCCTGCTGGGAGACCTCAGGTACCTCACCAGTTCCTCCTCAGCAGTGCCCACTGCTGACTTCTTGCCCTGGGGCAGAAAGTTAAAGAAGTCATCTTCTAAGTCATCTCCTTCCTGGTCTTTATCTGAAGACTGATCACTGTCCTCATTAAGTACACCCATCTTTATTTCAGCTTTCAACAAGGCTTCCATTGTGTATCTAAGAAAGAGAGAGGATATGTTAACACATATATGTTAGGAAACCATCATCTGCTCTTCATTTCCTGATGCTTGTCATGTCCCCTGGTTCAGGGTCCAGCCTGAGCCTGTGGATGATGACATGGAAGGTAGGAAGGTGACCAAGTCACCACACTCATGGGGCAGCACAGCAGACCCTTAAGGATTACCTGCAGCAACCCAAGGTTGTGATGAGGAGCCCCAGGAAGAAAAGGCCCAGCCCCTGCCTACCACCTTAAGCCCTCTGATGCCTCCCTTGAGACAACATTTCCCTTGGAGTAATCCACCCAAAGGGCTTCCCTAATGTTCTTACTTGTTGGTATGGGTGGTGGCCTGACATGATTCCAGCCGATCTAGTTTGAAGCGAGGGTGTACGCAGGCTGCCAGAAGAAGCAGATCCCTGCCAGATCCCCACCTCTCAAGGGTTGTCTGCTGCTGCTTCAGCATTTTGGGAGGAGGGGTGTCATGCATTGGTTCAGGAAGGCCACGTCTCCTTGCCTTTATTGCTTCTTCAATTGCTCTCAGCTTCTCAGGGTGTGCCCTCTGAGGAAGAAGAACAAAGCATGAATCCAAGAAAAAATGGAAGAGGAACTTCACAATTTAAACATAAATAGACAATGGACACTCTTTGAGGACCAGCATGACAAAGGCTTACCTCAAAATGTTTCTTCACATTGGATGAGGGGGAAACAGCTGATCTCAGATTTTTGATCCTTGGAAGGCAGTAATTGCATCGTACAACAACATTTTTCCCACTCTGGCTCACAAATGTACAAGCTTTCTCAAAGCCAAACCATGGTACTTGCTGTTCTGCAGATGTGGCTGTGGGCAACTGGCACTGCTTCATGCCCTCCTCCTCCTCGTGCACAGGGCCTCCTTTCTGAACCTCACTTTCTAGTTTTGCCTCCTCAGGATCAACAAGCTGTGACTCAAGTGGCTGCACTAACTGACTGCTGCTCTCAGCAGCAAAACCTGCAACAGGTGTCTCTGTAATAAACAAGAGATAATGCTCCTATATGGGTGAACTTCAGCTGTGATGTGCCCCCATCTCTTCCCCATGCTGCAAGATCCCCCAGTCAGAGTGGAAGTAAGCAGGTCGATAGCACAATTAAAAGAGATCCTATTTGCTCACTGAATAACCCTGCCTGGGCCAGTCTAACCTACTATCTCACAGGGTTGTTGTGAGAACAAAATGAGACTAGGGTTCAAATCCCCACATAGCCATGAAGCTCACTGAGTGACCTTGGGCCAGTCACTGCCTCTCAGCCTCATGAAAACCCTATTCATAGGGTCACCATAAGTTGGAATCAACTTGAAGGCGGTACATATATTTTTTATTTTGAATATGATGATTATGATAATAAATATGCAGCATTTCAAATTAATTCTGTATGAGAAGCATTCCATGCCAAGCTTGGAAAACCAAGGATGAGGTATAAAATGTAGACAAAAATACTTTTGACAAAATGCCGTTTATATTTTATATATATGAGCCTGGGTAGGGAACATTTAATCTAGCCTACTTGCTTTCAGCAAGAAGGGTTAAGTGCCTTCAGGCTAGGGCAGTCACCAGAAGGCCACAGCAGAGACAAAGGAGCCTAGTGTTGTGGAGATGTTAGATGGGAGCTTTGGGGAGTAAAGATGGAGGCTCCTGAAGGCTGCAATTCTAAACACACTTACTAAGGGATTAAGCCCCATAGAACTCAACAGGACTGACTTCTAAGTAGATATAGTTTGGACTGCGCTGTTGGTAAACCTTGACTAGGGTTCTTCTGCAAAGACATCCATATCCAAGCAGGGTTGGCAACCCCCTGCCTGGAATACCCTGCCCTTATCTTTTAATGTGGCTGCTCCAAATGTTTTTACAGATTTGACCCTTTACTTCAGAAAGAGGTCTGAAAAAATGAGTAAGAGTAAGAAGTATCTTTTAAAATTGTTCTTTTCAATTCACTCTTGAATGAACATCATACCTAGGGCAGATCCACACCATTCCTTTAAAGCACATTCAACACCCATTTGAAGCACATGAATCCCACCACAGAATCATGGGAACTGCAGTTTGTTAAGAGCGGTGAGAACTATAACTGTGAGGGGGAAATGACACTTCCCAGAATTCTTTAGGGGAAGTCATGCGCTTTAAATGCGAATTGGATGTGCTTTACACATATTGTGTGAATCCGCTTAATAAATTTTGCCTGCATGTAAATTGTTCTAATTAATTTTTCAAAATGAAAATAAGCTATAAAGTGTAGTGGGTGACCATGGGCTACTCACCATTTCTCAGCCTATCTGCCCCTCAGGATGAAAACAATGGAGAACCATGACTACCCCAAGGCATACTTAAAATGTAAAGGAAGTATTGTACAACCATAGTATGCAATTGGATACTTATAGGGACACAGCATGACAAAACTGGGTGGAAGTAAAAGTTCTACACTTAGGAAAAAGAAACCAAATGCACAGTTATAAGATGGGGGATACTTAGCTCAGCAGTATGACATGCAAGAAGGATCTTGGAATTGTTGTTGATCACAAGCTGAATATGAGCCAACAGTGTGATGTGGCTGCAAAAAAGGCAAATGCTATATCAGGCTGCATTAACAGAAGTATAGTTTCCAAATCATGTGAAGTATTAGTTCCCCTCTATTCAGCACTGGTTAGGCCTCATCTTGAGTGCTGTGTCCAGTTCTGGTCTCTGAACTTCAAGAAGGATGCAGACAAACTGGAACAGGTTCAAAAGAGGGCAACAAGGATGATCAGGGGACTGGAAACAACGCCCTATGAGGAGAGACTGAAGGAACTGGGCATATTTAACCTGGAGAAGAGAAGACTGAGGGGAGATATGATAGCACTCTTCAAGTATTTGAAAGGTTGCCACACAGAGGAGGGCCGGGATCTCTTCTCAATGATCCCAGAGTGCAGGACACAGAATAATGGGCTCAAATTGCAAGAAGCCAGATTTCGACTGGACATCAGGAAAAGCTTCCTAACTGTTAGAGCCATACAACAATGGAACTAATTACTAGAGAGGTAGTGGGATCTCCGACACTGGAGGCATTCAAGAGGCAGCTGGACAGCCATCTGTCGGGAATGCTTTGATTTGGATTCCTGCACTGAGCAGGGGGTTGGACTTGATGGCCTTATAGGCCCCTTCCAACTCTACTATTCTATGATTCTATGAAAATATTTATATAAGCATGACTATCAAATATGTTTATTTATATAACCTGTAAAGATATTTATAGTGCAATCCTATGTTTGTTTACTCAGAAGCAAGTCCCAATGTATTCAATGGGGCTTACTCAACCAGGGAAAACTGCAGCCTCAAGTGATAAGGAACTTGTTCTTTTAACAAGTCCTTTAAGCTGAGAGCTTATCCCAGTCTGCGTCTGTGTTGAAATTGCTTTTTAATATGTTTTTAAATTTTTTCTTAAAAAAAATGTTTTTAAAGCTTTTAAAAATGTTTTTAAAGATGTTTTGTTTTAATATATTTTAAAGACTGTTTTTATGATTTTTAAAGTGTTTTTAGTGCTTTTGTTTGCTGCCCTGGGCTCCTACTGGGAGGAAGGGTGGGATATAAATAAAATAATAAAAATAAATAAATAAAGTTCATTCATTTTTTAAAAAAATGAGTATTAGTTTCCTACATAATAAAAACTGTGATAAACCCTGCCTAATTTCTTTAAAAATAGGGTTGGAGGGAGAGAGATTTACAACACAAACACAAGTCTGCACTTTACTCACAATCATGAAAGGGTGGGGTTGCAGCCAGAGCTTTGAAAAGTTACTTTAAACTACAACTCCCATCAGCCCCAGCCAGCATGGCCACTGGATTGGGCTGATGGGAGTTGTAGCTAGAGCATGATCTGTTTAAAAAAAAGTTGTGCAGGGGTGGTTACGTTTTGGTGTATATCTCGGGAATTAGACCACCTAGAAACTTTTTTTTAAAAAATTGAAGCGGAGAGTCCAGAGAGTAAGGGGTGGTAGCCAGAGAGCCGGAGCCCCCCCCCCCAAATCAGAGACTGCAGCCGAAAACACACACACCGGGGCACACACACAGTGTGTGGACAGTCTGCGCAGAGGTCCAATCAGTGTGAGGCACATGTCTTGTGTTAACCAATCACAGCCAGGAGCTGACTTCCCCTTGTTCCCGCCCCCAAGTAACGTCCAACCTAATGTGGAAACGTTAAAGTTGAAGCTGAAAAGTAGGGAAATTACTATTTGTTCCGTTACTTGCCAAATGTAATGGAATTACCCACTCGTTATTTAAAATTGTAACGAATTAAAAGTAACTCGTTAAAAATAACAAGTTACTTCCAAGCTCTGACACTGAATGTGTGGCTTCTGGTTGTTATGAGCTGAGCATCTGAGCCATGGGGACCACCAACAGAGACTCTCCCAAAGTTCTTAGAGATCAGGCTGGGATATAAGGGATCATGTGGTCCTTAAGATATCTTGGACCCAGGATATTCATGAATCACCATGGCCAGGCTATCCCTATCCAAGAATGTCAGTAGTTGGCACACCACCTGTAGTTTGTAAAAGACACTCCTAGCCAATGAGGCTACCTGAACCTTAAGTGACAAAGATGGCTCCACACCCTCAAACTGTGCACCTGTTCTTTCAAAGGGAAGCAACCTCATCCAGAACAGGCAAATTACCAGTCTCTTGAACCACCTACCCACAGTGCCTGTTTTCCAGGGTTCATCTTTCCCATAACTGTATCCAGACCATGCTAAGCCTCTCCTGAGTCCTGACTCAAATGTTATGGAGAAATAGAGCTGCGTATCATCAGTGTATTGATGACACTTTGCCCCAAAGCTCCTAATGATTGCTCCCAATGGCTTCATAAAGATGTTAAACAGCATCGGTGACAGGATTGCGCCCTGTGGCACAAAGACCAGGCTGAGACACAATCTCCCAGTGCTATTCTCTGGATACAACCTGGCGGGTAGGATTGGAACCATCGTAAAACCATGCCCCTGATACCCATTCCACAAAGCTGGTCCTGGGAGATACTGTAGTTAATGGTGTCAAAAACTGCAGAAAGATCAAGAAGAAATGCTTTCCCCATGTCTCACTCTCAAATTCTCAATACAGATCATACATCAGGGCGACCAAGGCTGATTCAGTCCCAAAACCATGCCTGAACCCAGACTGGAATGGATCTAAATAATCTTTATCTTCCAGGAGCTCCTGTAAATGATGCCTCACTCGCCACGCAGCTGACGAGCGGGGCATGGTTGCAGATGGGGGCGAAGCTGCAGCCTCCATCTTTGTTTGGGGCAATGTCGCGCGTCGCACCTATTGGGTGGGTGCGATGTGCAGTGTGGAGGGGCGGGGCTTTTGGGCTTATTTAAGTCCAGCCGCCCCTCCTACCTTCTTCTTTGCCAGCATGACGTTGAAGGATGACGAGGGCTGAAGCAGAGCAAGGAGAAGAGCGGCAGCGGCCATTCTGGCTTGGCCGCATGGTCGGCGCCATTTCAGAGGGGCTTGTTTGCAGCAGCACAGGCTGCGTTTATGGGCCAGTTAGGCCACGTTTGTGGGCCGATTAGGCCTCAGTTATTTTCCTCGGTGGGGGTAGTTTGAGGAGGCAGGCGGTCATGAGCCTGGAGGAGTGGCGGCGGCTGGAGCGGGTCTTTTATTAAGGGCTTGCTGGGCCGAATGCTGTGGAAACCCCCTCCCCCTTGGCTTGGGGGGGTAGGCACTCAGTGTCCTCCAGCAGCGCCGCCTTAGGGCTATTGCTAGCCAGTTAAACAAGATCACACACACATTTAATATTGTATAAGAGCAGCGATATAATATAAAGTAATTGGAATAAATCAGTAATTAAAATAAATTAGAGCAAAAGAGCTGCAGGGTTTTGAATAAAAGGATCAGACCTTGCAGACTGTGACTTACTACAGTTAGTAGCTTACAATACTGGTATTTGTGCTGGCGTTTCTGCGGTTGGTGGCTTATAATAATAATAATTATTATTATAATTGGTCTCATAATTCTTATTATAGGCCAGGGAGGATTTAAGTAGTCATGCCAACCAAGCAAGGAAAAGAGGTGTGTGTGAAAGGTCCCCTCATAAAATGCAGGCCTTTGGGCAATTTTAAACCACCACCACCCCATATGCATGGGATAGGTTTTGATAGTGGTTGAGGTGTTTGGACTGCGATCCGGGAGATTGGGGTTCAAATCTCCCCAACAGCCATGGGCTGCAGGCTCAGAACTAATTAGGAGAGAGGAGGCTGCAGAAGCCTTTCCAGTCTCAACAGGCCCTATTTATCCCCCTTTGGTTGCCAAGGCTGGGTGTGAGTTCAGCCTAGGTAGGGGGCGCAAGACAGTGAAGGATGTGGGTGAGGCCTTGGCAGCCTCTCTTGGCCGTTGTGAAGGGTTCTTTGGTTAGGTTTGCTGCCTTTGCTTGACTCGGGCCTATATTAGGTTCAAGGTACTTTATTATATTAATTTTATTACATCATGGTTGCTTGGGGTGGAGCTCTTTGGTTAGGCTTTTGACTTCCTGCTAGGCCCAGGAATATAGTAGGTTGAGGTAGTTAATTCTATTATTATATTACATGTGGCCTTTGAGGGGCCAGGTGAGCCTTTTGGGCCTTTCATATTTGGATACTAATAGTGTGCACAGATGACAGGGTTTGCTGGGAAATGTCTAAATCACAACCACTACTTAGGTGACAGTGATCCTTTTCCAAGTGTCAGTTACACATTTTGTTAACTCTGAGACAGAAGTTGCATTTATTGGAATTTGGTCTCATATCAAAAACAAAGCATATGGCATTTGTTATATTTACAGAAGGACATGCAAACTTCTGCAGGGAATTGCAGGTCTCGCAGATGATAGTGTGGCTGGATGGGTGGATAGCAATAAAGAGGAAAGACAGATCACTTATCAGGATCTTATCCTCATTTCCAAGATCTTGGACTTTACTGAAACAAGGGCTGCCTTGATGCAAGCTTAGACTCTGTTTTTGACACAGGGGCTGCATTTTAAGATCCAGGCAGACTCTTCACCCTTTTCTGATGACTTTACAGCAATAACAAAACCTTTCTTTGTTGGGATTTTTGATAACAATTACCTGAAGTCTCTGCTTTAAGGGAACTGGGTTAGCTGCAATGAACTAGTAGTTGGTAAAGTGTACTTACTCATAAATGATTTCCTTCCCTTTTGCAGAAGGATGTATGCAACAGTGAGATAGGAGGCAAGAGCCCTTCAAAGGGGTAAGAAGAAGCCCCCAGCATAAGCTGCTCAAGGACATGTGTCCCTCCCCGGTTAGACTCAAGGTACTACGAACTTTGCTTGCTGGCTACCCGGTTTAAGGGAAGGTTTGTCTGTGTTATGGTGTTTTCCTTTTGGTTTCCTAGTCCCATACTCCAACTCCTGACTGGCCTTCATGGCCTCCAACTCCAGGCTGGCCTTCACGGCCTACAATCTTTGATCTGTTTTCATTATGGCAGTAATTTGCCAGGGACAGAGTGTAAAGATGCAAATTACACCTGATTCACCACCAGTCTTATTGAAGGGGCTCGGCTGTAAGTGGTTCATACCTGATAGTCTAGGTACCATGCGCTGCACTTCATTTAACATGGTGCGTGCATGTGGCAGAGGTGCCTTATGCATTTATGCGGCAGAACATTGCCTATGGACTGCTATATTTCTTACATGGAGTGCTTCAGATTCTTCTGGGAGGGGGCAATCAGGAGACATGTGAGCCCAGAAGTAGTGGGGCACTATCTGTGTGATTGGCTGTTCAGGGGTATGGCAGATTTTGGGATGCATGTTAGCACCTGAGGTCACAGCTTATAGTATGGCTATGTACCTGGGGATTCCCTTGACAGCTGGGAGTAGGGAGGATCTGCCCCAGTCGGAGACGGCCATAAGCCTATCCATTGCCCTAGTGTGATCACCAGCTATCGGAATGCTGAAAGGGCTGTAGGGGCTGTGCAAAGATGGCCTATTCTTGTGAACTACGCGCTGGACTTCCCGTAGATTCCATTGCCCCCAGCACGCTCAGCAGCTACCACAGAGCAGGTAGGGCGATACAGGAATTCTGGGCCGGCAAGGGCTATGTGCCAGAATGGCCTTTTCCGTTGTGTCACCTGCTGAAATTCCCAGTGGATGGCAGGAGTAGGGGCCTGTTAGTCCAAGCACTTCAAGGTAAGCTGGCGGGACTCTTCTTCATAGCTAGGCTGGTGGTTTTTTCCCTATCCCTGTCGCCCTTTCTCACTGGACATTTTATTGGGTATGATGAGCCAGTGAGAATACAGCATGCTCCTCCGGCTATGAAGCCAGACTTTCCAGGCAGTAGCCCTTATGCTGGGCTTTTTTGGAGCTTTTAGGATAGGTAAGGTGATGGCTGGATCCAAGTGAGACCTGTCTCGACGTGCCCTCCAGCTATCAGATGTCTCCGTGGATGGGGGGTTGTGCCCATATACAATTGTGAAGGTCTCAGACGGACCAGAGATGTATGGGGCAGACCGTACAGTGGCCAGGGGGATCTGGAGAAGGATATTTATTCCCCAATGCAAGCGAGGACCCCCTCACAAAATACCAGTTTTGGGTGCTCACAAAGCGGGCTTTTACAGCTGCTTCTACGGCAGCAGGTCTTGGGTTTTCCCAGGCAAAGGTGCAGGCTGTTGGACGCTGGTCCTCAGGTTTATAAGGGCTATATTCACCCCTTTTAGAGGGCCTGGGAATTCGGAAGCCTAACAAGTTATAATTATTTTGACAGGCTGCTGGACGGGGACGGAGCAGACGTGCATCCTAATAGGCGGCCACAGCATGGTCTTCTGGGCAGGCAGGAGGGCCTCGAAATCATGCATGGGCTCACAGTTGGGCTGCAATACAGTGGCTTGGCCGGAGAGGAATGCGTTTGGATAGGCTCCTACCCACTTTGTTCCAGCATAATTCAGTACAGACGGTTTCACAAGTGGTGGTCCTTCCCCCGGGTGAAAATGACCTCAGTTGCTTGAGGCAAGACCCACAGATCGCTGGCAGGTGACGACATGCAGTTTGAGAGGCTATGGCAGCCTCTGTTATTTAAGGGCAAGACCCTCAGTTGGCAGGCATGGGACAACATGCAGCTTGAGAGGCTACGACGGCCTCGGTTGCGTAAGGGCAAGGCCCTCAGTTGGCTGGCATGCGTTACATGCAGCGGAGAGGCTGTGACAGCCTCAGTTACTTAAAGCCAAGTTCCTCAGTTGGCAGGCATGTGTGACATGCAGCGGAGAGGCTACAACGGCCTCAGTTACTTAAGCGCATGCTCCCACGCAGGGTTTGGTGAACGAAGGCTAACCTGCAGATTTGGTTGGCTCTTCTTGGGCATGGGGGGTTAGCCATTCCGCATCCCCACATTCAGCATTAGAAGGGTGAACGATACTGGGCTGATGGCGTTCACCTGTCAGATGCAGGTAACGACATATTTGGGAGACCTGCAGAGGTGTCTGCGAGAGGTGCTTCTCGGCAGTGGGGTAAAGGGGGACTAAATAGAGATTTGTCCCCCTTTTGTGGCGGGAAGGTGCGGGAAGGGAAATAGGTAAGGACAGCTAGGTGGCCCCCTTAGGCACCTTTGGAGGTGATTGGCGGTTCCGGAGGCCTGTCTGTCAGGGCTTTACGGCTCGAGGGCAGGATATGGGCTGCTTCTGGGGCCAACTTATCCTCATCTACCCAGGGGTTATACGGCCCTGGGTGGGGATGACGTGGGAAGGCCCCCCTACTCATCTACAAGGTGTGGCCGGGGTAAAGGGTAAGCAGATGGGCTTGCCCTTGCCCCAGCAGGGGCTGGTCGCCCGAGAGCTGTGTGGCAAGCTACTTGCTTATAGACAGTTCCCGCACCTAGGTTTCCCTCTGCAGGTCACTTTAAATTGGGTTTTGTTTGCTGTAATTTAATAAAGTGGCCCTTGTTCAACCCAAGCTGATGTCTCTGTGTCTTATTTCGCCCCTCGACTGCAACTGCTCAGCTACCACTCTCTCCTCCACTTTGCCCAAAAAGGGGGTATTTGCAACTGGGAGAAACCATTTACACACAAAAAAAGGAAATGCATTGCCAAAAAATAAGATACTAATTTGCATAACTTTTGCATATGCTAATTCATATGTATAGATGCCAATTCAGAAATAATTCCCATAATTTAAACAGAAATACAACATAAAGTGAGGAAGACTGTGACCAGATGACTTGTGTGCCTGTTCAGTCTGCTGTCGAGGTGTTAACTGTTGATAGGCAACTTCAAGGCTGCTGCTTTCTTTTCTTATAGTTATTTATCCTTAAATTGGATTTGGACCAGACAACCTTTCACACAGAGAATTCCTTCAAACAGAGGAATGGCTTTTGTAAAGCAGGACTCATGGCCAGCCTAACTGGAGAGGAGCTGGATGTCATCAGTGTATAAGACCTATGTTTAAAAAATCACTTTTGGACAGGATGCATGGCAAAAACCTTGTGTGTTCTCATGTAATAATGAAGGAACACAATTATTGTGTGCAGGGTTGTGTTGGATTGTGACCACTCTTCCTACTTCCAAGCCTCACACAATCATCTGGTCTTCTGCACAGAGATTTATACTGTAATAATAATAATAATAATAATAATAATAATATTTAATTTGTGTGTCGCCTGTCTGGCAGATAGCCACTCTAGGCGACGTACATTAAAATGGGATAAAATACAATAGTATCAAATGCAGTCACATTAATCTCAATAAATAAAATACTGGACAGTCATCAGTACATTTATAAAAACATTTACATATACAGCATATAATAGATGACAAAATCATGGAGATTAACCCATCCCAAAGATCTCAAAGGCCTGTTGAAATAGCCACGTCTTCAGGGCCTTGCGGAATACATCCAGGGAAGGGGCATGTCGGAGATCAAACGGGAGGGAGTTCCAGAGAGTGGGGGCCACCACAGAAAAAGCCCTCTCCCTAGTACCCACCAACCTAGCTGTTTGGTGGGATTGAGAGAAGGCCTTGCGTGGCTGATCTGGTCAGGCGGCATAATTGGTGGCGGTGGAGGCGCTCTTTCAGGTAAACTGGGCCGAAACCATACAGGGTTTTAAAGGCTAATACCAACACCTTGAATTGGGCCCAGAAAACAACCGGCAGCCAGTGTAGATCAAATAACACCGGCGTAATGTGATCATGGCGGCGGCTGTTGGTAAGTAAGCGTGCCACTGCATTCTGTATAAGTTGCAATTTCCGGGTCGTTTTCAAGGGTAACCCCACGTAGAGCGCATTACAGTAGTCCAATCGAGAGGTGACCAGGGCATGTATTACGAGTGGGAGCTGTTGAACAGGGAGGTAGGGTTGTAGCCTACGTATAAGGTGTAACTGATACCAAGCTGCCCGGCTCACGGCCGAAATCTGAGCCTCCATGGACAGCTTGGAATCAAGAATGACCCCAAGGCTGGGACTTCCGGGAAGGGTGACTTCGCTTGTGCCTGCTTTTGAGACGGGCTCCCGCCTCAAAAGAAGCTTATTCAGATATAAATCAGTCAGAACATTTTTTTTTTTGACTGATGAAATTTCTCCCGGGCAGGGAGAAACATAGAGATCAACCTCAAAAGCCTGTTTTTGTTGGGAGGACTGGATTTCATTAATTTATGAGAAAAGGTCCAGCCAACAATGCCGGACGGACTTCCAACTTTTGCTCTATCTGTTTAATGCGATACGTTTATCTTTTCTTCAAAGAGAAAACCGACTAACAGGCAAGCACCCTTCTTTCTATTATTTTTCTTACTTGGTTTAAATTGTTGCAGCAAAAGGAGATTTGTCAGATTGATCGGCTTTGAAGTACTTCTGGGTGAGCTATAACTCTTCTCTGTTATTCACGAAATTAACAGCTTATCTCTGTTTCTGTTGCAAAAAGCTGTCCTGGAAGTGCATTCTAAAGATATAAACAGAAGAGGGATTTCTATTTCGAGGAATGTTATATTGTCTGGGACTATTCTCTTTTTGGTCTATTTTATTTCGACGAATCTGCTTCTTCATGACGCCACTAACTGTTTTGATGCTGGGAACCAAATTTGTTTTGTATTCTTGAACATAGAGAGATAAGGCAGGCTGCTCTGTTTATATTGTGATGTCATCAAGCCTGGAATATTAACCCAATTGCTGCTGAAATAAGAAGTGGTTCTTCTTTACTTCTGTTTTGCTTTGTTTTCGTGGTTTTAAAAATGGCAATCAAGAAAGTGGCTGAGAATCTGGAAGTAATTATGTTTCAGAAAATAATGGATGAGATTGAGATAACGAAACAAACCCTGCGACAGGGCAGTAAGGAGCTGAAAATTGAACTGAGCAAAATGACGCAGGAGCTTAAAGAAATAGGGGATCCTGTGAGAGAGGAGAATGAGATCAGAGACGTTATCTCTGAAGAAATTAATGAAGATATTAGAGATAAAGTTATCAATGGCTTGGATAATCTTCTGGACTGGAATGACGTGATGGAGTTTGATATAGTGAAAATCTATGGAATTAACTGCAGCCATGTGACAATGGAAAAACTCTCAAGAGATGAGCCAGTGCATTTTGTAAAAAAGAAGAACAGAGATATGACTTTACAACAGTACTTCAGCAACTTATTCAGAATGGATGGCAAGAAAATATTTGGGATAGAGGAAATTCCCATCAGACTCTTATTATATGACTATGGCTATGACAGCAAGATTATTATGGAATACTGATAATGGAAGATTGGACACTGAAATTACTGGACTTAACAGGACTATTGAAGATGGAAGATGAAATTAATAGGGATAATGGAATAATGGCTATTGAAATTATTGGACCTAACAGATTTTGATGAGATGGATTAATCGAAATGTTTATTTGGAGAAAAATTGATAGATATATTTCTTAAAGAATTGAAACCTCTCTTTGACTTTTTGTGGAAAGAATAAAGTAATGTTTATGAGATTTGATGATTAATTAAGATAACTACTGGAGGAAAGTGATTTTATAATATAATTTAAGAGACAGGATTGTTATATATTGTAGACCTATAACTGATTTGATCTGTGACAAATGGGAAGTCAATATTTTATTTTTATTTTTATTTTTTGTTTAATCATTTTTGTTTTGTTTTGTTTTTTGTCTTTGAATGTTTTATGATTTTGTTTTGTATGTTTTATGAAAATTTGAATAAAAATTATTGTAAAACAAAAAAGAATGACCCCAAGGCTACGGACCTGGTCCTGTAGGGGCAGCCTCATCCCGCCAAACACCAGGTCAACATCTCCCAACCTTCCCTTGTCTCCCACAAGTAGTACCTCGGTCTTGTCAGGGTTCAACTTCAGCCTGTTCCTGCCCATCCATCCACTCACGGATTCCAGGCACTTGGATACGGTCTCCACAGCCCTCTCCGGTGAAGATTTGAATGAGAGATAGAGCTGAGTGTCATCCGCATATTGGTGGCACTGCAGCCCAAATCTCCTGATGATCGCTCCCAGCGGCTTTACATAGATGTTAAATAGCATGGGAGAGAGGATAGAACCCTGTGGCACACCACAATTGAGAGGCCAAGGGTCTGAAACCTCATCACCCAATGCTACCTGTTGATGCCTATCGGAGAGAAATGAATGGAACCACCGTAAAACCGTGCCTCCCAATCCCAAACTCTCCAGGCGATCTAAAAGGATACCGTGGTCGACGGTATCAAAAGCCACTGAGAGATCTAGGAGGACAAGGAAGGTGAATTCTCCCCTATCCAATGCCCTCCTCATATCATCTACCAGAGCGACCAAGGCTGTTTCAGTTCCATGTCCAGTCCTGAAACCCGATTGGTATGGATCTAGATAATCCGTTTCATCCAAGTGTGTCTGCAGCTGATTAGCCACCACTCGCTCAATGACCTTGCCCAAGAATGGTAGATTCGAAATTGGGAGAAAGTTGTTTAATATTTGGGGATCCAAGGAGGACTTCTTTAAGATGGGCTTTATAATAGCCTCCTTGAGGGCTAGTGGCATAACACCCTCTTGCAAGGATGCATTGACCATTGCCTTGATCCCCTCACCCAATCTCTCTTTGCAGCTCATGAGGAGCCACGACGGGCAAGGATCAAGTAGACAAGTGGTAGGCCTTATAGATGAGAGCACCTTGTCCACATCCTCAGAAGGAAGAGGCCGAAATCGACCCCATTTGACCGGTTTGCAACTGGCCAACTCTAGCTCTCTGCCCACTACATCAATACTCTGCATTTTTGCAAGAGACAAAAAAAATACTGCAATAGTAGCAGCAACAGGAGTGTATGTGTGTAGGTGACAGTGAGTTGGAGAAAGAAGGGAGGAGAAGAGGTCTGTGAATGCAAGTCTTTCCTAAGACCTGGTATCTATCTCAAAGCCAATATGTGATTATCAGGACCATTCTGTTTGTCCTGTATCCAAGACAGACTTTATTTATGTAGAAGATAAGAAATCAAAGAGCTCTCTAAGTGGCATTCAAATAAAATTGTAGATAAAACATCACTAAATCTACAAAAACAAAAACAATATTCACAAAATAATGATTAAAACACAGATAAAATCGTGTTTTTTGAAATTGTTTAAAGAAATGAATATATAGGTAACTAAATTAGATGTCTGGGTAGGCTTGCTGAAACAAACAATTTTTCAGCAGCATCTAAAACAATATAGCTGGGTGCCTGCCTAAGATCAATAGGCAGGAAGTTCCGAAGAATAGGCCCTGCCTCAAAAGGCGCTTTCCCAGTTACATCAGATACACTTTCTGCTTCATCATCGTTGGATGAGACTGATTCTCTCTTCTGACTGATCTTTTTCTGGAAAGATAATGATACCCAATTAATTTCTGAAATCATTTGCTTCCTGAATCCATGAAAAATGGTACCCTTTGGCAGATGTTTGTTTTTCAAATGGCTTGACCTTTATTGTAAGAGCTAGAAGCAATTTTCTGGTGTGGCACTTAAGAAGGGAGAAGGTGTGCCGAGATGAGATGAGATACATACTCTCTGCCACTCCCCTGAACCTGTGGGAGCCTTCGCAGTACGAGCCATTTAGTAGATTCCCCGCTGTGAAACGCACTTGAACCTCAAGTGACAAAGATGGATCCACACCCTCAAATTGCGCACCTGTTCTTTCAAAGTGAAACACCCCCACCCCAACAAAAGGAGCCCTGCTTGTAGCCAGCATGAAAATGAATGGCTTAAAAAGGATAGAGGCAAGACATATTCTCCAGGCATGAGCAGCCGCACCCTATTGGCATGCAGAAGGGGAAGAACAGACATTCAAGGAGACACTGAATAAAGGATGGAGGTGGCGGCGGGGGGGGGGAGAGAGACGAAAAATAGTGTGCCAGAGACTTTCGAAGCCAGTTTGCCGTTTTCCTCCTTTGTGGATTGGTGTGTGGAGAACTAATAAACGTAGCGGCTTGCAAAGGATGGGCAGGTGGGCAGCTGCCTTTGATTTTGCACAGGATATTTGGCTGGGAATAAATGAGAAAATGGCACAAAGAGAACGGGCATTAACTCTGAGCTATGTAACACAAAGAGAGAAAGCTGAAAAAGCAAGCAAGCAAGACACAGGCACCACTTGAAGAAATCTTCCTCAGGGCATGTGTGCACCGTGTGGCTATCTGTTGGGAGGAAGAGAGAAAAGCACTTTATCCTAGGGAATGGGCCAGTCAGTCAATTTTGGTTTCTCCTTTTTCTAATCTTTGATACAGTTCTCTGCATTTCCACATCAGTTTGCAATTTTTTTAAAGAAAACCCTAATGAAAATTCATCAGCATTTTCATGCAAATTTCTCCTAATGTATGTATGCACTTTTGCCTAATTTACATCAGTTTGCAAATGAATTTTCCCTAATATAAAGCATTATATGTTATTTTCAGTAATTGTGCATTTTCATGCACACTTTAATATATGCTTCTTTGTATATATTATGTGGCTGGAGAACTGCATTGCCAAATTTGGAGAAGGGTTAATTTCGAAGGATGGCTGTATTTTATTTTGCATATTGTTTTGGAAAGTTCAGATAAGGTAGGCTTGCCTTTCGATGCAAACTGAACCAAATTCCCATCCCCATCCCTACTTTATCCCCTTGTTTCTTTTTTTCCTGGAATATTTGCTGTTACAGTATTGGCTGTGGGTAATTTACAGGACAATACTGCTGGTAAAATTACTCATAAGGAAGCGCCACAGATTCAGACTCTTTTTCAAGCAGCAGACTGGCCTTCCCCACCTGCAAATCCACCCATGAGCAGATACATGTAGTTGAGATGAGTAATTCTGAGTATGTCAGATGATAGGGAGATGTGCAGCCTGCCATTTCTATCTGGCTGATCTGTCCCAGTGAACCAGTGGTGTAAGAACTTTCTTCACCTTGTGCAGAAGAAGAGCTGGCTGGGTAGACTTCAAGCTGCTGTTTCAAATGGGAGGCTAGAGCCCTCTCGACCTATGTATCTATTCACAAGTACCTCAGGCTATCCACTGTAAAAGGCAGGTGGCTAGCTGGGAAAAACTCTTATTTCAAGTTGCTGGAGGTGGTGATGGGACTTGTCATTCATAAATGAGAAATTGCTGGGGGTGGTGATGGGACTTCTCACCCATAAATCTATTCATGAGAAGGGTGGCCACTGATGCATTACCCCTAATGAGGAAATGGATCACTATAAAAGAGGACACAGCCTTGCATAAAATATGCATGTGCTAAGGTGCAGATTGACAGAATGAAAATTGAGGAATGATTACTGTAATATGTAGAGAAATACAATAATCCCACCAGCATGGGGAAGACTATGAGCCTGTGATTTGTGTGCCTGCTCAGTCTGCTGTCCAGCAGCTAACTGTTGATGGGCAACTTCAAGGCTCCTGCTTCTCCCCCTCCCTGGTTTTTTTTTTAAATTTAAACCAGAATTGGACCAGGCAACCCTTCAAATAGAGGACTCACCTCTGTAAAGGAGGACCACAGCACACATGAGTAAAAATTGTTACTGGAAATCTGACCTGATAGAACATTGTGTAAGAAAATGATGTTCTTCTTTAAAGGGGAATTTATGAGCAAACTGTTTTTTACAAGCGGCCTTGTGAATCTTCAGTTTTGAGCAGAGGATTGGCTGCTTAACCATTTCCCCTGCCGGACATTTCCCCACTCAAAATCCTGCCCCCATCCCCTGGTTTCCAGGTGCATGTTTAGTGTCCACCAAAATGAACAGAATAAAATTAATGGAGCTTCTGTTGAAATGAATGAAAGAGAGTAGCAGAATTGCTTTGCATATCATTCTTGAAGTCCCAGCTTAAATCTCTAGTATCAAAGACAGGATGCCTGGAAGGGGCCCAGGAGAAATGCTGTTGGGGTAAATGGCCCATCTGATCACATGAGCTAGAATAATTTGATGCTACAATTTCATTAAAAAAGGATGGAAGACACAAATCGTCATTGGAGTGGAATCCTGTACAAGCTTTTTGGTCCTTTGGAAAGCTCACCTTTAAGATGTGAACATAGAAAGGTAGCGATGAAGCTCTCCTTAAATGTCAAATTTGGCTTCTGTGCTAGTAAAACCTCTGCTGATGTTTGCTGGGCTATATAGAGGTACAGCTGAGTCCCACTCAAGGAAAACTCTGACCTTCTGTGGAAGTTAATGGGGCTGCATGGATTTAAAAAGGTAAAGGCGTCTCCGCACTTGTAGTGCGAGTCATTTCCGACTCTTAGGGTGACATCTTGCGACGTTTACTAGGCAGACCATATATATGGGGTGGGATTGCCAGTTCCATCCCCGGCCTTTCTTTACCCCCCCCCCCAGCATATGCCGGCTACTCATTTTACCAACCACAGATGGATGGAAGGCTGAGTGGACCTCGACCCCTTTTACCGGAGATTTGACTTCCTCCTTTCGTTGGAATCGAACTCCGGCCATGAGCAGAGCTTCAGCTGTGTTACCGCCGCTTACCACTCTGCACCATGGATTTAACAGCCCAGAATTTGTTTCTCACTGTAAGCAGATAAAGACATCTCTCCCTTGATTGTAGAAAGCAATTTTTAAAAACCTGTCAGCCTTATCTGAGGCCATAAATACAGCTTTTTTACAATTTCCTCTGTGGCTTCCAAACCCCCTTCACATTTGTGAGTCTGATGTGCTATTTCATTGGGAAAGTAAGCAGTTCCTATTCTCTTCATATTACTGCAGAATGAGGGGGAAATCCTATACAACCGGGGATCATGTCCTCAGCTATATTTGAAGGCTCATATTTTCTGACAGTTCCTTTTCCTCCTGCCATCTGTGTCCCAGTTGGCACCATTTTATGTTACACCAGCAGTTTTATTTTATTACCCTAAGTTAAAACTTTGCAGAAGATGAATATTTTGCAGGGTGGCAATTTCATGTGCAGCTTACAACTGAAGCAGGGTGCCTTACCACTTCAGATAAAAAGGCAAGCTAAACTGAGTCATAGCTCAGTAATGAGAGACAGTTTCCTTATTTGAAAGCTTTTAAGACTATAAGGATGCAAGGCCCGAAATAACTGAAGTTATATTAATTTCATCCACATTAAAGGTTTAGGTTGTACATACAGAGGACTCCTCAGCTACATGTGTAAAAAGGAATGATTTCAGCAGGGGATTATCCCTGTTGGAGGAGAGAACTCTGGAGTTTGTCTCACTGAAGAGCTAGGGCTATTCTGACATGTTTTCATTGCATGGGTGCTCTAAACAGGACAGCCACTTATGCCACACCAAAAAAAGAAAAAAGAAAAGGGAAATGAATCACCAAAGAAGAGGTCAAAAGAGGATACAGATTTGCATACAATTTGTATATGCTACTTTATATGTATAAATGCAAATTTGGAAATGATTACTGTAACTTAAATAGGAATGCATCTCACAGGAAGATTGTAAACAGGTGATGTGTGCCTGCTCAGTCTGCTGACCAGTGTGCTAATGGCAGATGGATAATTTCAAGGCCTCTGCTCTCCTGACTTATGATAGCTTACCCTTAAACTGACATGAAGAGGGCAGTCCTTCAAACAGAGGTGTATCTTCTGTAAACTAGGACACATAGCCACCCTACTTCTGAACTTTGCCTCAGTTTTGCTCCTGAGACTGAGTTCACTTCATGAACTGGTAATATCGAAAATCAGAGTAAAGCTGAATAAGAAGAACAATGCAATCATAATGCCAAAATACAATTTAAATAACATCCCAGAAGAATATACAGATAAATTATGGAACAGATTTGAGGCTTTAAACTTAGTTGACAGAGAACCAGGAGAACTATGGAGTGAAGTCAGAGACATTATTCACTAATAGGCAAAAAACCTTGCGGTTTAAGAACATACCTATAGCCAACAGATATTTCTATCAAACTTTTAAAAGCAGGGAAATTGGGCAGCTATAGTGAATGCACCAGGAGAGCAGAAGACCTGACCTCCTCTCTGAGATATTGTACTGCCCTACAAATTTGTCAAAATGCAAACACAATTTGGGTTGGTATTTCACAGTCCAATCTACTTCCTAGGTAGCTTGGAAGAATTTGGTAATTTGGAGAGGGGAGCAGAAGGAGGGGGAAGGAGGGATTGGAAGGGGAGGGAGAAGGGGTGAAGGAAGTGGGAGGGAAGGGCCAAAAGAGAGGTGATGGGAGGGAGGAGGAGGGGAGGGCAGGTTTGATCATTTGCACGCTTATTGAGATCAATGGGATTTACTCCCATGCACTCAAGCTTAGGATAGGTAAAACTGACCATGGAGGAAGGGGAAGGTGACGGAGAGGGAAGGAGGGGTTGGAATGGGATGGGGAGGGGAAGGGAGGGATGAAGGAAGGGGAGGGAAGGGGCAAGAGGGAGGGGATAAGAGGGAGAAGGAGGGCAGGGCAGGTTTGATCATTTGCATACTTTTTGAGTTCAGTGAGATTTACTCCTGTGCAATCATGCTTAGGATAGGTGAAACTGACCTGGGAGAGGGACAGGGAGGACAGGAGGAGGGCAGGAACGGGAGGGGGAGGGAGGAAGGAGAAGGGGAGGAGAGGAGATTGGATGGGTGGGCACTGGGCAGAGGGGAAGCCCCTTTCCTTTCCAAAAGGAAAACATTGTGAACAGTATCATTCTTTTTCACTGTTTTCCCCACCTTTTTATTCTACAGCATGCACATGTAGCCTCCCACCCAAATTTAAATCAAAGCTGTCCCTGGCCACATCCACACCAGACCTCACATTAGACAGTCGTGGCTTCTCTCAAAGAAGCATGGGAAGTGCTGAGAGTTGCTAGGAGATGCCCTGTTCCCCTCACAGAGCTTCAATCAGAGCGGCTGACTGTTAAACCACTCTGGCCACTGGAGCTCTGTCAGAGGAATAGGAGTCTCCTTTCAACACCCTTCACAAACTACACTTCCCAGGATTCTTTGGGGGAAGCCATGACTGTCTAAAGCAGCCTTTCCCAACCAGTATGCCTCCAGATGTTGTTGGACCACAATTCCCATCTTTCCTGACCATTGGCAATGCTGGCTGAGGCTGATGGGAGTTGTGGTCCAACAACATCTGGAGGCACACTGGTTGGGAAAGGCTGGTCTAAAGTGAAATAAAGGTCTGCAGTGGGTGTGGCCCCCTGATTAGGCAAGCCCAGAAGCTGTGAGTCTGGGTTTTAGAACACTGACATTTGGTTCTTACTGAGCATGCCCGACATTATCATTCAGTTCAATGCTAAATTTCTTAAATTAATTAAAAATCAGCCAGGCATTTTTAAAAACATTTAAACTGCAGAAGATGAAGGTCAGAGTATGGGGCAAGGTCAGTAATAGGATTACAGGTCCTCTGTGAACATGGCTGAATTTTAATTAATTTCAACAAATTATGAGAACTCTGACAGAAAAAAGTCCAAAAGGGCTCTTTTTTCTCTCTTTTTACATTTTGAACTCTCGATTCTCTCTGACTGTTTTGTGTGTCTCCATGAAAATTTAGAGGGCTGTTAAGCAAGCGTTTCTGAGTTCAGGTCTACAAGTTTTGTAAGGTTTTGTTTTGAAATGAGCTTATGGGAAGCATCAGAATGGCATGGGTAGTATTTCCAATTTAACATTGCAGAATGTGAAAAATCCATGCTGATTGTAGTATACAGCCACGCTTGTGGCGGTATAAACAGGCAAGAATGAAAAAAAAAACCCTCTATTTAAAAAGCGAGAAAGACCTCAATGGATGACTGAAGGAACTCTTAAAATGGTTAAAGAAAGAAGGAAAGCAAAAGCAAAAGGAGATAGAAACATGTTAGAAACCCAAATGCAACTATACAGCGACTAGTACGTAGAGAACTATTACAATAGTTATTGTATGGAAATAGAACAAAAAGGGTAGAACAAGAGCCCTATTCCAAGAGATTAGAGAAATTAAAGGGAAATTTAAACCAAGGATAGGGATGTTGAATAATCAACAGGGGAACACACTGACTGACCGAGATGAAATAAAAGGAAGATGGAAGCAATACATTGAAGAACTCTATAAAAGAGATGCAAGGATGGCAGATTCATTCATGGAGGAACTGTATGATGAAGAACCACTAGTTTTAGAATGTGAGGTGAAAGCTGCTCTTAAAATAATTGGAAGAAACAAATTACTAGGAACAAATGCCATACCAATAGAGTTGTTACAAGCTACTGAGACTGAATCTGTCCAAATTTTGACAAAAATTTGTCAAGAAATATGGAAAAGAAAACAATGGCCCACAGACTGGAAGCATTCAATATATACATCCCAATTCCAAAGAAAGGGGATCCTAGGGAATGCAGTAATTATCAAACTATTGCCTCAATATCCCATGCAAATAAAGTAATGCTCAAGATTCTACAACAAGGGCTCTTAACATATATGGAGCGAGAAATGCCAGATGTCCAAGCTGGATTTTGAAAGGGAAGAGGTACCAGAGATCATATCGCAAACATAAGTTAGATAATGGAACGGAGCAAGAAATTTCAGAAGGAAATCACCCTGTGCTTTATAGATTACAGCAAAGCCTTTGACTGTGTAGATCCTGAAAAAACTATGGAATGCTTTAAAAGAAATGGGGGTGCCACAGCATCTGATTGTCCTGATGTGCAACCTATACTCTGGACAAGAGGCTACTGTAAGAACAGAATATGGAGAAACCGATTGGTTCCCCATTGGAAAGGGTGTGAAACAGGGTTGTATTTTCTCACCCTATTTGTTTAATCTATACGCAGAACATATCATACGGAAAGTGGATTGGACCAATATGAAGGAGGTGTGAAAATTGGAGGGAGAAATATTAATAATTTAAGATATGCAGATGATACCATACTCTTAGCAGAAACCAGTAATGATTTGAAACGAATGCTGATGAAAGTTAAAGAGGAAAGCACAAAAACAGGACTACAGCTGAACATCAAGAAGACTAGAGTAATGACAACAGAAGGTTTATGTAATTTTAAAGTTGACAATGAGGACATTGAACTTGTCAATATCAATGATTATCAATACTTTGGCACAGCCATTAACCAAAATGGAGACAATAGTCAAGAAATCAGAAGAAGGCTAGGACTGGGGAGGGCAGCTATGAGAGAACTAGAAAAGGTCCTCAGATGCAAAGATGTATCACTGAACACTAAAGTCAGGATCATTCACACCATGGTATTCCCAATCTCTATGTATGGATGTGAAAGTTGGACAGTGGAAAAAGTGGATAAGAGAAAAATCAACTCATTTGAAATGTGGTGTTGGAGGAGAGCTTTGTGCATACCATGGACTATGAAAAGACAAATAGTTGGGTGTTAGAACAAATTAAACCAGAACTATCGCTAGAAGTTAATTATGAAACTGAGGTTATCATACTTTGGACACAAAATGAAAGATATGATTCACTAGAAAAGACAATAATACTGGGAAAAACAGAACGGAATAGAAAAAGAGGAAGGCTAAATAAGAGATGGATTGATTCCATAAAGGAAGCCACAGACCTGAACTTACAAGATCTGAACAGGTTGGTTTATAACAGGTATTACTGGAGGTCGTAATTCATAGGGTCACCATTAGTCGTAAGTGACTTGAAGGTATATAACAACAACAACAAGCTCTACAGAGCAAAACCGTCCATTTTCCTACTGAACTCCCATTGGCTCAAATTTCAGTAATACCTTGTTTTATTTCTAAAAGCTATCTGTAAGAGCTAATAATTTAATGTACTGCATATCTGGAAATACTGGACAGGGATTGGGTGTTTCATACTATGTCATGACATTATTGTGAGCTCTGCCTAAACGTAAACAATACTTCAGTTGTGCACATTCCCTCTCCTTTGCCCAACCTGATAGAACAATGAAAGATGCGTAAGGTATGACCTCACCTAGCCTCACTATGCCCAACAATTTCCTGGAAGTAGCTCTGGGAAATAAGGTTCCTGACTACAGATTGCATATTTGGAAACTATCTTTTACAGATTTCCTGTTGTTGAGTACCCTATTGCAAACATTCCCATGTCTAATGGTGGGTGTCCTGCTGCTGAGCATAGGAGTCTGGAGCAAATGGGTTTTAAAGATTATTAGCATAAGCTCTCCAACCTGG
Source organism: Rhineura floridana (assembly GCF_030035675.1). NCBI lineage: Eukaryota > Metazoa > Chordata > Lepidosauria > Squamata > Rhineuridae > Rhineura > Rhineura floridana. Next base: position 48,648,116 of record NC_084480.1, read on the forward strand.
CTATGGGGCCTGCGCATACCACTCTTGGTATTCATCCGAAGATGGGAACTGAACAGTTACCTGAGCAGCTACTGGAACGATGATGTGTCTCCATACGTGCTTGAATGTCCATACACTAAGATCTTAATCAGAGGCCTTTCTCCAGGTTTCCCTGCCGTCTGAGGGTTCAATGCTGGGTGGCTATCAGGGAAACGACCTTCTCTGTGATAGCACCTCAGCATGCATCCAGTGTATACTTGTCTGTCATTTCAGTGCCAGGTAAAGATCTATTTCTCTTTTCAGCCCTTTAAATTGAAACGTATCTGTTCTACCCTTTGTGTGTGTGTGTGTGTGTGTATGTCTGTTTAATTCGTGCATGTTTAATACATTTTACTGTGAGTTTAAATTTTGTAAGGCACCCTGCAAATTTAATTGAAGAGCAGGGTACAAGTCCCCAAACTAAAAGTAAATGACAGAAATTTAATTGCTACCTGCATAATTCCAACCCGAGAGAGAGAGAGAGAGAAGCTATTACCTTCTAGCAGCTGTGGATGACTCCCAGAATCCCAGTACTTGCAGCCCACCTGAACTGCAGTATTGAGCCCTAAGCATTAGCACCATTGATGGGTAAGACATTGTCACCTGGAGTGATAAAACAACCATAAATACTGATATCCTACCTTTTGCTGCTATGGCTATTTTAGATGCCTCAAGACAATCCCTTTGGTGCTTACTAGAAAGAAAGAAAGAAAGAAAGAAAGAAAGAAAGAAAGAAAGAAAGAAAGAAAGAAAGAAAGAAAGAAAGAAGAGTGAGGTCACTTTAATGACAAAAAATAATGCAATTACAGCCCCTTCTTTGTAGTAAATAAAATAGTTATGGACCCTCAATATGGCCCTTTGTTTTGCATCTCAAGCCCCTGGAGTTTCTGACATTTATTCCATAAGAGCATTTACAAGTGTTTTCGAAATACTCCTAATGTGCTTAGAATGACATAAAGGCCTGCTTTCCCCTGTTGCCTATTGGAAAGCTCTACTGGGAAAGTTTAACAACAGCTGGATTCCTCATTAACTAGTACAGTTTTTTTTTCAGTGGCCTTGTAGCAGAAACCTTGGAACGCAGACGCCACCAATAAAGGATCTTCTGACAATGGAATATGTAGGGAAGACGGATTGCAGCATAGCAGCCTTCACCAACTTGGTGTCCTCCAGATGTTTTCACCTACAACTCCCATTAGCCCCAGCCAGCATACCTGCATCAGGAGGGCACCAGGTTGGTGAAGGCTGCACTCTGGTTTGTTGGATCTTGCCTGCTAAAGAGAAGCACAGCAGCATTCATGATTACAACATGTAAAACTGTGAATTTGCTCTCATGCTGCCATTGGAGCCATTAGCACCTTGTTGGTGCACTGGGGTTATCCATTAGACTGCTTTTGGAGACATATTTTTTTGCCCAGGCTTTCTGTGACTCAAGATTGCACCCTGTTACTCAGAAGTAAGTCCTGCTGAGTTCGGTGGGCTCTACTCCTAGATAAGCAGGAAGAGGACTGCAGCCCAAGCTACCTGCAAGCAAATTCTAAGCAGGTTTACTTAGAGCTAGTGGTGTCTGTGTTGAGGTGGAGTTGCCCTCCCAGCAGCAGTGAAATTGCTGCTTGCCTGGATGAGGTTGAGAGTTTGAGAAAGGAGGCAGCAGTGATGTCAGGGCCATTCCTGGGCAAGGTCCTTGAATGAGTGGTGACAGGCCAGCTCCAGACACTCTTGGATGAGACCGATTATCTGGATCCATTTCAGTCGGGTTTCAGGCCTGGTTTTGGCACGGAAACAGACTTGGTCGCCCTGTATGATGACCTCTGTTGGGACAGAGACAGGGGGAGTGTGACTCTGTTGATTCTCCTTGATCTCTCAGCGGATTTCGATACCATCAACTATGGTATCCTTCTGAGGAGACTGGCTGAGTTGGGAGTGGGAGGGACTGCATGGCGGTGGATCCACTCCTACTTGGCAGGTCAGCTCCAGAAGGTGGTGCTTGGGGAACATTGCTCAGCACCCTTGACTCTCCAGCATGGGGTCCCACAGGCGTCAGTTCTGTCCCCCATGCTGTTCAACATTTACATGAAACCGTTGGGTGCAGTCATCCAGAGCTTTGGAGTGCGTTGCCATCAGTATGCTGATGACACGCAGCTCTATTTCTCCTTTTCATCTTCTTCAGGTGAGGCTGTCAATGTGCTGAACCGGTGCCTGGCTGCGACAATGGACTGGATGAGGGCTAATAAACTGAGGCTCAATCCAGACAAGACTGAGATGCTGCTAGTGGGTGGTTCTTCTGACCAGATGGTGGATGTCCAACCTGTTCTGGATGGGGCACTCCCCCTGAAGGAGCAGGTTCGTAGCTTGGGGGTTCTCCTAGAACATCTCTGTCACTTGAGGCTCCAGTAGCCTCAGTGGCACAGAGTGTCTTCTATGAACTTCAGTTGGTGGCCCAGCTGCACCCCTATCTGGACAGGGATAACCTGGCTTCAGTTGTCCATGCTCTGGTAACCTCCAAGTTAGATTACCGCAATGTACGTGGGGCTGCCTTTGAAGACAGTTCAGAAACTGCAGCTTGTGCAAAATGCAGTGGCCAGATTGGTAACAGGGACCAGACGGTCTGAACATATAAAACTGATTCTGGCCCGCTTGCATTGGCTGCCTGTATGTTTCCGAGCTCGATTCAAGGTGCTGGTTTTCGATTCAAGGTGCTGGTTTTAACCTATAAAGCCTTACACGGCTTGGGACCACAATACCTGATGGAACGCCTCTCCCAATACGAACCCACCCGTACACTGTGCTCAACATCTAAGGCCCTCCTCCGGGTGCCTACTCCGAGGGAAGCTCAGAGGGTGGCAACAGGGGAGGGGGCCTTCTCAGCGGTGGCCCCCAAATTATGGAATTATCTAGTTGACGAGGTGCACCAGGCGCCATCACTGTTATCTTTTTGGCGCCAGGTCAAGACTTTCCTCTTCTCCTAGGCATTTTAGCATGTGTTTTTAAATTGTTTTAAATTTTTTAAATTGTGTTTAAATTGTTTTTGAAAGATGTGTTTTAAATTTGTATATTTGTTTTTAATGTTTTCTATAATGAGTTTCTGCCGGGCCGTGAAGACCAGGCTCTTCAGGCAGGCTTTTGGGGTGGGCTAGATTTTATTGTTATTGTTTTCAGTTTTTTAATGTCTATTATATTTGTATGCCTATTTTGTACATGGCCCAGAGTGGCTGGATAGCCAGCCAGATGGGCGACTAAGAAATTCAATAAATAAATAAATAAATAAATCTCGGGTGCTGTAGAAGGCAAGACAGGCACACTGCTTGGGTAGCGAGGAAAGGTGTACTATTGCTGCCTCACCATGCATTTGAGAGAGATCAAATACACTACAGTACAAACTGTGCTTACATTTCTCTTCAAGAATAAACAGTGCAATCATAAGGGAAAAAATGCCATAGAACTTGTGGCATAGCCTAGTTCAATACAGTGAAGTTTACAATCGGCTTTATATACAACAAACACTCTGAACAATTGTATAAATGATCAAGCCTTGATCTTTTTGGTTTGCTTTGTTACTTAGCAATTTTAGCTGTGAATGAGTTGCTAAGCAACAGAAGTAATACTTTGCAGTGAAGCAAAAAAAGAAGCCAAAATGCAGTGTGGAAAGAGTTAAACCTGCAACTGAAAATACTGTGAAGGAACTACTAGGCTAAGCTGGCTCTGCTGAAAATATTGTGAAACTAGGGTTGCCAAGTTCATGGCCTGAGACTGATCCTGTATCTTTAGGAAAAGAAAAAGTCAGCCACGTGCAGGTGTTCTTGCAACACAGTAATGGGAAAAACCACAAGGTGGAATTCTCCCTTCCCCCTGCCCAACTTTTAAAGATACAGAGGACCTCTTGGTTGCCAGGCCCGGCCTCCAAGAGGTCTTCTGTATCTTTAAAAGTTGCGCAGGGGGAAGGGAGAATTCCACCTTGTGGTTTTTCCCATTACAGAGTTGCAAGAACACCTGCACTTGGCTGACTTTCTCTTCTCCTAAAGATACAGGATCAGTCTCAGGCCATGAACTTGGCAACCCTATGTGAAACATTAAACTCTATTAAACATTATCGTATTCAGATACACACCTGTGTGAAGTAAAGGTGTGAAGTAAAGGTAGTATGAACCTGGCTGTACAAGTGGGAAACTGGCTGCCATTTTATTGGTTATTGTGATCTCACAAGCTGATCATCAAAATATAGATGTTCAAACATGTGGAAATTAATTTAATGCCCTTTATCTTTCAGGAATATCAACTAATGCTGGTATAGTTTGGGCAACTGTGAACTATTGTCAGTACTGATACCAAAAACGTCAGCTTTGAGCTACAATTAGTGTAATTCAACAAAGCTCCCTTGTTTTTGAAGGATATCTGCAAGTGCAGTCATGCCAGTTTTCTCTCTTTCTCTCTTTGCTTGGAGTATATAAAAAGGACACAATAAGTTGTGCTCAACCATCATATACAGAAAAGGGGCGAACTAAAGTACCAAGAGCAAGAAAAAGAGAGAGATGTAGAAAACCACACAGGTGCAGGATTAATTTTTATTGCTAGAAAGCATAAAATGTCCATATAAACAGGAACTATCTATGTATCTATCACAGGAGAATGAAAGACAATTCGTTGAGGGAAGAGGTTGTCTACTCTCTTATTTTGCACTTTAAACTCTGTGTGTGTGTGTGTGTGCTGATCCCATGAAGAAGAGGTATCCTTGAAATGCATCAGGAATTTGTTTGTTTTTTAAACAATCTAATTCCTGTTTGTTTATAGATTTTATGTTTTATATCCATAAATATTAATCCTGCATTTGTGTGGCTTTCCTCTTCTTCTTTTCCTTCTATTAAGCTGTAGTCTAAATAATCCATAGCTTCTCTACTAATAAGGCCAAGGCAGGGTCAGCTGTATGGTGAAACTTAAGACCCTATGGCTGGAGTCTGAGCTTTAATATAAATTGGTTTCTATCAGTGTCCTCTTCAGGGCACTAGCCTACACTCTCCAGATGGCAGCCTATTCCAAGTGCGTAAACCATATGGTAGCACAAATCCAAACCTTTTGTGGATGGTAAGGTGTCTACATTGTTCTGAAAAATAAAGAAGTGGAATAGGCTCAGTCAGTGACATATGGGTCATGTTTGTCTGAAGGTCCAAAGCAACTGGAAGGAGAATGCCATGCATTTGTGTCATGGCTACAGGCAAAGTCTACAAAATATACAAGAAGAAAGATCAAAAGTAAAATGAAAAACATGTTGCATCTCAAAGTTCAGAAAGTTGGCCAAATCCAACTTAAGGGTACCATTTTGTGAGAAAGCAAAAATATTCTTCATGGCGTTTTGGTGCAGTCACTCATTCATGTGTAGGTTCTATTCAGGTGAACTTTTAATTTGAGTGTAATGTCACAGCAGCCAAGTACCAAGAATTCTTCTGTCCTCTCATGAAGTCTCAAATGCTATCCCAGAATGCAGTTGGCATTCCACTAAGACCCACTAATAAGAAGAATTTTTTATGTATTTTCATGTATTTTTTTTATTCATGGGAAGACTGGAGAAATAACATGTGTAAAAACAGGTGCATTAGTTCCTGCCACAATGGTAAATTAGAAGGGAATGTGGCCAAGAACACTGTGCCTATATTTCACAGCACGTAGCAAAATGGGGAAATAATATTGAAGGTGTGATAACAGTCCTCAGGTACCAACTTAACCAGGTTATGTTCACATTATTTAGACTCTTGTCACCTTCCCAAAGATGCCCAATGTGTATATATTATTCTGACTTACTTCTTTTGGAAATCAAGTACCTACCATCCCATTATTTTTAATGTATATTTTTTGTTTTTTCTGAACAACACAATGAATAAAACAATAAAAGGAAAAAGAAATATCAGCAATGGATCATAACAATTTGTGGTGCAGTATCATACTGTCCTGCCCAGAGTTTGAGAAACCAGACTGAGGCGAGGTTTGTTCTAATTCTCATTTTATTAGTGTGATGGTTACATCCAAAGCGGTGGACTTCCTAAACCTGTCTGCTCCGACTCACTACTTTCCCTAACCAGCCTACCTTAACAGTCTCTGCAGTGTGTAGGGAGAGTTGACACAGCACTAGAGTCCGGGAGGGCACCTGCTTAAGTAGGGAAGGTCTTTGCGCGTAAATAATGGCTCCACCAGAGTTTCATCCTCTGAAAGTCCCTCTTCTTGCGCCTTCTCACGCATGGTGAGAGGGGGTGAGCCTCTGACTGCCCATCCCACAGTGGAGCTTTGCTAGGTGATGGTGCAACCTCAGGAAGCAGGAAGCAGGTTGGTGGGGAAGCGTTTGAAGTGCCAGGCGGGGATTCCGGCATGGGGTTGGTGCGCATGAAGGGTCACTTCCCAAAGGCTCAGGTGGGGAACTCGCAGGCAGGGCTAGACCTGCCTTGATGGGGGTGCCGGCCGAAGAAGTCTGCAGACTGACAGAGTCCCGCCCCTCTCCAATGCCCCCAGGGACATCTTCCTTGTCTGACTCCTCTCCTTGATCTAGCTCCCCATGTGCCTGGGGCGCAACACATATAGTTAGAGTAAATACAATCAGAACCAAACTGAAAGGGGTTAGTTAATGCTTAGTTATTATAGATGAGATTTTGACTCAGATTAAAGAAGCAGGTAAACCATTTTATGTTGATGATTTTCTTGAAAGGCGGTTACCATTTCTAAAAACTGTATATGCTGGAGACCTCTAAGGCTCAGTTCAATATTTATTTTGTGATTTGAAAAAAAGAAACAAAAGTGTGAAGTTGTAATTAAATATCATCTGAAACCTGTAACGGAATGAAAAATGGATTGCATTTTGTTTGTAAAATGAGTTGTGTTTTTTTAAATGAAGAAGTTGGGAAAAGAAACACCCCCCCCGAGCAGAATACATGGGCTGCGGGGTGAGGCTTGTCAAGCGACTAAGGAGCTGAGCCCCTGTCCGTCCTGTATGTGTCTCAGAGATCACTGTCTGGGATGTTTTTAAAGAAATAAGCCCATTCCCAGCTTGTCTCTAGAGCTGGCCTACCAAGTCTTGGGAGACCATCCTATGAGGATGAAACATCTTCTCCCCTTTGCTAAGAACATAAGAAAAGTCCTGGTGAATTGGATCAATGGCCTCTCTAGCTGAGCATCCTAGTTCCCACAGTGACCAACCAGATGCCCTTGGGAAGTTCCCAAACAGGATATGAGAAACTTCCTTGAGTCTTGGCGCTACTGTCTTCTCCAGAAGATCCCAGTATCTCAAGAGACTGATGTTGCATGTGTATGTTGCATGTATCATCATCTTCTTGGGTTGGGACACTTTGGAGGTGACTTCCTTCACGAAGGGTGTTTTATGACTGGATATCTGGTCAGGGAAATCTCAGGTGAGTTATCCATCATATGGAGGCGTTGTTATGTGCCTTCAAGTCAATTACGACTTATGGTGACCCTATGAATCAGCAGCCTTCAATAGTATCTGTCGTGAACCACCCTGTTCAGATCTTGTAAGTTCAGGTCTGTGGCTTCCTTTATGGAATTAATCCATCTCTTGTTTGGCCTTCCTCTTTTTCTACTCCCTTCTGTTTTTCCCAGTATTATTGTCTTTTCCAGAGAATCATGTCTTCTCATGATGTGTCCAAAGTAGGATAACCTCAGTTTCATCATTGTAGCTTCTAGTGATAGTTCTGGTTTAATTTGTTCCAACACCCTGTTATTTGTCTTTTCCGCAGTCCATGGTATGCACAAAGCTCTCCTCCAACACCACATTTCAAATGAGTTGATTTTTCTCTTATCCACTTTTTCCACTGTCCAACTTTCACATCCATACATAGAGATCGGGAATACCATGGTCTGAATGATCTTGACTTTAGTGTTCAGTGATACATCTTTGCATTTGAGGACCTTTACTAGTTCTCTCACAGCTGCCCTCCCCAGTCCTAGCCACCTTCTGATTTTTTGACTATTGTCTCCATTTTGGTTAATGACTGCCGAGGTATTGATAATCCTTGACAAGTTAAATGTCCTCGTTGTCAACTTTAAAGTTACATAAATCTTCTGTTGTCATTACTTTAGTCTTCTTGATGTTCAGCTGTAGTCCTACTTTTGTGCTTTCCTCTGTAACTTTCATCAGCATTCTTTTCAAATCATTACATTTCTGCTAGTAGTATGGTATTGTCCGCATATCTTAAATTATTGATATTTCTCCCTTCAATTTTCACACCTCCTTCATCTTGGTCCAATCCTGCTTTCCGTATGATATGTTCTGTTTATAGATTAAACAAATAGGGTGATAAAATACACCCCTGTCTCACACCTTTCTGATTGGGAACCAATCAGTTTCTCCATATTCTGTCCTTACAGTAGCCTCTTGTCCAGAGTATAGGTTGCACATCGAGACAATCAGATGCTGTGGCACCCCCATTTCTTTTAAAGCATTCCATAGTTTTTCATGATCTACACAGTCAAAGGCTTTGCTGTAATCTATAAAGCACAGGGTGATTTCCTTCTGAAATTCCTACTTTTCCCTTTCATTTCAGTAATCTTTTGGAATAGGGCTCTTGTTCTACCCTTTTTGTTGTCCTCTTCTATTTCTATACAAGAACTATTGTAATAGTTCTCTTTGTCCCTGTGTACTAGTCGCTGTATTGTTGCATTTAGGGTTCTAACTGTGTTTCTGTCTCCTTTTGCTTTCCTTCTCTCTTGAACCATTTTAAGATTTTTGTCAGTCATCCATTGAGGTCTTTCTTTTTAACTAGAGGTATTGTCTTTTTGCAGTCTTCCCTGATAATGTCTCTGACTTCACTCCATAGTTGTGCTGGTTCCCTGTCAACTGAGTTTTAAAGCCTCAAATCTGTTCCTTATTTGATCTTTATATTCTTCTGGGATGTTATTTAAATTGTATTTTGGTATTATGATTGCATTGTTGTTCTTTAGCTTTACTCTGATTTTCGATATGACCAGTTCATGATCTGTACCACAGTCTGCTCCTGGTCTTGTTTTCGCAGAAAGTATGGAATTTCATCTTCTGCTACCAGTTATATAATCAATTTGATTCCTATATTGACCATCTGGTGATGTCCACGTGTACACTCGTCTTTTCAATTGCTCAAAAAATGTGTTTGTGAGAAACAAATTATTGGCTTCACAGAATTCAGTAAGTCTTTCTCTTGCTTCATTTCTATCTCCTAGGCCCCATTTCCCCACAATTCCTAGTTCATCTCTGTTCCCTACTTTTGCCTTCCAGTTCCCCATGATTATCAGCACATCTTGTTTGGGTATGTGATCAATTTCTTCCTGTACTTCTGTGTAAAATTTCTCCAGTTCCTCTTCTTCTGTGTTTGCCATTGGAGCATAGACTTGGATGATGGTTATTTTAATAGGTTTCCCGTTAAATTGCATTGATATAACTCGCTCAGACCTTGCATTATAGCTATTAATTGTTTTTGCTACATCACTTCCCACTATTAAAGCAACCCTGTTTCTTCTTAATTTCTCATTTCCTGCACAAAATATTTTGTAGTAGCCTGATTGAAAAGGTCCCATTCCCATCCATTTTAATTAATTTACTATTAATTAATGTACCACTTTATTGCAAAACAGGCTTCTAAGAGGTTTACAGGTATAAAAGCCAATTACACAACCATTAACATATAAACATCCATAATTAAAATATGCAATAAAATAATTCCATTAAGACAACATAGCAATTCAAACAAGAGACTCAGGTCAAGAGAATGTAAACCGGTGAATCTTCAAAATGTGGCGGTACACCAATACAGATGGAGCCTCTAGTATTTCAACAGGGACAAGGAGTACATTTCATAGGCACCAGTGAAAAAGTCCACCTCTGCATCACAAAGTGATAATCATTAGGCCATGGCAAAGCTAACCAGGTTTCACTGTTGATCTTATGGCCCTTACTGGGCAGTGGAGGGGGAGTCAGTCTTTTAGATAACCTGGTGCAAAGTTGCTTAGGGCTTCATATGTGGGTAACAGGATCTTAAACCTATCTCAGTGACTAATAGGCAGCCATGTGGATCCCTTAACATGGGCATGATATGTGCTAAGTGATATATGTATTTATTTTGTGGTGACATAATAATGGAAATATCAAAACACCTTTATATGACTGCTGTCTCTGTGATTCACCACTCTTTCGGCACTCAGGGTTAAAGCAGGGCAGAGGGATTCCATGATTCTATCTTCCTATATTTTTTAAGCGTTAAAAGAACTTGCTGGGGTTCTAATTTTTATCAGAACAAGATGCTAGTGATGGAGTATTTAATTTTCCTCATCTAAATTCCCCTCCACAAGCTTAAAAGGTAAAGGTGTCTCTGCACTTGTAGTGCGAGTCGTTTCTGACTCTTAGGGTGACGTCTTGAGACGTTTACTAGGCAGACCGTATATATGGGGTGGGATTGCCAGTTCCTTCCCCGGCCTTTCTTTACCCCCCAGCATATGCCGGGTACTCATTTTACCGACCACGGATGGATGGAAGGCTGAGTGGACCTTGACCCCTTTTACCGGAGATTCGACTTCCTCCTTCCGCTGGAATCGAACTCCGGCTGTGAGCAGAGCTTCGGCTGCGTTACCGCCGCTTACCACTCTGCGCCATGGAGGATCCCCCAAGCTTAATGGGGAGGGAAAATATGGGTAGCTGTGTGGTGTTTATACTCTCCCCCCCAAAAGCAGTGCTAATAACAACTTCAAAGAAGGGGTACAATTTAGATGCAGGAAAACAGCACAGAGGGAAAAGGTATAGTTGCTCTGATCAAATGGGAACACCCAGCATCTGCTTTACTCACTCTCTCTGTGTTAAAAAAAGCATGGCATCTGAACATGGATCTCCTGCCCATCTCTTTTGACCCTCAGTATGGCATTTCTATGCAATTTATACTTACTGACAGGCCTTCAACTATTCCTCCCCTGCCATCAGATAGTCTCAGCTATTTGGCTGAAGAAGAGAAGACCCAGATGCTGACCATGGATGTTGGGTAGCATATATTGAATCAGCTGGCCTCAGAAAAAATCAGCCTGATTCTACTATTTTCCAAGTTTTCAAGCGTTTTCAACTTGATATTTCATAGCTTCTGTTGTCTAACCTCACAGGAATAGCTTTTTTGTTGCTTCTTAATAATAATTTAAGAATAATTAATTTTGCCTGAGGCTGTCTTCCTCTGCTTGTCTGGATTTGCAGATGGGTGGGGATTCCAAGCCCCTGCAACATATAGCATTTCATAAAACAAGGACAGCTGGGTCATTGTTTAGGGGGCAAAAACTGCTTACTCTGAGGCTATGTAAGTCATGGACTGAAACAGAAGCTGAGTTTTTTTAATTTTAAAAAGACTTATTTTGAGATTATTTTTCATTCCAATAGCACTCTATTCTGTGGAGTTTTTAATTTGTGAGACTAGAGGAAAGATTTCCATTTAGAAACTGGATAGGACTACAAAGGGAGGAATAAGAATGACAGAAGTTGGTCTCATAGGGAAACTGAGAGTCTATAAGGCTGTGTATACACACACCCATTTGTAGCAGAAAAATGTAGCTTTTCTCAATAAGGAATCATTTATGCTCGTCCTCAGCATGCTGCTTTTAATCTAGACTGGTTGTAGATCTTGCCATCCAAATGGGTGGGTGTGGTTACTTGAAATATGATTGAAAACCCTCCCCTTGATTAGATTAAGTGTTTAAAAACCCTCCCTTTGCGATCTTCAGAATGTGCCTACCCACAATGTTATTGAGCAGGTTTGGATATATCTCCCATTGCTGGCACCACCTGCAACAGTTTTCCAATGATCACACTGAGGGATAGTGTAGAATGAATCTGCAATACGCTTTTATTTTTGGAATGAAACCAGTTTGTCAAGAAGTGCTTTTCAGGGACAAAAAAAAAGCATTAAAAATCTAGACTATGTGTGTGGAGTACGTAGGAAAAACAAAAACTCAGTCTCCATTGATTCTAGAATAAAATGTGTGTACACAGCCTGAGGCTGCAATTCTGTACACACATCCCTGGCAGTAAGGCCCAATAAACTCCATGGTACTTACTTCTGAGTAGACACATATAGGATTACACTGCACATGTTTCTTTATTCCAACCACTTTTTCACAATGAAAGTAACGGGTAGCTTAGGAAAAAGGCCTAAATGGAAATTATGGGACTGTCATACGACATCATGGCAATCTGGAGCGATTTGATCAAGTCTGTGTAACTTTGAATGCTTGGGAACTGATCAGGTACAATGTCCTTGTTGTGTAAGAACATTTCTCAGTATTCTCTTGCAGCATTACAGAATGTGCAACATTTGATGTGCCGCACAATGAGACGACAATGGTGATCCGTGCACTGCTCACCTTTGACACAATTGCTGCTCTCATATTCATGCAACTTTGTGCACTTTAAAAATATTTGTTTAATTATTAAAAATCCTTTAGATGTCACATGCATACTCGCTTTAGCACTCATGTACCCATGCACGTGTAAAAAGCGACAGGAAAAATGTCTGAGATCCTATTAAAGTTTTAACTGTAATATTTTACCTGTGAACACCACATGATGAATATTAATGTCTGCAGGGTCAGTTCCAGATTTGTGGGGCCCTTGGCAAAGTGCCCTGTAGTGGGATCCTGAGGTGGGTTTACCTAGTGGTGATGATGACAGCAGCAGTGGGTAGCAGGAGGAGTCACCATACTCTGATGAATATTGGATTGCTGGGTCTGCAAAGCCACCATATTAATTTCCCTCTTTGATTCTGCTGTGGTGTCTCTCAGGGATTTTGTGGGAAATGAAAATGATGACTCCTAGCCTCCTTGGTGTTCATTGGAGCACCATTAAAAACAGTATTAAAATGGGGCCAGAGCAGCTAAAAGTAGTGGGCTCTACCAGGGTCCTAGAGCCTTAGGAGCTGCATGTTGATGCCAGGCCCCCATATGTAGGCCAGCTGTAGATACATTACTGAAGCTGCCTTTGATTTAGGGATGTGCTCAATTTAGTTTTGATACCAAATTGTCCATTACTTTGTTTATTCTCTATCATTGCGGATTGGATTTTTGTGTATTGCTTTTAAAAAAGTGAATTTTTTAAAAAAACATCCACATCTAAAACTACACAGCCATGAGAGTGGCTATACTATAGCCGGCATGGATTTTTCACATTCTGCCATGTTATTATTATTTTATTTATTATTATTTAGTTGCATTTCTAAACTGCCCTATAGCTAGCAGCTCCCAGGGCGGTGTACAACATGATAAAACCACAATATTTAAAATACAGCAAGTGTGTATTGCGCAGACAATATAAACATTATATAAACAAAGTGAAAGAAAACTAAAAAAAAAGAAAAAGATTACAAGCTTAAATACTTTAAAATGCCTGGGTGAAGAGGTGGGTTTTTACCTGGCGCCGGAAAGATGACAGAGAAGGCGCCAGGCGTATCTCATCTGGGAGGGCATTCCATAATTCGGGGGCCACCACCGAAAAGGCCCTAGATCTTGTTACTGTTCTCCGGGCCTCTGTATGGGTTGGGACCCGGAGAAGGGCCTTAGACGTCGAGCGGAGTGAACGGGTAGGAACATAGCGGGAGAGGCGTTCCATCAGATATTGCGGTCCAGTGCTGTTAAGGGCTTTATAGGTAAGGACCAACACTTTGAATCTGGCCCGGAAACATATTGGAAGCCAGTGCAGTTGGGCCAGAATAGGTGTTATGTGATCGAATTTCTTCGTCCCAGTAAGAACTCTGGCCGCAGCATTCTGCACTAGCTGAAGTTTCCGAATCGTTTTCAAAGGTAACCCTACGTAGAGAGCATTACAGTAATCCAATCTAGAGGTTACCAGAGCGTGAATAACTGAGGCTAGGTTCTCCCTGTCCAGATAGGGTCGTAGTTGGGCTACCAGCCGAAGCTGGTAGAACGCATTTCGTGCCACCGAGGCTACCTGGGCCTCAAGTGACAGAAGCGGATCTAATAAGGTCCCCAAACTACGGACCTGTTCCTTTAGGGGGAGTGTAACCCCATCTAGGACAGGTCTGACATCAACCATCTGAGCAGAGGGCCCCCCAAGCAGCATCTCAGTCTTGTCAGGATTGAGTTTCAGTTTAAATTGAAAATATAAATTGTTAAATTGAAAATACTTCCCATGCCATCCTGCTGCTTCCCATAAACTCATTTCAAACAAAATCTTACAAAACTTACAATCCAGAACTCAGAAACACTTGCTTAAGTTTTCATGGTGATAAACAAAACACTCAGAGAGAATCCAGACTTTAAAATCTGAAACATGAGTAAAAAAATCCAGACCCTGTTCAACTTTTTCTTGTTAGTGGACCCTTAATTTGCTAAAATTAATTAAAAATCAACCATGTTCACAGAGTACCTGTATTATTACTGACTTTGCCCCATACTCTGGCCTTCATCTTTGGCAGTTTAAAAGTTAAAAAAATTCATGGCTGATTATTAATTAATTTAAGAAAATTAACATTGGAATCTATAAGAACCAATGGTCAGTGTTCTTAAAAGCCAGACTAACATCTGTTTGGCTTGGCTAATCAGGGGGCCACACCAGACATTTATTCCACTTTAAGCAGTCATGGCTTCCCCCTAAGAATCCTGGGAAGTGTAGTATGTGACGGCTGCTGAGAGTTAAGAGACTCCCTCTGCCCAGTGCCAACCCACCCAATCTCCTCCCCTCCCTCCCTGCTCACTCTTCCCCCTTCCTCGCTCCCTCTACCCTTCCTCCCCTTCTCCTCCCCTCCCTCCCCCAGGAAGTGGATTGGACTGTGAAAGACCAACCCAAATTGTGTTTGCATTTTTACAAATGTGTAGGGCAGTACAAGATCTCAGAGAGGAGGTCAGGTCTCCTGCTCCCCTGGTGCATTCCCTATAGCTGCCCAATTTTCCTGCTTTTTAAAGTTTGATAGAAATATCTGTTGGCTATATGTACGTTCTTAAACCACACGGGTTTTTTTTTTTGCCTATTAGTGAATGTTGATATTAAGAATGACAATTTTATTAATATTTCCTTTCAAAATAGCGATCTTAATATCAATTATTTTTGCAAGGGGGAAAAAAGGATTGGTAAAAGCTGTGGCTAGCAGACAAAGAATTAACTCAAATTGATACCAGCCTGTTAGGTTGACAGAATGCTTTTGAACTAACACCAGTCACTGGATTCCATCCCTACTTTGATTATTCAGGACTGAAACTGTTGGCTATTAGTCTTTGTATTGTAATATGACGCAATGCTAATAAGACGGCAAGGAGCACTAAGTATTGTCTCCATAAAGGTCCCTTATATACACTCTTTCATATCCTTATAACAAACCCTTGTTTTGTTATATGTGTAACACATCTTGTCCAGGCCAAAAACTTTTACTGAATTATGAAAAGTTGGCTAGTTAGTTGCCTAAACTATTTATGAGTGTCCTCTTGCATTCTGTCTGTGGCATAAGCTGAAAATACATTATTTGTTTTTTAAGGAAATGAGTCCAGCTCCCTTTGTTCCTCTTCTTTAAAGTGGTTGCTTAGCAAACAGCAGGTGAGCTGCACCTGCACGGTGTCTGGCTCATACTTTAGGCCGAGCTGGCCCAAAAGGAAATGTTCCTGCTCTCAGCAGTCTGCTCTTGGAAACCAGAATCCTGGAAGACAACAGTGTTTCCAAATAATACAGTAAGATGTCATGCCCCTCACCTCCTCCTGTCAGTATGAATGCTTTGTAGTTGTAAAAAGGACAGACAGGAATATATTAAAAATTGTGTGTTACACGAGTTACCACAGGAACAATGAAATCTGTAGTAATGCAGTCTATGTTCACTGTGGATTAATATGAGGTCTAAATGCACCATCACTGAATAGGCCTATAGCTTGAACCAATCTCTTGTGTTGGGGCTCCTGTTACTTGCTGTTTCCAGATAGCCCTTTTAGACTGTGGATCCACAAAACATGTGCGCACACTGGGGAGCACTGCATACACAGGTTG
Source organism: Rhineura floridana (assembly GCF_030035675.1). NCBI lineage: Eukaryota > Metazoa > Chordata > Lepidosauria > Squamata > Rhineuridae > Rhineura > Rhineura floridana. The sequence goes on from NC_084480.1 coordinate 48,664,110, forward strand.
CCTGTTTAGTTGTGTGAGTGATTACAGTAGGAAATGTCAGACACTGTTCATGCAAACATGGTTTTTGGAGACTGCAGGTTTGGAGTGAAAATTGTTTTGTGATCTTCCTACAAGAGATAGTTATGGCCACCAACTTGGATGCCTGCAAAAGACGATTAGGCAAATTCATGGAGGGGTGGGCTATCCATGGCTACTAGCCACAAGGGTTACATTCTGTCTCCACTGTCAGAGGCAATAAGCCAGTTGCAGGGAAACACAAGGGGGGGACAGTACTATCGCTCTCAGGTCCCATATGCTGGCTTCCCATGCGAATTTGGTTGGGCACTGTGAGTACTGATACTGGACTAGATGGGGCTTTGGCCTAATCCACAGGACTCTTGTTATTCACAACTGTAGAAGTTTATGTCTATTATCACCATTTTAAGGATGAGACCTTCAGGACTCAAGTGGAGCTGAAATTTCAACCCTTACCTTCAGTGTCTAAGTATAACACACTGCTGGACGATGTTGGCTTGAACTAATTTTACTGGGCTCCAGAGCGGAAGGGTACATGTTGTTGTTTCTTTTTGTAGATAGGTCTTTTTTGTTTGCTTGATTCCAACTTCTAATCATAAAAAATGCTGATAAAATTCAAACCCCATTGATTCTACATACATATTTTCTCATCAAAAGAGCATGTTACATCACAGCCACTCTATGGCTGGGGCAGACCACTTTAAATCAAGTGGAAATTCTGCTACATATGTTTGAGACCCATGCCTTGCAGAACAGTCCAAACCTTATCCAGAGTTGTGAATCATATTCATGCTTGACCTTACAAAGATGCATATCTTTGGGTTATTTTCTGTCCACTTCCCAATACAAGCTTTTCATGTACAAATAGGGAAATACAATGTTGAAAGTGGTCCTGCTAAAAACAGTAGGTCACTAGTACTAGTAGGATTTGCAATACTAGCAGTAGCAATAGTAGGTCACTAGTACTATTTATTTATTTATTACATTTATATACTGCCCCATAGCCAAAGCTCTCTGGGTGGTTTACAGCAATTAAAAACAATAAAAACAAATATACAAATTTTAAAACACAATTTTTTTAAAAAAAACACAAACTTAAAAAAACCAATTTAAATTGTAGTAGGATTTGATGGAGAACTGAGTCTGGGAAAGCCTCTTAAAGTTTAGGCCACATGTTTTTGTGTCTCCCAGATCAAAATTCATTTTGGCCCCTTTGTACTTTACTTTACCCTTGCAATCACACTGAACTGAATGATGAAACTGGACTAACAGCCTGACAATAAAGCAAATAATGAGAATAGAGCATTTCCACTCATCCTTCCTTTGGGGAAAGGTGGGTTTTTTTTACTGTCTATATACATAGAGGACACTAGCATGTGGCCCTCCAGTAGTTGCTGGACTACAACTCCCATCATGCTTGACCATATTGGGTGGCTGGCAGGCTGGCTGGGGCTGATGGGAGTTGGAGTACAATGTCATCTGGAGGGCCAACGTTTAGCAATTCCCACTATAACAAGGAGGGTACAAAGAGCCAGTGAACTTTTTTTGGGGGGGGAAGAGGGGAGAATTAGCCAAGCTTCTGTAAATCTGAGAATTATTAATTTAAGAGGAGGACTAACAATTTCAGTTCATTTTGCATGAGACACTCAGATAACTTTTTAGACACAACATGTCACTTTGTTTGTAAACTGGAAACAGCTGTCACATATGCTTCTGGTACAAGAATAATGGATTAAATGTGTATGAGTATCTGTGTGCAGTGTGCCATATTGTCCCCATCCAATAAATGAAGTTTTTTTCCCAGAGGATATGTAAATGATTCTCAGAGACACCATCACTTCTGCTTATACATCTGTGTTGCCTTTAAAGAGGATAACTTGATCACTCTGGACAGATCTTCCTTTCAGATATACATTTCCTCTAAAGCTATCCAGTCATAAACATTACATTTCTTGTTTTTTATTTTTGTCAAGAACTATTGATTATATACCATTTTAAAATGTAATATCAGCATCCTTATGTGTAAAAGAACATTTCAAAATTCTGTCTTGTTTCAGTTGCAGAAATCTAAATGTTAAGTCCTAAGAGGATATGGGTGATATTCTCTGTGAGTAAACAGGAAAGGGAGAGGGAACATTATGTTATCATGGTTAATTTGGTTTACGCTGCCAGCCAATCACACTCTTAAGCTGATTTCAAACGCCATCTTATCTTACAGCAGAATTGTGAATCTCACCTTAATATTCCAAGGATGCAATCCATTTACTAGGGATAATAGTTCAGTTTTTAAATCTGGTGATGTCTTATGATAATCTGATACTAAGAACATTTTAGTGTTTGAGATCAGAAACAGAAAATATGGTCACAGTAGAGAAATTTGCCCTATTTCAACTTGTTTGTGTTATCTGTTAATTATCTGTCACCAGCACATTTTACAGAGTAACACAAGCATAAATAAATAAAGGCCCCTATCTTGAGGTACGACCTTAATCATAGGAAAATGGCACTGTGGGGCCCAGTTTATTCTGTTTCCCCAGGGTTTGGCCCCACAACCTCATTTCAAAGTCTATAGTCTAGGGCAGCCTTTCCCAACCAGTGTGCCTCCAGATGTTGTTGGACCACAACTCCCATTAGCCTCAGCCAGCATTGCCAATGGTCAGGAACGATGGGAGTTGTGGTCCAACAACATCTGGAGGCACACTGGTTGGGAAAGGCTGGTCTAGGGGCCCATCCATATGACTATATAATCTTCAGTGTTATTGCTTTGCGCCTTCATTAATTCACCGTCGTCCGTATGACATTGCAAGCTAGTACAGATTTTCACATTCACAAATCCGGATTAGAAGTACCACCAAAAACCCGATATGCTTTCCTGTATCAATAATCAATTGCATTAATGTCCGTGCACTCGGATGCAATGCCGCAGACCTTCCTGCAGTAGGAGGTTCATGGGTGTTCTTCAGTCATATGCCAAGCCCCTTGTCTTCTTCCCCCCTAATAGCCAGTTGAATTTCTGGTACTGAAGTTGGATCCTCCCTCTGTCCATGCCTCCTCCTTCTTTCTTACAGTTCATTCCTGTTTCTGGTACTGAATTGGGGTACTTCCTCCTTCTGGCTTCTGTAACTCTATCACATTGTTTTTTTTAAAAAAAACACTATATTATTTTGAAATCAAACGTATAATCAAATGTTTAATGAATAATTTTTCCACTTAAAAGCTATTTTGTGATATTATACAAACAATTCATTGAAAACATGGAGTTTAAAGCTCAGTTTTTAACTGAGCTTCCTTGGGCTGATAGATGGAAAAGGGGGTGGGGGGAGAGGAGCAAGCTCTAGTACTTTAATGTGGCCTTGATCTTGCAGCTGATCCAACAGCAGGCAAAGCCTCTCTTTTCCTGCCCAACAGCTGATGGGAATGGAAGGGGGGGGCAAACATACCAAAGAGCCAGGCAGCCAGATCTCTCTCTCTCTCTTTCTCTCTCTCTCTCTGTGTGCGTGTGTGTGTCTGTGTGATCACACTGTAAATTGTGTTCTTTTCCTCTGAGCCTGAAATTTACTAATCTGGGCCTTCCCTTTGCTAACTTGAAACCGAATGACAGACGATCTCTTGCTTTCTCCCATGGTGGGCAGTGGAGGATCTAATACAATTTGGGAGGAGGAGGCATGAAGAGAAGATTTGGTGGGTGCACTGGGCAGAAGGAAAGCCCTTTCAAAATGGTAACAGCAGGAGATAGTGGGAAACAATCAAACATGGAAAGGGATTTGCCTCCCACTTCGACAATTCAGTGTAATTGGGAGTAACCAGTGGCTCCCATCCTTAGTATGCTCTATGTTATATGCAACAGCCTAGATGTTTATTTTGCTTGCACTTGGGGGAAGATGTCCCTTTGCCCTTTTACACATCCACAAACCTGCGCATGCATGGGAATTTTTTTAAAAAAGATAACGTTTCTGCGCTCTTCCAAAAAAGTGTGTGAAAAGCAAACGACCATTATGGACCAATCCCTGGAAAGGGGTAGACTTAGGGAAGTGGCCAACGCTAAAGTGATTTGGGGGGGAAAAAGCCCACACACATGGAAGCTTGAAAATTGGGTTTTCACACTATAACTCTGACCACAAACAGGACACGTATGGATCTTGAGGCCACCAAACCGAATGGAATACATGGATTTTGTGGTTAGGTATGGATAGGCCCTAGATTTGGAATTGAAAAAAGTAGCAATATGATGCTTCTGAAAATTTATTTACTGTCACTATTGAATATCTGCAGCAAGTCCCCACAGATGTGAGATGTGGGGGATGAGGCTTTCAGGCAGATGAGTCAAAGAACCTTCTTCCACAAATCATGCATTCCCACACACCTACACATATTTCCATTGCAGTCAAAATAGGTCAGCTCACACATGTACGTTGAGAATTTTAACTTGCCGTAAAAACCCAGTGTGGGCATGGGTTTGCCTGCAGTAATATCTGCCAAATGAGCTATGATCAAATGAAATAATGTTGGGTGGAATTAAAATAGACACTGTAATAATGTGTAAGGGCAGATACATATCTTGGAAAAATCACATATACATTGTATACTCACGGGGAGGATGCAGGTTCAACAGTGGCTTTTTGTTGTGTGTACATGTCTTGAAATAAAGGTGCATGTTCTTCTTGCACCATAGAGGATAACACTGTAGGTACATGAAGGGTACACATGATGTACTTGCTAACCTGAAATCTGTAATGAGGTGCACAAGTACGGGGTTGAAGGCATGTCAATAGGACTTAAGGCCACCTTTCCATTTTTACCTTGAACTGCACCAGGTGCAGTTCCAGCAGAATTAAGGATGTAAGATTTCTCTGTTTCCTCATGGGTGATGCTGTTGGGGTATGTTCACAGGAGAGTTTTCTCACATGCTTTTAATTCAGTACATTAACACTTTAGTGCTCAGGAAGCTTCCAAAAAAAGGAAGGAAAAAGGAGGAGGGGTTTTTTTTACAAGCAAAGTGCCTCAGGTTCAAACAATCCCCAGAATCTCCATGTACTGCTTGAAAAAACTCCTGTCTGAAAACCCAAGAGAGTTGTGCCAGTCAGTAATATACCAGAGGTGGAGAACCTTTTTTCTTCTAAAGGCTGCATCCCAATGGGGGTAATGGATCAATGGCTAAAATGGACCAGTAGTCTGATTCAGTATAAGGCAGCTTCTGGTGTTCTCAATATTTCCACCAAATTGACATCTAGAAGCCAGCCATGCAGACTGCATACCCTCCTGTGATCCTATAAGACCATTATGTGATCTGCTCTTTGGATAAGAAGGTAGGCCAATATAGGCCAAACTTAATTTCATTATTTGCAACATCTTGTTCTTGAAATTGAGTAGATTGCCCAGCATATCAGAAAAGTATATGTAAAACCACCAACAACAAAAGACTAAAATAGAAGAATAAAACTATAATAAAATAGCACCACAATTATCTGTGGTAGATGAAGCCAGCTTTAAGGACCATTCTTATGGGATATTAAAAAACTTGCTTGACAGGAAATTTTTCTTTTTGTCGACTTTGTAAAAGCAAGGATGAAGAAGCATTATCAAGGTTCTCTGGGGAGAGGGAGAGTTCTAGAAAAACAGAGCTCCTTCAGGATAGGTGGTTTTCCTGAGGCCTATTGCTATTACTTGGTTGGGTGCTAGCTAGCCCTCAGAGCAGGGCCTCCCTTGATGCTCTGAGTTGGCTTGAGGTCTCATAGGAGGAAGAACACTCCTTCACATGTTGGAGCCAGGCCACTTAGAAATTTCAAGGTGGGCGAGAGTAGTATCTTGAAGGTAAAAGGCAATCTATCTAATACCCACAGAATATGTTTTATGTATTTGTGGTTTTCCGCCTCAGTTATAGAGAAGCTGTTGCTATGCTACATTTTCTCCAGCTTCTCCCATTTCTTTGAGACCTCGAAACATTTGTCTTAAAAAAAACCTCCACAAAACCAAACACAGCATAATAACTAAATCGTTCCAGGTATAGTTTATTTTATGCCATTAATGTCCTCCCATTTCCTACCACTGCAAATCCCCATAATCTGGTTCCTTCTCCCATTATTACACATGGAGTGTTGCATCCTTTTCCTTAATTTTTTGTTTTGCTTTTATTTTCATTTTCCTAATGGCCACGAATGAAAGACTTTTTGGGGGGTAAGAGGACATAGTGGCCTCCTGTCCTTTTCTCTGCCTAGGTGGCTATATTTCTGACATATCCCCCAAAGGGTCCCTTCACAACAATTCTGTCCAAGCTGCACGCCCAAGCTTCTCTCATTTCCTCAGGAGCCAGCAGGCGGCACTTGCAATAAAAATAGACAGCTTCTGTGCGTCAGGAGGGGAGAGGGAGGGTGCTGCCTGACTCCTGTCCTTCAATTTGTTTTCTTTTTAGAAAGTAAAAAGAAACTGGCTCTCAACTCCAGCTTTCCCCCACGTACATTGGAGTAAGCCCCATCGGACATAGGGGTTCTTCTCAATAAACATGCATATGCATAGCATTTTATTTATTTTATTCATGGAAATATTTGTGCACCATCTTTTGGCCTCCAGAAGGGCTCCCAAGGTGGGGTCACAACATTTTAAACAAAAGAAAACCCAACCCTGTTTAAATAAAAACGGAAACCACCAAATCCACTAAAAACCAAACAAAATAAAAACAGCCAGCAAAACTAACATTCAGTTCAAACCCATTACTATTCTGACAAAATGAAGTCAAGCAAGCTGCAAAAGAAGCTATCCCTAAATTAACAAAGGGCCCTAAGAAGAATGGGGGAATCCGCCCAACTTGCACTAATGAAGAATCGATTGGAAAGGCTACGTGCAGGAGGGGAAGGAGAGGTGGTGAGAGGAATGCAGCCATAGGTGGTGGCAGCCAGCATCCAAGGAGACCCCCTGCCTGCCAGGTTTCTTACTTTATCAAGGGCTGTCCTTGTATTTGAAGGTCTGTCTTCTCCAAGTCCAGTTTAAAGATTTAAAAAATCATAAGAGAGAACAGGAGCCTTGACATTGTCCATCAATAGTCAGCACCTAGAAAGTAGTGTACATACCATACATTTAAAGGACATGACTTCCCTCAAAAGATCCTGGGAAGCGTAGTTTACCCCTCACAGAGTGACAGTTCCTAACACCCTTAACAAACTAAAGTTCCCAGGATTCTTTGGGGGAACTCGTGTGCTTTATATGCATGGTGTGTATGCAGCCACAGTCTTCCCCACTATGGTGAGATGCACTGTATTTCTATTTAAGTTATAGTAATTATTTCTAGATTTGTATCCACGATTGGGATGTACAAATGTTATGCAAAGCTGTGTTCTCTTTTGTCTCCTTTTTTGGTAATGCATAAGTGGCCTCTATAGCATGTGTACATGTATGTATGTACACCAGGTGTGGGGATCCTTTGGTCTTACAGATGCTGCTGCTTTGGTCTTACAAATGCTACATCAGCCTCAGCAAGCATGACCAATGGCCAGGGATGCTGGGAGTTGTACTTCAGCAACATCTGGAGGACCAGAGGTTCCCCACGCCTGATGTACACACACACCCTTCTCTGAGCTGCATTGCTGCCAAGCATTGTTATTTTTAAATTGCTGTTAGTAAAATAGAGAGGAATTGCACTCTTAAAACACAACAAAACACAATGCCCCCCACTCAAGAAACATTCCTTTCCACCATTATGCTTCAAAAGTAGCTATTTTCCTCCTTATCGTATGGTAGCCCTGTAGCCAGGATGGAGCAAATGGTTGCACTGCCACTACCCTGAGGTATACTTCATCACCACCCCGGATTTTTGGGGGGATATTGTTCTTTTAATTTGTGACATGACAGACAATGACAGCCTCAGTTTAAAGAATGACCTCTTGTTTTAAGAACAGGAGCAATTTAAGGATAAGACCCTCTGAAAAATTCAGTGAAAGTGCAAAACAAAAGTCTAATCTGGAAGAGCTCCTAAACCTCTGCTCATTCTAGACTGTCCTTGACTGTGAGTGGATTTTTCATGATCACAATCACCCTATAATTATTTCAGTGAACCTGAAAAAAAAAACTAGCCTGTACAGTAACATGACTCTTGAAGAGTTAAATACTAGAACTTTGTATTATGGGCTAGAGTTAGACTCCACCACTTGGATTTTCTTTTGCCCTGCTTTTTAGTTTCAGTTTCAGTTGTGTTCTCTTGCCAGCCAGCACTAAAAAACCATGACAGTAAGAGTTTGTTTGTTTTGTAGTTATTATGATGAGGAGAGCAGGACTGGGTGCTTATTGCTAAAGAGTGAAATAAAGAGAGAACTTAAAGTGATCTGGGGAAAAAACTACCCTAAGTTACCTTTACTCTTTTAAAGCACTCACTATACTCTCAATCATAGTGGCTATTTTTTTTCTTATGTAAATGATGGAAAAGGATGAAAACAGCCCTAGAGGAATAGAAATACTGCTGTGCACGCTACAGTTAGCTGTTTGTCTGGCCACCTAGGCTGTAAGTCAGGCCTAAGTTCTGATTTTCCCAATGTGTGAAGCTCAGTGTGAGGCTTTTTCAGGGTTCCTGGACAGAAAAATAAACCCAGCAACCAGTAAAAAAAAATCCTATTGCTTTCCACAATTAGTTTCCAATCGCTTGGGTAGTCCTTTATACAGCAACCAATAATACATTTTTCCTTGATTGTCCAATGTGATGTTCCTATATTAATGTATATATGGTAAGTGTTGTTGTTTAGAAGATACATGGTAAGTGGAGTGAAAGAGGAGGGGGAGTGAATGGGCAGTAGAATGCTAGATGATTGGCTGAGTGTTTAAAATGGCTGAACGTATAAAAGGAAGAGCGAGAGTGGAATCTGGGGGGAGAAGAGAAAGAGTGGGTTGCTTGGTGGGGTTTGAGAGAGTTGTTTGCCAGGAGAGAGTGGAGAAGGAGGGGGGTGGAGTTCGGATTAGTATTGAGTAAAACCATATGCTTATGTGCCTTAAAAAGAAATCTTGTTAATCTTGTTAGCTTTGTTATCTTTAATAAATACTTAATTTGGTTTACCAAAGGCCTGATCCTTGGTTGGGGTTTCACAGACCAGAAGGGAGGGTAAGGTAATGACCAAGGCTGAAGGGGAACTGTAACAAATGGTGGCAGCGGTGAAGAGAATAACAATACCAGTATTCAGAGTCTCTGGGAATACTAGTATTAGGACGTGACTGGTGGTTGCCTAGCAGGGGGATCTGTTGAGATCTGTGCTAGAGCGGGGAGAGAGAAAAAAATAAAATAAAGGACAGTCCGGACTGGTGGAGTCCCTGGTGGTGCCTAGAGACAGGCAGTAACCACGAGCAGGTAGGAACCTGACAGGGAGAGCCAGGGAAGGACGCCTCACATCCAACACGAAGGAAAACCTAAAAGTCAGGAACAAAACTAGAAGGAGGGACCTTCATGTAGAAGTTAACACCTTCTGGTATCTCCTTGGTCACTGTATCCTTAACATCCTTTTTTCTTATGAAACAAGAAATATGCCAGTCATTAATTCCTGGTGTTCACACTAAATTTTCTGTTAACTTGACCTTTACATAACCCATTTTGTAAGTCTACACACTGTCTACATGGAGGAGTAGTGAGGGGGAAGGTCACTGCCTTTCTCTTCCCCTGGCCTGGCCCTCACATTCTCTCCACCAGTAAGGGGGGGTTGGCTGTAGTTATGCACCTCTCTCCCAAATCCCCCACCTAGAAATGTGGCTGCCCCAGCTAACAAAGAAGCCTGGCTACAGGGCTGCCATGTGGTAAAGCATTATAGGTTTTAATGGGGAAATACCACTCAGGCGTGGTTCTAAGGGGCGGCCAGGTTGGGCACTGGCCCGACTGCCCTGCAGCTACAGGAGCCCCTGGGCCCCCCCTGAGGGGGCTTCCACTCTCCTTCTGTGATCCATGGCACAACCCTCCAAGACACCCGCCATCCCCCCCGCTTCACCTACCTTTCTCTGCTGTTCTTTGCAGCTGCGCACACTGCACGCGCAGGGTTGCCATCAATCAAGATGGCGCCGAGGTTTCTGTAAGGGACTGAAGCCTCTGCCACCATCTTGATTGATGGCAGCAATGTGCACGCTGAATGCCATCAACCAAGATGGCGGCAGAGGCTTCAGTCCCTTACGGAAACCTCGGCCGCCATCTTGATTGATAGCAACCCTGCGCGTGCAGTGCGCGCAGCCACAATGAACAGCAGAGAAAGGTAGGTGAAGCAGGGGGGATGGCAGGGGGTGGCGGGTGGCTCGGAAGGTCTTGGCTTGTGATTCATGGGATCGTGGAAGGGGAGCAGAGGGGCCCAGGGCAGGTTAATGCCCAAGGACCCCCGCATTCCTGGAGCCGGCCCTGATACCACTATATTAAATGCTGAGTGGAACCACCATTCTAATTCTACACCTGTCTGGTTGCAGAACAGTGATGCATCAACAGCTGTAAAGTGTCTTAGGCCCCATCTGCACTATACATTTAAAGCAGTGTTATACCACTGTGGAATGCATACCACAGTCATGGCTTCCACAGAATTCTGTGGGAAGAGGGATTGACTGTTAAACCACTCTGAGAACGGTAGCTCTGTGAGGGGAATAGGGGTCATCTTGCAATTTTCAGCACTACAGTTCCCAGGTTTCTTTGGGGGAAGCCATGTCTATTTAAAATGGTGTGATACTGCATTAAATGTATAGTGCAGGTGGAGCCCTTGTGCAGAGTAAGGATGTGCTAGAATTACGCCCCATTCCAATTTTCCATTAATTTGCTTATTCTCAATTGCTGAGGATCGGATTTTAATGTAGCAAATTCTGCAGCTATGTTTGAAAATGGATTTTTTTTAAAAAAAATCCGCCCCTAAAACATTTATTATAAGAATGATAATTTATTCATATTTCCTTTTAAGATATTGATATTTCCTTCAAAATTTCCTTTAAAAATATCTATATTAATATTGATATTTTTTCTGAGCCAAAAACCCTATGAATCGATAAATGCAGCAGCTAGCAGATACAGAACGAACTCGATTCAATACCAGCCTGTTAGGTTGACAGAATGCTTTTGAGCTGGCACTGGCCAACAGAGCCCTAACGTAGAGCCGCTCCTGGTTCAACCACTTGTCTGGTAGAATGTGTAAAATGTGTCTCTTCAATTTGAGAGGGAGGGTTTATATGGTAATTTTTCCTTCCTTCACGTTTATGAAGTGGAGAAAGGCAATCTTTAATTAAAAACAAGTTGAAACGCCATCAGCTGCCTGGCTCCTTGCAGACAAGCTGTAATTATTTACAAATCTGTTTCATACATACACACACAGTTCCCATACTTCAAAGAAAACTCATCACCAGGCTCCAAATTCTCCAAATTACTTTGCCATCTATCTGAATTATAGTTAGAAGGAGTTCATAATGAGCATCTAATCTCATCCCTCAGATCACGAAAAAAGCACACCGGAGATAGGCTGTGACAAAATTATTCAAATCCAGTCTGATTATCTTCTGATTACTTTTCCTAAGCACAGCTCGCCCACAGGCTTAATGAGTTTTTTGATTGAAAAATAAACACCCAAATGAATGGTAGAAATAACCGATCAAAGCACTCTCTTTAAAGCTAACCATTAAAACGAATAGGAGCAAGAATTGTTGAAACTTGAATAGAGACCTAGATCCTGTAGCAGTTTAAAAGGAAAGCATGTAAAGACAACAGTGTCTTGGGGACAACAGACAGGCGTTATCTGAGAATTAGAGAATGTCAGTAAAATGCCTTCTGTCTCATTTGAGTTAGTATTTTTTTAAAAGCAAGATATTGCAGCTTCTTAATTTCCAGATGACTAAGGGCTGGTTCACATGCCGACTAACTGTGACATTGGTGCTACTTGCATCCCTGTTTAATCTGCATGGTTCTCATGACATTGCAGGCAATCAGAAGCTATAACACAGTTTTCCTGTATCAAACCAATCCAATTTTAATGTGAAAAGGAAAAACCATATCAGGTTCGCTGCGCTCCTCTGTGTTGGTGCTTTGTCTCGATGTTTTTTTTAGTGGGCGTGCTCTCTTATGCCCCATTGCCAGCTCCCTCTGTAGGGTTGCCAGGCTCAGGGCCCGAGAACGATTCTGTATCTTTAAGAGAAGAGAAAATTCAGCCAGGTGGAGGTTTTCTTGCAATACTGTAATGGAAAAAACCACAAGGTGAAATTCTCCCTTCCCCCTGCACAACTTTTAAAGACACAGAAGACCTCTTGGTCCTGCACTTGGCTGAATTTTCTCTTCTCTTAAAGATACAGAATTGTTCTCAGGCCCTGAGCCTGGCAACCCTATCCCTCTCTCTCTGCCACCCGCAAAAGCTGCCTTTTACTCCTTCCCCCCAATTCAGTTTCATACAGTTTCATGTCAATTGCACCCCCAAGTTCTCCTGGCTGCCAGGTGTGCAATTGACAAGAAACACTGAAACTGACAAAAAAATTCTCCATTAGCAATATTGGTACTCCGGAGGGAGTATGCATGTAATATTAGGGGTGGGGCCACAAGGAAACAGCAATACTAAACCTTTCCAGAGGAATGCCGACTTGTGTGAAAGGAAAACAGTGGGTATGAAGGTAGGAAGTGTGAACCTTGCAAATTTACTGCGATGCCAAAAGCTGCGTCTTTACTGCGAAGTTTCACTCCTGTGTGAATGAGCCCTAAATCTCTGAGGCTTCCTGTTTCTTAAAGGGGCATGACTGTTCAAAGTTTATTTTACTGTGATGTCAATTTGTTACAATCTTCATGTTTATCAAAAGAAACTGAAAATACTGATCAACAGGGAGTACAGGATCAGGTTAAGTGTTAAGTAATGCAGCATGGTCTATAATTTCTGGGAAGGTGAGTAGTGATCTGATACCAAGCTATCCCATATAAGGGCTAAGGTGATGCATTGACGTGGGAATGTGTGGGTGACATTTTCCTGTCAAGGGCTGCATGCTGTTAGGGGCTGCATGCTGCATGAGGGCAGGGCACAAAGCAGATAGTGGGTGGAGTCAGGCAGGGCCACCTCCACTAATAATAATAATAATTTAATTTTTAGGCCGCCTATCTGGCCGAAGCCACTCTAGGCGGCGTACATATTAAATTCAATAAAATACAATAATACAGTAAATACAGTAAATACAATAAAATACAAATAATCAACAGTGACAAAATAGCAGCAAATGTAGTACATAGCAACGGGCATTGAGTATATAATTAGCCCATCCCGATAGTCCCAAAGGCCTGACCAAATAGCCAAGTTTTTAAGGCTCGGCGGAAGGTATCCAGGGAAGGGGCATGTCGAAGATCGAATGGGAGGGAATTCCAGAGAGTGGGGGCCGCCACCGAAAAAGCCCTCTCTCTAGTCCCCACCAACCTAGCTACTTTTGTTGGTGGGATTGAGAGAAGGCCCTGCATGGCTGATCTTGTCGGGCGGCATAGTTGGCGACGCTTGGAGGTGCTCCTTCAGATAAACCAGGCCGAAACCGTATAGGATTTAAAGGTTAACACCAACACCTTGAATTGGGCCCGGAAAATTACTGGAAGCCAGTGTAGATTAAATAATACTGGTGTAATATGATCACGGCGACGGCTGTTTGTAAGTAAACGAGCCGTCGCATTCTGTACCAGTTGAAGTTTCCGGACCGTTTTCAAGGGTAACCCCACGTAGAGCACATTGCAGTAGTCTAATCGAGAGGTGACCAGGGCATGTACTACCAGTGGGAGCTGATGAACAGGGAGGTAGGGTTGCAGCCTGCGTATGAGGTGTAGTTGGTACCAGGCTGCCCGGCTCACTGCTGAAATCTGAGCCTCCATGGACAGCCTGGAATCAAGAACAACCCCAAGGCTGCGGACCTGGTCCTTCAGGGGTAATTGTACCCCATTAAACCTCAGGTCAACAGGACCCAGCCTACCCCTGTCTCCCACAAGCAGTACCTCGGTCTTGTCAGGATTTAGCTTCATCCTGTTCCTTCCCATCCATCCACTCACAGATTCCAGGCACTTGGACATGGTCTCCACAGCCAACTCTGGTGAAGACTTAAATGAGAGATAGAGCTGTGTGTCATCCGCATATTGGTGACACCGCAGCCCAAATCTCCTGATGATAGATCCCAGCGGCTTCATATAGATGTTAAATAGCATGGGAGAGAGGATAGAACTAGTGGTCAGCAGGGCGATGGTGCTTACTGGACCTTCTGTCACTGGTGTCACTGTGGCTTACTGGGATGGGCGAGTTGGTGGCAAGGCTGGCACAGTGCAAATGTGCCAGCAGAACCACTCTGGTGTAGCCTGCCAGGGCATTTGCACCATACTGACTTCACTGCCTCCTCACACCTATCCTTCCTGGTAAGCCATGGTGACATGAGGTCAGGTAAGCACCCCTGTCCCACTGATCACTGCTGTCCACGGCTTTCTCTGTCTCTCTCTTTCTGACATCCTTTTTTCTTTCTTTTTGCTAGAGAATAGAGAACTTTTAAAATTAGGCTGAGGACTGCATAGAAGTTTTGCTGCCTCTCCATAAAAGTATAGTTCCAAAGTTTTGGCATCTGAATGAGAAAATTCCCTAAGTTGTTTCACTACTACTACTACTACTACTACTACTACTACTACTACTATTTAACACTTTGCTGCCCTTCAAAGCCCCCCACCCATCAGTTGGCTGAAGCAGCTGCCTAACTGCCTGATGGTAAGGGCAGCCCTGCTAAGGTTGCAGATTGCCCACCATTGGACTAGGGTGTCAGCCAGCTACTTTCCTTCCATTGTTCCAGACAGAGGAAGAGAAATTGTATATGATCCCCAACTTATTTCCCCCTTTTGAGCAACATTGGGCAGGAATCACTATTTCCCCTGTCACCTTTGAAATAAAAGCTAAACATGGTGCACCAGAATCTTTTTACTTCTGCACATGAATTGTTCTGAACTGTTGTGATTGATGCCTTGTAGCAAATGCTTGCATCGCATATGGAAACTTTGGGGGTATTTGCTTTGTGCTGTACTTAATGCAGTCAGGTTCTTCCTTTTCCCTTTTGTGGTCTGGATTTTTCTACCTGTTTATATGGTCTGTAGGACCATAGTAAACCTTCACACTGACCTGAGTTAGTGTTTACAGTAGTTCTTTGTTTATACAGCTAAAGGTATCATCTTTCATTCCTTACTGGACCAGCATGACAACAGCACTCTGCTAATCTTTTGTAGTATATAAGCACAGGTGATTGTTTCCTCTTTTATTTTTATTTATTTATTTATTTATTTATTTATTTATTTATTTATTTTATTAAGCTTATATACCGCCCAACTAGCAAACAGCTCTCTGGGCGGTGAACATAAAAACATATACAATAATAAAATTACAGGATCTAATACAACAAGTATATAAAAGTACACCATCTAAAATAAAATTACAACATTTACTCAAATTAACTTAGATTAAAATGCCTCAGAGAAGAGAAAGGTTTTAACCTGGCGCCGAAAGGATAATAGTGTCGGTGCCAGGCGTACCTCCTCGGGGAGACTATTCCACAATTCGGGGGCCACCACTGAGAAGGCCCTAGATCTTGTTACTACCCTCCGGGCCTCCCTATGGGTCGGGACCCAGAGGAGGGCCTTCGTAGTAGACCGTAGTGTACGAGCCGGTTCATATCGGGAGAGGCGTTCCAGCAGATATTGTGGTCCCGCGCCGTATAAGGCTTTATAGGTTAGTACCAACACTTTGAATCTGGCCTGGAAGCATATTGGAAGCCAGTGCAGGCGAGCCAGAACAGGTGTTATATGCTCAAACCGCTTGGTTCTTGTTAGCAGTCTGGCCGCCGCATTTTGCACTAGCTGTAGCTTCTGAACCGTCTTCAGAGGTAGCCCTACGTAGAGCGCGTTACAGTAGTCCAAACGTGAGGTTACCAGAGCATGTACCACTGATGTAAGGTCCTCCTTACTCAGATAGGGACGTAGCTGGGCTACCAACCGAAGTTGGTAGAACGCATTCCGTGCCACCGAGGCTACATGAGCCTCGAGTGATAGGGAAGAGTCTAAAACGACTCCCAGACTACGAACCTGCTCCTTTAGGGGGAGTGTAACCCCGTCCAGGACAGGGTATGTATCCACCGTCTGACCAGAGAAACCATCCACCAGCAGCATCTCAGTCTTATCAGGATTGAGTCTCAGCTTGTTCGTTCTCATCCAGTCCATTGTCGCATCCAGGCAACAGTTCAGCACATAGACCGCCTCACCTGAAGAAGATGAAAAGGAGAAGTAGAGCTGCGTGTCATCAGCATACTGATGACAACGCACTCCAAAACTCCGGATGACCGCACCCAACGGCTTCATATAGATGTTAAAAAGCATGGGAGAACCGAACCCTGCGGGACCCCATATTGGAGAACCCACGGTGTCGAGCAATGTTCCCCAAGTATTATCTTCTGGAGATGGCCCACCAAGTAGGAGCGGAACCACTGCCAAGCAGTGCCTCCAACACCCAACTCCGCAAGCCTCTCCAGAAGGATACCATGGTCGATGGTATCAAAAGCTGCTGAGAGATCAAGGAGAATCAACAGAGTTACATTCCCTCTGTCTCTCTCCCGACATAGGTCATGAAACAGGGCAACCAAGGCCGTCTCAGTGCCAAAACCGGGTCTGAAACCCAACTGAAATGGATCTAGATAATCGGTTTCATCCAATAGCGCCTGGAGCTGGTTAGCAACCACTCGTTCCAAGATCTTGCCCAAGAATGGAACATTCGCCACTGGTCTATAGCTGTTGAAGTCCTCTGGGTCCAAGGAAGGTTTTTTCAGAAGTGGTCTCACCGCCGCTTCTTTCAGACAGCCAGGGACCACTCCCTCTCGCAAGGAGGCATTTATCACTTCCTTGGCCCAGCCAGCTGTTCCCTCCTTGCTAGTTTTTATAAGCCAGGAGGGGCAAGGATCGAGTACCGAAGTGGTTGCACGTACCTGTCCAAGCACCTTGTCCACGTCCTCGAACTGAACCGACTGAAACTCATCCAACAAAACATGACTAGACTGTGCTCCAGACACCTCATTAGGACTAACTGTCATAAAATGGGAATCTAGGTCCCGGCGAATGCATAAGATCTTATGCTGGAAGCGCTCAGCAAACTCATTACAGCGGGCCACCGATGTATCTGCCATGTCCTGTGGACCTGGATGGAGTAGCCCTCGGACGACTCTAAAAAGCTCAGCTGGGGGGGAGACAGATGACTTAATAGTGGTGGTGAAATGTTGTTTCTTCACCGCCCTCACCGCTCCTACATACAGCTTGGTAGAAGCACAAACCAGCGCATAATTGCATTCGTCGGGAGTTCGTCTCCAGCTCCGCTCAAGCCGTCTCCTATCTTGCTTCATCGCTCTTAGCTCTGGAGTATACCAAGGAGCTGTATGAGCTCTACAAAGGAGAGGGCGTGCAGGAGCGATCGTGTCCACTGCCCGGGTCATCTCTGCATTCCACAGATTAGCCAGGGCTTCGACAGGAGCGCCAGTCCTATCAGCCGGAAAATCCCCCAGAGCCCTTTGAAAACCTTCAGGATTCATTAGTCTCCGGGGGCGGACCATTTTAATAGGTCCCCCACCCTTGCAGAGGGAGAAGGCCACTGAAAGTCTAAACTTCAGCAAGCAGTGATCTGGCCATGACAAAGGGAGAGATGTAAGACTCCCCACATCCAGATTACTATCCCCATGTCCAGTAGCAAAAATAAGGTGGAGAGTATGCCCCGATGTATGTGTTGGGCCACTAACATGTTGAGACAGCCCCATGGTTGTCATGGCATCCATGAAGTCCTGAGCTGCCCCAGACAAAGTAGCCTCGGCATGGATGTTGACATCCCCCAGTACTAATAGTCTGGGGGATCTCAACAATACCTCTGAGACCACTTCCGTCAGCTCAGTTAGGGAAGCCATTGGGCAGCAAGGTGGGCGGTATACCAAAGGATTCCCAGTCTGTCCCTCTGGCCCAACACAAGGTGCAAACACTCCAGACCAGTAATTGCATGAGTGGTGAGTGAGATGGAACTCTTATAGACCACAGCAACCCCACCTCCCCGACCCTCAGATCTACCATGATGCTGGACCAAATACCCTGGTGGGCAGAGCTGGGAGAGACTAACTCCTCCCTGCTCACCCACCCAGGTCTCGGTTATACATGCCGGATCGGCTGCCTCGTCCATAATCAAATCATGGACGAGGGAGGTTTTATTTTGTACCGATCTGGCATTAAAAAGCAGCAACTGGAGATCTGAGGGTTGGCTGAGAGGACAACCAACAACCCTGCGGATATGAGAAGGACCAGAACAAGGCACAGGCACTACATGTCTGGGCCACGTTCCCCTTACCTGGCACGTCCTTCTCATAACACCATACCTCCCTCTGCCCGTCACTACGGCAATTGGGGCCTCCTCAAGTCTCCCCACTTGATAGAAAGGCCTCTTCCCCAGGCACATTGTAAACTATAAATACAAAAACTCATAAAAATAAAAACTCATATAAATAAAAAATACACATTCACTCATAACATACATTCATACAGACAGCCACACATTCAGTTTACACTCTCACTGGCTCTCCCGCCTGGGCAGTGATGGTCCTCTTCTCCTTGCAGGCACTGGATCTCCCAAGCCCCCTCAGCCAGCCGGCTTATATATCCCCTCCAAAGAAGGGACAGCTGGAACAGTATCAGGCACAGCTGGCTGAGTACCTGGGGCTTGGTCCTGCAAGGTGCCCTCTTCCCAAACATAGGAGCCAGAAGCTTGGGGAACTCCACCTCTTGGTGCATGAATTTTGGGTCATGTGATATACAGAATATATGTTACTTAGGCCCCATCTGCACCATGCATTTAAAACAGTATTGTGCCACTTTAAGCAGTCATGGCTTTCCCCCTCCAAGCACCCTGGGGACTGTAGCTTGTTCAGGGTACTGAGAGTTGTTAGGAGTCCCCTATTCCCCTCACAGAGCTCCAATTCCCAGAGTTCCCTGGGAAGAAAGATTTATTGTCAAAACACTCTGGGAACTGCAGTTCTGTGAGGGGAAAAAGGGTCTCCAAACAACTCTCAGCACCCTTCACAAACTACAGTTCTCAGGTTTCTTTGTGGAAAGACACTACTGTTTAAAGTGGTATGATATTACTTTAAATATATAATGCAGGTGGGGCCTTAGTCCTATCTTCAGTGATTCACACAGGAACAAAGAAAGGAGGGAACCAAAATGCCTACCTGTTTGGAAGTAGCTTCAGTTGAGTTCAGACTGTAGAACACATAAGAGACCCAGACGCAGAGAAAAAGTGTATAAATGCTCAGTGTGGAAATGTTTTCAATTATAATGGATCTCTTAAGAAATACAAGAGAATTCACATGGAGAGAAGCTGCATATGGAGAAAAGCTTCAGTCAGAAGGGAAATCTTATGATACATTAGATAATCTACACTGGAGAAGGACAATTTCAGTGCATGGAATGTGGGGAAAGTTTCAGTTAGAAAGGAGACCTTGCCAAACATTTAAAAAAATGAAGCCTGGAGAGAAACTATATGTGTGTATAACCTTAAACATTTTTGCTGAAAAAAATAACGATTACGAATAGTGGTTCCCAGACTTTTTTCCCCATGGACCACTTGAAAATTGCTGATGGTCTTGGCAGATCACTTAATGATTTTTCTGCCTGTTGTGGCAATTGTAACATCAAGTGTCAGGTGCTGCATGCTTTTTAATTGTATTTTTTTGCCTCTTTTATTACTATTATCTATTTAAGGCATTTATATACAAAGTGGTTTACATTGATTTATTTATAAAAATATTTATATGCCACTATTTTTGTAAAAAAATACCAAAGTGGTTTACAACATTTATAAACACAGAATAAAAATTTAAAATCAGAAATCAGTTAACTAGCGATTGTAGAAAGATATTGTCTCAATTGCCAACATAAGCTTGGTGGCATAGAGAAGTTCTGAGCAGGCATTTTAAAATCATAATAAAAGGTGTTTGCTGAATCTCTATTGGCAGAACATGCCACAGGAATGGGCCAATAACATTAAAGCCTTGAGTTCTTATTGCTCTCAGATGAGCCTCGCCAACTCAGGGAATGATCAATGATGTTCTGGCAGATTATCTCAGTGATCGAGCTGGATATATGGGTTCAGGTGGTCCCTAAGGTACCCTGGACCTAAGTTGTTCAGGGCTTTGTAAATTAATACAAGGACCTTGATCCTGGCTCGGTAGTGGATGCATTTTATCATATTACAATTTGCATTCCATAGAATTAAAACTGTAATACAATAACATACAATATAAGAAATAAAAGAAGCAATAAAAATACAATTAAAAATCAATTTGACTATATAATGTGGACATGCTGTGCACCACCTGAATGCAGCTTATGGACAACAGTTTGGCGACCTCTGATGTATAAGATACTGAGCTATCACTCTGAAATGGAACAATAAAGATCAGACATGAGAGTGGTCACAAGAGCTTGGTCATTATATACATTTTGATATCTGCAAGCGTAGAGGAAAACAAAATAATAGCAAAATGTTATTACTATGTTATGCTATACAAATTGTGTTCCCTAATTTTATGCTTTTACGTAAGCCATGTTTGGAGGTCTTTTTGTCATGGAAGGTGGCTTAAACATATCTCAAATAATAATAATTGAGAATACATTTGTGTTTATTGTGTTTATACAGTTGGTATATAGTGGTGTTGTCTTAGGTCTGGAACTGAGGAAAGATGAGGTCTTTAATTAGACAAACATCTGTTGGAAAAAACCACCCTCATACTGGGTCTATGTATTTTTTCTGTGTAAAGTATCTAGGCACTGTAAATGCTGAGCAATAAAATAACAATAGCATAAATAAAGAATATATTTCATCTATTTCAAATTACAGATCATGTTGTGCAATCATGTAAATTATGCACTAAAGTTGTTACTTTATGGAAACATATTTTTGATCTAACAATACAAGACTTTTCTAGGAAGGATCGTTTTATCAGTTTCCAAGCTTTTCAATTCCTTGTAGTGTCAAGTGATGTCTCACTATACAGAAGGAACTGGCTGGAATAACCTTTATGTGGAATCTCTGATATGTTGATCATTCCAATAACACAGACAAGAGATATGAAACTAAAATTGCTTTGAAACCATATTTTCAGTCTTTCTTACTAAGTTAGACTTGAATAATTTGGATATGTTAATAAAAGGGTGTGGTGTATTGATAGAATATTGGGATGCCATAGCATTTGGATGAGAAGTACAGAGAAGAAAAAGAAAAAGCTAAAAGATATGCACCTTATTAATTAAAGGAAAGGCAGACTGTTGTAACATACCAGAAATTCCTTTCAGCTTAATTAAAAATATATCTTTACAAAAACCCCAAGATATTGAATTGAGTTTTAAAGGTTCAATATTATAGGTACCTAGCCAGGAATTACTAACTGACTAGCATGAAATTAGATGATGGCAAGAGTTTCTACTAATTTTCCCCCTTCTCTTTGCAAAATAAGTTTAGGAAATTCAGGTTGAGCTGTTTTTAGGGTAACCAATCAACTATTTCACTGACCAAACCAATAAAACTGTTTTCTGGCAGTTCCAACATCAAAGTCTGAAAAGTTTCAGAGCTGACCTGGCACAGTCTTGTTTGCTATTGACCATACTCCCCCCAGTTCCCATTCCCGAATTCCTAAATCTCCGTTCATCCATTTGTCATGCTTACCTTACTTTTGAGGTGCCCAAAGGGTGTTTGCTAGTGTCCTTCCTTTCGTTCTACAAATCATCTTACCTGTGGTCTGCACCCTGCAGTCTTCCCCAGGTGTCTGTGCTTCAGTTACAGGGCAGAGGAAGAGATCATGAGGTAACTCCTCCTGTGGGGACGTTTTAGTTCAGGAAGTGTGGGCAGCCAAGGGAGACTGCGGAGTCCTGGAGAAATGTTTACTGGAAAGAAAAACCCATACATCATCTTGATTGGCCTTCCTGAGTAATTTTTTCTCTTGCTTGCTGTATGGAGGCTGGAATATTATTATGACATTGGAATTTTGAGGTTGTTTTTATTTTTGTGAATCTGTTTTATTCTTATTTCTTTCTTTTATTTATTTAAGACATTTATATACCGCTTAATCATTGGCATTTTTAAGTGGTGTACATAAAAATGAGCCATACATAAGATGAAACAATAAAATCTACATAATAATAATAATAATAAATTTTTATTTAGCAGACGCCCATCTGTCCGACTGAACGGACACTCTGGGCGACTTACAATATAAAATACAATATAAAATACAGTCTACTCATATACATAATCATCACATTATTAATATCATAACATCTCATCTGAAGACCATCTTACATTAATACAGTGTAAAACCTAACCCACCCCAGAGATCCCATAGGCCTGCCTGAAGAGCCAGGTCTTCAAGGCTCGGCGAAAAGTCAGCAGGGAGGGGGCATGCCGAAGGTCAAAGGGAAGTAAGTTCCAGAGGGTGGGGGCCACGATCGAAAAGGCCCTCTCCCTGGTCCGCACCAACCTAGCTGTCTTAGTCGGTGGGACCGAGAGAAGGTCCTGTGAGGCTGATCTTGTTTGGCGGCATATTTGGTGATACTGGAGGCGCTCCTTCAGATAAACTGGGCCGGAACCGTATAGAGTTTTAAAGGTTAAAACCAACACCTTGAATTGGGCCCGGTATACAACTGGTAACCATAAAACCAAACACTAGGTTAATATGCCTGCAGGAACAAGAAAGTCATAGGCATGGGCCTAAAGTTCAAGAAGGGGGTGCCTGTCTAATCTCAGGAGGGAGTTCCACAGGCTTGAGCTTCACTACACTGAATGCCAACCACCAACAAGGACCCCCCCCGTGATCTCAGTGATCAAGCCAGGATATAACAAATCAGGTGATCCTTAAGCTATCCTGGACCTGGGATATCTTAAGGGTCTTATAAATTAATACAAGAATCTTGAGCCAGGCCCAGTAACATATGAGCAGCCACTTCATGCTTTTAAGCACTGGAGTTATGTGCTGGTGGTAGTCTGTTCCCATCAACAGTCCTGCTTCAGCATTTTGCACCAGTTGGAGCTTCTGGACCAGGCTCAAGAGTAGCCACACTGCAATAATCAAGCCTTGAGGTTACCAATGCATGGATCACTGCAGCCAGGCTATCCATGTCCAAGAATGGCTGTAGTTGGCGCACCATCCATAGCTGGTAAAAGGTGCTTCTAGCCACTGAGGCTACATGAGCTTCAAGTGACAAAGTTGGATCTAGGAGCACCCTCAAACTACATGCCTGTTTTTTTAGAGGGAGAGTAACCCCATCCAGAACAGGCAAATGACCAATCTCTTGGACACTGGAACTACCCACCCACAGTGTCTCCGTTTTCCCAGGGTTCAAACTCAGTTTATTAGTCCTCATCCATTCTACTTCTGCATCCAGACAACATTCCAGACCATGCTCAGCCTCTGATTCAGATGCTATGGAGAAACAGAGCTTGCCAACACACATGGCAAGTAATATCAATCCAAACAAAAAAATTTTAGCAGCTTGGTATTTTATTTTTTTGCCTTTGTCCATTATTGTTCATACGATTTTGGCTGAGTAACTCTTCTTCCTAAGATTAGACTCACACAATCATTGTCTTGAATTTACAAAGACTTCACTGTGACTTAAATATGATGATCAAGAAGAATGAAAAGAACATGATCAAGCCCTATACTAGCAATTTATTTGGACTGTTAGCATGTGGGTAGGCAGGGACAGGGAGTCAGTGGGCATACCTACATCATATTACATTTTTGCATAGTTTCTCTCCTTTGGAGGAAATAACATGTAGCTGCATTTTAACCAAACTGTAAAGAAAACCATTTTGGAAGCCTTCCAGTATCGCAGGAGTTAATGCTTCTAAATCCTGATATGATACAGGTGAGAAACAGAACTGGACTTTAAAAAAAAATTATTCACAGCTCCTAAGGTTTGCCATTTAAAAGCAATTTTCAAGTTTGGTGTCTTCAATTTTCTTCCAAGAGCAACAGAAATTAGGTGCGAGTCTGCCTGTACATAATACATTTCCAGCTAGGCTGCAATGAACAGAAAATCATTTCTTATAATCAATTTTATTCAAATAGACTATGAATAAATTCTGTGCCTTCATTGTCTCACATGATGAAGGAGGCTGGTAATAATAAAAAAGTGATAAAATGGGGAAACTGCCAAGACCATGAATGGATTTTTATATCTCATACTGATTAGACTCATGCTGTGTAAGGATAAATGTATTCTGCACTGCTGTACACAAGCTTGTGTGGAGTTATTTTGAACCTGGTCTAGTCTGTGGAGTACCAGAAACAGGTGTCGTGCCATTAAACAGCAAGGACATTTAATTTCATCCAGTTATTTTTTTTAATATATAATTCTCCTGTAGTTTCTTTCTTTCTTTTTTCTTAAAAGCATTCATGGTGTTTTAGTGCCATTTTAAAACAAGCTGAGCTTACAGGTATGCATATAATAAGCCAAAGCAGTGGAACCTGTGGGTGAATGTAAGGGACAGGAGCAACAGCCATTATCCTGTTTTACAGTGCAGCAGCAGCCCCTTTGTATTAGGGACAAGTTGGATAGGAGTGGGCTGTGAACTTGACACTTTGGAGGACAAACACAGGACCCAGTAAACTGGAAGAGTAAAGCTCAGAGGTGGACTGAAGTGTATATATTTCTGGATGGATGGGAATAGCCTTGTGGTGCATTCTCACTCACCTCACTGATGTTCTCACAACCTTCCCTCCTTCCAGTAAACTGTATTGGCATAGGCAGCAAAGGAAGACCAAACAGACCATGTTGAGTTAAAGGGGCTACTGTTTTATTAAATGGGATACACAAACAGGTGGTGAGTGACTGCCGTTTTATCACAGTGGACAGCGTTGCAAAATCAGTTGCCTCAGTTCTGCAGACATCATTGCAAATCAATGGGCTAAGAGCCCCAGAGGCCAAGCTTTATGTCTGTGTCCCCAATACTGTAAGAACTGCAGGGTGCCTGGATTTTGTGTCTGTTCATTGTTATGTTATGTTATGTTATTTATACCCTGCCTTTCGGCCAAAGGCCCTCAAGATGGCTTACAAAGGGAAATAAACACAGATATAAAATACATCAACAAAGGCAAAACAATTTACAAAAATTAATACCATATAATACTATTTACAAAAATTAAATAACAAATAACAGTAATTAAGAAAAAATAACCAGGAAAGGCTTTCCATCTCGCCCGAACTTGCAGCTATTTCAAGGGGCAGTACACCAGTCCGAGACGACAAGTGGCAGTTCATGCGGTGTTACCATGGCAACAAAGAGGAATGACCTCAATTTAACAGGCAAGACCTTACTGCTTGAGGGCTCCTTCTGGTGGAAAGGAAGAACAAGAAAGACTGGGTTTGGGGGCTGATGAGGCAGTTTCCACCACTATGCCATCTAGAAAATAAAACCTCCCAACTATTTATGCCTGACCGAGGGCATGTATGGCTGCGTTTTCCAGCACCTCTACTTTCTGGCCCTCCTCTCCTGGCATCACCACAAGGTTCACCATTGCTCGGGCCACAGCCTCTGTGGGGACAAAGAGGAGTGGGGAAGAAGTGTGCTACCACTCCTAAGACTTTGCTGGCCATCCACTTCCCTGGACGAGACTCCTGACGATCACACAGTAGCACAGCTGGCCTAAATATGGAACAACAGTCGAGCCCAACTGCTTGGACCCTAGCTTCTGCTTCACCCTTAACCCGAGGTACAAGAAGCGGCTGGAGCTATCTGCATCTTTGGTCGACTGCAGGACAAAGTGGTGACATCCACCGACTTTGGCTAGTGTTGCTGAGTGCTCAACGTAGTCACGGTCGGCACGCACAAATCCATCTGCTCCAGCTTTGGCCTTGGTTGTTCCCAGGCAGCAAAATCCAATGTCATGGCCTTGGAAGGCAGCTGCAGATTCATCCAGTTTCTCAAAGTTGACAAGCTCTTGGGACACGTTGGTGTAAAGCGGTCCTTCCAAATTCAGCTTCTGGCAACCAATGAGCGTCACCTTGGAGAACTGCCGCCACAAGATCTCAGCTAACAGTTCTTTCCCAGTTTCACCAAAGGCACCCAAGATAACACAGGTTTGATTCTTCTCCCGGAAACGCTCCTCAAGACTCTTCAGTTCCTCTGGTTTAAGGGCAGCCATTCTGCGGCAAAAGCGGAGGAGAGGGGTAGACAACCACCCGCTCTTCTCTTTCCTTCTACCAGCTTTACATAGGTAGCTGCTTAAAGCAAGGTCAAACTATTTCTTCCAACTAATCAAGTCTTGTCAACTCTGATGGGTAGTGATCATGTTTGGATGATCAAATCTCAACTTATGAAGCTTAGTTATATGAGCCTTTTGCACCTTTCCTCCTCCCTGTGTGATGTGCAGCAATGAAACTAGGCTTCTAATTAACCATAGTTTTTCATTTCATCTGAACCAGGAAACTTAGGCTACCAGCTTTGGAACAAGTTAGAAGATTACACCACAGGGCTTGTTCTGAAGCTGGTGACCATAGTTTTCCAGTCTGGATGAATGGTTCATTGCAGACTTCCTGGTTTAATTGCATCTCGTGCAAAGTGAGAACAAAGGGACTGGATGCACAAGCAAAATGCTCGTGCATATCTCAGCTTAATAACAAGCTATTACTGTCTGAAGATCAGACAGCAACTGCAGTAGGGAAGGGAAGGAAGATCACCTGAGCAGAGAGGGTAATGTTTTTCTTATATCTACCCCCTGCTCCAGAAGCAACAGATGCCAACTAACATTTGAGCAGATAGAGGTATGGCAGACCAGTTGGGTGAGACTCACTGCCATCATCTGAGTCTCATTCCCCATAAATATGGGCAGCTAGTGCTTGGGGTTGTACAGCACCACTTTCAGAGATGAGAGCTCTTGAATGGACCCTACCGTGGTCAGACCTTGTGGGAATCACAGAGACCTTGGTGGGTGAGCTGTGTGTGCCTGACCTGTCCCAGTTCTGCCCTCAGGAGAACCAAGGGGCAGCAGTGCTGCTATATACAAAAAAGATAGTGTGCTTGGGTGCCAGTATTGAGTGTTTCTATCTGGTGTTGGGTCAAAGAGATAGAACAGGGATCCACTGTGTGTGTAAAACACATCCCACAGCTCAACAGATTCCCTGTCTAAACTGGCCGAGGAGCTCTCAGAGGTGATGTTAGAGTACCCCAAGACAATTGT
The DNA here is from genome assembly GCF_030035675.1 of Rhineura floridana. Taxonomy (NCBI): domain Eukaryota; kingdom Metazoa; phylum Chordata; class Lepidosauria; order Squamata; family Rhineuridae; genus Rhineura; species Rhineura floridana. The sequence goes on from NC_084480.1 coordinate 48,691,335, forward strand.
ATTGGGGAACTTCAACATCCATTCCACTGCTGCCTCATCAGGGTAAACTCAGGCCTCCATGACAACTAAGGGGGTGTCTCAATACATCATTGGCCCAACACATTTCGCAGGTCATACACTTGGCCTGGTTTTTGCCACTAATGGTTCCATAGTTGGGGGTGTTCTTCTTACACCTTTGCCATAGATTGACCATTTCCTGATTGGGTTTGATCTGACAGTAGCAGACCTCTCGTTGGGGTGAGGGAACCAATTGCTATGGTGCACCTCCAGAAACTTAGGAAACCTCAAGGATTTCTGAATGCTCTGGGACACTGGCATGTTGGACATTTCTGTCGAGATTCTGATTTCACTATAAAATGGTGAGATGAAAACAAATATATAGAGGACTGCCCCTAAGTGCCCTCTACAATATGGTGGAGGCCAGAGTGCACTCTGACTTACCGAGAAGATTCAGACAATGAAAGAGGTTAGACAAGGGCTAGAGCACAAGTGGTGCAAATCTCATAGTAAAGCCAATCGAACAGAGTTGAACTTATCATGCAGTGGTGATAGTGGTGAAGAGGAATTACTTTTCCACCACCATTTGTACCACAAGCAGCTTTCCAACAGAGCTTTTAAGAGTGATTAAGGGACTAGTGATCTGACTCACAGACTGTAAGATCTGAAACATCTGTAGTCTGCTGTGATATATTTGTTAGGCACTTTGAGTTTAATATTGTTCACCTCTGTTCTGACCTTGATGCTGCCATTAGGACAGTTTTGGAGGTTGTGTCCAGAAAACTGTCTGGACATGGCAACTGGGATCAGTTTCAGTTAATGTGGCCTGAGGCTGTGGAGAAGACACTTGAAGGAGTGTGGTCAGCTACTTGTTCTCTTGACCTTTGTCCTTCATGGCTTCTTAGTGCCAGTTGGAGGAGGTTGGCAGGGTGGGTCCAGGGAGTGGTCAATGCCTCATTGTGAGAAGGGGGGGTGTCCCCACAACCTTGAGATGGTGGTGTGTCCCCTCCTTAAGAGGTCCTCCCTGGACCCAGAGGTTTTAAATAACTACTGTTCAATAGCCAATATTTCCTTTTGGGGCAAGCTGCTTGAGCTGGTTGTGGCCATGCAACTTCAGAATACTTAGATAAAGCAGATTATCTGGGTCCATTTCAATCTAGCATCAGGTTTGGGTGGCACTGAGACAGCTTTGGTTACTCTGGCTGACAACTTGAGACCAGGGGAGTGTGACCCTGTTTATTCTCCTTGATCTCTCAGCAACCTTTGATACCACCAACCATAGTATCGTTCTGGGCTCTCTGGGTTGGGAACTGTGTTAAGCTGTGATAGGATGGTGGTTCTGCTACTACCTGCAGGGCTGTTTCCAGAGAATAGCACAGGGTGACTTCTGCTTGGCCCCATGGCAACTAAGCTCTGGGGTCCTATAAGGTTCCATTCTCTCCCCAGTGCTATTTAATATCTAAATGAAGCTACTGGGTGTGATCATCAGCGACTTTGATATACAGATGACATCCAGCTCTATATCACCATACCATCTGAAACAGATGTAGCTTTGTTGGTGCTGAACTGGTGCCTGGAGGCAGTAATGGGCTGGATGAGGGCCAGGAAACTGAAGCTGAATCTTGACAAGATGAAAGTACTGTTCATCGGTGGTTCCCATTCCCAGGAAATGGGGATTTGGACTCTTCTAGATGGAGTTGCCAGTACGTAGTCTGAGACTGTTCCTAGATCTATCTCTGTCATTTAAGGCTCAAGTGACTTCACTGACAAGGAATGCTTATTTCCAGTTCCAGCATTTCATTCATATACAAAAGCCACACTCCATGCTTTCTCTGACACTAAATGCTCTGCCATGTTAATTGGCATTTGCTAAAACAATCAGCTGCTGTTTTTGAGCCTGGGACTTCTAAGCAGACGGCTTAGCACAACTGGCCCAGTATATTTTCGGTTCTTCAAGGATAACCCTTCATGCTGCAATGTTTCATGCTGGTCTTATGCACAAATAATTCCCAAGCCACCAGACATCATCAGGCTGTTTATAGGTAATGATAATAACATTTCCCTCCATTTTATTAGCTAGATCCAGGTGCCAGAGGCATGGTATTATCAAGCAGAACTATTCATATAGCCATGCTGCTTTTCCTGGTCTCACATTGCCGGGGTCATGAACATATGGTGATTACTGCTTTTCTAAATCCACTTATTTGATTATATGCATTATTCATCAGGTTTGTTTTTCATTTTTATTGTGCCCTAAAGTGTGTTCTTCAGGAATCAAGATCACAATCTGGAATCTTTATTTCTAATGAAAGATTTAACAGCATATGGTATTTTCAGGGTCTATGTTACTAGTACTGATATTTAAGGACAAAGTGCACTTAGTAGGTTCAGACATGGTAGGTTTAAATGTGCACACGGTAGACTTAGACCTAAGAATCTTTCCCTCATCTTCACTCTGGCATAGTTAAGATGAAGAAACAAATGACTCAACACCACCCTAATTTACTAGCCATCTTCCTTGTGTCTGAATTTTTGTCTATTTTGTTTTGCTTTTTTCAAGCATCTTTCAGCATTTCACAGTTGTGGATAAGAATTCTTATGTATTTGTAAAACACCGCCCTCGTTTTGATGTAACCAGGGCTTTTTTTAATGATGGTACTCACTGCCATGGAGTATTGGCACCTCTTTTTTTGCTGCCCATGGCAGCCATTTTCTGCAGGCATCCATGGCACTTTTATCAAGATATGGGTACTGGATGTAACTAATGCTAAGCAATAGCATGAATGAACCTGGGTGAGCTTTGGGTTTATGGCCACAAGGATGACTTCAACATTAGAAGCTTTCATTTCCATTTTGGCATCTGACTGCAGACATTTGGCATTATGGCTGAATACAAGCCTTGTTCTCACTACCTGAGCATCACCTCCCCATCACCTGTTTAACAGGCATTCCCTTAATCTTTCAACATGAGATTCCTGTTTTAATTGCCGTGTTGTTTTAACGGGATTATTTTATTGTATATTTTCATTATGGTTGTTTCTATCTTAATGTTTTAATGGAATTGTTTTATTGTGTATTTTAATTATGGATCTTTATATTTTAATGCTTGTGTAACTTGTTTTTATACCTATAAATGTAAATGTACTGCCTTCAAGTCGGTTCCGACTTATGGCGACCCTATGAATAGGGTTTTCATGAGGCTGAGAGGCAGTGACCAAAGGTCACCCAGTGAACTTCATAACTATGTGGGGATTTGAACCCTGGTCTCCCAGGTCATAGTCCAACACCTTAACCACTACACCACACTGGCTCTCAAGTAAACTTATTTCTCAAACCTCCCTCTGAAGTGATGGTCAAGTCTGTAAGACAGTTTGGAGCAGCCATGTTAAAAGGCACGGCAGGGCATTCCAAGCAGGGGGTTGTCAACCCTGCTTTGATATAGATATCTTTGCAGAGGATCCCTAGTTAAGCCTTACCAACAGCACAATCCTAATCATATCTACTCAGAAGTAAGTCCTATTGACTTACCTCTGTGGGGCTTAGTGTGTTTAGAATTGCAGCCTTCAGGGATATCCATATTTACTCCTGAGTGTTCCCATCTAACATTCCCAACACTAGGCTCTCTTCTTCTTACAATGGCCTTCTGGTGACTGACCTGGCCTGAGGGTACTTAAACCCTACTTGCCAGGAGCAAGGAGGCTAGATGAAATGTTCCCTATCCAGGCTCCTTAAGCAGGTGAGAAGGAATGATACTATCACTTCAGCTGGACCTGGAAACACCCTCGTTTAACTAAGATTAATTTCCAGTCAGAGAATTTTTTTTATTTTGATGGTATGCTCCAGTCAACTGTGGTTGAAGCTTAATGTATCATGCTTAATTAGGGTTGCCAGGTCGGAACCATCCAAAAACCTGAAAAAATGGGGGCGGGCCCTAGTGACGCCACGGGGCGGGCCCTAGTGATGTCATTAAACATGATACATTGTATCAACCACAGTTGCTTGGAGCATACCATTCAAAAAAAATTCTCTGATTGGAGATTAAAATAGAAATCTTACCTAAAATAGGGTGTTCCTAGGTCCATCTGAAGTGACAAGGTCATTCTTTCTCACAAGCTTAGGGTGATGCAAACTGGAAATGGACTGCCTTCAAGTTGATCCCAGATAGAGTCTTCATGGTAAGCAGTATTCAGACAGAGGTGGTTTACTATTGCCTCCCTCTGAGTCTGAGAGGCAGTGACTGGCCCAAGGTTACCCAGGGAGCTTCATGGCTGTGTGAGGATTCGAACCCTGGTCTGCTAGGTCACAGTTCAATGCCTTTAGGGAACATTTAATCTAGCTTACTTGCTTCTGGCAAGAAGGGTTTATGTGCCCTCAGGCCAGGCCATTATTGGAAGAAAGGAGCTTAGTGTTGCAGAGATGTTAGATGGGAGCACAGATGGATGCCTCTGAAGGCAGCAACTGTAAACATGCTTATTAAGGAACTAAGCCCCATAGAACTCAATAGGACTTACTTCTGAGTAGATATGGTTGCAGCCATGTTAAACAAATTAAACCAGAACTATCACTAGAAGCTAAAATGATGAAACTGAGGTTATCATACTTTGGACACATAATGAGAAGACATGATTCACTAGAAAAGACAGTAATGCTGGGAAAAACAGGAGTAGAAAAAGAGGAAGGCCAAAGAAGAGATGGATTGATTCCATAAAGGAAGCCACAGACCTGAACTAACAAGATCTGAACAGGGTGGTTCATGACAGATGCTCTTGGAGGTCACTGATTCATAGGGTTGCCATAAGTTATAATCGACTTGAAGGCACATAACAACATACCACACAGGATTATTACAATTAACATTATTTTCAGAGGGATAAAAACTGGATGCTACAGTGAGTGGTCATGTTTTGGACAAAGAAAAGAATTAGAAAATATGTTGATGTATTTAAGCAACAGTGATCAAGAGGATTCCAAGCTCTTGGTTTGAAGCTAAATATAATTCTAGTTCATAAAGGTCTGGCTTTTGTAGTAGCACACAGACCTGCATCATGGCTTAATGCAGATTGTAAAATACTGGCAAGGATATCTGCACAAAGACAGAATCAAATTATCAATAATTACATGGGAGTTGATCAAGCATGGTTTATGAAAAACAAGAGGTGATTGCAGAATATCAGAAGGCTGAGGAATGTGATCAATTAATGTTGTACTAGGGAGATCCTAATAGTCTCGTTTTTCTGAAACCGTAGAGAAAGCCTTTAGGGTGGAGTAGAGTGGAGTAGCGTTAGAATTTTTGTAAGCCATAGCAAAGTTTCTTTTGTAGATAGATATGATTATTTTTAGATGACTCCAATAGCTCAAATAATGATTGATGCAAACTAACCATACATGGGCAGAACCATCCAACACGACAATTGCAGCAAGGAAAGAGATACTGGCTGCTCTATCTCATACATGCTCAGCTTGGAAGGCAAACCCCACCACCACCACCTGAAAATAAAAAGTGGTGGGAAAATGACAGACACACACCCAGCAACCCTGGAAACACCACCAAATCCCACCAATCATTGAGTGTGCTGGTGCCACCGCCCCCAAGACACACACACACACAGAGGCAGCTACTGAACTCACCACAACAGGGTCACCCTGTTGCATCATGAGACTCTCCCCACTATGTGGCCCCAGTGGCTCACCCAATAATAATCCTGCTGTTGCTAATCCCCAGGCATTCCTACAGTCAGGGGTTCAAATCCCCTTGGGATGCTCAAAACCACCATTTTGGAGCAGGGTGCTGCCTGCGGATGGGAACCTGTTATGACCTTTGTCATGATCCTGGCAGCCTCAGCAGGAGTGGAGGCCAGGCCGGGTAGGGCCGGTTCTTTCTTAGCCCCGGAGCCGGTTCCCCTGCTCCGGAAAGGATGTCTGCTTCACCCCTCATGCTGTGGGCACCGCTGGGTGGGAGCGGCCACGATGGGGCTCCCCAGGCAGAGACGCTGCGGCCACCGCTGCCACCGCTGCCACCGCTGACTGCCCCATTGCGGCTGCTCCCGCCCAGCGGCGCCCACAGCATGAGGGGGTGAAGCGGCTGGGCATCCTTTCCGGAGCAAGGGAACCGGCTCCGGGGCTAAGAAGGGCCTGGCCCGGCCTCCACTGCCACCGCCTCTTCACAGCTCCTCCTGAGGCTGCCACGCCACTTGGGCGCCATCCTGGGAGCGGTTGATAGGATAGCTGAAGGTGCCGGCTGCGGGAAGGAGGCCGGCCGGGACTGACTGGGCGCAGGAGCACAGCTGCCCCCCGCTTCCCAGTGCCTAGGGCTGGGGTGGCTCTGGGTGCCACCCCTCTGATGGGTGTCACCCGGGCCCGGTGAGGTCCGCACCCCCCAGCACCCCCCCAATGATGCCACTGCCCAGAGGCCCCCAGACCAGGTGGCTGCGGGCTCCGCTCCAGGACCCCCACCTGCAGCTTCATGGTTGGCGGGGCTGCTGCTGCAGCTGTTGGCTCAGCAGCGGGCAGGGGCTGCTGCTGGGGAGTCCCTGTGGGGTCGGCAGCTGGACAGGCTCGGTGGCAGTCCGAAGGCGCCCAGGTGGCAGACGTGGGCCACGAGGGTGGCCTTGCTTGGGTCGGGTTGGTGGAGGAACGTTGTCGTCGTCGTCATCCTCTTCAGCTCTGTCTGACGGTGCTTCCTCCTCCTGTGCCTGGGCCTCACTGGGAAAAGGCGGGTGGGCGGGCGGGCAGGAAGAGCTTTCAGTAGTATACGCATGCATGAATCATGCATGCGTGGCTGAGGAGGCCCTTGAAAACCGGAGATCTACCTATTTAGCTTAAATATGGCCGGAGGCCGGAGACGGCCCCCTTTTGCCAGAGACTCCGGCAGAAACCCGGAGATCTGGCAACCCTATGCTTAATGACATCACTATGGCCCTGTGACATACCTGGAGCTGCCCCTGAAATCTCAGGGCTTCGGACTTCCGGGAAGGGTGACTTCGCTTGTGCCTGCTTTTGGGACGGGCTCCCACCTCAAAAGAAGCTTATTCAGATATAAATCAGTCAGAACATTTTTTTTTTGACTGATGAAATTTCTCCCGGGCAGGGAGAAACGTAGAGATCAACCTCAAAAGCCTGTTTTTGTTGGGAGGATTGGATTTCATTAATTTATGAGATAAGGTCCAGCCAACAATGCCGGACGGACTTCCGAACAAGCTCTATCTGCTTAAGCGATACGTTTATCTTTTCTTTAAAGAGAGAACGGACTAACAGGCAAGCACCCTTCTTTCTATTATTTTTTTTACTTGGTTTAAATTGTTGCAGCAAAAGGAGATTTGTCAGATTGATCGGCTTTGGACAGCTTCTGGGTGAGCTATAACTCTTCTCTGTTATCCACGAAATTAACAGCTTATCTCTGTTTCTGTCGCAAAAAGCTGTCCTGGAAGTGCATTCTAAAGATATACACAGAAGAGGGATTTCTATTCCTGATTTCTATTCCAAGGAATATTATATTGTCTGGGACTATTCTCTTTTTGGTCTATTTTATTTTGACGAATCTGCTTCTTCACGACGCCACTAACTGTTTTGATGCTGGGAACTAAATTTGTTTTGCATTCTTGAACATAGAGAGATAAGGCAGGTTGCTCTGTTTATACTGTGATGTCATCAAGCCTGGAATATTAACCCAATTGTTGCTGAAATAAGAAGTGGTTTTTCTTTATTTTTGTTTTGCTTTGTTTTCGTGGTCTTAAAAATGGCAATCAAGAAAGTGGCTGAGAATCTGGAAGTAACTATGTTTCAGAAAATAATGGATGAGATTGAGATAACGAAACAAACCCTGCGACAGGGTAGTAAGGAGCTGAAAATTGAACTGAGCAAAATGACGCAGGAGTTTAAAGAAATAGGGGATCCTGTGAGAGAGGAGAATGAGATCAGAGATGAGAAAAGAAAAAATAAAGGGAAGATACAAGCCCTGGCGATTGGCACAAATGTGGAATTGGAAAAAGATCTGGAGTTTATGGATTTTAGAAATAAAATCTACTGTTTGGAATTTAACGTTATCTCTGAAGAAATTAATGAAGATATTAGAGATAAAGTTATCAATGGTTTGGATAATCTTCTGGACTGGAATGATGTGATGGAGCTTGATATAGAGAAAATCTATGGAATTAACTGCAGCCATGTGACAATGGAAAAACTCTTAAGAGATGAGCCAGTGCATTTTGTAAAAAAGAAGAACACAGATATGACTTTACAACAGTATTTCAGCAACTTATTCAGAATGGATGGCAAGAAAATATTTGGGATAGAGGAAATTCCCATCAGACTCTTATTATATGACTATGGCTACAACAGCAAGATTATTATGGAATACTGATAATGGAAGATTGGACACTGAAATTACTGGACTTAACAGGACTATTGAAGATGGAAGATGGAACTAATAGGGATAATGGAATAATGGCTATTGAAATTATTGGACCTAACAGATTCTGATGAGATGGATTAATTGAAATGTTTATTTGGACTATGGTTATGACAATAAGATTATTATAATTATTAACGAGATGGATTAATTGACATGTTTATTTGGAGAAAAATTGATAGATATATTTCTTAAAGAATTGAAACCTCTCTTTGACTTTTTGTGGAAAGAATAAAGTAATGTTTATGAGATTTGATGATTAATTAAGATAACTACTGGAGGAAAGTGATTTTATAATATGATTTAAGAGACAGGATTGTTATATATTGTAGACCTATAACTGATTTGATATGTGACAAATGGGAAGTCAACATTTTATTTTTTTGTTTAATCATTTTTGTTTTGTTTTGTTTTGTTTTCTGTCTTTGAATGTTTTATGATTTTGTTTTCTATGTTTTATGAAAATTTGAATAAAAATTATTGTAAAAAAAAAAAAAAAGAAATCTCAGGGCTTCGGATGCTTCTGACCTGACAACCATAACTAGTATTTAAAGATGCCTGCACTAGCAACTGTAGGGTCTCAAATGAGGATTTAATTACCAACAGACTGTCATTTTCTACATTAGCCGCATGAAAGCTGAGAAAGGCCTGTGTTATGTTGAAACTCTAGGACTTGTAGTTAATATTATCATAGGAACAATGCATGTGCCACCAAATAGACATGCCTCCATCTCTTAGCCACCTCTGACCCACTCCGTTGGTGGCATGGGAAGCTAAGGAGAGGTTCTCTTTACTGCCAGGACTAATGGGGGGGAGGAGAGCCATTTAGCCTGGGCCTCAAGCTAAGGAGGCCTCACATTTAGACACTTGTTAATTTTTTGGCATTTGATAAGTTTTGCAATTTGTACTTATGCACATTGGACCAAAAGGTGACACACTCACTCATTGAAAAAACTAGGAAAGCATTTATTAGCTTAAAAAAATCCGATTATGACTCACTCTGTTTTGATCCTCCCTTATTTTTTCGTATGTCATCGTTTTTTATTTTTATTAGGGCTAAGATGGAGTTCCAAAAGCTGGAAGTGACCAGGCTTCTCTGACTCTCTGGAACGGCCTACTTGCTGATGCACTGACTGTTGCAGATAGGGTTATCAGACCACTGTTTTTCAGCTGGAGACTCTGGTTTTTGGGGGTCCCCTCCGGGTCTCCGGGTGACTCACCTTAATCTCCGGACTTTCAGCTTTCATTTTTTTAAAAAATTAAGTTTCTAGGTGGTCTGGTTCCAGAGATATACACCAAAACGTCAGCTACCCCCGCAACTTCTTAGTTGCCCTAAGGTCTGCTCTGATTCCTACCCTTTCAGGTTATTAGCCAATAAGAAATCAGGGTTGTGATTGACAAGGAATTATAGAGACAAAATATAGAGACAAATTGAATTGTCTGCCTTCAAGTTGATTCAGACTTATGGCGACCCTATGAACCGCGTTTTCATGGTAAGCGGTGTTCAGAGGGGGTTTACCATTGCCTCCCTCTGAGGCTGAGAGGCAGTGACTGGCCCAAGGCTCAGAAAACGTTCTTTTCCCCTGCTTTTTTGAACATCTCACAGTTTGAATAAGTAAGCTTTCAGTCTTTTTATCTCGTGTGTAGGAGTCACACAGGTTTAAATTTTGAAAAGGGCAGTGTTTGGCAAACTTCCCAAATTGAAGCTTTAATCCAGTACTTGCTTTTCCACAGTAAACATATCCAGAGTAAACCCCATTGAATTCAATAGGACTTCCTTTTGAGTAGACATGGTTAGGATTGTCCTGTAAATTGATGGGACTTTTGAATGAACATAGGAAAGAATTGTGTTTGTGTTGTGTATCTTTCTCTCCCCTTCCAATCCTATTTTTAAAGCAATTAGGCAGGGCTTACTTAGGTATCACTCTTTTTATTATGTAGGAAACTAATACTGATCTAATTATTATTTTTAATGTTCTGCAATGATCAACTGGTTTTGACAATAAACTATTATATAGGGTGTATGTATTTTTACATCTCCAGTGTGTGTGTATATATGGGAATCTTTCCAACAACCTTGTGAGGTAGGGTTGCAGTCTGGAAACAAAGGCAGCTCACAATAAGAAATAAAGCCATTTAAAATCCAGTAACCATAAAAACAAGTATAAACAGTTGCAAAACAGCTTAAAGTGGCATGATTCTGAATTTTGGGTTGGGTGAATGAAATTGCTTATCACTTGAGGTTGCAGTTCTGTCCCTGTTTGAGTAAGCCCCACTGAATACATTGGGACTTGCTTCTGAATAAATAAATGTAGGATTGCACTATAAATATCTTTAGAGGTTGTGTAAAAAATAAATAAATTGGATAGTTATGCTTATACAAATATTTCTTAATTTTTCATATTTTTGGTTTTTGGTTAGGAATACTGACTGGTTGTGAGATGCTTAGTTTTCTGCCTTACTTGTAGGAATCTTGTTGTGGTTAGCATGGTATTCCATTTAAGAAATCATCACTGTCTTTTGTTCTTTTTCTATTTGCATTTCATTTACCTTTATCCTCACTCCCTTTCATCCATAGAAGCAACAACAGTGGTTCCATGCACTCCGCTCAACCTTCTTAAACCCACTGATGATGCACCTTGTTGTTTGTTTCTTGTCCAATAGTGGTAAAAGAGAATTCACATACTGGGCAGTGTGGCTGCAATTGTTGTTGTTCCCGAGCTGCTGCCTGTGAAGGTAGACCAAATCAAGAGTGCTTTCTCTCTGTCAATTATATTCACTTGAATTGGGCTGCCTGATAAAGTGAGTTTATAGCAGCCCACAGGCGAGACAGAAAAGGGTAGAGAATCTTCTTATTACCCAGACCTCTTTCTGAAGTGAAGGGTCAAATCTGTAAAGAAATTTGGATGTTAAAAGGTAGAGGCACGGGGTTGCCAACCCTACTTGGATATGGATATCTTTGTAGAGCATCACTAGTCAAGCTTTACCATCAACACAATCCAAACCATATCTACAGAGAAGTAAGTCCTATTGAGTTCTATGGGGCTTAGTCCCTTAGTAAGTGTGTTTAGAATTGCAGCTCTTCAGGGGCATCCATCTTTACTCCTGAGTGCTCCCATTTAACATCTCCACAACACTAGGCTCCTTTCTTCCTACAATGGCCTTTCTGGTGACTGGCCTGGTCTGGCCTGAGGGCACTTGAACCCTTTTTGCCAGAAGTGAATTGGCTAGATAAAATATTCCCTACTCAGGCTCCATCTTTTAGCTAAGATTTCTATCTTAATTTCCAATCAGATAAATGTTTTTGTATGAATTGTATGCACCAAGCAATTGTGGTTGATGCTTAATGTATCATGCTTAATTACATAATTTAGACCCACCCTGTGACATCACTTGGACCCGCCCCATGACATCACTTGGACCCACCCCATGACATCACTTGGACCTGCCCCATGACATCACTTGGACCCGCCCCCAAAATCTCAGGGTTTGGGATGCTTCTGACCTGGCAACCCTAGCTGCAGATGAGAGGCCTGATTCCTAGTCTTCATAATCTACATAGTCTTTTCTTTGTCAGAAAAAATCATGCGTAGTTCCTACAAGACAATGGCTGTGCTACCCTAATTTCCTAATATTACCCTGTTAGCCCTTGGGATGCTCTCAGTCTAAGGCCTGACAATAGCATGTAAGCTTATTTTGAGTCCTGGAAGTGGATCTGTGAATGAAAGGAGGTGGAAGGAGCAATGAGCATTTGTTTGCTCTGATAAGATGCCCTGAGGACCCACCACCCCTTGGACCTCCCTGCATAGCCCTACTTCACCCTTTTTGCTGCTACTCATTCCCTGTTCCTCTGTGTCAGAGATGAGGGACCTGTGGCCCTCTGGATGATGTTGGACAACAATTCCCATAATCCTTGACCATTGGCCATGCTAGCTAGGGCTGATGGGAGTAGCAGTTCAACAGGTTTCTCCATCCCTGTTCTAGGCCCAATCCACACCACTCTGTAGAAAGAGAGGGCAAGGGAAGTACAGACTGCTGCTCTTTCTGTTTGGTCCTTTCAGTGTTCACTCACTTGGAGCGAGCTGGCGAACAGGCACCTACAGCAAGACGAGTATCAGGGTCTGGGGGAGGGGACTGTTCTGAGGAATTGCAGTTAGTTGACTCCCTGCAGGGGTGTGGGCCTTGGTAGATGCCCAAAGATGCTGACTGCTGATACTGGCCCTGATCCATTTATTTGTGTATCTTTTAAAGGTTGGAATGTGCCTAGCAATTGTATTTCATGAACCTGTGCACTAGGGAACTTTTTAATGTCTTCAATGATATCCCCAGGCACTTCTGAGTGTTCTGCTTCTGAGTATTTGCAGGCCGCTACATGTTCCAGAATCACATTTTGAACTTCTTCTATTGAAATGCAAATACTATATTTGCTGACTGCTGGATTTGCTTATATATATATATATATATATATATATATATATATATATATATATATATATATATTATTAATGCATTGCATGGAAAGTACTCTGCAGATTTGCAGAGCTCAGGAATTCAACACTAATCCAACTTCTAAAGTCAGACCCCAAAAGGTAGAACTCAGTAATAATTTCTTCCACCTTTCTTTGTTTCCAGTTATCCAGTTCTGGAACTGCTTACTTGTATGTAACCTCTACCAGCTTATACAAAGCCCAGGTGCTTCTATGGATATGATCATATTATGACACTTAATGACTCAGCGAAGAAAGACCCTTGATTTATGGGACTGTAAGAACACTGGAGGGAGTGGAGGTTGGAGTAGTTTATAGGCTTGACATTGTGTTTGAGATGGCCTGGGCAAAAATCCTTCCAAAATCAATTTCTTCTGAACAGGAGCACATACATACCCCTGTGGTTGTGGGGGAGGAAATTACTTTGACCCTGCTTCCTCCATTTTTTTCTTAAAGCTGGTTGCAACTTAAAGTACCAGGCCAGCGTGCCACCTCTTCAAGGGGCAGCTAGAAAGCCACATTTCCCATGCTGTATACACTATTGCTTCCAAGTAAGCCACAAGCAGACACTTGGATGCATCTGTTTGGGAGAAAACCATAACATTCTGAAATTAAACTGATTCAGATTTCATCAGCTGCTGTTGTTAGCTACCTCCCTAGTGCTCTGTGGCAATTGCCATGTTACTGTTATCAGTAGGCTGGCCATTTATGTGTCACCAAAAAAAGAGAGGACAAAAAGAGGGCACCGATTTGCATAATATTTTCATATGCTAATTTTATGCATAGATGTCCATTTAGAAATAATGGCCAGAATCTAACGTTGTAGCCTTCAGCTCATGCAACAGGATTTCACCTCCCTTTCCTCCCCTATGCAGCTCTGCTGCAGACCCCTGAAATCTGCTCTGCAGGCTCCTCCCTCAACCATCATGAGCAGATTTTGGGAATGCACAGGAGGGAAGAGAGGAAGGTGAAGTCCCATTGTGTGAGTGTAAGTTTTTTCCATGCAGGCGTGGTCTATAATTTGAACAGAAATATAGTACATTTCAGTCTTGAAATATAGTACATTTCAGAGACTGTGACATACATACGATTGCACTGAAAGAGAGAGCACAATCCTGTACATGTTTACTTTGAGGTTAAGTCTCACTGTGTTCAGTGAGGGTCACTCCTATAGTAGGTGTGTTTAAGAATCCAGCTTCTTTGTTATTATTATTCTTTTGAACCACAAAGATATCAAGGTGACTTACGTCAATACAACAGTATATAAAATACATACAATAAAATTCAAATTGACTAAAAGTGGTCACACATAAACATCTAAAATGTAAAAACATCCAACATTTCACATTACTATAGTATGATGCACATTGAAAATGAACTAACAAATTGCCCAGCACCAAATGAGAAAACATCAACCATCAAATGCCCGGGACTAAAGAAATGTCTTGGCCAGGCCCTGAAAACATTACAGTGTTAGCAACAGGCGAGCCTCCCTGGGGAAAGCGTTCTATAATTGAGGGGCTTCTACTGAAAAGGATCTCTCTCCTGTAACCACCCTCCATACTTCTGCTGAAAGGGAGACATTAGAGAAGGGTCTCTGATGATAACTTTAGAGTTCAGGTAGATTAATACAGAGGGATGAGACATCTCAGAGGGTACTGGGGTCCCAAGCCTTGTAAGGATTTATAGATAAAAACCAACACCAACTATTCTTCAGTGTACTCCTTATCTGGATCAGGCCCCACACATGCTATTTGCATTAGGGGAAAAGATTCCATTTTAGGAGCTTTAATGCAAATAGCATTTAGAAGTGTTTTAATCTGTTTTTAGCTTAACTGCCAATTTTAGTTATGGGTGATAGTCAAGTAAGTCCTACTCAGAGTAAACCCATTGAAATTATTAAACCTAAGTTTGCTATGTCCATTAACTTCAGTGGGTCTACCCTGAGTAGGACTAATGTTGAATACCACCCTGTATTTTGAATTTTTTAAAAATACCTGTTTTTAACTTTAGTTTTAATTGACAATTTTAATGTTTGTTTTATTTTTTGTAAACCATGTAGAGGTTCTATTTACAATGAAGTAGTATAGAAATGTTGTTAAATAAATAAATAGCAGACACCCCCCCACACACACACTATTTTAAATTAGGACTGCAATGGGTGGCCTCTAGTTCCTGCAGCATGTTCCTGATCTAGATCTGCAGTTTTCCTTTGAAAAAGCCATTCCTGCAATTGCTAATTGTGTGAATGGTATTGCATCTAGTTGCATCAAGAACTATATAAATGCTATATTATTAAAATGACCATAGTGTGGGCCTCATTGGCTATTCTGCCTGAATGTGCTGTCATATCAGCTTCTGTATTTTCACTGAACTTACTTCTTTAAAATCTATTTGTTGCATCTTAGTGACTTTTTCAGCACTACCGCTTTATTACAGTATGCCTCTTTTGCGTTGAAGTCAAGTCCATATCATATGGTTCCATCCCCGTTCCCTGCTAGGCCCCCAAACATGGTATTACATTGCAGCAAGTGATATACTTCATTGTACTTGGTTACACATACCCTGCAACCCTGGTCTTCCTTCGTCTTCTACTTATGGTTTTGAGTAGTGACAGCCCCAGAAGCATCTGTGGAATCATCTGTCACCTGTGCCCATTCCTACCTAGGTTGGCATGTCGACTTGATTTCCTCATGCCATCTTTGGCTTCTGGACTGAGCTTTGCTGGCAACTGTCTCCATGCTCCTCCTCCAGGAATCCTACTTCCTTGAATGCCATTGCCTTGCTTCCCGTTCCTGTGCCCCATCTCCTTTTAAACTCCCCACCATAATCACCACCACCACCATCACCACCACCTTCACTCTAACAACCTGGAACAAGAGACCCCGACCTTCCCGTCTCTCCCTCTGTTAAGTGACCCCGTTTCTCTGGCTGTTCTGGACCCACCAAGGCCCCTAATCCCCTGGTCACCATTCTCCTAGGTCCAGTCCACCCTTAGATGGCATAATCCTTGACTCACCCCCCTGAGTTCTCTAGTCCCCTCTCTGTACATCAGCTCCTGGCTAGCACCTGACTTGTTACTTCCAGTTGTACATAGCCTCATTAAAGCTAAAGCAGTTTACTGCAGTTTTTGCAAAACTTGTATTGGAGCCTGAGGTCAGTCCAAGAATAAATTTTAGCTAGTCAACTAATAAATGATCCTTCCAAAGAATTTTTATAACTTAATAAGTTGTTCTTGATTTATCACAGCAGTATCTCAGGGTGTTCTGCTGTATCCACAACTAAGTACTGCTAGTTTTTAACTGCACTGCGCTCAGCGCCAGTCCTGCCATGAGGCAAAATGAGGCAGCCACCTTAGGTGGCAAATGCTGAGGGGCAGAGAGGAGATGCAGTTGTGTGCCATGCAAACTGCCCTGCACCCTGTAAGTTAGTTTGTTGTCTTCAAGTGGAGTGGAGGACTCTTCCCATTGCCAGGGTTGAAGTATGATTCAAATGCCAGTCTAGTCAGTGTTTGGAGGAGATGCTGTCTTGTTCTTTGCCTTAGAAAGCAAAAATGGCTTAGGCCAGCCCTGAATGTGCTGAAATCTTATTTTGAACACCTCGCTCAAAGCCCTACCACACTGTAGACTAAAAACAACAAGACTTCTAGAAAATGTGTAGGGGAAATAAAGAAGGAAAATTCAGATGGTAGAAGATCACATTAAAGTGCTCTGAATTTGGATAATAAAATGTTAATTCGTTCAGAAATCTAAACCTAATTACTTATGAACATGAAGCATTTATTGCTGTCAGTTTGAATCACTTTTCAATTTCCAGCTGTTAAGACCTTCTGGCAAATCTCCAAGCAATTCCTCTGCAGCAGTTCTCACTGAATTAAATATTGGCCTTGATCTCAGGCTGCTATTATATAATCAGCATATTTGTATTGAACATCTGAACTTTTACAAAATACCAAACAATAGCACTGTACTGGGATGGAACCCCTTCTTATCTCAAACTTTACATGATACTTATACCAATTTTTTAAAAAGATATTTCAAGTTTAATAGGGTAAGCTGAGTTTTTGCTAAGTTTGTTCTTAATGTGGTTCTTTCTTTTCAAATTATAACTATTTTTTTCCAAGTGTCCTTCCAGCTGTATATCATTACAATGAGTATTCCAGGAGAAAAATATATATAATGAGTGCATTTTTCACCAAGCTCATCAGAAACAACCAGACCATTTATTCCAATACTTTTCCTGCCAGTTTATCCATTTCCACAACATGCAGAACCTTCATTAATGATTGCTTGTTCATTGGGTCAGAATAAATGTCTTTCTGGTGGCAACCTAGTATAATTTTGCAACAGCCAAAATACATTGCATCAAATTATTTAGTTGAAAGCAATCTTCAGAGTAATCCAAAATTACAATTAACAACTGAAATTTTAACCTTCAGTTATTTGAAAAATGATCACAACTTGTGTCCAGCATATGGAATATAAGGAATGCTCTATGTGTTGAAAAATTTGCACCATCAGTCTGACAGTTGCAGAATTTAGAAGTATCAGTTTTAAATATATTATTTAACAGTGCAAAGGTCATATCTTAAAAAAAATTATGTTAGAAATGAGTATAATGAAAAGTCTAATCTTCCACCATAATCTATCACTACTACTGGTTCACAAAGCCCATATTTATAAGGCCCTCTTAATTTAAGATATAGACATACTTATACAGTTGTGGCAAACTCCCTTTCTGTCTGTCCATTTTTTCTAACAATTATTTACATAGTATTACATTCTGCAACTGACAACCTGCCTTTAATTCCTGAAAAACAAAGAGTGGTACTGATATCCAGTGCTGTCAACAGGTGGCTTCAGGGCATATACATGTATTGGGACCCAAGCCAGCAGGGGGCCCGGACTCTTAGCTTTAATTAGAAAAAAAGTAAGTCAATTGGACATCTACAAAGAAAGTTAGAGAGCAAATTGTGGAGGCACTTTGGTAGATAGAGAGAAGCTGCTGTTGCTAAGGGAACTTAATGACTTAATCACGGTTGATAAGCAATCAGAAGAAGGACTCCTGACCACCTCCCCCAGAAACTTGGTGAAGGGGCTCCCAGAGCAGAAGAAAAAAACCAGGAGAAGCTGATTGTTGTTGCTTGTCATCGCTAGGTTTTATTTATTAATATGCAGTAACTATAAAACAAAAATAAAATACATCAGCAAATACAACAAATACAACTACAATGTCAGGCGTGACCACTGTGTGTCTTCCTATCCCCTGAACCTTGACTTGGACTGATCTCTCGGCAAACTGGACCTGGACCTTCACTGACGTCTCTTCTGGATTTCTGGCTTGAATAATGGGTTGTGCAAAATTGGCGTTAAAGGAGAGGCTTCAAATATTAGATGTTTAGCCCAGCGGTTGCCAAAACTGCAGGAGTTATGTACCTTGTTACTAATTCATTCAACTCCAGGAAGATGAAATTTATCTGCGTGGTGCCTACCTGCTGCTCAGATATGAGGGTCCTGGCTTTATGCAAAACTGGAAACCTCGATGGATCATGTATCTGCCAATCAATAAGACAGGAAACTACCGCTAGCAAAGAACATAGGAACCTCACTTCTGCATTGGTTCATCTAGCCTCTTCTCAGTGCGGGGGCCTCCTGGCCAACAACAACCTGGCATGGGGCCTCTTGTGTGGGGCCTCCTGCTCAACAACAGCCTCCGCCGCATCCTTCTGCTTCTCTGCCGCCCCCGCTAACACCACCTCTTCCTTGGCGGTGCCGATAATGATAATGTTATTTGTTATTTAATTTAATTTTTGTAAATTGTATTCCTTTTATTGTATTTTTATTGTATTTTTATACTTGTGTTTATTTTTCTTTGTAAGCCGCCTTGAGGGCCTTTGGCCGAAAGGTGGGGTATAAATAAAATAAGTTAGTAAGTAAGTAAGTACAACCATAAAATCATCAAAGCACCAAAATTCCCAAGGATTGTACTTTAACCCAAGGATTTTTTGTTTGTTTGTTTGTTTATCCAGGTTGGCAAAGTGTACATGTGTGTGTGAAACTGGACTTGGTTAGAGTAATGTGTTGCTTCTTGTTGTCTATTTTTATCTTGTTTTTCCTCCCAGGAGCTCAAGACTGTGTATACATTGTCTTCCCCTCCCACCATTTATCTTCACAACAGCCCTGTTGGGGCTAGGCTGAGAGTTGGTAGTTTAGACACCAAAGTCTTCTTATGCATATACTTAGAATACTTTTTGCTTGTTGTCATTTATCAGGGTTAGCAAACTTGTTGCTTTGGTATTTTGCTGTGAATATCAGGGCTATAAAAATTTGCAATTATAGCAAGGAAGCTGCTTTTCCGGCTTGGTGCATGCTTTTTCTTTGTTTGTATGACGTGTGAATGACATTATATATTTGTATCTTGTTTTTGCTTCCAAGAGCCCAAGGGTGTATATATTGTCTTCCTATCCCACTTTTTATCTTCACAACAGCCCTGTGTGGTAGGCTGTGCCACCCTGGGCTCCTACTGGGAGGAAGGGCGGGATATAAATCAAATGAATGAATGACTAGGCTAAGTTGTACATTAGCAGCAGGGTGGAGGTGCAGGGCAGGGGGACAGAGGGCAATCTGCTTATAGTGTACTGGATCCAGGAAATCCTGTTGGCATCCCTGCTGATATCAAGGGTGGAACCTATCTCTGTGATTTCAGATGAATCCTCTCACATATAAGAAGACCATTATGCACCATTTGACGTTTGTCCGAGTTTTGAATCTTGAAGATACTGTAGAGGACGTGACTTATTTCCCACTGAAGTATCTTCAAGACTCAGTTTAAAATCTCTCAGAGAACACACCAATCAAGAAATACAGAGACTTGGCTTACTTGAAGGGAAGAAAAATATTCAGCGTGGCTTAGCCCACACTGAAAATTAAGCACTATTTACACATAGGTGAAACACAGTGTGAGAGTTTATGTGTTGCTTTATGCATGACTGATAATAATTCCTGGATTTAATGGCTGTGCCATTAGCTTGCCGTTAAGATATTTTTAAAAACTGAAGTTGGCTATAACAACAGTTCTGGTTTGACAATGTTTAGCTAGATATATAAGAGGATTTGTTATGTACATGCCATTTGAAAAGTAATTATTATGATGTAATGTATTGTTGTTAAATTGTACGTCGCCTAGAGTGGCCATTGGCCAGATAGGCGACCCACAAATTAAATTATTATTATTATTATTATTATTAATGGAAATATTCCATTACTTTTAAGAGCTGTTGGACTTTTCATAGGCGTTCTAGATTTGTAGGTTAAGGCCACACATGGAGAAGCAGCATCCTAGGAATTCATTTTCTTGCCAGTTCTGATTGTATGCATTGTATGCATAGAAAAGAAAGGAGAAAGACCTGAGTAAGGGAAAGGGCTGCTGTTCCACATTAATGTAGATGCAGCTGGGGTATACTGCATGTGCTAGATGTATATGTTCATTTTTGTTTTACTGCTGGGATATTGTGACCTCAATCCAGAGGATGTTAGTTACGAAAGCCCCATTGAAACTGACAGGACCTCGACTGACAGGACTTCAGTAGTCACATAACCAACCTGTCTCATTCATTTCCATGGGACACACAAGCATAGCTAACTTCCTCTGGACTGGGGCTTCCATGTATATGCTAAGACAGGCTCAAAGGGTATTTCATTGTACATAGCTAGGTACCTGCATGTACCTGCTAACTTCACATGTGAAGTGGCTTGTTCAGCCTGCACATTCACTCAAAGGTAAGTCCCATTCAATTCACTTGGGCTTACTCACAAGTCTGCAAACATAGGATTGCTGTTAGAGCCTTTAAAATAAATGATAAAATCCCCCCTCTGCTGGAGGGGTTGCAGTGTGAAAGGAAGATATTTTCATATATGGTGGTCTTGTCCACAGAAAGCTGACTGTTGGACTGTGGTTTCTAGTGAAACAGGACAGATAGGGCTCATCTACACAGGGTTTTACTGTGTGTCTGGTGCTACTTGCATCCCCTTTTAATTCGCATGGTTCACATGACATTACTGGCAAACAGAAGCTATCACACAGTTTCCCCCCTGTAAATCTGTACTAACCCAATCCTCTGATAAAAGGGAAAGAAAAAATGTCTCCACTCCATATCTCTAGGGCTTGCAGAAGAAGTGCTCTGATGCTTTTAGGTGGGTGTGTCAATTGTTCCCCTCTCCATGCCCAATCCCTCCTCCTCCCTTCTTTCATTTCCTGTGAGCTGAAAATAAACTTCTGCTTCTCTCTCCCATTCTGCAAGCTTCTTTTATGTTGCTGCAAATGGTGTCTTTATTTTCTTTTCCTTCCTAACCTGGGCACAAAAACATAGCACTGCTCAAACAAAGATCTGTATTTCGTCTGTATTGTACCAGTGAAAATACAAATAATTGCACTTCCGGGTTGTTTTTTAAATGAAATTTACTGGTAGAACAAACTGAACACAGTTGGTTGCCAGGTAAACAGAGGGAGTGGAAATGTTAAATTTGACGGCGTGGTCTTTAGGAAACTGCATAATTTATGCTTCCCCTCAAGTGTGACTAGAAAACACCATGTTTGCAGCTGGCATTGATTCCTTACTGTAGAAGGTGCAAACAGAAAATGGAGGTAAAAACAGCATCTTTAGCATGAAGTTATGCTCCCATGTGGATAAGCCCGTAGTCAGATCACCCATGGACAAGACCCCCTATCTTGCTCTGCTCAATTTATGTGATGATGGAAATTCAGGCCTTGAATGTAAGGAAATGATCAGGCATCTACTGACAGCAGGTTGGCTGACCCTGGAGAGATTCTGAAGAGCTCTTATAGGGGCCACTGTTGCATATTGGTACAGGAAAATTTGGCAGCTGGCATTGGAGCGAAAATCACTCAAAAGTTAAAAGTGATATGGGGACAAACGAAGAATGCCTATTTTGTTGGGGAATTGTTTGATTTTAATTATTATGTGTGAGATAAGTGTATGTATAGATTTGGAATGCATAGTACAGCTTTCCAACTTTCAGAAAAAACAATAAATATTGCATTGGGGGGGGAAAGGTAAAATAATGTCTTACTTTGTACTGATTGCACTATGATTGGGAATATGTATTTTTTTAGGCTTCCTCGTATGGAAAACTATTGTAAAGGAAAGCAAATGCAGCAGATCACTTTGAATACTGAGGTGGTAAGTATGCAGGAAGGACAGCATCATACAATTCACTAATAGGCAAAAAACCTTGCGGTTTAAGAATATACCTATAGCCCACAGATAATTCTATCAAACTTTAAAAAGCAGGGAAATTGGGCAGCTCTAGGGAATGCAACAGGGGAGCAGGAGAGCTGACCTGCTCGCTGAGCTATTGTACTGCCCTGGACTTCCCAGGAGGATCCCTCCGCCTGTGCAGCCTCTGAGACGGCTCCCATCTTGGATGAAACTTTTTCAGTTTTAAATCCAGTCAGAAGGGTCTTTTTTGACTGGGGATAATTTCTTCTGGATAAGGAAGAAACGTGAGATTTCCCACACAGCTTTGTTGTGATTGTTGGAGACTGGAACTCGTCAGAATTGTCTGTGAAAGAAGGTCTTCCAGCAGCTCTGACGGAGCGAGGATTTCCAGCTAGCTCAGCTGAAAAAGTGACCCATTTTTTTTCTTTAAAGAAAAACGGCCTAACAGGCAAGTATTCTCCTGTCTACACTTATTACTTTCTTATCTACACAGCTAAAGAGATTTGTCAAGGAACCAGCAATTAAGAAAACCTGGGTGAGCCAAAACTTTCCTTTTCTTTTACTCACGGAACTAAGGGGGAAGAAAATAAAAATAGCCTATCTTTTTTTATTGCAAAAAGCTGACATGGAAAATAGCATTATAAAGATTACAACGGATGAGGGTTTTCTTTTTGATTTATAAGACTTTTGTGTAATATATGTCTGGGACTATTTTTTCTGATCTACTTTTTTTTTTTGACGAATCTGCTCATTTTTTCTGCTACTAGTTATTTGGACGCTGTGAACTAAAGCTGTTTTTGCACTTCTGGGCATATAAGAGATAAGGGCTGTCTAGAGTGTGACGCCAGTTGGTTTGAAAGATTAACTCCTTTGTAACTGGATAAAGAAATAAACTGCTCTTTGCTTGGGACATTGAAAATTGAAGGAGTTTTGTTCCTTTGGCTTTAAGAATGACAATTAAGAAGATCATGGATGTACAAGAAGGGACTTTATCTTTAGACATGTTTCAGAAAATAATGAATGGGATTAACTCAATAAAACAAGAACTGAGAAATAATAGTCAAGCGTTGAGAATTGAATTTGACGAAATGAGACAGGAGCTGAAAGAAATTCAGGATTCTATGAGAAAGGAGAATAAAGATGGATCTGGAAAACCAAAAAAGGATGAAAGAGAAATTAAAGGCAAAGTTCAAACTATGGAGATTGGATTAAATATGGATATGGAAAAAGATTTGGATTTCCTGGCTGTGATGGATCCTGGAGACAAATATTACGGTTTGGAACTCAGCGCTGTCCCTGAAGGAATTGAAGAGATTGGAGATAAAGATATTATCGGTTCAAAAAAATTCCTGGACTGGAAGGATTTGATGGAACTTGAAATGGAGAAAGCTAACAGAATTAATCCCTGTTTTGTGTCAATGGAAAAATCTTCAAGAGATATGCTAGTGTATCATATAAAAAAGAGGAACAGAGATGCGGCTTTGCAACAATACTTCAGTGATACGTTCGGAACTGATGGCAAGAAAATATCTGTGAAAAAGGAAATTCCTATCAGACTCTTATTATATGACTATGACAGCAAGATTATTGGGCGCGTAAAGATGGAAGATGGAAGATGGATCCAATATGGATAATGGAAGAAGAGCAATTTGAAATTACTGGATTTAGTAGACTTGATGAGTTGGATTAATTGACATGTTTATCTAGAAAAAAAATTGATGGACATATATCTCAAGGAGTGGAAACTTCTCTTTGACTTTTTGTGGAAGAATAAAATGATATGATGTTAATGAGATTTGTAACCAATTAAGATAACCGCTGGAGGAAGGTGATTTTATAATCTATCAAGATACAGGCTTGTTATATATTATAGACTTATAGCTGAACTACGACAAATCGGAAGTCATTTTTATATATATATATATATATATTTCATTGTATTAGTTATGGATTTGTGTTTTTTCTTTTTGTATTGTTTTGGTTTTGAAAATTTGAATAAAAATTAATTGAAGAGAAAAAAAAGATATTGTACTGCCCTACAAATTTGTCAAAATACAAAGACAATTTGAGTTGGTCTTTCACAGTCCAATCCACTTCCTGTGTAGCTTGGAAGAATTTGGTAACGTGCCTCTGAGCCACTCTCATGGCTGTATAAACTGGCCAAGGCTGGGCTTGTGAAAGCATTTGAGGCCCTTCTCTAGAGGCTCAGAGAGTGGTAACAAAAGAGTGGCCTTTTCAGTTATGGCTCCCCATCTGCTGAATGCTCAACCCAGCAAGGTCTGTCAGGTGCCTTCACTGAGATCTTAGCTTCCCCCAGGATGTTATTGTGTTAGTGTGCTGCCAAAGCATTCATATATATAAGCTGATTGGAGACCTTTAGGTAACAAGTGACTAACAAGTCTAATAAAAATAATGAATAAATGAAACCTTGCAATTCATTCATTTATTACATTATATCTCACCTTTCCTCCTAAAAGCTCAAGGTAGTGTACATGGGCCTCTTCACCATTTTATCTTCACAACAAGAAGATAAGTGAGGTAGGTTAGGCTAAGAGTTGATGCCCAATGGTACCCAGTGAGTTACATAGCTGAGTGTCTGTCCAGTTCAGTCCTAGTCCATTATTCTATCCATGACTGCACCATGCCAGCACTCTGGATTCATTCATTCTCAGATGGCTCTTACACAGGTTTGTTAAGCAAGCAAATAAACCACAAATGTTCAATCATAGACAGATCATGGCTGCAATACTCACAGTATGACTTCTGCCGCTATGCAGTTTTATTATTTTTCTTGCTTCTCTGTGTTTTTGTTGGCAGATCACTGCAACTCTGTCCAGCTGTGTCATCTCTGCCAAAGAACACACTGCGTGTGATAAGAGTTTCACATGGGGAGATTATGGCTGTAATTTGGGTTTAGGCAGCTGGTCTGGCAAAGTGTGACTCACTTTCAGGCTGTTGTTGTATTGTGCTTCCTGATGTTTAGTCGAGAGCTTCTATAAAAAGCTGCTGTTGTAACAAGTGAAGAAATGTGGCCCATTAAATCGCTGGGCTTGGTGAAGGAAAGCACTTACCCCGCCAGCCACACAGTTTGTGCAAATCCCACAAGATGTAAAGCTAGAACACAAAAAGCAATGTGAGTTTCTGCTGCTAGCCACAACACAATGGTTATGTTCTTCCTCCACTGTCGGAGTCAGTATGCCTCTATAAAACCAGGTGCTGGGAACTGCAGTAAGTAAGGAGAGTGCTACTGCATGCAAGCCCTACCTGCAGGCTTTCCATAAGCATCTGGTTGTCTACTGGGCTACATGGGCATTTGGCCTGATCCAGCAGGTCTCTAATTATGTTCACTATCTACATTGTCCTAAACTTGATTTGTTTTGACATCACAGGTTTCCTTTCAGATTTGTGTGAGTAGGCCTTTGAGTGTGGATTGCCCTGAGGACAGAATCTTGGATTTGGCAAAGGACTTTTGATAGCCTCTGATGTTCTGGTGCTGCGACTCCATGGGACCTAAGATGACCCAAGAATGCTAGGAGATGGTTGGAGAAGATTATTCATTCTTACTGCCTCCTCCCAGCCAGAGAGAGGCAGCAAGCTAGTTCTGAGTGGAGAACAATAGACTGCAATTTGAGACAAGGAGGAGATGGAGGGAGAGTTGAGCTTGGTCTCTGTAAGCCAGTGTTTTTTGTGTGCGATGGTACTCACCAGTATGGAATACTGGCGCTTTATTATTATTTTTGGCTGCAATTGGTGGCCATTTTGTGCCAGCACCATAACACTTTTATCAAGGTACAAGTTCTGGACACCTAATTTTTGCCAAAAAAGCACTTCTGTAAGCTAACAGTCATTGAGGTGCCTTACACTGTCAGAAAACTGGTTGATGTAGCTCAGTATACTGGCTGGCAGCAGTTCTTCAGCCTTTTAGACAGGAGCATTTTCTAGCCCTACCAGGGGATTTTAAGTCTTGAACCTGGGGCCTTTTGTATGCAAAGCATGTGCTCTACCACTGAGTTTTTCCCGAAAAAAGGGTTTTTTTGTTCCTCTTTTTAAAGAATCCAGGACTCTAACATGGTTCTAATATGGGCTAGCATTCCGGCATTAGGAAGAAAATATTATGTTTGAAGACAGTCCATTGTCATCTATGTGGAATTTGCAAAGCTGTGAAGATTTCTCATTGCCTCCTTAAGAATGCTCTCCTCCCCCCCCCCAATTACTTGGGAATCACTTTTTGGCAGTAAAACAAGTGCCATAACAGCCAGCTATGTGGGCAAACAGCAGGAAAGACAGAACCTGAGGAGGCTTTGAAATATTCCAGCTGTTTCACAAAGCCCTGAAGAAATGCTTGAAATGTTGCAATCAGCAAAATATGTCTTCAGAAGGAGGGAAAACATGTTTTTAGTTCATGCTTTATACACCCCAGCTTCTTCATAGCCTGAGTCCTGTGTATTCAGGGTCACGTATATGTTACATGTAATTCTGGGAACCCCCAGCAGTCCCCCTCACCCAGGAAATGGTACCCTGGGAAGGCAGGGTTCTTGAGTGGGGAACGGGGCAGGTGGGGATAGCAGACATTGCTCAAAACTGAAACCCGACTCCCTTACGAGGAAAGGTTGCAGCATTTGGGGCTTTTTAGTTTAGAGAAAAGGCGGGTCAGAGGAGACATGATAGAAGTGTATAAAATTATGCATGGCATTGAGAAAGTGGATAGAGAAAAGTTCTTCTCCCTCTCATAATACTAGAACTTGTGGACATTCAAAGAAGCTGAATGTTGGAAGATTCAGGACAGACAAAAGGAAGTACTTCTTTACTCAGCACATAGTCAAACTATGGAATTTGCTCCCACAAGATGCAGTAATGGCCACCAGCTTGGATGGCTTTAAAAGAAGATTAGACAAATTCATGGAGGACAGGGCTATCAATGGCTACTAGCCATGATGGCTGTGCTCTGCCACCATAGTCAGAGGCAGGATGCTTCTGAAAACCAGTTGCCGGAAGCCTCAGGAGGAGAGAGTGTTCTTGCACTTGGGTCCTGCTTGCGGGCTTCCCCCAGGCACCTGGTTGGCCACTGTGAGAACAGGATGCTGGACTAGATGGGCCACTGGCCTGATCCAGCAGGCTCTTCTTATGTTCTTATGTTCTCCCACAGGTTTAGACAGGGTATGTCAAGGCTGACTTGATAATGAGGTGGCAGTAAATCTGAGATGCTGTCCTAGACCATGAATGTGTAATTTAGTGTTACTTCACACTTTACATCTGTGTAGACATACACCTCTCGGATGTTGCCAACTTGGTGCTCTCCAGATGTTTTGGACTACAACTCCTGTAAGTGTTGGCTGGGGCTGATGGGAGTTGTAGTCCAAAGGAGGGCACCAGGCTGGCAAAGGCTGCCTCTGATATTAAGTGCATGCCTAAAAGTATCAGATACAATTATAGTAAGCATGTTTGCCAACACATGCCTCATACAGGTATACTCATCATGGTCAAACTACCTGCGTCCCCCAAATGGACCTTTTTTTACAGCTTGGAAAGGAGGCGATTGGGACTTCCGGGAAGGGTGACTTAGCCTGTGCCTGCTTTTGAGACGGGCTCCTGCCTCAAAAGAAGCTTATTCAGATATATCAGTCAGTTTTTTCTTTTTTTTTTGACTGATTAAACTTCTCCCGGGTAGGGAGAAACGAAGAGATTAACCTCAAAGCCTATTTTTGTTGGGACGACCAGATCTCATTAATTTATGGGACGAGGTCCAGCCGACGAAGGTGGGACGGATTTTCAACAGCAAGCTCTATCTGTTAAAGCGAACGTTCATCTTATCTTTTAAGAGAGAACGCACTAACAGGCAAGCACCCTTCTTTCTATATTTTTCTTTTACTTGACTTAAATTGTTGCTGTTTAAAAGAGATTTGCCAGATTGATCGGTTTTTGACATCTCACTGGGGAGCCGTAACTTCTCTCTGCTACGCACTAATTAATAGCTTATCTCTGTTTTTGTTGCAAAAAGCTGTCCTGGATTTGCATTCTAAAGATACACACAGAAGAGGGATTTCTATTCCAGATTTTTATTTTGAAAAATATTATACTGTTTTGAGACTACTCTCTTTTTGGTCTATTTTATTTTGACGAATCTGTTTCTTGACGATTGCCATTAATTGCTTCGATCCTGGGAACTGCATTTTGTTTACTTAACTATTGGAGAGATAAGGCTGTCTGCTCTGTTTATACTGTGATGTCACCAAGTTTGGAGTATTAACCCAATTGTTGCTGAAATAAGAAGTGGTTTTCCTATATTTTTCTTTTAAAATGGCAATTAAGAAAGTGGCTGAGAATCTGGAAATAACTATGTTTCAGAGAATAATGAATGAGATTGAGATAACGAAAATTGAATTGAGTAAAATGAAGCAGGAGATTAAAGATATAAGGGTCCCTGTGAGAGAGGTGACCCTGGAAGGGGTCCCTGTGAGAGAGGAGACCCCGGAGATTGGAATAGGGGTCCCTGTGAGAGAGGAGACCCTGGAGACTGGAATAGGGGTCCCTGTGAGAGAGGAGATCCCGGAGATTGGAACAAACGTGGAACAGGAACAAGATTTGGAGTCTATGGACTTTAGAAATAAAATCTATTGTTTGGAACTCAATGTTATCTCTGAAGAAACTAATGAAAATTCTAGAGATAAAGTTATCAATGGCATGGATTATCTTCTGGACTGGAATGATGTGATGGAGCCCAATATAGAGAAAATCTATGGAATTAACTGCAGCCATGTGACAATGGAAAAACTTTTAAGAGATGACCCAGTGTATTTTGAAAAAAAGAACAGAGATATGATTTTACAGCAGTATTTCAGCAACTTATTCAGAATGGATGGCAAGAAAATATTTGGGATAGAGGTAATTCCCATCAGACTCTTATTATATGACTATGGCTTTGACAGCAAGATTATTATGGAATACTGATAATGGAAGATTGGATATTGAAATTACTGGACTTAACAAGACTACTGAAGATGGAAGATGGAAAATGGAACTAATAGAGATAATAGAACAATGGTTACTGAAATTACTGAACCTAACAGATTCTGATGTGATGGATTAATTGAAATGTTTATTTTGACTATGGTTATGACAATAAGATTATCATAATTAGTAATGAGATGGATTAATCGATATGCTTATCTGGAAAAAAAAATTGATAGATATATTTCTTAAAGAATTGAAACCTCTCTTTGACTTTTTGTGGAAAGAATAAAGTAATGTTTATGAGATTTGATGATTAAGTAAGATAACTACTGGAGGAAAGTGATTTTATAATATGACTTAAGAGACAGGATTGCTATATATTATAGACTTATAACTGATTTGATCTTTGACAAATGGGAAGTCAATATTTTATTCTTTATTTTTTATTTTTGTTTTTTTTTTTTTCTTCTTTTCTTTTTTTTTTTTTGTTTAACTATTTTTGATTTTGTTTTTTGTCTTTGAATGTTTTATGATTTTGTCTTGTATGTTTTATGAAAATCTGAATAAAAATTATTGAAAAAAAAAAAAAAGAAAGGAGGCGATTGGGAGTGGAGAAGTGCCAAATGGGCTTGACCCTTTCCCCCAACTGCTGTTCCTTCTCTTCAAATTGCTACCCCGAACTTCCCCTCCCAGGGGCTCTCAATGCATGTTTGGGGAATGTATTACAGTAAAACCCAGACAAGTGATGACAGAATGAACCAGTGCTCACCCTTCCACTAAGTTGGGCTGCTGCAGTTATGTTTGTGGAATGCCTGCTGGATCCAAACAGTCCCTAATCTGGAAGGTGGTGGTGGGAACCACTAATCCTTGTTTCATTTTTCTCCTCCCATAGGAGATAATGGAAGGGAAATTGCTTCCATCAAGTCCTGATCTGGTGTAAATTTCTGTTGGGTCTTTGGGCATGGCCATGAAATGGCAGTGGGGTGGGTGGGTGTAGGATTTGGCTTAGGTGTGGTCATCTCTTGTGCTGCCCATGTGCCACCCATGATTCCACATCATTTGGGGGGTTCCACAGGCAAAACTTTACTGATGGAACGCTTCAGCTGATGGATTCCTTCTGTGGCATGCAGAGGCATTTCTATGGGCATGTAGTTGGTGGGGGTAGCAGATGTGCCCTTCTGGTATGATGGGAGATGGGCGTTTTTAAAGGAAAGGTATGGATTATAATCTGCATGCCAAGTGTACAGTGCTAGAACACACCTTGATGTCATATTGGAGATATCCGGCATAACTGCCTTTATCATTACACTGACAACACAATTTCACATAATTTGTCAGGAAAGGGGTCTCCATGTTTCAGAATTATTTCCTTTGCATCAGAAACATTGGTGAATATTCTGTAGAGGGTATCTATAGGAGGGTCTTTGGCCAGGGAAGGAGAAGTGGGTATACTTCATCAGTGTCTGGGGTTTTAGGGGAACCTGGACAACTTAATTTACTTGTCATATTGTATCAGTCACTTTTTACATCATCTTTTTACAAACATTACACTTTTTACATATATTACAACTTTGGCTTGATTTAAATTTTTGGAACTGCCCATTTGGGGTCTTGATGCCCATTTTAAAAAGCCCTGAATGGGAGCTCTCCACTTCACACCCTTTAGCTGGCAAAACAGTGGCTATAAGATTGTACTGCTAGTACTGCTTTTGGAAAACTGTCTCTTTTTTTTAAGTGCACAGAGAAGTTAGCTCAGTAGCGATTGTACTAGATAGCCCAATCATCTGCTTCCAGTTTGTTACACAGAAGTTCAATATCTTCATATTTCCCAGAATCTCACATTGACAGCCTGATTACAAGAACATAGATACAGAAATAATTTATATCAGCCAACAGCTTGCTAACAATTTGTGATCATAGATGCTCCCTATAAACATTTAGGGTTCACTTACATTTGCTGTTTCTAAACATTTTATTACCCAATAAAAGGGTTTGCAAAATTGCATAGTTTGAAGTAGTGCCTGTAATAAATGGAACTATCACTCCAGGGGCAAAACTCTTCAGCAGATGCCAGAGAGGGCTGCCTTGTGGGAGCTGTATCATTCATCTAGCATGCGTGCCTAGATCTTCAGAAGGAAACATATATGTTTGTGGTCACCTCTCTCCAGCCCCTCCTTTCTGGTTCCAGGAGCATGAACCAGGAACATAGCCCCATCTGGAACCAGAGCTACAGATACTGGTAACTGGTAGTATTCCACCATCATTACAACCTTAGTGTATGAGGCATGTGAAGACCTGGCACCTCAGGTTTTACATCCCTGGCTGGAGGCACCAACTCAGCCACTCTTGAAGCCAATCAGAGTCTTATTTATGTTCAGAAGTGGATCAGGCCATGCATGTTAGTTATATACTTTCAGCATTCCTTGCATTGTTTTACTTGCCATTCCCTGGTAAACAGTAACTTCAGAGTTACATGACTATTCTTGTCCCCTGGGTCTGCTTAAAAGTTAAGAATGATACAATCAGTTCTTTCCCTTCTGCCTTCTAGCAGTGCTCTCACCAGTTGCAGGCGAGAAAGCCGCTTCAGCACAAAAAAGCCAAACTGATGCAAGTTGATGCAACTATATTCAAGAATCTGTATGTTTTTGTTTTCTGGAAAATTACTACATGGTATCAGCAGCATCAGGTGAAACAGATACAAATATGCAACCTGAAGCAAACTTGGGGTCTTGTCCCTCTCAAATATTTTTGATAAGCAGTAGGTGTATGTTACAAGGATGTAATCTCATCTTGAGTACTGCATCCAGTTCTGGTCTCTGTACTTCAAGAAGGATGCAGACAAACTGGAACGGGTTCAGAGGAGGGCAACAAAGATGATCAGGGGACTGGAAATAAAGCCCTATGAGGAGAGACTGAAAGAACTGGGCATATTTAGTCTGGAGAAGACTGAGGGGAGATATGATAGCACTCTTCAAGTACATGAAAGGTTGCCACATAGAGGAGGGCCAGGATCTCTTCTCGATCGTCCCAGAGTGCAGGACATGGAATAATGTGCTCAAGTTGCAGGAAGCCAGATTTCGACTGGACATCAGGAAAAACTTCCTAACTGTTAGAGCCATACGACAATGGAACCAATTACCTAGAGAGGTAGTGGGCTCTCTGACACTGGAGGCATTCAAGAGGCCGCTGGACAGCCATCTGTTGGGAATGCTTTGATTTGGATTCCTGCATTGAGCAGGGGGTTGGACTTGATGGCCTTATAGGCCCCTTCCAACTCTACTATTCTATGATTCTATGGTAGTCCTCTAAAACTTGTTGGACACCAATTCCATCAGCCCCAGCCAGCCTGGCCAATGGTCGGGGATGATGGGAGTTGTAGCCCAACAACATCTAGAGGGGCACAAGTTTCCCATCCCTGCTCTAAAGTGCTGTTTAAATGATAAATATTATTAAAGAGTAACAACCTGTCACTGATGTGGTCTTTCTGATGCTAAACTGACCATTTTCATTTTTCAAGTTCTAACCATAGATTCATGGGGCTGAAAGAGATACCAACCCTATCAAGACCAAGGCCCTAAGCCTGATCCTCCATGCATTATATTTATTCAGTATTGTATATTACCCTCACTATAATTATCTCCAAGAAAAAGGAGCAAGCCTGCCTTAAGCCAGAAGCACCTGCTCAGTTCAAAGAATCTTATAAACAACCTTGTTTTCCGTGACATCCTCTTTTCAGGGGGTTGATCTAACTACATTGCGATCAGTGGGATTCCTAATTAACAGGCCATCTTAAAGCACAGCAGCTCCAGATTTTGCACGATAAATGTACCCGGTATAAATCTGCTTTATACCCAGAATATTTGTTGATTTAGTCCAGAATTGTCTGTTTTGGCCTTCTCCAACTTTGCCTTTTGGATTATAACTCCCATCAGCACTAGCAAGTATGATGGGACTGATAGTCCAAAACATCTGGAGGGGAGCAGGTTGGGGAAGGCTCATCTTATTGTGAGAAGTAGCAGCAGCTCTTCCACATCTTTTGCAGCCTAAGATCTTGTTAACTGAAATGAGCAGGGACTGAATGGGAGACCTTCTACATGCAAAAGCATAGGGCTCCTTCTGGGAGGAAGGGTGGGATATAAATGCAATAAAAATAAATAAATAAAAGCATAGGCTCCACCCCTGAACTCTGGTCCTACTGTTAATTACTATGAAATTAAATAACAATACCTTTGAATAAGCATCTTTCTCTTTTTCTACTTAATTAGCTGTTGCAACCAAGATTTAATAAAGCTCAGCATTCCTTGATGTAAGCTTTCCAATTTCCTTTCAATTAATATGCAGAACTTCAAAAGATTCCCTTTGAATGCAGATAGGTATGTGATAGGCTTCTAACACACTTCCTGCTTTATATAATACCTTTTAGAAGATGTCCTTGTTAGATTTAGGCCTGTTTATATGTTAATGATTCTTTTCCCCCAGGAGGTTGGCAGATGTCTCTTGCTTTCCTGGTGTGGTGAGTTAGCACATTTCCTTTTCTTACATTCCTGATTTAGATTCATAAGAGAAGACTATTCATTCTGACTCCCACATGACAGCAACTGAAATGGCACACTCAAATCTGCCAGAGCTCTTCATAATTTCAAGAACTCTGTGTTGGTTGTGGGACTTCCTAAAAGTAATGTCTTGAAGAACCATCACATTCAAAAATGTCACCTGTTGTTCCTGAGTGTGCAGAGCAAGGGTGGGAGACCTTTCTCTAACAAAGGATCCAGATCCAATGGTGGGTAGAGTCAGAGCCAAAAATGGGAGGCAGCAGCAGTGCATTGGGGGGGGCAGACTGGCAGTGGCACACTTGCAGCAGCAATACTGCACTTATTAATTTTATTAAGGTATTTATATACCTTGCTAGGGTGGGGATGGAATGGAATGAGGCAGAGTGAAGTTGAGAGTGCTCTGGATTGGCAGTGGGACTGCTGCTCACTCCATGACAATTAGCCCATCAACACTGGTAGCAAACAACAATTGTTTTTAGATTGTGTGTTGCTGTCCTGGGTTCCTTTGGGAGGAAGGGCAGGATATAAATTTAATATACTACTACTACTTATTATTATTATTAATTAAATTTATATCCCACCCTTCCTCCCGGAAGGAGTCCAGGGTGGAAAACAAAAACACTAAAAACACTATAAAACATCTTAAAAACAAGACTTTAAAACATATTAAAACAAAGCATCTTTAAAAACATCTTAAAAAGCAATTCAGACGCAGACTGGGATAAGGTCTCTACTTAAAAGGCTTGTTGAAAGAAAAAGGTATTCAGTAGGCACCGAAAAGATAACACAGGTTGTGCCTGTCTAATGTTTAAGGGGAGGGAATTCAAAAGGATTGGTGCCACATCATTAAAGGTCCACTTCCTATGTTGCACAGTGATCTACTGGGTATATAACATCAACATCACCCCCATGGTACCAAAGTGTATTTTGCTTTGTAGACAGCAATCTTGAGTTTCAAAGGGTTCAACACAATGAACTGATCTAGTTAGTCCTGTAAATAACACATTGACTGTTCCCAGGCTCTGAGCATTGATTTATCTACTGAGGAATCCTTGTGGGTCTGCTGCACACTCCTTATCCGCTGCTCATCACTGTCCTGATGAATGCTACTGCTGGAAGGGCGCCATTCTCCCCCAAGGTACCACCGCTAGAATGTGTTTACCTTTGGCTTATTTGTGCTCTTTTGTTATTTGGGGCATTTCTGTAGAAATACACATTCAGACATTTTCCTACTTCTCTTGTATGTCTTCTAAACATTAAGTGCAAGGATGATTAATAATCCAATTTCTGAGAAAAGAGACTCTGTCTGTCTTGCGTTGGGTTGGCCCACAGAATGGTAGACTTTGTGTAAATGCTGCTGGAGTCAGGTTTATTTCTTTTCTCTTTGCAGTGACAATGTCCTTCACTTGACTATTTTTAGGTAATAATTACTGAATGCTTTGTCATCATCACAGGACTAGATGCTTTGCTACTGTTGCTTGGTATCAAGCGAAGGAAAGAATGAACATGTACTGGCAAAGGCTCCAGATGAGTCCAGATGAGCTCTTGTTGATGAATGCCAGTATTGTTGGTTTTGAATACCTTTTTAGTCATTTTCTGAAAGAGAAGATAAAGTTGAGATGTTAATTGTTTCAAACTAAAGCTATCTGGGAGGGGTTTTTTGGCTTGGCAATTTTGGCTGTTTTTCAATATCTTGAATGACACGCTGTGCAAACTTTGGAGCTTCTTAATTTTCTTATGGATGGATCTGTGGACAGAATCCCTAGTCATTTTATTTGCTGCCCGTGAAAAGCTCATCAGATATTGGGGATATGTATAGAAACATGGATATAAAATAGGGGTAGGGGAGAAATTTGATTCAGTTCACATTCGCACCTCCTAAAACAATATGCAAACCAAAAAGCAGCTATTCTTTGAAATTCACACTCCTCCAAATGTTGTGATGCAGTTCTCCAACTAAATAATGTTTATTAGGGGAAAGCATGCCTTAAAAATGCATATATTGTATTAGGCAAAATTGCTGGCGAAAATGGCAAAAGTGTATAAGGCAAAAGTGCATATAAAATGTGTGTATTAAGAGAAACATGCACTAAGATGCTGGTAAAATTTTCATGAGGACTTAAGATGGAATAATTAGAAACAGAGAGACTGAAATTGAAGATTTGTCCATCCCTAATATAACTAGGTAAATGCCAGTTTCCAATTCTCTTCTCTAGCCTTTGCCCATCTTCCTCTCTATCCTCCTCTTCCCCCTCTCTTGTCCCCTCCCTATGGATTCTGCCCCCTCATTTCCTTGATCTCTGTTTACTGCTCTTCATATATTACATTTATATCCTGCCCTTTCTCCAAGGAGTTCAAGGTAGCATATATGATGTTCCTCCATTTTGTCTTCACAACAAACCTGTGAGGTAGGTTTGGCTAAGAGATTACAAGTGGCCCAGGGTCACCCAGTGAGCTTCATGGCTCAGTGGGGATTTGAACATGGGTCTTCCCAGTGCCAGTCTGACATCCCACTGACTTCCGGGCTTCCCAGCGGGTCCTGCTTTAGCTTCCCTTTACTTTGATTTAGCTTCCTCCACACCTACTTCCTAAACCACCCACTTAGGGCTCATCTGCATTGTGGTTTACTGTGTGTTTGGTGCTACTCACATCTCCTTTTGATTTGCATGGTTCATATGACGTTACTGGCAAACAGAAACTATCACGCAATTTTCCCCCTGTATATCCATACTAACCCAATCTGCTGATAATATGAAAAGTAGAGGAAAAGCCATCTCCACTGCATTGCATTCCTCCTTGCAGACACTTTGCTCGGATGCTTTTAGGTAGGTGTGTCAATCGTTCCTCTCTCCATGCCCACTATCTCCTCCTTCCTTCTTTCATTTCATTTCCTGTGGGCTGACAAGCAACTTCTGGCTGCTCTCCTTCATTTTGCTGGCCTTTTTTATGTTGCTGTAGACAGTGCCGTTATTTTTCTTTCCCCCCTAACTTGTGTGCAAAAGCATAACACTGCTCAAACAAAGATTTATATTTCAGCTGTATCATACCAGTGAAAATACAGATAATCACACTTCTGCCCCCCCCAAATGGAACCTACTGCAGCTGGTAGAACAAACTGAACATACTTGGTTGCCAAGCAACCAGAGGGAGTGAAATGTTAAAAAGAGGGTGTAGTCATTAGGAAGCTGCATGATTGATCCTTCCCCTTAGAGTGAACAGAAAATGTATTTGCAGCTGGTATTGAGCCCTTACTGTGGACAGTGCAAATAGAAAATTGAGATAAAAACAGTGTCTTTAGTATGAAGTAATGCTCCCATGGGGATAAGCCCTTACTCTAAATCCCTTTCCCTATAGACTGCTTGCTATAGTCCAGGCCTCTGGCCTCTTTTCTACCACCCCGTCCCATTCAACTACCATCTAACCCTAGGATACCCTAGAAGCCCAACCCATTTTCTCCCAAGGGAAAAGTCATGCAGATCAGTGTAGGTTGAAAGAAAGAGGATTTCTCTGCTATTTACGTTGCAAAGGTAGGTATGTCTAAATCCTTCGCCAGACATATGCTTTTGCCCACTATATTTTCTGAGATAAATTTGGTGGAAAGATGAGATGTACAAATAAACAAATAAAATAACAAAATTAATTGCTATTTGGGTTACTTTTCTCCCAGGTGAAATATTG
Source organism: Rhineura floridana (assembly GCF_030035675.1). NCBI lineage: Eukaryota > Metazoa > Chordata > Lepidosauria > Squamata > Rhineuridae > Rhineura > Rhineura floridana. The sequence continues at coordinate 48,728,646 of NC_084480.1, forward strand.
CAGCTTTCCCATCCTAGTACTCTTTCCTTTCCATCTCAGCTTTTCAAAAGTACCTGTTCTGCCTAGACAGATGAAGTTATTCAGGAGGAAAAGGTGATAAAACACGTGTGGGAACAACATACAGAGAAATGAACTTTCTCTTTTGCTTGCCTGAGCTGGCAAGATGAAAAGCAGACCATACAAAATGGAGGGGGAGGATGAGGGGAAGCATCAGGGCTTGGCCAGGCACAAAACACCTTTCAGAGCCAATGCCAGAATGGGAAAGGCAGGTCTAAAATAAGCACTCAAACCAGCCAAAACACAAACGGGAACAACAAGGCCAAGGCAGGAAAGCAAGATACTGTGATTCAGACGCCTGAAGCCATATCCAAGGGATATGTCAAAAGGATGAGGAGCCAAAACTCAGATTATCAAGTAGATCTAGCCCTCGAAAGAACTGGCAGCTGAACCAGCCGGTGTGGTAAAAGAAAAAGCACGAGACTGACAGGCTGGCAAACGCAGGATCATACAGCACAGACTTTGAGCACTGTGGGGATTAGTCCACACAAGACATATGGCAAAATGCCAGCAGAGGACCATGAAACAATTATGCTCTCTGGGGACAGCTCTTGCTTAATGTGCCAGAGTTCCCTGGGAAGAGAAATTGATTGTTAAACCACTCTGCAAACATAGCTCTGTGAGGGGAATAGGGGCCTTCTAACAACTCTCAGCATCATTAACAAACTACACTTCCCAGGATTCTTTGGGGGAAGCCATGGCTGTTTGGAGTGATATGACACTGCTTGAAATGTATAGTGCAGATGGGGCCTATTTTTTGTCCAAACAGGAGGAGTGTCTTATTCAGTGCACAGTGAGCCACCAATATCTACCATGTTGGAAAAAAGCAGCAGCAGCAGCAGCCACACTTTAAAGATCAGTGTGAATGATTTCATACTTATCTATTTGGACTGTGTTTTATTTATCTGGCAAGATTTATATATCATTTAATTTAAAAAATCTCAGCGGTTTACATAAACTGGCATAACATGTTAAGGAAAAACAGCAATAGACCAATTTTGAAACAGTAGATTTAATATATGATAAAAATAGATAAATGCCAAATTATACAAGCGGGGATTAAAGTAAAAGTGCAGGCTCCTACTACTACATTGATCCTGCTTTCCTTTGAGGAAGCTCAGAATACTTTATACTAGGTTTCCACCAGGCAGTGACAAGCTAATGAGCTGCATAGCTTTAGAGTAGGGATGGGGAACCTGAGGCTCTCCAGATGTCCGAGACTGTCTAGATGGAAATGGATTTATGTACCCAGATTGATGATTCAGTTAATCCCAACACTGGCAAAATGTAGCTCACCCCACAGGTAACTGGGGACCACTTTCTTATTGCTGTTTGCAGCTTTTTTGTTTGCACTGCTCCTTCTCTGGAGAGTTTACCCAATATCAGCCTCAAAGGTTTGGATTTAGGTGACGTTTTAACCAGAAGCATGAATAGGAAGACTCTTTGTATGTGGATGTAATTATCTCCAGAGAAACTCTGTGGTTTCTCTGCAATATTTTCACATTGTTCTAATTCAAGATTAAGGGTGATATCTGAGGGTGCCTGGAGTTCTGCGCCTGCAACAGGACTTCTCCTTCCTTTCATCCCCCTTGCAGTCCCTTGTGTGCCCCCCCCTGCAAATCTGGAAGGTTGGGGGACCTCACACTGCAGATGGGCCCCTCACATTACTTTCTCTTCCCACCTCTGCTGCCTTAGTTGCCATCGCTCTAGACCAGAGCTCTTTCTCCTGACACATCCTATGTATCTAAACACTTGTCTCAGCCATAAACGCTATGGCTGCCTACACAGCATACATTTAAAGCACCCCCAAACAACCCTGGGAACTGAAACTTGTTAAGGGTGTTGGTAATTATAGCTCTGTGAAGGGTAAGCTACAGTTCCCAGGATTCTTGGAAGGAAATAATGTGCTCTCACTGTTCTTTCAATGTATGGTGTGTATGCAACCTGATCCTAGGTAAGCTCCCATGCTTACATCAGTGTTACTGGGAGTGATAATATTGAACTACCCTTGCAAGGGTGTTGTAAAGTTTCTGTTTTGTTTCAGAAAAAGAGTTGCAGGGGGGTGCAGTTGGTTCACCATCATTTGGGGACTACTGACGGGGGGGTCATGGACTTATCTTCCAGTCCTGGTGGTACCACTGCTGCAGGGGGGATAGGGGTGGGGAGGACAGAAAAAGCATCCCACTTATGCAGTGCTGGTTGTCACCCTAAATCCTTTATGCAGTTTTGGATGTACATGATTAACCATTCAATGTGCTCCTTTCTTTTGGACAAAACCATTGATTTGGGTTTCTAGAAACAACTTGCACCCTAAAGTGTGAACAATCCCTGGTCCCAAATCCAGTTCGAAGCAGACTCTTCCTTAGTTGCCATGCCTCATTTTTTAATGTCTGTAAAGGGGATAACGGAATTAATTTGCTTGGAGTGCAGCTGCAGTGCATATTGCACTCCTCCATGCCAGTGGAGACAACAGCACTCTGGCAACTCATGCCTTCAGGGAAGGCAAGTGATATCTGCATTACAATTATCTATGGGAGGCTTGCCAGAGGGTAGCTTTAAATTGCTGTCAGTACCACATCACATTCCAGCTGGTGTATATTGCCTTAGGGATATCCTCAATAAGGTTGTCACAGTATAGCCTGGAAAATTTGTTTTGATATTCATGTATATTACTTTGTGTAGAAAAGGAAACCTGCAAGCTATTCAAACTTGGTTATTATTGACCCTTCCCAAGTTATTGGATGCAATATGTGAGGCTAGCCAAAACCCTCCAGGGGTTGTGGTGGCTGGTAGCTTGATTGGTTGGTAAGACTGTAATTCTCAATATATTTACTTGAGAAATAAATTTCACTGAAATCAATGGGACTTGCTTCTAAATAAATATGGCTAGGATCAGGCTTCAATTTCTTTGCTGGTCTGTGAACATAGCGCTAAGTAACTACAGGATTTGGGTGTAGTTCCTCTTCATTTGGCATCAGAAGGTTGCATGTGATTTTCTGAAAGTGTATAGTTGTCTGTGCTGAAATGGTCAACATGCTAATTTGCTTTGAAGCATCTCTTTGTTCTTTTAGTTGCACATGATTACTTCCACGCACTAATGACCCAACTTGTTAGGTAATGCTAATAGGAATGTGTGTATATGAAAGTGCCAACATTCATGCAATCTCTCTCTCACTAGACAGCTTTCAAATCCAAGCATGTCAAGATGGCTGAATCCATTCCTGAGACAAATCTGTGGATAAATAACACCCAGGCTTTGCATTTATTTTGTTACTATAAGATTTGGGTTTGTATATGGTTACAAAAAACAATAACGTTGTGTAGACCTCCATAGAAAAACAGTGATGACTGTAAACTGTGGGGAAAGTTCCAATGATGTTTCTTGTGAATAATAATTTGTCACCTTTGTTCACCCTATTCAGACACTTTTATTAAAAGAGCAATTAAAGAGACCTGTCAAATGGAAACATCTTCAAATCTGCTTGTTGCTTAAAGTAAATGCTTGGGAAATACAGCAATGTATTTTCTTGCTGCTGGCTGAATTCTGTGTTCATTCACACTAATTTTGTTCCTGATTTTAATACCAAACTTATTGGCACTTTTTGCCAGCTGAGCTGGAACCTCAATGTTTCTTTAATAGATATTCATTGAAGGAGACTATAATTTATGCTCACTAGCACTGTCTGAAATTGTTTCTGAAACTGAGAACGGCTCCCTTTCAGTTGTCTCCCATTCTCAAAAGAGTTTACACACCAAAGTCTGAAATGGGCATGTTTAGCCTTGAGAAGACTGTGGAGAGATATGATTGCACTCTTCAAGTACTTGAAAGGTTGTCACTTAGAGGAGGGCCAGAATCTCACCCGTTGCTAGAGACGTCTGATCTGACGAAGGTAACACATGCCTTAGTTACATCCCGGTTGGACTACTGCAACGCACTCTACGTGGGGCTGCCCTTGAAGACAGTTCGGAAGCTTAAATTGGTTCAACGCGCAGCAGCGAGAATGCTGACGGGGGCTGGCCCTCAAACCCATACAACCCCCTTGTTACAACAGCTCCACTGGCTGCTAGTTAGCTTCCGATCTCAATTCAAGGTGCTGGTCTTAACCTTTAAAGCCCTATACGGTTTGGGCCCTGTTTATTTGTCCAATCGGATGTCATTTTATGAACTCTCCCGCCCCCTGAGATCTTCTGATGAGTCCCTTCTTGTGATTCCCTCAGTTTCACAAGTCCATCTTTTGGGAACTAGAGATAGAGCGTTCTCTGTCATCGCCCCTACACTTTGGAACTCATTACCAGTTGAGGTGCGATTGACTTCTTCGCTTTTGGCATTCCGTCGCCAGGTTAAGACATTCCTATTCTGGGTGGCGTTCAACTTAAATAAGGAACAGGAATAAGAATAGGAAAATTTTTAAGGAGAAATGGTGTTTAACTTAAATGAGGAATGGTAATGTTCTAATTTTAATAGATTATGATAACATGTATATGTTACTATGTAGTTTTAGTATATTTATTTTTTTGTAAGTGATTATAGTTTATTATGTATATTGTATTTATGTTTTTATATTGAAATTGTTCGCCGCTTTGAGTTTCTGGAAAGATAAAGCGGGTTAGAAATGTTTTAAATAAATCAAATAAATAAAATCTCTTCTCCATCATCCCAGAGTACAGGACATGAAATCATGGGCTCAAGTTGCAGGAAGCCAGATTTTAACTGAACATCAGGAAAACCTCCTAACCGTTACAGTGGTACAACAATGGAACCAATTACCTAGAGAGGTGGTAGGCTGTCCAACACTGGAGGCATTCAAGAGGCAGCTGCACAGCCATCTGTTGGGTATGTTTTAAGTTGGGTTCCTGCATTGAGCAGGAGATTGGACTCGATGGCTCCTTGCAACTCTACTATTCTATGATTCTATTATCCTACTTTGCATGGGGTGGTGGTTGTGATTGGAAATGAATGACTCTCTCTCTCTCTCTCTCTCTCTCTCTCTCTCTCTCTCTCTCTCTCTCTGTGGGTGTGGGTGAGAGAGAGAGAGTGGCCACTGTTAATAAAGCAATTATAATCATTTATCATTTTCTGCATTTCCTTTCCTTTTGACCTTCCTGTTTACAAATTCCCCATCCCCAAACCATATATATACCTGCAACTCAGGATAACTCTTTGTGATGCATCTGTTTAAGTGGACTGTAGTCCATGAAAGCTTGTGCCATAATAAATTTGTTAGTCTTTAAGGTGCCACAAGGCTGTTTGTTGTTCTTGTTGCAATAAACTAACTTGGCTACCCCTCTGGAAATTATTTCTATTTAATATGGCAATAGGGAGTTTTCAAAGACAATGTAGACTTTATTGTTAATATATTTATAGCACTGCAGCATGCTACTATAAATTAGATCAAACGCATGGTGATAAAATGCATGGTGAATGGCTGAGATCATTAGCCTGCACACACTTCTAATTTCACCAGCCTGATACTGAACCTGGATTTAAGCCAGATAACTGATTTTGCAGAGCTTCTATCCTATCTGTTAGAAGGCATAGCACAAGGACCCATATAAATCTTCCTGAAATCAGTGGACTTTAAGATATCACACCTATAGTATGAAGCCCCTTCTCTGCCCCAACATCTCAGGTCCCATTAGTGTAGAAGAGAGGTTGAGGAGGATTGATGGGCTTCTCTCTCCAGGGATTCTAGATGCAGGCTTTTTTTTTGTTGACTAGCAGGAAGTTTGGGTACCAAATGGAATAGGAAAATTTAGGAGTGTGAAGCATGCCTCTCTATGGAGGTATCAAAAATCCCCAGTAGAAGTACTGCTAGTACTTCCCAAGCTCTTCTCAGTGTGTGCCCTGAGCAAAGCTCTAGCCATGGCATTGTCTCTGTGTATGATGAACACTTCTGCCCCACCAGTACCACACACAAAAATGTAAGTCTTGACCTGCTTTGTGCATAATGCTTAACCATGGTCCATTACACTACGATTGATTAAGCAATGGCCTAAGAGCAGCTTAACTATGGTTTGTTTACAGGCAATAATTCACGATCTGAAATCATGGCTTGTTTTAACTATGGCTTGGTATGTGAACTCAGCACCCTTCCTTAATCATGGCTTATTTGACTGCCCCACTCCAGATGCTTATTAAACTACAAAGGCCTGGGGCAAGACTAGAGCACCTGGAACACAAACCAAATGTTTGAGAAACAAGCCGTGGCATGTTTGATCATTTGTGGAACAACTCATGGTTTGTTAAAACAGGCCATGGCTGAAAGGACCATGGCTTGGGGTAAAGTGCAAACCAGGCCAGTGCTGACAATGGCAGCATATAAAGGGTGTGTAGTTATAGATGATATGTTAATCCCCCACCCCATACTTGATAATGAAAAACAGGGGAGTACATATCCCAAGCCTGGTGTTGAAATCCTTCAACATACTCTGAATCATTGTGTTCTTGCTGTTTCCCTTTCCTTTTCATAGGAGGCAGGTTACAAACAAAAGCATAATTAATTGAATAACACAACATACCTAGCACTAAAATAATAAAATACAGGGCAAGAGCAGACTAAAAAACTAAAAACCAAGCCAGCAACTCAGATGGCTCTGAAAGTTGTCTTTAACTGTCTGCAGAATGCTAGCAGCAAGCAGCTCATATTTCCCCAGGAGGGAATTCCAAATTTTGCCACCATCATCAAAAAGGGCATGTCCCAAGTAGTCCATAAGAAGAAATCTGAAACAGGGCATCTGGAGCAGATTTTAATGGCTAGGATAGCCACTTATGTGTCACCACAAAGAGGACACAAATGTGAATACAAGTTCCATATGCTTATTTATATGGACAGATGCAAATGTAGAAATAATTATTATAACCCTAATAGTAATTAGGTTACCAAAGTGGGGAAAGGCTGTAATCCAGTGACATGTGTGCCTGTGCAGTCTGCTGACCAGGTGCTAATTGTTGATGGGCAACTTCAAGGCCCCTGCTCTTCCCCCGATAGCTAGCGCTATCCTGAGTCTGAATGGTGAGGCAACAAGGATGGAAACTGGTGGCGAGAGAGAAGCAACATATCGTGGATTAGGCGACTCAAAGCTGAACTTCTGCAGAACCCAACACTTCCGGCGAAGGGCCCCTGAGAATGCACATAAATAAAGCATAGCCCTACCTCCAAATTGGCCTTCAGTACCCTCTGCTGAGGGAACCAGGGAGGGGGGGAGCTTGGTGACCCTTTCCCTCACACAGTTCATTGATTCAAGGCTTTCTGCTGCCCTTTGACACCAAATTAAACTTTAATTCAGATGGAGATGGAAGCATCTCCCCCTTGCAGGGTCACTGCTGAAGCATCAATAAGATCTTCTGGGAGTTAATTACACTGTAATTCTTTTGCTGTTCACACAGCTCATTAAATCTCTTCTTTGTCCCTCCCACATTAAGCTCTCCTGGGCTTTCCAACTCATCCCCCTCTCTCTCCCTGCACCCCCCCATGACTGAACCGCTTAGTAGACAATAACAGGGACAGCTTTCCTGTTCTAACCCTGGCTTCTTCTTAAATACCACACCACTGGCCCTCTTAAATACCACACAGGCCTTTCTTTTCTGCTGATAGTGGATATGATTTGCATTCTGCAGGGGTGGGGTGCAGGGTGTTCAGCATCATGGAGGAGGACAGTAAAACAAACTTGCCAATTAGTCAAGTATTGCCAGTCCTGGATTCTATTTGACGAGTCATTAGCATACGTAAAGAGAAAATCCACATCAGACTTTGTGCTTTTAAAAGACAAAATTAACATCCCATTAGAACTCAGGGCAAGTAAGAACAAGGAGATCAATGGCAACTGTGCAATTCATCCTGGTAATTAAATGGATTTAAGTGCTAAACTAATCTGAGGATAACTGAGGAATGGGTTTGATAATGAAGAAGAAATAAAGAAGGGCAAGGAAAGAGCCTTCATCCCCCTCTCCAGACTGAAGAGGCAGCGTTACACGAGTGGAATCTGTCTGTCCATAGTCATGTACTAAGCGCCCCATTTCCTCTCCGTTCTGTTCTGCAGTAGCAGAGGAGATCACACTGTAATTCCCAGATGTTGTGTCAGGAAAAAATAATGTGAGAGCGCCAGTGTCAAGGCTGGTGCTGCCTTGCAGCAAAGGGGCAGGTCTAGCACTGAGAATATAAGAAAAGCCCTGCTGGATCAGGCCAAAGCCCATCTATGCCCTTGTGTGTAGACCGCTCCCCCTACTGCAGGGGTGGGGAAACGAAGGGTTGGGGGAGGCAAATGCAGCGCTCCAAGCCTCTTTATACACTGCATCCCCTCCTCAGCTTCACACTCTCCAGTTCTGTTTATTGATGGCATTTCTAGACTGCTCAGTCATTAGCATTTCCACATGAAAATAAGCCACACAGAGCATAAACAATAAAAAAGAAATAATTGTTAATCCAAACACTACCTTAACATGCTTCCTTGAACATTTTTGCCTGGCTGGAATAGGTCCTTGATATCTGTTGATGCCTTTTGCTTGCTGGGATAGAAAAAAGAATGGTATGTGTGTGAGTGTGTGTAGAAACTAGCCTACCACATAAATGTAAAATTTATGTTTGCTGCCCCATCGGCTTTTGCTTCTGGGCTCACCCACCAGACTCATGGCGTGTGGGGGGGTACCCCCTAATGTTCTTCTGGCCCCTAATTTTTTTAAAAAATATATATTAGAGAACTCCCCTTTTGGGGGGGTGCCCCCTCAGTGCATCTTTTTCAGAGAGTATTTGTAGGAGGAGAGACCCAATTGCTGCTGCTGTTAGCAATTGCCATGCAGTGATATTTTTTTTAATGGACTGTTGTTTTATATGGATTTTATGTATTCTTATGCACTTGTTTTTATTGTAAGCTGTGGCCTGTGCAAAGGGTGGCGTATAGAACATCTAAAACAAAGAAAGAAAGAAAGTAGCCCAGCATCCTGTTCTGACAGTGGCCAACCAGATGCCTATGGGAAATCCATAAGTAGTACCTGAGTGCAATAGCACTTTCCCCATTTGCGATTCCTGGCAACTGGTATTCAGAGGTATACTTCCATCAAGAGTGGAGGTAAAACATCAAGCATAGTGAGACAGTTGCCTTGGGCAGCGGATGCTTGGGAGCTAGCAGAAGTCTCCCAAACTGAGCTCCTCCATGCCCCCTAAGCTAAGCTGCTGCCCTCAGGAAGTCTAACTGAATTCTGGATTTTATACTTTTAACTCATTTTAGTTTCATTGTATTGAGTCTCCTGTACACTACTTAGAGAAGATTGTAATTAAACGGTATATAAATTGTCAAAATAAATAATACTAATAAATAAATACCCCATACCTAAGCTGTCCTGCTATTTCCCATGCTCTAGAAAGATTTCCTGATATGAGAGGCATGTCCTTTCTGTTTTAATTCAGGCTGCTTCCAGGCAACTTGTTTATTGATAATCTATCTGGATTTGTTTGCACGAACATTGTACAATGTTGGCTAATTAATGAGAATTAATTCTGATTGTTTGCAGGGTATTTAGATGATATTGTGTCACAGCAAGTGTTATCGCACACTTTATAGTACATTTGCTCATTGCAAAAAGACTGATCTTTTGGAGGAGTGGGTTTGTTCCAAAAACCTCCTAATTAACTATAATTGTGCAACCTGAGTTTGATGGTATGTGATTGAACTCCACTCCAAATAGCAACAGTCTGGAAGGACCTTCAGAGAATGTACCTTTGTAATCCCTGTGCTTTAAATATCTTAAATAGCAAATTAGCACACTCTTTTCTCCATCTGACGAGGAAAACACCAAATGTTTCTGGGAAGTTAGGTATCTATGGAGTGGCCAGCCTTGAAAGAAAGCATCTTCCTGACTTGCTCAGTTTTAAAATGGCTAAGGGATGTGAGATGACTAAGAATGTATGATATTAGCTGTATTATCAAGTGTTGGATGCAATTTTTATCCAATCCGCAATACCTATCCTTTTTTTAGGGTTTGTTGCTAAGCTCTTGGACTCTGTGACATCTTAAGGACAGTAAGGAGACCCTTGGAGCTGCTACTATTTCATGTGCTTTGGCTGGTTCACGTACCCTTGGAAAAAAGAAGAAACTCTAGCTATGCACTGGCAATAGCTAGCGACATGTAATGCATTTTATTTGATGTAGAATTAAAGATAATTGGAAATGGCACGTCGGGGAGGTAAGCGTGGAAAGTGGCAGCACTCAAGGGAATAGGGTTAGACAAAACAGATTTGTTCTGAGGTTTCTTCTTTTTGGCAGGCTAAGAATGTAGCTAACTAAGAAGCTCCCTGTAGCATCAGGTAAGGCCCGGAGGGACCACGCTATACTTTATTATGTATCAGCAGCAAGCGAGATAAAAAGAAACCTGATCATCTTGCATTTCCCATCTCCCAAGGCCATATTCATAGATTCATTTGCATTTGAAGCTTAATTTCAGCCAGGCTCATATTTTATTTATTACGTTTTTACCCCACCTTTCCTCCAAGGACCTTTGCTCCCCGGCTCCCCCATTTTATCTTCACAATGTGTGAGACAGATTGGGCTGGCCCAAGTTCACCCTTGAGCTTCATGATTGGTGGGAGGATCACACCAACATCTCTATACAACACTCAGACTCAATTGCTCTGGAATGAATGAAGCAGTAATCACAGAGAGTGGTATCCAACTAAATCATACTCAGAGTAGACCACGTAAGTTACTTATATCCATTAATTTCAATGGATCTACTCAGAGTATGACTAACACTGGTTATCACCCAGCGTGTCTTCTCTCCAATACTGAACCCGCTCCTATATACTTGTACACATTAGACAGATGCTATCTCTCTTGTCTTTTCAGTGCCTATTGAACACCTTCATTTTAAGTGGAGATCTTTATCCCAGTCTGTACATGTATTGAATTTGAATTTACATATGAAAGTCTTTTAAATTGTTTTTGCATAGAAAGTTGAGTTAATTTTTCTTAATTGTCATGTTATTATATATAAACATGCTTAATTGTTTTATTATGCTTTTATTGTGAAGCTGCTTTGAGATATTTTATGGGAAGCAATTCATAAATGGAAATAAATAAGTGTGCCAATAAGCAGGACCTCAGGGGTGTTACTAGGGGGTGCCCCAGGGGAATCAAAGCCCCAGGCCTCTTGTATCAGGCCCTGGATCTCCTACACTTTCCTCTTATTTTTAAAACTATATTACTTTGTTTATTATATGGTGTCTGGGTGCACTGCAAAGCACAGTGCTGCTGAGACCCCAGCTACCCTGTTTGCTAATCTTTATTTGCTTTCTAGTTGTGACACATTGTGTTGGTCTGTGGCTGCTGGAGATCTTGTGTGGATGGTACTGACTGGTGAGAGGGGACTTGTAAGTACCACAATTACTGGATGGGGTGCGGAAGGAAGAGTGTATGCATGTGACAGAAAGAGAGGCTGCACTGTACATTTAAAGCACTATCCAGAGCTTGGAAAAGTTACTTTTTTGAACTACAACTCCCATCAGCCCAATCCAGTGGTCATGCTTGCTGGGGCTGATGGGAGTTGTAGTTCAAAAAAGTAACTTTTCCAAGCTCTGATATTTCAACAGTCATGACTCCCCCCTTCCCCACAAAAGACTCCTGGGAAGTGTAGTTTGTTAAGGGTACTGAGAATGGTTGGGAGACCCCTGTTTCCCTCAAATCACTACAGTTCCCAGAGTGTTTTAGCAATCAATCTCTTTTTCCAGAGAATTCTGGGAATTGTATGGTGTGAATGTGGCCAGAGAGAGACAGAGAGTGAGAAAGAGAGAGACAGAAGTCATGTTAGCTTTTGGACAATACTTCTTTTAGTTTTAACATGCACATAAGCAGTAGTTTTTGTTAATAGATACAGAAAATCCTGTTGACACCTCATAGCTCAGAGGAAGCCCTGGCAGCAACAGCCTGTGTTTTTCTCCTCTGAAATTCAACCTAACTGTACATATACATTATCATACACAAAATGTGTGTAAATTTATGTCATATGGGGTTGTTTCCCCTCTGTTACCAACGGCCTTGCAGGACAGGCAAAAGAGAGAACTTTTTCACACAATGCATGGATTAATTTATGGAGTTCTCTGGCACTGATGCAAGAGATAGCTTAGCTGGCTTTAAAAATGGATCAGGTGAATTCACGTAAGATAGGTTTGTGACAGAATTGGCCAAACATATAACATCAGAGTCCATATTTTTAAGGCCTGGATTGGAGGGAGTGGGGCGGGGGGGGGGTAGGAGAAGCACATTTTCCATCTGCCTTTTTACTTGAATGTGTGGGTGTCTATGTCATTTCCTTTGTAAACTGAAGTGTGTTGCCCTGCACACATCCCTCCAAATGGCATTCTCTTCTTGCTAGCCACTTGTCATTGAAGTGTGTGTGTGGATGCATGTGTGGGTGTGCACTCAGTTTCCTATTGGTGGGCCTGTTTTATACAGGTACTCAGACTATGGATTAGCGGGCCACAGAACAGACAAAGTCATGGCGGCCCTATATTAGTGTAAAAGAATTCAGAATAGTTTGTTTGAACCTAAAGAAACCAGCAACCTTGACCACAAATATAAGAAGAAAAGGTGGTAGTGGCTGGAAGCTTTGGTAAATGCTGGTGTTCCCCTGGCATCTGACTCTTTTAATTACACATAATCTGACATACAGGTAGGGGAAACTGAAAGTCAGCAGTTAATGCTATGCTCATCCTTCCCTTGCCAACATAGAGTGAAAAAAAAAGATACTTGCTTTCACAAGTAGACAAAGCAACCCTCCAGAAGTGCAAATGATGCCAGAAGCATTTATGAGTCCCTGCCACTGGTCTAGGCAGTGCATTCAAAATAGTACATAGTTTAGATTCTTTGGAAGGGCAGCACAGAGAGACTGAATTGGCCCATTAGCTGTCATTTGCCTTTGCCTTTTGTTGAAATGTTCACTGCACATAACGCTGGGAATGTGCTCATAGCAGCTGCTTGTACCTCTAAACCAACAAATAAAATAATTGTTGTAACTATTCTACAACACAGTGCACATATTATGGAAACAAACTTTACAGCAGGGATGGACAATCTGTGGGCCTTCAAATGAGACTCCAGCTCCCATCAGTCCCAGTGGTCAGCATGGGCAATTATCAGGAATAATGGGAGTTGTAGTGCAGCAATAGCTGGAGGACCACAGCTTTCCCCTCTCTGCCTTACAGAATGATCTGAAGTATGTTTACCTGGAAACCACCCCCACTGAATTCAAGAGGTCTTAAAATTCCAAGTATGCGTGCATAAGACTGCAGTATTTGGGTACTTCCACAGTATGGCCCTTGCACGTTCCTCATACGGTATTCTCACACAATCTATTGCAACAGATTTTTTGTTTCTATTAATCCCCCCACATGTATCAATTTGGTACTGAACCTCCTCACTGGAAACTGGACAGTGCATGACTGGTGGATGGCTCTTCTTAATTCCCCCTTCCCTCTCCACTAGACTTCTTTTAAAGAGAAACATGTATTGCAAAGCTCTTGTGTTAGATGCCATGGCACTTAAATGACAGATCATTCATCTCTTTTCGAACAGCATATCAGGTTGACAGATCAAGATTTCCTTAGCATTTATTTGCATCTCCATCAGATGTTAAATTTCTGCCTCTCATGCAGACTGGTTAAAGTCATAAGTCCTGCTCCAGCTCTGGTTGCTCCTTACAGTTGGTGGCCCTAGATTCATATTCATTTGTTAGACATGGCTGAGTCTAACAAAAGACACACCCAGTCAGTTCAATGAGACTCACATGAGCACTGCATCGATGGTGTGCATCTACATTAGCTATTTATGCAAAAGGATGCTTTTGTGCATAGATTCTTCTAGCTGGACCATACAACTGAGTTATACCAGCAAAAAGGCATAGTATTCCTTAAACTTTACAGTAATTTTTACAACCAAAAACATTAAGATTGTGGTATATTTATTTATTTATTACATTTATATACCGCCCCATAGCTGAAGCTCTCTGGGCAGTTTACAGAAAATCAAAAAGTATGCAACTGATCAAACCCACCCTCCCTTCTCCTCCCTTCTATCCTCTCCCTCTTGCTCCTCCCCTCCCTCCCCTCCCCTCCCCTCCCCATGGTCAGTTTTACCTATCTTAAGCATGATTGCACGGGAGTAAATACCATTGAACTCAATAAGCATGCAAATGATCAAATCTGCCCCTTCCTTTGCCCCTCCCCCTCCAATCCTCTCCCCCTCCTTCCACTCCCCTCCTTCCCTTCCCTTGCTCCTCCCCCATGGTCAGTTTTACCTATCCTAACCCTGATTACATAGGAGTAAATCCCACTGAACTCAATAAACATGCAAATGATCAAACCTGTCCTTCTCCTTCTCTCCCCCTCCTTCCTGTTCCCATCCCCCTCCTCCCCTCTGCCCTTCCTCCCCTGCCTCCTCCTCCCCTCCCCATCCCCTGTGGTCAGTTTCACCTATCCTAAGCATGATTATATGAAGATAAGAAATAGGCAGATGGATGGAGGGGGACTAATTCTGAATTCTCTAATTTGCACATTATAGTTAAATGATCTGATTATATGCTGCATGGAAAGGTAAGCCAATGAGACAGAGCAATTAGTGAGAATTCTCCAATATCTTTCATAGCAGTACCTTAGGGCAAAACTACTTATTAATATTATTCACACTTAAAAAGAAAGTATGCTTAACTAGTCACTTTTATTTTGAAGAAAAAACAGCCATGGGCCCCTGATCCAGAATATGCTCCTGATTCAGATCAGGAGCCCATGCCAGTTTCTTCCCAAACATTTCCTATGGAAAACTGCTGCTTGAAAACAATGCAGTGATTACTAGAAGTCAACAGGATATATCAAGAACAAATCCTGCCAAACTAATCTTATATCATTTTTTGATTGTAGACTGTGGGAATGCTGTGAACATAATATATCTTGACTTCAGCAAGGCTTTTGACAAAGTGCCCCATAATACTAGCAAGCTAGCTAAATGTAGGCTGGATGGAACAACTATCGGTTGGATCCACAGTTGGCTACAGAATCGTACTCAAAGAGTGATTATCAATGGTTCATTCTCAAACTGGGGGGAGGTAACGAGGGAGGTACTGCAGGGCTCAGTCCTGGGGCCAGTGCTCTTCAACATTTTTATTAATGACTTGGATGAGGAGGTGCAGGGAATGCTTATCAAATTTGTAGATGATACAAAATTGGGAGGGATAGTGACTACCTTGGAAGACAGAAACAAAATTCAAAGAGATTTTGATAAACTGGACCATTGGGCTGAAAACAACAGAATGAAATTTAACAGGAATAAGTGCAGAGTTCTACACCTAGGGAAAAAACCCCAAAGGCACAGTTATAAGATTGGGGATTCTTGACTCAGCAATACTACATGCGAGAAGGGATTGTTGTTGATCACAAGCTGAATATAAGCAGACATTGTGATGTAGCTGCAAAAAAGGCAAATGCTATTTTAGGCTGTATAGTTTCCAAATTGTGTGAAGTGTTGTCTGCTCTCTATTGGTTAGGCCTCATCTTGAGTACTGTGTCCAGTTTTGGACACCACACTTTAAGAAGGATGCAGATAAACTGGAACAGGTTCAGAGGAGGGCAACAAGAATGTTCAGGGGACTAGAAACAAGGCCCTATGAGGAGAGACTGAAAGAACTGGGCATGATTAGCCTTGAGAAGAGAAGACTGAGGGGCAATAAGATAGCACTCTTCAAGTACTTGAAAGGTTGCCACACAGAGGAGGGCCAGGATCTCTTCTCGATTGTCCCAAAGTGCAGGATACAGAATAATGGGCTCAAGCTGCAGGAAGCCAGATTTCGACTGAACACCAGGAAAAACTTCCTATTAGAGCAATTAGGAAGGTGGCGGGCTCTCCGACACTGGAGGCATTCAAAAGACAGCTGGACAGCCACCTGTCAAGTATGCTTTAATTCGGATTCCTGCATTGAGCAGGGAGTTGGACTCTATGGCCTTATAGGCCCCTTCCAACTCTAAGATTCTATGATTGCCATTTACTGCAAGCAGCATATTTGACAGGAAATAACAGTGTGCAAAGAAAAGCCAATAGGAAACCTGTACTAGACCTACATAAGAACATAAGAAGAGCCTGCTGGATCAGGCCAGTGGCCCATCTAGTCCAGCATCCTGTTCTCACAGTGGCCAACCAGGTGCCTGGGGGAAGCCCGCAAGCAGGACCCGAGTGCAAGAACACTCTACCCTCCTGAGACTTCTGGCAACTGGTTTTCAGAAGCATGCTGCCTCTGACTAGAGTGGCAGAACACAGCCATCATGGCTAGTAGCCATTGATAGCCCTGTCCTCCATGAATTTGTCTAATTTTCTTTTAAAGCCATCCAAGTTGGTGGCCATCACTGCATCCTGTGGGAGCAAGTTCTATAGTTACTATGTGCTGAGTAAAGAAGTACTTCCGTTTGTCTGTCCTGAATCTTCCAACATTCAGCTTCTTTGAATGTCCACGAGTTCTAGTATTATGAGAGAGGGAGAAGAACTTTTCTCTATCCACTTTCTCAATGCCGTGCATAATTTTATACACTTCTATCATGTCTCCTCTGACCCGCCTTTTCTCTAAACTAAAAAGCCCCAAATGCTGCAACCTTTCCTCATAAGGGAGTCGCTCCATCCCCTTGATCATTCTGGTTGCCCTCTTCTGAACCTTTTCCAACTCTATAATATCCTTTTTGAGATGAGGCGACCAGAACTGTACACAGTATTCCAAATGTGGCCGCACCATAGATTTATACAACGGCATTATGATATCGGCTGTTTTATTTTCAATACCTTTCCTAATTATCGCTAGCATGGAATTTGCCTTTTTCACAGCTGCCGCACACTGGGTCGACATTTTCATCATGCTGTCCGCTACAACCCTGAGGTCTCTCTCCTGGTCAGTCACCGCCAGTTCAGACCCCATGAGCGGGTATGTGAAATTGAGATTTTTTGCTCCAATATGCATAATTTTACACTTGTTTATATTGAATTGCATTTGC
Organism: Rhineura floridana; assembly: GCF_030035675.1. Taxonomy (NCBI): domain Eukaryota; kingdom Metazoa; phylum Chordata; class Lepidosauria; order Squamata; family Rhineuridae; genus Rhineura; species Rhineura floridana. The sequence goes on from NC_084480.1 coordinate 48,745,718, forward strand.
CATTTTTCCGCCCATTCACTCAGTTTGGAGAGGTCTTTTTGGAGCTCTTCGCAATCCCTTTTTGTTTTAACAACCCTGAACAATTTAGTGTCGTCAGCAAACTTGGCCACTTCACTGCTCATTCCTAATTCTAGGTCATTAATGAACAAGTTGAAAAGTACAGGTCCCAATACTGATCCTTGAGGGACTCCACTTTCTACAGCCCTCCATTGGGAGAACTGTCCATTTATTCCCACTCTCTGTTTTCTGCTTCTTAACCAATTCCTTATCCACAAGAGGACCTCTCCTCTTATTCCATGACTGCTAAGCTTCCTCAGAAGTCTTTGGTGAGGTACCTTGTCAAAAGCTTTTTGAAAGTCTAAGTACACTATGTCCACTGGATCACCTCTATCTATATGCTTGTTGACACTCTCAAAGAATTCTAATAGGTTACTGAGACAGGACTTTCCCTTGCAGAAGCCATGCTGGCTCTGCTTCAGCAAGGCTTGTTCTTCTATGTGCTTAGTTAGTCTAGCTTTAATAATACTTTCTACCAGTTTCCAGGAGCAGAAGTTAAGCTAACTGGCCTGTAATTTCCGGGATCCCCTCTGGATCGCTTTTTGAAGATTGGCGTTACATTTGCCACTTTCCAGTCCTCAGGCACGGAGGAGGACCCGAGGGACAAGTTACATATTTTAGTTAGCAGATCAGCAATTTCACATTTGAGTTCTTTGAGAACTCTGATTTGGATCAGGATAGGGGGAACATGACTGCTTTCTCTTCAGAGTGGCTAGCTGGATCATTTTTAAAAATTCTTTAAAACATAGTGTGGGTCTCATTCTTGGAAGTGCTAAAGGAGCTTCTTAGTACAAAAAGAATAGATGCTTCTAAGGGTTTTTAAAGACTTTGTTTCACATATCAGATGTTGGTCAATCAAATTAAGTTTTGCAAAATGATTTGCAAATGGTTTCTCAACTTATTTAGGCTGGATAATGGGGGAGGGGTGTTCCAGGAAAGGGCACACTGCAGCTCTTCTTATATTTAGTAATTTCTACAGTTTGATTAAATCAAAGAAATTCACTTAAATCCTTTGAAAAACAAAACACTCATTTTATAATCCTCTATTTTCCTCCTCATTAATACAGACTTGGCTTTTTCTTAGCCCTTCACCCTGTAGCCAGGAAGGCAAACAAGAAGTTGCTTGTTTAGCTGTTAGAAATATCACTCTTTGGGCAGCCTGTGAGATTTGTTCAAGCCTGGGAATCTGAATGTTTCCATCCAGAGAGTGATCAAAGGGGGAAACTAATGTAGCCTCCTGTATCCACAACACAATCCTCTCTATATTCATCTTCCACAAGCATTGTCATTCAGCAAGAAATATAGGAGGTGGGTGGGTGGGGAAACATTTAGAGCGGGGGGAGGGGGAAATCCAAACTTCAAAGGGTGGAGAATGTTTAAAATTCCACTTTAGAATGTTTGGATAATGTTTGTAACTTTGGCTAATTGCTAAACTAGGGAATGGGTGTCCTTGGCTAGGTAAATTGCCATACCGTTGGCAGTTGGACCTGATGTCTGGCAAGGCAAACAACTAAAGAAGTGCGTGCACTTCATATTGGATACAGCACAGATGTTCTCTGTGTACAATTATTATAATTATAATTATTTATTACATTTGTATACCGCCCCATAGCTGAAGCTCTCTGGGAGGTTTACAACAATTAAAAACAAATATACAAATTTAAAAACACTTAAAAAAAAAAATTTAAAAACACATGCTAAAATTCCTGGGAGAAGAGGAAAGTCTTGACCTGGCGTCAAAAAGATATCAGTGTTGGCGCCAGGCACAGCTCGTCAAGTACATCAATCTATAATTTGGGGGCCACCACTGAGAAAGCCCTCTCCCTTGTTGCCATCCTACAAGCTTCCGTCAGAGTACGCACCTGGAGGAGGCCCTTTGATGTTGAGTGTAGTGTACGGGTGGGTTCGTGTTGGGAGAGGCGTTCTATCTGGTATTGTGGTCCCAAGCTGTGTAAGGCTTTATAGGTTAAAACCAGCACTTTGATTCGAGCTCGGGAACATACAGGCAGCCTGTGCAAGCGGGCCAGAATCAGTTTTATATGTTTGAACCGTCTGGTCCCTGTTACCAATCTGGCCGCTGCATTTTGCACAAGCTGCAGTTTCTGAACCGTCTTCAAAGGCAGCCCTACGTAGAGTGCATTGCAGTAATCTAACTTGGAGGTTACCAGAGCATGGACAACTGAAGTCAGGTTATCCCTGTCCAGATAGGGGCATAGCTGGGCCACCAACTGAAGTTGGTAGAAGGCACTGCATGCCACCGAGGCTACCTGAGCCTCAAGTGACTGAGATGGTTCTAGGAGAACCCCTAAGCTACAAACCTGCTCCTTCAGGGGAAGTGCAACCCCATCCAGGACAGGTTGAACATCCACCATCCGGTCAGAAGAATCACCCACTAGCAGCATCTCAGTCTTGTCTGGATTGAGCCTCAGTTTATTAGCCCCCATCCAGTCCATTGTTGCAACCAGGCACCGGTTCAGCACATTGACAGCCTTACCTGATGAAGATGAAAAGGAGACGTAGAGCTGCGTGTCATCAGCATGCTGATGGCAACACACTCCAAAGCTCTGGATGATTGCACCCAACAGCTTCATGTAGATGTTAAACAGCATGGGGGACAGAACTGATCCCTGCGGAACCCCATAATGGAGAGTCCAGGGTGCCAAGCAATGCTCCCCAAGCACCACCTTCTGGAGCCGACCTGCCAAGTAGGAGTGGAACCACTGCCATGCAGTACCTCCCACTCCCAACTCAGCCAGTCGTCCCAGAAGATATCATGGTCAATGGTATCGAAAGCCGCTGAGAGATCAAGGAGAATCAACAGTCAAACTCCCCCTGTCTCTGTCCCAACAGAGGTCATGATACAGGGCGACCAAGGCTGTTTCTGTCGCAAAACCAGGCCTGAAACCCGAGTGAAATGGATCCAGATAATTGTTGTCATCCAAGAGTGTCTGGAGCTGGCCTGCCACCACTCGTTCAAGGACCTTGCCCAGGAATGGAACATTTGCTACTGGCCTATAGTTATTAAGATTTTCTGGGTCCAGGGAGGGCCTCTTTAGGAGTGGTCTCACTACCGCCTCTTTCAGGCAGCCAGGGACCACCCCCTCTCGCAGAGAGGCATTAACCACTTCCCTGGCCTAGCCGGCTGTTCCATCCCTGCTAGCTTTTATTAACCAAGAAGGGCAACGATCCAACACATAAGTGGTTGCACGAACCTGTCCAAGCACCTAGTCAACGTCCTCAAGCTGTACCAACTGAAACTCATCCAAGAAATCAGGACAAGGCTGTGCTCTGGATACCCCGCTTGATTCACCTGCTATAACACTGGAGTCTAAGTTCTGGCGGATGCTAAATATTTTATCCCAGAAGTGCCTAGCAAATTCATTACAGCGGGCCTCAAATGGATCTACCATGTCCTTGAGGCCAGCGTGTAATAGTCCCCAGACAATTCTGAAGAGCTCCGCTGGGTGGCAGATTGATGATTTGATAGTGGCAGCAAAATATTGTGTTTTTGCTGCCCTCACTGCCCCTAAATACAGCTTACCATAGGCACTTACCAGTGTGTAATTGCATCCACCAGGAGTTCGTCTCCATCTGCACTCAAGCCGTCTCCTATATTGTTTCATCGCTCTCAGCTCTGGGGTATACCATGGAGCCATACGAGCTCTACAAAGGAGAGGGCGCTCAGGAGCAATCGTGTCAACCGCCTGGGTCATTTCTGTATTCCACAGTTCAACCAGGGTTTCGACAGGAGTGCCAGCCCTATCAGCCGGAAAACTTCCCAGAGTCCTTTGGAAACCATCCGATCCATTAGTCTCTGGGGGCAGACCAACTTAATAGGTCCCCTACCCTTGCAGAGGGAAAAAGCCACTGTACGTCTAAACTTCAGCAAGCAGTGATCTGTCCATGACAGAGGGACTGATGTAAGGCCCCTCACATTCAGATCACCATCCCCACGTCCAGTTGCAAAAACCAAGTCTAGAGTATGCCCTGCTACATGTGTTGGGCCAATGGCATATTGGGACAGTCCTATGGTTGTCATGGAGACCATGAAATCCTGAGCCACCCCAGATAAGGTGCAACTGATGCAGAACTTCCATTTATTTTAATGGGGATTAAAAGGAATTCATCCATTCCATTTAAATGAATGGTTCTTGTGCAGGGGCAGAGTCCAGATGAATGAGCTGTATTGATTCCTATTATAATGATGTGAAATCTGTAAGCAAAGACTTTACATGAATGATGCTTCTCTAGTAGGACTATTAGCTGATTGCTAATAAGCCCTTTAGCTAATTAATGACTATATTTAAATCAATTTGCATACATGTAAAATATTGCTATATGAACCTTTTTTAACTGCTTCCCTGTGCTGTCTTCCCATGCTGGTCTGGTAATATCTAGATGAGCCATCCCAAACTTGCAGCCCTCCAGAAGTTTGGATTACAACATCAACCTTAGCTGTCCCAGAACTGTAGTCCAAAACATCTGGAGGGCACCAGGTTGGGGAAGGCAGCTCTAGATGGAGGTATTGTGATATGGTTTTTCCTCATGAAGCTGTCAACTGATTCTCAGTCACTGCAGAGAAGTAACCAATGAAACATGCCCATCACTGTAATTTCTGCATCCCAAATGCTATTTATTCATTTATCAAAAATTAGTCAAGCTGGTGAGCATCACTGTGTTCTGTGGCAGCAAATCCCATGTTTTTAGCAATATGCTCCTCAGAATTGTTTTCTGCTTCCCTTTTAGTTTGCCTGCATTTCATTGGCCACAGTTTGTGCTCCTTTTTGTTCTCATTGAGCAAGACTTCCATTTTCTGAAAGCAGTTTTCTTGCCTCTAATAACCCCTGATATGTTACACCCTCACCAATAGTATCAGAGGGTTTAATGAGTCTGCTACCCCAACAATTCTTCAGCTTCTTTCAGGCTGAGCAGATTCCCACTGCATGGCTGAAGGCCAAAGTTCATTTTACATGCAGTGCCTGTAATGATTCTTTGGGGCAAGCCATGACTGTTTAAAGTGGTATGATACTGCTTTAAATGTATAGTGCAGATGTAGCTTTAGGCTTTACTGTCAAAACAACAAAGCACCTTGTCATACCTCAAAAACGAAATGCTTTGTTGTGGCCTAACGATTTGTGGACTTTGTCAGATGATTGTTCCATGTCTCATTTCCCCTGTAACTTAACTCTTACTCTCTGACTTTAAAAGGTTATTTTTAGCTCCTGTCTCTGGGTAACCCACAAATGGCTCACCTGGCCTAATTAATTCTGGATTTTTTTCAGCAACTTTTAAAGATACGCTGAATGCAATTATTTTTAAAAGCCAAAAAATCATCACAAAGTGAGTTAGCAGCAGAGGTTCCAAAGGGACTTTCATATCTAGCATGTTGTGGGATTATTCTCTCACTTACATCCTCTTACATCCGCTCAATTACTATCTGTTACCTTTTATCAGAAATGGCCTTGTCAGACATCATGCTGGGAAAAACTATAGAAAGTAGCATACAGAGGAGAAATTGGATTACCGTACCCACAGGATGATAAGATGGGTCAGGGGAAAGGAAAGCAAAAAAAGGTAAAGGAAAGGGTGTGGCCTGAAAGGCTGTTGGCCTAGTCGTTTCATATTTTTTAATCATTTATCTTCTATTCTGCATCTCTGGGCTGTGACGCCACAGAGCGGCATCCATTTGATCTCTTCAGCAGTTGCCAAATAACCTTCCTCGAGGGCACCCATGATTGGCTCTGCCTGTTGCTTTCCTGCTTGGAACACAAAGTTCATCCTGTTCTCATCAATGGAAAATTAATTCTCAGTTCTACATCACAGGATGTTGAGTGTATCTCCAGTTTATTTAGTGGCGGCTGGGGGTGGGAGAAGTTGAAGACATCTTTACTTTAACCAACCAGAAACCTAACCTGGAGATGCAGCAAAGAAAAACAATCTACTTGTTGTGTATAAACCCTTTGAATTGTTTTGAAATGCAAAAAGAGGAATTGTAAACTTCTCTGTATAATGGGATTGCTAGTTTAAATTAAGCCATGTCTGCTGTTGCAGCTTACATAATTTCCTGCCTTTTTGTGTGTGTGGTTTTAGTTCTCATTGCTAAGAGCATATTTCTATCTGGCCATCTGCCCTCATTCCGGGCCTCCTGTGTTCTGTGTCTATATACCACTCCACCAACATGGAGTTTCCACATTGCTTTTTGAGACCACCGGAGGCAAATTATCCCTCCATGTCCTCGAATGTTCTGTTCCTGTGTTGCTCACAAGTGCTGATATTATTTCAGAATTACAAGCAGCATCTGCCTCCAAAGGGTTTGTAGCCTTGAGGTTTTTACTTTGTAAGATGAAAGACAAAGAAAAATGTCTCTATGTTTTAAGCTTGTAACTTGCACTTACTGACTTTCCTGTTTGTTTTCTGATTTGACACAGGCTATCTGTGATCATCTTGGGTGACTCGTTGACTTTCTTTAGGTCTACACCTGAAAAAACCAAGATAAAAGCAGTTCCTTACCTTCTATGATACTGTCTGGATAAATAAATATGCTCAATATACTCAAGATAGTGACAGATATAGGAATATGTAGGGCAGTACAAAAAAAACTTGTGATTTAAGAATGTACCTATAGCCAACAGATATTACTATCAAACTTTAAAAAGCAGGGAAATGGGGCAGCTATAGTGAATGCACCAGGGGAACAGGAGACCTGACCTCCTCTCTGAGATATTGTACTGCCCTCCAAATTTGTAAAAATGCAAAGACAATTTGAGTTGGTCTTTCACAGTTCAATCCACTTCCTGTGAAGCTTGGGAAAATTTGGTAACGTGCCTCTGAGCACATGGTGCATGGTGGCAACACCTGCCATCTCCAAAGATGGAGAATTACATTTTTTGTATGCTTGTTGGTGTTCTTCCTTTGCTTCTTTCATGTGTTACTACTGCTTCTACAGATAATCTAACATAGAAAATTATACAGCCACAAGGCTGTATACTATAGCCAGCGTTGATTTTTCACATTCCGCAATGTTAAATTGAAAATACCCACCATGCCATTTTGATGCTTCCCATAAGCTCATTTCAAAACAAAACCTTACAAAACTTATGGTTCTGAACTCAGTAACACTTGCTTAACAACTCTCTCAATTTTCATGGCGATACATAAAACAGTCAGAGAGAATAGAGAGTTCAAAGTCTAAAGATTACTGTAAACCGCCCAGAGAGCTTTGGCTATGGGGCAGTATACAAATACAATAAATAAATAAAGAGAGAGAGGGGGAAAAAACCCAGACCCCTCTTTGCAAAGTTTTCACATTTGCCTTTGTGGTGAGGGGGATTCTTTTACATTCACCTACACTTACTGTGAAGTAGTATTTGCAGAAAATATTTGCTATTTCATATGCAGCGTGTTTTTGTTTTCCTTTTTGTACACCGCTTTGAATCCTATTTTTGGAAAAAAGCAACTAACTGTTATTAATAAATAATAAATAAATAAAATATTTTCTAGGCACTACCTGATGACAGGGAAACCCAGCACAGGAAAGATGCATCCTGGCTGCTAGGGGAAAAGGAAGGGCAAACAAACCATGCAGATTCAAGGACTAGAAAAAAAAGACAGAAACAGAAAGTGCATTAAAAGGGAAGGCAAAACAGCAGTTCTTAAGGACCCCAGGGATTCCTATTGACTAGTAGCCAAACAACTCACTTATCAACAGGCCTGGCACCAGTGGGCAGCCAGGTTGGGCACTGGCTGAGGGCCCCTGGGGCTTACAAAGCTCCTTGCAGTTGGGGCTGGGCAGGTGTAGCTGCCACTCCAGAATCTGCGCTAACATTGGGTCATGGAGTGTGTGCCCCATGACCCAGTGCTGGAATGGATTGTGGAGTGGGAGCCACCCTCTCAGGCAACACCCCTGCCACTTCCTGTGTTGCCACATCAGCGCACTGTGCATGCATGCTTGCCAACATCCAATATGGGGGGGCATCAACACACCACCGCCCCATCTGGGATGATGGCAGGCGTGCGTGCACAGTACACCAATACGCTGATGTAGCCAAGCCCATTTAAGCCCTCGGCTGCACTGGTAGTGCTGCTGCATCACTGCCACCGAGAGCTCACTGCAGTCTGGTGCTGGCTCTGCTTATCAATCACAGCTTTGACTTCGCTCATTGGCTAATGACAGACAGGAACAGCCATTCTGGCTTATTTCACAAGAATCGTTTAGAAGGGCACGTGCACATTGCTTCATAACTTTTTTATAGGAGGGCTAGAGGCTTACATTTTTTCAGTGAAAGCTCAGATTCTAGACTGCCTGGTGGGGGCACCACTGAAGACCTTAGTGGGCTGGTGACCCTTGCTATAGCTGATGGCTATGCACAGTGTGAGAGTCAGACTGAGCATGCCTATCCGTAACATAATATCTGCATAATTCCTATGTGCAAAATGCTGATTTCCTAATTCTAATGATTACCTAATTCAGGCCTACATGCACTGAACTTTATTTGTGTAGACCCTGTACAAACATTATATTCCATGCATGGATACCGGCAGGCCTGAAAATGGGGCAGGCACATCTGGTGGGTAAACGATTGAATTCGCTCCCAGGAGATGAGGTGATGGCCACCAACTTGTATGCCTTTAAAAGAGGATTAGACAAATTCATAGAAGACAATGCTATCAGTGGCTACTAGACATGGTGGTTATGTTTTATCTCCACTATTGGAGGCAGCATACCTCTGAGTACCACTTGTTGGGAATCATAAGTGGGAAGAGGGCTATTGTGCTCATGTCCTGCTCTTGGGCATCCCATAGGTTTCTGATTGGCCACTATGAGAATGAGATGCTGGACTAGATGGTGCTTTGGTCTGACACAACAGGGCTCTTCTACATGTGCAGGCAGAACACACGTTAAGTGTTTTGAACACTTGAAATCACTATAAATTGTTCTTCTTGTTGTTAATGATGACATTTCTTCCAGTTCTTTAGAACATATGCCAAACCCTTTGCTTTCTGAATGGTCTTGACATCCATCATCTGCCTTCATTGACTCCCATGTACTATTTATTCTAATGTCATCCTTGCTTCTCCAGATTAACGTTCTCAGCAAATATTTTTCCATGTTGCTTTTTGCATCCCTGGTGATCAGCAGCTGGGCAGCTTGCTCAATACTGAATCAAGCTCAACCCTTGACTGTCTTTTGGACTATCATACTTTGCCGCTGACTTTTCCACTCTCTGCAAATCTTGCTTCTGATATAGATGGAAATTCAAACCAGGGCCATGCTCCCTGTGCTGGCAGCAATCCAATAGAAGAAGCAGAGCAGCCAATAAAGGTGAGTTTTGATGTGAAGAGAAATTGATCTGGTGCCCTTAAGGGGATTCAGACTGGGGAAAGTCAGTATTTAATTTTATTGAATATATTCCACCCTTATCCCCCTCCCCCACACATTTAATCAAAACACTTGGCTTTTTTTCTCGGAGATCAAAGTGCCTTTGCGCTCCACATCTATATGATACCCCATCAGCAGAAAAGGAATTATGGAATTATGATTACTGTAGCTAGAACTGGCCCAGGGAATTCTGCTACCTGAGGCAAAGGGCAAGATACCCCCTCCCCTTTTCCATATAGAGAAGAAGCTGGCTGGTGTGCAGTTGAATCATACTTTATGGCGTCCATCCATTTAAGGGCAGGAGGTTAGCGTAGGGGATGCAAAGCAGGCTGTGTAGTGCACATAGCTCTGTCGTCCAGCACCTCACTGCTATTCCCCAGTGCCTTACTCTACCTCATGTCATAATAGTGCAATTCCTGACTCTGGCTGTCCAATACATTGTTACAGTTATCAATAAGTTCACATATGTGCAATGTATGGTTCCAACATGGTAGAGCAAATAGCAATCAGTGTGATTTCTTATTTATTTATTTATTCTATTAGATGTATATCCCGCCCTTTCTCCCAGTAGGACCCCGGGGTGGCAATCCAACAAAGAGCACGCAATCCAAATAGCACACTAGATTCTGAAAGGGACAAAGGATCAATCCTGCCTCTGTTCAGTCTGCAGTGATAATTTCAGTTGTTTTACAAATAGTTCCCAAGTGGCTGGGTAATTACACATAAAACATGGGGAAGAAATTATTTTCCACCCTTCTTAATAAGATATACATCATGAGTTGGGTTGCCAGGTCCATGGCCTGAGACTGATCCTGAATCTTTAGGAGAAGAGAAGGTCAGCCAAGTGTAGGTGTTCTTGCAACTCTGTAATGGGAAAAACCACAAGGTGGAATTCTCCCTCCCCCCTGCACAACTTTTAAAGATACAGACCTCTTGGAGGCTGGGCCTGGCAACCAGAAGGTCTTCTGTATCTTTAAAAGTTGTGGAGGGGGGAGGGAGAATTCCACCTTGTGGTTTTTCCCATTACAGAATTGCAAGAACACCTACATTTGGCTGACTTTCTCTTCTCCCAAAGATACAGGATCAGTCACAGGCCAAGAACCTGGCAACCCTAATCATGAGTACTTTGGGTAGTCTGGTGGTGTGGTTAAATGCTGATCAAGGCTGCATTTTCCCTACCTTGTAACTTCTTTAAGTGGCAAGTTATTAAACTGGCTATCAACAAATATTCTGACAAGTGTCTGGATGTCTTGACAGGTGCACAATTACTCTGGCATGCAGTCCTATTAAATTGAAAAGAATAATCAGAAATTCCTTTCTTAGGAAGTGTATGTGAACTCTGCAAGCTGTAAAACTACACCCCACTTATACATAGTAAATTGATTCAGGTGCATGCACTTAGGGTATGTATGGACAGGCTGGAGTGGCCTCTTTATATCTTGACACTTTGTGACAAAGCAAATTCAATATTTTCAGCCCAACTGGAAATATGAATACTTAGTTGTAAATTCCTGTGTTATGCAAGAAAGGCTGAATTTAAAAGACGTACTGCACTGTCCGCTATAGAAACTGCTGTTATAACACTGTACGAACTCATGTGTTTGTAGGACAGCACAAGTAACTATTGTCCTTCAGCTCATGGTCCTTTGGGTCCATCCCTCTAACTCTGTTGAGTATTCACATGTTTGTACCCAGATAGAAGCCCCCAGTATCTGGGTTCAGCTGCTCTTGAGAAAGAGTCTACACCTGGCAATTTGAAAAATCACTACGTGTACCTGTCTCCCAAAGAAAGAGGTCTTTTGTTCACGTGTTGACTCTCCCTGCATGCTGTCCAGGTGCAGTTGATCGTGAGCAATTAGTTTTCCTCCCTGGGGGAGAGCCTGAGGCTTTGTTCTAGCAGCAGCAGCTGCTGCAAATCAGAAATGAGCACAAGGAAACGTCAATTGCTGGAACTATGGAATGGAGTGGGAAAGAGGAATAAGGCTAAAGTGGAGGGAAAGGAGACCAGCCTGAAGCAGAGCTTCTGTGTGCTGGCAATGAGTGAGCCTGAAGGAAGGAGGCCAAAAATGGGGGGGGGAGGGGGAGAGTTCTGGAGGACTCACATTGCAATTTTTAAAAAGTCTACTCAGAAGTAAATCCCAATGAGTTCAGTGGGGCTTACTCCCAGGTAAGTGGAGTTAGGTGCGCCTAAAAATTCTGTCAGGGAAACTAGAGTGAGGAATGGACTGCCTAAATTGTTAATTCTAAAAAATTAAGTTGTTTTACAAACTTAAACGGAGTTCAAGCCTCTTGTGGTCTCAGTCAAGTGAAAATTGCTGTACTGAGAGAAGGCAAGAGGAGGCAGGGAAGCAGAAACCTCGTGAGGGGAGATAAGGGGGGAACAAATTCTGAGGGCTCATACTGCAATTCTAAAAATGTCTACTCAGAAGTAAGTCCCACTTTCTTCAATGGGGCTTACTCACAGGTAAGTGGAGTTAGGATTGCCTAAAAAAAAGAGTGTTCCCTGTCAGGGAAGCTAGAGTTAGGCATGGGCTGTCTAAATTGTTAGTTCTTTTAAAAAAAATTGGTTTATATTCACAGTGCAATCCTAACCTACTCTAAAGTAAATCCCATTCAGTTCAGTGGAACTTACTCCCAGATAAGGAGGATTAGGATTCCAGCCCCATAGAAGAAACAGTTGGGGGGGCAGAGAAAGGGAGGGGAGAGAGTTCGTCTATGTCTGCTCACAGTACAGTCCTAGCCATGTTTACTCAGAAGTAAGTCCCAGGTAAGTGGGGTTGGGATAGGATTGCAGCATCACTTTGAGGGTAATGCAGGAAGATGTGAAAGGACAGCAGAGGTGATGAAGAGAGAAAAGCCAAGGGGGGGGATACCCTAAAACTCAAGCAGAGCATGTGTGGCCCCTGTGGGGTCAGACAAGTGAAAATTGCTATATTGAGAGAAGATGGAAGGATGTATCAATAATCTAGTAAAGAGCGTGGAGAGAAAGACTTAGGAATCTGAGTTATAGTGCAGTTCTAACTATGTTTTTCAGAAGTAAGTTCCACTGAGTTTAATGGGGCTTACTCCTGAAGTGAAAGTGAACATAGATTTACAGCCTTTAACATCTAAATTCAATTCTTTCCTTTAAATACTAGGTGATTTATCAATAAATGATAAAATTTATACTGTTAAATGTTCAATGTGCCATCATGTGACTCTTGTTGCTGGCTACGGAGTCTTCAGGATTGTGCCACAAATAGATTTCAAAAAGTCTGCTTTAAATTTGCTCCAAATCCTGTGGCATGTAATGGATAACTGGTGCAGTCACAACTGCAATAATAAAATAACTTGATGGCTAGGTAACACATTGCTCAGAAATGATAGTAATCAATAAATAAGAGAAACTTTGGGTAATAGTTATCCCTTGTGTCTTAACAACATAATCCCAAGCAGCTTTACTCAAAAGTAACATTCACTGTTCAGTGGAGCTTACTCTCAAGTAAATATGCATAGGATTGTAGCCTTAATTTTCTTTAATGCCTTATTTCCTTTACATCTCAACTTTCCTGCAAAGAGCTCAGTGTAGCATACGTGGCCCTGCACCTCCCCAATATATCCTCAGAATAGCCCTATGAGGTAGTTTAGGCTGAGAATGTGACTAGCCCAAAAGTCACCCAGTGAGTTTCATGGCTGAATGAGAATTTGAACCCAGGTCTCCCAGGCCCTAGCCCAGTAGTCTTAGCACTATACCATTCTAGCTTTTGTAGAATGTGTACACTACAGTACCTCTATAAATTACCCACTATACTTTTCTTCCTTGGTTCTTTAAAACCTATTAAAATCAATGGTAATGTAATTTTTGTTGTGTGCTTTACATTTCCTCCTAAGGTCAAGAGAGAGAAAAATAGCCAAGACTCTTCCAATAATTTGATGGCATAGATCAGCAGTGACACATGGGGGGAGGGGGGGGGAAATGGCAGTGGCACTGACATGGCAAGGTTGGGGGTTCTTTGGTGGAATGCAGCACTAGCCTGCACGTGTGTGTTCATCTACTGCAGGATGGTGATTCCACCAACCCTGAACTGACAGACACCTTGCCCCCCCCCATTCACTGAGTGGCAATGCTGCCATTACTGGGAGAGCACTGCTGTTACAGAGTCTGAGATCTATCCTGTTTTACTACAACCCCAAGAGCAGGGCCGGTGCTGACATGTTCGGCGCCCCCCTGCAAATTATAAATCGGCGCCTTTACCTTTTATAAAAAAAATTGTTCATTTTTCAATTCAAATGTTATAAAAAATGTAACAAGGCAAAAAGGACAAATAAGAAAATCATTATAGAGTAGGAAAATGTTTTGCGTGAATAGTAAAATAAATAAAGTAAAAAGAAAACGACCTTTTTGTATTGCCTTTATTTAGCAAAAAGATACATAGTTACACGAATTTAGCCTTATGTGCTTTCATGTTTGCGAACTTATGAATTGGTTCACTAACGTTTAATTGGGAACACACATCATTTTCAATTGCAATCATAGCTAGGTTTACAAGTCTATCTTGTGAAATACTTGACCGTAAATAATTTTTAATTATTTTTAATCTAGAAAAAGATGTCACTTGCCATGCTCACTGGAAGTGAGCTAGGTTTACAAGTCTATCTTGTGAAATACTTGACCGTAAATAATTTTTAATTATTTTTAATCTAGAAAAAGATGTCACTTGCCATGCTCACTGGAAGTGTCAGTAAAATTCTGTAAAATAATCTGGAATGACAGATGATTGGTCTGAATGAATTTTAGAGTTTCTTACGGATTACGAAATTGACCAGACAGCAACTATACAAATAAGGAAATGATTAATTTAGCAACTGCATCAGGCAGAGACCAGAGCAGAAAAATAGAAGTAGGTTAATGAAACAAATTGGGTACAACTTAACTGAAATAAAAACTAGCAAAATATGCCACAATCAGGATGCCCTGAGGAGCAAATATGACATCAAACAGCTTATAGTTGTTTTTATTGCAATTTGGTGAGAGCTTTTTACATTAAAAAAAATAGTTCTACTTTTCCCTGTAGATTCTGCCTTGGTTACTTCTGAGTTCTCATTACACAAGGAAAGCCCAGTTTGGGGCTACAAAATGATGAGGGCAGCCTTTGTAAAAAGTAGCTCAAGAAACTAGATCTGGATTTCTGATATAACAGGCAATAAATACAGGCAGAGGATCTTGCTGCAAAAAAGGAGCCTGCAGCACTAAGGGTGAGAGGAGTTGACTGAAGCCGTCAAAGGATAAAGAGAAAATGCAGAAGGGCAGAAGAGGAGGAGGACGAGTAACCCATGGCTGACTGGAATGTCATTAAGTGGGGAAGGAGGAGCAAGAGGGCAGCTGGGCTCTCCACCCCACCCCACCCCACCCCACCCCACCCCAATGAAGCTGGCAAAGTGATGCATATGACCGACTGGTGCAAATCAAGGGAAATCAAACCCACCTCCAGAGAGAATTTCAAAAGATGCAGCAAAACCTAGAAAGCCAGAGGAAAGCAGGCACTTTATCCACTCCCCGCAGCTGCCACCACCCCTGCTGGTGCTCCTGGCCATTGCGAGTGGGGAGCCCCCGCTGGCGATGAGGAACCCTGCAGGATCAAACATGGGAGCCCCACGAAGAAAAGGTGGCCCTTTCTTTGGCGCTAAGCTGAGCTACGCGCGCCTCCTGACAAGCGCCTGGCAGCTGTCTTGATCCAGCTGCACGGCAGCCTCGGCCTCCGATGGTTAAGGAAGCAGATCCAGGGGGCGGGAAGGGGAGCACCGAACGGAGCCTGGGCAAGGGAAGGACTCGCAAGCTGGCACGAGGCACCAGCTTCAGCCTCCTGTTAAAAGCTGGGGGTGGGGAAGATGAGTGCCCTGCCGGAGGCCCCGGATTAAAGAGAGAGCGACTCCCGCGGGTTGCTTCAGCAGGAGGAAGATGAGGACTGATTCACTTCCTGCCAAAGGGGCCTGCCTTGCTGCCCATCTGGCCTCCAACACCCCTCAAGCGTTGCGCTCTCCTGCCATGCTTACCTTGCTTACCGTGTTACGCCGGCCCTGCCCAAGAGCCACCAACTACAGCCAGCTTCAAAAGACATACATCTAGTATGAAAGAACATGGTGTCCCTGAGAAGTTGCTGAGCACAGGGCTATCAGAACTGAGATGAGCTCACAGTCCTTCCACACGTAGGTCTATTCCTACTTTCCACAAGTATTCTTAATTTCAGTTGTCAAATTTCTAAATGGATGTGTGTCCTTTTGTTGCTATTAAACAACTGGAAGCCAGAAGAGCTTGCCAATTGTCTACAAATCTCCCAGGGATCTACCAATAGATTACAGTCTACCTTCTGGCCACGCCTGCACTAAATCATTTGTATGGGCACAGGCCTACTTTGCAGGGTTATTGTAGCATGGTTCAAACGAGTGCTTGCAAGAATGAAACTACAACAGCAGAGGTAAGACTCTCCAAAACATTGCCAAAGAAGGCATTCTCAAAAAAGCAATGTCACCTTTCTACTGTGTACCCAGAAACTTAGAAGAAACAAATGTGGATTTCCTCATCTCTGTGCAGCTCTCACCTTCTGCATCAAGTGTCATGCATCAAAATTAGACAGACATGATGGTCAAACACATGATAATGGCTGCCTCCATTAGAAACTGCTGCCAGAAGTAGCTGTATCACATGGTTTTATGGTAACGCAAGCCTGCCTTCTAGGGTTGTAATACTCTTGATCAGGATGGTTAGACTTCAGGTTTTTGGTACTGATTTGTTATTATTATTATTACAAAGTCCCAAGATCTACCAACCAGAGCAAGCCACAAAATATACTCACTTAGAATTAAATAATCTTAGCCCAGAGATTTGTTCTGAGTTCCAGAATTGAACTGAGCTCGCAGTATTTCCACATGAAAAAGCACTCCTGATTACCAACCCCCAGCTTTCTTCTTTTCAGCAGTACAATGATGGGATGGTCATTTTCCTTTTTTCATTGTGAAATAGGAGTCTGAAATCCTCACTGATCTTTTGCAAGTCACCCTTAGATACACCAATACATTTCGATCTGTTTTCTGCCCACCCTGCATTTAAAGTGCTATCCAAAAGCTAAACATTATGACAAAGATCATAAAAAGAGATACTGATGGTCATTTCTGGATACTGAGCTACAAACATTTCCACTGAAAAACCATAAAAACCACAGCCCAGAGCTTTCCTGTTTCCCAAATACCAGGGAAGGCTTTCCAGGGGACAGTTACAGTGGGAGAAGCAGTCTGGAAAGACCAATTGATAAATAATTTCCCCCACATTATACAGCCATGAGAGTGGCTGTATCCTAGAGTCAGCATGGATTTTTCACATTCCTCAATGTTAAATTGAAAATACCCCCATGCCATTCTGCTGTTCTCCATAAGCACATTTCAAAACAAAACTTTACAAAACCTGTAGTCCTGAACTCAGAAGTGCTTGCTTAACAACCCTGTAAGTTTTCATGGTGATACACAAAACACTCAGAGAGAATCAAGAGTTTAAAGTGTAAAACAAGAGAAAAAAATCCAGACCCCTGTTGGACTTTTTTCTGTCAGTGGTCTCATAATTTGTTGAAATTAAATAAAAAATCAGCCATGTTCACAGAGTACCTGTAATCTTATTACTGACCTTGCTCCATACTCTGAACTTCAACTTCTGCCTTTTAAAAGTGCCTGGCTGATTTCTAATTAATTTAAGATATTTAGCATTGAAGTCTACTATAACATCAGGCATGCTCAGTACGAACCAACTGTCAGTGTTCTAAAAGCCAGATTCACAGCTGTTTGCCATGGCTAATCAGGGGGCCACACCTAAGCCAGACCTTTATTTCACTTTACACAGTCCCAGCTTCCCCCAAATAATCCTGGGAGGTGTAGTTTGTGAAGGGTGCTGAGAGTTGCTAGGAGAGGCCCTATTCCCCTTACAGAAAGAGGAGCTGACTGTTAAACCACTCAGGCCCACTCCAGTCCGTCCTCCTTCCCTCCCTCTCTCTCCATGGTGAATTTCGCCTTTCCTAAGCATGATTGCAGGGGATTAAATCCCACTGAACTCAATAAGCATGCAAATGATCAATCTATTATCAGCAAACTTGCACAGGATCCCATTTCTTACCTCCCTGATTAAAAAGCAGAGAAATTCACTAATAGGCAAAAAAAAAAAAAAGCAGTTTAAGAACATACCTACAGCCAACAGATATTTCTATCAAACTTTTAAAAGCAGGGAAACTGGGCAGCTATAGTGAATACACCAGCGGAGCAGGAGACCTGACCTCTCTGAGATACATTTAAGGTTTTTTTGTCTGTTAGTGAATTAATCTTAATTTAAGGAAGAGAAAAACAGGAAGGAAAAAGAAGCCTTTACCCTCCTTGCACCTGTGGAATTCTCAAGGGCAAATGTGTCCCTGATTCTCCATCTCTAATCCTGTTGACATTTCCACCCCACCTTGCTTCTCCAGATTAAAGTTTCTTAGTTCATTGCAATATTTTCAAACCATTAAGTGGATGATTTGTTTATTGATTTTACTGTACCTCAGGCTAGGCTGTTGCTAAGCTTAGTCAACACTGTTGACATCATTGTTTCCACAGAGTACTGTAGCTCCTAGCAGGCATGGTTCTCTGTGTGTGCATGGAGTCATAGATATTTGTTCTTTTTATAATAGCTTTTATGATAGCTTTACCATTTCAGCACAGGAACTGTGCTGTTTGGGGAGTGTTCGGTTGTTCCCAGTCACACCCAAAGATTTAAAACTTCAGCGACAGTTTAAAGAATGTTCCTGTCTCAACATCCAGTCTAGTTATTATTTATATGTCAGACTCAGTACCTTTGTTCCTGCAAGTCCTTCCCCAAGGTGACAGCCTCACTTTCCCCAACAATAAGGACCACATAAGGGCCACATTGATCTCTCTCAGTGAAACAGGACCAGTCTGACTTCATAAACAACTCAAGTTGTGGCTCGGTGCAGTAATATTAAGAGAACCAGTGGTGTATAATCCAAAGGTGTGCCCTGTGATCTTTAGACAGATATCTGCTGTGCAACCCCTTTGAGAGAAATAACTAAGACCTAGTCTGTTCAACAAAAAACAACCTTTTAGGTCAAGGGTAGGGAGCTTGTGACCTTCAGATGTTGTTGGACTCCAGCTCCTATCAGCCACAGTCAGCATGGCCAATGGTCAGAGACAATGGGAGTTCTAGTCCAACAACATCTGGAGAACCACATGTTCCCTATCCCTACCTGTACATAAAACTGTATGTGGGGCTCTAATGAATGCACATGTGTTGGGGGCGGACCCTTCTGCTGCTGCAATGGACTGCAATACAATCAGCTACCAGACCATGTTTAAGGTCTTGTTACTAACCTATAAAACTCCGGACCAAGTTACCTGAAAGACAGCCCGCCCCTGTAGAGATCTGGAAGATCACTTAGATAATCTGGGGAAATTCTGCTCATGGTACCGCACCCTACAGAACATCATAGGGCAGTGATCTGAAAATGGGCATTTTCTGCTGTTGCCTTTGAATGCCCTTTTCTCTGTCATACATAGAGCAGCAACCATCAGTTACTTCAGAAGTCTTGTGAGGACATATCATTTTGACCAGGCTTTTCCTGACCCATAAGATTGGACCCTGTCTTTATTTGGCTGAATTCCCCCAAGTTTTTGTTTTGACATATTTTGATATCACTATTTTACTGGTTTTATGTTGTATTTTTGGTTTAATGATAGTGTTTACCGTTTTTGTGTTGTACACTGCTCAGAGATTTTATATATTTTAAAGCATTAAGTAGTTTATAAGAACAAACAAACAAACAAAGTTGCCCATTCATTTTACCTTTCCATTATACCTTTTGAATGCCTGAAAAGGGCTAAAGTCCCAGAGTTTGAATGCATTCCAGCTCTCTTTGCTACATTGGGAACCTGCGGCATACATTTCAGATCCTGCAGTGCAGCTTCATGGAGAAGTAAAGTGTCTTAGGTCGGTTCTGAAGGGAAGCAGTGGTTTTCATTTGAGCTTTTCTATCTTTGCATAATACTTTTCACATCCATTTGTCCATTGAGGAGCCCCTGTGTATCTTCCATGATGCTCCAACATGATTTAGAGGATTCTGGGTCATCTTCTAGGCTGCTTATTTGGCTAATGTGATAACAAGCCTGTTGGGCCACACAATTACCCCACACAAACAGGCACACTCTTACCACCGCATGCTGGCAGACACACACGTGGTAGGATGCTGTTGTAGTGGTGATCAGCTAATCTCAGTCACTGCATGAGAGTGCTGCTGTATGTACCTGGGTCAGTTGATAGTCTAAACAATTAAGATGGATTTCTCCCAGATCCCCCAGATCCAAAAAGACAGAACAAATTTGTTTAGGTTTCTACAAGGAACTGGTACATGTTGGCATCAGTGAACTTACAGGAGAGATGATCCAGCTGGAGGATGACATGGTAACAATCCAATTGTGTGAAGAAACCTATTTATTGGTCAGGATGGATATATTTATGTACTATTGCATTTAGTCAGTTGCAGGTGCTGCCGCTCACCTGACCTCTGGCCATTTGTGTTGCTGCTTTTTACTGGGAGCTATAGGGTCAAGTAGCAGTGAAGTCAATGCAGTGGAAAGGTACTGGCAGGAGTGCTGGATTGGCTCCTCCAGTGGGTTTGCACCATGCTGCTCCCGCTGCTCCCCCTCTACCCCCTGATAAGCAGCTGCAATGCAACTGCTGGGAGGTCAAGTAAGGAGAAATGCCCCACCATGCCATCTGCTTCTATTAGCTGGTACTGTGGTGAATATTTTGGAATATGATCATATTGACATAATACATTTAAAGCATATTTATAGTCATGCCTTCCCCCAAAGAATCCTGGGAACTGTAGTTTACCCCTCACAGAGCTACAGTTCCCAGCACCCTTAACAAGCTACAGTTCTCAGGTTTCGTTGGAGGCAGCCGTGTGCTTTAAATGTATGGTGTGGATGTGACTTATTCAGAAGAGGTCTCCAAACATGTGGGATAGAAATCTACTAAACAAACTAACATTGCCGGGGGAGGAGAGACTATTAGGAGAGGGCAGTTGTCTTTCAGGAAAGCATATCATCCAGTACTGATATTCTGGGCCCCAGATATGGTTCCAAGAAAGCACAGAAGTTCATGGAACACAGTTTGAAAATCACTGCAGTGCAAGAAAGAAATGGGTTCCTGTGGAATCCTACATATGACTCGGAAGTAAACCCCGTGTATCCAGTGCGGCTTGCTCCTGGGGAAGCTTGCAGAGGATGGGAGCTGTACGAGTTTGACAGTAGCATTTGCACAACAGATTTTGAAACTCAGATTTTATCTCTGTTTCAGATGTGCTAAATATAGCCCCAGTGAGTAAGAACAGAATGCATCTCTAAATATAGGGGCAAATGTGCACACTGTACTTTTGGTTTCAGACACTGACTAAGTCAACCTCATTTAAAATGAGGTTCCTATATAGATTCCCAGGAAACCTGTTTCGCAGGTAGAAGAAACAAAGAAAACCCAGTTGCTTTGTCATGTTGAAGATATGTGCTCCAAACTATTTCCTGTGAAAGGCACATTCCCAGATTTCCAATTACATACCCACCTACGTTGCACAAATGCATCTGGGAAATTCCAAACTGGGCAATGAGGTGGTTCGACACCTACTTTGATTTTTCTTATCTAGCAGTACTTGGACATTCTAGAGATGGGGGACAAAAGAAAGAAAAAAGCTGAACTAGGTGTTTTAACTTTTAAGAGGTGTTATAAGAACTAGGGGTAATAAGGTTCCTGTGCCTTGTCTTATCCCTTCTCTCCCCATAATGTCTCAGGGTGCCTCCAAACTGTCACTATTGTGTGGGAGGGATTCAAGTGCATACCAAAAACGTGGGCTTGTGCATTTAAAAAAGATGAATGTGCCTTGTGGCCCTCGTGCAACAAATCCACTTAAAACACACACAGAGAGACTTTTAAGCTATTTGGATGGAGATGGGGGAAATGCACTAAATATTGTGGGATTGACAGGAAGATGTATAAACACTCCACAAGCAAGTCAGAATGCATTGTCATATAACCACTCTGCAAACCAATCAGAATGAATGCACAATAAAGACCAGACATAGTATAACCTCCGCATAAGCTTTGTACAAGCAAATTGCAATGAATGCTCAATAGACAGGTCGTCTGAAGGAGCCACAGATAAGTATGATGTATGACCACAGACACATTCACACCATAAATTTAAAGTACTATTATTCCACTACAAATAGTTATGGCTTCCCCCAAAGAACCCTGGGAAACTGTAGTTTGATAAGGGTGCTGAGAGTTGTTAGGAGATTCCTATTACCCTCATTGAGCTACAATTCTCAAAGTGGTTTCAATCAATCCATTTTCCTTGGGAACTCTGGGAATTGTCGCTCATGTCAGCACACTGTGCACAGTCCTGTCTAGGGTTGCCAGGTTCAGGGCCTGAGACTGATCCTGTATCTTTAGGAGAAGAGAAATTCCACCAAGTGCAGGTGTTCTTGCAACACTTGCCAGGCCCGGCCTCCAAGAGGTCTTCTGTATCTTTAAAAGTTGTTCAGGGGAAAGGGAGAATTCCATCTTGTGGTTTTTCCCATTACAGTGTTGCAAGAATACCCGCACTTGGCGGAATTTCTCTTCTCCTAAAGATACAGGATCAGTCTCAGGCCATGGACCTGGCAACCCTAGTCCTGTCCCTACTTCATATCATGCTGCAGTTGTTGGCCAAGAGGCAGGGCAATGCCAACCGCTAATGCTGCTCACTATTTGCTTTGGGAGCAAATAGCAGCTATGGGAGATTCTGGGTGGCTAACTGGCATGGGGGCCCAATTTAGATTTCGATCATGTTCCAAACCAGAGCCCCTCAGCTGATCTTTCTTCAACACTAGCTACAGAGGCTCTGCTTATATGCCTTCCCAGAAAGGAGTCCAGGCTAGCAGTATGACAGACAGGGCCTTTTCTGTGGTGGTGGCCCCATGGCTATGGAATGCCATGCCCTAATTAAATCTCTCTTTGGCATTGTTTAAGCAGGCTCCAAAAATATTTTTGTTCAGGATTGCTTTTAGGCAGGAGGATCAATAGAGAGAAGCCCTTCTGGTTTTAGTCTTATTCTGCTACGGCTAGCTGTAATATATTGAGCTGGTTCACACATGACACAAAGCAAATCAGGGTGTAGTGCAAATGCTTGAGTGCTCATGTTCCCAGAAAGAAGATCGCACTCTGAACCTGAGTGAACGGTTAGTCTCTTCCAGATAAGCTACCAGCTATAAACCCAAAAACAAACCTCAGTTATGGCTTGTGGTTTTTTTGGAGCAAGACAAGCCATGAGCCCAGGTTTGGACAACATGCTACACCAGGGGTGGGAAACATCTAACCCGTGAGCCAGCTTAGGCCTGGCAAGGGTCCCAGTTTGGTCTACAAGGCTGTTGTCTCCAAACCACGCCCACCGGTGTGATATGACATGCGACTGTTAGCTATAGGGCGGTTTAGAAATGCAACTAACTAAATAAATAAATAATAAATATGGGGCAGGTAGAAGCATGGCTGCACCAGCTGCACAACTGAGTTCACCATGAGAACAGGCTTGAAGTTCCTTCCCATCAGCTGATAGATGATAATGGCAAGCCTGAGGAGATCAGTGGCACTTCAAAGCACCATGCAGGGCTCTTTGCAAGCATGAAGTCCCCATGATCATCACCTGATGTCGTTGTGGCCTATGAGAAGTAGGAAAGATAAGGATCTGGCCCACTGGCCAGATCCCCACCCTTGTCCTACACCAAACCATGGCTTAGCTCACGGCAGCGCATTAGCAGGAGGACAGGAAGAGGAGCCTACACACTCATGTATTCATGCTAAGTCATAGTTTGGCTTAGTGTTATGCGCCAACCAGCTCTATATTGAAAGGAACTGAATAATAAATAAGGCTTTGAAATGTTTTTACAGCTGTTATTGTGATTGTGATTATAGTTTTTATATTTTATGTGGTTTTAAATTGTTTTAAATGTTGGAAGCCACCATGAGAAAATGTTGCAGTTTGGCTGGTGCCTAATACGTTTGTTAAATAACTAAATAAGTGGACAGCTTCAGTATGGTTTTCTGAGTGCAGGAATAATGTCACAAGAAGTTTGGCCCTCATATGGCCTTTGACATGCTGAGTGCTTTGGAGCTGGCTTTTAAAGAGGCATTATGCAACACCTCCAACTATCAAAAGCCATTGACCAAGCAAGCACCTTTCAAGTTACTAGTACACTAAGGAAACACCTTTAACAATTAGCTGAACAAAAGGCTAAGAAAAGGTCATCCTCCTAATTTGATGGCCAGAAGGCTATACATAAATTAGGAGCTATGCTATCAAGATTTTTTTTTTTTATTAAAAAACATATTCTTGCTTTTTATTCCAGACTGCCAGACATAGTTAAGAGTTCCATATGAGGCTGGGGGGATAATTCCAAGCAGATTTCCTGGTTGCTCTCTACGGAGTTTTGCCAAATAATAGCATTAACTACAGTATCTTGGGCCTCTCCTTGACCACCAATGTTTACTGACTAAGTGACCCATAGTGACCTTATGCAATCTGCAGACAGCAAGAGTTATATAAGGAGATAATGAGGATTCTGTATATTGTAAAATGTTATTACTTCATGACTCACTAAAGGACTTTCGATATATACAATTTATTCCATCCAAAGCATTTGTGTAGTCAAAATGTCATATCATCTCAATAATCACAATTGCTTTTTCAGTTTTGAAACTTTTCTTCCATACTAGCTGGCCTGAATAGAGCATTTATGGTTTATTTGTACTTCCCCTTACAATAATGTTTTCAATTTACGTTTCATCATCTATTATGGTGCTTCTCTGAAGCTCATATCCCTTCTTAACTAATGAGCCTTTTACTACTTGTTTTGATAATTCAAACCTATTTTTGCATAAACACAATAGTACAATGCAAGAGTGTGAGTGTGATCATCTATATAATGATCATGACTTTAAATTCTTTATTTATAATCCACACTTCCATAAGAATATATCAAGGTGGATTACAATAAAATCAGTAATTTGTTGTGCAGGGTTCAAGATCACAGGAAGATCACAGCCTTCTTCCCCACAGACATGCCTCCAGTGTGCAGATGGTAGAAGCAGGGCCACTGAGTCCACAATGGCAAGACTGGTGCCAGCAGGCAGTCTTGGCTGGTGCCCATTCAGGGCTGCTAGGGAGCCCAACAGCAAGTACAGCCAGAGCCAATAAGAAGCCACTACTTTTGCCCCTATCCTCCTCCCTGCTGAATTCTTCAAGGGCAACACTGAGACTAAGTAGGAGGAAGCTGACAGTCAGAGCCAGGCCCTGGATTGGTTGTAAGTAAGAGGGTGGCCCGTGGGAGCTGGCTGAGTGCAGACTGAGTGCAGATTGGTGGGGCAGTGACCTATTCACCCTAATGGACTAACTTGTACTGCTAGGAGTTATGGCCCCACTGTCCACATAATGCCATTGCTAATCGTATGAAGGGGAAACGACTGAATAGAGAATGAATCTGGCCCTTGAAAAGTACATAGAGCTGAAGGAAGAAGTTGTAAGAGTGGAAGAGTGACACTCTCTCACACTTCCCCTTTCACATCTATGTGCTTTTCAAGGCTCAGATTAATTATACTGGATTTGACTTTCACCCAGATCCCTTGGAAAAACAAAATGCATGTGCATGCCCTGCCTCACTTTCTCCTGGGAGGGGGGAATGATCCAGGGGAAAGAAATAACTTGAGGAAGTGGAGCCTACAGCAGTCACTCAAAAATCCAAAGGTGCCCATGGGCCTTAAAAGGTTGTTGACTCCTACCATAAAGGACTGTGGTCTATATCTGGCTTTGTTCCCTGCCCATCAGGAACTGCCAGCCCTCAAATTACTTGGCACATGGCTGCTGAATGATACAGAAAGGAAAGGGGCATGTAAAATATCAGCCCTTGAGATTTGGTATGGTGCTTCTGGATTGGTCAGACCTGCTATATATATTGGGAGCCTGCCTTTTGCTCTTGCCTGGTCAACACCTCAATACTTTCTGACTGCTGATTTTCACTGATTTTCCCATCAATCTGAGCCAGGTGAAAAGTAATGTCTCAGAAGGGAAAAAACTGATGCAAAATGGTGGCTGATGTCAGCTCTACACTGCGTTAGCAGTGCCGGTGGGGGGCTGGAAATTCCTGGGTGGTTGGCAGGGAAGCGAAGTCCTTAGCCAGCAGTCTGGCCATAAATCTGCCAGGTCTAGGAGGAGGGGAGCTGATAAGGGCCAGGCTTGTCCGAAGCGTACTTGCCGAGTCAGGAGTCCAGAAGCAAGGTCAGTAGAGGTCCGGGATCAAGTGCCAAGGGGTCAGTCCAAAAGAGGGTGCCAGGAAACTAGGAACACACAAGCCACACCTGACGTTGCAGTCAGCCACAAGCTGCAGCCAAGGTGTGCCTTATAAAGAGCAGGTTGGACAGCAGGTGTGAGCCCTCAGTGTTTGGGCCTTAAGGAGACAGGCCTGCCTCTCTTCTGCCTGACCTTCTGCTGTCTACGTTCTGCAGGTGAGGGGGGAGTATCTTGTTCACTGTCTGCGTCTGGCTGCAGGGCCTCTGCTGTCCCTGGGGTGCTCTGCAGCTGAGGGGGAGAAGGAGCTGGATTCTCAGGAGTTTCCTCTGTGTTTCCTTCTGAGTCTGCTGCACCTGGGTCTGCTGCTGTTACTCCTGAGTCGTCCTCATCGGAGGAGTCCTCTGACGGGGCCATGACAGCTGAGAGGGCAAATCCTCCCCACAAGCACACATTGGGACGGTCTATTTCTGAGTTACTGGAAATCAGGGATTCTAACAGCCAGGGAGAGTGTGCAAGTGGGTGAGTAAGAGAGTGATTCTACCCCAATACCTTCCCTTCTACCTTCTCTCTCTCCTCGCCCCCTGCCATGCCTTAGAAGCCAATGTCATGGAGGGAACCCTCCCACCAGCCACAGGGCAGATCCAGGAACCAAGATGCTACTTCATTTCAAATGGAAGCCCTGTAATAGCAATCCACATACTCCACCAAAATGCTGCAAGGAACTGGTAGACCCTGTAAGTCATACACCCACCATGGGGTTGCTTTGTGGTCAGTGCCTTCTGGAAAACAATCTGGACCTAATGATCAGGGGCTGCCAAAAGCTCTTCTGCGTACGTGCAGCCTCACCTTCCAAATGTTCACATAAGCCTCACACTGGAATATTTTTTTCTGTTTTGCTTTATAAATCATTCAGTGTGGTTATGATAAGAGATGGGAATGAGCCAGCAGATTTAACTCTTGATTTAAGTTTTAAAACACCTCAGGTGCTCAGATCATGGCTGTAGCATGATGCATTTTGTACAATTACCTTGTTGGGAACTTGGGTTCAAGATTTAGCTTCCACTTCTGATGCAAAGTTTTTTCCTTTTCCCTTCTCTTGGTGCTAATTTCTTTTGGGGGGGATTACTCAAATGTATTTTTTTTCCTAATCTCTAGTCTGTGGACATTAGATTATGGTTGCGGAAGACCAATTTGGAGTCATGGGTTGTCACAATATGGTTTACTTTCTTTTCAACCATGTTGTTGTTATGTGCCTTCAAGTCGATTACGACTTATGGCGACCCTATGAATCAGTGACCTCCAAGAGCATCTGTCATGAACCACCCTGTTCAGTTCTTGTAAATTCAGGTCTGTGGCTTCCTCTATGGAATCAATCCATCTCTTGTTTGGCCTTCCTCTTTTTCTACTCCCTGCTGTTTTTCCCAGCATTATTGTCCTTTCCAGTGAATCATGTCTTCTCATGATGTGTCCAAAGTATGATAACCTCAGTTTCATCATTTTAGCTTCTAGTGACAGTTCTGGTTTAATTTGTTCTAACACCCAATTATTTGTCTTTTTCACAGTCCATGGTATGTGCAAAGCTCTCCTCCAGCACCACATTTCAAATCAGTTGATTTTTCTCTTATCCACCTTTTTCACTGTCTAACTTTCACGTCCATACATAGAGATTGGGAATACCATGGTCTGAATGATCCTGACTTTGTCCTTTATATATTCCTGCCTGTTTCTTCCAAGGCTTTGCCTTGGTTCAAAACATGGCTCTTGATCATGTTTTGCCAGCTGGTCAGGGAAGCCACCTATAGAAAACATTTAGACATATGGTTTAGATGCTGATTTTGATCAGAGTGAAATGTCTCTCTACAGACCTTTGTGTTTTAAAAAACAAATCACCAAACATGATGTCAGAATGTTTATTGTTTCTTTCCTGGAAACATATTCTTGGCATCTGGGTTTGATCTTCTAGGTGTGTCTAATTGTTCTAAAGCCACAGCTGCACATTTTTCATTTCCTAGGGAATGCAGCCACAGTTTTTAATTTTAGTGCAATACAACTTTCCTCTTGTTTCTCACCTTTGGATTGTCTCTGGAGCCCAAAGCACTTTTCTAATTGAAATATGAGTAGGAAAACATAATGCAAAACTTCCTTCAAAGTAAAGTTCAAAAGCTTAATTTTTCATCATTTGGATTCATACATATGGAGATCATTTTAGGTTTGCCTTATTGAGCTATAATCTAGGGATGGGAACCTGTGTCCCTCCAAATGTTGCTAGACCATCAGCCTTGATGGCTGGAATCCAAGCTGAAGTCCAACAACATCTGGAGTGCCACAGATTCCCCATCCTTGCTCTAGACCAGGTATGGGAAACCTGTGGGCCTCTAAATATTGTTGGACTACAATTCCCATCACCCCTGACCATTATCCATGCTGACTGGGGCTGATGGCAATTGGAAGTCCAAACAACATCTGGAGGGCCTATGCCTGCTATAGACCATTCAGATTAACAGAGCCATGAGCAGAAAATATATTCACATTTTCCCTAATTTGAATGTAAATATAGGAGTGTTCTGCTCCTGTGCATACACAGAATTCATTGCAGAGGAGACCAGTACCCCAAAAGCTGGTGCCCCGCTGACCATGCCCAGCCCTCAGGCAGCTGCACATTGGCCGTTTATTTATTTGAGAAATTTGCAGCCGGTTCTTCATTTAAAAATAAATCTCAGAGTAGGTGTTTAATGTGAAAAAATTCTACATGTAGGCAGCTGTTCCTCATGATAGGGGACCTGACTTGGTGTAATTCTCTTAATATAGAGTATTTAAGTAGTATCCATGGAATATATATAAACAGCTGGTATAGCACAGTGGGGAGGAGAGCCTGGCTGGGAGCCCAGAGTCTGTGAGTTCAAATCCCCGCTCGTGTCTCCTGGGTGTCAAGGGCCAGCTAAAGATCACCTGCACAGGGAGTGGCTCAGGGGTTACGTGCCCTGCCGCCTGTGTAGCTGTGGGCAAACTGCATAGTCCCAAGGAGCCCAGTTGCCCCCCAGCTGGCAGCTGCGGACAAGGAAGGGGCTGACTTGTGCAGCTGTGGCAAGCTGAGCGGGCCCTAGCCAGCTGGGAAGGATTAGCCCCAGAGGGAGGCAATGGTAAACCCCCTCTGAATACCGCTTACCATGAAAATCCTATTCATAGGGTAGCCATAAGTCTGGATCGACTTGAAGGCAGTCCATTTCCATTCAAATACTGTAGAATTTAGTGCAGTTTATTATATTGGTGTTAATGTTTTAGAGTGTGCAACTTTGTAACTTTTCAGAGTGCATAATGTTTTAATTGTTTTTATAAAAGTTTCTTCAAAATCACATTTATTCGTGCAGCTGACGTTTTTGCTCTTGGCTTTTTTCTGTGGCTGTTTCTGATCCTTTCTCTTGTGTTGAGGCTTACACATTTCATCTGTAGGGAGACCTGTGTACAGTACTCACATTGGGAGTACACACTTCTTCCATGCCGGAGATGCACAGATTTCCACTGTTGTTGTTGTACATGAATAAAGGGAGCCCTATTCACATTTTTTTTTATTTGGGCCCATTTATGGTCCAAACCACTCTCAGCATAAAGCATCTCATCCCTCTTGCTCTCATTTACTGCAGCAAGGAAATATATCCAAGGCACATGCCTCTGATTATCCACTGCGATATATCATCTTCCTAATTTGCATCAGATAGAATTCTGGGGGGGGGGGATCCTTTTCAGTTAAAATCATGCTATTCTGTTACCAAGCTAGTCCTCCAAATATGGTTAAGCCAGGACAGGCATCATCAATCTTTGGGGCCTGTGGGCCCATTTGTAAACCAGTGAAACTGTTGTAGGTTGTGGCGCAGCAGTTGCAAGTACTCTTGGATAAAACAGATTATCTTGACCCATTCCAGTCTGGGTTCAGGCCTGGTTATGGGTCTGAATCGGCCTTGGTCGTCCTGATGGATGACCTTTATCGGGAGAAGGACAAGAGGAGTGCAATCCTGTTATTCTTACTTGATCTCTCAGAGGTTTTTGATACAATTGACCATGGTATCCTTCTGGGCTGACTTGGTGAGATGGGTATTAGAGGTACTGTTTTACAGTGGTTCCGATCCTATCTGCAGGGTCATTTTCAGAGAATAGCATTGGGCAATTGTATTTTGGCCCCCTGGCAGTTATGCTGTGGGGTGCCACAGGGTACTGTTTTGTCCTCCATGCTGTTTAACATCTATATGAAGCCCTTGGAAGTGGTCATCAGGAGATTTGGGTTGAGGTGTCAGCAGTATGCTGATGATACCCAGCTCTATGTCTCTGTAACATCTGAATCAGGAGAGGCCATGCAAGCCATGGACCTGTGCCTGGACTCTGTGGTGGGCTGGTTGAGGGCCAATAAAC
Organism: Rhineura floridana; assembly: GCF_030035675.1. Lineage (NCBI taxonomy): Eukaryota > Metazoa > Chordata > Lepidosauria > Squamata > Rhineuridae > Rhineura > Rhineura floridana. Next base: position 48,775,940 of record NC_084480.1, read on the forward strand.
TGACTCTCAGTCCTAGCAAGACAGAGACACTGTGGGTTGGTGGTTCCTGAGTTCAGATAATTAGTCAGTTGGCTGCTTTGGATGGGGTCATACTCCCTCTGAAAAAGCAGGTCTGTAGTCTGGTAGTGCTCCTGGATCCATCTTTGTTGCTGGAGGCCCAGGTGACCTCAGTGACTAGGAGTGCCTTTCACCAGCTTCAGCTGGTAAGACAGCTGCAGCTGTTTCTGGACCGGGATAGTCTGACCACTGTTGTCCATGCACTGGTAACCTTCAGGATGAATTACTGTAATGTATTCTATATGGGGCTACCCTTGAGGTTGGTCCATAAGCTGCAGCTGGTGCAAAATGTGGCAGCGAGACTGCTTACTGGAGCGGGTTATTGCCAACATGTCACTCCGCTACTGAAAGAATTGCACTGGCTACCTATTAGCTACTGGGCTAAGTTGAAGGTTCTAGTTTTGGTGTACAAAGCCCTATACAACTTGGGACCAGGATACCCGAAAGACCGTCTCATCCCTTATATACCCAGTTGATCACTGTGCTCTGCAGATAACATCCTATCAGGAGGTCTGTTCAGTACAACATAGAAAACGGACCTTTAGTGTAGTGGCACTAACCCTTTGGATTTCCCTCCCCTTAAATATTAGACAGGCACCATCTCTGTTATCTTTTCAGTGCCTTCCTCTTTCAACAAGCCTGTTATTATCCCAGTCTGCATCTGTGTTGGAATTGCTTTTTAATATATTTTTAAACCTTCTTTTTAAATGTTTTTAAAGCTTTTTTAATATGTTTTGTTTTAATATGTTTTAATGGTTGTTGTGTTTTAATATATTTTAAAGTCTGTTTTTATGATGTTTTAAAGTGTTTTTAGTACTTTTGTTTTGCCGCCCTGGGCTCCTACTGGGAGAAAGGGCAGAACTTCACCCAAGCTTGCTCTGGATCCCTATAAGGATTCCGTTAAACTTAAAAATATATGCACGTAATTGTGATTAACAAAACACATATATATAAAATAAAAAAGAGTCACATGGCAACTTGTAACAGGAATAAAAATACAAAATACAATAAATAAGTTAATTACAAACCATAGAAACAAAAGGTATTCAACCACAGAAACAGTTACAAAGCACAAATATCGCTCCTGCCTAATGACCAGATACATAAGTACACCAAAACAGCTACAAAATCCAACTCTAAAGGCTCAAAAGCTTGGAAAATAAAAACATTTTAGCCTGGCACTGAAAATAAGACAATGTTGGTGCCAGATAAACTTCCCTCAAGAGAATATTCCATAAGCAGGGGGTACAACCAAAAAGGCCCATTCCCCCATTGCCACCCTTCAAAGTCCTCTTGGAAGGGACACACATCCAGAGAAGGGTCTTGGATGATGAATGTAGGTCTGGGTAGGTTCATATGGGAAAGATGTTCCGTGAGGTATTGGGGTCCCAAGCTGTGTAAGGCTTCATAGATCAAAGCCAGCACCTTGAACTGGGCCTGGAAATCTTTTGGTAGCCATTGAAGTCAGGGCAGAATTGGGTTTATGTGCTCAGACCACGCTGTTTCAGTCAATACTCTGGCTTCTCAACTGTGCAGTAGCTGCAGTTTCTCAACAGTCTTCAAAGGCAGCCCCACATATATAATAAATTGCAGCAGAGGTTAACAGATCATAGACCACTGAAACTGGGTTATCCCCATCCAGGTAGGGTTGTAGCTAAGCCAGGCAGAACTGGGCCTTTGAGCACCAGCCTGTCCCGGCCTGCAGTGCTATAGCCCAATCCTCCCATACAGGCAATGCGGGGCTAATAAGCCCACCAGCACATCCACCTACCTCTCTCATCCCTGTGAATGATGTGCGTGCTGCTCACGCATGCCTGCCATCAACCAAGATGGCGGCGGGGACATCAGCCCCTTAGGGAAGACCCGACAGCCATCTTGGTTGATAGCAGGCATGCATACACAGCACGAACATCATTCAGAGGGATGGGAGAGGTAGGTGGGGCCTGCGTACAGGCTTATTGAAGCCCGCACTGACTGTATTGGGAGGGTGCTGGGGTTACCCTCTCAGTGATCTGCTGCAATCTTGGGAGCTGACACTGCTGCGGATTGTGGAATAGGAGTGCTACCCTCTCACTCTAGGGAGGGGCCATTCAGGGGCCTCTCTGGGCCACAGGAACCCTTGGCCAAGGCCTGACCTGGCCACCCTCTGGCGCCGGCCCTGCCACTAGCAAAACCGATAGAAGGTACTCCATAGAAGCCACTTGTGCCTCCACCTGATCCAGGAGTACCTGAGTTATACATCTGCTCCTTCAGGGAAAATTCAATACCATCTAGAACAGGTTGCACTTCATTTATCCATTGTGTGTAACCACCCACTAACAAGGCTTCTGCCTTATCTGGATTGAGCTTCAGCTTGTTGCCTCCCATCCAGTCCATTATTGGGGCCAGACACATGCTCTGCCACATCTGCTTGGAATGAAAAGGAGAAATAAAGCTAAGTGTCACCAGCATGCTGATAACAAACTCCAAAACCCCAGGTGGACCCACTCAGTGGTTTAATATAGATGTTGAATAGCACAAGGGTTAAAATGATATCTTACAGAACTCCACACCAGAGGCTCCATGGGGCCAAACAATACTTCCCAAGCACCAGCTTCTGGAGATGACCATCCAAGTAGGGCTGGAACCAGTGCAAAGCAGTACTCCCCACTCCCAACTCAGATGGCCATTCCAGGAGTTTGTACCATGATCAATGATACTGAAATCCCCTGAAAAATCAAAGAGAATCAACAGGGTAAAGGAGAACCAACAGTCCCCTTGTCTCTCTCCCAGTAAAGGTCATCATACAGGATGAGCAGTGGGGTCTGTGTGCCACACATTATAGTACCCTGGTCCCCCTGCCACTTTTGGAGGAGGAGTTTACCGTGGGGTTGGTATGGTGCAAGAGGATTTTAATACTTCCTGCCTGCTATTTCCCAGGTCCAAATGCCCCACAGGAGAAAATCAGCAGGAGATGATGTGGAGCAGAGAAATGGCAGCCAGGGAAAAAGTTCAGTATTCCCTTGCCCCTGCTGTTTCTCCATATTAAGCCCTTCTCTTCTGAAGGTGCTTTGCTTAAAAAAAAATGGAAACAGATATTTTTGACAACTTTGTGACATACAGCCTGTCCTTTAGTTTGCAAAAGTGCTGCAAGATAACTACTCAGAGCAAATCCAGTGCCCACCAGCACACACCACATGTTCACACCCCTGGGGTGCTAAGGACTGCACGGTAGATGATCAAGAGGAGATGTCCTATGCAAAATCTGCTGCTCTTTATTGTGCAAAGGCAAAGACTTACAATTAGGTTGTTGGAGTAAATCTTAAGTAATTCTTCTTCTGCTTTTTAAAAAAACAACAACCACACACCCCTGTATACACAGGTTTTCCAATAGTCCCAACAATGGGAATAGATAAAAAATTGGACTGATATCAACAGACTGAAATTTTTATTTTCTACCTTGTGCCAGGAGTTCCTGGCCAGGATGCAGATAGCATTTAAGATGGGGTTGGAGAAGTGAAAGAGAGACACAAATGCTCCAGATCGTATCTGACATTGACCAATGCCAATAGTTAAAAACCCTCCTTTCTCATGCATACAACCTTGTGGTTGTTTCACTCCTCCAAGACTAAGCAATAGAATTGAGTCTCATTGGGGAAAAATGGGACTTACAGTAAGCACATGGGTGGGATAGACTAGGAAGTAGTTATTCAGTTAAAAGCATAAATGCCTTCTCTAGGGCAGTTCAAGAAAGTTGAATTCATTAATTGGTGAATTAAATATGCATGAATATGTACGTGGGTCAAAACAGTCATTCTGAAGTAAGAAACTTGCTTTGTTTTTATTCAGACGTGTTATAGCAGACATCCTCTTACAAGATGCATGTTCATCTTCCATGAAAGAGAAAAGGGAGGGTGTCTCTTTGAAGATGGTGCTTGCCACAAGGTTTTGAAATAAGCTTGTATTTTTAAAAAAATCCAATCAATTAATTTGGGGCACATTTTTAGTTAATTAAAGATTTTTAAATTAACAAATATATCTGGGACTACAAGCCCCAGATCAAAGGTCATCCAGCAGGGGATATTGCTCCCCCAACAAAATCCAATGGGCAACCCATTCCTAGTTGCATGATTCAGCCAGCCCTGTATCTAGCCTTCCTTGTTAGGAGAGGCAGCCACATTTCTAGGTGGGGCATTTGGGGGAGGGAGATGCATAGAGCAGCCAATCACCACCCCACAGACACTGGGGGAGAGGATTTGAGGGCCATGCAGAGAGTGTGTTAACTTACATGGATAGAGAGAGACACACTCACTTTTCTGCCAGTTCCAATGTTGTCTCCTCCTCTTTTCTGAAAACGGGGACACATGATGCTAGTCAAACTCTGTTCCTTTTTACTGTAAAACCTGCTGGGATCAGCTCAAGAGTTTTTTAAAAAAATTTCAGCTTCAAACAGATTTCACAACTGATGGGCAGATCAACCCGTTCCCCCTCCAGGTGTGGTCAATGGAAACACTTTGCTGTAGGCAACTAGTGTACTCACAGCCTATGCAAAGGTCAAGTTAACTGAAAATTCAGTATGAACACCAGGAATTAAATGACTGGCATATTTTTTCTGTTTTGTAAGAAAAAAGGATGTTAAGGCTACAGTGACCAAGGGGATGCCAAAAGGGTAAAACAAACAAAACGGTTTATGCTATAACTAAGAAATTAAAAATTAGTGTGGAGCTTATTTTTTTCCAAAAAATCAGTTTTAATCTTATATCATGACACCAGGTTGTTGGGTTTTTTTTAAACAGTTTTAGAAACACATTACAATGCAACCATAGTGAAGCACTTAGGGAGGGCAGTGCCAAGAACAATATGCATAGCTTTCTTGTTGAAGTCAATGAGATTGAGTCCTTAACTTTGTAAAATATTTACTGCATAAGAGTTCCTTTCATAAACTCATAAAAATGCTTGATACACAATCAAGAAAGCTTTCTGAATGGTGGGTTTCCAATACACCTTTTCAGAGAGAAAATAACTATCTTAGGGTGAGTTTGTTAACTCCTCCTTGAGGGTCGCTCCTTCTAGTCTCATTCCTGACTTTTAGATTTTCCTTCCTGTTTGGAGTTGTAAACTGGTTGCTATATAAAGGATTAACTGAATTTTACTGAATTTTTCAGACGGTCCTATTTTTAAATTGCTCCTGTTCTTAAAACAAACCATCATTCTTTAAATGAAGGCTGTCTTTGTCTGTCATGTCACAAATTAAAGACAATTTTCCAAAAAATAAAAAAACCGGGGGGGGAGCAGAGTTCTAGAAGTGGAGGTGCACCCATTTGCCTGGCCCTGGCTACAGGGCTGGATCCAACTGGGGAGAGAAGAGCAGCCATCGACAGCAACTACAACTCAGGCTGGGGAAAGTTAATGAGATGGTGGCTGAGAGGTCTCCAGTAGTGGCATTGCCCTTGGGGTGACCATGTGTCCGACTCTATGGAGGACAATTGTCTGTTCTGAAAGGCTGCCAGGGGACAGTCCTCTATTTCAAGGAGCCCTCTATTTGAGGGTTGTCTAGTCCAAGTCTGGTCAAAGAAAAGGAACCATAAAAAGGGAGGGTAGGCACCTTGAAGATGCCCATCAAGAGTTAGCAGCCCTCGATCAGCAGACTGAGCGAGCATACAAGTCATATGGCGCTTGACTCACTATGGTGAGATGTATTTCTACTCTAAATTATAGGAATTATTTCTGAATTTGTGTCTATACATATAAATTACCATATGCACATTTTACACCAATTTGTGTCCTCTTTTTTGGTGAAACACATCCTTTTTTTTTTTTTGGCAGTCATAACTAACCTCCTTAATAGACCTGGCATTCCGAGCCCCAGAGATCTCTAAAAGGCAAAGCAACCTTTGGGTGAATATGTGACTTGCAGCACATATTTTAAAGGGGGAGGAGGCAGGATGCTCACCAGCTGATCCTGCCTATAATGGTGGCATGGCTGAGGAAAGAGGAGTTTCCTGTGTTATTACCCCCTTTTTCTGAGGCCCCAGGGAAAACAGGGGAAGTCCAGCTATGTGGGCAGGAGGTGGAACCCCAACCCCGACACTAAACTCTTAACCAATTCTCCCCTGTTGCTTTACATGTACAGCTTCAAGCTCTGATCCATTTTCTCTGTGTTGTATATAACCACATAGATGTATCTCCAGGAAAAGAGCAACTGAAACCCAAGCCCAGAGGTGAATGAGGAATAGATGCACATATGCAAAACCTCTTTCTTTTTTGTAGCAGACAATTCATGCTGGATAAGCAATCTGTATTGTCCCAACATGTGGGATTATCTGAAGACAGAATGGAAGTCTCATTCAGCAAGGTGGTGCTTTTGCCCCCAAAACCATTCTACAGATGAGATGCTTACAGAAGTCCTAAATGTGTTAACACATGAACATTTAAAAAGCACCTTCATTCTTTGCTTTTATAGCAATGGTTAGAGGGATGGGAAGTCAGCCAGTTGTATATAAATGGAGCCCCAGGCAGTCAAATGAAAATGTGTTGCTGGGAACTGAGCTATTATGGTTTACATCAAGATAAAAGATGAAAGATTACATCAGCTTGTCACTCATTAAAATCAAGCAGGATGATGACCTCACTGCTCTGCCTTCTACTCCTGCCAGCTCACAGTTGCCCTTAATCCAAAGCTCCTAGCTGATTAGTGCTTTGAGGATCAAACCAACACTGCTGACACCCCAGTTCCTCGGTCCTCTGAAGTACAGCAACAACATTTGAAAAGAAAGTATGATGGGGCAGGAAAAAAGCAAGCTGAATCACTACTGTAATTTAGTCAGCATGAAGTCAGCTCTTGAACATCTGAAGCACATGTATTGCAGATTGATCACCCCTGAAGGAAACAGGTTTGCATTAGGAATAAACTTGCTCACTTTAGCTTATACATTAACCTGTCAGGACCCTGCAATTGTAACCTTCTCTGTGTGTCTTTTCTGAGGCAGGTGCAGAGGGTGGCACTCTGGTAATGGACTTTTTCAGTGGTGGCTCCATTTGTGGAATGTTCTCCCTAGGAAAACCTACCTGGCACCATCATTGTCAGCTTTTGGGTGCTGGGAATGTTTGCTTAGATGTTTGGTCATTAGCTTAGATTGTACTGAGGTCTGATTTATGGCCTGTTTTATAGTGTTCTTTTAGCAGGATGGGAAAGGATTTGTTCCTTTTATAGTTACAGTTGGATGAACACTTTTTGAATTTGTTCTATTATATTTCTTCGGTGTATTGATTTTAAATGATTTTCAAGCTTTTTTGTATTTGTGAATTGTTGTTGTTATTATTATTATTTCTTCATCTGGGATAATCCCTGAATGGTCTTCAGCCTGTCATGCACTTACACATTCAAAGGTGGATCAGAGCTAGAAATGATTTGACAGAGAGAGTGTGGATGATAATTTTAGCCCTTTATCTGGTGCTTTTATTGTACATACAGTCCCCCACTTCTGCCCTTCTGAATACAGCAGCTGTATTGACACATTTTTTTAAAAACCTGCATATTCCTCCTGGCTACATATATAATAAAATATATAATAAAATTTTATTTATTAGTCGCCCATCTGTCCGAGTAAGCAGTGATCATTTAGCCAGATGATATTACCACACCACCACATATCCAATTAGATTTGGAACAATTGTAACAATGTAAAAAGGCAGTTAGAACGAGGACAATACCCTAACTCTGAATTGGTATAATTCAGACAACACCGTCATTAGTCAGACCCCATCCCACCTCTTTTTTACACCTAAGACTTTCCACTTTGATAACCAGTTAAGACCTCCATATCTCCATGATCCTGGGCCAGTTAAAACTGGACAAATAGTAAATCACATCATGTGCAGAAACCTGGTAACCAGAAAACAGCTTATTAACATCTAAACGGAGGAACCCAGTACAGACTAGAAAGAACACATAGCTCACTTCCTAGGAGGGCGTGGTCAAGAAGAAAGATACTGTAATTACAGCCGTGCATTGCTTGTGGCAGATAAGATTAAAATAGGAAATTCAGCACAAAAGCAAACCCACTAGGACTGACTTCTTTGCAAACATTTGCTAGCTCCTAAGGTGAAGTCAAGGAATTGTAAAATTATTGTAGCCATGTCAAGCAGGCCAAGAACCAGGCCAAGTTCAAGGTGCTGATTTTGGCATACAAAGCCCTATGCAGCTTGGGACCAGGAAACCTAAAAGATCATCCTACCCTTTATGTACCCAGTCGATCATTGAGCTCTGCAGGTGAGGGCCTCCTGCAGATGCCATCTTATCAGGAGGTCCATTCCACACAACATAGAAAGTGGATCTTTAGTGTGGTGGCACCTACCCTGTGGAATTTCCTCCCTTTAAATATTAGACAGGCAGCATCTCTGTTATATTTTTGGCACCTACTGAAGACCTTCCTCTTTCAACAAACCTTTTAAGTAGAGACCTTATCCCAATCTGCATTTATGTTGGAACTGCTTTTTAAGATGTTTTTAAAGTTGTTTTTTAAAAATGTTTTTATGATGTTTTGTTTTACTATTTTTAAAAATATGTTTTGTTTTAATAGGTTTTAAAGTCTTTTGTTTTTAAGATGTTTTAAAGTGGTTTTAGGGTTCTTGTTTTCCGCCCTGGGCTATTTCTGGAAGGAAGGGCAGGATATAAACGTAATCAATTAATTAATTAATAATTGGTGGAGAAATTCATGTATTGTGCAGCTTGCCGTTTGTGTGCAAAGAGTCTGCTTTTTGTGCAAACCACCATTTTTACATTGTTCCCATCATAGTTCCCATTTGTGTACTCTAAGTGTGCACAACCAGGGACTAGATTTATATAATTCTATGCTGTGCACCCTGTCATTTGAACTATGTCCTCCCTGTTGGGGGTTTATATACAGATGTTTTTGCGTTGTGACTGGTTACAGAATTATACCAAAACCCATATTCCATCATCATGATATGGGCAGGGCCTGATTAACTATGCTCCCCCCCCGCTAGTCTCCCTTTGATTCTGTAGGTGGAATGATAGTTATGTGGCTCTGAGGTCAGTGTAAAGTTGCACTGTCATCAGGGTGCAATTGGGAGCTGAAGGGAGATAGAATTTGTTCCACTTTTTTCCTGTCCTGCGTACGTCTACTCCCAGTCTTCGATCTTGCACTAGCAGGTACACTGACATAGTGTTGTATCAGCGTAACCCAAGATGTGCTGATGTATATGGGACTGGGAACAGAAGGGGTATAGGATTTGTTCTGCTATTTTCCTGTCATGTGCATCTCTGCCTCTCTGCCCTGAGTATAGCATTGCATCATAGGAGACAGTCAACACAAACCCTTCCAGCAAGTGTCCAACCTACATTCGTTTCATTGGAGCTATCAGAGAGTTCCTAGTATTTAGTGCATAGGCTTGGATTCAACTATTCTCAGCATGAATGGAAATACACTTCCTCTTCTGCAAGGTAAGCCCCCAGTATCCACCTGTTCTTCCCTCTCCAAGCTGACAGCTCCTGTGTCATGTCCAATGTTATTCTAGAGGGTCCCCAAACCTAAGGAGCAGCTTTTCAGGATGGAGATAAAAGGCCGTTTCTGATCACAGGTCTTAGCCGTAGAATATATTTATGATTCCTTCCCCCCCCCCGTCAACTGAAAACATTACCCAATATTCTCCACACACCTGCAAACACCTGATAGAGTCTTTGAAAACTCCTAAGACCAGGGAAACCTGTCTGCTATCTAATTAGGGTTTCCCCCCATTTTTCCTTTTTAAAAATCAGATGCTTCCAGATGTGTGGAGGTTATTGAGTAATCCTTTGAGCTGCAAAGTTTTAAAGAAAGAATAATAATGTACCTTTCTTCCTCTAAATTCCACATACAAAAAATATTTTTGCGTTTCCAAGAGTAATAATTAGAGATGGGAGAGAATGTCAGTTCAATCTGCAGTTTAATGAAAACGTTTGAAATTTGCACTTCTGAACCAATATGCAAACCAAAACACAGCTATTTTTTTAGATTTGTGCTTATCCAGGTTTTGCAATGCAGTTCTTTGTTCCAAATGTGTACAAAATGCAAATACTATGGGAAAGTGCATAAAATGCATACATTAGTGAAAATAACATACAAAAATACAACAATATTTACATTAGGCAAAATTGCATATAAAATATGTATGAGAAATGCACACTAAAATGTGACAGATTTTCACGAGGACTGAAAAAAAATCTGCAGAATGATGCAGAAATGTAGTGAAATGAAGACTGAAAAAATAAAAATTAAGAGAGACCAAAACTGACAGATTGTTGTTATGTGACTTCAAGTCGACTATGACTTATGACGACCCTATGAATCAGTGACCTCCAAGAGCTTCTGTCGTGAACCATCCTGTTAAGATCTTGTAAGTTCAGGTCTGTGGCTTCCTTTATGGAATCAATCCATCTCTTGTTTGGCCTTCCTCTTTTTCTACTCCCATCTGTTTTCCCCAGCATTATTGTCTTTTCTAATGAATCATGTCTTCTCATTATGTGTCCAAAGTATGATAACCTCAGTTTCATCATTTTAGCTTCTAGTGACAGTTCTGGTTTAATTTGTTGAAACACCCAATTATTTGTCTTTTTCACGGTGCATGATATGCGCAAAGCTCTCTTCCAACACCAAATTTCAAAGGAGTTGATTTGTCTCTTATCCGCTTTCTTCACTGTCCAACTTCCACATCCATACATTGAGATTGGGAATACCATGGTCTGAATGATCCTGACTTTAGTGTTCAGTGATACATCTTTGCATTTGAGGACCTTTTCTAGTTCTCTCACAGCTGCCCTCCCCAGTCCTAGCCTTCTTCTGATTTTTTGACTATTGTCTCCATTTTGGTTAATGACTGTGCCGAGGTATTGATAATCTTTGACAAGTTCTATGTCCTCATTGTCAACTGTAAAGTTACATAAATCTTCTGTTGTCATTACTTTAGTCTTTTCGACGTTCAGCTGTAGTCCTACTTTTGTGCTTTCCTCTTTAACTTTCAACAGCATTCGTTTCAAATCATTACTGGTTTCTGCTAGTAGTATGGTATCGTCTGCATATCTTAAATTATTAATATTTCTCCCTCCAATTTTCACACCTCCTTTATCTTGGTCCAATCCCGCTTTCCGTATGATATGTTCTGCATATAGATTAAACAAATAGGGTGATAAAATACACCCCTGTCTCACTCCCTTTCCGATGGGGAACCAATCGGTTTCTCCATATTCTGTCCTTACAGTAGCCTCTTGTCCAGAGTATAGGTTGCGCATCAGGACAATCAGATGCTGTGGCACCCCCAGTTCTTTTAAAGCATTGTATAGTTTTTCATGATCTACACAATCAAAGGCTTTGCTGTAATCTATAAAGCACAGGGTGATTTTCTTCTGAAATTCCTTGGTACGTTTCATTATCCAATGTATGTTTGCAATATGACCTCTGGTGCCTCTTCCCTTTCTAAATCCAGCTTGGACATCTGGCATCTCTTGCTCCATATACGGTAAGAGCCTTTGTTGTAGAGTGTTGAGCATTACTTTACTTGCAGACAGATTAGTACATCCCTAGTAATCACACATATACACATGCAAAGTAATGTCCATACTTCTAGTGTTTCAATTTCTCGCATCTATTTTGAAAAAACAAAACATAATTCACTGAGAACAACCAATAAAGCCCTTCTTTAGGCATCATTTCTATGCACACTTATCTGAGAATTAATTCCACTGAAAACAAGTATATATGCATATGGTTGTAGTGTTGGTCTCCCCAAAAAACAGTAGTAATTAGGAAGTTAATTTAACTGTAGCTAAGTCTGTGCCACAATAAATTAAATAATTATTTAAGTTGCCTGTTCCTAATAACAGTCAGCCTCTAGGCAACTTACAACCAACCAACCCACTTACAACCAATAATATGCAAACCATCAGAAGGCATCCCCTATCAATCCAGGCTTAGCAACACATAAAGCCAAATTATTCAACAAGTAACTTTAAGGATGTTGTTGAAGGTTAGGCAATCAGACAGGAGTGGTAACTAATGTACTTTTCCTTTTTATCTTACTCTGTTTTGAAGTTTTACTTCCTGTTTGACTGTCAATTGAGTAAAATGAAGACTCCCATGGCTATTGGGCTCCTGTAGATTACTTCAAGGTTCATGATCTCATGTTGGTATTTATTTATTTTATTTAAAATATTTCTATCCCACCCTTCTACCCTACAATAGGGCACTCAGGGCAGCTACAACAAAATAGCACACGTATATAATAAAATACATAATAAAAACATAAACATTAGAGTAAATTAAAATGCATAAAATACAATTAAAATACATAAAATGCATTATGTATACACATACACACACATACAAACATATATACATGTATATATGTGCATACACATATAAGAGAGTGAGAATAAAAGAACTTAGATAAAAATAAGAGATAAAAAACTTTGAACAGTGTGAGGCTGACCCCTCAGTCCCAACCAAAGGCTCTCCGGAACAAAATAGTTTTTACAAGTTTCCGGAAGACCATCAGGGAGGGAGCAGGGAATTCCAAAGTCTGGGAGCCACAATTGAAAAGGCTCTCTCCCGCGTGCCTGTCAATCTAACTTCTTTCATTCCAGGCATGCAGAGGAGACCAGAGGCAGATGATCTTAAATCCATATGGACGTAAGCGGTCCCTTAAGTACACTGGTCCAAGGCCATTTAGTGCTTTAAAGGTCAAAAACAGCACTTTGAATTGGGCCTGGAAACAAATTGGGAGCCAGTGGAGTTGATAAAGCACAGGGATGATATGCTCCCTGCGCCGTGCTCCAGTTAACATTCTGGCTGCTGCATTTTGGACCAACTGTAGTTTCTGAACTGTTTTCAAAGGCAGCCCCTTGTAGAGTGTGTTACAGTAATCAAGCCTCGATGTCACCAATGCATGTGTCACTGTGGCCAAGTCAGCTGCTTCCAGGAACTGACGCAGCTGGTAGACCAGTTTGAGATGGCCAAAAGCACTCCTGGCTGCCACAGCCACCTGATATTCCAGCAGCAGGGCAGGATCCAGGAGGACTCCCAAGCTGCGGACGTGCTCCTTCAAGGGGAGTGCAACCTCATCCAGAACAGGTTGCAACCCTATCCCTGGGGCAGTTTTCCCCTTGGCCAGAAACACTTCCATCTTGTCTGTATTAAGTCTCAGTTTGTTAGCCCAAATCCAGCCCTTCACAGTCTCCAAGCACCGGTTTAGGATGAGCACTCCCACCCTGCCATCAGATGAAAGGGAGAGAGAGAGTTGAGTGTCATCAGCATATTGATGACATTGCACTCCATATCTCCAGATGACCTCTCCCAGTGGTTTCATATAAATGTTAAAGAGCATGGGAGACAGAATGGAACCCTGTGGTATCCCGTAGGCCAACGGCTAGAGAGTCGAGCAGTAGTCTCCCAGCACCACTTTCTGGGTCCTGTCCATCGGGTAGGAATGGAGCCACTGTAAAACAGTGCCTCCTAGACCCATCCCAGCAAGATGGCTCAGAAGGATACCATGATTGATGGTATCAAAGGCTGCCGAGAGGTCCAGCAGCACCAACAGGGATGCACTCCCCCTGTCTGATGCCCAGCATAGGTCATCAAGCAGGGCAACCAGGACAGTCTCTGTCCCATGACCAGGCCTGAAGCCTGATTGAAAAGGGTCTAGATAATCCAATTCATCCAGAAAAACTTGGAGTTGAGCCCCTCTCAGTCACTTTACCAAGAAAGGGGAGATTAGAGACTGAGAGGAAGTTATTAAGATCTGCAGGATCTAATGCAGGCTTTTAAAACAAAGGTCTAACCACACCCTCCTTCAACAATGTTGGCATAGAGCCTTCCCTTAGGGAGGTGTTAATCAGATATGTCAACCAACCAGCCACTCCCAATCTGGCGAATTTAATTAGCCAGGATGGGCAAGAATCAAGCGAGCTGATAGTGGCCCTCATTTCTCCCAGACTCCTGTCCACATCCTCAGGCTTCACAAGCTAAAAAGTATCCATGGAAAAAGGACCGGAGGGAGCAACGGGGACATTTGGCACAACTGTAATTAACGAGGAGTCCAAGTCAATCCAAATGTGAGCAATTTTATCTGCAAAGTGCCTCGCAAACATTTCACAGCGAGCAACTGATGGTTCAGAGTCTGCTGTTGGGCCAGAACCCAAAAGACCCCGGACCACCTGAAAAAGCATCACCGGATGGCACTGGGCAGATGCAATATTGGCAGAGAAGTAAGCTTTTTTCGCCGCCATCACGACCATATGGCAAGCATGAAAATGAGCTCTAATCAGTGTTCGGTCAAAGACAGATTGAGTCTTTCGCCATTGTCGCTCTAATCATCGTACCTGCCGTTTTATCAGCCCCAAGGTTTGACTAAACCAAGGTGTATTACAGGCCTTTCCTGGTGGGAGAGGGCGCTTTGGAGTGATAGTGTCCACTGCCTGGGTCACCTCCATATTCCAGAGGTTGACCAGGGCTTCAGCAGTAGCTCCAGCCATATTGGGAACATCCCCCAGAGCATTCAGGAAACCATCAACATCCATAAGTCTCCGGGGACAGGCCATCATAATCGGCCCCTCACCCCTGCAGAAGTTATCAGGGGCACAAAGCCTAAACCTAACCATGACAATAGAGTCACCGAGAACCCCTCCACCCTCAGATCACTAGCTTCCTGTCCTGAACAAAACACAAGATCGAGCATGTGTCCTGCCACATGAGTTGGCCCAGAAGATATTAAGGACAGCCCCATGGTTGTCATGGCAGCCATGAAGTTCTGAGCTGGACCTATGAGACTAACCTCAGCATGTATGTTGAAATCACCCAGGACCATCAGCCTGGGAAACCGCAACACCAACATCAAGACCAGCTCCACCAGCTCTGGGAGGGAGACTGTTGGGCAGCAGGGTGGACGGTACACCAAGAGAGTCCCAACTCTGTCACCCTGAGCCAACGCCAGGCACACACACTCAAAGCCAGAGGAGTTAGGGACCGGATATCTGACAGGGGATATATATTCCCTACAGACAATTGTGACCCCACCTTCTTGTCCCCTGAATCTGGGTTACTGGAATGCCACAAAACCTGGTAGAATTCCCCCCCATCTCCTCTGCATGCCAGTGTTGCTTCAGTTTTCAGGACATGTCCCATACTGCTGTGGGCTGCCCCTTCCATGTGACCTGGAAATTCTGATGTTATCTTCACAGTGAACGAACTATGATGCAGTAAATCCCACAGTGAAAAGAATAACTGAAATGCATTCATTTTCAAAATGAATGAAAAAAATGAAATGAGCTTCATTTGTTTTAATTATAGAAGCAAATGGAAATGCAAACAAATGAGTTCTGTATTACAATCCATTTGTTTTTCACTGGAAAACACTAAAGTTACAGGCAGCAGAAGACTGGTGCCTTGAAATCAATGGTAAATGAAAACAAAGTGGAATTGCAGAAACAAATGAACTAGTTCAAATTCAGTATCAAATCAAATGTAATTCTAATGAATGATTTTTAAAAAGAAAATAAATTCTTAGTAATGAAAACAAATGAACTAACCTTTTTTACCCCTTAAATGGAATAACTATTTTTTTCACCTCTAAAAATATTGTGAAAAGGGCCCCTCATTTTGTATAATACTTTAGAATGGTTTTGAAATAGCAGGAAACTGGTATTTGTTCAATGGCTTCTTCTGAGGATTTCTGAAGTTCTGCAATGAAAAGATGTCCTTTATATTACATAAAGCTGTGAGGATCAAGAATAAAAAAAAGACAGGTCGGACCTGCAACAATACGTTGCAGGGTGGAGTGTCCTTGCTCAGTGTACCAATTAACAATTACTGCATCTAGAATACTCTATTCCATCCCCCGAGTTTTCCATCTTTATTTCTTTGACAGACAGACAGCATTCTGTGCCCACTGACTATATTCAGTCCTCATTGGACTGTTTTTTTTTGGGGGGGGGAGTGGTGCCTTCAAGTTTTTTCACCTAAAGATTTTTTGCACATTTGCAAACCTAGGGGTCCCCTTCCCTCCAAGCTGCTGACATCTTCTTGTTCATGGTGTTATGTGGTCAAAATGGCACCACCCATTAACAAGAAGGCAGTATCAGCAGCTGATGATTGCTTAATTTTCTCCATGTGAAAAAAAAGATATTTCATCTTACCTAGAAACTGAATTCTATTCAGTTTCAGTTTCAGCATAACTGAATATGCTGATGACACTCAGCTCTGTCTCTCCCTAGCACCTGATTGCAGGGAGGGAGTGCTCATCCTAAACCAGTGCCTGAAGGCTGTGAAGGGCTGGATGTGGGCTAACAAATTGAAACTGAATCCAGACAAGATGGAAGTACTGATGGTCAAGGGAAAAACTGCCCCAGGGATAGGGTTGCAACCTGTTCCGGATGCGGTTGCACTTCCCTTGAAAGAGCACGTCCGCAGCTTGGGAGTCCTCCTGGATCCTGTCCTGCTGCTGGAATATCAGGCGGCTGCGGTAGCCAGGAGTGCTTTTGGCCGACTCAAACTGGTCTATCAGCTGCGTCCGTTCCTGGAGGCAGTTGACTTGGCCACAGTGACACATGCATTGGTGACATTGAGGCTTGATTACTGTAGCGCACTCTGTGTGGGGCTGCCTTTGAAAACAGTTCAGAAATTACAGTTGGTTCAAAATGCAGCAGCCAGAATGTTAACGGGAGCACGGCACAGGAAGCCTATCACCCCTGTGCTTTATCGACTCCACTGGCTCCCAATTTGCTTCCGGGCCCAATTCAAAGTGCTGGTTCTGACGTTTAAAGCCTTAAACGGCCTTGGACCAATGTACTTGAGGGACCGCTTACGCCCATAAGTACCTGCCCGGGATTTAAGATCATCTGCCTCTGGTCTCCTCTGCGTGCCTGGAGTGAAAGACGTCAGACTGACAGGCACATAGGAGAGAGCTTTTTCAGCTGTGGCCCACAAGCTTTAGAACACCCTACCCCAATAAGTCAGCTCTGCTCCCGCCCTGATGGTTTTCCGGAGACTTCTGAAAATGATCTTGTTCCAGAGAGCCTTTGGGAGGGACTGAAGGTAGAGCCTGACACTGATTTTATGTCTTCTAAGTTAAATTTTACCCTTGTAGTCCCCTTTAGTACCACTCCCTGTATATATATGCGTGTGTGTATTGTATTTTATGTATTTTAATTGTATTTCAATTTATTTTAATGTTTTTGTGATTTTATTGTTTACAATTTTATTATGTATGTATTTGATTTTTTTTTTGTAAGCTGCCCTGAGTGCCCTATTATAGGGTAGAAGGGCGGGATAGAAATATTTGAAATAAATAAATATTCCTTTCATCCTTTGTTCCCCCACCCCCTTCTCCCTGGCTTTTGTTTATCACCAGAATATGAGAGCAGGCATCAGCTGAACATAGCCAGGTAACATTCACTGAAACTCTATCAGCCGTCATCTGCCATATTTCATCTTGCTATGGTTGTCCTTCTACTATCCAGAATGCCCTTTCTTCTTACAGATTAATTAGAAAGTCACACAGCTGCTCCAGTAATACTATGGTGATTTCAATAACATTATTAATACCTTCATGGGCTCTCATTTTTACCTCATTTATTTTTAATAAACCATTATTTTTCCATCTGTGTGCTTGATTGCAAAAGGTACTAAGTTTGTAGCTGTAGAGACTTGCAGTTCTTAATAAACTAACGTCTCAGTTCTTCTTGAAAGCTGAAAGTAAATTCTCACATGGCTTCCAAGTAATAGCTTAGACGCATTACCTCACGGGAACTGCCTTAAACGCTGAGCTAGACCCTTGATCTATCCAGCCCAGTATTGTCTACACAGACTGGCAGCGGTTCTCAATGGTTTCAGACAGGGGACTTTCCCAGCCCTACCTGGAGATGTCAGGGATTGGACCTTCTGCATGCAACGTAGATGCTCTACTGCTGAACCATGGCCCTTTCCTTATAACAATGGCTTCTGCCATTTGAATTCTAAGTCGAACATTGAGAGGTTGACCATCCCGGATGGTGCAAGGAATTAATGGGGGGTGAAGTGCAATCATCCATGAGCTAGGCTGATGGACTTTTACCAAGGAATGGAATGTGCTGCTCCTTTTCTTCTCTTTTGCTAGGTCATGTATCAGTTGCTATAAGGACTCATCACACAATTTCTCAAGCAGTTGCAGTTATGGAAGCTGTTCAAGGGAACACAAAGCAAGGAGTAGAAATCTGGGACAGCAACCATTTAGCTACGATTGCAATAACTGCACAAATTCCTTGTTGAAGACTCAAATTACTTGCTTGCATCTCTTAAATGTTGAAGCATCAAATATTACAGTTGCTATCTGCTTTGAGAAGAAAGGGCTTTGTGAGGGTTCTCACATGGTCTGGGCAAAATGACAAGACGAACAAGAGAAAGCACCTTTTAGAAACAGAGCTAGCCAGTTAATGGATAAGAAAGGCAAAACTAAATAATAAATGTATGCATCCAGTGTGTGATGGTAAATGCTGATGATGGGCTTCCCATTGAGTGCTGTGCTGGAACATGCCAAGGAGCTAAGCTTTTCTGCACTTAAGACATCATGCCAGTTGCCTTTACATCAAAGCAAATGCAATCAGAGGGTCGTTGCCAGTGCTCAAATGCAGCCAAGATGTTTCAGTTAACAGTAAGCTTGGAGAGAAGTGGGTATGTTCCAGTTCAAATAATCAGCTTCTATCTGACCTTCAACAAATATTTCCACCTCAGCCTTACTTTTCCCATATGTGAAATGAAAAATAGCAACAACTTCTACAGTGTCACTGTAAACAAAATTAAAATTATTTCTATTATAAAATAAAAGAGGTATTATTTTAAAGTATGGGGATGAAAATAATAAAATGAATTTGGCACTGGCCTAGTAACTGAGGACCTTGACACTGTGCTTTTCAAGTCCCAGGATCCATATGCTGCTGCCAAGATGATATGTAACACTGGGAACATTTAGTCCGTATCAGGATGTTTCCCATTTTGGGGCCTCTGATAACACAGTGCAATTCGATGAAAGGCCAAGATGAATGAGAAGAAAGGCCAAATGTAAGAAAGCTTTGGTATTCAGACCCCCATGGAGCAGATAAGGTGTCATTCCAAATTCACTTACAACTTTATCAGTCTGGTTCAAGGTTCTGGTGTCAGCAAAGCCTCCACAATCAACAGAACATATTTGTTTGCATTCCTAAGAGCTTCATAGTATTAAATGTTCAGGTTCTTCACCTCAGCTCATTTGCTTGGTTCTAAGAAAACTGTTTTAGCTCATCTCCCATTATTTTCCTGAGTGAAGCAGTCATAAAGAAATAAATAAGTTCATTGCTTATTTGGAGCAGCGTTGCTGAAAAATATTCAGCACAGGAATTCAACCTTAAAACATTTACTTGGAGATGATGGAAATAAAATCTGGAGAGTAAGACTTTTTTTTTTAGGTAACATGACCTCTTTTAGTGTGGGCTGCCTTGGGAAACAATGAGGCTGTTTGAGTTCCACCATTGGCAGCAAGAGCTGAGGAGGTCCTGTGACAGCTTTCAGCATGGATTGGCTTTCCAAATGCCCCTGCCAATGGGATGTAAATAAATACGCAGTGTCCGCAGTGAGCTAAGCACAGGTCTATCACAGTCGCCTGATCTCTTCAGCACATGCTTGCTGGGCTGGGCATCAGTGTCAGTTGACTGTATTTTTGCATGTGACTGAAGTCCTTCTCCCATGTTACTTGCATGTAATGAAATCACAAGTAGGAGGGTGAGAGCAGCCAGGCTACAGGCCCTGCAGCAATGATGCATGTGGTGACTCCCTACTAGGGATGGAAGGATCTGTCAATTTTGGTTCTCTCAGTTTCTCATTTTTCCCATCTTAAATTCCGTCCTCCACATTTCTGCAACAATTTGTGATTTTTTTTAAAAAAAATCCTCATGAAAATTCTCCAGCATTTTAGTGTGAATTTCTCCCACTAAACACATTTTTGTATGTAGTTTTGACTAATGTACACATTTTTGCAAGCAATTTATCCTAATTTAGAGCATTTTTGTAGGTTATTTTCATGAATATATTTGTTTTTATACACGCTTTCCCCTAATATATACATGTTTGTGAACATTTTTTGGTTGGAGAACTGCATCACAAAATTTTGATAACTGTGAATTTTGAAGGATGGCTGTATTTCAGGTTAGAGGCACACTCACTATTCTGCCAATTCCAGTGCATCTCCACCTCTCTCTTCTGAAAATGGGGTCACACGATGCTAGTCAAACCCCGCTCCTTTTTACTGTAAAACTTGGTGGGATCAGCTCCAGTGCATTTTTTAAAATTAATCTTCAGACAGATTTCACAACTGATCGACAGATCAACCCGGTCCCCCTCCAGTTGTGGCTTATGGAAATGCTTTGACTTGGTGACTAGTGTGTTTACAGCCCCGGTTCTCATGGTGTCATTGATAAATTTGGCTTTAAATGTGAACTGAATTGAATTTCTCTCCCCTCCCCATGCATTAGATATGGGGATCTGAAGAACAAGCCTTTGCACGTGTTACTCCTTTCCACACAATCAGGCCTCCTGTTTCCCCTTTTATTTATAATTGCCTTACATGTGAGCAGTCCTTTTAAAAAAAAATAAAAAATAAGGTGCTGGTATTCATACCTCAGTAAAAGTGTTCCTGGTGCCAGCACAAAAATGATTGCATTGGGCAGCAAAAAAAAGAGATGAGTGCCATCACAAAAGAAAAAAAGGACTGCAAGGGAGTAATGCAGGAATAGAATTTGGGACCTGCATCTTCATATATCTAGTTGTTGGGAGGAGACATATCTTTGTGAAGAGGTTGACCCAGACAATTGGTAGTGAGTGAAGAGAGAAAGAAAGATGTACAGGAAGTCAGAAGAAACCTTCTCACTTTTAGGGTAAGAAGACCCAAGAACCATAAGGTGGTCACTTATGCATGACCAGAAAAAGAGGATAAAATATGATACAAATATGCAGACCTGATACTAGTGGGCAGCCAGGTTAGAACCTGATCGAGGGCCTTTGCAGCCCAGAGGAACCCTTAGGTTGTATGTGCTAATTTATATGTAGGGAAATAATTCCCAGTATGAGCTTGGTCTACTGTCTATTTAGCTGTCAACTGTTGATGGGCAACTTCAAGGCCCATCTTCTCCATTCTTAAAGTTCTTTATATTTAAACTAGATTTGGATCTTCAAATAGAGGATGGTCTTCAAAGAGAGCACTGTTCTCTGACGTCCATTCAATTAGAGGATTGCCTTCTGTAGAGCAAGACATATGGCCACTAAGGTTGCCAGGTCAGAAGCATCCCAAGCCCTGAGATTTCAGAGACCCTAGTGATGTCATGGGGCAGGCCCTAGTGATGTCATTAAGCATGTTACATTAAGCATCAACAACAGTTGCGTGGAGCATACCACTCAAACAAAAAAAAATCTCTGATTGGAAATTAAGATAGAAATCATAGCTAAGTGAAGATGTTTCCAGGTCCAGCTGAACTGATGGGATCATTCCTTCCTACCTGTTTAGGGAGCCTGGGTAGGGAATATTTAATCTAGCCTAGTTGCTTCTGGCAAGAAGGGTTAAGTGCCTTCAGGCCAGTCTAGTCACCAGAAGGCCATTGTAGGAAGAAAGCCTAGTGTTGTGGAAATATTAGATGGGATCATTCAGAAGTAAAGATTGATGCCCCTCAAGGCTGCAATTCTAAACACACTTACTAAGGGTCTAAGCCCCATAGAGCTCAACAGGATTTACTTTCTGAATAGATATTGATAGGATTGTGCTGTTGGTAAAGCTTGACTAGGGATCCTTTGCAATAATAATATCAAAGCAAGATTGGCAACCCTCTGCCTGGAATGCCGTGCCTGCCTTTTAACGTGGCTGCTCCAAACATTTTTACAGGCTTGAATCTTCACTGCAGAGAGAGAATTGAGAAATGAGTAAGAATTAAGAAGACTCTCTACTCTTTCCTGCCTGCTCTGTGGGCTGTAAACTCACTTTGACAGGCAACCCAATTCCAGTGAGTACTAATTGACAGAGAGAAAACATGCATGGTTTGGTCTACCTTCACAGGCAGTAGATTGGAAACAACAGCAATTGAAGCCACACTTCCCAGTATGTGAATTCTCTTTTCCCACTATTGGGCAAGAAACAAACCATCATGCAAATAACAAGGTGCATCATCAGTGGGTTTAAGGGGGTTGAGCTGACCAAATGGAACTACTGTTGTTGCTTCTATGGATGTAAGGGAGTGAGGTTAAAGGTAAATGAAATGCAAATAGAAAAAGGAAAAAAAAGAAAAGGCAGTATGATTTCCTAAATGCAATACCATACCAACCACAACAAGATTCCTATGAGTAATAAAGAAAACTTAGCATCCAACAACCAGTCAGTGTTCCTAACCAAAACTAAAAACATCCTGGCAGCCAGTCAGCCAAGGTCACAGAAATCCCCTTGCTGCTCAACCTGACCTGGAGGCTGCAGTTAGTGCAAAATACTGTGGCATGATTGCTGACCTGAGGGAGACCCTATCAGCATATAACACCTCTGCTCTGAAATCTGCACAGATTGCCAATTTGCTAGCAGGCCAAGTTCAAGGTATGCTTTCCATGTTACAGGCTCCATATAGTACTTGTTCTGCTCTTGTAAGAAATCGATTCTTTAGTGTGGCAATGTCTCCACTTTGGAACTCCCTGCCTATTTACATTAGGCAGGCACTTCATTGTACTCATTTTGGCACTTGCTAAAAACATTTTTGTTTAGGCAAGCCTACCCAGGCATGTAGAAACTATTTATCTGCTTTTTATCTGTTTTTAACTCACTGTTGGTTTTATTATTTTAGATATTTTTAAATACCTGTCTTTAACTGTTTTTGCCAATAATTGTATTGTTTTAATTCCTTCTATAAACCACTTTAAGATTTTTTATAATAAAGCAGTATATAAATGTTGTAAATCAAATACATAAATACATTTCTGAGTCACTGTGGTCCTTGGGTTTCTTTCCCCTTTTAGGCACACAGGAATTTGCTTTATACTGAGTCTGGCCATTTGATACCATCTAACTCAGTACTGATGACATGGACTAGCATTGGCTGTCCAGGATTCCAGGCAATATTCTCTTCCAGATATTGAATTTTGGACCTTTGCATGCAAAGCATGTGCCCTAACACTGAGCTACAGCCCTGTTTAAAAAGTATCTTTTAAAATTGTTCTTTTCAAACTATTAGAAAATGTGCATGGAGACAATATAATGAAACAGAGAGAACAACTAATAAAGGAAGGATATAGTTCTCAATGGTTTGCCTACTTACAATTGTTGGAAAGATATAAAATGGATAAGAAAATGTATGGTTTTGAAATAAGTAAATCTGATTTTGAAATATGTCTGTGTACAAATGATGAATGTATAATTGCGAAAATGTATAAACTTTTGCTAAAAATGGAAATGGAAGAAGAACAAGTAAAAGAGTGTATGGTAAAATGGGCAAAAAATTTTGGTTATAACATACAAATGGATCAATGGGAAAATATGTGGAAAAAAGGATTGAAATTTACACTATGTTATAATCTTAAAGAAAATTTTTATAAAATGATGTATCATTGGTACATGACCCCAGAAAAGTTGTCAAAAATGTATAACAATGTTTCTAATGTTTGTTGGAAATGTAAACACCAAGAAGGATCATTTTATCATATGTGGTGGCTATGTAAACAGGCGAAATCATTTTGGGCACAGATTGGTAGGATGATGCAAAAATTTTTAAAGATAAATATTCAAAACCAGAATTTTTTTATTGGGTTTTATGGATAAACAAATAGAAAAGAAATATGGAAGAATAATATTATATATGATTACGGCAGCAAGAATATTATATGCACAAAAGTGGAAAATGGAATCAACACCAACAACGGAAGAATGGTTATTGAAATTAATGGACTTAGGAGAGATGGATAAATTGACATGCTTACTTAGAGAAAAATCGACAGATACATTTCTTAAGGAATGGAAGCCTCTTTTGGACTTTTTGCTGAAAGATCAAAATGAAATGATGATAATGGGATTTGACGATTAATTAATGATAGCCTATGGAGAAAAGTGATTTTGTAATGTATTAAGGGACAGGTTTGATATATATTATATACTTACAGCTGATCTGCGACAAATCAGAAGTCACTTTTTTTAATGTATTATTATGTTTTTGTTTTCTGACTTTGTTTTGTTTTGTTTTATGAAATTTTGAATAAAAATTATTTTAAAAAAAATTGTTCTTTTCAATTCACTGATGAATACACAGATCCATGCCATGCATTTAAAGCACATTCACAGACATTTGAAGTACATGAATCCCACCACAAAATTGTTAAGGGTGGTGGGAACTATAACTGTGAGGGGAAAACTACACTTCCCAGGATTTGTTGGGGTAAGTCATGTGCTTTCAATGTGAGTTGGATGTATTTTGTGTGGATGTGCAATACTTCATAAGCTTTGCCAGCATATGCATTCTTTTTGCTCATTTTTTAAAAAATGGATATCTGCTATAAAGTTTACTGGGTGACCATGGGCTACTCACCCATATCTCCTCAGAGTGAAAACAATAGAGGGAGATCATGACCACCCCAAGGAAGAAGGGTGCATATAAAATGCAGAGGAAAGAATAATGCACCACCATAATGTGAAATCAGATACTTATTGAGACATATTATAAAGAAATATTTATGAAAGCATGACTGTCAAGGATATTTATTATTTACACAACCCATAAAGATATTTATGGTGCAATTCTATGCATGTTTACTCAGAAACAAGTCCCAATGCATTCAGTGGGGCTTATTCAAATAGGCAAGTGTGCACATGTTTGTAACCTCACGTGATAAGGAACTTTACTCATGCAACCCAAAATTCAGAAGTCATGCACTTTAAAGGTAGGTTGGATGTGCTTTAAATATATTGTGTGGATCTACTTAATAAACTTTACCTGCATGTAAATCATTTTAATTAAATTTTAAAATGGAAATCAGCTACAAAGTTTACTGGGTGAGCATGGGCTATGCACCATCTCTGAGCTTAATCTGCCCCTCAGGGTGAAAAAAAACAGAGGGGGACCATGACCACCCCAAGGAAGAAGGGCATGCTTAAAATGAAGAGGAAATAATAATGTGTAAATAATAGTTTACAACAATAGTGTGATATCAGATACATATCAAGACATAGTATGAAGAAGTATTTATATAAGCATGACTGTCAAAGATGTTTATAATTTACACGTCCTGTAAAGATATTTATTTGTTTATTTATTAATAGCATTTGTTAGTTGCTTTTTTCCAAAAACAGGACTCAAAGCGACGTACAAAAAGGAAAACAAAAACACACTGCATATAAAATAGCTTACAGCAAGTCAAACAATGGCAAAAACAATTTCAAGCGAAATAATACAATAATAGAGAAAAAACAAATGGCAAATATAACTGCAACACAAAAACCATACCAATACTATAAATATAACATAACACATTGTAACAATCCTATTACACAACTAGTCAATATGGCAAAAAAATTTTTTATAGTGCAATCCTATGCATGTTTACTCAGAAGCAAGTCCCAATGTCTTCAATGGGGCTTACTCAAATGGGTGCCTGAACAGGACTGCAATTCAGTGATAAGGAACTTCATCACCCAATCCAAAATTCAGAATCACGCCACTTTAACCTGTTTTGCAACTGTTTTATGGTTATTGCATTTTAAATGGCTTTATTTCTTGTTGTGAGCTGCCTTGGTTTCCACCCCTACCTTACAGAGTTGTTGGAAATATTCCATATACACACACACTAGAGATGTAAAAATAGATACACCCCATATAATAGTTTATTGTCAAAACCAGTTGGCCATTGCAGAACATTTTTTCTAAAAAAAAGTATTAGTTTCCAGCCAAATAAAAGCAGTGATACCCTGTCTAACTGTTTTAAAAAGAAAAAGGATCGGAGGGGGAGAAAAAGATTTACAACACAATCCTTTTCTATGTTCACTCAAAAGTCCCACTGATTTTCAGCAGAATCCTAACCATGTCTACTCTAAAGTAGACATGTCTACTCCCTTAAAAACCTGGCTATTCAGGCAGGCCTATGGGATTGGGGAGGGTTAGTCTTACGATGTTTTAATTGGAAACTGATTTTAAATTGACTATGACTGTGTTTTATTTTGTATACTGTATATGATGTATTGTTTTTTATTGTAAGTCGCCTAGAGTGTCCATTAACCTGGACAGATAGGCGACCAATAAATAAAATTTATTATTATTATTTATTACTCTAAAGTAAGTCCTACTGAATTCCATGGGGTTAACTCCCAAGTATGTGGAATTAGCATTGCAGCTTTAGTCCCAGATAAGCTTCATATTGGGAAGGTTTTCCAAACAGGTTATGAATAAGACAAATAAACTTCAACAGTCCAGTAAAATTTAAACTTGTTTGACTCCTTAATTAGAAAAGTATAACACAGTGTGTACACTTGTTAAAACTTCTGTTGAAAAAATAAATTTACATGCCATTTTTGCAAGTAATTTAAAAAACCTGCCTGCCCACTTTTATTATAACTAATATTGTTTACTGTGTATGCCCAGCAAGATACTGCTGTGATCTTCTGTTGTAGTGCAGTCCTATGCATGTTTACTGAGAAGCAAGTCCCAATCCTGTACAAAGTACTCTTCATGCTGCTGAAAGCTATTTATTTACTGAATTCCTGATGTGAGACAAGCAGGAAAAGGAAACTGTTCTCAGAACTTGAAATGGGGTTTAAGTATGGCCTAGGGGTGAACAAATCTTGTCAATCACAACCCTGACTTCACTTATCAGCTAAAAACCCGAAAGAGCAGGGATTAGAGCAGCCGGTACTAACAGAAGTTGCGGGGGGATGACAGTTTGGTTTATATCTTTTAAACCAGACTATCTAGAATCTTAATTTTTTTAAAAATGAAAACTACAAGTCCAGAGATTAAGGTGACTCACCTGGACCCTGAGAGGACCCCCAAAACCAGAGTCTCTGGGTGAAAACTGGACACCTGGCAACCCTAATGGCTATCCTAAAGTACCATGCTGTGTAGAGATTTTTAAAGTGTTGTTCTGGGCCAGCTGGGTAAGCTTGCTTGCACTATAAAGAATACTATTTTTAGAGTCCAAAAAGAAACAAAATTAGAATTTTTCACCAAAACACCCACTTTCCATCTGTATATACTATATTATTATGTTTTTAGCAGGGTACACATTACCGTTGGGCTTGTTCAATACATTTTCAAGCTTTACCAAAAGAATTCAAAGTAAGTTAGGCCATAATGAGTCTTTTGACAAACAATTTGTTATACTAGTGACTTTCTGTAGCATTTGCTGTTTCTTTGCCCTGTAAGTGTATGAAAATGGCTTGGGAACGAAAAGCTGCTTTATTTATTTATAAATATTCTTTTAAAACCATTTCAAAATGTCTCTGGAAATCTGAAATGGTTTCCCAAGCCCTTGTTACGCTATGGAGTTAGCTTAACAAGACAAACGAAAGCTAAGATTCTTTATAGGCAGAGCCGAAATCGTTAGAAAATCCCCAAAAGATAAACCACCAGGCTTGTAATAAAACTGTAAGAGTTGGCAGGGTTGTTTATTCATCCATCCTTTCAAGTATTCAGTTTCTTTCAGGCCAAAATGGGTGTCCCCAGAGCTACGTTTTGCCCAGATGGCATTTCAACTCTCTGTTTTTCCCTGTTGTTTTAACCGTGACCACCAACGTGGATGTCGGAATTATTTAGAACCACAGCTGATCTTAACTAGTAATACCTATATTTCTTTACTCATGACATTTTTCATTTACTTTGATTTGTACTAGCAGAACGTTGTTCATTTTTAAAAAGTTTCTAGTTGTCAAGGACTAGAGACTTGGGTGGCTCTGTATTTTAAAATTCACATATCTGCTGTAGGGCGGAAGCAGCTCACTGGGTCGGGTGGAGCTGCTACTTTAGCTTCCTAGCATGTGGGTCACTGTTGCTTGCCAAGAGAGAAAGGGGAGGGGCAAGGCAGTGGAGAGTCCAGCACAGTGCAAGTGCCAGATTGGCTCCGCCGGTGCAGTTGGACTGCACTGACTTCCCATCACAATACCCCTCCTCCATTACCTCCCAATAAACAACAACACCCACTGGCCAGAAGCTAGTGTAGTGGATCGTGTCCACTCAGAAGTAGCATATACATTTTTATATGCAAATCTGTGTCAAGTTTTGCCCTCTTTTTGGGGAGTGCAGCATTTCCTCTTTTTTGGGCACATGTAAGTGGCCACTGTAACACCACCGGCATGATTGGAAGCCCAGTCAGAGGGCCACATTAATCTCTCTAAATCTCTCAACATCAGGGGCTAAAACTTGGAACAGGAAAGACTGATTAACCTTCTTCACAACATTTCTTCTCTAATGAAAGATGCATGAAATAATGTTTGTCATTTTGTACTGATGACTTAGAGGGTTAGCACGATTGAGAAGAAAGGGACTCTGGCTGGATAGACTTTAAATTAGCCCACTGACATCACAACAACTTGGGTGGCACAAGATTTCTCTGAGATGTATATGAATATTTACTCCTTTCTCTTGCCAAAACATCTGGAACACAAAATCCTACATTCAGACAGCCACACATGTTACAAAAATAACCGGACAGAGAAAACAAAACCACAAAAGTGGACAGAGCATTATTATTATTATTATTATGAGAAAATTAGACATTTCAGGTTATACTTCAAAGCAAATATTTTTATTACAATGTGCTCAAACTGTTTGATTTATTATACAGCAGACTTAGCTTGCCTGACAGAAAGGAAAAGAAAAAGCCGAACCAGTAAAAGCTTAAAGGGAAGAAATTTTTCTCTACTTCTCTTTTTTTCTTTGCTTTTTATAGTTTCTCATTCTTCTAGTATTTAGTTCTCCATATATCCACCTCAGTTTGTGATTTTTTCTTTAAAAATGTCCTCATGAAAATTCAGAATCATGCCATTTTAAGCTGTTTTGCAACTGTCTTAAACTTGTTTTTATGGTTATTGGATTTTAAATAGATTTATTTCTTGTTGAGAGCTACCTTGGTTTCTAATCGGCAACCCTACCTCACAGGGTTGTGGAAAGACACCATATCCACACACACTGGAGATGTAAAAATACATATACCGCATATAATACTTTATTGTAAAAAACAGTTGGTCATTGCAGAACATTTTTTTAAAAATCAGTATTAGTTTTGTACCAAATACAAGCAGTGACGCCTAAATAAGGCACGCCTAATTGCTTTGAAAGATAGGATTGGAGGGGGAGAGAAAGATTTACAACACAATCCTTTGCTATGTTCACTCAAAAGTCCCATTGATTTACAGCACAATCCTAAACATGTCTACTCAAAAGTAAGTTCCATTGAATTCGGTGGAGTTTACTCCCAGATATGTGGGATTAGCATTGGAGATTTACTCCCAGAAAAGTAAATATAGGATTAAAGCTTCATATTGAGAAAGTTTTCAAACAGGCTATGACTTAGACAAATAAACTGCCCTCTCCAACAGCCCAGGAAAATTTAAACTTGTTTCACTCCTTCATAATTAGAAAAGTATAACACATTGTAATGTAAGATGAATGTACATTTTTAAAAATTTCTGTTCAAAAATTATTTGAAAAATAAAATGTATGTTATTTTTGCAAGTAATTAAGAAACCTCTGCATGTACACTTTTATTGTAATCATAATTAAAATTGTTTACCGTGCATGCCTACCAAGATCCGGCTGTGATCTTCTGTTCTAGATCTCACCGAGAAAAAGGCACTTTTCTTGCCGCTGAAAGCTATAAACTTATTCAACTTATGATGTGCATATAAGCAGGGAAAAGAAACTATTTTCAGGACTTGCAATGGGTTCTAGCCATTGCCTGGAGGTCAAAAAATCCGTTGCCAATCACAACTCTGACTTCACTTATTGGCTAAAAACCTGAAAGGGCAGGGATTAGAAGAGCTACTAACTCATTTAACAGAAGCTGGAGGGGCTGACATTTTGGTGTATATCTCTTGAACCAGACCACCTAGAAACTTAAATGAAATTTTAGATGAAAGCTAAGAGTCTGGAGATTGGAATGACTCACATGGAGACCTGGAGAGTACCCCCAAAAACCAGAATCTCCAGGTAAAACCAGAGACCTGGCAACCCTAGGCCATAGCTAAATATTTTGTGGTTAATAATACCCCCCATCAGTTCAGAGCTGAAATAAGCCTGCGAAGAGAGTGACATTTGTAGCAACAGGACTTGCTGGCATAGTAGGCAGGAACTGGGCTTCTGACCTACCCATTCCCAGGTCAAAGTGACCCTTCATGAAAACAAGCTGCTGACCAAATGGTTATTCTAACAAATGAAAACAAATCCGTGGCTTTCATTGCTATTGCATTTATATTTATTTATTATATCTTACACTTCCTTGAAAGAGCTCAAAGCAACATTGTAGCATCACAACCACAGAGGTACATGAGGGAAACAGAGAGCAGCACCAGGTCATGTGAAGTGGGTTCTAGCCCTCCCCAAAACTTATACCATCATATAATTCATTAGCTTTTAAGTTGCCACAGGACTCTTCGTTGTTTTTGCTTCAACAAGCTAACATGGCCGACCCTCTGGAAAATATGTAGCTCATAGTTAGGGATGGAAGGATCTGTCAATTTTCATTCTCTCAGTTTCTCAGTTTTCCAATGTTAAATTCAGTTCTACACATTTCTGCAGCAGTTTGCTATTCTTTTTTTAAAAAATCCTTATGAAAATTCTTCAGCATTCCAGTGCAAATTCCTCCTAATGCATTTTTGTATGTAGTTTTGACTAAAGTACACATTTTTGCAAGCAATTTCTCTTAATATAATGCATTTTATGTTACTTTCACCATTATATTCATGTTTACGCACACGTTCCCCAAATATGTGCATTTTTGTAAACATTCTTTGGAGAACTGCATTGAAAAATCTGGACAAGCACAAATTCCGAAGGATGGCTGTATTTTATAATAATAATAATAATATTTTATTTATTGGTCGCCTATCTGTCCAGGTTAGTGGACACTCTAGGCGACTTACAATAACAAAAAGCTATACATAATATACATATACAAAAACAAACCACAGTCCTAAACAATTTAAAACCAATTTCCAATTAAAACATCATAAAATTAATCCTCCTTAATCCCACAAAAAAAAGCACACAAAAAACAAACAAACACCCAGGCCACCCCAGCCAGCCGGCTTATGTATCCCTCCAAAGAGGGACAGGTGGTAGCAATCAGTCCCAGCTGGCTGGGTACCTGGGGCCTGGTCCTGCAGGATGCAGGTCTGCCAGGCAGAAGTCCCACAGGGAAGGGTGGTGGAGATGGTGATCCCACAGCAGCAGCAGCAGACTCTCCTTTCCTGGGCGGCGATGTTCTCTTCCTGCAGGCCCTGGCTCTCATATTGTTTTGGAAAGTGTGAATTTGATAGATTCAGCTTTAAATGCAAACTGAAAAAATTGCTCTCCCATCCCATAGAATTCTGTGAATGCGCAGACAGAAAGATTAGGCCACCCACAATTAAATGGCACAAAATGCACAAGAAACTATTCACAAGTAAAATTTCAAGGCCATCCTCTAGAGAAATACCCTGCAGATTGTAAGCTGTGGGACTAAATGGCAGATAACTAAGGAAGCCCCCCCCCAAAAAAAAAATTAGTTATAGCATGCTTACATTAAAGAGCTTCTCCTTCAATTTCAAAACTGAAAGCATTTACTCTTCCCGGGGTCTGTCCTTCACAAGACTTGTGAATCATTTTTCTACCCTTTTTTTTTATTAGGAGTACAATCAGGGGGGGAAACTTGGCAATTTATTTAAGTAGCCGTCACTCAGCCTTAGATAAGGTAGAGCCCTATCTTAACCTCCACATTTTCAGTTAATGAATGAGCATGGAAAATTGGAGAAGGATCAAAGTTGCTTTATGACCAAATTGCTGACATTCCTGAAATAGCACAGTTTCTCCATTCATACCATGACAGAATCAAGTTCACTGACATATGAAAGGGGAAGTCACACAAAGGGACCTCCCGTTTGATTGTTACCTTGATTTTTAGCTTATTGCCCTGGCTGGTCGCCTATGAAAGCAATGGCGGCTGCTCCACCCATTGTTCTGCCCATATAAAAGGTGTCAAAGGTCAAGATGGGTAGATGCAAAAGGAAAAAGATTTCCCTTCTCCCATCAGATTAGCATTATAGCATGATGCTGTTACAGTCCTACAGCACTTATTATACTTAGGTGACTAATTTTTTAAAAAAACAAATTTTATTAATGAATAAAATATATTCTTTTTATAATGGATTTAAGTTTATCTAACATACATTTCAAATTCCAATAACATTTTTTTCTGTATTTTCCATTCATAGCTAATTTCACTATTTTTTTAACTTAAAAAAAAATTAAGCCAAAAAAGCATTTTAGCACTCCCTAAAAGATCATCTCACCTCTTGTATATCCAGTCAATCACTGTGCTCTGCAGGAGAGGGCTGTGATGTTCCTGTATTAATGTAAATATGGTAAGTGCTGTTTGTATAGAAGATATATGGTAAGTGGAGTAAAAGAGGAGGGGGCAGTAGATGAGCAGTAGAATGCTGGATGATTGGCTGAGCGTTTGAATGGCTGGGAGTATAAATGGAAGAATGACAGTTGAATCTGGGTGGATGTTAGTAGGGGTGGGTGTTAGTTGGTGGATGTGAGAGGAAGAAGGTGTTTGGTGGTGGATGTTAGGAGAGAAACAGGGAATTGGAGTTCTAGTTAATAATAAGACAAGTATCACAGGAATAGATGAAACCATATGCTTATGTACCATTATAAAAGTAATCTTGTTATTTCTGATATTTAATAAATACTATTTTGGTTTACCGAAGGCCTGATCCTTGGCTGGGGTTTTCACAGACCAGAAAGGAGGGCAAGGTAATTACCAAGGCTGAAGGGAAACAGTAACGAATGGTGGCAGTGGTGAAGAGAAGAATAATAACATTACAAGTATCCAGAGCAACCCAGAGTTATATGAGTTATCTATATAGATACAAAAGGGTTGGGAACAGCATAAGCACGGAGTCACAAAAGTAACCAGATAGAGAGAGGCTCAGGCAAAGTCTCTGGGAACATTGGTTATAGGATGTGACTGGTGGTGCTGCCTAGCAGAGGGATCTAGTGAGATCTGTGCTAGAGTGGAGAGAGAAACCATAAAAGGGACAGTCCGGACTGGTGGAGTCCCTGGTGGTGCCTAGTGAAAGGTAGTAGCCACAAGCAGGTAGGAACCTGACAGGGAGAGCCAGGGAAGGGCGTCACAAGGGCCTCTTACAGATAGTGTCTCATCAGGAGGTCTGTTACATATGAAGTAGGAATTGGGCCTTCAGTATGGTGGTGCTTACCATTTGAGAGAGCCAGTGTGATGTGAGCCAGTGTGATGTAGACAGCCAGTGTGGTATAGTGGTGAAGGTGCTGGACTATACGACCTGGGAGACCAGGATTCGAATCCACACACTGCTATGAAGCTCACTGGGTGACCTTGAGCCAGTCACTGCCTCTAAACCTCAGAGGGAGGCAAAGGTAAACCCCCTCTGAATACTGCTTACCAAGAAAACCCTATTCATAGGGTCGCCATAAGTTGGGATCAACTTGAAGGCAGTCCATTTCCATTTTTTACCATTTGAAACTCGCTCCTGTTACTTATCAGACAGGTGCCATCTCTGTTGTCTTTTAGGCAGAGCTTGGAAGATTACTTTTAAAAAGTAATAAATTACAGTTACAGTTACATGGCCTCCCAAAAGTAGTCATTACCGTTACAATCACAATTGCTCTGAAAGTAATTGATTACTTTACTTTTACTCAAAAGTAATTGCTACAATTACATTTTAGTTACTTTTAAAAAAAAACAATTGCCTACAAGGTGCTGGCCTTGGCTGCTGCACATCTGAGTAGCCTAAAACAACATTAAAAATAAGCACACACACACACAGAGGGTAGTAGAATAATTTTTTTCCCCATAAGATTAACAGAATGGCATAACAGAATCTCACATCCCCTCACCCCACCTCCAGCAATGATGATACCCCAACACACAGTTTTGTATATATATATTGCCTCCAGCTCTTTTCTCCTTCCACTCCTGTCAATTTTTAAACAATTGTTTTCTCCACCCCATCTTGCTCTCCACCTCCTCCCTTGTCGCCTCCTAAGCACCCATAGAGCATGAAGGAAGAACAACGCTGCACAGAAGCCCAATTTGAAGCACATGATTTTTATTCACAAATCAGAGGAGCAGAAGACTTCCCCTGCTCCCCCCCAAGTAATGCGCAAAAGTAATGCTGGAAACATTACAATTACTCCTCAAAAGTAATGAAGTTACTACTCATTCTATTACCAGCAAAATGTAATGAAGTTACCCACTCGTTACGCTAAAAAGTAATAAATTACAAGTAATTCATTACTTGTAACTAGTTACTTCCAAACTTTGCTTTTAGGTGCCTGTTGAAGAACTTCCTTTTCAAAAAGTCTTTCAGGCAGAGATTTTTATCCCAGTCTCTCTCTATATTAGACTTGAAATGGTTTTATATGTGTTTTTATTGTTGTTTTTGTATTGTTATTCACTTCACAATGTTTTATGAGAAGGCATTCATAAATGAAACAGGCAAATGAATGAATGAATGAATAAAAGATCAGTTAAAAATTAATGGGTTGATAAAATGGCATCAACCACAAAAGTTAGAGTTGATGTGTGTACTATGGTTCCAATGGCTACTCAGGTGAATTGGACTTTCCCTACCCACTGATGTGGATGGATCATAGCTAAATGAACATGCAGCAAATGCAATATCACTGTGTATGGTAAATCAGTTGCAATTTTGCTTGCAGCTTACATCACCAGATAAATGATTATTAGTGTGCTAGGAG
Source organism: Rhineura floridana (assembly GCF_030035675.1). Classification (NCBI taxonomy): domain Eukaryota; kingdom Metazoa; phylum Chordata; class Lepidosauria; order Squamata; family Rhineuridae; genus Rhineura; species Rhineura floridana. The sequence continues at coordinate 48,810,978 of NC_084480.1, forward strand.
TCATCAGGCTGGATGCAGCCCTTGATATAGTAGGTAAACTACAGGAGGCATCTAAATGGAGGAATAAGAGGATACTACCTAAATGTGGTTTAAGAAAAGCTGGGATTTTCTCATCTTGATTAAAACAAAATATTGCTTCAAATGAAAGTTTATGGAAAGGCTCATTCTGTCTAAGGACACCTTAGTCACTTGGGTCAGACTAGATGTTTGCCAGGAGACCCAGGTCTAAATGACCATCTAGCATATATATGACCATCTAACATATAAGCCATAGGGACAATGAATTTTGGAGAGGTACATAGGAAGTTACCTTATACCGAGTCAGACTACTGATCCATCTAGCTCTACAATGATTGAAAGTGGATCTCCAGGGTTTCAGACAGGGGACAGTCCCAGCCCTACCCGAAGATGCTGGGGATTGAACCTGGAACCTTCTGCATGCAAAGCAGATGCTCCAGCACTGAGCTACAGCCCTTCCCCAGGAAAAGTGCTGGGAGGGCATACAAGGGGTTCTTTGCCCTTCTCTGGCCTGAAGTTTCTTCTGGCTGGAGAAAAAAAACTTTGGGGGAGGGGAGCTGAGGGATCAGTGGATTGGCCAGTGTCATCAGAATTTGGCTCTTGCTTATCTTTCAGTACATTTGCAGAAAGTAATGATAGATAGATAGATAGATAGATAGATAGATAGATAGATAGATAGATAGATAGATAGATAGATAGATAGATAGATAGATAGATAGATAGATAGATACTATCTATCCTTCCATTGGTTTTTTATGTTAGTTTATGTCTCATATATTGCTTCACTTGCAATCAAAGGACCACCAGCTTGCTTTAAGATATTCACGTTTTAACTTGTGTTTACATTTGCATTTAAATTATTTTTTTGTATTATTATTAATATTATTTGGGAAGCAAGGGGGGATGACTTAAGACAGTTATGCATAAAAAAGGTTAGAAACTAAATTGCCACTTCAATTTCTGTCAAATATTGACTAGAAACCAGAAAGCTGTCTTTTCAAAAGTCTTCATGCCATTGTGAATTGCAGTAATATCCATCAGCTTAATGTCATTTTGAGACCTGACTGGACTGCAGTTCATAATGAAAGTCCATGAGAAATTTAGTGTGGCTTGCACTGAATAAACCCACAGCACTTAAGAAATAACAATCTGAGCCCCAGACTCTCCAAGTGTGATCTTATTCTCTGTTGGGAACTTACCACTTTGTTAGGGGACCTAATTCCTCTTGAGCAGGATGTAAAGTGAAGCAACAAATTTGTCATCATCCTGCCCCCTGCTAGCCCATTACCACTCTGTGAATTCATTACACACTTTTAAAATGGCCTTTTCTAATAAGATTGATTGGGCTGCAAATTTTGCCTTGGGAAGATAAATGGCATTTTGAAAAGGAATAGATGCTTAGTGCACGCAAAACAAAAAGATCTCTGGGGCTCGGCAACATTTTTGGGCCTTCAACCATTATACCAACCTGTCACCCACCCACTTCTTCGGAAAAAGCTATTTTCCTTCCATTTTTCTCTGTTTTCCTTTGGTTTTTCTGTTTTTAGGAAGCATCCATTGCAAGACTTAATTTGGAAAACTCAAGTGACAAAACTTGAGAAGCAGGACATTAATGCATTTGCATTAGTGTAGATGAAGCTTGAGGAGGAGACATTCCCATTGGATTATGTCCCATATCAATTAGTAAAAGCGGCTTTCATTTGAATTTTCCAAAATGTTTGGGTGTGGCCTTGGTATATCTTCTTCTAAATAAAGGACTACATCCCAGCATAAAACATGTTCAAAGTATGTGACAATTTTTTTGAATGTGATTTATCAATGCTACAAGATAGTAGATCACTGTGAGGCAAGATTAAGTCAAAGTGAACTTGGAAAATCCCAGACTATGGGTAGGTGCCAATATGCTTCGGCTATGGGGCAGTATACAAGTGCTATAAATAAATAAATAGGTGCCAATATGTGGACTAGCCTATCTATCTAGCCTACCTTAAAGGGTTGCTATTGTTGTTGTTATATGCCTTCAAGTCGATTACGACTTATGGTGACCCTATGAATCAGCGACCTCCAATAGCATCTGTTATAAACAGATCTTGTAAGTTCAGGTCTGTGGCTTCCTCTATGGAATCAATCCATCTCTTGTTTGGTCTTCCTCTTTTTCTACTCCCTTCTGTTTTTCCCAGCATTATTGTCTTTTCTAGTGAATCAGGTCTTCTCATTATGTGTCCAAAGTATGATAACCTCAGTTTCATCGTTTTAGCTTCTAGTGATAGTTCTAGTTTTATTTTGTTCTAATACCCAATTATTGGTCTTTTTTGCAGTCCATGGTATGCGCAAAGCTCTCCTCCAACACTACTTTTCAAAGGAGTTGATTTTTCTCTTATCCACTTTTTTCACTGTCCAACTTCCACATCCATACATTGAGATTGGGAATACCATGGTCTGAATGATCCTGACTTTAGTGTTCAGTGATACATCTTTGCATTTGACGGCCTTTTCTAGTTCTCTTATAGCTGCCCTCCCCAGTCCTAGCCTTCTTCTGATTTCTTGACTATTGTCTCCATTTTGGTTAATGACTGTGCCCAGGTATTGATAATCCTTGACAAGTTCAATGTCCTCACTGTCAACTTTAAAGTTACATAAATCTTCTATTGTCATTATTTTAGTCTGCTTGATGTTCAGCTGTAGTCCTACTTTTGTGCTTTCCTCTTTAACTTTCAACAGCATTCATTTCAAATCATTACTGGTTTCTGCTAGTAGTATGGTATCATCTGCATATCTTAAATTATTGATATTTCTCCCCAGTTTTCACACCTCCTTTATCTTGGTCCAATCCCGCTTTCCATATATGTTCTGCATATGGATTAATCAAATAGGGTGATAAAATGCATCCCTGTTTCACTCACTTTCCAATTGGGAACCAATAGGTTTCTCCGTAGCCTCTTGTCCAGAGTATAGGTTGCGCATCAGGACAATCAGATGCTGTGGCACCCCATTTCTTTTAAAGCATTTCATAGTTTTTAATGATCTACACAGACAAAGACTTTGCTGTAATCTATAAAGCACAGGGTGATTTTCTTCTGAAATTCCTTTGTCTGTTCCATTATCCAACGTATGTTTGCGATATGATCTCTGGTACCTCTTCCTTTGCTAAATCCAGCTTTGACATCTGGCATTTCTCCTGAGCTTCTGGTAGGAAGAGTGGCATATAAACGTAAAGAATGAATTGTTGATATATATTGCAGCAAAGTGCAGAAATAACTAGTCTGTTAAGACTGGGGATACAGACACACTTACTGTTCTGCCAGTTCCAGTGTGTCTCCACCTCTTTTCTGAAACGGGGGCACACAACGCTAGTCAGACCCTGCCCTGTTTTACTTTAAAACTTGGTGTGAACAGCTCGAGTGCTGTTTTTTTTAATTTGATTTTTAATTAGATTTTGCAACTGATCGCCAGATCAACCAGTTCTTCCTCCAGTTGTGGCCAATGGAAATGCTTTGCTGTAGATGACTAGCATCCTGGCAGTTGAAAACAATTAAGAATTTTAAGGTTCATTGCTTCAAAGACATAAAAGTATACATGTTGTTCCAGCCACAGAACTATGAGGCTTGCCCTTACAGATACCATTTCTGACTAGATGGGAAGGGAAGGGGAGGAAGGAAAGCTGAGAAAAACAAAGTAGTCTAAAGTGGAAATCAGTAAGGAAAGAACTGGTTGCATTTCTGTCTATTGCCCCCTGTTGATTCAGGTTACTTGTTACATGCGTTGGTGCTTTACTCCCAACATGAACATCATAGGTTGTATTCAGCTAAGTTATATTCACTAATAGGCAAAAAACCTTGCGATTTAATAGCGTAACTATAGCCCATAGATAGTTCTATCAAACTTTAAAAAGCAGGGAAATTGGGCAGCTATAGGCACCAGGGGAGCAGGAGACCTGAGCTCCTCTCTGAGATATTGTACAGTAGGGCCCCGCTTCTCGGCTCCCCGCTTTTCGGCTTTCCGCTAATATGGCACCAGCAGGGCGATCAGCTGGAGGGGGGCTGGAGCTCTCCAGCTGATCTCGCCAGAGGAGGGGAAGACCAGCCGTAGTGCGTTATAGCTGATCTTCTCTTCTGGCGTGATCAGACTCCTGTATATTTCAGCTCCCACTGTTTTATCTTGTGCAAATTGAGACGCTCCTGAGGTCCACTGGAGATTATTCTGCAGACGTCAGTGCCATTATTCCACAATTATGTTTGGAGTTTTTTTAGTGTAAATTTTGCAAAGTGCTGCTGTACTTCACATATTCACAGAAATAGAAACAAAAGAAAATGATTTTCTATAGGAAACTTCACTAAAATTGCAAAGGAAATCTGACATATTTAAAGTGACCATTTGAACTACATCAACTGTCTTAATGATGTTTCTTCCTCCCTGCTAAACCAATATCAGCACAGCACATGTCTTCCTTCTATTATTTGGGCTGATTGCAGGTGTTGCCACCACACAGCATATGCTCATGTTACCAAATTCTTCCAAGCTACACAGCAAGTGGATTGGACTATGAAAGACCAACCCAAATTGTGTTTGCATTTTGACAAATGTGTAGGGCAGTACAATAGGAAGTTAGGTCTCCTGCTCTCCTGGTGCATTCACTATAGCTGCCTAATTTCCCTGCTTTTTAAAGTTTGATAGAAATATCTGTGGGCTATAGTTACATTATTAAACCGAAAGGTTTTTTGCCTATTAGTGAATTTCCCTGCTTTTTAACCCGGGAGGTAAGAAATGGGATCCTGTGCAAGTTTGCTGAGAGTGGATTGATAATTTGCATGCTTATTTAGTTCAGTGGGATTTACTCCCTTACAATGATGCTTAGGATAGGTGAAACTGACCACAGAGGATGGGGAGGGGAGGAGGGGGGAAGGGAAGCCCCTTTACTTTCCAAAAGGAAAACATTGTGAACAGTATAATTGCTTTTCAGTGTTTCCCCCACCTTTTTATTCTGCAGCAGGCACATGTAGCCTCCCACCCAAATTTAAACCAAAGCTATCCCTGGCCTCATCCACACCAGGCCTTTATTTCACTTTGGACAGTCATGGCTTCTCTCAAAGAATCCTGGGAAGTGTAGTTAGTGAAGGGTGCTGAGAGTTGCTAGGAGACGCCCTGTTCCCCTCACAGACCTTCAATCAGAGTGGCTGACTGTTAAACCAGTCTGGCCACTGGTGCTCTCTCAGTGGAACAGGAGTCTTCTCTCAGCACCCTTCACAAACTACACTTCCCAGGATTCTCTGAGGGAAGCCATGACATTCTCACATGAAATCAAAGTCTGGTGTGGGTGTGGTCCCCTGATTAGGCAAGCCCAGCAGCTGTGAGTCTGGCTTTTAGAACTCTGACAGTTGGTTCTTACTGAGCATGCCCAAGCTTATCATAGGGTTCCACCAAAATTTCTTAAATTAATTAAAAATCAGCCAGGCATTTTTTTAAACTTTTAAACTGTAGAAGATGAAGGTCAGAGTATGGGGCAAGGTCAGTATTAGGATTACAGGTACTCTGTGAACATGGCTGATGTTTTAATGAATTTCAACAGATTATGAGAACTCTCAGAGAAAAAAGTCCAAAAGGGCTCTGGGTTTCCCCCCTCTCTTTTTAGACTTTGAGCTCTCTATTCTCTCTGACTGTTTTGTGTATCACCATGAAAATTGAGAGGATTGTTAAGCAAGTGTTTCTGAGTTCAGGACTATAAGTTTTGTAAGGTTTTGTTTTGAAATGAGCTTTTGGGAAGCATCAGAATGGCATGGGGTGTTTTCAATTTAACATTGCGGAATGTGAAAAATCCACGCTGGCTATAGCATACAGCCACTCTTGCACCTGTATAAGTCAGAGTGGACCCACTGAAATGAATTAACATAAATTAGCTAGGTCCATTAATTTCAGCGGGTCTACTCTAAGTAGTACTTACATTGAATACAACCTATTGAAAATAAATGTAAACATAGGTAGAGAGTGAAAGGCATAGACAAAATGATCAATGTAACAATCATTATTACCACAGTAGTTTGTTTGTTTGTTTGTTTATTAAACTTATATCCCGCCCTTCCTCCCAATAGGAGCCCAGGGCGGCAAACAAACACACTAAAAACACTCTAAAATATCATAAAAACAGACTTCAAAATATATTAAAACCAAACATATTTAAAAACATGTTAAAACAAATTGTCTTTTGAAACATATTTTTAAGTGGTTTAAAAACATCTTAAAAAGTAATAGTTGCTGGCACTATGTATTGTTTGTACTTATATACATGCACTTAAGAGGTGTATAAATACCTTAAATAAATAAAATTATGATAAATATAGCCAGCCACATGGCTCCAAAATAGGTTACAAAACTATCAAAATTAAAACAAGGTTTCCTTTCCACCATTGTTCTACTGCTTAGGCTGTCAATTAACTACCAGGCTAGATTCAAGGTGCTCGTATTGGTGTAAAAAGTCCTTACACAGCTTGGGGCCAGTATGCTTGAAATCACCACCAAGGTTGTATTAATTCTAGTGTAATGCCTCCTGTAATGGAATGTGCGCTCTCTCAGTGCCTCATTCTCAGAGCTGATGAGCTTATTACTGTGTGTTAGATGGGCTTATAGCTCGTCTTAATCGCTTCCCTGAAAGCATGTACCTGGCAAATCATGAAAAAGTACAAGGAGTGCTTAGCACTTGCAGCATTTAGTCATGTACATGGAGACATATACACTAACAAACATCACAAATAAGACTTATTTATCACAGGCAGTGATATGTTCAAAGAAATGTAGAATGTAAGCAATTTTAGATTCACAGTCCACTGATATATGATGAAATAGCTTAATTAGTTCCAATGGGTCTTGAATGAGTTCTGTAATAATAAACTTACCCTGGCATGGTATTTTTTTTTTCTCTTGGAAAGTCCAACATTTTGATGGAATACAATACTTTCCAAAGGCATCAAGATTCTGCCTGGGTCTAGTGGCGGCTTAATGAAACGAAGCATAGCCATCCACAAGCAAAGCTTCTGATATTAGCTCATCTTATGGATCTGGACAGGCATTTTGCTTGTAGTTTCTTTCTAGAATCTGTTCCTGGCAGTTCTAATGGCATTTTCCTTGATTATTTTTTCATTCAAATCCAAAGCTTCTAATCCCTTATTATTACCCTTAGAGACAACGGAAAAGTTAAAGATGCTTACTATGATGATATGATGATACGATGATGATGATACGATGATGATATTGATAATAATGTAAAAACACAGATTGCGGAAATACCTGAAATTTATTTCTTTGCCTTTAAATTGTAAGGCTAAACTCACATTTTATTATTGAATCTGCATCACAAATATGGGATATATATAAGGTAAGAAAAATTATCACCAGGTATATCACAGCTTCAGACCTTCTTATATCATCATCTTCTTCAGCTGAGTGATTATGTATGTGTGGGTTAAGTATTAGAACACAAGAAAACCTTATATGATAAAAATGTAAAATATCTAATAACGTTTGAGTTAGCAGACCCAATGAGCTCAAAATCTCCTTGTTGATATTAATACTTCAAATTGAGAAGCTTTTTGATGAAAAATCTCAGTGAGAGGAAGAATGAAGAATTAACATCATTTAAAAATAGTTCTACAAGGGACACAAACTAAAAAACTATTGTCCCATATGTATCATAATAGCTTCTCAAGAATATAGAGGAAATTAATTCAAACAAAGATGGCAAAAGATGCTGAAAATGAACATTACTGAAGAATTATGGAAAATATATTTTCAAATAATTTAGTGCTACCACCTTATGTAAATATACAATAAAAATATTGCACGAGCATAGCCATCACCCTCCGTGGCACAGAGTGGTAAGCGGCAGTAACGCAGCCGAAGCTCTGCTCACGGCCGGAGTTCGATTCCAACGGAAGAAGGAAGTCGAATCTCCGGTAAAAGGGGTTGAGGTCCACTCAGCCTTCCATCCATCCGTGGTCGGTAAAATGAGTACCCGGCATATGCTGGGGGGTAAAGAAAGGCTGGGGAAAGAACTGGCAATCCCACCCCATATATACAGTCTGTCTAGTAAACGTCTCAAGACGTCACCCTAAGAGTCGGAAACGACTCGCACTATAAGTGCGGTGACACCTTTACTTTACCTTTAGCCATCATAGCTAGCAGCCACTGATAGCTTTATTTTCCAAATTCATGGATTTGGAGAAAATGGCTATCAATTGTTGCTAGCCACGATGGCTACGCTCTACCTTCACAGTTGAAGGCAGTATGGTCTGAATACCAGTTGCTGGAAACCACAGGAGAAGGGTTTCTTCTTGCATTCAGGTCTTGCATGAGGCTGTGGGCTTCCCATGGGCATCTGGTTGGCCACTGTGAGAACACAATGTGGACTAGATGGGCCATTAGACTGATCCAGCAGGCTCTTCTCATGTTCTCAAGATGTTATACTGCTGACTCCACTTTGCCTAGCAAAAGTTTTCCTACTGTTAGTAATATACTTTGGAAACATACACATACATATAGTGGACCTGTGGGAAAACTGGAAGTCTTTTGGGGAATTAATTATTGTTCAATATATGCTTATATATGTCATGGCATCCATTACAGATTCTTTTAGAGTATCTTCAAAATGATATACAATCAGAACATTGTAGTTTGGTGGGAAATATGCCAACTGCAGCAAAAAAATGTTAATAGCAGCCAAATTGCATATATGAGTAATCCCAATTGAACAAGCGTGGATTAATAAAACATGGTGCATTGCCATGATGTCTAAGCTTACTGAGATGGTATGATTTTGAAAAGGAGTCAGGGCAAAGAACAATTTTAGAGAACTTGGTTCTCCTCTAATTAGATGAAGCAAAAGTATACTTTGGGACTATTTAAAACTTTTTCACTACTGGTACAAATTTGAGATCATGTAGGATGAATTAGATAGCTCACAACTGAAAAAGACAAGTGAAAGGTTGGTATTTGTTGTTTCTTTTCTTTTTAGTTGTGTTATTTAATTGTAAATATTTAAATATAGTTTGCATGTTTTTGTGTTAGTAAAAACAATTCCATCCATTTCTGATTATCAGACATGAATGCCAATGCTTACATAGCCACCACACACAACAGAGAGATATTAGCTGGCTGAATGGACCCCGAGGTATGTAGAAGTACAAAAACAAATCTGATGACAAAACTTGGAGGGGCCCCCCCAAAACAACCTGAGTGAGCTCAGCCGCTATGGAATGCCAAGTAACTGTTGACAGGGGAATGGAGGAAGGGGAATGGAATATGCTAGAGGAGGGCAGGGTTGATTGAGCAGAATGCTAAACAGGAGTACTCCACGCTGCAACATTTTGTTGCAGGTTCCACTTCTTTAAAAAAACTTTAATCCAATATTCTGATATGCAGCAATAGACTACTGGTTGGGAAGACTTTCCTCCTCAGCATTCATAACCTGTAGTGATGAGTGGTATGGATGGGATGTTGAAATCAGTCCGTTCATACCCTAAACGTGTTGAACTTGATCCCCACTATGAAAACTTATGGTGTAGCCCACTCGGCTAGCTGTAGATACCTTATAATGTGTTGCTTTAATAGTTGTTTGATTCTACATTTTAATTGTGTTTTATTACCATCTTGTTAACTGCCCTGGGAACCATCTATATGATTTCAAAATTAAATTTTAAATAAACAAATAGGCTGAGCACTGTGTGTATACTTCTGGTTAGGTGTTTGGCTTTGTCCTCTGTGCAGCATCCTTCTGTAAATGTGTGTGTGTGTGTGTGTGTGTGAGAGAGAGAGAGAGAGAGAGACAGAGAGAGAGAGAGAGAGAGAGAGAGATTCATAAGGATTACTTTCTGGTTGTATCAGACCAAAATATACTTGAGTATGAGACTTTTCAAACCCTATTAATATGAAGGAGAAGCCCTTTCCAGATGATTAAGGAACCCAATTTTCCTTCTAAGTGTTTTACATGCCTTAGCTAGGAATAATATAATTCTTGTAAATTCAAGGTGTAAAAACAGCCATACTGCTGTTATAATTTTCTTAAATGGGATTGCACAAATTATTTGGCCCTGAATTTTAGTACTGTTCAGTCAATCAGAAAAGAATGAAACATGGGTCAGTCCATTATTTATTTATTGCTTTGAGCCGGTTCTCAGATATAGCCAGCAGCTGCTGTTAGGGTGGTGCAGCTGGGGCTACATTGCTCTCCCGGCTTCCCAATACCACTGAGGGGGAGATGTGCAAGGCATAGGGAGGTCAATGTGGATTGGGGTCACTGCTGCACACCACAATGCACTGAGCTTCCCCTGCCTTGCTGCCCCCCTCAGCAAGTGGCAGCACTCTGTGATGTTGGAAAGCCAGGAGAGCAATACAGTTCCACCAGCCGCTACACCTTTCTGGGGATTCTTTTGGGCCTATGCTGCTTTTAAGGTGTCTTTTTTGTTTCAGTCTCACAAAACATCAGTTCTGTCAGGATGCTATGGTTGTTTGCATGAAATTATCAGCTTTCATATCTATTACATGAGATGATGTAACATAAGTATTGCCAATGTGGCACTTGTGGGGCACCAACGTGGCTGCCAGTACCTCCTGTGGTGCCCACAAAAATCAACAATGCATGACAAACTGTTTGTTCTTCCTGCTCAGTTCCTGTTTGCACTGGCTCAGCCTTTCCTATATGGAACATGCCCCCTTAAACATGTCCAGATTTCATTAGATGTCAGGACTGGGCACTCACCCTCCCTTCTATTCTAAACAGGGGAGAAATACAAAGCGCTTCTCTCTGTGACTGATCCTGCTGGTGGCTAATGTGGGCACTTTTTATAACATGAAGGGATTGATTGGGGGGCATTTTGTGGTCCTGTCTCTGTTTCTGCTTTTTTAGACGTGGCACCATTTTTATTTTATTTTATTTATTTAAAATATTTCTCTCCCGCCCTTCTACCCTGTAATAGGGCACTCAGGGCGGCTTACAAAAATAAAACCAAACATGTACATAATAAAATTGTAAACAGTAAATATTTATTTTGTGTAACACCATCCCCCACAGCAACCTTTTTGCGTTATGCAATGCCCCCTTGGCGCCCATTTTGTGACTTGCTCTCTCGGCGCTTTCTCAAAATTCCCAATATGCCATCTGGCCCTAAAAGGTTGGCAATCCCTGAACATTAGTCTTCTGGCAGCCATACTGAAGGTATTGCATTGGCATACAGTTGGTATTGGCTACATATCTGAGATTGTGCATAATGACTTATGGTACACTTCCACCAAGTTTCATGTTTCTATTACAAAAGGAGCACTCCTGTTATATATATTAGTTCTAATTGGGAGCACAAAGCGAACAAAACCATTCAAGCCAATGCTCCAGCAACTGCAATTTAGGGGACAGGTTAGGGGTCCTGTTTTTCAAACTTTTTTAAAAGTAGTGCACTCCAGGGAACACGCAGCCAATGAGTACATTAAGAAGAACACTTCATATCACAGGCAAATTGCAAGAACATAAGAACAGCCCTTCTAGATCAGACTGAAAGCACAACTAGTCCTGCCTTCTGTTCTCATAGGGTCAACCAGATGCTTATGGGAAGACCCAGACAGGACACAAGCGCAACAGCACTCTCCTGCAAGTGATCCCCAACAACTTGGATTGCTGCTTGGGGTTCTGGAGGTAATATAGCCATTCTGATTAGTAGCCACTGATAATCTTATCCTCTAAAAGTCTAATCCCCTTTTTAAACCATTTAATTTGGTGACTGTGTCACCACATTTTATGGCAGCGTGAATTCCATAGTTTAATCCTGTGCTGGGTGGAGATTTCTTTCCTCTTTGTGCTGAATCTCGCCATTCACTTTCACTGGATAACCCTGCCTTCTATGATACTATATTCTGTTTTCACTTTGCTCCATCAGAATGATAAAGAAGGCGCAGAACATGGCTGTGTTTAATCTCAGTTCATCTGCCATAGTATGTCTGCTGTACCCACAAACATAAATGTCAAGTCTGTTTATCTTTGGGGCTTTTCAGTTAAGCAAAAATACTCCTAGGCCACCTTCACACCATGCATGTATTACACTTTAAAAAGTCACGGCGCCCTCCCCTCAAATGCTGGAAAGTGTAGTTTGGAAAGGGTGCCTAGAGTTGTTAGGAGACTCCTATTCCCCGACAGAGCTCCTGTGGCCAGAGCGGTTTAATTAATGAGTCCCTCTTCCCAGAGAACTCTGAGACTTGTAGCTCTGTGATAGAAATAGGGGTTTCCTCACACTCTGAGCACCCTCAATAAACTACACTTCTCAGGATTCTTTGCAGGAAACCATGACTGTGGAATAATAGTGGAATGAATGTATGATGGCTGTATTCAGTCTTTAGTGCTATACAGTATTTGCATGAGCTGCTCCAGCATTAACAACATAGAGAAGAGGTAAGTCGAGGAGCAGCAGTGTTGGCAGTTTAAGAACATCACAGACTATGGCCATTAACTCTTGCAACCACAATTCCACACAGCAAACACAATACCAGCTAGTGCTGGGCCAAAACGTGCTTTGCCCCTTTTCAGCTTGGGAAGCTATTTTCTGCAGCACTTGCAGTGACCCTGAGAAACTGAAATGTGGGATTGCATCCAATGTAGCGCTTAGTCAGGGTCCTATCAGTGCAAGGATTACACAACAGGACTTTCCCCTCTGTCTTCCACTGCACACTCCCTAAATCTGTTCTAGGGGCTTGTGATGTTCCTATATTAATGTATATATGGTAAGTGTTGGTTGTTTAGAAGATACATGGTAAGTGGAGTGAAAGAGGAGGGGGAGTGAATGGGCAGTAGAATGCGAGATGGTTGGCTGAGTGTTTAAAATGGCTGAACGTATAAAAGGAAGAGTGAGAGTGGAATCTGGGGGGAGAAGAGAAAGAGTGGGTTGCTTGGTGGGGTTTGAGAGAGTTGTTTGCCAGGAGAGAGTGGAGAAGGAGGGGGGTGGAGTTCGGATTAGTATTGAGTAAAACCATATGCTTATGTGCCTTAAGAAGAAATCTTGTTAATCTTGTTAGCTTTGTTATCTTTAATAAATACTTAATTTGGTTTACCAAAGGCCTGATCCTTGGCTGGGGTTTCACAGACCAGAAGGGAGGGTAAGGTAATGACCAAGGCTGAAGGGGAACTGTAACAAATGGTGGCAGCAGTGAAGAGAATAACAATACCAGTATTCAGAGTCTCTGGGAATACTAGTATTAGGACGTAACTGGTGGTTGCCTAGCAGGGGGATCTGTTGAGATCTGTGCTAGAGCGAGGAGAGAAACAATAAAAAAGGACAGTCCGGACTGGTGGAGTCCCTGGTGGTGCCTAGTGACAGGCAGTAGCCACGCGCAGGTAGGAACCTGACAGGGAGAGCCAGGGAAGGGCATCACAGGGCTCCCCCAACCTTTTGGGGAAGAGCCATAGCTCAGTGGTGGAGCATCTGTCTTGCATACAGATGCTCCCAGGTTCAATCCCTGATGGCATCTCCAGGTAGGGCTGGGAGAGACTCCTGTCTGAAACCTTGGAGAGCTGCTGCCAGTCACTGCAGACAATACTAAGCTAGATGGACCAATGTTCTGGCTCAGTATAAGGCAGCTTCCTATGTTCCTGTGGACCAGATTTGGGGAGGGTGTGGGGTGGATGGGGGGAGGTGAGGGGGGAATCCCATTGGTGCAAGTGGCAATCCTTGCGCTGACAGAACACATTAGTAGAATACTGCCCGTAAACAATTTTCCACGGTGGGGCTGTGCTTATCTTCTTACATATTGATTGTATGAGATGACAGAGAATTTTTTGTTAATAGAGGGTAAAAGTGCTGCACATGCTCATAGCAGCACAAAGCTTTCTACCGTGTAGTCGCATGGACATTCTAGGCAATGCTGCTGAGCTGGAAGCATTTGGCATCGCTGTAGGTGTGCGCACTGTTATATTGATCAGGATGAGATTGAGGATAAAATACAGCTTCTTTATTTAATAATTCTTAAAACACCTGAGCTTGTTCCATGCTAGGCCTCACCCAGCACACACAACACTGACTAACGTCAGTAACTAAATCAGTCTAGCTCCCCTAGGGTGTGTAATACCCTCTAGAGAAAGTTAACTCTTTCTTTGCTGCGCATCTAACCTAAAGACACATTTCACTGCATGCAGGAGCCTTTCAACACATTTGAAGGGAAAACGTTAAACATTAATTTTAGGAAACATTATTTTTAAGAGAAAATCTCTTTGCGTGCAGCTTGGCAGCACTCCCTAGAATGCCCACACAACTATACAACACGACACAGTCACCTGGACATTCTAGGACAGGGGTGAGGAATTTTTTTCAGCCTGAGGGATGCATTTCTTTATGGGGAACCTTCCAGGGGCCTCATGTCAGTGGTGGGTGGGTCTAAAGGCAAAAGTGGTCAGAACAATGGATGTGACTCTTATCTTTGTACAGTAGCCAACATCCGAGCCACAGATGTCTATACATCTACACACACAAACACATCTTTCCATCCTCCATCAACACAAACGTTAGCCATGTTTAAGGAAACATTCCAGCTGAGGAAAGCACTTAAGAAAGGTGCAGGGCAGGGCTGGTGAGAGGACATGGGCAGGAAGAATTCCAAGGGCCAGATACAGAGGCATGGAAAGCTGCATTTGGCCCCCGAGGGCTGAGGTTCCCGACTTCTCCTCTAGAAGTGCTGCTGAGCTGGACGCTGCTATGCAGAGAAAGATGCATTGCTGCAATCATGTGCTTTTATACTGTCTTAACAACAATAAAGACCCCTCCCCTTGGCTACCTTGTACGGCAAATAAGGTAAGTGCAGATCCCCCTCCATGCCCTCCAGTCCTTGGATAGAGGGAGAAAAATTATTAGAAATTCACTTCCTCCCCTCTCTTTTGGAGGGTATCTTTGGTTTCCCCACTACAAGCAAATTGTTCAGACCAGCACTAATAGCAATGGATATGCTAGCTGGGGAAATGACATTTTCCCAGACACAAAAAACGCATCAAGCATTGGGGATATGTGATATCACCCCAACAGAAGTGCAATCCTTTGGGAAGACATCTGGACTCTGCAAAACAAATTGGTCACAACTACAGCTTTGTTGAATGAAAAACTGGCCATTGAATGAAAAACTGATTTACTCAAAAACACAGCAGCTCAAGTAGGGTTTGCAGTAGGCCACTTATTTGGATATGGTGATAGTACTGGCGACTGAATCTCCAACTGAGCCAGGCCCTGTTGAAACTGACAACATGTCCCAATTTTGCTGTGTTTCACAAGGGATTCTGAGATATGTTCTCAGTGTGGAATAAAGGTGTCGGAGGAAATGGAAATGGAAGTGGACATTTCTGCAATTTGCATGCTCATCCGAGGTCAGGAATAGAAATCACACAAACAAACCCAAGTCATTTTTTTTAATCCACAAACATTATGTAAATAATTATGTTATTTTCTGCATTATTTTTCAATTAATTATGTTTCTGCCATCGTGGATAGTGAGATGAATAATGTAGGTTTTAGTGGAAGCTGAAAAATGAAAAACAGAGAGAAACTAACATTTGCCCATCCCTGCTTGAGAAGGATCATCCCATTTGTTCTGTGATTTGAGGCATCTTGCTGTGACAAATACAGAGAGCGTCTGTTCTAAAGAACATTGCTAGTCATTAAAACATTATGAGCTGAAATCAATCCTGTCCTGAGATTTAAAGCATTCTCTTAAAGTGTATTGGAGTATGAGTGTGTATGTGTTTCTGCTTTTGTCCCCAAGGGATTGCAAACTTTCTGAAATATTACTAAAAAAGCTGTTTTGACCTCAGGCCCTTTTGCTATATTCCATCAAACATTCCTTTGCAGCGTGACATATAAAACCAAACGCAACAATAGTTCTTTAAAAGAAAAACTGGTACTTGAAACTAGTGAAAAGGAAGTACCTGTCTTGATAATCAGGGGAAAAAAGAATCTACAGCTTTTGAATTTGACACAAGAAACTCTTAAAATGTTTGTATTTTGCAGAAAATCACCTTCATGTGCAAGCATGCAGGATTTTTAGTCTGCTTAGGCAGACAGCAAAAAAAAACAAACACAAAAAGAGATTTGTTCTTAGTAATTTTCTATGTCCTAAAGAACTTGTATACCATTCCTGTTAGGGCTACATTTTAAACAGAAGAAGTAATGTTGTCATTATAGAGAACAGTGTTCTGAAAACACCAAACAGACTAAACCACAAAGAAGACTTTATAAGACCTACCTAGCACTGGGGCTGAGTGCTGCATGAGAGGGCTAACCGAGCATATATCGTACCTATAAAAATGGGTAAAAACTGTTCCCTTATCTTTAAAAACAGCAGCCTTCCAAATATACTTTATTCTTAGGACCTGCAATGTATTTCTTAATATGTTGGTTGTTGTTGTTGTTGTTGTTATGTGCCTTCAAGTTGATTTCGACTTGTGGTGACCCTATGAATCAGCAACCTACAATAGCATCTGTTATAAACCACCCTGTTCAGATCTTGTAAGTTCAGGCCTGTGGCTTTGTTTATGGGATCAATCCATCTCTTGTTTGGTCTTCCTCTTTTTCTACTCCATTCGGTTTTTCCAAGCATTATTGTCTTTTCTATTAAATCATGTCTTGTCATTATGTGTTCAAAGTATGACAACCTCAGTTTCATCATTTTAGCTTCTACTGATAGTTCTAGTTTAATTTGTTCTAACACCCAATTATTATTTTTGGCAGTCCATGGTATCCGCAAAGCTCTTCTCCAATGAGAATGAGTTGATTTTTCTCTTATCCACTTTTTTCACTGTCCAACATTCACATCCATACATAGAGATCAGGAATACCATGCTCTGAATGATCCTGACTTTAGTGTCCTGTGGTACATCTTTGCATTTGAGAACCTTTTCAAGTTCTCTCATAGCTGCCCTCCCCAGTCCTAGCCTTCTTCTGATTTCTTGACTATTGTCTCCATTTCGGTTAATGACTGCACCAAGGTATTGATAATCCATGACAAGTTCAATGTCCTCATTGTCAACTTTAAAGTTATATAAATCTTCTGTTCTCATTACTTTAGTCTTCTTGACAGTCCTGCTTTTGTGCTTTCCTCTTTAACTGTCATCAGCATTCATTTCAAATAATTACTGGTTTCTGTTAGTAGCATGGTATTGTCTGCATATCTTAAATTATTAATATTTTTCTTTCCAATTTTCACACCTCCTTTATCTTGGTCCAATTCTGCTTTCCGTATGATATGTTCTGCATATAGATTAAACAAATAGGGTGATAAAATTTACCCCTGTCACACACCCTTTCTGATTGGAAACCAATCGGTTTCTCCATATTCTGTCCTTACAGTAGCCTCTTGTCCAGAGTATAGGTTGCGCATCAGGACAATCAGATGCTGTGGCACCCCCAGTTCTTTTAAAGCATTGTATAGTTTTTCATGATCAACACAATCAAAGGCTTTGCTGTAATCTATAAAGCACAGAGTGATTTTCTTCTGAAATTCCTTGGTGCATTCCATTATCCAATGTATGTTTGCAATATGATCTCTGGTACCTCTTCCCTTTCTAAACCCAGCTTGAACATGTGGCATTTCTCACTTCATATATGGCAAGAGCCTTAGTTGTAGAATCTTGGGCATTACTTTACTTGCATGGGATATTAAGGCAATAGTTCAATAATTACTGCATTCCCTGGGATCCCCTTTCTTTGGAATTGGGACGTATATTGAACACTTCCAGTCTGTGGGCCATTGTTTAGTTTTCCGTATTTCTTGACAATTTTTTGTCAAAATGTGGACATATTCAGTCTCAGTAACTTGTAGCAACTCTATTGGTATGCAATCTGTTCCTGGTGATTTGTTTCTTCCAAGTATTTTAAGAGCAGCTTTCACCTCACATTCTAGAATTTCTGGTTCTTCATCATACAGTTCCTCCATGAATGAATCTGTCATCCTGGCATCTCTTTTATATAGTTCTTTAGTGTATTGCTTCCATCTTCCTTTTATTTCATCTCGGTCAGTCAGTGTGTTCCCCTGTTGATTATTCAACATCCCAGCTCTTGGTTTAAATTTCTCTTTAATTTCTCTAATCTTTTGGAATAGGGCTCTTGTTCTACCTTTTTTGTTGTCCTCTTCTATTTCTATACAAGAACTATTGTAACAGTTCTCTTTGTCCGTACTTTGTCATTGTATTATTGCATTTAGGGTTCTGCCCATGTTTCTGTCTCCTTTTGCTTTTCTTCTATCTTTAACCATTTTAAGAGTTTCTTCAGTCATCCACAGAGGTCTTTCTCTCTTTTTACTAGAGATATTGTCTTTTTGCATTCTTCCCTGATAACGTCTCTGACTTCACTCCATAGTTCTTTTGGTTCTCTATTAACTAAGTCTAAAGCCTCAAATCTGTTCCTTATTTGATCTTTATATTCTTCTGGGATGTTATTTAAATTGTATTTTGGCATTATGAGTGCTTTGTTCTTCTTGTTTAGCTTTACTCTGATTTTCGATATGACCAGTTCATTATCTGTACCACAGTCTGCTCCTGGTCCTGTTTTCGCAGAAAGTATGGAACTTCTCCATCTTCTGCTACCAATTATATAATCAATTTGATTCCTATATTGACCATCTGGTGATGTCCATGTGTACAGTCGTCTTTTTGATTGCTCAAAAAATGTTTTTGCAAGAAACAAATGATTGGCTTCACAGAATTCACGGTCTTTCTCCTGCTTCATTTCTATCCCCTAAGCCCCATTTCCCCACAATTCCTAGTTCTTCTCTGTTCCCTACTTTTGCATTCCAGTCCCTCATGATTATCAGCACATCTTGTTTTGGTGTGTGACCAATTTCTTCTTGTACTTCTGCATAAAATCTCTCCAATTCCTCTTCTTCTGTGCTTGCCATTGGAGCATAGACTTGGATGACAGTACATAATAGGTTTCCCGTTAAATCTCATTGATATCACTTGCTCAGACCTTGCGTTATAGCTCCTAATTGCTTTTGCTACATCACTTCTCACTATTAAAGCAACCCCATTTCTTCTTAATTTCTCATTTTCTGCATAAAATATTTTGTAGTTGCCTGATTAAAAGTGTCCCGTTCCCGTCCATTTTAATTTAAAATGTTGTTACATACACAAAATGGCTATGCTAAGGGCTGAGTGCCTAAGGTACATGCTATGTTATATGTATTGTTTATGGCAATGTCAGGGGTGGTTTTGTTTTTTAAAAGCCTAGGCACCAATGAGAGCTTTTTTACTGGAGCACATGGGGTGGGGTCATGATTGTGATGGGCAAGATGTAGTTCGGCTCTGGTAGAAATGATGTCTTTCTGTATATATTTCTTTTTGAATGTACATGCCAGTCCTGAAGGGCCAAAATATTTTTATTCTTGTAGTAGAAAATCCAAATGGCCTCTCCTCCACTGATCTGTAGTGGCCTGTGTGGTGGGGTGGAGCTGCCCTTCCGACATCATGTGTTAGCCTGTGTGGACTGGCTGCACCAGCGTACCTGAGTAGCTCATCCATACCTGGCCCTTCCACACCCCCATGTTTGTAAGCTGTAGCAATGCAGCTCCATCGCACCACACAGGGCATTCCTGCCACTGATTAACACATAGGATGGAAGCCGCCTTGAGTTCCAATTTGGAAAAAGGGCGGGGTATAAATAAAGATAATAATAATAATAATAATGGGGGAGAAATTCAATGCAGTTCACATTTAAAGCCAAACCTATCTAATTTGCACTTTCTGAAACAATACACAAACCAAAATGCAGTCATCCTTTGAAATCTGAACATCTCAGAAGTTTTCATGGCACTTCTCCAGCCAAGTAATGTGCACAAAAAGGCATACCCTAGGGTAAAGTGTGTGCATAACAATGCCTACATTTCTGAAAATAATATACAAAAATAGATTATGTAAGGTCCCTGTGGCTGTTATGGGGTTGTTTTTTGTTCTGTTTTATGGTATAATGTATTTATTTCTGTTACCTAAAAGTAACTAGCAACTAACAAATCTAATAAATAACAACAACTACAACTACAGGGACAATTGTTTTGCAAAAATGTGTATATTAGGCAAAATTGCATACAAAATGTGTATTTTAGGAGAAATTCACAGTAAAATGCTGATGAATTTTCATGTGGACTTTTTTTAAAAAAATCGCAAAATAAAAAATCGCAAACTGAGGTGCAAATGTGGAGTTAAAATTAAAAAAAATGACTTAAAGATTTAAAAAATGAGAAGCAGAGGGAAATAAAATTGTCAGATTTGCCCATTCCTATTAACATGACCCTCAATTCACCAGGAAGCTGTCCTTTGAAAGCCACATTTAAATGATCTATGTATGAAGCAAAAACACTTTTAGTGGAAGGTTTGTGGGAGAATTTCCTAAAAGATGTTTCCCATTGGGCCCATTTGTAGGTATCCTATTCTGCTGACTTGTAGTAGTAGCCAAAATCTGCTCCTAAGGTGGCTATCCCACTTTGCTTCATCATAGGGTTACCCTCCCTTGCCCTAGTTGCAAAATGCTGATTGAGTTTGGATGCCTTCTCAGGGGTTGCGTTGGCTGGAGGATGAATACATATGGAACAGTAGCAGTTGAGGCAGATAACCTACATTATGTAGGCCAGATAAAGACTGGAGTTGCAGTGGATAGTTCTGGGGAGATACATTATGAAGTTAAAGTTTCATAAGTGCTATATAAATGTATACGTAAGAGAGTTGTTCTGTTATAAAAACTGATTAGACAGCAGTTAATTGAATGGCAGGAAATAATGGCAGTTTACTTCTGAGGCCTGGGAGATACAATGTATAGGTGGTTGAAATGAAACCACTTGTTGGGAACTGTTATTATGGGTTTGAAGGAGTTAATGGAATGCCTGGGAGTATAAGTGATGTAAGACTGCCAGGTGGGAAGGGGTGTGTGAATGAGAGTTCTAAGGGAGATTTGAATAAAAAGACAGTTGGTTTTGACAGGAGTTTTTTGTTGTTGGGATTTGGAGCGGAAGGAGGGAGGTTGTGTTGTGGGAGTGAGCTGGGTGGAAAAGGGTGGATTACATGTTAGTTAGAGGGGGTTGGACAGGTAGGGAGGATAGGGGTATACATCAACATTCTATTTAACATCTTGTATTTTAATAAAGTTATTTTGTTCATTTACATTCTTGCGTGTCTGCCTGATCACTTGTGCTACCATATCAGGGTCCTATTCAGATCCTGTACCTACATCCCATTGTGCTAACAGGGCACATCAGTGGTCACCTTTTGGGTGGGACAAAAGGTGGAAGGGCTGAATCTTGTGCTGCAGAGAGCATATCTGACCCAGGCTGAGGCAACCATCCTGCGGGATGGGGATTTCCTGAACCAAGGGTGGGGTGCCAGGAGGGATAATCCCTGGTGAAAGGCTGGTTCACGACCGTGGTCTTCAACTGGTAGTCTGCCATGAATCAGCTACACTTATACAGTTACTAACTTAATGTGCCTTGTGAGGTTTTCCATTATTGTCAGTTGACAGTAGAGACCATTATTTTATAGGGGTCGGTGGAATTGGAATGGTCATCTGTGGTAGGAGGTCCTTTAGTGGACATTCCATTTGAACTCATTGGTCCTTAGTCGAAAACCAATGGAATGTTGGATTATCTGAGAGATCCTTTTGATTGGCTAAAGCATTCTGATTGAATAGCAGCAGATCCCTGGAGAGAGGCCCTCTACCCTGGAAGTGACTTAACTTTCAGCCAACTCACATTATCTCTCACATCCCATTCTAACTGAAAACTGCACAGGTGGCAGTTTTCACACACAATCTACCAAGTGCTCATCTCAGCCCTAGTTGCTTCCAGGGAATTCCCCAATGTCAGCTCCATGTTTTGAAGGAACTTTATGGAAGATGCCCTAAGCAGGCCCCACTCTCTGAGGAGGCCCACCTTCTTTTCACCACTGTCACATAAGAACATAAGAACATAAGAAGAGCCTGCTGGATCAGGCCAGTGGCCCATCTAGTCCAGCATCCTGTTCTCACAGTGGCCAACCAGGTGCCTGGGGGAAGCCCGCAAGCAGGACCCGAGTGCAAGAACACTCTCCCCTCCTGAGGCTTCCGGCAACTGGTTTTCAGAAGCATGCTGCCTCTGACTAGGGTGGCAGAGCACAGCCATCATGGCTAGTAGCCATTGATAGCCCTGTCCTCCACGAATTTGTCTAATCTTCTTTTAAAGCCATCCAAGCTGGTGGCCATTACTGCATCTTGTGGGAGCAAATTCCATAGTTTAACTATGCGCTGAGTAAAGAAGTACTTCCTTTTGTCTGTCCTGAACCAACATTCAGCTTCTTTGAATGTCCACGAGTTCTAGTATTATGAGAGAAGGAGAAGAACTTTTCTCTATCCACTTTCTCAATGCCATGCATAATTTTATACACTTCTATCATGTCTCCTCTGACCCGCCTTTTCTCTAAACTAAAAAGCCCCAAATGCTGCAACCTTTCCTCATAAGGGAGTCGCTCCATCCCCTTGATCATTCTGGTTGCCCTCTTCTGAACCTTTTCCAACTCTATAATATCCTTTTTGAGATGAGGCGACCAGAACTGTACACAGTATTCCAAATGCGGCCGTCACCATTGTCCATTTACTTGCCCTCCTTCTGGGATCAATCTAGATAACAAGAGAGAATATAAAGCAGATGGATGGCTTTAAAAGAAGATTAGACAAATTCATGGAGGACAGGGCTATCAATGGCTACTAGCCGTGATGGCTGTGCTCTGCCACCCTAGTCAGAGGCAGCATGCTTCTGAAAACCAGTTGCCGGAAGCCTCAGGAGGGGAGAGTGTTCTTGCACTCGGGTTCTGCTTGCGGGCTTCCCCCAGGCACCTGGTTGGCCACTGTGAGAACAGGATGCTGGACTAGATGGGCCACTGGCCTGATCCAGCAGGCTCTTCTTATGTTCTTATGTTCTTATGAGGGGGCTGTTCCATCCTCTCAGTCTTGCTACTTTCTCAGTCTTGCCACTTCTTGCATACTTGGAAAGGGCAGGTGAACAGGCAATGACTGCAAGGGCCAGGAGGCCCTGGGCTTTGGCAGTGGGCCCCTGGCACAGCTGTGGGCATCAGCAGGTGCCCAATGATGCTGATCTCTTATGCTGGTGAAACAATTTTCCCTTATCCCAAAAGTGAACAACCTCAGGCCCAGGGGTCAAATGCAGCACTTGGGACTCACCCCAAGCCATCTCTCTTCCAAAGCCACATTGCCTTTCCCCAGGCTACACCTTTCACTGACCTTGATCTGCACCCTCTTCAAGTGCTTTTGCATGGTTGGAATGTGTCCTTGAACTTGATCTTGCTTATTTGAATGAAGGCTGGAGAGGTGTCTATATGCAGGGATGTAGAAACTCCCTGCATACTCCCTGACATTTACATGGCTGAAATGTAGCCTACTATATAAAGGTAAGAGTCACATTCCTTGCACCATCAACATTTTTGCCTCTGGCCCCCACACACACACCACTGGGAAGAGGTTCCCTGCCCTTGCCTTTCCCCATCAGATATCTTTAACAGTAAGGTTTTCAGGTGGTCCATAGATGTTATTTTTCTGTACCTTGTCATATTTCAATGCGGAGGTAATCTTTTCTGATGTCCAAGCCATCTAATTTCCTTTTCCTTTTGGCACCACTGGTATATAGCCCCCAACATATTACCCATTAAAGAACATGGCTGCACCTGATTTAAATATCATGGCATCTTCTAGATGAAACTATGTGGAACTCCCTTGGCAATGGTTCAGAAATCACAGCTGGTGGAGAATGTCACCATCTGTCTGTTGATGAATATAGGTTGGCAAGAACAGATTGCACCCACACTAAACCATCTGCATTGGTAATGACAGAGGTGGTGAAACATTTTCAGTCTGAAGGTCACCTTCCCATCTAGGCAATCTTCTAGAGGCCACATGCCAGTGATGGGCGGGGCCAGCATCAAAAGAGGGCAAAGCAGTGAATGCAAATTTTATCTTTGTCCAGTAGGCTGCTTTCTACATACATTCACACACCCCTCTCTACCCTCCATCAAGACAAGTAAGAGCCATTATCAGAGTTTAAGGCCACATTCAACATCAATGTCTGGGGATCCCAGTGGCCTGGGATTAGGAGCATGTTCTAATTCAAGGTGCTGTTTTTGTCCTTTTAAGCTCTATTCCATCTTGAGTACTTTCTTAACACCCAGGTTGGCCCTGGTTTGGGTTCCTTCAAGGAGGAAAGAATGGTTGTCATCTACCAGGGCATGGTCTTTTTGCTTATGGCTCTGGAATTGTGGAATGCTCATCCTGAGAAGCTATGTATGTTCAGTTCAGTTTTCTTTCATAGGCAGATGAAAATGCTTTCATTCTGTTGGGTTTTTGGGGGGATTTGTAGAGATTCTCACTCTCCTGACATAGTTTTTAAATGCTGGTTTCAATTAGTCTAGATAATGTGCATTTTTAAATGGTTGTAAACTGCCTTTTGAAATATTTCTGTCAAAAGATTATCTATAATTGCGGTAAATAAACAAATACATATTTGTAGGTATAATCATTTACATAAGTCCATTTTTTCTCCTGCATTCATGCTTTATATATGATTTCCATCTCTCTCTCTCTCTCTCTCTCTCTCTCTCTCAGGAATGGGTGAGAAATTCAATTCAGTTCACATTTCAAATCAAATCTACCAAATTCACACTTTCAGAAATAATATGAGAACTGAAAACACAGCCATCCTTCAAACTTCATACTTATACAAATTTTGCAGAGCAGTTTGCCAACCAAACAATGTTTACAAAAATGCACATATTATTAATTAATTTATTTAAAATATTTCTATCTTGTCCTTCTACCCTATAATAGGGCACTCAGGGCAGCTTACAAAAATAAAGTCAAACATGTACATAATAAAATTGTAAACAGTAAAATCACAAAAACATTAAAATAAATTAAAATACATAAAATACAATTAAAATACTATACACACACATATACATATATATAGGGATTGGTACTAAAGGGACTACAAAGGTAAAATTTAACATAGAAGGCATAACATCAGGCATAAAATCAGTGTCAGGCTCTACCTTCAGTCCCTCCCAAAGGCTCTCTGGAACAAAATAGTTTTCACAAGTCTCCGGAAAACCAACAGGGAGGAGCAGAGCGAACTTCTTGGGGTAGAGTATTCCAAAGCTTGTGGGCCACAGCTGCAAAAAACTCTCTCCTGCGTGCCTGTCAATTTAACATCTTTCACTCCAGGGATGCAGAGGAGACCAGAGGCAGATGATCTTAAATCCTGGGCAGGTACATATGGGTGTAAGTGGTCCCTCGAGTACATTGGTCCAAGGCCATTTAGGGCTTTAAAGGTCAGAACCAGCACTTTGAATTGGGCCTGGAAACAAATTGGGAGCCAGTGGAGTCGATAAAGCACAGGGGTGATATGGTCCCTACACCGTGCTCCAGTTAACATTCTGGCTGCTGCATTTTGAACCAACTGTAGTTTCCAAACTGTTTTAAAAGGCAGCCCCACATAGAGTGCGCTACAGTAATCAAGCCTCGATGTCACCAATGCATGTGTCACTGTGGCTAAGTCAACTGCCTCCAGGAACGGACACAGCTGGTAGACCATTTTAAGTTGGCCAAAAGCACTCCTGGCTACCATAGCCACTTGATATTCAAGCAGCAGGGCAGGATCCAGGAGGACTCCCAAACTGCGAACCTGCTCCTTCAAGGGGAGTGCAACCCCATCCAGAACAGGTTGCAACCCTGTCCCTAGTGCAGTTTTCCCCTTGACCAGCAGTACTTCCATCTTGTCTGGATTAAGTTTCAGTTTGTTAGCCCACATCCAGCCCTTCACAGCCTCCAGGCACTGGTTTAGGATGAACACTCCCTCCCTGCAATCAGGTGCTAGGGAGAGATAGAGCTGAGTGTCATCAGCATATTGATGACACTGTACTCCAAATCTCCTGATGAACTCTCCCAGCATTTTCATATAAATGTTAAAGAGCATGGGACACAGAATGGAACCTTGTGGTACCCCACAGGCCAATGGCCAGGGGGTCGAGGAGTAGTCTCCCAGCACCATTTTCTGGGTCCTCTCTGTCAGGTAGGACTGGAGCCACCATAAGACAGTGCCTCCCAATCCCGTCCCAGCTAGACGGTCCAGAAGGATACCATAGTTGATCGTATTGAAGGCCACCGAGAGGTCCAGCAGCACCAACAGGGAAGCACTCCCCCTGTCTGATGCCCGGCATAGGTCATCAAGCAGGGCAACCAAGGCAGTCTCTGTCCCATGGCCAGGCCTGAAGCCTGATTGAAAAGGGTCTAGATAGTCCAATTCCTCCAGGTAAACTTGGAGCTGAGCAGCCACTACCCTCTCAGTCACCTTGCCCAGAAAGGGGAGATTAAAGACTGGGCAGAAGTTGTTAGGATCTGCAGGGTCTAACAAAGGCTTTTTTAACAAAGGTCTTATCACAGCCTCCTTCAACAATGTTGGCATAGAACCTTCCCTTAGGGAGGTGTTAATTAAATGTGCCAAGCAGTCAGCCACTCCCCCTGTTAGGGAAAGTGTGCATAAAAATGAATATATGAGTGAAAATAACATACAAAAATGCATTGTATGACGACAAATTGCTTGCAAAAATGTGTACATTAGTTAAAACTGCCTACAAAATGTGTTTATTAGGAGAAATTCATACCAAAATATTAGAGAATTATCATGAGGAAAAAATTGCAATTGCTGCAGAAATGTGGAAAACTGAATTTAAGGTTGGAAAAATAAGAAATTGAGAGAACCAATCTTGACAGATCTTTCTATCCCGTGTGTGTGCGTGCGTGTGTGTGTGTGTGTTAGGCAGGCAGGCAGGCAGAAACATATTAGAGAAGTTTCAGGAGGAGCTGCCTGGGCTCAGTTTGCAGAACACCCTCATTATAATAGATGACCTCTCTAGGCCAGATGCTCTCCTTTATAGGAAAGTGGAGAAAATGAGGCAATTAGAAAGTGCCATGAACCAAGTCCAAACCGTAGAGCATTCCATAGATAGTTCACTGTTCCCAAACTGGGTAAACTTAAAACTCCTTGTAACTGTGCAGGTGTGCAAGTTCAGGGACCTTATGCCTTGTCGCAGTGAGTCTTATTCTTTACTCAGGCCATGATCCTGTAACTGAATATCAGTTAATAACCTTTAATATTTCAGCCTTGAATCAGCTGCAAGGTAGGACAAAGCTCTTTGTTTGCCATACTCCAGCTAGGCCTCTGGAACACCTGCAATAAAAAGAAGGTCAGTAAGAGCCCCCAAGGTAACAGCAACAGCCAGGACCAATATATAGACACCTGTTGGTTTAAAAAGTGAAAGAGGCCAGGGGCTGGCTTCTTACATTCCTGTGAACATTGTATCAAATGCATACTACTATCCAGGACTGCAAACAGGATTTTATGGGCCCAGTACACAGTATGTGGATTGGGCCCTCTGCTGCACTTGTGAAAGAAGCCATGAATTTGTATATCATTTGCATATACTTTATGTGATATGCAAATTTGTGACCTCTTTTACAGTTAGGGGTGGAAGACCCGAAAGTAAATTAGGGGCCACATATAAATAATATGGGATGGTATTCGTTGCTAGTACTTCTCAGAGTACACCCACTGAAGTTAACAGACATGGCTAACTTACATTCATTAATTTCAGTGGTTTTACTCTGAGTAGGATGATCTGATTGATGTCAACAGGTGAAGCAGCTTTCCCCATAATTGCTGCCTTGGGCTCCTTCTGGAAGGAAGGGCGGGATAAAAATAAATTAATAATTGTATTTCCACATTTGAAAAGTGTTTAATTTCTGCCTATGACACAGATGTAAAAGGCACAAGGGTCCTGTTCTCCCCCAGTGCTAACTCTAAACCATGCAAATACATGAGCTGTAATCCAGTTACTACTGTGGGTCTTTCATTAATTGATTTTTGGCTAGCAATACTACATCCAGTGCAAGACCAGGCATGATATTTCAGATGGAGGAGATCAAAAGAGATTTAAAGCTTACAGCAATCCTATTCAGACGCTCATGCTTGGAGCTGAAGCTGAACCCTGATAAGACCGAGGTGCTGCTTGTGGGGGACAAAAGAAGGTTGGGCGAAGTTGACTTGAAGTTCAATGGGGTGAGTTTACCCCTGAAGGACCAGGTCCGCAGCCTTGGGGTTGTACTTGATTCCAGGCTGTCCATGGAGGCTCAGATTTCGGCAGTGAGCCAGGCAGCCTGGTATCAACTACACCTCATACGAAGGTGCAACCCTACCTTCCTGTTCATCAGCTCCCACTGGTAGTACACGCCCTGGTCACCTCTCGTTTGGATTACTGTAATGCGCTCTACGTGGGGTTACCCTTGAAAATGGTCCGGAAACTACAACTTATACAAAATGCGGCGGCTCGACTACTTACAAATAGTCGCCGCTGGGATCACATCACACCAGTGTTGTTCGATCTACACTGGCTTCCAGTTGTTTTCCGGGCCCAATTCAAGGTGTTGGTATTAACCTTTAAATCCCTATACGGTCTCGGCCCAGTTTATCTTACGGAGCACCTTCAACGCCACCAATTATGCCGCCCGACAAGATCAGCCACACAGGGCCTTCTCTCAATCCCGCCGACAGAAACAGCCAGATTGGCGGGTACTAGAGAGAGGGCATTCTCAGTGGCGGCCCCCACCCTCTGGAACTCCCTCCCACAAGATCTCCGGCATGCCTCTTCCCTAAATACATTTCGTAAAGCCTTAAAGACCTGGCTCTTTCAACAGGCCTTTGGGATTTCCGGGGA
Organism: Rhineura floridana; assembly: GCF_030035675.1. Taxonomy (NCBI): domain Eukaryota; kingdom Metazoa; phylum Chordata; class Lepidosauria; order Squamata; family Rhineuridae; genus Rhineura; species Rhineura floridana. The sequence goes on from NC_084480.1 coordinate 48,839,794, forward strand.
GGGTTAATTACTGGATTGAATTGCCTCCTATCCTGTTTTAATACCCTGTTTTAATATCATTGTCTGCTGCTGTACTGTTTTTCTATTGTTTTTATATTGTACTATTGTATTTTATCTTATTGTGTTTTAACTGCTGTACGTCGCCTAGAGTGGCCATTGGCCAGATAGGCGACACAGAAATTAAATTTATTATTATTTATTATTATTATTATAAATTCAAGATTTAAATTGTTAAAAAAAGCAAACAGTGTATTCTAAGTGGTTATTTATTAATATCTCATAATAACTACAGCAATGTTACCACACAGGTCAGACGGCATCCCCCCACCTCTTTGGTTGCTATATTCAACTCCTGATATTCAACAGCAAAACACAAACCAAAACCAATTTGCCAACCTTGATAGCAACAGCAAAGGTACTCTGAGCATTGGAAGGCAGGAGCAGGCAGCCTTGTCATCTCACAGAAATAAACAGCCAATGAAGGGGAAGCGGGGAGGCAAAGTGGGACTATGTAATGGGAAGGATGTTTTGTCACACTTTGCCCCGCCATGATTCCAACTAGAAATGGTCCCCCCTCCTCAAACCTGCTATTAACTATAGGAGGAAAGCTCTCATTGGAACAATTGTGAATAGAAGGTTTGGGCCACTTAATTCCAGTTAGGACTATGGAGAGGCAAAGGGTTACACCCCATTCCCCTCATACCGTGGTGCTGATCCTGCACCAACATTTCTTAAAGTCGTGTCTATGTTGGTCCTTAAGCCTTGATCTGGATAGGCACATTTTATTTCTCTATAAGTGCTCCAAATCTTTTAGATCCAATTGAAGGTCTGCCTTCATGGTGTGGTGTGCATTTATCAACCTAAATATCTTTTGCCACATGTACTTTTGTTGTAAGGAAGGGGTGCAGTGGGACAGTGTGAAAGCTGAAAAAGTATTCTTGTAAGTGGCCCCCAAGGTACAAAAAAGGAGTTTTATTATGTTCCTTCTTCATTTCTGCAATTTGAAATTATTTGCATTAACATTCCCTTAACATACATACATCCAATTTAGATTTAATAACGCTCATCTCTTAGTAAAATAAAAGTTATTAAAAACATACTTCTTGTGATTCAAATCCTTTTTGGTAAGCAGATGCTGAGCTGTTCAAATCTGTTATTTTTTTCATCCCCAGCTGGAATTGCTATTATAGAAAATAATCTTTTTAATAAGTAGAAAATAACTTGCTATTTACAAACATGAAATTTAGACAAGAAAGAGCTGAAGAACCCACAGGAACCAGCCTAACACAAAGCTACCTTCATGGCTAATTGCACACAGGCCCTTTGAGAGAATTATTTGGCCCCAGGGAAGCCAGTTCCCCCAAGTCCCAAGCTCTGCTGCTGCTGCTGCTGCTGCTGCTAGTCAGCTCTGCTCCACAGTCTCCACATCACGGTCAAAACTCTCATTCTTTTCCTGTGGATAAGCTATTAAGCCTGTGGTGAAACTGCTACTTTGGAAGAATCCAGCAGCAGTCCCTCAATTTCAACTCTGGAGCAATGGCTTCCCATGCATAATTGGCAATGCAGGAACTGTTCTTCTGGGTGGTTAGCTTCCGCACAGAGTCCTTGCATAGAGCTGAGCTGAAATTTCTCAGACAACATTTTTCTGAGGAAATGTCTGGGATATTTCTTTTCTCACGCTCCTCGCCTCTGGAAAAAGTAGACCACTTTCACAGAATTTTCTCCAAATGTTCTCCATTATTTTTTGAGGCTGTTATTCTGTCACCCTCCTACCTCAGAATGGTGCTAGGTCTGGGCCACTGTGGAGGATGCAAAATGTGTCGGCAGCATAGAAAGAAAGGAAGTGCTACCTCGGAAGAATCCAGCAGCGATACACTCACAAAACCCCTTACAAAAAAAAAATGAAGCTGTGCCACTGCCACACCTAACAGAGAGCCCCACCTCTGAGAAACTGTTGGAGACCTTCTCCTGTACCTGGAGAAATTCAATCACCTCCCTCTATTTTAGGTTGGGTTGTCCTAAAGAGGAAAGTGCACAGTGGGAGATATTTTGAGAGTATCAAGAAAAGGTAGATATTGGCAGTACAATGGTCTTGTCTCATACTTTTCTTATTTTATTTATTTTATTAGTCTCTTTTCTTGATAAAAATAAACCCTAAGTGACATACAATAAAAAGGATTAAAGCCAATATAAAACTAACACAAATAACAAGTTAAAAAACACAATACGTGGATAAGACGGTGGAACAACCCACCACCTAAAAGATGCTTCAATGTCAAAAGCCCTCAAAAAATTAAGAGCTGAATGCCTGGGTGAGGAGAAATGTTTTTGCTTGGCACCTAAAGATAGATAATGATGGCACCAAGTGTGACACTCTGGGGACAGTGTTCCATAAGCTGGGGGCCACCACTGAGTAGGCTTATTCTCGTGTTGCCATCCTCTGCACCTTCCTTGGAGGAGGCACATGAAGAAGGGCCTCAGGTACTGAATGCAGGTCCAGGTTGGTTCATATGGGCAGAAGAGGTCCTTGAGGTGTTGGGGTCCTGAGCTGTATAAGGCTTTATAGGTCAAAACCAACACTTTGAACTGAACCCAGAAACTAATTGGTAGCCAATGCAGTTGTGCCAGAATTGGTGTTATGTGCTCAGACTGTCTTGCACCAGTGAGCAATCTGGCTGCTGAATTCTGCACCAGCTGCTGTTTCCAAACTGTCTTCAAATGCAGCCTCACATATTACACATTGCAAGAATCTAGCCTAGAGGCTGCCAGAGTGTAGAAAACAGAAGTCAGGCTATCCTTGTCTAGATAGGGTTGTAACTGGGATGCCAGCTGAAGATGGTGGAAGGCACTCCTTGTCACTGAGGCTACTTGAGTAATGGATCCAGAAGAACCCCAAGGCTACACACCTGCTCCTGCAGAGGGAGTGTAACCCCATCAAGAGCAAGCCACATCCCCTCCATCTGGTCTAGGGAACCACCCACTAACAGCACCTCAATCTTGTCTGGATTGAGCTTCAATTTATTGGCTCTCATCCCATCCTTTACTGAGGAAAGTCATTGGTCTAGCACATCCATTGCCACATCTGGAGATGTAAAGGAGAGATAGAGCTGTGTGTCATCAGCATATTGCTGACAGCATACTCCAAATCTCCAGATGACTCCACTCAATGGTTTCATGTAGAAGTTAAATAGCATGGGGGATAAAATCAAACCCTGAGGAACCCCTCACTGAAGGCTTCACAGGGCCAAAAAATACTCCCCAAGCACCACCCTCTGAGAAAAACCATCCAAATAGGACCAGAACAACTGTAAAGCAGTGCTGCTTTTAGAGCAAAGTGCACATGAAATAAACTGCTTTTGTCATTTAAATCACTGGGAATTCTAATAATATGAATTGATTAAATCCTTCTGTTTTGCATTTAGGACAGCTTTATTAGGTAGATAAAGAGACACATGACACATTAATAGATGAATTAATTGAATGATAGATTTTAAAAAGTCATTCTTCAGGCTGTCTCAGATTCATAAACTTATGAGCGTGATCAGAATAACATGGAGACCATAAAGCAATTTGATTGGTTTCACATAAAACCATTAAAGGATTCCGCATCCTATAATCTGTTTATACAAAGAATATAAAATATGTCAAGTCTCTCTCTCTCTCTTTCTCTGTATATACTAGGATTGTGCACCAACCACAAGAATCAGTTCAGAGCCCAATTTCATTGCTTTGGAAAATAGCCCAGTTTGCGGTATATTGTAGGCTGCCTAATTCAGCTCATGGTGTGTTTGAATCTGCTTTATTCCTCACACTACCACCACCACCACCACTACCTTAGGAAATAAAAAAATGTCTATATCTTTTTTTTTTTTTTACAGAAGATGAAATTATGTTGCAGCTGAGAGTGCATCTTCAAAGGGGTTTATTGTAACCAACAATCTGCAGATCAGTAGTTACAGGAGCCCCTTTGAACTCTGAATTCAAACCACACCTACAAACAAAGAAAATAGGGATTGCAGCAAGCCCCTTTGAAGGTGTGCTGTCAATGAAAATGTGCCTTCAAAGGGGCTCACTGACATACCAATCAGCTGACCAAATTTCAGCCATTAAACTTTTAGGGTTGGTAAAAAAGGAATCACTTGGATCCATTCCGGTTCGGCTTTAGGCCTGGCCCTGGGACTGAAACTGCTTTGGTCACCCTGGTTGATGACATCTGTCAGGAGAAAAATGAGGGAATGCGACCCTGCTTGATCTTCTTGATTGCTCAGCAGCTTTTGATACTGTTGACTATAGTATCCTTCTGGAGCGTCTTAGGGATGTAGGGGTTGGGGGAACTGTGCTTCAGTCATTACACTCATAGCTCCAGGACCACTTCCAAATACTAGTTATGGGTGAGTATTGCTCAGCACCATGGGAACTGTCCTGTGGTGTTCTGCAGGGTTCCATCTTGTCCCTCATGCTATTAATCTATATGAAGCCACTGGAAGCTGTCATCGGGAGATTTGGCATGAGGAGCCATCAATATGCAGAGATACAGAGCTCTACTTCTCTATTTCATCTGAATCAGGAGAGGCGACAGGTGCTGAACTGGTGATTAGAGGTGATGATAGGCTGGATGTGGGCCAATAAACTGAGGCTGAATCCTGAAAAGACAGAGGTGTTATGTGTGCAGAGTTCTCATGTCCAGGAGGTGGGGAGATAGCCTGTTCTGGATGGGATTGCAGTCCCCTGGAAGGAGCAGGTCTGCAGCTTAGGGGTACTCCTGGATCCAACATTGTCACTGAAGGTTCTGGTGGCCTCAGTGACTAGAAGTGCTATTTCCCAGCTCCAGCTGGTTCACCAGCTTTGGCCCCTTCTGGACAGAGATAATAATAATAATAATAAAATTTTATTTCTAGGCCGCCTATCTGGCCGAATTAACGGCCACTCTAGGCGGCGTACATAGACTAAAATATAACATAGACTAAAATATAACATAGAGTAAAATATAACATATAATACAAAACAACAATAAGTATACTCAATCCAAACCTACCCCTATCATACAAAAATTTAAACTAAATTAGACAGAGGTCTCGAATGCCTGCCTAAAAAACCATGTTTTCAGTTCTCGGCGGAAGCCTGTCAGGGAGGGGGCATGGCGGAGATGACTTGGCCACAGTACTCCATGCTCTGGTAACTTCCCGACTGGATTATTGCAATGTATTCCATGTGGGATTGCCCTTGAAAATTACTTGGAAACTTCAGATGGTCCAAAATTCAGCAGCCAGATTATTGGCTGGGGTTCTCTTTAGAACTCATATAACCCCTGTTTTAAAACAGCTGCATTGGTTGCCAATTCATTTTCCAGGCCCAATTCAAGGTGCTCACGTTAATGTTTAAAGCCCTAAATGACTTAGGTGCCAAATACCTGAAAGACTGCCTCCTTTCCTACAGACCCTCTTGGGTGTTGAAATCAGCACAGGGGTCCTTTTGGTAGTTCTGCCATGCTCAGAAGCTCAGGTGGTAGTGGCCCAGGAGAGGGCATTTTCTGTGGCAGCCCCTACGTTGTGGAACTCCCTTCCCACTGAGGTGCGCCTGGCAACTGCACTGTATAGTCTTTACCCTAGCCTTGGACACCTGAGATGTATATTTTTAGTACCAACACTCTTTTTTTGTGATGTGATTTCAGGTTGTTTTAAGCTGTTTTTAATAATGTATTTTAAAAACTGTTGTGAGCTGTCCTGGGACCTTTGGGTGAAGGATGGGTAATAAATCTAAACAGCAGCAGCAACAACTAAAGCTCCCTTAGCATTTTGTGGGTAGTTCAGTATCAAATGCCAGCACAATCCATGCTTCTCCTCTTCCTTTTGTTGCTACTTTAAAGTAAGGATTTCCTGTTTCTTCCAATACCTGCAGAAGCAGAAATGTTAAGAGATGTTTGCACAGAGTAATAAGAGCTTCATAGACTCAGAATGTTTGTTTTGTCTCTTTTCATTCTGTAGCACAGCATGTTCAGAAATTACCGTACTGAGTTTTAAGTGAATCTTCTGTAGGTACTTCATAAACTGACTGTTGTGAGACAACATAAATGCATTATTAAGTGAGGCAGCTCACATTCAAATTCAAACACCATTATGATGATTTTTGTTTGCCTTTCAGGTATGGGTAAAAATAATTCACCAGCAGGAAAATGCAGAAATGTAGTTGGATTTATGCCTTGTTGGTGGACATTTTCCTGCTAGTCTGGTTCAAGAGATATACACCAAAATATCAGCCCCCCTGCAACTTCTGTAGCCGGCACCTCCAATCTCCACCCTTTCAGGTTTTTAGCTAGCAAATGAAGTCAGGGTTATGACTGACAAGAGATTTACTGACTTCCAGGCAAGAGCTAGAACCCATTGCAAGTCTTGAAAACAGTTTCCTTTTCCTGTTTATCTGCACATCAGAAGTTGAATGAGTGTATAATATGTTATACTTTTCTAACTGTACGAAGTCAAAAAAGTTTAAATTTTACTGGGCTGTTGAAGAGAGCAGTTTATTTGTCTAATTCATAGCCTGCCTTGAAAACCTTCCCAATATGAAATTTTAATCCATTACCCACTTTCCTGGGAGTAAAGCTGCAATGCTAATCCCACATACTTGGGAGTAAACCCCAATGAATTCAGTAGGGCTTACCCTGGAGTAGATATGGTTAGGATTGTGCTGAAAAACAATCGGACTTTTGAGTAAACATAGCAAAGGATTGTGTTGTAAATCTTTCTCTCTCCCTCCAATCCTTTTTTTTAAGCAACTGGGGGGCTTACTTTGAATTATTATTAGAATTAGAATTTATTCCCTGCCCTTCACCCAAAGGTCAATGCTTTTATTTGGTAGGAAACTAATACTGATTTTTTTTAAAAAGTTCTGCAATTACCAGCTGATTTTGACAATAAGCTATTATATAGGGTGTATGTATTTTTACATCTCCAGTGTGTGTGTGTATGGAGTCTTTCCAACAACCCTGTGAGGTAGGGTTGGAAACCAAGTCAGCTTACAACAAGAAATAAATCCATTTAAACTCCAATGACCATAAAACAAGTATAAAACAGTTGCAAAACAGCTTAAAGTGGTATGATTCTGAATTTTGGGTTGGGTGAGTGAAGTTCCTTATCATTTGAGGTTGCAGTCCTGTGCACGCTTCCCTGTTTGAATACATTGGGACTTGCTTCTGAGTAAACATGCATAGAATTGCACTATAAATATCTTTACAGGTTGTGTAAGTAGGTGACATGCATGCTCATATAGATATTTCATGCTATGTCTCAGTATGTACCTGATTTCACACTATGGTTGTACTTTATTATTTTATCTCCATTTTAAGTGTGTCTTTCTTGCTTGGGGTGGTCATGATCCCCCTCTCTTGTTCTCACCCTGAGGGGCAGATTAGGCTGAGAAGTGGTGTGTAGCCCATAGTCACCCAGTAAACATTGTAGCTGATTTCCATTTTTAAAAATAATTAAAATGATTTATACGCAGGCAAAGTTTATGAAGTAATGCAAATCCACATAATACATTTGAAGCACATCCAACTCACATTTAAAGTGCATGATTTCCCCCAAAGAATCCTGGGAAGTGTAGTTTCCCTCTGACAGTTACAGTTCCCACCACCCTTAACAAACTACACTTTCCAAGATTCTGTGATGGGATTCATGTGCTTCAAATGTCTGTTGAATGTACTTTAAATGGATGGTGTGGATCTGCCCTAGGTATATTGTGCATTCATTAGTGAATTGAAAAGAGCAAATTTAAAAGATATTTTTTAAATGGGAAGGGCTGTAGCTCAGTGGTAGGGCACATGGTTTGCATGCAAAGGTCCAAAAGCCAATATCTGGAAAAGACTATTGCCTGGAGTGCCAATGCTAGTCCATGTCATCAGTACTGAGCTAGATGCTATCAAATGTCCTGAGTCGGTATAAGGCAGATTCCTTTGTGCCTAAAAGACAGAAGAGACCCAAGGACCACAGTGACTCTGAAATTTATTTATGTACCTTATTTGCAACATTTATATACCCACTTTATTGTAAAAAAATCTCAAAACAGTTTACAGAAAGAATTAAAACAAGAAAATTATTGGCAAAAGCAGTTAAAGACAGCTATTTAAAAATATTCAAAATAATAAAACCATCAATCAGTTAAAAACAGACAAAAAGCATAATAGCTTTTACATGCCTGGGTAGGCTTGCCTAAACAAAAAATGTTTTTAGCAGGTATTGAAAATAGTACAATGAAGGCTCCTGCCTAATGTAAATAGGCAGGAAGTTCCAAAGTGTGGGTGCTGCCACACTAAAGGATCAATTTCTTATAAGAGCAGAACAAGTACTATGTTGTGCCCATAACTGGGAAAGCACACCTTGAACTTGCCCTGGTAGCGAATCAACAACCAGTGCTGCTGTAGGGGTGAGACTGTGCTGGGACCATCAAGGGGCAAGTTTTTCCACCTGCCTTGCCCCACCCCTCTGCCTGGGCCTTATCAGGAGAAGCTACAGACTGAGAGGTACTGCTGCTGGGGTGAGACTGTGCTGGGACCATCAAGGGGCATGGTTTTTTACCTGCTTTGCCCCCTCACGCCTACTCTCAGTGATATTTTTCTGGGGACTGTCCTTTACCAGGAAGATGAATGCTTTTGGATAGCTGTTGATGCTTTTTAGAAAAATTATAATTTTGTTAGCTTGATTTTTTGTAAATTGTATTGTTTGATTTGTGTTTTGTATTTGTGTTTTGTATTTGTGTGTAACCTCCTTGGGGGTCTTTTTGGCCAAAAGGCAGCCTAGAAATAAAACATAACATAACAGTGCAGATTTCGGACCAGAAATATATATGCTGACATGGTCTCACTCATGTCAGCAATCATGCCATAGCATTCTGCACAAACTGCAGCCCCCAGGTCAGGTTGTGCTGCATGGGGATTTTTGTGATCTTGGCTGATTGGCTGCCAGGTTTGTTTTAGTTTTAGTTTTTGGTTAGGAATCCTGACTGGTTGTGGGATGCTGAGTTTTCTGCCTTACTCATAGGAATCTTGCTGTGGTTGGTATGATATTGCATTTAGGGGATCATCACTGTGTTGTTTTCTTTTCTATTTGCATTTCATTTATCTCTGACCTCATTCCCTTACATCCATAAAAACAACAGTGGTTCCATGTGCTCACCTCAACACCCTTAAACCCAGTGATGATGCACCTTGTTATCTGCATGACTGTTTGTTTCATGCCCAATAGTGGTAAAAGAGAATTCACATACTGGGAAGTGTGGCTTCAATTGCTGTTGTTCCCAAGCTACTTCCTGTGAAGGTAGATCAAACCATGTGTGTTTTCTCTGTGTCAATTATTATTCACTGGAATTGGGTTGGCTGTCACAGTGAGTTTATAGCAACCCACAGGATAGGCAGGAAAGGGTAGAAAATCTTCTTAACTCTTACTCATTTCCCAAACCTCTCTCTGCAGTGAAGGGTCAAGTCTATAAAGATGTTTGGAGCAGCCATGTTAAAAGGCAGGCAGGGCATTCCAGGCAGGGGGTTGCTAACCCTGCATTGATATGGATATCTTTGCAGAGAATCCTGAGTCAAACCTTACCAACAGCACAATCCTAGCAATATCTACTCAGAAGTAAGTCCTGTTAATTTCTATGGGGCTTAGTTCCTTCGTAAGTGTGTTTAGAATTGCAACCTTCAGGGGCATCCATCTTTACTCCTGAGTGCTCCCATCTAACATCTCTACAATACTAGGCTCCCTTTGTCCTACAATGGCCTTCTGGTGACTGGCCTTGCCGGAGGGGACTTAGTACTTGTTCTGGTCTTATAAGAAATTGACCCTTCTTGCCAGAAGCAAGTAAACTAGATTAAATATTCCCTACCCAGGTTCACTAATCAGGTGAGAAGGAATGATCCCATCATTTCAGCTGGACCTGGAAACACCCTCATTTAGCTAAGATTTCTATCTTAAATTCCAATCGGAAATTTTTTTGTTTGAGTGATATGCTCCAAGCAACTGTGGTTGATGCTTAACATATGTGTAATTACATCACTGCTCCTATGGCACAGCCTCTCATACAAAAGAAGAAAATCTTCCAAGTGTATTCCACATAATGGAATAAAAGGAAAACAATAGCCTGACTAAACCTCACACCTCATAATATCATTATCTAAAAGTTAAGTCTCACAGCGTAGGGAGCTTGATTCATGATTTTTGACCTTGTAATACTTCAGGAAGTATTGTAAATGCTTAGTTTGAATACCAAGATTAGATGCCTGGAAAAACATTTCTGTTTACACAGTACCATTGGTTCCTATCTCATTGTCTTGACATAATTGTGATAAGAAATGGTGCTGTCAGTTATGCTGCTTTGACAGTAGTCTCTTGTAAGCAATGCATGGATTTTTCTTATCGGTTTGTGCAGTGCCTAGTGCACTGGGTAACTGGACCATGAACTGTAGTTCCTAGGCAGTACCATAACAAATGTAAAATTACTGAATAATAAAAAATCCTGAAGATTGTCCTTAGTGTTAGGAGCTGTTCTCACGAATTTTAATCACCCTAAAGGCGTTCTAATTTATTTCCAACTTCTGTGAATGAAGCATCAGGCACAATTCCTTAATGCAATTGCAAGTGCAGAGACATTGTGTGTGGAGGGGTTTACCCTCCAGTAATTGTATTATAGCAAACAATAACTCACACCCAGAAAAACACAGTTTTGTATGTGCAACTTCCATTGCATTACATTCAGCAGCCCATTGTGCATGCACATGCTATTTGTGCTCAGAATGCAAATATCCTGAAGTCACAAAGAAAAATAGGAGGATCACTCTATGGAAGGTGTTCATGGGCCATTGCCTTCCTCTGAGGCTGAGAGGCAGTGACTGGCCCAAGGTCACCCAGTGAGCTTCATGGCTGTGTAGGGATTTGAACCCTGGCCTCCCAGGTCGTAGTCCAACACTGACCTGGGGGAGAGGCAGAGAGGGTAGGAGGAGGAGGAGGGGGAGGGGAGGAGATTTTCCTCTTTCAACAAGCCTTTTAAGGTGAGACCTATCTCAGTCTGCGTCTGTGTTGGAATTGCTTTTAATATGTTCTTAAACCTTTTAAAAATGTTTTTAATCTTAGATGATTTGAAAGCTTTTCTTAAGAAACGTTTTTAAATATGTTTTGTGTTAATGTGTTTTAAAGTTTGTTTTTATGATGTTTTAAAGTTTTTAGTGCTTTTGTTTGCCACCTTGGGCTCCTGCTGGGAGGAAGAGCAGGATATAAATCTCTAAAAAATAAAATAAATGAATAAATATTTATTTTATTTATTTATTAAATTTATTAGTCGTCCATCTGGCTGGTTATCCAGCCACTCTGTAGTCCAGCACTGTAGTCTATGCTACTGTTGCTTAAAGACCATTTGGAAACTTGCCACATGCCTAAAAGCTGGAAGGAAGTTCACTGTAGGGCTGATCATGGCTGAATGAAGCTTGTGGTTTGTATCAGTAGCCAAATATTATCCCCTAGTTTATAACTAGTTTCTTATCAGTCACCTTGTCTCAACTACTGCTTTTGACTTAAAGGGAATATTACAAGCACTGGAAAATACTTCCATCTATAGTGCTGCAACTAGTTGTTTCAATGCCTAGAATATCAGCATGTTCTGTACCCCAGTCCACCCTGCTGGGCTCAGTACCTTGGAAGTGTTAAAACAAAGGTGTATAGTGTAACATAGCCTTCTCCAACCTGGTGCCCTCCAGATCTTGCTGGACTACGACTCCCATTATCCCTTATTACTATTGGCTACATTGTCTGAGACTAATGGGAGTTAGAGACCAAAATATCTCTAAGAGTGTCAGGCTGGGAAGGGTAAAGAAAAACTCAGAAAATGCCTGCTAGATGCTGCTGACCAGTTAACAGCAGCTGGCCAGAGCCCTGGGTCTCCAAAGCTCTCTTCCCATGACACAGTTTTCAGTAACCAAGAGCAAGATCCTATGCATATTTGCCTGGAAGTAAATTTTGCCGTGTTCACTGGTGTTTACTCTGGGGTGAGTATGCACACAGGATTGCAATGTATATGACGATGATCTTGCCCTTCCTCCAAAAGGAGACCAGGGGAGCAAACATACAAACGACTAAACAATTAAAATATCTAAACATAATTCAAATACAAATGCAGGCTGGGAAAGATCTACTTAAAAGGCTTGTTGGAAAAAGAAAGATCTTCAGTAGGCCCTGAAAAGACAAGAGATGCTGTCTGTCTCACATTTAATAGGGGGGAATTCTAAAGGGTAGGTGCCATCACACTAAAGGCCCTGTTCCTATACCATATGGAATGGACCTCCTGATAATATTGCATCTGCAGGAGGCCCTCACCTGCAGAGCACAGTGATTGATTGGGTATAGAAGAGGTAAGATGATCTTTCAAGTGCTAAGCAGAGAGCCAAGAGAAGTTGCAAATATGTCTTTCTGCTTGGTTTGTGTTTCTCCGCAACTATCCTAATAAGCTGACCTCCCACCTGGAAAATTTAGTATGATCGATGGGGAAAAAGAGATAAATTATTGAATATAACATTTGTCAGTGGCCTTTGATGCCCATTTTGCACCCATGTGCACATCATGTCTGGAGAAGGTTCCCCACCCTTTATCCTGCTGTGCATTTGCTTTCCAAAACTGGTAAGCAAAAGGAATAAAATTGTGTAGATTTAAACTGCCACGCTTAAGGCAGTCGCTTGTGTGAGTATGTGGTCCCAGGATTTCATTCTACTTAATTAGGAAAATACTTACACCCAGCAGAGGTTTCCAACAGCATCTGTTATTTGATTTTGGGAACTGCCAAGTTGGAAGAAGGAAGTTGGTCAGATTCCAACTTGAATAAAATTACATTCTTACCTGAAATATTTCCTGTAAGTTTGGAATAAATAATAAGAAATTTATATAAAACAAGTCTATTTTAAGGCAACTTGTACAAATTCTTCTCTTTTATTTGATTCAAATAAGACTGAACAATTTCAAAGAAAATTTGTTTCTCTTTAGGTTCCTATTTTCTAACTCATAAAACACAAATACAAAGCAACTCCTAATCAGTCATTAAATGAGATTTATTAGCACAGCCAAAGGCAAACTGTGGGAAAAGCAAACCTTGTAAAGTCTACAGTAGTTGAGAAAAGAGTGCAGCTGGCAACAAGAGAAATTCAAGATTCAGAGGGAGCTGCCAGTTTACCTAAAATTATATGGCAGTTTTAAAATGATTTGGTACCTATCTTTATGTCTGGCATTTTAGATGATTGGAGGCAGTTTGGCTTGTACTGCAGAGCTATTGTGCATGAAAATGACGGTAAATAACTGGACTCTGCATTTTTATTAATTCATCTTTATTTAGGATTTAACTGTTTTATTATTATTCATTTTCATCCCTTCCCTGCTCCCTACCTGTATTTATTTAACCTACCTGTCTGCAGGTTTGCAGCCCATATATCAGGATATTTGCAGCCTTCCCTTATTGCAAAATTTATTGCACCTTATTGCAACATAAGTGAGGATGTATTATTTTATATTAATAAGGCTTCTATTGCCCACTCACTTATCTTTGATCAATCTGACTTACTTCCAAGTTCATATGGACAGGACTGGAATGCAAATTATCTATCTCTATCTGTAAAATATTTCTTAAAGGAACTATAGAACAATGGATCTACAAATTCTTCTAATTATAATATTAATTTATTTCAAATATTGTACCTCTGTGTTCCTCATAAAAAGCTCAAGCTCGCTAATCACAAAATCAGACAATTAAAAAAATCAGTTACAAGACCATTAAAAGTTCTAAAACAACAGTACAAAAATAATAGCAACACACCACCAGCAGAGTAAAAAAAATTCAGAGAGAGCAGGGACAGTTAAAAGCAATATAACAGCTACTGACAAATCCAAATCTTTCTAAAAAAGGAAGGTTTTTACTAGATTCCAGAAAGCCATTAAATAGGGTTGCCAGGTCAGAAGCATGCCAAACCCTCAGATTTCAGAGGTGGACCAAAGTGATGTCATTAAGCATGATACATTAACAATCAACCATAGTTGATTGGAGCATACCACTCAAACAAAAAAAATTATCTGATTGGAAATTAAGATAGAAATCTTAGCTAAATGAAGGTGTTTCCAGGTCCAGTTGAAGTGACAGGATCATTTCTTTTCACCTGCTTAGAAAGCCTGGGTAAGGAATATTTAATCTAGCCTACTTGCTTCTGGCAAGGAGGTTTTAAGTGCCAGAGGCGAGGCCATTCACCAGAAATCCATTTAGGAAAAAGGGAGCCTAGTGTTGTGGAGATGTTAAATTAGGAGTGAAGGCGGATGCCCTTGAAGGCTGCAATTCTAAACACATGTACTAAGGGACTATGCCCCATAGAACTCAACAGGACTTACTTCTGAGTAGATATGGTTAGGATTGTGCTGTTGGTAAGGCTTGACTAGGGATCCTCTGCAAAGATAACCTATAAAGCCTTACATGGCTTGGAACCACAATACCTGATGGAACGCCTCTCCTGACATAAACCCACCCGTATACTACGCTCAACAGCAAAGGTCCTCCTCTGGATGCCTACTCCGAGGGAAGCTCGGAGGATGGCAAAATGGGAGAGGGCCTTGTCAGTGGTGACCCCCAAATTATGGAATGATCTCCCTGACGAGGTGTGCCTAGTGCCAACACTGTTATCTTTTTGGCGTCAGGTCAAGACTTTCGTCTTCTCCCGAGCATTTTAACAGCATTTGAATAGCATGTGTTTTAACTTGCCTATCAGTTTTAAGAACATAAGAAGAGCCTGCTGGATCAGGCCAGTGGCCCATCTAGTCCAGCATCCTGTTCTCACAGTTGCCAACCAGGTGCCTGGGGGAAGCCCACAAGCAGGACCTGAGTGCAAGAACACTCTCCCCTCCTGAGGCTTCCGGCAACTGGTTTTCAGAAGCATGCTGCCTCTGACTAGGGTGGCACAGCACAGCCATCACGGCTAGTAGCCATTGATAGCCCTGTCCTCCACGAATTTGTCTAATCTTCTTTTAAAGCCATCCAAGCTGGTGGCCATTACTGCATCTTGTGGGAGCAAATTCCATAGTTTAACTATGCGCTGAGTAAAGAAGTACTTCCTTTTGTCTGTCCTGAACCAACATTCAGCTTCTTTGAATGTCCACGAGTTCTAGTATTATGAAAGAGGGAGAAGAACTTTTCTGTATCCACTTTCTCAATGCCATGCATAATTTTATACACTTCTATCATGTCTCCTCTGACCCGCCTTTTCTCTAAACTAAAAAGCCCCAAATGCTGCAACCTTTCCTCGTAAGGGAGTCGCTCCATCCCCTTGATCATTCTGGTTGCCCTCTTCTGAACCTTTTCCAACTCTATAATATCCTTTTTGAGATGAGGCGACCAGAACTGTACACAGTATTCCAAATGCGGCCGCACCATAGATTTATACAACAGCATTATGATATGGGTTTTAATGGGTTTTATGGGTTTTAATTTGGCATAGTTTAAATTTGTATACTTTAAAAAAATGTCCGTTAACTCAGACAGATAGGCGACACAGAAATAAAATATATTATTATTATTATTATTATTAATTGTTGTAAACTGCCGAGAGAGCTATGAGGTGGTATATAAATGCAATGAATGAATGAATGAATGAATATCTATCCATATCAAAGTAGGGTTGGCAACCTCCTGCCTAGAATGCCCTGCCTGCCTTTTAACGTGGCTGCTCCAAATGTCTTTACAGATTTGACCCTTCATTGCAGAGACAGGTTTGAGAAATGAGTAGGAGTTAAGAAGATTCTCTAATCTTTCCTGCCTACTCTGTGGGCTGCTATAAACTCACTTTGATAGCCAACACAATTCCAGTGAGTAATAATTGACAGAGAAAACACATATGGTTTGGTCTAACTTCACAGAGAGTAGCTTGGGAACAACAGCAATTGAAGCCACACTTCCCAGTATGTGAATTCTCTTTTACCACTGTTAGGCAAGAAACAAACCATCATGCAAATAACAAAGTGCATCATCAGTGGGTTTAAGTAGGTTGAGCTGACCACATGGAACCACTGTTGCTGCTTCTATGGATGTAAGGGAATGAGGTCAGATTTAAACGAAATGCAAATAGACAAAGAAAAACAAAAGGCAGTGATGATTTCCTAAATGCAATACCGTACCAACCACAACAAGATTCCTATGAATAAGACAGAAAACTCAGCATCCCACAACCAGTCAGGATTCCTAACCAAAACTAAAAAATACCTGGCAGCCAGTCAGCCAACAGAAATCCCCAAGCAGCACAATGTGACCTGGGGGCTGCAGTTAGTGCAGAATGCAGTGGCACGATTGCTGCCACTAGTGAGACCATATCAGCATATAATACCTCTGCTCTCAAATCTGCATGGTTGCCAATTTGCTACCAGGCTAAGTTCAAGGTGTGCTTTTCATGTTACAAGTTCCACATAGTACTTGTTCTGCTCTTGTAAGAAATCGATCCTTTAGTGTGGTGGTACCTATGCTATGGAACTCCTTGCCTATTGACATTAGGAAGACCACTTCATTGTACTCTTTTCAGCACATGCTAAAAGCATTTTTGTTTAGGTAAGCCTACCCAGGCATGTAGAAGCTATTGTGTTTTTTATCTGTTTTTAACTCATTGTTGGTTTTATTATTTTGAATGTTCTAAATACTTCTGTAAACCACTTTGAGGTTTTTTTACAATAAAGCGGTATAAAAATGATATAAATAAAATACATAAATAAATTTCATAGTCACTATGTCCCTTGGGTCTCTTTCCTCTTCTGGGCACAAAGTAGTCTGCCTTTTATGGAGTCAGGCCATATGGTATCATCCAGCTCAGTACTAATGACATGGACTAGCATTGGCACTCCAGGATTCCAGGCAATATTCTCTTCCAGAGATTGAATTTTGGACCTTTGCATGCAAAGCATGTGCCCTACCACTGAGCTACAGCCCTGTTTAAAATAGTATAATTGTTCTTTTCAATTCACTAATGAATGCATAGTATACTAGGGCAGATCCACACCATGGATTTAAAGCACATTCCACAGACGTTTGAAGCACATGAATCCCACTACAGAATCCTGGGAACTGTAGTTTGTTAAGGGTGATGGGGACTATAGTTGTGAGGGGGAAACTACACTTCCCAGGATTCGTTGGGGGAAGTCATGCAATGTGGATCTCCATTACTTCATAAACTTTCCCTGCATATAAATCATTTTAATTAATTTTTTAAATGGAAATCAGCTACTAAATGTACTGGTTGAGCATGGGCTATGCACCATCTCTCAGGCTATTCTGCCCCTCAGGGTGAAAAAAACAGAGGGGGACCATGACCACCCCAAGGAAGACAGGCACACTTAAATATAGAGGAAAAATAATTTGTAAATAATAATTTACAACCATAGTGTGAAATCAGATTTGCATCAAGACATAATATGAAGAAATATTTATAAAAGCATGAGTGTCAAAGATGTTTGTTTACACAACCTGTAAAGATATTTATAGTGCAATTCTATGCATGTTTACTCAGAAGCAAGTCCCAGTGTATTCAATGGGGCTTACTCAGACAGGAAAGCATGTACAGGACTGAAATTCAGTGATAAGGAACTTCACTCACCCAATCCAAAATTCAGAATTCTGCCACTTTAAGTTTTTTTGCAACTGTTTTCTACTTGTTTTATGGTTATTGGATTTTAAATGGTTTTATTTCTTGACCCTTAGTTTAATAGATGTGTAATGTTTTAGACAATGCATTATATCAAGAGTGGGCAATGTAAGGATTTTAGGCCACATTTAGACGACCAGATGTCCCCCCCCACCCCAGTGTGACTGCCTCCATGGGATGACTCACATTTAAGCAAATTGTTCTGGGCCTAAAGGTAATACAGTGGCCGCCAGCTCAGCCCAGCCCAGTCCAGCCCCCTCTTATCTGCATGGTGCCCAAAAAGAGGATTTGCATCATCTGAAACAAAACAAAACCAAAAAGACAAGAGAGGGCACCAATGTGCATTGTATTTGCATATGGTAATTTATATATATAGGTGCAAAAATAGATTTAAAAAAAAAAATTAAATACAATATATCTCACCATAGTGGGGAAAGACACCAGCTGACTGGTATGCATGTTCAATCTGCTTACCAGGTACCGCTAACTGTCGATGAGCAACTTCAAGTCTCTTGCTCTCTTTTTGAGATTCTACATCTTTAAACCATACTTGGGACCAGAGCTTGGAAAAGTTACTTTTTTGAACTACAACTCCCATCAGACTAATCCAGTGGCCACGCTAGCTGGGGCTGATGGGAGTTGTAGTTCAAAAAAGTAACTTTTCCAAGCTCTGCTTGGGACTGTTCAGCCCTTGAACAGAGGATGCCTTCAAACAGAGGACTATCCTCTGTAAAGGAGAACACATGGCCACCTGACTTATCTGGCTTTGGACAGATGTGACCTGCAGGCCTTCCATTGCATTATCCTGTCTTTTATAGGAAAGGATATTTACCATGTGGGATTCAGGACTATGATGTGATGCCTTAAGCCAGCTGAGAAACAGTTCATCTTTGTGATGTTTTCTCTTCACTAGTTACTGGACCGTGTGTCAATTCGGATAAAACAAATGTTCCTCATGAAACTAAAGAAGAAAGAAATCTTGAGGGGGGGTGTCCCACCTGCCAACATACACAAAATAAAGGCAAACTTCCGCCCCCCAATTAAAGCTTTAAAGCACAGGCGAGAAGTAACAATGGAAGAACTATTTAAAAATACATTCACAAGGCACAGTTTAATCAGCTACTCCCTGCTACGGAAAGGCCTTGTAATCTGAGAAAGGAAGAGGGAGTGCCAAGATAGAAACACTCTAAATAAAAGATTACTAATCAAACACCTGAAACAAGTGGAAATGTACATATGCCTTGTGTAAGGTTCAAGCAGAGAAAAGAACATTAGGAAATGCCCTTTTCAGATTACAAACATGTTTCCCATTTGCAGTGTTTCCCCTCCCTGTTTGCAAACTTCCTTTGCAAAAGTGGCTTTCCTGTATAGTCATATAATTGTTGCCAACTGGACAGCAAAGTCAGTTTGATTCAAGAATCCCAACTGTGTGCAGGGTTGCTGCCATATTCATTAGAAATAGCGATTAAGGGCCAATTCTTGCATTTTGTTTTGTTTCACTGGGAAGCAGACACAGAAAGCTATTCTGGCATGCCCAGAAGGAACAAAAAACCCACCACTACACAGACAAACAGATCTTATCTGCACTCAGATGAGATGCCAGTGAGCCCAGTAACGTTCACATAACATGAATGATATCCCCATGTTAATCTAAGAATCCATGGCAGCACTAGACAGGCAATATAATGTAAGTTGTTCACATTTCCCATAAAACAAGGAGGCAGGGGCACTTAAAGTGCCTCATGGGAGATACTTGCACTCCTCTGCCCCTATCATCTTTTCCATAGTCATTTTTCTCCCAATTGAAAGCAACAGTGCTGGGCCATGACATTTTGCTGCCTAAAGTTGAGCATCAAATGTCACCCTCCCATGCTATGCCCAGCAGTGGTCTCAGTGCTCTGTTAAGGGATAATTGGCTGGGGATGCATGGTATGGAAAGCATAGGCAGGGAAAGGTACATTACATTCCTCCCACCCATTTATACTATGTTTTAAGTGCCCTACTACCACCTCCCTGCTTTATGGGAAATTGGCACGACCCCATGCTTACATACAGGTCAAGTTACCATAATGTCTAATTTGGCCCTAAGGCTGGTCACACTAGGGATGGACAAATCTGTAAATTTTGGTTTCTCTCAGCTTCTCATTCTTCCATCCAATTTGCCACTTTTATACATCAGATTGCGTTAAGAAGAAAAATGGTTCTTATTCATTTATTAATAAAATTCATTAGTATTTTAATGTGTATTTCTTCTAATATATATTTCCCCCTTAAACTAATGCATCTTTGGATGTTGTTTTCACTATTATATTTATGTTTATGCACATGGTCACCTCATATACAGTTTCTGTTTGGAGAACTGCATCACAAAATTCAAGGAAGTGCAAATTTTGATAGATGGCTATGGTCTGAAAGCCCATAAGTCCAGCTTCTTACTGAAGCTAAGCAGGGTCAGGTCTGGTCAGTGCCTGGATGGGAGACTGCCTGGGAACCATATGTAAGCCACCTTGGGTTTCATGAAAAGAAAAGTGGGTTATAAATGTAATAAATAAATAAAATAGATACCTACATTTCAGTTTGCATGTTGTTTCAGGAAATGAGGATAAGGTAGGTTCGCATTAAAATCCAAACCAAGCTGAATTTCTCCACCATCCTTCCACACAACTATTCTGCTCATGATGGCTCTGCCTCCACATCTGGTTCATTTGTATTTTTTCATGTCACTGGAAACCATTTCAGTGTGGGTACATAACCTGCTGTCAGTAGCGTAGTGGCAAATTCAGAAGTGCAGGGTTCCTTTCGTAATAGTCACAGCCATACCCCCTTATAGCCATGTCCCATTCTAAGATTATACAACTTTTTAAGATTATAGAATAATCTGGCCTGGCTTGAATACTGCTTACTGCATATCTGTCACTGTCACCATCTGACTGTCCTTTCTCACTATCAGAGATATTGCTTGAATTCACTAATAGACAAAAAACCCTTGCAGTTTAAGAATGAACCTATAGCCCACATATATTTCTATCAAACTTTAAAAAACAGGGAAATTGGGCAGCTATAATGAATGCACCAGGGGAGCAGGAGACTCTGAGATATTGTACTTCCCTACAAATGTGTCAAAATGCAAATACAATTTGGGTTGGTCCTTCACAGTCTAATCCACTTCCTGTGTAGCTTGAAAGAATTTGGTAACACATGCCTCTGAGCAGATGCTGAGTGGTGGCAACACCTGCAATAATAGAAACAAGACATATGCATTGAGTTCAATGGGATTTATCTCATGCAATTTTGCTTAGGATAGGTAAAACTGACCATGGGGGAGAATGAGAATGGGAAGGGAAGAATAGAGGAAAGGAGGGAGAGGAGAGGGGGAGGGGAAGGAGGGGGAGGCAGAAGGAGAGGGAGGGGCTTGGAAGGGGAGGGGGAGCGGGAGGCACAAAGGGGAGGGTATAGGAGGGAGGAGGAGGGGAGGGCAGGTTTGATCATTTGCATACTTATGAGTTCAGTGGGATTTACTCCTGTGCAATCATGCTTAGGATAGGTGAAATTGACCTGGGGGAGGGGAGGAGATTGGGTGGTGGGCACTGGGCAAAGGGAAAGCCCTTTCCTTTCCAAAAGGAAAACATTGTGAACAGTATCCTTGTTTTTTGCTTCACCTTTTTATTCTACAGCAGGCACATGTAGCCTCCCACCCAAATTTAAACCAAAGCTGTCCCTGGCCACATCCACACCGGACATTTATTCCACTTTAAACAGTCATGACATCCCCCAAATAATCCTGGGAAGTATAGTTTGTAAGGGGTGCTGAGAGTTGCTAGGAGACACCCTATTCCCCTCACAGAGCTACAATCCTCAGAATGAGCTGACTGTTAAACCACTCTGGCCACTGAGTTCTATCAGAGGAATAGGAGTTTCCTAATAACTCTCAGCACCCTTCACAACATACACTTCCCAGGATTCCTTGGGTGAAGCCCTGACTGTTTAAAGGGGAATAAATGTCTGGCATGGGTGTGGCCACCAAACAGCTGTGAGTCTGGCTTTTAAAACTCTGACAGTTGGTTCTTACTGAGCAAGTCCTGCACTATCATAGAGTCCAATGTTAAAGTTCTTAAATTAATTAAAAATCAGTGATGCATTTTTTAAACTTTTAAAGAAGAAGAAGCTTTTAAAAAAAGTATGAGTATGAGGCAAGGTCAGTAATAGGATCACATGTACTCTGTAGTTGATTTTTAATTAATTTCAACAAATTATGATACCACTGACAGAAAAAAGTCCAACAGGGGTCTGGATTTCTCCCCCTCTTGTTTTACACTTTGAACTCTCACTTCTCTCTGAGTGTTTTGTGTATCTCCATGAAAACTTAGAGGGTTGTTAAGCAAGTGTTTCTGAGTTCAGAATTATAAGTTTTGTTTTGAAATGAGCTTATGGGAAGCAGCATAATGGCATGGGGGTATTTCAATTTAACATTGTGGAATGTGATTAATCCATGGGAACTAATAGGAACTCCTTTCTCACTGATTGGCTCTAATCAGCAGAAAATTACAATGAAGTAAGTTCTCAGTGGCTAACACTCTCCCCTTTCATGCTGATTGGCTCTTGGATGCTGGAGGCATAGGGAGCCTGCTGGGATCTGGCTCCCAAAATAGTAAAGGTTCTAAGACCACCAGAGCCCCCAAAGGCTACACCCCTGTCCACTGTCAAGCAATATATGGCTCTTTGGTTTTTGCACATGACTCTTTGGTCCAAGTCCCAGTATTGGACCAATGGTGCCCTGCTGTTTATTTCTCCAGTAGATAGATCATACAGCACTTACACACTATGTCACAGTTCAGTACCAGGAAAAAGGAAAGTCTACTTTCCCAACCTTTTCAGTCCCAATGTCTCCATCAGCTGTGGGGGTTCTTTGGGGACTATCCTTTTACAATAGGGGGATCCTCAGGCCCGAGGGACTAATATGGCCCTCCAGCCCTTTCTGTCTAGTCCCTTTGAGTCTTCCCAAGCCCCACATCCCTCAGCAGCCCTACGTCATACCCTTCTCAAATGTTTTTGCCTCACTGGAATGGTTCCTTGAACTCTTGGTTGCCAGGACGGAGGATACAGAGGTGTGTGTCAGTGTGTGTAAAAAGCAGCCTACTGAATAAAGGTGAAATTTGCATTGGCTATGTTGCTCACTTTTGCCACTGGCCATGCCCACCCCTGGCATGTGGCCCTCGGCAAGTTGCCCAGATGGAAAGGTGGCCCTCAGTCTGAAAAAGTTCCCCACCCCTGTTTTATAAGGTTGTTTATCACCGACAGAAATATAGTTTCATTTTGATGCAATTACTTTAGTCCCGATTGCTTTTTAAAACAATATTTTCTATGGGGAACAGGACCTCTCCCAAGGCTTATATGCTGAAATGCAACACAATGGCATTAAACCTCAAATCAATTAATAAAAGCCAGTGATAGATACCACTGAGCCAAAAAAAAATTCAGGAAAGTCTTCTCAGGAAAAAGTCAGTGAAAACAAATGACTCTTCAAGACTCACATGAATGTCTGTAATGATGAAGTTGTATGGATCACAGTGGGTAATGTGTTCCAGACAGATACAGCCACTGTGGAAAAGACCTCTCCCTTATGCTCACCAGCCTCCCTTGCTCTCAAAGGTGGTACCATGATAGCAAAAAGCTTACAAATCAACTCTGACATGACATTAGAAAAGAACTGCTATTACTGGCCAGTGATCTTGGCATGCCTTCAAATGACATTCTTACTATTGTATCCCTTAGATTTGCAAAGCTCCCTTTGTGACAGGAAATTACTGTCTGGAGAAATTTCTGGAGGCAGCCCTAGTGTGCTAGAGAACTGTGCACAGATAATCTCTTCATCTGCACAGCCTCTACTGACTTCCCCGCCTATGACTCATTTGAGGGCGTCTGACATCTTGTGTCTTTCATATTCATTCTGTCTAGGTTGCTCAGAAATTCAAGCCATGAATGTCCTTATCATCCTGCGGCTCTCCATTAATAACTAAACATACCACAGATGATAGAGAGCCTATTGAAACAAACAAGCTCTTTTCTTGTATATACTCTGGTTTACTCAGTATTCAAAGGGAAATCCCTTGGAAGGCATATTTCTCATATTTGGCTGTGAGATCATTCTGCAGATACAGCTGGTCTGCTGATAATCAGGCAGCAATAGGGCAGAATGTTGTGCTGCTATCTCTGAGGTGCTAACCTGGAGGGTTTGTGGCAGGACTGTAGCCCTTGGTAGATTCTGAATCTGCGACATCAGGAATGTCTGGTGGACCTGTTCCAAGTTCTGGACTACAGCAGGATTCAGATATCCCTCCCCACACATTCAAACATGTGTGGAAAGGATAGCATGGGCTAGCCCTAGGGATGGAGGAAAATTTTGATTCAGTTCAGTTTAAAGCAGAATCTATCAGATTTTGCATGTTCTGAAGCATTATTAGAACTGAAACACAGCCATCCTTTGAATTTGCAATGCAGTTCTCCAAGCAAAACTCTGTTTATATAAATGCATGTATTAGGGGACTGCGCATAAAAGTGGAAATAACATACAAAAATGCATTATGTTGGGAGAAATTGCTTGCAAAAATGCATACATTAGTCAAACCTGCATACAAACATGTGTTTATTTAAGAGAAATTCGCACTAGAATGTTGAAGAATTTTCATGAGGATTTTTTAAAAACAGTGTTGCCAGATGTTAGGTTGAAAAAAATGAGCATTATTGTATTTCTCCAAAGGTAAGGCTGGAAAAAACTCCTGCCTGAAACCCTGGAGAGCTGCTGCCAGTCAGTGCAGACAATACTGAGCTAGATGGACCAGTGGTTTAAGGCAGCTTCCTGTGCGGTTGTTAGGGGTACAATATATGCCTTTAAACTGGGTCAAGGGAGGGCATAAATGGACATCACTGAAGCTGCTACCTAGCAGGTTCACTAATCACAAAGAGAAAGACAGCAAAAGAGGACACAGATTTGCACATGCAAATGTATTTATATCGATGCAAATTGAGAAGCAATGACTATAAATAGAAACACAATACATCTCACTATAGTGAAGAAGACTGTGAACAGGTGACCTGTGTGCCTGCTCAGTCTGCTGTCTAGGCGAAGGGCCGTAACTCAGGGGTAGAGCATCTGCCTCATATGAAGAAGGTCCCAGGTTCAGTCCCTGGCATCTCCAGTTAAGGCTGGGAGAGAGCCTTGTCCTAATCCCTGGAGAGCCACTGTAAGTCAGTGCAGACAATATGGACCTAGATGGACCAATGGTCTGACTCAAAAATGCAGCTTCCTATGCTCTTCTCTTCCTAGGTGCCTGCTAACTATTGATGGGAAGCATCAAGGCCCCTGTTCTCTCTCCTTATGAATCTTTAATTTTAAATCAAACTTGGACCTTCAGATAGAGAACCCTTCCCTAAAGTAGGAAGGGAAATTGCTCTAGAATAAATACGGGAGAGATGCCATGCCCAGGTACTTTCTATGGTGAAGTAGCTTATGGGTACTACTGTGAGAGAAAGGTGAGGGAGTGCAGAAGGCCACTACAGCTGGAATCTTTGTCTCCCTTGTGCAAGCAATCTGAACTCTAAAAACCAATAATGTTGAGCTCTTAGCGCACCTCCAGACTATCACTGTTTTGGGGTGGGATTTACTCACATACCAGCAAATTGGGAGGTCTTGCACAACAAACCCGCTTCCCTGAAAGAGTTTTTGCAATAAGGAAAGTGATGGTAAAATGTGTGGAAAGTGTGGGATAATACTTGCTTTGATACAATGCCATCTAACCTCGATGCAAACAAATCAGAATGAATGCTCATTAAATAGCCAACATCATCCTATCTTCCTGCAAACAAATTAGTTTGAATGCTCAATAAACAGGTTGTTTGGAAGCTTTCCGGTAGGATTTTGAACTGATAATCTGGGAGCACAGGTCAAGCTGACCCACTAGTTTGAGTCAAGGGATGGTGTTTATGCTGCTGTGATTGCTTCCCACCTCCCTGGATGGTTGCTTCAATAACTTTATGGTTCTTCTATGTTTTTCTTTTGGGATTGTCATAAAAAACAGGCATACTGCTCAGAAAGCTAGAGGAAATAAATATATATTGAGTTGCATCATGAGTGGGTCTGTGACCTTTTTAACTCTGCTGGGAATCTGCTGGAAAACAGCTGTGATGTTTTCCAGTTGTGAAATTATATCAAAAGGGCAGGCCTTGCCTTCATGTCTAGTTTTTTTTAGTATCAGTGCGGTGAACTTCATAGGGACTTTTTGTTCCTATGAGTCAAGAGTTGTTGCTTTAACTATGAAATACTGGTTTATTTGTCCTCTATAGGGTTACTGTGGGGTAAGCCATACCTCATCAGAGCTTACACAGTTCTGGTCCACATGTCTAAATGTCTTCTACATCCTGAGTATTGGATTAGGAAACAGAGTATTATCTAGGGGGCATGCCTGACTACATGCACACAAGGAAAATGAGAAAGCAACTTTCTCTTCAATATTAGTGGTCCCAAACTACACCCTAAAAGATGGAGATCATGTCTACATGAGAATTTTATTTATTTATTTATTTATTGTATTTGTATACCACCCCATAGCCAAAGCTCTCTGGGCGGTTTACAGTAACTGCAGATCTGAGCTTATTGGAGGCTTATTTGTTATTTTATTTATTTATTTGTACAAATTTATATACCACTTGATCATTTATTTAAAAAGCAGTGAATAACAAAAATATAAATACATAAAATAAATATCAGAATAAAATTTCATAGCACAAGAAAACAGTAAACATTATAGGAAACATATCAGTGAAAGCCTACTTAAACACAAACGTTTTCAGCAAGTGTCCAAAACATACTATTGTTGCTGCTTGCTGAATATCAGTGGGGAAGGAATTCCAGAAAGTGGGAGCTACTACACCAAGGCTGCAATCCAGTACATGTCTTCTCCGAAGTAAGCTCCAATGGGTTCAATGAGACTTACTCCCAGGTGTGTATTGGATTGCAACCTTACTCTAGTTGTTACTTTAGTGGCATGAGGAATTGTCAGCAATGCCTCTCCTAATGATTACAGTGACTGAGCAGGAACATATGGGATAAGGTGGCTCCTGAGATAAGTTCATCCCAAGTTGTTTAGAGTTTTGCATACTAACAACAAAATCTTAAACTTTGCCCAGTGGCATATTGGCAGCCAGTGCAGCTCCTTCAGCAAAGGTGATATATATGCCCACTCCAGTCAGCAGCCTAGTCACTGCACTCTATAGTAGTTGCGGTAGGGTGAACTATCTGGATGTGACTGCTTAATTGTGATCACCCATCCATCACCTAAATCTTTGTTTTAAAAATAAAATAAAATTTTAAATTCCTTCCCCCCACACACATCAGTTTTGTTGACTTATAACTAAGCTGCTAAACTGCCCCTTCCTGATGCCTGAGTGAGTAGAACAAGATGACAAATTTATACTGAACTGTGAAATCAAGGTAGTGAGATAGCTGTAATCCTAACTCACATACTTGGGATTAAATCCCATTGAATTCGTTGGGAGGTACTTCTAAATAGACCTGATTAGGTTTGAAACTATAGATGGCTTTGTGACGGGCCTTTAGCCACTATAGTAAGGTGCTACAAGGCTCTTGGTTGGTTTTAGTGCAAAAACCTAACAGGGCTACCCACTGGAAATTCATTTACTTTGAAAGGAATTGTGCAAAGAAGGTAACTGATTTCTAAATATCTATTGATGGTGGAGATATGCGTGTATATTGTATGCTGAGTAAAAAAGAAAAACATATATGTCCACATCAACAGACAACAAAATGGAGACTTCTGTCAGTCAAATGATTTGCTGCAGTATGGAAAATGCCAGGTGAAAGAGTGAATGAATGTTAGAATGGATTGAGGCATGCTCATACAAGAGCATGGATTACTGTGGCCAGTGTCCCTGTCCAGAAATGACAACAACTGGTGAACCAGATGAATCATATAAAAAGGCACTCTGCCACAAAGGCCAACTGTGCTTACAGGGGCAAAGCTAGGTCTATCAGCAGCCCTCAAGCTGTTAACCTGCTCTCTAAATGGTGTATGTGTGCAACCCTGTCCAAGACAAGTTGAACACCAATTCTCCGAGCCTGAGAACTATTTATGTACAGTGACCCTGTCTTGCCAGGATTCTGTTTCAGTTTGTTGGCCCTCATCCAGCCCATTACCAAATCAAAACACTGGTTCAGCATCTTTATAGCCTGTCCTGACTCAGATGAAAAAGGAAAGCAGAGCTGTAATTACATTTGTAATTGTGGTGGTTTCCATGCTGATCAGTGTTAGTTCAAACAAGTAGCAATGATCAGTGCAGGCCACTAATTATAGTGGCAACACCTGAAATTACTAGGTGCCTCATTAAAGTCTATTCTCCACCATTTCTCCTTTGGTCCCATGACCATTCCTCTAGTTGCTAGGGAGCTATCATCCAGAAGCATCCTGCCAGGATTAACTTTGTTATGGTGTGTCTCTAGCTATGTAATTCAGGTTCCATTCAATCACCTCATTTTGCTTCAAAAAGTGCATCTTTTTTCTATCTTGAAATAACAATGAAATAGAATGGAAGCTAATGGGAAAATATATATGGTTCTGAGTCCAATGGTTGTGTATCTCATAATAATTTTGTCAAGTGATGCTGTGGACCTCTAGAACCATTACCATTTGATCTAGGGCTTCATTCTCATTTTCTCAATTGAATTATTCTAATTGCTTAAAAGATGCTTTTGAATTTTCATATTATTGGCATCCTAGTTTCACTACATCTTCCTGCTTCCTCTGGTATTATATTATGACTACCAAATTGGAAGACTGTTCTATCTCTGGCTTCTCTACTTACATGAGATTGTTTTGATTATGGACAATGAATACAGGATATACCAGGAGTCGTAAAATCCCAGCGACTTCAGATGTCATCCTATGAAACAGCTCTCCAAAATGTTTTAACTATCATCATCCTCTTCAGCTATTACACACCCCAGAGCTTTGTCTACATCTGAGATGGGAGCTGCAAATTTTATCTCGTGTCATTCTTCCTCTCTGTCTGTTCTCACAAAGAGCAAAGTTTAATGGACAGCAGATGCTGTTGGAACCTTTTTCCCCTCACCAGACACACCAAGTCTCACCAAGTTACAGTGTGTCTCAAGCATTATCAGTTGTTGGTTTTTTGGCTTGAATTTTCTGCAGCATGAATCTGTCATGTATGAAGCCCAGAATATTTGCAGTATATTTGAATGGAAAATTTAAGCCATCACTCAGATGGTGGGTATTGCTCCCCTGCCCCCAAAGTCCTGCTCCTTTCACTGACCGAAACTTGGCAGGTTTGCCAAAAGTCTGATAAGGATGGTTGAGAGACTCCTCCCTGTCTCAACAGCAAAACCTTCAGCAATAGTCTTGCGAAGGAACATTTGATGTGAACTTAATGATTAAGCTGTATAGTCTTCTGGCTTTAAACAATATTTCATCAGTAAAGATGTTAAAAATGTGGGTTTTTATTGTTTTTACTTGGGACATTAAAAGGAGCATCTGGTTTGTGGTCTCACACAATATCTTAGACATGCAAAAAGATTTAGGGTTTTTTCCCGCCCTGGTGTTGCCCAAAACCTCTGTCTGTGACTCTTCCTTGTTGTGGAATTTCCCAGGAGATTTGTCTGATTATGTCACATACTGCTGAACTGCGTCTTAGAAACATGTGTGTGTTTAAGAAATGAAAACTAATCTCCCTTTTTAATGTTAACTGTTAAATAGTTTTTAAAATGTAGTTCTTTGTCTTCCATTAAAGGCCACCTAATATAAAAGCCATACAGTACTATTTAGGGATGGAAGAAACAATCAGGCAGTTTGGAATTTCTCTTTCTTTCTCATTTTTCCAACCTTAAGTTCAGTTCTCTACATTTCCACACCAGTTTGCAGTTTTTAAAAAAGGCATCATTTATTAATTTAATTAATTTATTTAGTCAACTTATAGGCCACTTACTATGTATAAAAATATCATGTAGCAGTTTACATAATTTATGAAATGTCATCAGCATTTCAGTGTGATTTCTCCTAAAATACACATTTTTATTCAATTTTGTCTGATATACACATTTCTGCAAGCAATTTTACCTAATATAATGCACTTTTGTATGTTAGTCTTATGAGCATATGTGTGTTTGTTCACACTTTCCTCTGATAAGCACAGTTTAGTACACATTGTTTGATTGGACAATTGCATCTCAACATTTGAAGAAGCATGAATTTCAAAGGTTAGGTGCATTTTGGTTCATTTTGTGAACAAGAACTGAATTTCTTCTCCATCTCCAACACTATTCCATTTCTCTTCAGTGCTTTTTAAAGGTTAGACTTGAGATGTGCTGCTGTTGTAAATGTCATTTGTAAACTCTGTTCCACATTATGTATAAAATCCCCTTCCACTGTGCAGTGAATTATTTGTATCTGGTACACAGTTTTGCATTGCTGTACAAAATCAATTATGTAGAGTGAAAAAGCTGGGGTGGGGTGGGGGAGGAATCCAGACTGTATCATGGGTTAGACAGATAATCTAAACATTTTCTGAGAAATGTCCTGTGGGGTGCTTCCCTGTATCCACACAAAATCAGCCAAATTCTCAAATGCCCTTCAACCAATGCCCTAGAATTGGCACAGTCAACAGATTGTCATTATTAAGAGCCTGAAAGTCTACGGCACTGTTTTCAAGGGTGGAAATTAATGGCTTACTGGGCCTCTAGCTGATAGGTCACTGTACTAGTGAAAGCATAGGAACATAGGAGCATGCCACACAATTAGCTGTCTGATATTCCCCAATGGTTTTCCAAGCAGCAGGAAATCTGATCATTGCAGAGGATGTCAGAACACTCCTTTTCACCAGGCAGTGAAAAAGGATGCGGCCACCGTGACTCCACTGGTCTTTTTGTCCACCCTCTTTTCTGTTGGTAGGCAAAATGTCTGCATTCTGTTTAAGTTAAAGTTATAGGCACATAGGCATAACTTCTGGTTAACACTTTGCTGCTCCAGCTGCATAGTCTTTAGGAAGTTAAGCTTCCTGATGTACTGATGCTAACCCCATGGTTGCATAAACATATGATGCCTGGACACATCAAGTACCGCGTGCATCTTATGCTGACCCAATGTGTTGGTTAATATATCCCACACTATAATAATCATGGATTAGCACAAAACGTCTTATGGCACTTTCCAGATGTCTCTAGATTTATCATATGGGCACAATCCAACCCAGCACCAGTCAGAGGATATCCCTTCCCTACACAATGGATAGGAGCCATCTTGCTGTAGGGATGTTGCTCAGAGGCATAATCCAATGCTTTACTTGAGAGACCTCCTTTTACAAACTGCTAGGCGGTTAAGGC
This sequence comes from Rhineura floridana, assembly GCF_030035675.1. Taxonomy (NCBI): domain Eukaryota; kingdom Metazoa; phylum Chordata; class Lepidosauria; order Squamata; family Rhineuridae; genus Rhineura; species Rhineura floridana. The sequence continues at coordinate 48,870,882 of NC_084480.1, forward strand.
TGCAACCCTATCCCCACTTACCTGGTAGCAAGCCCCATTGAATTCAATGGTACTAACTTTTGAGTACATCTGTATAATTTAATAATTAGAGTACCTGCATATTTCCCCTCACATCAACAATTCAACAAATGCTAGAAATGTAACCTTTTTTAAAAATGAAAGCTGGGAATCTGGGGATTATGGTTCATCCATGGGGGCGGGGGCGGGTTCTTGCCCCTCCAATGGATACTCATGGGGTAGAGCAATACTAATCCTGAAACAGCCATACCTCCCTAATCCATGTTTCCAGCTAAATGTCATTTGTATCAATTGCCTCAATATTAACTCTTTCAAAGTCATTAGGACAAAGACGGTCAATTTCTGGTGTCCTTTGCCCTAATTTTGTTTTCCCTAACAATGTTAGGTTATCTACTGCATTTTCCACAAATGCATTTATGCTCAAAGGGTTTCACATATAGAATGGACTGAATAGAATTGTACAATAACTGTGAGACATCATAAAAATTATAATATCACAACAACACTAAAAATTCAACAAATTAGCAGTTGGTTTAATGTATATCAAAATGTAAGTGAGCATAAAGCTCCCCAGTAGATCAGGTAACGATATCCAGTAATGTCACATCCAAAAGTAGGCCCAAAGCGGATGACAGTAGTACCTAGCAACCCCTCCCAATTTGTTTATGCCTTAACTCACAAGGCCACAATGTCCCCTCATGGTCTTCTGGAAGCAGCTCCTTTGTGAAGGGTTGGAGGGTGGAGCAAAGCAGGTGAAACAGCCATCCCCAGATGGCAACCATAGAATAGGTGGTCCCTTCCTTTCGCCCTTTCTCTTTTTCTGGAAGTGGTTCCATTAAGTAGACTCCCAGGGCTGGAGGCAGGTGGAAATAGCATTGGTTCCTGGTAGGCTGAGAAAGTATCTCAACTTTGTGATGGTGCCATAATTGTTCATTCCTTTGGGGCCATGATAAGCAAATGTGGAGAAGCCTCATAAACGTTTCCCCATTTGGCTCAGGAGAGAATTAAACTGGTTGGAACCTGGATTACAGCTTGTTAGATGAAAGCTAAGATGTGACAATCAGAGAGAATAAGCAAAAGGGGTGTTAGGTGTGACACACTCTTTTCTGCAAGTGTTGCTGTGGGTCACTCATGTATAATGAGATCACGCCTTCTTGGAGAATGAGAAATGGTTGTCAGGACCTATCTGAACATTCGGTTAATTTAAAAAAAAAATTGTGCCATGAACTCATATTAGAGCACAGCAAACTTATCCATTGCTAATTTAGTTATATGGTCATTACATGGAAAATCCACTTCAGATAAAGCAAGGCATTTCTATACTCTAGTTACACAAGTATCAGATCACAGCAATTATCCACAAATGCCAGCTAGACAGCAAAATGCCACTGCAGGGTTAAATTGTGCATGCTTTGTGCTAATAATGTGGGTGGAATGATATGGGGCAATTGGGATGAAATATGAGTGGGCTTAGAGGACATGCTGGATCAGAAAAAGAGTTGACCAGGGATTTTTTTATTTATGTCTTGGAAGGAGAAGGTAGTATCTTCGTTTGGGTGGACTGCATTCCTATAACCACTTTAATGACAAACATGTGATAACCAAAACAGTGATGTACTAGGCTCGAGTCCAAGGACTACAGAGCAGGTAGTCTTTGCATTTTCCTCCTTTGTCCTATATCCTTGGAATTTTCTCCATAGAGAGCTATTCCCACCTCTTCAACACCATCCTGGAAATAATGAGCCCCACCTGCAACAACATTTCCTAAATCTGCCGCTTCCTGTCCATCAGCCAGAGTCGGTTTGCACTCCAGCTATCTTCCTCCCTCATGAGCTGTTCTAATCATCATCATTCTAGACTCTGTAAGACTAAAACTTGGTGCCTTTCCACACTTCTAAAATGTGGCTACTTCAGCCAATTCTGCTCCTTCTCACCATCAACTCTGCTGCATCCGTCATGGGGCTCTTCCTTATTCCTGTGCACATTGCATTTCTCCGGTCTGTGGTCACATCCTCACCATACATTTAAAGCATGATTACACCACTTTAACATTCATGGCTTCCCCCAAAGAATTCTGGGAAGTGTAGTTTGTTAAGGGATTCAGCTCACATAGCTACAATTCTCAACACCCTTAACAAAACTACAGTTCCCAGGATTCCCCATGACTATTAAAGTGATGTAAGAGTGCTTTAAAGGTATGGTGTGGGTGTGATCCCTGCTATCAGGTCTGACCTCTGTGTACAGTAGGGCCCCACTTTACGGTGCTTCGCTTTATGGCGCTTCACTTTACGGTGCTTCGCTTTATGGCGCTTTGCTAATGCGGCTGTCTCAATTAGACGCAATTAGACTAAAGCCCCACTCAAATGGCACTTGTTCCGCTTTTATGGCGGTTTTCAGGCGTCGCGTGCCATTCTATTCAATGAGTTCTGCTTTTCAGCGGTTTTTGCTTTTCGGCTGGGGTCTGGAACGTAACCCACCATATGAGTGGGGCCCTACTGTATATTTTAAATCAAGTGGACTTTCTTTACCTTTTCTTCTCTGGGTTGTTTTTGTAGACATCTTTATGTTTTGTCTCCATGATTTCCTCTGCATGGACAGAGGATATTTATTAATCTAATTTATATCCTGTATTCGACATAAAAATGCCTGAGGCAGCTAAAAAAATAATTAAAATTATAATACCAGCCCATTAATAATTCAAATAATTTATCATAAAAGCACTCAGAAAATATACAAACTCAAGATACCTAATCAAACCTCTTGTGAACCTGAGATATGATTATTTTTTAAAAAATATCCACCCTAGCCTTCCTAAATAGGGAAGCTTGACATTGCTTCCTGACTGCCTTCAGGCTTCCACTCAGTGAAGCAATCTGATACAGGAAGCATCACAGAACTGGGGCTGCTAGTCAGAAATCCTACAGGGCCTGCCCATGTTAATGTAATGTTGCAGGAGAAGGAGACCATCACATAGGGAAAGCCCTCCTTATTCTAAGTAGGGATGGAGGAGCAACTAATTCAGTTCACATTTAAGGGCAAACTTACCTAATACACTCTTTCTGAAACAATATGCAAACCAAAACACAGCTCCCCTTTGACATTTGCACTTGTCTGAATTTTGCAATGTACTTCTCCAGTCTCCAGTCAGGTAATATGTATACAAAAATGCACATATATGCATATATTTTGTGAAAATTCACTAACAAAAAAAAAACTTGCAGTTTCAGAGAGTACCTATAGCCCACAGATATTTCTATCAAACTTTAAAAAGCAGGGAAATTGCGCAGCCATAGTGAATGCACCAGGGGAGCAGGAGACCTGACCTCCTCTCTGAGATATTGGACTGCCCTACAAATATGTCAAAATGCAAACACCATTTGGGTTGGTCTTTCACAGTCCAATCCACTTCCTGTGTAGCTTGGAAGAATTGGGTAACATGTGCCTCTGAGCATATGGTGAGTGGTGGCAACACCTGCCATCTCCAAAGATGGAGAATTATATTTTTGAATGTTGGTTGGTGTTCTTACTTTGCTTCTTTTCTGTGTTACTAATGTTTCTACAGAGAATCTAATCTAGAAAATTTTATTTCCTGCATTATTTATCCTAGAAATCTGTGTCAATTTTATTTTTATTAATTTCAAAGCCATTTTACTGGTCAATGTCATATGATGGTGAAGATAGCCTTTTTTGTTTCAAATTGGAGGTTATGTTCTATTTCTATTTGGGGTGCATTAACAGTTGAATCTGAAACTGAAGTTTAATGTAAAATCAGACTGATTACAATATGTTGCTACTTCAGCAATGACTCTAGCTGTTGGAAAAAAGAGGATGCATGTTTTCAGCCTGCTATGTTTAAACCACTTCATTTAAAGCAAGATGGGCATGGTCAATTAAAAACATATAGCACACCTAGAATTTTGCTGAAATGTATTTCACCTCCCACTGTTTTACCTTGTGCAAACTGAGACATTCCTGATGTCCAGTGGAGACTATTCTGCAGAAGTCAGTGCCATTATTCCACAATTATGTTTGTGGCCAAAACAGGCCATCTCCACACCTCCTGGACATGAGAACTCTGGATACATCTGTCTTTTCAGGATTTAGCCTCAATTTATTGGCCCACATCTAGCCCATCACCACCTCCAAGCACCAGTCCAGCACCATAACTACCTCTTCTAGTTCCAATGGAATAGAGAGATAGAGTTTGGTATTAACTCCAAATCTCCTGATGATAGCACCCAACATCTTCATGTAGATGCTAAATAGTATGGGGGACAAGATGGATCCCTGTGGAACACCACAAGATAGTTCCCATGGTGCCAAACAGTAGCCTCCCATAACAACTTTTTGGAAGTGACCGTGGAGGTATGAGTGGAATCACTGAAGCACAGTGCCCCCAACCTCACCCTCCTGAGACACTCCAGAGGGATACCGTGGTTAACAGTATAAAAAGCCACCAAGAGATCAAGGAGAAAGAGCAGGGTTGCATTCCCCCTGTCTCTCTCCCAACAGATGTCATCGGCCAGGATGTTCAAGGCAGTTTCAGTGCCATGGCCAGGCCTGAAGACAGAATGGAATCGATCTAAGTAACCAGTTTCCTCCAAACATTCCTTTTTGGACAGTACCATTTTAGACTGCAAGTGGTGAGAATCACATATCTGAATGCTTTCCACATGAAAAATCCCCCTCTTGTGGAAAGCTAGCATATCAGACAGCAGGCAAGATTAAAACTCCAGATGGCATTCTAGCTTTTCAATCAGGCATACGGAATATTTTAGTTTGAATGGGCAATTTCCCACTTGCTGTGAAAAAGGCTTCAGTCCAGGTAAGGCTGTACCATATAATTTTGTGCTTCTTTAAAAAAAAACCAACAACATCTGCTCTGAATTTTAGCTAAAATTAGTTCTTGCTCCAATTCAACTAAATAGTCATTTTGTGTTAACAATAGTGATTGTGCTTGCCATTTGTCAATAATGCTAAGCCATGTCCTTGAATCATTTTGATAATGAAAACACCAGCTGCCTCTTAGCAAAAGCAGGATAGTTACAACTCTGTCATTATTTGTCTCAGTGGCCTTATTTAGAAAGCTGCAAGCCTTGCTAGACATAAAGACATTGAGCAGTAAGAATCAGTCTGTAGTCACCGAACACACAAAGCAGACTATTCTAAGCATAATCAAGCCTATAAATCACTGATGAATTGACTCTTTAACATGCCTGGCATGTTTTCTAGAATCATCAAAATCTGTCCTTCTTTCCTTTTTTGAAATATTATATTATTCACCAGAGACACCCAAAATGACCCTTATGAAACCATTTAATTTCTTTGAACAAAGAAGTCCAGCAATTTTCCATTGCGGTTGTTGACTATGATGACAAATGAATCAGCTGTTGCTATGCAGTTACTTAATACATAATACATGAAATGCATCAAATTTACTCACACAAGAGGATAGGAAGCCTTTGCATACACCGTGGTTTGGATTGTGCGTGTTCACTTGGATACAGGGAACTCCCTGTGCCCCTTTAAATTCCCTGGACAACACACACACCCCATCTCCTACAGATGCAGCATTGTCATTTTCTAAATGGGAAAAAAACATTTTAACCTGAACTTAATGCTGGACTGAGTGAGGTAGGAATTAATCTCTTGCTGATTCCAAACACAGTTGTGGTTTTTTCCCCATCACTGAATAGAACTGTATGTTCTGAAAGAAGGTTCCATTCTGCTTGGTGATGTGAATAAAGTAATAAGCATATTCAGCTGGACTGGAATTAGCAGATGCCTGCAAAGCAATTGTCAATGGACATGAGGCATTTGAGAAATTCATTAACAGAGTTGTACAAAATAACATAAATGTGGCTAACTTTTTAATTAAAATGTAAATTGAAACCAATGGTCAATGTTTTCTTTTTGCTATGGATGCAACACAGAATCGACCACCACCAAGGGTGAATGCTCTCATCCACCTGATGATTCAAACACACACGCACACTCAAATTTAAATTCCGGGGGAGGGACACATTGTTTGCAAGTAAATCCCCTTGATTTTAATGGAGTTTACTTCCATGTAAGTGTGCATGGTATTGCAGCCATCAAAATATTGACATGGGCATTAGCTTCAGGACCATAGTTCATATATTGTAGTGCTCCAGTTGCTCTACCTCCACCACTGCCACAGGATGCCTGGCCATGGAACTTCCCTCCCTCTTGGCTGTTGCTCAGTGGCCTCAGCTTCTTACTACCCCATGGTAAGTCTTATGTTCTTAGTCTGTAAGGAAGGGTTTCCAGGGAAGGACTGTAGCTCAAAGATCACCTGCTTTGCATGCAAAAAGTCCTGCGTTTGATCCCCGGTATCTCCAGGCAGGGCTGGGAAGATCTGCCTAATACCTGAGAGCTGCCAATCAATGCCAATAATACTGAGCTAGATGGACCAATGGTCTGATTTGGTATAAGGTGGTTCTGTACATTCCTGTGCCCCTTCACCACTGTCTTCTCCTCACTACCACTAGACCAAGGGTAGTATTTTCCAGTTTGGGCAAAATTACCGTGGTGAGTGAACTCATTTGCTGTAAAGTGAGAGACCTAAACTAAGGCTGCACTCCTAACCATGTCTACTCAGAAGTAAGTCCCACTGAATTTAATGGGCCTTACACCAAGGTGAATGGGGTTTGGATTGCAGCCTAAGAGGTTACAAAAAAGCTGCATTTCCAAAGACACATCACATTCATCTCGTGCTTCAGCATGAACAGTGTTTTGATCTTTTCAGAAACTTGCTGGGTGGCCCTGGGTAAGTCACTTGGCTTACATTCATTTCTGTATAGCCAAACAAGGATAACAATACTTTGCTTACTTTTCACATTTACTGCGGTGAATGACTCATAATTAGTTAATGTACAGAGCTTGGAAAGTGTAAAGAGCTACATAAATAATATAGGTTATTGTTATTTTTACAAGTTGTCTCTCATATGGTCTATGAATTTGGAGAAGTCTTATACCTTCTCAGATTGCTTCAGACTTTCCTCCTCTCTCTCTTTTTAAAGAAAACATAGGTTTTTGGCACTGATTTCTTAAATGAAGATATCCACTTACTTCTGTCTGACAGGAGTTCACGTAAAATGATCTTTGTTTGTCTGCCAATAATAATTTATTAACCAATTTGTCTTGATAGCTTACTGTTGTTGTATTTGTTGCTACAGTCTATGCTGTGCACCAACCTTGAGACATAACTCCAGCAATAACTTTTATGATACTTGATATGCCATGCCTCATCTCAGCATAATTCCAAAACAATTGTGAAATATATGTGTGACTATGCCCTTGTGTGATTGATATTAATGGCAGTTTAAAAATCAAACAACTTGCAAGCAGAGCATGTTAATTCTTATATATAAGCAGAGACAAAGACATAGCTAGATAGATACACACATACATACTGGAAATTTAGATCTGCTGCCAGTAGCATTATTTCAGTGCAAATGCAAAATTAATTGGGTTATTTCTAGGATGATTTTACACCATCTTTAATAGGAAAATGTAATCATTCTGACTTTTTTCTGCGAATATCTGAAATTCTGCTGTGCTTGCTTTTGTGGATTTATCTGCATGTAGTAGAACAGAGAAACAAAGGTGTAACCATGGATTGTTCTATTGGAAAATGAATAACCCCATTTTTTATAGTTGTAACACTGACGTATCTATGTTAAAAATAAACTAGGGGGTTGTCAAAAATGCCTTTGTAGGTTGCAGCATAACTTCCAAGTGGCAGTTTTTTGGGGGGAGCCCTATGAAGCTGGGTGAAAGTTCGCTGGTGTATTAGGCATGTCCCTAGGCACCACAGAAACACATCTTTCTTCCCATGCTGTGCTCCCTAGCAGGATTGACAGATGAGGTCTGTCATCACAGCACAAACAAAATAGAGTGGCCACTTACACATCACCAAAAAAGAGGACAAATGAGGACACATATTTGCGTAATGTTTGTGTATGCTAATTTGTATGTATACGGTAGTGTAGCGGGAAATGTAGACATGCAAGGTCCCTTAATGAGTCATGCCACGCACTCTCACAGCCACACCGTCTCACAGCCACACTCCTTGACAGCCAAACCATCTTCCCTCCAGACCACACATACATACCTCCTTTTCTCTCACATGCACACAGACAACATAGAGATCTGTCCCTCCCTCCATCACACACACACAACAAATGCATCTCTCCTTCTTTCATACAAATCACACACACACACATTTCTCAATCACACACACACACACACACCCTCTTCTCAGGTGAAAAGAAAGCACCTGCCACCAACTCCACCTTGCTGGCAGACAACGGCAGCCTGAGCATGCAGAGATACCCACTGATTTGATTTTGATTTTGATTTTAATATTTTTACCCCGCCTTCCAGCCAAAAGGCCCTCAAGGCAGCTTACAAAAGAGCACCCGTATAAAAATACACCAATAAAACAATAATATATCAATAAAACATAAATAATACATAAATAAAACAATAAACAATAAAAAACAATACAATTGGTAATACATTTCAAAGTTAACACAAACTACCTCCCCCCTCACTTTGGCAAAATAGGTGTTATAGACATTGGGCTACTTTGCAAGGCTAGCCACACTCTCTCAGTCATAGTCCTATCCCCATAGTTCTGGGGGTGGGGCGGCTCTCTCAGCCTGCGGAAGCCGGGGCTCCTGCTTACGATGGTGCCGGGATGGTGGTTCTGGCCCTGGAGCCGCCGGTTCACCTTGCCCCGTCCTTCCCTCTGAATCGCAACTTGTTTTAAAAGCAAGCCCCAGTCTCCCCATCCTTTTAAAGAGGTGCTTATTGCTGGATGGCTGGGCAGCAGCCTGAGCTTGCAGCAAAATCCCTGCTGCTCCCCTCCCTCCTGCAGCAAGCCCTGGGACAGTTTTTTTTAAAGAAAGCCCTAGCCATGGGGTGAGGAGGTGCAGAGTAGTGCAGAGTACAGTTTGGGAACCTCTGCTCTAAAGAATTAAAGTTCTCTCTTGCCAACCTTTTAAGGCAGCACCTGCTGCTAGCTGGCTGGTGGGCGGGCTGGCACCTGAGCTTGCAGTCCTATCCTTGCCGCTCTCCCTGCCACTCTCCTCCACTCCAGCTAACCCCATCAACGCAGACATGGGATGAAGGAGGCTCAGACCACAGTTTGGGAACCTCTGCCCTAAAGAACTAGTTCTCTCCCCCCAATCATTTAAGGAGGCGCCTGCTGCTAGCTGGCTGGCTGGCTGGCAACCAGAGCTTGCAGCAATATCCCTGCCGCTCCCCCAACTCCCCCCTCCATCTAGCCCCAACACAGGTTTTTAAAAGGTAAGCCTAAGCCATGGGGTGAAGGAGGCATGGACCACAGTTTGGGAACCTCTGCCTAAAGAATTAAAGAAAGTAAATACATGTAAACTTTTCTCTCTTACTGTTGTCCTTGCCATCCTCCTCGTGACTCTTCTCAATCTCATCCTTGTGATTCTCTTCTTCCACAACAACAGATGTTGGTAGGAGCCAATCAGCATGAATGAGGATTTATGTTGATTGTAGCACTGGAGACATAGGAGCCAGCAGGGAACGACTCCCCCCCCAAATAAGGGGACGATGACCCCTTGTGACCCAGCAGGACTACACTACTATGTGTATAGATGCAATTTTATAATTATTCATTATTATAATTTAAATAGAAATACATCTCACCATAGTGGTGAAAACTGTGAGCAAATGACCTGTGTGCCTCCTCAGTCTGTTGTCCAGGTGATAATGGTTAATGACCGACTTCAAGGCCCTTGCTCTTCCTTCTCAGGGTTCTCTATCTTTAAACCAGACTTGGATCAGCCCTTCAAACAGAAGATTCCCTTGAGATGGAGGACTTTCCTCTGACAGCTGTTCAAATAAACAACTGTCCTCTGCAGTATAGAGTTCACAGAACTCTAGCCACAAAATAAAGGTGAGGGGGAAGGCAATTTATGGTCCGCAACCCCGTCATTCTGCACCAAAGTATCTGTGGGCAATACTTCAGCCTGCTCTATTTTAGAGTACAGGAAAATGTATCCTAGGTCATTGGTGTACTCCCCTGTTTAGTTAAAGAAAAGGGACTTTTCGCATGCTCACCTCTACTTGTGCCAAATACACTTTGGCCTTTTTGTGCCTCTTCATATCTTTTTCTGGTGTCATCAGTAGGTGTGTTTAAGAGGGGGAGGAAAATTCAAAACAATTTTACAAAGTTCTAAAACTAAATAGTGTAGTATTTTTCTAGAAATGTGTGTGTAGGCACATGCATGTGCATAATGTAACAATGGCAAGTATATTTGTTTGCTCAGCAGCTTATAGAAGAGTAAAAGTAATAAGAACTATGCTTACAAATCCCCCCTTCTCTATTAGAAAATCAGATGGAATCAAGGAAAGGAAGCTACAAACCCCAGGGTCTATCATACAATATCAATATGCAGGACTGAATGACAAGAGATTTGCACCACCCCCCCCATTTCTGATACATAAATTGATAGGTCAATTAATTAGAGAGGTGAGATGGCTCAAAGAATTTTTAAAAACATCATAAATCATGATGAACAGTCATCACTTGTTTTGTTTATTTCAGAACTACATGTCCATCTTTAAAGTATTAAATAGTCATTAAGACTTAAAAGGTTAGGCAGTGAAGAAAAAGTCATGTTGATGTGCGGAAACTTGTAATTAAGACTGATCACGTCATCTTGCTTTTGCTTCTTCTGACTTTCTATCTTGCATACTAAGAGGCAACAAGGCATATGTTTCAAAACAGCTACAATTATAGCCCATCCTAAGCAAAAACCAGTTATATTAGCACACGTTCTACCCAGGCTATGGTCTGAAGGCACATAAGGCCAGCTCCCAGGTCTGGTAAGTGCCTGGATGAGAGACCGCCTGGGAACCATATGTAAGCTGCCTTGTGTTTCTATCATGAAAAGAAAGGCGGGGTATAAATGTAATAAAGAAAGAAAGAAAGAATTGTTCAGCTAGCAAACTGGAGAAGGCCAAAGCTCACTCCTATTACCCCTCCAGACCTGTTTGCCATTTCCCTGGCTTCAAAACCTTTACTGTGATGTCTCAGTAGAGCTTCTGCATGCAATGTCCTATGCATGTATGGCTAATATTTTATTTATTACATTTAATATTGTGATATTTATCACATACTTTGGAGGGGTCATAACTGTGTATTATATTGGGAATACACAACTGGACTCTATGGGTGGAATTCTACTAACTCATCCCATCAGTGCAAGGATGACCGCTAGTGCAACGGGACTTCCCTTCCTCTCCTCCACCTGCCCCTGCATGCTCCCAATGCCCTCCCCAAGTCTGCTCTGGTGAGTTAGGGGAACCCCTAGAACAAATTTAAGGGGCACATGGACAGAGAAGAGGGGGAAAGTCCCATCGTGCTAGTGGTAGGGATGGAAAGACCTTTCAGCTTTGCTTCTCTCAGTTTTCCAATCTTCAGTTCTCTATATTTCTGCAGGAATTTGCATTTTAAAAAAAAAAACCCTCATGAAAAATTTTCAGCATTTTAGTGTGAATTTCATTCACTAAGCACTTTTTTGTATGCAGTTTTGACTAACATAATGCATTTTTGTATGTTATTTTCTCTAATATGTTCATTTTTATGCACATTTTCCCTAATATATGCATTTCTGTAAACTTCTTTCATTAGAGATCTGCAGTGCAAAATTTGGATAAGTACAAATTTTGAAGTATGGCTATGTTTCAGTTCTCATATTGTTTTGGAAATTATGGATTTGATCAATTGAGCTTTAAATTAATTGAGTTTCTTCCCCATCCCAAGCTAGCGGTAATCCTCACGCTGACAGGAGCCTGACTTAGCACTACACGGCATACAACCATATGCCCATGTGCACCATTTAGGTGTGTCAGGTGCACAGAGAATGGAGACGGTGAATGAACAGAGATGTTCGTACTGTTATTTTGTATGCTACTACTTAACACACAGCGGGCAGTTTTTCAGTGCATGTTCAAAGATTGTGTTTGTAATTAATGCATTACCAACCCTGCTTCTGTGCATTTAATAGTAGCTTAACATGCCAACATTAGTTGGTTTTTAGCAAATAGGATTAAGCAAAAATGAGTAGTTATTAACCACTTTTTATGTAATAATTTTTTCTTTCAACTTGGTGTTTATTTTATTTTTTATATAACATATTTTAATTATCCTGGAAATTCAGTGCAGTAGTATAGGATTGCAGCATTAAATCAAAAGAAATAAAAAATCAGTGGTGCTTGCAAAAGGAAAACACACTCTCCAAATATTAGACCAAATGCTGATCAAATCAATGAGATGGCATCCAGAGAACTGGTGATTTTATCCAGATTGATGACTATTTTTATTGTAACACTGATGAGCAGCAAAGGCTTCTTTAATGGCTTTAACAGATGTGGCATCCCCAGGACTGCACACAGGCGTACTCTTGCCTAAGTGGGAGCTGTAATTATCTCATGTTTTTCAAAACCTCTGGCCTGCAATTGAGTTGTCACAGTCTCCCAGACACTGCTCCAGGCCCTGCAGATGGTACCCGTTTACACACTTGGGACATATCATTATGAGCATGTGTAAAGCACATGATTTCGACCAGGTTCCTGAAACCTAAAGCATGACACAGCCTTAAAAGGACATGCCTGATACAGGAGGATACATTTTATCTAAATGAAAGGTGAGGGGCAAATAATCAAAATCGACAAACTGCTGTATATAAATGAAAATGCCAAGCACATTGATCCTAGAGTCAATTTTATTAAGAATATGCCTCTCTCTCTCTCTCTCTCTCTCTCTCTCTCGTGTGTGTGTTTGTTTTAACACTTCTTCAACTGGATTTTAGAAAATCTTTCTTTCAGTGAGGTATGAACACACAAAAATTCCCATTTATCCACTAGACAATGAAAATCATAAAAGCGAAAGATTTATGTGCTTTGAAGAGAAACCAGAAAGCATATAATGTATATGATGTACAACTGTGGCAAATTAAGGCAATTAATAAAAAAACCAAACAAAAAAGACAATGAAAATTGTTAGCTTTTCCCAAAGGATGGTATATCTGACCTCTGGCTTTGTTTTATTTTAAAGGAAGAACTGCCAACACAAATATGGAATGCTTAATACTGTGCTTTTTGATTATTCTGTTCAATATAATTGGCTTCACAAACCTGACAGTGCCAATTAAAACTTGCTGGGAGTAACATCTTGCCAATCTGCTAAGAACTAAAAACAGTAACAGGCAGTCTTTTAGAGGCACTTCATATACACAAAGCTGCTTTTTGTGTAGAATGGGATGTTTCTGGAATCTGTGCTTGCACAAGGTGATGAAGTCTAGGCGTCTGTGCACTGACAACAAGCCAGCATCAGGGTTCAGCATGGTTGAGAATCTGGAGAGTGATGGGCATAGTGATGCTGTGCTTATGTGTAGCCTTTACAGGCAAGCTGCATGCTTGATTAAGGCTTGGGAGAAATTGAAATCGAGAAATTCGTCCATTCCTACCTAGAACAAGGTAGCCAATGTGGTTAGTACAGTGCTGAAATCCGTCCTACAAATTCTCAAGAGTTTTCTTCCTCTGTGAAAGAGGACTCCATTTTTCTGCCTCATTCTCTAGAATGTCAGTGGGTGCAGGATTTTGAGCTTACCTTACCACAGTGAGTTGGCCACGGGTGGTATATGTGTGTTTGTAGTTGGTGGATGAGGCCTTTGGGGACATTATAGCTGTGTCCCACTCCCATGATAATAGCTCTCCTGCTATGATGGAGAATGAGAGCCTCAGTGAAGGAGAATGAAACTGGCAAGGCCAGCCCTCTTCTTGTGAGTGCACAGGATTGAGGATTCTTGCTTTTCCCCCCTTACTCATATCTATTTAGAGTCCTCATATGTTAGACATTAGCTCACCTAAGCTTGCAGATTTCCAACAGCAGTCATGTGAGTAGGCAGATTTAAATAGTTGGAGACCCCACCCAAGAATTCTTCGGTCTTGGGGGTATCAGGAAATTAAATGGGGAGTCAAGGCAGTGGAATATTCTTACAATAATAATATAATAATAATCATTATTTGTATCTTGCACACTATAGCTATGAAATGTGCTCTAGGTAGCTCTAGCCATCATATCAGAAAGTAAGAATTTAAAATCATCATGAAGTAGATTGCTGAATACATTCACTTAACATCAATGTATAAAATCTTGAAGGTACAAAATCTCTTAGGTTACAATATGTGAAAGGACAAAGTCCAGACTCAAAATCTTGCTACAGAGCCAGAGTTACAAAGTACATAATCGTATAATATTATCTCTCACTATGAGATGACATGGGTGGAATGCACCACACCTGCAGTTCTTCAACCAGTCCAGAGAGATTGGTATAGTACCTTGTGGCATGGCTTTTTATGTTTTCTTATGAGCATTCTAGTGAATCTGGTTCCTCAGTCCAGTGAGTCATTCTGGTTGTTCATTCTGGTGTTCTCAGATACCTGAACCCACCATCCTCAATCCCCCGAAAGTCACAACAATCCACTGCCCTTTAAGGAATTCCTTATGTATAAGCAGAGATAAAGAGATAACTAAGAAAAGATTCACTACAACTGACACGGGAAACAAAAGAAAATGACAGGCTCTTATGTGAATAATAACAGCACTATGAAGCAGATAAAAGCCAATATGGCCCGGCCCAGAACAAAAGGTCGGTCTGAGGAAGAGGGAAACAATCCCTTAGAAGAGACTGACTCCTTGGGGAACATACAGATATCCTTTTGTGTTGAGGATACTTCTCTGGGGAGTGGAGGGATCCTAATAGTGGATGATTCGATCATTAGGAACAGAGATAGTGAGGAGTGTGATGGGCGTGCAGACGGCAGGGTAATTTGCCTGCCTGGTGAAAAGGTTGTGAATGTTGACTGTCATCTAGATAGCCTGGTAGATTGTATTGGGGAGGAGTCAGTGGTCATGGTGCATGTTGGTATCAATAACATGCAGAAATGTAGTTCTGAGGTCCTAGAAGCAAAATTTAGGTTGCTAGATGGGATGCTGAAAGCCAGGACCTCCAAGGTAGCTTTCTCTGAAATGCTACCGGTTCCACATGCAGGGTCAGCTAGACATACACACTTTGTAGTCTTCATGCATGGCTGAGATGATGGTGTTGTGAGGAGGGGTCTGCATGGATGGAACCAGACTGCTGGGGCTTAAAATCAAAAAGTTGGCAGAGCAGCTTTTAAACTGATTGAGGGGGAAAAGACAATGGGAGCTGAGGAGGATCCGGTTTGGAACAAATCTCCCCCCCCCCCGAGATGAAGACCAAAAAAAAAAAAGATGAAAAATTAAATGGGGTAGGCCTAGAACTAGGCATTGTGAGTGCAGAGGCACAGGATAGCAATTCAGAGAGGTCAAAGTACCACAGACCTAAACAAAAGTGCCAAAGACACTTGAAAAGAGACACTGCATGTACACTAATGCTAGAAGTCTCTGAGTCAAGATGGGAGAACTGGAGTGCTTGGTTTTAGAGGACAGCATTGATATAGTGAGCATAACAGAAACCTGGTGGAAAGGAGAAAACCAGTGGGACACAGCTAACCCTGGATATAAACCATACCAGAAGGATAGGGAAGGATGTATAGGAGGTGATGTCACTCTATACATGAAAGAGGGCATTGAATTCAGCAGGCTAGAAACCCCAAAAGAGGCAGACTCATACCAGGCCCCTACAGTAATTTAGTACTAGGGACATTCTATCTTCCCCCCCTTGTCAAAATACTCAGGGAGATCTCGAAATGAAAAATAAAATCAAGGAAGTATCCAAACTAGGAAATGTTGTAGGAATGGGTAACTTCAACAACCCTGACATAGTCTGGCTACATATGTGTTTCCAGTTACGACAAAGAGATAAAATTTCTAGATATCCTAGATGACTGCCCTAGAACAATTGGTCATGGAACCAACCAGAGGGACAGTGATCCTGAACTTAATCTTAAATGGCATCTAGGACCTGGTGCAAGATGTAAGTGTTGTCATACCGATTAGGAATAGTGACCATAGTGCTATTAAATTAAACATACATGTAAATAGCCAATTGCCAGTCCAATCCAACATGGTCATATCTGACTTCAAAAGAGGAAACTTTCCCAAAATGAGGGGACTGATAAAAAGAAAGTTGAAAAGCAAAGTCCAGAGGATCAAATCACTTCAAAATGCTTGGGAGTTGTTTAAAAACACAGTATTAGAAGCTCAGCTAGAGTGTATACCACAGATCAGGAAAGGTGCCACCAGGGCTAAGAGGATACCAGTGTGGTTAACAAGCAGAGTCAAAGATACTATTAGAGGCAAGAAACCTCCTTCAAAAAATGGAAGTCTTGTTCAAATAAGGAGAATAAAAAGGAATAAACTTTGGTAAAAAAATGCAAGCAGACAATAAGGGGTGTTAAAAGGAATTTGAGGAGAACATTGCTAAAACATGGAGACCAACAACAAAGAATTATTTAAATACATTCAAAGCAGGAAACCTGGGGAGTCGGTTGGACCTTTGGATGACAAGGGAGTCAAAGGTGTGCTAAAGCAGGATAAGGAGATTGCAGAGAAATTAAATTAATGTTTTCATTTCACAGTGGATGATATAGGGCAGATCCTTTTGTCTCAACTAACTTTTGCAGGAAGGAAGTCTAAGGAACTGAGGAACATAATGGTAGTGAGAGACAACATTCTAGGCTTAATAAACAAAATAACAACTGACAAATTGCCAGGTCTGGATGGCATCCACCCAGGAATTCTCAAAGAAGTACGTGAAACTGCTGACCTTCTAACAAAGATATGTAACTTGTCCCTCAGATCCGCCTCCATACCCATGGACTGGAAACTGGCCAATGTAACACCAATCTTTGAAAAGGGATCGGGGGGGGGGGAGGTCCTGGAAATTACGGGCCGGTTAGCTTAATGTCTGTCCCAGGAAAACTGGTGGAAAGTATTGTTAAAGATAAAATAACCAAGCATTTAGAAGAACGAGGCCTGTTGAAGCAGTACCAGCATGGCTTTTGCAAGGGTAAGTCCAGCCTCACCTAAATTTCTTTGAGTGTCAACAAGCATATAGACAGAGGTGATCCACTTGGCATAGTGTACCTGGACTTTCAAAAATCTTTCAATGAGATACCTTACCAAAGACTCCTGAGTAAGCTTAGCAGTCATGGAATAGGAGGAGAGGCCCCCTTGTGGATCTGGAACTGGCTAGGAAGTAGAAAGCAAAGAGTAGGAATAAATGAACAGTTCTCCCAATGGAGGGATGCAAAAAGTCTAGTGCCCCAAGGATTGGTATTGGGACCTGTGCTTTTGAACTTGTTCATAAATGATCTAGAGTTAGAGGAGAACAGCAAGGTGGCTAAGCTTACTGATGATACTAAATTTTTTGGAGTTGTTACAACAAAACGGGATTGTGAAGAGCTCCAGAAGGACCTCTCCAAATTGAGTGAATGGCCAGTAAAATAGCAAATGCAATTCAGTGTAAACAAGTGTAAAGTGATGCATATTGGAGCACAAAATCTTAATTTCACATATACGCTCATGGGGTCTGAACTGGCAGTGACTGACCAGAAATGAGACCTTGCAATTGTGGTGGATAACTCAATGCAGATGTCGACCCAGTGTGCGGCAGCTGTGAAAAAGGCAAATTCCAAGCTAGGAATCATTAGGAAAGGTATTGAAAATAAAACTGCCAATATCATAATGCCATTATAGAAATCCATGGTGTGACTGCATTTGGAATATGTGTACAGTTCTGGTCGCCTCACCTCAGAAACAATATTGTAAAGTTGGAAAAGAATCAGAAAAGGGCAACCAGAATGATCAAGGGGATAGAGTGACTCCCCTATGAGGAAAGGTTGTAGCATTTGGGGCTTTTTAGTTTAGACAAAAGGTGAGTAAGAGCTGACATGATAGAAGTATATAAATTTATGTATGGCATGGAGAAAGTGGATAGAGAAAAGTTTTTCCCCTCTCTCATAACAACTCATGGATATCCATTGAAGCTGAATGTTGGAAAATTCAAGACAGACAACAGAAAGTACTTCTTCACACCACACAGAAATGATGGAACTCACTCTCACAGGAGGCAGTGATGGCCACCAGCTTGCATGGTTTTAAAATAGGATTAGCCAAATTCATGGAGGATAAGGCTATCAGGGCTACTAGCCATGATGGCTCTGTTCTGCCTCTATAGTCGGCGATGATATGCTTCCGAATACCCGTTGCTGGAGAGTGCTTGTGACAGATTTGCTCTGTTCAGGATAGAAGTCTGAGCATGCTGTCTTTGTAGCAGGCTGTGAGCCTGGCAGTTAAGCTGCACCTTAGCTTTCCCTGAAGCAGATGCCACATCAAAGGGGAGAGAGTTAGTCCTCCTTCCTTGTATTAGCACACAGGGAATTTAGGATTTGGGAACAAGTGTTCAGACAGATAAGATCAGTTAAACAAGTTTCCTTTACTTATAAAACTATTTAAACGTTCCATAAGAAAGAATAAAAGTTAACCACCATAGAATCAAAATAAAAGCAAGTTCCGCATTACAAAACTTTAAGCATAACAGATCTAACATTCTGATATGTAGCATAGATGCAACCTATTTGATGCAGAGCTGAGGTGTCTTGCTTAGTTATAAGGATCTTACAAGGCTATCTGGGGATGCAAGCATTAGTGAGCCTCTCCTAGGAGAAGACTGATTTGATACTAAAATGCAAGAATATACTCAATTTCCTTTATCACAAATTAATGAAACATTCTTAGCTTAATTGCTGCTTATCACAATTGTCAGAGAAACATTAACTGCTCTAAAATATAACAAGATGGTACATTCCTCAATATATCTCAGTACACGAAAGAAATTTCAGCTGTAGAATAACTTATTAAATCTCTTAGACATGAGAAGCTATCTAGTATGCATCTGAACCCCCCTCTAAGATGTACACCTCAATCTGGTGACGGGGTTTGAGAGTGTTGAAGAAGCTGAGAGCAATGCCATCAGGAGTCTAGACCAAGAGGCTAGACTCCTAGCAGGGGCACCCATGGCGGAATGGTCAAAGCTGAGACACCAGACTAAGATGCATCCAAACTCAGAAGAAGGCAATGGTAAATCACCTCTGAATAACTCTTACCACGAAAACCCTATGAACAGAGTATCCAAAATGCGACACGAGATAGCGCTGGAAGATGAGATCCCCAGGTCAGAAGGCACTCACCAAGCTACTGGGGAAGAACAAAGGACAAGTACGAGTAGCGCTGTGACTAATGAGGCAGCTGGGTCAAAGCCGAAAGGAAGCCCAGAGGCTGATGCGCACAGACGCAAAAGGAGAGTCCGGAGTTGTATGATGCACACAATAGGAACATGGAATATGAGAAGCATGAACCAGCGAAAGTTAGAAATTGTCAAGCAAGAAATGGAATGTATCAACATTACAATACTTGGCATGAGTAAATTAAAATGGACGAGAATGGGACATTTTCAGTCAAGGAACTACAAAATATTTTATGCAGGAAATGAGAAATTAAGAAGAAACAGGGTTGCTTTAATAGTGAGAAGTGATGTAGCAAAAACAATTAAGAGCTATAATGCAAGGTCTGAGCGAGATATCAATGAGATTTAACAGGAAACCTATTAACATAACCATCATCCAAGTCTACCCTCCAATGGCAAATGCAGAATTGGAGAAATTTTACACAAAAATACAGGAAGAAATCGATCACACACCAAAACAAGATGTGCTGATAATCATGGGGGACTGGAATGCAAAAGCAGGAAACAGAGAAGGAACTGTTGTAAAATGGGACTTAGGAGATAGAAATGAAGCAGGAGAAAGACTTATTGAATTCTGTGAAGCCAATAATTTGTTTCTTGCAAACACATTTTTTAAGCAACCAGAAAGATGACTGTACACATGGACATCACCAAATGGTCAATATAGGAATCAAATTGATTATATAATTGGTAGCAGAAGATGGAGAAGTTCCATATTTTCTGCGAAAACAAGACCAGGAGCAGACTGCGGTAGAGATAATGAACTGGTCATATCGAAAATCAGAGGAAAGCTAAAGAAGAACAACAAAGCACTCATAATGCCAAAATACAATTTATATAACATCCCAGAAGAATATAAAGATCAGATTTGAGTCTTTACACTTAGTTGACAGAGAACCAGAAGAACTATGGAGTGATGTCAGAGACATTATCAGGGAGAAATGCAAAAAGACCATACCTCTAGTTAAAAAGAGAGAAAGACTTCAATGGATGACTGACAAAACTCTTAAAATGGTTAAAGAAGGAAAGCAAAAGCAAAAGGAGATAGAAACACAGTTAGAACTCTAAATGCAACAATACAGTGACTAGTACGTAGGGACAAAGAGAACTATTACAATAGTTCTTGTATAGAAATAGAAGAGGATAACAAAAAGGGTAGAACAAGAGCCCTATTCCAAAAGTTTAGAGAAATTAAAGAGAAATGTAAACCAAGGGTAGGGATACTGAATAATCAAAAAGGGAACACACTGACTGACTGAGATGAAATAAAAGGAAGATGGAAGCAGTACACTGAAGAACTCTATAAAAGAGATGCCAGGATGACAGACTCATTCATGGAGGAACCGTATGATGAAGAACCAGAAATTTTAGAATGTGAGGTGAAAGCTGCTCTTAAAATATTTGGAAGAAACAAATCTCCAGGAACAGATGGCATACCAACAGAGTTGCTACAAGCTACTGAGACTGAATATGTCCAAATTTTGACAAAAATTTGTCAACAAATATGGAAAACTAAACAATGGCCCACAGACTGGAAGCGTTCAATATACATCCTAATTCCAAAGAAAGGGGATCCCAGGGAATGCAGTAATTATTGAACTATTGCCTTAATATCCCATGCAAGTAAAGTAATGCTCAAGATTCTGCAACAAAGGCTCCTACCAGATATGGAGCAAGAAATGCCAGATGGCCAAGCTGGATTTAGAAAGGGAAGAGGCACCAGAGATCATATTGCAAACATACGTTGGATAATGGAAAAGACCAAGGAATTTCAGAAGGAAACCACCTTGTGCTTTATAGATTACAGCAAAGCCTTTGACTGTGTAGATCATGAAAAATGATGGAATGCTTTAAAAGAACTGGGGGTGCCACAGCATCTGATTGTCCTGATGCACAATCATTACTCTGGACAAGAGGCTACTGTAAGGACACAATACGGAGAAACTGATAGGTTCCCAGTCGGAAAGGGTGTGAGACAGGGGTGTATTTTATCACCCTAGTTGTTTAATGTTTAAGCAGAACATATCATATGGAAATGTTTAAGCAGAACATATCATACGGAAAGCGGGATTGGATCAAGATGAAGGAGGTGTGAAAACTGGAGGGAGAAATATCAATAATTTAAGATATGCAGATGATACCATACTACTAGCAGAAACCAGTAATGATTTGAAATGAATGCTGATGAAAGTTACAGAGGAAAGCACAAAAGCAGGACTACAGCTGAACATCAAGAAGACTAAAGTAATGACAACAGAAGATTTCTGTAATTCTAAAGTTGACAATGAGGACATTGAACTTCAATACCTTGGCACAGTCATTAACCAAAATGGAAACAATAGTCAAGAAATCAGAAGAAGGCTAGGACTGGGGAGGGCAGCTATGAGAGAACTAGAAAAGGTCCTCAAATGCAATGATGTATCTCTGAACACTAAAGTCAGTATCGTTCAGACCATGGCATTCCCGATTTCTATGTATGGATGTGAAAATTGGACAGTGAAAAAGGCAGATAAGAGAAAAATCAGCTCATTTAAAATGTGGTGTTGGAGGAGAGCTTTCTGCATACCATGGACTGCAAAAAAGACAAATAATTGGATGTTAGAACAAATTAAACCAGAACTGTCACTAGAAGCTAAAATAATGAAACTGAGGTTATCATACTTTGGACTCATCAAGAGAAGACATGATTCACTAGAAAAGACAATAATGCTGGGAAAAACAGAAGGGAGTAGAAAAAGAGGAAGGCCAAACAAGAGATGGATTGATTCCATAAAAGAAGCCACAGACCTGAACTTACAAGATCTGAACAGGGTGGTTCACGACAGATGCTATTGGAGGTTGCTGATTCATGAAATGGAAATGGACTGCCTTCAAGTCGATCCCGACTTATGGTGTCCCTATGAATAGGGATTTCATGGTAAGTGGTATTCAGAGGGGGTTTATCATTGCCTCCTTCTGAGGCTAGTCCTCCCCAGCTGGCTAGAGCCTGCTCATGTTGCCACAGCTGCACAAACCATCCCGTTCCTTGTCAGTAACTGCCAGCTGGGGGGCAACTAGGCTCGTTGGGACTATGCAGCTTTCCCACGGCTGCACAGGTGGCAGGTCACGTAACCCCTGAGCCACTCCCTGTGGGGGTGATCTTTAGCTGGCCCTTTACACCCAGGAGACACGAGCAGGGATTTGAACTCACAGACTCTGGACTCCCACTCAGGCTCTCCTCCCCACTGTGCTATACCAGCTGTTCCCACTGATTCATAGGGTTGCCATAAGTCATAATTGACTTGAAGGCACATAATAAAAACAACTACAATGCATCTGAACATACAAAGAAATTATCATTCCAGGAATACTTTTCAATGTATATACAAACAATTATCTGACTAAGTGTAACCACTTTATTTACAATATAGGTAATTCATGGCCTTATTAACAGTGTGATTTAATTACTCTTAATTGTTGGTAGTTACTCTAAGATTTTATGTCTTGGAGATAAGCTTGAAGTTTATGGTTTTATGGCTGTAGATGTTTTAGTGTGGCACCAAAGGTGTTCTGGTTTCTATCAGATGCCATGATGATGGGCCCATCATGAATAGACAAAAGGATGACTATTCCCTGTGTATCAGAATTAATTGTGCCCCATTTGGGTGAGGTCAACTATTAATATGAATATTAGCTCTGAATTGTCCGTCGTCTCTGGGTCCAGCTAGGTTAGAAGTGGGAACTTTTGCCACATGCTCTTGCACTCAGGTCCTGCTTTCCCATGAGCATCTGGTTGGCCACTGTGAAAACAAAGTGCTGGACTAGATGGGCCACTGGCCTGATCCAGTAGGCTCTTCTTGTGTTCTTATGTGTTTTTTTCCCCAGAAAACATTTCTCCAGCACTATGGATTCTCCCTGGCTGGCCACACTTCCTGATCTGAAAAAGCCCCAAGGGAGGAGTCAGGTCATGGCATCTTCCCTTAGGTTTTAATTGAAGAGTGGGTACCCAAGAACAAAGTGACCCAGGTGACTAAGTGAAGATCGCTGATGAGAAGATTTGGCGAATAAAATAAAGGATACTCAAAAATAAGGTAAACATGGCACAACATGACACAAACTCTGCAGCCCATGGAAAATTTCTATCCCCTTTGATAATTTGTGAATGAAATTTCTTTTTTCATTAATTTATGGAGATTTTCATTCATTGATGGTTGATGTTCTTTTAAAATGCTGGAGAAATTTTCAGCACATCACGATTCCAGATGTTGTACTCCAACTCCCATCAGTCCCAGGCAGCACAGCCAACGGTCAGTTATGATGGGAGTTATAGTCCATTGGCAATCCCTACCTTAGACCCTCATGGTAAGGAGCCACTAATCACAAGCCAGAAGAGCAGCTATAGGGAGCTTGCTTTCTCTCTCTCTGCTGAAAAGACCACTCTCCTCCAATTGCCCTGGAACTGTAAAGGGAGGCAGACGCTGGCTTCTGCCAGAGGACCAAGGGCTGCTATGTAGGTGTGAGTTCTCTTGTTTCTTTTGTATGATTGCAATCTGTTGTGGGCTGCCTTGAGGCTCCTCTGTTCAAAAGGCTGGGTATAAATCTTCAACATTAATAAACTTATGTGTGAAAGGAAAATATATGACTGAAGTGACAGCACATCATAAACATATGCCTGGCAACCTTTTTTTTTATGGAGCTGCTCAGGTGTGTGTTTACCATGTATTTTTTTTAGAGTCATGTCATTATCTATTTGCTACAGTGCTTCATGTGGGGCTGCCCTTGGGCCTGATTCGGAAGCTCCAGCTGGTGAAGAATGTGGCAGCCATACTGCTGATAGGGGTATATGGCTGACAACATGAGACACCATTGTTAAAACATCTGTGCTGGTTGCCCATCTACTACTGAGCCAAGTTCAAGGTCCTTATATAATTTGCAAAGCCCTTAACTTCAGTCCACGGCCACCTGAACCGTTGTATCTCAGCTCAGTCACTGGATTCCTATCACTGGTCGTCTCCCGAGTTGGCGAGGCTCATTTGACATCAACAAGAATTCGAGCCTTCAGCGTCATTGACCAAGCCCTGTGCAACACTCTGCCAATAGAGATTCAGGAGGCGCCTTGTGTTCTGACTTTAAAACGCCTGCTGAAAACTTCTGTGCTGCTTGGATTACGCAGGCAACTGAGAAGACTTCTTTCTGCAGTAGTTAATGATTTCTGATTTTAAAATTTTACATGATTTTATTGTGTATGTAGATGTGATTGTTGTAAACTGCTTTGTTTTTTGATGAATAGCAGTATACAAATATTTTTATAAACAAATATAGTGGTCCACCTAGAACTCGCATTGGCTTGTAATGTGTGAAGTGTTCCATTCCACTACCATTCCACATTAACAACTTTGGCACCAGAAGGGCTAAGCTTTTGTCTTAAAGTAAAAAGTATAATATTGGACAACATCACCCATATCACGTGTGAACTGGGATCCTTGTACCCATTCAAGACATCAACTGGAGGTCTCTTTTGTAAAAATTTGGTGTGCTGTTCAACATTTTTTTAAAAATCAGTTTAACTAGTTATAGAGAATCTACATGCCAGACTGATCATGTTTTGGAAGGTAACTTGCCCTCAAATCAGAAGACAGTTTATCAAATTACCATGGCAGCCAAAACAAAAGATTTGTGGCTTTATGTTGCTATTTACTGTGAAATTTGCCTTTCAGCTTGATGGACTGACAGGCATTTCAGCCTGTTTTCAAAGGCATTGGTTACAGTTTGTATATGCACATCACAAGCAAACACAAAGACTTGATCCAAAAATGATGGACATTAATAAATAGTCCTTAGAACAGAGTGTGTGGTCGACCTCCAACCTTTTGATCCTCCCTCTTGCAGATTTTTTTAAACAAACTTTGATGGGCGAATCAAATTCTTTTTTAAAAAAACCAAGTGATAAAGTAATATTTTAATCCTCTGTCTTCCCAGTAAGGTTTACTGTTGACATTCTGGTTATGACCCAGACTACAGAGGTGGAATCCACTACTTATTTCTCTAATATATTATGTAAATGAATGGACTGCCTTCAAGTCGATTCCGACTTATGGTGACCCTATGAATAGGGTTTTCATGACAAGCAGTATTCAGAGGGGGTTTATCATTGCCTTCCTCTGAGGCTGAGAGGCAGTGACTGGCCCAAGGTCACCCAGTGAGCTTCATGGCTGTGTGGGGATTCGAACCCTAGTGTCCCAGGTTGTAGTCCAACACTCTAACCACTACGCCACACTGGCTCTCAATATATTATGTATGCCCCTTTAAACATCTGAATTAACTGTTAAAACTAGACATACTGTTAAACTTGTGTAAAGGTGCTGGCTCTTGCTTTCAATCCTGCTTGTGTGAACTTCCCACAGGATGCTGGACTAGATGGCCCATTTGCCCTATCCAGCAGGGCTCTTCATATATCTAATTATCTTACATTCTGTAATTGGCCGGCAAAAAAGAAAATATCAATTTCTGTGACAGAGATGAAGGGATTTGCATTTCCAAGGGAATTATTCTTGTCATTCTTTTTTCTTTTGTTTGAAATTTGACACGATCATATTTGTTTCTTCTCTCCCTCCAAAGAGCTGAAGGTGGCATGTTGTTATCCTTACAATAACCCTGTGCAGTAGGTTAGGCTGAGAGTTGCTGAGGGGCCCAAGGTGACCCAGTGAGCTTCATGGGGATCTGACTCTGGATCTCCCTAGTTCTAGTCTGAAACTCTAACCACCACACCCAGTTGGCTTCCAGTGTATCCTTGAGTCTTGAATTTAGCAAACATTGATGATATTGGTCATTAATCTTCAGTGATTAAGATAATATGGTGCTGAAAGCTTTTTGTCTTTTAAAATGCAAAAAATTATCATAAGATTATCTGGTTGATTACTTTTCCATGCCAGGTACTGCTAATGTTTGAGAACTATAATGTGTATTTTTGCCTTCATTCAATAAGGACTATTCCAGATACAATTTGCTGGCCTTCCACATCTGTTGAGTACATGCTAGTCTGCTATACAAAATGTTATCAAGAACTGTCACAGGAGGTAAAACTTTCATTTAAGCTATGGAGCTGGCTTGAGCAGCGTGGAGAACTGTAGCTCTCCAGATGTTGTCGGACTTCACTTACCATGAACCCCACCTAGCACAGCCAGTGGTCATGGGTGATGAGAGTTGTAGTCCAGCAATATCTGGAGAGCCACCAGTTCCTCATCCCTGGGCTAAAGCTATGACTGTGGGATTCCAGAAGTGTGCACTTTACCTGCCATCTTGTGCTGACTCAGCATGATGAATGGGGAAGAAGATCCATTGGTTCTTAACCCTCATCCACACAAACTCCTTATTGGCTGCATAGGCTGTTTTGATTGGACTATATTTTTTGGGGAGAGTGACCAATCAGGGCACAGCAGCAGCTGATATAATTCTGCATTCATTTACCCTAGCTATTATGTTTGATAACGGGGATTAGAATCTGGACAAAGCCATTTTACTTTTAATACTCTACATATTTTATCCCAAATTTTATGCTAGACTTTTTCTTCTTGTGTTGTGTCACTTTATGACCTACTCCATGAGTAGTAGCTAGGGAGGCTCTTTCATGAGAGATTTATTTGATTTAAAATATTTATATCCCACCCTTCATCTATAGAAATCATGAAATAAACAACAATACATACTAAAATATACCACCCAACATTTAGAGCCTCTAAAAATAATAGATCAGTTTAAACAATCATCAAACTTACGGATGAAAGTGATCAGCTTGTCAACAGGAATCAAATGATATGACAGCCAGTCAGTCTCCATCTCCATGTTCCTTTCTGTTTCCTTTTGCCAAAGATATCTCATGTGTGTAGAAGATCCAGCACCTGGAGGTCCCAGAGCAGTGGAGGTCCCAGCTCAGTGACAGGGGACTTTTTTGCATGCAGATGGTCCCAATTTCAATTCCCAGCATCTTCACTTCAAAGGATTAGGCAATGGGTAGCTGTCTAAAATCCTGGAGAGCTGCTGCCAATCAGATTAGGAAACACTCATCTACACGGACCAATGGTCTGACTCAATAGAAGGCAGCTTCATATGTTAATTTCTCCTGTGGAGGCAGTGGGTGACAGAAGCTGCATTTCATGAATGGGCAGGAAGAGGAGGAGGAGCTAGCATGGTCAATGACATCTTTGGTCCATGTTAGTGCTGGGCATTGTTGGCCATCCAACAGTTGGGTATGAGCATGTTGCTGGCCTAGCAATGCCTATTGATAAGGGAGTAGTTCTCCATTCCTGTCTGGTTGCTACTTAGTGAAGGCAGTTGAGTATTACTTTCTGCTCCTTGAACAGGCCATCCCTGCCTCAGTAGGCCACTCTGAGAACCATTAGATACTCCTATTGCCAACTCAGGACCAAGGATGTTGTGAGGATGAAGTGGAGGCTGTGTAAATACCAGAAGCGGGTAGTGGGGAGAGGTAGTAGAGTGCACCTAGCCTCCCATCACCTGCATCACTACACTTACTGGGGGAACCAGGCAGTGGTGAGACCAGTGCTATCTGGGAGCACCAGCAGTAGGAGCACTGGATTGGCTCCACCGGTAGACTCACACAGCACCAGCCTCCCTGCTGCTTTGCCCTTCCTGGTAAGAACAATGACAATGCTGATGGGAGGCCAGGTGCACACCCCCTCCCCTCCCCTGCCCTCTGGCCGATTCTAGAAAATACTATTTTTAGGAAGTTCTCTGGGCCGCCACCCTCTTTCCCTTCCTCAGAATATCTCCCTCTAAAACTAGTTGCAGATCAGTGTTTGAATGGCTGCCCCTAGAGATGCATAAGACATACTTCAGCTTTCTGTTATTCTTTGCTTCTTCATGCCCCATTGCTGTCACTATACCAAACATGAGTGGCTAGATTCAGTTAAGAAGTAGCTGCCTTAGCATTGCCAAGTGACCTTAGCTCAGGTTTTCCTTCCCAGGTCCAGGCCAAATGGCTTTTCTAAATTGGGCTGAAGCAAACAAACAGATAAACAAACAAAAACCCAGTAATGTGATCACATGTCCAATAAGGCTGCTTCAACATCTCCTGCAGAGTTTCTGAGGACTCCAATAAACAGATTGTCCTTACATGTGAATTAAGAACCAAGCTAGTTTCTTGTTTTGTCTTGTCTCCTTGAAGTTAAATAGGTGTGGAAGGAAAATGAGACATAGCATTTCCAATCCAAATTGCACAGGGAACTCTGTGTATTCAGAATTTAATTACTTGAGTTAAAAACTGGAATTTGTCCAGGGTGTGGATTAATGGCCCCTTACCCTTTTATAGAGAGCTGTAGGATTTTCACTTCTGAGGTGATCAGGATTTCAGTTAAATATGCCTCTTGCAAGAGACTACTTTGTATAAAAGATGGAAACTTCGCAAAAGTACATTGTATATCTTCACATATGGAAAATATCTAAGGGTCTAATCAATCTGCCTGAATCTTGCCACAGTGTATCATTTGAGAATGATCTTGCTTTTTCTTGGCCAGAGGAGGTAGCCATGCATTTATCTTTCACAGGCAATCTTTGCCTTTCAGGAAACGAAGGGATCAACACACACAGAACTACACAATGAAAAGTTAGAGACCTCATGGACAGAACTACACAATTAATGCTTATTTCCGTCACCCCAACATGAGAGAAGTTGATCAAATGCAGATGCATCAATCATGGTCGCAGACACATAAATCATGATCACATGAAACTTGAATCTTTAATTCTGCATTTGATGATTTTTTATTGTTCTGTCCAAACTTGATAGGGTCAGATCACAGTGGGAGCACCAGAGGCCAACCACTCTCTTGTCAAGCTTAATACAGCAATTTAAAACTCAGTGTGAGGCTTGGTGAAGTCACCTCCTATCTCAGATGTGAATTTAATGGCTTCTGTCTCGCACTCTCTTGTTAAAGCACTCTTTTTGATGGGTATGGTAAGGAGTGACTATAACAATAGCACCCATTCAGCTAGAGCAACACTTTTTGTAAAAGATTTGTTCCTGTAGTTGGTAATTAGGCAATGAACTTGGTTGTCTTGCTATTAAAAAAAAGGAAGGGGGAGGGAGCGATAATCTTTACAAGGGCAGGCTGGGCTGTTAGCAACTTGGCAGTCTTGACGCACAGTGAGCAAAACAGCTGTTCAGGTCCCATAGCCTTTATGGGCTTTAACTGGAGCAGAAGGATTAACAGAATTAGGGGGTTTGCCGAAACAAGATGGAAATTTTCCATTGGAAAGGAGCTTGAAATGGAACATTAAATGAAAGTATAAATCAACATTTTGTGTGGCTGGGGGAGAAAAATGCATCATCTTGCAACAGAGTGCTGCTAAGTGTGCAGAAGCGTGCCAAAATCCCAGCAAAAGCCTAGTCCTGTTCAAGCTCAGTCCAGGCAGTTTGGATAAACTATCAGGGAGAGTTCTGATTTTGCTGTATGGTGGATAAATAAGCAAGGGTGGTCGATGAGGTAGAATTATTGCAGGGTCAGACTCGAGGGGGTCTGGGGAGTTTGCTAAGAACATTTGAGAACAGCATAAGGGGCTGTTTTATATTGAGCAACAGCGCCAAGACTGGAGACAGGGCTCTGAGATCACTGGCAATGCTGTACACATGGATTGTGACATCAGCATCTGAAACGTCAGCAAACTCAATCAAACAAGTGGGGAGCTGTGATAATTCTCAGAATGCAGTTGTCTCCTTTGCCCATTGTAACGGCACACACAACTTTTTCTTAACACACTCACATACACATACACATACACAAGCAATCACCTTCTCTCACACATGTACAGGCAACAACTTCTACCCTGGGAGCTTGTGGAAAGGTGCAGTGTAAATCCCTAAACTACAGAACACATACACATATTTTCTGTTCTTCTCTCTCACACACTGTGTGGATTAGACACTTCTTCTCTTTCACATACATAGCACTTAGCAAGAGTTAGAAATAGATGAGAAGGCCGGGCCAAGAAGTACATACCATCAGCTCCTGACACGACCATCAATGACCTGAGAGAACTGTTGGGAAGTCTCCTTCACCTTTCTTGCAGGGTCAGCTGTCAGTAGGCAGAGGGCAGCAATTGCCACAGGAAGCAGATACTGAAGACCAGAGGTGTAAGTCCTCCCAGCTGTTCCTCCATTCCCTTTTTTTGTGGAACAGACTCATGTGTACCACAGGGCTGCCATACACTCCCTAAACTGAGGTGCACTTCTGAGTGGAAACAGATACAGTGAAGGGTTGGGGTTACAATGACATGGCTTCCACTAATCCTCTGGTCACTGGGCTAATGCATAAACAACCTTACTTAATTGTGATTAGTTTTATTTTGGAATTAGAGCCAGCTTTTTAACTGGTGGCAGTAGGATAGGTTGAAAGGAAAGTTTGATCTGTTAGGTGTTAGAACATGCCCGAAGAGAGATTGTCACATTCAAAAAAGGGATAATTCAGCATGGATTATTTTGTGATGTCATGCTATTTGGAAGCAAGAGTGCAATGCCAGCAGTTGCTGAAGAGGTTCTTAGCTTTTGTTTGATTTTGTTAATAGAACCATCGTTTGCAGGTCATGGGGAGTAATAGTTCAACTTGATCCTGCATGAGTCAGATTTCCTCTGGAGGACTGTGTCCAGTTCTGGATGTCACACTTTAAGAAGAATAGAGGCAAACTAGAACAGGTTTCAGAGAATGACAACAAAGATGGTCATGGGTATGGAAGACAAGTCCTATGAAGAAAGGTTGAAGGCTGGAGAAAAGAAGGCTGAGCGAGGAGGGGGCACACAATAGCACTTTTCAAATATCTGAAGGGCTGCCATATAGAAGAGAGCAAAGACTTGGGTCACTTCCAGATGTCCTGTTTACTGAGCATTCATCCTGGTGTGTTTTCAGGAAGTTGTCTGTTGTTTAATGAACATTCATTGTGATTTGTTGGTGGGGAGGTTAGATGACCTTGACCACACTTTCCATGGCACTTTGATGTCATTTTCCTTATTGCAAAAAATCCCATCTTTTGGGGAAGTGGGTTTGTTCCACAACACCTCCCAATCAATTGCACAACCAAAATTCGCCAGCACATGACTGAATCCCACCCAAAATAGTGACAATCTGGGAGTACTCTTGTTCTCTGCTGCTCAAGAAGGCAGGACTAGACTTCAATTACAGGAAGGCGAACATTAGGGGAAATTTCTAAACTGTAAGAGCAGTTTGACAATGGAGCCAATTACTTAGAGCAGCCTTTCCCGTCCTTTGGGTCCCCAGATTTTGTTGGACTACAAGTCCCATCAGCCCTAGCCAGTATGGCCAATTATCAGGAATGATAAGAATTGTACTCAAGCAACATCTGGGGACCCAAAGGGTTTTGAAAGGCTGACCTAGAGATATGGAGGGCTGTTGTTCACTGGGGACCTTCAAGGAGAGGCTGGAGAGTACCTGCTGAAGATGCTTTAGTTTTAGATTTCCCCTATCAAGCAGGAGCTTGGACCAGATGACCCTACAAGACTCCCTCCTATGCTGTGTGTTTTTGTGATTTGACTGAATGTGGTCAATTATAGGAAGCTGCCTTATACTGAGTCAGGTTATTGGTCCATCTAGCTCAGTATTGTCTGCACTGACTGGCAGCAATCCAGGGATTTCAGACAGAAATCCCACCCAGTCCTATCTGGAGATGCTGGGGATTGAACTTGGGACCTCCTGCCTGCTCTATCACTGAGCTATAGCCCTTCCCAATTATTTCTAACTATGGAGAAGAGAATGAGCAAGCAGTGAGAAAATGTCTGCCTACCCATGGCAAAGAAGGTTTACAGTTCTGGAGAAAGAATGGTGAGTTCCAAAGTTTTGATTTCTTGCCCTTCCACTGTAATAAATATGAGATTTTGAACACTTTCTCTCAAACTCATCTCAGATTCCTCAGAACAGAAGGTCCTGATTAAGCAGAGATGTAGATGCAGTTTAGTAGATCAAGTGATCCTCTGGAATGTGTATAGCCAGATACAGTTTCTAGTTTTCTTTCGCTCACTGTTTTCCATGAGTTTAAGCAATGTCAACAGCTACCTGATGCTAGTGTTGAGTTGCTCTCTTTGTTATAGGATAAGGTTAGGGCTATGCATTACCAAAAAAAAAAAAAAAAAGGGAAATGCACACCCAAAAAGGGGGAGATGTGCACAGAAATCACAGGTATGCATAAAATCTGTACATGCTAATTTATAGGTACAGCCAGTGCTTTTTTAGGGGGAAAAAGTTGATAATCATATGATGATTCACTAACAGGCAAAAAAACCTTGCAGTTTAAGAACGTACCTATAGCCCACAGATATTATTATTATTTATTATTATTTATTACATTTGTATACCACCCCATAGCCAAAGCTCTCTGGGCAGTTTACAATTAAAAACATTAAAAACAAATATACAAATATAAAAACACTTAAAAAAAACAATTTGAGGGAGATTCCTGCCTGGCCAGCTCTGCACCTTGAACACAAGCCCATCTGTCTGTTCAAGAACATGAAGGACAGTCTAGCAGCAAAAATGGATCGCTCTCTTCCCTCCACCCTCAAAGGCAGCACTCTTTCTCATCCATTTCAACCAGAGGCTGGTGGTGAGGCTCCCCTTCAGTTTGATATTTCTATCAAACTTTAAAAAGCAGGGAAATTGGGCAGCTATAGTGAATGCACCAGAGGAGCGGGAGACCTGACCTCTCTGTTGGCTATGGGTATGTTCTTAAACTGCTAGAGTTTTTTGCATATTAGTGAATAATATTAGTGAATCAAGAAAAAATGAGAGCAACATTTGACTCCTAGGCCTGAGGTTCCTCATCCCTGTTTTAAAAGAAAGGATGAGAATCACAGCATTTTGGAAACAGCATGGTTCTAAGGAATATTTGTGTTCTTCCACTACTAAATTTGGGAGACAGGAAGGAACTGTAATACTATGAAATTCAGGAAGTGTAGGAACAATTGGTTTTTCACTCTGGCTTGATATAATCAGAGGAAAAGACAAAAGATGGGGTTAAATGTATCCTTAAGTACTGTACTATTGTAAAGATGATAGAATGCTGAAAAAAATACAGTATTCATGGCCAATACACCATTTGACCTGATTGCCTTTTAAACTTGTGTGAGCTGAGACAGATCCCTGTGGAGTCTGGGAATGTATGCAAATTGCAGTGTAAGTAGAGTATTTCCAATGCCAGAGCCAAGTTTTTTGGAGGCGGGGGGAGGGGGGCTTCGAGAAGATGCCACCTGTACTCCTGTTAAAATTGATGTGCGAACTCCTCCCATGGCACCAGAAGTAAGGACAGAGGGTGAGCTGCTGTCACTGCTTCTACTCTCTTGTTAGTCCTCGGTTCTGGTGGAGATGCAAGCACAGCAGCCTGCTCAGTTCCTCACTCTCTTCCTCAGTTCCCCACTCTCTTGAGCCTTCCTTTGCATATTGATAATCAGTGTACAAAATAGTCTTATGCATCAGTTTATACCCATTCATCCTGCCTTCACACAAACATGCCTAGTTGTTGGCATATGTGCATATTCTCTATTCAGCGCATATTATTACATTTTCCAAACTTTAAAACATTCAAGTTTATTGTCAATCAAAGACAGGAAAAACCATACTGAAGTTTCATAGAGGTTGGAAAGAGTATTCAAGAAGAGATACATGAGAACAGAGAAACAAAGCTCTTCTTTGAAGTAATGAATCTCCCAAATTGTACCCAACAACATTAATCTGTTTCTTGTAGTGAAATATGCAACACATAGAGCAAATAAAAAAGTGTTTGGGAATGATGTGATGACAGCTTTGTGCCCATCACACATTCAGCACAGGGTGAGGTACCCATCTGTTATGTATTTAAGCATTTTTATTAGGCGCTTTAGAAATGTGTAAGCACATAAGAATCCGCCAATAGATCTTGCATATAAATAACCACGTTATGAAGATGGTAGAGCCTGAGATGCTAAGAATATGAAATGACAGGATGACACCCCTGAGAGAAGACAATGGTTTCTGTATCATAAACACAACAGCCTTTCTGTGAGTTATTTGGGAGAAATGCTTTAGCATAATAAGAAGATTATCAAGCAAAGGTCTGTACTTTTATTTATATTCTAAAAACACTGGGAGGATCTAATGTAGTCATCTGAGTGACTGGAATAAGCTTCTATTCATGGAAGGGCAGTTACATTCACAGAGCCCCTTCCATATAGTCTGATCTAGCGATTAGACTGTCAGACTAGAACCTGGGAGATCAGGGTTCCAATCCCCACTCAGCCATGCAGCTCACTGGGTGACCCTGGGTCAGTCCCTGTCTCTCAGGCTAATCTTCCTTGCAGGATTGTTGTGATGATAAAACATAAAGGAAGAGAGCCACGTATGCCACCTTGAGCTCCTTGGAGGAAAGGTGTGGTATAAATATAGTAATCATCATTGTCACCATCATCATCTCTCCTTCTGTGAAGAGAAGCTCACATTGTTCATGGAGCAACTACACTGGATCCCACCCATACTGAACATTGGAGTAGATAATCAGCACACAGGTGTTCAGGAGTCTTGCGTACCCTGCCAGGTATTGGACATTCTTCATTTTTCCCTTTGTCCTGCAATAGGTATTAAAACATTTAAAAAACTATTTTCTTGCTTTTTGAAAATGTAATCGAAGTGGTTCTTCTGGAGGCTGCTTCTGGCTTCCTATGAAAACCTGAAATATTGGCTTAAGCAGAGCCTGGGGGAGGAGGAGGACACTTCAAATTAGTACACGGGTTATGGGCGAAATGGCCTTGCAATTCCTTCTCCAACTAACACCATTTGCACACATTGTGCACCTGCTTTAGAGGCCAATTTGGATCTGAGGCATGAAGCAACCCACTTGGGTTGTTCCAGATCTTGCCCAAAGCTGCATTGACAAAAGCCAAAAATTTTTTAAGACAAGTGAAGCTGGAATCATTCAAAGTCTTGCTCATGCCTGACCAGAGCCTGGCCTCTATGGTGGGACTCTCTTTTCCTACCTTGGTGTTCCTTTTTCTGCTTCGGGTATGTGTGGCAGCAATTCTCTGTTTCATGTTGCTTCTCGGTGGGACTGGAGCAAGAGGTCAATTATTGTCAGATCTGCTACACTTAAAAGCTACAGTACTCTGGTAATTACGGCTGTTAGGGGATGGGAGGGCCTTTTTTCTGCCAATTGATGTAAAATAAGGTCCAAAGGGAGATTTGTCATTTTAGTTCAAATGCAGTCCTGGTCTTTAACAGTATGATTGAGTTTGCTGAGAAGATCTGGAGCCCATCTTCTGTGCTTACCATTTGGATCTACTGATGTGTTTTAGGGATTAAAACAATGCAGAACTTGCAAGGAGGAGGTATATGCTTTTCTCTGGGTGACTTTTTTGAAATGTGTCTCTCATTTCTAAACTAGATGGACTCCACCAAAGCAATGCACAAACAACAACTTTTATATAACTGGGATATTTATATTGTAGCAAAAAAGAATGTTTATTTAGGGACTATAATTTGTGACTGATTTTGGACCTTTTTACCCTGCTGAAATGCAAAGAAAAGCTGGCTGCTTGATTTGTAATTTATAAATTATTTTTTTAGTAACAAAAGAAAAGTGTTTGGAAATTACAACTGAATGCAGCAGCCAGAGTGTTAACTGGAGTATATTGTCAATTTTATGTCAGCTTCACTGGCAGTTGATTTCCATACCTAGGTTTTGAAATTTAAATCCCTAGCAAGTGTCACCAATATGATGCCTGTGGTCCACAGAGGCATTCCCTGGTGCCCCTGGGGTCCTGTCTCTGCACTGAAATTTCACTTGAAAAAGGCATCCTATTGTAGCCAATAGAAAATACTGTCATGTGTGCTTGATTGCATTGTAGGGTTGCCAGGTCAGAAGCATCCCAAACCCTGAGATTTTGTGGGTGAGGCCAAGTGATGTCATGGGGCATGCCTGAGTGATGTCATGGGGTGGGCCCAAGTGATGTCATTAAGCATGATACATTAAGCATCAACCACAGCTGCTTGGCGCATACAATTCATACAAAAACATTTCTCTGATTGGAAATTAAGATAGAAATCTTAGGTAAAAGATGGAGCCTGAGTAGGGATCATTTAATCTAGCCAACTCGCTTCTGGCAAAAAGGGTTTAAGTGCCCTCAGGCCAGGCCAGTCACCAGAAGGCCATTGTAGGAAGAAAGGAGCCTGGAGTTGTGGAGAGTTAGATGGGAGAAATATTAGATGGGATCACTCAGAAGTAAAGATGGATGCCCCCAAAGGCTGCAATTCTAAGCACACTTACTAAGGAAATGAATGTCAAAGATGTTTATTATTTACACAACCTGTAAATATATTTATAGTGCAATCCTATGCATGTTTACTCAGAAGCAAGTCTCAATGTATTCAATGTACTCAGACAGGGAAGCATGCACAGGACTGCAATTCAATGATAAGGAACCCAATCCAAAATTCAGAATCATGGCACTTTAAGCTGTTTTGCAACTGTTTTATATTTGTTTTACAGTTATTGGATTTTAAATGGTTTTATTTCTTGTTGTGAGCTGCCTTGGTTTCCAACTCTACCTCACAGGGTTGTTGGAAATATTCCATATACATACACACTGAAGATGTAAAAATACATACACCCCATATAAAAGTTTATTGTCAAAACCAGTTGGCCATTGCAGAACTTTTTAAAAAAATAGCTGTTAGTTTCCTGCCAAATAAAAACAGTGACACTAAGTAAGCTCTGCCTTACTGCTTTAAAAAAAAAAGGATCAGAGGGGGAAAGATTTACAACACAATCTTTTATGTTCACTCAAAAGTCCCAATGATTTTCAGCACAATCCTAACCATGTCTACTCAAAAGTAAGTCCTACTGAATTCAGGGGTTAGCTGCCAGGTATGTGGAATTAGCATTGAAGCTTTACCCCCAGAAAAATTTCATATTGGGAAGGTTATGAATAAGATTAATAAGCTGCCCTCTTCCACAGTCCTGTAAAACTTAAACTTTGTTTAACTCCTTAATTAGAAAAGTATAACACTGAAGTATGTACATTTTTAAAACTTCTGTTCAAAAATTATTTGAAAAATAAAGTGTTATATACCATTTTTGTAAGTAATTAAAAAAAACCTTACATATACACTTTTATGCCTACCAAGATCCTTCTGTGATCTTCTGTTGTAGTACAATCCTATACATGTTTGCTTAGAAGCAAGTCCCAATCCTGTACAGAGAAAGTACTCTTTATACTGCTGCAAGCTATATATTTACTGAATTCCTGATGTGAAAGGAAACAGGAAAAGGAAATTGTTCTCAGAACCTGAAATGTGTTTAGCTCTTGCTGTTGTCAATCACATCCCTGACTTCTTATTGGCTAAAAAGCTGAAAGGGCAGGAATTAGTTCAAAATTTAGACCAACTTACAGAAGTTGTGGGGGTGGTGGATGACATTTTGTTGTATATCTCGGGAACCAGACCACCTAGAAACTTATTTTTTTAAAAAAATGAAAGCAGAAAGTCCAGAGATTACGCTGAGTCACCCGGAGACCCAGAGAGGACCCCAAAAACTGGAGTCTCCAGCTGAAAGCTGGAGGTCTAGTATCCCTACTGTGTTGTGGTTTTTTGGTGTCCATGATAATTTCTCCAGTTTGCAATTGTGCCCATAGACCTTCAAAGGTGGACATCCCTGTGAGAATTGTCTCCTGCCATACAATTTACCCACTTGCTCAGGTTATTGTCTAAAGTCCCACTAGTCCATATCCCTCTGCCAGGGGTGTACAGGAATACCCCGCATTAGCGTACACAATGGGTCCAGAGCAAGTACGTAAACCGAAAATGTACTTAAAGTGAAGCACTACCTTTTTTCACTTATCGATGCATATACTACACTGCAATCATCATATACTGGCATAACTGATGTAAATAACACATTTATAACTAAAATAAACACAGTAGGCCTTATTTTAAGAAAAAGTCTGTAGTTGGAAACTGATCGGCCGGTGGAGTCATGCCGTTAAGTGTTCGTTTTTGCGAAGCCAGCGTACGTAAACAGGGGAATGGTGATACTGTAAATATGTCCGTACTCGCGAGTGTCCGTAAAGTGAAGGTCCGTATAGCGGGGTATTCCTGTAGTCATCCAGGGTTGAAGGGGGGGCGTAGAACTGCTACTTTTTTGGGAGCAGGGTCCTAGCCAGATCCTTACATGTGAGCCAATCAGTGTTAGCCACTGAGAAGAGTCCTTTCATGCTGATTGGAGCCAATCAGAGTAAAGGAGGTGAGTTAGCCACTGAGAAAACTCTTCTCAGTAGCTAACATACAGCCTCCCCTTTCATGATGATTAGCTCCTGAGGACATCTGTTGTAGTAGAGTGTGGACTCATGAGATGACAGGGAGAGTAAGGGAGATGAGAGAAAGTGGGAAAGAGGGTGTGACTATGAGGGGGTGTAGTGTCACTACCATTAAGGGGCCCTACACTTCTGAATTTGCCACAACACTACTGCCCTCTGCCATCTGATGTGCACTGTGTGGCTACACAGGGCTTTCTCAGTAGTGGCACCTGAATTGTTGGATTCCATCTCAAGAAACACTCACTTGGGTCTCTCATTAATGTGGTTGAGAAGCAGGTTAAAACTCTGCTATTTCAATAGGCTTTGGGTATAACAGATAATCAGTTGCTCTTATCCTGATCTGGTGGAAATGAGAACTCTGTGAAATTGCTGTATTTGGGTTTTTCTACTGCCACTATTATGGCATTAGGCTATACTCAAGCTAAAACTGCTGTCTCCTGGCAAATCATGGATATCTTTTTTTTTTTTTTCAATAATTTTTATTCAGATTTTCATAAAACATACAAGACGAAATCATAAAACATTCAAAGACAAAAAACAAAATCAAAAATAGTTAAACAAAAAAGAAAAAGAAAAAAAAAACAAAAATAAAAAATAAAGAGTAAAATATTGACTTCCCATTTGTCAAAGATCAAATCAGTTATAAGTCTATAATATATAACAATCCTGTCTCTTAAGTCATATTATAAAATCACTTTCCTCCAGTAGTTATCTTACTTAATCATCAAATCTCATAAACATTACTTTATTCTTTCCACAAAAAGTCAAAGAGAGGTTTCAATTCTTTAAGAAATATATCTATCAATTTTTTTTTTCCAGATAAGCATATCGATTAATCCATCTCATTACTAATTATGATAATCTTATTGTCATAACCATAGTCAAAATAAACATTTCAATTAATCCATCACATCAGAATCTGTTAGGTTCAGTAATTTCAGTAGCCATTGTTCTATTATCCCTATTAGTTCCATTTTCCATCTTCCATCTTCAGTAGTCTTGTTAAGTCCAGTAATTTCAATATCCAATCTTCCATTATCAGTATTCCATAATAATCTTGCTGTCAAAGCCATAGTCATATAGTAAGAGTCTGATGGGAATTACCTCTATCCCAAATATTTTCTTGCCATCCATTCTGAGTAGGTTGCTGAAATACTGCTGTAAAATCATATCTCTGTTCTTTTTTTCAAAATACACTGGGTCATCTCTTAAAAGTTTTTCCATTGTCACATGGCTGCAGTTAATTCCATAGATTTTCTCTATATTGGGCTCCATCACATCATTCCAGTCCAGAAGATTATCCATGCCATTGATAACTTTATCTCTAGAATCTTCATTAATTTCTTCAGAGATAACATTGAGTTCCAAACAATAGATTTTATTTCTAAAGTCCATAGACTCCAAATCTTGTTCCTGTTCCACGTTTGTTCCAATCTCCGGGATCTCCTCTCTCACAGGGACCCCTGTTCCAGTCTCCAGGGTCTCCTCTCTCACAGGGACCCCTGTTCCAGTCTCCAGGGTCTCCTCTCTCACAAGGACCCCTATGTCTTTAATCTCCTGTGTCTCCAAACAATAGATTTTGTTTCTAAAGTCCATAGACTCCAAATCTTTTTCCTGTTCCACGTTTGTTCCAATCTCCGGGGTCTCCTCTCTCACAGGGACCCCTTCCAGGGTCACCTCTCTCACAGGGACCCCTATATCTTTAATCTCCTGCTTCATTTTACTCAATTCAATTTTCAGCTCCTTACAACCCTGTCGCAGGTTTTGTTTCGTTATCTCAATCTCATCCATTATTTTCTGAAACATAGTTATTTCCAGATTCTCAGCCACTTTCTTAATTGCCATTTTAAAAGAAAAATATAGGAAAACCACTTCTTATTTCAGCAACAATTGGGTTAATACTCCAAACTTGGTGACATCACAGTATAAACAGAGCAGACAGCCTTATCTCTCCATGCTTAAGTAAACAAAATGCAGTTCCCAGGATCGAAACAATTAATGGCGGTTGTCAGGAAACAGATTCGTCAAAATAAAATAGACCAAAAAGAGAGTAGTCTCAGACAATATAATATTCTTCAAAATAAAAATCTGGAATAGAAATCCCTCTTCTGTGTATATCTTTAGAATGCAAATCCAGGACAGCTTTTTGCAACAAAAACAGAGATAAGCTATTAATTAGTGAGTAGCAGAGAGAAGTTATGGCTCCCCAGTGAGATGTCAAAAACCGATCAATCTGGCAAATCTCTTTTAAACAGCAACAATTTAAGTCAAGTAAAAGAAAAATATAGAAAGAAGGGTGCTTGCCTGTTAGTGCGTTCTCTCTTAGAAGATAAGATGAACGTTCGCTTTATCAGATAGAGCTTGTTGTTGAAAATCCGTCCCACCTTCGTCGGCTGGACCTCGTCCCATAAATTAATGAGATCTGGTCGTCCCAACAAAAATAGGCTTTGAGGTTAATCTCTTCGTTTCTCCCTACCCGGGAGAAGTTTAATCAGTCAAAAAAAAAAAAAAACCTGACTGATATATCTGAATAAGCTTCTTTTGAGGCAGGAGCCCGTCTCAAAAGCAGGCACAGGCTAAGTCACCCTTCCCGGAAGTCGCAAATCATGGATATCGATCTACAAAATCATTTGAGCTTGGCCGCACTTTAACTATAGAGATTATGAGAGAATATTTACAACAAAAAATTATATGAAAAATGTGTCAATTCCCAAGTATAGAAAAGCTTTCACGCTAGGCTCAATGTTTTACATTCTCTACTTCTAGAAGGCAGATTTAACAAGGTGCCAGTACAAGAGCACTTATGCCCCTGTGATATGGGAGATGTGGAAACTGTTGCTCATGTGCTGCTGTATTATCCTTTTTATCGAGACTCCCGATTTGATCTCATCACCCCTACCCTTCAAAAAATCCCAGGGAGGTCTGATGCATTTTATTTAGAACATTTAGGAACCCACAGGTCACAGTAAAAGTGGCAAGATTTTGTGCATCAGCTGTTACCTGTAGGAAAGTAATGATGGAAAATAATAATAATAACTAACCTTTGGGGGGCTTTTTGCCCATTGGTGTATTTATCCAGCACCATTAGTGCCATATTATCTTATATTGCAGCTGTTTCTTTCTCTATATAATATTGATATGTTTTATTGTTTTAGTATTTTATAGTGCTGGTCTTTGACCATAATAAATGATTGATTGATTGATATCCTGATCTGGTTCTCATTGGGCTATGCACTGCTATTGGCTTTGATAACATTGGTGTCTGTGTTGTGTTTTTAACTGCATGTTTTAAAGTCTTAAGCTGCCATATGGATCCCAATGGATAAAAAGGTGGAGCATATTTGAACATTGAACTGAGTGCTTCCTTAGTGCCAACTCAAATAAGCCTTTCCATGATTTCTAATTTATTGAGTAATTTCTTGCTAATATGTTTTATACTTGGGATACATCTACTTAGCAACTGAAAACCCCTAAATGTTCAGCACTAGTATCTTGCATGTACATCACGATATATCACCAGAAGCTGCTATTTGACCTTCCGCCTGGTTTTGCTTGGTGCTTCATCCTCAGATCAAGCTATCCACAGCTAGCTTTTGATCTTTCCTCCTCCACTTTCTGTTCCTGGATCTGCTTCTCTTGTGCTCCCCTTCCTTATTTGCCACTAGGAAAGGGGGAGAAATTTGATTCAGCTCGCATTTAAAGCCGAGATCTATCAAACTTGCACTATCCAAAAAAGTATGAGAACCGAAACACAGACATCCTTCAAAATTTGCACTTATCTGAATTTTGTAATGCAGTTCTCCAACCAAACAATGTTTACAAAAATACATCTATTAAGTGAAAGTGTGCATAAAAATGAATATATTAGTGAAAATAACATACAATGATTATTTGTTACCCATCCTTCACCCAAAGGTGCCAAGGCAGGTTACAACAATTTTAAAATGCAGTATTAAAAACAATTATAAACAATGTAAAATCACAAAATATGGTGGGTTCTAAAAATATACAAAGGCCAGGTTAAAGAGGTGCATCTTCAGCATTCACCTAAAACTGTACAATGAAGTTGCCAGACACACCGCAGTGGGGAAGGATTTCCACAACTTAGGGCCACCACAGAGAATGACCTCCACTGCCCCCAACTTCTGAAGGTGGCAGAACTACCCATGGGCCCCCTCTGCTGATCTCAATACTCAAGAGGGTCTGTAGGGAAGGAGGTGGTCTTTCAGGTATTTGGGAGCTAAGTCATTTAGGACTTTAGAGTGAGCTCCTTAAATTGGGCCCAGAAATGAACTGGCAGCCAAAGTAGCTTTAAAAAAACAACAACCAGTGGTTCTATGAGTTTTAAAGGGAACCCCAGCCAGTAATCTCTCTGCTGCATTTTAGACCAGTTGAAGTTTCCAAGTCATCTTCAAGGGCAGCCCCACGTAGACCGCATTGCAATAGTCCAATCTGGAAGTTACCAGAGCATGGAGTACTGTGGCCAAGTAATCTCTGTCCAAAAGAGGCCAAAGCTGGCAAACCAGCTGGAGCTGGAAAAAGGCACTCCTAGTCACTGAGGCCACCTGAGCCTCCAGTGACAGTGTTGGATCCAGGAGCACCCAAAAGCTGCAACCTGTTCCTTCCAGAGGAGTGTAACCCCATCCAGAATAGGCCATCTCCCCAACTCTAGAACATGAGAACTCTGGACACATAACACTTCTCTTCAGGATTTAGCTTCAATTTATAAGCCCACATCCAGCCCATCACCAAGTCCAAATGTATTATATTAGGAGAACTGCTTGCAAAAGTTTGTACATTAGTCAAAACTGCATACAAAAATGTGATTATTAGGAGAAATGCACACTAAAATGCTGAAGAATTTTCACGAGGCTTTAAAACACCACAGATTGCTTCAGAAATGTGAAGAACTGAATTTAAGATAAGAAAAATGAGAAACTGAGAGAACTGAAATTGACAGACCCTTCCATCCCTCCTTGCCACCAAGGCTTTTGCTCCTCACTGCCTGTGGTTTTTTTCAGCAGTGGCAATTCCACTTGATCACATTGGGCTCACCAACAACTCGTTGCACCAAATGCATAACATGTAACTATGTCTTGTTTTCTTTAGTTAATTACAGGTATGGGGACTACTAAGTGGCAGCTGGTGGTTTCATGTCAGTGGGGCAATGGAATCAGCACCTTGGACAGCTCCTTAAAAGTTTGAACTAAAACTCAGAGTGTATTCCACTGCCCCACTGACATGAAGCCACCAGCCACCATGGGGCCTACTGGTAAAAACAGTTTTCTTGCCTCAAATGATTTGCAGATTTACTTCCATGAACAGAAAAAAACAACAGTCCATGTGGAAGCAGTGTGATTATGCATTGTATGCAGTGCGAAACTCATGTCATCATGATGTCAGTCTTAAAATTGCATAGGTCAGAACAGCTAATGGCATGGTATGCTTAAATTAATGTGTTA
Source organism: Rhineura floridana (assembly GCF_030035675.1). NCBI lineage: Eukaryota > Metazoa > Chordata > Lepidosauria > Squamata > Rhineuridae > Rhineura > Rhineura floridana. Next base: position 48,915,005 of record NC_084480.1, read on the forward strand.
GGAAGGCATTATATAGTTGCGGGAGAATGATAATAATCTCTATGCTATTCCAAACACACACAAACATGGGGGGGGCTATTTGAAGAAGACTGCTAAGCAAACTGAACATGGGTGAGCTGGTTTGGCTCTGCCCTAATATTGAGTTGAATCAGTTTGGAAGAAAACTGTGTCCAGGAATTTTTAATATATCAAAATTTACATAACATATCTGAACTGAACACCAAGTGAATATAGTAAGGAGATAATTGCAAGCCCTCTGTAGGGTGCTCAGTTTTTGTAGGAGACACCATAATAGACAATAAACTGTAGCCCTTTTCACAAAGTTTCTTAATGGGAAAAAATTGGCTAACATTTACATACTCTGACTAAACTGTTTTGTGGACAGGCTTTTCACTGCTGAGAATTAGGAGCCGACAGCCTATTAACCAAACCTTAATGGGTTTTGGATCATGTTTACATGATGAATGAATTTAATATGCTCAGTAATAAAGTGGAAGGATGTGGGAAGTTGGCTGTTCTAGCGGCTGCAGAAATTACTGGTTTCTTTGTCTAAACCGTTGTGCAGCTGCCAGTTCATACAGGAAGGGATGACTGAACTACCACAAGCATGAGTGTCAGGTGAGATGTGTTAACACCAGGCAGCATTTAGCAATAGTTGCAGCAGCGTGCTGTATAGCGAAGTATTTCCTTTTTACAAAGGTAGCTTTTATACACTGAATGCAAAGTCAGTCATCACATAAGGCTGCTTATTGTGCTGTTGTCATTGAAACCGGCATTGCAACTCATGGGAGTTAAGTCCAGATATGTAACTTGTCATTCCTCTAAGACTGGAAGGTAAAAGCTGCAATATTCAAGGTACTTATTCTCCAAGTACTGGGGCTGAAATCTACTGAGCTTAATTCAGAGATGGCTGCATCAAAGCTGTGTGTGTGTTGGGAGTGGGGAAACGTTCATAGGTAACAAAGTCCTGGAAAAATTGAACACTTTCTTAAATGTAAACCCGAGTGTGGCCTAATGTGGTATGATTCTATAACCTTCTGAGAAAATGAACATGTAGGAGTAGGTGCAATGGCAGCAACTTCACAACTTGTGGCATTGTCATGGCATTGCAAGTCCACACAGGCCAATATAGGCACTTGTTTCAATGGGACATCTCTAGCAACATTCACTGTTGTCAGGTGTAGTATAGCAGTACCATACAAAGCCATTGTGTGGTATCAAGTGACTGGAGATTGTCAGGATGCAGAATTGGGACCCTGGCACTTCAGAGGATGAGGAGGAGATCATTTTCCCAGAGTTGTGTGAAGAGGGGGAGGGAGAACTCTCAGAGATAGGGTTGCCCCGCAATGAAGGCCTTGAAACTCCAGCAGACACAGATACAGACTCTGCTCAGGAATTTCCCACGCTTACCCCCCTTCTCGAGCCAGAGCAGTTAGAACAAGAAGGGGGGGAATTCAACTCCCTCATCAGCCAGAGAAAAGCCCACCTGATGGGCATGACGTTCACCCCCCTCTTTCCCCAATACCAGAGGCAGAATTCAGAGGAGGAGGGGGGGCAGAGCTTCCCCCCTCACCAAGAACCCGGAGAAAACAAAAACGAGCAAAGGGGAGAGAAAGGAGGGGCGGGGAAAAGAGCGTCCTAAGGCGGAGTGAGAGAATTCGCGCCAGAAAGCCCCCTTTATAAGGTTAAGGGGGGCAGGGATTCCTTGTTCTGTCAACTCTCTTGCATGTCATTGAACACATGTTATTGTGTTCCTTCATGAGAAGGCGCAGCCTCTGTTTGGATATTACCCTAATAAAGACTGAACTGCTTTCACAACCTGGTCTGGTTTCTGAGTCCAGTCCCGGACACGACAGATTGACAGAACCACCTACTTCACCCTCATAGCTCCCACCGCTTGAATGTGACAAGATGGAGAAGGGAGCAGGGGGAACAAATCCCACTTCTGAGACGGAAGAAGTGAGATGGCTGAGGATCTACAGGCAGATGTTCAAACCTTGTTAGCGGCTGTCAGGACTCTGAAGGCTGACAATCAGACCTTGAAAACCACGGTAGATCAGATGTGAGCAGCCCCTCTGGCCGCTGTGGTGAAGATTCCTGTAGGATTACCACCAAAATATGCGGGACAGAGTGAGCAGCTCTCTACTTTCGTGGCTCAATGTGAATTGTATTTGGACATCAGAAATGCAGAGTTTCCTAGTGATGTGGCCAAAGTGGCCTTTGTGATCAGTCTCTTGGAAGGAGAAGCTGCCAAATGGGTGACTCTGTACCTGGTCAGAAAGGATGGCCTTCTGGGAAGATATAGAGACTTTATGTGAGCCATGACTGAGATGTTCCAGGACCCTCAAAGGGCGGAGACGGTGGCCAGGCAGTTGGGCGCCTTGAAACAAGCGAAAGGAACGGTGTCAGAGTACACTAACGCTTTTAAAATTATGTCCCAGGAAACTGGTTATAATGATGCAGCCTTGATGTTCATGTATAGGAGTGGACTGAGTTCTGAAGTCCTGGATGACTTGGCTAGAACTACCCACCCAAATAATTTGCCTGGACTGATTCGGCTATGCCTGCAGATTGATCATCGGTTGGAAGGAAGGCGCCTCGAAAAGAAACAGGAGATCCAGAGATACTCAGTTTCAGCCTCTCACAGCAAGACCCTTTCAACTCCAGGAACATCAGGCAACGTGACCGAAGGACAAGGGGGGGCTAGGCCGAAGCTGTCGGAAGAAGAAAAGGAGAGGCGTCGTAAAGAACGTTTATGCTTCTATTGTTCAAAGCCGGGCCACGTGGCTAGAGATTGTGGACTGAAAGGGGGAAAAACAGAGCCGGCGGGAAACTAACAAACCCAGTGCATGTACAGGCCGGTGGACTGGGGGCTACGTTGGATAAAGGGCCTCCGGTGGCAAAACCTCCTTCAAGAGGAGTCTTGGTACTGCCAATTCGGATTATAACTTCCAAAGGAGTAATGTTTAACTCCACAGCATTAATTGACAGTGGAGCAACCACAAATTTCATTGATGCAGAGTTAGCAAAGCATTACAGAATTTCCCAATGGAAATTGGACATCCCCTTGCCGGTGGAGACCATAGACGGCAGGCCCCTGAAAGGAGGGGGGGTAACACGAGCAACGGAGGAATTGAAACTGCAAATTCCGGGGCACGAAGAGTTCATTTCGCTGTATGTAACAGACCTTTCAACCTTTGATGTGATCCTAGGAATGCCCTGGTTAGTCAAGCACGACCCAAAGATAATGTGGAAGGACGCTGTTGTGTGGTTTACTTCTCAGTATTGCCAGGAGAACTGTCAGGCAGAAGAAACCACCGACAAGTTGGCAGGAGCAGTGCAAGAAGCCAAGCAAGTAACCCTTCCCTCGAAGTATGGGGAATTTAGAGATGTGTTCGATGAAAAAGAGGCAGAGACATTACCCCCCCACCGTCGTTATGACTGTGCGATTGATTTATTGCCAGGAGCCAGCATCCCATCGGGAAGAATTTACTCTCTCACAGAGAGAGAGAGGCCCTGAGGGAATTTCTGGAGAAAAACCTGAAGCGAAGATTTATACGTCCCTCGCAGTCCCCCGCTGGAGCGCCCCTGTTGTTCATGAAGAAGAAGGGGGGGAGCTCAGGCCTTGCAATGATTATCGTGCATTGAATCAAATCACTATTCCTAACAGCTATCCGCTACCCCTGATCTCAGAGCTGTTAGACCGACTGCGCTCTGCAAAAATCTTTACGAAACTGGACTTAAGAGGAGCATACAATCTGATCAGGATGAAGGAGGGAGATGAATGGAAAACAGGTTTTTTGACCTCTTATGGACAGTTTGAATATCTGGTAATGCCATTTGGGCTTTGTGGAAGTCCTGGTGTGTTTCAAAAGTTCATGAACAACGTGTTTAGAGACCTTTTGGATAAGTATGTAATCTGTTATTTAGATGATATCCTGGTGTTTTCAAAGAACCAAGAAGACCATGATCAGCATGTGAAAACTGTGTTGGGAAGACTGAGAGAGAACCATTTGTATGCTAAACTAGAGAAATGTGGGTTTGACCTATCGTCTTTGGACTTTCTTGGATATCGCATCTCAGCAAAAGGAGTGGAAATGGATCCAGAAAAAGTGAGTTGTATACTGGATTGGGGGCAACCAACCACTAAAAAGGATGTACAACGTTTTTTGGGATTTGCCAACTACTACAGAAAGTTCATTCCAGGCTTTTCCAGGTTAACAGCCCCTCTCACTGACTGCTTAAGGGGGAAAAGAAAATTTCAGTGGACAGAGGATGCTGCAAGTGCCTTTGAGGAGCAGAAGGGAAAGTTTTCCTCTGAGCCCATCTTACGTTTTGCTGACCCTACCCGCCCTTTCATTGTGGAAGCAGATGCTTCGGATTTTGCCATCGGGGGGTTCTCTTACAGATGATTGGGGAAGGAACGGAGCTACACCCCTGCACGTACTTCTCCAGAAAATTAAGGGATGCCGAAAGAAATTATACAGTATGGGAAAAAGAATTACTAGCCATTAAGGATTCGTTTCAGAATTGGAGACAATATTTAGAGGGGGCTCAACATCAGATAGAAGTACGTTCAGACCACAAGAACCTGGAGAGTCTACAGACGGCCCGGAAGCTGAACCAGAGGCAGATACGTTGGTCGCAGTTTTTTACCAGGTTTAACTTCAAGATTACTTATCATGCCCATGCAAAAAACCAGAGAGCAGATGCCCTGTCCAGGCAGCCACAATACAAAGGAGGTGAGATTGACAGCCAACCCCAGTACGTAGTTCCGCCAGAGAAGCTGGTGTTGGGATCATGCCAACCTTCTTGGGAAGAGGAGCTCAGAAAGGAACAGAAGGAGGACCCATGCATGCAACAGTATATCCAGGAGATGGAACAGAGCCAGGGCCCAGAAGTAAACTTCCATTGGAAAGAGGGGCTGTTGTGGTTTAAAGCCGCCAGATATGTGCCGAAGGGGGATCTAAGGCTCAGGATCCTGCGTCAATGTCATGACTCTATCACAGCTGGGCACTTTGGCATCTTTAAGACCATACAGAATGTAGCCAAGGACTTTTGGTGGCCTCAAATGCGCAGAGACATTGAGAACTATGTAAAATCCTGTGTTTTCTGTATGCGGGCGAAAACAAAGACGGGAAGACCTCAAGGACTGTTGGAGCCCCTCCCTACTCCGAACGAACCCTGGAAGGATCTATCCATGGATTTTATAACTGATTTGCCGAAGTCCCAAGGAATGACGGCCATAATTGTCATCATGGATTCCCTTACAAAGATTGCACATTTCCTCCCTTGCCCAGGAGCCTTAGAGGCTAAAGAAACAGCCAAGCTGTTCATAAAGGAAATTTACCGGTTACATGGGTTGCCAAACAGCTTAGTCTCAGATCGAGGAACCCAGTTCACAGCTAAGTTTTGGACAGCAGTTTGGAAGCAGTTACAGACGGAGCTAAAACTTTCTTCTGCTCATCATCCCCAGACGGACGGGCAGACGGAGAGACTGAACGCTGTGTTAGAGAGGTATTTACGTTGTTATGTTTCTTATCAACAGAATGACTGGGTTTCCTATTTGCATTTCGCAGAGTTTGCCTATAATAATTCCTTGCATACCAGTACTGGACAGACACCCTTCCTTGCTAATTATGGGTTCCATCCCAAAGCCTTCCCTAGTAGTGCAGCAAGTGTGCTTGTGCCTGCAGCAGGGGAATTTCTGCAGGAATTACAGGCCGTGCAGCAGGTACTTAAACAGCAATTAAACGATGCCAAACTGGAGTATAAATGAGTTGCTGATCAACATCGAAGAGAGGGGGCCTCCCTCCAACCAGGAGACCAGGTGTGGCTGTCCGCGCACTTCCTCCAGATGCCGGGCAAGTGTAGGAAGCTGCAGGATAGGAGACTGGGGCCTTTCGAAGTGGAGGCACAAATCAATCCCGTGGCTTATAGACTGAAGTTGCCAGCTACTTTCAAAATACATCCTGTGTTTCATCGCTCCTTGCTAACAAAAGCAGCCTTTCCCAGCGATTTACGACCTGTGGAGATCCCGGGGGCACCCATTCTAATAGATGGACAATCAGAGTTCGAAGTGGGACAGATTCTTGATTCCAGAAGGAGGCGTAATAAATTACAGTACTTAATTCACTGGAAGGGTTATGGGGCAGCTGACAGATCTTGGGAAAATGAGAGGGATGTGCATGCCCCAGAATTAGTGAAACAATTCCATCAACGGTTTCCCCATCGCCCTAAGCCGACAAGTGGGGGGGGCACAGCATGAGAGAGGGGATGGTGTCAGGATGCAGGATTGGGACCCTGGCACTTCAGAGGATGAGGAGATCATTTTCCCAGAGTTGTGTGAAGAGGGGGAGGGAGAACTCTCAGAGATAGGGTTGCTCCGCAACGAAGGCCTTGAAACTCCAGCAGACACAGATACAGACTCTGCTCAGGAATTTCCCACGCTTACCCCCCTTCTCGAGCCAGAGCAGTTAGAACAAGAAGGGGGGGAATTCAACTCCCTCATCAGCCAGAGAAAAGCCCGCCTGATGGGCATGACGTTCACCCCCCTCTTTCCCCAATACCAGAGGCAGAATCTTCAGAGGAGGAGGAGGGGGCAGAGCTTCCCCCCTCACCAAGAACCTGGAGAAAACAAAAACGAGCAAAGGGGAGAGAAAGGAGGGGCGGGGAAGACAGCATCCTAAGGCGGAGTGAGAGAATTCGCGCCAGAAAGCCCCCTTTATAAGGTTAAGGGGGGCAGGGATTCTTTGTTCTGTCAACTCTCTTGCATGTCGCTGGACACGTGTTATTGTGTTCCTTCATGAGAAGGCGCATCCTCTGTTTGGATATTACCCTAATAAAGACTGAACTGCTTTCACAACCTGGTCTGGTTTCTGAGTCCAGTCCCGGACACGACAGAGATAGGGCATTATTATTCCACAGCTATAATAACATAATATAGTCAAACTTACTTGCTGGTTTGCAAGAGTGTGTCACATTTCTGAAGTATCTGGTCAATCTGTATCACAATTATTTATACTGATTTATGTCATTTTTTAAAATCCATATACTTATTACTACATAAATCAACATATACTTGCAATTAAAAATAAATATGACACACATACATAAAAATGGAAATGCAGGGTTTATAACCTTATGAGAATAATTAATACAATGTCATAATTTGTGTCTTGTTTTAGTTGTTTAACTGTAGAATCATAAGGCTCTTACCAGATATGGAGCGAGAAATGCCAGACGTCCAAGCTGGATTCAGAAAGGGAAGAGGTACCAGAGATCATATCGCAAACATACGTTGGATAATGGTACAGACCAAGGAATTTCAGAAGGAAATCACCCTGTGCTTTATAGATGACAGCAAAGCCTTTGACTGTGTAGATCATAAAAAACTATGAAATGCTTTAAAAGAACTGGGGTTGCCACAGCATCTGATTGTCCTGATGCGCAACCTATACTCTGGACAAGAGGCTACTGTAAGGACAGAATATAGAGAAACCGATTGGTTCCCAATCAGAAAGGGTGTGAGACAGGGGTGTATTTTATCACCCTATTTGTTGAATCTATACACAGAACATATCATATGGAAAGTGGGATTGGACCAAGATGAAGGAGGTGTGAAAATCGGAGGGAGAAATATTAATAATTTAAAATATGCAGATGATACCATACTACGAGCAGAAGCAAGTAATGATTTGAAACGAATGCTGATGAAAGTTAAAGAGGAAAGCACAAAAGCAGGACTACAGCGGAATGTCAAAAAGACTAAAGTAATGGCAACAGAAGATTTATGTAACTTTAAAGTTGACAAGGATTATCAATACCTTGGCACAGTCATTAACCACAATGGAGACGATAGTCAAGAAATCAGAAGAAGGCTAGGACTGGGGAGGACAGCTATGAGAGAACTAGAAAAGGTCCTCAAATGCAAAGATGTATCACTGAACACCAAAGTCAGGATCATTCAGACCATGGTATTCCCAATCTCTATGTATGGATGTGAAAGTTGGATGGTGAAAAAAGCGGATAAGAGAAAAATCAACTCATTTGAAATGTTGTGCTGGATGAGAGCTTTGCGCATACCATGGACTGTGAAAAAAACAAATACTTGGTGTTAGAACAAATTAAACTGGAACTATTACTAGGAGCTAAAAGGATGAAATTGAGGTTATCATACTTAGGACACATAATGAGAAAACAAGATTCACTAGAAAAGACCATAATGCTGGGAGAAACAGAAGGGAGTAGAAAAAGAGGAAGACCAAACAAGATATGGATTGATTCCATAAAGGAAGCTACAGACCTGAACCTACAAGGTCTGAACAGGGTGGTTCATGACAGATGCTATTGGAGGTTGCTGATTCATAGGGTTGCCATAAACCGTGATTGACTTGAAGGCACATAACAACAACGTTTTTCATACAGTTCATAAAAAATAAGTCAAAAGTCATGTATGATATTTGGCCACACAAAGACTTATGCCCTCTTTAGATGACACAACGTAGGCAGGCAGATGTTCTATAACATCTGTTTGAGAAATCTGCTTGAGAAATATCAAGAGCAACAGTGGAGAGGATGGTTACTTGTTTCTGAGCTTTGTGTCTGAGGCTGATTTTACACAAAAAGCAAGCAGCATGAAGGAGGTTCTCAATGCTTTGATTATGATTGCCACTGCTGCTGTTTATATGCCACATTTCTGCCTTAAGGCAACAAAGGTGGCATGTATGTATGTTTAAAAAATACTTTTAGCCCACTTCTCTGAAATAATTGTTGACCCTGCTTCTCTGAAAGGCAGCTTACAACATATAAATCCTAGCAAAAAACATTTAAACCATCAGTGACTGTGGGTCAAGCACTACTAAAATATTTTTTAAAATACAAGTAGCAAAGAAGCCCAAGGTGCTCTGTGGCAGCCTGCCATTTGTGTGCATCATCAACCCACCACACAGATGAGCTCCATGTCACTGAAAACTGTGAAAAGGAATGTTCTACAGTGGCTTGGAGATAATTTACTTTGTGGTGGCCATTTGATACAGCTGCCATGTGCATACATTTCAAGTGATTGCCTCCATGCCGCTTGTTGCTTATGTGAACAGGAGCCTAGTTAGTATAGTATAATGCCTAGTTTTATGTATCGCTAGTATAGTATAATGCCTAGCCTAGGGGTGGGAAACCTTAGGCCCAGGGCCCAAATGCAGCCCTACAATTCTCTCTATATAGAGCCCTCAGAATTCTCCCCAAGCCACATCTCTCAGTAGCCCTGTTTCTGCCTGGCTGGAATGTGCCCTTGAATTCGTGCTTGCTCGGATATAGGATAGGGAGGGATGCATGAGTGTGTGCATAAACTACCCTACTGTACAAAGGCAAAATTTATATTCATTATTCCACTTACTTCTGCCTCTGGCCCAGCCCATCAGTGGCATGTGGCCCTCAGAAGGAAATGCAGCCCTTGATCTGAAAAAAGTTCCCCACTTCTGGTCTAGCTCAATGCACATCACTAGTGACTTTTGTTTGTTTGAGTACAGGGCTAGCTCCCTCTTCCCACCTGGGCAGGCTTAAATGGTAGCAGTAGTTGTCAGGTAGGAAGCTCCTTGAAATCTCCCACAATACCCCAGACTGAAGCACTGTGAGAAATTTAAAACAGCAGCTTCTAGACCCTAACAAAGGAGAAATTAGCACCAAAGTAGCATACTGTTGGGGAGCACAGTCAGTGAACCATCACACAAAAAAGGTAAACTATCTCAGTGATATGTTTTTTTTCCTCCTCAAGAAATATCTGATCATTACTTTTGATCCCCAGACTGAAATGAATAAACATTTGTTATCTCAAATGTGTGTTCTATGCAATGAATGGAGGGGGGGGGGAGCCAGTAAATACAACATGAAAAGTGCACGATACATTTGCTCAGTGCATTGCCTCTGCCTCACTATGCAAATGTGGTTGAATAGAATAACTGACTAATGGCACTGCGAACACATCTGCAGCCGTGCATTAGGAGGAGAGGGCTTGAGCTAAGTTTTCCTTTCTTGGATCCTGTACAGAGAACGTCTCCAGTCTCCGCCTTCCTGTGGAGTCGCTTTCTTTCCTTTCTCAAGGATAGTTCTTGGCTGAGATGAGCTGCCTGTGACAGACGCAAGTTAAGCCAGGCTATCAGTTTCAGATGTTTTGTCTGTGGGATGTGGAAGGGGAAACAGACTTACAGGATATCATCTGAGAGCAGCAGGCTGCGCAGACAACAATTCGTATGCTATTACCGCCCTCATCCTTTACAGAAAAGACAAGGAGAGTAGTTACATGCAACCCTGTTAGAACTCATCCAGAATAGTAATCCTCCAAAGGGCTATCATGCAATTTTAGCCTCTTCTCAAAGGGGGCTGACAGGAATAGGGAAATAATTCCCCACCCCCGCCCCCAGCCAGAGGCTTCCCAACTCATTTTAAAAACAAGGAGAATCAGATATGTCTCCATCCGGAGTGAAAAGTCCAGCGACCCCCCTCCCTTTTAAAACCTTTTCTAAGAATTATTTTACATTCCATAATAACATTTAACATGCAATATCTTGCCAAAGAGTCTTCATTATCATAACAAAATTATTATAATAAAAGGAACTAATTTCACAAAGAAAAGTTGAGTATTTTATAACGCTTTGACACCATGTACATGAATATGTAAGCCAGCTCTATATTACTTCCACTGCAGCTTTCCCAGACTTTCTATATTTTTACAATTCCAATATTCAATAAATTTGTACCAGC